>NC_059327.1:16032500-18670000 GCF_018350155.1 Leopardus geoffroyi | reverse complement strand
ACCCATCACCCAGTGAACCTTCCTTTGATCTAGTTTCAAACTACTCTTACTTGGGAACTCTCCCCCTCTGGAGTCTTTCCACATTTCTTCCTTTCTCTGGTCTCTTCTGCAAGCTCATCCAAATTTGCAACATCTGTCATTATTGTCCTGAATGTTCAAAAGTCATGACCTAGCCACTCAGGGAATTAAACATCAATTAGTTCCCAGAATTCACCATCCATAGAAGGCAATGAGTAGGATAACGAAGAACACAAAAAGTTTCCTTCCATGTTACAGCAAAGCTGTACTGTCACCAAACTCCTCTGTCCCATTTACTACTCCATGGTCCCATACAGTACTCCATGATCTGTCTTCTGGATCCATGAACATACTGAAACTCCTCTCATAAAATCATCAATATCTGTTTAATTGTCAAATCTATTGGACATTTTAAAGTCATTATTCTTGACTTTTATATCCATTTAACATTATTGATCATCCATTTCTCAAAATTCTATGTTTCCTGGACCACTGCAATTCAGTACACTGCACATTCTCCTTACATCTTTATTCCTTTTGTATTTTTCCTGTTTTTTGTTCCTCCCCATTCCTTAAATAGTGGTGCTCCCCAAACCTTGTGCTCTTTTTATTCTACATAGTTTTTGTAGGAACTTTATTCTCTGCTGTGTAACAATTTTCACTTACTCATGTAATGTTCTATCATTTATCAAGCTCCTAGTATGAACCATGTACTATACTATGTCCTGATGATAAAATTATAGGGAAAAAAGTCTCTGGCTTTAGGGTACATATTGTCCAATGGAGGAAATATAAAAGTCAATAGGCAATTATAGGACAATGAGATACTTCTATAATAGGTGAGTGCACATGGTTTGGGTCATCATAGGAGGGCATCTAACTTAGACTTGGAAAATTAGAGAAGCTTCTCATAAGAATATAATCAACAGTGTGTAATAACAATAAGAGGGGAAGTAGGGCACTCTGAACTAAGAAAGCACCACATTTGAAGGTATAATTAGTTTGGTGTATCTGCAATACTGAATTAAAGGAAAAGGGAGAGGTTGGGTCAGGAAATTGTAAAGTTAATGAAAGGAACAACCTTATGTGCTGTGCTGAGGTCTTTGGGTCTTAAGATGACAGCAGTGAAGATCACTGATGGGTTTGAAATGAGCGCATGACTTAATTTCTTTATAAGTTTTGGAAGCTTACTCTATAGGAAGGATGGCTTAGAAATGCCTGGCTTCCTTGCTAACCTCATCTCCCTCTTCCCATGTTCTCCCTCAGCATTAGCCATGCTGGCCTCTCCTCCCTCATCCTCAGACACACCATCTTGCTTGACAAGCTGCTGCTCCTCCCCCGGACCCTCTCTCTTCAGGAGTGTGCAGGCTCTCTCCCCCACGTCTAGTTGTCTACTCAAATAGCACCTCCTTAGACAGGTCTTCCCTGGCCATGCCCATGTCTCTCTACTTGCCTCTACCTGTTCCTATCCCTAATGTCTGTTTGTTGTTCTTTTCAAAGTTATCACTACCTGACATTACTGTATGTCTGTACATTGCCTATATCCTTCCTTACGATATAGCTTCTCTGAGGGCATGAATTTGAATTTTTTATTGTTCCCTTAATATTCAGAACAGGGCTTGACAGACAATAGTCATTTAATATATGATTGTTGAATGAAATTACTGAATCAGAGCCTGGGGAGCCCTACCAATAAACACATTTAGAATACAGGCCTTTATTAATTAGAATAAATTAACTACTGAGAATTTTCTCACCCAATATCTTAATAATACATCTAAGCTATGCTCAGATGAGAGGAATCCAATGCAATAATGAATTTCTGGGAACAATATTAATAGATTTAGTTTCTAACTAATAAGACATTTGAAATGTTTTAAATACTATTCCTATATTCTCTTTTTTTTAACCTTATAGATTAGCTTTTAGTACTATTCCTATATTCTCTTCTTTTTTTTAACCTTATAGATTAGCTTCATAAACACAACCAGCTGAATGTAACTCAATAAAGATGGGGCTACCAACATTTAAATGTTGACAGGAAGGAAAAATGACTTTTCCTGAGTTATTTTCATAAAAGAAGATGACTCTCTGCAGAGTTAGTCTCATAAAAGAAAAAATATTGGGTAGATAAAATATTTCCAAGCTGTATTAAAATAGGCTTTTTTGATAACTTAAGAGACTACATTTTAGGTCCATGGATTTCAACAGACTTTTTTTCTTTAGAGAATGAAAACATCAAATGTCTCTGACTTCATCTAGTTTTAATAAAATATTTTATTTCATGGAGTTACATTTGATAAGCTCATTCGCACTACATTAGTTGACGATTTGCTCCAACCACAAAGTCTAGCCAAACTAACACAGGTTTAAAATAAATCAGAAGTAAAAGCCTCAATCATACATTAATTGCATTATAGTTCAAAGTTTCATTTTGTGAAAACAAAGGTGTTGTTCCTCCTAAAATTAAAAAAAAAACAGTAGTGACAATTATTTCAAGTTGTCAACTGAATCTGCATATCAGATTCTGTTAAAATGTCAAAATGTTCCTTTATGCCAAATTTACCCAACAGGTTCAAAATATGCTTTAAACAACAAATCAGTGAAAATGCCTAAAAAGTTTATTCAGTTTATTCAAAACTATTTCCTGAGGCCCTTCTCCTCATAAAGGACTGTGCCAGTGTAAGAATCCACAAATGAACAAACATGTTCTGAGAGCACTCAAGGTGCTCTTGAAAGGCAGCTCTTCACAGCTGTGTAAGCAGTGAGGTTGATCACAGAACGAGAGATGCCCATGTCTGAAAGGGACCCTTCAACCAACCATTTGAGGTCAGCATGCTTCCTGTGATACTCCCATCAAGTGTCTAGTCAGCAAATGCCAGTAAAAGGAGAAACATTTTCCTCCAAAGGGCAAGTTAGATCTCTGTAAAGTGTATATGGTTAATTTTTTTTTTTGTATAGCAGCTAACATATAGCTCTTAATAATCAAATCTATTTTTCTTCCTTGGGGTCAATAGTAAAGATCTAGGAAAACATGAACTCTCTCAGGGATGGACCAGTCCTTAGATGTGAAAGACAGAATGGAATCTATAGTGACTCTTAAACTTATGGCTTATATTCGTAATTACAAAATAAAGCAAGCTACATAAAAAAAGAAAAAAATAAAATTTTCAATTCACATAAACATGCAGACTGATGCATTATAATCCCTCTGTTAACAAAGCACTTAAAACCACATTTAAATTATGAGTGTTGGTGTTAACCTTTCTCTTGATGGTGATAAAATAAAAACCGTATCAAATCTAATTCTAAAAACCAAATACGGTAGTAATTAAGCTTCTCAGAAGCCAAATTTTCTTCATTCTCAAGCATCATGCACCACTAGTGATTTTTTTTTTCTGTTAAGTTATCCAACATTAAGAGAAGCATCCACATGTCACTCTGTGGTTAAGTATGCAATGAAAATACAAACACCTCACAAAATGCAATGTATTTTCTTGACTGAGACAAAAATACACATGAGTTAATTAATTAGCTGTGTATATAATTATGTTATTATATTAACAGAAAACCAAGGGACTGTGAGAAGCATCACATACACAGAAAGAGAAAGAAGTGGGGAAAAGAGAAAAAAAAGTAAAACAGGAAAATGCTGAGGGTGACAAACAGTAAAGAGGATTAATGTAAAATGATACAAACTAATAGCAAGTCTCAGTGACAATGCTGAGAATCAAAGGCACGAAAAGCAGAGAAAGAGCCTATTCTAAACAACCACAAATTGAGAGCTCTGAGATTGCACGTATCTCTGCATGTGCATGTGAGTAGGTGTGTTGTTTATACCATGGTGACAGTAAAAGATTCACCACACGTGTTGAAACGACTTGTCGCTGAGAGTATAGTTTTCTGTTGCTGCCATAATAAATTACCACAAATTTAAGAGCATAACACAATGCCCATTTCTTACAGTTTCTACGGATCACAAGTTGGGGCATAGTGTGCGTTAGCTAGGTTTTCCGCTTATGGTCTCACAAGGCGGCCCACTCATCTGCACTCTTGTCTGGAGGTTCTGAGGGAGAAATCTGCTTCCAGGCTCATTGAGATTGTTAGCAGATTTCATTTCCACATTGTAGGAAGAGGGTCTCTGCTCCTGTGCTGACTAGTGAATGCGGATTACTCTCAGCTTCTGGAGGCCTCTCACAATGGTCAGCTTGTGGCTTCCTTCATATTCAAGGCCAATAATGGCATGTTCAATCTTTCTTGTACTTATAATCTTACATTCTCTTCTGCTTCATCTTTTAAAGGCTCATGTGATTAGCTCGAGGTCACCTAGAATATCTAGAATAATCTTACTATCTAAAGGTCAACTGATTAATAACATTAATTACATCTGCAAAGCCTCTCTGCCATGCAACTTACCATAATTATTGATGAAATACTAGGAGATGAAGATCTAAACCTAAGAAAATTTGAAAACTAGCTTTCAAACAAGCTGATCTACATGTAATTTAAATAGTTGCTAAAATAATGTCAATACTTGAAAGACAACAAAACTCATACACTAAGTAGTATAACATTAATAAATCAGAGCATTCAATCAAAATTGCTAGGCAGGTAAAAAAAATATGACTTATAATTAGGATAAAATCAGTCAATAGAAACAGATACAGAAAAAACAGAGATGATGGATAAGAGCCTTAAGATAGGTATTTTTTTAATGTTTATTTATTTTTGAGAGACAGAGGGAGACAGAGTATGAGCAGGGAAGGGGCAGAGAGAGAGGGAGACACAGAATCCAAAGCAGGCTCCAGGCTATGAGCTGTCAGCACAGAGCCTGATGTGGAGCTTGAACTCACAAGCTGTGTGAGATCATTACCTGAGCCGAAGTCGGACGCTTAACCGACTGAGCCACCCAGGCGCCCCAAGATAGATATTTCAAATGTGCTCTAAGAATTAAAAAAAAAAAAACATGGTAAGTGAAAAAGAAAAATGGAAGCTATTGAAAAACAAAACAAAACAAATGGAACCTCTAGAGCTAAAGAATATATCTAATAGGAAAAATTCACTAACTAGGTTTAAGAGCACATTAAAAACTATGAAAAAAAACAATAAATGGGAAGATATCACAACAGAGACTATTAAAAACGAAATCATGTGATGCAAGGAGACTTAAAATAGCCACTCAGAGAATAGTGAGAAAACAGAAATCATATAACATACATGTCATTGGGATCCCAGAGGGAAAAAAAAATTGGGAAGGAAGAAAAATATTTACCAAATAATGACTGAATCTTTCATTGGTTTAATGAAAATCATAAACTCCCTAATCCAACAAACTCAGCAGACTAAAATCAGGACAAACCAACAGAAAAATACTGTAATTCTCCACATAGTGAAATTTTTGTAAATCAGTAATAAAGAGAAAAACTTTAAAGCTCCTGGAGAAAAAAAAAAGAAAAAAAGACAAAATACACACAGAGGAACAAAGACTGAAACAACATTTAAAAAAAAAAAAAAAAAAAGGTCAACCTGGAACTACGGAAGTAGCAAACAGAAAAACCATCCTTCAAAAGCGATGGTGAAGTAAAGACCTTTTTCAAGAACAAAAGCTGAAATAATTTGTGACTAGCAGACCTGCACTAAAAGAACAATACAAGAGCTCTTTGGGATCAAGAAAAATTATACCAAACAAAAACCTGTATTTATGTACAGGAAAAAAAGTACCAGGATGTTACTATGGAGGTAAATGTAAAATACCTTCCTCATTTAAAAAATTAACATTTTTTTAACTTTTGAGAGACAACATGCAGAGGAAAGACAGAGAGAAAATCTTAACCAGGCTCCATACTCAGCACGGAGCCAGATGAGGGGCTCATTGCAGGACCTGGGATTATGACCTGGGCTGAAATCAAGACTCGGTCACAACCAAATGAGCCAGCCAGACGCACCTAAAATTCATTGTTAAAGACAAGAATAAACTACTGCAAAATATATAACATATGCAGAGGTAAAATGTATGGCAATACTAAAACCCAGAGGGGGAATGGAAGCCTGCTGTTCCAGGGTTCTTAAGTTACTATGGGTTGTCAGTGAAACTATTTTGAAGGTACTCTGTGGTAAGTTAAAGTTGGGAAGGAGAGAGTTAAAGCATACTGTTGTAAGAGTCTTATGTGGGAGGTGGTAAGGTATTATTTAAAGGTAGACTGTATTAAAGATGTATATTGTAAACCCAGAGGCAAAACCTATTAAAAAACAACAACAACAACACAAAAACCAAAGAGGTATAGCTAATAAAGCAGTAAGTGTAGATAAAGTCAAACACTGAACGATATTCCGAGAAATAAGGAAAAGATGATATTTAAATAATTTTGCACTGTTTTGCCTCATACAGGGGATGAATATGGGGATTTTGGTTTTTTAAGGACACTTTTAAGACAAAGAAATTATGATGTGCTATGTTTTATGCTACGTAATTGATACACTAACTCCCAAGATAGACATGGTTTCTAAGACCAACCCCATATGCGTATTTGTTAATATTTTTCCTTTAAACCTAATAAACTGAAATGGAATGGATGAAATGAGGAATCGGGTGACTAGAATCATGCTACACAACAAATAAAACTGCTCGACTGGGACACAGAAATAAACACATAACTTCTAAAGCAATAGATGAACATCAAGAAAGACTCTATCAGCAGGAGCTAAGCAGGAAGAAAAGGAGAAAAGTGACCAGGGAACCAGTATGTCTTCTCGGACCATAAGATATCCCAAAAGAGATCCCTGTAATCCCCAGTTTCCTATCTGAGACCACCTACATAAATCCAGAACACTGGGAAATGGAAAATCAATCCACTTCACTGCTGTCTCAACTTGAATGACAGTGAAGGAAAAATAGATTTCCCCTGTTAATCTGACATCCACTGCCCTGTCATTGGTTTGGAGCCTGAATCTTTATTGTTTATGTAGCTTCAATATGCAAGCTGGAAATTGTAATATTAAGTGGAGTTGGGACTGTCATGCTCACATGTACCTGAAAGAAGGAAGTACAAATACTGAGGTACAATTTAGACTGACAGCTTGCTTCTCAACAGATTACAGTGAAAAGTCCTTAATGTTTTCAGAGAAAATAATAGTCAATCTAGACTGTCTACACAGCTAAAGTATTTTTCAAAAATGAAAACAAAATAGACATGAAGAAAACTGAGTAAGTTGGCTTCTAAAAAACTCCCAACAGGACTTTAAGAGACAAAACAGATGAACGCAAGGGAAGAGAAACAAAAATAATATAAAAACAGGGAGGGGGACAAAACATAAGAGACTCATAAATATGGAGAACAGAGGGTTACTGGAGGGGTTGTGGGAGGGGGGATGGGCTAAATGGGTAAGGGGCACTAAGGAATCTACTCCTGAAATCATTGTTGCACTACACGCTAATTTGGATGTAAATTTAAAAAAATTAAATTAAAAATTAAAAAAAAGAAAAAAAGATGAACACAATAATGTTAAAAACTGAAAAAAAAAACCCTCAACAAAATAAATTCTGTCAAAAAGGAAGGAAAATGGTCCCATAAAGAAGGTCTAAAATCCATCAAAGAAGGGAGAATAAGAAATATCCTTATATAAATCTATATGGTTTTTTTATTTCATAAAATCTTAAATAATGTTTATTTGTAGGTTCTAACACAAGCTAGAAATTTAAAAAATCTGACAATTGTAAATGTGCTCTGAGAAGGGTGATGGGAAATAAATTATTTTGGGTCTTTGAATTAAAGGAGAGGTAAAAATATTAACTTTAGAATTTATATATATATATATATATATATATATATATATATATATATATATATAAGCTCAAATTGTAAATCTAACTATTAAAATATTATAATGCAAGACATAGCTTCCTAACAGTTAAGGAGATGAAAAAAACTTTAATCACTAGATAAGGATCCAGAGAAGGAATATATGAAACATGAAACATGAAACAAGAAACATGAAAACTGGGACATAGGGAAAGTTCAGTAATACTTAAAACCTAACCTTAAATAGTGCTTTGATTTGCCAATGTTTGAAACATGCTTTACCATACCAATTCATTTAATACGATAATCTTTTGAGGCACCTATTATTATTATATCATTTTACAGGTACAAACCTTAGGCAGTGAGAGAGAAAATGATTATAAGAGAAGGCAAGATTCAAACCTAAGCAGTCTGCCTCAAGAGTCTGTTTTTTGGGGGCACCTGGGTGGCTCAGTTGGTTAAGCATCTGACTTCAGCTCAGGTCATGATCTCATGGTTCGTGAGTTCAAGCCCCGCGTTGGGCTCTGTGCTGACAGCTCAGAGCCTGGAGCTGCTTCAGATTCTCTGTCCCCCCTCTCTCTGTCCCTCCCCAGCTGGCACTCTGTCTCTCTCTCAAAAATAAATAAATGTTACACACACACACACAAAGTTAAAGAGTCAACGTTTTTAAATACCACCAAAACATAGAATTTAAAATGACTGTTATTACACCAAACATTGAAATAAACATACTGAATGAAATGTCCATTTTTCTAGCAAAGATTGTTTTACTGAATTGGGAAAAATCCGTCTACTTAGAAAAGACATCTGAAACAACATATCCATGTCATCGCAACTATCAATACTTTGTTCCTTTATATTGACTATTTCGTTGCATGCATATATCATGATTTGTTTTTTCATGCCCGTGACTTGAGGGACATTGTGGGGCTACTATGAATAAAGCTGCTGTGAACATTTCTATATAAGTATTTTAGTGGGCGTGCATTTCCATTTCCTTTGGTTTAAAAGTATGAAATTGTTGAAGTGCTCCCCAAAGTGGTTGTACAATTTACAAATTCATCAGCAACGTTTAGGAGTTCTGACAACTCTACAACCTTGCAAAATCTTGTGATTTTAGGATTTTTAATTTCAGTCAATGCCTGTGTACTGATATCTCTGAGATTTTAATTTGCATTTCTCTGATAACTAATAATGTTGAACAGCTTTTCATCTGCTTGTGGTTCATATATCTTACATCATTATGCATCTGTTTAAAACATTAGCCTATTTGCAAGTGTTCTTTTTATTACTGTAATCATGCTGGTGGTGGTTGTTAAGTAGTTGTAAAAATGCATTATACCTTTTGGATATAAGTCCTGTGTCAGATATATGTTACAAACATTGTCTCTCAGTAGGTGGTTTGATTTTTCATTTTCTTAACTGATTTTCTGAAGAATATATACCTTAAATTTTTTCATGCACATAAAAAGTTCTAGGAAATCTAGAAAAAGTCTATTAAAACTAGTGAGTGAATGTAGCAAGACTGCAGGACACATTCCCAATGTACAAAAATCAATTGCATTTATATATACGAGCAACAAATAATTACAAAATAAAAATTTTAAACATACCCTGTATAACACCATCAAAAATTTATAATATTTATAGATAAATTCAACAAAATATGTGGAAAAATTTTCATAGTGGAAACTACAAACATGACTGAGAGAACAGAAAGTGGTAAATATTGATGAGGTATGTCCTTGTTCACTGATTTTGAAAATTCAGTATTTTTATATTATTTTTACTCAAATTCATCTATAGATTCAATGAAATGTCAATTAAAATGGGATTTTTGTGGAAATTGGCAAGGTGATTCTAATATTTAAATAAAATGAAAATAACCACAGAATAACTAAAATCATATTTTCTAAAAAATATATAAAAATTAAGCTATCCATATTGATTTTTTAGGGGACTTCCATTCATTATATCTACTGTATCACACTATCCTTATGTTAATATTAATTTAATTTTTTTAATTCAAGTGTAATTAACATACAGTGCTAGGAGTCTCTGATATATAATATAGTGATTCAACAATTCTATACATGACTCAGTGCTCACCAGAGCAAGTGTAATCATCATCTGTCACCAAAGTATTTTTATAATCTTATTGACTATTCCCTGTGCTATTCTTTTTATCTCCCTGACTTATTTTGTAACGGGAAGTTTGTACCTCTTAATCCCCTTTATCTCACCCACTCCAGTTCACCTACTCTCTGGTAACCACCAAATTTCCTCACTATATTTAAGAGATAATTTTTTTCTTTGTCTCTAATTTCTTGTTCATTTGTTTTGTTTCTTAACTCACCCATATCAATGAAATCATATGGTATTTGTCTTTCTCTGACTGACTTATTTCACTTAGCATTATTACTTTCTGTATCCAGCCATGTTGTTGCAAATGACAAGATTTCACTCTTTCCATTTTATATACAACCACTTCTTTATCCATTCATCTATCAAAGGACATTTGGATTGTTTGCGTATTTGGCTACTGTAAATAATGCTACAATAAAAATAGGGGTGATATTTTTTGAATTAATGTTTTTATTTTCTTTGGGTAAATAGTGGAATTACTGTATGATGTGATAATTCTATTTTTAATTTTTTGAGAAGTCTTCTGTTTCCTACAGTAGCTACTTCAGTTTACATTTCCACCATCAGTGCATAAGAGTTACATTTTCTCCATGTCCTCACCAACAATACTTATATACCTTGTGTTTTTTATTTTAGCCATTCTGACAGGTGTGAGGTGACAGGTAACTCATTGTTTTGATTTTCACTTTCCCTTAGAATTGGGTTGAGAATCTTTTCATCTGTCTGTTGGAGATCTACATGTTTCTTTAGAAAAATGTCTATTCAGGTCCTCTGCCCATTGGATTATTTTGTGTGTATATGTGTTGACTTATAAAAGTTGTTTATTTTGTATAACAACCCTTTCTAGGATATATCATTTGTAAATTTCTTCTCCTATTCAGTACGTTACTTTGTCATTTTGTTGATGATTTCCTTCCTTGTTTAAAACCGTTTTATTTTGGTGTTGTCCATAATATAATTTTGCTTTCTTAGAGATATCTTTTAAAAATGTTTCTATTGCTGATATCAAAGAAATGACTGCTTATGTTTTTTTTTTCCCCTAGGAGTTTTATGGTTTCAGGTCTCACATTTAGGTCCAATTTCATTCTTTTACATGTAGCTATCCAGTTTGCCCATCACCATTTGTTTAAGAGCTCTCTTTCTCCCATTGTATATTCTCACATCCTTTATCACAGATTAATAACCATGTAAGTGTAGGTTTATTTATGGGCTCTCTAGAAATGTGTATGTCTCTTTTCTCCTAATGCTATATTGTTTTGATTACTACAGTTTTGTAGTATATCTTGAAACGTGGGGTTGTGATAGTGCCAGTTATAGTCTTCTTTCTCAAGATGGCTTTGGCTGTTCATCTTTTATGGTTCTATATAAATTTTAGGATATTTATTCTACTTCTGTTAAAAGTATTTTTGGTACTTTGCTAAGGATGGCATTAAATCCTAGTATGGACATTTTACAATATTCTTCCAATTTATGAGCATGAAATATCTTTCCATTTCTTTGTGTCATCTGTAATTTCTTTCATCAGTGTTTCATAGTTTTCAGAGTACAGGTCTTTCACCTCCTTGGTGACCTTTATACTTAACTTGGTTAAGTTTATATTTTTCCTTTTTGTTGTGACTGAAAATGGGATTGTTTTCTCAATTTCTCTTTCTGCTACTTTGTTATCAGTGTATAGAAATACAACAGATTTATGTACATTAACTTTTTAGCCTTTGACTTTACTGAATGTATCAGTTCTGGTAGCTTTTTGGTGGCATCGTTAGGGTTTTATACATAAAGCATCATGTCATCTGCAAATAGTGAAAGTTTTATTTTTTCCCTATGAATTTGGATTTTTTAAATTTCTTTTTCTTGTCTGACTGCTGTGGCTAGGACTTCCAGCATTATGTTGAATAAAACTGCTGAGAGTGGACCTCGTTGTCTTTCAATTCTTTTTTACCAAAAAGCCTAATGTTAGCTGTGGGTTTTTCATACATGGTCTTTATTATTTTGAGGTATATTCTCTTTAAACATACTTTGTTGAGAGTTCTTCCATGTATAGATGTTGTACTTTGTCAAATGTTTCCTCTGTATCTATTGGGATGATCACGTGGTTTTTATCTTTCCTCTTTATTTTTTATTTTTTTTATTTTTGAGAGACAGACCATGTGCAAGCAGAGGAGAGGCAGAAAGAGAGGGAGATACAGGATCTGAAACAGGCTCCAGGGTCCAAACTGTCCACCCAGAGCCTGATGCAGGGCTAGAATCCAAGAACTGTGAGATCATGACCTGAGCAGAAGTCAGACACTTAACTGAGCCACCCAGGTGCCCCTATCCTTCCTCTTCTGAATGTGATGTATGACGTTGATTTATCTGCAATATTGAACCACCCTTGAATCTCTGAAATAAATGCCACTTAATCATGGTAAATTATTTTAATACTTTTGATTTGGATTTCCTAATATTTTGTTAAACATTTTTGCATCTACATTCATTAGAGATAATGGTCTGTAGTTTTGTTTTTTGTTTTGTTTTGTTTTTGTAGTGTCTTTATCTGGTTTTGGCATTGGGATAAAACTGACCTCAAAGAATGGATTAGGAAGCTTTCTGTCTTCTTTTTTTGGGGGGTGGAATAGATTGAGATGAATAGATATTAACTCTTCTTCAAATATTTGGGGCAATTAACCTGTGAAGCCATCTCGTCTTGGACTATTGTTTGTAGGGAGTTTTTCATTGCTGGTAATTGGTTTGTTCAAATTTTTGAAAAATTTTGAATTTTTGAATTCCAGATTCAGTTTTGGAAGATTATATGTGTCCAGAAATTTATCCATGTTTTAGATGGTCCAATTTATACTTTTTTCCTAGTATTCTCTTATAATCTTTGGATTTCCATGGTGTCAGTTTATTGCTCCTCCTTTATTTCTGATTTTTTTGAGTCCTCTCTCTTCTTCTTTTGTTGAGTCTGACCAGAGTTTTCTCAGTATTGTTGATCTTTTTAAAGAAATAGCTCCTGGTTTCATTGATCTATTTTATTGTTTTTTATTTCCATTTCATCTATCTCTGCTCTAATTATTATCACTCCCTTCTTTCTACTGGCTTTGGGTTATGTTTTTTTTTCTTCTTTGTATAGGACTTTTAGGTTTAAGGTTAGATTGTTTAGATTTTTGCACTTCTTGAGGTAGGCCCATATTGCTAAAATTTTAGAAGAGCTTTTTCTGCATCTCAAAGATTTTGGAGCTTTGTGTTTTCTTTTTTATTTGCCTCAATGTATTTTTTGATTTCCTCTTTGATTTCTTGGTTAATCCATTGTTTACTAGCAAGTTATTTAGCCTCCATGTATTTATATTCTTTGCGAGTTATTTCTTGTGATTGATTTCTTTGTGGGTTGATTTTTTTTTTTAATATTTATTCATTCTTGAGAGAGCATGAGTGGAGGAGGGGCAGAGAGAGAGAGAGGGAGACAGAAAATCCAAAGCAGGCTCCAAGCTGTCAGCACAGAGCCATACACAGGGCTCAAACTCATGAAATGTGAGATCATGACCTGAGCTGACGCTGGACACTTAACCACCTGAGCCACCCAGGTGCCCCTGTTGTGATTGATTTCTGATTTGTCTTCTAGTCTGAAAATATGCATGGTATGATTTCAGCCTTTTTGAATATGTTGAAACTTGTTTTGTGGCCTAATGTGGTCTATTCTGGAGAATGTTCCATGCACACTTGAAAAATATGTGTATTCCACTATTTTTGAACTGTTCTGAATATATTTGTTAGGTCAGTATAGTCCAATGTATCATTAAAAGCCATTGCTGCTTTATCTATTTTCGGTCTGGATGATCTATCCATTGATAGTGGGGTATTACAGTACACTACTATTATGGTATTACTGCCAATTTCTTCATGTCTGTTAATAGTTGTTTTATGTATTTAGGCACTCCCATGCAGGGTCCATAAATATCTACAATTGTTAGATCCTCTTGTTAGATTGTTCCCTTTAGCATTATGCAGTGTCCTTCTTTCTCTATTGTTACAGTCTTTGTTTTAAAGTCTATTTTGTTTGATAGAAGTATTTCTACCCTAGTTTTCTTTTTGCTTCCATGTTAAATTTATTCTGCCCTTCACTTCAGCTGCATGTGTCTTTAGGTCTGGAGTGAATTTCTTGTAGACAGCATATAGATAAGTCTTGCTCCCCCCCGCCCCCATTCAGGCACCCTATATTTTTCCATGGAGCATTTAATCCACTTACATTCAAATTAATTATTGATAGTATATGCTTATCATTTTGTTACTTGTTTAATGGTTGTTTTTCTATTTCCTCTTAGTTCCTTTCTTTATTCCTTTTTGCTTTCTTACTCTATTCCTATTTGCTTTCCTTACTGACATATTTTTTTCTCTTTATTTTTTGTGTTATCTATTATAGCTTTTTGATTTGTGGTTGCCATTAGGCTCATATACAACATCTTAGGCATATAGCAGTTTATATCAAGCTGATAGTGGCTTAGTCTGAATCCATTCTAAAAGCACTAAATTTTTTACTCCCCTATCCCCATGTGTTATGTATATGATGTTATATTTTACATCATTTTATTCTGTGAATCCTCTGATTTTTATCATTGATTTTACTTCTCTATGCTTTAATTTCTGTACTGGTTTTATAAGTGATTAATCTACCTCTTTTATTGTGTTTGTAATTACCTGTGAATTTTTTCCTTTCTTAATTTTCTTATTCCTGATTAGGGCCATCATTTTTACTGAAAGAATTTACTTAACATTTCTTGTAAGGCTGGTTTAATGGTGATGAACTCTTTTAATTTTTTGGAAACTCTGTCTCTCCTTCTATTCAGAGTGACAGTCTAAATGGGTGAGTGTTCTTGTTTGCATATTTTTTTCCTTTTTGCACTTTGAATATATCATGCCATTCCCTTCTGGCCTGCAGAGTTTCTGCTGAAAAATCAAGTGACAGACTCATGGAATTTCCCTTGTATGTAACTATTTTCTTTTCTTTTAAAATTCCCTATCATTACATTTTACCATTTTAATTATTATATATTGGTGTGGACCTCCCTGGGTTGATATTGCTGGGAGTTCTCTGTGCCTCCTAGATTTGGGTGTATGTCTTACTCAGATTAAAGGAGTTTTCAGCTATTATTTCTTCAAATAGTTTTTCTGTCCCCTATTCTCACTATTCTTCTGGGATCCCTACTATGCAAATTTTACTATGCTTGCTGATATTGTTGAGTTCCCTTAAGCTCTTGTCATTTTTTTTCTTTTTTTTCTCCTTTTTTCCATTCAGCTTGGTTGCTTTCCATCACTCTGTCTTCCAGCTTGCTGACCCATTCTTCTATGTGCTCTGCTCTGCTGTTGATTGCTTCTAGTATATTTTTAATTTCAGTTTTTGAGTTCTTCAACGTGGGTAGGTTCTTGTTCACATTTTCCATCTCTTTGTTGAAGGTCTGAGATTCTCCACTGTTTTCTCAAGTTCAGTGAATATTTTTATGACTGTTATTTTGAATTATCAGGCACATTGCTTATTTCTGTTTCATTTAGCTCTTTTGATTGATTTTGTCCTGTTCTTTAATTTGGGGAATATTCCTGTCTCCTCATTTTGAAAAACTTTCAGTGTTTCTATGTGTTAGGAAATCAGCTATGTCTCCCGATCTTGAAAGTAGCAGCCTTCTGAAGAAGTGTTCATGTGGTGCCTTGTAGTGCAATGTCCTCTGTTCATTTGAACCAGGCATTGTATGGATGTGTCATATGCAGGTTGCATGTGCCCTGCTTTTCTGGTTGGGTCTTGTTTGCCTTAAACCAATTCAGCTACAATGGCCTACTTTGCCTGTTATGGGCCAGGTTTTTGGTCGCAAGGCTTTTAAGGAGCCAGTCTACAGCCCCATGGACTTATAGTTGAGCAGTATCAGCATTTAGACAGGATGTCTGCCCTCAGTACATTTCCTGAGGCTGTGATCACACCAAACCACAGGACTCTCTCCCTATGTTGTGCCCTGAGGGGTTTTCATCGGTGGGATGGTCCTACAGACAAACCATATCCTGCGTCCAATTTATGGGAGATGCAGTGACTCCAAACTGCAGAGCTATTCTCCCTATCTATTCCCTGAGAGGTTTTTGTTGGTGGGTGGTGCAGGAAGTCAGATTATGTTCCTGTCCCCAGCCAATCTGTTTGGGCTGCAGATGCACTGATTGACGGGGCACTCTGCACTGTTGGTGCTGCTGTCGCACTTCTGTGTGTCATTATCTTTCCCTGTGCCCAAAGCAGGAATCACTTTGGCATGGTGGCAGTCCTGGCTAAGGCTGCTTGCAGGATGAGATGGTATAGAAGCTGCTTTGGAGGGACTCCTGCCTAGGATTGGTGGGGGGATTGGATGGGGCGAATCTGCAGGAGAATGTGGAGTCAGAGTTTGTGGTGTTAGCAAGTTAGGTGGAAGATGCTTGTGCAAGTTCCTGCAGGTGTCTAGCTACCATGAGGGTTTAGAGGGAAGAAATGACACCTGCCAGATCTTTGGTTCTTGGAAAACTCTCTCCTAAAGATCCATGCCCATCCAATGCACATTCTGAGGTTAGTAAATAAGTCTTCATGTATCTTAAATTTGTAATATTTGTTATGCCTCTTTTCATGTGATCTAACCAGGCAATTCTTCTGTGTATACATGAAAAAATGTGCATTCTATTTTTTTTGGATGGAATGCCATATATACACACACACACACACACACATATATATACATATATATATATCTTTTAGAACCATGTATTCTGAAGTATGTTTCAAGTGAAAAAAATGTTCTTGTTGAAAAAAAATAATGACTTCAACTGGGGGTACTTATTTAAAATAAAGCATATCGGGCGGGATGGGTGAAATAGGTGAAGCAGAATAAGAGTATACTTATCATAATGAGCACTGAGTAATGATAGAATTGAATTACTATATTGTACACCCTAAACTAATAACTAATATAACACTGTATGCTTACTGGAATTAAAATTTAAAACCTATTATATATATGTACCTATATGTATGTACACACATATAAATACATATAGACACATATAAATAAGGAGAAATCCTACCTTTTGTGACAACATGGTTGGATTTTGAAGACATTTTTCTAAATCAGAGAAAGACAAATACTGTATTATCTCACATGTGGAATCTAATAAAAACTAAAAGAAAACAAATTTATAGAAAAAGAGATCAGATTTGTGGCTGCCGGAGGTGGGGAGAGGGGTAATCAAAGGAAGGTGGTCAAAATGTACAAACTTCCCATTATAAGATAAATACATGCTAGGAATATAATGTACAACATGATGACTACAGTTAATATTGCTGTATGATACAGAGGAAAGTTTTTAAGAGACTAGATCCTAAGTGTTCTCATCAGAAGGAGAAAAATTTGTTTTTAGATCTATCTAGAAAAGATGATGGATGAAACTGAACCTATTAAGGTAATAATTTCACAGTACAGGTAAAGCCATCATGCTGTACACTTTATATAGTAACGTATATCAATGACTTCTCAATAAAATGGGAAAAAATAACTCCCTCCCCAACCCCCTCCTCCAGGAAAAAAGAATATAGCATGCTAAGTTGATGTCCAGAGGCTGACAAAGTTAGCAGCCTGAATGGCAATTCTACTCAGATGTTTTGCTAAAAGGGAAGAAATTTGATGTGATAGCTAGAAGGAAGAATATAGTGGAGTGCAAGTTAAGGGTTTTGGAAATGTATTATTTGCTTGTTGTTGTTTTTCCTTAAGATGATCAAGGTTTGAAGACCCTTATAGGCTGAGGAGAAAATCCAATAGAATTAAATTATTTGGGGAATGGAAAAAAAAATCTTCATGTACACCCCAGGTGCTTTTGAAACTGCTGCTTCTATGCTGTTTCTCCAAGGGGTTGTTTGTTATACTGGCTCTTTAAGGGCAATTTCAATTTCTTACTGCTTTCAGTGCTCCCAGAGCTAAGCCCACGGAATTTTCAAGTACTGGAATTAAGCCTTGCTAGTTTTGAAAGCCAAATATTGTAGGGACTTGTCTTCCCAGTGCAGGTCCCCCATGCCTAGGATACCTGGTTGGGCTCTGCTCTTCTACCCTCTGCTTGCTTATGGTGCCCCTTCTGTTTGTGGTTAGACTCACTAGGAGTTTGGTTCCCTGCCCCATCTCCCCCCTCCTACTGTTCTTGATGTGGCTATACTGTAGGTCCGTCCGTGGGATAAGGTGAACCTAGGATCCTCCTACCTCACCATTTTCCTAGGAGTTCTAGCATTCATAGAAGTTCCTAGTATTCTTTAACCGATGAAACAGTAACTTTTCAGGGGCACCTACGTAGCTCAGTTGGTTGTCTCTTGATTTCGGTTCAGGTCATGATGCCAGGGTCATGGGATCAAGCCCCATGTCAGGCTCTGTGCAATGTGGAGCCTGCTTAAGGTTCTGTCTCTCTCTTTATCCCTCTGCCCCTCTCCCTCTAAAATAAAAAAATATAGGAAAATAGAAAAAAAGGAAGTATTTTTCCACTGACATTCAAGCAGCTGATAAGTGCAAGTGCATAACTTATATATGACTTTGCTAAAACCAAATCATAACAAAATTATACTTTTGTATAAATGTACAATTTTTACTAACATAATTTCATATTAACTTTAGGTTTTTATTTTTTAATCAAAACACTTCAGTTTTACTATCAAAAATCATATATAGCTGTGTGAGGCCAAATAAGAACCTTCTGTTGTACACAGAGGGGTACATTCTGGGCTCACATAGGGTCCATGTTTACTCATCAAGCTGCCGTTGAGACCAACGTATAATTTAGAAGGGAGGGAAAAGAGATTAGAGGCAATGAGTACTTTGCCTTTGCTCAATATCATTGATCAAATAATCTGTCGGTGCCTATATAACATGCTGAGAAAATAGTGTAGTTTTATTAGTGGTAACTTTCCAGAATCAATAACTTTTCTAATGAATATAAAAGCCTGGGTGCCTTAGAGTCCAAATTCATGCAATTGGATTGCTTGTTGTAATCAAGCAGTGGCATTAACGTTCTGATGTGATAAAATAAGTGTTTAGTAATTTAGTCCTCAACTGCTTCTGGCATTTCAACTCTTTGTTGGCATATAAAGCAGAAATTTCTCCTGTAGTAAAAAGTAATTTATTGACTTTTTTTTTTATCACCTGTGATGAATAGGTTATTGGACTTGCAAGCATTTCTATTCAGACATTGCAGGACAGGAGTTGGCTAGCACCAACCTTAGCAAATTGAAATTCAATCCAGATCAATAAGGCGTTTTATTTAATTTGGTCCTGGAATAGAAATAATCATTACATTTTCTAATAAGCATGTCTAATTTCAATTTTCACACTATGTATTTATTCTGTATAATCAAGCATAACTGCTGGCCTTGTTCTTCTGAGTTGACAAATGCGTTGCATAGATGTGCACTTAGCAGGTAACTACTACATAGGATGTAGTGGGCAAAGAATGTGCCTAGACATAATAATGAAAATTTGATAAATGTCTACCTAGAACTTGTAAATATTCCTAAGACTTTGATTGTATTTACTGGTTGTCTACCTAGGTAACAACAACCAAAAAATGTATGCATAAGGATATGTAATTTCCTTTACATAGCAACCAGCTTGTTTTTATGAAACATTTACAAACTGAGGAAATTCTAAAAGCTTACTGAGGTTAAGTAATTCCTGGTTAAAATGTGCTAACAGGCTGTCAGCATTGAAGTGGTTAAATAAGTGTCAGTTGGCTTGTGCTTTGTAACACTGTCTCAAACTGACTGGTTTAATACAACCATTTATTTAGCTCATTATTCTGTGGGTAGGAAACATGAGCTAGACTCTGCTGGAAGGTACTGGTGGTACTGGTCTCAGGTACAGTCATCTGAGCATCTGTGATAACCGTGGTCAGCTTGAGGGTCAGCGGAGACAGCCTGGCCTCTCAGATATTTGAGTTGGTCGATGACTGTTGGTTGGGTGTCTATCATACTCCAGAGGCCTAGTCTGGACTTATTTGCTTGGTGGTCTCAGGGGTCTAAGAGCACGAATAAAGTAGCATTAATGCACAAGCACTTCTACAGTTCCTGCATTCATCTTATTTGCTCATTTCATATTTATTAAAGTAATCAGTTACCAACCACAGACTCTGTATGAGAAGGCACTACCAACACATATGGATACAGGGAGGTGTGAACATACTGGAGCCTTGTCAAAGCACTGGCTCAGGTCCTGGTTTCTTTAGCACTCTTTATCAATATCTGTATGCATCACTTTCTCATTTCTACTGAGCTAAGATGTATTTTTGAAGACTTAAACATCCTTTTGCCTAAGATTTATTAATCTCAGAACATGAACTGATGTTTAGAAGACTTCTCCAAGATCAAAAGAGATGGCAGGTGTCATTTCTCTCCCCATACACTAGTCTAGAAAGCTAGACACTTGCAGAAACCTATGTGAACATTCTCCACCTATCTTGCTGCAACCACATAGCCTGCTATGGCATGCTCCTGTGTACTTGCCTCATCCAACCTACCCTGCTTGGCAGGCATTCCTCCAAAGCAGCTCCTGCCCCAACACACCCTGCAAGCAGCCCCAGCTTTCACCACTCCAAAATAACTCCTGCCCTGGTAAGAGGAGAAGGTGACCACACGCTAATGCACCTGCAGTTCCAGCAGCCAAACCTTACAGCTGGCAGTGCAGAGAAAGTACCCTGCCGATCAGTTCAACTGTAGCCTCAGCAAATGGAATGGCAAAAGGCATCTGGTCTGACTGCCAGCCCCACTCACCAAGGAAGTCTCTCCAGAAACAAGGCATGGGAGAACACCCTGCATATTGGTCCTACTGCAGATAAAATAGGGGAAGGGGCAGGTATCTGGTCTGATTGCTGATATTACCAAACTACTAGCCCATGACAGCCCCAGGCAGATCCCATTTCAGCACAGAGACAAAACCCTCCTGGTGCACCAACAACAGGCAAAGTGGGCCAATGGGAGCCAACTGGACTGAAGGCAAATGAGGCTCAGCCACAACTCGGACACAGACAACCAACATAGGACATATGCTGAAGTGCCTGATTCTGGTGAACAGGAGATACTGTGTTATTAAGGAACCACAGGAACACTTCATGAAACCACTACTTTCAAAATCAGGAGATTTAACTGATTTTCCTACCACACAGAAGCACATACCGAGAGTTAATACAAAATGGGGAGACAGAGGAATATCCCAAAATGAAAGAACAGGGCAAAATAAAGCAAAAGAGCTCTAAAACAGAGATAAGCAATATGCCTGATAAAGATACTCACCAGACTTGAGAAAACAGTGGAGGATTTCAGTGAGCTCTTCAACAAAGAGATGAGAAATATAAAAAACAACCTACTCAGATTGAAGAACTCCATAAATGAAATTAAAAATATAATAAAAGGAATCAACAGCAGATTAGAGGGCACAGAAGAATGGGTCAGCAAGCTGGTAGAGTATGGAAAGCAATCAAGCTGAACAAAAACAAAAAAATAAAATTAAAAATGACAATAGATTAAGGGAACTCAATTACATCATCATGCATAGTAACATCCACATCATAAGGAGTCCCAAAAGGAGAGGAGAATAGGAGGCAAAAAGATATTTGAAGGAAAAACAGCTGAAAACTTCCCTAAAGAAAGAAATAGATGTCTATCCAGGAGGTACAAAGATCCCCCAACAAAATTAATTAAAGCAGGTCACATCAAGACTTATAATAATTAACATGGTAAAACATAGTGATGAAAAGAGAATCTTAAAACCTATAAAAGAGAACAATTATGTACATGGGAAACCATATGAGTCTATCACTTGATTTTTCAGCAGAAACTTTGCAGGCCAGAAGGGAGTTGCATGATATTTTCAAAGTTCTGAAAGGAAAAAAAGAAACTTGCAACAAAGAATGCTCTACCCAGCAAGGCTACCATTAGAATAGAAAGAGATAAAAAAGAATTTCCCTGACAAACAGAAGTTAAAGGAGTTCATCATCACTACACCAGCCTTACAAGAAATGTTAACGAAATTTCTTCAGTGCAAATAAAGGTCATAATCAAGCAGAAAGTGAGGAAGAGGAAAAATTAGGAATGGAAAAAAATTTACAGGTGAATATAAACATAATGAAAGAAGTAGATTAATCACTTATAAAACCAGTATGAATATTAACACACAAAAGCAGTAAAATCAATTATATCTAAAAAAAAAAAAAGTCAAGGGATTCACAAAATAAAAAGACATAAGATATGACATCATATACATAAAATGTGGGGTGGAAAGAGTAAACATTCAGTGCTTTTAGAATGGGTTAAAACTTAAGCCACTATCAACTTAATACAGATTGCTATATGCCTAAGATGTTATATATGAGCCTAATGGTAACCACAATTCAAAAAGCTATTAATAGATACACAAAAAATAAAGAGAATAATACCCAATCATTATCACTAAAGAAAGTCAAACCACAAGGGAAGAGAGCCAAGAGAAGAAAGGAACGAACAGGAAACAGAAAAACAACCATAAAACAAATTCCTATCAATAATTACTTTGAATGTAAATGGATTAAATGCTCCATGAGAAAATATAAGGTGACTAAATAGAAAAAAAAAAAAAAATACAAGACCTATCTATATGCTGGCTACAAGAGACTCACTTCAGACCTAAAGACATATGCAGATTAAAAGTGAAGGGGGCAAAAACATTTACCATACAAATGAAGGCAAAAAGTAAGCTGGGGTAGCAATACTTGCATTGAACAAAACAGACTGTAAAACAAACACTACAAGAGCAATGAAGGACACCACATAATGATAAAAGGAACATTCAACAAGACAATGGAATACATACTTTTCAAGTGCACATGAAACATTCTCTAGAATCGACCACGTTAGGTCACAAAACAGTCTCAATATACTCAAAAACACTGAAATAATATCATGCATATTTTCAGACCACAACAGTATGAAACTAGAAATTAATCACAGGAAAAAAATTGTAAAGAACACAAATATGTGGAGACTAAGTAACATGTTACTAACCAATGAATGGGCCAGCCAAGAAATCAAAGAGGAAATCTAAAAACACACTGAGCCAAATCGAAGTGAAAACAATGGCCCAAAACCTTTGAGATGCAGCAAAAGCTTTTTCTAAGATTATAGCAATACTGGCCAACCTCAAGATACAAGAAAAATCTCAGATAACCTAAATTTAAACCTGAAGTGTCCAGAAAAAAATAAAATAGAAACAAACCCTGAAGCCAGAAGAAGGAAAAAAAATTATAATAAAGACCAGAGAAGAAATAAAGAGATGGAGAATAAAAAAGAAAGAAAAAGAAAAGAGTAGAATAGATTAACAAAACCAGGAGCTAGTTCTTTGAAAAGATCAACAAAACTGAGAAGACTTTAGCCACACTCAACAAAAAAAATAAGAAAGAACACCCAAATAAATAAAATCAGAAATGAAGGAGAAGAAATTACATCACAGAAATAAAATAAACCACAGGATTATAAAAGAATACCATGAAAAATTATAAGCCAAGAAATTGGATAACTTAGAAGAAATAAATTCCTAGAAATATATCTCCCAAAACTGAATCAGAAAAAAATAGAAAATATGAACAGACCAATTACTAGCAATAAAATTGAAACAGTAACGTAAAAACTCCCAACACACAAGAGATCAGGACCAGATGGCTTCACAGGTGATTTCTTCCAAACATTTCAAGAAGAGTTAATACCTATTCTCAAACCATCCCCCAAATTCGAAGAGGATGGAAAATTTCAAGCTCATTCTATGAGACTAGCATTACTCTCATGTCAAAAAAAAGATAAAGACATTACAAAAAAAGAAAACTATATAAAAATATCTCTAGTGAACACAGATGCAAAAATCCTCAACAAAATATTAGTGAAACAAATCCAGCAATACATTTAAAAAATCATTCATCACAATCAAGTAGGATTTATTCCAGAGATGCAAGGATGGTTTGATATTTGCAAATCAATCAATGTATATATCACATTAATAAGAGAAGGGATAAAAACTAGATGATCATATCACTAGGTAGAGAGAAATCATTTGCCAAAATATGACATCCATTCATGATAAAAACTCTCAACAAAGTAGTTTTAAAGGAAACATACCTCAACATAATGAAGATTATATATGAAGAACTCAAGGCTAACATTGTACTCAATGGTGACAAACTTTTTTCTCCTAAGATCAGGAAGGACAATATGTCCACTGTCTCCACTCTTATTCAACAGAGTACTGAAAGTCTTAGTCACAGCAATCAGACAAGAAAGAGAAATAAAAGGCAACCAAATTACTTTTTCACTGTTTGCAGATAACATGACACTGTGTGTAGAAAACCCTACATACTCTATCAAAAAGCTATCAAAGAGCTGATAAACGAATTCAGTTAGGTCACAGGTTACAAAATAAATACACAGAAATCAGTTATATTTCTACACACTAATGAAAAAGTTCTGGAAAGAGAAATTTAAAAATTCCACTTATAATTGCACCAAAAAGAAAAAAAGAACTAGGAATAAACTTAGGCAAGGAGGTGAAAGACCAGTACGCTAAAATCTATAAAACACTGGTGAAAGAAACTGAAGATGCAGTCAAGTGGAAAGATATCCCATGCTCATGGACTGGAAGAACCAATATTATTTAAACGTCCATACTACCAAAAGCAATTCACAGATTTAGTGCATCCTTATCAAAGTACCAAAAACATCTTTCACAAAACTAGAATAATCCTACAACTTGTAAGGAACCACAAAAGACCCCAAAGAGCCAAAGAAATCTTGAGAAAGAACAAAGCTGGAGGTATCACAATCCCAGATTGCAAGATTAATTACAAAACCATAATAATCAAAACAATATGGTCCTCGCACAAAAACAGACACACTGATCAAAGGGTTAGAGATCTCAGAAATAAACCCAAATTATACAGTCAATTGATGTAAGACAAAGGAGGTAAAAATATACACTAGGAAAAATACAGGCTCTTCAACAAATGATGCTGGGAAAACTGGAAAGCACCTGTAAAACAATCAAATAGGACCACTCTCTTACACCATACACTAAAATAAACTCAACACAGATTAAAGATCTAAGTATGAGACTTAAAACCATTAAATTCCTGGAAAAAACATAGGCAGTGATTTACTTGACACAAGCCATACAAGTATTTTTCTAGATATGTCTCTTCAGGCAAGGGAAACAAAAGCAAAATTAAACTAGTGGGACTACACTGAAATAAAAAGCTTACACAAGCAGAGGAAGCCATCAACAAAACAAAAAGTCAACCTACTGAATGGGAGAAGATATTTGTAAATTGTGTATCTGATCAGGGGCTATTTTTCAAAATATATAAAGAACTCCTACAATTCAACACCAAAAATACAATCTAAATAAAAATTCAGAGGACCTGAGTGACATTTTACAAAGATGTACAGATGGCCAAGAGAAACATGAAAAGATGCTGTTATTCATCATCATGGAAATTAAAACAACAATGAGATATCACCTCATATATCTCAGAATGGCTAAAATAAAAACACAGGATATAACAAGTGTTGATGAGGATGTGGAGAAAAACAAACCCTTGTGCACTGTCAGTGGGAATGCAAATTGGTGCAGCCTCTGTAGAAAACAGTTTGAAGGTCCCTCAAAATTAAAAATAGAATTACTATATGATGCAGTAATTCCACTACTGAGTATCTGCCTCTAAAAACAAAAATAGTAATCCAAAAAGATATATGCACCCCAGTGTTTAATGCAGCATTATTTACAACAGCCAATATGGAAGCAACCCAAGTGTCCACCATACATGGATAAAGAAGCTGTGGTATAAACATATATAAAATGCAATCTTAATCACACACGAAAAAGAATGAGATCTTGTTATTTGCAACAACATAGAAGGATTTATAGGGTATAACGCTAAGTGAAATAAGTTAGAGAAACACAAATACTATATGATTTCATTCATATGTGGAATTTAGGAAATAAAGCAAATGGACAAATAAAAAGCAAACAAAAAAACAGACTCTTAAATACAGAGGACAAACTAGTGGCTGACAGAGGACAGGCAGGTAGGGGGGTGGTTAAAATAGATAAAGGGGATTAAGAGTATACTTACTGTGATGAGCACCGAGTAATGTATAGAATTGTAGAATTATAATTTTTATACACTTGAAACTAATATAATACTGTATGTTCAAGTGATCATGGACTCTGTGGAGACCCAAGGTTGTTATGGTCCTCAAATATCCATGGTGATCCCATTATCCTTATGTTAAGATATATAATGCATAATTGAATGTAAGAAAGGAACTCTCCTTCATATACGTATTCCTTAAGTCTACTTGCCCTGATTAAAGAGTGAGAGCCCTTGAATTGATGCAGCCTTGATAAAAGGTTATTCATTGTCATGTGAAGACTGGAATGTTTATCAGCTTCTTTCTCTGCTTCAAAGAAAATGGCTAAGTTAGCATGTAATATATTAAATTACACAACTACTAATGGAAATAAAATATATATATATAATGAGGCAAAAAATATAATACTATATGTTCACTATATTTCAATTTAAAATAATCCTCTTGCCCAATCCTTCATGAAAATAAGATATTTTAGTGACTTTGCTACAACTTAAAAGTTAGAAAATATTCCCCATACATTTTGGATTTTACAGCTATCTATTTTAATTCCAGATATAGGTTACTGTCCCAGATTATCTAATTTGCAATACTCTAAAATATTATTTTAAATGAGCACTCTATTTGAAATTGAAATCCCAAATGTGTAATTCCTATCCTCCTTACCTTTTACTATATTCTTCCAATCACACTCATACCCTCTAAAATTCTCTATAATTTACTTTATATTGTGTTTATTGAGTGTTTTCCCCATATTGCAATGTATGTTGATTATATATCCCAAAGTCTGAAATGTGCCTTCCCATGAAGGATGCTTAATAAATATTTAGGGGATGAATTGCATCACTGAACTCTTCCAGGACACCATTACACAAGGCAGGTAGACTCAATACTTATTCTGAGGTTTAATTTGTATTGGATAGAGTCGTGCTTGGTGACTCAGGAGCCCATGCTAACAGCTGCTTAAGAAATAGAAAAATAGATAATTCTAAGAGTTCTAGGGAAAAAGAAGTTGAAGGCATATGTGAATGTGTGTATATGAATATATATGTGTATATGTGTGTGTGTATGTATATACACCTGTGTATATGTGAAGGAAACATGTTTATACAGGAATTTCATTTTTCTATTATTGCTTTATAATTCATTTTACACTCCCAATAAGGTCCTATTCATGAGGGAGCATTAAAAAAACTAAATGTCTAAATTGGTTGAAACTGAGATTAGATCTAATAACTTCGACAGTCCTTGTGTTTTATTTATTAAATTCCATCTGAGTGAAATCATATGGTATTTTGTCTTTCTCTAACTCATCTTGCTTAGCATTATACTCCCTAAATTCATCTCCTTTGTTGCAAATGGCAAGAATTTATTTTTTTGTGGCTGAATAATATTCCACTGTAACTGTGTGTATGTGTGTGTGCATGCATGTGTGTATCCACATCTTCTTTATCCATTCATATATTGATGGGCACTTGGGCTGCTTGCATAATTTGGCTCTTGTAAATAATGCTGAAATAAACAGGGGTGCATATATCCTTTCAAACCAAACAAAAGACTGAACTATAGAGAACAAATGGATGGTTACCAGGGGGGAGATAGGTGAAATAGGTAAAGGTGATTAAGGGTACACTCATCATGATGAGCAGTGAGGAATACACAGAATTGTTGCATCAGTATATTGTATACTGGAATAAAAATAAAAATAAATAGAAAAAGAGTCTCTTTGTTAACATTCTGGGGTGACAACTTAGTTTCCATTCATGCAGCACAGTGATTAAATGTACAAATTCTAGCTCCAAATGGCATAGGTTGTCATTCCTGTTTCTCCTCTTAGTGGTGTGACTTAAGGCAAGTTTCCTCTTTATAAAAAATGTCTTCCTGGGGCACCTGGGTGGCTCAGTCTGTTGAGCATCCGACTTCAGCTCAGGTCATGATCTCCAGTTTGTAGGTTCAAGCCCCGCATCAGACTCTATGCTGATAGCTGGGAGCCTAGAGCCTCCTTCTAATTCTGTATCTCCCTCTCTCTCTGCCCCTCCCCCTCTTACACTCGGTCTTTTTCTCAAAAACAAACAAAAACATTAAAAAAATGTCTTCCCCAAGTTCATAATTTTTTTTGAAGATTAAATGGATACTTCCACATAAATCATTTAAACCAGTTTCTACACATATCCATGATGTAGGCTTCAAAGGTAATGTAGGCATTCCCTGTAGGGTCAACAGATCCTCTTTTTAACTATGTGGCCCATCTCACATGATGCTGAAACCCTAAAGAGCAAATCCTCAAAAGTCTTAAACCTACTGATGCTCCTCTGCCCTTTGCATTCCCTCAGTTTACCCGACCCTCCTCTTGCTCACCTTTACGTGGGCTGGAGTCTCAGGAAGAGACATGGAGACACCTCCCTGCCTGACGTCTTTCCTCCTTCCGTCTCATTTCCTGTTTCTCTCCTCTTCTCCATCCTCCAAGATTAGAAAGGAGTTTGCTTTTCCCCACTCTTCTTGATCATATATTCCTTCTATGTAAAGACAACAAACCTAAGACTTGACCCTCATAGTGGAAAATGCTTTTCTATACTGAGAAATAAACTCTATTATCTCCATGACTGCAATCATTCAGAATTACGCTTAGCCAAAGGAGAACTAAAGAAGTGTAGAAAATTCCTTCCCAGAGTCCAGCTTGTAAGTCTCATTTTGCTGCAAAATCTTATTTTGCATGTGAGATGTTACATTATATCTAACTTTTTAATTTGGCATGCCTTCTGTAATAAATCATGATCTCTCTTGAGTCTGACTGATCCCTTGGGGCAATTGGGAAGGAAGTAATATACTTGAGAAGGAAAAGAAAAATTGGTATTTTTCAAACGATACCACATTTTTCACACTTATTACTTTAATTGTACTTAGGCTCTTTTGTTTATATTATGCCTTTTAAAAACCAAAACAATTGTTTCAAAGAATTAAAAACTTTAGACAGGAAAGTTAACATTATAATAAAAGGTTATGCTGTATTTGTAGGCAATTAATAGCCTTATTAAAACCTTGTTCTAGATTATTGAATAATTAGTAGGCTAATACTAGATAATGACTGTAAACCCCTTAACGTGAGGACTGGTACTTGATAAGAATGCAGTAAGTCATCATGGTTTTTGTTATACCATTTCTATTTGCAATAAATTCTTGGCACCTTTCCTCCTTATCTGCGACAACAGGATAATAAATGATTATTTGCACAACTTGGATGGGGATGAAATTATATGAAGGGCTAATTAAGCATTAGTTTCATTCTTTTATTTTACTTAAAGTTTTATTCATTGTGGACATTCAATTTCCTTTCTCATCTGTTAGACAAGGTTTCTTTTGGTTTCACTTGGTTGTTACTGAAATGTTTATTGTATTTACTGTAGTAAAACTATTTTTACACTGTTTTCACTGTCTCTTTTATAATTACCAAATTATTAAATGCTTTCATCCTCTTTATATATTTTTTATGTTATGCCAAACTACTTACATGTGATAAACTGAACTGGTGCCAGTCAAATCACTACTTGTCTGTAAAGTCATCTTCTATATGGCCTAGATTTAATAAGTATTTTAAGCCACCAATACAACCTTTAGTTGACTATATTCTATTCAGTAAACAACAAAATAGAAGTTGTCCTTCATGTCTAAGACCTGGACACTTCCATTCTCTGAGGCCAGTTTCTTGATGTCATTAGATCACCTACTCTAATATAACTTTCCTTAGGACTTGCTTAGATTCCTTGATTCTGATTTTTGCATTGACTCACCTATACTCAATATTTCTTTTTCTTTTTTTTTTTTTTTAATTTTTTTTTTTTCCGTTTATTTATTTTTGGGACAGAGAGAGACAGAGCATGAACGGGGGAGGGGCAGAGAGAGAGGGAGACACAGAATCGGAAACAGGCTCCAGGCTCTGAGCCATCAGCCCAGAGCCCGATGCGGGGCTCGAACTCCCGGACCGCGAGATCGTGACCTGGCTGAAGTCGGACGCTTAACCGACTGCGCCACCCAGAGGCCCCTATTTTTCAAAAATTATACCATCTGTCAAGCCCTGTGCTGAGCACAAGATTAGAACAGTGAACAAAATAAACATAAAACCTTCCCTTAGAGCTTAGATTTTTTGAGAACCTGGACAGTTACAGGCAATGCTATACATGTTATGACAATAAAGTACAAACTGCTATTGGATACTATGGGCACACACATGTAAGGGTTTCTTAGCTTAAACTTAAGGATAAGGAAACTTCCTGAGCATATCACCCATAATGAAGATCTAAAGATGAATAGAAATGGCCCAAGTGAAGCACTGATTATGAGTAGAAGGGAAGAATGTTCTAGACAGAAGTCCTTGATATAGGAGATAACATGAAGTAATCAGGGTGACTAGAACCTATGTGTATATGTGTATGAGTTTGAAACTAGAATAAGGGTAGACAGGAAGCTTGAAGATGTCAAGGGTAATAAGTCTATAGAAACAATACATAATATATAGAATTTTATGAATTTTGACCTATTTTTTAGAATCAGCTACTTTAAAAATACCTAATTTGGAAAGAAGAGTTCAGCATATTTACATATTTATATATGTATATGTATATGTGTCTGTATACACACATGTATACTCAGTGTCTTTAGCTACACAGGCTGGTTTGGGAAGGGTATAAATTTTCAAAGGAAAAGAAATTAAGACAAATCACACACACACACACACACACACAAAAACCTTTGAGTCCTGAAGATGCTATAAAACATGACCCTACTTTTCCCCTCAAGAAGACTGTTTGCCCATAGAGACTAGTCCCCCATGAACGAGCATGGGGAGTCATGTCTATGGGACACTGCCACTGCTCCCTGCCATTCTCTGACCCAGCTCTTTCCCACCGCCTCCATCTTCCCCTTAAATGTTTCTACTCCTCTGCTTACCATGAAAGGACATACTTCCTAGTAATATAATAGAAATCCCAGTTAAATTTGGTAAATATGAGATCAGAGGGGTCCTCTAATCATCAGTTGAGTCCAGAGAAAGAGCAGCCCGTCTGATACCCCAGAAATTACAAAGTAAGATGTCCGTATGCTGTGTTAAAGCTCTCTCACCCAAAGTTCATGGGGATCTGTACGTGGGGCCTAAGGCTTCTAGAGGACTGGCTAAATAGCCAAATACTTCTGTTTACCAACAAGGGACAAAGAAACAGCTGAAGGAGCTATACAGGCAGAGAAGAGAGGGTTCAGTGGTAGCCAGGGAATCCAAATGAGAAGATGCATAGCTCTGCAGACAACAATGTGCAGGGATGATCATGACCAAGGACAAGAGGTTCCTTCACATCATAGACTTGACATAGAGAATGCTTCCAAGAATCTAGATTTCACCCTGGAGAAAGAGGGTACCCAAAATGTCAGAGAAAACTCTTAATGAATGAATGTGTCTGCTACCTAATGAAATGAGATTCTCAAAATAAAAATTACATACAGCTATAGAAGAAATAGACACTTTTTCACCCATAAGATTTGTCTTGAGAATTATGCATGCTATACTACGAAGCTTTGGCTGGCCCCTTCACTCTTTCTAACAAAGACCCCTTCCTATTGAAGGAAAAAAGGAAGAAAGACTATAGAAGAGACGCATAAACATTCTCCTGCCACATAAAGACAATTTTGATGAATGAGAGTGACTATTTTTTGTGACAATTATTGTATATGTTTCTGAATAAAAAAGCATATCTTGACTACTCTGACGTTAGAAAAAATATACATATCACATGCCCCCACACATATTTTCTTAACTCACACAAGGACAGAATACAAATGCCCATGAATAAACTTACTGTTTTACTAATGACTTTTAAAAAAAGTCTTGAGAAAAATTAAGACCCTCCATTTTATTTTAATTTCTGCTAATTATTTGGATTTCACCATTGGATCTAGTTTCTATATTAAACTTGAAGCCAAAAAGTCATCCTTAGTTCTACTGACAGCTTTTTCTGGAGTTTCATTATTGTTTTGAAGAATATTTTTTACATGTTATCAGAATCTGAGTGAAAGTATTGATGTATTGTTATGAAATATTCAAACTAAATATACATTATTTAAACTATTTGAATTAAATGTTTGCAAAAGAATGTTTAAATGGTATTTGCTTTAATAAAGATTGATTTTAACAAAAACATATGTTAGAAGTTGAAAGACCATTCTAGTCTTTTCTTAAAGACAATTAAATTGAATATCACATTTTTTTGAAAGAAAACATTGGCAAAATTGAATTAACTGTGAAAATGGCAATCCTCCTGAAATTAATATTATGGAGACTCACAAAGTAAGAAACAAGAAAATGCACAGTGGTTATTATACACATACAAATTATGATACAGAATTGTGTTCAGTTTCCTAATTCAAATTATGTTCAATTTCCTGTTCCTTATTTGTTTCCACTTCTGGATAGAAACAATGGAGTACATCACAAGTATAAGCTAAATTTGTTTTGCCAGTGATGCTTGGCAAACAATTGCCTTAGTGATCATTGTGGCTGATCAATTTAATTAGATGTCAGAATCAATGCACCATAGGTGAATGAGGTGAATTGCAACCATGCAAATCTGACTGCTTTTTTTTTTTTTATCTAAGGCAAAGATACACTGAACTTGGGTTTCATTGTTTTAGCTTTCCATGATTTAAGAAGACCATCAGAGGAGATGTCTCTATTTAAAATATACAGTTCTGCAGTGCCTACAGATTGTAAATGACATCTGAAGCTTTTCAAGATTTAGCTCTGAATTATCAGGTGTATAATCCAAGCCCATGTGGAACTTTCCCTTATAGAACCCCTCAGAGCTAAGTGAAGGGGTTGTATCCCTATAAGGGATACAAGGGGGTTCTATAATATGTGAGTGATATTTGCCAGCATGATTAAGCTGGGATCGTACAGAGAAGTTAGAGCCTGGAAATATAACGGATGGACTCCAGCCACAACCTATCTAATATAAGCACACAGTTCCAGATAGCACCAGGGTGAGTAAGTCAAACTGATTAATGGGCGTCAGCAGCTCAGAAGCAGAGGCAGCTCAAAGACAATAAATCTTACACTATAGCCAAGATCTAGGCAGCAGTTTTGAAGAAGACAGGGAGGCAAATACGTGCCACAATGACCACAACTGTGAAAAATATAACAATCTGGACTTGTCTGGACAGACAAGTTGGACAAGTCTGTGTATTCTAGGGACAAGCATATGAAATATCGAAGACCCCTAAAAGAAATTAGGAAAACATTTAATGAGAACACAGCAAGTGTTCAACTTGGCAAAGACAGTTTAGGTTCTTAAGTAAATGTATTTTCCCTTTTAAATACATTTGTTTTTTTATTTTTATTTTTTAACGTTTATTTATTTTTGAGACAGAGAGAGACAGAGCATGAATGGGGGAGGGGCAGAGAGAGAGGGAGACACAGAATTGGAAGCAGGCTCCAGGCTCTGAGCCATCAGCCCAGAGCCCGACACGGGGCTCGAACTCACGGACTGCGAGATCGTGACCTGAGCTGAAGTCGGACGCTTAACCGACTGAGCCACCCAGGTGCCCCAAATATGTATTTTATAAAAACACAGAGGTACCACAGACAAATATAAGGATGTGACCAAAAATAGTATTGGTTAATCTAATTCCAGGGCACACACTTTTCTCTGAGAAACTAAAAACAAAACAAAACAAAAAATTCCACACACAACTTTTTTTGAAAAGGTATTATTTTAAAATACCAAATACAGATTATATCCTGATGGGAAATGAGCTATTCCTCTTTCAATCTTGAGGGAGAAAAAAATTTTCAGAAATGAGAGTCTTTTTTGAAAAATGACATACCTACTGTTCAATTAAACATATACAACACACATACACATCAGCTAATTGCTTTTATTTCTATCTTTCATTCTCCAAATACTATGATCATCATGATGATCCATTTGGGAAAAGGTCATCTTCACTTTTATTACATTCTGAACAGGGATTTGCAGATTTCACTTGGTGTCCTAGATACTGAAATCAGAAGATGTAACCTTTTAGTGAAATATGATCTGGCTGATAAGCCAGAACCCAATATTCAGCACTAAACTGAAAAACTTCAAGACTGTATATAAGGACTTCTGGGAAGATGGTGGTGTAGGATGAGCCTAAGCTCACCTCATCTCACAAACACCTGGAGAACACTACCTCAGTGAAACTAACCCAGAAGATGATCTGAAGACCGGCAGAACAGACTTCCCACAGTTAGTCGCAGACAGGAGACCACAGAGAAAATAGTAGGAGGGGCGGAGACAGTAAGGAACCAAACTCCCAGTGAGACCTCAAATGAGAGGGGCACCACAAGCATGGAAAGGGAAAGGAGCAGACCCCACACCAGGCATCCCCGGCACAGAGAACCTGCTCTGGGAAGACGAGTCCCCAGAGCATTTAGTTTGAAAATCATCAGGGCTTCACTTTATGAGTTTTGACAATTAGTGGGGCTTAACCCCAGATACTTTAAAAATCAGTGGGCTTAGCCCTCGAAGAGTCAGAGGGCAATAAGAAACTGAGTTCACACCGTTAAAGACATCATGACAAACAACCCCCTGGAACATACAGCATCGAAGCAGCAGTTTGAGAAAAGCACTTGGGGTATACGTGAAGGAGGTTTATTTACTAATCTCAGAACACATGGTGGGATTACAGATGTTTAGAAAACCTGTCTAAGAACAAAAGAGCAGGCAGGCACCTCTCCCCCACCCCCCCCCCACCCCCACCCCCCCCCCCATCCTAGACAGCTTGACACCTGCAGGAACCGGCGCAAACACCCTCCACCTAACTTGCTAACACTGTGCACACCACCCCTGCATTCTCCTTCAGATCTACTCCATCCAACCTAGTCCATTTGGCAGAAGTCACTCCAAAGTGGCTTAGGCCCATCTCCTCCTGCAAGCAGCCCAGCAGGGACTGCCATCACTCTAGTGACAACTGCCCTGGAGACAGGGAAAGATAACAACATATACCAGTGCAACTGAAGCCCCAACAGGTAGAGTGGGGGTAGGCATTTGGTCTGACTGCTGGTCGCACCCACTCTTAGGGGAAAGCATGGAGAGAGAGCCCTGAAGGGTGGGGTGACTGAAGCTCCAGCAGAAAAAAAAGGGTGCAAGGTCTGGTCTGACTGCTGGCTCTGCCTACCAATAAAAGCCTCTCAGGAGACAAGGCTGGGAGAGCACCAATAGCTTGGTATGACTGCAGCTTGGGCAGACTGGCCTGGGGCTGGCATCTGCTGTGACCACTGACACTACCTACTATCATACCACAGCAGCCCCAGACTGGCCCCTTAACAGCACAGGGACCAAACCCTGCTCGGTGCGCCAGCAACAAACAAAGTGGGCCATTCCAGGCTACAGGACGAAACACAATTGTGGCTCATCAACAACAATGGGGTGCACACAACACACATAGCAGACATAGCTGAAGGGTGTGGTTCTGGTGAACAGGGGACGTTATGCAATAGAGCATCACAGGACTTCTTCATAAACCAATACTTTGAAGATCAGGAGATGTAGGTGACTTTGCTAATACATAAACACAGACTCAGACAAAAAGAGGAGATAGAGGAAAATGTCCCCAGTAAAAGAAAAGGATAAAAGCACAGCACAACTGCTAAATGAAACAGAAAAAAAAAAAAAAAAAGCAATATGCCTGGTAAAGAATTCAAAGTAATGGTCATAAAGAGACTCACTGGACTTGACAAAAGAGTTAAGGATCTCAGTGAGATCTTCAGCAAAGAGATGCAAATGCAGAAAAAATCAGAGATGAATACTTCAATAACGGAAATGTATAAAAAAAAAAAGATACTAGAGGGAATAAATAGCAAATTATAGGAGGCAGAAGAACATATCAGTGAGCTGGAAGACAGAATAACGGAAAATAAGCAGGCTGAATAGCAAAAAGAAAAAAGAATAATAAAAAGTGAGAATAGGTTAAAGGGAAGTCAGCAACATCATCGCACATAATAGTGTTTGCATTATTTGGATTCCAGAAGAAGAAGACAGTGAGAAGAGGGTGTAAAATTTGTTTGAAGAACTAATCACTGAAAACTTCTAATCTGGGCAATGATACAGACATCCAGATCCAGAAAGCAAAGGGAATCCCCAACAAAATCAACCCAAGGATTTTCACGGCAAAATACAGAATAATTATGTAATATTATTTTAATTAAAATGACAAAATGTAATGATAGAGAATTTTAAAAGCAAGAGAAAATAAAACAGTTATACAGCCCCATAATGCTATGAGTTGATTTCACAGAAGACACTTTGTAGGAAAGCAGTGGCATAATATATTCATAGTACTAGAAGTCAAAAACAAAACCAAAAATACTGCAACCAAGAATATTCTACCCACCAAGGCTGTCATTCAGAGTATAGGAAGAAATAAAGAATTCACCAAACAAAAGTTGAAGAAGAAGTTTGTCACCATTAAACCAGCCTTACAAGAAATCATTAAAGGGAATTCTTTCAGTGGAAAGATAAAACCATAATTAAGAGTAAGAAAATTATGAAAAGGAAACATTTGCAAGATAAATTCACACATAATAAACAGGTATATTATTTATACACCTAGTATATAGTATAAAGGCTAAAGCACAAAAGGAGTAAAATCAATTACATCCATAAAAATCAGTTAAGGAATTTATAAAAATAAAAAGATACAAAGAATGACAAATACATAAAAGCCATGGGAGAGTAAAAATTTAGGGTTTTCATAATGGGTTCAAATTTAAGGGATTATTCACTTAATATAGACTGCCATATGCATAACACATTATGTATGAACCTACAAGTAACCACAAATAAAAAACCTGTAATAGATACACAAAAAATGAAGAGAAAAAATCCTGGCATATCACTAAAAAAAAGCCATCCACAAGGGAAGAGAGCAAGAGAAGAAAGGAACAATAGAAACTACAAAAACAACCATATAACATAAATAACAAAAAAGCAACAAGCCCATACCTATCGATCATTACTTTGAATGTAAATGGAATAAATGCTCCAGTCAAAAGACATAGGGTGACTGATTGGATAAAAAAGCAAGACTGATCTATATGATGACTCGAAGTCTCAAATCAGACCTAAAGACACGTGCAGACTGAAAATGAAGGGGTGGAAAAACATTTAGCATGCAAATGAAAGTAAAAATAAAGCTAGAGTAGCAATACTTATGTCAGACAAAATAGAATTTAAAACAGACATTGTAACAAGAAACAAAGAAAGATACTATGTAATGATAAAGGGAATAATCCAACAAGAGGATATAACAATTATAAATATTTACACAACCTATATGGGAGTGCCTAAATACATAAAGCAACTATTAACAGATATAAAGGTAGAAAATTACAGTAATACAGTGATAGCAGACTATAATACCACATTTACATCAATACATCCATGATGCATCTATCATCCAGACAGAAAATCAACAAGGAAGCTTTTTTGAATGACATATTGAACTTGATGGACCTAACAAATATATTCAGAACATTCCATCCAAAAACAGCAGAGTACACATTCTTTTCAAGTGCACACAGAACATTCTCCAGAATAGATCACATGTTAGGCCACAAAATAAGTCTAAGTTTAAAAAGACTGAAATCATATCATGCATCTTTTTAAACCACAACAGTTTGAAACTAGGAATAAATTACAAGAAAAATCTGGAAACAACACAAGTATGGGAAGGCTAAATAACATACTACTAAACAATAAATGGGTTGGGTAAGAAATCAACAAGGAAATCACAAAACAAATGAAAATAAAAACACTGGTCCAAAATCTTTGGGATGCAGCAAAATCTGTTCTAAGAAGGATGATTATAGCAATACAGGACTACCTCAGGAAGCAAGCAAAATCTCAAATAAATAACGTAACCAAACACCTAAAAGGGCTATAAAAAGAAAAAAAAACAAAAAACAAACAAAAAAAAAAACAAAGCCCAGAGGTAGTAGAAGAAATGACATAATAAAGATTAGGGCAAAAACAAATAAAATGGAGGGGGAAAAAAGCCCAGAATAGAACAGATCAATGAAACAAGGAGCTAGTTCTTGAAAAGATCAACAAAAATGAGAAGTCTTTATCCAGACTAAACAAAAAAGGAGAGAGGACTCAAATAAAATCAGAAATGAAGCAGAAGAAATAACACTGAACACGACAGAAATACAAAGGATTTTAAAGGAATATTATGAAATATTACATGCCAACAAATGGGACAACCTAGAAGAAATAGATAAATTCCTTGAAACATGCAAACTTCCAAAACTGAATCAGGAAGAAACAGAAAATCTGAACAGACCAATTAATGGCAGAGCTTCACAGGTGAATTCTACCAAACATTTAAAGAACAGGTAATACCCAATCTTTTCAAACCATTCCAAAAAATACAAGAGGTAGGAAAGATTTCAAATTCCTTCTACAAGGAATCTACCTTGATCCTAAAACCAGATAAAAATACACAAAAGAAAAAATTACAGGCCATTATCTCTGATAAACATAGATGCAAAATTCCTCAACAAAATATTAGCAAACTGAATCCAACAATATATTTCAAAAAATCATTCCCACATCAAGTGGGACTCATTCCAGGGGTGCAAGGATGGTTCAATATTCACAAATCAATCAGCTTGATACATCACATTAACAAAAGAAGAGATAAAAACCCTATGATCAGTAGATGCAGAGAAAGCATTTGACAAAGTAGGCCATCCATTTATGATAAAAAATATCAACAAAGTAGGTTTAGAGGGAGTATACCTCAATATGACAAATACCATGTATGAAAAACCCACAGCTAACATTGTACTCAATGGTAAAAACACTGAGAACTTTTCTTCTAAGATCAGGAACAAGACAAAGATGTCCACTCTCACCAATTTTATTCAGCAGAGTACTAGAAGTCCTAGCTGAAGTGATAAGAAAAATAAAACGAAATAAAAGGCATCCAAATTGCTAAGGAAGAAGTAAAACTTTCACTATTTGCAGATGACATGATATTCTATACAGTACACCCTAAAGAAGCCACCAAAAAGCTACTGAACTTGATAAATGAATTCAGTAAAGTCACAGGATACAAAATGAATATATAGAAATCTGTTGTATTTCTACACATAACAAATTAGCACAAAGAGAAATTAAGAAAATACTCTTATTTACAACTGCACCCAAAATAAAATAATTGGGATAAACTTAAACAAGGATGTGAAAGACCTGTACTCTGAAAACTATGAAACACTGATGAAGGAAATGGAAGATGATACTAACAAATGGAAAGATATTCCATGCTAACGGAATGAAAGAACAAGTATTTGTAAAATGTCCACACTGTCCAAGGCAGTCTACAGATCGTGTGCTTTACTCACTGAAATACCAACAATATTTTTCACAGAACTAGAACAAATAATTCTAAAATTTGTATGAAATCATAAATACCAGTCAAAGGAACCTTGAAAAAGAAGAACAAAGCTAGAGGTATCACAATACCATATTTAAAGATAAATTACTAAAATTTTATGGTTTAAACAGTATGGTACTGGCACAAAAACAGACACATTAATCAATGGAAGAGAATAGGGAGCTCCAAAATAACCCACACTTATATGGTCAGTTAATTAATAACAAAGGAGACAAACTGTATAATGGAGAAAAAAGGCATTCTCTTCAACAAATGGTGCTGGGAAAAGTGAACTCCCAAAACAAGAAATGAAATTGGAACAATTTCTTACATCATACACAAAAATAAACTCAATACAGATTAAAGACCTAAAAGCGAGACGTGAAACCATAAAACTCCTAGAAGAAAACACAGGCAGTTATTTCTTTGATGTGGACCATACTAACATTTTCCTAGGTATGTCTCCTCAGATAAGGAAAACAAATTCAAAATTAAACTATTAGGACTATACCAAAATAATAAGTTTATGTACAGCAAGGGAAACCATCAACTACATAACAAAGTAACCTACTGAATGGGTGAAGACATTTGCAAATTATATATCCAATAAAAGTTTAATATCCAAAATATGTAAAGAAATCATACAACTCAATACCAAAAAAAACCCCCACAAATAATAGATTAAAAAACAGGCAGAGGACCTGAAAAAAACATTTCCCCAAAGAAGACCACAGATGGCGAACAGACACATTAATAAATGCTCAACATCACTTATCATCAGGGAAATGCAAATCAAAACAACGAGATAGCCCCTCACTGTCAGAGTGGCTAAAATCAAAAAGACAAGAAATAACAAGTGTGGGTGACAATGTGGAGAAAAGGGAACCCTGGTGCACTGTCAGTGGGAATGCAGATTGGTGCAGCCACTGTGGGAAGCAGTATGGAGGTTCCTGAAAAAATTAAAAATAAAATTACCACATGTTCCAGTAATTCCACTACTGAATATTTAATCAAAGAAAACAAAAACACTAATCCGAAAAGATATATGAACTTCTATGTATTTGCAGCATTATTTATAGTAGCCAAGATGTGGAAGTAACCCAAGTGTCCCCTCATAGATATATGATTAAAGATGTGGTATGGAGCACCTGGTGATTCAGTCAGTTAAGCATCCAACTCTTGATTTTGGCTCAGGTCATGATGTCACAATTCGTGAGATCAAGCCCCGTGTCTGGCTCTCCACTGACATTGCCAGAGCTTGCTTGGGATTCTCTCTCTCCCAGTCTCTCTGCCCCTGCCCTGTTTTGCACTCTCTCTCTCTCTTTCTAAATAAACAAACAAACATTAAAAAATGTTAAAGAAGGTGTGGTATAGATATATACAATGGAATATTATTTAGCCAGAAAAAACAATGAGATCATGTCATTTTCAACAACATGGATGGACCTAGAGGGTATAATGCTGAGTAAAATAAGTCAGAAAAACACAAATACTATATAATTTCATCTTCTCATCTTCACTCATCTGTGGAATTTAAGACACAAAATGAACAAAAAAGAAAAAAAAAGATAAACAAAAAAACCCCAGACAATGAAAAGCAGAACAAACTAGTAGTTGCAGGATGAGAGATGGATGAGGAGATGGGAGAAAAAGATAAAGGAGATCAAGAGTATACTTACCTAGATGAGCACGGGAAATGTATAGAATTGTTGAATCGTTATATTGTACACCAGCAATTAACACTGTATGTTAACTATACTTCAATTAAAAAAAAAAAAGATTTTATATGATGATTGATGTCTGGGAACATAGGAAAACAGGAAGCCCTGATTTCTGCCAAATCCCTAGCCCCCCTCCTAACCTTAGACATACTGATCTATCACGTGGTTATTGGAGCTGTAGATGAGGGAAGATTTGTGGGCTCTCCCCTCAGGGAGAGTAAACTGGAAAAATAAATGAGCTAATTCTTTTTAAAAATATAAGCTGCTTCTTCTTTATTAAGAGCCATAACAGCTGAAAAGTATCTAAGCAGGGTTCAGGCAGTCCTGAAATCTTTTTTCAGTATCCTAGGGAAGTGTTATCAGACTAAATATAGGAAAGCAGTACTGAATTATAGAGGACATAATCCCAGAATATCCTAGAAAACTTCAGTATGTACACAAATGATAAAATGGCCACTATTTATGAAGTGCTTCTTATCATATCAGGGACTTTAAGTACATAGCCTCATTTAATCCATTCAACAACGCTTGGAGATAGGATCCATGTCGTACAGATAAATAAGTAAAGACAGTTTCTTACTTTATCACAGCTGGTGAGAGATGGGGCCCATTTTAATCCCACAACAATCTGATTTCAAAAAATACACTCTTTCCACAACAGATCATCTCCCTAAGGAGTTCTCTAGGCTGTTTATGGTGGGGGAAATACACTCTAATTAGAAGCAATATTTCCAGCTAAATGGTCCTAAAGCACCCAGAACTAATATTTTAAAATCAAACTAGAGAAAAATTATTTCTGTACTTTAAGACCTACCATTCTCTTTCACCTTTAAAATAATTAAGAGACATGGGCAATCAAAGAAGAGAAAACCACTCTTTTGCTTTTTAAGTTTTTAAACAATTTTTTAATGTTTATTTATTTTTGAGAGAGAGAGAGTGCGTGAGGGAGGGGCAGAGAGAGAGAGAGAGAGAGGCAGAGAGAGAGAGAGAGAGAGAATCTGAACCAGGCTCTGAGCTATCAGCACAGAGCCCGATGCGGGCTCAAACCCACAGACCACGAGATCATGACCTGAGCTGAAGTCAGATGCTTAACCAACTGAGCCACCCAGGTGACCCAAGAAAACCATTCTTGCTAGCCTCACTGCAATTCAGATCAAGAGCTGCAGGCAGTGTTTTGATATGGCAGAGGCAGGTGTCATCAGACACAGAAAGATTCCAAAATGCCTTCCAGGATGGACTGCTTACTACAAAAAGCAGATTGAAGGTATGCTTTGAGCGAGGAGTTAGTTTTGTGACCAAAACAATTTATACTGGAATTACCCAAGCCAGACAAAATGAGCGGGCAAGGGGAAGCATGATGTGAGGTTAATAACCTTAACTTGGGATGGCCCTGAAAAGAGAAGTTGAACAGACAGAATGAAGATGACAGTGGGGAGGATAGTACTGGAGGCTAACACCTGAGGAAATGGTGGTTTTAGAGTTGGACTTCATTAATTGAAAACAATAAAATGAGGCAGTGTAACAAACGCTTTGGGAGGAAAGGACAGACTAGTAATGGGTAAATCCCCAAATCTTAATAAACTGAGTTTATTAGATTAAGAGAAAAGTGTATAAAAGTAACTTAACTCTACAAGTTTGTCATTTTTTGTTGAAGGTATCTATTCCACAATATATCATCTGCAAAATATCATATCTACCAGTGGAAATATATTAATTCTCTATTGATTCATTTAAAAGAGCATTGTTATATCTTCCAAACATAGTTTAATGTTAAAGTTTGGTTTGACTACTAAAATAATAGGTCAATATTACTACTCTGGAACTGGAAAAATTTTAATATTCCATCTTAGTGCATACACACACATACACAAGTTATAAATAATAAAAGTATTAAAGAGCCTCTAGAAAAAGGATGGAAGAAAAAGGGAAAATCTTACATGAAATTTTCTTTGAACTATCCCTGCTCAGATTCTGGTTAAATATCGTAGTTTGAGTACATATGTTATCTGCTCTCCCTCAAGAAAATCAACTAAAAGGAGAGCAAGGAAATTAAATATATATAAACCCACAAGCACAAAAAAGAATGGAGAAGTGGTAATAGGAGATAAGAAGGTGAATATTTTTTATGAATTTAACAGACTGGTGGTAAATGATTTAGTAAAATAAAGAAAACTGAAATTTAAGTTTCAGAAGAGAAGAAGTATGATTCACCCAAAGAATCTTAGAAAATGTTGTAACTTGGAGTCACCTGGTAGATCAGAAGATGTGAAGCTAAAAATTGGGGATTGGTTGAAAGTCTAGATGCAAAGAAGTCATATACTCAGGTCTCCAGGCAAGCGCACTAGGTTTCCATTTCTGGAAAATTTTAACAGAAGAGGCCTCATCAGAACACCAGGTGTCATGGTGGACTGGGTGAAATATGAGGCTAAAATTAGGAAATTAAGTGAGAATATACATTTTACATAATGGAAGTAAGCACCTTCCTGCTCTGTCCCCAGAACGCTTCAGTCAGACATAACCCCTAAGAGGGAGGTTCTACTCTGGACACTGGAGTTCAATGATGCCCAACAAGAAAAAGATCATTTTACTAAGGAATCCACTTGCCCACAAGCCCACTCACATACTGAACTTCCAAACATTTTCTAGTGCATAATGCTTATTTATGAATGGAAAGCTAAGGATCAGTTGACATGTGAGACAAATGTGTAATAGAAAAGGAACAAAATCAAATAGATGAAAGGAACCCAGCAGAAAAAGAGATACTGCAGAAACAAAAATTTGGTTTTTTTTATTATAAACTGTTTCTAAGATCCTTAAAGATACAAGAAAAACCCACAACAAGAAAAGATATGAAGGAGAGAAAATCATTAAGTAATGCACATAGGCGGTAAAATTAGAAACAAAATTGAGAAATGATTACACTAAGGGCAGAAAAGTAGTTGCCCAAAATGGATGGAACTAGAGTGTATTATGCTAAGTGAAATAAGTCAGTCAGAGAAAGACATTTCACTCATGTGGAATCTAAGAAACTTAACAGATGATCATAGGGAAAGGGAGGGAAACATAAGATAAAAACAGAGAGGGAGACAAACCCTAAGAGACTCAAATACAGAGAACAAACTGAGGGTTACTGGGGGGATGGTAGGTGGTGGGATGGGCTAAACGGGTGATGGACATTAACGAGGGCACTTGTTGGGATGAGCACTGGGTGTTATATGTGATGAATCACTGGGTTCTACTCCTAAAGCCAAGACTACACTGTATGTTAACTAATTGGAGAATATAAATAAAATAAAATAAAATTAGAATAAAATAAAATAAATAATAAAATGGATGGAAGACATGAATCAAGATTTAAACACATACACAAAATTAAATAAACTAGTTCAAATTTGGACTTGTCAACTTTAGCTATATTTATACTTGGTAGGTGATTAAAAATGCAGAGGTGAGCAAGTGTGACAGACACTGACTTGGGAAGCAGGATGAGTGCAGCACCATGAGTCAGGGGGTTGGAAGTCTTTGCATCTATAAGACCTTGGCGAATACCTACCCCTCTGGCTCTTTGCTTCCTCATCTGGAACACAAGAGGACTGGCTTACCTGACTGTTGCAGTGCCTTGCAAACCTAAGAATCTTTCATGTATACACTAGAATCCACTAGGAAGTGGACTAGGATAAGTGAACTAGGCTAGGTCATTTGCAAGTGAGGAGATCCCAGTGTACACAACCTAATGTAAATTTCCAAAACCAATGAAACTTACCTTTGCAAAACCATTGCTGAATTCAAAACCAACAGGCCTTACTTTACTAACCAATGTAGGAGCACTTGGGTGACTCAGTTAAGTGTGCGACCTCAGCTCACGCCATGAGGTTTATGGGTTCAAGCCCCGTGTTGGGCTCTGTGCTGACAGCTCTGAGCCTGGAGTCTACTTCAGATTCTGTCTCCCTCTCTCTCTGCCCCTCCCCCACTCACACTGTTTCTCTCTCTCAAAAATAAATATTTTAAAAAAACCCAAAAAAATCCAATGTAAAGATTTTAACTTTATTCTTTTTTTTTTTAAAAAGCTTTGCTTGTTTTTATTTCCACAAGAAGGAACACGACAGCCAGATTATTTCCAATGATCTGGTTTCTGTTTATGGTTCTTTACAAAAATAAGATTTTTTAAAAAGATAAAACAGATATTTCAAAGAAAACAAAAAGGTAATTTATTTTCCCTTCTTGTAGAAAATTGTCAAATGTCATTAGGAGAAATCAATTACTTCATATAACAAACACTCTGAACAAGTACTGTTAAAATTCAAAGGACAAAAGTGATACATAAATGTGAAAATACAGCCTCTTTTTGAGATAAAACAATTAGAACTGAAAAAAAAGAAAAAAAGGAAAGAAAAGTAGTTGCCTAGTGAGTGTAAGGGGTGTTCTGATGGGGAGGAACACATTGGGGTCTGTGTAAGTGTGTCAGTGCTTCATTTCTTCACTTGTGTGCTTAGTGCTACTACTTGTGAAACTGCACACTTAAATTTTGCATACCTTTCTGTATGTGTATCATATGTCACACACACGCATACACGGGCACACAACGAAAAGGAGCAAAAAGAGCAATCAGAATGAGATGTGCTCCTAGAAAATACAATTCTGACAACATCCCCAGATACCTTAAAAAAAAAAAAAAAAGAATTGGAAGCAATTGAGAAACCTCTCACAAAGTAGGGAGAAAGAAAAGACAAGGGGTATATATGTAATTTGAAGATGAGATAAAGATAACATTTCCCCCAAAACAACCCACAGAATTAAAAACAGAGGAAAAGTCCATTTCAATCAAAAACAACAGTGTGGTGAAAAACCAAAACATAAAATAGAACTAGGGCGGTAAGCGCAGTGCAGATTGGCCAGGGCTGCTTGTGGGTGGAAGCAGAGAGCCAAAGTCGGGGCCGGCAAAGAATAGCTTTCCCATGTGTCCATCCTAAAGGCAAAATGTGAATTCCTTGCTTTAAACAGTGGAATGGCAAGCATGGACCAGCGACCGATATTTGCTGGTCCTGGGTGAAATTCCTGAAGCAGAGATAGGGTTAAACATGCAATCACATCTACATATATAAATTTAGAGGAAGGGGACGATCCCTGAGGGAGGAGGAGGACCAAGCAACCCGCCTTGTGACCAAACACACAGCGGCCAGGCTTCGGAGCTGCAGGACAGGCACAGCTGCCTCACGTCAGACACGACTCGGTGGCTCTTCCACATCCTCATCATGCCTCCAACCTACCTTGAACTTACACAGTATTATATGTCAAGTATACCCCAATAAAAAGTAAGCAGAAGATTAAAAATAAACTTAATAAAACTAAAACTGAAATAAATCATGGCTTTAACCTCCCTGTAAAATACCTTCTTCCACCTACGATGAAGAGCTGATCCAGGAAAAATGAAACATATTCCAAAATGAGTAACCAGAACTAATTATAAAGGATTTATTTTTAAAAGTGTGTAACAGATGTGTTAGGTAGAAGCTAGACGTGAGCAGCGGAAGGAACACAGAGTCCCAAGTCCTTGAAAGGGAATGAAGGAGACGGGAGCTGGAGGCAAGGATGGTGATAAGTAAGCTACACATTATAAGCCTGGAGGCACAACATCCTGACCTTGTAGCTTCCAAGACCTTGGGGCTGACACACCAAAAATCCACAGGTGCAGAACACGTGCTCTCCTCTTCCACCCCTGCCCCAGGGAAACCCTTAGACTCATTTATAATGCATTTGTATTGCAGGAGCAGCCATTCCAGACCAGACGGAAAAAGGCTGTCATGAAGGGTCTGGTATAAACCTGGTAGGATCACAAACTCCCCCTCCCAACCTGCGGGAGGCATCTCCCAAATGACTGCAAAAGCCCTGTTTGTATGTTGGAGTTCCTCCCAGCCCAGAGAGACCAAATAATATTCAATCCCAAAACAACTTAGGGGCCTACTGTTCCACCTCTGGAAACTGCCAGGCTCTCCTGGCAAGCTTTGTGCTTGCTACTTTTCTGTTGGCTGCCTTTACTCAGAGCACACATCCCCATGTAAATCTCCAAGGGGATCCAAAGGATGCGATCTCCATTCACACAATGCAGATTCTCACCCATAACAGATGGAGAACAGAAGCAAAATACAACAGATAAGAAAGTTCACCAGGAAAAAATATATATATGATCACTGAAACGTAGCTGAAACTTGTAACCAAATATTTTGCCATTGGTTAACAACAGTAATAAAAAATACCACCTAAAGAATCAGTCATCTCATGGAGCCAAAGAAGGCAAAAGGATGGAATATGTAAGCTCACTGAAAAGTCGGTAAGAAAGTAGATGATGAGGGGCACCTAGGTGGCTCAGTGAGGTGTCAGACTCCTGGTTTCGGCTCAGGTCATGATTTCACATTTTGTGAAATCAAGCCCCATGTCAGGCTCTGTCTGGATACTGCAAAGCCTGTTTGGGATTCTCTCTGTCTCCCTCTCTCTCTGCCCTTCCCTCGCTTACTTTCTCTCTCAAAATAAATAAGTAAACTTAAAAAAAAAAAAAAAGAAAGAAAACAGAGGATGAAATCTGAAGGAGTTAACTCAGGAGACAAGTGGAAGAAAAACTAAAAAATCTCACAAATGATGGCAATATTGGAAGTAGCTTAAGGGAAAATAGACATTGCAGACAATATAGTAAGGGGCATGAAAACAGAAATAAGGGAAGTAAAAATAAAAAATACAAAATAAATAAAAAGATTAGAGAGAAAATAAGTGGGAATTAGGAGAAAAATGGATTCAGCCTAAACCTCATCTTAAAGAATAAAAAGAAATCAGGGAACAAACGCGTGTTTAAGGATACAGTAAGCAAAGATGGTCTTGGAATACAAGATCTGCATAAAATAGTAAAAGTGAACACCATGTCCCAAGTAAACTGGGAATGATCCACACCAAGACATATCCTAGTAAAATTGGTAAACCTTTAAGTTAAGAAAAGAATCCCCTGGGTAGCTAGGCAAGAAAATAGTGTTTCATTGTGTGGCGGGAAGAGGGTAGGGTGAGAATCAAGTGGTCTTCAGCATCTTCATAGCAGTCATAAAATGTCCCTTCTGGGAACGGTCTCCGGGTCTTGTCGCATTACTGTTTCCTTGGTGTGGTGATTTTGAGGTGTCCTTCCACTCTTGAGTCTCGGCTGAGCCACGTGACTTGCTTTGACCAATAGGATGTTAGTAAATGTGACACAAGCAGAGTCTAGAATGCTTGCTTGTTCAGTGAATCAGTCCTCTTTCCTTGCAATTAGGACTCTGAGCTACCAAGTGAGTGAGGTATCTCCTGCCTTCTTGGTGATGAGACTCATGGCCCTGTCATCATCATGCCTGAGACCAGAGGAAGCTGACCACCAGGCCCGTGGGTAGGCCATCCAGAACTAGCCAGTGTTCCACCAAAGAGCCAGCTGATCACAGACCCATGAGCCAGTGTGGTTAGAATTAGACAACCCAGCCCAGACCACTGGAACTATTCAGCAGACCCCTGAGTAAATGTATGGTTTTTGTTTCAAGCTACTAAGTTTTGGGATCAATTCTTAAACAGCAAGAAAACTACCAGGCACACTTGGAAATTACATATTTAAAATAAATGTGCAATGTCTTACTCATCTTCCATGTTCCTTTGTCCCAGAAACAAGGGAGCTATTAACTGGCAGCAGCTTGTGCTTTTGTGTCTATAACAGTTTAAAAGACTGATGAAGGGGCACCTGGGTGGCTCAGTCAGTTAAGCAGCTGACTGTTGTTTTCAGGTCATGATCTCATGCTTTGTGGGTCTAAGCCCCATGTCAGGATCTGTGCTGAGAGTGTAGGGCCTGCTTGAGATTCTCTCTCTCCCATTCTCTCTATCCCTCCCCTGCTCACATGCTTTCTCTATTTCAAAAATAAATAAACAAACAAACAAACAAACAAACTTTTAAAAATTTAAAAGACTGATGGGAAATTAAGGTAGTGGCTTCCCAGTATCGAAATGCCCCCAAGAACCTTCACTTTTGTTTGTGCCCACCACACATGGCCAATACGGAGGCGATGGCAAAAAGCAATGCTGTGTTTGCCAATGAGATAGTTTCTGTGCCAGCTGGGTCCCCTGTCCTGTATCCTTCTATAAAGCTAGGTAAATGCAGTATCAGATTAAAACCTATTTGTGTCTGGTGAGCCTGACTGCCATCTTGAATCTGTCTTCACAGAAGTGGGAGGTGGGGCAGCATTCAACACCAGTAGAAGTGAGACCCACAAAACTCTTATATGAGAAAGTGCAATGGAGGAATAGTTTTTTACTAAGCTATAGTTTTATTTAAGTATAAAGGCAACAATGATTTTGAATGCTTAAACATAACATTGTTTCCACGGGAACTGCTTAAAACATCTACTATAGGACAAACGTCAGTGAACCACATGTTGACATGACATGTGAATTTGCAGCCAAGGGCCTGGCAATGAGCACGGGATCTCTCTGACTAGGGGAGAAGTTGAATGTGGGAAATGTGACAGGAGAAGCATAGAAGCACTACAAATGATATCAATATAGCTGTGATATTACTAATAAGAAAGGTGTGTGATTTGACTGGGACCATTTATCCTCTTATTTTTAATAACTGTAGAAGAGCAGAGAAGTAACAAAATGAGAGAAAAAAATAAGTGTGCGATTCACAATGAAAGTATACCAGTTATTAATTCTAGAGATTAAATAACACAGCATCAGGATCCTTAACACAAAATATATGTAGTATACAAGACACAAAAGCATGCTACCAGGAGAAATTAAATCACTTGGATCAGACTGACTGCCAAAGAAAGCAAAAAAAAGGCTATGAAAACCTAAATAAGATAATTAGTTCTCTTAATTGACAGATACCAAACTTGGCACCTTAAAAATACAGAATACTGCATCTCCATTAAAAAGAGAGAGAAGGGGACCATATTTCAGACCACAAGAACTATAATGACTTCAAAAGAATAAAAAACAAAAAGCAAAAAACAATCAAAAATATAAACAATATTCTCTAAATAAAAAGCACTGAGGTAAAAAAAAAAAAAAACTCCAATAATGCAAATATCTTTTTTGAAAAGCTTCCTTACATCAATAAGAGTCAAAAAGTATACAGTTACAGACTATCTTTAAAAGAACTATAATATAAACAACTGTATAAAAAATCTGTAAGATATAGGCAAACCTACACTCAACAAATGTCTTAACTTTAATCAGACTATCATAAATAAGAAAAAAATGTTTAAAATATCAAACTATAGAAGAAACTAAGGAAAAAAAGAAAAAATAAAGAACTTAATGACTAAAGCAAAATAATAGCATTAATTTAAAAAAATTCAAAGACTGCTTCTTTGGAAGGAAACTTCATGAAACAAGTAAGCCTTCTCACTACCTTATTTGCAAAGTCTAACCTAGAGGAAATAGGTAAGTGTTTAAAGGAAGAAATAAGTGAGAGATAATCTCAGATGGAGAAATGTGCAATAGATCCCCTAGCTTCTGAACCTCATCCAAGGAGCCAAGAGAAGCTTTGCACAATCTTTAACAGGACACTGCTCTTGAGTGCGGGAGAGGTCATGTCTGCTTGGACTACATAGTCCGGAGGAATCTGTGGATTCAAGGTTATCTCACGTCACCAAAGGCCCAGACACTTAAACCTCAAATACAGAAATCAGAACCTATGAGTAATGCAGTCACGAGCCAAAGAAGCCAAGAAACACCGGGAGCGAGCAGACACTGGAAGAGGCAAGAGAGGATTATGTGCTGGAAGGAGGACAGCTCTGCCCACACCTTGATGCACAACTGTGAGAGAGTAAATTCTGTTGCTTTAAGCCACCCAGTTTGTGGTAACATGCTACAGCAGCCCTAGGAAATGAGTAGGCTTCCACTTCCTTTCACTTCTAGTTCTGCCTGACCAAAGCACTCCTGACATTTTGTGCTGAAGGACACAAAATGAAGGACCACTCTGTGGTGGGGGCGTCCTGTGCCCTGGAGCTGTGTCGCAGGGCCCCTGGCCTCCGCCCACCAGATGCTGAGGACACTCTCTTCCCAAGCTGTGACAGTGAAAATGTATCCAGACATAGCTAAACTGCCCTGTTTGAGAATCACTGTGCTACGCTAGTGGGAAGTAAATTTTTAGGCAAATGGACCAATTACAGAAAAACATCAAATGTTTAGGGACTGAATTTTTAATTAAAGAAATGAAGAGTACTTTATTAATCCCTGTTTTAAAGATAAGCAATATTACGAATATATGTTCTTAAAGCTTAGGAGCTTGGGACGCTAAATTATTAATGAGCTCGATAATATCAATGAGAAAATTAGCTAGAATTAGCTAGAAAATCAACCAGTCATTTGGGCATATTTGAAAAGCAGCAACATACAAATTGCTTTCCTTTATTCCTTTATCCATTTAACAAATATTTCTTCAGTCACAAAAATGCCAGGACAGTGTCCTACACATATGACAAACAGACAAGATCCTTGCCCTCCAGAAGCTGACATAATTAATACCTTTTTTCCCCCCAAATCAACTGCAGGCTGCACTGTACCCAGGCAACCCTGGAACCTTAACTGTTTCTGAGACATTAGAGTTGCAGGATTTTTCTGGAGGAGGCAGCCTCAGGCCATTTGTATTGCACCAGACCTTGAACTTCACAGACAGATCCCCAGAGAAGGCAATTTTAACTCTTTGCTCCCTGACTCCACCTACAACTTACTAGTGTGTACAGAGTTGACTGTGTTCTCTTGACTCCTGGGGACTCCTACTCCTTGTGGTCATTTTAGGAGAAAACTTCAAACCTTCCCTTGGGCAGAGATTGCACAGCTAATCAAACCTCTCTTAATGGTTGTTGGAACCATTAAGCAATAAACTGTATGTTTACTGATGAAATTTTTACCTATGCTTTCACTCAAATGAACCTTTTAAGGTAGAATCTAAACAAGAAGGAATGCAGTGCTCGCCTGAAATTGGACTCCACCATCAACAATCTGAGCAGTTGAATCAGCCTGTAATCAGCAAATGATTATTTCATTTATTTCCTGCACTTGCTGTGGGGAAGCCTAAATATTCTATCAACTATGGCATGACCACACTGATATTTTCCTTATTTTATAAAGAAATTAAGTTTTTAAGTAAATTAGGGAATATAAATAATAATCTGATTATTTAAGTCTATCTGCAGATTCGGATCAGAAGACCTCTAGATACTAGAGTACTTTAAGTCTCAATTTCTTAGTCTCTCACTCTATTTTTTAACTTTTAAGATGTTACTGGTAAATTCTAACTATTGGCCTGGCACCAAAAATTTTTTAACTTACGTATTTTTGACCCAGGAAAATGGTGATCGTTTTCTGATATGGAACATAGAAATAGTGTATGCCCATTTTCTACTTGTTGTTATAAAGATCTATAAAGGGCTGGCAATAGATTAAAACTATTTTCAGGATATTATGGAGAAAATACAAGATAAATTTCAGATGTCATTGCTCTTACTGTGTAGGTGCATAAAATTGGCCGTCAGCTCTCAAGGTCTGTAAATGATAAGCGACTCCTGTTCTAAATGGAGATTTACCCTTATAGTCATACTGTATCCCATTCTTGGCTTATAGTTCTCTGTTAAATGCCAGTCTTTTTCTGTTGAGGCGAAGGGTGTGATTAAAGAGCTCTTGTGACCATATTAGAAACCAGCCCTGACCACTGCTGCTGCAGCACACTGAAGTATTTTATAAATAATTTATGAGCCTCCGAGGTCTGGCTTTGGGAGATACTCACCTTCTCTCCATCTGTGCACCACACCTCATTCATCAAAATTGAGACCAGCACATGCATTTCTCCTTCAAGATGGGTAGAGCTATATATACGATAAATAAATAAGTCTACCGGTATAACTCTGCTGCTGTCCAAAGACCACTTGCAGTAATTCTGGGAGCAATCTATTTTGACCATGAACCTTGACCAACTAGATCATAGGAAAGAAAGGGTGAAATTCCTTTTTATAAATGACAAATACTACTATGAAAAAGGAACATTGAAGATGCTGGCAAAACTGCCTAAGAAGTTTAATTATGAAGTGTAGCCCCAATGGCTGCTTTAAAAACTGTAACTTTTTAGAATGTTCCCTGTGACTTAATGTTGCATGAGACTTGCCAGTGGAATTTCTCCCATTACAGATTGTCTCAAAGGAAAATACTGTTGCGCGTACACTGAATTTACTTTCTAAATTATGCAGAATTTAAAAAAATTTTATCACCAAATATATTGAGCAGAACCAGTACTTTTAACAGACTACACATTCCAAACTGAAACTGCTCATTTATGCCTTATTCACAAATATTCCAAATTTTTCATTTTATCATAGTGCTATTGATATAAAAGTTTGTGATAACATAGTTAACTCTTGTCTACAATTTGAAGTGGACTCTCTTAAATTATGTACGCCTTACATTTTAATAGATCTTCTTAGTCTTTAGGGTCACAAATAATACCTTTGAACTTAATTTCAGCCCAAGGACACTGTAATATTTATTAGAGATTTAAAAGTTAATTTTCTCTTAAAGAATTATTTGAAAATAAAGGTCATTTGATAAAATATAAGTGACCATATATGTAATTATACATCAAAATGTATAAACCCCCACCTAATAATGCTCTATTTTTACAAAAACATAGTTAATAAGAGATTTCCACAAGTACATTGAAAAATGTGAGGCAGTTATTATCTTCGCCAAAGAAGGATTAACTTTCTTAATTGCAAGGAAAGCAGAGTTGTGTCTATTTATGTATTTGCTTATAATGTGTGCAGACTTTTTTGAGTAACAATTGCAGGATAGGTATAAATGAGTAAGATACAATTCAATTCATATCGTGAGGATGTTCACAATTTTTAAAGAGATATGTTATAAATTATGATATAATAACACAATGAAATAAAAGCATATGTAAAATTCTAGCGCTCAGTAGGGAGTGACTGATTTAGAATGAAGTTTGGGAAGTCTTTATAAAAGGGATATCATTGGGGTGCCTGGATGGCTCAGTCAGTTAAGCCTCTGACTTCAGCTCATGTCATGATTTCATGGTTCGTGAGTTCGAGCCCCGCGTCAGACTCTGTGCTGACATCTCAGAGCCTGGAGTCTGCTTCGGATTCCACGTCTCCCTTTCTCTCTGCCCATGCCCGAATAATACTCTGTTTCTCTTTCTTTTAAAATAAATAAACATTATAAAAGGGATATCATTTAAGGTAGGTCTTGACAAATGGGTCAGATTTCATCAAGAAACTGGAGACAGATGAAGGAATAGCATGGAGATTAAAAATAAATTGTGTTTTAGTACAAGCACAGGATTCAAATTAATACATGTTGAAATGATATATCCACTAAGGGTTAACATCCAAAATTATACAACTTAACACCAAAAATAACAAATAATCCAATTTAAAAAACACCAGAGGACCTGAATAGACATTTCTTCAAAGGAGACATACAGACACATAAACAGGCCAAAAGACACATGAAAAGATGCTCAATGTCACCAACTATCAAGAAAATGCAAATAAAAATCACAATGAGATATCACATTACACCTGTCAGGATGGCTAAAATCAAAAGGACAAAAAATAACAAGTGTTAGTGAGGATGTGGAAAAAAAGGAACCTTGATACACTGTCGATGGGAATGTAAACTGGTGCAGCCATTGTGGAAAACAGTATGGAGGTTCCTCAAAAAAATAAAAACAGAAATACCATATGACCCAATAATTTTGCTACTAGGTATTTAACCAAAGAAAATGAAGACACTAATTCAAAAATATATATGCAACCCTTTGCTTATTGTAGTATTTACAAAAGCAAAGATATGGAACCCAACTAAGTGTCCATTAATAAATGAATAGTAAGGAAGCCATGATCTGTGTGTACACACACACACACACACACACACACACACACACACACACACACAGGAATATTATGCAGCAATGAGAAAGGATGAGATCATATCATTTTCAACAACAAGGATGGAGCTGGAAGGTATTATGCTAAGTGAAATAAGTTAGATTAAGAAAGACAAATGCCATATGATTTCACTTATATGTAGAATCTAAAGAACAAAACAAAACAAATGAACAAACAAAAAGCAGAATCAGATCTATAAATACAGAGAACAAACTGATGGTTGCCAGAGGGGAGGGAGCTGGGGGGGGGTAGGAAAAATGACTAAAGGGGAGTAGGAGATATAGGATTCCAGTTATGGGATAAATAAGTCATGGGAATAAAAGGTACAACACGAGACGAGGGGGAATAATACATGCTATAAAATTTCTACATTAACTACCATAAATAAATGATAGGAGGACTCAGCTAAATTTTGAAAGAAATGGTGGTACAAATATTAAATTGTCTCAACAATATCCTTTAGTTGTTTTTCCTTTGTTTATTCTTTATAGATTTACCATGTTTCTCTCCAAATCCTTTTGCTCTTACCAGCGCACACTTCTCTGACGTGCAAATGCCAGTATGTGCGTTTTTTGCATGAAAGCTTTCTATGACTCTGAAGCCATCTTGGCCAGCTTCACTCTAGATATAAAATACTTAAGAATGAACACTCATGGGTACTAACTCAAGCAACGGATGTAGCAACTGGGCCATAAAAGTCACAATTTTCTTGACCTCTGGTTAGTATTACTCAGGTGCATATTTTCCCTTGCTCCTGAAGTTCCACAGAAAGACTAAACTCCAGTTGTCCATACTGGTTACTTGCTTCAAAATGAAGGCTTTTTAGCTTTTATTTCCTTCCCTGTCTAAACTTTTTCTCTTGGAATCACCTGCAAAATAAACCACTTGCTCTTGAATTGCTGTTTTGGTCTGGGTCCCAAATTAATATGTATGTTGGGATAAAAGTATATCAAATAAAAGAAAATATACAAGAAAGAAATAAACTTTATGTAAAATAAGCCACTCTTGAAGAGTAACAGAGCCTGCTCTGACTAAAAACTAATATATTAAGGGGAAAAAGGCCATCTATGAAATTAGAATAAAAGACAATATTATAAATAATAAAGAAGATACTTGGAAAAGAGATCTTGTACTTCAAGAGAAAGACAGTGTATTTACCAAGGAACACAAGTTGAACCAAAATAAGGGGACCTGAAAAAAAAAAGACTTATATAGGATGTTTAGCAGGAAAGCAATGAATTTTGGAAGATTATGGGTGCAGAAAATGGAAAGCAAATGAATCTATACAAAGAGGCATTCAATTTCTTATCACCCAAATCTGCTTTATCCATGACATTCTCTGTCTCATAAAACACTGCCACTATTCTCCTAGTCACAGAAACAAAACTCGCACACATTTAATTCTGTGCCTTTACCCTCCCCTCTCACAGCCACTCCCCAGTCCCATTCAATGGGCAGGTCTTGCTGATTCTACCTCCCAAATATTTCTCAAATCTCCTCCTTGTTATCCTCATAACTGCTCTCAGAGACAGAATCTCACCTTATCTTGTTTGGTCCATTGCAGCACATTGACTGTCCGTCTCCATTCATGAGTCCTATTTACCACAACTTCTAGTCTCCACACTCTGGACAGGATGAGTGACAGAAAAGGCAAATCTCATCACCCCTCTCCCCCTTTGGAATCTGTCAACAATCTACATGTCCTCAAGGGGAGTGAAGAAGATAATCAACTGGGATGTAGAAGAAAATATTAGAGACCTCACATATTTTTATTTTATCCTATAAAATGAATTACTAAGATCTAATGCACAGAGACAACAAAATATGTATGAAATTTATAAATACAAATGTATAGCTTTATTAGAGGTGACTGTTCAAAAAGTTTTACTAAAATAGATGTGTGATCTAAAATGTCTGGAGGTAAGCATCCAGCAATTGATTTCTTTACCATGGCCCATTAAGCAAGCATCAGCTTCAGTTTCCTACTGCTCTACCCAATGAGCTTCACAACCTAATAACACAGGTAAGTTCCTTCACTATGTATTTTTCTATTTTGTCTTTCCCTATATTTCCTTGATTTGCTTCATATCAAAAAGTCTTTTCACCTATCTTCATACATCAAACTCAATCTCCTTCAAAACGGACCAGCTCCAGTCTGATTCTTTTTTTTTTTATTTTTTTCCTTTCTTTCCTTCTCTTTTCTCTTTTTCTTTCAACCTTCTTTTTTTCCTTTGGAATCGGGCTCATAGTCTGGTTTTGATTTTTGGCCAATTCTTATTATATATATATTTTTTCTTCTTTCTTTATCTGTTTTGTTTGTCTGTCTAACCAGGCATTTTACTCTTTATTCATGTGTTCTGTATCTACTTCTTTCTCTCTCTCTCTCCTAAACATAGTTTCTTTGATTCTCTGCTAGGTCTTTTTTGTCCCCCCTTTCATTTTTCTCTTTGTATACGATCAGGTCCCCCACCATTTCCTTTTTTCCAAGGTTACTTCAATGAACAAATAAAAGTACTTGGTGGGAAGCCTACACAATCCACCATTGAGTAACAATGAGTTCTGTAGAAGACTGACCAGTGAGATAGAGTGGCCAAATACACAACAATGGAGTGCACACAACACACTCCAAAAACACTTCCTCAAGTGCCAGGCCCTGGACAGTGTACAACTCCTTTTTAATACAGTATTACTTGCAGGTGCAGGACACATAACAAGCTATTAAAACACATAAAAGACAGAAACCTAGCCAAACAGAAGAATTCTCCTCAAAAGAATTCAGGAAGAAATGACAGCCAGAGAATTGCTCAAAACAGATATAAATAATATGTCGGAACAAGAATTTAGAATAACAGTCTAGACTGTTAGATGACTTGAAGACTAATAGCTGGGCTTGAAAAAAAGCATAGATGACAGCAGAGAATCTATTGCTGCAAAGATCAAAGACCTAATAATAGTCACAATGAATTATGAAATGTGATAAATTAGATGCCAAATAAACTAGATACAGTGACAGCAAGGATGGAAGAAGCCCTGGAGAGAATAGGTGAAATAGAAGATAAAATTATGGAAAATGATGAAGCTGAAAAGGGGTACAAGTAAATTACTAGACTACGAGGTGAGAATTAGAGACCTAAGTAATTCAATTAAATGAAATAATATTCATAACATAGGAGTTCCAAAAGAAAAAAAGAAGAGACAGAAAGGGGCAGGTTTATGTGAACAAATATTAGCTGAGAACTTTCCTAATCTGGGGAAGGAAACAGGCATCCAGGAAGTCCACGAAGCACAGAGAACTCCTTTCAAAATCAATAAAAACAGGTCAACACAGTGACATATCACAGTGAAACTGGCAAAATACAAAGATAAAGAGAGAATTCTGAAAGCATCTAGGGACAAAGGGGCTTTAATCTACAAGGATAGACACAGAAGGGCAGCAGATCTGTCCACTAAAACTTGGCAGGCCAGAAGGGAGTGGCAGGAAATATTCAATGTGCCGAATAAGAAACACAGGCAACCAAGAATCCCTTATCAAGAAAGGTTGTCATTCAGAATGGAAGGAGAGATAAAGGCTTTCTTTCCCAGTCAAACAAAAACTAAAGGAGTTCATGACCACTAAACCAGCCCTGCAGGAGATATTAAGGGGGACTCTGTGAGTGGAAAGCAGCAAAGACTAGAAAGGACCAGAGACATCAACACAGGCCAAAACCTACATATAACACAATGAAACTAAATCCATATCTTTCAATCAATAACTCTGAGTGTAAATGGACCAAATGCCCCAATCAAAATACATAAAGTATCAGAATGGAAAGAAAAAAAAAAAAAAACAAGATCAACCTATGCTGCCTACAAGAGACTCATTTTAGACATGAGGACACTTGTAGATTGAAAGTGAGGGGATAAGGAACTATCTATCATGATAAGGATGTCAAAAGAAAGCTGGAGTAGCCATACTCATATCTGAGAAACCAGATTTTAAAACACAGACTGTAACAAGAAATGAAGATGGGCATTATATCATAATTAAGGGGTGTATCTATCAAGAAGAGAGCTAACAATTGTAAATGTTTATGCCCCCCCAACATGAAAGAACCAAAATATATAAATCGATTAATCACAAACATAAATAAATGTATAGACAATATTACCATGGTTATAGGAGATTTTAATCCTCCACTTACAACAATGGACAGACAATCTGGGCAGAAAATCAATTAGGAAGCAATGGCTCTGAATGATACACTGGATTAGATGGACTTAACAGATATATTCAGAACTCTTTATCCAAAAGCAACAGGATACACATTCTTCTCGAGTGCACATAGAACCTTCTCCAAAACAGATCACATCCTGGGTCACAAAACAGCCCTCAACAAATATAAAAGGATTGAGATCACACCATACATATTTTCAGATCACAACGCTATGAAACTTGAAATCAACCAGAAGAAAAATTTGGAAAGCCCCCAAATACATGGAGGTTAAAGAACATCCTACTAAAGAATGAATGGGTCAACCAGGAAATCAAATAAGAAATTTAAAAAACATACGAAGCAAATGAAAATGAAAACACGATAGCCCAAACCCTTTAGGATGCAGCAAAGGCAGTCCTAAGAGGAAAATACATGGCAATTCAGGCCTATCTCAAGGAGCAAGAAAGGTCCCAAATGCACAACCTAACCTCAAACCTAAAGGAACTAAAGAGGCAGCAGCAAAGAAAGCCCAAAAACAGCAGAAGAAGAGAAATAATAAAGATTAAAGCAGAAATAAACAATATAGAATTAAAAAACACACACAGTAGAACAGATCAAGGATTCTAAGAGCTGATTTTCTGAAAGAATAAACAAAACTGATAAACTGCTAGCCAGACTTCTCAAAAAGAAAAAAAGAGAGAACCCAAATAGATAAAATCATGAATAAAAGAGGAGCGATCACAACCAACACCACAGAAATACAATTATTGGAGAATACTATGAAAAATTATATGCCAACAAACAGGACAATCTGGAAGGAATGGAAAAATTCCTAGACTCTCACACACTACCAAAACTCAAACAGGAAGAAATGGAAAATTTTAACCAACCCATAACTAGTGAATCCATTGAATCAGTTATCAAAAGTCTTCCAACAATAAGAGTTCTGGGCCAGATGGCTTCCCAAGGGAATGCTACCAGAAATTTAAAGCAGTTAATACCTATTCTTTTCAAGCTGTTCCAAAAAATAGAAAAAGAAGGAAAGCTTCCAGCCTCATTCTATGAAGTCTGCATTACTGACATTGATTCTGAAACCAGAAAATGACCCCACTGAAAAGGAGAATTACACTACACTATTTCTGATGAACATGGATGCAAAAATTTCCAACAAGATACTAGCAAATCAAATTCTAACAGTATATTAAAAGAATTGTTCACCATGATCAAGTGGGATTCATTCCTGGGCTGTAGGGCTGATTCAATATTTGCAAATCAATCAACGTGATACATCACATTAATAGAAGAAAGGAGAAGAACCATATGATCCTGTCAATGGATGCAGAAAAAAGCATTTAACAAAATATAACATCCTTTCTTAATAAAAACCCTCAAGAAAGTCAGGATAGAAGAAATATTCCTTACCATCCTAAAAGCCATATATGAAAGGCCAACAGCTAATATCATCCTCAGTGTGGAAAAACTGAGAGCTTTTCCCGTGAGATCAAAAACACAACAAGAATGTCCACTCTAACCACTGTTGTTTAACATAATGTTAGAAGTCCTAGTCTCAGCAGTCAGACACAAAATGAAATAAAAAGCATCCAAATTGGCAAGGAAGAAGTCAAATTTTCAGTCTTCACAGATGACATGATACTCTACATGGAAAACCCGAAAGACTCCACCAAAAAACTGCTAGAGCTGATATATGAATTCAACAAAGTCACAAGATATAAAATAAATGCACAGAAATCAGTTGCATTTCTATACACCAATAATGAAGTAACAGAAAGACATATCAAGCAATTAATGTCATTTACAATTGTACCAAGGACCATAAAATACCTAGGAATAAACCTAACCAAAGAGGTAAAATATCTGCCCCAAAACAGCAGAAGACAGTAAATAATAAACATTAGAGCAGAAATCAATGCTACTGAAACCAGAAAAAAGTAGAACAGCTCAATGAAACCAGAAGCTACTTCTTTGAAAAAATGAACAAAATTGATAAACCACTAGCCAGTTTGATCAAAAAGAAAAAGCAAAGGACCCAAATAAATAAGATCAAGAATGAAAGAGGAGAGATCACAACAAACACAACACAAATAAAAACAATACTAAGAGAATATTATGAGCAATTATATGCCAATAAAATGGGCAATCTGGAAGAAATGGACAAATTCCTAGAAACATATACACTACCAAAACTAAAACAGGAAGAAATAGAAAATTTGAACAGACCCATAACCAGTAAAGAAATCAAGTTAGTAATCAAAAATCTGCCAAAAAAACAAGAGTCCAGGGCCAGATGGCTTTCCAGGGGAATTCTACCAAACATTTAAGAAAGAGTTAACACCTATTCTCTTGAAGCTGTTCCAAAAAATAGAAATGGAAGGAAAACTCTTTCTATGAAGCCAGGATTACCTTGATTCCAAAACCAGACAAAGACCCCAGTAAAAAGGAGAACTACAGACAAATTTCTCTGATGCACATGGATGTAAAAATCCTCAACCAGATATTAGCCAACCAGATCCAGCAATACATTAAAAAAGTTATTCACCACAACCAAGTGGGATTTATACCTGGGATACAGGGCTGGTTAAATACCCACAAAACAATCAGTATGATTCATCACATCAATAAAAGAAAGGACAAGAACCGTATGATCCTCTCAACAGATGCAGAGAAAGCATCTGACAAAATACAGCATCCTTTCTTCATAAAAACCCTCAAGAAAGTAGGGATAGAAGGAGCATACCTTGAGATCATAACCAGCCATATATGAAAGACCCAACGCTAATATCATCCTCAATGGGGAAAAACTGATAGCTATCCCCCTAAGGTCAGGAACAAGACAGGGATGTCTACTCTGGCCATGATTATTCAACATGGTATTGGAAGTCTTAGCCTCAGCAGACAACACAAAGAAATAAAAGGCATCCAAATCTGCCAGGAGGAAGTCAAACTCACTCTTTACAGATGACATGATACTCTACATGGAAAACCCAAAAGATTTCACCAAAAAACTGCTAGAACTGATTCATGAATTCAGAGAAGCTGCAGGATATAAAATCAACGCACAGAAGTCGGTTGCATTCCTATACGCCAACAATGAAGCAACAGGAAGAGAAATCAAGGAATCAATCTCATTTACAACTGCACCAAAAACCATGAGACACCGAGGAATAAATCTAACCAAAAACGTGAAAAATCTATACACCAAAAAGTATAAAAAGCTTATGAAAGAAATCGAAGAAGACACCAAAAAATGGAAAAATATTCCATGCTCCTGGATAGGAAGAAAAAATACTGTTAAAATGTTGATACTACCCAAAGCAATCTACATATTCAATGCAATCCCAATCAAAATACACCAGCATTCTTGACAGAGCTAGAACAAACAATCCTAAAATGTGTATGGAACCAGAAAAGACCCTGAATAGCCAAAGCAATCTTGAAAAAGAAAACAAAAGCAGGAGGCATCACAATCCCGGACTTCAAGATGTATTACAGAGCTGTAATCATCAAGACAGTATGGTACTGGCACAAGAACAGATACTAGATCAATGGAACAGAATAGAGAACCCAGAAATGGACCCACAAACCTATGGCCAACTAATCTTTGACAAAGCAGTTAAGAATATTCATTGGAGGGGCGCCTGGGTGGCGCAGTCGGTTAAGCGTCCGACTTCAGCCAGGTCACGATCTCGCGGTCCGTGAGTTCGAGCCCCGCGTCGGGCTCTGGGCTGATGGCTCAGAGCCTGGAGCCTGTTTCCGATTCTGTGTCTCCCTCTCTCTCTGCCCCTCCCCCGTTCATGCTCTGTCTCTCTCTGTCCCAAAAATAAATAAACGTTGAAAAAAAAAATTAAAAAAAAATAAAAAATAGATTAAAAAAAAAAAGAATATTCAGTGGAATAAAGACAGTCTCTTCAGCAAGTGGTCCTGGGAAAACTGGACAGCGACATGCAGAAAAATGAACCTGGACCACTTTCTTACACCATACACAAAAATAAACTCAAAAGGGATGAAAGACCTGAACGTAAGACAGGAAGCTATCAAACTCCTCAAGGAGAAAGCAGGCAAAAACCTCTTTGATCTTGGCCGTAGAAGCTTCTTACTCAACACGTCCCCAGAGGCAAGGGAAACAAAAGCAAAAATGAACTATTGGGACCTCCTCAAAATAAAAAGCTTCTGCACAGCGAAGGAAACAATCAGCAAAACTAAAAGGCAACTGACAGAATGGGAGAAGATATTTGCAAACAACATATCAGATAAAGGGTTATATCCAAAATCTATAAAGAACTCAACATCCAAAACAAATAATCCAGTGAATAAATGGGCAAAAGACATGAATAGACACTTCTCCAAAGAAGACATCCAAATGGCCAACTGACACATGGAAAGATTCTCAACATCACTCATCATCAGGGAAATATAAATCAAAACCACAATGAGATACCACCTCACACCTGTAATAATGGCTAACATTAACAACTCAGGCAACAACAGATGTTGGCGAGGATGCGGAGAAAGAGGATCTCTTTTGCACTGCTGGTGGTAATGCAAACTGGTGCAGCCACTCTGGAAAACATATGGAGGTTCCTCAAAATATTAAAAATGGAACTACCCTACCACCCAGGAATTGCCCTACTAGGCATTTATCCAAGTGAAACAGGTATGCTGTTTTGAAGGGACACATGCACCCCCATGTTTATAGTAGCACTATCAACAATAGCCAAAGTATGGAAAGAGCCCAAATATCCATTGACAGATAAATGGATAAAGAAGATGTGGTATATATACCTACAATAGAGTATTACTCGGGAATCAAAAAGAATGATATCTTGGATGTGGTATATGTATCTACAATGGAGTATTACTCGGGAATCAAAAAGAATGCTATCTTGCCATATGCAACCACGTGGATGGAACTAGAGGGTATTATGCTAAGCGAAATTAGTCAGTTGGAGAAAGACAAATATCATGTGACTTCACTCATATGAGGAATTTAAGACATAGAACAGATGAACACAAGGGAAGGGAAGCAAAAATAATATAAAAACAGGGAGGGGGACAAAACAGAAGAGACTCATAAATATGGAGAACAAACAGAGGGTTACTGGAGGGGTTGTAGGAGGGGGGATAGTCTAAATGGGTAAGGGGCAATAAGGAATCTAGCCCTGAAATCATTGTTGCACTATATGCTAACTTGGATGTAAATTTAAAAAGTTTAAAAAAAATGTAAAAAAAAAAAAAGACGTAAAATATCTACACACTGAAAACTATAGAAAGCTTATGAAAGAAATTGAAGAAGATACAAAGAAATGGAAAAACATGACATGCTCATGTATTGGAAGAACAAATACCATTAAAATATCAATACTGCCCAAAAGCAATCTACACATTCAATGTAATCCCAATAAAAATAGCATCAGCATTCTTCACAGAGCTAGAAGAATTCCAAAATTTGCATGGAACCACAAATGACCCTGAATAGTGAAAGTAATGTTGAAAAAGAAAACCAAAGCTGGAGGCATCACAATCCCAGACTTGAGCCTGTATTACAAAGCTGTAATGATATTGTCACAAAAACAGACACATAGATAAATGGAATACAATAGGGAACCCAGAAATGGACCAACAAATATACAAGCAACTAATCTTTAACAAAGCAGGAAAGAACATCCAATGGAATAAAGACAGTCTTTTCAGCAAATGGTGCTGCAAGAACTGAAGAGCAACAGGCAGAAGAATGAACCCAGACCACTTTCTTACAACATACACAAAATAAACTCAAAATGGGTGAAAGACCTAAATGTAAAATAGGAAACCATCAAAATCCTACAGGAGAAAACAGGCAGAAACCTCTTTGACCTCAGCTGCAGCAACTTCTTATGTGACATGTCTCCGAAGGCAAGGGAAATAAAAGCAAAAATGAACTACTGGGACCTCATCAAGCTAAAAAGCTTCTGCACAGCAAAGGAAACAATCAACAAAACTAAAAGGCAACTGATGGAATATGAGAATATATTTGCAAATTACATATCAGATAAAGGGTAGTATCAAAAATCTATAAAGAACTTACCAAACTCAACACCCAAAATACATAATCCAGTGACACAATGGGCAGAAGACATGAATAGACATTTTTCCAAAAAAGATGTCCAGATGGCAAACAGATACATGAAAAGATGCTCAACATCACTCATCATCAGGGAAATATGAGTCAAAACCACAATGAGATACCACCTCACACCAGTCAAATGGCTAAAATAAACAACTCCGGAAACAACAGATGTTAGCAAGGATATGGCGAAAGGGGAACCATCTTGCATTGTTCGTGGGAATGCGAACTGGTGCAGCCACTCTGGAAAACAGTGTGGAGGTTCCTCAAAAATTAAAAATAGAACTACCCTACAACCCAGCAATAGCACTACTAGGAACTTATCCAAAGGATACAGGAGGGCTGATTCAAAGGAGCACATGCACACTAATGTTTACAGTAGCATTATCAACAATAGCTAAATTATGGAAGGAGCCCGAATGTCCATCAACTAACGAATAGGTAAAGAAGATGTATATATACATCGATGAAATGTATATATACACAATGTGTATATACATGATGAAATACCCTTTGGCAATGAAAAGGAACGAACTCGCCATTTGCAACAATGTGGATGGAAGTAGAGGGTATTATGCTAAGTAAAAAAACTCAGAGAAAGACAGATATCATATCATTGCACTCATAAGTGGAATATGAGAAACTTAACAGATGACCATAGGTGAAAGGAAGGAAAAACAAGATACAAACAAAGAGGAAGGCAAACTATAAGAGACTCTTGAATACAGAGAACAAACTGAGGGTTGACGGAGGAGAGGATTTGGGAAAAATGGGTGATGGGCATCGAGGAGGGCACCTGTCGGGATGAGCACTGGGTGTGATGAATCATGGAATCTACTCCTGAAGCCAAGACTACACTGTATGTTAGCTAACTTGACAATAAAAACAAACAAACAAAAAAACCTGACCATCTTCTTCTGACTCTCCTGATTCTCCTGAACCCTTAAGAGAGGCTGAGATTAAGTGCATCTCTTTGCTCAAAGAGCACCTTTTGAATATTACTGTCATGACATATATTCAACGCTATGAAAAATACTGTTTATGGTCATGTATGTGTCTTTGTGCCTGTCTCTTTTACTCACTGGAAGCATTTTGAGATCAATAATCACATTTTTAATTTATCTTTGCATTTTAAGACCTAGAAGAGTGTCTATCAGAAGACCGGAGTCTAGTGAATGTCTGTGAAACTATCATATACTACAGGAGGAGTAGTTAGGAGTCTATTATGAAAGCCCAGATGTGAAATATAAAGAAACAAAAATTTACATACCTTGATTTTCAGTTTTGTACAAACAGGTGAGAGGCAGTGCCATCTGTAAAACATATAAGGTTCTACTCTATTTGCCATATAACAAACTACATTATTACTGTTTGATGGATTCTGGCACAAAACATAAGACTCCTGGGTCTATAAAATACAGAATCGAAGGGGTACAGGCATCCCAATGTTTATAGCAGCATTATCAACAATAATCAAACTATGGAAAGAGCCCAAATGTCCACTGACTGATGAATGGATAAAGAAGATGTGGTGTATATATATATATATATATATATATATATATATATATATATATATATACAACAGAATATTACTTGTGATCAAAAAGAATGAAATCTTGCCATTTTCAAGGACATGGATGGAACTAGACTGTATTATGCTAAGTGAAATAAGTCAGTCAGAGAAAGACAAATACCGTATTATTTCACTCAGATGTGGAACAGAACAGAAACAGAACAGATGAACATATGGGAAGGAGCACAGAAAGAGGAGAGAGGGAAACAAACCATAAGACTTTAAAGGACTTTCTAATTCAGCACACAGCATAAAGTTCAGGTTCACACCAATGGGAGTAATGTGGAGTGGACCATGAGGACATTGCACGTGCAATGGATTTCCTTCATAGCTGAAGAACACCATGTTTGGAAACTCCAATATCTATAATAGACTGCAAGCAAATGTGCTCAAAATATTTCCTGAAAAGAAACATTTTCTTAATTTTCTTTGACAGCAAGCAAACTTGCCCTCTAACCCAGAGAGAGATATTGTATCTAAGTTCAAAAGCTGTTGACTATACAAATATCCTTGAAAAGACAGTCTAGAACAAAAGTTGCCAGAGCCTCTGCTCACTTGACTTATGAAACTGTGAAAGATTCAGTAGAATCATCCCCCCAGATACAAGTAATTAAAATTACCTAAAATATGTGCACAGGTCCTGGGTCAGTTGATTTGGTCATGACAATGAAACTCCACTTAAGATAAGTGTTCTTGTTCTTTAGTTTTAACCAAAATTTCAATAGCACTCATTTACTGAGTTTTAAAATGTTCCACTCTACAATGCAAATTAATTTGAAATTTTAAATATGAATTAACTTTATATTTAGAAAACAATTATCAGGTTTTCTTCTACCTCCAGCCCAAGTTATTTAATATGCATAATATATGTGTATGTATTTTCACCCTTGAGAGTAGAAATCTTTGAATCTCCCATCATACACAAACAAGAAGCTTTTATTTTCCTCTTTATTTTTTGTTTGTATATTTAATTTTAAACCATAAAACCAAATTATTTATTCACAATTATATACAGATATACAGAATTATAGAATACAGATATCAGAATTATCCTGTTACCTAGAATTATGATTCTTCCATTTTAGTGTGTATAAGAAATCCTTGAAATAATTGACAAAATGTAGATTTCCAAACTTCCAAAGATTCAGGTTTTATCAATCTTAGGCAAGATCTATACTTGTAACATGATACCCATATGATTTTGAATTGGCATTATGCTTTTAAGATTATAAGCGTGCTTGTTACAAATTTTTTAAAAAATAATAATTTGTTATGTTTTAGGTAAAATAATTCTAAGATATTTTAAAGACTTAAAAAAAATTTTTTTTAATGTTTATTTATTTTTGAGAGAGAGACAAAGCACAAGTAGGGGAAGGGCATAGAGAGACTGAAACACAAAATCTGAAGCAGACCCCAGGCTCTGAGCTGTCAGCACAGAGCCCAACGTGGGGCTCGAACCCATGAGCCACGAGATCATGACCTGAGCTCATGTTGGACCCTCAACCAAATGAGCCACCCAGGCACCCCAAGACTCTTTTTTTAATAGAAACACAAGTGCTAACACAGATACTAGAAGTCTTGGAAGAAAGGATGAAATCAAAGTCACGTACAATACTGTTGATTCAAATATTCAGGAAGAAAGGCCCAGAAGGCAACTGGAAGTACTAGACTAGGTCACAGGATTGAGGTCCTGCTGACCACTATGATTCAGGAATCATGCATGGATGTCACTCGTGTAGCGGTAGTCATAGGTAAATGAAGAAAGGCAGACAGACCCTTAATGCACCATTAAAAAAGCGACAAGTTTAGGATAGGAAGCCTATGATAGAGAAAGGGGAGTAACAAGAGAAGCAAGGGAAACACAGGACAGTGTGGTATTACAGAAGCTAAAAGAGCAGCTGCAATGAAGAATGGATGACATGGGCGCCTGGGTAGCTTGACTGAGCATCCAACTCTGATTTTGGCTCAGGTCATAATCTCATGGTTCAGTCTGTGGAGCCTGCTTGGGACTCTCTCTTTCTCTCTCTCTGCCCTTCCCCCATTGCACTCACTCATGTGTGCCTTTTTCTCAAAAAAAAAAAAAAAATGAACATTTAAAAAAAAGAATGGATGATAATAACAATAAATGAATGAATAAAATAAAATTGAATTAAAAGGAAAGGAAAGGAAAGGAAAGGAAAGGGAAAATGTCCCTTATATACTGGTATCTATTCCAAGAGTATGCTCTTTACACTTACAAAATTAGCATTCCCATTTTACAGTTGAAGATACAGAAGCAGGAAGAAAGAGTAAATAAATTGCCCAAGTAAACCTAGATGATATGTGTTGGAGCCAGGATTGCAGTTCAGGCTCCAGAGGCCACGTTCTAAACCAGCAATCTAGGCTGAGGATAGAACACATGCCACTGGTTTCAGAAGAGCAGGTTTGTGCAAGCCAGACCACACGTGGCTCCTCTGGCACTAGCTGGGGAGCGGTGGAGGCAGCACTGACTGCTTTCTCCAGAAGTGTGTGGTGAGATGGGAAAAAAAAAAAAAAGATGCCTGGAACAACTTTAGGATCTGAAGTCCTGAACATGCTTAATGACAAAGACAGGCGCCAGCTGAGGGGGAAAAATCTGAGGTGTGAAAGACGGAAGAGATAATTAATTACATAGAGTTGCTAAGGTGGTTGAAGGGGAGAGATTGGAAGTCATTGATGGAAGAATTGCTTTTGAAATGTAATATCAGCATCTCATACTCTAAGGTAGGTAAATAGAGTAAATAGATGTTTGCAGTACGTAAACATTTTAAAGTGGAAAGAAAAGAAACTTAATGAATTGATAGAAGTTAGCTTTTTACTGGCTTCAGTAACTTTAAAGTAACAACTACCCTTCTGGATGTACTGGATGAGTGAGTGGGTGGGTGGGTGGATAGATGGACATACAAACATACATACAGAGAGAAATAGATACATGGCAAACAACCAAGGCATCAACTACAGTAAGAATCAAGAAAATTCAAATTACTATGGAAGGACTTTAATTTTAGGAAATCATATGACAATTACACAGTTATCAAGAGAACTAAGTTAAAAAGCTTCATTCTGCCTATTCAAACCTCAAAGTTATAGTCTCTAACACATTGTTAAGAAGTAATTTTTAATTAAGTTGAGTTGCTTTCTAGGTTAAAAGGCACCCAATAACTAATGACAACAATATAGCATCCATTCCATTTGGTATAATCCTTTCTTTTTTCTACCACATAATTTAGTGCTCTAAAAATGTACATCCATCTCAGGTAATGGAATCTTATACCAAACTTCCAATGGTACAATTTAGCCATGTAACTTTCCCCTTAAAATATCCAGTTGAACCAAGTGACATTCTCTTTACTTTTTATGAACATATTTCCCGTTCAAGCTACCTTTCCTTTATTCTATAAAAGCACTATTTTAAAGCACTTTGAAATATACCAAATAAAAGCTTCATGTAAATCCAAAGTACAGTAAAAAAAAATTCCTGTCCTGTGTACTTGTATGTGTACTCTTTTTCAGTGTGCATATCATTCACCACCATCATGAGGCTTACGCTTTTTTTCTCTTTCTAGAAAGCTATGATTTTCTACTTGGTTCACTCTGTACTATAAATGTTCAAATAATAAAAGTGGTGCTATGAAAAGTGTTTCCCTACTAAAAACAAAGACACTGAAAATAGAATTCCCTTTGCATTCTTGGTTCACCCTTCTGTGTGAATGATGGTTATGGAAGTACTGGGAAAAAGTCCATGCTCAGTGCCACAATGCAGTGCAAATGATTCCCTTTAAGAAAGACAGACAGACTTACTGTGTAATTTTCTTTGTTTTGATGGTCATTGGCGCCATTAAATTGATAGTTAGACCCAAAAGACCACTGTTGTTTGAAAATAGAATAGCCAAAATCCTTGTACATAACCAGTGGTCAAAGTACTTTAGAAGATCAAGCAAAACAAAACATTTTATAGTGGGGAATGGCCATTTGTAGTAACTTTGTAACACAATAATAAAAGGTATTTGTAAGGATTGTCCACAAAGGATTACACTGCATAAACCATTACCTTTTTCAGATGCATGCACCTGGATCAATCCTGTTTGCTGTTGAAAGAAGCGAGTGCAGCATCACTGACCCCATCCATGACTGTCAACCTGGAATCTGTAGTTCCAGAGGAACACTGCCCCGGAACCACCCCATGCATTCGCAATGCCAGACATACAAAGAAATTAAGATTTAAGACTTGGCACTAGGGCTCAGACAACTCCAAGGTGTCACAAATAGAAAACCCAGAGCAGGGCAAAATGAAAAGGGAAAGCCAACAATGCAAACCAAGACAATCCAGGATCATAGTGAACTTACAGAGAGAGCAGAGTGGGACGAGAAAGGAAACCTGAGACCTTAAAGGACTCTCTGAGCCTATGAGCAGGTGCTGGAGTAGATTTCCTCCCTGGTAACTCCTAAAGGCAGGCGTCTGCCCTGCAGGCTAAGGCACTCACCTAAGACAGCTGCATACGGACAAGAATATCAGAATCTTTCATGTCAAACAATAAAATCCAACGCTCTATGCAAGTCTCTCTGACTTCAGTCTTTCTTCTTTCATCAGATTTAGGGGATTCAGGTAGTGACATCAGGAAATGCAGGGCAGAAGAACAAGACAGACTGCATTGTCAGTGCAATGCAACCCTCCATTATGATGAAAAAATAAGTACTGTTTTTTCCCTGAATGCTTAGGGAAGGATATACAAAAGATACAAGATGATGTGTTTGTTCACTACCTTGTTTGTTTTTTTAGCATTCACTGAACAAGAATTCAAGATGGGCCATCTTACAAAGCATAGAAGTGGTTAAGAAGATTGGATAAGGACAATTGAGCCCTCATTCCCTGAAAAGAATGTTTCTGAAAAGAAAAGAAGTAGAGTGGAACACCTTGGAAATGAGTCATTTGGCAAATGGGTGCCAGTGGGAGGAAATGTGAAGAGACAGGGGCTGTATTTTGTGGTAATTAATCTCTAGAGTATAAAAGGAGAATGTGCAAGAAACATCTTTTTAAGTTTTTACATGATCATTATGATTAATCATCTCTCTTTCTCTCCTCCTTACCTTCCAGGTAGGAAACTAGATCCTGTATGTTACTACATCTGTCTTCCCTCTCTTCCCTTTCTGTGTGTGTGTGCATGTGGGATGTGGGTAAATGTATGTGTATTGTGTCTTTTAGTAAATGTCTCTGACTTTCTAAGTAAGTTTTTCTTTCTATGCTACACCTGGGGGATTTTTTTTTTGGGGGGGGGGAGGGCATATCTATTAAATATTCAGAGTGTCTGGGAGCCAGACACTTTGAGTATACTCTGCTCAAAATAGACGAACTACCTTTGTTGTTATGGCCAAATTTGTCTCACTCATGTTCTGGATCCTATTCTCTTCATTTATTCAAGAATTTAGCTCATGCAGTCCTTCCCTTTCTGTGCTGGAGCACACATTTTACTCTGTTAGATCATTCCTATAAGTATCTACACATGCTATAATATCACCCATCCTAAACCTCTCCCTTGACAAAACAGTCACAACTTCCCATTTCCTGTTCCCTGTTATTGCAGATTTCCTCAAAATGTTTCCATTCTGACTGTCTCCATTTCCTTCTCATTCTCTCTCATATTCCTGCCAGTAAGGCTCCCATCCTGCATTCCACTGAAGCCACTTTGACACTGTTACCACTGACCTCCACACTGCTAAATCCAATGATTCATTTGAGGCCATCGCCCTTTTAACCTCTCATCAGTACTTGAAACGACAGACCATTCCCTCTGTCTTAAAGTACTTTACTTGATAACCCTACATAGATATTTCTCTAATCTGTCCCCTTCTTTCCTCTATGTGGCTTCATCTCTGACTCAGACCCTCACTTTTTATATATGCCACTTATTACTCTCATCTGGCTATTTCTACTGTCTGGCTAGATCCTTTTTCTTATTCCAATTTCTAGATGTTGTAAAGAACCCAGGGTTCACGGATGACCATTTTCTCTTCTCCAACTGTACTCACCATCTAGATGACTGTTAAATACCCGCAGCTCAGTATTTGCCCAGTGAAACGTATCTGACTGCCTTTTATAACATATCCACTTACATGCTGAATGATCATCTCAGATTTAACATGTCCAAAACAGTTCGCTTTCCCCACACCCCTGGTCCTTCCCTGACTTTGGAACCCATTTATTCCAAATATCTTCCACTTTAGGAAGTGTCATAACAATTCATCCAGGATCTCAAGCCAAAAATTTCTCATACCTCACATCCTGTTAGTAAATAATGTTATTTCTTTTCTCAAAATATATTGAAACTCCAACCAAATTTCACCATCTCCACCACCACCTCCTACTCCAAAGCACCCACACTGTGGTGGCCACAGAGGTGTCCTGATTGGACACCCCTCAAGGAGCATCACGATTGACAGCCTCCAGCTGCCACATTTTTCTGTCTGCAAAGCCATGCCTCCTCAGGCTCTTCTAGTGATTGCTTCAGTAGCAGGGGAGGGGGGGACTAGCACAGGGTCATCCCTGCCTGACATAGATTTGTTTACAGGACAACTTCTAGTAAGGACTCCCATTGGTTTGACCAACACCTTCTCAGAACCATGCTGTGATCTGATCACCCCTCTCCTTTCAGGTCCATGGTTGTTAGCAACCGCTGTCTGAAAGCTCTGCTTGCCTCCTTCTGCTTCCTGTCCCTATATCCTTCCCAGTGATCTAGATGTATCTTGTAACACCCAGTCCTGTTTGGCAGTTGCTTCTCAGAAGACCTAAACCAACACAAATACGTTTCATGGGTCCCTGAGCCTAATATTTCTCTTTCCTTCCCTCGATCCCCATTAGCAGCAAGAGGGGCATGTTCAAGCCTAATATACACTATGTCACTCCTTTGCTTAAAGCTCTCCTGTGGCCTCTCACTGCTCTTGGTGACTCCAAAACTTTAAAAATGCGGCCTCTGGCTCCCCCTCCAAATTTCTCCTTTGCTCCTCTGCCCTTGCTATGTTGTTCTGTGTGTTACTTGAATTCACCTAGGGCAGACCCAGTTCAGAGTCTTTTCATACCTTTTTTTCATGCCAAGGTCAACAATGTTCTTTCACATATCCATATGGATAACCCTTCACTCCATTTGAGTTCCTGTTTCCTTGTCATCCCATCAGGAACACCTTCCCTGACCCCAACTCTATCTGAAGCAAGAAATACGTCCACAAATATCACTTCAAATGTAATTTAAATGTATTTAAAGATCCAAATATATAAGCAGTTTTTCAAAGAATCTTTGAATAAACCCCAGATAAATGTCAGATAAAGATGCAAAATAAAATTATAGGTCTTAGGATAGCACAATAATATCAGATATAAAAACTCTGGAAAATATTTTCTTCTGAGAATGAAGTTACACTTCCCTTTTCTTCAATCATGAGAGGTTGAGTATTATTTCCACTAACCTATCTATCAGTTATTTGTAAAATAAAATAAATGCATTGTGCAAATGGATGTAAATGAACTGTGACAATTGGTGTTTGTTTTATATTCTGAGTACATTTGCCGTAGTTTGCATTTTAATAGCCTTGCCTGGTAGCTCTTTGAGAATGTTGTTAGAGACCAATAATTCTTAGAAGAGTGCCTATTATGAAAATAGAGATTTGATAAAGTGCTTATTATTTTGGTAGCTAAGCTATAAGGACTCATGTCTAAAGGTGATTTAAGACTATTTCTTAAAGGTGGTCAAAATGGTTCTGATGACTTCTGTTGTCATCTAATATTAATTATTCGGAGTTTAAAAATCATATTATGTAAGTATTTTCTTGACACATGTTATTAAGAGTCAAACTTCAGTAAGCAGGTTATCAAGAAAATATCCTAAGACACTGAATTGTCCTAGGGATGAATCGTTTTATAATCTAATATGTACACAGTAAATTCAGACATGTGGAAAACACACTCAAATATCAAAAAGGAGAAAGATTTGTTAGAGCTTTATATGAATAAGACTTCAAGTGATGATTTAACTTAGTCCCTTTTTTGTTTTTGGGCAGATGTGGATTTTGAGCTACTCTTTTTCTCTATGAAATAGACTGTTTTTCAAAAGTAATATAATATTTAAATTAAAATAAAGAAAGTTTAGAGATAACCTGACCAAATGACCTCATTTTAAAATGAGTAAAGAGGAGCTCCTGGGTGGCTCAGTCGGTTAAGCATCTGACTTCTGCTCAGGTCATGATCTCATGATTCGTGGGTTCGAGCCCCACATTGGGCTCTGTGCTGTCAGCTCAGAGCCTGGATCCTGCCTGGGATTCTGTGTCTCCCTCTCTCTCTCCCCCTTCCCCACTCATGCTCTGTTTCTGTCTCAGAAATAAATAAACATTAAAACATTTTTTCAACGTTTATTTATTTTTTTTGGGACAGAGAGAGACAGAGCATGAACGGGGGAGGGGCAGAGAGAGAGGGAGACACAGAATCGGAAACAGGCTCCAGGCTCTGAGCCATCAGCCCAGAGCCCGACGCGGGGCTCGAACTCACGGACCGCGAGATCGTGACCTGAGCTGAAGTCGGACGCTTAACCGACTGCACCACCCAGGCGCCCCAAAACATTTTTTAACGTGTAAATAAAAGCAGAAATAGGTGATTTTTCCTCAACCTATAAAGCTAACTGAAGTGAATCAAACAGCACTATTTAGAGGCTGAATTCCAGTGAAGTAACTCCAAGCTAATGTTGTTTTCAGTAAGCAACTTATTTTTGTTCCATAATAGTTTCATGAAAGAATGATTCATTCATTTTTTTCCCTCCAAATTTGTATAGAACAAGTATCATACAAGATAAGGTGTATGCCTCAAACCCTTGGGGTTTAAGTAAAAAGATAAGATACAGGGGCATGTGCTGGCCCAGTCAGTTGAGCCTCTGACTTTAGTTCAGGTCATGATCTCTCAGTTCAGGGGTTTGAGCCCTACATCAGGCTCTGTGCTGACAGCTCAGACCTGGAGCCTACTTCAGAGTCTGTGTCTCCCTCTATCTGCCTCTTCCCTGCTCACATCCTTTCTCTGTCTCTCAAAAAAATGAATAAACATTAAAAAAAATTTTTAAAGATACATTTACTGAGACAACAAAGTAATGGCATGTGATTATGTTCAAAAATTATAACATGTAGGTACATGACTACCACTTATAATCATAGGATACTTGAAATAGAGAGAAAATGAGTACATATAATATCAAAGGTCATGAGGATAACCATGCAAAGACAAAGAAAAAATATTTTATTTTTGTAAAACAACAACAGATATCCTAGTATAAAAGTTAAAACTTTTTCTACTTAACATGCACAGTCTCTATTAGGGTGCCACAGTATTATTACTACCACAATTACATAAAGCAAGAAAAGTATATTCTTTTCATATCTTGCTATCTTTCTATTTTTTCATACTCCATTTCAGTTTGAAGACACTTAAAGTTATGAGGGGAAAGATGAAGAGAGGTCTATTTTTACCACCAGGTTGTTGAGACCTCTTTCAAATACACCAGGTGACACTTCCAAAAATGGAGAGAATGACTGAAAAAGTTTACATAAGAGGATTAATGCTTTCTTTTAGATATCACATGATTTCATTAGGCTTTGTATAACTGTTTTAATGTTCCTTTTGATGACAATTAACTTTCTTTCTTTAATGGGATAAAATAAGTATGGCCAAAAGAGAAGGGAACATAGCATTTTTACTTGGAATTGAGAAAGTAGTAATTGAAAAAGTTTCTGTCCATTGTATTTCTTTGTTGTTGCTTCTATTGCTTTGATGATAATGATGGTGGTGATGATATATTAAATATATATAAAAGAACAGTCTACATGTAAGATATAAACAACAAATCTGGAGGCATGACACTTTCAGATTTCACGCTGAATTATAAAGTTCTAGCAATCAAAAGAATATGGTACAGACATAAAAACAGACTCATAGACCAGTGGAATACTATGGAAGAGCCAGAAATAAGTTCATGCATCTGCATTAAGTTCAATTAATCTCCAACAAAGATACCAAACATACATAATGGGAAAAGGATAGTCTCCTCAGTAAATGGTGTTGAGAAAACTACATTTCCACATGTAAAAAGAAAATTGAAACTTTACCTTACACCAAACACAAATATCAACTTAAAATAGATTGCAAACTTAAGGAAAAACCTGAAACTGAGAAAGTCTTAGAAGAAAACATAGGGGAAAAGCTTCTATACATTGTTCTTGGCAATGATGTTTTGGAAATGGCACAAAAATCACAGGCAACGGAAGCAAAAATAAACAAGTAGAACTATATGAAACTAAAAAGCTTCCTCACAGCAAAGGAAAGAATAAACAAAATGAAAAGGCATCCTATAGAATGAGAGAAAATATCTGCAAACCATCTATCTGATGAGGAGTTAACATCCAAAATATATAAGGAAGTCATACAACTCAACAGAAAAAAAAACACACACCCACCAATAACTCAGTTAAAAAGTGGAAAACAGATATGAAAAGTTGCTCAATATCACCAATCATAAGGGAAATACAAAACCACAGTGAGGTAACAGAATGACTATTATCAAAAAGATATGAAGTGTTGGTGAAAATGTGGAAAAATGGTAACTTCTGTACCCTATTGGTGGGACTGTAAATTGGTGTAGCTGCTATGGAAAACAGTATGGAGGTGCCTCAAAAAATTAAAATTAGGAGTGGATCTAGCAATTGCACTTCTGGATGCATATATCCAAAGGAAATGACATCAGTATCTCAAAGAGATATCTAACTTCCTACATTCAGTGCAGCATTATTCACAATAGCCAAGATACGGAAACAATCTAAATGTCCATGAATGAATTAATGGATAAAGAATCTGTTATCTTTATATATAATGGATAAACAACTTTTACACTTATATATATTATACTACATATAATTGTATATAATTTTAATACATAAATATTATACGTATATATGTATATAAATATATGTGTGTGTACATACAAGCAGTTGACCCTTGAACAAGATGGGTTTGAACTGGGTATGTCCCTTATATGCAGATTTTTTTTTGATATATACAATACAGCACTGTAAATGTATTTTCTCTTCCTTATGATTTTCTTATTTTCTTAGTATTTTCTTTTCTCTAATTTATTTAATCATAAGAATACAGTATATAACACATTTACAAAATATGTGTTAATAGACTGTTTATGTTATTGGTAAGGCTTCCAGTCAACAGTATGCTTTAGTGGTTAAATTTTGTTTTTAATTTTGTTTTAATGTTTTATTTATTTTTGACAGAGAGATAGAGCATGAGCAGGGGAGGGGCAGAGAAAGAGGGAGACACAGAATCCGAAGCAGGCTCCAGGCTCTGAGCTGTCAGCACAGAGCCTGACGTGGGGCTCGAACTCATAGACCGCGAGCTCATGACCTGAGCCAAAGTCAGACGCTCAACTGACTGAGCCACCCAGGCGCCCCTAGTGGTTAAATTTTTGAGAAGTCAAAAGTTATATGTGAAATTTTAACTACAGGAAGGCCAGTGCCCCTAACTCCCGTGTTGTTCATAGTCAACTGTATATACATATATGTGTGTATTGGAATGTGTGTATGGGAATATTATTCAGCCTAAAGAAAGAAATCCTGGCATTTGCAACAATATGCATGAACTTGGAAGACATCATGCTAAATTAAATAACCCAGACACAGAAAGACAAGTATTGCATGATATACTAACATGTGGAATCTAAAAAAGTCAAACTTAGAAAAACAAGAGTAGAATGGTGTTTGCACCTTGGGGTTTGGGGAAATACGGAAAGGTTGGCCTAAGGGTATAAACTTTTTATAAAATGAGTAAGTTCTTAGAGATCTAATATACAGGTGGTGAGTTTAGTTAATAATAATGTGCTATAAACTTGATCTTAAGTGTTCTCATCACACACACACGTAACTATGTGAGATGATGGCTTTGTTAATAATCTTGATTATGGTAATTATTACATAAGGTATTCTTACATCAAAACACTGCAGTATATACCTTAAATATATACATTATTTTCATTTGTCATCATACCTCAATAAAGCTGGAAAAAAAACATGAAGGGGAAAAAACTTAAAAGTGTCAAGAGCCTTAAATATTTTATCCTGATGTTTTTAAAGTTAAAATATACCAACTACATATGATGATCATAAACTCATTTGTATTAAATAATGTGACTTCAAAATATATAAATTTATACATGCTATAAATAGTAATAATAAGAAAATGAAAAAATCATGAGCAAAGTCAAAGATTCTCTTAGAAATTAACAGATGGAGTAGAAAAAATGAGACAGTAAAGGAAGTGAACGACACCATTGTAACAGGATGTTTCTTTTTTTTTTTTAATTTTTTTTTTAACGTTTATTTATTTTTGAGACAGAGAGAGACAGAGCATGAACGGGGGAAGGGCAGGGAAAGAAGGAGACACAGAATTGGAAGCAGGCTCCAGGCTCTGAGCCATCAGCCCAGAGCCTGATGCGGGGCTCGAACTCACGGACCATGAGATCGTGACCCGGGTGAAGTCGGACGCTTAACCGACTGAGCCACCCAGGCGCCCCTGTAACAGGATGTTTCAATGGGACACTTTCTGTCTCATTTTTCCACTGAAGCCCCAAGACAACAGAAGCATATCATTCCCTACAACCCAAAGTAAGGTGCTATATTGCCCATAGAGGGCTTGAAGAATTTGTTGGCAACCTGTTTCACAGACTTATCTCAAATTTGAAGATACAGAAAGAGGAGAGGAATATGAGTTGGAAATTAGAGTATTTCTTTGGAAAAGCTGTCAGGATTGCTTTCTTCTCATTCTTGGTTTAATAAAAGGGTTTCAATAAGACCTGATGGAGAGTAGATGATATGTGGCCCCTAGAGCTAATATCACACCGGCAAGTGGTACCATATACTTAAAGAACAGGTGGCAAGCAGGAGACTAACTACAGTGGCCTCTGGAAGGGAAACAAGGGGAGACCATACTCTTCCTGGGTACAGTTAAAGCCTATCCCCCCAGTGCCTAAACGTCGAACCTGCATAGACACACTAGTTTGTACAGTTAAAAGAAATTCTGCCCAAAAGAGATTTTGCACAAGTGAGACCTTCTCAGCAGAACGAAGCTGGAGATGAATCTTCTGCTGCAGAAGCTGCAGTACAGCCATAAGCAGGCAGCAGAACAAGGTCTTAGTAGGAGGAGCTGAGTTCAGAGATCCCAGCAGGGAAATATGCATGTAACCCATGAAAATGACCACAGGAGAGAGCTTTAAACCTGTGCAACAGCCAGAATAAACTTGCACCTGGTCACACGAATGCCAAGCAGTAAGACGTTCTCTGCTTTTCACCTCTTTCTCCTCCCAATTCCTTCCAACTCTGATTCATCAGCAGGTTAAGAGGGTGAAAGGGCTCACTGGGACAGTTAAGGAAAAAATATGCCCTTCTCAACCTGCCATGGGCTTCAGACCTGAAGTAGAACAGGTTGGTAGAGACTAGAAGCTTTCATTTGGGAAAAATCTGCAGCACTGATGTTTACACCGGGCTAGATCCCACAGTGACCAAAATGAGAATTTCTATCTCAAGGTAACCAGGAAATTTTGAGGGGGATCTATGAATAATTGGAAAAGTCAGCTAAATGAAAATCCAAAGTACAGAAGAAAAATGGCTGATTGAAGAGATTTAAAGAAATAATGGAGTGGACAGAAAGTAAGTTTGCTTTCCGGCTTCACCCTAAAGTCCTGTTTATTCACTATAATGATCACACAATTACACATTGTATTGTAGGTGTGTGTGCACATGCGCATGTGCATGCACACTTACATGTAAATGTTCTGTGTGAAAATAATTGGTCCTTTTCTTTTCTGGGACAGTGCTATAGATAGATAGATAGATAGATAGATAGATAGATAGACAGACAGACAGATATATATGGATTTAAGTATATACATACATGGATTTAAGTACACATATACTTAAATCACATAGTTCCCCTGCCAAAACCATAAAAGGGAAAGAAAAACAATTAAAGAACTCTACTTGGGAATTGTCAAACATTCTTTTGAAAAAGCCTCACTCTGGAAAATGTTTGTAACCAATGGTCGTGCTGGTTCTAAATGTGAAATCCACCTTTATATCCACTGACAGATTCAGGCCAAATTTCATGAGGGGTTGAAGTTCACAAAGCATGAGCACTAAGACTTAGGCTGCTGAGAGTCTAAGTCACTGGACAAAAGTCAAGGGCAGGAGGTAGAGGAAGAGCAGCGGGACTTACTAGTCAGAGAAGTATGACCCCCACGGGAAAAGGTAGGTGGCATTTGTGACAGAACTGAAAACCAGAGGTTGAACTGTGTTTTCTCCCCCCCCCTTAATGTTTATTTATTTTGGGGAGAGAGTGAAAGACAGAATGTGAGAAGGAGGGGCAGAGAGAGACAGAGACACAGAATCTGAAGCAGGTTCCAGGTTCTGAGCTGTCAGCACAGAGCCCAATGCAGGGCTCAAACTCACGAACCATGAGATCATGGCCTGAGCCGAAATCAGACAGGTAACTGACTGAGACACACAGACACTCTTGAACTGTGTTTTCAAAATGAGAGGGAATGGCTAAGTTTAAGTTTTAGCCCTTTTGATTTCACTAAAGCTGCAGAGATCACTGATGGTCTAAGAGTCAAGAGCTTGTCCTGTGAAGGAATGCCTAGTGGGACAGAAGACATGCCCTGGTTAGTGGAGAATTTCTGTGAGTGCTAATCTGTAAATATGTTTGCATAGCCCGTATTTTTCTTTTCTCATTTGTATTGCACTTTCCCTTTAATCAAATACGTTCTACGAGAACTGCTGATCTGCTTCTTCGTGAAAAATGAAAGCTGTTTTATAATCAGTCACATTTCGTATTCTAATTTATCCCAGAACCCATAGATTATAGATATGGATACTTTGTCATCTGATCGTAGGTTTTCAGTTATGTTCACAGAGATGCTGTGATAAACAGAGTATCATCAACAGACACAGAAATTAAAAAAATTTAATGATTCAGATTTTCTTTAGACTGGATGAGTATCTCTAACTATACCAAAGTACAAATACTCTTGAATCTATTCCTCAAATTTAACACTATAATTTTATAATTTTAACTAAAACATATATGAAACATTTATCAATTTAGATTAAAAAACACAAAAACAAAGAAATAGATGATAGATTATAAAAAAGCAAGAAACCCTCAATTAAGCTTTCATTACAAGTGCTATTTGTGAGGGAGGCTATGTACACGTGGGGAGAGGTGTTTATGGGAATCCCATGTACTTTCTACTTAATTTTTGTTGTTTCCCTAAAACCACTCTAAAATATAACATCTGTTAAAGGCACATAAAAAAACATGACTGACATTTAAAATCAAACCTCACATCAGATACTTAATCATATTTTCTAATTGTTGGGTGACCATTATTGTTCACCAATGACCTGGGGAAAGAAGCACTAGTATGTATATTTAAACGCTGCTCTCAGATTAATAGGTAACGTTATGTTACATGTTTTGATTTAAAAAAAAAGATGCATTGAGTGAGCAGACATATATAAAGTTTAGAAGGAATGTTGAAAGATATAATTTCCTTCTACATGCTAATGCCTCCTTAATAAATAACATGAGCTAAAATTTATAGAATACTTACTGTGAAATTAGTAGAACTTTTATCTTATTTTACTACAAAGGAAGTTAAGGTGTAGATAAAGGCCAGACAAGTAGGGAATCTTGAGGACTGCATTCAAATCCACTGTCTTCAGAGCATGAATACTTAAGCACTATGGATATGCTGATGGACAGCATATGCTTGACAGGATATGTCCTTGACAGACAGCCCATGTTGAAAAAGGAATCCATGGCCAATTTTAAATTATTATAATTGGCCATTATAATCAATTCATCTTATTAACTTTTGTTAACAAGAAAACACTATTGGAATACTTCACTCCAGTGAATTCTCTATAATATTTTAAAAAGAATATTTACAGACAGAATTTTCTAACAGCAATACCCAATAGCTTCTTTTATTTGTTTTTGTTTTAAGTCACTTTGGACAGCAGATGAAGCATGACTTCGCTCCTCCTTACCTACTTATACGTACACTTCATCAGAAGGAGGTGGTCTATGTCCATCAAGAAATGGCTATTAAAATTCCCTGAACTGTAAATTCAGCGCCACTGAGTTCAATCATTGAAAAGAAGTTCATTTTTACTTCAGAGCATATACAACCTTGAGCTAAGGAAACCTGGGCTCTGCAAATCAGGATTCTTCTAAAACTACTTCTTCAGCAAATTGGTAACTATGTGGTAATATGAGAGAAAATAAAGAAAAAGTATACTTGTAATGCTGAAACTATATAAAAAAGGATGAGTGGTTAAGACAGGGTTGCAACATAAGCTGTGTCTGCATATATTCCATCAGGTGGACATTAGAATCTATTACACAGAGAATTCAAGCTAAAATACTACTTTCCTTTCAGTTATATGGATATTTCAAACAATATACTTTTCTTGGCTTAAACTTTTTGGCAGTTGCTAATCTTCACCTTTTTACACTTCTTTTGCAGTCTTCTATTTGAAGAAGTGTGAGGGGAAAATTTTAAACTCATAGAAAAATATGAAGATATGGAATATCCACTTATACTAGAGTGTGTCTGCTGTTGCCTCCAGTTTAGCAGCATTTCTACACTTAACCTGACAATACAAGTTCTGTTACAGTAAACTTAGTAGTAGCAGGTTCCATATGAGGGTTGGAAAATTGTGAAAGGCACATATGGTTGAAGAAAGTAGCCTCCAGATTTAGAAAGACTATTCAAAGCTTCAACAGTGCTTATTTAGAGTTCAGGTAATCTCTAGATATTCCCTAACCAGAAGGCAGACCGAGTGAAAATGTGGAGTACAACGAAAATATATTAAGTATATACAAAATTGAGAATAAAAAGAGAGCTTTTGTCAGAATGACCAGAATGCTTTACAAGTAAGAGGGCCCATTATCTGTTTTATATCAGATCAACAAAATGTGGATTAATGAGAACGGAAGTATCTCAGAGGTGGAGGAACGAGCAAGGCGATATGTGTTGTAGAGCAGTGACCAGGTTTTATTCACATTGTGTCAGGACACTCAAAATGAAACCTGCTCTACAGGAAGCTTTCACTACACACTTGCAATGAATGAACACTAAATACTATTCAAATTAGTTGCACTATAGGAGGAAATGGTAAGTGACAAGGCTAGGAACATCATCTGGAAGCAGAATATTAAGGACTTCAGTATCAGGTTAAGGACTGTGAACTTTATTCAATAGGCAACAGAGCACTGTTCAAAGTTTCTGAGAATAGAAATAATATAAATGGAACTATGCTTTAAGAAATTATCCAGTTACCTTATATAAAATCAAGTATAGGAGACAGAAAAAATTAGAGTCTACAGAAGAATCCAAGCAAAATGAAATGAGTATTCAAACCAAGACAAATATGGTATCCAAGGAGAGGAAAAAAGATGCAAGAGATTTGACAGAGGTTGTAAACAATAGTGATTCAATATGAGAATAAGGGAAAGGAGACTGATAAATGTTAGAGTTAAAGCTACTATATACATTAAAACATTACACAGGAGGATGAAAAGATTTGATCATGTGCATTTGCTTTGCTCTGAGGCAACCTACTGGGGATATAACACTAATAATAGTGTTAATAGTGATGACGATGATGATGATAGTAAGAGCCAAAACTTTACAGTACTTAACATGTGCCAAGCCATGTACTAAATGCCTTCTTACAGTAACTCAGAACATGTGACTGATTGCAGTGGGGTATGAATTTGGGTGCCATCAACACAGGAGAGATAGCTGAGGCCACAAGATGGATATGAGAGAATCTTTTTTTTCCCCCCGCATAGGAAATGTCAACCATATTCACAAAGGACTAAGAATTAAAGCAAACTCAAATGTCTAATCACCTGAAAAAACCTACTATTATGATTGATGGGAAAGCAAATTTTTAAGGAATATTTGAAGGAGAGAAGGAGGTTATTTGTTCAGTGTTGGGATGTCAGTGATAGAATGTCAGAGCGTGGAAGGAAAATTCTATTGTCAGCAGAATTTCTGGGCCTGGACCATGGTTTAGAGATTAAGACTGGAACTATGACTTCTGAAATGTATACCAGAAGGTGATACACATTTTTGGAACTGATTTCTAATTTTCCCAGGTATTCCTCTTTTCTTCCCAACTGGATTATAATCTCCATAAAGACACAGAAAGTATTTCTTGAGTATCAGCAACAACTCCTCACACAGTGCTAGACATTCAGTTATGCTAATACATGCTTTCACAACACGTGTTTTAAGAACCAACCTAGAGGATTTTTTTTTTACCAATTAAAGCAAACACAGTGATTCATAGATGTCCTAACAAGTTGTCAATTTCAAAATAAAAAGCACTGGATTTAAATCACTGACAATCCTGATAAGTCTATTCAATTAGAAAATAATTTATACCTGATTCTCCAAACAAGGCCCTGTGGTGCTGTGACTCACAAACTGGATGCTGAGGGGACCATGTGCTATGTTTTGTTCAAAGAGCCAAAGTCTACAAAGGGCTATTTTTAAGCAACGAAATTATTTCTTATACTAATATATTAAGCATATTCATATGCATAATAACTATGATTTCCAGTTGGAAAGAGAATGTTAGTAACCGCATTCCACTGGTGTGTTTGAATGCAATAGTTCTAACATGATATACTATTTATCTATTGTTTGTTGTTTTTAATTTCAAAAATATAAATTGCTAATTTGAAAAATACATCATGAAAATATGGAAAGGCTTTTTTGTTTGTTTGTTTGTTGTTAGAAGGAGAGAGAATCTCGAGCAGGCTCTACAGTTAGCACAGAGCCCAACAGGGTTCAAGCCCACAATCCTGGGATCATGACCTGAGTTCAAATCAAGAGTCAGTCACTCAATCAACTGAGACACCCAGGTGCCTCTGTAAGAGTGAAAGAGAGTGCATGAGATGAAAAACAAGAGGCAGGGCAAACACACATAAGAGAGTTCCAGGAATAGCTAGAAAGATTAAGAGGTCTTTGATAATTATATATGAATGAGCATATGACTGAACATAGTAGGTTCCATGATAAAAAGGAACAAAAAAAGAAACAAAAAGCCAAGATTATCTGTACTCTATTTTAACAAGTGCAGTGACTCACCAGTTTCCATTCTACTCACTGGCTCAAGTCCATTCAATATGAGGCCAAGTGTTTCTAAACCATTTTCCCCCTTCTCTTTGGCTATCTTTAAAGAGCTCAAGAAGAAGTTCAGAGATAAAGTTGAATGTGAATCACACTCATTGATAAACAATTAAGAGGCTCTGGTTGAAAAATATCGCTCAAGCATGGATTTAATTAATCAATTAGATTAATTAGAGGTATTTCACCAAAGGCTGGTCAGTTCTCTACTGGAAATACCATTTAGCCACCAGAACAAAATGTTCTGATTATTATTAACACAGATACTTACTGGTATATAAAAATAGTTTAAATCATATACACCAGTTATTTACATAGCCTTTGTCAAAGTAAGAGAGTTCACCTTAGGTGTGCTTAGTCTTTTAAGACCCAGAACAGATCCTGGGATATATCCATCCATGTATTTATTCACTCATATGATCCTAAATGTTCTCACTACACCCACACCCCCACAGGTAACTGTATAAGGTTATGAAAGTGTTAACTAACCTTATTGTGGTAATCATTTCTCAACAAAAACATATACCAAATCATCATGTTTTATACTGGTAAACTTTTAAATAATGTTTCAATTATATCTCAATAAACCTGGGGAAAAATATATATGGATTTAAAAAAAAACTGATGTATTGAACAAATGCCAAATGAAATAAATTCTCCTGAATTTATTTGTATCCATTTCAAAAAATTATTTATCTTTATTTTCAGTGTTTAAAATACATCTACATATGCCCCATGTAACCTTGTGAAAAAGAGGAATAGCAGCATCTGCAGAGTAGCTGGGGAGCTGAGACAAGAAGTAGAGGGCAGGAACCTGGGAATAAAATAAGGGATTCTAAAATTAGCTAAGCAAAAAAAACAAAAACAAAAAACAAAAACAAAAACAAGAACAAAAAACTGAAGATTGACCAATCAGCCAACAAAGAAATATTTCCTTATCTTCTGCTGTGTTGCAGAAACTATGAACATAATTGGAAACCAATACTTGATTAAATACCATAAAGTATCCTGGGACAGAATGATAAGTCAGCACATGTCACAGTGCAGTAGTACAGGTCCAAAGACAGTGCCAAGGGAGTGACTGACTGGCTAGGGAATAATAAAGACAGGCTTCACAACAGAGGAAATTAGGCTGAGTCTTAAATGAGGAATAGAAATTGCCAGAGGAAGGGAAAAGCCTAGATGGAAAGGGATCACCTGTGAAAATATCCTAGCCTTTGGGAACAGCATATTCTGAGTCACTGGTGAATAAGATAAATATTATGGAGATGAGGCCAGAAGACCGAATAGGCAATGGATAATTATAAACAATGTTTAATATAATATGTAATGTAGATTTCACTGAGTAGATGATGGGAAGCAATCAGATTTTAAGCAAGAAATTAAGATTTGCTTTCTGCCTTAGGAAAACAACTGGGAAGCAAAGTGGAGGAAAATTGGAATGGAGGAGACTAGGGGCAGGGAGTAATTTCTCATAAGAGGCCTGACTACATTTGATAAGTATCCACAGAGCAAGGTAGTGACAATGAAAGAGCATAGTGGCTTTATTCAGAGGCAGGTCTGAGACAGAATAGACTGATATTGTGCAACTGGATGGATGTGAAACTGAAGGAGAAGAAATAGAACAGAAGAGAATGGAATGAGACGGAATAGAATAGAATGTTGGGAAAGTGGTAATGCAATCAACTAGTATCACTAAAACAAGAAGAGAAATACATATAAGTAATGATAAAAGTATATCTGTTTTAGCCGTATTAAGATGCTATCCAGCAGATATATTAATAGTCACAGAGAAATATAGAAGTGAGTCTCAAAGAAACAATTAACAATAGAGATGAATTTCAAAATATTCAGTGAAGAAATAATAATTAATGTCATTGATGTGGATGAGAATATTCCAGAAAGTATGAAGAGAAGACCTGGAGGGAATATTAATGAACTTCAACATTCAGGGGGTGAAGGGCTTATAAGAGCCAAATGTCCTATAGTTTAACACAAAGTAAACTGAACAATAGTGATAATTAACACCTAGAATACATAAAGCAACCCACTATCACACATGTTGGTATTAATAGAGAGATTGAGACTTTATTCAAAATAATGGTATTTTATTTAGCCAGTTGACCCAGGAATAACTGATTCATCTCTCTTCATAAGGTCCACAAAATATTGCCTTTATGTACAATTGGAAAGTGCTTAATGAACCAAGGAACACAGATTATTATTAGTTGGGCTTGGGCAGGCAGCCTCCATTGCAGAGAACTTCAATAAGCTGGGAGGGTCACAGTCCTTTACCCTAAACTCCTTAGGCCTAAATTATTTTTTAAAAGAGAGCATTCCAAATATGTGCAGGCTACACAAAGAAGTCTGATTTTCTAACTAAAAGGAGGACATATGAGCCCCTTATAGCAAAAACCAGCCTGAGGCTTAGCAAGCCCAAAAGCCCTATACTCTCTGCTGCCACACTGGGGGAAAAAAACCCAAAAAACAAAACAAAAAAAAAATGACTGGACTTTAGGCACTGCATTGCAGAGATGGGGAGAAGTCATATCCATCTAGAGACATTTTAGCACAGTGTTCCTCACTAGCAAAGGTGATCCAGTCTGTGTCCTCAAATCTGATAATGCTAATAAGTGCTTCTCTTCTCTGGGGGTGAAGCAAAGGAGAGACGGAAGTCTTGCCTACCCTACAGTCATATATACATATACATATACATTATACATAACTCAGTGCCTTCTCATTATACCCTTTTATGATGTGCATCATTATCTTTATCTTGGAGATAGAAAAGTAAACTTCTAACACACTAAATATCACTCCAGATTTTTAAGTTAACAAAGCTACAACTCAGATCCGGTTTTGACTCCACGTGCAGCCTGTCCTCTAGAATAAGACCCTACGCTGTATGGAAATTATTGACTATATCAAAAATGCATTAATATCTTAGGCTGCTTGGGTCCTGCTTCAGTGTGACAGTTGATTTCCATGTATCCTCTAAAAATATGCTTTCTAAAAGTTAACTTGCTACCTGAACATTGCTATGACTAGGGAAAGTGACCCTGTATTTCTGGCATGTAATTTATAGTACTGGCTTAAAAATAATTTCATACCTTTCAACTTGACATGTATTTTGCAACTGAAATGGAATCTAGCTGTGCAATAGGATAAAACCTCGAATAATTTTAGAAATTTTGTTTAAACAGTTTGTAACAAATTGTGCCTGCAAATTACCTGTATTTAAGGTCCACTCATGTAAAGATGCCTACTATATGAATTTAAATACAAAATGAGGATGATTAACAAGCTACTTAGGAGTTTGGAGTGACCATTTGAGGCTCTTCTGTCAGAAGCCATGAAATTAAAGCTACTGTATAATTCTGGGCTTCACGGGCTCATCACATTTTAGAATTTGGGTCTTTTTGCTTTTCTCAAGGGTGATTGCCCAAGTATTTCAAGGTTATCATTTCCATTATACAGGAAGAATTTTCTTTTCCTGTACTCTGATTGAATGTGAAATTCCTGCCCTTTTGCATGTGCCTCCATTATAACTGGAAGCTTATTTGGGAGCATCACCTGAATGAGCTTTAGCTCACGCAGACAGTCCATGAGTTATAGGAATGAGACTCAGCTTTCACTGTTCAGAGCTTTTGAAGCCATAAACTGATACTCTGTGCAACTGGTTTCAAATACGTGATTGATTGCTTTTTTATCCTGGTTCTATAAGACACAAGTCCCTACAAAAATGTGTTTAATAACGTCATATTTATAAAATAGCCAAAACCAATATAATTTGGAGGTTTTTAAAGTCCTGATATTTACACAAAGAAAAATATTTATTTTAAGTGTCTCACTCCTCCAAGTGAGAGGATTAGAATACCAGATCAACTCATTGGCTACGAAAACAAACCAACAAACAAACCATTGTTCCCTCTTGATAAAGTGTTGACAACATCATTTTCAAGTTATTCAAAGTCTTTGAAATGCCTATTTTATTTTACTTTTCCAATCACCCATCATTTAAAAATTGGTAAGTAAGTGAAGTGAATCAGTATTTTGTATTTGGTTTTACCCTGTATTCAAGCATTTGTTGGAGAAATAGGTATGGAGAATCTTTAACTTGCATCTAGTCAGCTTTATTTAATACCTGGATGTTAACTGGAGGAAAAGGATGTTAAATGGGTTTTTAGAAAGAGGAAAAGTTTTGGAAAAGCTGCCAACAGATTTTTCATACACAGTTTTGAGCCCTGAGTTTTATTTAAATAAAAATTTATTATGCTATTATGTTTGTTTTAATCAAAGTTTTGGAGAGACTTTCTTGAAAGATAATTTCTTGTAACTTCTGTTCAGAAAATGGCCAAACTGTGAGGATCTATCATTCTTTATTGAATTAATTCAGGTGTTGAAAAGCAGTAGCATTATTATTCTATACTCAGCTACAGCCATGAAGTCAGTCTCAATTGATACAGTCCTTGGCACCCATGATAATAGCAGAAGAAAAGACTAGATAAAAAATCTAAGGTAATGTATTTGAAATAAGAGAGACCTGTGTTCAAATTCCAGCTCTCTGATCTTATGAAATTAGTAAAATAGTTGTCAGCCGCAGGAATAAGCAGTTCATATAGCTTCCAGACATGATCTTTGGTTTGTCTGTTTGTTTTATAACCCCCTCATCTTTTTCATTTTGTAGGTGCCAGTATTAAGATGCAGTAGAAATTTAACTCAACCTCATTAGAGTCACTTGCTATTCAACTGTTACCTTGTAAATGTGAGACATGGGAGAGGACTACTAATCTGTGAGAGCTTAAATATAGCAGAAAACCAATTAGGAGTGTTGGCCAAGTACTGCCTAATGATACTCATTCAGACAGAAAAGGAGGAAAGGATGCCTTGAACAAGTAAGAACAGAAATTACAGTATGAGAAATAAAAGGGGCAAGATTTTATAAATTACATTTGAATTTTTGCTTTGTGGCTTTGGCTGCACCTGGGAAAAGGAAAAATGGTGTTGGTGGGGGATGAAAAAACACCTTTTTAAAAATAAAATTGAGTCCCTGGTAGTATTCTCCCTCCCTCCCCCCTCTCTCTCCCTCTCTCTCTCTCTCTCTCTCACACACACACACACACACACACACACACACCAGTACAAATACATATTCCAGAGGCTAAAGGCTTTGGTAAAATAGTAACAGACTAAAACCCATATTCTTAAAACCTACGGAAACCTTTTTAAAGGAACAGAAACTGGGAACTAAACTCCCACCTGTAATGAAACAGAAAGGGCTCAAATCCCAAACTGCAAAATATGAATAATATTTATCAATTATAGTGAATTTGGTCAAAAGAGAAACTAGAAAGCTGATATAGCAATGAATTGCTTATATATACCATATTAATTTTTCTATAGCACAAATAATTAACTCAGAGAAATTATGAGGTGAAAAAGAAGAAAAAAGATATTTACCAGCTTTGAAACTATTTACCAGAGTCAATTAATCTGCAGTAAACGCAGCACCACCACATCTCACAGGTCCGCGCGCACACACACACACACACACACACACACACACACTAATGGTCACTGTGAACTTAGCTTACCTCTTGCCTGAAAAAGCATGAACACAGAAAGCTGAGAGAAGACATGTCATTAGAAAGTTGAGGAGAAATTTTCTGAGACAACATATTCAATGTGAAAGTGCCAACTTTTAGGCCACTGCCCCCAATTCCAGCATAAATTATAGGCCTTGAGGGGCGCCTGGGTGGCGCAGTCGGTTAAGCGTCCGACTTCAGCCAGGTCACGATCTTGCGGTCCATGAGTTCGAGCCCCGCGTCGGGCTCTGGGCTGATGGCTCAGAGCCTGGAGCCTGTTTCTGATTCTGTGTCTCCCTCTCTCTCTGCCCCTCCCCTGTTCATGCTCTGTCTCTCTCTGTCCCAAAAATAAATAAACGTTGAAAAAAAAATTAAAAAAAAAAAAAATTATAGGCCTTGATTATACCACCATTCCAAAAGAACAATATAGAGAAATTACACAACTTGGAATTAACTTATATATTTTATACACACACACACACACATACACACACATACACATATATACACATATACATATACACACATATATATATTTCAGTATTAAAAATCAGAAGTACAAGAGATATTGCATTTCCATGTTTTCTTTAAATTAATTTGATCTGGCTTCAATCTGCATACTGTGAAGTTAATGGGAAAATCTGGCTCTTTCTTTTTTTTTTAAAAATTTTTTTTTCAACGTTTATTTATTTTTGGGACAGAGAGAGACAGAGCATGAACAGGGGAGGGGCAGAGAGAGAGGGAGACACAGAATCGGAAACAGACTCCAGGCTCTGAGCCATCAGCCCAGAGCCCGACGCGGGGCTCGAACTCACGGACCGCGAGATCGTGACCTGGCTGAAGTCGGACGCTTAACCGACTGCGCCACCCAGGCGCCCCAAAATCTGGCTCTTTCTTGGGACTCCTTGATCAGACCAATGTTCTGAGTGTGAGGGAGGCCACTGTCATCCTCAGACTTCAATTCACACTGATGAAAACTGACATGGTAGGACACCTGAGTGGCTCAGTTGGTTAGGTGTCCAACTTCAGCTAAGGTCATGATCTCACGGTTCGTGAGTTCAAGCCCCACATCAGGCTCTGTGCTGACAGCTCACAGCATGGAGCCTGCTTCAGATTCTGTGTCTCCTTCTCTCTGCCCCTTCCCCACTCATGCTTTCTCTCTCAAAAGTAAATAAACATTTAAAAAAATGAGATGGTTTTTATCTTAGCCTTCACCAATTCCTTAAAGGTTGCTACTTCTGCTAGTTTCTATAAGTCTTAAGGAAGTGCAAATGCCCAGGTCTTCAGAGTCACCCTCCTAATAGCAGTAGGTGCTCAAAGGCATCCTTCTTGAGTTCTTAATACATCCCAAGAGTACTGATGGTGATCTTTTTGAAAAATGTCCCTCTTCTCTCCCACCACCTCTCTCCTATGAAGCCTCAAATATGACCACCAAACACTGGTTCTCAATAATTTCTCTGTCCTCTTATAGGACAGTAAACTGAATCCCTTAATCAGTTTTAGGCTTATAAAACAGAAAAGAGGCATAAGCAACTTTGCTTGTACTCCTGAGACATAAATCTTTTCTGAAGTAAAAAGGATTCAAAAGAATATGACCACTGACTTGAAATAAAGTTAGAAAAAGTATACGGTCACAGAAAAAAACACAAATGTATAATCCAACCAAAAATAGATACTACAAAAAGAAGAAAAACTATCTTTAAGAAACCACACAAAATTTTAGAAAAATATTCCACTATATCATTGAAAACACTAATAAAAAGTATTAAAGACGTGAACAAACAGAAGAGAACAAAGAAATATGAGATTACAAAAGAAGTTGAAACATAAGATAAATAGAAATCATGAATCAGTTGAAGGACAATAGATACAGCTGAAAATAGTTAGAAAATGATGAATTCATTTAATTAACTCATTATTTTACTCATTCAACAAATTAAGAATGTCAAGTACTGTTTTAGTACTGGGAATATAATGACAAGAATAAACTACAGAAGGGAAAGGAAAAACAAAACAAAAACCAAGCTCTGAAAGAATATGAAGATAAGAAAATATATGTCCAACATACGGATATTAGGCATCAGAAAGATAAAAAGCAATGAAAAATATTCAAAGTCAGAAATAGATAAAATTTCCCAAGATGTAAGAAACCAAGATCCACAAATAAAAAGTACATACAGTTTTGAAGGCAAATAATAGAGAACAATCCACACTAAGATACAGCTTGGTGAATCATCAGTTAAAATTAAGTCTAACTTTGATAGAAAAATAGATTATAATGACTTAAATAAGAGAGAAGTCTGTTTCTCATATGTAAGTGTGGAGGCAGGCATCACAAGGTGAAAGTGGTCTCTGTTTCTTAATGTCCTTAGGGACCATGAACTTTCCAGCTTACTACTCTACCAGCTCAGCAAAGTCTTTTGTCTCATAGTCCAAGGAAGCATACATTGTCCTGAATGGAGAACAGAATAGAATGAGAACAGCAAAGGACTCATGCCAACTGTCCAGATACAGCTTCAAGAAGCTGCTACTCAGTATTTCCCCTTATATCCCAGCAATCATCTATTTTGTTAGATGGTCATGTCATTTTAAATACAAATATAAAATTTATATTACAAATGGAACAGGAGGAAAGTAAATTTTTGAGGACAACTAGCTATCTCTACCACAAAATTGGATGTGAACTTTAAGGATAAAGAAAGAACTCTGTGGACATCCATAAACAAAATTCACCTACAATTAGGAAATTTTGAAATTTGTCTAATTATCTTCTACAAAGTAACTCATCATACCAATGCATACTAATTCAATGATACCCTATGATAAACTAAGGACCAGTCAATACGGTTTCATTAACCATTTGCAATTGATAGCATTTCTAGAGGTCTATGTTCCAGGTTCTATTCTATGAGCTTTATATTTGTTGTCTTATTTATGACAAAAGATTGTGAGTTAGTATTGATATTAAGCATTCAGAGATAATTGTTAAGCAACAAAGGCATTGATGAGATGAATAAGTTGTCTGATGTAAAATAGCAAGGTGATGACTCTAGAATTCAAGCCCATCTGGCTCTTAACTCTATTTCTTATCCATCACAGTATAATGACTCTTCAGTTACAAAGATACAAAAGAATATAGACTTAATGAAAATGAAAAAAGTATCATTAAATAGAAGGCAACTTTGATAATTTTCCCTTCATTTTAAAAATTACAGAATCAATTTCTTAATCCATTGTCATTGTTGATATTAAAATAAGGTACATAACATAAAATACTCAGTCCCTAATGTCATTTCTCTTTGCATATGTAACCATGTACTAACGTGCAACTACTTAGAGTCCAAAAGTGGAATGATTAGGTCAATGGATATGTGCAAGTTTATTTTGACATGTATGACAATATTTCTTTTCAGACAGGATTTGCCAACAATAAAATGCCACTTCTCCATATTCTTTCCAATACATTTATTTGTAAAAATTTTTGCCACTCTCACTGGACAAAAAGAACCTCATTAAGATTTTATTTTTCATTCTCATTCTAATTATATTTATTAAAAAAAGAGAAGTCACGGGAGGAGCCAAGATGGCAGAACAGCGTGGAAGTTTTTTGGGTGTCTCACGTCCATGAAATATAGCCAGACCAACACTAAACCATCCTGAACACCCAGAAAACTGACTGGAGGATTAACACAACAATCTGCACAACCTGAACCACGGAATTCAGCAGGTACGTGGCATGGAGAGGTGAATTTGGGGAAGGAGAAGCGGCAGAGGGTAGAGAAGTGCTTTTGTGGGCAGAGACAGGACAGAGACTGGGAAGGGGAGGAGAATATGGGAAAAGCACCCCTCCCCAAAAGCAGCTGGAGAGAAAGTGGAAAATTGGAAACAGCCGCAGGGACTAAAATAAAAAGGGAGAAAGGAGAAAGGAGAGGGTTTAAACTCCATTAAGACTGCAAACAAGGGGAGTACAAAGGCTGCAACTCCGCAGCTTGATACCTGGCGGTGCTCTGGTGGGAAAGGTAAATCCCCAGGAACAGAGTGGGGTCCGGGAGGTTCTCAGGACACACGGGGAAAAGCGGTTCCACTGCTGGAAAGACATTTGGTAGAGACTGTTGAAGCCACCTGGTCCAGCAGACCCCAGAAGCAGCCACATTTGCTGCTGCTGGGGCAAGGTCGTTAAGGGTGAAGACTGGTGCCAGACGTGTGTTGTGATTTTCCATAATCCCTGAAACGCTGATGCTACACTGTCTCGTGAACTATTTTGGGGACGGGCTGGCACCTGGCCAGTCTCAGGGCACGGGCAGCAGCAGGGTCCAGTGGTTGTTCCTGGATGCAACTGACATTCAGCCATTGCTCATTTGGCCATTGCTCGGTGAGATGCTCCTGCAGAGGGGCGGAACGGGTCAAAGCCGCAGTCCTTATCAAGTAAGGAGCCGGGGAGAACAAACACATCTAAGACAAAACTTAGGAGAGAGGTACTGCCTGAGGCTTAGTTACGGACAGTGTGGAAGTGGGGAATGGATGGAAGCTGAAGACAAAGGACTGGTGTGTGATTGCTGATCAGGGAGAACAGAATTCTGATACTAGAGACTAGGTAGCTGGGTGATGCCATTTTCACTGCTCTCACACATGTGCATATGCACCTATGAGCAACGCAACAATCCACCCCAGTAGGCTAGCAGCGCCATCTAGTGGACAGCGGAGCTGTGACTGGGCCAACTTCACTCTTCAAGAACACAAGCCTCACCGCTGGCTTAATTTATGGACTATAAAGAGCTACATGGACTGACTTCTAGGGGAGAACGAAGTAATTTCAGTCCTACCTCAATCTGTTAGTAGGTTTATCTATTCAATTTTCTTTTTTCTTTTTCTTCTTCTCTTTTACACTTCTTTTCTTTTTCTTGAATACAGGAAGAGAAATTCATTTTTATTTTCATTTTTTATTAAAAATATTTTTATTTAATTTTCTTCCTAATTTTTTACTTTTGTGTAATTTTTTTCAAATTCTATTTTACTTCTATCATTTTATTTTAGTCTACTACAGTGTATTCACTTTTTCAAATTTTCAAATGTTTTTTTCTTTTTTTAACCTTTTTTCTTTTTCACTTTTCTTTTGTCTTGAATACAGAAAAAAATTCATATTTATTTTTAACTTTTATTAAAAATATTTTTCTTTAATTGTTTTTACTATATTCTTTAATTTTCATATATTTTTTCAAATTCTATTTTACCCCCATCATCTCATTTTAGTCTACTTCATTTTTTCAAATTCTCAAACAATAACCTTTTTTTTCTTCTACCCCCCACCCTTTTTTTTTCTCTAATCTGTCAAACCACTTTCAACACCCAGAGCAAAACACACCTAGGATCAAGCATCATCTATTCAATTTGTGTGTGTGTTTAATTTTTAACTTTAATATATTTTTTAATTTTAACTTTTTTTTATTTCAATTTTTCTACCTTATTAATTCCTTTTCTCCCTTCAAAATGGTAAAATGAAGGAATTCACCCCAAAAGAAAGAGCACGAAGAAACGACAGCCAGGGATTTAACCAACACAGATACAAGCAACATGTCTGAACCAGAATTTAGAATCATGATAATAAGAATACTAGCTGGAGTCAAAAACAGATTGGAATCCCTTTCTGCAGAGATAAAAGAAGTAAAAAATAGAATGAAATTAAAAATTCTATAACTGAGCTGCAATCATGGATGGATGCCATGGCGGCAAGGATGGGTAAGGCAGAACAGAGAATCAGCGATATAGAGGACAAACTTGTAGAGAATAACGAAGCAGAAAAAAAGACGGAGATTAAGGCAAAAGAGCACGGTTTAAGAATTAGAGAAATCAGTGACTCATTAAGAAGGAACTACATCAGAATCATAGGGGTCCCAGAGGAGGAAGAGAGAGAAATAGGGGTAAGAAGGGTTATGTGAGCAAATCATAGCGGAAAACTTTCATAACCTGGGGAAGACACAGACATCAAAATCCAGAAAGCACAGAGGATCCCCATTAGATTCAACAAAAACTGACCATCAACAGGGCATATCATAGTCAAATTCACAAAATACTCAGGCAAGGAGAGAATCATAAAAGCAGCAAGGGAAAAAAGAGTCCCTAACCTACAAGGGAAGACAGATCAGGTTTGCAGCAGACCTATCCACAGAAACTTGGCAGGCCAGAAAGGAGTGGCAGGATATATTCAGTGTGCTGAATCAGAAACATATGTAGCCAAGGATTCTTTATCCAGCAAGGCTGTCATTCAAAACAGAAGGAGAGATAAAAAGTTTCCCAGACAAACAAAAATTAAAGGAGTTTGTGACCACTAAACCAGCCCTGCAAGAAATTTTAAGGGGGAATCTCTGAGGGGAGAAAAGACGAAAAAAAAAAAAAATATATATATATATATATACATATATGTGTATATACACACATATATATATATACCAAAAGCAACAAAGATTAGAAAGGACCAGAGAACACCACCAGAAACTCCAACTCTACAAGCATCATAATGGCGATAAATTCGTATCTTTCAGTACTCACTCTAAACGTCAATGGACTCAATGCTCCAATCAAAAGACATAGGGTAACAGAATGGATAAGAAAAAAAGTTCCATCTATATGCTGTTTATAAGAGACCCACTTTAGACCTAAAGACACCTTCAGATTGAAAATAAGATGGAGAACCGTCTATCATGGTAATGGTCAACAAAAGAAAGCCGGAGTAGCCACACTTATATTAGACAATCTAGACTTTATTTTATTTTATTTTAATTTTTTTTAAGGTTTTATTTATTTTTGAGACAGGAAGAGACAGAGCATGAACAGCAGAGGGTCAGAGAGAGGGAGACACAGAATCTGAAACAGGCTCCAGGCTCTAGCTGTCAGCACAGAGCCCGACGTGGGGCTCGAACTCATGGACCACGAGATCATGACCTGAGGCGAAGTTGGCCGCTTAACCGACTGAGCTACCCAGGTGCCCCAAGACTTTAAAATACTGTATCAAGAGTTGCAGAAGGGCATTATATTATAATCAAGGGATCTGCAGACCAAGAAGACCTAACAATTGTAAACATTTATGCACCAAATGTGGAAGAACCCAAATACAGAAGTCAATTAATCACAAACATAAAGAAACTCATCAATAGTAATACCATAATAGTAGGAGACTTCAACACCCCACTCACAGCAATGCACAGATCACCTAATCAAAAAATCAACAAGGAAACAATGGCTTTGAATGATACACTGGACCAGATGGACTTAACAGATACATTCAGAATATTTCATCCTAAAGCAGCAGAATTTACATTCTTCTCCAGTGCACATGGAACGTTCTCCAGAATAGACCATATACTGGGACACAAATCAGCCCTAAGTAAGTACAAAATATCGAGATTATACCGTGCATATTTTCAGACCACAGTGCTATGAAACTCGTAATCAGCCACAAGAAAAAATTTGGATAGGTAACAAATATTGGAGACTGAAGAACATCCTACTAAAGAATGAATGGGCGGGGCACCTGGGCGGCTCAGTCGGTTGAGCGTCTGACTTTGGCTTAGGTCATGACCTCGCAGTCTGTGGGTTCGAGCCCCACGTCAGGTTCTGTGCTGACAGCGCAGAGCCTGGAGCCTGCTTTGGATTCTGTGTGTGTCTCTCTCTCTCTGCTCCTCCCCTACACATGTTCTGTCTCTGTCAAAAATAAATTAACATTAACAAAAATTTATTTTCATTAAAAAAAAAGAATGAATAGGCTAACCATCAGTTAAACAAGAAATTAAAAACTATATGGAAGTCAATGAAAATGATAACACCACAACCCAAAACCACAGAACTGGAATAAAGAAATCATTGTTGCATTATACGCTAACTAACTTGGATGTAAATTTTAAAAAATAAATAATAAAATTTAAAGAAAAAAAGAGAGAAGTCACAAATTACCAATAGCAAGAAGCAGAGTCATAGTATCACTACAAAATTTGTCAGACAATAAAAGAATAATAATGTTAAGAATGATATTATGGAAATACATTTGACAATTACCATGACAATGAAATAGGAAATTATTTTAAAGGCCTAAATAACTGAAATTCATTAAAGAAGGTGTAGAGAATCAGAAAAAAAACTATTATCTATTAAATAGATGGAATATATTGCTAAAATACATCCCACAAAACCTCCAGGCCTGGACAGCTCCATTAGTGAATTTGCTAAACAATTATGGAAGAAATAATACCAGATACACTCAAATTCATCCAGAAAGTTGAAAAGGAGGAAATATTTTTCAACTCACCATATAAGGCCAGTATTATACTGACACCAAAATCCAACAAAGGCATTACAAGATGTGATGGTTAATTTTGTATATCAACTTGGCTGGGCCACAATATTGAGATATTTGGTCAAACATTACTCTAGATCTTTCTGAGCTTTTTGGGTTTTTGTTTTTTATTGAGATTAACATCTCATTGGTAGACTAAAGTAAACTAGGTTGCCCTCCATAATATGGGTGAGCCTCATCCAGTAATTTGAAGGCCTCAATAGAATAAAGATGGACTTCCTTCCCTGGGCAAGAAGGAATTCTGCCAGCAGATGGCCTCTGGACTTGAACTGCAATATCAGCTCTTCTTAAGTCTCTGGGCTGCTAGCCTACGCTATGAATTTTGAGCTTTCCAGTTTCTATAATCCAATGAGCCAACTCCTTAAACTAAATCTATGTACATAAATGAACACATCCTATTGCTTCTGTCTCTCTGGAGAACACTAATCTTCATGAACAGAGATGTCAAATTCTGAACAAACTTTTAGGAAATCAAATATAACAATGAATAAAAAGGAAAATCCCTCATGACAAAGTGGTGTTTATCAAAAGAATGCAAGGTCTGACTAACATCTGAAAAATCAGTGCAATTTGCCATATTAACAGTATTATGTGATCATATGAATATAGTCACAAAAAAAGTAATTGACAAAATCCAACAGTGCTCACTTCTGACAAAAAAAAAAAACCTCTGCAAGCTAAGAATCAAAGAAAATTTCCTCAACCTAATAAAAAGCATCTATAAAAAACTTACAGCTAACATCATCCTTGACAAAGACAATGTCTTCCCCCACGATCAGGAGAAGACAAGGCCTTTGCACTTGAAAATTCATTATCTTTATCTAACACTATCCAGGGCAGTGAGGCAAGAAGAAGAAATAAAAGGCATCCCCCAAATAAAGGGATAATTAAAATGTCTTCAATTGCAGATGAAATTATCTTCTATGTATAAAGTAAGATGGAATGTACCAGAAAACTACTAAAAATCAGAAAATAATTTAGCCTAAATTACCAAGTGTATTTCTATTTACTGGCAGGGAACAACTAGAAGTTGAAATTTTAAAAACACCATTTTTAATAGCTCAAAAATATGAAATAGGGATAAACCTGAAAAAATATGTGAAAGACATGTACACTATAAAACATAGCTGTGAGAAATTAAAGACTTAAATACAGAGATATATTTTGCTTATGGGTCAGAAGATTCAACATTGGTAAAATGTCAATCTCTCCAGAAAAATGCATAGATCTAACATAATTCTAATCAAAATGACATTTTTGTAGAAATTGATAATTTGCTTCTAAAATTCATTTGAAAAAGGAAGTAGAGTATCTAAAACACCTTTGAAAAATTAGAACAAAGGACCCACACTTAATGATTTTTAGATTAGAAAACTACAGTATTGAAGACAGATTATATTAGTATCAAGACAAACAGATGAATAGAATACAAATAATTTAGAAATAGACCCACACATGTATGGACAACTGCCTTTTGATAAAGGTGTAAGGACAATTCAGTGGAGAAGGGAGTCCTTTCAACAAATGGTACTGGAAGAATTAAATAATCACATGCAAAAAAAAAACCTTTGATCCATAACTTGGCACAACATATAAAAATTAACTAAAAATAGATCACATACCTAAATGTAAAATCAACAATTTCAAAGCTGCTATGAAAAAAATGCCTTCTTGAACTTGTTTAATGAAACATTATCTTATGTATGATAAAAGGATGATCTGTTTAAGAAAAAAAAGTGCTACTTGTAATTTTACTTTATCCAAATTATAAATTCTTGCTCATCAAAAGACAGTGTTAAGAAAATTAAACTACAAAACACAGACTGGAAAATTTTTGAAAAACACGTGTCTGATGAAGGATATATACCCCAGAATATATGAGAAACCCCCAAAGCTCCATAAGAAAATAACTGAAATCATGGGCAAAACTTCTGAATATACACTTCACCAACAATATTATGAATTACAAAAAAAAACTGCATGAAAAATGCGAACATCTTTGATCACTGGAGAAATTAAAACCACAATGGCTCAGTTGGATGAGAGACCTACTCTTGATTTTGGCTCAGGTCATGATCCCAGGGTCATGGAATTGAGCCCTGCATCGGCTCTGCAGTAAGCATGGAAGCTGCTTGAGATTCTCTTCCCCTCTGCCCCACCCAGGCTCTCTAAAAATAAAAAAAATAAAAAAACACAACAAGCTACCATTACACACATATTAGAATGTCTAAATTCATGGAAAAAAAGACGATGAAAGTATTGGAGAGGATATGGAGTAACTGAAATTCTCATACACTCAATACATTCTCAGTGGGAATGTAAAATAGCACTGCCACTATGGAAAACATTTTGCCAGTTTCTTTGAAAGTTTGATGTATTTTTACCATATGTTCCAACTTTTGCATTCCTAAGTAGTATCCAAGGGAAACTAAAATTCATGTCCACATAAGAACTTATATATGCATGTTCACAGCAGCTTTATTTGTAATAGCAAAAACTGGAAACAACTCAAATATCCATCAATCAATGAAGAGTTAAACAAACTGTGGTATACACATGCAATGAAATACCACTTAACACTAAAAACATGAAGTACTGATAACATGCTACAGCATGGATAAACCTTTGTTTATCGTCAATAGAAGAAGCCAGACAAGGGGTGCCTGGGTGGTTCAGTCAGTTAAGCGGCCGGCTTTGGGTCAGGTCATAATCTCATGGTTAGTGAATTCATGACCCACGTTGGGCTCTGGGCAGACAGCTCAGAGCCTGGAGCTTGCTTCAGATTCTGTGTCTCCCTCTCTCTCTGCCCCTCCCTGACTTGTGCTCTTTCTCTGTCTCTCAAAAATAAATAAAAACATTAAAAAAAAAAAAATTAAGAAGCCAGACAAAATGAGTATATCCTATACACATAAAGAGGAAGGTGGTAGGAAAGATCAAGTGTGAAAGATTACCAGAGGCAAGAGGAAATTTGAGGGGTAATAGGCTCATTACACTGACTATACTGATAACTTCATGCACGTATGTACATGTCAAAATTTATCAAATTAGTGCAATTTACGGTATGTATATTATACTTCAATAAAGCTGTTTAAAATAAAACACAAACAATAGCTAAGAAAAATTATTTTAAAATGACATTTAAGAAATGCAATCTACATTTATTTTTTTATTTATTTAACCCTTATGGAGAAGAAGGGGGGGTAATGTTTTGGAGTAATAGTAAGACCTTATAATTTATTTGAAGTAATTTTTCTCATTCTCCTCCTTCTTTTCTTCCATACGACTCCATATCCATGTTTTTGCAGCATAACATACCTTTCCTATTTAGGTATGTTAAACAACATTCAGCAATAAACCTAGAAAATAGCTTTGTATTAAAAATCCTGAACCATTAGCACTCTAACTTTTAAGCCTAAGAGCATGAGAGAAATGTTTTGTGTTATATTTCATGAACCCACTATATCCTCTGTTAAAGTGAATCAAGACGTTGCACAAAAGTTAGTCACACAAGCACTAAAAACTGTGAAGATATTGAGAAACCATTCTATCTCCAAAGCCTTCCTTCTCCAAGAACTTGGTTGGGAGGGCTACCTTAGTGCCTAGCAAGGTTGAAACCATGGAGCTCTGAACAACAGTCAACATCAATGATGGCAGTGAGAGAGATCTTTTCTTTGAAACAGGGAAAGTGGTGTCCTCAGAAACCTTAGGTATTAAAGGATGAAGAAGGAGAGATATTATTTTGACCCAATAAAATTTATAACATTATTCAAATAAAAACAGTCTCCTAAAATCATACTCAATTCTAGATTAAATACATTTTAAAACTTGCAATGCAAAATAGATTTTTTAAAATATGTATTTAATATAAATTGACATCCCAATCACCTATTGAATTTGAGTGTTGCAAATACTTAAGTAGCTTGGTAAAGAATATTTGCTTAGAAAGTAATTAAGGAAATCAGTTTTTTAATGAAAGCAATTAACATATTCACAGTGCTTCCATTTAATGTAATTGCTTAATATTAATGTGCAGCATAGATGGTTCAGCTAAATTAGTTTTAATTTGGTATAGAGCATCAAAGCTTTTCAGTGAGATTAGATTTTACCAAATAACCTGTATTTCCAGACACATAAAATGTTTAAGATAGTGATTGGTGAAACATTTCAATATAACTGAAAATTATATAAGATCCCCTCATTGTCCTTTTAGTCAAAGCTAAACTTTTAAGTCATTAAGATGTAAGTCTGACCAAATTTTAGCAATACAGAACTCACTACAGAATCACTTTGAGATGTCAACTAGTGATGCTCCTGCTTTTCCATAGATTCAAAACTGCTTTTGACAGTTTTTGTCCAAGCAGAAGAACTTTCTGCTGCCCATTCCTGTGTAGGAAGAGGGAGGGGTTTCTACCAAGAGAAACGTGAGTTTTCAGTTTTCTTTACAAGTCTTTTTATTTGCAGACTACATGGCAGACATCTAGAGATCATGAGTCTTCTTTCAAAGAAAAATACTTCCCTTCAAGGGGAGACTGTACATTAACTTTCATGCCATAGAAAGCACACTGGAGAGAGAGAGCCTAAAAAGGTCAGGCTAAGGCAGAGATTTTCAGTCTGTGCCACGCAGCATGCCCTAGGTGTTCCATGTTCCCATATAGGATTCTCTTACAATACTCGTCACTCCCCACTTGGTGAGATGAGCACTGCGTGTTATATGTAAGTGATGAATCACTAAATTCTACTCCTGAAATCATTATTACACTATATGTTAACTAACTTGGATTTAAATTTAAAAAAAAAATACTCGTCACTCCTTACGTTGAAGTGATTTGTATATTTGCAAATTGTTGAACTTTTCCTAGAATAAAATACTCATTAAAAGTGCAGGATTTGGAGCCAGACAACGATGTTCATATAGTAGGCCTGCTACTTGCTAGTTCAAAAATCTGTATAAGTCAACATTTCTGTTCCTTTGCTTCTTCACCGAAAAATGGTTAATAACGGTATCTACCTCATATAGTTGTTGTGAGGATTAAAAAATTAATACAAGCAAGGTTAATACCTAGCATGTAATGAACAGTTAGTAAATTATTAGTATTACTAAATTGTAAGCTCCATAAGTACAGAATTATTTATAACTGTATTTTTTACCCTGTTTAATTCACTGTCTTGTACCAAATAAATTACCTCCCCCTTCCTGCTATACTTAAATCTGATTCATACTTCAATCTCAGAAAGGCCCATCCTGATCCAATAGGCATTAGAAACCTCATTGTATATTGGGGTGACTGGGTGGCTCAGGTAGTTAAGCATCTGACTTCAGCCCAGGTCATGATCTCACAGTTAGTGGGTTCGAGCTCCGCGTTGGGCTCTTTCTTGACAGCTCAGAGTCTGGAGCCTACTTCAGATTCTGTGTCTCCCTCTCTTTCTGCCCCTCCCCTGCTTGTGCTCTGTTTCTCTCTCTCTCAAAAATGAATAATAATGAACAGGAGTTCCCCTTTGAAGATGGCGGCGTAGGAGGACGCTGGGCTCACCGCGCGTCCTGCTGATCACTTAGATTCCACCTACACCTGCCTAAATAACCCAGAAAACCGCCAGAGGATTAGCAGAACGGAGTCGCCGGAGCCAAGCGCAGACGAGAGGCCCACGGAAGAGGGTAGGAAGGGCGGCGAGGCGGTGCATGCTCCACGGACTGGCGGGAGGGAGCCGGGGCGGAGGGGCGGCTCGCCGGCCAAACAGAGCCCCCGAGTCTGGCGGGCAAAAGCGGAGGGGCCTGACGGACTGTGTTCCGACAGCAAGCACGACTTAGCGTCTGGGAGGTCATAAGTTAACAGCTCTGCTCGGAAAGCGGGAAGGCTGGAGGACAAAGGGAGGGAGAGCTGCTGAGCCCCCGGACGACAGAGTGGGTGGGGAACAAAGGCGCTCACCAGCGCCATCTCCCCCGCCCATCCCCCAGCCAAAATCCCAAAGAGAACCAGTTCCTGCCAGGGAACTTCCTCGCTCCGCGCAAACACCCAACTCTGTGCTTCTGCGGAGCCAAACCTCCGGCAGCGGATCTGACTCCCTCCCGCTGCCACAGGGCCCCTCCTGAAGTGGATCACCTAAGGAGAAGCGAGCTAAGCCTGCCCCTCCTGCCCCTGTGCACCTTGCCTACCCACCCCAGCTAATACGCCAGATCCCCAGCATCACAAGCCTGGCAGTGTGCAAGTAGCCCAGACGGGCCACGCCACCCCACAGTGAATCCCGCCCCTAGGAGAGGGGAAGAGAAGGCACACACCAGTCTGACTGTGGCCCCAGCGGTGGGCTGGGGGCAGACATCAGGTCGGACTGCGGCCCCGCCCACCAACTCCAGTTATACACCACAGCACAGGGGAAGTGCCCAGCAGGGCCTCACCACGCCAGGGACTATCCAAAATGACCAAGCGGAAGAATTCCCCTCAGAAGAATCTCCAGGAAATAACAACAGCTAATGAGCTGATCAAAAAGGATTTAAATAATATAACAGAAAGTGAATTTAGAATAATAGTCATAAAATTAATCGCCGGGCTTGAAAACAGTATAGAGGACAGCAGAGAATCTCTTGCTACAGAGATCAAGGGACTAAGGAACAGTCACGAGGAGCTGAAAAACGCTTTAAATGAAATGCAAAACAAAATGGAAACCACCACGGCTCGGATTGAAGAGGCAGAGGAGAGAATAGGTGAACTAGAAGATAAAGTTATGGAAAAAGAGGAAGCTGAGAAAAAGAGAGATAAAAAAATCCAGGAGTATGAGGGGAAAATTAGAGAACTAAGTGATACACTAAAAAGAAATAATATACGCATAATTGGTATCCCAGAGGAGGAAGAGAGAGGGAAAGGTGCTGAAGGGGTACTTGAAGAAATAATAGCTGAGAACTTCCCTGAACTGGGGAAAGAAAAAGGCATTGAAATCCAAGAGGCACAGAGAACTCCCTTCAGACGTAACTTGAATCGATCTTCTGCACGACATATCATAGTGAAACTGGCAAAATACAAGGATAAAGAGAAAATTCTGAAAGCAGCAAGGGGTAAACGTGCCCTCACATATAAAGGGAGACCTATAAGACTCGTGACGGATCTCTCTTTTGAAACTTGGCAGGCCAGAAAGAATTGGCACGAGATTTTCAGTGTGCTAGACAGAAAAAATATGCAGCCAAGAATCCTTTATCCAGCAAGGATAAAGGTCTGTCATTTAGAATAGAAGGAGAGATAAAGGTCTTCCCAAACAAACAAAAACTGAAGGAATTTGTCACCACTAAACCAGCCCTACAAGAGATCCTAAGGGGGACCCTGTGAGACAAAGTACCAGAGACATCACTACAAGCATAAAACATACAGACATCACAATGACTCTAAACCCGTATCTTTCTATAATAACACTGAATGTAAATGGATTAAATGCGCCAACCAAAAGACATAGGGTATCAGAATGGATAAAAAAACAAGACCCATCTATTTGCTGTCTACAAGAGACTCATTTTAGACCTGAGGACACCTTTAGATTCAGAGTGAGGGGATGGAGAACTATTTATCATGCTACTGGAAGCCAAAAGAAAGCTGGAGTAGCCATACTTATATCAGACAAACTAGACTTTAAATTAAAGGCTGTAACAAGAGATGAAGAAGGACATTATATAATAGTTACAGGGTCTATTCATCAGGAAGAGCTAACAATTATAAATGTCTATGCGCCGAATACCGGAGCCCCCAAATATATAAAACAACTACTCATAAACATAAGCAACCTTATTGATAAGAATGTGGTAATTGCAGGGGACTTTAACACCCCACTTACAGAAATGGATAGATCATCTAGACACACGATCAATAAAGAAACAAGGGCCCTGAATGAGACATTGGATCAGATGGACTTGACAGATATATTTAGAACTCTGCATCCCAAAGCAACAGAATATACTTTCTTCTCGAGTGCACATGGAACATTCTCCAAGATAGATCATATATTGGGTCACAAAACAGCCCTCCGTAAGTTTACCAGAATCGAAATTATACCATGCATACTTTCAGACCACAATGCTATGAAGCTTGAAATCAACCACAGAAAAAAGTCTGGAAAACCTCCAAAAGCATGGAGGTTAAAGAACACCCTACTAACGAATGAGTGGGTCAACCAGGCAATTAGAGAAGAAATTAAAAAATATATGGAAACAAACGAAAATGAAAATACAACAATCCAAACGCTTTGGGACGCAGCGAAGGCAGTCCTGAGAGGAAAATACATTGCAATCCAGGCCTATCTCCAGAAACAAGAAAAATCCCAAATACAAAATCTAACAGCACACCTAAAGGAAATGGAAGCAGAACAGCAAAGGCAGCCTAAACCCAGCAGAAGAAGAGAAATAATAAAGATCAGAGCAGAAATAAACAATATAGAGTCTAAAAAAACTGTAGAGCAGATCAACGAAACCAAGAGTTGGTTTTTTGAAAAAATAAACAAAATTGACAAACCTCTAGCCAGGCTTCTCAAAAAGAAAAGGGAGATGACCCAAATAGATAAAATCATGAATGAAAATGGAATGATTACAACCAATCCCTCAGAGATACAAGCATTTATCAGGGAATACTATGAAAAATTATATGCCAACAAATTGGACAACCTGGAAGAAATGGACAAATTCCTGAACACCCACACTCTTCCAAAACTCAATCAGGAGGAAATAGAAAGCTTGAACAGACCCATAACCAGTGAAGAAATTGAATCGGTTATCAAAAATCTCCCAACAAATAAGAGTCCAGGACCAGATGGCTTCCCAGGGGAGTTCTACCAGACGTTTAAAGCAGAGATAATACCTATCCTTCTCAAGCTATTCCAAGAAATAGAAAGGGAAGGAAAACTTCCAGACTCATTCTATGAAGCCAGTATTACTTTGATTCCTAAACCAGACAGAGACCCAGTAAAAAAAGAGAACTACCGGCCAATATCCCTGATGAATATGGATGCAAAAATTCTCAATAAGATACTAGCAAATCGAATTCAACGGCATATAAAAAGAATTATCCACCATGATCAAGTGGGATTCATTCCTGGGATGCAGGGCTGGTTCAACGTTCGCAAATCAATCAACGTGATACATCACATTAACAAAAAAAAAGAGAAGAACCATATGATCCTGTCAATCGATGTAGAAAAGGCCTTTGACAAAATCCAGCACCCTTTCTTAATAAAAACCCTTGAGACGGTCGGGATAGAAGAAACATACTTAAAGATCATAAAAGCCATTTATGAAAAGCCCACAGCTAACATCATCCTCAATGGGGAAAAACTGAGAGCTTTTTCCCTGAGATCAGGAACATGACAGGGATGCCCACTCTCACTGCTGTTGTTTAACATAGTGCTGGAAGTTCTAGCATCAGCAATCAGACAACAAAAGGAAATCAAAGGCATCAAAATTGGCAAAGATGAAGTCAAGCTTTCGCTTTTTGCAGATGACATGATATTATACATGGAAAATCCGATAGACTCCACCAAAAGTCTGCTAGAATTGATACATGAATTCAGCAAAGTTGCAGGATACAAAATCAATGTACAGAAATCAGTTGCATTCTTATACACTAACAATGAAGCAACAGAAAGACAAATAAAGAAACTGATCCCATTCACAATTGCACCAAGAAGCATAAAATACCTAGGAATAAATCTAACCAAAGATGTAAAGGATCTGTATGCTGAAAACTATAGAAAACTTATGAAGGAAATTGAAGAAGATTTAAAGAAATGGAAAGACATTCCCTGCTCATGGATTGGAAAAATAAATATTGTCAAAATGTCAATACTACCCAAAGCTATCTACACATTCAATGCAATCCCAATCAAAATTGCACCAGCATTCTTCTCGAAACTAGAACAAGCAATCCTAAAATTCATATGGAACCACAAAAGGCCCCGAATAGCCAAAGGAATTTTGAAGAAGAAGACCAAAGCAGGAGGCATCACAATCCCAGACTTTAGCCTCTACTACAAAGCTGTCATCATCAAGACAGCATGGTATTGGCACAAAAACAGACACATAGACCAATGGAATAGAATAGAAACCCCAGAACTAGACCCACAAACGTATGGCCAACTCATCGTCGCCAAAGCAGGAAAGAACATCCAATGGAAAAAAGACAGCCTCTTTAACAAATGGTGCTGGGAGAACTGGACAGCAACATGCAGAAGGTTGAAACTAGACCACTTTCTCACACCATTCACAAAAATAAACTCAAAATGGATAAAGGACCTGAATGTGAGACAGGAAACCATCAAAACCTTAGAGGAGAAAGTAGGAAAAGACCTCTCTGACCTCAGCCGTAGCAATCTCTTACTCGACACATCCCCAAAGGCAAGGGAATTAAAAGCAAAAGTGAATTACTGGGACCTTATGAAGATAAAAAGCTTCTGCACAGCAAAGGAAACAACCAACAAAACTAAAAGGCAACCAACGGAATGGGAAAAGATATTTGCAAATGACATATCAGACAAAGGGTTAGTATCCAAAATCTATAAAGAGCTCACCAAACTCCACACCCAAAAAACAAATAACCCAGTGAAGAAATGGGCAGAAAACATGAATAGACACTTCTCTAAAGAAGACATCCGGATGGCCAACAGGCACATGAAAAGATGTTCAGCATCGCTCCTTATCAGGGAAATACAAATCAAAACCACACTCAGGTATCACCTCACGCCAGTCAGAGTGGCCAAAATGAACAAATCAGGAGACTATAGATGCTGGAGAGGATGTGGAGAAACGGGAACCCTCTTGCACTGTTGGTGGGAATGCAAATTGGTGCAGCCGCTCTGGAAAGCAGTGTGGAGGTTCCTCAGAAAATTAAAAATAGACCTACCCTATGACCCAGCAATAGCACTGCTAGGAATTTATCCAAGGGATACAGGAGTACTGATGCATAGGGGCACTTGTACCCCAATGTTCATAGCAGCACTCTCAACAATAGCCAAATTATGGAAAGAGCCTAAATGTCCATCAACTGATGAATGGATAAAGAAATTGTGGTTTATATACACAATGGAATACTACGTGGCAATGAGAAAAAATGAAATATGGCCTTTTATAGCAACGTGGATGGAACTGGAGAGTGTGATGCTAAGTGAAATAAGCCATACAGAGAAAGACAGATACCAAATGGTTTCACTCTTATGTGGAGCCTGAGAAACTTAACAGGAACCCATGGGGGAGGGGGAGGAAAAAAGAAAAAAAAAAAAAAAAAAGAGGTTAGAGTGGGAGAGAGCCAAAGCATAAGAGACTGTTAAAAACTGAGAACAAACTGAGGGTTGATGGGGGGTGGGAGGGAGGAGAGGGTGGGTAATGGGTATTGAGGAGGGCACCTTTTGGGATGAGCACTGGGTGTTGTACGGAAACCAATTTGACAATAAATTTCATATATTAAAAAAAAAAAAAATAAAAAAAAAAAATAAAAAAAAAATGAATAATAAACCAAAAAAAAAAAAAAAGAAGAAACCTCACTGTGTATGATCCAAAAGCATGTGAATGCTTTCTGATTTTTTAATTTTATTTATTATTAACATATAATTAATACACAAGGATATATTATTTTCAAGTGTACACACAATGATTCGACAATTTTATACGTTACGCAACACTCACCACGGTAAGTACAGTCACCATCAATGTTATAACAATATTATTGACTATACTCCCTATGTGGTACTTTTTGTCTCTTATTTATTTTATAATTTAAAGTTTGAATGCTTATCACTCTTTACTGAACTACTTCATTTTTTTTGTCGTATCTGCTACTGAATAAGCATCAGGAGGACATGGCCTGTATCTATTGACTCAATGCTGTGTCATTAACATATAGATCAGTTTCCAATTGTGAAGGGTATTCAATGAACATCTGATTGAATTAATTGCAATAATGGTTCAACCGAGCTGACCTACCTAGATGTCTAGATGCTAGTTGCTCACATCAATAGTAAAATAAAAACAAAAACAAAACCTGACGTTAGCAGAATGAATTAAGAGTCAAGCAGTGGATATTTTCATATTTGCACACTTTGCAGTATATTCTACTAACAGAAAAATTAGCCACTTTCATGTCACTAAATAACCATGTCATTTGTATTAAACAGGAATGTGTATAAACAAAAGCAGGTATCGCTATGAAACAAAAACTCTAATCTCCATTGATTTTGTCTTTAGGTCTCTTCTTCAAGTCTTAAAAAAGCCTTTCACTTTTCCTCTCACCCTGATTACACTTAAAACATGACAATCAATCTTGCTCTGTGCTCTATCCTGTACCTGAAGCAGAAAAAACTGCTCTTTGAAATCAGCCATCCTTTGAGATTACCCCTCAACAATACTGCTCTTGCCTTGGGAATGGCCTTCAGAATCCTTGTTCCTTTGTTAGTGCTAATTCCCCGTATGATGTGGTTTTTCTTCACACTAGCTAGGACTGTGGTCTGGGCATCTCAGCATTTGGAAATTAAAATTGTGTCCATAGCAGATTTTTTTTTTCTCAACACCTTTCTATACAGTGGAAATACTTGTCCCTTTGAAAATTAGTATATAACCTTATAAAGGTTCAAAATCAACACCAAAGTGCTAGTTGCATAGACATTTCTCTAAGGAAATTGATAAAATGATATTTTGATAAGCTAAAAGATGCAAATAAAAGATTATGTTAATCACTTTAAAATTACAGAGTACTACAAATTCTAATTAATGCTATAATTTGAAATGTGTAATATACACCAGAATGTTATTATATTTTTGTAAACACCAATGCATTACATAAAATCACTATCTAATGAGAATCTCTCAATAGCTATAAATTGTGGCATCTGTTTATATTACATTGCTACTGATTTTTCCAGTTGTGCCTTCTTGCCATTTAGCATAAAGAAATGTATTGTTATGCATTCTCCATTATTGATAGCTCTTCACATATGTGGTTTCTATTCATCATTTCCTTTATTTTGTTCAGATCTATTTTTTAAAGAAATTATGTATGTATATATGTATGTATGCACATATTTTTGTGATTTAGTAACATCTCTGAGAAATTTCTGTCTGAACAATGAAATCCAAAGTCATAGGACTATCTAAAATAATTGTAGCATAGAGCTAAAGTCAGTCCTTTTGAATAATCCACTCAGATTTTGAGATGGCTAGAATATCTCAAATACTATAATATACTGTTTTTATAAAGGAAGCAATTTCTGCCACCATGTTTCTGCTGTTCTTTCTGTCCTTCCATACGTACAACCCATGGATTCATAGATCCAATATTTTCTGCCCATAGAAATAATTTATTTTCAATTTGGTCTGTCACTGGACCACTTTTGGCAACAGATGATATAACTGCTGGTTAAAGAAGACCACGGGTTCACCTGCTCCCTTCCTATTTTGGGAGTCTCTATGGTTATCATAACTGATAACTCTCTGACTCTGACTTCTCAAGGGTAAGCTGTCAAGTAGGGGGCTGCTTTTTAAAGACCAACCTGGAAGTGCTGGTGCTCCTCTATTGTATTCCAGCTTCTCTACCTAAGGCTGGGATGGCAGGTCAGGCTGGAATGGACCTCCTCTGCCTAGCAGTTTAGCTTTAAGCAGAGGGAAAATGAAATAAGAGTCCTCATTTGGCCAAAGCCAGATTCTCAAATGCAGCCTTAATCAGAAAGCTTCCCGAAGGGTCTACCGAGTATTTGTTCAGCAAGAAATAATTTGGTACTTGGTATCTCATTGAGTATTACTCTTTGCATGTACAACTCCCTCCTTTACAGGAAACCCCATAGGAAAAGAAAAATAAGTGGCAGGATTCAGAGATACAACTCTTGCCAATCTATGCTCTAAAAGGAAAATTAGGGTGCACATTAGGAACTACTGTATTCAGTGAGCTTCCTTCAGACATAATGGACATCAGTCTCACAATAATTCCATATTCTACATCTGTAAGTCTGCAACTTAGTCCAAATTGGCTCAGAAACTGAGGATCTATGAATATCCCAGTTATAGGTTAGTGCCCCACAGCCAAAATGAGCTGAATTATAATAATATTTAATTATTTCTTCTGTTAAAAATTCTTTTATGAAATTCTTAAAATATATCCATGAGGTAATAATTATTATTACTTCCATTTTCAATCCTCTAAAAACAAGCTCAAGGAAATCAAATTGATAAAATGCAAATTCAAAATTGATGTCCCTGACTACTACCCAATTTTGCCTCTTAATCAGATAGTCCCTTATCAGATATAACACTTACTTTACTTACAATATTGATACATGGAATTCTAACAAGATATGTATTCATCTGTCTCCTGCCTTCCCAGAAAATAAAGGAACCTACCAGTCATGTTTATTTCAAAGCAAGTGACTATCATAGACCATTTGTTTAGAATAGATTCTATGAAAGACAGGGGTGACAGAGCGTGTGAAAACCGAGATTCCTTGGAAGTACATACAGGATTACCTACAGCAGACCAGTTCCCTAAAACACATACTAAATACTTCACAAATTTGGCTTATGCAAATGTTACCAATAGAGACTTATCTATAAATAAGAGTCATATCACTTTAATTCCTTTCAGAGAAAATAGAATCAAGCACCTGAACCAATAGCAGGAAAAGAATAAAATTATTTGACTCCAGACACCAATGAGTGCTGAACTGCAAAAAAAAAAAAAAAAAAAAAAGGTCCAATTTTGGTCTTCACCATTTTGGTCCATAGCCTTTCCATCTTATTTGAGTCCTTTCTTTCTCTATGTCCTCTGTGCTACTGGTATCCTCAGAGTTCCTTCTTACCGTCTCTACTCCCTTCTCCCACTGCATATACCCTACCACATCTCATCAGTATTCAAGTAAACTCAAGTTGACATAGATCTTTTCCATTTTCCTTCTGACCACTCTGTTAAACATTTCCTTAAGTTACTTTCTCCTTTCTGGTATAGACAAAGGAAGAAAAGGAAGGATGTAACACAGCATTCTATTACTGACAAGAAAACAGAAAAGTGAGAACACTGATCCCTGCGTATGCAGTGGTATATTCTCCTCTTACTCCACTAGTAAGAAGGATGCGTCGGCAACCCTGACATGCTGCCTCTACTAAAATAGCAGAGTCTTTGATTCCTCACCTTGTTTATTGGCAAAAGCTATCTGAAGGACTTCTTAACATAATTAGAATGGCAGCTACCTTTACGTAGGGAAACTTCTTCAAGAACCTAAGATCGCATCCATGGAACACAGTAAATGTCTTCTTTAGAATTATAATGTATTTAATTGGAACACTTAATAATTGAAACACTAGAAAACTCATAAACATCCTCTTTATTTATAACATTCCTTTTTTGGTCTACCTTCACAGTACCTAAGTCAATCCAGTTTTCACAATGAGTACTCAATAAATATCATATTTGAGGGTCTTTTTTATTTCTGTTGAATGAGAAAAATATTGAGTAAGGCCAATTCAAAAAGGATACATGCTTCACTGACAAAAAAGCAAAGACATTCTCTGCGAATCTCTCTCATAGAGTATTCAGGCAATAATTTTTATTAAAAAAGTATCACCAACAATCATCTAGCAATCAGTGATATAGAAAATATCTAAGTTATCACCAGCATCTTACCCTTCCTTTGCTTTAATACACTTAAACATGTGTGAATAAATACCTACATGAAAAGCAAAGCTAAAATAATCCTTCATAATTTATTCTGTGTCTGAAGGCAAGAAGGAAAAACATCATAACTTTAGAGTTCAGAGAGATCTCTGATGTTAACCTTAAAAATGTCTACAATAATGGATGGAATTTAAATAGTACATCACTTTCAAAACATTTTAATTTACTTTTTACCTTTTTCTATTCTCACGACTATCCACTTTGTGAAACGGAACAAGAATTATTGATTCTATTTCACAACTAAAAAAACTAATGCTCAGACAGGTTGAGAGATGTGCGTTAAGTCCACCTTTCTTGCAGGCAGCGAGTTAAGATTCATCAGAGATTTCTATACTTCTGATCCTGTGATCTTTCTACTTTAAAAAAAAGGATGATGCTTGCCATAAATCTTTATCAAGGCTCGACTGAATATTATGAATTAACAATGTTTATATTCCGCTCACTTTTACTCTTTATGTATAAGCTTCTCATTCTCAGACTCTACCTACTTCCTAAAATTCTGTCCTTATGTTTGCTGGCCCTGGCTGGGTAGGTTCTGAATTACAAGGCAGTTCCTATGCTTTCTACCCTGTGCCCCAGAATTTATCTTAATCCTGCCCCCACTTCCCTCTGTGATATTCTGACAGAATTAGTGTTGGCACCAATTCTTGTGTCTCAGACACAGTAGGCACACTTAGGTATGGGTTGAATGGACTTGAATTCTCACTGCTTTGTATCATACTGCTCCCTCATAAGGAAATTTTGAAAACACATATAAACTGGTTTGATTATGGCTTCCTATAATGTTGCTCTTCTTTCCCCCAACTTTCTAACACAACTAACCAAGGAAGGGCATTTTCAACAATGATGGCCCATGCTGACAGTACTGCTCACCACAATGACATCAGAGACCCCAAGTCAAGTATGAAGTTTGAAAACATTTCCCCCCCAAATGGATACTTCTCCAAAGACAAAGAATATCCCCACCTCTTTAGACTCACTGGTTACCCATCATGATTGCATTTCAGCAGTATTTAATGCCTTCATCCAAAGGGGACTACAGGCAGAATTGATAGGCTAATTGCAGAGGATAGTTCTGTAAAGATGGGTTAATAGATATAACCACTTTAATGCCACCACTTCCAGATTTCTGACAACAGCACCACCAGACCAGGTTTGTTCTGGGAGGTTTCAAATAATGTGGAAATATGCACATACTAAAAAAGGACTGCTGAATGAAGCCAGGATGAGAGGATAAATAGAAGGGGGAGAAAAGGAAATCACCCTTTACTGAGCACTTCCTCTATGTCAGGCAGTTTATATACATTAATTCTCATAAAGTCCTAGAAATCACTACCAGTCTCCTTATTATGTTGGTAAGATAACTAAACTTAGGTATTTCCCCCAGCTCATTAAACAGTGTATTTCTGCATACACTTTAACAGGCTTGTTAAATAGGTGCACTGTGTGTACCTTGTGATGGTGGTCAGACTTGAATCCCAAGTCCCTTGTCCTTCTGCCATAGCCTCCTGAATACATAAATGGTGTTATGTTGCTATGTATACTATTAGGAAATAGGTGCCAAACAGTGTGGGACTCTTGCAGCCTTGTATACAAGGCCATTGCTACTATTTTATAAGAAAGTATATTTGTTCTTCAATATTTAATCCACGAAGCTGAGATGAAAGATAAAAATACATCAAATATTACACACTGGGATCTAGTCAGATTCCAGCCTACAGCACACATTTGAATGGAAAGTGAAAGGAACCCAGAAAACTAGAGTAATTCTCTAAAACTTAGAAGAATTTTTGGATTAAAAAGGACTATATGCGGATTAGCTTCATGAATTTCTAATCCAACAACTGAGCAGCTAGTCCAACACCCTTGTTTTCTAGACTCAGTAAGTGAGGATCTGAGAAGTGAAATAATTTGCCTTAATATTCAGTTGTTATCTGCCACACACATCTGTTTTTCAAAGCAGACTTCCTGAGGATATCAAGGTGCCCTTCCATAATTGTGGGACCACCTCTGCAAGCTATCATTATGAAGATTAATTATTTGTTTAACACTGATGGATCTGGCACTGTACCAGGCATAAAGAATATGTGCTTAGGGCTCAAGAGACACACAACCTAAATCAGAAAGACAAATAGATGTCTTAAGAGCTCAAAGGGTGATTAGAACCTTGAAGTGTAAGTCACCATGTTCACATTTATTAAAAAAAAAAAAAATGTCATTCTCCCCTTTCATTGCCTTAACAGCTCATAAATAGCAGTGAGACGGGTAGGACGACAATAAGAGCATTTGTGAAACTGCATGCAATTGCTTGAGAATATTATTCATTTTAGTGAGTTTATTACTGGACAGCTGTTTACAAATTTAGGAGCAGATTGGTCCATGGATGAATGAATTTTGGTTGAAGAAACAGGAACATGAGGAGCTTGTGAGGTCCTTGCTGATAATATTCATACTAACCAATGTTCCATAATATCCCACAGGGAGCAGTTGGATTTTTCCACATCAGTTGATTAGCGGTAAATATTGTCAGAATTATCATGACAATGTAAAGGATATAAAACCTATCTTTAGGGACACCAAAAGCTCAGGAGTTCATATGAAGCCAGAAGAAAAAAAAAAAAGTTTTCAGACTTTAGTGTTGAAATGCAGGTTTAAAAATCCATTAAACTACTGTTTGCTTGTCATAACCAGGTTATATTCATGTGGCCTATAGTAATGTCAAAACAAGGTCTCAGAAGAACCATTTTTAAAAAAATGTTATAAGCATAGATTTGTAATCATTAGAACTGATTTCAATTCCTAGCTCCACCTCTTATATATATGACTTGGGCAAGCGACTTAAACTTGATGAGACTCAATGTCCCATTATAGGAAATAGGAATAATACCAATATCTTGGAGTTATTTTTAGGCTAAAAAGAAATGCCAGCATAATGCTTAGCACAACATAGGTACTCAATAAATAGTAATACAGTTTATTATGTTTCTCACTTATGAGCCTTCATGAGTTTAGGAGTGCTCCCCTCACAGAGACTTAAAGATGTGGTTCTTTGTCATGTGCCACAAAGAAAAGAGTGCCTGCTTTGAAACCAAATAAACATAAACCCAAACAATGTATTAAATTTTCAAAAGGTTTAAATTCACTGAACCTCAGCTTTCTCATTGGAAAAAAATGGAATAATGAAACATAACTCAGAAAGCAGTTGTAAAAAATAAAATATATATATATATATATACATATATATATATTACATGTGAGTAAAGGACCTAGAACATTATACTTATTTAAAAAAATGTTACTTACACATACATTACTGAATAGACCACATTTTACTGTAACTACTTGTCTATTACATCTATGCTACTGTAAATATTTAGAGGAAATCTGCTGTTTTTTTCATCTCCAAAGTCCCAGTGCCTGAGTAGTAATTGGTTATTAATTTTACAGAGTGAATAAATGTATATTTCACTTATTACTCAAAAGTGACCACTAGAAGAGCTTTTAATATTACAATAAAATTTGACAGACTATAGGATGTTTGCATTTTAGTTCATAAGAAGACAGCCCTTACTTAAAAGAATTTCTTCAATGAAAGAAAAGAAAGAACAGTAACTGGAAAAAATAAATATATCCAGACCCCTGACTGGTCATCAGTTCATCTAATCATTAATTCAAATATGCTGCATGGAAGACATTGTGTAAGACCTTCGAGATAGAATAATAAGACAGGTTTTGCCCACATGGAGTTCCAGAATAGTGGAGAACATAGATACTAGTCAAACAACTGTCAAAATAAATGTAAAATTACTACTGTGATAATTGCTATGAACAATGAGATTAGAATGCCATGGAAGCATACGTAGAAGAATTATCAAATGGGACTTTTTTTCCTTTTGTCTCCAAGTTTCACCAAGGTCCTCTCAGTTGATAACTAACTACATGGATGATGAGTGATTACATCTTCAAAGAAGGAACAGGTAGCCCAAAAGTCTCTATCGATCTTAATCATCTACCTCTAGGCCACATAAGAGAGGGCTAGAAAATAAAACTAAAGGAAGATGCATTTAAAGAGAGAATTCCTTGAATGGAATTCACAGGAGTAAAAGCACTGTGGTATTTTTCCATCACCATTCCTGCTCCCCACAAATTCAAGTAAAATACCTGTCCCCATGGTGACTGGGGTTACCTGCACTAGGAGACGTGAATGTCACTCCAGGCATTGGTGTTAAGCTATGAAAAGTCATGGGCACTCTTCATACGCTTACAAGAAGACAGCACTAGCGAGCTTCACTGGCATCCTTGAGAGTCTCAGGGCTTCTTTGAAGCTGTAACTAATGACTGAGTCTTGACAGTAAAACACTGAATGTGGGAGGATAGAGAAGAAGCAAGCTGGACTGCCGGCAACAGAGTTCTTGTCAATGGAGTGGACACTGTGTAGCTAAGTTTGCTTCACCCTGGAGCATCTCTGAGATGGTTGATTTTAAGTGTCAACCTGACTGGATCACAGGATGCCCAGATATTGGGCTAAACATTATTTCATTATTTCTGTGAGGGAGTTCCTTGATGAGATTAGCATTTAAATCAGTAGACTGAGTAAAACAGATGGGTGGGCATCATCCAGTCTGAGCAAGCCTGCATAGAAAGAAAAGGCAGAGCAAGTGAGGTTTTTTCTCTCCATGCCTGACTGCTGAGCTGCAACGCTGGTCCTCTCCGAACCTCAGACTGGGAATTTTATTAGCAACTACTCTGGTTCCCAAGCCTTCAGGGACAGATTGAACTACACCATTGGCTTTCCTGGTCTCCAGCTTGCAGGTGGCATTTCATAAGATTTAGTCAGCCTCTATAATCATGTGAGCCAATTCCTTATAAAAAATCTCAGTCTTCCTCATCAAATAGATACAGCTATATAGATACACAGAGATATGAATGTGGATACATAGATACAGATTCTGTTGGTCTGTTTGTCTAGAGCACTCTGATTCAATCCCACCTCCAGGGATGGAGGTGGGCTTTAGGGCAGGAGTTGAGAGGAATTATCAAATGATTATATAGAAAGAAAACGGCATCCAGTGAGGTCAATAACTTACCATCTTTTCCCTCAGCAGTTACTCCTTACTCCTCCTTTCCGGTGCCCAATATTGTTTGGTTCAGTTTTGTTTCTTAGAGAAGAGAGCTAATTATTTGAGATAAAATACACATTAAATATAGATCTCTTTGTAAGATAAAGTAGTTGGAGAAAAAGCTAGACATGGGGCCACAGAGGAAAATGATTCATTAGTGATTTCCACCCACAGCAGGATGAAAACAGGGTACAGAATTGAAAAGAGAAAATGGGTAAGTGGAAACGAGGAGGTCAATTCTAAATGAATGTTTTATCGATAAAGAAAATTATCCCAATTGTCCAAACGATTTCTCAAAACAAAAAAGTCAAACATTGATTCATGATACTCAGTGAAAATACTCTTGGTTTCATTAGTTTGGAAATTGATTTTTTAAAAAAACTTGCTTTTTTAAATTTAATTTACAAAGTACATGATCATACATTATCTAATCCACTCTTAAAATAAATATGGAGTGACCAGGTAGAGCCCATAGCAAGTGGAAACTCTCACTTGCCCAAAATAAAAGGGAGCATCAGGGAGTGAGGGTAGTAAGAATTCATCTCTAAAGCAAAGAATTTCTCTGGATTGCTCTCTCCACTGATGACCTTGAAGTTCTCCAAAAAAGAACACCTTTGAAAAGGCTGAGTTCTATTCTTGGCAGTTCCGCTTGTAAGAATTCCCTAAGATCGCGGCCCTCTTCTGGCACAAGAAACGGCTCTCCGACAGTGGTATCGCTAGTCATCCTGATTTCTGAGTGGCCTGTTTCATATCTACAGAAGTTCCTTCCAATTCGCTGCCTTGGGTGATTTCCCAAGATATGGTGTATAAATAGTGTTAGTTTCTTGAACCAATTTATTTATTGATTAGCTCTCCCACAGGTGAGGAAATGGGAAACCATTATAGGCATATATAAAATCTGACAACTAGCCTACTTGGACAGAATTTTGCACAGCAATCTGCTTCACTGCTCACACCTGCATAGCTGTGTCATACATTTAAGAAATCTAAATCATTTCCACCACAGGCACATCATAGCACAGTGTTCAACTTCAAGCTCCTTTATCAGGAAAGCTAATTACATTCTCTTATTAAGTTCACACACTGTATTTCTACACTGTATCTTTAATATATGAGTATCATTTTCTTTCCTCCCTCTATTTTGTGCATGGGTTGTGGCCTAGAGATATATTCTTAGTTCTGTCCTTCTCTTTCTCCCTACAACATACCTTCTTCTCCTATTCACCAATCTGTTCTCACAAGCTTAGCCATCAGCAGTAACTCCTCCTTCCCTGGGTCCACTCTATCCCTAGAAGCTTCCTCTTTAATCACTTTCCCCGTGTCCTTGGGCAGCTCTGTGGAGTCCTTAAACTTCTACACTGCACGTTTTTTATTCCCACCTAGAAGGAAAGTTGAAAGCAAAGAGTGACATGTGATTAATCACATGCAAATTCATGCATGTCTTTTCTTTTCCCCAAAGCATTCTTTTATGGAGCGATCACAGATTTTTAAATTGAAGGCATGATAGCAACTTAAGTGTCATTGTTACATTATCTCAAAAAATGTACTGATTGAGCACAGGCTATGTATGCTCAATATGGTAATGAGGACACAGATTAAAGTAAGCAAGAAATAAAAATTATGCACAAGGAACTTTATTGTATGAGTTGCAGATAAACTATCACAAGAAGTATCATATAAATAGCATAGGATAAACCTCAGGAGAGGTCTAAAAGAGGTCTACGGAGTATTGAGGAAAGCATACTGACATAAAGTGGATCAAGGTATTCTTTAGAAAAAGGATGTATTTGAGATTGAAGAAATGATTAGTAAAGGAGACAGAGATACTGAGAGGTTGGGGAAGTCACTCCAGAGAGAAATTAGGAGCAAAGACACATGCAGATACACAGAGTTACTGGGGAAGAGCCAATAACCAATTTTGGATAAATATTAAAATAATTGAGTGTAGAGAGTATGATGGGGTCACTTACATCAAGCAGTGACATAAAGATTCAGGACAGCAGCCAAGGGCGATGAGCTGAGAAACAGACACTGCTAAAATCAGAACACGCTGACAGTACCAAGAACTGCTAATTAACAAGGCCAAGAGAACGTGGAAGAACCAAGAACTGTTAATCACTAGAACCAGAAGAGGCCTGAAATGGCTAACGACTGATTAAACTCCTTCAAGAAGGCAGGATTTCTGCAGCAAGCTCTCTGATTTTCCAGATGCTGACTCTTCCACATCTGACCACGTACGAAAGGCCAACTGCCACTGAACGCCCTGCGGGGCTGACCACGGAACATAATCAGCAGTTAAGTGCTGACAGCTGATGCAGAGCAGACGGAGTCCTCATTTCAGCTGTGTGCTCACCGACTGATTTTCCCTTTGGTTTGTTCACTTCTTACACTTGTACTTTGTTTATTATGTGGCTTTGTATTGTATGTCTTGTGTATGCGTAGGAAGCCAAGTGAAAGGAGTTCGGAATCCCAAGCCTGTTACAAGTGTGTGAACCCTGCTTTATGAGTGAATAAGCTAATATCGTGGAAAGACACAACGTGTGTAATGCCTTTATAGCACGCTCGTGACGTGGGGCAAAGCATACCGCAAAAATGGTCACTGGGAACTGTGTCATGGAGACCCAAGTGTGCACGAACAAGGGCTTCATAAAATTGACAGACGGTGATAACCAATGAAGGTGCTAGAAGAGAAAAGTGGCATGATCGAAATGTATCGATCACCCCATTCATATGAATACGGTAGCCCCCGTTTTTCTATCCAGGATACTTTCCCCGGCCCCCACTGGATGCCTGAAACCCCAGATAGCACTGAGCCCTCTATATATTCTTTTTTTCCCTATACATACACCCCTATGATAAAGTTTAATTTATAAATGAGGCACAGGAAGACATTAACAATAGATAACGATAAAATAGAATTATAACAATATACACATAAAAGTTTTATGAATGTGGCTTCTCTCGCTCAACATATAATACTGTACTCACCTTCTCATATTAACGGGCCATGGTAAAATGCTTGCATGAAGAGATTACGCAGTAAATGACGCAAGCGCTGCAATGCGCAGCTTCTGGCTACTGTGGACGTCATGACGCTGCGTCAGGAGGAGGAGCCTCGGCTTCAGAGCAGGCTTGGCGGCGTCAGGAGGGGGAGCCTCGGCGTGAGACCCGGGCTTGGCGGCTGGAGATTAAAAGCAAAGAAAGCTGAACCATAAACGAGGGGACTACCCTACCCCTAAGAAAAAATAATCATTACGGTAAAAAGGTTTTACCAACGTTCCAGTAAAATAGGTTTGTTGTTGAGAAGCATAACGTTACAGTTAACAACCCAAAGTCCTTCCTGACAGGATATGTGTATTACTAATATATAATGATTATAGTGTGGGAATATTGACTTAACATCGCAAACTCCCTGAACATAATGTGAATGTTTTACGATTCAGAGAGAATTTCAGATACTTGCAGGTTTTCTGAGTCACTATTGGCAGTAGCGGTTCTTTACAAGTTAACCAGGGCAGTTTCATGGAGTAGTTTAGAAAAAATATCTATGGCAATCATTTTCTTTTTTTCTTTTTTAAATTTTTTTAAATGTTTATTTTTGAGATAGAGCGCTGGCAGGGGAGGGGCAGAGAGAGAGAGCGAGGGAGACACAGAATCCGAAGCAGGCTCCAGGCTTTGAGCTGTCAGCACAGAGCCCCACTCGGGGCTGCAACTCATGAACTACGAGATCGTGACCTGAGCTGAAGTCTGACACTTAAACCCAATGAGCTACCCTGGAGCCCCAATCATTTTCTTTTTTGTAAGTATTAGCCAACAACTGCAGCAGGATCAAAATTATAGATACAATTCAGTTATGCAGACATAAAATTTTAATTTTCCCATAATTCAACTCAATTTAGGCTGGTTCCGCATAGCTTAGCTTCTCCTAACGTGCAAAAGACCTGAATCGTGTTACTTCAAGGTAACACAATCATTTCTGGTTAAAAATTTAGACGCTTTGGGTAAACATTTAAACAAACTTAGTATTTTAGTTTCTCATGATTAAAAATTTAAACTTTGTATCTGGACCATTTCCCACTTTTAAAGACACCTCCCTTTTCCTCTTAGAATTTGTCCAAGAGCCAAAGGATTATAAGAGATCATGCATGTTGGGGACGAAGATACTGACCTTGAGTAATTGCTGCCACCCCAGCCCAACCACAAGATGTCTAAACTCAGTTGTTTTTGAGTTTTCCTTCTTTAACACTATTGCCTCTGCTGCTAATGTCTTGGGACATCGCTTCTCTTGGCACATGAACTATACTATGATGCTACTGGGACCTTTGTCACAACTATCCCAAAAGGCAGCACCTCCTGGCATGAATACTGCTGCTTAATTTTCAAAAATTTTCTGAGGATCTGCAGAATATCTCTGTGCCCCCCCTGGAGACAAAGGAGTATTGGGAGGCTTTCTCTTCTCTGCCTAAAAACACCACGCAGATGTTCTTGATCGCTGCAGCTGCTCATGTTGGTGCTGGGTCCTCTGTAAGGTAGGAGCCTCAGAGCACACACCTTTGCTGTTATTGTCATAGATTCCATGGTTTCCTCTTCCCTGCACCAGGCAAGGGAGCAAAAGTGCCCTGGCAACCTCTGTAGTCCAGATCCATATCCACTAAATTCTTTCCTCTCCCATCCCAGAAAAACTTGTTATTTTCTTTGTTTTGTCGTGGAACTCTGTCCTTACATCATACCCTGTATCCTTCCATAGTCTCTGACATATACCAAGAGCTTGATATTCTTAGACTTCCTAAATGTGGTTCTTGATATTTAAAAGGAAACGTGGTAAATGGGTGATGGGTATTAAGGAGGGCACTCGTGATGAGCACTGGGTGTTGTATAGAAGTGATAATTCACTAAATTCTACATCTGCAACTAATATTACACTGTATGTTAGCTAACTGAAATTTAAATAAAAGCTCAGGAAAAATGAAAGGAAACTTAGGATTTAGAAAACTCCATTTTCTCTCAAGTGTTTGGCTCTTGGAATTGAAAGCCTAGTTTTCAAGACTAGTGTTTCATATCTGTTCCCTTTTAAAGTTTATTTTGAAAGTCAAAGCTGAGTTACGGTGTATGTGTTATTGATGTTTATTTCCCCAAGGAAAGCATATACAGAAAACTGTTGACATTGTTTGACCAATAAGCTTAAGGATAAGGGTAAAGTTACAAAAAATTATACAGCTTACTAGAAAATTATTATCATACCTATATATACATATCATGACCCATATATGGGTATATTAGTGTGCTCAGCCTGCCACAACAAAATACCACAGACTGAGTGGCTTAAATAACAAAAATTTATGTTCTTATAATTCTGGAAGCTAGAAGTCCAAGATCAAGGTGCCATCAAGGTTCCTCTGATAAGGCTTCTCTCTCTGGCTTGTAGAAGGCCACTGTCTGGTTATGTTCTCACATAGCCTTTTTTTTTTGTGCATACACAGAGAGATAGAGGGAGCCCTCTGGTGTCTCTTCCTTATCCTTGTTTCCTCAATTAATCTTAATTATTTCCTTAGTCTCCCTATCCTCAAATACAGCCACATTGAGGGTTAGAACTTCAATATATGCATTTTGGAAGGGACATATAATTCAATCCATACAGGGAGTAATAAATTACTTAAATTAATTGTTCCCAAATAATTTGTGATGAATCAATCATTCTTATCTTTCTTCTAAAGAGGAAAACTTCTAACCCAGTGCAGTGATTTAAGGATACCTGGAGGTGTCCCTAGCATACTTTTTAAAAATGGCTTAGCAGGTTCCTCCCATTCAAGGACTCGAAGTCATTAGGGAAAGAAGCAGGAGAGGAGATTAAAGGAGAAGCAAGTAATTTGGCTCATCTTCTCTCTGAGTCCTAGCATGAATGGAGAAAGAAGCTACTTCTGAATGAATGAATAGTAATGCAAGTGACAGTGATAGTGTAAAAGTTAGATTCAAGGCTAAACTATTTTAATAATCAAGGGGTAAGAAATGATAATTATGTGACACGATAAGAGGTGTTAACACTACCATGACAATCATATTGCAGTAATATAAGTGTGTCAGTTCAACATGTTGCAACCTTAAACTTACACAATGTTAAATGTCAAATATATTTCAATTCACAAAGTAAATAAAACATATGAATTTAAAAAAAGTAACCAAGAGGCCTCAAAATAGAATGACTTTTAAACATTTTTATTTTTTTTTTCCCCCAAAAGTGTCTACTCATAATTTAACATACTTCAGCCCATGGGCCAAATCTGGCCCACTTCCTGTTTCTGCATGACCTGCAAGTAAAAAATGATTTTTATATTTTTAAAGTGTTGAAAAAGAATCAAAAGAGTAATATTTGTGACACGTGAAAATTATATGAAATTCAAATTGTAGTGTTCACACAAATAAAGTTCTGTTGGAACACAGCCACCCTCAGGCATTGATGTATTATCTATGGCAGGGCTGAGTAGTTGTGACAGAGACTGAAAGGACCCATGAAGCCTGAAGTGTTTACTTTGTGACCCTTAATGGGAACCATTTAATGATCTTTGGTGTAACCAGTTCAGGCTAGTAAAGCAGCCATACCCCATGAGTCCTCCAGGGACCCTGCTCAGAGGAGCATCACCAGGGTCAATACAGGGGCAAACCTTGCTCTGGGCTTGTCCAGCTGGCAAGGAGTGTGAACGTGGTGCAGTTACTTTTATTTATTCATTGCTGTGAATTTTGCTGATTGGCCTCTCCAAACTGCAGGAGACAGAGATGAAGGTAGTCAATAGCCGGCAAGCCATGTGCTCTGTCGAAACTCTATTTCCAATGGAAAATAAAACCAAACCTCAGCTCTTTATATTGACTCTCTAGTGCATCTTTATTCTCAATTCTGACCCTGACCTTCTACCTCCATACATTGAATTTTTATTCTCACAAAGGATGGGATAAAAGAGACATATAATTTAAAATACAAAAATGTGATTTAGTTGTTTATTTCTAAACATTATGGTGTCTCTAAAGTACTCTTATGAGGTAAACTGAGAAAAATAATCTTATAATTTGCATTCAGAGCCTTAAGAAGCTAGTTCTAAAAATGACATTTTCTTTTTGTTTTGATACTATTAACTGATACTTCAAGGGTTTTCATCAATCCAGAACTTTCTTCCCTCCCATAATTGCTTCCATGCAACTCTTCAATATGTGTTCACTCTATAGAAAGACGCCCGAAGATTATTAAAGTAAAACTATTTTAATGAGTTTATGCTTCCATAGGATTATGTAGGATAAGAACTGAGTTCATTGTCTTATTCCACCTCCAAGTCTGGCTTTAGGTGATACTGGACTGGAAATACTAATAATCTTATTTTTTCTTGATAATTCTCATTAGTTATGCTTTAGTCCAACATGCGTTTAATTTGATTTAATAAAGACACTAAATAGAATAGTACATCAGAGAGTTGCACTCCCTTGTTACTGATCCATACAAAACCAAAATAAATGAGAGCACATCTACCATTAAAATAAGCCCTATAGCTATAAGTCAAGGTTAAATTATTACTAATTTATATTTTATATTTCCTAGATTTGCATAGAAAAAGATTAATCATCTTCCTGTAGGGGTAGGAAACATTTCCCTTCTTCCCTTCTAGGTTCTTTGCCTGGGCTAATAACTGACAAAAGATAGATTAACAGGAGAAAAGGAGTTTAATTTCGCACATGTGGGTGCACCATAAAAAAATATAACACTCAAAGATGTGACCAAAGCAGGCAGCTTTTACATCTTTTGAATAAAGAAACAAATTTGTAAAGAATTGACAAGACAAAGCAATTTGGGCTTTGAGGCAGTAAATTAGTGAAGAAGTAACAAGATTTGTTTACACAGGCTTCTCCACCTTAAATTCCCTGTCTTTGGTGATAAGAATGCCTCTACCTCTGGTACAGGGAGGCTACCTTTCACATTGGAGATTTATTTCCTGCTTTCAGGGCTCTGAAGGAGGGCCACAACGTCCTTGTACCTACTGTGTCTCAAGTAACTAACTCAGAATAATCTGTAAGACAAAGGCATATTTTCGGGGAGCATTTTCTGCTGGCTTCCATTGTTCTACATAAGTATTAGCTTTCGCTACTTTATGATTCTTGCTTCTGTCGTCTGGTGTAAGAATCTGGGATTCATATCCTTCAGTGTATAAAGCTGAGCATCCACATGGGTTTTTTTGCAGCAACTAAGGAATGATATCCAGTAACTCTCTTGCAGCGGAAAAAGCAACTATATTGTTAATTATTTTAAATGCAGTACTCCAAAATATGCTTCTCCATGATCAAAATTATCTGAAACAACAAAACTTGGAAAACAAAAATAACAGAACTGTTAAATGTTAACGCAAGGGGTGTTTTAGAGATTATCTACTCTGAGATTTGGCAAAGTGCAGCTTGCAGGTGAAATCCAGCCTTGACCATTTGTTTACAGATTGTCTGTGGCTGCTTTTTCAGTAACAACAGAGTTGAGTAGTAGCAATGAAGATGAAGACCGTATGATCTGTAAAGCTGAAAATACTTACTACCTGGACATTTGCAGGCAATGTTTGCCAACCAGTAATCGGGTCCAGCTCCTCTCATTGTGTGGCTACTGAGGTCAGGCGAGGTTAAGAGTACAAAAAAGGCAGCAGATCCCACATCTCTTGTCTCACAGGCATGAGCCTCAAAAGATGAAAGATTAAGGTGAAACTCCTTTCCTATTAATTCAATAACAGTCTAAATTCTTGTCTTCTCAGACCAATTACTCGCTGCCCCTGAAAATGTATGTCTTGCACTTTTATGATTATGCCACTGTTCATACCTTCCATCTATTTAGAATGTCATTTCTCCCTTCCTTTCTGTCTGGAAAACTCCTACTTATTCTGTAAGGCCCAATTAAATGTCATATCATCTCACTAGCTTCCCTTGATCTCCCTAAGCAGAAATAGGGGCTGTCATTTATATTCTTACAGCAATTTATGTGTACCATTTAAAAACTATAATATGTCAAATTGACACACTCAAGGAAGAGTGAGTAATGCCACAGAACTGTACAGCTATAAATGGTTAAGATGGAAAGTTTTATGTCATGTATATTTTACCACTATAACAAAAAGGGGGAAAAAAAAGAAAGAGTGAGCCTTGCTCAGGTACCATTCTGGGATTCTGGTATGCACGTTGTGGGACCCAGCATTAGTAGTAAATATCATTAGTGTCTACCTTGTTCAAGATTTTTTTTTCTGTAGCCTGAATGCCAAATGCTGAGTATATTCTTCCATATATAAATATATATGTATATGTGTATATATACATATATATAGAGAGAGAGAATGTAAAATTGTTCTGTTCTAGCATTAACCACCATCCACTCTTTAGCAAGAATAAGCTACTTAAGATATCTATTTGTGAAAGCTCATTCTCAATCTTTACCTTCCATCCATCCATGTTATCACTGATCTTTATTTGCATCCTATGCTAGACGGATCCCCTCTCTAAAGAATATCTGTTGAGGTAGGAATGACTGGCTTCCTAGTTGAAGGATTATACAACAGTCATAGACTCCTCATTCTCTCTCTCAGAAGTTGGCAGTTCACATTTAGAAGAAAGAGGTGACTGTTTTAATTATAAGGTAAACCGTCCTGGTTATTTCTGTCCTCATTGGTAGTGATACAAGTTTGAACAAGTACAAAAGTATAATTCTTCTGCATTTCTATAAATGCCTCCTGCTGACCCAGAACGAATATTTGTTTGCCCAACTATCATACAAAAAAATCTTATCACTGAGACTTCTGAACTCTGTTATTTCCTGTGTTTTCCTTCAATATTATCTCCTGGTAGAATTAATGGACAAAAAGAAAGAAAATAGAAGGTGCTTCTATGAGAATTCCTTGGTAAGCAATTTCATGCCTACCTTCAAAAGAGTTATTTATATACACATGATAGTGGTTGTCTGTTTAAGGATCTGCCTGCTCCTGCACCTTTAAAGTGTATGTCTGCTGATACTAAGATTTACTCACCTTTAAATCCTCACACGTAACATGGGGCCAGACACATAATAGTTGAACATTGAAAATCTAACTATATGAAGGATAAAAGAAGTCAACTGCTTTAGAAATTGGTCTTACCTAAGAATGTTTGCAGATTAAATCCCAGGCATCTAATCAACTGGACAATTTGCCAAATTATGTATTTAGGGAACATAAATAAAAAGCATCAAAAGATGAATTGGAGTAGACTAACAAACTTGTGAAACAAATACTCCCTGTCAGTAGTGATCAAAGAAATGCAAATGAACTGTTTCTTTTAATGTGAATACTGCTCCTGGTTTAAGGTAGTATATTTTTTCTTTTTCATTTTTTTTTTTAATTTACATCCAAAGTAGCATATAGTGCAACAATGATTTCAGGAGTAGATTCCTTAATGCCCCTTACCCATTTAGCCCATCCCCCCCCCACACCCCTTCCAGTAACCCTCTGTTTGTTCTCCATATTTATGAGTCTCTTATGTTTTGCCCCCCCTCCCCATTTTTATATTATTTTTGTTTCCCTTCCCTTATGTTCATCTGTTTTGTGTCTTAAAGTCCTCATATGAGTGAAGTCATATGATTTTTGTCTTTCTCTGACTGACTAATTTCACTTAGCATAATACCCTCCAGTTCCATCCACATAGTTGCAAATGGCAAGATTTCATTCTTTTTGATCACCAAGTAATACTCCATTGTGTATATATGCCACATCTTCTTTATCCATTCATCCATCCATGGACAGAGAGTATGGGCTCTTTCCATACTTTGGCTATTGTTGATAGTGCTGCTATAAACATGGGGGTGCATGTGTCCCTTTGAAACAACACACCTGTATCCCATGGCTAAATGCCTAGTAGTGCAATTGCTAGGTCATAGGGTAGTTCTATTTTTAGTTTTTTGAGGAACCTCCATACTGTTTTCCAGAGTGGCTGAGCCAGGTTGCATTCCCAAAGGTAGTATATTTTAATGTATATCTATTTACTATAAACTAGTCAAACTTAAAAAAAAAAATAATTTGACTAAATCTATCAAAAACCCTCAATCCAGTGATGTCATCTCTGAAAAATCTATTCTAAAGAAATAACATATAAAAAACTTCATGGATGGGGTGCCTGGGAGGCTCAGTCAGTTGGGCGGCCAACTCTTGAGTTCAGTTCAGGTCATGATTTCTCAGCCTCATGCTGACAGCACAGAGACTGTTTGGGATTCTCTCTCTCCCTCTCTCTCACTCTCTCTCTCTCTTTCTACCCCTCTGTACTCATGCTCTCAAATAAATTTTTTAAAAAATAACTTCTTGCACAAGGCATTCAGCTTGGTGTTATTTATAATAGAAAATCTTGGGAGCCCGTAAAATATGAAAATTGCCCCAATGGTTAAATAAACTATGGTATATTTATTCAATAATAGTGTTTAAAACAAGTGTTTAAAATAAGTTGGAATCAGGATTAAATATGTAGTGAAGTAAAAAAAAATCAACCATCATAGTGATCACAAATATGTAACATAAAAAACAAGACATACAGAGCAGAAAGAACAAAAGAATGAAAAGAAAGACAGATAACACTGAAATAAATGTAACAAAAACAATGAGTGGCTTTGTTTGGTTTATTTAAATATTCTGTTTTTCTTTCCTTCTTTATTTGTTTCTAAATTTGTTCTAGTCATCTTCCATAACATATTTATTGAGAAAAACATATTTTTTTAATGTTTATTTATTTTTGAGAGAGAGACAGAGCATGAGCAGGGGAGGAGCAGAGAGAGAGAGATACAGAACTCCAAGCAGGCTTCAGACTCTGTGCTGTCAGCAGAGAGCCCAACGTGGGGCTCGAACCCACAAACGGTGAGATCATGACCTGAGCCGAAGTCAGACGCCTAACCAACTGAGCCACCCAGGCGCCCCAAGGGAGAAGCATAATTTTAAAAATATTTTCAAGGGGTAGTTGGAAGGCTCAATCAGTTAAGCGTCCAACTCTTGATTTTGGCTCAGGTTGTAAACTGACGGTTCCTGAGTTCAGGCCCCACATACAGCTCCATGGTGTGAGCACTGAGCCTGCTTGGGATTCTCTCTTTCTCTTCCCCTCTCCTTCTGCTCCTCCCCGCTCACATTCTCTCCCTCTCTCTGTCTCTCTCTCTCAAAATAAACTTTTAAAAAACAGTTTTAGGGGCGCCTGGGTGGCGCAGTCGGTTAAGCGTCCGACTTCAGCCAGGTCACGATCTCGCGGTCCGGGAGTTCGAGCACCGCGTCAGGCTCTGGGCTGATGGCTCAGAGCCTGGAGCCTGTTTCCGATTCTGTGTCTCCCTCTCTCTCTGCCACTCCCCCGTTCATGCTCTGTCTCTCTCTGTCCCAAAAATAAATAAACGTTGAAAAAAATAAAATAAAATAAAAAAATAAAAAATAGTTTTAAAGTATTATCAAATACTCTAACTACTGAAGTGTGTGAGTGATTAAGGAGGTTAGATATTTAGCTGCTTAATACTTCATTCAAGATCAATTACTCTAATACCTGGAGGAAGGCTAAAACATTTTATGGCTGTTTCTTTAGTTTGCCAAGTTTGCTCTTTAAATTCAGTTTGCTGTTATTGCCATGTACTAATTATGCCAACTTGGGAATGTTGTATATGTTATAGCATTTCTGAGTGTCCGTTTCCTCATGTGTAAAATGGCATTAATGCTACTACTAACAATAATAATGACTCCACAAAGATTTTGTGGGGTTTTAGAGGAGATAACAAAGATAATACTGAGAACTGGTACTTAAAAATGTTAGTTCTTTTCTTCCCACATGAATCTCTCTCTGATATCTGATAGCACAAACTGCCATCACATTCCACAATTGAGCTGCCTACCATATAGCCACTTGGTTAAAATTGGGAAAATCACCAACCAGCATTGCATGAGACAGTAAATTGCATTTGCTTGAAGCTGAGGTAACAAGCATCAGTTAGAATAAGACAAGAAATTTTTTTTTTATCTAATCTTACGGAAATTATATGCTCTTAAGAAAAGCTTTAAATAGCCTTTGGAATGAAACACACCATTTCTAATAGGATCCAAATACTATTAAATGTGTTAGACTGTTTCAAGAATAATGGTACAAGTACATTTTGGAAAAAATATGAGTCTTGTTAATATGCTAATTTCACAGGCATATTTCTACTTGACAACTGTGGGTATTATTTTAATTAGAGTCATACTTACATTCTAATATAAGAATTACTACTAAAAGCAGTTTTAATTTCCATCAAGAATAATTTATTGTATTCTTTTCACTTTGTTCTTGAATCCACACCCGTTGTAAATTATCTTGTCTCTGTTAATTAGTAGCCTAAAGCAGTCTTCTTGTTTTCTACTCTTCTCTGCTATCTATATCAATTATCTTTATTTCTTTTTCAGTTTTCCCTTCATTTAAAGCTTGATGTGATAAAACTTCAGAATAAAACAATAATAAAGAATTTTGCCGTTTTTTAAATAAAAATCTATTCAGTATTATTTCCGTTTATTTCCAAATAGTGGGGAAGGTATATACCTTAGTGAGACACCATGGAAAGTCATCAGTTTGATCTAGTTGGAAATGTTTGTTTTATTTAACCACATGGGCCTTCAGAATAATCAAGAAATTAGTCTAAATTGTTTTGTATTTTACCGTCTCCTCTGAGTAATGCCAGTTCAGGCCAGTTATGTCACAGATGTGAAGTAACTCTTTTGAAAAAAAAAAATATTCCCTTTATTGAACCATTAGAGAACCGTCATAATAATATGTGCCAACTATAAATATACAGTCTGGCATACACAAACCTGAGTTTTTATTGTAAACTAATGATTGAATGGCTAAAGTTAAATGTCTTATGCACATTTTTTCTTGTTCTATTTTCTGTAAACACATAATATTTAGTTAATTTAATCTTTAAATTTGTTTCTGATATTGGTGACTCTTCAATAACTCAGAGCAATATTCAATGACTTAAAATATCTAACACATGTCTTGGAAACAACATGCATCGATAGTGGGCCAATTTTCCAGTGGAAAAAACAATCTCGTAACATAAATAGATCTGAGTATTATTTTGTATATCAAGTATGTCAATTTTGCTAAAAAATCTGCATTCAGATATATCATGTAGGAGGAAAATTTAGCTGAAATTTTAAGAGAGATGGACATTTTGCAATGCTGTTTTGTGAACTAAATCTATAAAATAGAAATATTTAATGTCTCTTTATAATGGGAATTTAAAATTTAACAGTATTTCCCCATGTAAGCATTTCATTTAATCACCTAACAGCTGTAGGCTGTGTTGGAGTTTTGTCTCCTTCTTTATTTCTAACTAAACTGACTGAAATATCTTCTTGTATTTTTTATAGAAGTATTTACTTAGCACACAATAATATTTTATAGCAACCAATTCCTCTTGCAACATTTAGGTGATTTTCTCTAATTTAATCACCTTCTATAGAATGCAGACATGTTCAGATGTGTAGATTAACTGTGAACAGAATGTACGTTTTTGCCATACGTAGAAAATCAATGTCATACATTTGCTTGACAGGCAGTTAAATTTCTCTCAATATTAGTCTTCATTAATATGGGACTGTAAATCTTTCTTTCTTACACATATTTCTCTTTCTAATATCATAATATAATGACTGTTCATATCCTTAGCTTCTCAGAAACTTTTTAAAAAACATTGTGGTTTTGGAGACACTTGGCTGACTCAGGTAGTAGAGCATCTGACTCTTGGATCTCGGGATTGTGAGTTTGAGCCCCGCATTGGGTGTAAAGATTGCCTAAAAATAAAATCTTAAGAAAATAAATAAAATAAAACACTGGAGGTTTTAGTTGTTGGGAATTTGGGGGATCCCTTTAAGTACCTAATTAAAGCTATGAAATTTTTTCCCAGGGAAAATAACATTCCCCCTCTCTCTGTCTCTCAATCTCTCTCTCTCTCTGTCTCTCTCTCTCTCTCTCTCTCTCTCACACACACACACACACACACACACACACACACACACACACACTTTCCCTGCCTATTCAGGAGGTTTATAAATCTCTTGAAGTTCATTGGTAGATCCCTTAAGCAGAAGAACTCAACAAAATTTCCTGAGGAACTTTTAAAAAATCTCTTCCTTAAATACCGCTCAATGATTCTGATTCCTGGTCTTTGGTTACATGTCTCTGCTCTTTGAACTTCCAAAAGATCTAACTATTGGCCTGGATATTTTCTGACTACCTCAAGATGTCCTTCTATCCCCGGATAATGTACCTTTGTCCCTCCCGCCCTTCATCTGTTCAACCAAATTCTGAACCACACTTTTTCTAATACTCTTCCTCTAACCCTGATCCTGGATTTCAGTTCATCCCTGAAGCTTTTCTATAACAAGCTTGTTTCTGCTTTCTAGGAATCATTGATCCAGAATTCTTGATGAATTGGAATCAATGCCCCAAAATGGTAACTTTTTCTTGTAAACCAATATATGCAGAGGTTCCCATTATACAAATATCTTACATCTTAGTTGAAAGCAAAGATAAAGCTAAATAAATTTTTAGGAAATATACTCATTTATGTGGTTAAAATATAATTGAATTCGCAATTCATGTAAATGGAAGTTAGACAGCAATTCATAATAGAAATCTACTTATACTCTCCAAATAATTTGAGACAATTATCTCCCTATTGCCATATTTCTTTTTAGAGAATTCCATACCAGAAATAAGTCTGCTTTGCGTGTCATTGTCTTCTATTTTTCCTATCTGACCATTTGACACACTTTAATGACTAAATGAACAAAAAGTAGGCATCAAGGAAAATGGGAGGAAGAAAATTAAAAAGCTGTGATCACCTGCAATGGGAAAATATTTTCTAATAGAGTTCACAATGGAGAATTGTGTGCAATAAAAAGCTCGTTTATGTGAAATACCTAAATTATACTGTTCTTTTTTTGGGCAATCTTTTAACTTTGTGTTAACCATAATTTTATTATTAAAAGATATTTCTTATAGTCCTTATTGCTGAAGTGCTATCTATGATGCAAAGAACCTACAAAACCTGAGACAGACAATGGTGGGCTCTGCCTTGGATCACCATTTGGCCAATAGGAGTCACCAAGTCATGTGGCAACATGACCCCAACAAAACCATCATGGAATTTGTAGATTGTTTCTACTTGTTAATAAGTCCCTGGTTAGAATTGATTATGACAGCATTTCTTTCTCTTTGACATTAAAGTAGAATCCTCAAATGAACGCCAAATGAGAAGTCCATTTTGTAATTTCTCGTTAATTAGAAATTATTATGAAGAGAAGTTGGTATGTTTAAGCTGTTGAGACATAAATCTAGCAAAATGGCTGGGCTGTAAACATTTTAGATAAAGTGATTTTTTTGCTCAATTTTATGATCAATTAAGAAAGGAATTCATACTGACATTTGAATGTTTATTAATTTTTAATAAAACTTAGTCAGAATTGGATTGGCATCAGCACTCATGACTTTTCAAAGGCCTAAAGAGAAGGAGTTTCCAATTGCAAAACCTGTGAGCTAGTATATGTATGTGTGCACATGCACACTGCCTAGCTCATCATGGTGGGCATCAAGTCACCAAATATTAAACATTGTTATTAATGATAAAGACAGAAAACAGTAGCAGGTTAGTGGTATTTTCAGCCATTACCAAATTAGAAGGTAATGAAATTCTAGTCAGAGACAGAAGAAAAATTCAAAAGGAATTGAAGAGTTTATAAGTGAGAGGAGATAACTAAATGGGTTTCCATGGAAAATCAGAAGCTCAAGCTTCTGGGAGCATAAGGGAGGGAGAGGATGTAATCATCAGAAACCTAACTATGCAGTAGCTGAAGAAATGTGAAAAACAGTATGGTCAAATGCAAACTGAGGATTATAACAGACACCAACTGTATAGCAGGTTACAATTGATTTTGCAAGTAAAAAGAGCCAAAGCTGACTGAAGCAAAATATCAAGAGATGTATTTCAACCCCAAATAAAGAAGTCAAGTCTTGGGAAGGGACTTCTTTTACTTAGAATTAGAAAGGTTTTCACAGATTGAGAAATGGAAACTGGAAGTCTGAGAGCTAAATGATTAATTTCCATTAAAATCATAAATGAAATTGATCAATTAAGTGCCAATAATCTGGGAGACTCCAATCTATTTCTTTTTAAATATCAAGGTCTATTGATGCTATTTGTCAAATACTGCTCACATCTAGTCTTCTTTAACCATTATGTCACCACACTACTCCAAACCACCATCATTTCTCACATGGACAGATCAGGAGTCCTCTAAATGGCATTTCCTCATCCGCTTCTGCCTGCCTTTGATTTGTTCCCCACATGTTCACGACAGAGGGATCTTTTGCAATGCAAACTGGCACAACCGGAACCTGCTGCTGTCCAGACTGCATTGCCTTTGTGTGAACTTTTAAAGGACACTCTTCACAACACAATTTACTTCCATCTGTCAAAAAAATTGTCCTAAACTACTTGAGAACAAAACATTTCATCACCATCTACCAGTAAATCACCATAACCAATCATAAATATAGTGTCCCTGTGTGAATAGAGCTCACTTAAATGCAGTGCCTTCGTTCACTGCACCACATGCTCAGTCACATGTACAATGTGCAGCAGCCCTGTGTATCATGCCCATCACGAAAACTTTCAATGGCTTCCATTTTTTTCCAGGCTAAAGGATCGAAAGCCTAACGTGTCTATAAAGCTCTAGATCTCCATGCTATTTTGTCTGCCTGAGATACTTTTTTCCAACCCTACCCCATATCCTCTTTGCTTTGCTATGTCCCTCTCAGCCTTCATTCTCTCAGGGTGAATTCCCTTCCTTCCGGAAAGCCTGTCTCTGAGACAGTGAGAGCCATCTGGGTCATCTTGTCCCTAGAGCATCCCAGTCTCTTATCCAGTGCCTCACTTGGTAGAATGAAGGCTCAGGAGAGCAGACCCCATGTCAGGCCTGTTCAGTGCCTCACAATTATTGACTCAGTGGTAAGAATATAGTAGATGCTTAATATGTATCAGACATGTAAATGAGAGTTGAGTTTAAAAAAAAGTGCTACATAATAAATTAGCATGTATTAAATTATGAATGCTAATGCCTTAATTTAAATAAAAGATATTAAAATATCTAAAATGTAATAAAAAAAAATTTAAGATAATAAAAATTAGAAGAAGAAATAATATGAAATTAACATTTGGTAAATGAGAGTTGAACTATAGGGTACGATTCTGTGTCTTGTTCCTGACTGTGAATTCCAAATTTATTACCTTCCTTAAATTGAGTTCTGTATCATAAAATAGAAAATTTCTTCCTCACTTCTACATGTAAATTTACATGCTTCAAAATTAAATTGCTCAATTTTATTTCTTTTTTTAAATCAAGTGTTATTTGTTAAAAAATCTTGCTAGTGTTATAAATAAAATATTACCTGTGGGAAATTTTAAAGAAGTACAAATTAACAGGGTTGTACAGTCACTACTAGGAGCATTTTGTGTGTTTTTTCTCCTGTAAAGATTGCAAATAACCATATAATCAGATATATGTGTCCATTTTAGACTCAGAGATCAATAAATAGGTCAATAGGCTATTTTGGCCTACATAAATTAGTATAGCATTTTAAGAAAAGTAGCTTAAAAATACATATGATTTCTTCTCCTTGCAACTTTAGAAAATACACAGTAAACAATGCATAAATAAAATAGACAATTGCTTGCATGTTATACTGGGAACCAAAGAATAACCAGAAAGCCCTCACCTTGTGGCCTAAATAGGAAAGTCCTTTTTAAATTTTTCATGGTGGAAAAACAAAATCATGTTGTTTGATTGGGAGAGGTTAGAAGCATAACTCTGGAGCTCCAGAGAGTTTAGCCAGACCCACAGCTTTGCTTATCGAATGCACAGGAGAAGGTATCTAAAAAGAGGAGAGAATAATGGGTATAAGGTCCCCTTCAATTTTACCCAAAGTTGGCTTTGCTTTCATTCCTTCAGTCAAATGAAGTATTGGAGCAAATTTGGTATATTTGGAAGAGGTTTTGTTTCTAGTCTTTCCTAAGCTCTTCTTCAGAGATAAAGACCATTGACAAGATTATTCTTTGCAAAGCAACAAATCAAAGTATCTCTAGTGCCTAACTCATTTTTCCTAAACAAAACAAAACAAAACAAAACAAAAACAATTATTACTAGGTGTACAGCATTAAGTCTACAGGCGCTTCTGTCTGAAACATTGACTACTGAAGAGATTAGGAGACACATGGATATTGTACTAGATCAAAAGCCTCCTTGGCATCTACACCTTTGGACCAATAATGGGTTATCTGGCTTTATCCTGGCGAGGCAAGGCCATCATCTACTTTGTAGCTTACCAAAAATGTGGCTCTCTTCATAGGTTCAACTGTAGAGTTGACTCTTCTTTGCTCAAAGATATTTGAGTGACTGTCCCCAACTTTTATTTCTAGTCAACTTGTAGGATGACATAGGGCAGTCACGTTTTCAAGTGCTTTTGTAAGGACCTTGGCTTTCTGTCCCCTTGCCTGAGAGCACTCTCCTCCATAATAGATAATTACCTAGTCCCCTTTAATAGGCTTAGCTTCACCGAGGCCTCCAGGACAATCTTCTCCCTAGTAGCAGAGAAATTAAAGCAGTTCAGTGACACAGTTTAGGAAAGATTTATTGAGTTCCTTCAACAGACACAATAATTTACTCTAATCTCATGACAAAACTCTATACCCAATGGAATCTAGTTTATTTCCTTAACTGACCCTCTGCTATGAACTGAAGTTTATATCCTCCCAAATGCATTTGTTGAAGGCCTCAACACCAATATGATGGTATTAGGAGGTGGGGACTTTGTGACATGCTTAGGTCATGAGAGTGAAGAGTGGGATTACTGGCTTTATAAAAACAGCCTGAGAAAGTATTTTTGCCCCCATCTGCCTTGAGAGATTATAGCAAAAAGTATGGAAGTTCTTCTAAAAAGCGGGCTCTCACCAGACCCCTGGCACCATGATGTTGAACTTCCCATCCTCCAAAACTGGGAGAAATAAATGATTATTGTTTAAGCCATCCATCCTGGTGGTTTTGTTCAGCCCAAATGGATTAAGATACTCCCCTATTTACATTAACTAGGCCCTCATATAAGTCTCTATTTGTATAACATAGATACCTATAACCTCTGGGGTACAAATTCTTAATAGTCTGTGTCTTGCTTTGTTTCCATCCCAGAGATTAAAGACGTGATTTTCAATCCCTGAACTCAAAATGAAGTGGCTCAGTAGGTAGGGAAAATGTAGATCAAAGTGATATAGATCATAGAGTAGAAACTTAGAAGGTGAATAAGTTCTGGGGATCTGACCTACAACATTGTGATTATAGTTAACAATACTGCATACCTGGAAGTTGCTAAGAGAATAGATCTTAAGTGTTCCTATCACCAAAAAGAAATGATAAGTAAGTGATGTGATGGAAACGTTAGCTAACATTACAGTGGTAATCATATGGAAACGTAAGTGTATTAAGTCAACACATTGTATACTTTAAACTTATACAATGTTATGTATTATATCTCAATTAAAAACAAAAATCCTACACGTGGGTGCCCACACACACACACACACACACACATACGCACACATACATACAACAAGTGTCTTTACTGAGATCAGATCCCTTGCCATCCACCCAATTGCTTGGATTCCCATCTGTTGCCAGTCTATCACCTCTCTTTGTTCATCGTTATTTCCATATAGGATCTCCCAACCTAGATCCCCTACCAAGATTTACCACTTACAGGTTACCAGTGTAGCTTCTGGATTCTATACTCCATCTGGCAGGAAACCTTGTCACCAGCTAAGCCTGGGCATATCTAGATACCAGGTCTCAGCCCCTCCCAACATGAGCTATTCTACAACCATCAAATCCTGTGTGCTTCCATATGGAAAAGGCTTCTGCTCTGGATTCAAATCATAGCTTTGGCTTCCTGATTGGTGTCACTCCTTTTATATGCCCTTTTCATCTCTCTCATCCCCTCTCAACTGGCCCCCATAAATCTTCTTGTTCTTTTTTCACACAAGTTACCAATGCATTCTATCTACTGGACATTCTATCTGCTGTATAAAGTGCCTCAAGTGCATTTTGTCACTTAATTCTCATGGTGTAGTTGTCATTTTTATTCAAATTTTGAAGAAATAATGAAGTAAGTTTACAATACTTAATGATTTCCCTAAAAATAAGGTGATGAACTGGGACTCAAACCCATGTGTCTGACACTAGCACCCACATTTTTAATTAGTAGAATAAAATGCTTCTCTAGCTCACAGGTTGAGTTCCAACCTCTTTGGAAAGATGCCCTCCTTGCCAAAGGGATCCAGATTGAAGTCTAGCCAGAAAAGCTGAGTCTTGGAGGTATAGCGGGTTAGACACTTAATCAACTAAATCAAAAGAGAAACACACCTGGAAGAAACAGGCAAATTGGAAGGTCAGCTACAGAATCAGTCACACCTAGGCAGTTGCCCAAGGAGCAAATGTGTGCAGGTCTTAAAAGTATAAGAGTCCAAAGGACAGCAATATCTCATGTTAAATACACTCAGTATATGATCCAAAGATATAGTGGTCGGTTGTACTTCTTGCACTTGGGAGAGGAAGAAAGGAGGGCAGACAGGGTTTATAGATGTGCAATAAAAGCCAGGGAGCCCCAGGGAAGTCAAGACCTACAGGTGTCATTTAATCACAATTAACAAAAGGGCAGGTGCGTTAACACTCTTAAGAAACTTTTCCAAATTCCTCTTCTATCTGCAACAGATGGCTACTCATCTCTTCTTAAATACTTCCATCAGAGAGAAATTCAGTACCCATTATGGAACAGAGAAGTGTATTAGAATATTCTTTAAGTGCAGCTATAACTTTCATCAGTTAGCATTACTTGTTTCTTCTAGAACACGTTTTATTGGTAATTTTCATTTTTCTTATAATGCAGGCTCTATTTGCTTTAAAATGTCTTAGTAATCATATCAGTCTCTCAGCTTTTTTTTAACTTGTGGTTAATCGAATCCCTCAGATCCTTTCCAGACGCACTCTTGCCATTTAATCATAAATTATATTTTTCTGAAAGTAATTTTTAACTTAAATACATGACTTTGATTATCCCTGTTATTATGGTAACTTTTTCTTTCTTGGATGTACTCAGCATATCTGTGTGTGATGATTGCTTTTATGGATTCAGTTGTGTTCCCCCCAAATTCATACATTGAAGTCCTAGAACTCTGTACCTTAGAATGCGAGCTTATTTGAGAATAGGATCATTGTGGATATAATTAGGTTAAAATGGGATCAACTAGAATAGAATGGGCCCCTAATATGACTTGTGTGCTCAACAAGGGGAAATGTAGGCACAAATAGCACAGAGAGAAAAGAACACATGAATATTAAGGCAAAGGTTGGAGTGATGGTTCTACAAATCAAAGAATGCCAAAATGTCCAGCAAAACACCAAAGGCTAGGGGAGGGGCATATGACAGATTCTTCCTCACAGTCATCAGGAAAAACCAGTCCTGCCAACAAGCTGGTCTCCAGAACTGTGAGACAATGCATCTCTGTTGTTTCAGTCACTCATTTGTTACGTCAGCCTTAGCAAACTGATATAATTGCTTTGACTTTTGAATCTATCATGTAATCTGAAACATTTCATAGGATTTCCAGTCATAATTTATCCTAGACATAAGTTAAAAACATAAAACTAAGCTACTTAAAGCTCCATTTTAAATGTTTACTATCTGGGCATTTTCAGAATGCTCTGCACGACTCCGTCATTAGCCCACTTACCCTTTACTGTTGTGATGTTAACATTTTAGTAATATTTTAGAGATCAAGAGATTAAAAAGTAACTGGTAAGCCATGCTCTTGGGGAAAGTTTTCAGCCTGGGCTTTCAGGATTCCAAGAGTTGTAAGATTTGATTTCATTTTTATGTGTGCATTCAAAAAGCTGAGGTGCATAGACATGCACCCATGTTAAGCATGCACAAGCTAATTCAAAATATCAAGTATCTTCCTTGGGCTAAATTTCTACTACCTTTATGCTTGTAAAAATATAAACACTTTTTGGGAATTTAAAAATTTCCAGGCATGACACTTAAAAAAGTGCATGCATTATCCCATTTAAACCTTAGGAATATATCCCAGGAGGTGATAGTGCTATTTATTCCCTTTTAAAGATGAATTCACAAAGGATTAGACAAGTGAATGAAGTATCTTGTGCAAGGTTGCATAGCTAGAAGTAATAGAATAAGATTTCAAATCTCAGTCTAACTACAGTGTGCAGTGTGTGTGCAAGCTATTAACTACGTACGTGCTTCCACAAACTGAGAAAGAAAGGCCCATCATTTCAGCCTCTTAATAGTCACACATTTAATAAACCTTCATTTTTTCCTTAACAAAATGAAAATTGTTTTCTTACCTTCAAAGATCATTCCATGAATTAAACAAAATAATATGAAATTAAGCATACAGTGCATGGTAATTAGAAAACTATCATTTTTGTTACTTAGTAAATGTAGTTGATTCAGTAGACAAAATATTTTTTAATGTTTATTTATTTATTTTTTTTGAAAAAGAGAGAAAGAGAGACAGACAGAGGATGAGCCGCGGAGGCGCAGAGGGAGAGGGAGAGGGAGACATAGAATCCAAAGCAGGCTCCAGGCTCTGAGCTCTGAGCTCCTAGCAAGCTGTTAGCACAGAGCTTGATGCAGGGCTCAAACTCACAAACCGTGCAATAATGACCTGAGCTGAAGTCGGATGCCTGACTGAGCCACCCAGGCACCCCAACAAAATCTTTTATAATGTCAGAAAAATAGTAAAATGGATGAAAAATTTTGTGAAATGAAAAATGTTCCTGTATGTAATCTAGAAGAAGTAATAATTTAGCTTCCCAGCCTTACTTCCTTACTTGTTATATTTTGACAAATGTATATTTTATTGGGAAAAAAAGTATGATACAATATGTGTGTGTATGTATATATACATACACACACACGTATATGTACATAAATGTGGATGTTATATGTGCTTGTATATATTTTCCTTTCAATATTAAATTTTGAAACAGAAATGCATCATACTGTATGTATACATATGTATAAGTATGTATATAAACACACACACATATATATATATACACACACACACACATATATATATATATATATATATATATATATATATAATTTTAGGAAAAGTCCTTGAAATTGGTGTATGAAAAGGACTCCCAATAAGACAGTTCATGATAAAACATGTTTATAAAAGGTGAAGGTGGTACAACAAAAAGAACCTGAGAAGACATAGGTTGGCACCGGGTATAGTTGGAGAACTATTATGAGGAACCATGTCCTCTTCATGCATAAAAGACCCTAAAACCACCAAGTTTTAGACAATTCAAAATTCCTTGCCAAGGTCTACTTACATTTTCTTAAACTAGCAACTCTGTCAAATTGATATTTTAGAAATGGATATAATTTTGTATTTAGAAATGGATATCATTAGAAATGGATATCATTAGAAATGGATATAATTTAGCTTGTATGACAAACTAAAATGGCCAGGTATATATTTTAATCTTTACGGCCTTTGCCACCATCCAGGTCTTGTCATAAACTCGGCCTCGTTCAGTTGTTCCAAGAATCAAAGTGATCAGACTAACCATGTTGTGGTCTAGATACTGGGAATGGTTTAGAAAGAATTTTTTATGACAAAGTTATGGATTTATTAATAATTAACTTGGGGGGCGCCTGGGTGGCTCAGTCGGTTGTGCGTCCGACTTCAGCTCAGGTCACAATCTCACGGTCCGTGAGTTCGAGCCCCGCGTCGGGCTCTGGGCTGATGACTCAGAGCCTGGAGCCTGCTTCTGATTCTGTGTCTCCCTCTCTCTCTGCCCCTCCCCCGTTCATGCTCTGTCTCTGTATCAAAAATAAATAAATGTTAAAAAAAAATTTTTTTTAAATTAAAAAAAATAATAATTAACTTGGAAATAACTAACTTGGCAGAAGTTGACAACTTTTATGACAATTTGTTTTCTCTTCTACATCCTGACTTTTACTCCAACCTAATAACTTCTACACAAAAAATACACTTCTCTCATTTTTTACCTCATTGTTTACAAAAAAACAATACTTAAGAAAGTTATCTTTTTTTTAAGTATTTTTAGGACTTTTTAGCACCATGTTCCTTGTAAAAGGAAGAACAGTTGAAATTATTGTTTGGGGAGTGTCTTGGGTAGTTCTTCCCCCCTCCCCTTCCGGGACCCCCACTGAGTAAGAATAGAAGGAGCAAAGCTCTGAGGCATACTAAAATTTAAAGAACAAATTCAAAGAATGAACCTATTTTCTCCAGGTTAGTGTTCTCAATAATTGCACTTAGTAGAGGCTGGAGTAGCCTAATTGCACTTTCATTTTTGCCCACGTAATTACCTTAACTGAACTCAAATCTGGTATGTTTATAGTCCCAGCATCATCATTAAGCTAAAAATTGAACATTCTATCTTATCCCGAAAATTTCCAATTAAGCCCATTTGGAGGTTTCCACTGAATGCCAGCACTAATTCCTTTCTGTGAAAGATCAAGGGTGCCAGGATGTGACACCAGAGAGAGGCCAATAGTCAGCTCATTAACAAGATTGATGAACTATACTAGTAGTCCTTACTGATGTGAACATCTCAAATTGGACTCCAGTCACATCCTGTGAGATGGTATGGGAGATCTGGGAAGTCATCTCTCATTAAAAACAAGTTTATATGGATAGTTCAAAATTGAATGAACTTACGAACTGAACTTTGAAATGATACCAAATCCTAAGAAATAGACAGATGTAGTTAAATGCTACTTGTTGAAATAGTTCATCTACTGATATAAACAACGCTGCTGAAGTTCTCCTGTCCTCTTTGGTTTCACCTCAGTGGGAAACGCAGTATGAAAGCTGCTTTCGCTTTCTGCCTACCTCTCTCTTTATCACTAAGATACGATTCTGTTGTCTCTAAAGCTGGAGTTAAATATGGAACATACATCAGTCCACCTGCTAATTTTTTCATCAGTAATGCAATAAGCACAAATTAGTAGGTCCTGTATTTTTATGTTCTTTGATGAATTTAGAATATGGGCCTTCTAAATAAATACACTGGCCAGCAGTGTTGTGGGTATTTAAATATGGTTATTCAAAAGAGCTATGTAGATAAGAAAGCAAAATATTGTAAAAGTCTATTGTTGGAGCCACAGAGCTGTCACAGAAGGAATCTCATTATCAGCCCTGCACTGTCGGCTGGCCACTCCCTCCTTGACTCATCACACATGAGGGACTTGTCCAAAACTGAACAAATATCAGGAAGCACCGCATTGAATAAGCTCAATAAGACAGGTGAACTCTAATGAATTATGAGGGTTAACTAGGATGAAAATTTATCTACTTTTAGCTACTTGAACACTGATGTCCACTCTCTGGGTTCTCAATATACTATGGAAAAGGAATTAATCTTTGAAGTCTTTATTACTCAACATGGGCCTCAAATAAATGAAGATAATCTTGAGAGGTATTTATTATCATGGTGAAATTTGAAAACAAAAAAATCTTTTTTTTGTTAATATTTATTTTTGAGAGAGAGAGAGACAGAGACAGAGTGTGAGTAGGGGAGGGGCAGAGAGAAAGAGGCAGACACAGAATCTGAAACAGGCTCCAGGCTCTGAGCTGTCAGCACAGACCCCAACACGGGGCTTGAACTTGGGAATGGCAAGATCATGACCCAGGCTGAAGTTGGACGCTTAACCGACTAAGCCACCCAGGCACCCCTATTAAAAAAAAAAATTCTTATGACACAACTGAGGATATAATTCTGCCAGAAACTCTATGCCTACACTGGACAGAAATGAATTAATCCTTCCTAAATCTGTGCTTTAATTTTTCCTTTTCCACATAGACAGTGTCTCTTTAATTACAACTTTTTTCCTCTTCTTAAGAACGTTTACAATGAACTTGATGTAGTCACAACATATTTTTGTAACTTTCGTCATATTTTCAAGAGACACTTCCATAGAAAACTTAATTAGGATTAGGTATTTCCTATTAGTTAATGATGTACAGATCTCTTAAAATAAGTCACACTTCAGATCCCATCCATATCATATCTTTCTGTTTTAACTTGACTTATGGAGACATCTTAACTCATTTCTATGTAATGACTAGAAGAAGCATTATACACTGAATTCTTCCAGGGCGTAGAGGGGAAAGGGATGCATAATCTTCCCCTTCCCTCTAATCAATGGCATAATTACATGTCTTAAACGTTGTTAAAGGTAGAGAGCAGTGTGTGGAACAAGGTGAGCTACAATGCTAATGAAGAAGGTAAGGGTGAGAAATGCATTACTCTTAAAGAAAACATTCCTTATTCTGAAAATAAGAAGGAGAAAAGATTCTGTTAAAGAGTATTACACTAAGTGAAATAAGTTAGAGAAAGACAAATACCACATGATTTCACTCACTATGTGGAATTTAAGAAACAAAAATGAACACGGGCAGGGGAGAAAGAGAGACAAACCAAACAACAGACTCTTAGAGAACAAACTGATGGTCACTGGAGGGGAGTTGGGTGGGGGGTGGGGATGGGTGAAAAAGGTGATGGGGATTAAGGAGGACACTTGTGATGAGTACTGGGCGTTGTATGGAAGTGATGAATCACTAAATTCTACACCTGAAATTAATATTAAACTGTATGTTAACTAACTGGAATTTAAATAAAAACTTGGGGAAAAAAAGAAATGAAGATATACACATAATGCTATTCACTAATGAGTTGGGTTTTTGTTTTGATAGTTGAAATTAAAAGCTTCCCCAGGTAAACTTCAAAGTAGGATTTAAGAAGATGATGGAGTACTCCAATTATTTCTCTGGCTTTATTTTCTACCATTCTTATCCATCTGCCTTTCACTCAGCCACATGAAAACACTCACCATTACATAATTTTGTTCATGGAATACAGCCTATCACATGTTAAGGCACAAAGGGTTTTATGTTTGTGTTTTTATTTAATTTTTATAATATCAAACCTGGTCTTAACTCCCCTTTTATATTACTGGCTAGTTTGTATGATGTTAGTCAAGTTATTACAATTCTCTGAGTCTTATTTTTCGGTGTATTTATAAAACTGAATTAAATAATACCTCACTTGGGTCACCTGGGTGTCTCAGTTGGTTAAGTGTCCGACTTCTGCTTTCGACTCAGGTCATGATCTCACAGTTCATGAGTTCTATCCTCATGTCTTGTTCTGCACTGACAGCACGGAGCCTGATTGGGATTCTTTCTCTCCCTCTCTCTCTGGCCCTTCCCTGCTCACCCTTGTATGCTCTCTCTCTCCCTCTCTCAAAATAAATAAACTTAAAAAATACCTTATTTGATGTAACAGAACAGAAATTCCACATGTAGCTACTTAGAACATTCTGAAAAATAAATTTTAAAAAATGAAAAAGAGGAATCATTATAAATATCTACACAGAAAAATTAGGATATGGATTTTACCCATACTCCAAAATCCCATTTCCAGTGGCTCTGGCTCATCTTTTCTACCCTATGAGGACTGGATGTGGGCAGATAATAATAGAACAAAGGAGGAGAGCTCTTCTGCCATTATTACAGGGTTTTACTTAGAAGGAAAGAACATTTCAGGTTCCTGATATCCCTATCAATACAAATAAATCCAAATATAAATTAAACCCACACCTTTCTGACATCACAGATGTTAAAATTTGATTCTATTGATAAAGCACTCGACTGCTAGCGTATTATTAAAAAATTATTCTAATAACAACACATATTTTGTTAGATATTTGTGACATTACAGTGCCTATAAAAACACATCTACCCAGCAATAAGATGGACCTAAGCTTGAATCCTTATTAAATTTCTGTTTAGCTAGATGCCTTGGATAAGTTACATAGCCATTTTTAAATCTCAATCTCTTCATCTATAAAAATTGGATAAATGATGCCTAATCTATCTGAAAATGTTGCTCTGAGCATTTAATGAGGTAATCACATAAAGAGCTCCACACAGTGGTTGCTTCATGTTCCATGTAAATTATGAGTGATTATTCTAGCTGTTTACTCCAGGATGGTCATTATCATTATCACTGTTTTGTCACCCCGTGCCTTCGCTTGTTCCTTCTTCCTCTAACCCCAGTGCCTAGCATAATTCTTGATACTAAAGTGAGACTCAGAACATTTCTGATGGAAGAATAAATGAATAAAGATACTAGTGAACTAATGGCAATAAGATTGAATGGGCTCTTGGGAGAGCTGAGTAGCCCTTAAGCCTATTCTCATAAAGTATGGGTAGGCACAATTTTTTCTGTAAAAAGCCAAAGAGTAAATATTTCAAGTTTTGTGAGCCATAAGGTCTCTTACAACTATTCAACTCTGCCATTGTAGCATGAAAGCCACCATCAACCATGCATAAGCAAACAAGTATGGCTGTGTTCCAATAAAACATTATTTATGGAACTGAAACTTGAATTTCATATAGCTGGCCTTTGTCATAAAATGTAATCTTTTGCAACTTTTGTTCAACCATTTAAAAGTGCAAAAATTAGTGTCAGCCCACAGACCACAGAAAAATAGGCAGTGGGCTGGATTTGACCTGTGCCCATGATTTGTCGGCCTTTGAGCTGAAAAAAACAAAAAAAACAAAAAAACAAAAAAAACCAAAAAACAACATGTAATCAAAACTGGAGGGAAGTTATGGCTTTTTAGTCAATGTCCATTAGGCCTTTTTATAAGGATAGGAAAAGGATGTCTTTGGAACTCCTGCATTTCCTTGAAAATATGAGACCCTCTCTAGGGAAGATGTTGCACACGAACTTAGATAATTTTTGTAAAATTCCTCAGTGTTTTCCTTAAGTCAGCAATGTTTATAAATAAGTTGAGTTTTAACCTCACGTCTGTTAGCTATATAGCCTTGGGAAAGCCATCCAAAAGCTTCATTTCATCATGTGGAAAATGAGCATAATTCCTATTCTCCAGGGTTGCCGTGATTAGTGTATATATACTGCCCTGCCATCTGATAGGTACTCAATACATTTTAGCAACAAATACACTTTGATATTTAGTGTTTGAAAGCTATTATTTCTTGAGCAAGTTCCATTTTCTCCATCTAATTCCAAGCTAGGTTGGAATTTTACTTCTCAAACAGTGTCCTTGTAGCCACAGGTAGGATTATCTATTAAGATGGTCATACTTTTCTTGTTCTTAGTGCTAGAATAGGAAACTGAAAAGAATGAAAAGATAAATCTTGACTCAACAGCACAGTCTTTCCATGCAAACCAAGTACAATCAAATTTGTGGGTTATAATGTCTAAAATATAAATGGGAAGAGTGGAAATTTCATTTGCTTTGTGCCATGCCATACTTTCAGCCCCAAGACGCTATCTTCCACAAAACAGCCTGGAAAGCTATTGGCTCAATGAGTGGAGGGCCTCAGCCAGGGATTGCAAATTTCATACAAACTCAAGATACCTTTTGTTTAACTTGCACAGTGATTCTGAAGTAATAATAATTAACGGAAAACAAAACAAAACAAAAACATGAGACATGTATTTTTCTTCCACGCCAAAAAAAAAAAAATTGAGGTATCTATAACCAATTAGAACCTGAAATTTCATATGACAATATGATGTGAAGCTAAGTTTGACTGTTTTTGTTAGCAGGTTCATGCTTAACTATGGGACTGCAGTAAAAAAAAATATATCAAACTTGGAGGGAGGGGCACTAGAGGAAGATTCTCTGCTTATAAAGCAGAAAAGAGGGGTGCCCAGGTGGCTCAGTCAGTTGAGTATCTGACTCTTGATTTCAGCTCAGGTCATGATCTCACGGTTCATGAGTTGGAGATCCAAGTCAGGCTCTGCACTGACAGCACTGAGCCTGCTTGGGATTCTCTGTCTCCCGCACTGTCTGCCCCACCCCTCACAGGTGTGCACTCTCTATCTCTCTCTCAAAATAAATATTTAAAATAAATAAATAGGGGCCCCTGGGTGGCTCAGTTGGTTAAGCGGCCGACTTCGGCTCAGGTCATGATCTCGAGGTCCGTGAGTTCGAGCCCCGCGTCGGGCTCTGTGCTGACAGCTCAGAGCCTGGAGCCTGTTTCAGATTCTGTGTCTCCCTCTCTCTGACCCTCCCCCGTTCATGCTCTGTCTCTGTCTCAAAAATAAATAAACGTTAAAAAAATAATAAATAAAATTGAATAATAAATAAGCAAACAAAATAAAAAATGGGTATCTATTTTTTAAAAAGCAGAAATGGAGTGGCCCAATTCAAAGAGGAGGAGAATAAGAGGTCAAATTGCAGTTCTTCTGTGTTGAGCCCTGTGCTTCATGCCCATGCAGCATTATGGAAGGTGGCGGGATCTCAGAAAGGGGAAACATACGCATGCCAGAAAACCTGGAACCAGTCCCAGAGTGCTCAGGCTCAATGGAAGCCACTGACTGAGTGACTGAGTGATGGAGTTGAGGTCCCTGAGAAGTTTGTAACTCACTTACAAGTGCCTGACAGGGACTTGAGTACTATTTTAGTAAAAGTAATGCTAGTCACTCTAACAAATTCCAGTATGTATGTGTGTATGTGTGTGTGTGTATTCTCTATACTCAAATGTATTTCCTGTATACCCAAACACCAATGGTGGTTTGTTTCTCATTCACATCAAGTCCAGATAGCTGTTTGTGATTAAGGAGATGGCTCTCCTTCAGGCTTCCGGGTTCCCTTCTTCTTGGCCTCTATCATCTTCTACCCTGCCTTCTATATTCATGTGAAGCAAGTGGATGGGAAAGAATATGCAGAGTTATATATGAGAAGGTTTTTAGGTTCAGTTCCCCCGTGGCCAGACCTAGAGATGAAGATTTGCATGTATGTGATTTTTTTTTAACAAGTGATCCCAGTAACACCTGTCTGGGAAGTAAGTAGGTCAGGGAGAAATTGAACTGCAATTAGTTGCCAAGACAACTCACCTCATGCCACAGAGAGGTCAGGAGCTAGAATGGTCCATCTGAGAAATTCCAAATTGGACCTCTGCTTTCGGCCAAAATGGAGTAATAGGGACTGAATTTACTTTTGCTCCTTAAATAAGTAGACAATCAGTAAAAATAAATGAAACAACACTTTAAAGGCATTGGACAACAGCCGTATTTTCAGTCCTAGTAATTTGAGACTTGGTCAATAGCATAAAACAGCAATGCTTTAAGTTCAAAGGAGCAGAGAAATGACATCCAGAAAACATATGACCAAGAAAAAATGAAATGAATTTGATAAATAGCTAGCTAGACTCTCCTAGAGGAACCAATTTTAACTGCTCTACCACATAGCAGGATAGGGAGAACAGCACAGCACATTATGAAACATGGGCACCACTTCCAATCTAATCTAAGAACAGGGGTTCCTACTGCTGAGTTTTGAGTTGCTCACATTACAGTGATGAAACTCCTCCTCTGTCTTACCAGATCTTCAAGAAAAGCTTATAGTCGAATATAAAGAAAGACCTTTTTTGGTGGTTGTTACTGTTTTTCTTTTTGCTTTGTTTCATTTTGTTGTGTTTTTGGTGGAAACCCAAGGTTAGGAGTGAGTTCAACATTTGCACAAATGATCAAATGAAAATAAAAGAATGGCAGCAAAGAATCTAACAGAGGCAAGAATTAGGATTCAGAAAATTAATTATAATACCTCCTACACACATACACACACCCTTGCATAAACACACACATACTCATATCCACAAATTCACAGAATTATTGGAGAGAAAATTGAGCTTTCCATAAGATATGAAATGGAGTTTTAAATTCATCTTCTCTAGGGCAGTCTGGGTGGCTCAGTTGGTTAAGCATCCAACTTCAGCTCAGGTCACCATCTCATGGTTTATGGGTTCAAACCCCCAGCCTGGAACCTGCTTCAGATTCTGTGTCTCCCTCTACTATCTCTGTCCCTCCCCCACTCATGCGCTCTCTCTCTCTCTCTCTCAAAAATGAATAAACATTAAGAACAATTTAAATTCACCTTCTCTATATCTTGATGGTGAAGAGGGACTCTGAGAGACATGTAGCTCACAACTCTTGTTTCATAAGCTTATAATACACATATACAGAGATAAACTAGGTTTTCCTTTCCCTTTTCTGAATGTCCTTTGCCGTGGCTCTGACCATTTGAACCTGGAAAATGAAGTGATCCTTAAACAAAAGAACTATTGGCAATATACTATTCCCCTAGAACTCTTAAGGTAATGAATGTAATTTTAACTATGTGACATCTTTCTAGTTCCCATTAACTGACTGCCATCTAATGCTACAATTGCAGCAGTCAATCCCAGGCTTCTAGCACTTGAAATCCAGCCAATAGCAGCCTGTGTTACCGTCTTCTGGAAGACCGAAAAAGGGGGTTAATTGTATCATATGTGTCAACACACCGATCCTTAAGGGACCAAGTGCCATTTTGACTGACAGTCAAGCAGTCACCATTTGAGGATGCTATGGTCCCAATGTGTAGAGATCCACCAGTAGCAGAGGACCCTGCACTACAGAAGACGGGTGCCCACCCAGAAAGCCTATGCAGTAGGGATTGAAGAGGGACTACTTAGGGCAGAACCCACAGTCCCCCAGGAAGTGCCTTGTCCACATGATGATCTTTGTCCCAGTGCTTCATTCTTTTGATTAACTATAAACCACCTTTTATTAAACTACGAAAATTATCTTTCAGCAAAAGGTAATGTTGACAGTTGTGTTTGCTCTCAGCAAACTCGTAAAATGGGAACATCAACCCACAAGATCTGAAGACAAAGAACTTGTCTTGGATCAAGTTTTAAGCATCGGTTCTACTCTCTTCACAGAAAGGCACAAGGTAGTAGAGGAGGACCAGTGGAAAGATTTCTTTCTAAACTTCCAAAAAGATCCAGTAGCCTGCTTGAGGAACCTGGGGAAGTGTTACAGTAAAATGTTCATGTGTTAGTCCCCACCTAATTTCCTCACTTCTTCCTGTCCAATGCCTCCTGGCTGGACTCTCTGAGACAGTCCAGTCACAGACTCACATCTATGCTTCTTAAGTAAAGCATGAAAGAGATGGACAGTACTGACGGCAGTAGCTCACATTTATTGACTCATTTTGTGGCTCAGGCTTTGTTCTAAGTGCTTCCTGGGTATTTACTGATTCAAGAACAACCCTGTGAGAAAACTGAGGCCCAGAGATGTTAAGTACGTCGAACAAAGTTTGGCATGTCACACAGCTGGAAAACCATCCCAAGCAATTTGGGACCAGAGCCATCATTCTTTTTAAATATACTGTATCTAAGGGTTTTTTTCTCCTACTTTGAATTAAACCATTCTTCCAGACCAAGGATCTAGTGCCCCTGACATCACTGCACAGTGCCTGGTGCCATGTCATTTACAGTTACTGCTAATCTTGTCTTTGCCTTCTCTCCTCTCTTCAAGGCTATGACTCTGTAGCTCTCAATCCCAGCACTCCTTCCCCTAAACATGAACTGCATTTATAACACTTGACAGGATGCTCTGTATGGCTACTGCACTTTACAACCTCAGGAGTGCTCGTTACATAAACTATAATGTGAATGATATCCCTGAGGCTGTCCAACATGGCAGCCCTGGGGTGAGGCTTATCTTGCAAGACGCTTTCTTAGTCAAGTTTGGGTTCCATGCTTACTGGTGTAGTCTTCCATCCACTCCACCTTAAGGACTGAAATTGTGTTCTTTAAATGTTGGTCTGTTATTTTGGACCTTCACATTCTCCTGGTTGTTATCATACCATTTCCATAGAAGTGTGTTTTGCTTCCCTGTGGTTGGTCAAAGCTTCTTGTTAGTAGTGGTTCTTAGGAAGAAATGATCATGAACTCACATCCCTGACTAGCTCCCTATCCCCACCACAACACTGGTTCTCTAAGAATCTGTGCCCAAAGGACATCACCAGGCAAAAGAACACTTGTCATTACTAGTTCGTTTTTCTGTCCTAATTTTTTATGTAGCTGCTTATGTACAAGTTGGAATGAATGACCTAGAAACCCTAAACATCTCATTTACTGTATTTGGTGTTTCTAAGCTATAGTCCATCTTTTCTTTCCCCTCTTCCCTCCCACACCCCTTTTGGTCTTTCAAAGATTGGGATATGAAAGGTACATCTTACTGCACCCATTGTATAAAATAAAAGAGAACCCCCAAAAGGAAAACATATACTATAAGCATAATTATATTTAAATGTTTATATATGTGATTACTATATTAGTAATAGTTTATTGTAGAATATTTGATTAGTACAAAAACACTAAAAATATGTTAATCACATAGTGATAGCAATCTCAGTTGCTAGATGATAAATTATTCCTCTAATTATTCTATAATTCTGTATTTGTTTTTACATCTGTTTCATACTTGTGTGGGTACTTCCACTTGTAAAAGTTTTTAAGCAGGGGCACCTGGGTGGCTCAGTCAGTTAAGCATCCAACTTCGGTTCAGGTCATGATCTTGCAATTTGTGAGTTCAAGCCCAACACCAGGCCCTGTGCTGACAGCTCTGAGCCTGGATCCTGCTTCAGATTCTGTGTCTCCCTCTCTCTCTGCCCCTCCTCCCCTTGCACTCTGTCTTTCTCTCTCTCAAAAATAAATAAACATTTAAAATTTTTTTAAAAAGGTTTTAAAGCAAAATAGGAACCTGATTATAGCTGTGTCCCAAACCCCCCCCCCCCCCACCACCGCCGAAAGCAGTATTTGACAGTTGCATAAAAACTTGGGTCAAAAGAGGAGAATCTGGAGTCTGAAAAAAACCCCAAATGAGAAAGAACACAGGCATGAACTAATATTAATGCAGTAAAAATGCAAAGAAGGTGACAGATGAGAGGATTTCTCTTAGCATTTCTCTAAGTCAGTCTCTCTCTCTCCCTCCCCCAGAGTCCTGAAGGAAATCAGAAGGCAGCTGCCCCCAGATGAGTTATGGTTTCAAATGTGACCACCTCTTGTTTTTTTTTTTTTTTTTTTTTTTGAAATTTGGGAACTGTCTTAAACACACCGTCATTTATTTGCCTACAGTTTTGCCATTCCACTTCTAATTCTAGTAGCCAGGAAAAATGTTAAGGTAGGAAAGAGAATGAAATTTATGGTATGCACATTTTAAGACTTTCATGGCTGCAATCTTATATTATCACCACATTTAATTTGTGTGAATTAGAGAGTTGTGTACTCCCTGACTTAGGCTTGCCTATCATGTTCCATTGGTGTGACATATATATATATTCTTTGTTGCTTGCCACAAATTAAATACCCAGCATTCTAATCCACTCTCAAATGTGCATCCAATCTCATTTCTAGATCAGGGGTCCAGAAACATGACTCCTCTTGGGAGACAAAAACAAGCAATGCTCGTGGTAGGAAACTACTAAATGCTTGATGCAAGAATGTGTTGGAGCAGGTATCATCATAACTGAACCCTAGCATTAATTTTTAAGTGGTGCGCTTGAAACAAAGAACCCATTGATACAAAACAGGATAAATGTTCAAACTGTGTTTCATTAAGGTAATTCAATAGTTTTATTTGAAGTGTGGTGTAAAAGTCCTCAGAGTGGAATTTTTTTATAAGTAATCAGATGATTATTTAGCATTCCTTGGTGCTTCCTGGGCACCATGGGGGTTAGGCCATCGATTCATCTCTGTAATTACCATTGTCTTCTTTAAATTGATTTACCCATGTAACTAAGTCAAGTGGATTGGTCCCTGGGCAAGTAATGCATTCCCCTGTTAGGCCACTGTCTTCTGATGTAGACTGGCACGGAAATACCTGTTCGCTATAGACTTTCCTGGAAGATGAGCCCTGAGAAAATTGTGCAATCATTGAGCTAAATCTGGGGAGAAGGAAAAAATAGAAAATTGCCAGAACATGTGTCTGCTCCTTCTTTTGGAAAATGAAGGAAAAAAAAAACTCCCAACAGACCAATCAACAAATTTCCGACCTTATTTAGAGCTGGGTATTTTCAGCAGCTCTCTTATACAGCACAGCATGGGCTCCAGCCATTGTTTTTCCTGGCTACAGAAGTAGATGGCTTTTTATAGGAATTAATTGCATCATTCTAAAACAACTATGTGTCTGAGTTCATTTAAAGCTATATATAAATACAAGGGTGGATTTTTAGAGTTTCATCATAGGAAACAGTAGCCTAATATGGAAACGGTTGTATTTGGCAAAGTCAGAAGAGTGAAGTCAAAATTACTGTGAAGAACACAGAAATAAAGTTGTCCTCGTGATCTCAGCCCCTAGGGACTTTTTCACTCTCTTTTGTACTTTAAGACCTTGGTCCAGAAAAAAGAAAAACACTAGCACATGTCTATTAAACTAATATTTATATTTCCCCACACAATTTGATAGTTGAGTTCATGAAAAATTTCCGCAAGATGGTGTTTTTAAAAAACTTTTTACATTAAAAAAGAAAAATATATATTTTTGAAATATATTTAAATTTACTAAGTGCTTATTTACAAAGTGTTAGCATAAATACTGGGACTTTTGGAGAGGGTTATGCGAATATATAAAGATTACATAGGCATTGATCTTGTGCTTGGAGGTGCAGAAAATCTACCTTGAAGAACAAGGAGATGAGTCGACACACATTACGGAAAGACCAAACACATCTTGGGGGGAGGACTGTTTGGTGCATGCAGTCTCAGGTTTCCAAGTGGAAATGTCCTGTTTGGGGAAGGAGAAGCCACTTAAACACTCTGTTACCTTGTCATTTTATCCTAGAAGTATGGCAAACGTAGCTTGCCCTCTATATCAACCTGGGAACAGGTAAGCTGACAAGAAAAAAATGGAATGTTTATTAGATTTTTGTGGTTTTTGTCTAATTTTCATTTTTGTTTTATTGTACTAAGAACACCGACCATGAGATCCACCCCCTTAACACATTTTTCAGTGTGCAAAGCAGTATTTTTATCTAAATATCACAATGTAGCAAATCTCTAGAGCTTGTTCATCTCTATATAACTGAATAGTAACTCCACATTTGCCCCTACCCCTGGCCTCTAGCAACCACCTTTCTGCTTTCTGCTTTTATCAATCTGGCTCTTGTAGATAGTCCACGTAAATGGAATCATGTGGCACTTGTCCTGTGTAACTGGCTTGTTTCACTTAGCATAATGTCCTCAAGATTCGTACATGTTATCTAATATTGCATAATTCTTGTTCTTTTAAGGCTGAATAATATTCCATGTGTATAACAGATTTTCTTATTCTGTTTATCTGTCAATGGACAGTTAGGTTGTTTCCATATTTGGGCTATTGTGAATAGTGTTGCAATGAACAAGGAAGCACTAATATCTCTTTGAGATCCTGTTTTTAATCCTTTTGTATAAATACCCAGAATTGGAATTACTGGATCACATGGTTTTTATATTTTTAATATTTTGTCATTTATTGTAGCTTTGTAATATATTTTGAAATCAGGAAGTATGATGCCTCCAGCTTTGTTTTTTCTTTGTTTGGTCTCTTTGGAATTTTTTGTGATTCTGTATGAATTTTAGAATTCTTTTCTATCTTTCTATAAAGTATTTTCTTAGAGATTGCATTGAACCTACATATCACTTTGGGTAGTATGGACATTTTAATGATAATAAATCTTCCAATCCATGAGCATGCAGTGTCTTTCCATTTGGTTGTGTCTTCTTTAATTTTCTTCAATAATGTTTTATAATTTTCAGTGTGTGCATGTTTCATCTCTTCAGCCAAGGTTATTCCTAAATATTCTATTATTTTTCAGGCTACTGTTAATGGGATCGTTTTCCTAATTTCCTTTCCAGATAGTTTGTTGTTAGTGCTTAGAAACACAACTGATTTTGTATGTTGATTTGTATCCTGCTACTTTGCTAAATTCAATTATTAATTATAACAGGGCTTTTTTGTTTTTGTTTCTATAGCACCTTTAGAGTTTTATTTACATGTATATATACATATATACATGTCATCTGCAAACAGTGGTAATTTTGCTTCTTTCTTTATAAACTGGAGAGCTTTTATTTCTTTTCTTGCCTAATTTCTCTGACTAGGTCTTCCAGTACCATGTCAGATAGAAGTGGTGAGAGTAAGCACCCTTGTTTTGTTCCTGATTTTAGAGGGAAAGCTTTCAATATGGTGTTAGATGTGGCTTTTCATGTAAGTTGGGTTCATTCCCCTCTATTCCTAGTTTATTGAGTATTTTAACATGAAAAGGTGTTGAATTTTATCAAATGCTTTTTCTGCATCTATTAAGATAATCATGTGATTTTTATCCTTCATTCTGTTAATGTGATGTACCATGCTAATTGATTTTCATATGTTAAACATTAAACTATCCTTGCATCCCAGGGATAAATTCCACTTGCTCATGGTGTGTGATCCTTTTAACATGCTGTTAAATTTTGTTTGCTAGTATTTTGTTAAGGATTTTGTATCTATATTCATTAGAGATATTGGCCTGCAGTTTTCTTTTATTGTGGTGTCTTTTTTTCATTTAAACTTTAGTTACTTAAAATACAGTGCAATATTGGTTTCAGGAGTAGAATTCAGTGATTCATCACTTACATACAACACCCAGTGATATATGTGTACTTACTCCTTAATACCCATCCTCCATCTAACCCATCTCCCACACACCTCTTTCAATCAACCCTCAATTTGTTGTAATTAAGATCATTAAGATTTCTTGTGGTTTGTTTCTCTCTCTTCTCTTTTCCCCTCTGTCCCGTATGTTCATCTGTTATGTTTCTTAAATTCCACATAGGAATCAAATCATATATTTGTCTTTCTCTGATTGACTTATTTCATTTAGCATACTACATTCTAGCTCCACACATGTCACTGCAAGTGGCAAGATTTCATTCTTTTTGATGGCTGAGTAATATTCCATTATATCCATTATGTATACATATATACACATACATACCACATCTTCTTTATCCATTAGTCAGTCAATGGACACTTGGGCTCCATCCATAGTTTATTATTTATAATTCTGCTATAAAAATGGGGTGCATGTACCCCTTCAAATCCGTATTTTGTATTCTTTAGGGAAATACCTAATAGTGCAATTGCTGGGTTGTAGGGTAGCTCTATTTTTAGTTTCTTGAGGAACCTCCATACTGTTCTCTAGAGTGCCTGCACCAGTTCGCGTTCCCACTAATAGTACAAAAAGATTCCTCTTACTCCACATCCTCATCAGTACCTGTTGTTTCATGTGTTGTTAATTTCAGCTATTCTGACAGATGTGAGGTAGTATCTCATTGTGGTTTTCATTTGCATTTCCTTGATGATGAGTGATGTTGAGCATCTTTTCATGTGTCTGTTAGTCATCTGGATGTCTTCTTTGGAGAAGTTTCTATTCATGCCTTCTGCCCATTTGTTAACTGGTTTATTTGTTTATTGGGTGTTGAGTATGCTAAGGTCTTTAGATTTTTGATACTAACGCTTTATCCGATATGTCATTTGAAAACATCTCCCATTCCATTGGTTGCCTTTTAGCTTTGTTGATTGTTTCCTTACTGTGCAAAAGCTTTTTATCTTGATGAGGTACCACTAGTTCATTTTTGCTTTTATTCCCCTTACTTTGGGGATGTGTCAAGTAAGAAATTGCTGCGGCTGAGGTCAGAGAGGTTTTTTCCTGCTTTCTCCTCTAGGGTTTTGATAGTTTCCTGTCTTACATTCAGGTCCTTTATCCATTTTGAGTTTGTTTTTGTGTATGGTGTAAGAAAGTGGTCCAGGTTTGGGGCACCTGGGTGGCTCAGCCAGTTAAGTGTCCAACTTCGGCTCAGGTCATGATTTCGCGGTTTGTGGGTTTGAGCCCCACGTTGGGCTCTGTGCTTACAGCTCAGAGCCTGGAGCCTGCTTAGGATTCTGTGTCTCCTTCTCTCTGCCCTTCCACTGCTCATGCTTTCTCTCTCTCTCTCTCTCTCTCTCTCTCTCAAAAATAAATAAACATTAAAAAAATTTTTTTAAGTGATCCAGGTTCATTCTTCTGCATGTGACCATCCAGTTTTCCCAACAACATTTGCTGAAGAGCCTGTCGTTTTTCCATTAGATATTCTTTCTTGCTTTGTTGAAAATCAGCTGACCATATAGTGTGGACCATTTCTGTGTTTCCTATTCTGTTTCGTTGATCTATGTGTCTGTGTTTGTGCCAGCACTATACTGTCCTAATGACTACAGCTTTGTAATATAGCTTGAAATCTGGAATCATGATGCCTCCAGTTTTGTTTTTCTTTTTGAGGTTTGCTTTGACTATTTGGGGTCATTTGTGGTTCCATACAAATTTTAGGATTGTTTGTTTTAGCTCTGTGAAAAATGCTGGTGGTATTTTGACAGGATTTCATTAAATATGTAGATTGCTTTGGGTAATATGGACATTTTATCAATGTGTGTTCTTCCCACCCATGAGCATAGAATACTTTTCCATTTCTTTGTGTCCTCTTCAATTTCTTCCATAAGTGTTCTCTAGTTTTCAAAGTATAGATCTTTTACCTCTTTTGTTAGGTTTATTCCTGGGTATCTTCCCCCACTCCCCCAGATTTCTTGTTTTTTGTTGCAATTACTAGTGGGGTAGATTCCTTGATTTCTTTTTTGTTGCCTCGTTATTGGTGTACAGAAATGCAACCTATTTTTGCATGTTACTTTTATATCCTATGACTTTGCTGAGTTAATATATTAGTTCTAGCAATTTTTTGATGGAGTCTTTCAGGTTTTCTACATAGAGTATCTTATCATCTGCAAATAGTGAAACTTTGACTCCTTCCTTGCCGATTTGGATGCCTTTTGTTTCTTTTTGTTGTCTGATTGCTGAGGCTAAGACTTCTAGTATTTTATATTAAACAGTAATGGTGAGAGTGGACATCATTGTCTTTTTTCTGGCCATAGAGAAATGCTTTCAGTTTTTCCCCATCCAGGATGGTATTAGCTGTGGGTCTTTTGTAAATGGACTTCATGATCCTGAGGTATGTTCCACCTATCCCTACTTTGTTGAGGGTTTTTATCAAGAATGGATGGTGTCTTTTGTCACATGCTTTTTCTGCTTCTATTTACAGTATCATATGATTCTTATCCTTTCTTTTATTAATATGGTATATCATATTGAGTGATTTGTGAATATTGAACCAGCCCTGCAGCCCAGGAAAAAATCCCACTTGATCATGGTGAATAATTATTTTAATGTACTATTGAATTTGCTTTGGTAATTATCTTGTTGAGAATTTTTGCATCCATGTTCATTAGGATATCGGCCTGTGATTCCCCTTTTTAGTGGGATCTTTGTCTGGTTTTGGAATCAAGGTAATGCTGACCTCATAGAATGAGTTTAGAAGTTTTCCTTCCATTTCTATTTTTTGGAACAGTTTGAGAAGAATAAGTATTAACTCTTCTTTAAATGTCTAGTAGAATTCCCTGGGGAAGCCATCTGGCCCAGGACTCTGGTTTGTTGGGAGATTTTTGATTACTGATTCAGTTTCTTTGCTGGTTATGGGTCTATGTAAATTTTCTATTTCTTCCTGTTTCAGTTTGTGTAGTTTGTGAATTTCTAGGAATTTATCCATTCCTTGAGATTGCCCAGTTTGTTGGCATATAATTTTTTAAAAAATTTTTTTTTTCAACGTTTATTTATTTTTGGGACAGAGAGAGACAGAGCATGAACGGGGGAGGGGCAGAGAGAGAGGGAGACACAGAATCAGAAACAGGCTCCAGGCTCTGAGCCATCAGCCCAGAGCCTGACGTGGGGCTCGAACTCACGGACCGCGAGATCGTGACCTGGCTGAAGTCGGACGCTTAACCGACTGCACCACCCAGGCGCCCCTGGCATATAATTTTTTATGTGTATTCTCTTCTAATTGTTTGTATTTCTGTGGTGTTAGTTGTGATCTTTCCTCATTCATTTATGATTTTATCTATTTGGGTGTTTTCTCTTTTATTTTTGGTAAGTCTGGTTAGGGGTTTATCAATTTTGTTAATTCTTTCAAAGAAACACCTCTTAGTTTCATTAATCTGTTCTACTTTTTTTGTTTGTTTGTTTCTATTTAATTTATTTCTGCTTTAATCTTTATTATTTTCCTTTTTCTCCTGGCTCTGGGCTTTATTTAGTGTTCCTTTCTTGTGATGTCTTACTCTAACTTTGGTATCAAGGTAAAGCTGGCCTCATAACATGACTTTGGAAGTGTTCTCTTTAGTTTTTTGGAAGAGTTTGAGAATTATCATTAATTCTTTGAATGTTTGATCACAATCAAGAGTGAAAATATCTGCTCGTGGGCTTTTCTTTGTTGGGAGGGTTTTTTTTTTATTACTAATTCAATCTCCCTACCAATTATGGATCTATTCACATTTCCTATTTCTTTATGGTTGAGATGATTCTATGTTTCTTAGAATTTATCTATTTCTTCTAGGTTATCCAACTTATGGGCTATATTTGGTCAGGGTAGCCTTTTGTGATCTCTTTTTTTTTCTGTAGCGTCAGTTGTAATGTCTCCTTTTTTATTTCTGAGTTTATTTATTTGAGTCTTCTTTTTTTGTTGTTGTCATAGGTCTAGCTAATACTTTGTCAATGTTTTTATATTTTCCAAAAACCAACTTTTAGTTTTGCTGATGTTTTCTATTTTTTCTGTGTTCTATTTTGTGCTTTGATCTTTATTATTTTTTTTCCTCCTACTATCTTTATACTGAGTTTGTTCTTATTTTCTACCATTCTTTGAGTATAAAGTTAGACTGTTTATTTGACATCTTTTTTTTTCTTTTTTAAATATAAGCATTCATAGCTATAAATTTTTCTTAGTACTGCTTTTGCTGTACCCCGTTAGGTTTTGGTGCATTATTTTTTGTCTTTGTTTGTTTCAAGATAATTTCTAGGGGTACCTAGGTGGCCCTAGTTAAGAGTCCAACTTTGGCTCAGGACATGATCTCATGGTTGATGAGTTCGAGCCCCACATTGGGGTCTCTGCTGTCAGCATAGAGCCTGCTTCGGATCTTCTGCCTCCCTCTCTCTGCCCTCTCTCTGCATGCACTTTCTCTCTCAAAAATAAACAATTTTTTAAAAAGATAATTTCTAATTTCCCTTTTGATTTCTTCTTTGACTCATTCATTGCTCAAGTATGTTGCTTATATTTTCACACATTTGTGAATATTCAAGTTTTCCTTCTGCTAATGATTTCTAGTTTTATTTCAATGTGATCAGAAAAGACATCTGGGGGACACTTCGGTGCCTCAGTCTGCTAAGAGTCCAACTCTTGATTTCTGCTCAGGTTATGATCTCATGGTTCATGATCTTGAGGCCCCCACTGGGCTCCACACTGACAGTGCAGAGCCTGCTTAGGATTCTCCCTCTCCCTCTCTCTCTCTACCCCTCCCCTTGCTCTCTCTCTCTGTCTCTCAAAATAAATAAATAAACATTAAAAAAAAGACAGGGTTGCCTGGGTGGCTCAGTTGGTTAAGTGTTTGACTTCAGCTCAGGTCATGATTTCACAGCTCATGAGTTCAAGCCCCATCCTGTCAGGCTCTGTGCAGACAGCTCAGAGCCTGGAGCCTGCTTTGGATTCTGTGTCTCCCTCTCTCTCTGATCCTCCCCCATTCTCTCTCTCAAAAAAAGAACATTAAAAATTATTTTTAAAGACACTTGGTATAATTTCATTCTTCTAGAATTTGCTAAGTTTTGCTTATAACTTAACATGTGATCTATCCTGGAAAATGTTCCCTGTGCACTTGAGAAGAATATATATTCTATTCCTGTTGAGTGGGATGTTCTGTTAGGTGCATTTGGCCTAAGGGGGCCAATTTAAATCTTATTTTAGCATAATGGAAAGTATCTATATCAATTTTGTTCCAGTCTCACCTTCTTAAATCATTCTGTTTAACCCAGAAATCTGTTCTCCCACACCTTCTCCAGCACTCCAGATGCCTCACTGATCTGTTTTTTTATTGTCAACAGTAGCATCAGTAGTATAAGCTACCTGTATCTTATTATACCATCTGTTTATTCATTGTGAATATTCTTATTGCCTATTTTCCTCTTTTAGAATATATGCTAAGGAAAGGCAAAGATTTTTGGCAGTGTTATGCACTGGTAAATAGTTCTTGTGATAAGATAGATTCCCATGAAATTGTGTAGAATAAAAGAATAAGCAAAAAGCATTAATATTGCTAACCACTATTTATTTATTGATTAGGTTAAATGAATCTAATGTTAAAATCAGAACTTGAATCCCAGCTGGGGGGACACCTGGGTGGTTAGTAGGTTAAGCACTCAACTTCGGCTCAGGACATGATGTCACAGTTCACGAGTTCCAGCCCCGCCTTAGGCTCACAGCCTGGAGCCTGCTTCAGATTCTGTGTCTCCCTCTCTCTATTCCCCTCCACCACTCATGCTCAGTCTCTCTCTCAAAAATAAAAACATTTCTTAAAAAATTTTTAAAAAAAAGAACTTGAATCCAAGCTAGGATTCCCAGCCTGGCTAAGTTATTTAAATGTTCTGCACCTCAGTTTTCTCATCTGGAAAAAAATCATAGAATCTGACTCATTTGGCCATAAAAAATAAGTGAAATAATCACATAAAACAATCTACTGCAGTATCAAAGAATAGTAATTGTTGTTGTTAGAAGATAAATGTGATATGCTGAAGTTAAACTAAATCCACCTCATTTAACAACATAAGTAGCAAAATGTGTACTTTTCTTACCATTTCCAATAAATGGAAAAGTAATTGGCACTATTCAAGTCCATCCAAATGTCAGAGACTTACCCCAGCCTAGAGAATTTTTTTAATTTGATGGTGCTATTTCCAGCTAAGGACCAATGGACACAAGTAGGGGAAGTGCCTGGAAAGCATGAAGCCAAGTTTAAAACTGGAGAAGAGGAATACTACCAGAAAGAGTTTACTTGGATAATGCATCAGCTTGAACAAGATTGTTAATGGATTTGCATACATACCTTTAAATGGTACAATGATATTTTTTTTATTAGACTGTTTTTAGAGCAGTTTTAGAGTTACAGCAAAATTGACAGGAAGGTACAGACATTTTCAATATACAGCCATCTTGCACATCCACACAGAACCCCCACAATCAAGATACTGAGCCAGAGTGGTACTTTTGTTACAACAGATACACCTATCTTGAGACATCATTATCACCAAAACCCACATCTTGGATTTGTACATGTCAATGCTTTTCAGAAATTATATGACTTAGGATATGCTACCAAAACTAAAAAAATTTCCTCCCTGCATTTTTTCAGTTGCAGTGTAATTAACAAAGCGTGATATTAGTTTGAGGTATAAATATAATGATTCAACAATTCTACACATTGCTCATCGCTAATCAAGATAAGTGCTAATCAAGATCCCTTATCTATTTCAAAGCTCCTCCCACTCACCTCCCCCCTGGCAACCATCAGTTTTTCTCTGTATTTAAAAGTCTATGTTTTGGAGATTTTTTTTTGTCTGTTTATTTGTTTTGCTTCTAAAGTTCCACATGTAAGATCTCATTCTTATTTATGAGATTTATGAGTAAAATTCCATTGAATGTATATATATACTACTTTGTTATTCATTCAACTATAGAGGGACACTTGGGTTGCTTCCATATCTTGACTATTGTAAATAATGCTGCAATAAACATGGAAGTGCATATATCTTTTCAAATTGAAGTTTTCCTTTTCTTTGGGAAAATACCCAATAATGGATCATATGGTAATTCTATTTTTTTTATTTAAATCCAAGTTAGTTAACATATAGTATAATAATGATTTCAGGAGTAGAATTTAGTAATATCTCACTTACATACACCACCTAGTGCTCATCCCAAGTGCCCTCCCTAATGCTCATCACCTATTTAGCCCATTCCCCCACCCAACATCCTTCCAGCAACCCTCAGTTTGTTCTCTGTATTTAAGAGTTGGTTTGCCTCCCTCTCCGTTTTTATCTTATTTTGCTCCCCCTCCCCTATGTTCATCTGTTTTGTTTCTTAAATTCCAAATACGAGTGAAATCATATATTTGTCTTACTCTGACTAATTTCACTTAGCATAAGACACTGTAGTTCCATCCATTTTGTTGCAAATTGCAACATTTCATTCTTTTTGATTGCTTAGTAATATTCCTGAGTGTGTGTGTGTGTGTGTGTGTGTGTGTGTGTGTGTGTGTGTATCACATCTTCCTTATCCATTTGTCAGTTGATGGACATTTGGGCTTTTTCCATAAATTGGCTATTGTTGATAGTGATGCTGTAAAAATTAGGGTACACTTTTGATTCAGCATTTTTATATCCTTTGATAAATACCTACTAGTGCAATTGCTCAGTCATAGGGTAGTTCTATTTTTAACTTTTTGAGTAACCTCCGTACTGTTTTCCAGAGTGGCTGCACCAGTTTGTATTGCCATCAGCAGTGCAAAAGTGTTCCCCTTTCTCTGCATCCTCGCCAACATTTATCGTTTCCTGAGTTGTTCATTTTAGCCATTCTGACAGATGTGATGTGGTATCTCATTGTGGTTTTGATTTGTATTTCCCTGATTATGAGTGATATTGAGCATTTTTTCATGTGTCTGTTAGTCATCGGGATGTCTTCTTTGGAAGTGTCTATGCATGTCTTTTGCCCATTTCTATTTTTAATATTTTGAGGAATCTCCATACTGTTTTTCCATAATGGCTGCACCAGTTGCATTCCCACCAACAGTGCATAAGTGTTTCTTCTCTTCCACATCCTCACCAACACTTGTTATTTCTTGTGTTTATGACCTTGACCCTTCTGACAGATATAAGGTGATATCTCATTGTAGTTTTGATTTGCATTTCTGTAATTATTAGTGATGTTGAACATCTTTACATGTGTCTTTTGGCCATCTGTATGTCTCCTTTGGGAAAAAAAAATGTGTATTCAGGTTCTCTGCCCATTTTTTAACCAGATTATGTGGTTTTGCTTTTTGTTTGTTTGGTGTTGAGTTGTATAAGTACTTAATATATTTTGGACATTAACCCCTTATCAGATATATCATTTGCAAATATCTTCTTCCATTAAGTAAATTGGCTCCTTGTTTTATTGTTATATTCCTTTACTCTGCAAAAGCTTTTCATTTTGATGTAGTTTTAAATAGTTTAATTTTGTTTCCCTTTCCTCAGCAGACATCTAGAAAAAAATGTTTCTACAGTGGATGTCAAATAAATGACCATTTATGTTTTCTTTTTATGGTTTCAGGCCTCACATTTAGATCATTAATCCATTTTGAGTTTGTTTTTGTGTATGGTGTAAGAAAATGCACTTCATTCTTTTGCTTATAGCTGTCAAGCTTTCCCAACACCATTTGTTGAAGAAGATGTCTTTTCCCATTATATATTCTTGTGTCCTTTGTTGTAGATTAATTGACCCTGTAAATGTGGGTTTGTTTCTGGGCTGTCTAATCTGTTCCATTGATCTGTGTATCTATTTTTGTGCCAGTTCCACATTGTTTTTATTACTACATGTTTGGATTGTGATACCTCCAGCTATGTTTGGGTTGGGTATTTGGGGTCTTTTGGTATTGCTTTGGTTATTTGGGGTCTTTTGTGGTTCCATACAAATTTTAGTATTCTTTGTTTTAGTCCTGTGAAGAATTTTTTTGGAATTTTGATAGGGATTGCATTAAATCTGTAGATTGCTTTGGGTAATATGGACATTTTAACAATGTTGGTTCTTCCAATCCATGAGCATGGAATATCTTTTCAATTGTTTATATCGTTTTCAGTTTCTTTTCTCAATGTTTTAAAATTTCAGAGTACAGGTCTTTCACTTTCTTGGTTAAGTTTATTTTTAGGTATTCTTTCTGGTGCAATTGTAAATGGGACTGTTTTCTTAATTTTCTGCTACTTCATTATAAGTGTAGAGAAATGCAATATACTTCTGTATATTAATTCTTATCCTTCAACTTTACTTAATTCATTTATCAGTTGCAGTAGTTTTCTGGTGCAGTCTTTGGGTTTTCTATATACAGTATCATGTCATCTACAAATAGTGAAAGTGCTACTTCTTCTTTACCAATTTGGATGTCTTTCATATATTTTTTTGTCTGATTCCTGTGGCTGGGACTTACAATACTGTGTTGAATAAAAATGATGGAGTGGACATCCTTGTCTTATTCCTGATCTTAGAGGAAAAACTCTCAGTTCTTTTTACCATTGAGTATGGTCTTAGCTGTGGATTTTCATATATGGTCTTTATTATGTTGAAGTATGTTTCCTCTAAACCCTTGTTGAGAGGTTTTATCATGAATGGCTGTTGTACTTTGTCAAATGTTTTTTGTTTTGTTTTGTTTTTTGTTTTTCTGTATCTACTGCGATGATCATATGGTTTTCATCCTTTCTCTTGTCACCATTAAACCAGACTCATGGGAAACTTAGAGGGAATTCTTCAAGTGGAAAGGAAATGTTATTATCAGGAGTAAAAAATCTATGGAAGGAAAAAAATTCACAGGTAAATACAAAGAATAATAAAAGTAGTATATTAATCACTTATAAAACCAGTTTGGAGGTTAAATCACAAAAGCAGTAAAATTAATTTTATCTATAAAAATAAGTCAACTGTTCATAAAATAAAAGGATGTAACATATGACATCATATACATAAAATGTGGGAGGGAGGTAAAAATTTTTGCTTTTATATTAGATTCAAACTTAAGTGACCATCTACTTAATATAGACTGCTATAAAAATAAGATGTTACATATGAAACTAATGGTTACCACAAATCAAAAACCTATAAGAGATGAAAAGAAAGGAATCCAAGCATAACATAAATGAAAACCATCATCACAAGGGAAGTGAGGAAGAGAAGAAAGATAGCAAAGAACTACAAAAACAACCAAAAAATAAGTAACAAAATGGTAGCAAGTACACACCTATCATTAACTACTTTATATGTAAATGGACAAAATGCTCCAACCAAATGGTACAGACTCACTGAATGAATAGAAAGCAAGACCAATTTATATGCTGCCTACAGGAGACTCACTTTAGACCTAAAGATACATGCAGATTGAAAGTGAAGGGATGGAAAAACATTTACCATGCAAATAGAAGCAAAAGGAAAGATGGGGGAGTAATACTTATGCCAAACTAAACAAACTTAAAAAAAAAATACTGTAACAAGACGTAAAGAAGGACATTACATAATGGTAAAGAAAATAATCCAACAAGAGGATACAACAATTGAAAATACTTATGCCTCCAACATGAAAACACCTAAATATATAAAGCAACTATTAACAGATATAAAGGAAGAAAATGAAAGAAATACAATAATAGTAGGGGACTTTAATACCCACCTACATCAATGGATAGATCATCCAGACAGAAAATCAACAAGGAAACAGTGGTTTTGAATGACATATTGGAGCAAATGGATATAACAGATACATTCAGAACATTCCATGCAAAAAGAACAGAATACAAATTCTTTTCAAGTACACATGGTACATTCTCCAGAATAGATGACATGTTAAGCCAATTCTCAAAACAATTCTCAATAAGTTCAAAAATATTAAAATGATATCATGCATCTTTTTTTGTCATGTTTTTATTTATTTTTGAGAGAGAGAGAGAGAGAGAGAGAGAGAGCAAGCAGGGGAGGGGCAGAGAGAGAGGGAGACATAGACCTGAAGCAGGCTCCAGGCTCTGAGTTGTCAGCACAGAGCCTGATGCAGGGCTTGGATCCACAAACCATGAGATAGATCATGACCTGAGCTGAAGTCAGAGGTTTACCCAACTGAGCCACCCAGGTGCCCTATCATGTATCTTTTTAACCACAGTGGTATAAAACTAGAAATCAGTCGTAGGAAAAAATCCAGAAAGAACATAAATACATGGAGGCTAAATACATACGACTAAATAATAAATGGATCAACCAAAAAACCAAAAGGAAAACAAAAAATACATGGTGACAATTGAAAATAAAAACAATGGTCCAAATTCCTTGGGCCACCTCAAGAAAAAGAAAAATCTTAAATAAACAATATAACCATATACCTAAAGGACCCTGAAAAAAAAAGCAAAGCCAAAAGCCAATAGAAGAAAGGAAATAATAAAAATTAGAGCATAAATAAATGAAATAGAGATTAAAAACACAATAGAATAGATTAATAAAACCAGGACTTGGGTCTTGGAAAGATCAACAACATTGAGGAACCTTTTAGCCGGATCCGTTAAGAGAAAAAGAGAGAGGACTCAAATAAATAAAATCAGAAATGAAGGAGAAGAGGTTATAACAGACACCACAGAAATACAAAGGATTATGAGAATATTATGAAAAATTATATGGCAAAAATTTGGACATCCTGAAGAAATGGATAAATTCCTAGAAACATAACCTCCCAAAACTGAATCGGGAATAAAGAGAACATTTGAACAAACCAATTACCAGCAATGAAATTAAATCAGTAATCAAAACCTCCCAACAAACAAAAGTCCAGGACCAGATAGCTTTACAGGTGAATTCTACTAAACACTTAGTGAGTTAATACCTATTCTTTTCAAGCTATTCCATAAATAGAAGAGGGAGGAAAATTTCAAAATACATTCTGGGAGACCAGCATTACGCTAATGCCAAAACCAGATAAAGACAATACAAGTAAAGAAAACTACAGTCCAGTGTCTTAATGAACGTAGATGCAAGAATCCTCAACAAAATATCAGAAACTAAATCCAACAATACATTAAGAGAATCATTCACCACAATCAAGTGGAATTTATTCCAGGGGTGCCAGTGTGGTTCAGTATTTACAAATCAGTCAACATGTTATATCACGTTAACAAGAGAAAGGATGAATACCATACCTTCTCTGCATTCTTAACAATGTCTTGTTAGAAGAAAGGCAAAAAGACAATTTTCTTACACCATTCACGAAAACAAATTCAAAATGGATAAAGGACCTGAATGTAAGACAGGAAACCATCAAAACCCTCGAGGAGAAAGCAGGAAAAAACCTCTCTGACCTCAGCCGCAGCAATTTCTTACTTGACACATCCCCAAAGCAAAGCAAGGGAATTAAAAATAAAAATGAACTATTGGGAACTCACGAAGATAAAAAGCTTCTGCACAGCAAAGGAAACAATCAACAAAACTAAAAGGCAACCAACGGAATGGGAAAAGATATGTGCAAATGACATATCGGACAAAGGGCTAGTATCCAAAATCTATAAAGATCTCACCAAACTCTACACCCGAAAAACAAATAATACAGTGAAGAAATGGGCAGAAAACATGAATAGACACTTCTCTAAAGAAGACATCCAGATGGCCAACAGGCACATGAAAAGATGCTCAACGTTGCTCCTCATCAGGGAAATACAGATCAAAACCACACTCAGATATCACCTCATGCCAGTCAGAGTGGCCAAAATGAACAATCAGGAGACTATAGATGCTGGCGAGGATGTGGAGAAACGGGAACCCTCTTGCACTGTTGGTGGGAATGCAAACTGGTGCAGCCACTCTGGAAAACAGTGTGAGGTTCCTCAAAAAATTAAAAATAGACCTACCGTATGACCCAGCAATAGCACTGCTGGGAGTTTACGCAAAGGATACAGGAGTGCTGATGCATAGGGGCACTTGTACCCCAATGTTTATAGCAGCACTTTCAACAAGAGCCAAATTATCGAAAGAGCCTAAATGTCCATCACCTGATGAATGGATAAAGAAATTGTGGTTTATATACACAATGGAATACTACATGGCAATGAGAAAGAATGAAATATGGCATTTGGTAGCAACGTGGATGGAAATGGAGAGTGTTTTGCTAAGTGAAATAAGTCATACAGAGAAAGACAGATACCATATGTTTTCACTCTTATGTGGATCCCGAGAAACTTAACAGAATACCATGGAGGAGGGGAAGGAAAAAAAAAAGGTTAGAGAGGGAGGGAGCCAAAACATAAGAGACTCTTAAAAACTGAGAACGAACTGAGGATTGATGGGGGTGGGAGGGACGGAAGGGTGGGTGATGGGTATTGAGGAGGGCACCTGTTGGGATGAGCACTGGGTGTTGTATGGAAACCAATTTTACAATAAATTTCATATTTATAAATAAAAAATAATAAATAAATAAATAAATAAATAAATAAATAAAGGCAAAAAGACAATTAACCAGAACTTTCCAACACTGTGTTAAAAATATGGTGTTCTAAATATTAAGCTTTTAAAAGTCCACTCATGGCTATATGAAAATTATTCTTTAAACTAATAGTAACATTCTTCATTTCATTCTAATATTCTTTTCTACCATAACTACTAGAAAACCTTTTTTCTTCACACCACACCATCCTCTCTTCACTTTTACATCCTGTCTCAACCAGTTTTTTAGGTTTCTATTCACAGTTATGATCCTCCCTCCTGAAATGTCAGCTCTGGCCACCTAGGGGGAGATTAACCCCCACTGTAATTATGCCTACACTTGCAAGCTGATTGGAGAGTACCCCAATCACAGAAGCTAATTCTGTAAACATTTAGTATTCCTGTATAAACGTGGATTTAACCCTGAAATGGTCTGTAAACATACAAAATAAGTATATAAGGCACAGCTCAGAGCAAAAAAAGAAGTATGGTGTCCTGCCAAAATTTTCATGTGCTACTTGCTTAGATTGCCAAACACTGTTCAGGGACCAGTATTACATGGGGCAGCCTTTGGACTGGGGTGACTTATTTCCCTGTGTTAATCAAATTTCTTATAAATCTATTCAATAAAGCTATTTTATATTTAAAATTTTGAATTATTTATTAAATCCCCAGTGTGTATGTATGAGTGTGTGTGTGTGTGTGTGTGTGTGTGTATTTAGCTTGTGTTTTAGGTATTGTTCGCTCTAGTGATTTATACAAATTTACTGAATTATTCAGAAGTAGATTAAAAAAAGAAGTAGAGAAATAAATTGAATATGAAAGGTAAAATAACATGTGGGCAAATCCATAGATTTTTCATTACATCCCATCCTAATGCAAGCTTTCATTTTGTTTTGTTTTTTAATTGTCAAGTTAAAATTCACTAAAATTAGGTTAAAGGATGTCATCCAAATTAGAATAGTCACAAAGATGGATAAAAACTTGTCACAGCTAGATAATAGATAATCGATTGTCAAAGGATGTCTTGGAGGAAAGAAAATACACTTATGATAATATTTATGAGCCTTTATTAAAAACGTAGTTTAAATTCACAAAAGCTAAAAAGCAAACAAAAATGAGATGAAAACGAAGGTACAGCTATACTGTGTACAGATTTAGATTTTGATTCTCCACAGCCCTTTGTCTAAAATGTTGCAGCTGAAATTAGCCCTATTTAAAGATGGAACCATCCTTATACATCTGCATTTAACCAAATTCCTATCTTTACTTCATCTTCATTTAAATGTAGAATTTGAGGGGCACCTGGGTGGCTCACCTGGTTAAGCATTCGACTCTTGGTTTTCACCTTAGGTCATGATCTCATGGTTGGTAAGTTTGAGCCGTTCTGAGAGCCTGCTTGGGATTCTTTCTCTCTCTTCCTTTCTATCCCTCCCCTGCTGGCATTTCTCTCTCTCTCTCTCTCTCTCTCTCTCAAAATAAATAAATAAAAATTAAATGTAGACCTGGAGACAATCTGCCTATTTTTCCAACTTTATTTTTTTAAATGTTTATTTATTTCTGAGACAGAGAGAGACAGAGCATGAGTGGGGAGGGGCAGAGAGAGAGGGAGACAGAGAATCTGAAGCAGGCTCCAGGCTCTGAGCTGTCAGCACAGAGCCCAATGCGGGGCTCAGACTCACAAACCATGAGATCATGACCCAAGCCAAAGTCAGTGGCTCAACCTACTGAGCCACCCAGGCACCCCTCAAACTTTATTCATCAGAAATGTTTAAAAACCCTTGCATTACCTTTTACTGCCTAAATCATGTAGGTTTGGACCAATCATAACTACTTTTTTGTCAAATCAAGTTTTACCCAGCCCACATGACCAAATTGTGTCAATACTACTGAGAGACACTAGCTTTTTGACTTCAGAATCAATTTTAAATTCTTAATATACTTCTTTCTTTAACCTCTGACTCAAGAAAGAAAAGCCTGCAGGCAATGCCAATCCAACTTAATGTGATAGTTCTTTGTTTAACTGCATTTTACCAAAAGGAATAAAAATCTGTGTTACGATTTTATGCACCATGGTTTTTATACATCATTGGTTTTATAGTTTTGTTGAATATTACTTACTCTTTCTCATTAAATTTTCCTAGAACTTACTATATTTAAGATGTGGTAATATTTTCTTTTTTCAAAATGAAATATGAGTAGCCATTAAAAGTAGTTTACTGCTGGGGCGCCTGGGTGGCGCAGTCGGTTAAGCGTCCGACTTCAGCCAGGTCACGATCTCACGGTCTGTGAGATCGAGCCCCGCGTCAGGCTCTGGGCTGATGGCTCGGAGCCTGGAGCCTGTTTCCGATTCTGTGGCTCCCTCTCTCTCTCTCTGACCCTCCCCCGTTCATGCTCTGTCTCTCTCTGTCCCAAAAATAAATAAACGTTGAAAAAAAAAAAAAATTTAAAAAAAAAAAAAAAAAAAAAGTAGTTTACTGCAAAAGATTTGGTCTCACTTTCAGGTAACATTTTTTACTACATTTGCTTTCTACTTAATTTCAGAAATGTATCTAACTCTACTGAATTTATTTATTTCTCCTTAATGAATCAATGTAATTATGAGGGTTTCATCAATGTATAAGTACATACAGCTATTAACATAATGTTTGTATCTAATTTACCTTAAATCTCCGACTTGAAACGGTTTTCCTTTCTTTTTATTTTATCTTAATGAAAACTCACTGTGTATATTAAGAATAATATTTAAAAGAGAAGTCACATTTGAATTATGGAAGAATAGTCACAACCCTGAATAGTCACAATCATCCAGGATGATTAAATATCTGAATTTGACATTTTCTTCTTTCCCCAACTGGTACAAACACATGACACTTTATTTTTTCTAGTTCAAAAATCTCACACAAAGTCAGCTACACTAGAAGCTGATGCTATTTGCTCTAACCTTTCTACAACACTGCCAGTTCAAGAAAACAGATGGTCTATTCTTAAGTAAGTATTTAAGGGGGAAAAAAAGAACAACTCTGCACCTAAATTGGAAAAGAATGAAAATGTATGTAAGTGTATGAAAATGTAAGTATTTTTCACAGTATTACTCTTAAATTACATTCACCCAACCCTGTTTTTATGTAGATCCTATTTTTATTTCATTAGATTGGTTTCATCTTTTTTTCAATGTTTTGTTTTCTTTAATTAAAAAAATTGTGTTCAGGTATAATTAACATAGTGTTATAGTAGTTTCAGGTATGAATATAATGATTCAATAATTCTATATATTATACATTGCTCATCAAGATAAATGTACTCTTGATCCCCTTTATCTATTTCGACCCTTCCCCACCCACCTCCCCTCAGTTTGTATTCTGTATTTAAGAGTCTGTTTTTGTCTTTGTTTTTTGTATCTTAAATTCCACATATAAGTGAAATCATGTGGCTATTTGTCTTTGATTTATTTCACTTAGCATTATACTCTCTAGGTCCATTTATGTTGTTGCAAATGGCAAGGCCTGATTCTTTTCTTTTTTAAGTTTATTCATTTTGAGAGAGAGAGAGAGAGAGAGAGAGAGCACTCGTGAATGTGAGCAGAAAGAGGCGGGGGAGCAAAGAGAGAGAGAATCCCAAGCCAGCTCCTTACTGTCAGGGCACAGCCCCATGCCCAACGCAGAGCTCAAACTCAGGAACCATGAGATCATGACCTAAGTATAGGTGACCTAAATATATGATCATGATCATAAATATATATGTACGTATTTCTTTATATATATAAATATATATGTACATATTTCTTTATATATATAAATAGATATATATGTACATATATATTTATATATATAAATATATACCACTTCTTTTTTCATCGATGGATGGAGATACTTGGGTTGTTTTCATATCTTGACTTTTGTAAATAATGCTGCAGTAAACATAGGGATGCATATATCTTTTCAAATTGATATTTTCATTTTCTTTGAGTGAATACCCCACAGTGGAATTACTGGATGATATGGCAATTCTATTTTTAGTTTTTTAAGGAAGCTCCATACTGTTTGCACCATGGCTACACCAGTCTGCATTCCCACCAACAGTACACAAGGATTCCTTCTCCGCATCATCTCTGACCCTCATTATTTCTTGTGTTTTTTATTTTAGCCATTCTGACAGGTGTAATGTGTTATCTCATTGTAGTTTTAATTTGTATTTCTGTAATGATTAGTGATATTGAGCATCTTTTCATGTGTCTGTTGACCATTTGTATGTCTCCTTTGGAAAAAGGTCTATTCAGGTCCTTAGTCCATTTTTTCATCAGATAAATAAGATGTATAAGTTCTTTATACATTTTGAACATTAACCCCTTATCAGATACATCATTTGCAAATATCTTCTCCCATTCAGTAGGTTCCTTTTTTGTTTTAATAGTTTCCTTTGCTGTGAACAAGCTTTTTATTTTGGTGTTTCCATATCTTCTTTTGATTATCATGCCTTGAAATAGTAAGTGCAAAAAGGCTGTGGATACAGGCCTGCAGCAGGCTACCCAGATATTTGTCCAGGATAATAATGAACCATCAGTAAACATATTTATTTTTATTTACTTTCATGTAATATTGTCTTTCAGTTAGTTATAAATTCACTTGGGTGCCCATCTAGTCCACATTTTATTATCATGCCCAAAAGACCATCAAAAATATCTATGCCATTGGGGTGCATGGGTGGCTCAGTCAGTTAAGCATCTGACTCTTGATTTCAGCTCACGTCATGATCTCATGGTTCGTGGGAGAGCTCTGCATCAGGCTCTGTGCCCACAGCAGGGAGCCTGCTTGGGATTTTCTCTCTCTCTCTCTCTCTCTCTCTCTCTCTCTCTCTCTCTCTCTGCCTCTCCCTCTCTCACTCTCTCTCTCTCAAAATAAATAAACATAAAAATATCTACGTCACATTTCTTTTTTTTTAATGTTTATTATTTTTGAGAGAGAGAAAGACACAGAGCAAGCAGGGGAAAGGTAGAAAGAGAGGGAGACACAGAATTGGAAGCAGGCTCAAGGCTCTGAGCTATCAGCACAGAGCCCAACGTCGGGCTCAAACTCACAGACTGTGAGGTCATGACCTGAGCTGAAGTCAGCCGCTTAACCAACTGAGCCACCCAGGCGCCCCTCTATGTTACATTTCTTATCAAATTTCAGATATACTATGCTTACAGCATTTTCCAAATATTCCTGGTCAAGATCACTATTTTTAGAAACTTTTGATAATTCAGTATTACTTAATCTTAGCCATCCATCCTATATCCGAATGATTACCATTTGCTTTCTGAAAGCTCAAAAGCCATCTTATAAAAATTCATTCTAGAATTTTACCATGACTTTGAACTCCATGAAATATTATGTTTTGTAGATAGACTCATCATTACTTTTTAAAATTACGGCCTTTTCTTATTCTCATTCTTATTTCTCATAATTTTATGCCTTTATACAGTAGGTTAAGTTCTGGGAAATCACTAAGTGTGTGTCTTAGGATCCAGGAATTCCCAAAATGGAAAGTAGCCTGAAGTGGTCCAGAAATGGAAAAAAGAAATAAAAGCTTGCCAGTGGTTGTCATTTTTATGGTATATATGGTTAGCTCTATAAGCTAATTCTTAAGACTTTAATTAACTTCATTTAGAAAATATCACAGTGCCTGCATTTTAACAGATTTACACACTAAGAGTATACCAGCCTAATCATTCTTGTCTACACACCTCCACTTTTTCCCTTTCTATACACTGAAATAATAAAAATAATAAAGTATGTAATTGGATTAAAATATCAGGCTATTGTGTAGTGATTTAAGACTAGAGGAAATAGAGTCTATCTATATTTGATTTTTTGTTATTGCTATTGTAATTATAATTAAGAACAAGACTGTTGAAATAAAACAATATCAGATATAGTACACTTATTCTGCATACATGTCTTTTTGGATAATAAAATATAGGAATAAACAACAAATAGAAATATAGCTCATCAATATTTATCCCATATAAGCTATGTCAGTTTTTTCCTAAAAATAAATCCAGGGAATTTGCAATACTTTTTTGGATATTTGGATTACTTGGGATTTTTCAAATGAAAAGTTTCCAAGGAGATGTGATTAATACCATGTACATGTTGTTTCCATATATTAGCAGACTTCCCTATTTAAGCATATATTTTGGAAGCATATTTGACTTTGATAGCTTATAACATATTCATTTTGAATGCAGAATATATATATATATATATATATATAGTATAACATATATATAAAACAAGTATATATATATATATGCATATATATATATACATATACATATATGCATATATACATATACTTTTTTAGGCATCCATGTAACACATTATGTGTTTCTATTTCAAATGTATTAAATTATACAAAACTGAGAAAACTAATACTCATTTTCATAGACTTATACATTAACATATAAGGTATATACTTCTATTTCCCTTTTTCTTTTTGTTTTCCAATTCCATTCATTTGTTCTCTTATTTGCTTAAAAATTGAGTGCCTACTATATGAAAGTCTTCAGTTATACTCTAAAGAATAAGATTAAAATATATATAACATAATTATATATATATAACTTAATTATATATAGTGTATAGTGTCCTTACCTCGACTGTTCCTAATTATATATAGTGTGTATATATATATATATATATATATATATATATATATATATATATAACTTAATTATATATAGTGTATAGTGTCCTTACCTCGACTGTTCCTAATTCTTTCCAAACTGGTATCAGTAGAAAAGCAAATGTATAAACCAACAACTTTCTCTTAGTATGATAAAGTGAATGCCTGTGTCAGGTATGATGAAAACAGAAAGAAAGACATAGCTGCATTTGCCAGGAGAGGATGCTTACATGGGTGGGAATAAGAGCTGCTAACATTTGCTTATGGCATATTGCCGCTTCTTTCTGCTATCACTCATAAACAGTTGATCCCCCTACTACTCCATAATCCATCATCTCCAAATTGATGTGGCCGATTTGCATTTCATTGCTTAGATCAGTGATACACATTGCCATACTACTATTAATGATTATAAAGAGTGTAAAAAGTGCTTAACTTACAATCAGGGTAGAACTGGAACACTTGGGAGACTATGTAAGACCCAATTAATATTAATTAATGATAATGTCAGTACACTTCAGACTGTACTTTCTTCTGCAAATTAAAATGATGTGATGAGAATAAACCGGCAGTTGGGATGTTTCATAGAACAAAGATACTTTTTCCTTCCATCTCTCTTAATCAGTTGCTTATGTTTACTTTTAAAAATTACATTTTCATAACAACATGGACACAGTACCTCCCGCCAGTATTTTCTTTCTTTCTTATTATTTGTGTGTGTGTGTGTGTGTGTGTGTGTGTGTGTGTGTGTGTGTTTGTATCTCTAGGGGACGTGGAGAACTATTCCATCTGTGGAAGACTTGTGATGAAGTTCCTTGCAGTTCTTTTAATGATTATGAAATGAAGAATTTGACTTAGTTCAAGCAGCCATACTTGTAGTCATTACACCTGCAGCCTCCTTGTGCATCAGTCCTAGGGCATCATGCCAAAAGATGAAATGGCGTTTTGATTGGATAAATCTAATAGCTCATGGGTATAATGCCATGCTTCCTTGACTTATGTTTGTGTTGTTGTTGTTGTTGTTGTGGGGTTTTGGGGTTTTGGTTTTTTTGTTTGTCTGTTTGTTTTTAGTACATGATAGGAAACCCTCAAACATTATGATGTAGGCATTGCAGTGCTCAGCACAGGACAACTCAAGCAAACAAAAGACATCATAACTCACAGGTGTTATATCTTATCTATAAATTACCAGCCGCTATGGCTGACAGTGAGGAACTGACCCCCATCCATCTCCACATTGCATTCAGCTCTCACAAAGTCTATGAGCAAAGAAGTAAAACATGATTTATGATAAGTTGCAAGATACCACGCTTGCATATTGCTGTGTGTGGAGCAGAGATCAATTCGTGGCTTACAAATTTGTCACAGGACAGTGCATCTTCCAGTCTGCCACCTTCAAATTAAGTGTCATGATGAGAGAAAAATATGGCAATGTCTTGGGAAAAAATAGCACATTTTGATTAGGTTACAGAAATGGTGTGGGATAACAAAAGACAGGAAACTAGAGTTCTCACTTGGTCACAGCATTCAGTTTAAGATCAAGGAGATAAAAATAGGAGAGCAAATACATAAAATGGAAGAAGAATCCTTATAACTAAATGAAGATGGCATTTGAGATTGTAACATAGAAGAAAAAACATTATTGGTCATTCCCAAGGGAGCTGACCTACCTCTAGCTCCTATTAATTCTAAACATTGGGAGGGAAACCAGCTTGGAGCTTTATATTCAAATAAATTTATGCATGAATCACCATTCTGTGAATATTTATTTGGAAAATTTTAATTTATGTTATTTCTTATTTTATGGCTTTGAAGGTGAGGCAGATTAGGGACAGATGATCAAATGGTGGACACTTTTATTTCTTTTTCTAAAAACAACTGTAAATTATTCTTATTTTAAGGCTTAGACTTAAAAATCTATCTTGGGCTAATGAGTAGGGCAATTAAACAATTAAAATACTGCTGACTCATAAATATAAAATAAAAATAAAAAAAATAAAAAGGATGGGGTGCCTGGGTGGCTCAGTCAATGGAGCGTCCTACTTCAGCTCAGGTCATGATCTCACAGTCTGTGGGTTTGAGCCCCGCGTCGGGCTCTGTGCTGACAGCTCAGAACCTGGAGCCTGCTTCTGATCCTGTGTCTCCCTCTCTCTCTGCCCCTCCCCCAGTCTCACTTTGTCTCACTCTGTCTCTCAAAAATAAATAAATATTAAAAAAAATTTAAAATAAAATGCTGCTGACTCATGTACACATGACTCTGCAGATGCAGATCTTCCTTTCTAGGACTTTTCAGAAGCTTTGTGGATTTGACATGTATTCATTCCAGTTGCTTATATCAATACCACAAGATAGAATCAGCAGGCATGAGGTTGGCCTTCAAATTCCTCCTACTTTAGACAAAGAGCAAAAGATCTATGTGATGTATGTAAGTTAATTGTAGGTTTTACCTTAACATATCAGAATTACCCAGATAGTCAGCATGATAAATGCCTTCTTGCATTGCACGCATATTTTTAAAACTAGCATGTCCACCTCTGAATTCTTGGTTTTTCCTTAAACCTGTTTTTATTCTACCTCAGTAAATGTCATTTCCATTGTCCCAGTTGTCTACATTATATATCTGGGGATCTCTTTGACACTTTCTTTTCCATCACCTTGTCTACCTCCTACTTCCCTTAATCCTATCAGTTTTACTCCAAAATCAATGTCTAGGGTACCCGGTTCTCTTTCTATTACCACCGTCCCCAGTGCACACCGCCTGTATCTCTTTCTGCCACTATGGAAATGATTTCTCGATTGGTCTCACCATTTCCACTCTCTATTCCAATGATTTTTTTTTTTTTTGAGAGAGAGAGAGAGAAAGAGAGAGCGAGTGGAGTGAGAGACAGAGGGAGAGGGAGAGAGATAATCCCAAGAAGGCTCCACACTCAGAGTGGAGCCAGACACAAGGCCCAATCCCAGAACCCTGGGATTATAACCTGAGCCTAAATCAAGAGTCGTACGCTTAACCAACAGAGCCACCCAGGTGCCCTAATGATATTTCTTAAAAATTAAATCTAAATGTGATCCTTCCATTTTATAAAGCCCTCAGTACTTTACCATTTCAGATAAGGTTAAACTATAAATCTTTAACAAGGTTCTTCAGTTTCTGGCTACTTCCTGTGTCTTCAGCTCTAACTCGCATGGTACTTTCCTTCTCCCTTGCTATGCTCAGGCATCTGGCTCCCTTTTCAATCGTTTGGGTGTTTCTTACTCTTTGCTTGTACTATTCTCTGTGCTCAGAATCTTTCTTCCCCACCCCATGCTTGAGTAACTGATGTTCATCCTCTGGAAATGCTGTCCCTAACCTAAGCGTAATGTATCGTGTTATCCCTTTTAATAGTGTCCTAGATTCTCATAAAACTTACCAAAATTTGTATTTTTTAAATTTTGTATTTGTTTATTCAATACCATTTTTGTCCACTTAACTGTAGACGTCACTAAGTCAGACCTTATTATTTACTGCTGTGCATCCTGCGTGTAGCACAGCCCTTGATCCCGATCTGCACTTCATCAATACTTGTTGTGTAAGAGTTATGAATCTCAAACCATAAACTCAAACGTGTGAGATATGTCCATGTCTTTCTTTCCTTTAATGAAGGTGAATCTTATTCTGGGCTTTATTTTATTGGGCTGGTAGGAAATTTAAGTACAAACGTTTTTAGGACTTTCTCCCCATGGAAGGATCATACTGAAGCCCATTGGTGACTTGAAATGGGGATGGTCCATAACTTAAGCCTCCGTGTTCATAGCTGGCAACTGCATGGTTTCAAGGTCATGAGGACCCTTTTAGTCTGATGGCTTTCTGTCTCTATGCCATGGGGGGCAAATGAGAATTTTAGTCAATGCTAAAAAGCTGTGCAAAGTTCAGTCTCCTTCAGCACACTTTCTTTCTGAGCTGCTATCAACTTCCCAGGGCACCCCCAGAGAGAAGGGGGCAGGTCTTGTCTGCCTGCAAAGCTCTCTCCCCTTCTCTGTGTAAGGGGGATCATTCTGGTCCCTCTCTTCAACAAAGCTCACCTCTTCTCTCCTCTTGTTGCTTTCAAAGATATTTGCCAGGCACACAGGATCTGGGCACAATGTCTGAGAGAGAATCTGAAGTCCTACCTTCCTACTAGCCACATGGCTTCAAACCACTCTGAACCTCAGTTCCCTAATCTTTAAAAATGGAATGACAATGGTCCCTACCTTGAGGGATTATTAAAGGAATAAATATACATGTCTTGGAAAAAAGACAGGCTCATTATAAACACAGAAGAAATGTTAGTTTTTATTACTATTCTAGGTCCAATCTGGAGAACTTCTGTTTTTGACTCAGTATTGACAACTTCACCTGGAGCAATGAGGTGCAAAAGGGTTTGGTTTTAATCTTCCTCCCAGGACATATTCTACAAAGTAAGACTTGTTTGTCTTTTCACCACTATATCTCTGACACCTAGAATGATGTCCAGCCTTCAGTACTCCAGCCTCCATAAATACTTGTTGAAGAGCTCATTAAAAATCACTGCCGGGTGCCTGGGTGGCTCAGTCATTAAGCATCTGATTTCGGCTCAGGTCATGATCTCTCGGTTTCTGAGTTCGAGCCCCATATCTGTGTGGAGGCTGCTTGGGATTCTCTTTCTCTCCCTCTCTCTCTGTTCCTTCCCCGCTCACACACGCTCTCTCACCCTCTCCCTCAAAAATAAATAAATATTGAAAAAAACTCCCTGTCTCGTTTCTATAGTGTTACAGGAAGACAGGGGGCCCATACGTGAAGTACAGTGTGACAGGAAGAGTGATGTGGTGAGAGCCCTGCATGACTGGCTACGGGGACAGGGTGGCTGGAGCTGCGCACTCACTAGGTTCACTATAAGCAAAATGAGAAGCTTGACGTCGTGTCAGGGGTCAAGAGCAGAAGAATCCAAGGGACCTGACATTCAGCAAATGTGAAACAAGTCCCTGGGAAATGAAGAGACCCAGGGTTCCTTAAGGGGTAGGCCTACCTGGGTCTGACAGTGGCCAGGTAGCAGCTTGCAATGTTGTTGTTTCCTCATGCATTATATGCAAAAGAGAATGGTGCCCACTTCATGGGGTTGCTGTGAGGATTAAACCAGTGAATTTATGGCAAATCCCTCAGAAGAATGCCTGGAAAGAGTGAGTTCACGGTGGTGTGGGCCACCAGGAGTATCCCCCACAAGATCCCACGTTCCGGAAAGCAGAACACACCTGTCTGATTTGCAATTGGACCCTTGGCACCTTACACACCTCTTGAAGTCTAGCAGGTGCTCAGCAATTATTTGTTTAATTAATGAGCAGGAGGGAAGTTGAATCAGGGGCAGAAAACAGTGTGTGATCTGGCTCTTGAGAGGGAGTTCAAGATGCAAAGGAAGCAGAGGGTAAGTGAGGGTTTTTCCAGACTGGGAACAACTTGAACGCAGACAAGAGGAAGGAAACAGCACGGGCTGAGCCTGGGAGCCTGTGCAGTTCAGCGAGTCTAGCACAGCAGGACATGGAAAAGGGGTCAGAAATAAGGCAGGTGCCAGAAGTAGATGGCTTTGCATTTGGCCAAGCTCATCTATGTGCAGCTTAATGTGTAGTTTTCTTTATACGATTAATTCATTAACCCTACTGAGGACAAAAAACCTTGTTAAGAAGTCAACCAAGGAGTTTCAGCACACTTAATCCTTTATCCTGGATCTTTCTCATTTTGTTTTACTCTGATTGAATACTACCATCTACCAAACTATTCCTAAGTATTCTTGTTTGTTTTTTATGAGGCACAGGTGATAAACCTGAATACTGATGCCACAATCTTAGAAACTCTAATGACACTTACAAGGGACAAGAAAGAACAGTCAAATTTTAGGTTTTGCCACGCTAATTGTCCATCATCTTAAATACTGACTTTTTAAAATTTTGAAATATTTCCACATATTAGACAATGAGAAGGTGATAATAGTTCACAAAACTAGTAAACCTATCTTTAAGATCTTTGTGATACAAACATAACTTCTACATTTATCAACGCAAGATGTTTTTCCCCCTACTTTCTATTCTACATATCATCTAAATCTTTTTCTCCAGGAAGATGGACTTTTACAAATTAAGAATTACTAGTGGTTTGTTTTATCAAGAAATAGTTTTTTGTGAAATCTAAAAAACCAAAACCTTCATAGGAAAAGAGATCAGACTTCTTACCAGAGGCTAAGCAGGGGGAGGGGGAAGTAGAGGAAGGGGCTTAAAAGGTACAAACTTCTAGTTACAAGATAAATAAGTGCCAGAGATGTAATGTACAATGTGATGACTGTAGTTAATATTACTGTATGATATATAGGAAAGTTGTCAAGAGAGTGAATTCCAAGCATTCTCATCACAAGAAGAATACTTTTTCCTTTATTCTCTTTTCTTTTTATTACATCTGTATGGGAAAAACGGGTGCTAGCTGAACCTATTGGGGTAGCCATTTCACTGTATATATAAGTCAGACCACCATGTTGTATGTTTAATTTGTACAGTAACAAATGTCAATTATTTCTCAAGAAAATGGAGAAAAGTAGCTTGTTACCATGTCAGCAAACTTACGTTTTCCTATTTGTTAGTACTTGAAAACGCCCTTGATTAAAATGGCCAAGCCTGTCTCATCATCACCAAAGTTTGTCAACTCCTCTTCACCCTTCACGTGCCCCTGCCCAGACTTCCAAAGTATTCTGTGTATATCTCTTTCATGGGATAGCTCACTATGCACATTGTATTTGCATCTATGCGTGTGGCTTATTTCCTACTAAATTGCAAGTTCCTTGAAAGAGATTCAATGCCTACAGGGGATTCTGACATATCACGTGCCCCCAAAATGTAAAACGAACAAACAAAAAACCTGGAATAAAATGAAAGAAAAAGTATGTTTCTACAAATGCATGACTTCAAGTTAGAATAGCCATCATAGGGGTGCCTGGGTGGCTCAGTCGGTGAAGCATCTGACTCGGTTTCAGCTCAGGTCATGATCTCATGGTGCGTGAGTTTGAGCCCTGCATCTGGCTCTGCACTGACAGCATGGTGGCTGCTTGGGATTCGGTCTTCCTCTCTCTTGGCCCCTCCCCTGCTCCCTCTCTATCTCTCTCTCTTAATAATAAATAAACATTTTTGTAAAAAGTCTCTAAAAAAATAGAATACCCATTATAGTAGAACTCATAATTTATATCAGGTTTCGAACCACAAATGTATTCACTAGTTATGGAAAAATATAAAGAATTATATTTTTTAATCTGTCCTTTGAATATCTCTTTATTCTTACATTCTGAGAATCTTTCTTCATGTTGTAAGCTTAAAAAGTAGAGTTTTAGAGTGATCGCCAAGAGGAAAATAAAGTATAATTTTGTCTCTTCCTTTTCTCATAGCATTTACCTATTCAAAAACTTGACTACAATAACTATTTTTTTAATAAACCATTTTTTTCTTTGTTTATTCTCTGGATGGGAAGTTGCTGTCAAGCCAGGGAATGTATTTCCCTGTTTCACTCCACGTAGTTGCAGCCACATTACTAATATTGTGTCATGTGACAGCAGTTACACATGTCATGAAGATTAATACGTCATGTTGTCTTCCCATTCTGCAGCACGATCAGAGACTGTAGATGGAAGGTGACAGCACCACAAGACAGAAGGAGCCTGGGTCCTTCTGGAAATGTTTGCAACAGAGCCACCCCTGAAAGCCATCCTATTAAAAATATTCACATTGTACTTTAAAACACTGGAGTAGGAAATACGCATTTATTGTAATTATGGAGAGTTGAGGTTACTTGTGACATCAGGTAGCATTAACTTGCCTAAAATGCCAGAACACTTAAGAATGCGTTTAAATGTCATGATGTCATTAATATTGTACAGAAAAGGACTCAGTATGGCCTAGAGCAAACACTGGATTTATTGTGTTGCAAAGTTTTGGTTTGAAACCCTGCTTTAAAAAACACAGGACTTTAGGTGGGTCACTTCACCGCATTACTCCACATCCCTGAAAAGGATGTAGCAACAAAACAAAACCAGATGAGATGATATGCATAAATCCCACAAAAATCAAAAAAGCACTGTCTGACTTTAAGGAGAATTATAATTGTCATCAAATGAAACAATCAGTAAATAATTGTGCTTCGTCTACAGAATGTAAGAAAGTCGTAGTCATTGCCATCAACCTTGGGCAAACAGCATGAGTTAATATTTCATTGGTAAAACATGAGGTTTCTTTGGATGCTCTTCATCTGAACCTACTTCCTTCCCTCACTATCTGTAAATGATTGACTTTGAGAGCTGGGTTTCAGTGATTGAATCTAATGAAGCTTGAGTATCAGGGCAATCTATTGCCCGGTACACTTCCAAAGGCCGATTTTATTTTTATTTTTTATTTTTTATTTTTGGCTTCTTAAGATTTTAATTCCAGTACAGTTAACATACAGTGTTATATTAATTTCAGGTGTACAATATAGTGATTCAATAATTCCATATATCACCTAGTGATAAAAAGATGGAACACTTCACAGATTTGTTTGTCATCTTTACACAGGGACCATGCTAATCCTCTCCATATCGTTCTAATTTTTAGTACAATGTGTTGTCAAAACAAGCACCCAAAAAGGCCAATTTTAAGCAATTATAAACATATCCTTATTTTTTTGTTGTTGGATGGGAATTGTAGAAAATAGAATTTATCTGAATTCCTATAATTCTAAAGCAAACATTTGTGACAGTGCTGCAAACAGCAAGCACAACTGTGTGACTATATGAGCAGTCACATATTTTTCCAGATCCCAACATTTCAGATCCATCTTTGTCTGACGCTAAGAGACCTGCAAAACTGTTATTGATACAGCAAAATGGTTCTGAATCTCAGAGTTCTTATATGAAAACAATTTGATACAAGTTTTCCAAATGTTGACAGTTCTAAAATTTTTACATGGCATTACCAATAACAAATGATGAAACTTAAAGAAATCTTCCTAAAGATCAAATTTTGATCAATCAGACAAGAAGCAAGACATTCTTTCCATTGTCCCCTAGAAAATACTTTTCAATTATTATTTGAAACTATAAAATAGCAATAAAAAAAGGAAAGAAATATAAATAGCATTGCATACAAATGCAAGGGGAAATGGTAATGTGGAGGAGTGTCAAATAGTTACTAAATGTTCTTTCTCTGTATGATATAATGCTTGTAATATTTGTCAACTTTGAAAATATATATGTACTGATTCCTTTTCCTATTCAAAATAAATATTCATTTTCATATATAATTTAGAGTTTATAATTTTGTATTACTTTTCTTAGATTCTCCAATATTGTATAGCAGCAGGCACCACAAATACATTCCTTCCTCGGATGACTCTATTTCCAAACTCTAAAAAACTTTCTTTCATACTGTCCGTTTTCTAGAAGATTTTTTTTTTAATTATCTTCTTTTTATGACATTTATTTGTTTTGAGAAAGAGAGAGTGCACAAGCTGGGGAGGGCAGAGAGAAAGGGAAGAAGACAATCCCAAGCAGGCTCCATGCTGTCAGTGCAAAGCCCAACATAGGCTAAATCCCACAAACTGTGAGATCATGATATGAGCCCAAATCAAGAGTTAGGTGCTTAACCAACTGAGCAGCCCAGGCGCCCCTAAAATTACCTACCAAGACTTCCTTTCTTGAGATGGAAATGTAGAAAATTCATTTTCTTGATGGCATATTTCTTCATTTATTTTGTTTTGTTTTAAGCTCTTCTTTGGACACAGAAAATTCCTTTTGATTCAAATAACTCATAAAGCCATAAAGGTTGAATTCTAAAACAGGAGTATTTATTCACCGTAACCACTTAGCATTTCTAATCCAAGTATTCACTGCTTTTACCATTCAAATTAGTTCAGACTGTCTCATTGAAACAATTTTATTTGAAACTCTCAATGATTATATATATATATTTTTCAAATATATATGTATATATATGTATATATACATATATATTTGAAACTATGTGGTAAAAGCAGTGATAATTTAAAACCTATATACCTACATTTCCTAAACACATTATTTTAACTTAAATAAATTCACATTCATTAGCCAAATTTTTTACATAGGACCAAGGCCTTTTTCATATGTGATTTCTGATTGTTTATTGGTGTTATTTTTCCAGCATAAAATAAAACCATAATTCATCACCTATGAATTCAAGTTTGGCTTCCTTTAATGGGGAGCCATGTAAGAAAAAAGCTTAGTGCAGAATCTGTCTGGAATTTAACACTCATTTCCTATTCTTTCACATATGCCTCATATACCTCTAATCATTTTTTTTTTAGCTATTTGCATTATCCAATGTTTCCAATAAATTTTCCTTGATTTTTATAAAAATAACTCCTTTTTATTACTTACATAATACTTAATGAAATTTTATAATTATGAAATCTAACCAGCACAAATCAGTTTGGGAACAAACTGACTCTTATCAGCACACTGGTCACCGGGTGGTTCTAGAATGAGAGTCTTAGAGAGGAGGTCTAGGAGCCATACCTACATACTGTTCTGCAGACTTAAGTCAGTATACTGAGATACTCTGTTTTACATCTCAAGGAACTGAAAGTTTTGTTTAATCTAGCAAATTAGGCAAGTAGAGATTGAGTAAAAAAGGTATCTATTGTTATTGTATTTTTAATTTTTTTTTCTTTAACGTTTCTTTTTGAGAGACAAGAGAGTGAGAGAGAGAGAGAGAGAGAGAGAGAGAGCATGCGTAGGGGAGGGGCAGAGAGAGAGGGAGACAGTGAATCTGAAGCAGGTTTCAGGCTCTGAAAGGTCAGCACAGAGTCCCAGTTAGGGCTCTAACTCAAGAACCATGAGATCATGACCTGAGCTGATGTCGGACGCTTAATCGACTGAGCCACCCAGGCACCCCTATTGTTATTATTTTTATATTAACGTTTTTCATAGAAATAATTAATGATCTATGATGATCTGAGTTTCTTTCTGCAAGATACAATTAACTTTTCTGAGCTAGTAATACTCAGTCAAATATCCAAACTGTGTTTGGATCCTAGGCTGTAGTAAGTAAATCAGTAGAGAAATGCCCCTTTAAAGGTTCTGCCACCCATGCAACAGATACAGTGCTTCCTCTTGTCACAGGATGGAAACAGGTGACTATTTGTCTTTTGCAGTGAAGTTGGTCACCCTAAATTGGTCCCTCATCACTTTTCTGAAATCCTTTAGAAATGAGGAAAGAGGAATAAAAAAGTATACTGTTTAGTGTGATAATATGGTGGTGGTGGGGGGGTTGTTCTATATAAAAGGAAGGGAAACAATACACACACACAGAGACCACTAATTATGGAATGTAAATAAACTGCATTATACTGTAAACTCCACTGAAAGCAGAAACTACAATTTTTAATTATTTGTTGACCATAATATAATATCGAGCTCCTAACAGACTACTTGCCAATCATGGACATCAATATATACACTTGAATGAATTAAAAAATAATATAATTCCTTCACTACACTTTTATTTTGAATAAACGATAATAAAGAGATAGTCTATACCCACTTTACCCCCAAAATTTGTTGATCAAAAACTCTAATTTATATGAATTATCTAGTTAGAATTTATCATTATTATATAATGATTTTTAAGCTCCCATTGTGCACAATGAAAACACTACATTTGTATTTTTTTTAATTACCTGGCAGGCTTAGCCAATGCTTTGTATTTGAAAGCATTGGGCAATCAAAAATTATACTTTTCAATCAGACTTAAATGTAATATTTACAATAACTGCTGTAACGATCAACAATAGCCAAAGTATGGAAAGAACCCAAATGTCCATCGAGGGACGAATGGATAAAGAAGATGTGGTATATATATACAATGGAGTATTACTGGGCAATCAAAAAGAATGAAATCTTGCCATTTGCAACTACGTGGATGGAACTGAAGGGCATTATGCTAAGTGAAATTAGTCAGTCAGAGAAAGACAAATATCATATGACTTCACTCATATAAGGACTTTTAGAGACAAAACAGATGAACATAAGGGAAGGGAACCAAAAATAATATAAAAACAGGGAGAGGGACAAAACATAAGAGACTCTTAAATATGGAGAACAAACAGAGGGTTACAGGAGGGGTTGTGGGAGGGGGGATGGGCTAAATGGGAAGGGGCACTAAGGAATCTACTCATGAAATCATTGTTGCACTATATGCTAACTAATTTTTATATAATTTAAAAAAATAAAATTAAGGAAAAAAATAACTGCTGTAAACTAGGAGCTATTTGAAATTTTTAGGAATGTTGAATTATTTTGTATATCTAGGAAATATATATATATATATATATATATATATATATATATATAATAAGTAGTCAGATATATATATATACATAGGTATATATATTTTAGTTCCTTTGGCTGTTACTTGGATCATAGATTGGCATGCTATGCTCTGTGATGCTGTTATGTTACATTATGTTATATTACAGGAGAAAGTTTATCCTTACAGTGAATAGAATTCTACGGTGGCTATTAGCTTTCAAAGTATAGTGTAACTATGCTTGATACCCTATAATGTTGGCACCCCACTCTGGACTATTGAAGATTTGTATATCTTCATTTCTCCCTGGGGGAATTTAACCCATTTGCAAATATGAACATTGACATCTATCTTCTTTGACTTTGCTTTTCCCCGGGGATCCTACTTTAAGACCTGAAGGGACATGTCATGAGCTAGAGAAGACATACAAATGTGAACAACAGTAAATTAAACTGTGGAATGAAAGGTCTTTTCAAATAAACTTTCTATTTCCCTTGTTACAGTGTATTGCAAATGAATCTCAATCAGATGGCTGCAATTCCCCTAGCCTTGAGTGAAAAATAATGCAAAGCGTAAGAGAAACTCTGTTTTTATTTATCCACATGTACCTCTAAACATTAAGTCATCCCCAGTTCTCTATAAGTTTTATTTAGCCATGGAAAGTACACAATAGCTTCTTCCTTTATAACTTTACCGCAAGAGCAGTGCTGATGCCTGTATTTAATAATATGGATGTCCTTTGATTAATGAACTAGAATAAATTCAAAAGGATGTTGGATGTTATAAATTAACATAATTAAAATCTTTCTGAAGGAATTTAATAAGTAGATGGATTTGAGATATTTACATTGACATCATGACACTTTATGTAATGCTTTTATGTAACAGTTAATTGGTAAATTAAATATATACATAGGTCCTCTTAAAAATCATACCATGTTTGTGTCCATTAATTTATTAAAGAACATGTGCTATGTTTCAATAATACTGAAACATCAACTTTAACATATCCTTCTGATGAGTAATCAAATAATAGAATATATAGCCAAATTATCTAAGTTCTATAAAAGTTTATAGTAAACAGAAATAAAACAACTTTGAAGAAAAAATTTGAATACTTTCCTTTTTAAAGATATATGCTTAGAAGTGTTCAGGTACATAAGGAGATTCAATGAATTTCGTTTGCTTTTTAGTAGCAGCGATGATGTTACTTTCCTAATTTAAAACTGGAAAAATTATTATACATAATCAGTTTGACTCAAAACTGGAACAAGTTGAAATAATTATTAATAAGATGGCTAATTTTTCATACATTTTAATAGGGCTAGAAATTTAATCAAGGATGGATATTGGAGGAAAATAATTATCTTACGTTGCCCTATGGGATCTTAATTTTAATTTCTAGGCTTCCCAGAAAAGGCTTCTCAGAAAGTTTCTATTTTCTCCTTCCAGTAAAAAATAAATAATTATTTATTTCAGACAACACCCTAATATAGTCCCATACTGAAACTCGAAGACCGTGGAGCAGTCTCCTTGCCGTCCTTGTCACACAGAAATGGTGTAAATATCACGATGATTTAGGAGTCCAGTCTTTAACTACTAGCATCAACATCAATCCATATAAACATATTTTCATCCTCCTTGAGGAAATTATTTCAAGGTATTCATCCAGTTTTGGTTATAAAACAAAGAAAACTACTTCTGGCAGCTTACAAGCAAATATGCTACGTTAGTGGGTGTGTGTGTCTTGTAAAATCACAAAGAAGTTACTTTACCTACAGGTTCTTGTTGTCATTGTTATTGATATATGTGAGTGTTTCAGACAGGGCAAGATTTATATGTTAAGTAGTTACTGGAATCTTAATGCCATCTCTGACCTGCTGCTTAATCTCATCCTTGGTTCATTTGTGATTGTTATTTCAACTATAGGTACTGACTGTAAAACCTCTTTCAGACTCCAAAAGGGCTTTTTTCTCTTCCTTCTCCTTCTCTTCCCTCCCTTTTCTTTTCTTCCTTTCCTTTTTGTTTTATTGCTTTGTTTTGCCAGAAAGTATCAGTTGGCATTACTAGTATCGATAAAAATAAAAAGATACCAGGGAAATTTCTATTTCAGTTTATGATTCTGGAGGAATCTTACCCTAATCTCCATTAACTATAATCAATTGATTACCAAGTTAGTAATTATAATCTGGTTTGTTCAAAAATCATTTCTAATGCCAAATAGAATCACTATTGCTAAGTCAAAAGGTTCATATTCTATTCTATTTTTTTAGGGCTTATAAATTCACAATCAAGGATTAGTAGACAACCAGTATCCAGAGACTTTTATCAAGAAACATAGTCAAGGGGCGCCTGGGTGGCTCAGTCGGTTAAGCAGCCGACTTCGGCTCAGGTCATGATCTCACGGTCCGTGAGTTCGAGCCCCGCGTCGAGCTCTGTGCTGACAGCTCAGAGCCTGGAGCCTGTTTCAGATTCTGTGTCTCCCTCTCTCTCTGACCCTCCCCCATTCATGCTCTGTCTGTCTCTGTCTCAAAAATAAATAAACGTTAAAAAAAAATTAAAAAAAAAAAGAAACATAGTCAATATGAATACATTAGAGTTTCTAAAAAGAGGTGGGTTTTCTTTGTTGTTGTTATTGTTATATCTATCAGCATAATTGTTTCTATACTAGTGTAGGTATATACCCCATACCATCACATTAATGCATTAACTTTCTAATATCATTAGGAAATGAACACATTGAAAAGTGACTTAAAAGGAGCAAATCAAGAATGCTTTTCACAAATCACTTATAATACTGTATCTTACTATAATCTCTCTGGCCTCTTATTTTTCATTGAAGATACAAATCTTTAAAGCAATCAAATGCTAACAAAATTTCATCAGATGATATATATTTTAGTGAGCTAGCAAGAGACCAAAGTAGCATGGATTTCTTCCCAAAATCAGTTCTCTGGGTGAAACTGTAAAAGGATATATTCTCAAAATGGGGGTGGGGAGGGGGACAGGAGAGGAACTGGAGAGGAATCATTTTTTTTGTGTTTATTTATTTATTTTGAGAGAGAGAGAGAGAGAGAGAGGAGGGGGGAGGAGCAGACAGAAGATCCAAACCAGGCTCTGTGCTGTTAGCACAGACCCCCATGCAGGGCTCAAACTCAGGAACTGTGAGATCATGACCTGAGCTGAAATTGGACGCTTAACCAACTGAGCCAACCAGGCACCCCAAGAGAAATCATTTTTATTTTTGTTTGGTTCTACAAAATGGCATGGAATTGGTTTTTTATTAATGTTTATTTATTTTGAGAGAGAGCGGAAGAGGGACAGAGAAAGGGAGAGAGCGAATCCCCAGTGGGCTCCACACTGTTAGCACAGAGCCCAACATAAGGCTCAATCTTACAAACCATGGTCGTGACCTGAGCTGCAATCAAGAGTCTGATGCTCAAGTGACTGAGCCACCCAGGCACCTAGCAGTTTTGTTATTTAACAGAATTTCCTCATTTGTATTTTTGCATATACAGATATTTATAAATGAAAAAATGTTTCATTTGGGGTTTAATCAGGGAAGCAGACCACTAGAAGATAAAAATAGTAAGGGCCCACCATGCCCTATCTTCCACAATTTGTCTCATTCAGCATATTACTTTTGAAGGCTCATTTTAAGTGTTGCTTCCATTTGACCTTATGACATGACACAGCCTATGTGAGGCCATTGTTTCTGTGGCTGGTGCTAGAGAATGAAGTCTTCAGAGCGAGAAGGGTGGTTGAGAAGGGAACATGGATGTACAGTGGGTGAAGAAGGACAACATCAGAACTTGTAGGACCATGTTTCTCTCTCACCACATTCAAGCCTTCAGTCTCAATGACACTGTACCCTGAAGAAGGTGATTCCTTCATGGGCAGCTAGGCGCTCACCCAGCCCAGAAATGGGAGAAACGGAAGGAGGGTCTGGCCGAGCATAAGGGAACGCAAGCCCAGCTGCCAACATGACAGAAGAAAAGTGACAACATCCTGAGCAGCAGTAGCACCTCATGACCTGAACTGGCCCTCCAAACATAAAATAAATACGGCTGCAGCTTCTCCTCTACCTTCCAAATCTCATGTGTGTCTCTTGTGGGCCACAGTAACCTGGAGCTCTGCAGAACAGAAAATTCTGGAAAGCATAGGAGCCGTTTTGCTAAAGTGACACAATACAGATCTACCACATATATCAAGTCTGAGGTTTCTCTCAGAATCGGCCAGGAGAGAGAGCCATCAGCTAATATTTTTAAGTTGCATAAAGGGGATATGAGGGGCACTATGCTATTTTCTGTATATCCATTTGAAATTTACTGTAGTTAAAATTTTTACTTAACAAATGAAAAAAGGAAAGAGAAAGGGACATAGCAGAGAAGAGGCAAGAGTGGAAAGTGAATGGGATTAGCTAGGCACAGCAGCTTGATGCAGCAGTAAAGGGGTTGAAGAAGATAATTTTAAACTTTCTCTCCATGAGCCTACATTACAGAAATATTAAGGACAAAAAAATATTAAGGACACCTATACAGGTACCCTTGGGGTAAGATGAACATTGCAAGAAATTCCCGCTGGGAAAGAAAGTCAGTGAGAATAGCCACCCACTCTGAAACCTTCACCCTCCGTGTGCTTCCTCCAAATCCCTGAATGAGCGCATGTCAACCTGAGAAGTCTACGTGTGCAGCATGCCACTTTCCTCTAGGGGTATCAAGCTGTGCTTGATTAGTACACAGTGATTCTGGGGTGCCTGTGCTCTTCAGCCTGGACATCATCCTTCCTCTTTCTCCTAAACTCATCTGACTGGGGTCTAGTCCTCAGTACTTGACACTACATGAGAATTTGAGTTTTTAGTCTCAAATACCAAAACAAGGACTAAAACTATCTCAAGAGAAAGACTGCAAACAAAACAATACAATAATTTCTTCATCAAATATTTGATTACTAGAGCATTATTATGGCATTGGAGATCAAACAAAGACTCATACAAAGAAATAACCCTACCTTCAAGCCCTGTCTTATGGCACTGACATTGGCAAAGAGCAAGGGAATTCAAAAAATAAGATTAACAACAACACAAGGATGGACATTCAAACTGCTCTGATTTACCTCTTAATTGAGGTACCACCCGGTGCAATAAATGAAGAAAAAGAAACAGAAGGTATGCACATGGAAAAGAAAGAAATAAAATGGTCACTATTTGTAGGCAACATGACTGTCTTTGTAGAAAATCCCAGTGGAACTACAAAAACATACTAGAACAAATAAGTGAATTTATTAAGGTTGCAGAACATAAGGTCAGTACACAAACATCAATCAGATTTCTATATAGTAGCAATGAACAATTGGAGAAAAGATACTCTACCCATGGAATACTACTGTCACCCATGTCCGTGGATTCGAAACTGCTTATGATCATCCACATAACTGCCTGTCCTACATATTTTGAAATAACTTAGCCAGTCTCCACAACTGTGTGAGCTAATTTTTGTAGTAATTCTCTCTTGTTCTCCTTTGCTGTGAATGAGTTAAAGAGAGAGAAAAAGATAAAGAAATGTAAAGATATACATATATTTCTTACTGTGTATATTTCTGTTAAATATACACACTTTATATGTGTATAAACTTTAATTGAATCTATAAAAGAAAAAAGTTAACGATGAACTTTATCAATAAGAACCTCTGTTCTCTGAAAAATACTAAGAAAATAGTGAGGGGCCAAGATGGCAGGGCAGTGTGGAAGTTCTCAGCTTCTCTCATCCCTGAAATGCAGCTAACACCAAACCATTTTGCACACCTAGAAAATTGAGCTGAGGATTAACATAACAATCTGTATAACTTGAGCCCAGAACTCAGCAGGTACATGGGGCAGAGAGGTGGACTAGGGGAGAGAGAAGCTGTGGAGGATAGCTGTTTTCATAGAGAAAGGACAGAGAAAGGGAGGAGAGTCCAGGAAAAGCACTCCCCCCAAAAGTAGCTGGAGAGAAAGAGAAAGAGTGGAAGCCCCCACAAGACTAAACAAGAAAGGGAGAAAGGAGAAGGTTTCTTGACTAAACAAGAAAGGGAGAAAGGAGACAGGAGAAGGTTTCAGCACTACTAGGACTGTATAAACTAAAGGAGTTCATGACCACTAAACCAGCCCTGCAAGAAATTTTAAGGGGACTCCTTGAAGGGAGAAAAGATGAAACAAAACAAAAAAGACCAAAAGCAACAAAGACTAGAAAGGACCAGATGATATCACTAGAAATACCAACTCTACAGGCAACACAATGGCAATAAATTGTTATCTTTCAGTACTCTCTCTAAATGTCAATGGACTAAACACTTCAATCAAAAGAGATAGGGTAACAGAATAGGTAAGAAAACAAGATCCATCTGTATGCTGTTTACAAGAGACCCATTTTAGACCTAAAGTCACCTTCAGATTGAAAGTAAGGGAATGCAGAACCATCTATCATGCTAATGGTCACCAAAAAAAGCTGAGTAGCCATATTTATATAAGACAATCTAGATTTTAAAATAAAAACTGTAACAAGAAATGAAAGCTTTATATCATAATTAAGGGGTCTATCCACTAAGAGGATCTAACAGTTGTAAACATGCCCCGATGTGGAAGCACCCAAATATATAAATCAGTTAATCACAAACATAAAGAAACTCATTCATAATAATACCATAATAGTAGGGGACTTCAATACCCCACTTACAGTAATTGACAGATCTTCTAAGTAGAAAATCAACAAGGACACAATGGCTTTGAATATCCCACTGGACCAGATGGATTTAACAGATATATTCAGAACATTTCATCCTAAAGCAGTGGAATACACATTCTTCTTGAGTGCACGTGGAACATTCTCCAGAATAGATCCCATACTGGGACACAAATCAGCCGTCAACAGGTACAAAAAGATTGAGATAACACCATGCATATTTTCAGACCATAATGCTATGAAACTCAAAATCAACCACAAGAAAAAAATTGGAAAGACAACAAATACTTGGAGACTAAAGAATATCCTACTAAAGAATGAATGGGCTAACCAAGAAATTAAAGAAGAAATTAAAAAATACACGGAAGCTAATGAAAATGATAGTGCTACAGCCCAAAACCTCTGGGACACAGCAAAGGTGGTCATAAGAGGGACGTATAGCAATCCAGGCCTTCCTAAAGAAGGAAGAAAGATGGCAGATACACAACCAAACCTTACACTTTGTAGAGCTGGAAAAACAACAGCAAATAAACCCAAAACCAGTAGAAGATGGGAAATAATAAAGATTAGAGCAAAAATGAGTGCTATCAAGATAAAAAAAAAAAAAAAGTAGAACAGATCAATGAAACCAAGAGCTGGTTCTTTGAAAGAATTAACAAAATTGGTAAACCACTAGCCAGTTTTATCAAAAAGAAAAAGGAAAGGACCTAAATAAATAAAATCAAGAATGGAAGTGAAGAGATCACAACAAACACCATAGAAATACAAACAATAGTAAGAGAATATTATGAGCAATTATATACCAATAAATTGGGCAATCTGGAAGAAAATGGACAAATTCCTAGAAACATATATACTACCAAAACTGAAACAGAAAGAAGTAGAAAATTTGAACAGACCCATAACCAGTAAAGAAATCAAATAAGTAACCAAAAATCTCCGAAAAAACAAGAGCCCAGGACCAGATGGCTTTCCAAGGGAATTCTACCAAACATTTAAAGAAGAGTTAACACCTATCCTTTTGAAGCTGCTCAAAAAATAGAAGTGGAAAGAAAATGTCCAAACTGATTATTTGAGGCCAGCATCACCTTGACTCCAAAACCAGACAAAGACCCCACTACAAAGCAGAACTACAGACCAATTTCTCTGATGAACATGGATGCAAAAATTCTCAACAAGATACTCAACAATACATTAAAAGTATTATTCACCACGATCAGGTGGGTGATCACATATTTATACCTGGGATGCAGGGCTGGTTCAATATCTGCAAGTCAACCAATGTGATACATCATATAAATAAAAAGAAAGGATAAGAACCACATAATCCTCTCAATAGATGTGGAGAAAGCATTTGACAAAATGCAGCATCCTTTCTTGATAAAACCCTCAAGAAAGTGGGGGTAGAAGGATTATACCTCAATATCATAAAAGCTATGTATGAAAGACCCACCACTGATATCATCCTCAATGGGGAAAGACTGAGAGCTTTCCCCCTAAGGTCAGAAACATGACAGGGATGTCCACTCTCACCACTGTTATTCAACATAGTGTTGGAAATCCAAGCCTCAGCAATCAGACAACACAAAGAAATAAAAGGCATCCAAATCGGCAAGGAGGAAGTCAAACTTTCACTCTTTGCAGATGACATGTTACTCTATGTGGAAAACCCAAAAGATTCCATCAGCTTTAACTGATCCATGAATTCAGCAAAGTTGCAGGATATAAAATCAATGCACAGAAATCGGTTGCATTTCTATACACCGATAATGAAATGCAGAAAGAGAAATCAAGGAATTGATCCCATTTACAATTGTACCAAAACCCATAAAATACCTAGGAATAAACCTAACCAAAGAAGTGAAAAATCTATACACTCAAAACTATAGAAAGCTCATGTAAGAAATTGAAGAAGACACCAAAAAATGGAAAAATATCCCATGCTCATGGATTGGAAGAACAAATATTGTTAAAATGTCAACACTACCCAAAGCAATCTATACATTCAACACAATCTCAATCAAAATAGCACCAGCAGTCTTCAAAGATCTAGAATAAACAATCCTAAAATTTGTATGGAACCCGAGAAGACCCTGAATAGCCAAAGCAATCTTGAAGCTGGAGACATCACAATCCCAGATTTCAAGATGTATTACAAAGCTGTAATCCTCAAAACAGTATGGTACTGGCACAAAAACAGACACTCAGATCAATGGAACAGAACAGAGAACCCAGAAATGGACCCCCAAACATATAGCCAACTAATCTTTGACAAAGCAGGAGAGAATATCCAATGGAATAAAGACAGTCTCTTCAGCAAATGATGCTGGGGAAACTGGACAGCAACATGCAGAAGAATGAACTTGGACCACTTTCTTACACCATACGCAAAAATAAAATCAAAATGGATGAAAGGCCTAAACATAAGACAGGAAGCCATCAAAACCCTCGAGGAGAAAGCAGGCAAAAACCTCTTTGATCTTGCCCGCAGCAACTTCTTACTCAATAAGTCTCCAGAGGCAAGGGAAACAAAAGCAAAAAATGAACTATTGGGACCTCATCAAAATAAAAAGCTTCTGCACAGTGAAGGAAACAATCAGCAAAACTAAAAGGCGACCGGCAGGATGAGAGAAGATATTTTCAAATGACATATCAGATAAAGGGTTAGTATCCAAATTCTATAAAGAACTTGTCAAACTCAACACTCAAAAAAGAAATAACCCAGTGAAGTAATGGGCAGAAGACATGAAAGGACACTTTTCTAAAGAAGACATCCAGATGGTGAATAGACATATGAAAAAATGCTCAACATCACTCATCATCAGGGAAATACAAATTAAAACCACAATGAGATACCACCTTACTCCAGTCAGAATGGCTAAAATTAACAACTCAGGCAATGATAGACTTTGCAAAGATGTGAAGAAAGGGGAACCCTTTTGCATTGCTGGTGGGAATGCAAACTGGTGTGGCCACTCTGAAAACAGTATGGAGATTCCTCAAAAAATTAAAAATAGAACTACCTTACGACCCAGCAATTGCACTACTAGGTATTTATCCAAGGGATACAGGTGTGCTGTTTTGAAGGGGCACATGCATCCCAATGTTTATAGCAGCACTATCAACAATAGCCAAGATTTGGAAAGAGCCCAAATGTCCATTGACAGATGAATGGATAAAGAAGATGTGGTATATGTATACAATGGAGTATTGCTCAACAATCAGAAAGAATGAAATGTTGCCATTTTTGACTACATAGATGGAACTAGAGGGAATTATGCTAAGCAAAATTAGTCAGAGAAAGACAAATATCATATGACTTCACTCATATGAGGAATTTAAGATATAAAACAGATGAACATAAGGGAAGGGAAACAAAAATAATATAAAAACAGGGAGGGGGACAAAACATAAGAGACTCGTAAATATGGAGAACAAACAGAGGGTTGCTGGAGGGATTGTGGGAGGAGGGATGGGCTACATGGGTAAGGGGCATTAAGGAAGACACTTTTTGGGATGAGCACTGGGTGTTATACATAGGGGTTGTATCACTGGAATCTACTCCTGAAATCATTGTTGCACTATATGCTAACTAACTTGGATGTAAATTTAAAAATAAATAAATAAATATAGGCATAAAAAAAGAAAAAAGAGATATAATAAATAAATAAATAAATAAATAAATAAATAAATAAATAAGAAAAAATAAGAAAAATACTAAGAATAATTGTATTCATGCTATGCACTGGGAAATAGTACTTACAAATCATATTTCTGATCAATATTTTGTATCCATAGAACTCTCAAAACTCAGTGATAAGAAAAGAAAAACTCTAAAGAAGAAAATGGATAATCTCTCTGCACACATTATCAGGAAGGATATCAGGATGGCAGATAAGCTCATGAAGAGATGCTCAATGTCATTAGTGATTAGAGAAATGCAAAGTAAAACAGTGAGATGCCACTAAATACCAATAGAATGACTAAGAAACAGAAAAACAAACCAAAAAAACCCCCCACAGTTCTGACTGGTGCTGCAGATGCAGAGCAACCAAAGCTCCAAACCTTTGTACATGGTTGGTGGAAATGAAAAGTGTTATAACCACTTTAAGAAAGAGTGCCTACAAAGTCAGGCATGTTGTTACCACATAATTAAAGATTCTGCACAGAGATATTTTTCCAAAAGTAATTAAAACTGTGCTCACATAGAAGCTTATATGTAAGTGTTTACAGTGGCTTTTTTATGTAATCACCAAATATTAGAAAGAACCCAAATGTCCCTCAAATGGGGAATGGGTAAGCAAACAGTGGTACATCCATACAACGGAATACTACTTAGCAGTAAAATGGAGTGGCACACTGAAGTGTGCAATAGTATGATCGGATCTTAAGTGCATTATGCCAAGTGAAAGAATCCAAAATCAAAAAGTGACAGCATGATGCCATGCATATACCATTATGGAAAAGGTGACATTATAGTGAGGAAGAACAAATCACTGATTGCCAAGGGTTGGAGGCGCTGGCAAGGATTTTAACCACAAAAGGACATGGAAGAATTGTTTGGTCATTGGAACTGTTTTATATCTTTATTTTGGTGGTGGTCCCACTACTATACACATCTGTCAAAATTCCAGGACTGTCCTTTAAAAGGTGAGAATTTTACTGCATGTAAATGAAACTTTAATTGAAAATTAAAATGAGTATATATAATATTAGGTAGCAATGGTTGGTAAGGGAGAAAAAGTGAATTGGGAAAAGGAGACATAAAACGGCTAACTGTGAAATTCACTGAGGATGGGTGAAGAAAGAGAAGGCCTCACTGCAAAGATGATTTTTGAGATCATCTCCTGCAAGAAGTCTGGCATATTTAAGCAAGAACAAGAAAATCAGTGTGGGTAGAATGGAGTGAAGAAGAAAAGCAGAGTAAGTGGTCGGGGAGTTGACTCAAGAGTGTGGGGGAGGGGGCATCAGATGGAAGCCCATAGGTCACAGGTAGGTCTTTGACTTTATTGTGAGTGAGATGGCAAACTAGCAGAACATGTGAGCAGAAGACTGACACCATCTGGCTGACATGCTAACAGGGTCCCTCTGTCTACCACATTGAGTAGAAAAGGGCAAGATTCCCATACAAAGACTGACAAACAGGCAAAAGAAAAGGCATAGAAGGCCGTGGAGGAAGTGTAACACTGTCCTGCTGTGGATATATTGGATATGTAACGCCAGTGGCTTTCTGATCTGCTGGAGGTGGGATATGTAAGCAAGGAAGGAGTCAATGATGCAATGAGTAGAAAGATTTTTGGTCTAAACAACTGAAAGAATGGGACATCTCTTTTTTTCTTTTTTTAGATTTTATTTTTAAGTACTCTCTATCCCCAAAGTTGGGCTCAAAATGACAACCCCACGATCAAGAGTCACACACTCCATCATCCACTGAGCCAGCCAGGCGCCCCAAGAATGGAACATCTTTTTAAATACTTTTTTTATGTTTATTTATTTTTGAGAGAGAGACAGAGTGCAAGCAGGAAAGGGGCAGAGAGAGAGGGAGACACAGAATCTGAAACAGGCTCCAGGCTCTGAGCTGTCAGCACAGAACCCGATGTGGGGCTCTAACCCACAAACTACGAGGTCATGACCTGAGCCGAAGTCAGAGGCTTAACCAACTGAGCTACCCAGGCACCCCAAGAATGGAACATCTTAATTGAAATGGAGAGGATTACAGAAGGAGTTGTTGTATGTGGAAAGGGTGTGGATATTAGTCTGGGACATTTAGGTTGAAGATGCTTATGAGACAGCCAAATGGAGCTATCAAGTAGGCAGGTGGGTATTTGAGTCTGGAAGTCAGTGGACAAGTTCCTAACAGACACACAAATTTGCAACTCATAACCATAAAAATTATATTTTAAAGCCATTAAGCAGCATAAGATCACCAGAGATAAAGTGTAGATAGAAAGAGAAAGAGGTCCAAGTCCTGAGTCTTGAGACAATATGTGTATCAGAAACATAATTATGGGAACAGATGGACCAAGAATCTAAACACAGCATGATAAGTATGCTTTGGGAGATAGGGACAATAATAGCAACAGAAAACAAGAACAAAACACCACAAAATCTAAACTCAGTAAAAATATTGAGTATGAAAAACATAGCAGTTGAAATGGAGAACAAAATAATTCAGATAAATAGTAGGACAGACATAGATGATGAATAAATTAGTAAACTAAAAGCTCAGTTTAGGAACTTACCAGAGAGCAGTAGTCCTAGACAAAGAGCATATATCATGGAAAATCTAAATGAAAAATGGCTAGAATAAAGGTGCAGACATCCAGATTACAAGAGTCTAAGAAGAGAGGAAAATAAAAATGAAGATGGAAATATGTATAAAAAAATAATGGAAATGTTTCCCGGGATCAAAGAGAGATGAGTGACCTCAAGTAAAAGGGCTCACAGAGGACCAAACAATAGGAAGAAAAACAATGTCATATGATACAAATTATTAGAAAATTTGATACATCATGTAAATGGCAACCTTCATAAAGCTTGCAAGTAGAAAAGTCACCTATACGAGAGCCTGGGTGGCTCAGTGAGTTAAGTGTTCGACTCTTGGTTTCAGCTAGGTCATGATCTCACAGTTCATGGGTTCGAGCCCCACATGGGGTTCTGTGCTGTTGGTGGGGAGCCTGCTTGGGATTCCCTCTCTCTCTCCCTCTCTTTCCACCCCTCCCCCACTTGCGCTGTCTCTGTGTAGCTCAAAATAAAAAATAAATAAACTTTAAAAAAAAGAAAAAAGAAAAGTCACCTGTAAATGAGGAAATACTCATACAGAAAGATAACAGAAAATAACGTGTTACAGGTTTGAAATAAAATCGTTTAGCCTAGAATTTTCTCTGAAGCTAAATAGTCCACTGATTTTAAAATTATTATAAAAATATTCTCAGACATACAAATTCTTAAAAGTATTTACAATAAATACCAAGATACACGTTGAAGGATACGCTCAAATAATTGGAGAAATTATTCAAGTTACATTATAAGAGATGTGCTAAGTAGAGGTTGTAAGATACATGGAAAGTAGAGGGTTTTTTATTGTTGTATAAATAAATAAAGGAAGGATGAAACAAAGGAAAATGTATCCAAGCCAATACAGAACGAACATTAATATGATGTGAGGGGTGGGTTTGGGGGCTAGTAAAGTGAGGGACATGGAAGAATGCTAAAGTGCTTTCTTATTAAAGAAAATTAAGAGGGGCCACCGGGTGGCTCAGTAGGTTAAGCATCTTACTCTTGATTTTGGCTCAGGTCATGATCCCACAGTTCATGAATTCGAGCCCCATGTCAGGCTCTGTACTGGCAGTGTGGAGCCTACTTAGAGTATTCTCTCTCTCTCTCTCTCTCTCTCTCTCTCTCTCTATGTCTCTCTCTCCCTCCCTCCCTCCCTCCCTCCCTCCCTCCCTCTCTCTCTCTCTCCTTCTCTCTCAAAATAAATAAACTTTAGAAAATTAAAATGAAAAGATTGTTAATAACAGAATAACTGAGAATCAAAGGATGGAAAAAAGATACACTAAATTAATATGCCCAGGGGCTCTTGGGTGGCTCCATCAGCTAAGTGTCTGACTCTTGATTTCAGCTCCAGTCATGATCTCATAGTCATGAGATGGAGTCCCACGTTGGGCTCTGGGTGTGGAGTCTGCTTAAGATTTCCTCTCCCTCTCTCTCTGTCCCTTCCCCACTTGCTCATGCACTCTCTCTCTCTCTCTCTCAAAAAAAAAAAAAAAAGTAATAGTAAATTTTAATATGCCACAAAAAGAACAGAATAGAAATCTTAGTATCTGACAAAACAGATTTTAAAGCAAAAATATCATGTTAGAAAAAAATATTAGACATGAATATAATAATAGAAGGAACAATAGAACAGATTCCCTACCATGTCTACCATGAACAAGTATGTACCTAACCATGTTGGCTCAAAGTGTATCAAAGTATATTAATCAGACTGTGGAGAGACATCATTAAGTCAACAATTGGACTTGTAGATTTTACACACCATTCTCAGAAAGTTATATATCAAACAGACAAAAAAGACACAAAGCTATTGAAGCCTATCAGTATAATTCAAGATGTGAGCTACTTAATAACATACTGTATACAGATCACAAAATATCTGAAGTCTCAGTAAATACCAAAGAAGCAATATAACATCTCATTATACACCCAGTAACCATAATTAGAATAATTTTATTTTTCTAATCAGTATCTTGAGCCCATATTTTATATATTACCCAATTTTAAGAAAATTACTTGGCAACAAAGGTTGAATGATTTTAAAAGTAGCTGTAATGTATCAATCTTAAGAAGGATAATTACAGTTGTTTTAAAGTGATTATAAATAAGAAGGTACAATAAGGATACAAATTGTTTAAGTAGAGGAGATTCAGTGTCCCCTTCAACATCCATCATTTTCTGTGCAAGCTTAAATTATATTTGTCTTACAGAAGAGTTTACAAATTAAAAGAAATGTTAGCACTTCATTTTTTTCTGACAGCTGAAATAATTGTGAAAGCTTTTTCACTGTTGAGAAAAATACTGGTATCTAACAATGAATTTATATTTCATCCTGTCCTTTACCAAAAATGTAATGGATCTATCAACTTCATTTCATCAAGAAGTTATAAATGCTCTAACAACCTAGTGGGATTAATACAGAGGAATCTTCTAAGGTTAGTGGCCATCATAGACCCAGCTTATAGATTTTAGTAGGTCTTCCATTTCAAATTAAAAAAAGCAAAGACACAGTGCCATAGTGTGCATTTTATCTGTGATATTTTCAGAGCTAATGTCATCCCTGATATATGGTTATTAAGTTCATTGCTTTGAGTAGCACCTTGACATTTACTGCCTTTGAATACCAACTGAGTAACGTGGTAAGTTCTAGCAAACAGTTTATATCAGCCTTATTTGCTTCTTCCTAAAAATCATGTTCCAAGTGGACAACTTCGTTGGGCACATTTTCTTCTCCTATACCAAGTAGTTTTAAAAATACTAATAATTTGGTTTATTTTGTATCTAACCAAGTGACAAAAATCAGTGGAATGTTAGGAAGCAAGGCAAATAGATCAGATATCACCCATCAATTCCAATAGAAGGACAGTGAGAACACAAATATTCAGTTTTTAAAAGTCTACATAGTAACTAAAGTAATATGCAAATACTCTGGCAATTATAGTCTGCTTAATGCAATAAAAGTGCTTCAAAATATTACAAAAGGATTGTTATAATCTATCAAATTATTCATAACTACTTATACATCAACTCTAATTTGACATTAGTATTTCCCATTTGCATAAGTGATTCTAACTAGTGAAGGCCAAACCATTTAAAAGGTTATTTATTAATTAAGCAATTGATTAATGATTATAGACTAGAAAATTGTGATTTAATGTTTCATATTTCATGTGTCTCTGTAAAAATGACAATTTCTCATTCATGGACTGTGGACTCTCCTATAGGGATGATTATGGAACTTATTAACTAGTCTGGTAGTTATGGGGCTTCTCTTTTAAAGCATTCTGTCAAATTGCATTTGTTTGAAATAAACATAAATAATGAAAGAAGTTGTTTAATTTCCCCAGAAATATTTTTTTCTTTAATGGCTCAAACCAAGAAAATGTAGACCCATGAGTCCTAAGAGAATTTAGTCCTGAGAATTACTTGTGCCTTTCATAGTCATTAATCCTGTCATTATAATAGTTACATAAGACTTTGCTCTACCCCCATGCACCGGGAACTTCCTGAATAATAAGACAAACTTCCTGAAACATGCAAAATGCTGAAACAGGTAGTCAGTCTCTAGACCCTTTCACCTTGATGCCAGTCCTTCAGGCTTTCACTCTTGAGTGTTTTTCCCTCCGCCTGCCAGAGACCCTCCCTCAGCTGTGCCCATTCAGGCTGCCTGCTTTCTTGACCTACATGGAAATTACATTCATTGCATCTACCTCAAAATGCATCCATTTAGTTTTTTTGCCCCCAAACATTAGTAAACAGACTAATGCTAACATGGTACTATGTAAATATCCACAGGTTACATACCTGTAATTTTAAACTAAACAATTTTGTAGCATTTTTCATTTGTTCCTTTGATATCAGTTTTGTCTTTGTCATATACTTCTTGAGTATCAAACAAAGCTTTTACCATATTTTGGAGCTTATAGTAAACATTTAGATGACCAACATTCCATAGTATAGCTGTATTGATTTCTCCAACATCTTTGAAGAAGTATTTGATGAGTTTCTACTATGTTCTACATGTTTTTCCAGCTTGTCAGAGATAGTGAGGGAACAGCAGGGGACAAAACAGATATGGTTCCTGCACACACAGAATGAATAAACTAGGGGAGGAGAAAGTTTTTAAACAAATACAGGCTGTATTGCACAAATGAATGTTAAGGATAGCCCTGCATTTAGAAAATTATTTTCCATTTCTCCACATCCTCTCCAGCATCTATAGTCTCCTGATTTGTTCATTTTGGCCACTCTAACTGGCGTGAGGTGGTATCTGAGTGTGGTTTTGATTTGTATTTCCCTGATGAGGCGCAACGTTGAGCATCTTTTCATGTGCCTGTTGGCCATCTGGATGTCTTCTTTAGAGAAGTTTCTGTTCATGTTTTCTGCCCATTTCTTCACTGGATTATTTGTTTTTTGGGTGTGGAGTTTGGTGAGTTCTTTATAGATTTTGGATACAAGCCCTTTGTCCGATATGTCATTTGCAAATATCTTTTCCCATTCCATTGGAAACCAATTTGACCATAAATTTCATATAAAAAATAAATAAATAAATAAAATATATTTTAACCAGAAAAAAAGAAAATTATTTTCCAATAAAATTATTTTTTTTCCTGAGAATATGGAAAATAAATACAAGTTTAAAGATGGAAATTAGCATTGCCCAAAGTCCTAAAACACAACCATATATACAATTTTTACTATTTTTTCTAACACATATTTAGTGTATATAAGTATATACACATATATATAAGATGTGTGTGCATATATATATATATGAAGAAGAATATGTATATTATAAAATTGGGATCACATTGATTATACTATTTTGTATACTACTTTAGACTTAATATTAGATATACCCATTAATTTCATTAAATATTCATATATAGCATTATTTTAATAATGATATATTTGTCATTTGAATTAAACTTTGAAAAATTATTTCCTTTTTATTGGATTAAATTGGTTTTTTTAGCATTAAAATTTTTGCTGTTATAGTCTGTATGCAACTTACTATGTGTCTTTCTATTACCTTCTAATAAATATTTATGCATGGCCATGATATAAATCATATATAGTATATAATTAATATATTATATTTGTTAATTTAATTAATTATATCCATTTATGATTATAATTTCATAATTTATAAATAATACCTGTATTGATGTGTTAATATATTTACATATTATTATACATTTTATAGCTATATATAATTTATTACACAAAATATATATAGTTAAGAAAATCTTGAATAAAAAATGTGGAGGACTTCCACAACTGATGAGAAGTTATTTTAAAGTTGAAGCATTGAGGGGCGCCTGGGTGGCACAGTCGGTTAAGCATCCAACTTCAGCCAGGTCACGATCTCGCGGTCCGGGAGTTCGAGCCCCGCGTCAGGCTCTGGGCTGATGGCTCAGAGCCTGGAGCCTGTTTCCGATTCTGTGTCTCCCTCTCTCTCTGCCCCTCCCCCGTTCATGCTCTGTCTCTCTCTGTCCCAAAAATAAATAAACGTTGAAAAAAAAAATAAAAAAAAAAATAAAGTTGAAGCATTGAAATCAGTGGGTTATTGGTGAAAGGATTACCAATAGTCCATGAAGACAGAATAGAGAGCCCCAAATCAAACATAGATATGGATACTTGATGTACAACAGGGATAGTATTGTAGACTAGTGGGGAAAAGTCAATATTTTAATAAATAGACATAAATTGGAAGTCTGTGTGGAAAAAAGTTAATCTTTACTTCTTCCTCACCATAAACAGAAGTGTACAGAACCACAATGTGAAAGGAGAAGAAAACTAGAAAATATCTTAGTTCTATGGATTAGGCTAAAGCAGAATATCGCTATTCATAAAAATTTGAATTGCATTAAAATTAAGAACACCTATTTGCCAGAAGATGCCACTAAATGAAAAAGCAAGCCACAAAGCAGAAAAAGATACATACAATCAATGTAACGAATGAAGAATTTATTTCCAGAAACAGAATATTATTTCCAGAATAAATAATTCCCACACATTATAAGAAAAATATAAAGCAAATCTATACAAAATTGAGCAAAAATCATCAACTGGTTAGTCAAAAGGATATCCAGATGACAAATCAGCAATACTTTCTTGGAAGTGAAAGAGGGAGCTATTGATTATTTTACCAAGATGACCAATAAAAACAGGATCTGCCTTGGGCAAACTTCTAACAAACTTATGGAGAGATCCTCAACTTAATTGGAAATCAGTGTGATGGTTAATTTTATGTGTCAACTTGACTAGGCTAAGGGATGCCCTAGGCTAAGAGATTACCAGATAGCTGGTAAAACATCATTTCTGTCTGTGTCTGTGAACACATTTCCAGAAGTAAGCATTCAGATAAGGCAACTGAGTAAAGAAGATTTGCCCTTACCAATGTGAAAAGGCATCATACAATCCACTGAGGTAAACTCACTCTCTTCTTGAGGTTGGACATCCAACCCTTTTGGCCCTCAGACATTGGAGCTCCTGGTTGTCTAGGTAGCAGACAGCAATTGGGACTTCTTGGTCTCCGTAATCAAATGAGCCAATTCTCATAATAAATCTCTCCCTCTCCCTCTCTTTCTCCCCCTCTCCTCCTCTCCCTTCCCCACCCTGATCCATATCCAGTTGGTTCTGTTTCTCTGGAAGACCCTGATTAATACAGTCAAGAAAATGTCAACCAATGCCACAACAAAATACCATTACCAAAATAGCTAAAACTATGCTTATATTTATATTTATATTTATATTTATATTTGCCAAGTGTTGTCTAGGGTGTTGTGGATCTAGATCTCATACACTGCTAGAGAAGAGATTATTATTTATAGTACTGTGGAAGACTGTTTGGCATTGTTTACCAAAGCAAAATATTCATTTTTACATTTCACTGGGTTCCAGTTCCAGGGCATACATTCAACTGAGTTATGCACTAATGTGAACCAAAAGACGTGCAAAAAATTGTTCCTAACAGCATTATTTTCACTAATCAAAAATTGGGGAAAAGCCCATTGAAAAGCCCATCAACAGTAGGATTGCTAAATAAATTTTTCTATACACATACACAGAATACTATTCACTAATGAAAATGAACAACTGCCAAAGATGAACCTCAAAAACACAACATTAGGAAAAGCAGCCGTGAGGCTCCAAGATGGCTCAGTCGGTTAAGCTTCCAACATTGGTTCAGGTCATGATCTCATGGCTCCGGAGTTTGAGCCCCTCATCGGGCTCTGTGCTATGAGAGCTTAGAGCCTGAGACTGCTTCCCTCTCTCTCTGCCCCTCTCCAGCTTGCCCTATGTTTCTCTCTCTCAAAAACAAATGAACACTGGGGCGCCTGGGTGGCTTAGTTGGTTAAGCGTCTGACTTCATCTCAGGTCATGATCTCGCAGCTTGTAGGTCCCAGCCCCAAGTCAGGCTCTGTGCTGACAGCTCAGAGCCTGGAGCTGTTTCAGATTCTGTGTCTCCCTCATCTCTCTGCCCCTCCCCCCACTCACGCTCTGTCTCCCTCTGTCTCAAAACTAAATAAACATTTTTTTTAATTTTTAAAGAAATAAATAAACAAGAAGAAAAGAAAAGCAGCCAGACTAAAAGGCATTTTGTTACATTCCATTGGCATGAAGTTCTGAAACAATCAAAACTAATCTATGGTGATAGAAATCAGAATGATGGTTGCCAGTGGGGAAGAATGAGGTATAGTGACAGCAAGAGGGGCTGAGGGATTTCTGTTTCTTCATTTGGTTGTTGGTTGCCTGTGTGATCATTGCTGATCATTCAGCACACTGTAAATTCTATGATTTGTCCATTTCTGTTACATATTTTACACTTAAAAAAAGGACTCATTAAAAATATTTTAATGATTGCATCAAATTCCTCCCAAGATAACATGAAAGAAATAATGCATAGTATATACACAAACACAAACAAAATTGAATAGATACTCAACTAATTCTCAAAATGTAAACAATACTTCAAGTACAAAAAATTTTCAGGAGCTTCAGTTCAATTTGGATTACCTAGAAACTTGCTAAAATTTTCTTTATATAGGCAGAGCCTTGGTTTCATGGGGGAAAAAAACATAAACGGAGGTATAAAATAATTCCTAAACATCTTAAATGTACAATTTAATATGAGAATGGTATCGTTCTAGTTGACTAAACATGTGGATTGATGCAGTATAAAACAAATGTTTGGCAGGACTATATGTTTATTACAAAATATAAATTCTCAATTATCCCCCAATTTTCTGTATGAAAATTTTATTTGTATGAAAAGTGGAAAGGGTCACAAGCAAAACTTAACCTTGTCATTGTAAATGCCAGAGCTCCCTCACTTGTCAGTTTGGTTTTATTTATGACTGTCAACAAGCAGAGTCAATCAGTCCAAATGCTTAGTCCGCTACAAGCATCATGAAGAAAACAAAGCCAATGAAAAATATCACTTTGACAAAAACATAATGCTTGATTACAAATGCCAAATAATAATGGTACTTTGATAGCTTTCTGAGTGGGTAGTTGTGAAGAAAGTGACCATGGAGAAATTTTTAAGTAGGGATATTAACATTAAATTGAAAAGCATGGTAACTGTTGACTGTCATGTCACCCCAGTCAAATGTTTTGACTTCTATATGTTGAGCAGATACTAGATTGATTCCAGGCCCACTGATATAGGTAAGAAGTCACTAATCTATTGCTTATAATCCCCAAACTATACGTTTTTAATACCAGAAGCTACCTCAGATGACTTCTACAATGCTTGTGTAGACTTGTGAAGCTTCTAACCCAATCCTCAGTACAAGGCAGGAATCCCCAGCAGCTATGTCCACTGAGCCTCCCTAATGTGGTCAAAGTATGGTCCAGGAAACTCCTACTGAAGGCTTAGGTACATCAGCTATCAGTGCATGGACTAGTTGTGCCAAGAGTAACCTAGAAAATTGAGAAAATATTCTGGGCCTTCAAACCAAAAATTATTTTACCTTACTCGACTAAAGAATTTATTTAATAAAGTGTTTTTTCTGGTACCTATTATTAGCTTCATTTTTCTTTGTAGTGGGTTTTGGCAGGAAGCTTTTGCTCTCCTGTCTTTAAATCCAAGAGTAGTAATGCATGCACCTAATGAGGTAGCTTATTCATTCCTGTAAAAACACTAATATACTTTTTCTTCTGATCACAATTATGTAAATACAATTTTACTTTGGCCGCAAGGAATCTGAGAAGGTACCCTGGGTATGATTAAATTGTAACACTTCTGAATCATTAAAAGAGACTACAAAACAAAATTATGCTGAGGCCGATATTGCCCTGCGCTGTCCAGGCATGTAATGTCCTCTATGTGGTAATAACCCTTAGTCAACCCAACTTGAAAACTACACTAACAAAGACTATTGTACATTAGCCATGTTGTTGACATTAGGAAAGGTGACATCCTGTGCCTGAGGAGAGGCCCCATCCTCAGGACTGAAAAAAGTGTCAACACGGGGGGAAAGGATGAGAACTTGGAAAGCAGTCTTTACCCGAAGGTGAGAAAAGCTTCCTTCTCTTTGGGGGCTTGCTTATGAGTCTCTTTTGACCTGACTTTTGTAATGCCCGAAGTTCCTAAACCTCCCACAAAAGACCACCAGAGTCGTGAGTCAAAGCCAAGCGGCAAGGGGCGTTTATTGCAGGTTCGAACCTGGACCTCTGCGCACTCGTTGCCGGTGACGCTAAGAGGCCTCGATCAGAGTTGGTATAGGGTTTTTATAGACAGGGACAAACAGCATAGGTGAGTGAGGGTCCTGATTGGTAAATTCTAAAGTAAGGACATTTGTGGTTTTCTGATTGGGCGTCCTTTGTCTGTCCTTCGGCGAGAAGGCTTTGTCCGTTACTTGTGGTGGGAGGAGAAAAAGGGGGAAGGGGAGGAATGTGTTAAGCAAGCAAGATTACAGAAGCGAAGGACGCCAGTTAGTTTGTGTACAATTACTATAGTTACTCATTTCATTACATATCAGACTACATTCATTTAGGGAGATTTATAACCCATTCTACTACACGGCGGGTTACATCCAGGAAAGGTCTCACAATGCTCATAGCAACAGCAAGCAAAACAGACTTCTCAGCAATTGTATTTCTTGTCAAAGATCCACAATACGGGAAGAGAGAACTTAGCTTTAAACTTTTTGGATTGTTCTTTTCACTTTTAGATTCTAAGGCACAGAAATCCCTAGAACATTTCCAATGGTGCACAGGAGCTGCTCTGATCACTGCAAATAAGGCAGGACAGGATTAAGGCTGAAAGTGGGCCTATAAGGGGTTTCTGTGATAGTTCTGAGCCTTCTTAAGAGCTGTATGTTATTCTTTGCATTTCATTCCCTTTTGTTATCCAAGAACTTGAGAAGCCATTGTTTAAATTCTTTATCTAGTTCAAGTTGCACTGTGGGCAATTCAGGTAAAACAGGTCCCAGTGTCCAGATGGAATAGCAGAAAACCCACAGCTGCTGTAGGAAGGGGAAAGACATCCCAGGGTCACAGCAGCCAAGACAGCAGTCTGGGGTTTGGTGAGGGGAGGGGAACGGAGAGCTTGGAGGAAGTGTTCCCAGGCAAACGCGAAGCAGTCTGGAGATCTCCCAGAAACAGTTGAGGATCACTCTGAGTGGACGTAATTCCTAAAATTAGGGCTAGTGGCGCCTCCTACTATCATAACCTGGATATTAAAAGTCAATGTGGCATTGTTTTTTTTTTTTAGTCACAAGCTGGTGAGATCAGAGACTTTGAGATTATATAAATGTAAACATTAGACCCAAATGGTAGCTACAACATAAGCCTCTATAGCTGGCATTTTGTTATTATTGTTGGTTTTGTGGTTTGTTTCGGTATTGGGTGTTTTTTTTTTGGCAGGGGGGGAGGGGGAGGTGGATTTTAACTTTCTGTTCTTATTTAAATTTATTTTTGTTTTTACTCTTTTCTGCTTTAATATTTTGTTTAATATGTCCTTGTTATAAAATGTTTGTATAGACAAACAGGCAGGAAATTGTTAAAAAATGACATAACAATAAATAAGCCAAAAAAAAAAAGGCAGCATTTTCGATTTTCATTTTAAATGCATTAGCTTTTTAGCTGGCAATGTGACCTTAGGAAATACACTTTATATTACTGAGGTTTAGTTTCTTTCTCTAAAACATGAGGGAGTTTAGTTGGATACTTTCTGAGGTCCCTTCCACTGCTAGGATTCAACCGTGAAATTTATATTCGTGTAACTTGGTATAATATCCTGAAAACGTTTTGTATTTGTGAAGGATTTCATTCTTGGAAACTTTATAACTAAAAAGTATTGATTGAAAGTCTCGAGGTGCTGTGCTATTCTTTTAAAATGCTAACTATGAATACTGTGAATATTTCCTGAGAGAAACATGGCGAGTTGGAAGTTTGTAGTCCTAGAAATGAGAAAGATGAAAGTATTTTTCATTTAGTTTAGGAACCACATGGCAGTTCATATGAAGTTAATAGAGACCTTATGAATAACTAGCATGGGGCTGTGAGATGAGTACATGTAAACGGAAGAATTGCACATTGACGCTGCACTAGACGAGGAAAAACCTCCTCCTATGTCTTCACGCACAGAATACTCACGAGAAGTAATATGACTAATGTCATCGAAAACTGAATAACTTTCTAAGTTGGGCACACATGGGATGTTATTGAGACATCTATGTAATTATTTCTACCCACCCCTTTACTTTGCCTTTTTCCATTACTTTGTCACCCATGTAATCAACAAACATGTATTGATTCACAATGTAGGCCTAGAAATCAAAGTAAGGAACCAAGAAGAGACAAACATCTCTCAATCTAAACACTGCAATATTCTTCAGTGACCTTTCCAGTTTAAGATGATGCTTATCTATTGCCTTAATTAGGAGGTAACAACCAATTGGATTAGACTTCCCAATTAAGCAGTGGGATTTTGGCCTATAGTTTATGAGACAAATATTGATAATAACCATTACTTTCCTGGACAAGGTACTATTCCATCCTGGCTGCAGCCTGCATTTTTCATCTATCCTAGATGATAACTACTTTAGGAAAGTCCATTTCTTGATTGCCAATAATTATTGGCTATTTTACTCCTGTGTTCTGTTTATTTTTTTTATTCTCTTTGTTCATAAAGTATTTCAAAACAATTGCAAACTGCTACTGACTAATAGAAGTCCTCAGAAATTTACAATGCCCATATATCAAGACATTGCATGGAAAATCAGCGAATCTCTAAATTCCTCCAGACATATGGTTTACAATAAAGCGGTTTATTGCTGAATAAACATTAATCTCAGACAGAGGCAGAACCTCTAGATTACTCCACCTCCAAATTTTTCTAATTCTTATTTTTCATGCTGAAAGCAAACACATAAGTTTGAATTTGCTTTATTCCTGCGTACTCTGTTTTCAAAATATCAAGAGCTTTCATTGTTTGGCAAGCCATAAAGTCTTGCAATTGATTTTTGTCATTATTATTCATTATTATCAATCTGGGCATTCTATCAAAATCGGTGGAGTGGGCCTTATAATTTAACTGCTTAATAATAAACATGAAGTAACACAAGCATATATTCCAGTTTTTACGTTGCAAAATTTATTGTGCATTTGTATATTATAGCTCTTCTTTTGCTATAAAGCAAAATATAGTGCATTTATGGAATAATAAAGCTTTATAATTAATATATAATTAAGCAGAAACAACAGTGATATATACAATCGTATAATGTGCTTCTGAATTCTAAAATGTAGTGATCTGTAAAAGAAAGTTAAATCTATAAAAGCTAAAAAGTGAAAAATATCCATGTGCGGGAAGTTCTGTAATGATACTAATATGTGGAACATCTTCTCAGGGAATCTGGGAGTGGCCACTGGTAAGAACTCGTGCAAAGACACATCAGGTCACATGGCCATTTCCCTTCAGTTTTAGCAGTGTAATGGAATCACTGATACCCTTCCCTGCCAAACAAAGGAAGACTCCAAGTATGTACTTTTGTTCTAAGCGGCACAGCTCACAGGACTGAAGACCAGAGATTTCACATGCACAATTACTTTTGTTTATTCACTTAATTTACAAATATTACTGTTAGGTGTCAATTACCAAACCCAAATCAAAATGATACAGTTCCCACTTTTAGGAGATCACTTCCAAGTAAGCAAAGTATGCAAATGACACAATTTGAGGCAGATATTAGGTACCAATTGCTAAACAATAAATTATCCCCAATTTTAGCAGCTTAAAACAACATACATTTATCACCTCACTGTTTCTGTGTGTCAAGAATATGTGCATGACTTATCTGTGTCCTCTTCTTGGTCTCTCTGAGAGCTGCAGTCGAAATGTTGGCCCAGGGTCTGTGGTTTCATCTGAAGGCCCAACTACTGAAGGATTCTCTTCCTTACTCACTCAGTGGGTTTTTGGCAGCGTTCAGTTTCTGTGGGTTGTCAAACTGAGGCCGTAGTTCCATACTGGCTGCTGTCCAGAAGCCACCCTCCGTTCCTTGCCATGTGAGCTTCTCCTCCATGGCAGCGTCTCCATCAAAACTTGCAATCCACGAAGGCCAAAAAGAAAATATGCCAGCAAGTTGGAAATCACACTTTTATAACCTAATCACATAAGCAACGTTCCATCTGTTTTTCCATATTCCATGAGTTAGAATCGAGTTTACTAATTTCAGTCAACTCTCAAGGGAAAGGAATTACACACCAGTATGAATACCAGCAGGTGGGGATCACAGGGAGCCATGTTAAACATGTCTCAAGGCACTAAAATGGTCTCCTTCCACAGTTATTTTAACCAGCAGTAATCCATGTTTTCTAAGATCTCTACTAGTGGAGTCACTTTGGGACATTAAAATTTTGTGTTTCCTAAGGTATACAACAATACTACTGTGGTTATCTCACGAGTGTCAAGCTATAAGATATATAGAACAGATAAGTTCTGATGAGATGTAATAGCAAAAGAAATTATGGAATATGAGATGTTAGCTGAAAAAATTGGACTGGAGAGTGCCATGTGGAGAGCAAGGAGTGAGGAAAAGCAGTAGTCTTAAACCGTCACTGATTATCTGTTAACCCCAAGATATTAAGGATAATATGAATAATAATAAAGCTACTCTTATTACAAGCTTAGTTATAGTCCATAAGTATTTCTGCAGTCAGACCACTCTTAACCTCTATGACTATTGCCAATGATTAGGTGAGTTGGATTCTGAATCATAGAGAACTCTTCTCTGCAGACCCTAACACGTATGGTTAGGGAGAGGGATGGGAAGTGTAGCAGAGCTGTGTGAACAATATAAATACCTGTTGTGATTTTACCTAGAAATTATAATTTAGGACCTTAAAAATTGTTTCTGCCTGTGATGAATATCCAATTTTTACCTTAATCAGTACACACTTGGCTTGGTTGGTAAACTTAGAATTATAACAGGATATTTCTGAGTTTTCACAGGCCCAGGACTTCAACGTTTTGTTTTGTTTTTTTCCAGGCAAACTTAGGTGTCATTCCCACCAATGCATCTGTTCATGTTTTGATTTTTAATTCTGCTGATAAGTTTAAGCAGCACACTTCCACTTAGTTTTCCCTTTGCTATGAAACTCATGGTGCTACCACTGCAGTGGGGGAGGGTAGAGGTCTTGCATGTATGTGTTCCTTCACTAAACCATAAACTCCCTATTCATCATTGTGGTTAGCGACAGGTCACTCATTAATGTTACAGAACAGGTTAGTGGATCATGGTAACACCCAGGTTTTGGCAACAAGTCAGTTTCCATGACTCCCAAAGTATGTCTGTCGTCTTCATGCATTTGCTAAAGATAAGGATTTGCTTTTTAGCGACGCCATTGGAGACACGGTTCATGTAACAATCTACTTGACAAAACCATATCGTAATCATCTGTGATATTTTTAACAAGGGAATAGTTACCTTATTGGTTTCATATTTTATTAATTAGGGATTGTTGTGCCATTTCACATCATTTCTGATGCTACTCGATTTAAAAACCTGTAGCGTGAAACAAAAACTGATCTCTAAGAGGTGACTATGATAAGTGTCTGCGTACTGGTGACCAATTACTGTCTTATGGTTCAGATCAATTAGAGAATAATTACTATTGGAAGGGTTGGTGAAATAAGTCCTAAGCTATTGTCTCAAAGCTATGCATTCAGTCATGGTTAATTTAATTTTTAAATCAGTATTCCTAGAAAAAGATTAATTTTGAATATATTTTCAAATAAATAAATGAGATATTTAAGTAAGCATCGTCTCTAATACAACCTTAACTTCAGTTTGGACTATGAATCAATTTGCCCAACGTAGATAATAATTTACAGAAAATAGATAGGAAACACAGGTACCTTTATTTTACATTAAAAGTTTAAGGGGTGCCTGGGTGGCTCAGTCAGTTAAGCGTCCGACTTCGACTCAGTCATGATCTTGTCGTCCATGAGTTCAAGTGGCGCGTTGGGCTCTATGCTGACAGCTCAGAGCCTGAAGCCTGTTTGGGATTCTCTCCCTCTCTCTCTGCCCCTTACCCACTCATGCTCTGTCTCTCTCTCTCTCTCTCTCTCTCAAAAGTAAATAAACATTAAAAAAAAAATTTAAATGAGGTTACATTACTTTGTCCACAATGCTCTGAATCAATCATGCAGGTTGTGGCAGAGGCTAAAAACTGTTCTCTAAAATCTGTTTTTGTGTTTTTTCCTATGCAGGAAAAAACTGAGACTATATTTCTCAGTCTCCTTTGCTGATAGAGTTCTGGCCAGTGAAATTTGAGTGCAAGTGACATATTCCACTTCCAGGCGTGGCCCATAAAACCCTCCTGCATACTCTCCCATGCTATTTTCTTCTTCCAGATATCAGAAATTAAGTCAACTACAACAGTCTTGGAAGCCAAGTGCTGAAGATGAGGGTCTCTTCCAAAATGGTTCCCTAAACAATATATAAAAGATAACTTTCCCATGGACTGTCCCTCATCCAGGACTATTCCCTGAACATTAAATAAACTGTTATTGTACAGATTTTGTTGTTGTTGTTACAGGAGCTAGCATTCCCCTTACTACTCTCTGCACGCAATTCTGTAGGGATTTGGATCGGAAATAGCTGAACTTGAAATAGTGTCTCCCAGCTATCCAAAAGGTGACTGTTATTGTGGATTATGTTAACATTTGAGTGGGTTTATATGAATATGATTTTCTCAGAAAAGTAATTATTATCAGGTTGTTGCAACTTTAAGAAAGCATACCATGTGCTTACATATGTCCAGAAGTAGCAAACAATATCATTGATTATTAGCTATTTTATAGAGATCTAGAGAAAAGAAGTTTTATTTTTTTTTAACGTTTATTTATTTTTGAGACAGAGAGAGACAGAGCATGAACAGGGGAGGGGCAGAGAGAGAGGGAGACACAGAATCTGAAACAGGCTGCTGGTTCTGAGCAGTCAGCACAGAGCCCGACGCGGGGCTCAAACTCACAGACCGTGAGATCATGACCTGAGCCGAAGTCGGACGCTTAACCGACCAAGCCACCCAGGCGCCCCGAGAAAAGAAGTTTTAAAAAATCTCTCTGGTCACTTGCCTACCACACTGTTGGCAGGGGAGGGGTGCAGGAATGCTAGCAGTATTCTCTAGAGTCATATGAATTTTAGGAACAACAATTTCGTAGTATATTACAGCAACAGCAACATAAAAAACTCTTAAACTAGAATTAATTTTTATTAGCAAATAGAATCTCTCTGGAAATAGGGTTTATTATGGAATTACTGGCAGACTTTTAACCATAATGGCGCAAGTAAAAAAAATTGTAGCTATTTAAAATTAGTTTTTCGGTTTGGGATTTGTCAAAATAATAAATTGGCAGGTTTTTATTTGGTTGGTTAGTTTCTTCTCCAATGCTTTATTAAATATTCAAAATCTGTGGATCAACTAATTTTCTATCACCTCGCCTAAGATTTTAAATATTCAGTGTTGTTAATCTTTTGAAAGGGCATTTGTCACAGTATATAAGCAAGCAGTAACAAAATATGCAGAAATGAGCTTCCTACTGAGTTATTTACTTGGAATAAGTGTATCCTATAAAATGCTTGACCTGAAGTATTTAACTATAATAACCCAAGAGACAATAAAACATGAGTTACACAGAGAGTTCATCAAAATTTTATGTGAACTCTACAAAAAAGAAGAAAAAAAAAAACTCAGTGGTAACCTGAAAGCTGTAAAGGCACACTATTAAAAACAAAACAAAACAGAAAACTTGAAAACATATTAAACCCAAACTTCTGTAATTGTACTTATTATTAGAGAAATTTAAAAAAGTTTAAATACAATATGATAAGCTACTTCTTAATAGCATTTTCTAGCTTGCAAAATTTGTATCGGTTTATTTGTACTGATAAATAAAACAGAAATTTTTACTACTTTACAGTAAGTAAAACAGAAATTATTATTACTTTTCAGATAAATAGAGTAAGCTATTTAAGGGATTCTTTAAAACACCATTTATGTAACAAAACAGCAATTTTGGATGCTTCAGGTCACTTACCTTCTGATTCATTTAAAGGACAAAAACAAGTGACGTTTCCCATTCTGAATTACAAGCCATAATTTTACGGTTCATTTAAACCACATACATATTTATAAAAGTTTTGAAGAGATTAAGGAATTTACCCAACTTCTTACAATTTGTTCAATTAGAACAAAAGTCTTCTTTCTGATTGCTAATCCAGTTCTCTTACCACTAATATCCTGCTATGAAAAAACATTTCCGTCTTTTCAATGTACCACGAAAATTGAATTACTCGTTAAAATGTACATATCACTTAATCAAATAATTGCAGGTAACAGACACCAAATTATATTAGGTGCTGCAGTTCCAAGGTAAAGTTCTTGCCCTCATGAGGCTTAGAATCTAGGAGGGAATGTGCACATTTTCTGAAAGGAGATGGTGGCATCTATGTGATTAGGCAGCAAGACAGTCCCAATTTCCTCCCTAGCATGTTCCCTGTAGAATGTAAGGTCCTGTGATATCCACCACCATTTTTCAGATTTAAACTTCAAGGTTTAACATTTCAGGTTCAACATCTAAACACATCACAGCCACAACTGAGTAATTAATATTCAGATATTCAGAATCTTGGCTTATGACTAAGGACTAGCTAGTTTAACTCTGGGTGAGCTGAGAAGATACACTGTTTGGTAGGCAAAAACTTCATCTCTCCAATTGACACATGTCCCCTCCCAAGAGAGAAGTGTGTTTATCTTACATTTCCCTGTTCCTCATCCTTCCAGCTACATCAATAGTTGTGTCTCCATATGTAGACTCAGTTCTGCCATGATTCACTAATCATGTTGTCATCAATTCAACTAATATATACTAAGCACCTACTGTGTGCCAGAGTGTATTATACATGCTGAGGATAACAGGAACAAAACTATGAACAAAACAGATAAGAAATCCTATCCTTGTGGAGCTTGTATTGGAGAATAAACATGTCAAATAGATGAGTGCCAGGCTGGCTTAGTCTATAGTGCCTATGACTCTTGATCTTGGGGTCGTGAGTTTGAGCCCTCCTACTTTGGGTGTAGATATTACTTAAAAATGAATATATAAATAAATAAATAAATAAATAAATAAATAAATCAAATATCCAAAATATATAGTATTTTAGTGATACTATTTAGTATTAGTGATAGGTGCCAAGAAGAACAAAACGTAAAGCAGAGATAAGAAATAGAAACTGGGGGGGGGGGGAGGGCTTATGGGAATTTTGGTTAGGAAGCAGAGGTCTCTCTGAGAGGACCTTGATTCATGCTAGCAAAGACTTGAACTAAAGACTTGTGATGGTTAATTTTGTGTCAACTTGACTGGACCAAGGGATGACCAGAGAGCTGGTAAAAACATTTCTGGGTGTGTCTGTGAGAGTGTTTCTGGAAGAGATTAGCATTTCACCTGGTGAGGTGAGTAAAACAGATGGCCCTCCACAGTGTGAGTGGGCATAACCCAATCTGCTGAGAGCCCAAAGGCAGAGAACCAAACAGCCAAGAAATCATGAATTCTCTCTATGTCAGCGGCGACAACTGTCTTTTCCGGAACTCCAACATCAGTGCTCTAGGTTCTTGGGCTTTCCTACTCCAATCAAGATTTACACCAGCGACACCTGGGTGGCTCAGTCGGCTGGGCATCCAACTTCAGCTCAGGTCATGGTTCGAGCCCCACCTTGGGCTCTCTGCTCTCAGCACAGAGCCTGCTTCAGATGCTTTGTCCTTCTCTTTATCTGCACCTCTCCTGTTCATGGGCTTACCTGCACATGCACGCTCTCTCTCGCTCTTTCTCTCTCAAAAATAAATAAACATTTTTAAAAAAGATTTAGAGATGCCTGGGTGGCTCAGTCAGTTAAGCATCTGACTTCATCTCAAGTCATGATCTCACGGTCCATGAGTTCGAGCCCTGTGTCAGGCTCTATGCTGACAGCTCGGAGCCTGGAGCCTGCTTCAGATTCCGTGTCTCGCTCTCTCTCTGCCTCTCCCCCACTCATGCTGTGTCTCTCCATGTCTCTCAAAAATGAATAAATGTTAAAAAAAAAAATAGATTTAGACCATTGGCCTCTTAATTCCCACGCCTTCAGTCTCAGACAAAATTACACCACCAGCTTTCCTCGTTCTTCAGTTTGAAGATAGCAGATCATGCTGCTACTTGGCTTCCATAACAGCATGAACCAATTGCTATAATATATCTCCTCTCAGATATATCTCTATATCTCCTACAGGGTCTGTTTTTCTGGAGAACCCTGACTCATACCTAAGGATTTTCCTCAAGTAAATGAGATTAAGGCAGGAAGTGCACCACTCACTGAGTCACTCCTGTGAACTCAGCCTCCCCAACTCCAGAGCTCTTGCTGAGCTCCACAGCCCCCAACTCCCTTTCTCATGCGGGGCCCTTTATCTGTATGAGCAGGGCTGTTAGCTTTGTCACCCTGTGCCCCACGTCTCCTCAAGGCCCTGTGATAGTTAACAAGTTAACTTGTATTAATATCTTGCAATATTCCAAGCACTGTTCTCACACATGTTGCATATGTAACATATACTTAATCCTTACAACAACCCTCTGACGTGATACTATTAATATCCTCTCTTTACAAAAGAAGAAACAGATCACACGTCTTGTAGAAGGTCACACATCAAGGAAGAGGTGAAGCTGGCGTTGAAACCAATGTCACTTTTAATTCCGCTCTATTGCTTTATTGGAATGAGCCAGTGCAAGGGACGGGGCCTCTGTCTGTTTTCCTTATAGCCGAATTGTGACACAGTACTCTTCCCAGAATCCTTGTGTTTATCTAAATCTGAAGTCTTGGCCCATCCTCCAGCCAGGTATCTTGGCCCCGTCAACATATGGTCTGGACAGACAGCTTGACCACAAGTGTAAACTGCATGATCATTTCCCGGATGCAGCCACTCTCTAGTGACTGAGTATCTCTTTCTAATAGTTTCTGGAATAAGGTAAAGACTGTACTGACCTTTAGACACTAGAACTGGCTTGCCCTGTTGCATCTCCAGAGCCAGGCTCTAGAGCTGGATCCCATGGCTCCAGTTAACAATTGTTAGACAGTAGGATAGCTAAGATGTGGTAGGATGTGGCAGGACTCTCTAAAATAGAGCAAGATGAGTAAGAGAAATAATGACTATACATGAGCTCTATGTTGGTTAAGCACTGACTGTTACCAAGTATCATTGTAGGTGCTTTATGTTTAACCCATTTAAAGAGATTTTCATCTCCCCCAGCCATCTTCCCCGGGGGTATCCCCGGTCATAGCCTGAGACAGTTTTCCCCTGATGGGGATTCTGAGGTAGAGAAAGAAGAAGTCTAAGGCACTTGGGGCTTCTTTGAAACTTGAATGGTGTTAGCAGAAGAAGAAAAATTAAAACAGTCATACTCTGCTTGCCAAAAGTTAAAAAAAGAAAAAAAATCATGAGACACACTCTTCCTTTGTTCTGGGAAACCACTTGAATGAGTTACTTAGTAATGCAAATGCAAAGCAGCTGATATATCTGTGCTCTGAGGAGAAAAACTGCTCAATGTAAGATTGGGGGAGAAATCATCTATGTAATAGATTGAGTTGCATCCATGCAAGCTTCCACTGGTGCTGTTTTTGCTATTATGAGGAGAAATATATGTTAAGTGTGAATTGAGACTACAGAGCCCCTAAAAACGATTGATCATTCGAGTGAAGAGTTTATGTTTTTAAGCTAATGCCACTAGGAAATCTGAATACGAGGGTCATGCAAAAATTTTTGCGTGTGATCAGAGCCAGTGTGGGATTCCGACCTTGAGTCACACTGGGTCTTCACCCAGCTAACACCATAGCCTACAACAGGGCATAGTCTCTCTGCCTATCACTGTAGGAAGGATTCAATCATAGCCCTGCAGTCACAGAGCAGCTGCTTTGGAAACATGGCAGGGGAGACCCTGGAGAGCTCTTGGCATGCCCCTTAGTGTCCTCATGGGATATGACAGTGGCAGTGATGTTGTTCCTCCTATATGCATTTTGTAAACAATGAGCAACATCTCCAGGCATCCGGGGCAGGAGAAAAAGACCCATGACTCTAAACCACGCTGATGAAACCAGACGGATGATTTGTGAATGTATGTAGTACACACGCATTACAAATCTTTGGAAATTTCCAGAAAGCACTATTTTACATGGGCAGGGAGACATCCAGAAATCAAATCGTCCTTGGCTTTGGAACTATTATAATGTGGGCATTAAATATTAGAGTATCACATTTGCACTTGTAGACACAAGCATGAGCCCTCTGGTCATGCAACTTCCTAAACTTCCCCTTTCTAAGGGTCTGAAACCAGCTAGTCTCTGTTTATCTGGTGTTAAGCCTTCAGAGAGACTAGGCATCAAATACCTTAACTTCCTTCTTTGACTTTCTCAGATAAGGCTTCGATAATCAGTCTCCTAGCATTCCTGCTCACTTCCTCTGTGGCTATATTTCTGAGATGTTTTCATTTTCTCAGCAACTTCCTGTTTCCCATATCTCCTTTTTCAAGCCCCCAAACAAAACAAAATTAGATTGTCAACATCTGTGCTTATATAAAGATAATGAGATTTACTGAAATTTTGTTGTTTCTATTATTCAACATGTAAAAAAAAAGTTTAACACACTTTGTTTTTAGTAATTTTGTACAATGGATTTCATATATTAGAAGCAAAAAAAACTCAAGTGTGAACAGAAAATACAGACACACATAAATTCCTAAATGGATCCAAAGAGTCATAATGCCAACAAAAAGTCTGATGATAAATAAGGCCAAGTTAAACAAGTATTTGCTAAATGAACAAATGGAATATTGAGCAATGATACTGGATTGATGATAGTCTGTGGAAGTTTGAATTTAAGAGGCTAGAAATGTTTCTTTCTACAACAAACTTACAACCATATGTAAATACCAGAGTAAAGATACTAAATATACTTTCTAAACTATACTGCCAGAACGCTGAGACCAGGGAGGGCTAACCACAGGGAAAGAGCAGAGAAGATGGTAATAATGATGTTCAAGGTTTTAAAATGTCAGACAACAAATGTAGTATCCTAACAGAGATACCACAGTGCATAAGGAAACATTTTATGGTAAATTTTGGCTGTAGTAATATATTAGGGATAAAACTTTTTCCAAGTCATTGTAACTCTTAATTAAATGAGACATTTTACAAACAGATTAAGCCCTTGTGATAAATAGGTAGAAAGTATCCCAGACCAACTTTCACTCTCCAAGTATTTGCTGTAAAGACTGCAGAGTTTTATCCTACGGATTGCTATAGAAACATTCTAGAGATTATTGAAGAATTCTAAGGAAAATGATCAGATAAAAGTAAAACATGTATGTAATTTCATTTTCAAATAATTCAGTTATAGCAAAAGATGCTATAAAAAGTCAAAGTATTTAGAAAATAATTTTGCTAATTTTTTCTGTAGCTAATACTTAAATGGTAAATAAGCTATACTATATAAAGATCTCTAAAATAAATATTAAAAAAAACCAAGGAAACAAATAAGAAAATGGGCAAAGGGTGTGAATAGGAAAGTCCTAAAAAGGCAATTTCAAATGGCTAGTGGGTATTTAAAAGGTGCTTAACCCCACTTATAGCCAGAAATGCAAATTAAGTTTAATTTAATTAAAAATGAAATATTACTTTCTAGACCCCAGGCACACAAAAATTTTAAAACAGCTCTAAACTTACTGTAGAAAGGTGAAGGAACATTCTCATATAATGCTGGTGGAAATGTGCTGTTATCTTTATACCTGACAGCGTCTATTAAAATTTAAAACATGCCTTTTCTCCTAGCAATGCTATTTCTAGGAATCTTTGCCAAAACAATGAAAGTTACCAGTTGATAAAGATACCTGTGAAAGGATGTTGATTGAAGCTTTGTTTATACCAACAACAGAAAGGGAGGAGGAAAAAAGGGAGTCTGTACCAATAAAGAGAATAATTGAATAAATGATGTCACATCCTTGCCTTAAATACCATGCATTCAATAGAAAGAGTAATCTGTGGTTTGAAGACCAGCAATTGTGAGGACTGGGCATTCTAAAACTCAAAAGGATAGAAATGGACCCAAAAGCTTTCAAGTTCATGTGACGTGGAAGAATATTTCATATAAAAGCTAGCTTGAGGGAAAAAAAAAGAAAGTAAATTTGTTTCCATACCCACTTACTTAGAAGGATTTCCATTACAAATTATTGAATAAAAAAAAATGAAATCATGTATAATGCAAGTTGTTATAATACAATTGTTAAAAACAATTAACAAAAACCATCTATAAATGCAAATACATGCATATATATTCACATATACAAACATACAAATTTTGTATGTGCTAATGTGAGTATTGAGATAGGTACAGAATAAGGTACATTTAGCTGTTCCCATGAACTACCTACAAGAGTGGTTAGGGATAGGGAAGGATGACACAGGTAGAGAGGGAAAAAAATTGAGGTGGGGTTGGGGACTGGACAACGAAATAGGGCTAGAATTGGTATCTCATCTGTTAAAATAGTATATTTATGCATGTGTTTATATTCATGGAAAATTACAAAAATGCTAACCATTAAATGGCTCTCTTTGAAAACTTGATGTAAACAAAATACTCAATTTCAGAAAAAATCCACATTTGCCCATAAATACCAAACATTTGTGTGTAGCTTTAAGGGGATTACAGAGTCCCTAAAGCTCATTCATGGATACTACATTAAGGCTGTCTCAATGTGTTGATGTGTACACCAGGGACCATGGCCCAATCAAGTTTACTCCACCGATATGACACCTGAAAAGATCAGTAGCACTGTTTGGGCCCATATTTGACTGCTAGAGTCAAGATAATTTTTCCACTTAAGTGTAGTTTGTGTTTCCTTAGGGATTAACTTGTTCAATCTGACCCATTTGGTCAGCATGTATATCAGTCTGTTACAAATCATGGTATAGAATCCATTTTGTTTTTCTTCATGGCAGGAGAATATTTGGGCTGGAATTTTTATACCAGGCAAGTTTGAAATGCCTGGGGAAATCATTCCAGTGAGTCAGATCATGCTGATCCATTATTGTTGGCAACCTAAACACTGAACAAAATGTCCAGGTAGAAAAGGAAATGGAGTAAACTGGTTTGGAAATACAGAGGCAATCCTAAAGGTTTTCAAGTCCAGCTTTGCCATTTTCTACCACACAAGTCTTTCAACTATAATGTAGGAGTGTTTGTTAAAGGCAGAAAGTTTTTAGAAAAGATGTTTTAAGAGGAGCATGCAGTTAAGACCTACTCTCAACCACAGCCCGCCAAGAGCATCAAGTATAACATGAAGTGCCAAGGCAAGTGGCTCTATTTTCTTCTTGCTTATTCAGTCCTGAGGCCACCCTAGATGAAAAGTTGCCAAGTTGCATGGTGACTTGGTAATGGGACTATTATAGACAAGGCACTAAAAGAGTTCAAGAAACTCATTCATCTTATTGATTGTGCTTGCAATCTGGAGAGAATGTATTCACTTTGAGTACAATACAAATAAACCTCTATAGCACCTTTGACGCAAACACATCCCAAGGCACTTTTCAGCAAAGTACAATACTAAAATGTATAAGTGTACTGTCAGAGAAAATGAACCAGTTCAAATATATAGAAGTAAAGTTTAAATTTGAATAAGGCTTTAAATTTAACATTTTGTCTTCTACATGAAATCACATTCAAGAACTGGGGGAAATTATAAGTGCATGATCAGGTTCTGAAGTTTTCCACATTCATCAGCATAAAGATTGTACTGGATGATCACAGAAATACCCTCCAGATATTTTATTATTGAGGTTTTAAATCTGCATTTCATAATAAGTATATCTGTTCTAATCAAGCATTGACTAACTTGCTGTACAAACTACTCTGGAAGCTATTCATTTTGAGCTTGAGTTACATGGTTTGGCTCACTTCCTTGGTCAATTTAGCCAGATGGCTACCAAAGGTATGTTTCCTTTTCTTTTTGTGGGCATGGCCCAGTTGACCATTACCCAGATGATGTGCCTCATGTCTTCATAGCTGCTCACCCATTTGTGATGGTAAAAATAGGAGTCAATGTTTTCTTATACTCTACTGCTACTGAAATTAACTAAGAAAACCTTCAAAAAGGCACTATTTCCTGGCACTAACACTCAGTATTTTCAACATTCTGTGGAGACACTGGTAAGCTTGGTGTAAGACACACTTTTTACATTTCAGCATTCTGATGATGCCCTAAATATATTTGGTTGTCCGGTGAAATCTGGACAGATTTTCTGCCTTTAACAAAAACTCCTACATTATAGTTGAAAGACTTGTGTGGTAGAAAATGGCAAAGCTGGACTTGAAAACCTTTAGGATTGCCTCTGTATTTCCAAACCAGTTAACTCCATTTCCTTTTCTACCTGGACATTTTGTTCAGTGTTTAGGTTGCCAACAATAATGGATCAGCATGATCTGACTCACTGGAATGATTTTTCCCCAGGACAGAAAAATCTGTAGTTTTTCTCTCTGAGCCTGGTATCCACCCCTGATCAAATAAACTGCATCTGTGCCAAACTGCATTTCATATTCTGCTCATAGACATATAGACAGCTAATAAAATATAAGGAATTAGTAAACATTTTAAATGGTTCTCCTTTACTCAGAATTACTTAATATTTGTACTTGCTTTTACTTAATATTTGTACTTGCTTTTTTTTTTTAATTCTGCAGGTTATAAGAAATCTGTTTATGTTCCCCATATTATCTTTTATGTGGTTAATGTAAACATTCTTCTGGTGAAGGCTATGAATGCAAATTTTTTCATGTTTAAAAAGAGCTGTGAACTTGAGAACATATAAGTGTGTCCTAATGATAGTATACTCCTAATAGTGAGGGTATTTTTTGTGGGAGTAAGCATTAGGAACAAATATGTTATTTGAGATAAAGTGATCTTATTTGAATTTAGCTTTTTGTGGTAATAAAGAAATTATAAAAACATAAATAAGCCTGAAAGGGGTCCTTCCATGTGCTGTCCACAAGTCATCACATCATTGATTTTATCTGTGATTTCAAATAACTGTTTGGCCATCTGATTGATTCCTGAGCCAGAGACTGTGCAGAAACCCCTCTCCAAACCCACAGCAGCTTCCTCTGGATCATCCATGAATAGCATATGCTTATGAGTTTCCTATTGCTGTGTAACAAATTACCACAAAGCGTGGCTTAAAACAATACACATGTACAGTATTCCTCCACAGTTCCTGTAGGTCAGAAGTCTGGGCACAGTGTGGCTAGATTTTCTGCTCCACATCTCACCTGGCTGAAATCAAAGTATTGTCCTGATATATTCACGTGGGTCTTGGGTCCTCTTCTAAGTCCGCTGGTATTGACAGGATTTGTTTCTTTCCAGCTGTAGAATGGAGGTCTCATTTTTCTGCAGGTGTCAGCTCTTAAATAGCAGACACTGTCTTCAGTTACTTGCCACCTGACCTGTTCTACAGGCAGTTCATACCATGAATCCTGGCCTAGAAGAAAGCAAGTACATTTCTCTGGCTTCCTCTCTCTGACCAGCCAGGAAAAACTCTCTTAAAGGGAGAGTGATGTGGTCAGACCCACCGAGAGCATCTCCCTATCTTAAGGTCTACTGATTTGGAACCTGAATTACATCTGCAAACTGCTTTCACAGCAGAACCTAGATGAATGTTTATTGAATTATGGGAAGAAGATGTGTTCACACCAGGGTCCAGGAATCCTGGAGGCCATCTTAGAATTCTACCTTTCATAGTACGTAACAATCTCTTTTCAGGTGTTACCTCTGAAACAATAAGCAAATGGAACACAAATTAAATCAGAGAAAATTCTGTCTTTCTGCCCCTTTGAACAATGAGATACTGGAGAAGGGTAGGCATTATATTTACACATTTTAGAAAAGTGGTTGAAGTGACCACCTCATGTGCCAGGGTTGAGATGAACAGGCAAAGGAACTACTGGCTGACACCTCTGCCCCTCAGGTGCTTTGCACCGGAAGCCACATAGAACATGAATGGGAGCCCGGGCAGGGACCCACCCATGTGGCTCAAACACAAGGGTCCACTGTAGATCACCTATCGCGCAGAGTCCTGAACTCACCTTCCAAGAGCTGCTAGAATCAGCCATAGGCATCCCAGCTTCAATCTACCTGCACCTTTGACTGAAGGAGTCTTTCCTTGACTTTTTACATGGCTGGCTCCTCCTCTTTCTTCAGGTATAAGCTCAAATTAACTATCATAGACCCTGTTCTTTAACATCACAACCACATATTATTCTGTTATCTTGATTTATAGATCTCTAATTTTGTGACAGCCTGAAATCCTCTTATATGTATTCATTTCTCCTAGCAGAATAATAATCTCAATGAGAGAGACTTTTCTTTCTTGTTTATTACTATGGCAGATAGCTTAGGTGATCTTATTGAATAGTTGAGTCAATGAAAGAATGGGTAATCTAGAGGTCCACATTTCTTGGGGACAGAAACCACATCTATTTAACCTACTTCCTTATGTATGCAGCTGAAGTAACTGTGTAACCACCTGTGTTGACAGACTTCGTGTGAAATCATCAACATCCATGGTCCTATCCTGGAGACATGGTAGTAACTAAACAGAAACAGGGCAATGTTTATACCTTTACCTGAAGCTTTAGTGCCTCAAAATTTGGGGCATTTTCCAATGAGCCAGGAAATACCACATAAATCTAGGAAAGAGACACATACATAGTATATAAACATAGACTCTGACCTCAGACAGACTTAGTGTTGAATCCCAGCTTCACAGGTTACTCTAGTTGTGTACTTGAGCAAGATCCTTACCATCTCTGAACCCCAATATCCTTTCATAGAAACAGGCAAGAATGTACTAACGTAAAAGGATGTCCACAGTATACGTACGTATGTGCAATAGATTTTTAAATGTAATGATTTTGCTTGGTACCAAGATGTAATTATGTTGAAGTTCCAACATGAGATCCCATGCCAACATCTGCAGATTCTCAAAGGAAATTTTTAAGACCCATCTCCACAACTATTGCGTTCCTCGTTCAGGCCTCAGAAGACGTCTGAGTAATGAGGGAGGAAAATGCCAGTGGCATTACTTCTTTGGAGGGTGCCATTGCTGAGTTACCAGTCCCCACTCATTGCCTTTGGAGGACAGTTCAGCCTCCAACTTGGCAGGAGGCTTAGAGAGAATGGGCTGGCTCCCAGGGAGCTGAGACAGACTCTGCTGTGCACTCCTTTCAGTTCAAGAGCTGGTGGCTGGGGGTCTGGCTGTAGTGCAGGTGCTCTAGAAGGTGAGAGAATGGCTGACAATTGGTGATGCAGCAGGAGAGGATCTCTGTGCTGCTAACTCAGTCTTTCAGGTGTGACCTTTCTCCCCACTTTGCCCTCTTCCCTCCTTATGTTACAACAGCTGAAGCTCAGTGGGTTAACTGGGAGAGAAAGAAAAGTACAAAGTGAAGTGATGTAGCAGCCTAATGTAGGGAAAAGAGAAACCTGATCAGTAAGGGAAGTTCAGAGTTTCAAATTTCTGAGGCTAAGTATTCTACTTAATGAATTAAGACTATATGGTACCACCAGAAGAAGAAAAGTTAGAAAAAAATCCATACGCTGCTATATTATGTAATTTCTCGAGGAAAATGGACTTGCTATTTTTGTTAATAGGAGGAGTTAAATCCCCCAAGAAATGACAGTACCAATCCAGTGCATACTCCATACTAAAATGCATATTCACTTCCTCTCTGAAGCCTTTTTGACAGAAATTGCAACTATTATGAAGTATATATACATTTTGCATTGTCTGGAATAACCACAGTTTCCGAGGGGAGTTACTCATTCCTGATGAAAGATGATTACTCCCAGTCGGCAAGTGTTCCCAGTATCAATTGTGCAGGTATTAAAGAGACAGAGGACAGAGAAAAGGTCATCTAATTTGACATTTAATAGGTTGTTAGAAAGATTTGAAAGTGCAGTTGTCTGAGGTGTTCTGTGGAAGGAAAACAGATTGCAGGGAATTAAAAGAAAATGGGAAAGAAGAAATGGAGACAATGGTTATCAACATGCTAGAGGAGGGAGCAGTGAAACAAGATGATGGCTTTGAGCAGGTCAGCAAGATCAAGTGAGCCGGGAGTTTTGAGGGAGGATGGAGGGAGAGTTGTGTATAACTGGAGACTCTGAGGAAGAAACCAGGGGTAAGAGATTGAAATGCAGAAGAAATAAGTCAAAAGAAATGGAAAAGCTTTGCACTGAAAAAAAAAAAAGAGTGAACAATATAATTTCATAAAAGCTACTATTTATTTTGGTCGGGCTATAGGCTACCTATTGTTATGTGGCATCTCATAACACTCAGATGACAGTGACGTAGGTGTCATCGTGCAAATTTTAAGGGGGAGAAAACCAGAGCTTACAAGGTTCAGTTCTTGGCTCACATTCACACAAGTTTAGCAGCATCTCAAAATTCTGTTATTTCCACTACCTGACTCTGATTGCTAGGTTTTTTGTTTTTAAGAAAGAAGACTCATCAAATAGATGTCAAAGAAAAAAAATATGCTGAGATTAAGATGAGGGTAGTTTAGTCACCTCCTAACCAAATAATTTATAGTCTTTCTGAGAAAGAAGCTAAGGTAATTTTTTAAGAGCATGGGAGAAACAGGTGACTGAGAGCTTTTGAGGAGTGGAGTTTTAGAATGGTGCAGGTTAGGAAATATGCTGGAAAAGCCACAGAATCTTCCTAAAAAGATGATCCTCTCTTCTTCTCCCCCAAACTACAAAGTGGCCCTAAACTCGCTGTACATGAGCTCATGGGCAGCCCCATTCACTTTGGCGTGCACTGTATTTTTAGACACACATACTATGGGTTTGACACTCAAAGCCTCTTGTCTTCGGATTATAAAACTGAGATTCAGAGATTATAGACATTAAGGGACATGTGTCATTCAGTGGCGCAGATCAAACCAAGTGAACTCAAGTTTCGGACTGTTTCTTCTTCAGCCAAACCATACTACTTTCGCATCTGGGGAAATGGATTAATTTCTGAAAGTTACTTTGAGATTTTGTTTGCAGGGGGCAAAAAGACTTTATCCAAACCTAGCTTTATATGTTGAAAAAAGAATAAATGGTACAACGAAATGGGATTGTTATTAACCTCAGCCCTTTCATTAGCCTCAGCTTTCTGACTGAGAGGAAAATGGAAGGCTAGTAAAATGCTTTCTCTGCATTTTGTCGACCTAACAGAAGATGACTTTATTTAAATTATAGCTCACTTTATTGCCATGGTGTTATATATTAGAAATTGATTACTCCATTTCTTCTGTAATTGCTTCATTATATTGGGGGGGGGGGGCAAGACTTTCTTTTATTTTTAAAGTAAGAAATAATGAGTGTATGAAAGTGAAATCTTTATTTTTATTGTGCCTACGATTTCAAATAAAGCATACTGAGTATAATTATAGCATTAAATTGAATTTCAGGACAATTATTATTTTCTGAGGAAAATGAGATTGCTTGCAAGTTTTTTTTTAATCAAATATCACTTATTGTCAACTTTTTAAAGCAGTATTAGAAGTCTGATGGCACTTTTTAACCAAATTGAAAGAGAATTAGTCAAAAATGCAAACCCTTCTCAGCTCTGCATCTTATAGGTGATTTCACACACCCTTGTTAAATGGAGAGTGGTTGTCTTACATGATTTTTTGAAATATTTTTAAACTTTTAACTAAGTTAGATATTCAGGATTTTTTGATAGCTCAATTGGTAAAATGTTGACTTAAACTCTTAAATAATAAATTTTGACAATTCCTGGGATGGGGAAGGGAGATGAGGGTAGTAAAGCTTGAAATAGGAAACATAGCGCGCAAGTGAAACATCCAGACTTTTGTCCAAATATTGAATACCTTGCATTGTTTTCAGTGTTCTCTTTGGAATGTACTCAAAGCTATACTAAATAATCTGATGTTGTTGTCTCTGTCCTAGAAAAATTTGTAGGCTGTGGGAAAGTTCACATGTAAGTGAAAATGTGGGAAAAGAATACCAGGATAACACATTAATATGCTCATCGTCTCTGGTACAGCCCACTGGGCCTGTGGGAGTCTAGGATATCCCTCCGAAGGCTTGCAAATAAAAGAGATGGCAACTGGTAGTGAGGTTAGTTACCAGGCTTCCCTAGGCCAGTTCCATGAGGAGCTCTACAGGAAATAGACCATTCAAATGGGGGCCCGTTGCCCAAGCAAGATTTCTTCTTGTGATATATTCTTTATTAATTTCCCCAAGCAACATTTGATACACTGAAAAATTCAGTCCTTACCCTGGTTTCTTAAATTGGACAATGTGCTTTATTTATTGGAAAAAAAAAAAGGTATTTGGCTGGGTCAGTTGGTAGAGCATGTGACTTGTGATCTCAGAGTCATGAGTTCAGGCCCCACAGAGCTCAAAAAAATGAATAAAATAAAAAAGGGAGGGAAAAGGTAGAAAAAGAATTTTTAAAGTATTCATAAAATCAACTGTATATGTTTATTCAATTATTATTTGAGGGGCGCCTGGGTGGCTCAGTCGGGTAAGCGTCGGACTTCAGCTCAGGTCATGATGTCACAGTTTGTGAGTTTGAGCCCCACATTGGGCTCTGTGCTGACAGCTCAGAGCCTGGAGCCTGCTTCAGATTCTCTCTCTCTCTCTCTCTCTCTCTCTCTCTCTGTCTCCCTCTCCCCCTCTCTCCCTCTCCCCCTCTCTCCCTCTCCCCCCCCTCTTTCTGTCTCCCTCTTTCTCTCTCTCTCTCTCTCTGCCTCTCCCCCACTCATGCCATCTCTCTGTCTCTCAAAAAAAAAATAAGTGTTAAAAAAATGATTATTTGAGATAGTAATATGTGACTTCCATTAAAGAGAGCTGCTCAATATAGAACAATGCACAGCTATAAATTATAGCAGTAATTATAGACATCACTTAAAGGGCAAGAGTGAAACAATGACTATTAAAAAGAAATAAGATTTTTTTTCATCCACAGTTGCCTTGAAGATTCTTAGAACTTCGTGTTTTTGATAAATTCTGTTCTCAAACATGTGTCTAACAATATACTCATGATATTGAGAGGAAAAAGAAGAAAAAAAATGTGCTGTTGTTAGCCTTCATATGCATATTCTAGAAGCAATACAGCTATGGTGTTCTCAATTAATTTAGGACATGGATAATAGTAACAAAATATTTACCAATCCTATGGTTGGCTCCATTAGGTGAATTCATTTCTTACCTCCTTGCCCTGGCTCTCCACAGAACTGTGAATCTGAAATCAGAGACTATGATTCATTAATTCTTATGCCTAAAAGAAACAGGAATATCATAAATAATAGTGGAAGAAAGAGAGAGAGAAAGAACAAGAGAGAGAGAGAAGGAAGCAAAAAGAGGGAAGGAGGGAGAAAAGGAGAAAGGAAAGAAGATGAAAGCTAGTTCAGGGAAAGGAAGTGGGGAACGCAGCACAAAACTCCAGTCCTGGAACAGTTCTGGACACTCAAAACAAAACAATTTTAGAAGAAAAACAAGCTGTTTATCCCAGAGCATAAGCAAAAACTAAAGGAACCTGTAGTCCAGGCTGTGAACTTGTGAGAATCCCATTAAATTCTTGGATAAGCAGCATTTTTCTCTGTAGTCCCTGCCTTGTGGAGAGACAGGGGCTCCATCCTGTCAATGACAGTGTCGAGGCAGGTAACCAAAATGAAGATTAAATAAATCTCTTCCACATGAGTTGGTTCTCACTACCTTTTATCTCTACCACTTTAAGCAGCGATAGACTTGTGCAGTGTTAAATATTTGAAATGGAAGAAAGAAGAATGTATTAATGTGTCCCATGGAAGCATGTGCTCAAATGCCAGAACTTTTAGCATCAAGAAATCAACCCTGCACAATGTGCAGAGATGATTTTGATTCTCTGGTACTACATCCATGGGATGAAGAATGTGTACATACAGTCCACTCACTATTTTTGAGACTTAAGAAAAATTAAGAAATGTAAGCACCCCATATGGATGATATTGTTGGATACAAGGGGAAAATATATTGAATATTTAGCTCAGAAAGAGCTCTTCATTTTTTCTCAATCGCTGCAAACTTCATTTTGTAAATAGAGAGTCATCTTCATATGAAATTCTGAAAGTTTTGCTGTATGCTAATAAAGGAATTTGGACCTTCAGGAGTGTGTTTAAGAACTTGGAGATGTCTTCTGCATGTATGCCTGTTAGCCCCAGGAGGTGCTCAACAATATTAATATTCCAAAGCACTCAATGTATGCATCTTTGTTGGCTGGGAAACCAGGCTATCTGTTTATTACTGAGGTTTGAATAAAAGGACAGCCTTGAGGCTGACAAGGCTCTTACAGGCCTGTTCAAGGAAATAATGAAAACCAGGAATTTTAGAAGGTTGGAAATTAAAGGTATACAATAACCTCAGCAATCAACTCAGGAGGAAGAATGGGCAGGGAGTGCCATTGGTCAGCTAAAAGTCATGTACAGCGGTAGGAATGCCCAAGTATAGAAACTGCTACACCTATAAATGGTCATAAAGAGGGTAACTGCATGTTCTTTGCCCCCAAAAACCCTGGTGTGACTATTAGATAATGACCCACATTATTTAGCATTTGTCCTATAGATTTTTGTTTTTTTAATGACAAATCATTACTAATAGTTACAGTAAAATAAGCCAGAATGTTTTTGATGGGCTTTTTCTTGGTACTTCCAACTTCTGCCATGGTCACATTTGGACTGCATGAGGCACATGTGCAGTGAGCAGAGCTCCCCCTTTAATGAGTGGTTAAATCCAAAAGACTGAAAACTACCTCTTTTTTCCCAGTATTTCAAGATGCAGCATGACCAATTCCTCCCTCTCAAGAACAGTTTGTGGATTCTCTGATAAAAATGGAATGACCTCAGCACTCCTACTTCTAGTTATATACCCAAAGGAAATGAAAACATCTTTTTTTTTAGTGTTCATTTATTTATTTCGAGAGACAGAGTGCACGCTTGTGCATGCACTCACACAGACAGGGAAGAGGCAGAGAGAGAGAGAGAGAGAGAGAGAGAGGATCCCAAGCAGGCTCTGTGATGTCAGCACGGAGCCCAATGCAGAGCTTGATCCCACAAGTGAGGAGATCATGACCTCAGCAGAAATCAAGAGTCGGATGCTGAAATGACAGAGCCACCCAGGTGCCCCTGAAAACAGCATCTTGAAGACATATATACACCCTGTGTTTACTGCAGCATTATTCATACTAGTATCCAAGATATGGAAACAACCTAAGTGTTCATCAACAGATGAATGTATCAAGAAGATGTGGTATACACATAAAATGGAATATCATTCAGTCATAAGAAAGAAGGAAATCCTATTTGCAACAACATGGGTGGACCTTGAGGGCATTATGTGAAGTGATGTAAGCCAGACAGAGAAAGACACATACTGCATATCACTTATATGTGGAATCTACCAAAAAAAGAAAAAAAAAAGTCAATCATAGAAATAGAGTAGAAAAGTTGTTGACAGGCTGGGAGGTAGGAGGAATAGGGAAAGGTTGGTAAAATGGGACAAAGTTTTAGCTATAAGATGAATAAGGCCTAATGTGAAACATCACCATGTTGATAACACTGTACTATAATACTGTATTGTATGGAATTTTCAAAATGGAATTTCTAAAACAGAAGAACTTAAATGTTCTCATCAAAACTCATAAATAGGGGTGCCTGGGTGGCTCAGTCAGTAAAGCATCCAACTCTTGGTTTCATCTCAGGTCATGATCTCAAGTTCATAGGATGGAGCCCAGCCTGGGGCTCTGTCCATACCGACAGTGTGGAGCCTGCTTGGGATTCTCTGTCTCCCTCTCTCTCTCTGCCCCTCCCCCACTCATGCTGTCTGCGTCTGTCTCAAAATAAACAAATAAATTTTTTAAAAAAACTCAGTAGGGTTGTCTGGGTGGCACAGTTGGTTAAGCATCCCAAATTTGGCTCAGGTCATGATCTCATGGTTCATGAGTTCAAGACCCCTTCAGGCTCTGTGCTGAAAGCTCAGAGCCTGGAACCTGCTTTGGATTCTGTGTCTCCTTCTCTCTCTGCCCCTCCCCTCACTCACACTCTGTCTCTCTCTCTCTCTCAAAAATAAATAAACATTGGGGTGCCTGGGTGGCGCAGTCGGTTAAGCGTCCGACTTCAGCCAGGTCACAATCTCGCGGTCCGTGAGTTCGAGCCCCGCGTCGGGCTCTGGGCTGATGGCTCAGAGCCTGGAGCCTGTTTCCGATTCTGTGTCTCCCTCTCTCTGACCCTCCCCCGTTCATGCTCTGTCTCTCTCTGTCCCAAAAATAAATAAACGTTGAAAAAAAAATTTTTTAAATAAATAAATAAATAAATAAATAAATAAATAAACATTAATTTTTTTTAAACCGAATAAACAAAAACAAAGTGATGAATGTATTAATTAACTAGATGGGGGAATTCTTTCACAACGTATACATATATCAAATCATCATAGTGTACACTTTAAATATATATAGTTTATTTGTTAATTATACTTCCAGAAACCTGATTTTTTTAAATGAAATATTCTCTAACATTAGCAGCCATGGTCTCCCAAGTCTTTCTTGTCTTAATGTCAATCATGTATTCAACATTGCTGCCTCTGCAGGCCCATTGGTGTATACAAATTGTGAGATCTATGTTCCCCAGCTTGTAAAATGCAAGAGACACCAGACCACAAATCAGTGTGGTCAGTAAGAACATGGAAAAGTATAGACAAAATGCGTGCAGTGTATATAAAGGGAAATGGAGTCTGTGTAGTTTGATCATAAAATGTAGATAGAATAGAGGGGCACCTGGGTGGCTCAGTTGGTTAGCTTCCGACTTTGGCTCAGGTCGTGATCTCGCAGTCCGTGAGTTCGAGCCCCGCGTCAGGCTCTGGGCTGATGGCTCAGAGCCTGGAGCCTGTTTCAGATTCTGTGTCTCCCTCTCTCTGACCCTCCCCCGTTCATGCTCTGTCTCTCTCTGTCTCAAAAATAAATAAAGGTTAAAAAAATTTTTTTTAATGTGGATAGAATAGATCTAACTGTATTACCACAGTTTGGGGTCAGTTGTTGAATGTGTACATCTACAACTACTCATTTATTTTATTGTTTGATAACACTTTTGGACCTGGCAGTAAACCCATTTGGCAAAGGAAAAGAAAAATAAATAAAGGCTTTTTAAATGACAAATGAATTTCCATTTCTCAAGAAAGTTCCATGTTGCTTACCCAAACTATATGTTTACATTTTCTATACACCATTAGTTTTGTAGTAGTACCATTGCAAAACTGAAGGCTCGATTCTGTTCAAAAACTAACTAACTCAATTCTGTTCAAACACTTCAACAGTTAGTATTTAAGACTTTACGTAACTGAGGGTTGCTGGAGGTGGGTGGAGGGATGAGTTAAATGGGTGATGGTATTAAGGAGGGCACTTGTGACAAGCACAGGGTGTTGTATGTAAGCCATAAATCACTAAATTCTACACTCGAAACTCATATTACACTGTATCTTAACTAACTGGAATTTAAATAAAAAACTTGAAAGAAACATTTAAAAAAAAGACTGCCAAAACACAAAGTTTTAGCACAAAAAATTGCAGAAAACACCTTCTAATATCACCCCTGTGAATCATGACTTTCATTGATACCCAGACTACTTGGATCTGTGCTACCCAATAAGGTAGCCATTAGAGTCCATGGTTGCTTACATTAAAATTAATATTATTTCCAATTAAACACAATTGAAAATTTAATTTCTTGATCACACTAGCTACATTTGAAAGGTTAAGTGGCCACAGTGGCTTATGACTTATGGCTACCATTTGAAAATTGCAGATCTAGAACATTTTCAACTTTCCAGAAAGTTCTTTTGTAGTGGTTTAGATTGTTAATTTTATTTATCTTCCACTCCAAGTTTTCTTGTACATGTATGAGAAGTGAAGCAATGGCTATTCGTGCAAAGGCTACATTAGTAGAATTTTGCAAATAATTAAATAATGTCAAATTACTTATTAATGTTTCAGATGCTTAAAAGAGAAAAGTAGCAATTCCCAATTAGGGTTTAATTTTTCATTTGATTCTAGAGGCAAAATAATGTTTTTGGCACATCATTCAGTTGAAGGTGAAATGTCTGACATTATTGTAAATGCCATTCCAAATTCTGTGTAAAAATTCAACAATAAAAATAAAATTCTGTGGTTTTGTGGTGATGATATAAATTCAGTCATGAATTTTGGTGGAGCACAGGACATAGTAAAAATGTTCTTACTAAACTGAGAAACCTATCAATTGTCAATGTATTTAAAATTAGTTATAATACACACATAATTGTAATTCGATCCAAACAAGTTTCAAAATTCTACCAATCAAAATCAAAGCTATATTATTAATATTTACATAATCATATAGTCACACCATTAGAGAGATGAACTACAGAACTTCTGTGATGAGGCTGATTTTACATCTGAGAAAATACAGCTGCCTGACAAACACACATTCTTTTCTTTGTTGCCCATCACAACAGACTTTTAAACATATTTGAGAATTTGGATAACTATTTTGTAAATCAACTTAGAAGTCAGCACCTTTGTAAAAGAGTCCCCTGGATTTTAGTTGCACTTCATTCAAAATCACCTATCAATATTCAACTAAATTAGTCAACGAATACAGCAGCCCAAACTTCCAATTTTAAAACTTTTAGCAAATTGTAATTATTCATAGTAAAATTAGCAATTAGGAAAATATGGAAATGTATCCCTACAAAAGTAAAACTTGGACAAATTGATCAATAAGAGTTCAGTTTATAAGATTTAATTTTTAAATTCTATAATTTCCTTTTAAAATCGTTCAATTGTAGAAAGGACTTCTAATGGATCTCTCATTTTAATTACATAGATTTTTGGCCTGCCAAAACAGTGGAATGAAATTAAGATGCACAATTTTGAAAAATCTAAACTTGATGAAACATTCTAAGCAATCAAAAAGAGACAGTTTAATTGATAAGCTTTGTTTCATAAAATATTTCAACATGTCAAACAAAGCCCCATAGAGTTATGGAGGCTTATAAAATATTTACCCTAAAATTTTTACATATTACAGTATTTTTCCCAACCCTAGATTTAGAAATCCTTTACAGAAGTTTTTCTACTTTATTAGTACATCAACACCTATAGAGAGAACATTTTCTCAATTAAAAATATTTTAGATTAAAAAAAAAATCGCTACAAATATTGAAACATTATGATCTATACCTGAAACCAGCATCATGTATGTCAATTATAACTCGATATTTTAAAAAAGGTAAAGAAAGAAAAAAAATCTCAAGAGGTCATGTAAAATGCAAATTAAAAAATACTGAACATGATTGTTATGAAAAATTAAAAACAATAAAGCCATGTTGAAAAAAATTTCAGAAAATAAACGACAATCGCATTATATATAGTTCTGGCCAGGCAACTGATTAAATAGTGTGATGATATATCCAGATGAGTATTCTGCTTATGTTAAAATTTAGTGTTCTAATTATCATGATAAAGAAGTTATCTTAAAGAAGTTTTGTTTTTACTTTACACACAAAAATGACTGTTTCAGAGAGAACTATCATGTAGATTCGCCAGTATAACAGAACTAATTTTCATGCAATAGGTGAACATTTCAAATAATTATTTTTAGTGGCCTCTTTCACTTTCAAAATTTTCTTTGTTTGGATGATTAAAATGTCATCATTTTAGTGATAAAGTATGACGAAGCCTGAAGGACTTAAACTTAGTTATGTAATGTATATGCTCCTAGTTTCCAAGCTGACAAAAAGGATTACCCAGTTCGATCATTTCCTTTCTGTTTGGATGAAGGTGTATCTTCTTATTAGAATGTATCTACAATGTTAAAATACATATACACATTTGTATATGTCATTAGAACACATATAAAAGTAAAATATAATCATAATCCAAACCATTCTTAATTTTTATATCCTTAATTATACATGTATTAGACACATATATAACCATGCACTCATGCATGCACATATGTAAGCTTCATATATATATATATATATATATATATATATATATATATGTGTATATATATATATATACACATATATATATATATATATGATTTCATGCCCAACCTTTTTTTAACTCATTAATTAAGCACTTAGATCTTCCATGGCTATAAGACTTTGATTCGGCCCATCAGTATGAATTAGTCATAAAAGTCATTATTTGAAGTTCACCCATGTGTCACTAGATGTTCTTAGAGACAATGTAATGATTAACACTATAGATTCTTATATAGATAAATGTTTATACATATAATTACATATTTATATATATAATATATTTATGCTATACATATAGATATATTGTATGTATACATATAAATATATATTTAATATATACATATACTTACATATCTATATACTGATATATAGATATCTTGATTTGAATTCCATATGTGCTATACCAGCTTAATGACCTTGAGCAAGTTTCTGTGTCTGAATTCCTCATCCATAAAATGAAGGAAATATTGCTGCCAACTAGGTTAAAAGTAGAGGTAGATTAACTGATGAGTTAAATAGGTAAAGCACTTAGACCTTACTTGGCACAAGTGCTATGTAAGTTTTAGATATTATTGCTTATTAAGCACCTATTACATGCTAGATATTCTATAGGATCTAAATTAAAACATCCATAGCCTTCCATTTTAATAGAATTCTAATTCTTGATTACAGTATTTACAACTGCTGAAAAAAATGTTGCTTTTTCCTCTTTTTTTACTAAAACAAAGAACAAAGAGTTCAAAAGATTCTAAAAAACTCACAGAGAAATGTAAAATAAATTGTACACATCAAACACAGAGTTTAACATTATGCACACAGGGCACACTTTTTTACTTCAATGCTATAATTTCTAACCAGAAGCCATCGGTAATCATGTGACAACTTTATCCGGGGAGAACCTGAGAAACAGAGCTAACCAATATATACACAATAATAGCTTTCATTTATTAAGAGTTGACTTTATTCCGGGCTCTGTTCTAAGTACTTTGTGAACCTAATTCATTCATACAACTCCAAGGGGTCTTGTACAGGTTGGGCTAGACTCCAGATGGAAATCCCTGGCTTCACTGTCCAAAAATCCACAAAGCTACCTGAATATGGAGCAAAGAGCTGGGGGCAGATTCTGTCTCCCAAAGTACTGTTGCTTTGTTCTCATTTTTGTTTTTATCTGAGTAGCTGAACAACCATAGGGGATGGGTGCTGCTGGGGTGACAGGGACGCAAGGGAGAGGATGGAGTTTTGGGGGTGGTAGGAGACAAAATTCCAAAAGAAGAAGAGAAAGCCTCCACTCTGGGTGTACCCACTCTTAGATTTTACTCCTTGCTACAAGAGTAGGACCTCATCTAAGACACAAGGCGACACAGAAGAAATACAAGAGTGCAGCTTGGGAGAAACCACCTGGACACCTTGATGGGTGCAATAGACCACACCCCAGGCAGAATGACCAGGCCTACGGGGCTGAGTATGTTAACTGAGCCATCTGAACTCACTGAATTGTTTAACACCATTGTTCTCTATCTGCTAATTGTCATGGTCAAAAGAGTGTGTGGGACTCACCAACTGTATGTGATATACTGTCCCTGGTTCCAGCTTTCCTCACTGCCCCGTGGGCCCCTCTGTACCCTGACTCCCTATGCAGGTGGAAGAAGTCTAGGTAGAGATTTCTTGAAGTCAATAGTGGGCCATTTTCCCTTTTCTATCTGTGAATTTTTAAAAATTAATACATTTTATGAGATTCAGATAAATGTGATTTTCATGCAGTCAATCCAGCAAAGCAGCTGATAATCACATGAAAACCACTGATTAATCCATAAATGTTAACATTGACAGATGACAGTTAGATGATGGCTATTTATGAGACTTTCATATTTTCCTGACTCTTTTGGAAACTACTTTTATTTTATTTTTTTGGAAACTAACTTTATAATATTTACACATGGTTTTTGACTTAATTATAGTATATGAATATATTTAATCAAACAATATGATTTTGGAAGTTTTTCTTCCTCCTCTATTTTTTGGAATAGTTTGAGAAGATTAGCTATTAACTCTTAGGTATGTAGTAGAACTCACCGATGAAACCATCTCATCCTAGACTTTTGTATGTTGGGAGGTTTTTTTTGTTCCATTTTATTGCTGATAATTGGTCTGTTCAAATGTTCTATTTCTTCTTAATTCAGTTTTAGAAGTTTATACAATTCTGGGAATTTATCCATTTCTTCTACATTGTCTAATTTCTTGCCATATAATTTTTAATAGAATTATATTATAATCCTTTTGTATTTTTGTGGTGTTGGTTGCTATTTCTCCTCCTTCATTTCTGATTTTATTTATTTGAGTGCTCTCTTTTTTTCTAAATGAGCCTAACTAAGAGTTTGTCAATTCTATTGATCATTTTAAGGAACCAGCTCCTGGTTACACTGATCTGTTCTTTTATTTTTTTTTTTTTTTCATTTTATTCTTCATTTCACTTATTTCTGCTATAATCCTTATTATTCCCTTCCTTCTACTCTGCTTTGGGCTGTTTTTTCTTCTTTTTCTAGATCCTTTAGGTTGTTTATTTGAGATTGAAGTAGACCTGTATTGCTATAATCTTCCCACTTAGAAGAGTTTTTGCTGCATCCTAAAGATTTGGGGCCAGTGTGTTTTTATTTTCATTTGTCTCCATGTATTTTTTTAAATTTCGTCTTCAATTTCTTAGGTGACTCATTTATTTTTTGGTGGCATGCTACTTAGCCAGCATTATTCTGATACCAAAACCTGATAAAGACACTACAAAAAAAGAAAAATATGGGCAAATGATAAACATAGATCCAAATATCCTCAAGAAAATATTAGCAAATTAAATCCAATGATACATTTTTAATAATTCACCATGATCAAGTGGGATTTATTCTAGAGATGCAAGTGTGGATCAATATCCACAAATTAATCAACATGATACATCACATTAATAAAATAAAGAATAAAAGCCATCTGATCATCTCAGTCTATACAGAAACAACACTTGAGAAAGCACCTCATCCATTCATGATAAGAATTCTCAAAGTATGTTTAGAGGAAATATACATGAATGTAATAAAGGTCATATGTGAAAAATCCACAGCTAATGCACATTCATGGTGAAAAACTGAGAGCTTCTCCTCTTAGATCAGGAACAAGACAAGGATGTCCTCTTTCACCACTTTTATTCAACATAGTACTGGAAGTCCTAGCCACATTAAGGATAACACAAACAAATGGAAAGATATTCCATGCTCCTGGATCAGAAAAAACAATATTGTTAAAAAGTCCATACAACTCAAAGCAATCTACAGATTTAATGCAATCTCTATCAAAATGCCAACATTTTTCACAGAACTAGAACAAAGAATTCTATAGTTTGTATGGAACCATAAAAGACCATGAGTACCCAAAGCAATCTTGAGAAAGAAGAGCAAAGCTGGAGGAATCACAGTCCCAGATTTCAAAGCTGTAGTAATCAAAACAATATGGTGCTGGCACAAAATAGATACAGAGATAATGGAACAGAATAGAGAACTCAGAAGTAAACCCATACTTTTGTGGCCAATTAACTGGCACAAAAATAGAAACAGAGATAATGGAACAGAATAGAGAACTCAGAAATAAACCCATACTTTTTGTGGTTAATTAATCTACATCAAAAGTGGCAAGAATATACAATGAGCAAAAGACAGCCTCTCCAACAAATGGTGCTGGAAAAACTGGACCACTACATGCAAATGAATGAAGCTGGACTACTGTTTTAGAATATACACAGGATAAACTCAAAATGCATTTGGGACCTAAATGTGAGACTAGAAACCATAAAACTCCTAAAAGAAAACATAGGCAGTATTTTTTTTTTTTACACTGGCTATAGAAACTTTCTTCTAGATATGTCTTCTCAGACCAAAAAAAAAAAAAAAAAAAAAAAATGCAAAATTGAAATTAAGCTATTAGTATTACACCAAAATAAAAAACTTTTGCACAGTGAAGGCAACCATCAGCAAAATTAAGAGGCAGCCTATTGAAGGAGAGAAGATATTTGCAAATAACATATACAATAAGGCATTAATATCTAAAATATATAAAGAACATATACAACTTAACACCAAAAAAAAATCCAAATAATCTGATTTTAAAAATGGGTAGGGGATCTGAATAGATGTTTTTCCAAAGAAGACATACAAATGGCCAACAGACACATAGAAAAATGCTCAACATTGTTGATCATCAAGGATATGCAAATCAAAACCACAATGAAATATCATTTTATACCTGTTATAATGGTGAAAATAGAAAAGATAAGAAACAAGTGTTGTGGAGGATGTGGAGAAAATGGGATCCTCATGCACTGATGGAGGAATGCGAGTTTGTATAGCCACTGTGGAAAACAGTATGGAGGCTACACAAAAAATTAAAAGTAAAATTACCATATGATCCAGTAGCTCCACTACTGAATGTTTACCCCGCCTCCCCCCCCCCAAAAAAACTGAAAACACCAATTTGATAAGATGCGTGCACTCCTATGAACAAAGAAAAAAGGTAAAAAATCAGAGAAAATCAGACCAAAAAAATCTCATAAATACAGAAAACAAACTGGTGGTTGCCAGAGGGGAAGTGGGTAGGGGGGAGTGAGTGAAATAGATAAAGGGGATCAAGAATACCTTATCTTGATGACCGCTGAGTAATGTGTAGAATTGTTGAGTCATTATATAGTACACCCAAAACAAATATAACATTGTGTGTCAATTATACTTCAGTAAAAAACACGTAAAAAACAAATAGGATGTGAGTGAGACACATTTACTATATCTTCTTTTTTTTTATTTATTTATTTTTTTTAGTATATCTTCTAAAGTCTGTGTTGAGCACCAAATCTCGTTCTCACCATTATGATCAATGAACTCACTAGGAATTGTCTCTGAGATTAAAATACAGCATATAAATAAACAAAATACCTTGATGTTGTCTTAACAATAACATTCAGGTCAGCTAGAATGATATATATTTTGCCAGGTAAACATGAAAAATGGTCAATGACATGAACAGATAGTTCAAAAACTAGGAAATGCAACAAAGGAACACATTTTGAAAAGTAAAAGGAGATGTAATGAAAATGCATTTCCCTTTTAAATCTCTTCAATTAGGAAAAAAATGGTTTTAAATTATAAAATCTCATGCTGGCAAGGGAATAAAGAAATGGGTACTCTCTCACACATCTGATTGCATTTTTAAATGCTCCAACACTTTAGGAAAGCAATTTGGCATTTTATTAGGAACCATAAAAAATTTATACTTTCAGTGCCAAAACCCCTTTTATGTAAATCTGTCTCAGGGAAATAAACCAAAAACACAGAAAAAAATAATACATTTAATTGTGCATTATTTATCATAGCCCCCAAATATAAATAAATTAAATGTGCAATGATAAAAATGATTAAATTATAACAAATTCAATCATAGAATATCTTGCATTTTAACACATTTAATAATTATAAACACTTATGTAGCAATATGGAAAATGCTTATAGCATAATGGTAAATAACAAACTCCTATGTTTTTGGAGGAACTGGTAGAAATAAATTAAGACAATATAATGTTAAAAATACTTATTTGAACAATTCCACAAAAACAATTTCACATGTGGGAAGAAATAATAGAAATTTACCAAATGGACCTAAATAATTGTTTTAGGAGGATGGATTTGCTTCTTTATCTTTATACACAATTTTTGATATAATCATATTAAAAGTATAATTTATAGAATTTTTAAGTTATTTGTATGGATTTAAATAAGCACCAAATACTATATACTAAAAAATTTTAAAGTGCTTTTCTAAATAACAACTTGGTCAAGAGAAAAGTGAATACATAAATACATAATAACATATTGTTTAAAAAAACTGTGAAAATCAAAACATATCATATTAGTTCCCATGGGATCTAATCAAAACAGTGCTTAAAGTTAGAGCCCTAAATTTAAATGCTTTTTCTAAGAAAAATGTAAAAATAAGGTGTGTAAGCTATCAACTAAAGAAGATTTTAAACACACTCCCAAAGTAGGAGGGAAGGAAGGCCAGAAAGCAAGAAGGAAGGAAGGAAGGAAGGGGGGAGGGCGGGGGGAGGAAAAAGAGAGATGCAGTTAATACATTTACAACTGATCCTTGAGCAACATGGGTTTAAACTGTGTGGGTCCACTTATAGATGATTTTTTTTTTTTGATAAATATAGTACAGTCCTGTAAATATAGTATCTCCTCCTTATGATTTTTTATAACATTTTCTTTTCTCTGGTTTACTATATTATAAGCATACAGTATATAACACATATATCATACAAAATACATCTTAATCAACTGTTTATGTTATCAGGGCTTCTGGTCAACAATAAACTATTAGTATTTAAGTTTTGGAGGAGCCAAAAGTTATATGTAGGTTTTCGACTGCATGGGCTTGATGCCCCTAATCCCCATAAGGATCAAGGGTCAACTGTACTATATTTCTGGCAAATTTTATAGAAATTGATATCTAAATCTTGGATCAGATAGAAAGATATATATACAATATTAAAATATAATATTTAGTATGTTTAGCTTTCTTGGAGGATATCCAACACTGACAAATTAATGTACAAAGAACTATAGCAAATTTCATCTGTATCTCATTTCCAGATGAGTACAATATGGTCACTAAAATATGGAATTAAAAAGTAGTTCATTCCTGTTCGGGTAAGATTTCATCAGATTGGATCCAGCTTTGTAGGTGTGGATCTTTTGGGTGGGGACATGGATAGTTAATGAAGAGTAGAAATGACAAAGGGGGTCAATAAAAAAGAATGAGAGTATTCAAACTAGGGCCAAATGAGGGTGACTCCAGGCAGGACTTGGTCCTTATAAGACATATCAATATACGAACAGGGAAAAGCATATCAGTAGCCTGGTGTCTTAATCTGTGTTCTCTCAGTTGGAAACTCTGAGGCAAGGATTAGATTCAAATCATTCATTTCATAGCTTTTCAAATAAACTGGAAGGGAGATTTCAGAAAGTACCACATCCTCATTCTGAGAGGTGTAAGTGGATGAGGAAGGAAGAACTACCCACCAGAGTGAAGGAGACCTCCATGATGGGACCAAAGGATATGGTCAAGTCACAAACAGAGCAGCTTCACTCAGTTATACAGAGTCAGCCAGAAGCAGAGGAACCAGAGTGGGCATACATAATGAAAGCTCACTATACACCGACTGGATTCTAGGCTTGGGAAAATAACACTAATTTCCAACACCCAAGATGGTCCAAATTCACTCAAATACTGCTGCCAGGACAGAGTCAAGTATGGGCCTTGAAAGTCTTATGTATCTGCCACTGAGTGAAAATAGGGTAGGTTGAAGATGAGCACCATTATTATAAGTTAAAAGAGGTTTAGTTATATAAATATTGTATGTATATGTATGTCAGTTAGTGTCAGAAAAAATATTTAATAAAAGTTCAACATGTATTTCCAATTAAGTATTTGGAAATAGGAAGAAATAGTTTCATTCTTAATATGATAAAACAAAATTCTTTTAAACTAAAAATTAATATTAACCTCAATTCAAAATCCCAATCATTCCCTTTAAAACTGGGACAAAATCAGGATGGTAACTATGGGCACAAATTGAAATTTAGATGATACATGAAGATATAACCAGAAACATTGAAAATAAATATTGAAAAAGAAATAAACAAAACAGTATGGTTTGCTTATAACAAAGTAAATGACAAAAATGCTATTTGAATTTTTTTAATGACTTTAGGAAAAAAAGTGATACAAAGAAACCCTCAGTAGTGTGCCTACAACACACCACTAAAAATAATGGAAATTAAATATCATATTTGTATTAGAAATGTTGAGAATGAAAGTTAAACATTTGACTCCTGTAAAGAAAAATCCAAAACCTTTTTGATCATCACTTTTTAAAAATAAGTAAAGTTTTCTAGCTTACTTCTAGATGGAAATGTCTCCACTTTTATCACAATACTAAAAATACATTTAGATAACTAGTTGATTTTTTTTCCAAACCCAAGAGTTCATGTCAGAGCTCATCTAGGGGAACTCTTCTCAAGATTTGTATCTGTTAACCATGCCCTGCTTCAAGAATTTTTCTCTTGAAATCTGCAAAATTCCCTCTTTCATTTGCTTTTGGTGTGTAATTTCTACTTCTCATTTGCCTTCCTGACCTACCTTCTATATATATCTTAAATATTGGGATCCCTCAGTGTTACCTCCTTCTTAATCTCACTTTACCTCAAAACCAAAATATCCAATCACGTACTGCAGTTTGACTTTGACCAGGCCTGACATGCCCTCCACCCCAAACTACAAACCTTATAACAACAGGAAAACATCTTAACCCATCCTTGTATAGCCAGTACATTCTTAACACAGAGCTTAACATATAATGGATACTTAATAGATGTTTGTTAAATAAATGAACCAATAAAAATAAATCTATTTTATGCTAACTTGTAAACTAAATTTTACATAAAATTTTGAAAAGGATTTTAAAGTATTTTTTTTCAAAATGTTCTGAAACATTATTGGTAAACAAAATATTCTATGATATTTTTATTTATTTATTTTTTTTTCAACGTTTATTTATTTTTGGGACAGAGAGAGACAGAGCATGAACGGGGGAGGGGCAGAGAGAGAGGGAGACACAGAATCGGAAACAGGCTCCAGACTCTGAGCCATCAGCCGAGAGCCGGACGCGGGGCTCGAACTCCCGGACCGCGAGATCGTGACCTGGCTGAAGTCGGACGCTTAACCGACTGCGCCACCCAGGCGCCCCTGATATTTTTTTTTTTAAATAAGGAAACTGGGAGAGTTCTACCAGAGTATACGAAACATCGCTGATGAAGCCATTTGATAAAACCATGAGATAGGACTACACACCCACTAGAATGTCGAAAATTAAAACAACTGACTATACCGAGTGGTGTCGAGTATGTGAAGGAACCGGAAGACTCATGGGCTGGTGCTAGGAATGTAAGCTTTTATAGAACTTCAGAGAAGAGTTTGGCGGAGCACGTGGGTGGCTCAGTGGGTTTAGCATCCTACTCTTGGTATCAGCTTAGGTCGTGATCTCTCAGTCATAGGATTGAGCCCTGAGTCAGTCTCTTTGCTAACAACGCAGAGCCTGCTTGGGATTCTCTCTCTCCCTCTCTGTACCCCTCCCCCCCACACACATGTTCCCTCTCTCTCAAAATAAATAAATAAACTTAAAAAAAATAAATATTTAAAAATTTAAAACTTTTTTTTTTTAATTTTTTTTTCAACGTTTATTTATTTTTGGGACAGAGAGAGACAGAGTATGAACGGGTGAGGGGCAGAGAGAGAGGGAGACACAGAATCAGAAACAGGCTCCAGGCTCTGAGCCATCAGCCCAGAGCCTGACGCGGGGCTCGAACTCACGGACCGCGAGATCGTGACCTGGCTGAAGTCGGACGCTTAACCGACTGCGCCACCCAGGCGCCCCTAAAACTTTTGTTTTAAAGAAAGAAAGCAGTTTGGCAATTTCTTTTAACATGAAACATATATCTATGATATGACCCAGCCAGTGTCAGGAGTTTATCCCAGGAAAATAAAAGCATAGCTCCACACAAAAAGTTATACACAATTTATTTTTATTGAAATATGGTTGACGCATATTGTTACATTAATTTCAGGTGTAGACACAAATGTTTAGAGCAACTTCATTTGTAGAGAAGGAAGAGCAGGGAGAGGAGGAGACCAGAAAAGTCAACGGGGACAACTTCCCACATAAAGCTTCCTTCTTTTGGCTCTAAGCCAGTTGAAATTAGGGAGAGCTATATTCTGGTTCCAGGAACTGAGGAATATAGATGAATCTTATCCAGGTGCCTTAGCAGGGGTAGTGAATGAAACTACACACACGATTTATACAGTGACACTGTGCCCTCAGCGTGCCTTTGTGCTCCCGAATGGGTTTTGCTTAGGAGATAAGTTGTAAGTAGGGATGTTTGTTGTTTGGGGGTGATGTCAGTGAGGCTGACTGGAAGAATGGAAGAATGGGCTCTCTGAGGAGGAAACATCAATCTCAAATTAAATCTTCCTTGAAGCTGCCCAGAGTAACTTATTCTGTCTTCTCAAGGGTTGAGATGACCGATAGCCAAGTTTCGAGAACATGGATTCTTAAATAAATCTGCTCATGTGGTTCAGATTTATGCTGTTCCATGTATTCGTTCTCACTCACACAGACACAAGCTTGTTGCTTGATGCTCCTGTGGTGGCATCGGTCTACCAAAAACCTCTTTCTGTGTTTTCCTCTGTGCATTTGTATAGCAGATGCAATTATTTATCCTCCACAATTGCCCAGAATGACACATGTGCAGCACAGAACGTGCAACAGAGCGAGACAATTGACATGGAGGATAAGTGACGGATGTGAGACCAAGGCAAAACAAATTGGGGTCGTGATTCAAAGGCAGACAATAAATATGTATCTTCTCATCTACACAGGGGACACTTTTTAAAATGCAAGGAGTGAGTCTATACCAATATGAACAGATGACTAGATAAGTAAATAAATGAGGGAGAAGAGACAAATATCTGCAGAAGAATTCTTCAACTAATTTATGGTGATACTTCACCCTTGGGTGGGGTGGGGGCATAAATCATCATTCCAGAAATGTGGGCTGCCACAGTGACTCCCTTCCAAAGAGGACCGTGTGGAAAAGGAGGGTGGTAAAGTAATTTTACCATGGAGAAACCTAATCCACACTTCCTCAGTCTGATGACTAAGCTCAATATCTACAATGATAAACAATATTAATGGTAGGTACTCCTATTATGATTTGATAATAATGGCATTTTTATCTCTATTGTCTTCCACCCCCACACCTATAATCCCAGTCTAATCATGAGACAAACATCAGATGAATTCCAATAGTGGAGCATACTGCAAAATACTTGAGTATGGTCCTTAAGGGGCGCCTGGGTGGCTCAGTCGGTTAAATGTCTGACTTTGGCTCAGGTCATGATCTCACAGTTCATAAGTTCAAGCCCTGCATCAGGGTCTGTGCTGACGGCTCAGAGCCTGGAGCCTGTTTCAGATTCTGTGTCTCCCTCTCTGCCCCTCCACCACTCGCACGCTCTCTCTGTCTCAAAAATAAATAAACATTTAAAAATAAATAAATAAAAATAATTGAGTATAGTCCTCAAAAGAGTCAAGGTCATCAAAATCAAGGAAATTTTGATAAATGGTCACAGCCAAGAGGACCCTAGGAAAACAGGACAGTTAAATGTAATGTGGGCTCTTGAGTGAGCTCCTGAAACAGAAAAAAAAAAATTAGGTAAAAGTAAGGATATATGAATAAAATGTGGGATTTAGTTAGTAATAATGTATCAACATAATGTATCAAATGTAACAAAAAATGTAACAAAATGTACCATACTAGTAATATAAGATGTTAATAACGGGAAACTCGATGTGGAGTATATGGGAACTCTGTACTATCTTCTCAATTTTTCTGTAAATCTAAAACTGTTCTGAAAATACAATTTATTATTAAAAAGTACAAGGATACAATCATCTAGGCAAAGGATAAAAAGAGTTCACAAACAGATTTCTCTAAAGGATCAAAAAGCCTTCAAGAGCATGATTTTTCTTAGCCAATATTTATAATCTTTCACAAATATGCATCATTTGATTTTAACCATCCATAATTTCTGTAGAATTTTATTTGTGTTCAATAGCTAACCACTACCTTTCTTTCTTTTAAATTTTTAAATTGTATTTTTTTTTGCCCAGGGAAAATAATCACACAATTCAGAAGTATAAAAAGTGTGCATAGAAAAAGCTTACCTCCCAGCCTCAGTGAGGTGGGATAACTAGATGTTATCACTTTCTTGTGTATCCTGCCAGAGAAATTTTACATGTCTGTCAAGAAAATATATCTGTGTCTATTTTTTCCTTTCTTTCATTTTAGGACAAATACTTACATACCACGTATGCTGTTCTGTTCTGCAGTTTGCTTTTTCTATTTTGCAGTAGATCTTAGAGATTTTTTTCATGTGGTAATTTAAAAGCTTTCTTATTTTTAAAAAGATGTGGAAGGATTACTAATGATTATTTTCAAACAGAGATGAAATTAGAACTCTTGTTGGCAAACCAGGATGTATGGCATACTAGAATAGAGGAATATCCTTGCTAGGGATAGATTAAAATTGATTGTATACATTCTAGAAGCTAGCATAAGCAAAAATAGCTGTGATGTATTATTAATTATCATTGCCATTATTATTATTGCATTATAAGTGTCCATAAGAAAAGTATGTTGCTTTAGCAATTAGCTAATACAGGGATTGAGTTTTTATCCTCTTGTGAAAAATAAGGAGAAACAAACCCCTGAGGAGGAGGAAGCCCCACTTCCAACTAGAAGGAAGGCATCCTGAAAATAACTTGGTAGGCAGAGCTTGTCCTTAACGTTAACATTGCCTTCCACCATCACACTACCTTGCTTAGCACAGTGAGCACTCTCAAGATGTCCATTTTATTTATGGCCCACGATGGTAGACCTGCTTGTCCATTTTGTCCACTGCCTGTCCCCAGAGCCTAGAATATTATAGTTAACTGCTTAGGGTATATTTGCTGAATGAATGAGTGAGTAAAGGAACAAATTGATTAATACAGAATAGAGGCAGAACAGACTCCAGATCCAGAAGGGAGAATCAGAGTCGTGCAAGAATACTAATCCTAGAAGAATACTAATACTACCACAAAAGTAGTATCATGCAAGGGCGCCTGGGTGGCTCAGTCGATTAAGCATCTGACTTCCGTTCAGGTCATGATCTCATGGCTCATGAGTTCAAGCCCTGCCGCGGGTTCTCTGCTGTCAGCATGGAGCCCACTTCATATCCCCTGTCCCCCTCTCTCTCTGCCCTTGCCCTGCTCACGCTGCTTTCTCTCCCAATCTCTCTCTCTCTCTCTCTCTCTCTCTCTCTCTCTGTCTCTCAAAAATAAATGAGCATTAAAAAAAAAGTAGTATTGTGCAATGAGTTAAAATGCCAGGACTATGAAGTTGCCAGTTAACTTGTGATAAGTTGCTTAATCTTGCTGTGCCTCAGATTCTCATCTCTAAAACTATGTTAAAATATGTGCCTCAGAAAAAAAAAAAAAATATGTGCCTCAGTAAAAAGTATGTGCCATGTTGGGTCATTGTAAAGATGAAATATACATAGAGACAGACCAACATACACACAAACAACAGGTATATTAACACACATATAAATATAACAGACATGACAGATACATTAACACACATGTAAATATAACGTATTCAGGTACAACATCAATATGTCTATTGTATATACAGAGAAATTATCATGTTATATGTTCTTTAAAATAGTGGTGATGACCATAATTAAAATATATTACTATGATAATGAGGAGGATTAAAGAATGACCTCGACGATGCCATGGAAATCAGGGAACCAGGCAGTTTCAAGAAAGAAGTCAGGGGGCACCTGGGTGGCGCATTCGGTTAGGCGTCCGACTTCAGCCAGGTCACGATCTCGCGGTCCGTGAGTTCGAGCCCCGCGTCGGGCTCTGGGCTGATGGCCCGGAGCCTGGAGCCTGTTTCCGATTCTGTGTCTCCCTCTCTCTCTGCCCCTCCCCCGTTCATGCTCTGTCTCTCTCTGTCCCAAAAATAAATAAACGTTGAAAAAAAAATTAAAAAAAAAAAAAAAAAAAAAAAAAAAGAAAGAAGTCAGTAAAAATAGCAAATCTAATATAGCAGATTTAAACCCAAACATAACTATAAGGGTAAACGGTTAAACTCATCTATTTCACAAAAGGAAACAAAAACAAACAAACAAACAAAAAAAGGTTCAGATTGTTTAAAAACAAAACAAAACAAAGTGTATCCAAGATACAGCTGCCTAAAAGGAAATGACTGAGCAAGATTGCATTGCATGTAAAGGAACAGACAATGATACGGAGCAGACTGTTAAGCACAAAAAAACATATGAACTCAGCTATTAATATCAGACTACACTGGATTCAAAGCAAGTGAAAAGGGAAAGGCACTTTATAATTATGAAGAATATAATGCACAGTGGAGAATATAAGTCTCATGAATCAATATATTTTAATCTCACACATTAAACTAAAAGTGCAGGAATAGTGGATATTTTACCATCGTGAGAGATTTGCACTCACTTGTCCAGCTCCACAGCAGATCAAGGGGACCAGAAATAATGGATACAACTGACTGAATGTTATAATGAAAAAGACATTGTTTACATTAGTATGTGTCAAACTCTGTAAGCTGAAACTAAATGTCTATAAAAGATTTACTATAAAATGCAATTTAGGGGTGCTGGGTGGCTCAGTCTGTTGATATCTGACTCTTGATTTCTGCTCAGGTCATGATCTCAGGGTGTGGGATTGAGCCCCACGTAGGGCTCAGTGCTGAGTGTGGAGCCTGCTTAAGATTCTCTCTCTCTCTCTCTCTCTCTCTCTTTCTCTCTCTCTCTCTCTTTCTCTCTCTCTCTCTCTCTCTCTCTCTCTCTACCCATCTTCCCCGTTTGTGCTCTCTTTCCCTAACATAAACATTTTTAATTAAAAATAAAATGTATTTTATATCGCATAAAATACATGACTGCAATAAACCCCCAAATAGAAGTGTCACATTCTTTAACCTTAATACAAAAGAAAAATGTTAGAAGTACTATTTCTATAAAGTACTTTAATATTATTAAAATTCACTTTCTCAAAGAGGAAATCGAAATTAAAATAGGAGAATATTCCTAAAGTAGCAATAATAAAAATATGAAAAAGATGGAATTGTAAAGCTTTACTCACAGGAAATATATACCTTAAACATTTTGATTTCTAGTCAAGGAAAACTGAGTATAAAACAATTATGCATTCAAAACAAAAATTATAAAAGGATAAACAAAGTGAAACAGACTATAAGAAAAAATAAAAAGCAAAAATTGGTAAATAATTAAAATCATAAAATTGATACAGCAACAGATTTTTCAAAATTTATTCATTCATATGTTTTTTTCTTTATTCCTTCATTTAATAAAACCAATAAAAGGGTTAAATTGCCTAATGTCAGCAATGATTTTCATCTTCAAATACTTGTTTCCATTTTTTAAACACTTTGGCTTTTGAGACATCTTCAATGGTACTCTTACATGCCATTCTATCTTATTTGGAATTTCTTCTCAGTACCTACGTAAAAATGCAAATCCCATGAATGTTCTTTTCTTTAGTATAACTGAGTTATTGGATGGCAAGAAGAAAAAGAAAAAAAGAAAAGAAAACCTGACTCTGGCCATGTTAAACTGTAATGGAATTTGTCAAAAGCGTATCTGTAACTCCTTGGCTCAAAGTAAAAGCTTAAAAACAGGTTTATTTATAAAAAAATGGAACACCAAGGAAGTCTCAGGGATCTGAGCTACAAGAACAAATTAAGAGTCTCATCAGATTGCATAATCTGGAATAAATATTCTCCAAACTATTTTTAAAATTTTTCCCGTCCTTGTGTTATGGTAGTCAGGATGTAGTGACATAGAAGGTTTCAGTCTCATTCCTTAGCTAGAGTAGGGCAGAGCAATTGATTTTCAACATACCAAGAATGAATACAATGAGGAAGGAGGTAATTCTCCAAGAGGAAATTAGGACTCTAGTTTCAAAAGAACCAAGCCTGCACGTTGGTGGAGCCAGCCAACTTTCCCCCAACTTCGTGTTCTGGTCGCTCACTTCTGTCCTCTCCTTGCCGCTTTTCTTCTCTCTTCTCTTACCTTCTCATCCTACACACTCACTCTGTAAATCTCATCCCCTCCGTGGCCTCAGTGATCATCTGTATTCTGAAAATTCCCAAATCTGTATCTCAACCTCAGACCTCTTCCTCAAGCTTCAGGCCTTTATACTCAACTATCTACTCTCCATTTCTTCATAAATAAATGTAGATTATCTGAAACACTCCACATCCCAAATAAAACTCTTTTCTCATTCCATCATTCCAACCCAGAGTATTCTTTGGAATGGTCACAGTGATTGAGTAAGTAGTGATTATGAGAAAGAATGGACTCTATTTGAAGTTAAATCACTTAGTACAGATTCTGGGAAGATTTCTGGGAAAGTTGTGCCTGGGATGAAACAGTGAGAATAAAAGTCAAGCAGGAGGTGACACAGTTTTGTCAAAAAAATGTATAGGAGGTGAGAGAAGAAGCATTGGGCTGAATGGGGAAGGTTTCTGAACAAATGGTACATGAACAAGATGACTAACATCAAAATAGTACATGAAACAGTAGGTAGTTCAATATGGATGGAACGGGGAATGAGTGTGTGTGTGTGTGTGTGTGTAGAAGCAAAAAAGCAATGAGGTATAGTATCTAAAGATAGAAGTTGATAGAGCTTGGAGGATTTACAACCTTTCTGGAGAGCCAATTGAGAAGTATTAGTAGAGAAATGCATGTATAAGCCTTAATTTTTTAAAAATTCTAGAAGTGAACTGGTGAGAGATTGGAAGAAAGAAGCCTAATTAGGAAACTACTGTAACTATCCAGATGGTTAGATCAGACAAGTGGCAGTGCTGAGAAACAGAAAGGGAACATTTTATTTTTTATTATTTAAAAAAATTTTTTTTATTGTTTATTTTTGAGAGAGAGTGTGTGTGAGTGGGGGCAGGGGATGGCAGAGAGAGAGGGAGAGACACAGAACTCGAAGTGGGCTCCAGGTTCTGTGCTGTCAGCACAGAGCCCGATGTGGGGCTCGAACTCACGAACTGTGAGATCATGACCTGAGCCGAAGTCTGACGTTTAACCGCCTGAGCCACCCAGGATCCCCCAGAAAGGGAATATTTTAAAGGCAAGTACAGGGGCACCTGGGTGGCTCAGTCGGTTGAGCGTCCGACTTCGGCTTAGGTCATGATCTCACAGTTTGTGAGTTTGAGCCCCACTCCAGATTCTGTGTCTTCAGATTCTGGGTCTCCCTCTCTCTCTCTCTCTCTCTCTCTCTCTCTCTCTGCCCCTCCCCCACTTTGCTCTTTCTCTCAAAAATAAATAAATGTAAAAAAAAATTTTTTTAAGGCAACTGCAGAGACAGAGTTTCCCAAACTTGGGAATAAATTGAATATAATGTGAGAAAGGAAAGATTGCTGGCTTTGGAAACCGGATTGCTGATGTTGTTCATTAATGTTGAAATAGAAGAGGAAAAAGAATTTTAGAGAAGGGAGCGAAAAAGACTAAGTGTTTATGTTTCAAGACATTTAGCTGGAAGTTCCTGTGGGGGAAGTCTAGGAGATTGTTGGATATATTGTTTTGGATTTCAAGAGAGAGGGCTGAGTTGCCGGTAATAGGTTTGGAAATCATCGACTGGGAGCCATAGAATTAAATCAGTAAAGGGAAGAGCTGAGTGACTAAAACAGAAACCTAAAGAACAGCTTTTAGAGAATAGTCAGAGGAAAATGCTTAGAGAGAAGGTTAAGAAGTATGGCCCAAGAGACTGGAAAACAGATAGCAAGTGTTGTCTATGAATTCAAAAAAATTGAGCTTTTAAAGTAAAAGTAAGAGCAAAGCTTTTAGGGCTGCACTCTGCAGCAAGAGTTTCTTGTTCTTTGAGAAAGTCGTTTTAGCAGTATGATGGAGACAGTGCTCATATTGGGATAGATTAAACAGCACATGAAGAAGGTACAAAGAGTCAAGGAAGAGGAGTTTTGTGTTTGTTTGGTTCAGTTTTTATTGAAGCTGGGGGAAAAAATATGTGTGTTTAAATGCTGATGACAAGTAGAGAATAAAGGTTGAAAATGAAACAGGGAGGGTTGATAAGGCTATAGTTCCTGAGTTAGTGGAAAACCCAGAAACATGGATTAAAAGAATAGAATTAGATAGAAAGTATAGCCTTCTGGGTGCCTGGGTGGCTCAGTCGGTTAAGCATCTGACGTCGGCTCGGGTCATGATCTCACGGTTTGTGAGTTCAAGTCCTGAGTCTGACAGCTCGGAACCTGGAGCCTGCTTCAGAGTCTGTGTCTCCCTCTCTCTCTGCCCCTCCTCCACTCACGCTCTGCCTCTCTCTGTCTCTCAAAAATAAATAAATGTTAAAAAAAAAAATTGTAAATAAAAAAAGATAGAAAATATAGCCTTCTACATGATTCATTGTAAAGAGAGAAAAATGAAAGGATGGACGTGGGTTCAGACACTTTTGTGGTGTTGGTTTTGTAGGAATTAGAACATTGTGGCCAATATTGTTCTGTTTTTGCAAGGTTTTCTACAGGAACTGAAATGAGGGTTGGGGGTCATGGTTTGAGGATGGTGGAAAATGTCTGAATGTCTGAAATATCTCATAATAAGAGTGAGGTAAACATGACTAACATGTAAAACAGTCAGGAACTCCTGATTTTTTAGGTTGGCTATCATGATTTTAGAGTGGCTCTAATCTCTAAAGTTATGGAATCATTTAAAGTAGTTCTGATTCTCCATTTGAACATGAAGAGAAGTTAAGCATTTAAATATTGGCAGAGTGAGATTAGGGCATGATGGAGTTTGGAGATATAATAAAGAATAAGAAAGGGGTGCCTGAGTGGCTCAGTCAGTTAAGCGTCCGACTTAGGCTCAGGTCATGATCTCGTGGTTCATGAGTTCAAGGGCCGCATCAGGCTCTGTGCTGACAGTTCAGAGCCTGAAGCCTACTTAGGATCCTGTGTCTTCTTCTCTCTCTGCCCCTCCCCTGCTGACGCTCTGTCTCTCTCTAAAAAAATAAATAAATAAATAAATAAATAAATAAATAAATAAAACTTTTTTAAAAATTTAAAAAGAGTAAAATATAAGAATTCTTTGAAGTGATATATCATGAAGAGGATTAGTTAAATTTAAGGTTTCCTTATTAAAAAGTCCAGTTAGAAGCAATAACTAAAATGAAATGAAAACCACGGTCTCTCTAGATTAGGTGGCCAAGGGACTTAGAAATTAGGGTCCTGAATGTGTCAATCACATGAATACTGAAGTCATTTGGGATGATGTGGCAGGAATCGGGGGGGGGGGCAGTGACCCTTTTTAAATCTACAGCGAAAGGTAGCGAATGGCAAGGAGGACGATAATGACAGCGGTGACTTACTTTAGAGGGTGTGTAACTGGAAGCCCTGAGCCTCAAAAGTAGCAAGGTTTCACCCACAGGTGGTGGAACCATTCTACTGGAGTGGCCGTTCTGAGGTGTTTAGTCTGTAGGAAGTGAGTTGCTTCTATCTGGACAAGTGCAGGCAAGTGTAGTGCTCAGTGGAAATCCAAGTTTCAGTTAAAGAGGGCAGAACAGAATAGCAGAGACTTCAAAAATCTAAGGTAAATTGTGGACCAAGGTATGGGTTGTCCGGGGTCACAATGAGTAATTTTGGAAACAGTGTTAGAGGAGATGAGCAGATCGTATCAGGATAAGAGAGAAGAAGATAGAGGACCAGAAGCACTGCTCTTGAGAGATTACCCAGAAGGGCCAGGAATTTCAGAGAAGGTGAGTATTTATGGCCCCAGTTTTTCAAACTGACTAATCCTAGAATTTTCCTAGTGCTAGTGCCAGGGTCAGGAGGGGGTCACCCAGATCTCTTAACTATGAGCATATGCTTGTCTAGAAAATAAACGCCCTCATGTCTCTGCTAGCAGCCCATTGTAAAAGAAAACCACAGACGTGAACACTGAGGTGTTCTGCAGGGGTGTGCTCAGATCTGAAGTCTGAGACAGTACACTAATGGGAACTGAAACTCAAGACTTCAGCCTTCGGCAGAGAGTGGCCCCCAGGATGAGGTACACGGCCGAAGGTTTCCTAAATGGGTGGTCCTGAACCCTCCAGATTCACCCCTGGCAGTTTCCCAGAGCCTGAGATTTACTTTGAGCCCCAGCGTCGTGAGACTTCGAGGCGACTGAGCAGAGTCACGAAGACATGGATGTACTGCCTTCCTGGCTTTGGATGCTTATCTTGCTACTCTCAGCTTTAGATGCTTATCTGCAAAACAGATGTGCCTTCCTCATTGAGTTGTTGTGAGGATTAAAGGAAATAGATCTGAAACACCTAGCACAGGGGTGGAATAAAATACGTGTTCAATAACTGGCAGCTATTATTATTTTTTTCAGAATCATGTTCTGGCAAGAAGCGCAGAGAGCTTTTCAGAGACTGTGCTCATAGTCCCTAGCCTGAAAGGTGGTAGGGAGAGAAGGATCCAATTTGAGAATAGGTGTCTCACTCTCTTCCCTGAATTTTCCTGGTCCTGAGCCAGTCTCTTTTCTCTGCCTGCTACCTGCCTTTAAAAACTGCAATCCAGTGGCTTTTTGGACCTCAGCACTGGAAATTCTAATTCTTAATTCCAGGGAGAGACCACACAGTACTGTATTTTTAAGACCTCATAGAAGAATCTGGTGCACAGCCAGGGTTTCAGACCCGTGTAAATCGTAGACTGTTCTAGAAAGTCACGAGAGTCTTCATCAATGTACTCATTAGGTGAAAATGACATACATAGAGTACAAGTAATATCTCACAGATTTTACCGCTAAATAAGGGGAAACTTGAACAGCTTCTCTATTATTTGGCTTAGTTCTTAGCCTTTGCTTCTAGCTCAACATCCAAACCAGGCCTGTTTTATTCTTTAGTCACAGATCACTTCAGATAACAAAGGCTTATTCCCTTTCACTTCACAATCCCACCCTTCTCCAAACTTCTGCTTCTTTGTCTTTGCTCCCCCCTCCACACACACACCAAGACCAAAAATAAAAGTTTTTATTCTTTTGAGTAGGCATTAAATCTACACAGTATAAAATTCAAAAAATCCAAATTGCATCTATGAAAAGTTGTTTTCCTCCTCTTTGTCTCCCAGCCACCTGTTTCCCCTACTTTGAGACAAGGACTATTCTAGTTTCTGAGGCATCCTTTCAGAAATGCTCTTTGCATGTATAAACACTTTTCCATATGCAAAAGTATACTATACCTCTGCTTTGTGTATTTTTCACATGACTATGGATATTAGAAAGTTTTCTATATGAGTATATATAGATGTACATCATGCTTTATAATAGCTTCATATTTTCCAGTGTTCAAGTAGGACATCATTTTAGTTGGTTTCCCTGCCAAGCAGTAAGTTTCAGATATTGGAGAACCCAGTTTAACTCACAGGTGTGGTTCCCCATCTGCCTTGAAGGAACTCAGATAGCTAGCTGAACTCAGGGTTCTTCTCATTATAAAGAGGTTTTCATATTCTCAGCTTATAAGTTTTAGTTTTATGTGAAGTGCACTCTGTACATATTGATCCTAGAGCGCCTGAAATTTTAAGAAGGCTCTAATTTATTGGATATTATTAGACAAATGATAACCAGAATGATTTTCTCCGTAAGGAATGCAGGTAGAAAAAGATGGGCAGATACTCTGAGAATCAGACAAAGGAGATCACTTGGAATGTTGGAGATCTCATCTCACTTATTTCTTTTTTTCTTTTAAGTAATCTCTATGCCCAACACAGGGCTCAAACTCACAACTCCAAGATCAAGAGCCACATGGCTCTTAATTGAGCCATCCAGGGACCTCATACCTCACCTGTCTTCAAAGAACTATAAGAAGTGTGAACTCTATTCCTCTCTAGAAAACCTGAGGAGAAAGAATTTGCTTAAACATTCTGGTAGGAAGCTATTCTGATGGCTTTCATGATATGTAAATAGTATGATTAGGAGAAAAGGTCTGCTACTTCAAATCATTCACTAAAATAAAATTGAATTAAATTAAATTAAAAAGTTTAAAAGTTTTCTGTGAGTATATGGAAACAACGAGATAGAATTCTTTAAAGTGAATGAGTTCCTGATTGTTAATTCTCCAAGTAGATTATAAACATGTGGGCATGTACTTATATCACTGGTAGGTATGGGAAAAGCAGAAGTAGAGGAAGGTGTACATAGGGGAAAAGTTAAAAAATTACGCATTGCTATTTTGCATATGAATGATGGAGGTCTTTAGTAGATATAGTGAGTAGAACTTCATGAATCAAGACCAGAACTTCTTGTAAGAATCAGCTAAAATTTAAGATCAGGGTGATGGTAAATACCATGACCCTAAAAACCTGCCCGAATGAATATACACTCTTTCTGCTCTTTATCCCATCTACTGAATCTCCCAGGTATAAAACATAGTTCTGTTATGTTCATCTTTAAAACAGAACAAAACAAAACTTCCCCCACAGTAATGTCTTCTTCCTTCTGTAGCCAAGTTCATTTCAAGAGCAATAATTCTCATTTATTGTATTCATTTCTCCTTCCATTCACTACCCATCCTTGTAAAAAGCTACACTTTCCTAAACCATCCCATAAAAGTTACTCTGAAAAAGACCAACATTATTGGTCCAATATTATTGTTACTGCTATTATTAAGATCTCAGTTTTTTAAGTGGATTTATTTATTTTTGAAAGAGAGAGAGAGACAGAGAGAGACAGAGAGAGAACAAGTGGGGAAGGGACAGAGAAAGAGGGAGACAGAATCCCAAGCAGGCTCCATGTTGTCAGCGCAGAGCCCAATGCAGGGCTCAAACCCACAAACCGTGAGATCATGACCTCAGCTGAAACCAAGAGTGAGACACTTAACTGACTGAGCCACCCAGGCACCCCAGATCTCAAAAAATTTTAATTCCTTTCACTACTCTCTTAAAAACCTTCTTCCTTTTAATTTCTGTGGCACCATGTTACCAGGGTTTTTTTTGTTTTTGTTTTTGTTTTTGTTTTTGTTTTTGTTTTTGTTTTTGTTTTGTTTTTGTTTTTGTTTTTGTTTTTTTCTGACTTCTCTGATTATCTGCAGTCTCTCCCCTGAATTCCTCTTGTTCCACCCAGGGTATTGGTGATCTCCAAGAATACGTTCTTGGCCTTCTTTCCCCACATTCCCAGTTTTACCTTCAAATAAAGCACTTTAATTACCCCACCTAAATTCCCATTTCTAGTATGACTCTTGAGCTTTGGGAAAGCCAAAGGGAACTTCTAGGTGGAAAAAGGGAAAACATTGAGAGGTATATGGGGGACAGGGAAAAGCAGCAGAAGAGAGGGAGTGGGATGGCATATCACATTATTATTATTAATAATAATAACAATCTATTATTTGTTAATATGTTCTTGTTTCAGAGCAAGTTCAAAAATAGAGTTATGAGTGAATTTATTAAAAAACTATTAATATGGTTTCAAAATTAAACAAAATATTACAAATTTTTCAAATATTACCATTTTCTATTGAATAAATATTAATTTTTTAATAGTTAAGAGTAAACCTTAAAAGTTCTACTTGGAAAACATACCTATTGCACACAAATATATAAGCAAAGTCAAAAGACTAACAAATTGGAATAAAAATATTTGCCACTAAGAACATATAATATCAAAATTCAGTGTTTTTGATGACTGAGTAATACTCCATTGTATATATACCACATCTTCCTTATCCATTCATCAGTCTATGGGATGGACACTTGAGCTCTCTTCATAGTTTGGCTACTGTTGATAATGCTGCTATGAACATTGGGGTGCATATACCCTTCAAGTCTGTATTTTTGTATCTTTTGGGTAAATACCTAATAGTGCAATTGCTGGATTGTGGGTAGTTCTGTTTTTAGTTTCTTGAGGAACCTCCATACTGTTTTCCAGAGTGGCTGCACCAGTTTGCATTACCACCAACAGTACAAGAGGGTTCCCCTTTCTCCATAATCTCACCAATGCCTGTTGCTTCACGTGTTGTTTATTTTAGCCACTCTGACTGGCATGAGGTGGTATCTCATTGTGGTTTTGATTTGTATTTCCCTGTTGATGAGTGATGTTGAGCATCTTTTCATGTGTCTGTTATCCATCTGGATGTCTTCTTTGGTTAAGTACCTATTCATGTCTTCTGCCCATTTCTTGACTGGCATATTTGTTTTTTGGGCATTGAGTTTGATAAGTTCTTTATAGATTTTGGATACTAACGCTTTATTGGATATTTCTTTGCAAATATCTTCTCCCATTCTGTATGCTGCCTTTCAGTTTTGCTGATTTTTTCCTTCGCTGCGCAGAAGCCTTTTATCTTGATGAGGTCTCAATAGTTCATGTTTGCTTTTGTTTCTCTTGCCTTCGGGGACATGTCTGGTAAGAAGTTGCTCAAAGAGGTTGCTATTTTTCCTTCTAGGATTTTGATGGTTTCCTGTCTCACATGTAGGTCTTTCATCCATTTTGAATTTATTTTTGTGTATGGTGTAAGAAAGTGGTCCAGTTTCATCTGCATGTTGCCGTCCAGTTTTCCCAACACCATTTATTGAACAGACTGTCTTTTTTCCATTGGTTATTCTTTCCTGCTGTGTTAAAGACTAGTTAGCCATATAGTTGTGGGTCTGTTTCTGGGTTTTCTAATTTGTTCCATTGATCTATGGTTTTGTGCCAGTATCATACTGTCTTAATGACTACAGCTTCATAACATAGCTTGAAATTCAGAATTGTGATGCCTCCAGTTTTATTTTTCTTTTTCAGAATTGCTTTGGCTATTCAGGGTCTTTGTGGTTCCATACAAATTTTAGGATTATTTGTTGAAATCTGCCATTTGCAACTTACATGGGTGGAGCTAGAATGTCTCCTTCTCTCGCTGCCTCCCCCTGCTCATGCTGTCTCTCTCAAAAACAAACATTTAAAAAAATATATGTAGTGTATATGCTATTGAACCACTTATTTTTCTGGGTTTTGAATTCTGTATTGTGGAACCACACTTTTTCATATCGTTTTGGCTTTCTTCCTTTATGTATCAGCTTTGTAGGATTCAACCATTTGACATACATAGTTCAAATTCACTTTTCTTGTGATGTCCAATTCATGAAAATATCCATTTTACCATCAATAGATATTCAGGTTGCTTGCAGGGTTTTTTCCCTATTATTAACAACACCATTACCTGACCCCTTGTACAAACGAGCAATCATCTCTTTAGTGCATATGCCAGAATTGAACATGCTTGTGTTCAACTTACATGATAATGCCAAATTGTTGCACAAGTTTACACCCTTAACAATTGATTTAGGGTGTCCCCACTGTTCTTATCTCGTTAAAGTTTGCTATTGTCGTACTTTGAATATTAACCAATGTATTGAATATATAGGGATACTTCACTATATGAATTTACCTTTCACTTGTTATAAAGTTGAGCTTCTTTTTATATATTAGGCTACTTGAATTTCCGCTTCTGTAAAATACTAGTTTGTATCTTTTGTTCTTTTTATACTATGAGTTATTTCCTCTACTGTGAATTTTTTGTCACACCTTTTGATTATTTTCATTGGTTTACTGACTTATGAAAATGTTTCATTTATTTTGGATAGTACTCCTTTTTCAATTTTACATATGGGAGAAAAATTCTCCCTGTATCTGGCCTTTTGTCTGTTTTCTTTATAGTAACTTCTGATGAAAAAAAGTTCCTAATTTTAATGAGTCAAATTTATCAAGCTTTTTTTTTCACGGTTTGCACTTTATATATGTCATTCAAGAAGTCCTTCTCTACCTGAAGGCAATAAGGAAATTATTCTATATTTTCCTTCCAAGTTTGTAAGGTTCCCTTTTACATTTAAATCATTAATGCATACAAATTTTATATGCATTCAGATAGGAAGATAGATGGATAGATGAATAAAAGGATAGATAGGTAGATAGATACTAGAGAGGTGTTCATGGCGTAGTACACATTTTCCCCACTGATGTAGAGTACCAACTCATCATTTATTATATTTCCATACTTGCATTGTGCTGTTTCTGGACTATCAGATTCCTCTTATCTACTGCTGTATCCCAGTGCAAATACCACTATCTGATTTACTGTAGATTATAATATCTCTTGATGTCTGATACAGCTTATTTTCCTTCCTCATTCTAGTTGAAAAGTTTCTTTCATTTATTCTTAACTCTTTGTACTTCCAAATAAACTTTTAAAGTAATATTGTCCTATTCCATTATAAATTCTGTTGGAGTTTTATTAGAAGTATTTTGATGCTCTAGCCTAGTTGGAAAATTGATATACTTACGGTGTAAAGTTCTCCTAACCAGGATCATGATGTCACCCTCATTAAGTTCTCTCTCAAATACTTCAATAAAATTTTTAACTATATCCACGGACCTTACACAAATTTTGTTAGATTTATTCCTTGATACTATTTATGTTCATGTATATATATAATCATATAATTGTGCGTATGTAATATATATAGTATAATGTTATATATCTTACATAATTATAATCATATTATACAAAGTATGTAATTATGCACACACATATACATTTGTTGTTGCTCTTATATATATCATTTTTCAAGTTACATTTTCTAAATCTTTATTGCTAATGTATAGAAAGGCAGTTTATTTTAATTCAACATTCAGTATCTATCCTGAACTATCTCGTTATAATACTTTGTAGGTACTTTTGTGCATGTGTATGTTTGTGTGGGGATGGAGTTTCTATACAGGCAACTGCATCATTTGTAAATACTGACAAGTTTTATTTTTTCCATTAAATTCTTATTACTATGCTGGCCAAGATTTCTATTATGATGTGAATTAGAAACCATGCTAGCAAGAAATCTTGTCTTGCTGTGATTTAGAGAGAACTGTTCTATAGAATTTGACCATGGAGAATGATGTTTGCTTTAGTTTTTTTTTTTTAACATTTATTTATTATTGAGAGACAGAGAGATACAGAGCGTGAGCAGAGGAGGGGTAGAGAGAGGGGCAGACATAGAATTTGAAGTGGACCCCAGGCTCCGAGATGTCAGCACACAGGTCAACGTGGGGTTTGAACCCAAGAGCCATGAGATAATGACCTGAGCCAAAGTTGGATGCTTAACCAACTGAGCCATCCAGGAGCCCTGAATTATGAATTTTACCAAATACTTTTTTTCTGTTTCTGCTGAGATGATCATATGCTTTTTTTTTAACTTTCAGAATGTGATTGATTGTATTAATCAATTTTCTAGTATTGAAACACCATTGCATTATTGCATTAAACCCCAAATGGTCACAATAAATGAGCTTGTGTTATATTCTGCTGGGTTTTCTAATATTGTGTTTAGAATATTCACATATTTGTTCATGAACAAGATTACCCTTCTTTGATTTTGGTATTTAGAATTTATTGGGGAAATTTTCCTCTTTCTAGTCTCTGGATGATTTTCTGTGAGACAGAAATTGGGATTCTGGTCCTCATGCTTTCTTTGTGGAGAACATTTTTACTCCTTTTTTTTTTTTAAGATTATTTATTTATTTTGAGAGAGGGAGGTCCCTACTCCCTTCTCCCTCCCCCACTCCACAGCGCCCCCAGTGCTGCCAGTGCACAAACTAGTGTGGGGCTGGATCCCACGGACCTGAGCCAAAATCAAGAGTCAGACCATCAGCTGATTGAGCCACCCAGGCTCCCCTTTTTATTCCTGATTAAATGTCTTCAATGATTGCAAGACAACTCAAGTTTCATATTTCCTTTTAAGTCAGTTTTTTTTTCTTTTTTAATTTACATCCAAGTTAGTTAGCATATAGTGCAACAGTGATTTCAGGGATAGATTCCTTAATGCCCCTTACCCAAGCCCATCCTCCCTCCCACAATCCCTCCAGGAATGCTCTTTTTGTTCTCCGTATTTAAGAGTCTCTTATGTGGGAATGCAAGCTGGTGCAGCCACTCTGGAAAATAGTATGGAGGTTCCTCAAAAAACTAAAAATAGAACTATCCTACGACTCAGCAATTGCACTACTAGGTATTTATCCAAGGGATACACGTGTGCTGTTTTGAAGGGACACGTGCACCCCCATGTTTACAGCAGCACTATCAACAATAGCCAAAGTATGGAAAGAGCCCAAATGTCCATCGAGGGATGAATGGATAAAGAAAATGTGGTATATATATATACAATGGAGTATTACTTGGCAATCAAAAAGAACGAAATCTTGCCATTTGCAACTACATGGATGGAACTGGAGGGTATTATGCTAAGTGAAATAGTCAGAGAAAGACAAAAATCATATGACTTCACTCATATGAGGACTTTAAGAGACAAAACAGATGAACATAAGGGAAGGGAAACAAAAATAATATAAAAACAGGGAGGGGGACAAGACAGAAGAGACTCATAAATATGGAGAACAAACAGAGGGTTACAAGAAGGGGTGTGGGAGGGGGGATGGGCTAAATGGGTAAGGGGCATTAAGGAATCTACTCCTGAATGATTGTTGCACTATATGCTAACTAATTTGGATGTAAATTAAAAATAAATAAATAAATAAATAAATAAATAAATAAATAAATAAAAATTTTTAAAAAAGAGTCTCTTATGCTTTGTCTCCTCCCTGTTTTTATGTTATTTTTGGTTCCCTTCCCTTGTGTTCATCTGTTCTGTGTCGTAAAGCCCTCATATGAGTGAAGTCATACGATATTTGTCTTTCTCTGTTAAGTCAGCTTCTTTTTAAGTCAGCTTTAAAAAGTATGGGGATGCCCAAGTGACTCAGTCGGTTGAGCAGCCAGCTTCGGCTCAGGTCATAAACTCAGTTTGTGCGTTCGAACCTCACATCGAGCACTGTGCTGACAGCTCAGAGCCTGGAGCCTGCTTCAGATTCTGTGTCTCCCTCTCTCTCTCTCCTCTTCCCCCATTCACACACACTCTCTCTCTCTCTCAAAAATAAATAAACATAGGGGCGCCTGGATGGCGCGGTCGGTTAAGCGTCCGACTTCAGCCAGGTCACGATCTCGCGGTCCGGGAGTTCGAGCCCCGCGTCGGGCTCTGGGCTGATGGCTCAGAGCCTGGAGCCTGTTTCCGATTCTGTGTCTCCCTCTCTCTCTGCCCCTCCCCCGTTCATGCTCTGTCTCTCTCTGTCCCAAAAATAAATAAACGTTGAAAAAAAAATAAATAAACATAAAAAAACTTTTTAAAAAATAAAAAATAAAAAGTATATATTGTTTAGTTCATTTAGTCTTTTAAAATTTATTTGCAGGAATTTATCTTACCCTTTGCTCTTTTTAAATTTCTGTTTAGGGGCCCCTGGCTCAGTTGGTTAATCATTTGACTGTTAATTTTGGCTCAGGTCATGATCTCACGGTTCCTGAGTTTGAGCCCCACATGGGGCTCTCTGCTCTCAGCACATAGCATGCTTCGGATTCTCTGTCTCTTTCTCCCTCTCTCTGCCCCTCCCCCAGCTCTCACATGCACTCTCTCTCTCTCTCTCTCTCTGTCTCTCAAAAAAAAAAAAAAAAAAAAAAATTTAACCTCGGTTCAGTTGTACTTATTTATAACATTTTTTCTAATCTGTGTTGCCGCTGTTTTTTTTTTAAATTTTTTGTTATTTCAAATATTTCTCTGGAATATTAAGAATGAATTCCAGCACGTGACACTTGCTTTGGTGTGAGAAGCTGCAAGTGTTCAGAGAATATTGCTTTTCCTTTTCTAAGCTTTCTTTAGAAGCCTTCAGATTTGTCTTAATTGGGTGGGAATCTGGTGTTCAGTTTTGGGAAAATGGCTCTACAAGCCTGCCTGTATTAGAAGAGTTCTTTTTTTTTTTTTTTTTTAATTTTTTTTTCAACGTTTATTTATTTTTGGGACAGAGAGAGACAGAGCATGAACGGGGGAGGGGCAGAGAGAGAGGGAGACACAGAATCGGAAACAGGCTCCAGGCTCTGAGCCATCAGCCCAGAGCCCGACGCGGGGCTCGAACTCACGGACCGCGAGATCGTGACCTGGCTGAAGTCAGACGCTAACCGACTGCGCCACCCAGGTGCCCCTTAGAAGAGTTCTATTAGATGGAGTGGGTCATCTATGCCTCAGACCCCTGGGAGATCACCCACAGTCAAATACTTGATGACTCTTCTCGGATCAACATTGAAGAGATCTCTAAATGCAAGATTTAGTCTTCCCAAAGGCACCACAAGTCTTGGACAATTTCAGTTAATTAAATCTGGCAAGAATGTGCTGTTCATATTACCCAGGCCATTTGTTTGTGAGTTATTTTATTGAGGCAAGGAATCCAAGGCAATGGCAACATCCCAGTTACATGATGAAATTTATTTGCTTTGTAACAAAATGCAGCAATTTCTGTTGGATATAAAATATAAAATCCAAAGAGTAGAGGAGAAACAAAGAGAACCAGAAAATAATGTTCCTGTGAAGTCATCAAGGCTTGATTGTTAGAACTTTCCATTGAAAATAAATGAACACTTAAGATGGAGAGGGAGCAGGGTGGCAGGCGGAACACAAATTATCGCCTACCTTGTGAGAAAACAAGAACTGAAAGAGAATTATGCATGACTGGAAGGAGAGGACACTTTGCTGAGCCCTTCCTTGATGTTTCTGAGCAGAGAAACACCCCTGTGGCCAGCCAGGAAGTCTAAGCAGATGTCTGCATGGGCAGGACATCTCATGGCACGCATGGTGATCCTCTGGCAGGCTTGACTTTGGATGCTGATATCAATGATTTTCAGATCTCCTTCTTTTCTAACATATGGCTTCAAAACTCTAAAGCTTCCTCTAAATATCATTTTAGCAAAAGCCTTCAGATTTTAATGCTGTGCCACATTTTTCTTTTGGTTCTAAGCATCTTCTAATATATTGCAAGGTAATTGTAAGTAGATGCATTAATGACTTAGAAGTGTGGTTTTTTTAAAAACCCACCTGCATGAAAAATTTTATATACTGCTTTGTTACTAACTTCTAATTGAATTGCACTCTAGGAAGAAATGTGGTATCTGTGATACTTCTATTTTTTAATGTATGGACACTTGCTTTTATGGCCAAAGAAAAAAGTCAGTATACTTAATTATTACTATAGGGACCTATGCATACCTATTACATAAATATTGGGGGTTTTCTTCAAAGTTCCTATATTTTACTGATTTTTTTACTTGCTTTAAAAGAGAGTGACTGACTCTCTTTTTCCTCCTATAATACCTTTTTTCATAAAACATATTTTGTTGCTATTATTATAACTGGACATATTTCTCTTGCTTAGTATCTGTGCAATTTATCTTATATGTTCTTTGTTTTCATCCTTTCATTGTCCTTATGTTTGAAATGTGTCTTGTACAGAGTTGGAAATGTTTCATTACTGACTTCGTGACAACTTGATTCTTTATTGAGAGAGTGAAATTGAGCAACATTAATTATTAGCATTGATATATTTTTACCCGTTTATACCACCATATTTTCATTTTCTATTTATCTTATGTTTTCCTTAAGTTTTCTGTCTTCCTTCTTTCCTTTTTATTGAAATAAGATTTTTCTCATTCTATCTTTTCCCTTCTACTGGTTTAGAAGATAAGTGCAGGTTACTCCTGCAATTCTGAACGTGAAAACTTTATGCCTCACTCAGGGTCACCCTGCCACACGGCTCCAAGAACTATGCTCAATAGCAGCCCAGCCCACACTCTAACCCTTGACAGTGAAAGAACCTTAAAATGATCTAATGCTCTCAGCCCCCTCCTGGCTCACAAGCTCTTTTTGCCCTATATTTTAGCTTTTTCTATGTTTTAGACACTTTTATTATTATTTTATCCACATTTTTAATTACTTTTATTTTTTATTTTTTCTTGAATCTCAGATTTCATTTCAGGATTCTTTTTATTTTATCCTTAAATGTGTCCTTCAGACAATACTTTAGTGAAGGGTTTTATTTTTTGCAGTAAACACATTTTTTGTATGTTTGAAAAATGCCTTTTTTTCATGTTTGTTCTTGAGAGTTTCATAATATACACATTTTTTTTTTTTTTTTTTTGAGAGAGAGAGGGAGAGAGAGAGCGCACACATGAGCAGGAGAGAGGGACAGAGGAAGAGAAAGAGAATCCCAAACAGGCTCCATGCCAGAAGTGGGGCTTGAACTCACAACCCTGAGATCATGACCTGAGCTGAAATCAAGAGTCGGATGCTCAACCCACTGAGAAACCCAGGTACCTCCACAATATACACAATTTTAAATTTATAGTTGTGTTCTCTAAACACTTTGAAAATATAATTCTGTTGACCACCTCCTTTGTCATTATTGATGCCAGCTAAGAGTCTAATTGTTATTCCTTAGTGTGTAATCTTTTTAACTGGCTGCTTTCATGATTTATTATTATTATTATTATTATCATTATTACTACTACTACTATTAGACTTTATTTTTAGAGCTGTTTTGGGTTTATAGAAAAACTGAGAGAAACTACAGGAAATAAATGCCCACATACTCCTCACCATCACCACTACCAATCACACTTTCCTTTATTATTAGTATCTTGGGTTAGTGTGATATACTTTTGTTACAATTGAGCTAATGATGAAACGTTATTACAAACTGAAGCCCCTAGTTTGCATTAGAGCTCACTTTTTGTGTTGCCCTTCTATGGGGTTTGATGAATGTCTGATAAACTGTATCCACCCTTACAGTGTCACACAGAATAGCTCCACTGCTCTAAACACTTCCTCACATACCAAATCTACTGCTGTAATCCTTCTATTGATTTGGCTGTTCTACTTCAGTTATTGTGGGTTTTATTTCTATTTTTTTTTTCCAAAACCGTCTGGTAATATTTGGAATTTCTTCATCCTTATTCATATTTTTCATTTCTGCTTTTATTCATTTAAACACATTAACCAAACCCATTTTATATTCCTATTCAGCAATTCCAATATCCAATGTCTTCGCAGGTCTGTTTCTTTTGGTAATTGCCCACGAAGACTCCCTCTGATGTGTTTTATGACTTCTTTTTATTAGTTCAGAGTTTCTGCCAATCTCTCTGTGAGGCAGTCCTGAGGCCTGGATTGAGACTTTTTTCCTCCAAGGAGTTTTGACATTTCCTTCTCTTAATTACCTAGGAGTACTATAGACTCTGTGCACTTTAAATTAAAATTACCTGCTTGCTGAAAATTAAAATTTTCACGCCATCTAAGCAGTAGAAATTCAGACTCTCCACCCCAGGTGAGAGCTGGTGGGAGGACTTTTTTTTAAGTTCCATCCAAACCAGTGTAGAAATAGAACATGTTTCTTCTGTCTTCCTCCGGCTCTATTCATAGATTTCCAGCTCAACTTCTTATCCTGTAAGGAGCAGACACTGCCTTCCCCTTCAAGAAAGCAAAGGTCTGTCCCAATATACCTGGTGCTTCAGGTACTACCTGGACTCAAACTGTCTTTGTTACTGACCTTATTTGATCTCCCAGTTTTGTAGCCAGAAGGTTTCAGGACCATTGGCTCTTCATAGTACTAAAAAGAGGAGTCTTTTAGGGCACCTGGATAGCTTAGTCAGTTAAGCATCTGACTTCAGCTCAAGTCATGATCCCACAGCTTGTGGGTTCGAGCCCCACATCGGGCTCTGTGCTGACAGCTCAGAGCCTGGAGCCTGCTTCAGATTCTGAGTCTCCCTCTCTCTCTGCCCTTCCCCTGCTCGCTCTCTCTCTCTCTCTCTCTCTCTCTCTCTCACATACACACACACAAATAAACATTAAAAAAAAAAAAAAGAGGAGTCTGGAATATTTACTTGTCACATATCTTCTTGTACTTGAATTTTAACCATTCATCTGCATTATATAGTGCAAATAAATATATTCAAATAAAATTCAAAATAAATATTTGTAAGGTCATGAATGCTTGAGTTATAATTTAACCAAAAATCTTGGTCCTAGATTTAAAATAATAATTTTAAAATATATTTAGGTATATTGTCTTTGTCTTCAGCTTGGTCTTACAGCTTAAATGCAAAAAAAAAAAAAAAAAAAGTTCTCATCTCAACTTCCAAAAAAAAAAAAAAAAAGAAGGTTTTATATCGAATTCATCTAAACGGACTAATTCTTCAAGATTGCATTTCCTGAAGAGGTAGAGGGTGAGGCCCCTTACCACGGTCTACCATACTAGAAAGCAGAATCTAGAGAGTTTTTGATGTTGGCAAAGGATTTCTAGAGAATAACTAAAATCATTGTTAATCTATAGTGAAAAAAAATATTCTGTTTATTTTGCAAACTTATCTACATAAAGAAATTCTTGCCTATCTGGGAATATGGGAAGTTTCACTACACATTTTTCTCCAAGTGTATGATTACAGGGACAGTGTCAGTTCTGGCTGGCCTGCACCTAGCTATGTGCCCCACAGCTCTCTTCTCCCACGTTGCCTGCCAGAATTGTCCACCTCTTCCTTCAGAGAAGTTCCTAATCCCTGTGAATTTTAATGTTTCCTTACCTACTTGTTCAAAACCTGGTCTGCCGTTCTTTATCATCCAGTCATTTCTGGGAAGGCTGTGGTTTCCTTCCACTGTGCCGTGAGCCCCTGGTAAAGCTGTTACTGCCCTTGCCTTTTTTCATCTGAACCGTCTAGTCTGCAGGGGTCACTCGGTCTTCTTTTCTCTCTCTGTTATCACTACTCCTTGTAGATTTGTAGCAGTGACGGGGGTTGGAGAGGGGGCACGTAAGTTCCTTTGGCTGAAAATCATGTCCTGTGTGGAACTGCCGCCTCAATGCAGAGCTGTGTGGGTACCGTGCTTTGGTTCCACCACACGCGTGTTCTATGCTCCCCAAGAGCAGTGTTCCCCCCCCACATTGCTCTAAACCCAATTTTTGGACTGAATTAAGACACAGACAATATTTAAAGTTTAAATATGTTAATTAGCTAATTCATCATTCATAAATATATTTTTGTTCACAAAAACAATTTTTCTATTTCAAAGCCCTCTATCGGAAACCTCATTATCTCACTCTAAGGAAATAGTACAGTACCACAGGATATAAGCCCATCATGAAAATGCTGACTTTTCAGTCTTGGCTGCCTCTACTTCATTCGTTTGTATTGGAGTTTTGTTTTCTTTTCCAACATAGAGGGAGTATATACTCCTGCTCCTGGAATAACGTTCACCTCTCCCTCAATTTCTTTAAGTCTATGCCTGGGTAACCGCATGGCTGTTAATGGAAGATTTAGGGCAATAGGGGTGAGGGACTGGTGTCGATACAGGGCTGACTCAAATGTAATTCATGAAAGAGCCCCTTCTCAGAGTGCCTCCTGCTTTGCCAAGGCAAACCAAACCAAACTCCAAGGGAGGTGTTCAAAGCTGTTTGCTAATAAATTTGGTGGATTTCAAAGAGCATTCTATGCATAAGTCCTATGTAACCTACATTTTCTTGCGTCAAACAAGGCAAGGAATCCTACAGACTAGGAAGGGAAAGTGTCTCCAAGAGCCCTCCCCTTCTCCTTGCTCTCTCTCTCTCTCTCTCTCTCTCTCTCTCTCTCCAGATCCTCTCCTTCTGTGATTGCCCTATTTTAGTCCCTGCCTCCCCACTCTTCCCCCTATTAACAGACTAACCTCCTTCTAGTATCTTGCAAACATACAAATCTTAAGCCTGCTCCAGATGCCAACAGCTAATGGCTCCTTCTGTTGGGTCTGTCACTGCCCGTTCCTGCTGCACGGGGAGGGAAGAGTGCACACGGTGAGAGTAGGCAGGCGAGAAAGGAAAAAGCTGTTCCTGACAGCCGTTAGCCCACAGCTCACAGCTAGGCCTGGTGTTCCGTGGAACATAAATGATTACACACAACACCAACGTCAGACAAGGTCACTCAGTGACTGTGATGAAGGGAGACAAAACAAGACGGCATCATAAACATGTCTGAGCACACAGATGAAAAACACAGGGCAAACTGCAATAATGCTTAAGCATCTCCTTCATCGGGCTAACTGGAATGTCTGCTGCTTTACCAACTCCAGCTCCAGAGGTCTGCTCCATTCCTCCTGCCTCCTTGATAAAAATTAAGAAATTTTGTCATAGGATCTCCACTGTTTTCTGACAATGCCAGAGAAAAACCATGTCTCATTGATTCCTCACCCCAAAACAACAAATGTAAACCCGAAATCCACAACAACCCCCTTTAACACTCTCTTCCCGAGATGCCCCGTGGCTCCCCACAGTGGTCTTCTGCCGCCAATCGATACCCCCCCTTGTTGACAGAAGGCGGTCTGGGTGGCCTTTGGGCGGAAGCACTCATGCCGTCCAGGCTCTCACTGTTCTGAAGGCTGTGGGAGCCTCATCACAATTCACCCAAGGAGCAAATGTGCCTCTCGGGTGAGCTTATCTTTTCTTGGAGAAAACAGACGAGTTTCACATGAGAAGATAATATTCTTCCTGTTAATAGAACTTTGATTTTCCCCTTTGTGAATCAATAATCACACTATTACTATATTAAGAGAGATTTAACTCTTTTTTTTTTTTTTTTTTGGCACGTCTTATAGTGGCTACTACGTTGGCTATAACAGGCTTCCTTAGAAATCCAAGAGCATTAATTAATACGTACTTCTGTTAGGGGCACTTGGGTGGCTCAGTCAGTTAAGTGGCCAACTCTTGATCTCAGCTCAGGTCTTGATCTCAAGGTCATGAGTTAAAGCCCGGTCTTGGGCTCCATGCTGGACATGAAGCCTACTTAAAAAAAAAAAAAAAATGTACTTCTGTTAATTTGATTTTTAAAATCTCAATTATTTTCCATTTGTCCCTGAAAGTGGAGAAGGGGGTATCTTCCAGTGCATCTGACCACATAATAAGTTCATATAATCAAGTCATTCTTATAAAGAGGAGTATTTTCAAGTGTTGGAGACTGACCAAAAGCTCATTATAATTTTCACCAATCTAGGGAGTTACTTTCATTCCAATATTGTTTTCATAGTTGTTACTCTAAGCCAGTCGTCCCCAAGGCACTGTTAGTATTACTTGAGAAGCACAAATAAAGATTTCCCAGCTGAAAAATTTCCTTCCCACTAGGCTGCCACTAGGGAAAGAAAGAAATTAACATTTATTGAGTTTCTTCTAAATGTGAAGCACTCTCATAAAAATTTATCTCATTTAATCCTTGCATCATGCTGCAAGATGGGTACTATTATCCAAATTTTGACACTTGAGGAAGCTAGAGGCTAATGGTTTTCTCTGCAGGGCAGGGACTCTGTCTTTTATCGACTATTCCTCCGGGACAGCTCAGTGGTGAACCCAACGTAGAGACTCAATAAAAGGTCAGTTGAATAAATGAGCCTTGAAAAGGTTAAGAAAATTGTTTGGGGTCAAAAACTTTCTAAGAAACAAAGTAAAGATCCAAACCCCATTCTGAGTCTACCTTCCTAACATATATTAAGCCCCTAAATTACACCAGGTGCTGTCTGACAAGTGAACCGGCCACACAGTATAAATACAAACATGGTAAAGAAGTGAAAGGTTCACCAGCACCCTGCCCTTTAATCAGTACCTAGGACACAGCCAGTGTGCAGTGATAGTATTCTATTTTCCTAACTGAATAGAGCTGAGATTTCACACTGTAGGACTAATTGTCCATATATCTTCTTGGCTTGGACATACAGCATGATTTTCTGAGACGGTATTCCGGACTTCTGATGCACACCCATCACCATGGCATGAAAGAAGGACCTGATGAAAAGCAGCATCTGTTTTACATTTGGTATGTGCCCAGCAGACCCCGGGCCTGGTCACCCGGCTAGAAAGTGAAGGACCTGGGGCCCAGCCCCACTTCACCTGACTTGCATATATGGTGTCTTGTAAAGAGTTAAAGAGCAAAACAAAGGTGAAGAGGTAGAAAGTAATTTTGCCAATAGCAAACCAAATACATCATCAGTAGGGCCAGTAGGTGGGGTGTGTCTGCCTGGGCTGTCCCCTGTGCCACTGGCTGTGGCATTGCCAGATGGTGTCAGCACTTGGAAGTGTCTTCATCCTGGTACCAAGCAAAGTCCCCCTCAGTCCCTGGAGCTGCGTCAGCACTTAGTGGACACATGTAATTGTAACCCACACTATCGAGTAAGAATTGAAAAGTCTTTCCCCTCTGCTTCTTCCCCTCTGCCTCTACCCTTAATATGTGTTTGTTTTCTATTCGGGGCCAAATTATTGGCCAAAACTATTCCTCTCATATGACCTCGAACTTAGTGATTTAAAGCAAAACAAATTTATCTTGCAGTTCTGGAGATCAGAAGCCTAAAATTGTTTTTTTCTCAGGTGAAAATCAAGGTATGGGAGGTCCCGGGGTCCTTCTGGAAGATCTAGAGGGAAATCCGTTTTTTCGCCTTTTTCAGCCTTGAGAGGACACCTGCCTTCCTTGGCTCATAGCCCCTTCCTCCATCCTCAGAGCTAGGAGACGAGCATCTTTTCTTCCTCCGACCTCTGCTTGCATTCGCACACCTTGTCCACACCTCTCTCAGGCCATCACTTCCATTTCTTCTCCTGCCCAGTGACACACGACTGAATGGTTATTTCAAGCATTTGTAGCAGGATATGCAAAACTGAGTGCTGATCAGTGTATTTGTGACCATGTCAGCCAGGTTGTAGGTTTTTCTTCAGGCATGAGGCAAAACCAGAAGAGACTCTTAAATACACAGAACAAACTGAGAGCTGCTGGAGGGGGCGGGGGTGGGGATGGGTTAAATGGGTGATAGGCATTAAGGAGGGCACTTTTCATGATGAGCACTGGGTGTCATAGGTAAGAGATGAATCACTGGGTTCTACTCCTGAAATGTTAACTAACTTCAATTTAAATTTAAAAAGAAGATGGGGCGCCTGGGTGGCGCAGTCGGTTAAGCGTCCGACTTCAGCCAGGTCACGATCTCGCGGTCCGTGAGTTCGAGCCCCGCGTCAGGCTCTAGGCTGATGGCTCAGAGCCTGGAGCCTGTTTCCGATTCTGTGTCTCCCTGTCTCTCTGCCCCTCCCCCGTTCATGCTCTGTCTCTCTCTATCCCAAAAAAAATAAATAAACGTTGAAAAAAAAATAAATTTAAAAAGAAGAAGAATCATCATCATCACAGGAAGCTGTCTCAGTGGCTTAAAGTCCCTCTTACCAGGCATGAGAGGTAGGGGATATAAGCAGTGTCCTCCCACAGAGGTGCTGAGGGCACGGTCACTGTCTCCAAAGAAAGTTTCCAATTTCCAAATAAACACCCAGCTGCTTCAACTCTGACACTGGCCCACGTAAAGCAAGAGTAAATGAAAAAGAGACTTTTTTTTCCCCAACGGTTTTGCACGTTTAACACGGGAAAAACTGAGGAGTTGGCACACAGGTGATCTTGATCCTCAGTGGAACCCTAAAGAAAAGGAGTTCCATTTTAACGTCCTGTCATGTACAGTCAGTGCTGTGAGAATGCTACATATGTGCTCCTGAATCACCGTGATATGCAAAAGTGAGCAATAAAAACCACAGGGGTTACGGGTTTGTGGGCATAACACTTAAAAACTTTCTCAGTGACACATTACAAAAAATATATATGTGTGTATATATAAGCCTAATAAACATAGCAACGTGGTTTTATAGTTGTTAAATGGTTAAGGAATACTTAAATACTACAATAAATATGACACTTGGCCTTGAAAAAGACGTGCAGTCAGCTTGGGGACATAAGCATCAGAAGGAAGGCAAGTCCTGAGTTACCATGAAGCGTTGAAAGAAGGGAGGTTCATCGGGAGGGATGGGAAAGGAGAGGAGTTAGGTGGAAGGTTGCCATGCCAAACGTGAGTAGGTGGGACGCATAACACATGCTGTGAACTGAGGTAGCTGGCAGATGGTTGAGGGGTGGTGTGTGTGTGTGTGTGTGTGTGTGTGTGTGTGTGTGAGCATGCGCGTGCACACGTACAGGCTTTATGTATTCCTGGGCTGCTAGGTTCTGCTGAATGCAGTTTTCTGTGCTCATCTAGTGTTTCTCATGGAAGAAATCATGTGTAAGCAAACATGAGATTCCCGTGATGCTCAAATTATCCTTTGATACATCAATTGTGCCAGGATAAATTTACATTTTCGGAACAAGCATTATAGGACAACTGACTGTATTTTTATGCAAGTGTTCTGATCAGATCCTCCTGGGGGAGACATGCCAAAGGATAGGAGCTTATCAAGCTATTAAACAGAAGTTGTTTTCAGTTGTCTGGCATCTTTGGGTATTGCTAGACAGATGGTGAGAACTAGGATTCATTCCCTTATTTTAAGGCAAAATCAAGAAGAGATTGTAAAGATGTCTCACAGAGACACAGGAGAAAATGTAGGTAAAGGAAAGTTCCCCTGAATTCTTGGTCCAAAAAATTCCAGCGGCATACCATATGATTCTAAATAAAATTAGTACATGATTCCAAATGTCCAACATTCTGGAATTGGCAAAACTAGGGACCCAGAAAAAAGATCAGTGGTCACTAGTGTTTAGGGAGGGAGGGGTGAATTAGCAGAGCACAGAGGGATTTTAGGGCAGTGAAACGATTCTTTATGATACTACATTAGTGGGTACATATCATTACTTATTTGTTCCAACCCATAGATTATATAACACCAAGAGTGAACCCTAATGTAAATTATGAACTTTGACTGATGATAACATTGTCAAGGTAGGTTCATCAACGGTAGGAAGTATACCACTGTGGTAGGGGATGTTGATAATGGGGGAAGTTGTACCTGTGTGGGCAGCAAAGGATATATACAGACAGAGATGTCTGTACTTTCCATTCAATTTTGCTGTGAGCCTCACGTCTGCTTTTTAAATTCCCTTCTTTGATAAGAGCTTCAGTGTAGACATTACAGTTATGTGTGCAGGACAAGTTCAACCCAACTACTAGTTCTCCTTAGAAAATCCTTAAGACTCCCTCAAGTGATGCTATTCATTGCCTAGCGATTTTCCAACTCTCACTTCTCAGTCATGGTGCCCTGAGAAATGTTGAGAGCATCCAGAAGAGAGGTAACAAATGTGTACTTCTAGCATTGATCGTGCACAAACATCTGTTACAGGAGACTCCTGTGCCTGAACCATTTTTTCTTGAGAATAATAAGAAGTGGTAGTGTCTGCAGAGAAGCAAACGAGCACCCCAGTGCCAGTGTGCACTAAGGGACAGTCAGCAAGCCCAAGTGATAGTGTGTCCAGTGTGGGTTTCTTTTGCCAAAAAAAGTTGGGGGGGGTGGAGGGAAGAAGGAAAGTGCAGGGCAGCGCTTGAAGGCAAGGTCTAGTGGTTCTAACCTAATAGGGAGACATACTGGGGTCAAGCTGAGGAGAGAGTCCATCCTGGATGAGAGAGAAATGGTATTTTTAGTGCCATTTATTGACTGCCTTCTTTGGCACTCATGCTGCTTTCTCTGTGTTCTGCTCATTATCTTAACAACCACAATGCCAATATATTCCCTTACTTTTTTAAAGGAGCCACTTTAGACATTTTTCCCAGAGAGCAGAGATTCCCCCTTTCTGGTCCCCCAGCCTTCCTCCTTCCCTGTCATCATATCCAACATCCTTAGCCTGATTGCTCTGGGCCTAGCACCTGTTTCAATTATTCATTCCTAAACTTCTAAGTCATCCTGTCATTTTTCTTTAGGTGTAGTTGCCACAAAAATAGATGTAGATATGAGGAACCATAACTTTAAAGGACAGAACTTAAGGGGCGTCTAAATGGCTCAGTTGGTTAACTTTCCAACTTTGGCTCAGGTCGTGATCTCACGGTTCGGTTCGAGTGTTTGAGCCCCACGTCAGGCTCTCTGCTTTCAGCACAGAGCCTGCTGTGGATCCTCTGTCCCCTCTCTCTGCCCCTCCCTCGCTTGCACTCTCTCTGTCTCTCTCAAAATAAATAAATCAGTTAAAAAAAAGTAAAGGACAGAACTTAAATAAGAATTTTTTGACCTCTTCCCATTATCACTGCTTTAAAATTTTGGCTTTCAAATTACTTCAATCCTGCTTAAATTGCATGATCTTTCTTTTTTTTTTTTTTTTTAATTTTTTTTTTCAACGTTTATTTATTTTTGGGACAGAGAGAGACAGAGCATGAACAGGGGAGGGGCAGAGAGAGAGGGAGACACAGAATCGGAAACAGGCTCCAGGCTCTGAGCCATCAGCCCAGAGCCTGACGCGGGGCTCGAACTCACGGACAGCGAGATCGTGACCTGGCTGAAGTCGGACGCTTAACCGACTGCGCCACCCAGGCGCCCCTAAATTGCATGATCTTTCTATTAACTCAGGTCCACAAATCCTTATCCACAATTTCAAAGTTCAAAGCTAAAAGTATTTTCCCTAAGCTTGATGCAAACTTATATGAAGGCAAAACCTGGCATGCACTGCCAGGAGGTTACTTTTCGTCATATTCATCTCACTTAGCATGAATAATCTTGCATTACACCACAGAAATATTCATTGATTTGCTTAAAGGGGTACTGTCTCAAACCCCACTGGGGTGCTTCCCAACTCAGAGTGTGTGTAACTAATTGCTTATCTACAAAGCAAAAATCTTGACTTCCGAAACATATTTAGCCCAAAGGTGATTGGGAATTGAAAACCTGTATGATTTTCCAATTATCAGCCAGGAACACTGAGGTTAAGTTTTAGTACAGGTGCTGGAGAAACGGCTGGTCGCCCCCAGATGTGTTCTATCTGAGCACGTGGCTACACAGAACTTCCCGCATCCCCTGCAGACAGGCGGGACCAATGTGTAGGGAATTCTGACCCGAGGATGGATGTGAAGCTGCCATGTCACATGATGCAAGGTCCATCTCTTGCTCTGAACTGCAACTTTCCCGTGACCCCAGGCTCCCACTGGCTTGAAACGCTCGTGGCTGAAACTAACCTGGAAGCCACGGGCTGAGGGTGGCAGCCTCAGTCCTGCACCAGTGACCTCGATCCCTGTGTGACTCTCTGGAGCAGAGATCACTTTGTTAACTAAGGACTGTTGCCTGAGAGAAAGGTAAAATTCTCTACTCTGTAATCCATCGTATTTTGAGGTGTCTTCGTTAAACACTTGGCCTTTCTTCGAGCTGCTATCACAGCCTCGGCTCATGCGATCACTGACTCAAAATTAGCGTCTGTTGATTTAACGAGATTTCATTACTTCTATTAGAAAGAGGGAATTTGTCCACAAACTTTTGAGTGAGTTTCTTAATTTAAATAAGATGGCCTTTCAGCTCATTGATTTTTTTTTTTTTAACCCTCTCTCATTGAATCTTCATTAGCATGCAAAACAACCAGCTGGTCAGCCTTGACCCAGATTGACAAAATTGTTTTCCTTGCCTCTGTTTTCAGTCACTTAACAGTAAGTTTCTTAATTACCAACTTTCTCCAACAGTCTTTGTTTTGGGGAGGTTTTGTTTGTTTGTTTGTTTGTTTTGCTGTCAGGTAAGGTACAGGAATTTGAAGTCCTTGAAGCTGTCCCTGTGTAGATCTCAATAGAAGGAAAAGGCAAAGGGTGCCTGGGTGACTCAGTCGGCTAAGCACCTGACTTTGGCTCAGTCTGTGATGTAACAGTTCATGGATCTGAGTCCCATACTTTCTCAAAATAATTAAACGTACAAAGATTTTTTTTTTAATTAAAAAAAGGAAGGAAAACACAAAAATAATCTTGAGTCTTCTTAAAAAGACCTTTTTAAAGGCCTTTTATTTTATTTTCATAAAATAATAAGCATGTATAAAATCCATTCTTATAAATTCTGGGGATTATTTTTTCTATTGATTGATTTCTTATGATTTCCCATCAGTTCCTACTCAGGGTGGTCTTGATCCAGCACCTGCTATTAATATTCTAAAGGTAAATGTATACAACCCGAGATGTTGACACTGTATTCAATTGTACCAGAGTGTCAGGAACATACTGATGGACATCTCCATCTGCCAGTCAGAAAATCCTCAGCCATATTGAGAAAACTATTGGTTGTTTCAGGATCCAAAGTACTGATACTAGGTTTGAAATATTGTTGGTATCTTCCGATTACGTAATAGCCAAGAACATGAGATTTTACTATAATGATCCTCAGTTTTATGACAAAACTTTGTGGTCATTTTAGCATCTTATATTTTTGTGCCCCCCAAAATAAATACATATTTTTCACCTGTGCTGGTTAACCAAATGCAGAATGGAGAAGGAGAGGAAGGAAATTCAGACTTGAGAAGGAAAAAAAGAGTCGATTATAACACGTTATCCCTTCCCACTTGTAATTTTTTTCTCTTAGAGATTATTTCCAGATGAATTATTTACATTAAAATAATACCGTAGTAACCAGTATTCCAGTGACCACTGTGTTGCTTCCGATGCTGTTGCAACAGATCCTAACTTGACATTCTTCCACCTTCCTGGTCTGCCGCTTCTTTAAGCTAACCGGTGAATTTCTTCTAAAGCTCAACACTTGACCCTATGTTCTTGATCTTCAGCCTTTGCTAGAATTAAGTGATGCTGTCTTACAACTTCAGGTGCAAATTATATATATGACAGTAGTTATTATGTGTATGACAATCACTGTAAAAATCCTTTGTAAGCCTCAGTCTGGTAGCAAAACTGATTTCTCCCCATAAACCTCAAAAGATTCACTGTTCTTTTCATATCCGTGTACCACATTCTTCTTTGCACTCCAGTGCTCGGTTAAATAAACTGGCTCCTTCACCTGGCTAATTTCTATGGAAGAATAATACAACCCAATGGTTAAAAAATAGGCTCTGGAGTTAATAGACCCAGTTAGACATCTAGTTCTTCCTCTTGACAGATGTGGGGCATTGGGCAACTTCTTCAACCTCTATAAGCAGTGGAAATATTTTGCACAGTAGTTGGCCTATAATAGGTGTTTAATAAATGTGAGAAATTATTTTCATCTGGGACACATTATCTAAGAGAATATCTTATTATAGATAAAATACATATGCATAGAAATTATCTCACAAGTATTAGTTTTGTCTTGATCTCATAAACACACTAAAAAAGTGTGTTTAGCAATGGCTCAGCATATCTTGGTGGACTTGTTTATCTAAGCCCTAAGCTGGAATGATTAGCCATTTGGGAAGAAAGCCAGGGTATAATCCTCAAGGGGCCAAGCTTCCAGGGAAAGGGTAAGGATCTAAACCCAAACACAGAACCAAGATAGTGCCCATAAAGTGAAAGGTAAAGGTGGTAAAGATTAGAAGAGGTACATAGAGTAGAATCTGATTTCCAGCAGCACAATGCTAAGGCCCTACTAGGTAGATTATGTGTCTTCCACAGCTTGCTCTTTTTAAAGAGTTATTCTTAGCCTCTTCCCTGTAGGAGCTAATAGGAAAAACTAAATCAAATTATTTGTCCAACTCTTGAAGAGTTAATAATCATAGCTTTGTAAATTCAGTATATGAAGGATATTTTTCTTCTGCAACAAAAGATAATGGTTAAAAATTGCAGACTTGGAGCTAGACCACCTGAGAAAAAGGAAGGCAAATTTCATGAATTGCCTTGTAATAGGTTAGCTTTTAAAAAAAAAAAGAAGAAGAAGAAAAAAAGATTCTGGCGATTTTCAAGTAAAGAGAGATGGTAAAAATTTGGAACTAGAGGGACAGTTGAGAAAAGTTTGGCTTATCGTGATAAATAAAGTGAGAAAAGTAAAAAAAAAAAAAAATATATATATATATATATATATATATATATATATATATATATATTTAAGGAAAAAATAATATCCATCCCAGTGAAGAATTTTTAGAACAGAAAACCTGGAAGCTAGGTCAGATTTAGAAGGTTTTAGAGGCCACAAAGCCAGAAAAGGTGCACTACCTCAACCTTTAGAGTTATTTTTGCTAAAAGCCAATATCCTAAGCTTTAGTTCCTGAGGGAACAACTTAGCCTTAGCTGATGATAATGTTCCTACTGGAGACAGAAATCTTATTTTGATGGTCTTGGTGAATCTCAAGATTCCTATCCACTGTATCAGTATGTCCAAAACTGATTTTATCTTTTCTCCTCACCCCTTTTTTGTTAATATGGGTACTCCAGGAAGCAGACGTCAAAGATAATTAAATGTGCAGGAATTTTATGAGGAATGCTGACGAGGCCAATAGTATGCAGATAATTATTCATCAACTAGGTCTCTATGAGAAAAAGACCTGATTTGTAATGTCTGTGTATTACTTGATGTAATCACTCCCACTTTAGCCCGTTTCACACTATCAACATGGTGTCCCTGAACCCCAAGTTGAGAAGAGATGCACTTGATCCTCTTGAGCCAGTCCCAGCCAAGTGGGATCCAGCACACCTCTTTGTAAGGGAGACAGGGAGGGAATCATGCTAAGGCTGCACCTCAAAGTGAAGGAGAGAGGGGAAGAGGGTTGGATGGAAGTTTGGATGACGGCTTTGGCCAGCCAGAATCGGCCATCAGAGAAACTGGCCATCAGAGGCCTGGCTCATGCAGATGGTGTGATGGATTTCAGAGCTCAGCAACTAGGCCCTTGGTCAATTACACACCCTACGATCGGCGGTCTTCAGAGTACGTTCTCATGGACGCCATCCCTTGCAGACTTCTTTCCCCCACTGAAACTTGTTTCTGTATGAATGCTCTTACCTAATAAAGGCTAGCCATGGGAACAATGAATTTGATGAAATTGACCAAAAGCATGTAGAAGAAGTCAGTCCATCAATTTTTTAAAAAGCTGGTGTCTAAAATAAGATGATAAATCATAAATGGGAGTGAAAGTAAAGAGTAGTACGTAAACCAAATACTGAATAAAATAAGACAAAGGTAAAATCCAGGGAAAGAGCATTTTGTGGAAGACTCATATTGAAATAAAGCGACACACTCACGAACACTTACATTTCCATTTGGAATAACAAGCCCGCATTTAAACGTATACGGGCAGAAGAATTGTGTGCTGTGTATGATATTAAAATAATGATTCTACTGTGTGGACTTGTCAAATACTACTTTAATTTATTGAGTTGAAGAAATGAATCCACATGAATTTTTGTTAACTAGAAAATAGAGAGCTTTAAAATGAAAGTCGAACAGAATCCTGTTCTTCCCCCTTTCCTATTCAGGTCCTAGTCTCCAGCTTTGTTGTGATGGACATTTTGATGCATCTCGTAGATCCCTCAGCATAGAAAAATCTCACTGTCCTTATTGCTGGGAGTATCATGGACAGATAGGCTACGGCCATCTTCAAGAAATGGCTCAGCATCAGAGAGCCACCTAGCTCAAGGGCACTCCTATGCAGTGCCACATCACATCAATGGTAGTGCATAAAGCCTGAGCCAACTCAGTCTGACTCCAGATGACTCTAGTCTAAAAGGCCATTTTAGCTCCAGCATTCCTCCTGTGCATGGCCAAGGCAGCCTGACACTGGGCTTGCACTCACCTAGACTTCCTCCTCTGCATAGTTCTGCTTCCTTCCCCTCCATTGAAAATGCCTTAATAAGATTCAGAGAAGCAGAGAGCAGAATGCTGGTTGCATGGCCTGGGAGAGGGGGAAAAGAGGAGTTGCTAATCAGCAAGTATAAAGCTTCAGTTAGATAAGATGGATAAGTTCTAGGGGTCTGCTGTGCAACATCATGCCTATGATTAACAACAGTGTATTGGACACTGAAAAGTCTCTTGTTGTGTTCTTACCACAACAAAAATAAAAGGAAAAAAGGAAAGAAAGAAACAAACAGGGAAAAAAGGGTATTTTACAAGAGAATTCATGGAAACATGTAATTTCACCACTTGGAAAATAAAATTCATGGTTTTAATACTGGAAGAAAGAGAAGGAAGGAAGGAAGGAAGGAAGGAAGGAAGGAAGGAAGGAAGGAAGGAAGGAAGGAAGGAAGAGAGAAAAGGGGAAGGAAGTAGGTAAGGAAGAAGGGAAGGAAGGAAGAAAGAAAGGAAGAATCTTCATCTCCACTGCATGTCCTAAAAAAATAAGGAACCCTCATGCAAAACTCCTACTCAGCATCTGCTCCTGCAGACGAGGACCCAATCTGCAATAAAAGGCAGCCACTTATTTGAAAGTTTTTACTGAAGTACAATTTACATACAGAAATTAGACATATAAATTTCCCGTTCAATGTATTTTCACAAACGGAACTCAAGATGTAATCAAATAAGCACAGAACATTTCCAGCACCTCAAAAGAGACAACACTTTCACAGTTACTCTTTAAAATGTCTAATAAAATTTTAACTGAGTGTAACAGTTTTTCAGATGCATGCAAAGAGAAGAAAGGAAAAATCTTACATTATTTCCTAAAATAGTGTGCAGACCTTAAACAAAAAAGAGATTTAGACTTTAAATGCAAAGCTTAGAGTGTTGTATGCAGTATCATATTGTTCTCAATATTTATATTACTTAAAACTGACTTTTGACTGATGCCCATTAATATAAAAGGGCTAGTTATACAATAAATAGGATGTATGTACAAGCAGCGTGAATCCCTCCTGATGAGCCTTGAGAGCTCTCTGACTTCTGCAGGAAAGCAGATGTGTGTTGGGGCAAAATCACCAAGCATCAGTCTGGCCCTGCTCTGTGCATTCGGCAGCTCTTCTCATCTTTTACGCCCGCCCCCCGACTGCAGAAACAGAGTCCAAGAAACCCCTGATGAGATTCTCTTCCCGAAGCAGGTTTACAGAGCCCATTCTTCATTTCCAAGAAACCGGAGAGTTGGAAGATGAGCACCGAGGAAGACAGAGTGATAACTTGAAGGGGAGGGCACACTTTGAAGTCAAGAAGGGGGGCAGAGAAGAGACTCTGAGGAGAAACTCAGCTTTCCCCAGGACTCTCCCTACACCACCCCCCCTCACCACACGTACCACACGTCACACACCACATATGCTACATACCACACACACACACACACACACACACATCACACACATACACAACTCACACCCCCATACACATACATACCTACCTAACATACCACATACAACATACCACACCCCCACACACACATTCACACTCCTCACACACAGTGGGAAATCTGTCTCTTCTGAGCACCCTGGACATTTGTTTCCCATCTGGATGGTGCCAGAAGACTCAGGCACTCTGTGAAGAGAGGCTGCCCCTCACCAAAACGAAGTCAAACAATACTGGGGGAGGAAGAACTTCCTTTTGAAGAACCTGTGCATCCACCATCATTGTCTAAAAGCACAACCCAGAAAGACAATACCGGCTCGGAATGCTGTGACTTACAATTCACAAGAGTTTAGAATTTGAATCATCAACTGGAAGAGTCAGTGAGTTAAATAGAAGGCAATATTTGAAATGCTCAAGAATTTTTAGGAAAACTTCCTAAGGGATAAGGAGTGAGACCTGGAATTAGGAATGCAAAGGACCAGCAATATGCTTTGAGGCAGAGTTTCCATCAAGATTAGGACCTCAAGGGCAAGAAGGCAAGTAGGAAAAGGCAGTCTTCTGAACTCAGATATTCTAAGCCCATGGTCAGAACTGTAGGAAATGGAGCCGCAGAAGGCAGTATTCAAAAGTCCAGAGTCTGGCTAACGGAGATGACAGAGCTTAGGAAGGACCTATTCGTGATTAGCATCTATTGCGCGGTTATCCCTTGAATTAGGCGGTGTTGTGTTCTGCCATTTGCTGCAACAGTCCCGTAAGGCAGGTAGGCTGCCAGCCCCATGTTGCCGATGAGGACAGTGAGGCCCCGGGGGTAGTAACGCACCCTGCCCAGGGCCGTACAGTTAGGAAGTGGTGTAGCCAGTATGCGAACGTAGGAGGCCTGGCTTTATTGCTCCTGTCTTTTGTACTTGCATCCTGCTAACCCAGAGGCAGACACACCATGAAAATAGGTGAACTGTTGGGGCGCCTGGGTGGCGCAGTCGGTTAAGCGTCCGACTTCAGCCAGGTCACAATCTCGCGGTCCGTGAGTTCGAGCCCCGCGTCGGGCTCTGGGCTGATGGCTCAGAGCCTGGAGCCTGTTTCCGATTCTGTGTCTCCCTCTCTCTCTGCCCCTCCCCCGTTCATGCTCTGTCTCTCTCTGTCCCAAAAATAAAAAATAAACGTTGAAAAAAAAAAAAAAGAAAATAGGTGAACTGCAGCTTATTGTCAGAGACCCTCTAAGACCCCCCCACCCCCCCAACCCCGACCTAATGTTAGACTTTGTAACTTTTTATCATTTTGTCTTAAAGATCACTCCCCTCATCTGTATAAGCTTCAGGCCTTGCAAAAGCGGGTTCCTTCCTGTCAGCTGTCAATAAGAAAGCTGTTAACAGGAAATTCCAGGTAAGTGAGTCATTTATCACAGTCAGGTTATTTATAGATGCCTACAGTGGGGGAGGGGCAATGCTTCCCAAAGTTCTCCATGTTGTGACACACATCTAACATGTTTTTATAAGGCTTTCTATGTTTATAACATGTTTTTATGATTTTTTAAAAACACATCTAACATGTTTTAAAAGGAGGAAGATATTCACAGCTGGTGGTGACTACTCCAAGCCTCACCCAAAGGCTAACATAACAGGCTGTGTCTAGAACACCTGTAATCTATTGGAAGAACATGGAGTGAGGCGCAGTGAGTGAGTCGGACTGCATCGCCGTCCTTCTGGGTGCAGTGCTCCGAGTGCTGGCAGAGCTAATGATTAGCCAAGTTCTTACCAGGGCCTCAGAGCCCAGAGCAAAGGTGTGAGGTTCCCAAGGAATGAAAATGAGATTACCACTTTAGTTTTTGTTTTTATTAAGTTCCTATTCATATTATATGCATTTATTTTTTAAGTTTTTATTTTAATTCCAGGTAATTAACACACAGTGTTAAATTAGTTTCAGGTGTACAATACAGTGATTCTACAATTCCATACACCACCCAGTGCTCATCTCGGCAAGACTCCTTAATCTCCGTCATCTATTTAACCTGACTCCCCACCCACCTCCCCTTTGGTAACCATCAGTTTGTTCTCTATAATTAAGAGTCTGTTTCCTGATTTGTCTCTTTTTTCCTCTTTGTTCATTTGTTTCTTAAATTCCCCATATGAGTGAAATCATATGGTATTTGTCTTTCTCTGCTGACCTACTTTGCTTAGCATTATACTCTCTACCTCCATTCAGGTTGTTGCAAATGGCAAGATCTCATTGTTTTTTAAGACTGAACAATATTCCATTGTGTGTATGTGTGTGTGTGTTTGTGTGTGTGTACTTGAGCTGCTTCCATAATTTGGCTCTTATAAATAAATGCTTTTATAAAGGTTGGAGTGTATGTATCTTTGAATTAGTGTTCTTTTATTCTTTGGGTAAATACCTAGTAGTGTGATTGCTGGATCATAGGGTAGTTCTATTTTTATAATTTTAATATTAATTTACTTTTAGGGATACCTGGCTGGTTCATTCGATTAAGTGTCCCACTCTTGATTTCGGCTCAGGTCATGACCTCAGCCAGGGTGGTGGGACTGAGCTCCGAGCATCCAGCTCTGTGCTGAGTATGGAGCCTGCTTAGGATTCTCCCTCTCCCTCTTTGTCCCTCACCCCTCCCTCCCTCTCTCTCTCTCAAATAAAACAATACACAAAATATAATTTACTGTTAAAATTAGGTAATATATATTCACAAGTGTGAAGGTCAAAAGGACTTTCATGAAAGATAAGAAAACAATCCGTAGATCTAGGTTTTCTTTTTCTTCAATTGAATTTTATGTTAACACTTTTCCCTAAAATAGTGACACCTACCTTAAAAATATTTCAAAGATTTTGGTGCCAATGTTTTCCATATTCCACACAAGTTTTCTGTGGCTTTCTGTGGCTTTATGACAAATTGCAAAATTGTCATATTGTGGGGTGCCTGGATGGCTCAGTCGGTTGGAAGTCCGACTTTGGCTCAGGTCATGATCTCATAGCTCATGGGTTCGAACTTCACGTTGGGCTCTGTCCTGACAGCTCAGAGCCTGGAGCCTGCTTTGGATTCTGTGTCTCCCTCTGTCTCTGCTCCTCCCCAGCTCACACACACACACACACACACACACACTCTCTCTCTCTCTCTCTCTCTCAAAAATAAATAAACATTAAAAAAATTTTTAATTGACATATTGTGTAAATTGAGGAAAAAGAAGGTGGGGGGAGACTAACAAAAATTCATCATACACCATGGAATAATTGTTTTTCTGTGTTCTCACATAATCATCATAACACATAGCTATTTTTCACATCTTTGAGAAAACAAAGGCTCAGGGAGTTAAAAGAATTTGTCAAAGTGGGAAACAGTTACCTTGCAGTAAAGTTGAATGTTCCAGCTAAGGGCTGTGTATTTCAAAGTCCAAGCACTACCGCCCAATTTCTCCCAGGGTAGGTTTTTGTTTTTGTTTTGTTTTTTAAATAAATGCAGTGCTTCTGGCAAGACCATAGGGCAGGGGGAAACATGTTCTCTCACTTGTCTCAAAACGGTGTGTCTGCATCTTCAGTGTGGAAATGCCAGTGAGTAAAACCTTCCAGACTACCTGCCGTGCACATAAAACTTCTGTAGGGGAGTGTATAACCTGCAAACATGCCCACAGGATCCACAGGCGGCTCTCCTGCCTGCAGGAGACATTGGTGAATAATTAGAGATACACCCAGAGGTTTATGTACATGCGCATTCATTGTGGTGTCGTTTATAATAGCTACCAGTGGAGAATAATCCAAATGTCCCAGTGGGGGAATGATTAAATAAATTAGGGACATTCATATAATGAAATCTTACTGCCATTAAAAATCATAGTTTCCAAGACAATTGCATTTAATGCATGATCCTTTATTATTCCTGGATACTGGAAGACAGCTATAACGAACACTACAAGGCTAATTAGGAAACTTTTAATATGGACTACTTACCAAATAATATCGTTTATTAAATGTTTATATGATAGATGTAATTTAACAAAATATGCTAATTCTTAGAAAATACATGCTTATATATTTAGGGATGAAAAAGTCTTATTCTTAAGAAGTATAAGAAAGAAGCTCACAATAGAATATTAAGATAATTAACTTTCATGTTGCTTAAAATATATATGCATAGAAAAAAAACAAAGACTAAAAGACACACACCATAATATAAGCATTGGTAATCTCTGTATAGTGAGATCCGATGCAATTTTTAAAATTTTAGCCTTTGTAAATTTTATCATTCTGCAATTTTCCTACCGGGGCCTACTATTACTCTGTTCCCACACCTTTAAGGTATATGCACAGGGAAAAATTCAAGAGTAGAGAAAGGTTGATTGGGCACGTCGCTGACTTAAGTCAGTAAGAGGGCCTAGTAAAGCAATCCAAAGTAAAATAAGGTGCCCAAGTAGGTACTGGGAGCATAATAGGTCAAAGTTACATTGTTGGGGGGAGGGGTAATTAGGGCAGGAGGGTATATAAAGACCTCATCTGAAGAGCTAAAGGAGTTTTACTGGTAAATTAGATCTCAGGGCAAAAGATGTATAATATTTTATTTTTAAGGTACTCTAGGACAAGTCAAGACAATTTTTTAAAAATGAAGAAATCAAATTGCAACCTTGTATGGAAGATCACTCTTGATGTCCTCTGCCCTCACAACTCGACATACCCCTTCTCCTCTAGCTCATGTCTAGAGAGGGAAATGGCCATGTTTCCGGATTCCATTTTGGCAATGTGCACGACAAGAGGCTACTTGTGACTTGCTAGCCCCCTGGGGAAATTTTCCACTCAAGAAGGGTAGAAGAAAGAGATCTGGGAAGGAGAGAAGGAGTCAATAGAAGAGACAACAGGATAGCTTGAGTATCGGTTCCATGTGGGACACCATTCACATTTAAGAAAATGTCTGACAGATGTTCAAAGGCTGAGGCACAGAAGAGACCAGACCCTGGTCTCATACAAGGGGATGAGTTTGTCAAGCAAGGGAGTGCACCTCTCAATTGCTCATTCCGCCCACTCTCCCTCCCATCCCCATCACCACATCTGTTTGGTGTGGAGTTTATATCCAGAAGCCTTGGGTGAAAATGCTTTTGCAACTTTTTCATGGTTGTTTATGCAAAGTCAGCAGAGTAAGAATAGTATAGATCCAATCTTCCCCACACAGGCGATCAGTGGCAGGCCCAGGGCAGACAATGATCCACATGGGATGACTTTGCCAGAGGAGAAAAAGTAGGCTGTTTTCCTTGATAATACCAGCCCCTTTGGGACAAAGGGAAAGAAAAGGAGCTATTACCTTACACCACAATTTAATGTAATGCGTACTAAGTTAAAATATACGACCTTTATATTCATTTATAAAAAATCAATGTGGGGTTTTTTTTGTAATTGAGAAAGCTGTAGACCAAATATATTTGGTGTTTGCTATTCATAATTTGTTCCTTAGCTTTTTGAGGTGATAAATCAAGAAATAAAATTTAATAAAATAAAAAATGGGGAACAGAACAAATTGTTCAAAGAGAGTGTGATTGGTTCTCCATCACTAGAGTTCTTGGACTCTAAGTGTATGTGGTGTCAGGGTGAAAATGCAAAGAGCGAACACAGAGAACAGAAAAGGGCACGATTCGGGACCCAAAGTCTAGTTCAGATCTGCTCCGATGCTGTGAGGGCACAAGATAAAAATGCATAGGTTTGAAAGAGAAGGCAGATCTAGATGAGTGAGAAAGGTGGATACCAACCTTACAGTAAACCCAGTTACCTATCCTCTCTCCCCACTTAGCTCCCTCCCTCTGGTTGTCTGTGCTAATTAACAGATTCAATTATCAATTTTTTGCCCAACTGAGTCTCTAATTTAAAGACAAAAATCTATGTTAAACATGTTCCTTAATAATCATGCAGTTGTGTAAGGGTTAAATCCTATCAATTTTCTTGTCTGAGATTGAAAACATGGGCAGTGTCTTCCGTGAGTGGGAAGAGGCAGGAAGGGGTACCCTCTGTGATTGGTGCCATTCTGCAATGCAAGCAAGGAAGGACTCAAACAAACAAAAAACCTGCAGGGACAGAGCACTAAGAATGGGCAGCCAAGAGAAGGTCGGTTCACAGAACTTTCTCCCAAATCCTCACGTGTTGGGATGGAATAAGTAAACTTGATTTCACCTTCCAGTGATTAAAGCCTTTTGCTTATAGCAAGTAGCAAAAACACATAAAATAACCTTATAAAAAATTCAGTAAAGTCATTTGGCACCTATAGCATTGATACATTTATTGAATAGAGACTTTGTTCTGTGATCTTTAAACATATTCACAGAAGGTTCCAGCCTCTTGTGGTTGTGGTAAACATGAAGGATAATGATGATATTGACACCTAAATTTGCAGTATTCTGAACATATAAGCCTTCCCGAGTACAGACACTCCAGGCCCCATGGAATGGAAAGAAAAGCAACTTCTCAGTGGAGGCTGAGTCATGAGTCCCTCTCACCAACCCTGGAAAGGAGAACCCATGCACTTGCTCCCACCCAGAGGAGTCAGTCTTGTCCCAGCATGCAGAGCTCTGCACATAGAGCAAAGACATTCAAACAGCAGAGTTCTTAGGGTGCCTGGGTGGCTCAGTGAGTTAAGTGTCCAACTTTGGCTCAGGTCATGATCTCACTGTCTATGAGTTCGAGCCCCCCATCAGTCTCTGTGCTGACAGCTCAGAGCCTGGAGCCTGCTTCCAATTCTGTGTCTCCCTCTCTCTCGGCCCCTCCCCCGCTCGTGCTCTGTCTTTCGCTCTTTCTCTCTCTCTCTCTCAAAAATAAACATTAAAAATATTAAAAAATATAAAAAATAGAGTTCTTTAGAGTCAAATAAATAAATACACTCAAAAACATGACATACATTTATAAAACTGGCCTATGACAATGGGATCAGGGATAATAGGGGCTAATTCTTTCTCTACATTTTCAGTGACCAGCGTGTATGCAGGACAGTCTAGATAATGAATTTGGTCAAAGACAGGACTTGATTAGCCTTCTATGGTGTTGAAAGTTGATTGTCCAACTTGGCCGTTGATTGTGGCTCAAGTTAACAGAAAGCCTTTTCAGGGGCTTTCCTTTAAGATCACCCAATATTGATAGTGTCAATGCATAAATCATCTTAATTAATAATCATCTATTGGTCTTAGACCTCATCCTTGGTGAAGGCTCGGGGGCATGTCCCTCAGACATAACTGTTCAGTGAGCAGATGGTAAGAGGGCCCGTGTTCGTCCCTTCATTTGGGAGGCAAGGGGAGAAGATCGGCCTGAGAGCCTCTTGGAAAGAGGCTGGAGGGAAGCTGTAGATGAGGGACTCATCTGTCACGTTGTAGAACGCTATGTGTCCAGACTCGTAGTCTAAGAAAACGCCAACCTTATGCACAGGCTCTCGGACGTGTTGACCTTTTAAAGGTGATGAGACCCAAAGACTATAATCTTCTCCAATTTTTAAGCCTATAAGTGAGAAGAGGTCCCCAGGTGGCTTCGGGAGATTGCCCTTTCGGCTCACGGAGTCCTTGCAAATGCCCACTTCCCACTCGGTCTTGTTGCCCACCTCCACCTCCCAGTAGTGTCTCCCACAGGTGAAGATCTGAGTGCCCAGCACAGTTGCAGACTGGTCAAATCGTTCTGGGTTGTCGGGTAAGTGCTGTCGGATTCCTCCATGTCTCACGCTTTTCAGATCCTCAGACAAGACAAGATAGGCATTGGCTGTAGCTGGATCCAGAGTTATGTCCGCTGCAAGAGGAGAAAAGAATGAACCCCTCTCACATTCTTGAAAACCCTTTTACATATGTGGAATTTTAATTAAATTCTTAGTTTCCAGTTCTATTTTTAAAAATATGATTTAGGGGCGCCTGGGTGGCGCAGTCGGTTAAGCGTCCGACTTCATCCAGGTCACGATCTCGCACTCCGTGAGTTCGAGCCCCGCGTCAGGCTCTGGGCTGATGGCTCAGAGCCTGGAGCCTGTTTCAGATTCTGTGTCTCCCTCTCTCTCTGCCCCTCCCCCGTTCATGCTCTGTCTCTCTCTGTCCCAAAAATAAATAAACGTTGAAAAAAAAATTTTTTTAAATATGATTTAGGTGAGTGTGGTGAGGAGTTTTGTTTCGCTGAGAACAGAATCTCTGAGCCCTTCTCTCACTGTTTCACAAACACTGAGAGCAAATCTCTGAAAAGAAACAGAAGAGAGTCATGTGGACAGTGATATTTAGCCTGCCTGAGAGGAGAGAGAGAGGAATCGCTGATATAATGGAATGGAATAGAATAGCAGGTTTCTGTTTACAGCATAGCTTTAAAACTCAGAGCTATTTATCCACACGGGGCATACTCTGTCATTTGTATTCAGTTGAGCCAAGGCTCCTTCTGATTCTTCAGTTTGGGTGGGAGAGAAATAGAGGCAGCTATCCTTTCTGGACTTCTCCTTAGGTGCCAACCATTTTCTGTACAATATCTCATTTAATCGTGGCATTTTCCCCCCCATTGTATTTATTTATTTATTTACTGTTTATTTTTGAGAAAGAGAGACAGAGTATGAGCGGAGGAGGAGCAGAGAGAGAGGGAGACACAGAATCCGAAGCAGGTTCCAGGCTCTGAGCTGTCAGCACAGAGCCCGACGCAGGGCTTGACCCAGGGCTCGAACTCACAAACTGCAAGATCATGAACTGAGCCAAAGTCAGTCGCTTGACCAACTGAGCTACCCACGCGTCCCTTCCCAGTTTTACAAAAGTGGAAACTGAGGCTCACAGAGGTTTGGAAACTTGTCCAAGATTACAAAGTTACTGAGTGTTGGAATAGCAATTCCCAGTCAGCATTTTTCATTATGTCATGCTGAAATGCAGCCTCCTGTGAGATTAGTGAAACCACCTGTGACCAGTTGATAAGTACACTGTGAACCAGTGAGAGACCCCTCCTTCCCATCTTCTGAGAGGAGGTCAGAGAAGAGGCTTCCAACTTTCAATGGCCTCTCAGACAAGATTAAGTGCCCCTACCATGTAATTTCATACTTTTATTTATAGATCAAATTCTAATCATCACTAATTATTTAAGATTAATGTCTGTCTCCTCAGTTCCACTGAAAGTTCTGTAAAAGCAAAGGCAGGTCTGTCTTATTTATCACTATAAGAAAGCTGAGAGTTTAATAGCATAGTACCAGGTACATAGTTGGCACTTATCAAGTATCTACTGAATCCAAAGCCCGTTAGACCTTCCTCTGAAGGCCAGATTGTCAACAAGATAAAAGTTAAAAATGAAGGCTGAATTCTCTTCACGATAGCTAGCCTAAATATCTAGAGCATTCTAAAAGGATAGCTTGAATGTTGCCTCATTGAGATTAAGAATTTAAGTAGTTTTTACCCTCACAAGAACAGAGGTAGAAATGCAGAAACCCCTGAGGAGGTATGTGTGTGTGTGTGTGTGTGCGAGTGTGCGTGTGCGCATGCAAGGGGATGAAATGGACAAAATGGGACAGTAAAAACAAACAAAGGAAGTGCCAGGAATCCTTCGAAAACACAGGTAAGCGAACCCTCAATCAAGTGTGCTTCTGTCGGCTCCAAAACCCAGACAGTCTGTGGCCTCAGCCCACCCTGAGGGTTCGCACAGACTCACGGCGCCTTCACTAGAAGCCTGGCACCCAGATGGTGAGTATTCTGTCAGAGGAAGCTGCCGAAAAGCTCAATCTTGCATACCCTCGTACACACTGAAGTTCAGTCTGCAAATCCCTGGAGGTTTGACAAACGAGGCTGACTTACTGCTGAATTTTTTTAGCATCTCCCTCATTCCAGTGATGCGGCACAGACTCAGTTCCGTGGCGGCTGCCTCTGGACACTGGAGCAAGAGTGGCTCACTCCTGCAAGAGGGCAGAGACAGTCACTCTGTCTGCCCTGCGCAGCCCGCAGGACCTGTTCCAAGCTGAGGGTCCAGCTTGATGTTCCCCAACAGCATGGACACTCTCCTCCCCACCCTGACAAATGTAGCAGCAGCACACCCCTGTGTCTCACATAACTGAACACAGACTGGAAACCCACCTTTCCAGTGTTCCTTTCACATCCTAAGGGGAGAAAAGAAAGAGGGTTAGTATCTGTGCCCTTTGATCTCTAACAAAGGCAGAATCCATTTGGGATCTATTCCTTTCTAACTTCACAGAATCCACTTTCCATGGCTGTAGGACACCTTGCGTGGGAGAGCACGGGGTAGGGGGAAAAAATCCCCAATTTCCTCCAAGGGTGGGTTCCTGTGCACAGGAGAGGGTTCTCCTAATGGCTGGACTCTCTTGTCCGTTCCTCATATCAACACTTGGTCAAGAGAACCTGATGCTGACAAAAGAGCCAAACCATCGATCTTGTTATCCGATGCCTCAGGGAGTCAAAGATCAGCAAAAGGGAAGTGGGAGAGCTGGAGTAAGCCTGTGTGCGGTTGGAATGCGTGCTTTGCTGGAAAATCACTAAGTTAAATAGCATTCTGGGGGGGCATCCGGGAGGCAGAGGTGAAGCAGCAGCTGGCTCCCACAGTCCGCGTGTACAAAGGCCCCAGAGAATGCAGTAGTAGCTCCGGGAGGCAACAGAGCAAAGGCAGTGAACAATATGGGCTCAGTACAGAATACCGCGTTTCGACTACATATTAGCTGTTTGATAGGCAAATTACCTAACTGCCAGAGGTCTGAATTATTAAGTAAGAGCTACTGTAAACCCACAGGGTAGATTACAATCACCAAGAGTACATAAAACAGTATTTAACTTCATCAGGTCTCTGTGAAGATGAAATGTAGTGTGCCAGCAGCACGTAGTAAATGCTCATTAAACAAAATAACTAACGAAGCTGAAGTTGCAGACAGGCAGGCACAGCAGAAAATGGAGTCATCCTCAGGCTTGGTTTGGATAGCTGTTCTACTGGGTTTTGTTTTTCTCTGCCTCTTCAGGACTGTATACTATGGAACATTAATTCTTTTTTTTAAATGTTTGTTTTTGAGAGACAGAGAGCACAAGCAGGGGAGGGGCAGAGAGAGAGGGAGAGACAGAATCAGAAGCGGGCTCCAAGCTGTCAACACAGAGCCCAATGTGGGGCTCCAACCCATGAACCATGAGATCATGACTTGAGCCAAAGTCCGATACTCAACGGACTAAGCCACCCAGGCACCCCTCGAACATTAATTCTTTAGGAAAACTATGTTGGGGCTGGAACTTAGTTTTTTGGGTAAATAAACACTTATTTTTGCATGGCTTGAAATATTATGGGCTACGACATGTTGTTGTTGTTGTTATTGTGGCATTGATTTTCCCAGTATTCTTACCTCAAACGATTCTAAAGTGGAGCGCTGACAGGTGGACTCTATCTGCTCAATCATCTTGCTTAGGCTTCTTATTTGCTGGGTCAGCTTGATCTCATTGTCCCTCAACTTCTTCATGTTCTCCCTTTCCTCCTTTTCCAGTAACTGGAGCTGTAGTTGTTCCTCCTCCTTCAAAAACTGGTGCATTTTTACATATTCTGACACAACAACCTGCTTACAGGCCTTTGTCTCTTCCTGCCATCCACACACACGCATGTGTGCACACACACACACGGGAGCAATATAATAAAGTTAGTGACAGAAATACCTGTGTAGACTTTTAGTCCTAGCAAAGTCCTAGAGTTCCACTGTGACACATAATCCATATTCTATTAAGTAGTTGGGGGCTAGTGTGATATTTTAGGGGGTATGTGTGCTATAGATACAGTAGCAAACAAAACCAAAATGTCTATTCCCAGGAGACTGTCATTCTACTGGGGAAAAAAATATAAACAACAATTATGATAGGTGGTGATCCATACCACGATTTAAAAAAAAAAAAAAAGCAAAATTGGGGCACCCGGGTGGCTCAGTCAGTTAAGCATCTGACTTCAGCTCAGGTCATGATCTCGCCGTCTGTGAGTTCGAGCCCCATGTTGGGCTCTGTGCTGTGGTTCACAGCCTGGAGCTTGCTTTGGATTCTGTGTCTCCCTCTGCCTCTGCCCCTCCCCCCTCACACTCTGTCTCTCAAAAAATGAATAAATGTTAAAAAAAAAATTTTTTTTAAAGCAAAATAAAGCAAGGGCAAAAATATGAAAAAAAAAGTGTATATTCATTTATTTAATAAATATCCAATGAAAGCAGACATAGGATCACATCCTAGAGATAGAGATACACATCACAAATACTCCGCTTTGAGAACTCCATTTATTGGGAGAATCAGATACATTTTTAAATATCTGACTCAACATTTAGGTCTTTGCAAGACAGCTCACGTTCAAATCTGTGACTAACTCAAGCTTTTGTTTAGACGTACTAAACCAAACTATTATTTGGCCTTTATTTTATCTTTTTTTTTTTTTCACTTTCTTTTTACCCCAAAGCATTTGAGCTATTCCTTTTTATTGATTTTTGATCCTCTATTGTCTGTAACTTGTAATTTTAAATAATTATCATCAGAGCCATAATAGAGGTAGCCACCAAGTTGTATAGGTGTATCCAGAAGAAAAGAAAATAAGCAGGCCTGGGGATGGGGAAATTGTTTGAAGTGAGTCTTGGGATTCCCAGGTGGACAAGCAGAGGTACACAGCCCAAAGTAAAGGCACTGCATATTGTAGGACAGGGATTGGAAAATTTGGTCTTTTTTGCCTAGTATTTCACTAGGTAACCCTTTAGTCTCCCTCATAGAACATATACGAGATCCAAAAGTAAGACAGATACTGACCTTGCACAGTGTTACTCTCTCCTTCTCATGGGATAATACAACCTGAGTTTCCTTTTTCTTTTTACGCAAAAGATTTAAGATTTCCTGGAGTTTCTCCTGCAATAGAAACAAATTCTCTGTGGCAAATGAGCAGAGCACCGGGTTGTGAAGACGACTTGAGGACCAATAAAAATATGATGAGCGGGACCTAACACAAGGAGTGAAGCAGGATCCACGCCAAGTTTGGGGTCTGGTGCCTGGAGACCAGGACCCATGATTGTCACCAATAGAGAATATTATGGGCATAAGTGATGGAACGTGGTTTGTGTTCTGAGATTTATATTGAGCAGCCAATCTTACTTTGTGACGCTCCTCAGCCTCACTGGAGGGATACAATCTGTTTATTCCATGACACTGGGTTGAGAAAGCGTTTACACCCTGCTGCTCATCAGAAAAAGCCTTAGCGACTGCCAGCATTCTCCCAGAGCCGCCTTGTCCGCCCTCGCTCTGCAGCACCTGGGATCGGAGCTGTTTGCCGATGCCGGCCAGCCTCCCCAGACGCTCATTGGGCTGGAAGTGTGGACTCTCCAAGGCCCTCCAGCACTCAGGACAAGATAAAGGAGTACTGTGTTCCTCCCAGCTCCTCAGGAGACACACCAGACAAAAGCTGTGCCCACACTCAGTGGTCACCGGGCGGGTGAAATAGTCCAAGCAGATGAAACAGGTCAGTTCTTCCCTGAGATTCTCCATCAAATCTGCTGTAGACATTTTTACAAAGAAAGACATCAAGGCAAGGTGCTGCCTCTATTCCAGGATTAGAAAAGTCCTCCCTGAGGTTCTATTGTTTTGAGTAACAGGTGGGTGATCAGTTTCTATGTTGTTAATAGGAAAAACTCTTACTCTCTTCTGTGCCTGATTTCACCAGTTGACACATACTCTCCCAACAAAAGGCCAATTATGACTTAACGTGGAACCCTTGTACACTGGGTTCATCATCAACCCCAGACTTTTAAGGAATGTCTCACTGTGCAAGCAACATACTGGATACTGAGGGTACTTGTTTCTAACAGACTTTCTTCAAGAGTAGGCTATTATATGTAAATAGCACCAAAAAAACAATCAAGTACCTTGATCTTAAGCTGAAAGGTTAGGTAATTTGGTGTGAGCCAGTACAGAGATTTAAGTTATAATGATCTCTAATAATATCCGAATTGGAAATATGGCCCATTTTGGAAAACTCCACTAATGGAATCTAGTTAAGAAACCGAAGGCAGAAAATCTTAATACCGATCCCTTCTCTTGATAGGCCCTTTTATGTGCTTGACCAAAGCCTAAAATATTTTTCTCCTTAATCAGGTACTGTGTACTTTTATTTAATCTTATTCATCCCAACAAAATGAGAGCAAGTCCATTGAAAAATTCCCTGACTTTAAACGTATAATGGATTACCAGAGTTCTATTTAGTGCTCTGCCCTGCAGACCATGATACCTCTCCACCACCACTGAAGGCATGAAAAACCTCATTATTGTTGGAAGTTGCCTCAAGAGGCCATAACGCTATGGACTGAATGGGGGGAAAAACTGTACTTCAGAATAAATATAATTTTATTCACTTATTTTCACTAGGTCTTCTTCAACCCCATATCAGTTCTTACTGAACAGGTATCCAATGTGCAAACAGTTTCAGACCTATGTGAAACTAAATGTCTAGTGTGGAAATGGTGTCCAGTGACCACTGAGATTATTAGTGCCTTACTCTATAAATCTGTATTGCCACATGCTCATGAGGCAGCACTTGTCATGACCCACGACCCGCTCACTGACTGCCAAAAAGTGCAAACTTAGAAGTTCTTCCTTAGAATCTAACCAGTTTCTCCCTCCCATTGAGTTCAATCATACCTTATTTTTGTTCTTATCCTGTCTTGTGCCAGCGTTGACAACTATCCATGTGGCTCTATTACCTATGCTATTTCATTAATTGCTTTCTGATTTTTGCGGTTGCCACTGATTCTTCTTCCCCACTTACCTCCAACAGATGCTGGGTGTTTTCCTATCTTGAACTTTTGTAAAAAGAAGTTTTCTGGAAGTTTCCTCCATTTTCCTTCCTCCTAGTCAACACTCATCCTTTTGAAGTTATTAATCCAAATGTTTTCATTGTATGTCCTTTGTGTAACATTTGTGAATTACTGAAATGAGAATTTACAAAAACATACAACAACAACAACAACAACAAGTAACACAGCAAGTTATAATAATTTAAATAGAAAGAGAGGAAGCATCAATTTGGGGTCACAAAACTTCTCTCTACTACTTAAGATTACTTCTAGCCTAGTAACTGAGGTACAGCTTCACAGTATTTTTTAGGAGTTAGTCTTAAGTAAGGGTCTTGCAAAAAATAAAATCTATAATAACATTAACTGCCTTTACTGGAAAAAGGATTTATGAACTACCACCTACATTCAGTGTGTTATTCCCACACAAACCCAGAAGGAGCCTTTAACATTGACCAGGACCATTAGAATAAGCCTTTCAATAGATATATGGTACATCACAGATACTGTATTCCAATTTGGAATGGGGAAACCGACATGTTCTAAGTTAAAGTCACACTGATCTGTTCCATCCCACGTCCCTCTTCTAAGCAAACTCCTTTAATAAACTCCTTAATACAATAACCATATCTTATTCATCAGTGACTAGAAGAATTATTTGCATATAGCAAGGGCTCAACTTATTCGTAAGTTGTAAATGAAAAAACAGAGGAACTATATTGTTATACAACCACAGTCTTTTATCTCGCTGGAAACCAAGTAATTATGTAGTCCAACTACCATGTATAGATGGTGAAGAAAATTGAGACAAATAAATTGAGTTGATCCCCTGACTACTTGCTTACTACATGAGTCAGGTTGGGACTGGGAAACCGGGCCTCTGTTGTTCATACGCTACACTGCATCTCACTTGTTGACTTGTGAGTGGATGAAATTTTCCAGTTATCTCAATACAGTGAGTATTGCTAGAATATTTCAGAAGGAAATTGGACAGCTGTTATTATGGTGTGATGTTGTGACAGGTATCTGAAATCACTGGCCACACTCATAATTGGGGATGCAGACTTCTTTACCATCGCTCACAACACATTTGACTGAGCTTAGTTCATAGATGAAGAAATTCAGAGATAACTCGTAGACAAAGAGTGGGCCAGCCACCCCAAAATACATTACACCTACCCTTGGGGCACTGCACTGTCAGACATGATTTCTGAGATCAACAGCTTAAATAGCTTCTTCTCTGACCTGTCTCCTGCTGTGGAGGTGACAGTAGGGATACACCCTAAGGTCTCCACAGTCACAACTGTCATCCACATGCTATTAGGGTTGGAGCACACAGAAAAAGAGAAAGTTTAAAGATGTGGTTAGAGCTTATTGATGAAGGCAGTGGACTAGATGGGGACTTATTGGAAAAACATACTGCTTGAAAGCCTGATTTTAGAAATATGTCTGTCATTTCATATCAGTGTGGAAAAGATAGATTATTCAACAACTGGTTTGGGACAAGTGAGGGTAGCCATCTGGGAAAAAAAGAAGAAAAAGACAAAGTTGGATCTCTACCTAGTAAGTTATACCAATGTGTGTTCCAGATGTATGTATGTGTGTGTGTGTGTGTGTGTGTGTGTGTGTATTTTCCCCACTCTAGTCGTGAATTTATACTCCTATTATTTCCCTTTGTATTGCTTTTTTTACTTCATTTATTTATATTATTTTATTTTTGAATGTGTTTGTGTTCTAGATCACCCCACATCTATTTAGCAAGTAAGGAGCATATTTGTTAAATATGTGGTCAATTATTGTGTCCAAAAAAATGAAGCACATCATAAAAGGAAATAATTGGTAACATAGAAATTTAAAATAGACTACTTACAAAAGGCTTTTTAAAGCATGCTTCAGAGCTTAGACACCCCTAAAAGAAAAGATTAATAAATTTAAATAAAAAGTAAATACTTTTATACAGCAAAGTAAATAAAATAACTTTTATTTCAAGTTTTTATTTAAATTCTAGTTTATTAATATATATGGTAAAATTGGTTTCAGGTTAAAATAATTTTTTTTAATGACAATCTGGGAAAGAGAATTTGGAACACATGCATCAAATACCTAATCATAAATTACAAAGAGGACTTACATAAATATATACTTAAAAATAATAGCTTTTCAGGGTGCCAGGGTGGCTTAGCCGGTTAAGTATCTGATTTTGGCTCAGGGCATAATCTCAAGGTTCATGGGTTCAAGCCCCACGTCAGGCTCTGTGCTGACAGTTCAGAGCCTGGAGCCTGTTTAGGATTCTGTCTCCCTCTCTCTCTGCCCCTCACCAGCTCATGCTCTGTCTCTCTTAAAAATAAATAAACATTAAAATAGGGGACACCTGGGTGGCTCAGTCAGTTAAGCATCCAACTCTTGGTTTTGGCTTAGGTCAATCTCACAGTTCCTGGGATCTAGCCTCACATTGGGCTCTGCACTGACAGTGCAGAGCCTGCTTGGAATTCTCTCTCTCTCTCTCTCTCTCTCTCTCTCTCTCTTTCTCTCTCTCTCTCTCTCTGCCCCTCCCCTGCTGACCCTGTCTGTGTCTCTCTCAAAATAAATAAAAGAGCTTAAAAATTTTTTTTGAATAATAGCTCTTCCAAAAAAATAATCACTCTTCTTAATACTATATAACCATTTTAAAAATAACAGATCAATATATACACACTGACATGATATGATATCCATTATATGATATTAAGGGAAAATACATTTCTGCTCCCACAAATAACTTAAGTATAAATAATAAAAATTAGGTTCTAAGTGTATTTTTTTCCTATAAAAATAAGGTCATGCTGTAAGATGTTGGTAATATATGTGTGTACATGAAGGCATAGAGAGAGTATGGAATCTCATGGATATGACACCAAAAGTATGGGCCACAAGAGCAACAGTAGATAAATGGGACCACATCAAACTAAAAAGCTTCCACACTACATAGGAAACAACAGAGTGAAAAGGCAACCATTGGAATAGGAGAAAATATTTACAAACCATGTATCAGAATGGGTTAATTTCCAGAATGCATAAGGAAGTCTTATAAATCAATAGCAATAAAACAAAAACAAAAACAAAAACAAAACAAAACCGAACTGCCCAATAAAAAATAAAGACTTGAATAGACATTTCCCTAAAAAAGATACACAAAAGAACTACAGGTGTATGGAAAGATGCTCAATGTCACTCATCATCAGGGAAGCATAAATCAAAACCACAATGACATATCACCTCACACCTGTCAGGATGGCCACTATATATAAAGAAAAAAAAAAAAAAGGCAAGTGTTGGTAAGGATGTGGAAAAATTGGTACTATTGTACACTGTTGGTGGGAACACAAATGGTAAGGCTTCCATGGAAAATAATAAGGAAATTTCTTAGAAATTAACAATGGAAGTACCATATGATCCAACAATCCCACTTCTGGGTATTCATCAAAAATAATTAGGTGCTCCCGGGTGGCTCAATTGGTTGAGCATCCGACTCTTGGTTTCAACTCAGGTCATGATCTTGCAGTCGTGAGGTCAAGCCCTCTGTCAGGCTCCATGCTGACAGTGTGAAGTCTGCTTAGGACTCTCTCTCTCTCTCTCTCTCTCTCTCTCTTTTTCTCTCTCTCTCTCTCTCTCTGCCCCTCCCCACTCACTCATGCCCTCTCTCTCTCAAAATAAATAAACTGTAAAAGAATTTTCAAAAAAAATAATAAATGAAGATCTTGAAGAGGTACTAATGTTCCAATGTTCATTGCAGCCTTATTCACAAAAGCTAACATGTGAAAACAACCTAAACGTCCATTTATGTATGACAAAATAAAGGATATTATGGTATATATTCACAGGAAATATTATTCCACCTTTGAAAAACAGAAAATTCTGGGGCACCTTGGGTGGCTCAGTCAATTAAGCTTCAGACTTCTGCTCAAGTCATGATCTCATGGTTCATGAGTAGTTCAAGCCCCCTGCATTGGGCTCACAGAGCCCACTTTTGATCCTATGTCTTCCTCTCTCTCTGCCCCTCCCTTGCTCACTCTCTCTCTCTCTCTCAAAATAAATAATTTAAAAAAAAAAGAAAATCCTGTCATATGTGACAGCACTGGATGAAACACAAGGACATCATACTACATGAAATAAGCCAGTCACAAAAAGATAATACTGGATGTTCCACTCACATGAAGTATCTTACTTTAAAATATACTCAGGGACACCTGGCTGGTTCAGTCGGTGGAGCAAGTGACTCCTGATCTTGGAGTTGCAAGTTTGAGCCCCACATTGGGTGTAGAGATGACTGAAAAAAAATAAAAAATCTTTAAAAAGAAATAGACTCAGAATCAGAAAGGAAAAGGGTGGTTGCCAGGGGCCAAGAGAGGAGAAAAATGGGGAGCTGTTAATGAAGAGACATAAAGTCTCAGTTATGCAAGGTAAAGAAGTTCTAGAGATTTCTCGCACAACTTTGTGCCTATAGTTAACAATAGCGTATGGTACACTTCAAGTTTTGTAAAGGTGGATCTCATGTTACAAGTTCTTACCACAGTAAAATAAAATTTAAAAGGAAAGAAAACGTATGGAAGGGTACGTACTGCTGTAGTGGAATTGGAGAATTGGAAGGCATCACTTTTACTTTGTTATTATATAAATTTTTGTATACAAGTATATAGTTTTGGGGTTTTTTTGGTTTTTGTTTTTGTTTTTGTTTTACTTCTTAATGTGTTTTCAACGTTTTGGCAGTAAAGAAATATTGGGGAATGGGGTCGGAGCAAAGAAATGTGAGGTGTAACTTGCAGTAAACCAATTAATGAGGTGATTTTCTTCAGGTTGAGGGATAAAAATATCTCAGAGGATTGGTTTCAGCTGTGATATAATAAAATGTCTGTAGTGGTTTTATGGTTTCAACACAGCTTTTATGTAACTAATAGGTATTGAGCCTCTATTATATATAGACAATGAGCTCAGTGCTCAGCAAGTGATATAAATACGACCAAAAATTCTCTTCTTTGAGAGCAGGAGATATATGTGCAAAAAAGAAGAAAGTACAAAGCATTAAAAGACGTGTGCTTTAAGCACACATGGTAGTATTTAAATTTATTAAAATGTTGGCATTTTAGTGGAGGGAAGATTTCATTTTTGCTGGAACAATCAGGGAAAACTTGGGAGAAATGGCATTTGATCTAGACCTTTAAACTAAGGGTTTAAGTACATTTCAAAGGACTCTTGGAAAATTTGAAGAATAAAATACATAATCTGACAGTGGGTCAAAATATTACCATAACAAAAAGCCTAGACTGTAACATTATTTTTGTCTCAGAAATATTTTTAAATCTTTTTTAAAAATATTTATTTTTGTTTTGAGAGAGTGAGTGTACACGTGAGTGGGGGAGGGGCAGAAAGAGAGGGAGAGAGCGAATCCCAAGCAGACTCCATGCTCAGATGGGAGCCTGATGCGGGGCTCAATCTCACGACCATGAGCTCATGACCTGACCCGAAATCAAGAGTTGGACACTTAAGCGACTGAGCAACCCAGGCACACCGTCTCACAAATAGTTTTTAAAAAAACAATTCACCTTGGAAATATTCACTTTTCTTGTTCTTTATAGGTAACACTTTGGGCCTGCCAGTAACACCTGGAGACCAGCACTCCCCTGGAAGGCGCCTGGTGTTGTCACTACTTGGACTCAGTTAAAAGCCACAACCCAGCCATGCCTGCTGACTCATGCAGGTAGAAAGTCAGCTTCCAGAGCTTGGACCACTTACACAAGAATTTAAGGTGATGTTTGTTGTTTGTTTGTTTTTCTCAAGAGTAGACCCTTTTATTGTTCATCCCTTTGCTTTACACAAAGTTAATTGTTGAAAATGTACTTGCTCCAGGCTTCATGCTGAGTGTTTTATGTACTTTGTCTCTTAAAGAGATAAGAAGAGAAGCCAAAGAGAAATTGTATGAGTTGAGATATGAACAGAAAACTTTTTAAAAGCCGTTCAAACAAATACTGACAAATAAGAATAAAAAGTCTAAAGTGAGGATGGACTGTTAAGAGAGTCTAACTTCTTTCTCCTTTTTAACGAGGATTATGGGGCTTGAGATTATTACAGACAATTTGAGCTACCATGTGAATAGGATTACTATCAGTAAAGGATAAAGCTAGATTTATCTTTTAAAAAATCTTAAGGGGGCACTTGGCTGGCTCAGTCTGGTAGAGGATGTGACTCGATCTCAGGGTCATGAGTTCAAGCCCCATGTTGGGTGTGGAGCCTCCTTAAGACAAAACACAACAACAACAGTAAATAAATAAAAATAAAAAACCTTAAGAGTGCAAAAGTCACTTGCTTTTGTCCTACTCCTATCATAGGACACCCTTTACGAGCTGCCTGTCACTTAATTCTGCAGGAATTAGGAAATCTCTCCACATTCCAGGTGGTATACTGTACACCCGGGGGATTAGATAAATATGAACGACCATTCCGTATTAAACTAGTATTTTATAGGTAGGAAACTGATGCTTATGCATATACATGTTGATCCCCATCCTTTTATTTACTTTTCTCTTAGGAAAATCTTAACGTTTATTCATAAGGCTCTTAATCTCTAGTCATAAACCAGTATTTTTATGGGGAAAAACACCACGAGGCTGGCTAACACAAGTAGAGTGTTCTGGCTCTGTGCCAGGCACCATTCTCAAAACCTTACTGTATTTACTTATTTAATACCCCAGCAGCCCTATGGCATGGGTATTCTAGCACCATTTACAGGTAAGAAACCAAACTGTGACTATGAGTCTTCCCCTAGATGCACAGAGGTGGCCTGACTTCAGAGTCCATGCTAGTGCCCACAGAGCAAGACTGCCATTTCCACGTGATTGAATCAGCCACAAATATTAAACTCAAGGTACTTACAACTGCAACCAAAAACAGGTTTGCTGAATGTGCAAGGATCCAGTCAAGTCCAGCTGAAAGTGGATGGGGCTGAGTCTCCCCTTCTCCCATCTACCTAATGGTAACTGGCTCCAGACACTGCCAGGGGGCGCTTCTCACAAGCTTATGTATTGTTTGCAGGCCCAGATTAGGGTCAGATGAGAGCACTTACTTTGGGGTGTATAAGTTTATGGCACACCTTTTTATTTATCTGTCACCGTACAAAGTTATTACCGAATTGACTCTATTCCCTATGCTGTACTAGGACATAGAAAAGAGCTAATGGAATCTCTTAAGAAACAAAATTGGTAATGCCTTCATTACCCTAGGCCTTTCTTGGCCTTTGATGCCCAACCTAAAAAGTATCTGTGAGGCTAGGGTGCCAATAGTTGGAGAGAACTTGAAAGAATGTGGGTCCTAGCCATCGGCACTCATGAACTGTAGGAATTCATGTCATTTACCAGGCACTGCATAAGTGTCATTAAGGAAAATTACTGCACGTGTAAGAACTGAGCTAAATGCCTCTAAAGAGCTTTGACATGGTTGGGGGCAGAGGAAGGCAACATTGCTGTGATGACTGAAAAAACTAAGGAAAGCTAAAGAAAGACTTTTAGGGGTAATGCACTCCCTAAAGACTGAAGTCTTTGCTGGCAGGGCAACTGGAGACACAAAACCTATTTTGTGGTCACCGGCTGGGCTAGGATTTAGGTTTTACATAAGCTTCCTTCTAGGTGTACCTTCATGCCTCCTTTAAATCCTGCCAGCCTTAGAGTTGTAGTCCTCAAACTTAGCTGCATATGTGAATCACCTGATGAGTTAGACACCTGAAGTCCATGACCTTTTCCTAGTGGTTCTGATTGAATTGTTAGTGTCCTAATTGGAATAGAGTATTTGGAGTCAGCATCACCTAGAATTTGTTGGAAATGTCAATTCCTGGGCCCAGCCCAGTCCTACTGATTCAGAGTTTTTGGAAGTGAGGCCCAGCAGTCTGTGCATTAACAAGATCTCCAGGTGATTCTGACGCTTGGATTCTAAAGTTAGGAGGCCACAGATGAAGGCATCACAATGGTTACAGGTCTCCAGATAATTCTGATATGCAATGAAGTTTGAGAACCGCACCGTTAATAAAACTACACTGCAAAGACGGGGTTCCAGGGCAGCTGAAGGCTGACCAATCGGTCATGTTTTCACTCTTCCTCTTATCAAAACCATCTGTCTACCCCCGGGTTAGAAACAAGAGTTCGCAGTATGAACATGGATGGTGAATAGCATCTAAGAGAAGTCTAGAGCAGGGGATTTAAAGCCCCAGACAACTTCTCAATGGAATAAGAATGAGTGACTAAGAAGATGAAAGAATGTGACCATGAGCTGATTGTGAAGACAAATCTGATCCTGCAAAAGAGTAGGTTGGAATGAGTGATTGTTTTTTCTATTCTTAATCTTTCTCTACCTCCTGGAAAAGGACAACAGCTGCCTCTTATCTACCTTGCTGAAGAGCTGAGCTGTTCCATCCCCTTACACTACTTGAACCACCTGCAATTGAAGGTGGTTACAAGTCTTGCCATGAGGTTCTCTTAAGAAATTGGAAGGAAAGCCCACATTGAACCTGCCTCAAGGTCAAGGATATTTATGAGGTGAGAGATGTAACTTGCAGCTAGAGATGACGGCTGAGATAGCAAAGTCCTCACGACATGAACTTTTAGACTAATAATATGTGATCCTAACCAAGAGAAACTGAAGAGGTTCTATGTGATAGATCAGATGCTCCTTTGTGAGATTTGTTTTTCTCTCTTGGGCACATGAGTCTCACAGTGTTTACCATGGAGAAGGCAACAGGAATCTTCAAGGTAAGATCGTCTTATCTTTCAAAATTCCAGAGATTCATTCTTTTTAAATATTTTTTTAATATTTTATTATTTTTGAGAGACAGAGATGGAGCATGAGAGGGGCAGAGAGAGAGGGAGACACAGAATCCAAGGCAGGCTCCAGGCTCTGAGCTGTCAGCACAGAGCCGGATGCGAGGCTCACCCTCACAGGTCGTAAGATCATGACCTGAGCTGAAGTCAGACGCTTATCCAACTGAGCCACCCAGACACCCTAGAGGTTCATCCTTAATCTTAATACTTTGGGTCTTTAATGTGATAAACACTTAAATTGTATTTCTATCCCTGAGCTGTCAACCATGAAGGTTTGAGATCCCCAAAAGATCCTTTTTGACTAGGAGTAATTTTCACTGTGTAACTCCTGTCTAAGTTTGCTATAACTTCTATTTTCATAGTTCTAATAGCAACCTCTAAGAGGAGTGAATTGATATTTTCTTTTCAGAATGAGATCCAAGAAATCCTGAATCTTTTATGCATATGCTTAGAGTCTGGTAAGAGAGCAGATCCTTTGCAAGAGAGAAATGAGCAGGTAGGTATACCTAGGGTCTGCTGAATCAGAATGGACACCCAGTCTAGGAGGAGTCTTCAGTGGGTCCAAGGCTGTATTTACATCTTCAGGCTCTAGCTCCACCTTTACCCGAGCATTCAAACAACAGTTTGCTCAAAAGCCAGGACCTGAACTGTACTCAAGACTGGTAAAGTTCTGCCTCAATGGAGTGATTACTGAAGATAGGTAAAATTCAAAATTAAACTAGCTATCAGGCATCCTTGGAATGACAAGCTGACTAGACATCAACTGTCGGGCTAGAAACCACATGCTCTGTAATGCAAAATTAGAGAGTTGTAACATGAAAGTCACATTGGTTCCAATAAGACTCTGCTAGCACATTGAAGTTTTACTCCAAGTAAAATCAGTTGAAGGCTAAGTACACTAACACAGACAAATGCAGAAAAAGCCATCAATATGATAGATAACCTACCCACTGCCATGATGACAGTTCACCCTATATTCTTCCTGGCTCAGTTCAACCAGGTACTGTCTTACAGATGTTTATTTGGTTCTATGTGCATTTTGTCCTTGCCATCCTACCTCCTCAGCCTCAACCCTTCCCAAGCCTGTCAGATATTTTTACTCCTTGAAAAAGCTGTTAAGATTTTTTTCTGGCTGTTCATCCATGAGTTTTTTCTTTTAAGGATGGTTAATATTTTTATAAACATCTGGTTCAAGTTGTATAGGGATTGAGTGCCCTGCTCCAACACTTATAAAAGTGCTCTTAGTGTATGATTTGCAGAGTGATGGGTTGTGTTTTTTTTTAGGAAAACACGTCACATAACAAATGCCTGTATATATATAGAAAATACATCATTCCATCAAGATCAAGCTAGATTTCAATGAAAAGGACGCTTAAAGAATCAAGGGGAAAAGTCGTGTAAAAATCTGTCAAGCGATAGGTGTATGTGAAGAGCAGGGAGGTACATCTTCATCTTCAGGAATAGAAAACTGGAAGGGCTACCAGGGCACTAATGTAGGAAACTTTAGAGTTCTACCAGGGTGTCTGACAAGATCTCAGGAAGTATCTTGGTGTACATATCTGGCTATTTTGCCATTTGAAGCAGGCTGCAAAGGAACTGCAAAAAATAAATAAACTAAAAACATGCATAGGATGGGATTTATCAATCATGGTATGATCTCTGGTTCCTGGGTGGCCCTGACGAAGGCCCCTGGATACCTGCAGCCTCTACACTCATACCCAACTGAAGTTCTTGGCCCAATGTAACTTCACCTAACCAAGAAACTAATTATTTCCTAGTGGGTTTGTACCTTTTTAACCGAAGACTTTAGCATTTTTGTATTGAACATAGGAAATCTACTCAGTGTAGATAAATTGTGCAAGAGAATGTGGCTTGGAGTAGTAGCCATGTAATTCCAATCACAACCTACAGGAGAGTCACTAAATTTGGATCTAAATATATACAAGGAATTGTAATATTTAAGAACTTGAGGTTCACTAGTTTTATTTTTTTATTATTTTTTATTTTATTTATTTTTTTATATTTATTAATTTTGGGGAGAGTGCAAGTGGGGGAGGGTAGAGAGGGAGGGAGACACAGAATTTGAAGCAGACTCCAGGCTCTGCGCTGACAGCACAGAGTCCAACATGGGGCTCGAATTCACAAACAGCTAGATCACAGGCTGAGCCGAAGTCGGATGTTTGCTCCACCAAATGAGCCACCCAAGTGCCCCTAGGTTCACTATTCTTAATAAGCTTAACTTCCCACAAGAATTTCATGCTTAGGGAGGTTTTAAGTCAAACCATTGAAGTAGTCAAAGATACTGACTAGATTAAATTGATAACTATAGCCTGTTTCCATGAAATAGAAACTCTACAAGTGGGACCAAACATAAGGCTCTTTGTGTAGTAAAGTTTGCTAGAATTATATAACAAGACTAAACTAAAAAGTAGAACTTCTTGAGTTTGGAGATTTTGTATTTATAAAACCAAATACCCTAAGTGCCCTTGAGGCACAATCTACCCCCAACTTGTGTTATATATGAAGGCCTTGTGGAGCCATAGACAACACCATGTGAAAGACTAATAAAAGGTTTTGAAAGATTGGTACCAAGCACATCTAGATGATAGGGGGAAAGAGAAACACAAAGAATGTGTTTGTTCTCTACTTGATAATAGCTTTCCCTTCAAACACCGATCACTTTAAAGAAGAATTCAAACATTTGTTTAACTGTTTGCCCAACAACGAGTGCCTTGAAAATGAGTCCAAGAGATGAATGGCAGATTCCTCAGGGGGTACAGGGCATCCTGGCTTTCCCTGCACCTCCCCTACTTCCGGCCTTCGCAGCTTCAGCTTCCTTGGGGAACGATTTCCTGACCTCCTTGGATAACCAAGTTCCTCATCTCTTAGTCCTTTGTACTCTCCTTCGTGTTGCAGCTTATTTTTTAAATTGTCTCTTGCATTAGACTCTACTCTCCTTATGTCATTTTTTTTTTCAAACTCTTGTTCCTGACACACTGGAAGAAAGAGTTTGATGAAAATGTTTCATAAGCTGTGAGTCCCAAATTAACTTTTCCATGGAGAAGGTACTCAGTCATTATTTTTTAATTGTGGTCATGATTCAGTAAACTGATAGATAGCAACCTGCAGGCTAGAAAACTAACCCATGACCATGAGAAATGTTTGTTTTCTTAAACCATTGCAGTGTAACAGCTCCATGTGTCTGGAAGCAGATAATTTAATAGTTGGATTTAAAAAAAATGGGTGGATAAGTTCAACTTTTATCTGTATGTTATAATCCCTTGTAAGTCTCCCTTTGAAGGATTTCACTTCTTTTTTTATATATTTTGAAAAAAAATTTTTAATGTTTATTTATATTAGACAGAGAGAGAGAGCATGCACGCGCGTGCACACAAGCAGGGGAGGGGCAGAAAGAGAGGGAGACACAGAATCTGAAGCAGGCTCCAGGCTCCAAGCTGTCAGCACAGAGCCTGATGCAGGGGGCTCAAACTCACAAGCAGTGAGATCATGGCCTGAGCTGAAGTCAGATGCTCAACCGACTGAGCCACCCACGCACCCTGAAGGATTTCACTTCTTAAAGTAGAGAATCATTGCTAAGAATATGTACTTGTTACTAATCATAAGATTGAGACATGCCACTAACTTCAACCAGCATGGAAGTTAGAACCTCAAGTTCTTAAATATTACAATTCTTTGTATATATTTAGATCTCTATTTAGGATCCAAATTTAGTGACTCTACTGTAGGTTGTGATTGGAATTTCACAGTTAACTGCTAACAGTCTAACAAAACCTTGTTAAAGCAGAATTCTTGATGTGTCCTCCATATCCAACTTAAGATGTAGAAATTGCCTGAAAAGTTCATTTCTAACCCTATTTCTCCTCCCAGGCACCAAGTAGCAGTGCCCTGGTGTCTATATTAGTCTTACACTGCTGTGTAGCAAATTGCCCCAAATTTAGCAGCTTGAAAACACCTATTTATGGGCTTACAATTCTGTAGGTCAGAAATCTAGCATGTCATGTCCGGGTTCTCTGCTCAGGATCTCATGAGGCTGGAATTAAGGTGTTGGCAGGGACGTGCTCTCACCTGAAGTTTGAGATCTTCTTCCAAATGCATTTAGATTGTGGGCAGAATTCGGTTACTTTCTGTTGTATGACTGAGGACCCCATTTTCTTATCAAGTGAAGGATGGCTCTCAGTTCCTAGAAGCCATTCCTAGATCCATGCCATATATGCCCTATCCATCTCCTAAGCCACCCATCCCTCGTGTAGAATCTTTCTCCCCACAAAGAGCCCATCCCTGTTTAAGGGCTCTCTTGATTAACTCAGGCCCATTTAGGGTAAACTTCTAAGGTCTGCTGATTTGGGACCTCAATTATATGTGCAAAATCCCTTCACATCAGCATCCAGATTAGTGTTTGAAAAACTAGGAGAATGTATGGGGGGGGGGGTAGGATTTTAGGAGCCTTTTCAGAGTTCTGCCTACCACACCATCCATTCTATATCTTATTTCAAGCAAGACTTAGTGAGGGAGTCTAATGAGGGAAGGTACTTAGGAAAAATAACTTCCTGGCATTGCCTAAACATCTTTGTAACTCCATCTTTGTTCACAGACACCATTTTAAGATTATTAACTTTCCCAAGTTGACTTTCAGTCTTGACTTTACCACAAAGATAGTTAGAATGGATAAGGATTTTCAGGTGAGGTTCAGCAATGGTAAAATTAAGCTATCTTAACAAGAACATAGGCCTGGATTCTCTGTAGTTCTATCATTTTCCTACTTCTCCAGGTTTGAACCAATTAATAAAGACCAAGGCTTATCCAAATAGGACTAAGATCAAATGGAACTATTCCTGACACATAGAGCCTAGATATAAATAGTGGTGTTTTTACTGCCCTCTCTTTCTAGGTACTGGCAGTTTTGAGAGAATTGTTTGGATTTGCGGCTTACCAATATATTACAGTCCTTTTTTGTTCTTAAATCCAAGTAGTTTCTTTTTTTTTAATGTTTATTTATTTATTTATGAGAGAGAGAGACAGAAAGAGAGAGAGGGAGACAGAGAATCGCAAGCAGTCTCCACATTGTCAGCACAGAGCCTGACGCAGGGCTCAGTCTCATGAACCATGAGATCATGACCTGAGCCAAAATCAATAGTCAGATGCTTAACTGACTGGGCCATTCAGGTCCCCCAAGCCAAGTAGTTTAGAATGCACAGATAATCTGCATTCTTTACCACTTTTTCTTGCTGTTACGCCCAGAATTTGTGATCCCCAAAGACCACCAGGGAGCCGAGTCCAATGCAAAAGCAAAGAGCCTTTATTCGAGATAGCTCGAGCTCAATCCCCTACGTGCACTGACACAGCGGTGAGATGCCGGGGGGGGGGGGGGGGGGAGAGAGAGAGAGAGAGAGCGAGTTTCAAAAGCACAAAGGTTTTATAGGGATCTAAGGGCAGTTGGTGGGGTAAAGGTCGTGGCCTTAGCCGATTGGCTGGGGAAGGGTCAGAGTCCTGTTGCGCAGGTTGCCGGGCGTGGTTTGAATGGGAAGTTTGAACGGGAATTTCTTTCTGCGGTTTTCCCGGAAAGGGGGCCATGTCGGGGACATAGTCACTCAAGATGGAGGACACAGAACAAAATGGAGTCGGCCAGTCTAGGTCCGCTCTTTCATTGCCTAAGCTCCTTCCTAGCTTCTGTTCCTAGCGAGGACACATACTAGTGTTGTACCCCTGGACCTGACTGTAGGATACAGTCTTTCAAAACAGAAGAAAATAATTCTTCATCTGGGTCTCTGAAATGCTGGGCATAAAAGACAGATTTCATTCCCAGTTCATGTATAATTTCTTGTGGTTATTCCACAGAGGTCTTTCCTTCCTAGCTTCAACACCCACCCCCCAGCACTTCCCCAAAAAGAAGACAAAAACAAAAACAAGCAGGATGATCACTATAAATCCCATATCAAGACCTTTATGTTGGGCCTTCCAGACCTTAACTTCGGGACAATCAATGTATTGGAGTTAGCTTCAGCCATGAGTGACAGTAAAAAAACAAAATAATGGCAGGTTAAATAAGGTAGAACTTCTTTTACTCATTTAACATCTGGAAGGCACAATGGGTTCAGGGACCTAGACTCCTATTTTTTGTTTCTCTGACATGTATAGCTTTTGTCCTATAGAATATCTGACTCAAGACAGCTGCTGGAGCTGATTACGTTCACATAGCTCTGGGCACGGCTATTTATAAAATTGCCTTTTTCTCAAAGCCAATAGTTTTATAGCAGTTGATGACAGTCTTTTTTTTTTTTTTTTCTTTTTTAACGTTTTATTTATTTTTGAGACAGGGAGAGACAGAGCATGAACAGGGGAGGGTCAGAGAGAGGGAGACACAGAATCCGAAACAGGCTCCGGGCTCTGAGCTGTCAGCACAGAGCCCGATGCGGGGCTCCAAGTCACAGACCGCGAGATCATGACCTGAGCTGAAGTCAGCTGCTTAACCGACTGAGCCAGCCAGGCACCCCGATGCCAGTCTTTTAACAAGTATACTTCCTGGTCCTGAAAGATGTCTTAGGTATGACTTTAACGTATAGAACAGGCTTTTTGAGTCCCCATTCCATGTGAAGGCTCAAAGATGCATATCTTCTAGTGATAGTGTGCAAGTAGGTCTTAATATCTTGATGATGGAGATGTTATTGAAAAAATATTTCCTTCCTGAGTAGGGACATGATAGAGACAAGAGGTCTACAAGTTCTAGAATAAGCATCTCAGTAATAAAAAATTAATAAAATTAACAAATTAAATAAAAGTTAAAAATTAATACAATTACGTTTCTAAAGGCTGAATATGTGTGCCTCAATATAAATTAGTTACCAATCTAATGTGTATTGAAAGAAACTAAAGGGGCACAAAAATGCTCTTTCTCATTTCCCTGTAACCACTCTGTATCTCCTCTACCACTACCTTCTTCACACTCCCTTCTTCAGGAAGGCGATGCCTTGACTCTGCCCATGGAGCACAACTGTGGATGTGCGGAAGAAGGAAAGGATACTGCTACAGAGAGAAATTTCTTGTTACCACCTTGTTCTTGCATTTCATACAGCCTCTCATATGCTCACGTGTACACAAAAGATGGTTATAATGGTTCTTATTTTGCAGATGATATTCAGTATTCAGGGGCTTGCTGAAGCCCATGGCAGTTAAATGGCAGAGCTGGAATCAAAATCCACTTTAGTCTAACTTCATCAGTTAGATATGACAGTCTTTTTAATGTGTGGCCTCTGGCAAAAATCTGACTTTCATTTGCTCGGAATCTTAACTGACCCCAAGTGTAGCCAGCCCATTTGTTTTGTTGAAGATACTCTATTGTCAAAACAGAGAGGGCTTGCTTGTCCTGTGTTGGACTAGGTGAGGTAAAGGTGACCTCTTAATCTTATCTAGGAGGATTATCTTCCTTTCCAAGAGTAAAAAACTGATGGGTTGGGTTTAGATCACCATTGATCTACAACAGAAAGGCAGCTGTACTACCACAGGAGTCTGCCATGAATGTTTATTCCTACACTTGATCTTAGCCAAAAGGCCGAGAAGCGATTGTTTATTCCTAAATAATAAAGAAACAGTTGAGCATAGATTTCTGAACCTCTTGGGAGTTGTGGGGAGCAGGCCAATGAAAGTTAAGCCCCTGCTTCTGATAGAACAGCCTTGGAAGAGAAGCCGGAGAGTAGCTTATTCTGAAGAATAACAAGGTGGCTGATCTTAAACCACATCCCCGCTCCTTTCTGAAATGGGACAAAGTGGGTCTACTGTAGCAGAAATGAGCCCAGGAGTAACAAATAACATCCTGATTGGCACCAGGCATCTTCACCCTCCCCAGAAGCTGAGAGTGTGATACTTGGGGCCTGAGGTGAGGGGACCAGTGGCTAACGCATGTGATAGGACCGCTCATGAAATGAGCTGTGAGGACCATGACTTGATCATTTTGTTCTCTAACAATGGAGAGACAGAGAGTAAAAAAAAAATTCTTCAGGAACTTTTTTCTTTTAATGTTTTTATTTTGTTTTTGAGAGAAAGACGCCATGCAAGTTGGGGAGGGGCAGAGAGAGAAGGAGACACAGAATCTGAAACAGGCTCCAGGCTCTGAGATGTCAGCACAGAGCTCCATGCGGGACTCGAACCCATGAGCTGTGAGATCATGACCTGAGCCAAAGTGGGACACTTAACTGAGCCACCCAGGCAATCCCAGGAACCTTTTATTTTTTAATCAAGAGCATTCCTACATAAAAATTTAACACTTTAAAATGATCTGTGCTCTCTATAATGTTGTTACTGCAGGCCTATAGAAGAATCTTGTGGTAAATTGTAATGCAAACTTGAGGCATTTTCTCTTTTAAACTGGCAAGGTACTTAATTAATGCTTAATAGAGGTAATGAAGTATCATGAAATTTGCCGTCAGACAGGCTGTGACTCAAACCCTAGATCTGTAATTTCTGTTACTGCTTTGGGTCAATTACTTAACCTCTAAATCATCAGCTTTATCAGCTGTAAAATGTATTCTGATACCACCTGCCTCACAGGACTGTGGGATATATAAACTTTCCTTAGCACACTATAAAAAATTATTTAGCACACTATATAACACAATAACTAGTATTAAGTTAAAATGTGTAATCTTCTAGGATTAATAATTTACTAATTACTTAAAACCTAAAATAGGTTTCAAGAGACTACAAGACATGAGAATTTTGCTTGATGTTTTACCTTTCGAGACAAAGATTGTGAAGGTTTCCTGTAAGAATAAAATCTTATGAATTATGAAGCTTGGGATGATGAGAATAAATGACAGAGTAATTGATAAAATCTTCACAGAAGTTGGCTGCATCAAAGCTTAGAAAGGAGGAGGGGGTAAGAAAAATATTGAATAGAGAAGGAGATTGTTCTGGTTGAGAAGGGGAGGGGCACACAAAAATGAGTGGGGTCTATCTGGGGAATGTGGATTTAGAAGAGGGAGTGGATGGGAGTGTTGAGATAAAGAAAAAGATGTACTTAAAATTCCAAAGGGTGGAGCCAGGTTTTGGAAAATCAGATAGCAAGTAGTAGAACTTCTCATTGTCCTGTCAGCATTTTAAAAAATAAATAAATCACTCTAGTATGGTTAGCAGGGAATTGACTGATACAGTGAACATCTTCCAGAGGTAGAACTGTAAAACTTGCGAAGTCGTGCAGATTTCCTCTCCACTGAGACCAACTATGAACTATTGGATTGTCCCCTGACTTCCCACCTGTGACAAGTTCCTCAAGCTGTTATTTCTACTCTTGACTTTTCTATCCACAACTAATGCCATGATCACCTTCTTTAGTAAATATCCCGAAAACTAACAACGAACTCTGATATTATTCTTTAGTGAAAGTACTTAATGATTTAAGATGAAATGGTATGGCTAAGGCATAAACACAATGAGATTCTAGGGTAATGGCTTCTAGGAGGATTTCTTCCTGTGGAAAGTATCTATATCTATATACCTATATCACTAATTAAAAAAATAATAATAAGAGGCTACTAATGTAGTATCACCATTTCAGACCTTGGAGACAGAACAAAATACTGACCCACCCAAAGAGATTAAACCTCCTGACCAAGGTCACTGGCACATTAAAATATGAATTAAGACTCCACCCAGATCTATCAAATCAGACTGGGGGTGGAGCCCCCAAATCTGGTTTAATAAACTCCTATGATTCTAATGCTCACTGAAGTTTGATAACCACTATCCTAGACTTATTATATGGATAGAATTTGAAACTTCACAGGTTTCCTACATGATGGTGAGAGGTGAGGTCCTGGGAGCAGCTGAACAGATAAAAGCCCTTCAGTCACCACTATTCTGGCTTTTTCCCTGAAGGGAAATACTCAGGATTACAAAGAAAGGTGAGATTTTTTTCCTGAAGACCATTTCCTTCCTTATGGTTTTCTTTAAATATCTAGACTTGATCTTAATATTGTGAAAGTTTTAGTGTATATACAAAATGTAACCTTATAAAAGAATAAATAAGAAAGCGAGGGCAGAGGGGGAAAGATGAAATTAGGAAAAATGAGATAAATGTTGGTAACAGTTTAGCACATAGTCAACATTCTAGGAAAGCAAAGTATTCTCCAACTTTCCTTTTTTTCCTGTAAAAATATTTAATCTCTATTCTCTTTCTCTGGTTTCCCTTTAACATTGTGCTGGTTTGATTCTAAACATTTCTTCAAAATATTTATTGAGCATCTACTAAGTCAGGTGCAGATATAGGGCCTCTAAGGAATTGTAATTTCTTGTGGATGGAGAGTGAACAACAAATATATTTGTTCATGCATAAAATTAGATAACAAAGAAAACGAAAGGATATAAATAGTGGGAGGGTATTTCCAATTGCGTAGTTCTAAAAGGGCCTCTCTGAAGTGATATTTGAGCTGAGAACTGAAGGGAAGAAAGAAGGAACTAGAAGTATAAAAATATGACAGAAAAGCATTGCCGAGTGAGGAAGCAGAAAGGGCACAGATGAATTTATCATAACTGGAATGGACAATGGCTGGGGGGAAGATAAAGGTGAGATTATATGTAGGCAGGGAAACCATCTAGAACTTGCTTAGCCATTTGGATTTTAGCCTAAGTGCAAAGGGAAGTTGTCAGAAACCTTGATTTAGGTTTAAAAAAGTATTCTGGTTGAGCTGAGGAGTTGGGGATGGGGGGTGGGGGCAGGGCTGAACACAAAGTAGTTGAGATGATGGCGGTTTAAATTATGCTTCTAAATGAATCAGTTTTAAAGTGAGCTGGGGAAAGGAAGGTATTGTTTGAAATCCTGGATAGTGCTTTAGATATGCTAATGTGGGGTGCTTATTAGGCATTTAATTGCCAATGAGTTGGAAGTGTTCTGTGTAGGTAGAAGATTAAATTGGAGAGAAGTACTTAAATTTTTGGAAATGTGATTATCTAGGGAGTCACTGGAACTAGAATAAGGGACTAGAATTGACCCTCAAAGCACCCCAAAACTTAGAATCTCAAGAGGATGTAAGGTCAAAAAAAGGATGCTGAGAAGCAGACCAGGAAAGTAGAGGGATGTCAGATCTAAGATCTTGATTGCAAAAGGAAACGTTCTGCGAGGAGGGTCATGGTCATCTGTAACTGCTGCTGAGAAGTCAGGTAAGATAAAGCCAGGAGTGGCTGCTGAATTGTAAACTTGTGTTCATTTTGTGACTGATAAGTCTTTTCAGTTGAGTGGTCTAGGACGTCAGGGAAGCAAAACAAGGGAAACCACAAGAAGGTTGAAGAATCTCAAAGTAGAGAGAAATATTTGCAGTTTGTGTATTAACAAGGGATCAATCTTTCCAATGTATAAATATCTCTTTTTTTTTTTTTTTTTTTTTTTAAATTTTTTTTTTTTTTTTTCAACGTTTATTTATTTTTGGGACAGAGAGAGACAGAGCATGAACGGGAGAGGGGCAGAGAGAGAGGGAGACACAGAATCGGAAATAGGCTCCAGGCTCTGAGCCATCAGCCCAGAGCCCGACGCGGGGCTCGAACTCACTGACCGCGAGATCGTGACCTGGCTGAAGTCGGACGCTTAACCGACTGCGCCACCCAGGCGCCCCTAAATATCTCTTAATTAAGGAAAAAGCCCCCCGAAGCCTGGTTTAAAAAAAGTAAAGGGTGGGGCGCCTGCGTAACTCAGTCGGGTAAGCCTCAGACTTCAGTTCAGGTGATTTCATGTTTGTGGGTTTGATCCCCGCATAAGGCTCTATGCTGACAGCTCAGAGCCTGGAGCCTGCTTTGGATTCTGTGTCTGCCTCTGTCTCTGCCCCCACTCATGCTCTGTCTCTGTCCCTCTCTCTCTCTCTCAAAAATAAATAAACACTTTAAAAAAATGTTTTTGAGTAAAGGCTTAAACAAATGGTTCATAGAAAAAGAAATGAAAATGGCTTTTTAGCATGTGAAAATAAAATGTAAACTGACAATATATAAAGATACCATTTCTCACCTATCAAGCAAGCAAAAAGTTTGACACCTTTCTCATATGTTGCTTGGAACACAAAACTGCAACTTTTGTGGTTGGGATTCCAGCAAAATGTACCAAAATTATAGGTGTATTTATCAGGAATCCCATTTATCAGGAATATGCCCTCTAAGACCATGGTTCGGAACTTTGGTCTCAGGACTCCTTTGTACCCAAATTATTGGTGAAGACCTTAAAACGTTTTTTGTGTGTCATATCTATCTGTAGTCACTGATTTAGAAATTAAAACTGAGTTTAAAATACATATATATATGTATATTAAACTATTAAAAGTAAACATAACATTTTTATGAGGATCCTCTTCTGAACAATTAATTGAAAAAAAGTGGCATGGTTTTACAGTTTTGCAAATCTCTTTAATTTCTGGTTTATCAGACAGCTAGTATATCTGCTCCAACATTCCACCCACTGCAGTGCTATTTTAGTTGAAATATATGAAGAAAATCTGTCCTCATACAAATACATTGTTGGGAAAGGAGAGCACATTCTAATAGCTTTTTTCAGATAATTAGGACTTTTCTTCCTGAATTTACCAATGAATGTTTTCTATTGTATTCAAATCCATTGTTCTGTCTGATACTTTGCATCTACATTTTATCCTTGCATAATCTTAACATCAGGCATTGGTCTTTTGGAACACATTAGTTCACTGAGTTTTCAGACTTTCCAAATGTTGACATATTTCACTATACAATATCCAAGTCACATTTGTTAATATCACCACCAATTTTTATCAGAAAAGAAGCTGTCAAAGTCTTGGGAAGCTGTCAAGCTTTCGACAGTGGATACAAGTTCTCCAAAGCCAGAATTTTATCATTGACAACTAATACACTCACTTGGTTTTCTTGAAATGACAGGGTCACTCTGTTAGTGTTTGAGAAAATATCTTCCAAAGTGCTACATCTGAATGACCACATTTGTCTCATTTGTTCTTTCAACAAAAACGTGCTGGAAAAAACATGGCTAGTATGGCTTGTAACTCAGTTATAGAAAGTGATTTTTTTGAGACAACGCCTGTATTCCCAAATGCAGCTTAAATGCTCTATGCAGTTTTCATTTTGTCACCCAAAATATTAATTAAATCCTGTACTTAATAGCTCACTTATTATTTTGTTTCATCAAGAAAGTAAGGTTATTAAGTAAAAAAAAAAAAAAAAAAATTAACTGGGAGTATGCAAGAGATTGAAAAACACGATAAATGACCATACTTGGTGCTACTTACTTGATGAATGGTAAGATGCCAGAAGTTTTATCTACTATCAGCACAAATGTTAACACAGTAAAAAAGGCAAACCAAGTCTTGGGAACCACACTTTGAAAACTGCTGCTTTAATATTTATCCTCACAAAATACAAAGTTATCATAAATACACAATTAACTTCATAACTATAAAAGTGTTTTGCATGTCTTAAATTAAAAATGAGAAGGAATGAAAAGACAGGAGGTCTAGCTGACGGCAGGGTTTGGGTGACAGTGAGAGCATCATGGTGGGCGGGCGAGGGGGAAGCTAGTAAGTCCACAAATGGAAGTCTGGGACTTCTGAAGTCTGTCAGATTTGTTCCAAGAGTTTGTCAAAAGAGCTGGTGAATAAGATGGAATGGGGACAAATGTAAACAGGATAGAGGATTTTTTTTTTTTTTTTGAGAAATTAATACTTGGGTGTTACAGTGTCCCCACCGTAACAATGGCTGGAGATGGAGTTAGAAAAGAGAAGTAAGGCAAGGCAATTCTTCGTTGGTGAAAAGCTACCCAAATTCAGTGGGTAATCCCTTTTAGGAATAGAATTAAAATGTTCCTCGAGTATCAGAATTGTTGCTCAAAGGTAATCAGAATCGTCTGGAAATGGGGATGGAAGAGATTATAGATCCCTTTCTCTCTTTCCTTAAAAGCAGTTTCCCTTTAGGTGTATTGGCCCTTTTTCAGTTGTCCAAGGTGAAAAATCTAGTTTCCCTTAAATTTTGTTAAGTTTTTCTTTTGGGGGTGCCTTTTTATTTTTTTAATCGATATCTTTATTGGTCAGCTCTTAGATGACAGATGTCTTCGGCTTTGCCCACAAAACTTGAGGTGCCTCACACTTAGGCGCATGCGTACTCAGAAAGCGGGTTCTCCCTTAAATTTGACACCCAAGTGCCACTCCCCTTTAAGGAGGCCCGGGAACCTGGCTGCATTTTCCGGCTTGTGCAAGCCCTGGGAAAGGGAGAGCGTCCTTAAATGCCTGAAGCCAGTCTTTGCGGCATTCTAGTCCCGGATGTTCCTCCAGAGCTTTAATACTCTCTGCCTTCTAGTAAGTGCCTTTTCTTCTTTTTTCTTTTTCAGCTGCTTTTTTTTTTTTTTTTCCTAGTGCCTTACAGGGAAGTGGTGTCCTGTGTCCTCACTTGTAACTAATTTTCAGCCCAGTGCTAAATTTTGAGAAAACTTGGAAGCCCCCTCAATCTCAGGATACGGGTGTGAGTCCCGTGCGTCCTCCCCCGAGCATGTGGCTGCTGGCTGCGGAAGACCTGCGGGTTCGAGGAGCCGCGGATGCGCTGAGGGGATCTGATGCTTGGCTGAGGGTGGACACCGCGGTTGGCAAGTGTGACTCCCCCAAATTACCGCCACTCTTTTATGGTTCAGTGTGCAGGGAGGTATTCCACGGCAGAAAGTTCACCTGGGGACACCTGCCAGGATGTCCAGGAGGCTCAGCTCCCAGTTACAGCAAAAATTCCCGGAAGATGTCTACTGTGAGAAACACCTGGAACTAGTGCAGTTGTTCTGTGTTGATGACCAAATCCTGCTGTGTGGCCAGTGCTTCCACTCTCAGGAGCACCAGAATCACTTGGTGTGTGGAGTACAAGAGGCTGCTGGCGTTTATAGGGTGAGCCTCCTGCAGATCCCAGAGCACTCTTAACACTGGCCGCCTCCTCTTACTAACTTATTTGGGGGAGGGGAGGCGATATTCTGATCCCGCAAGGCCACTTCCCTTAGGCAGTGTTTATCAGAGAATTCTAGACAGGTACTATATTTAGACCTTAAACGTAAAGGCTAAGAAAACATAGGTGTATTGGGGGCGCCTGGGAGGCGCAGTCGGTTAAGCATCCGACTTCAGCCAGGTCACGATCTCGCGGTCCGTGAGTTCGAGCCCCGCGTCAGGCTCTGGGCTGATGGCTCAGAGCCTGGAGCCTGTTTCCGATTCTGTGTCTCCCTCTCTCTCTGCCCCTCCCCCGTTCATGCTCTGTCTCTCTCTGTCCCAAAAATAAATAAACGTTGCAAAACAAAAAAAATAGAAAACATAGGTGTATTGGCCCTTTTTCAGTTGTCCAAGGTGAAAAAGCTAACTATTCTAAAGCAATTACTTTACCTAGAGTTTTGTGATCTATTTCTCTGCAGAAGTTATTCCAGGAGATATTGAACACATTGAAGGAGAAACTTGAAGTAGCTAAAAGCATATTGGCTGATGAGCAAGAAAGAATGGTGATGATTCAGGTCAGTGCTTATCTCGAGTCTTAGGGAATTACCTATAACGTTGGACAGCAAATAACATAAACAAAGTCAAAAGATGAATGACAAACCAGGAAAAATATTTGAAATCCATTGGTAGGAAAAGTGTTAATTTCTTTACGAATAAAGAACTCTGTAACATCAATAAGCAGAAGACTAGAAATTCAATAGATAAATGATCAAAGAAATGAGATTTTGCAGAAAAGGAAATGCAACTACCTTTTGAATACATAAGAAGATCCTGAACTTTTTTTATGGTAAGAAGAATACAAATTAACTCTTAAATTCGTGAAATGACATTTGTAATCCTTATTGGAAGATACTAATGATTGATAACAGTTTATAACAGTGCCATGGGCGAGTGAGCATCTCATGTTGTGTTGGTGGCCATGTAAATCCTGAAACCATTTATTATTTTTTTTAAGTTTATTTATTTTTGAAGGAGAGAGACACAGAATGTGAGTGGGGGAGGGGCAGAGAGAGAGGAAGACAGAATCTGAAGCAGGCTCCAGGCTCTGAGCTGTCAGCACAGAGCCTGATGCGGGGCTCAAACTGACAAACCGTGAGATCATGACCTGAGCCAAAGTCAGATGCTTAACCAACTGAGCTACCCAGGTGCCCCTCCCCCTTTTTTTAAAATTTGAATCCTAAAACCATTTAAAAGGCAGTTTGAGAATTACTGTCCAGAATGAGGGCTTGCTGTCTGTTATGCCCATGTTTCACTTCTGATTTAAAACCTTCTAACTCAAGCCTTTAACTCTATTCTGTGCCAGATATCCAGATTCTGACTCTTCTCTCCTTCAATTTTAAAGAAAATAAATGGCTAGTTGAAGATGATAGAGGAGAAGAATTGACTGACTCTGCAAGAACTTTTCAACTGATCCCCATTTTTTTCAGCCTTAACCACCATATATTCAAAAATAAAATATTGGGGTCCCACTCTTTGCCAGGGACTATACTAGGTGTTGGAGATTCAGTAGTAGGAGAGGGAAAAAAAATTGCCCTTGTGCAACTGACATTCTCATGGAAGTAAACCAAATAAGTAAAATGAATGTTACATGGTAAATGCTATACATTCAGGGAGGGGTGGGCGGAGGGAAGCACGATGGGATATACTTTGAAATAAAGTGATCAGGACCTTGTTCAGAAAGTGGCATTTGAGAAAACTCAAGCTGTTGAGGGATTGAGTTATCCTGTTTTGGGAAGAATCTGGTAGGTTCTTAGTTGGGGCTGGAAAGGCAGTGGAAGCTGATAGGTGAGATTAGAAGATAAAGGGGCCAAATCTATAGGGCAGCTGACTTTTTTTTTTTTTTATGTTTATTTATTTTTGAGGGGGAGAGAGACAGTGCCAGCAGGGGAGGGGCAGAGAGAGGAAGACACAAAATCTGAAGCAGGCTCCAGACGGAGCTGTCGGCACAGAGCAGGAAGTGGGGCTCAAACTCAAAAACCTAACCTTGAGAGATCATGACCTGAGCTAAAGTCCACTTAACCGAATGAGCCACCCAGACACCCCTAGGGCAGATGACTTTAAATGAAATAGGGAAGGGTTCCTTGGTGGCTTAGTCTGTTAAGCATCTGACTTCATTTCAACTCAGGTCATGATGTCAAAGTTCTTGGTTTCCAGCCCCGCATCAGGATCTGTGCTGGCAGTGCAGAGTCTGCTTGGGATTCTCTCTCTCTTTCTCTCTCTCTGCCCTTCCCCTGCTCTCTGTCTTAACCTCTCAAAATAAATAAATAAACTTAAAAAAATTTTTTTAAATGAAATAGGGAAACAAGAGGAAAGTTTTGAACAGAGGGGTGGCTTGATTGAACTTTCATTCTCACAGAAACACTGACTGCTGAGATAAGACAAGACTGTAGGAGGGTGAGAGCAGAGGTGGGATACTTGACAGGGGACTGTTGTAGTTATCAGGGACAGGTGATGGTGAACCAGGGGTTAGTGGTAGAGGTGGTGAGCAGTGGTTCGGTTCTTGATAAGTACTGACTGCGGAGTCTCATGAGATGAAATATCATTAAGCTGGCCACTCCCAGTGCCAGTCTGTAGCTCCAACTTCCAAGTGATACAGGCTTTCACATCCAACTTCTATTCAACATCTCTTTTGGGTGACTGATTGACTAATCAAAACCAGCATATCCAAAAACTGAGCTGCTGATACACTCCCTGCCTCTACAATCTATCCCTCCCTTGTTTTCCTGTTTTGGCAACTTCCTTCTTCCAGTTGCTTTATCTAACAACTTTGGTGTCACCCTACCATTTCCCTTTCCTGATACTCACTATCCAAAGCATCAGCCAAATCCATTTGCCCCACCTTGCAATTTTCCTCATCTCCCCCTCTTTGTCACTGTGATTGTAGATTCCTCAGTTTTCTAAGTCAGTTAACATGTGTTCATCTGCATTGCATGTTCTAAAATTATGTTGATGTTGGTTGATCTTGAAACTTTCTTTGCCCTCTGTATGTATGCATTTTGTTTCTTCCCTGTACTTGATATTCCCTTGTCTTTGTATAGGAGTTAGAGATGGAAAGTGACCATGAATATTTATCTCTGCTGTTTAACTTGAAGTCTCTTATCTATATCTGTGATGAAGGGAGAAGAGCAGGATTTTAAAGAGATGATTGAGTCTGAATATAGAATAAGGTTCCGGTTGATGGTTGAAGAGATGAACTTCCGGAGCCTACAAGACTGCGTATTCAACCCAAAGTTGAGGGAAGACCATCTGAATCAAGTGCTGGCGTTTGCCACAGAGCTGAAGGGGCAGTCCCAGGAAACGCTACAGGTGAGAGGTGGAAAACGGCACGCTCACAGTATTTGGGAAATGAGGGAAAGGGGAGCTGAACATTATGCCAATTCTAGAATGAGACATCCAGTGACAGCCACACGTACATTAAAAGAATGTATGTATTCAGCCAGCCGTTCTATTTCCGGTCACTTATCTTACAGATATACTTACATGCATATAAAAAGATACAAGGATAAGGGAATGCTGTAAAATTATTCCAGTATAGAGCCATGGTTTAGAGGTCATGTTTGAAGCCAGACTGGTGAAATTCCTACCTGGCTTCTGCTATTTACTAGTCTCTAAGTGGCTAGTCTAACCTATACATGTTTAACCTGAGACTCAGTTTCCTTAGCTATAAAGTGAAGAAAATACCTGTAGTTTTTATGCTATTGTGAGGATTGAATATGATAATCTACATAAAGCTCTTTAAATAGTGTTTGTACGTATTATGCAGTGGAGACTATTAGGCATTATTATTAACTGTAATGTTTATGATAGCAAGAGATTAAGTACAACCTATATCCATCAATACAGGACTCTCAAAATAGATTGTATTATGTACTTAAAATGGAATGCTCTTCAGCAGTTAGAAAAGATAACACAGCCGTATGTGTATGGATAAGAAATGCTCTCCAAGAACATATTATTTATTAATAAAAAACAAGTAGGGGCGCCTGGGTGGCTCAGTAGGTTAAGCGACCAACTTCAGCTCAAGTCATGATCTCACAGTTCGTGGGTTCGAGCCCCACTTCGGGCTCTGTGCTGACAGCTCAGAGTCTGGAGCCTGCTTCAGATTTCGTGTCTCCCTCTCTTTGCCCCTCCCCTGCTCACTCTCTGTCTCTCTCAAAAATAAACACTAAAAAATTTTTTTAAAGTAGGGTATAATATGCATCATTTGTGTTAAGAAGAAAAATAACATGAGCATGTACTCTTATGCCTAGATAAAGCATCTTTGCAAGGATAAAAAATGCCAGTAGCTTGATTCATTCTTTCTTATTAATTGATTATATTTTTAATTTCAAATCTTAATTTAATGAAGGTAATAGGAGACTTTCTGGACAAAACTGTACAGCAAAATAACGTGATCTGTTTTAGAGTCAGGTTGTCTTCTGTATAAGTGGACTATGTGCATGCCTTCCACATCAACACAAATATATTGTGTCAAAGAATCTAGCTTCTAGTGAGGTGTCCTTCTTGACACAGAGGAGCTGTCGGGCCATATCTACTTATATGTATTTCTGAAATGGCAGGAAGAAAAGTGCATTGAAGAGGTAGTTGAATTAGTGAATAAATGAGATTATCACTTGTAAAATAGTAATAAAGAGATGATTCTGCAGAGACTGAACGATTTGGGGAAAGAGAACATGAATAAACTGAAGGAGAGTGAAGGCCGGCTTTCGGGACACATCTGCAGCCTCCAAAAGATGACTGTAGAGCTGGAGAAGAAGTGTGGGAAATACACCCTAATGGTGCTCCAGGTAACATTCCAGAAATGATCTTCATTGCAGTATTTGAGAAATGAGAAGTGGACCGTGCTCATTAAGTGTCAATTCCAGAATATTCTATAATTTGCAAACATACATGAAGGCTGTGTAGCTTTTGGCAGTCACCAAAAAGCATTATGAATTATCTAAAACCCTGGTACAGGGGAGAGTTACTTCATGGTATGAATTCTCACCTTAAGACTATCAGTAATTAGTTTGAATTGAGATATCCCTTATTAGGGTGAATAATTGGTTAGTCGAATAATGACACATCAATACAATAGAATATTCTGCAACCAGAAAAAAAGAATGAAGCAACTCTATAGTGGTAAAAGGTATTTTCAGGGTATTTGATTGGAGTGGAAACATATGGAACCGCTTTTTTGTTTGGTTTTGTGGATACGTATATATGTATAGACATATGTTCGTTAACATTCACGGACTGACTTTGGCAAAATAAACGCAGAGATTGTAACACAAACATTGAGCAGTAACCTTGGAGAAACAAGGGTGAGACTTATTTGCATAGTATTGTATATTTTAAATGCATCACCTTTCAACTAGTAAATTATTATCTTTTTAAGACTTTATCCATATCCTGCTGCTGCTGGACTCATATTTGCAATGGGAGTGCTCTTATTTGAGAAACACTTACTGATAAACTGTTGGGTTCTATTCTAGAGCCCAGTCCCAGACAGTTAAAGTAGGTGTGGCTCAGTTATGCTCAGCTTCTGACCCAGCTTCCCCCACCGTCCCCAGTTTAGCAAGCCCTTGCACCTGCTCAACTCTTGCCATTGACAGTATAGAAAGCAAGTAGATGGGCAGAGTTTGAAATGATGACTATTCTGGATAAGATGACTGAGGTGAGGAATGGAAAATATGTCCCTTGGGAAAGGTAAATCAAAACCACAGTGAGGGACACCTGGATGGCTCAGTCATTTAAGTGTCCACCTCTTGATTTCAGCTCAGGTCATGGTCTCATGGTTCATGGGATCGAGCCATGCTGTCAGTGCAGAGCCTGCTTGGGATTCACTCTCTCTCTCTCTCTCTCTCTCTCTCTCTCTCTCTTTCTCCCCCACACACTCCCTCTCCCCCTCTCTCCCTGTCTCCCTCTCCCTCCCTCCCTTTCTCCTCTCTCAAAAATAAACATTTAAATAAAAAACTACAATGACATAGACCCTCTCAACTGTTAGAATGACTATCATCAATAAAAGACAATGGGTGCTGGTGAGGATGTGGTGAAAAGGGAGTACTTAAACATTGTTGGTGGGAAAGTAAATTGGTCCAACCGCTGTAGAAAACAATATGGAAGTATTTCAAAAAATGAGAAATAGATCTACCATATGATCCAGCAATTCCCTTTGTGTGCCTATACCCAAAGGAAATGAAAACAGAATTTCAAAGGGATACACATACTCATGTTTGGAAACAACCCAAATGTCCATTAACAGATAAATGAATGAAAAAGGTATGGTACATATACATGATGGAATATTACTGAGCCATGAGAAAGGAAAATATCCTCCCATCTGTGATAACATGGATAGACTGTGAACACATTGTGCTTAAGCAAGATAAGTCAGAAATACAACTATTGTACAATATTGCTTATGTATGGAATCTAAAAAAGTTAAACCTATTTAAAAAAACAAAAGTAAAAGGGTACTTACTGGAGAATGGAATAGGGTGGCAGATCGTTGATAAGAGTGATGGTGTTTAAGGGCACAAACTTGTAATAAATAGTAATAAACAATAGAGATCTAATGCGTGGTATAATGAATATATAAAACAATATTGTATAATAATTGTATGATGTGATAAATTTTGTATTATAATTGTATGATGTGATAAATTTTGCAGTCATTACATCATGACCTGAGCCAAAGTCGGACACTTAACCACACAGGCACCCCAAGCATCTGGACTCTCCATCTCGGCTCGGGTCATGATCTCATGGTTTGTGAGTTCAAGACCCACATCAGGTTCTGCGCTGACAGTGCAGAGCCTGCTTGGAATTCTCTCTCTCCCTCTGTCTCTGTCTCTGTCTCTCTCTCTCTCTCTTTCAAAATAAATAAACCTTAAAAAAAAGTTTTAAAAGAAGGAAAGAAAGACATCCAGATTAAATATAAATCTTGTCAAGACATCATCTGACTCAGCAGGTTCTAAATTCCATGTAAAATGACTATATAGTCCCTGAATAATAAAACTAAGAATATTAAAACAAAAACCCAAATAGTTACCTTGGGAATATAACTGTGATTTTAAGTATTTTTTCTGACTTCTACCATTCAGTGTTAAAATTTGGTATCTGATAATTAGTACCATGAAGCTGAGGAAATTATGTAGAAATCGAGTTTCATTATGAGAAGATATTTTCAGGGGTACAACTCACAAGAGGCGTGGCTCAGATACTAACCTTATCTCTTTTTCACCCTGCAGAATGCAGGATCTTCTTTGAAAAGGTAAGTTTTCATTTTGGAAACATTGGGGTGGGAGTCAAGGTCTGATACACGAGCACCCAGGAGTAGGGATGTTGGGGTAAGGATCGGGAGGTCATGTAACAAGATCCATCCTCTGAATAGTGGGGGGCCTGGCGTCTGCACAGATAACAGGCTGTCCTTTTTTTAATAGGAGTGAGTCACTACTGCTTCAGTGTCTGGAGCAAGCCCAAATCACGGACCTGAGTTTATGCCAAGTAACAGGAATGAGCAGAATGCTCAAAGTTCTGCAAAGTAAGTCGACACACCTCCATGATTACAGGGCACTTGACTTTGTATTGGAAAATCCAGCGAACATCCTACCATAAATACAAGTAGATTCCAAAGAGCTTAAGGATTTAAAAAGACTGGAGAGTTTAATAATGCTACACACATTGGATAGTTATCAAGAAAATAATTGTATGCTCTTATGTTGAAAGGCTCTCCTGTGCAAATCCTTTCCCAGTTTTCAACCCTGAAACATGATTGCAAGAAGATTTCAATTAAAAAAAAAAAAATTAAACTTCTAGGGGAAAAAATGTCAACATGTATAATGAAAGATTTCTATCTCCTGCCCCACTGCCTTTTCTGGAATGTCCTGCAGGTGGATTCATACGGTAGGTAGCCTTTTGAGTCTGGCTTTTTTCACTTAGCGTAAAGCATGAGAGGCATATCCAAGTTTGTTGTGTGTATCAGTAGTTTATTCTTTTTTGTTGTTGTGTTGTACTCCATTGTATGAATAGACCACAATTTATTCTCTTGCAGTTCCATGGCCACTTGAGTTATTTCTAAATATATGCCATAAATATTTGCTTAGGGAGTTTTAAGTGGACATGACTTCATTTCTCTTGGTTGCATATCTAGGAGAGGGACTGTAAAATTTGTTTTCCAAATTGGCTGTGCCATTTTGCATTCCCACTGTTAATGTATGAGATTCAGTTGCTCTACATCGTCATAAGCATTTGGTAGTGTCACTTTTTTTTTCTTTAAAGCTGACCTAATAGATATGTAGTTATATATCACTTTAAATTTTAATTTGCATTTCTGAAATGACTAGGGATGTCGAGCATATTTTCATGTTTATTTGTACTTTATTATATCTATTTGAAGTATATCTATAAACATTTTGCCTATTTTTAAAATTTTGTTGTATATTATTGAGTTTTGTGATTTCTTTATATTTTCTGATTAATATTTACCAGTTCTTTATCAGACACGTTTTGCAAATATTTATTCCACTCTGTGATTTATATTTTCTTCTTTTATTAAATTTTTAATTTTAATTCCAATGTTGTTAGCGCACAGTGTTTTATTAGTTTCAGGTGCACAAGTAGTGATCCAACAAGCCTGTACATTACTCAGTGCTCATCATGAGAAGTGTATTCTTATTCCCCATTGCCTGTTATACCCCTTCCCCGACCTGCGTCCCTCTGGTAACCATCAGTTTGGTTCTCATAGTTAAGAGTCTGTTTTTCAGTTTGTCTTCTTTTTGTTCATTTGTTCTGTTTCTTAAATTCCACATGAATGAAATCATGGTATTCGTATTTCTTTGACTTGCTTATTTCACTTAGCATTATAGTCTTTATTTACATCCATGTTGTTGCAAATAGCAAGATTTCATCCTTTTGTGTGGCTGACTGATATTCCATTGTGTATATCTACCACTTCTTTACCCATTCATCTGTTGGTGGACACTTGGGTGGCTTGTATATCTTGATTATTGCAAATAATTTTGAAATTCAGCTTACCAACTTTTTTTTCTGTTATGGTTTGTGCTATTTGTGTGCTAAGAAGTATTTTAGTATCCAAATAAAGATTTTTTTTTTTCTTGAAGCATTAGCTCTTACATTTATGTCTGTTATTCTTTTGGAGTCATATGTGTGTATGACTCAGGATCTGGTATAACTCCCCACCCGCTCCTTTTTTGTTCATGTATGTATCCTTTTTTGTTCATGTTGTTCCAGCATTATTTGGTGAAGATATTATTCATTAAATTTACTTAGCACCTTTGTTGGAAATCAGCTGGCATGTTTAAGCAGGTCTATATTGACTCTAATAGGTCCATTGATCACTGTGTTTTTCCTTTTGCTAATACAACACTCTTGAATGTGTACTCTGTAGGAAGTCTTAAAATTGGCATGTGAGTTTTCCAAATTTGTTCTTATAAAAATAATTTTGCCTACTTTAGATCCTTTGCTCTTTCACATAAATTTTAAAATCAACTTGTTGGGTTCTACAAAAAAAAACCTGAGATTTTAAATGGTGTTATATTGAACGTATAGATTAATTTAGGGATAAGATGACATATTTCTTTTTAGGTTTGCTTCACTCAGCAATGTTTTGAAGTTTTCAGCAAACAAATATCATGCATATTAGATGGGTCTCTAAGTATTTTATAGTTTTTAGTTCTTATACACACTTCTAATTGAAATTTTATTCATTTCTAGTTTATTGCTTATATATAAAAATAATTTGTATATATTGACATTGCATCTATGACTATGCTAAACTCATTCAGAGCTGGTGGCTTTTTTATAGATTCTTTGGGATTTTCTGCAAAGAGAGTCAGGTGCTCTATTAATACAGGAAGTTTTATTTCTTTACAATATGTAATCCTTTCTGTATTTTTCTCACCTTGTACTGGTGCTATGACCTCAAATATAATATCACATAGGAGCACTGAGAAACATTTGCCTTGTTCTTGATCTTAGGGTGAAAGAAAGCATTAAGTCTTTCACCTTGAACTTTTCATTAGCTGTAGGTTTTTGTAGTTGCCTTTCATCAAGTTAAGGAAGTTCTCCCTCTATTCCTGGTTTGCTAAAACTTTGTATCGTGAACAAATGTTGAATTTATTAGATGCATATTTTTTCTTCATATATTAATATGGTAAATATATTTTTTCATATGTTGGCCCAGCCTTGCATTCCAGGAGTAAACCTGGTTATGATGTTTCATCCATTTTATATATTGCTGGATTCAATGTGCTAATACTTTAAAGAATTTTGGTATTTAGGGTACTGAGGCATATTGATATATAGCTTTCTTATAATTGTCCATAGACACTTCAGTTTATTTATACAACACCCAGTGCTCATCCCAACAAGTACCTTCCTCAATGCCCATCACCCACTTTCCCCTTTCCCCCACCCCCCCATCAACCCTCAGTTTTTTCTCAGTACTTAAAAGTCTCTTATGGTTTGCCTCCCTCCCTCTCTGTAACTTTTTTTTCCCCTTCCTTCCCCTCCCATGGTCTTCTGTTAAGTTGCTCAAGATCCACATATGAGTGAAAACGTATGGTATCTGGCTTTCTCTGACTGACTTATTTCACTTAGTATAATACCCTCCAATTCCATCCACATTGCTGCAAATGGCCAGATTTCCTTCTTTCTCATTGCCAAGTAGTATTCCATTGGATATATAAACCACAATTTCTTTATCCATTCATCAGTTGATGGACATTTAGGCCCTTTCCATAATTTGGCTATTGTTGAAAGTGCTGCTATGAACATTGGGGTACAAGTGCCCCTATGCATCAGCACCCCTGTATCCCTTGGGTAAATTCCTAGCGGTGCTATTGCTGGGTCATAGGGTAGGTCTATTTTTAATTTTTTGAGGAACCTCCACACTGTTTTCCAGAGCAGCTGCACCAGTTTGCATTCCCACCAACAGTGCAAGAGGGTTCCCGTTTCTCCACATCCTCTCCAGCATCTATAGTCTCCTGATTCGTTCATTTTAGCCACTCTGACTGGTGTGAGGTGGTATTTCAGTGTGGTTTTGATTTGTATTTTCCTGATGAGGAGTGACGTTGAGCATCTTTTCATGTGCCTGTTGGCCATCTGGATGTCTTCTTTAGGGAAGTGTCTATTCATGTCTTCTGCCCATTTCTTCACTGGATTATTTGTTTTTTGGATGTGGAGTTTGGTGAGTTCTTTATAGATTTTAGATACTAGCCCTTTATCCCATATGTCATTTGCAAATATCTTTTCCCATTCCGTTGGTTGGCTTTTAGTTTTGTTGATTGTTTCCTTGGCAGTGCAGAAATTTTTTATCTTGATGACGTCCTAATAGTTCATATTTGCTTTTAATTCTCTTGCCTTTGGAGACGTGTCAAGTGAGAAATTGCTGTGGCTGAGGTCAGAGAGGTTTTTTCCTGCTTTTTTCTCTAGGGTTTTGATGGTTTCCTGTCTCATATTTAGGCCCTTCATCCATTTTGAGTTTATTTTTGTGTATGGTGTAAGAAAGTGGTCTAGTTTCATTCTTCTGCATGTTGCTGTCCAGTTCTCCAAGCACCGTTTGTTAAAGAGACTTTTTTTCCCATCAGATACTATTACCTGCTTTGTTAAAGATTAGTTGGCCATACATTTATGGGTTCAATTCTGGGTTCTCTATTCGATTCCGTTGGTCTATGTGTTTGTTTTTGTGCCAGTACCATACTGTCTTGATGATTACAACTTTGTGGTAGAGGCTAAAGTCTGTGATGCCTCCCACTTTGGTTTTCTTTTTCAACATTACTTTGGCTATTCGGGGTCTTTTGTGGTTCCATACAAATTTTAGGATTGTTTGTTCTAGCTTTGAGAAGAATGCTGGTGCAATTTTGATTGGGATTGCATTGAATGTGTAGATAGCTTTGGGTAGTATTGACATTTTAGCAAAATTTATTCTTCCAATCCATAAGCATGGAATGTTTTTCCATTTCTTTGTATCTTCTTCAATTTCCTTCATAAGCTTTCTATAGTTTTCAGCATACAGATCTTTTACATCCTTGGTTAGGTTTATTCCCAGGTATTTTATGGTTCTTGGTGCAATTGTGAATGGGATCCGTTTCTTTATTTCTCTTTCTGTTGCTTCATTATTCGTGTATAAAAATGCAACCAATTTCTGTACATTAATTTTGTACCCTGCGACTTTGCTAAATTTGTATATCAGTTCTAGCAGGCTTTTGGTGGAGTCATAGACACTTTAATTTTCATTTCTAGATAATCTGTTTTGTTCTTTGTCAAATCCATTTGGTCTTGCTTTTTAGCTTTTCTATATCCTGTAGATATTTTTAAGCTTTTCTTTTGTCTTCAAACTTGTAAGCAAAAATTATTTTAGTTCAGTGCCTGGTAATTCCAATATCTAAAGTTATTCAGGTTTATTTCTGCTAATCTCAATAGTGCTTTCTTGGGGCGCCTGAGTGGCTCAGTTGGTTAAGCGTCCAACTTTGGCTCAGGTCATGACCTCACGGTTTGTGAGTTCGAGCCCTGCGTCAGGCTCTGGGCTGACAGCTCAGAGCCTGGAGCCAGCTTCAGATTCTGTGTCTCCCTCTGTCTGCCCCTCTGCTGATTGCACTCTGTCTCTCGCATTTTCTCAAAAATAAACATTAAAAACAAATTTAAAAAAAAAATAGCGCTTTCTTACTCTGAGTATGTGTTTGATTTTTTTAAACAGAAAGTTTTGCTTTTTTCCTTGGGTATTATTTTTAGAAATTCTTTGAGTTCAAAAATGAATATATGTGTTATTGTAGAGAGAGTCCGCATATGTTTCTGCCCATCTTCTGGAAATACTAAAAGTCTGGGACAACTTGTATTTAAATGTAAAGGCTTATGGCTTTTAAGACCACCTAATAATATGAATGAGGCCTAAACTCCAGAAATTTAAGTGCATTTGGCATCAAAACTTTCTGCTGGATTAGAAATTAGAGTAAGAAATAAGGAACTACTCCAGGTTTATGCTTTAGCAACTGAAGAAGTAAGTATGCTGTTAACTGAAGTAGAAACTAGAAAGGGGTAGTTTTGAAGTTCCATTTTGGGCACAGTATGTGTTAAATGCCTGTGTTATTTCGAACTGGTATTTCGCAACTTCTCCATGAAGTAAGCCATGAACATATAGAAGATACTTAAAACTGAGGCTAGGTGAAGTAACCTGGGGAGAAAGAGTGCATGTAGTGAAAAGGACGACCCACCATTTAGCCCTGAGAAACGGTTGAGGAGAAAGAGATAAAGAGAAGGAACAGTTTGAGGTATGAAGGCAAGTGTTACTTTCATCCAAGTATAAGAAATCACATTGAGCTTTCTTGTTCTCAGCTTGATTTTTTTTTTTTTTTCTGGAGGATTCCTTCAGGTCTTCTAGCCTCTGCTAATATGTTCTTTTGATTTACTCAATATCAAGGGCCTGCTGGCAACGATTTATAGGCATCCGGGTCACACTCTGGTGATATTTAAGATGAGAGCAATTCAGTTACAGGGAATCACAGCCAGTCACAGGGAAAAGCCTGATCTGTTAGGAGATTCTGATGATTCTGTAGGGGAATAGATCTTGGAGTTCCAGGCTTGGAGATCTTCAGAGGAGTAGAGATGGGTCCCAGGTGATACCTAAGTAGGATTGGATGCCATTTTTACAGCCTGCTCAAATTCCTTTCTGGTTTGACAGGTACTTCCAAACCTCTGTGTGCTCCATTATTTGTTCTTCCTCCTCAGATTGCATCTCCTTGCATTATCTCACTTTCTTCTCTGGTGTCCACTTCTTGAAACAAAGCTCAGAGGTTACCTGTCCTGAACTCTTGGATTGCCTCTTCCATATCTGTGCCTGCAACAAGAGCCCACTCATTGGCAAGCCTCTGCATGTTAGAAATAGTCTGTGGTGTGGGCATGGACAACTCTCACTGAGTTTAACTGAGTTTCTCTCTCCCTGCAGGAGCTGTCACTTTGGATCCTAAAACAGCTAATCCCTGTTTGGTCTTATCTGAGGATCTGAGAAGCATGCATCTCAGAAATGTCCAGCAGGACGTGCCTCGCAGCCCAGGAAGATTTGTCTTCAGTGCCACCGTGTTGGGTGTGGAAAGCTTCACCTCAGGGAGGCACTACTGGGAGGTGGATGTGGAGAAGGCCACCAAGTGGCAGTTGGGGGTATCTGAAGATTCTGCCAGCAGACATGGTAGTCTACCCACCGCTTCGGGAAATAAAGTCTTGCTCATGGGTTCTTTGATGGGAACCAATTATACCTTCTGGGCCTTTCCCCCTCTGAAGAGGGTCTCCTTGAGAGGAGAGCAGATGCACAAAGTTGGAGTCTTCCTAGACTGTGAGTCTGGGCAGATATCCTTCTATGATGTGGCAAACAGATCCCTCATTTATAATTTCTCTTCCCTCACCTTCCAAGGAGCTCTCAGGCCCATATTTTCTCTTTGTATCCCAAGTGGAGTCACAAATTCAGACTCACTTAGCATTTGCCTTCCTCCCGTTTCTTCTTGTGATGTTACTGTTAGCCCAGTCTTCCTTGGCATGAAATCTAAGAGGGGGCAGAAGTAAAGAGTTTGACTTTGTAAAAGAATCTACATAAAGTAATCCAATAAAAGATTTCTCACACTTGAGTTGGAATCTAGTTCATTATCCCAGAGTTTTTGCATTCATGTGGCTTTCAACACCTATTTAGTGGCAGAGGTTACATTGAAACTGAGTCATGAATGATAATAACGGAAGGGCCCTACTAATTAGAACAATAAATGCATATGCAGCATAAAATTGGGAACTTAGAGAAGTAATACAGCCTGAACTCTATAGGACTAAGTTAAGGACTCTAGCGACTTCTGAAAACACAAGTAGATATAATCAAGACTTTAGATTTGAGGACATCATCACAGTGACAGGTGAAATGAAGACATCCTTTGATCCTATTACTGGCAGTGTCAAGACTTCCTGACATCGTTCTAAACAGAGAACTCGATTTCCCCGGGTACTTTATCTGAGTGGGGAGGAGGTATTGCAGAAAATGTGAATATTTTAAAATTATTTTTGCCAGTATTCTACTTTCTTACAAGGATAATTAGATTTCTTATAAGAAGCCTGATAATTCAATGCTTCAAGATACACAAAGTCAAGAAAAGTCTTTGCACATCTTCACAGCAATAAGTCTTGGGGGAGGAGGCACATGGGTGGTTAAGCATCCAACTTCAACTCGGGTCATTGTCTCAGGGTTTATGAGTTCAAGCCACTTTGGATGTGATGTTCCCCTCTCTGCCTTCCCCATCCCCTCATGCTCTCTCTCTCTCTCTCGAAAACAAACATTAAAAAAAGAAAAAAATACTGTTCATGTACAGTAGCAGGTTTACAAATTTGATTTATCCTAAAATCACCTGAGGAGTTTTTTTAAATTATCTGGGGCACCTCGGTGGCTCAGTCAGTTAAGTGCCCGACTGGACTTTGGCTCTGGTTATGATCTCACGGTTTATAAGCTAGAGCGCTGCACTGGGCTCTGCACTGACAGTAGAGAGACTACTTGGGATTCTCTCTGCCTCCCTCTGTCTCTAAGATAATAAAATAAAAAATATGAATAAGCCACCCCTCCTGAAACACACTAATTACATCAAAATCTTGGGTTAGAACCCAGGCATCATTTTTCCAGAGCTGTCTGGGCGGTTACAATATGCAGCCAAGATTAAGAAGAAAATTAGTAAAAGCAAGAAACAAAACAGCTGGTTTGGTCGGTGGCTATAGCCTTTTGTGTGGCTTGCAATTCTAAGTCTTAAAACGTAAAGACATGGTGATAATACTGGGGAGGTAGGCTATTTGGTTTACAGATGAGAGTAAGCTTTGCATGGCATCTAGTGACAAGTGAGTGTGCACGGTTCATGTGACTGGGATTGCCAACCATACTGCTGTTTTAGGAAAATTGTTGGCTGGTAAGATATAATTAGCAGTTGCTTTAAGAAACTGAATGTCTTGGATACCTGGGCTAAGTGAGAGGAAGGCTATCTTGGGTCATCAGAGGAGCCTCCAGTGATTTGAAACACCTAGGATTATCCCACCACACCGGAACGATATCGCTACCCTTAAAACACTTTGCATATGGTTAAGTTTTTTGCCCAGGGTACATTTAAGTTAAAAATCCAGTTTCATTCTGTAGTTATAGCTTGGAAATAGTGCTCTACAATGTGTAGCAAAAATCAAGCTGTGAGGCTCTTTATAGCAGAACTACTGATACCTTTCTGGGTTAAGAATTAAGGGAAGGCTCACAGCTGCTACCAATCTAGACCTACTCCTACCTTCAGTTGAGAGTCAGGTCAGGCTGCTTGAAATAATCTATAAGGGGCTAAAAGAAGGAAAGGTAAGTGACCTCACTGCAGTTAATTTTCTTGATCTTGTATAAAGCAAGAAAAGGATAAAGAGAAGATAAAGAATTCATGGGGAAGTCATGGGGAAGGTTCTGATTTCTTGGGTTTCCTGCTTATTGTGTGATAAACATTGTCCATCAGTAGTACATGGAAGGTAAAAAGCACATAGACGGGGAATGTAAAAAGACTGAGGTCACAATTTAGTTGTGTCCTGACAAATTGGAAAGTATGCAAGAGAATGGGAAATTTGCCCTGAAAAGCACTAAGTGTGACATTGGAAATTTACGCCCACAGGAGAGGAAAGAATTCTCAGCAGCAATAGATGATGAATGTGGTAGGATGACAAAAAGGATATTGAATTTAAATATTACATATTAAAATAATTTAAGTTTCTAATATGCTATCTGCAAGGTAAGGTTCCAAATATTTTGTATGTATCATCTGGATCTTTTGACTCTAAGAGGTAGATGCTTGTATTTTTAATTTACAGAGACAAAAATTTGCTAGAAATCACCAAATAGTAACACAATCTCTTAAACAGGCTATTTAATCTTTCCACCCACTCGGTTTGTCTCTCCCTAAAGGTATTCAGTCAGATAACTAGGATTGACTGGAAGGGAAGGTGGGGGAAGTCAAAGCCTGATAAAATGTAAAAGTGAAATTCACATTTCTTAAAAATAATTTTACCTCATGTATTTGTATGGTAAATTTTTTAATTAAAAAATAGATTACGACTTAGGTGAATATTTTTGTTTCTGAGTATTTTTATGAGCTTTGTGTTTATTCTAATGAACACTCTCCGGTCAGCTAAAGATACCCTGCATTGTGTTTCCTGTTTCAGATAGAACTATGTGGTCATTCCAGAAACCAGTGGATTTTCTGTTTGAAAAAGAGGGTGGACCTCAGGGTCAAAGGGTACTTGTTGCAATCTCCTTAACTCTTGTTCTTTGGCCTGTGAAATTTCTGAAGCTAAAAGCTATTCCTACATTGGATGTTGAAATTCAGAACTTCAGAGGTGAGTGAATTTTAGTCCAGGGACTGTACATGTGAATTTTCTTTGAGAATATCCTAGTCTTTTAAAAAATTTTTTTAATGTTTTTATTTATTTTTGAGACACAGAGAGAGCATGAGCAGGGGAGGGGCAGAAAGAGAGGGAGGCACAGAATCCAAAGCAGGCTCCAGGCTCCGAGCTGTCAGCACAGAGCCTAATGCGGGGCTCGAACTCACAGATGTGAGATCATGACCTGGGCTGAAGTCGGACAATTAACCGACTGAGCCATGCAGGTGCCCCTATCCTATTCTTCATTATGGAGTTTGGTGGCTTGTTTTAGAGGGAAAGGGAGAGATACTACTTTCCTGGGTTGAGTAATTTAGGGAATTGGAGAAGGTGTGTGACATGCTTCACCTCTTTAAGACCAAAGTCTCTTTTCAAAAACTTGAGAAAAAGACATGTGAGTATCCATCAAGAATATCTTCCCCACCTTCCGAGCCCACTACATTCCCAAGTGTGCCAACTTCTTAGGCATCCCATGCTTCATGTAAGCTTCATGCTTCACTTTGTTTCAAATTACTTAGGGGTCATCACTGACCCTTTTACTTTGTTCCCATTCTACATTCAATCCATCACCAAGTACTTCTATATATATATCCTAATTCAAACATTTTTTTTTTTAACCATCTTTCCTCTTTCCACACTAGTTCTTGTGGCTTGTCTTTCATTTAAACTACTGTGGTGGCCTTCTGACACATTCCTTCCCCTCTTATCTTCCTCGGTCTACACTCCACAAAGAAAGACCTTCCCTGAACATTCTATCCAATCCTCACTCTTCCTCTTACATTACTTCCTTTATAGCAACAGTAATTCCCTGGATTCTTCTTTAATTTATCTATCTTCTCTCTCGGGAATGTAATCTCCACAATGGCAAGGGCTTTGAATGAATGGAGAACAGTACAATCAACATATATCACTATATTCCAGGTACTTTACATGAGAGAACAAAACACAGATCCCTGACATCGATGGGCAAATAAGACAGTTTGACATTGGAGCTTTAGAATATAATGTTGTCTAAGGAACTCTCTAAAAATGGCTTTTATTTTGTTTTCTCAATAGGATAGCTAGTAATGAAACAGAGTTCTCTAAAATCCTTTCCTCATGATCCAGTGACCATCTGGTTTTTCCAGGCAGGTTTCTGAATATGATTTAAAAAATCAGAGCTCAATTTTTTTCTGACCCAATAGTAGACTGACTTTCCAGCTCAGATATAAAGCCTGAGATGAATATGCGGTATGGGGAGTTGGATACTTGCTTCAAATAAAAGAATCCATTGGGGTTAAATCTTTTCAATCACTAAGAACAGATCTTTGCACAACAGTTTATTCTTGTGGCACTGATGGAATATAGTAATTCTGGCCTTAGGAGGGCAAAGGTCACAAAAAGGGTCTGCAAAAGAGAAGGCTATAGCTACTCATAAAAATGGATCATTGTAGGTTAAGATTTTTGTACTAACTGGAAATCCCTTTAGCTCATGATGGCTGCTCTGAGAAATTCCCCTGTAGCTTTAACATGAGTCTCAAAAAACAAGGCATTCTCGAGAGTCCTGTTTGGCTAATGGTTTCTCTCTCTTGAAGCATTTGCAGTTCCTCTCTTTGGTTATGTTTCTCTAAATTAGCGTTCCTATACAAGGTTTAAAACTCTCCTTTCATTTTAAAAACTAGGTTGAAGAGAAGATAAACATATATGCGTATACACGTATATAAAGACAGACATATGATCACTAGCTACTTCATATCTGAGTGATTTTATTCCCCCAGTAGAAGGTTCGTGGCTTCTTTTTGACAATACAGCCATACTTTTATAGAATATAACATAATTAATACATTTTCCCTTTGGAAAAGTTGTCTTATTTACTGCTGTCTCACCTTGAACACTGTGAATGTCCCACAGGAGCCTCTCATTAAATATTGGTGAATGGACTTCTTGTTAAAAAATGAATGGACTTTTAATGTGTTGGTTGTGGTGAGACACCTTATTGAAAAGAGAGAAAAGAAGTTAAAGCTTGAATACTGAAGAGTGAAACCCAGGCCCCTAGATGGCTTCTAGAATGCTGGGCTCAGGTTTATCCCTTGTCCCAAGAAAGACTGTTAAACTAAGAGGAAAGACCTGGTGTTTGTTGTCCCACCTAGTTTCCCAGTCATCTTTTAAGTACCCTAATCATAGATAAAAATGAACCACAAATGATTTAAGAAAAATCTGGAATGTGGTAGACAAAGACCAACAGTAAGAAAGTGGAATTTGGAGGAAAACCTAAAACCATTAATTGCCTCAGAAATGAAAAGATATTCTAGAAATACTATGTATATGTAAACAAAAAAAAAATGAAGAACTTTATAGTTCTTACAGTAATGAAATTCAGTAAGAAGTTTGGAAGAAAAAAAGATGGAAATATTCCAGAGAGGAAAGCAAGAAGATGAAAAATAGTTGAAAAGGATAAATGTAATCCAGGATTAAGAGAACAGAGAAAGTGGAGGGGAGGAGAATTTCAAACACATTTTAAATTGATGGATTTTACATTGAAAGAGTCCCTCATACCAACGTGATGAATGAAGGCATCCACAGCAAGGTGGAACATTATCAGGGATATCTCTGAATATCAGAGATGAAGAGATGAGTCTAACCACTTCCAGGAGGAGAGAAAATAGGTAACACAAAATCAAAATCAGAATGGCTTCGTACTTAACATCAATACTGGAAAATAGAAGTCAAAGGAGTAATGCCTTTCCCAGTTCTGCAGAGAAATGCTTCCAACTTACATTCCATACCTAGCCAAATTATCAGTTGAGCTTAGCTCTTTGCTTGCTAAGCCATCATAGAATGTGCTCCATTACAATGAGGGAGTATACTGTGAAAGAAAGAATTTCAGAAGTGGTAAATGCAACATAGGAAAGAGGTAAGGGAATTACCAAAATGCTGGTGAAGGAGAAAATTCCCAGAATATCAGCAACAGCTTGCCCAAAGTAGAACAGAAGATTCACAGAAAGATGTGGAAAAAATCATTGGAACTGATTATTTGATAGATGTTTGACTATTAAGAGCTTTATACCTCCATAGGAAAGTTTAAGGGATGAGTTAGTGACTGGTACATTTGAAAAGTAAGGAAAGAAAACAGGGAAAATGAGGCAGGTAAGTCTAAAGAAAATAGTGTTGATTAATGAAGAGTATTTATATTTGCTCAGCTGAAGGATATTTCTTGGGTCACAAAGTACACAATGAAAATTGATATAATCAAATGTCGGTATGATTATATTAGAATGATGAGGGAGGGAAAGTTTGTGGGGATGGGGGTAATGTAAATTCTGATTTCTTAGGGTAGGGAGCTACTGATAATGCCTAAAAATAAAACATTAAGAACTATGTAAATTCTGGGGCACCTGGGTGGCTCAGTCAGTTGAGCTTCCGACTTCGGCTCAGGTCATCATCTCACAGCTTGTGAGTTTGAGCCCCGCGTCAGGCTCTGTGCTGACAGCTCAGAGCCTGGAGCCTGCTTCAGATTCTGTGTGTCCTTCTCTCTCTGCCCCTAGCCCACTTGCATTCTGTCTCTGTCTGTCTTAAAAATAAACATTAAAAAAATTTTTTAAAGAACTATGTAAATTCTATAAGTCCTGAGTTGAGTGTATCTAGGTAGCAGGAATGGAGGGAAGTAGAGGTGTTGGACCTATAATTTTCATGTTGATTTTTAAAAATTATAATCCTTGTGGCTCATCTTGATCTTACGAACTACAGTATTTATTTGCAAAAGAAAATGTAAAACGCTGGATATTCTCCACTTATTCAGTGGTATACTATAATTCCTTTAAACAACCAGAAATTTAATCTCACAGGTTACCTGGAATATCAGATTATTTCTATGACAATTATAAAAGGAGGGATTTTTTAAAGTATTCTGTCTGCAGTGTTATCAAGACCTTTGGAGCTCAGGAGAAAAATATGTATAATTCCAAAACACGGCAAAACGTGCACACTTCAATTTCCCAATTTAAGGAGGAAAATAAGAAACAAACCAATAAGAGTAAGGAGGCTAGGCGGTGAAGACCCAGGGAGCTCCCCAAGCAAGACCGAATGCTGGAAGATAAAGTGAAAATTTGGTAAAGATAAACCAACTATCAACTGCTGCAGGAATGCAAAAGTCCACACTTAGGACAAACATAATAACATTAAAGTCTAACAGAAAATCATCCTGGTAAGAACATATCTAAAGAAACAAACAAACAAACAAACAAACAACAACAAAAAAACACATGGAGATGTTCCAGCTAGGATTTGGTGCAGAGACCAGTGTTCAGCTAGCTACTGGTTACTTTGTGAGTGATTTTGTCCTCCACCAACACTGCAGTGTGCCCTTAAACCTGTGTCTAACAAAAAACTTGTGCTTTTTAGGCTAACGTTTTCCAAGTTCGGTAGCTGTCCCAGAGTAGTAAGCCCTGGTTTGAATCCTGGATGCATGGGAATTGTTTTAAATATTTAAAATTAATCAAATGAACTTATTAATCTTAATTAATATGATGCAACATATTCATGCAACCTAATGTTACTTATATTAAGTGAATAGCAACAATTAACTAATATGTCATAAATTAATAAACTGACAATGGTGGGAATGCCAGGGTCTGCCAGACCCTCAGAATAACAGGCGACTGAGACCAATAAATCTGAGTGCTCACTGGCTTTTCCTTTCCCCCAGGGTAAGGATGTGTTCTGATCCTTTCTGTACCAGGTAGGTCCCAATGTTTGTAGAATTTCTAGAAGTGGAAATATTGCAACCAAATTGTGTACTATCGTTGAATGGTAATGTAAGCATTGCATATAAAGTGTCTGTGATTCAACTTCAAACTACACTTTCGGGATCTATCATGAGACTTGTACAAAGAATGTCAGTAGCAACTAGAAGATGCACCAAGATACCTCCTCTTGCTCTGTGTGGCCCTCTTCAGTGAAGTTTATCTACCACGGATAAAAGCAATCGGGGAATGTCATCTGATCTTTCGAGGGGTTTGTGCCTCTGTTTCTGTGTGTGCAATGCCCTCTCTCTGCCATAACTACATGAGTAACCAGAAGCTCTGAACCCTCTGCAACCCCCATAAACAGAGTGGGAATCTGAGACTGATTTGCTGCCCAGCAACCTGAAGACTAGATCATGTTCTTTCCACCCTTTGCCACCCTCCATCCATTCTCCCCTCCCTTTCTTTCTCAACATGTTGCCTTTGTCATAAGTGGGGTCTTTCACCTATCCAGATGGTGGTTGTAGTTCTAGGTATGCATCCAAACAAGAGCATCCAAAGTGGGGGGGGGGGGAGGAGTATCTATTTTTGAGATTCTCTCAGGATTACAAAGACCTACCCACACAATTAGACTCCCAGAAAGCAAAGTTGTGTTCATTAGACTTCATGCATTAAGGGATGACACATGGGAGTGTGGAGCTAAATAAAGGAAGCCTCATTTGAAGTGGAGCCCTGAGGCCAGAAGGGGCTCACACAGCAAGCACCTCTCCTGAAGCCTTCTGCAGACCCATGGGGAAGAAGCCTATAGTACTCCAGCATAAGGAAGAAAGATTTTCTCTTCCCCTGGCAACGGCTTAGCCAATGAGAAACTGTCACATTCAGCCAATGAAAAGCCACTATCCTTCATACTCCCAGTTTACTTCAATGCATTTTTTGTTTATAACAGCCCATCCCAAGTCCCTTCTCTCCTCTGCAAGAGAGTTTTCCCCTCCTTTGTTCTCTGGTATAGTGTAAGATTTTGCTGGAGTTTACATGTCCTAAATTGCAATTCCCTACTATTCCCAACTAAACCCATTTTGCTGGTAAAATAGTCGATAGTTTTATTTTTAAGGTTACCAGGCTATATGTAGGGTCTCAAAAGGGGAAATTAGTGAAGAATATTTATAGGATTTTAAAGATCTGTGTCAGATAATTTCTAAGGTGGGTTTTGCGGGGCAGAGAAATGGCAGATATTGAGCCTAGTAAACTAGGTATTGATTAAGTATTGATGAGCATGGGTTACCAATCAAACCATTTTAGGTGATTCATAGTCATCTTTCAGGAGTAAATTGCCTAAAGTTAGTTGCTAAATTACCTTCGGTCTTAGTATTGTTTTAACATAGGGGTGGAACATTATGTTGATCTCAATTTCCCTCATTTCTTGGGCATAATTTTTTCTTTCTTCTCCTTCTTCTTCTTCTTCTTCTTCTTCTTCTTCTTCTTCTTCTCCTTCTTCTCCTTCTTCTCCTTCTTTTTTCTTTTGCATTATCTCATTTAATGTCATAGTATCCCAGTGAAGTAGGTTATTTTCCCTATTATTTTCCACTATACAGGTAAGGAAATTGAAGCTCTGACAAGTTCAATATTATCAATAATCAGGCATAAAGTCAGGATTCAAATCCCAGTATTATGATCCAAGAATCCATGCTTTTATCCTCTATTTTCCTTTAAATATGTTTAATCATTCATAAAAGTTGTCAGAAAATTTATTTCTATTTATTTTTCCCTTTTTAAAAAAATTTAAGTCCAAGTTAGTTAACATACAGTGAGGCATAATTTTTCATAGTAGTTTCCTTAACTTACCTTTCCTTCCTTACCTTTCCTTACCTTAACTGGGTCATGTACAGAATTAGATAAAACAGTCTAGCGTGTTTCTCTGTGTATCTCTGGGTGTGTGGAAAGATAAAGTGTCATAAAAATTGGATCACATTAGAGACCCTGCTTTTTAGGTTTTGTTCTCGCTTTGTGTCACTCAGGTAGTTTGCAAGCATTCTTCAGCCTCGTCCAGTTCCTGTTTCTCCCCTGTTCAAGTAAGTAGACTTCTTTAATCTGAACCCTGATAATTCTTTTGTGTTAGTCGCCCCTACTTATTGCTGTGATAAAGCCCATGAGAGCCAACTGTTACATTCTTAGGAACAATGCCAGCCAGTTGACATCACATTCGAACCTTAAGTCCGTCATGGTGAATGTATTTACACCATGGCAATCAGTGAATGCTGGAGATTCATGCTGCTCACTTCAGCTGGTTGTTAAACACTTCCCGGCACAGCACTGCCTATAGGTGCCACTCTTTAACCAAGTATTTGATTTCATAATTACTATAATTTTTCAGAAAAAAAAAGCAGAATTATTTAACTTAAATATTCATTTGCTATAAGGAACAGCATTTCCTGTAAGCCCTCTATGGTTATGAGGGGGAGAAAAAGTTATAAAACACATAAAAGTGCTTAAGTTTTTATGCATTTGGAAACTGAGCTCAACTAGGTTTGGGTATTCTTTGACTCTTTGACCTATCTATCCTTTATGTGTTGCTCTTTTTCATTAGTTATATTGTTGTTTTCAAGATTTCAAGGGCCCTTGGGGCGCCTGGGTGGCTCAGTCGGTTAAGCGGCCGACTTCGGCTCAGGTCATGATCTCGCGGTCCGTGAGTTCAAGCCCCGCGTCGGGCTCTGTGCTGACAGCTCAGAGCCTGGAGCCTGTTTCAGATTCTGTGTCTCCCTCTCTCTGACCCTCCCCTGTTCATGCTCTGTCTCTCTCTGTCTCAAAAATAAAGAAATGTTAAAAAAAAAATTTAAGATTTCAAGGGCCCTTGAGCAAACTGGCTGGCTGGTAAAAAGAGTTGATGAACTCCTACAGGTGAATCATCTTCAGTTGATTATTAAAAGCATCATCTGTAGTCCAGTTCTTTAAGTGAGAATGTGTGTGATAACACTCTCCTCCTCTGAGTACCTTGTATGTAGTACGTCTGCATACCCTTTCCACCCATCCTGTGGTTTATCTTTCCACATATCTGAAAAGCACCTGAAAAAAATGCCTGGTAGCTAGTAGGAGCTCGTAACAGCAGCCATTGTTATACAATTAGAAAATTATCAAATATATTAGGCACTTTCTTAGTTTCCTAGGACTGCCTGCTATAACAGATTATTACAACTCATTGGCTTAGAACAACAGAAATTTCTTCTCTTGCCATTCTGGAGATCAGAAGATGGAAATCATGATGGTACTAGGGCCACATTCCTTCTGAAGGAAGGATTCTTCCAGGGAAGAATCTTGCCTTTTCCAACTCTTGGTGGTTCCAGATGTTCCTTTTCTTCTGGTAGCGTCATTCCAGTCTCTGCCTCCATCTCCACATGGCCTTCTTGTCCTCCTTCTTCTCTGTGTGCCTCTTATAAGGATACTTATTTCTGGATTTACTGCCCACTGGATGCCGGTGATGATCTCACTTCAGGATCCTTAATGTAATTACACTATCAAAGACCCTTTCACCAAATAAGGTCAAGGTCACAGGTTCTGGGAATTAGAGCATGAAAATATCTTTTTGAGGACCACCATTCAACCCACTTATAGGACCTAGACCTAGAAAAATGGATAGAACATTCATTGAGCTCACCAGAAGTTTACAGTCTAGACAACCACATAACTAGACAGCTATAGGCTTGAGGAATCATATACAGGGCATTAGCAGAACACAGAGGAGGAACGCCTTACTTCATTACACTTGGGGTGGGGATGGGTGGGTGACTTAGAACCAAGGGGCCTCTGAGCAGAAATTTAAAGATGAGTTTGAGTTTTGTAGGGCAATGCGGGTGACTTGGAGAAGGCCATTTAGGCAAAGCGAATAGCACCATTAAGTCAAGGAGAAGAAAAGTAGCTGGTTTGAGTAGGAAAATTACAAGGAGCTCAGTATTGCTGGAATGTAAAATTGCACATTAGCAGGTGGTGAGTAAAGGTGAAACAGGAAGTGATCGGGGCCACTCAGACGTTAATGTGCAATGAAATCATCTAAGCCTCTCATTAAAATGCAGACTCTGATTAAGCAGAGCGATTAAACAGGTATGAAATGGGCCTGAAATTCTGCATTTCTGAAAGCCTTAGGTAATGCTGGTGCTGCTTAGCTGCAGAGCACCCTGAATAGCACAGATTTAGAGCAGCGAATTGAAATCTTGAAGAAATCTTGAAAGGAAGAAAGGAATGAAGCAGGGCAGTGCTGACCAGGGCAGACTAGAGAGCCTTTCTACTCCACAAGAGTATTGCCAGTAGGAAACAAAGGGTCCATTACTGCCAGATCTTCCTGCTCTTTTCCAAGAAAAATATGAATCAGCATTTCTATTTGAAGTCATTCAAATTACGTGATAACAACCCCCACCGCCCCTCCCCCCAAAATTGATCTGCTAGCTTTTGACCCCTGTGAGGAACTATGGATCCTTTCAGGAATCCTTACATCTGGGAAGCTGGGATAGGGATGACCTGAGGGCACTGAGACCTGTTGTTAAGTCTTGGAACACCTGGGATTGTCACAACAAAAATGGCGGAATCGCAAGTATCCTGGAGCAAATTCCAGTTGATTAAGATGGTGTCTTCGGTCTGAGGAGATAGAATGACCCATGAACATTACTTAGGATCAAAAAAGAGGAGGAAAACCCTCCAGGTTTCATAATATAACTGTAGAAAAATGAAACTATGAGGTTTTAGCATGGCCAGCGTTGGGTAAAAAGTAGCTTTTTCAAGGTTTCCCCCAGGCATAATTTGGCTTTGGGAAGTTCTTGACAAATGGTTTTTCTTCTACATGATAATCAGTGGAGAAAGCATCAGAGAAGGGTTTAAGTGTAAAGCCAAGCATCACTGTCTGGAGCAGCTGAAGCTATGCTGTTGGCATAATCAGGGATCCACTCTTTCGCATATCCTACTACCATTCTCAGGAAGAGGGGGACGAGTAGTGAATTGATACCAAAAGCTGCAGAAGAATTTGGGTTAGATGGCCTGGTTGGTCTCAAAGTCTATAGCATCCTCTTCGTTAAATACGAATCACTGAATGAATTACATAACCTCTCTTGTTATTACTTCCTCAACTATAAAATAGGGAATAATAGTATGAACCTCCCTGGGTTGTTAGAAAGTATTAAATGAGCCAATAAATCTAAAGCTTTTTGTGCTTGACACATAGGAGGCACATAAAAAGAATAAACATCCCCTGATGGGTCTCCTAGCCACTAACACCATTAATACCAGAGACGGGGGAACCCATGAGAGTCCTGGTTTGACGAATACCAACTGCTGATTGAGTATTGGCAGCTCAATATGGATTGAGCTCTTTTGTAGGGTCAAAGCCATAGAGAACACACGTATTTTCATTTCCAGGAGATTGAGGCTATTCTAGATAATCTTAAAAAAGGGACTTGAGGGATAGAGGCTGACTAATAAGAGGAAGAGTTTCCCTCAAAGGAAGGTTCGTGTCTGGTTTCATCTTTTTCTCTGATGTACAGGTTTACTCAGAAAAACTATAGCCATAGTTGCATCTTCATAAACTTGGCTACATCATATAAAAGGATGGTCTCTTACCACTGGAATATGTGTTCCTAGGAGGTAAAGTCTGTCCCAAAAATATCCCAGTGCATGGCATCTTGGAGGCATTTAGTAAAAATGCCTGGACTAATGAATGATTTATAATATCTGCAAACCCGTTTCATTTAAGGTTTATCTCTGTTTAGTCAGAATATAAAATGTTTTTACAAATATATTGTAATCAGTGACTTGAAGGAAGTTTTAGACCTCTATCCATTTGATAATGTATATTAGTATCTGGGGATATCATAACAAATATTTTCACTTTCAGAAAGGAGTGAAAAAGTATAGAATGTTTTGGAAATTAAGACATTGGGAGTAGTACCTATTCCTGGAGAAAGAAAAGATTATAGCAGAAGCAACTTAGTAAGAGACCATGCCATGGACTATAGATCTCCCTGCAAAATTATGGTCTATGAAAAATGATGTAAACTTTCAGAAAGCTTTCCAAGTTATGATTTATAAAGTTATAACAATTTCTAAAGATATTTTTAAGTTGGCCTCTATGATGATTATGTAAGCATAATAATAGTATAAAATAGAATAAAAGAGTCTCTTAGAATATTTCATATCCTATATTTGGAAACATCCAAACTAGAAATAAATAGTAAAAATGATACGAATATCCTCTAGGAGAGACTTGGCTTCAACTATATAAAGTGAGAAAGGTAAGGGAGGGTCTTAGGGATGATGACAATTGATACACACGATCTCTGAAACTATAAGGAAGACCAGTTTGAACATTCTTAAAATAAAAAAAGAAGACACTTGCCCTTGTTAAGGTGGTGTGGTGGACAGTCTATAAAGGAGCCTCATGACCTCACCTCCTGGTATTCATGTCTGTGTAATCCACCCCCTTGGAGTGTAGGTGGAACATGGGAATTGCTTCTAACCATAGAAAACAGCAAAGGGGACGAGATGTTGCATCTGTCATTATGTGATGTAAGATTGTAACATTTGTCTTTCTGAGAGACTTTCTCCCTTGCTGGCTTTGATGAAGCAAGTAGCCTTTTGGGTGGTCAATATGTCAAGGAACTGTGAGAAGCCTGTGGCCAACAGCCAGCAAGAAACTGAGTCTCTCAGTCCAAGAGCCATCCAGGAAGTTAATGCTTCCAACAATCACAAGAATTTGGAAGTGAATCTCTATCCAGTAAAGCTTTCAAAAGATGACTGAGCCCTGAGTGACATCTTGATTGTAGCATTGCAGAACACCAAGCTGAGCCCTTCCCGACTCCTGACCTGTGATATGACAAATGTTGTTATATGGCAATAAATAACTAATGTAGGCTATACGTTGTCGTGATAGTTCTTAAAGACCATGATGATATTAATGTGTTAAAAGGAAGACGAAGGTAAGGAATAGGAGCATCTTTTATATTACAGCATTACCCCTCCAACAAAGGTTTAGACACTGCCCACTCGATCACATCCTTATCCTCCACTCCCATATTAGAAACTGGCTGAGACTAGACAACTTTCTATCTTACATTTTCAGCATTAGGAAAGACTTTGTAACCGACTTTTTCTTTCCATTTTACCTCAACTTAAAAAAAAAAACTTGACCTGTAGGAAAGTGGGACAAGAATTCCAATGAACATCTACATACCTTCACATTTGGCCACATTTGTTTTATCACCCTGTCTCTCCGCTCAGAGACACGTACACATTCAGACTCTAGTTTTGATTCAGTAAAATCAAATAACTTTCTGTAGTCCTTGGGGGGCTGCATTCATGGTATTCTCGCAGGGCAGTGTCGGATACTGGCCTAGTTCCAGGTGTTGACTGAAAGAATAGTTCTAACACTTCCTCCTTCTCACCTCTTCCCTCTCTGCAAAGAAGGAAGCAATTCACCGGAGAAGTTTGTATCTGTTCTGCTCTCCCAGAGAAGGGTCGGGACAGAATTGTTCCAGTGAAGCTGAGCAGGTATCTTTTTGATAATTCGCTGTTACTCCAGCCCTTATTGAATGGTGTGAGAGAGTAACTGAACATTTTCCTTACACAAGAGGAAGGAACTAATATGTTATCTTTTTTCACATTTTGTCAGGACCAACTCCTTATGATAGCTTATAAGAAACACTGGAAGGTTGTGTTGCTAAGTCTGTGAGCTGTCAATATGAAAATGGAGGAGTGCCTGGGTGGCTCAGTCGGTTGGACATCCAACTTTGGTCAGGTCATGATCTCAGGGTTCATGGGTTCGAGCCTGGCGTCGGGCTCTGTGTTGACAGCTCAGAGTCTGGAGCCTGTTTTGGATTCTGTGTCTCCCTCTCTCTCTGCCCCTCCCCTGCTCATGCTCTGTCTCTCTCAGTTTCTCAAAAATAAGTAAACATTAAAAAAAAATTTAAAGAAAATGGAGAAATGTGAACTAACCCCTGAGCTCTGTCACACAAATACAACTGTAATTAATGTGATATGGAATGTTTCTTGTAATTCCCCTTCCTCTGTTAAGGTTTTAGTTTGTGTAACTGGAATCATAGGATATATAATTACAAATGCACTTAATTTGCTTTGATGACTAATTACAAAGCCATGTGAAAAAATTTTCAATGTTGTCTTTATATAGATAATACTCACACTTCCCTACATTTGCCCTTCTATCCAACCAAGTATCTCTTTCCAGAGAGTTTGTAAAGATACAAGCATGTATGTATTTCTTTTTAATAAACTAAATATAGCATACTTGTCCACATAGCTTTTCACACAATAATATGTCATGGAATTCCTTTTATCTATCTATCTATCTGTGTATCTATCTATCTATTTTTTTCTTTATTCTTTGTTACAGCTGCATATGTACTAAAAACACTACTGTGTTTTATATACTAGGCTCCCTGTCCCAAAATGTTTTCACATTTTTACCGCAACTCATGATGTTACAATAAACAGACTTATATAATATAGTTTCGTATAATACGTGTTCAAGTATATATATTTGGAGTGAATTTCCTGAGAGTAGAAATATTGGGTCAAAAAGTATGTGCCTTATCATTTTTATGTATGTCCTAGTTCTTCACAGAGATGCCAACATACATTTTCACTCACAATTGTCTCTCTCCCTTTATTCTGACCTGTAGTGTAATCAAACCTTGTTTAATGCATTTTTTTGGAAATATACATACAGAATATATATGTGTGTAGATAAGTAGACTACACACACACACACACACACACACACACACACACACACAGAGTTACTAAAGAGTAATAAAAGCACTGTGAACCCATCACCTAGTTGAAAGAAAAAAGTAGATTACTAGTATCTTAGAAACTTTCTATGGGCTCCTCCCTGATTGTTTCTCTTTTCCTCCCTCCCAAAAATAATGACTATTTTGTTTGAAAAAAATATTTTTATGCTTATTTATTTTTGAGAGAGAGAGAGAGAGAAAGAGTGAGTGAGCAGAGGAGGGCAGAGAGAGAGAGAGAGAGAGAGAGACAGAATCAGAAGCAGGCTCCAGCTTCTGAGCTGTCAGCACAGAGCCTGACATGGGGCTCGAACTCACAAACCATGAGATCATTACCTGAGCTGAAGTCAGACACTTAACTGCCTGAGCCACCCAGGGGCCCCAATGACTATTTTGAATTTTGCATTTATATCTCATATGTATTTTTGGTTTCTGATTTCTGGATTTATACAAAGCATCTATGTATTAAGAAAGTTTCCCCTGTGTGATATTAGGTGCAGACTTTTCCCAATAGTTGTTTGTTTTGAGGTTGCTTTTTGTAGTTTTTACCATGCAGGTGAATCTTCTATAGTATCTGGGTTATGTGCTATGTTTAGAAAAATCCTCTCCACTAGATATTATTTTTCAATCCAATTTTTTAGTGTTTATTTTCTTGAGAGAGAGAGGGAGAGGGAGAGGGAAAGAGAGAGAGAGAGAGAGAGAGAGAGAATCCCAAGTAGGCTGTGGCTGTCAGTGCAGAGCCTGACACAGGGCTCTGTCTCACAGTTCATGAAATCATGACCTGAGCTGAAATCAAGAGTCAGATGCTTAACCAACCAAGCCACCAGGCACCCCAAATCCCCCTTTTAAGGATTAGTTTTCTTTTCCTCTTTTCATTTAGAATCTTTGAATAGATTTCCAAATTTTGGAATTGGTAAGTATTTCTTACAATACTGCTCCCATTATAGAACTATACTTGACGTTGTCTGGGGCCATATATGGAGTCTTAAATTTTCCCTTTTCAGAATCTCCATCAGTAGATGCCCATTGTTGAAGAATTAACAAAGCTAACCTTGGGATTTCCATTTTGCCTACTATTGTAGCTATGCATGGATTATGAAGAAAACTCAGAAATTAAATCTCGTGTGGAAATACACTGCTGGATTTGAATATGCTGTTTTCATTTTTAAAGAGCATTAATGCCAATTAACATAGAACATTTTGATTGACTACAAAAAATTCTACCACCTGGAGATAAACCACTGCTGTTAACATTTTAATGTATTTCCTTTCAATTTATTCCTCTGTGAATGTATACATATTTTTATATTAAAAATAAATTAGGATTGGGATGTTTAGTATTTTATATCCTGCTGATTTTATATTATAGTTTGATATAAATATCATTCTGTGTCAGTACAAATCTAAATCATTTTAATAGCTATATGGTTATATCCTATTGGTTTACTATAAATGAATTACCCAAGTTTTGACTGGATCCAATTAAGTTGTTTATAATTTTTGGTTATCTGTACATATAATAGACAATACCGCCTGGCTTCAGCCACACATAGTTTTATTATTTGGGATGGAGGCTCCAATAAGATGCTTTTCAAATGAGGTTGTAAGTAGAGAATGGAAACCTTTTGGCATACCTGCAGAACAGAGTCAAACCACTTAAAAATAACCTAGTATTTATGGACAATGGTAAGAAAAGCTTTAGCATTAAAAAGTGTTCCTCTTCGATTACTTGAGCCATGTTAATAGATCAAATCCAGCCTGGAGAAGTACATTATGCTAAATTACTTGTTTGTTCATTTGTGTGTTTGAAGTTTATTTATTTATTTTGAGAGAGAGAGAGAGAGCGGGGCAGGGGCAGAGAGAGAGAGAAAGAATCCCAAGCAGGCTCTGTGCTATCAGCACAGAGCCAGATGTGGGGCTCAATCTCACTAACTGCAAGATCTTGAGATGAGCAGAAATCAAGAGTCAGACATTCATGCAACTGAGCCACCCGGGTATCCCGACTTGTTCGTTATGATGAACAAGAACTGAACTGATATTGGTGCAGGAACTACAATCAGTGAATATGTACAATTGAATCCCATTTGTGGGGCTGTATCTCTACAGCTGTGCTATTCAACACACGATACACTAGCCACATGTGGCTATTTAAATTTAAATTACTTAAAATGAAATGAAATTTAAAATGTAGTTTTTCAGCCAAACTGGCCACATTTCAAGTGCCCAGTACTTGTGGTTGGTGGCTAACCCATTAAGACAGTGCAGCTATAGACTATATCCATCATAGCAGAAAGTACTGTTCTAGAAAATTAAGCTGAGAGCATTTTGCAAAATACACTGGAATCAGGGATTGTGTGGGCAAGATCCCATCCAAAGGCATTTTTGTACTCCATTTGAAGATAGTGTTAGTAAAAAGGGGAAAAGAGATTTATATGAGATGATGTTCAGTTATTATAGGGTGTAAAACATGATGCCATAACTTTTAACTTGGGAGACTGGGAGATAGAAATGTCATGAAGAGAAATATAGGACACATAAGGAGCAGCAGGTGTAGGAGGAAAGATCCTCCAGGGGCATGCTGCATTGAATATTGGGGGCTCTCTGGATAAAGCAGAACAAAGTGTTGGTGCTTAGAATGAGTCTTAGGGTCACAAGTGGATTTTTGAGACAATGATTCTCTTATTTTCTTTTTCTTTTTTTTTTTTCTAATTTTTTAACGTTTATTATTTATTTTTGAGAGAGAGAGAGAGAGAGTGCAAGGAGAGAAGGGGCAGAGAGAGAGGGAGACACAGTATCCGAAGCAGGCTCCAGGCACTGAGCTGTCAGCTGAGAGCCCATTGTGGGGCTTGAACTCACCAACCAGAGATCATGACCTGAGCTGAAGTCGGACACTTAACCGACTGAGCCACCCAGATGCCCCTGTTTGTTTTTCAATATCATTTTTATTTCACTGACTAGATATGCACAAGCCTATTAGGAAGCTTACTTTTAAAAAAGTGGATAAACTTTAGTTGAATAAACCGAACAAATATTAAGTGTATAAATCAATTATCTTGTACACATTTGTGGACTACTGATGCTACCACTTAAGTTTAGATTCAAAAGATTTCCATCATACCTCAGGATCATCCAGTACACCTTCCTAGACAATACCTAACCTTCCCCAAAGTAACCACTATCCTGACTTCTTTTTTTTTTTTTAATGTTTATTTATTTTTGAGAGAGAGAGAAAGACAGAGTGTGAGTTGGGGAGGGGCAAAGAGAAGGAGACAGAGAATCTGAAGAAAGCTCCAGGCTCTGAGCTGTCAGCACCGAGCCTCATACGGGGCTCGAACTCACAGAGCTGAGATCATAATCTGAGCTGAAGTCGGAGGCTTAACTGACTGAGCCCCCTAGACACCCCAACCACTATCCTGACTTCTACTACAGGATTAGTTTTACCAGTAACTGAACTTCACATAAATAGAATGACATAGTATTGGTGGTCATGAGATTTTCCAGGCTGTTTCTTGTATCAGCAGTTATTTTATTATTGTTGGTATCACTGTGTAGTACCCCATAGTATAAGCAAATCACAACTTATCTACTCTCCTATTGGCAGACATTTGGATTGTTTCCAATTTTTACCTATTGTGAACAAAACTGCTATAAATGTTCGTATACACATTTTTTGGTGGACACATGAATTGATTTCACTTAGGTATATATCTGATAGTGTAATTCTTGACCCATAAACTCATGAAACATGTACAATTAGAGTGATGCACCCAAAGGTTCATATACATCTCACATCTTGGTGCTTTATTATTAATCTCATGACGTGTGTGTGTGTGTGCGTGTGCACACATTCATAGTATTTTGCAGAGATAACTTTATCAATAACTAAAATAAGGCAAAGCAAGAATAATCTCATTGAAAGAAAATAAAACCCTCAAAATGATTCAATATATAATAACTAATAAGAAATGAAAGACTTATGGAGAAGTTCATGATAAAGTTTATGTAAAGACCTTAAAAGTGGGAAGACACACTGTGCTTTTAACTGGAACACTTCATGTCATACAAATGGCAATTATCACCTAATTTCTAAAATGATTTCAAATATCGTCCCTTCAGAATGTTCTTGAAACACAGCAAATGGTTCTAAAGTGTATGCGGAATAACAAATGTGTGAAAAGAGCCAATAAATAGTATCCAAAAATGAGATGGGAACTCCTAGCTGGATATAAGCAATAAATTATCCAGTAAATAGTTTGAAACATTTGGCTCTGCAGTTAGGAATAAAATGTGATAGCCTTACCTCAAACTCAACAATAAATTCCAGAAGGATTAAAGACACAAATGCAAACATATTAATCCAAGAGTGTGAAAGACTACAGAAAAATGTAGCTTTATAATTTTGGAATAGGAAAGGCTTTTCCAAGCATGCCATAAATCCTGAATACCATAAAACAAAGGTTAAAATATTTAAAACTACATAAAGACAAATGGCAAACTAGGGAAAATGTTCTGCAACACATATGACAAAGTATTAATAGTCTTAATATAAAGAGCTCCAACAAATCAATAAAGAAAAGACAAAGAATCCAAAAGAAAAATAAGTTAAAAAAACAAACAAGCATGAAAATGTATTTTACAATGGCAGAGTTAAAGTAGACAATAGATATACATTTACCCTCACTAATAATGCATGGAATACAAATTCAGGCATTAAGAAGACAATGATTTTTTTTTACATGTACAAATATTTATAACACTTTCTTGCCAAGGTTATAGGAAACAGAGACTGATAATTACTTGGAGATAATGTATTTGAGTACAATCTCTTTGTAGGGTAACCTGAAAAAATCTATTTAAATGCATTGGTTCAGATAGAGCAAATCCACTTCTGGGACTTACCCCATGTAACATTCTAACAAATGTATAACATAGTTATAAGAGGGGGAAATGTTAATAAGGGGAAATAGCTAAATAAATAAACATTATGTGACTGTTAGACAGGAGCTGGATAGATGGATGGAAAAGATAAAAGCAACTTCCAGAAAAACTTCTAGGTTTATATGTATTGTGAATTCTGGGCTAAACAATTTACATGGATCATCTCATTTAATCTTCAGAACACTGATCATTTAGTATATCAAAACATTTATTACAAAGATATTTTCCTTCAGGGTGACTCAATGGCTCAGTCAGTTAAGCATCCAACTCTTCATTTCGGATCAGGTCATGATCTCACAGTTCATGGGATTGAGCACTGCACTGACAGAGCCTGCTTGGAATCCTCTTGTTCTCTGCCCCTCCCCTGCACATGCCCTGGCACATGTGTGTTCTCTCTCTCTCAAAATAAATAATTAAAAAAAAACCCAAATATATCTTCCTGGGGTGCCTGGGTGGCTCAATTAAGCATAGGACTCTTGATTTTGCCTTAGGTCATGATCCCAGTGTTGTGGGATCGAGTCCCGCATTGGGCTCTGTGCAAGGCATAGAGCTTGCTTAACATTCTCTCTGTCCCCCGTCTCTCATGTTTGCACTCTCTCTCTCTCAAAAAAAAAAAAAAAAAAAGATAATAAAACAATTAAACAATAGTAATTAAATCATGACATCACTACTGGATGAATATATAGCCTCATCAATACAATAGAATAGAGTCCAGTAGGGGTGACTGGGTGGCTCAGTGAGCTGGGTGTCCCATTCTTGATTTCAGCTCAAGTCATGATCTCATGGTTCTTAGGATTGAGCCCAGTGTTGGGCTTTGTGCTGACAATGTAGAGCCTGCTTGGGATTCTCTCTCTCTCTCTCTCTCTCTCTCTCTGCCCCTCCCCTGCTTGCTCTCTCTCTTTCTCTCTCAAAATAAGTAAATAAACATCCAAAAAAAAAAAAAGTTCAATAAAGTACTCAAATGCTATAAGAATCAAGTATTAGATAAAGGCAGTGTTCAAATCGATTAGGAAAAGATAGATTAGTCAACAATGGAAATAATTCAAGAAAAATCTAATTGTATCCATACCTCACACTTTGTGCCAAAATAAATCCCAATGATCATGTATTTAGCAAACATTTAGCAAACGTCTGAAAACAAGCAAAGCACTTGATATCAGAAAAATACAAAAGAAGACACAGAAAAATACATTTATAATCTGGGATTACATAATGCTCCTCAATATGACACTAAACTCAAATCCACATAAAATACAGATTTATTTGGCTTCAAGTGTAATTGAAACTTTCCTCATCACAAATTAAAATAATAAAACTGAAAGGTATGTGTCAAATTAGAAAACAAATAAATACCTCACATCATAGACAAAAGATGAAAATAGAAAAATATATAGAAAAATAAAATATGTCAATAATATAATAGTTTATAGGAAAAGAAATGTAAACTGTTCTTAAGCTTAAAATAAGAGGTTCATAGGGACGCCTGGGTGGCTCAGCAGGTTGAGCATTGGACTCTTGGTTTTGGCTTAGATCATGATTCCAGGGTCTTGGGATTGAACCCCATATTGGGCTCTGTGCTGATCACGGAGCCTGCTTAAGATTCTCTCTCTCTCTCTCTCTCTCTGTCTCTCTCTCTCTCTCCCCTCTGCCCCTCTCTCCCACTCAAGCACTCTCTCTCAAATACAAAATAAGAACAAATAAAGAAAATTCTAAAAAAAAAAAAAGAAAGAAAGCAAAGATGTTCATAATAAGGGAAGTGGAAACTAAATCTATCTTAAGATACCATTTCTGACCCATGAGATTGGCAAAAATCCAAAACTTTGACAACTACTCTTGGCAGGACCGTGGAAACACAGACATTCTTCCATCACTGTTTGTGGGGAATTCTTTATACCCAGCCAGACTAGACTTCTTTCATGTCCTTCCTTAGGAACTTCCCCTGAAGTTTTCTTTGTGCCATGCCCAGGAACTCCTATTTTATTCGTGAGAGCCAAATTTAACATCACCTTCAGAAGGAAGTCTTCTCTACCCTTACCTCCCACCCCTAATTGTTCTGCTGTAAGGGCTCATAATCCCCTTTCATAGCATCTCTCATAAATGGTATTTATTAACCTAGGATTTTTTTTCCCCATTCAAATCCAAGATTTATGAGATGAGTAAAATTAGCTATCATTTCCTCCAATACTAGCCACCTACTTTGTACAATTGTACTGAAATTAAAGAATACACTTTTACTTGTGTGCACCATTTAATTCACTTCTCTTAGTCTCTGTTTCCTCAAGAAAATACATGTCTTTGGGATATTGTGACTACTGATACTCTAAAGTACACAAACCTGGATCCAGAGTAAACCCTCAAAAACGGGAAGATATTCCAAATTTAATTATGATATCATTACCAGTGCAGCATGTTTCTGGTTGGCATCTGATTGGTCAATAGTTGCCAAACATCAGTTATCCTTATCTCTGCCTCACTAGTGTTCCAAGAGCTTTGCTCTCTCGAAACTCTTATTTACTTAATTTTTCTTTACTGTGACTGACTTCTTAAAATTAACTGTCTGTTTTAACCTCATGCCAAATTAATCTCCACAAATTATTAGTTTTTGTAATATATTTTTTTGCAATAAATCATTATCTAATAAAAAAATGTTTTTGGTGACCAACTAAAATCATCATGAGAAGGGGCTACTTGACTCAGTCTTTGGAAATTGCTGAGATAGATAATCGCTTCATGTTTATTATTTTCTTTCTATGCATGTCTCAATTGCACCTATGAAAGTTATTTATCTCTTGTGTTTATCTTCATCATTAACTGGGATCTCTAAGGGCAGGAATTGTGACTGTAAATCCTGTTGCCAGTGATTACCAAGACACTTTCCCAGAACAGCAGCTCAGTAAAGGTTTGCTAAATGAATTAAACAGCTTTTGAGTACCTACATTGATTAAGGAATGTGCTAGAGTGTTGGCAGAATTCAAAGAATACATTATGAGTATATAGTTAATTTTCATGAGTGTTAATAGTAGTAAAGATAAATAACATTCAATTCAAAATTACACTCAAGCTATACCTTAAAAACAAGGTGTGAATTATTAACAGGTGTGTGTTAATGCTTGTATTTTCTGGCATATAGGTTATGTATATGCTTTGTATAAAACTCAAAAGTACCGACATGGTTGCAATGACAAGTAAATCTAATCTCTGTTTCTATTCTCCTAGTTTGTCTACCCAGAAATAATATGGTACCAGTTTCTCCAGGGCATCACCACCTGGAGATATTCTATGCATACAGAATTAAGATTCTGATTTAAGGTATAGGGAAATGCTGGTAAAAGGCATTTCAGGAAGAGAGGATTGTAAATGCAAAGCCAAGAAGGTGGGAAAGTGAGAAAAAGGTAATGACTGAAATTATAATAGAATAGAAAATAGTGAAAATAGGTTGATGGTGTATACTGTTCCTGGAAATTCATAGAAATGGCAATACAAATGTTTTTAAAATATGAGGATAATTAATAAGACATATTTATTTCATTTACATTTCTTTTTTCTTTTTTGAGCTTGGGCATAATATAATTTTATTCTGGTATCAGGAAAAAGAAGAAAATTATCTTAACAAATTTATATCATTCAGCCATAAAAAAAGAAACAAAATCTTGGTATTTGCAACAACATGGATGAATCTAGAGTGTAATGCTAAGTGAAATAAGTCAGTAAGAGAAAGACAAATACCATATGATTTCACTCATATGTGAAATTTAATAAACAAAACAAAGAAAGGGATAAAAGAAGAAAGAAACCAAAAATCAGACTCTTAACTATAGAGAACAAACTAGTGGTTACTGGAGGGAAGGTGGGTAGGGGATGAGTGAAATAGGTGATGGACATTAAGAACACACTTATCATGACAAGCAGTGAGTCACGCATAGAATTGTTGAATCCCTATATTGTACATCTGAAATAAATATAACACTGTATGTTAACTACACTGGAATTAAAATAAAAAAGGAAATACTCAGGGTGGCTCAGTCTGTTAAGCATCCAACTCTTGATTTCAGCTCAGGTCATGGTCTCATGGGCTCATGGGATTGAACCCCTCATTGGGTTCTGAGCTGATGGTGCAGAGCCTGCTTGGGATTCTCTCTCCCTCTCTCTGCCCCTCCCCCACTCACTCTCTCTCAATCCCTCTCTCTGTCTCTCTCAAAATAAATAAAAAACATTTAAAAAATCTTAAAAAAAAAAGAAATACTCAAATGATGAAAACATGAAAAGAAGAAAAGAAACAAAAAAAAAAAAATCATAGTCTTGTTTTGGCCACTATGAAGGAAAATGGTGCTCTTATACTTTGTTGGAAGTATAAATTGGTATGTCTACAGAATGAAATTTGCCAATAAAAATTAGGATATTATTTATTTATTTTTATTTTTTAATAATTTTTTAAAACATTTATTTATTTTTGAGAGACAGAGACAGAACATGAATTGGGGAGGGGTAGAGAGAGGTGGGGATAGAGGATCTGAAGCAGGCTCTGTGCTGACAGCAAAGAGCCCCATGCAGGGCCTGAACCCATGAACCACGAGATTATGATCTGAGCTGAAGTAGGACACGTAACTAACTGAGCCACCCAGCTGCCCCTTTTTATTTTTTAAAAATGTTTATTTATTTTGAGAGAGAGAGAGAGAGATTGAGAGAGAGAGCAAGCAGGGGAGGGGAAGAGAGAGGGAGAGAGAGACTCCCAAGCAAGCTCTGCACTGTCAGCACAGAGCCTGATGCAGGGCTTGAATCCACGAAAGCATGGGAACAAGCCGTGAGCCAAAATCAAGAGTTGGACACTTAACTGACAGAGCCACCCAGGTACACAGATGATTAGCATTTTAAATGCATTTACTCTGATCCAGAAATTCCAATTCTAAGACTTTATCCTCCAGATACTCACACATATGAGTAATGATATCCATGCAAGAATATTTATTACAACATTGTTTAAAAATCACAAAACCCTGGTAGTCTAAATGCCCCCAATAACAGGCTGGCCGAATAAATTGAGTATGTGTTAATTCTAGGAATACTATGTCATCTTTATAAAGAAGAGAGTTTTCCAAAAATTAATATGAATGACCACCAAAATATTTAAATACAAAAGGTAAGATAAGGGAAATGTGTATAGATCATTCCCATTTGAGACAAGAAAATAGAAGGTTATAGTGTGTATACACACACACACACACACACACACACACACACACACAAACACACATATATCTGCCTATCTACGTAAATGGACACATACTTAGTTGGGCTTATAATACTTCCGATAAAATACAAAAGAAATTGCCAAAGTGGTAATAGAAACTAAGTACATGGAGAAATAGAAGGGAAAATTACTGTACACTTTAATTCCACTCATAGCTGTTGAAATTTATAATTATTGAGGAAGCAAATATTTATTGAGTGTCTACTAAATGCCTGGCACTTAGGTAGTTGCTGGAGATAAAGCACTTCCTTTTGTGGAGTTTACATTGTACATAAAGACATTATAAAAACATTCAAAGCTCATAGGACAAATATCAATTGGCTAAAATAAATAGCACTTATTTTTTATTTCATCTATGTACATAAATAAAATAGTTGTTTCAGCCCTTGCTCTTTTTCAAATCTAGTAACAAACTATAGAAATGATTCCCGAAAGTATAGTCTTTCTTTTTCAAATCTAAAACTGTTTTTGTTTTTATAATAAAATACAAGCATTAAAAAATTGTTTTTTCACATCAATTTTAATTAAAATTTTTAAAATGTTTACTTATTTTTGAGAGACACAGAGAGACAGAGCGTGAGCAGGGGAGGGGCAGAGAGAGAGGGAGACACAGAATCCGATCTGAAGCAGGCTCCAGGCTCCAAGCTGTCAGCACAGAGCCCGTTGCAGGGCTCAAACCCATGAACCGTGAGATCATGACCTGAGCCGAAGTCGGACTCTTAACCAACTAAGCTACCCAGGTGCCCCTCACATCAATTTTAAATGCAAATAAGACTGCATATTTGAAATTATTTTTATTGCAAATTAAAAAATAATTAGAGAGCCAAACCTTAGAGTTAAGTCAAGAAGTTAGGGCTCAAATAAAAATGCTAGAGTATGGATAGTAGATTTAGAAATTTAAGAATAAAAATCTCAAATTTGATGGATTAATTTAAAAATTATCATAGTAGAGTTTTCAACAGGTTTTATGAACCCAAGCGAACAAAGGAGATAGTGTAGATGAAGCAGGAGCAAAGAGAGATAACCCGAATAGAGTCATCCAACCTTTGGGTGTAGAGGTTTCAAGAGCAAGATCGCAATCATGATCATAAAGATTTGGGTCTTCTTGACTCTGTGGTAGAATGTGCTAGAATGGGAGGGAGAATCAAATGTGGAGCTCCATTTGGGATATGTTCAGTTGCAGATGATTTTAAGATTTATAATTAGAAATAGCTGAGAATGAGAATCAATGATGGGGGAAAGCAGATGGGTTGGGGTTTGAAATTTCGTTGGTGTTTCACTCACACACAAGGTGACTATGTGATGACCAAGGTCAGGCCCACAGGAAGAAGATGCTCCTTTTGGGATAAAACCTACAAGAGAAGCCAATGAAGATAGAACAGCAACAAATGGATTAGGGAGAAAACAAGGACTTGGGAGACAAAGCAACCAGGGAGGTGAGTTTTGTAAAGATAAATACAGTTAATGGCATCATTGTGCAGGGTGAAGAGGGGATAGATAAAAGGAAAATCAGTCACTAGTTGTGCCATCTGAGATATTTGCTTTAGAAAGGCACATTTTGGAAGGGTTCTGAGAATAGGAGGCATTTTATTAGAAGTTACACAGTGAGCTACCGGGGAAGACAGAAAGAAAGTAAAGTAGAAATATAGATTTTTATGAGGTTAAAATAGAAATGACCTAAGGAATGTTTGTTTCATACATTTCTTGCAGATCAGTTAGCTGAGCTAAAGTATCTTAACTTGAATGTGCTTTGTGGTGTATCAAGAGGCTTGTAATTACTGGGATAATATTCCACACACTATACACTAGTACTGTATTTAATGTGATTATTCTCCTTGTTCTGTTGATTGAATTAAATTCCTTTCTATTTTATTGAGCTGTCTAATTGCTCCATTATAATTTCTATGTATTCCCCAAAAGACTAGTTTCCTTATGATAGAATACAATGCAATAGCCCACGGAGATAAGCAAAGCATAGGCATATTATCCTTCCTTTACTTGAAGTAGAAATGTATTTGTTTTTTTGTTAAAATTAGATTGAATAGGGAGATGAATTCTATTAAATTAGACCACAGAGAACTTACATGAATATGGATGGAGGGAATGTTTGTTAGGTGACTTTCCAGTTGTGTCCTGAAATCTGAGAGGAGAGATGCTTAGCAAAATTTCTTTGGGGAAGTGCCAGGAGGTGGCCTGAGTCATTGCAGTGTCCTTGAACATTACAGTTCTTGGAAAGCTTGGGGGCATTGGGTGTCTGTGCAATTGATCTGATATAAAAGGAGGGTTCAGTTTTGTCCATTGCTAGCTTGAAGGATCACATCTATGAGCAAGAAAGATGGCTTTCTTAGCCATATCTGAAGGTGACCAGCGATTACTTAGCTGTTAATTTTTTTTAACTATATAATTAAATCTACAGGCTTTGAATGTGGGTACAGGTTTTGCTGAATAGCTCAAGAATATCTGTAAGGAGAGAAAAAAAAAAGCTTACTCCCATGTTCTTGACTTGAATGAATGTTAACCTCCTATTTGAGAGACAGAGCCTCAAGTTAATTTGGAGAAGATGACCAAAATCAAAGGGAAACAAAGAAACTAGTCTCACTTTCTGTAATTAAAGGTGAAGTGAATACAATGTGAAACCCAAAAACCCCGTCAGGAGCAGTGGAAATGACTCTGTCAGCAGAACCAGAACCCTGTGTGCTCTCTTTTCACTTCCAGGAGTACATGGCTCATTAAGTGCTTCCCAAAGAGAAAGGGACAGACCATTGCTGGGAAATATAAAGAGCTACTAGTTCCTGCAGGCTAGCAGAACATGTCATTTACAAGAATGTACAAACTGGAAAGCGTATTCTCTTGAAATCAGAATTGTCAGTCTCTCTCTCTCTCTGTGTGTATATATCCTTTCTGTAGATAATGGTTTTGTTTGTTTGTTTGTTTGAAATCAGAACCTTCCTTTAGCTAGAGGTATGCTACTAATTTAACTAATTTTGTTGTTGTTGCTGGCGGTGGTCATTCAATTCAAATCTAAGGAAGTACAATCATTTGGTTATGGTGGTCTGCTTATTTACTCTCCTATTTATCAAGAGAATTGTTTCCCAGTATTTGCTCTGGTTGTTATTACTGTGATTTTTATTTTCGTGAAGTCCGGGTTTTCACATCTATAAATTCTGATTTCTTCTGGCTTCAGTTTTTCTGTAACAAGATCAGGGATCTTTGGTCAATCTTCAGCTTTGAAGTCATATTTGTGGTTAGATAGACTAGCCAGAGAGTGCCCTAAGGTTGGCCTGCTCACATATAAGCTCAACACAACTTATTTGCTTTTCTTATACTGAATAAGTAGTATTGACTTCTGCAAAAGACAGTCTTTTATTCTTACAAATTTGAGAAGTGTTAGATATAGAGACTTGATGCAATATATACTTGAAAAGTAATCCAGAAAAATTTAAAGAGTCAGAAGTAAGTCCACCTGAATAAATCTTTATTCAAAATGGATAGTTTTACTTTTATTTATTTTTAAAGTTTTTAAATTAATTTTGAGAGAGAGAAAGCACAAGAGGGGGAGGGGCAGAGAGCAAGGAGAGAGCAAGAATCCCAAGCAGGCTCCACATTGCTAATGTGGAGCTCTATATAGGGGCTTGAAATCATGAACCATAAGATCATGACTTGAGCCGAAGTCCAATGTTTAACTGAACCACCCAGATGCCCCTAAAATGGATATTTTTATTTATTCATTGTAATGTTTATTTATTTATTTATTTATTTATTTATTTATTTATTTATTTTTTAATTATTATTTTTTTTTTAATTTTTTTTTTCAACGTTTATTTTTGGGACAGAGAGAGACAGAGCATGAATGGGGGAGGGGCAGAGAGAGAGGGAGACACAGAATCGGAAACAGGCTCCAGGCTCTGAGCCATCAGCCCAGAGCCCAACGCGGGGCTCGAACTCAGGGACCGCGAGATCGTGACCTGGCTGAAGTCGGACGCCCAACCGACTGCGCCACCCAGGCGCCCCTGTTTATTTATTTTTGAGAGAGAGAGAGACAGATCGCGAGAAGCAGAGGGGCAGAGAGAGAGGAAGACACAGAATCCAAAGCAGACTCTAGGCTCTGAGCTGTCAGTGCAGAGCCCGACACAGGGTTCCAACCCATGAACTGTGAGATCATGACCTGAGCCGAATTTGGACACTTAACCCATTGAGTCACCCAGGCACCCTAAAATAGATATTTTTAAAAAAGAAATCCTCGTTTAACCTTATCAAAGTTATTACCTAACATTTTCTTGTTACGTAGAAGTTCATTGTGTATGTTTTCAAATATTCTCTAATTATTTAATGAGTTACTTAAAAACTGTTTTAACATAAATGGAATTACACTATATAAAGGGTTCTGAAACTTGCTTTCTTTACTAAATAAATCTTGCCCAGGATTCTGTATGCATATGAAGAGATCTACTTAATGGACTTTAATGCCTGCATAGTATTTATTTTTTAAATGTTCCACAATAAATTGAGCAAGTCCTCTCTTTTTTAAAAAAAGGTATATATATATATATATATATATATATATATATATAATTGTTTTATTTATTTTATTTTATTTTAATTTAATTTTATTTTAGAAAGAGAACATGGGCAGGAGAGAGAGGCAGAAGGAGAGGGAGGGAGAGAGAGAGAGAGAGAGAGAGAGAGAAAGAGATTGAGAGAATCCCAAACTGGCTCCACATTCAGCACAGAGACTGACACAGAGTCACAACCTGAGCTGAAATCAAGAATCGGCCACTCAGCCGAATGAGTCACCCAGGTGCCTGAGAATGAATCCTTGGTTGTTTTTACATTTTTGTGACTATAAATATTCCTGTTTTGAATATCCTTCTATATCATATTTATGAACTTGACAAGTGACTGTAGAATATCTCTAGTTGTAGAATTGGTGAGGCCACAAAGGAAAACGCCAATTTTAGAATCTAAGTTTTGAAATGTGTGATATTTTACTCTACTTGCAATTTTCTGATATTTAAAGATATAGCCTCAAGAAGCTATTAACTACATTTATTGGAATCAATAAAATCTCATTTACAATCATTAGGTAGTAATCTCTTATTTGAATAAAAAATAAAACATGAGTTTTGTGAATGTGGTAAAAACATTTTATTATACACACAGATGATGAAATTACATCTCAATTTAATAATAGGGTGTCTATTAAATTTAATAGTAGGGCAACTAAATATTATATGGCTCCTAATGTGATATAATATAAAGTATAGTAAGACTTATAAAATGCACTTGCCAAAAATATTTACCCTGTAGCTAATGAAATCTTTCCATCTCTTGCTCACATTATAGAAATACACGTGATAAAGAAAGTTGAATGATATCACGAGGAAACAATTAGACAAAATCTAGAAGGTGGAAAACTATAGCAACTAGATCAGATTCTTCAATATGTCAATATGATTTTAGAGTAAAGAGAAGGGAACTCTTCTAGATTAAAATATACCCTCAGAGACTTAACAACAAAATGGGAAAGGTTGTCTTTTACTGCGTTTTGGTTTAAACAAATATCTTCTTATGCCAGAAAACAAAGTCATGCTCAAAAACCAAGGAGCTAGGAGGAGTCAACTTGAAAACACTCTTGCTTGTGAAATTTGGGACGATTTGAACATCCAAATGAATAATGACAGAAATATATCAGAAAAAGTGAATAAAATAAATTCAAGTCAAGGGAATTAAGATATACAAACTTCTAGTTACAAAATAAGTAAGTCACGGAATTGAAAATACAGCATAGGGAGTGTAGTCAGTAATATTGTGATAATGTTGTTATGTGACAGATGGTGGCTACATTTGTCATGGTGAGCACTGAGTCATGGATAGAATTGTTGAATCAATATGTTGTACACCTGAAACTAATATAACTTGTATGTTAATTATACTTCAATTTAAAAAATAAATAAAATAAAGTAAAAAATTCATGACTCCCCTCTGGCAGGAAAAAAAAAATTAAAGGGAAAGAGGGAAAAAGAGTCCCTTTTTGAAGAAAAATTCCAACTAATGATATATATTTCAATAATCATACAATTTGAAGAGAAACCAGAGTGTTTAATCATCATATTATAACCACCATCATAATAATTTATTCTGACAACAACCATCAATGAGCTAAAACCTATGAGTGAAAGATTACTGGGGAACATGATAGTCACCTAGTGTCAAATTATCAGACAAAAGAAAGCTTATCATTTACAAAGATAAAAGAATATTTCTCAATGATGAAATTCGGAAGACATAATTTTAACCAAATAGTCAAATTTAACATCCTCAATAATAGGACAAACTGATATAAGCTTCCTCATGTGACAAATTGAGAAGGACATATCACATGAGTGGTATTCCTGCCTGAAATGTTTGTCCTGAATCTAATTATGAAGAAACCATCAGACAAATTCAAACTGAGAGGTATTTTCCAAAACAACTGCTCTTTTAAAAGATTGAGGTCATAAAAGACCTAAAAAACAAAAAAAAACATCTCCCCCCAAAAAACAAACTAACAATCCTAGATTAAAGAGATGGGGCAACTACATGTAATGTGTGTGCTTTGATTAAATTTTGGGTTAGAGAAAACAACAACAAAAAAACCTAGCTATGTTAGGGCAAATGGGAATATTTAAATATAACAGTATATTTAATAAATGTTATGTTACATTTATATTTCCTTTTTAAAATATTTTCAAGTTTATTTTTGAGAGAGAGAGAGAGCACGCATGCACATGTACTCAAGCAGGGAAGGGGCAGAGAGAGGGACAGAGAGAATCCCAAGCAGCCTCAGCCCTCATTACCATAGAGCCTGATGTGGGGCTTGAACTCACAAACCGTGAGATCATGACCTGAGCCGAATTCAAGAGCTGGACGCTTAACTGACTGAGCTACCCAGGTGCCCCACATCTATATTTCCAGAATGTGAAATCTGTGATGTGGTTATATGAGAAAATATAATAATCCTTGGGAAGTGCCTGCTGATGTATTTAGAGAAAAGTATCATGATGCCTGTGATTAATACTCAAATGGTTCATCCCTTCCTCTGGCTCTGCCAAACATGTGGTTATATATATATATATATATATATATACATATATATATATATATATATATATGTCTGTGTGTGTGTGTGTGTAGAGAGAGAGAGAGAGAGACAGACAGACAGTATGCAAATGTAGCAAGACATTAACAATTAGTTCTCTATGAAAAGTAAATAAGGAGTTCACTAGAGCTGCCATAATAAAAAACCACAGAGTGGATGGCTTAAACAACAAGGATCTATTTTCTCACAGTTCTGGAGGCTGAAGTGCAAGATCAAGGTGTCAGCAGGGTGAGTTTCATCTGAGGCCTCTCTTTTTGGCTTGTAGATGGCTGCCTCCTTTCTGCCTCTTCCCGTGGTTGTCCTTCTGTGCATTTACACCTTTGGTGTCTTTGTGGGTCCAAACTGCCTCTTATAAAGATACCAGTCAGGTTGGATTAGGGCCCATCCCAATGGCCTTCTCTTAACTTGCTCATTAATTAATTAATTAATTAATTTATTTATTCTCAAGTTAGCTAAAATACAGTATTTCCTAGTCTTGCCTTCAGGAGTAGAACCCAGTGATTCATCACTTACATATAACACCCAGTGCTCATCCCAACAAGTGCCCTCCTTAATGCCCATCACCTATCCCCCCCCCGCCCCCCCCCGCACCAACCCTCAGTTTGTTCTCTGTATTTGAGAGTCTTTTATGGTTTGCTCTCTCTCTGTTTTTATCTTATTTTTTCCACCCTTCCACTAATTAAAACTCTATCTTCAAAAACAACCACATTCTGATGTACTAGGGGTTAAGTCTCCAATACATAAATTTTGGAAGGATGCAATTCAGCCCATAGAGATGGTATTCACTGGATTGTTCTGGTTACTTTCCTGTAGATTTGAACATTTTCAAAATAAAAAGTTGGGGGAAAAATGTAAACCTAGCTGGTTCCCATATACTTCTCTAAAATCAAATTATTTTGAGAATGAGAAACATTTTCATATGTACTATTAGCTAAATTACTTATACAAACTTTATAAGATGCTATATAGAATGAACTTTGTTGTTCTTCCAGAAGCTTGACTATGTTAGTTAAGTTTTGTCAGTCCTGTCTGGGAAAGGAAAATAACATACCAACAATCTTCCTAACACCTCTGTCCTCTAAATAAAAGCATTCTAGAAAGTGAAGCACAGGTTTGAAATTGAAAATGAAAAACTCCCCTATTACCTTTTCTGAAAAGTCATTCCTTCATTAGCTTATTAAATTTAACATCTCATTGAAAAAGGATATTCTTAATGTAACACAGGTCAACATTATGATACTGCTAATGGTTATAATCAGTCTTCAGATTTTAAAACATATTACTATTTGTTTTTTTCCAATTATAATTTAGCTATAAAATAAATGAATATAATTGCATTCATCTTTCATTTCTAATTCCTCTTGATATTTTTCAGTCCTAAAGCTTTTTCACCTCAAGCTGTGATTTGTCAGGTTTTATAACCTCTGAGTATTGTCAGTGTTGCGTATGTGTGGATAGGAAATCTTTAGGGGAAAATCCAGGTTCTGTAGAAAAAGGCAATGGTGATTCAGGAAGTGCTGTTCATTCCTCTGAGTGAATATTGACCCAGTGCCCCCACACAAGAGGGGCTATCTTTTTGAAAATGACATAAAACAGAGGTCTTAACTTTAGTAGGAGATTCTTTCATAAAAAACCTCCAGGAACGACCTCAGTTTCAGATTTCATGAGAAGTCTTAAATTTTTTTAAATGTATGTACAGAAGTTTTAATACTTCAGAAGAGGAGAGGAATTTTACTGAGTTGCAAAGATATCTTTATTGCCTGATTGCTTTTTCAAAAGGAATGCTTTTTTTTTTTTACATGGTTTTAAGGTTAGACATTTTTCATTTAAAAATATCTCATAAATAAAGGTATACATGAAATAAAAATTCATTCATAATCCTACCATCCTGAGATGAGAATTATTATTTAATCAATATATTATTCTATTGTCTAGTAAATAAAGAAAAATAATGAAGCATTTATCCATTTTTTTTGTAGGAATTGTACTTTAGGAATTACTCTATCAGCACAGGATAACTAAAAAATTAATTCTTAATTTATTTTTGTGAATCTTTCTTATATATTAATTAATATATTTAAAGATATTTCCCCCTAGATACTGCTCTGTGTTCCACAAATATTAACATGGGATGTTTTTGTTGTTTAATTCTAAATTGTTTGAAATTATTCTTACTTTGCTCAGAACAAAAAATGACAAAGTATTATTCTTTCAGGGGCAATTGGATATCTTCCTCTGGTTTTGTGTATTCAACCAGGATCAAATCTTGTCTTTGAAACTTTGAAGACCAAACCATATACATGTTACTTTCTTCTGGTATGCAGCTCTTTGTTTTGCTTCTTTTCCTTTTTTAGATTATTGGACTCATTTCCAGACTCCCTATGTCTCCAGTTTCCTTGTCCATTTCTTCCTTCCGATGTATCTCATTTAGGCTCATTATACTTGGATAGCACCAGATGTTCCAAATTTATTTGGCATTTTATACTGTCAAAACTCCTAGTTGCTTAAACGCCTACATTTGAGTTAGCTGCTGCCCCCAAAAAGTGATCAGAAAAAGTAATTTATATAGGGTATGAAAGACTTGTCATTTAAATAAATTTTCCTAGGCACCATTCCCTGTGTTAGCAAGGCAATTTGGCAACTCAGTTACTGTCATATGTAACTACATAATCCAAAAGGATTATTTGATTTTTGTGAAATGCTCAGGTAATATTTGACTTATAAAATGTATATACTTTTCCATAGAGGGTATTATATAAAATGTAATAGTATTACTATGAATTACTTCATTTTCTTCCTTCCAAAATTGTGTCATTTTCTTTCTTAAGGTAACGAAGGTTTAGAATGAACCTACTATATGAGCCAGTGGATGGAGCCAACCACTCTGTGGTGTCGGAGCTTGTGTTCCTGAAACTCTCCAATTCCAAGGAGATCCAGCTTCTTTTTTCTTTTTTTCTTTCCTTCTCTTTTGTATCTAATGGGAAATGTCCTCATAATGGTTACTGTGACCTCTGACCCTTACTTACATTTTCCCATGTGTTTTCTCTTAGCCAATTTCTCCATCACTGATCTGATATCTTGCTCCATTGCAGTACCCAGGATGATTTGTGATCTTTTTAAGAAATGGAAAGTCATCTCCTTTGGGGACTATATAGCTTGGGTCTTCTTTAGCCATGCCGTTTTGAAGGCAACAAGATGTGCTGCTCATAGCCATGGCCTTTGACAGCTATAGGGCCATATGTAAGCCTCTCTACCCATGAATGTGCATTTTGATTTTAGTGGTTGCCTAGACCATTGGTCTCATTCACCATTGGGCCAATTGGCTTCTGTGGTAAACTTGCCTGTCTGTAGCCCTTAATGTATTAGACCAGCTTTTACTGTGACATACGTTGGCTCATCAAACTTGCCTTCACAGACACTTATAACTGAAGTTCACAGGCATGGCTAATCGTAGGTTTGTTTCCTTGGTTGATTTCTTCTTGCTCATCCTTTTACATCTTCATCTTGGCCACCTCTGGAGGTTCAGCCGAGGCTCCTTTTACTCTATCATGAGCTCATTGTACTGTCCTGATTTTATTTTTTGCCTACTGATTTTTTTCTATGTGTGGCCCTCTCCTTCAACACATCTGGATGAATTTCTAGCCATATTTGATGTAGCTTTAACTCCTTTTCTAAACCCAGTCATCTATACATCTACACATTCAGGAACAGAGAGATGGAGATGGCATCAATGAGGAGAGGATTCAGTCAGCTTACGGGTGTTAGAAAAATAAAAATCACTAAATGGTTTTACTGAAATTTCCAGGTGACTATTGATACATTTTTTCTGTCCCTAGTAGCCTATCCTCATGAGGAAGAGATCTTTCTAAGATCTTACTTTATTCTTTCTGTTGGAACATATTTCTCTCTCTCTTCATTTGGCTTGACTGTGTTGGTTTCTGGGCATTAGATAAAATGTCCACGTCTCCCAGTGTGGAAGTGGTGGCCTCATGTAAGAGATGAACATTACTGTTCAACCTTGCCCTAGCTCTTGGTTGTCTCTCAAACCCCTGTGATTGTTGGAGCAGCCCATTTTATTTTTAATAGCTTCCAGGAGTTGAGAATGTACCAAAGCCTGTCAGTGTGCCAGTGGGGAGGATCTCAGCACCTAGAGTCAGGCTGACTGGGAGCCAGATCCTCAGGCAGCACCTTTTACAGTAGGCCGATATAGACAGTCCAGTGGGACTGGAACCCTGCGAACCAGTGCCGGGCAATAGAGTTGTCCCCTGGGCAGCAGTCACAGACCTCGGGTCTCCGGATGAGTGTATAAGCTCCTGTCTGGAACATACTGGTAAGCTGTAGCAAGGCGGCAGGAGAGACAAAGACGGGGGGCACCAGCCTAGCGTTTCCTGAGAGCACGAGAGCACAAAGATTTGCAGGTGTTTTACCAGTGAGTCAAACCTGAAGTCCGCCTCTCAGGCATGAGCTCCTGCACAAGCAAATAGGACTTTTTTTACGGAAAGATTGGGGTATGCCAGTCTGTGCAATGTGGGGTGGGGAGGTGAGGTGGTAGCCTGCCCAGAATGATTTCTCTGATGGTTACAGCCCCCGGGGACCCAGGACCGCAAGCTCCCACCCGGCAGCCATCAGAGCCAGGCCCCCAAGGGGCACGCTCTGTGCGCAGCCGCAATGCCCTGCGCACCACACACTCGAGGGAGCTCCGGCGGGAGATACTGGCTCCAGAGCCCAGGACGGGAGGCCGAAGACGGCGACCCGCCAGGACCTCCCTCCCTGGGGACAGCCCCAGCGACTTCCAAATGTGTGCGAAATCATATGGCTGTCGCTCAGGCCGAAGCTCCGAGACAAGGAAAAAGCAAATGAGCGTCTCCCATACGGAGCCTGCACGCCCCTCGCGCCTCAATGAGCCGCTTCCGCGCTGGGCACTGAGGCCGGTGAGTCCAAGCGCGCGAGCTCTTTAAAGGGCTGTTTGCTCAGATTATAGCCTCCTGGCTCTCCTCTCGTGGACAAAGTCTGCTTGCTTTTCAAAGCTAGATGTTTTGGGGGGTGGGCATGCAGGTGCAGGTCTTAAAAGTTGGGGTGATGGTCGTGGTCTTTGAAGCCTTCGCTCCTGAGAGAAGCTCAGGGTTTACGTTCCCTCCCAGTCGTCGCCGAGGGGATAGGGGGATATGACTTGATTGTGCCCCAGCCTCTCCTACCTGCTCAGATGTGGACCTTCTCTTGTTGTTGTTGTATCTCTTGTTGGCTTAGGAGTCGGTCTACCAGTTCTAGGGTTTTTTTCTGAGAACGGATAAGGTGTGTTGGTGGGAAGATGTGGGCTCAGTGGCCTCTTGTGTCGCCATCTTGAATTGGAACCCCTCCGGAGCTTTCTAATAGCATGTTGTTAATTTTCTAGGTAATATGTTAAATCAATTACCTGCCTGTTCGTGATTTTGAATTGATTGCTTTATCAGCAGATGCAGTGTATATGACGTTGATCTTCAGAATGTATTGAGGCTTTCTTGTGTCCTTAACTACACACACAAATTTTAATATTCCATGTGTGCTTGAAAAAATAATGTTTTTTTTTCCTGTGTAGTGAGTATAAAATTCTACATCTAATATTTCAAACATTATTTTTAAGGGTTCTTTCTCAAATTTAGGCTCATCTTGAAAACCATACCTTTCTAACAAGTGTTTTTGTTGTATATTTTAATGAAAATAGAGTCAGGCAAGTTTAGAAAAAAGAACAACCAGTCTTTAGCATATAGTCTATTGATATAGTCACCACCCAGGACAGGGTTGACTTTCATAACTATTCTTAATCTATACCTATTGGATTCCCACCCACTCTCTAGCTCATTAGCTTCCAGAGCTGATCATATATCCAATTTATTGCTTTTCCTAACCTCTAGAGATACATAATGAATTCTAACCAATTTTAAATGATGTGGCAGGAAAAACCCTCTCTTCCTTTTAGTTCAAGTAAATTCTGTTTTAGCTAAACAACTCATCCAAAGGGTAGATACACAATAGGATGGTAATAATTGAATAACTGGATTTCTGAATCAAAGTGGAGTTTTAAATCCTATCACCCTATTGATCCATTTGATCTTACTGATGAACTAATAACTCAGTAATGTTTATTTGTGATTAGTTGTTGGGTGATTTTGTATTTGTAGCAGGAAAGAGGTGGGGGAGAAGATGCATAAGCAATTATTCTGAGAGGTTGAACCTCTCAAAGCGAACAAATTGGGTTTGTTCAAGTAGCATCTGTTGCCATTATATGGAACATACTTTGAGTAACTGTAGTGATGAATAGTGTAGTCGACAGGCGGACTGTAATCCATGGTAGTTATTAATGGGATAATCATTATTTCCTTCCTTTTTTTTCCCCCTGAAGGTGGAGGAGAGTGAAAAAATTCACCTCTTTTCTCTGCCACCGATCTCTACAAGAATGACTTTCTCATTGAATCTTTTACTTTTTAAAAAAAATTGTAATGTTTATTTATTTTTGAGAGACAGAGACAGCATAGTGGGGGAGGGGCAGAGAGAGAGAGAGAGAGAGAAAGAGAAAGAGGGAGACAGAATCTGAAGCAGGCTCCAGGCTCTGAATTTCAGCACAGAGTCCGACCTGGGGCTCAAACTCAGGAAATTCAAGATCATGACCTGAACTGAAGCTGGTCGCTTAACTGACTGAGCCACAGGCACCCCATCTCATTGCATCTTGAGTGTACTTCCCAGTATGATGCCTGCCTGTATCATGATAAGACAGCTTCCTCATAATATTCCCCATGAAGAGCTCAACATTTTAAGCAATGGCAGTCATACTGGAATAAACATGAGACACTTATTGTGGAGCCTTTGAACTCTCATTTGATGTATTATTTCCCATCCATTCTGTTCATAGATTTATTATCATGCCATGCCATGCCACAACTACCATTTTCAGTGGGACTAGTACCCTGTACCCTCAATTTAACTCCAGAGGAGTTGGTGTTGGGCCGCTTGTAGTTGTTATTGCTGTATCCTCATTGGGGCCCAGTGATGCTGACTCATATTTACCTTCTGGATCCATGTTATTCTTAGGGCTAGGAATCACCAACTTGCACTCCTTCCTTTCATTGGAAAGATCTGTGCTTTGCAGGACAAGTTAACTTGACTGTTTAGAGAAAAAAACACAGCATTCTTTTGTTCTAATTACAGTGATCACATATGACACTTTCAAAGTCAGAATCGCTTGTTTTCTAGATTGGGATCAGCAAAAACATATCTCATCTCTGGGGAAGACAACCAGATCAGTTTTTCTCCTGAAAAGGGGCTTTGTAGTATGAAGGCACTCTTTACCCAGATCATGCACATACACAATTGTTCAATAATAGGAAAATAGATAACATGGGATAATTACTGGACAGAAAATCACCATCAGAATTTTGTAGGAAGCTAGATGGCTAGGGTAGAGGCTTTTGGGAACAGGTTAGGGACTGCTTGGGAATACTGTTCTCATTTTAAACTGTAGTCTAATCTCACTAATAAAGAAAAACAAAAATATAGCATTATCTCTGAAACTTGGAATACTTAACTAGATTCCTGTCACCATGCCGGGTGGTATATGTGACTCTTATCAGTTATCTCTTGCTGTGTAATAAACCATTTGGAAATGATTTGGATCATCACTTTGGGCTCTGCTGATAAGGACAGGTTTTCTCTTGCTCTCGGAAGGGCTCACTCATGCGTTTGTGGTCAATTGCTCATTCCGTGGTCAGTCAGTGGACTAGCTTGGGGCTGGTTTACCCAGGTGGCCTCACTCACTTTTCTGGGAGTGGCTGTCTCTAGGTAAGGGTACCTCAGGTCTCCTGCACTGGTCTCATCCTTTAGCAGGAATACCTGAATTCATACCAGCAAGACTCCAGCAACAGTAAGGAAGTGAACCCCTACTCCCACAAGCTCTTTTAAAGTGTGTGCATTATGTTTGCTAATTTCCCATTAGCAAAAGACAAGTTATAAGAAGCCAAGCCCAGATTCAAGGGTAGAAAAACGGTCTTTACCTTTTGATAACAGAAGATGCAAAATCACATTGGCAAAGAGGTATGCATGAAGAATGGGGAAAATATGTAGCCATTTTTGTTGACTTAGCTTGAATACAACAACCTAGAGAAAATAAGAAAGCTCAGGGAATTAAAGTTATTAATCTAAAATTAGACAGCAATACCTGAGGGTGACATTGGTGTCAAAAAAATGTATGTTGGTCTCCAAAGCCCATGTTCTTTTTCTTTTTTTTTTTTTTAACATCATGCCACCAAGCCACAGAGCTATAGTAGTTGGAGGTACCTATTTTCTATCCATCCACCACTATTTTTAAAACACACACACACACACACACACACGCAGTTGATAATTTTGCAGTGTGTAAAGATCTACACAGATATAATTTAAATTACCTGGAATCCCCTTCCATCTAAGATGTTTGATGATCCTGAGTTCCTTCTGAATAGAAGTCCTTAGTGGCTTCTGCATATACATATATTCAGCAGTAACTAATGACACCATATTGTAATTTTCTATTAGACCATAAGTTCCATTGCAAGAATTCATTGTGCCATGTTGTATTTATCAGGTGCCTAACAGAGAAGCTTGTTTAAAGATGTTCGATATATGTTGGTTGAATAACTGAACTGTTAGCATTTATTTTCTTCACTTAAAGGTGTAACAGAAATATCTCAGGCAACAATGTTTAGTTAGTTGTAGCTGGTATTCTTTCATACATTAATACAAAGAACCCTATAATACACATAAAGTAAAGTCTGTTAATAGTGGAAAAGAGACAAATAGCCTATAGAGAGGAATTACATATAATTTACATAAATACCTCCCCCCCCTCAATGAGCAAGGTTTAACTCCTCTCTCTGAGTAGGCCCATGCTTGGTGACTTGTTTTTCAAATATAGAGTATGGAAAAGAAATAAAATAAGGAGTCATTTTGTAGGGAAGGAACCTGGCAAACATTTCTCAGCCAGGAGCTTATGGTGGACATTGTCAGCAATGTCATGTTGATAGCATGTACTCTGATATGATCAGAATGGCACTTCATCTTGATCTTCCTCCTCAAAACCCGTAACTCCAGTCTAATTGTGAAAAAAAGATCAAACCAGGATTGAGAGACTGTCTGTAAAATGCCAGGCCTGTACTCCTCAAAACCGTCAAAGTCATCAGAAACAGGGGAAGTCTGGGAAATTGTCCCAGACCAGAGGAGGCTGAGACTTGACAACTAAATGTAATGTGGGACTGATAGGATTCTGAATAGAAAAAGGACGTTAGGGAAAAACTATTTTCTTAGTCATTTTGGACTTTAACAACTCACCATAGACTGGGTGGCTTAAACATTTATTTCTCACCGTTCTGGAGGATGGGAATCTGAGATCGGAGTGCCAGTATGGTTTGGTTCTTGGTGAAAGTCCTCTGTCGGGTTTACCCACAGCCAGCTTCTTGCTGTGTTTTCACATGATGGAGAGAGAGATCATCTCTCTTGTGTCTCTTCTTATAAGGGCACCAGTGCCATTTATGAGGGCACTACCCTCACGACCTGATCAGCTCCCAGAGTCCCCTACTTCCAAATATCATCAAAGTAAAGATTTGTGTTTTCACATATGAATTTGGGTAGGGGACAGAGGATACAAAATTCAGTTCATAGCACTAATGAAATAGAATGAACTATATACAGTTAATAGTGTGGATGTTGGTGTTTCGTTATGAGAAATATATAGTGTAAGATGTTAGCAATAGAAATTGAGGGCAGGGTATGTGAGACCTCTCTGTACCATCTCTGCAAATTTTTTTGTAAATCCACAACTATTATAAAACAAAAGTTTACTGAAGTTTAAACTATCGCAGCTAACAAAAAAAGAATATATCCACATTGCAGTTCTGAAACAGTTTATTTTCTTTTTTTTTTTTTTTTTTTAAATTTTTTTTTTTCAACGTTTATTTATTTTTGGGACAGAGAGAGACAGAGCACGAACGGGGGAGGGGCAGAGAGAGAGGGAGACACAGAATCAGAAACAGGCTCCAGGCTCTGAGCCATCAGCCCAGAGCCCGACGCGGGGCTCGAACTCACGGACCGCGAGATCGTGACCTGGCTGAAGTCGGACGCTTAACCGACTGCACCACCCAGGCGCCCCTGAAACAGTTTATTTTCTGAAGACATGAAAGAAAGTGATTATTGAAAGAATGTATAGCACCTAGAGCTTTACTTATACAGTGATACATAAACTATCTTAAATTAAGAAGAGTCATGGAAACATAAGGAGAACAGATCGTAGATGAAAATGCTGCCTCATTTTCCGTTTATAATGACTTTTCCACGAGATGACAAAATAATAAAGAATTGTAAGCTCCTCTCAATCTGCCAAAACTATGTGAGCTGGCAGGAGACTGGGTGGCTGGGAAATTGGTATGAGAGGGAGACTTTCCCTGGTAAATCATTTTTGTATTTCATATTTTGTATCGTGTGCACACATGTATTACCTACTTTTGAAAAGTTAATTAACAGTTGGCTCTGTTTGAAAATAACAAATATTACAGCTAAAACCTCGTATGTAGGTGAAAATCTGCCTCTCTCAGCCAAAAATGACAAGATTGAGCCTGATAAACTATAAAGTTCGTGGCCATGTAAATTAAGCCAGTGAGTTGAAATCCTTTCCATGCCTGGCAGAATTTCAAAATTGACACTACCTCAAAATTTGACTCATGCTAAATAATATAGCCAGGGTTTAAAAAAACAAAAAATAAAAAGTTCCAAAGTTTGGGAACTTTCTACCATGAGAATTAAATATTAGCAGAATAGTCAATTTGATGGTGTTAGCATGGTCCTTTAGCAATTAAGTAAACTTTTATAATGTAGTTTTATATTTGCAAGACAGAACCTATCCAAAAATATCACCCTAATGATGGTGGTCTTTGAACAGAAGATTAATTAATGTATATCCAGGCTTCCTGTATTTTATAATCACAGGGTTTTGTAACTTTCATTAGCTTTTAAGTTAATAAGGCAAGTTATGAATTAGAAGATTTTCCAAATTACTGTTCATGTGATCTTTATACAAAAGTTTTTAAAACCCTGCAGAAAATCTAACGTATAAAGCTTCAGTTCTGTTATTGAGCAGTTGCTAGCTACATGGTGCTGTATCTCCATAGTTTATCAAGTTCTTACGATGATTGTGAGAAGGAAGACTCTATTCTCTCATGATTATTGAGCCATGAGCAAATTAAAAGAATCTTGTAGAAATGTGACCCCAAAAGAACTAAGAGCTTCTAAGGTCTTATAGGGTTTTAGACTGGAAATAGATCTTAGGGATCAATTTAGTCAAATCCCTTTATTTCACAGATGAAAAATCTAAGGGTCATAGAAATTAGGTGAGTTGTTCATGGTCACCCATTAAACACTTACTGAAGAGAACTAAAACTCTTGTTTCTTCCCAGATTTTCTTGCAAAGGATGTATATACACCTATCACTAAATGCACAGGTCATTCACGGATATTTCCAGTATAAACCATGGCATGAAAATACTGGAGTAGGGAAGAAGTAGACAGGGAGCAAACAATTCAATACAAATGAAGTCGTAGGAGAAATTCCTACGAGAGAGGAATGGGAATTAAGCAAGGGAGAAAGAAGATGCCTATCTAATATCTCATAAAATAAGCCTATATTCCTTATTCCATGACTAATGTTCTCTAACTAATACATTCTAAATGTAGGTATTCATTTCCAATGACGTATCCCATCTAAAATTCAGCATAGACTCTATCATTTTTGAGATATTTCCTGATTCAAGTTAATACTATCTTTGCCTCCCACTTAACAGCACCACTGGATGGGAATGTCAAATGTGGAAATCAGGGAAAGGGGCATGAAGCTGAGCTGAGAGTATCAAGAGCCCATTCTAGAGGTAGTGGCAGTAGGAAAAGTTCATTCTAATAATCCTTAAAAGGCTGGTATAAGAACATGTGTTCACCATATCCCAGTTTGATTGATGCACTGGCATACCTGGAATTGTGTTTTTATTTATTAGCTGTAACTAAAATAATTCTTTACTATCTGCAATTATTAATAATATTTATAAACTGCTTCTCTTCACTTCAGTCTTGCCACAATCATCCTTAATGATGTGGCTTTATTTTGGTCAATTATGCAGAATTATCCTTGGACTTTGTATTTAAAAATGCAAAGCATGCATTCTACTAATTATGCTAATTAGATACATACATGAACAGTGGTTTCTGAATAGAAGATGCTTACAAGAGACCTCTATCATATTTATTTGAGAGGTTTTTTTTTTTTTTTTTTTTTTAAGGGACAAGATCTTTCCACATTTTCTTATTGCCCTTGCTTTTTACTTGAACAAGAGTGTGAGAAATGTAACCAACATCTATCAATAAAAGGTACCTGGCTGGCTCAGTTGATAAAAGATGTGACTCTGGATCTCAGGATCGTGAGTTCAAGCCCCAAGTTGGGTGTGGAGCCTACTTAAAATAAAAAAAAATTAATAATGAAACAAATTTAAGAATCAGTAATTCTCTACTCCAGTATCTTGCAGTCGGTAGTTGACATTTTGATGTAGGGATTTGATATTGCTGTTACGTGAATTTTGACTCCGACTGGAAAACATTAAACTTAACAGAAATCTTGCCGTTATAAATGGAGACTTGGTTTCATTGTTTAATTTTATGAAATGCTGAAATGCTACTGAAAACATAATTATGAATAAAGAAGGTGAGAGATTTCAAAGAATTTTTGGAAAGAGAGTAACATTGGTTGAGATCTTGAGTCTAGCATTGTGTAAAATAAGGCAGTATAAGAATTTATCTTTAGTGAGTTCACTGCATAGTTGGAGAACAAATCTACACTTGTGAAATATTAAAAGACAATTGACAATTAAGAGCTAAACTGTATTGCAGAAACCAGGAACACTAATAGTTCATAACACTGTGGGCTAGAGCAGAAAAGAGTGCTTCCTGGTGAAGTGTTCATAGCTCCTTCTCCCCACTTGCCTACTTCAAAGGTTTATATTTCCAGGAAAATTACTAATTTGTCTCTAATAAAAAGAATATATGAGAACACTACAAAGAAAAAAAACTTTACTGGTAAATAAAATTATAGGAAAGAGCATCTGGAACGAATCAATGTTATTTTGTTGGATGTGATGATGGTATCATGATTGTTTTTTAAAATTTCCCTTATCTTTTAGAGATGCATATTAAAATATTTACAGATGATATGGCATGTCTGCCATTGTTTTAAAATACTCAAAAAAAGGTTTTTGGCGTAATAAGTGAAGTAAAAGAACTGAATGTTGATCATTAATGAAACTAGATAATAGGTACAGGGAGACTGTTCTGTTTTTCTGTATGTTTTAATTTCAGCACAGTAAAACAGAATGGAAAGAAAGAAAGAAAAAAGAAAGGAAAAAACAAAAGCATGATCTAGAGCAAATGTTTTACTGAAATGCAAGATTAAAGTCAAGAACAAAAAGGTCCTCTGTCCTTATTTCTTTGACATCTCTAGAGTTTCATGTGGAAGGAAACAGGTGGCCTGCGCTGATTCTCTATTTTTCCACGTATCATCTATGCATACAGATATATTTATATATAATAAAATAAAATATAAAAACATGAAAACATGAGAGGGACTGTGGAGATTGCTAGTTGAAATCCACTTTCTTTTTTTCCCTTTGATAGGGCAATATCTTGCTGTTATGGCCTTGTAACTAAGTGCTTATCAGTGGAATGAGTGCAGACTAATTCATGTCACTTGTGGGACTGAATTTTTAAGTTCATTTTTTCCTGTTCACTGGCTACAACAGAAGCATTGTGGCAACCCACCCTTAGTCAGGTAGATGGTAACGGAGGGCATAGCAGCGTTAAAGAATGGAAGAGCAGTCACATTGGGCTCAGTCTGCTGCAGTCGTCTGGGCTCACACTGAGGTAATAGGAAAGAGAAATAAAGTTTATATTTTATTTAAGCTAGTGGGGAGTGAGGGGGAATATTCTTTTTTAATATCAGTGTTTTATGTTAATCACATTTCTACAGAAAAAAAATCACTGAAATCTTTAATGTACAGAGAACTAAAATTATTTTTATAAGTATATATTTAACATTTTAGGTACTCATATAGAGAAATTAAAGGTTAATATTTAAAGTCTACAAGTTGCACATTTATGTTGTTATATATTTATACATCCATTTTCACACCTGCTGCCAAAATATTTTAATATATAGCAATTAAAAACTTCTTTTTTTTTTGTGGAGGACACCTGGATGACTCAGTTGGTTAAGTGTCTGACTCTTGGTTTTGTCTCAGGTCACGATCTCACGGTTTGTGAGTTCGAGCCCTGCATCAGTCTCCGTGCTGGCAGCACTGAGCCTGCTTGGGATTCTCTCTCTCCCTCTCTCTCTCTGCCCCTCCCCGACTCACGCTGTTTCTTTCTCTCTCAAAATAAATAAACTTAAAAAAATAAAATATTTTTCTTTGTGGAAATATTTTGGTGGTATTAACTTGACCTTTGAATATAACAAACTGTCAATCTTTCAACCATGTAGCTGAGCTTAGGAATTGAGTAACACATAATTTTTGTTTTACTAGATCTCATTTGAAATTCTGAAGAAAGGCAAGGCTTTTTTGAGTAAAAACTTACTAATTTTGTGAAACCTAGAGAAATTATTCTTAGGATATAATCAAATGTAACTGATAAATGTTTGACCTGTTTTTGCTACAGTGAGTAGCCACATAAAAAATAAGGATTTAAGAAGAAGGAAAAGAAAAAGAGAAATTCAGTTAAAACACATAATTTCAATTAGAGTCTAACTAATAGACTTTCAACAGTAATTTTGAAAACCCTTTTAAATTTCTGTATATAGAAAGGTATTTTTATTTGATTCTATCTTGAACTTAGTATGAAAAAGTTAATTGTACTTCACTGGATTTAAGTGATAAGTTTATTTTGAATGGATGATAAACTTTTAAGTTGAAAAGATAGCTTTACTTAACAAAAGTGTGTATTTTAAATAAATAATTTTGAGTGCTTGAGTCTCTTTTCCTTGTGATCTCTGAATAAAATAATGTAAGAAGTCACAAGTAGATACTTTGTGGTTATTAGAAGAAATAATGTCTAAAACCCAAATGCCCATTTGGGTAGGGGTCTGTTACGAAATTATGATATGTCCACAAAAAGCAAGGTATAGTAGAGTAGAGAATATATAATGTGCTGCATTTGCATAAAAACAATGGGAAAGATAATTTCCTTTTCTCACTGCATGAATAAATTATTGTATAGTTTTATAAACAAAAATAAGAAATTGTGCTAAAACCTATCTATAAGAAGCATTAAAAAATAGGACTCATTTCAGAAACAGTTACTTATTTCACTTTATTTTATCAACAGATAATCTTTTAAGTAAGAAATGAATATTGTTGATCCTTTACAGGAATGAAACATGGGGGAGGCATGAGGATACCTAACTTCATAGTATCCTAGGAATCCTTTTTTAAAAGAATACTTCAAAAACTGCCTATTTTTTACAGCACTCACTTTTACTACTTTAGCAATGTCACACCTACCCGCTCATAGGTTTTTTCATTATCTTTTATCACAGATGAATTTCCAACACTTTATTAACCTCCTCACTGTTTCTGTTTTTACCATCCATATATTTGCTTATTACCCAGCAGGGCTTGAAAGGGAGCAAGTTTCAGGCTTATGACACAATGGCTCACCTCTTAGCATATTTTTCAAGTCAAAGCAATTCTCCTGTCCTTCTTAAGGAGAGTAAGCAGGAGGCTTGAATGTATACAATCTTCTGTTGTTTTGTCTCATCTTTCTAGGTAGATTTGTTCTTTCATTTGGATTGTCCTTCTGGCTTCTCAGATTATTAGCCATGACTATTCCAAATCAAAGACACTTGAGAAAAGAGTCATTTTTTTATCTTTACAAATATATCCTATTCATTTCCATGCACCCAATCCGTGCAAAGAAATAGCAGGGTTGTGACAGCACATTTTTTGAGACTGTTTTAACATTTTCTGTGGCTTTTGCCAGGAAGGTTTTGTAATTTCTTTTGTTTTTACCTTGGAATTTGATTGCCCAGATGATTACTCATTTGATATTTTTCAAATATTGTTACTTGGGCTTTGTTTTTAAGTACTAAAATGTTGGGGCGCCTGGGTGGCGCAGTCGGTTAAGCGTCCGACTTCAGCCAGGTCACGATCTCGCGGTCCGTGAGTTCGAGCCCCGCCTCGGGCTCTGGGCTGATGGCTCAGAGCCTGGAGCCTGTTTCCGATTCTGTGTCTCCCTCTCTCTCTGCCCCTCCCCCGTTCATGCTCTATCTCTCTCTGTCCCAAAAATAAATAAACGTTGAAAAAAAAATTTTAAGTACTAAAATGTTCTTTTTTTTTTCTAATTGCCTAAATAAAAATAATTGCTTATTTCTAGCCACAGTAAACAAAAGAAGTCAAGTTTTCCTCACCAGTCTACACCTGGCTTAGTTAAGCTGATTGATTTGTATTGAAGAATTTTAAACTAGTTTAATTTTAACTAGTTTAAATTTTTTTCTTTGGCAAACCTCAAGAATGATGATTATACTACCAGCCCAGTCTTTAGCAGCAAAACTGAGAATTAAAAATTTTTTCAATTTTTAATTAATCACTAAGTCATTGATTTTTACCTAAAAATCTCCTATTTGAACTACTACAAGAACTTGCAGCTGATTTCAAAGAATAGTGGAATTGATGCTGTGTGACTTCCAAGTATAGAAAAGCTTCTACTTGGCTTTTTCCTCTTGTGTTAGTCTGGGAGAAGCCAGCCACCTTGTTATGAGGACAGTCAGCCCTGTAGGAGGTCTCCATGTGGCAAGGAACCAAACTGCTAGCTTTGTGGGACAAGCCAACTCAGAAGCACAGCCTCTAGCCTCAGTGAGGCATTCAGGTGATTTTAGCTTTCTAGCCTTGAGTCTTCCAGTTGATGACCCAGATGTTGTGTAGCTAGGACAAGCCCCCACCATTGTGACTAAACTCCTGTCCCATAGAAACTATGAGATAATGAATGATTATTTGGGTGCAATGTATTACGCAGCAATAACTAAATAAATAACAAACTCCTTGAAACAGGCTGTCACTGTGTTAGACAGTAAGGACTATACAATTATTAAGGCAAATTTTGCCTTCAGTGGTGTCTGGTCTTTTCTTTAATCTGCTCATCAATATTTGTTTCTGCTTGAGGGCCTCTGGCTGTGGGCTTTGTTATAGTAGCCCCAGGTAGGTAATTTAGAGCTCCTGGTTGTATGATTTTATTTTATACTTCTATCTTTTATATCCCATATATAAGGTTATTTTATGACCTTATTTTATATCTTAGTATATGTGTGTGTGTAAATATGTACATATTTTACAAAGCAAGCTTATTTTTTTATGAAAAAAAATTTTTAATGTTTATTTTTGAGAGAGACAGACACAGAGAGAGTGCAAGTGGGGGAGGGCAGAAAGAAGGGGAGACACAGAATCTGAAGCAGTCTCTATGCTCTGAGCTGTCAGTACAGAGCCCAATGCAGGGTTCAAACCCACAAACCGGGAGATCATGACCTGAGTTGAAGTTGGATGCTCAACCAGCTGAGCCACCCATGTACCCCAGACCAAACTTTTAGAAAAAGAAACAATAATAAGCATATTTTGAATATTTTAAATTTTATACAATACTCTCTTTTTTAAAATACTGTTAATATTTTTATAAAACTGTCATGCTCCCTCGGCCACAGCAACTTCTTATTCAACACGTCTCTGGAGGCAAGGGAAACAAAAGCAAAAATGAACTATTGGCACCTCATCAAAATAAAAAGCTTTTGCACAGCAAAGGAAACAGTCAGCAAAACTAAAAGGCAACCGACAGAATGGGAGAAGATATTTGCAAACGACATGTAAGATAAAGGGTTAGTATCCAAAATCTATAAAGAACTTCTCAAACTCAACACGTAATAAACAAATAATCCAGTGAAGAAATCAGCAAGAGACATGAATAGACACTTCTCCAAGAGACATGAATAGACAGCCAACTGACACATGAAAAAATGCTCCACATCACTCATCATCAGGGAAATACAAATCAAAACCATAATGAGTTACCACCTCACACCTGTCAGAATGGCTAACATTAGCAACTCAGGAAACAACAGATGTTGGCAAGGATGCAGAGAAAGAAGATCTCTTTTGCATTGCTGGTGGGAATACAAACTGGTGCAGCCACTCTGGAAAACACTGTGGAGGTTCCTCAAAAAATTAAAAATAGAACTACCCTACGACCCAGCAATTGCACTACTAGGTATTTATCCAAGGGATACAGGTATGCTGTTTTGAAGGGGCACATGCACCCTAATGTTTATAGCAGCACTATCAACAATTGCCACAGTATGGAAAAATCCCAAAAGTCCATTGACAGATGAATGGATAAAGAAGATGTAGTATATATATACAGTGGAGTATTACTCGGCAATCAAAAAATGAAATCTTGTCATTTGCAGCTACGAGGGTGGAATTGAAGGGTATTGTGCTAAGTGAAACTAGAGAAAGACAAACATCGTATGACTTCACTCATGTGAAGACTTTAAGATGCAAAACAGATGAACATAAGGGAAGGTAAGCAAAAATAATACAAAAACAGGGAGGGGGACAAAACATAAGAGACTCTTAAATGTAGGGAACAAACAGAGGGTTACTGGAGGGGTTGTGGGAGGGGGGATGCGCTAAATGGATAAGGGGCATTAAGGAATCTACTCCTGAAAACATTGTTGTGCTATATGCTAACTTGGATATAAATTAAAAAAAAAAACAAAACAAAACCTGTCATGCTCATAATAAGACATTTAAGGGTCAAAGATAAAATTAATCAATTTTAAAAGTTTATTTAATTTGAGAGAAAAAGAGAGAGGAAGAGTGCATGAGCAGGGGAGGGGCAGAGGGAGTGGGGGAGAATCCCAAGCAGGCTCTTCACTGTTAGTGTGGAGCCTAATGAAGGACTCAGTCTCACAAACCATGAGATCATGACCTTAGCTGAAAGCCAGAGTCAGATGCTTAACTGACTGAGCCACCCAGGTTCCCTCAAACATAAAATTTAAGAGGATATAATTGTGGCTCTCATACAAATATAAAAACGTGAGTGAAGATTTGTTTTAAATCTCTTAGTTTATGAAGGAATCAAGATATAACCAGGTTAAAAAGAATTCGAAAAACTACATATATATGTCAATTAGGGAATGTTGTAATGGATTTACAAATAAATGCAAAATCTATTAGGATTGGTCAGTATTGGGGCACCTGGGTGGTTGAGAGGGATGGGCCTCTGAGCCTTGATTTCAGCTCAGGTCATGATCCCAGGGTTGTGGGATGGAGTCCTGCCTAGTGCTCTGGGCTGAATGTGGAGCCTGCTTGGGATTCTGTCTCTCCTCCTTTGCCCCTCCCCCTCAAAAATAATTGGTCATATCTATATAGTAGTAATCATTTGCATTCTACCAGACACAGTTTGTATTTTTATGGACAAGATTAATTTACATTGCTCTCATTCTTTTTTTATGACATTGCCAGTTTTATGTATGTATTTATGTATTTATGTATGTATGTATGTATGTATGTATGTATTTATTTATTTATTTATTATGAAGTTTATTGTCAAATTGGTTTCCATACAACACCCAGTACTCATCCCAACAGGTGCCCTCCTCAATACCCATCACCCACCGTCCCCCCCTGCCACCTGCCATCAACCCTCAGCTTGTTCTGTTTTTAAGAGTCTCTTATGTTTTGGCTCCCTCCCTCTCTAAACTTTTTTTTTTTTCCTTCCCCTCCCCATGGTCTTCTGTTAAGTTTCTCAGTTCACTGCTTTGTAGGATATTCCCAAATCTGCATTTTCTAATTGTTTCTTGAGGGTTAGATTCACAATAAACAATTTCTTGAGATTATTTTCTAGGTGGTGTCAAGATCAGTGTAGTTTTGTTGGCCAGGTACCAGTTTTCCACTGTTATAGACAATGCATGCTCCAGTGACCAACTTTTCACACTTGTGTGATCATGTCTTTGGGATAGCAGTTCTAAACTTGAAGGTGCATTAAGTTTTCAAGTGGGGAATTTATTGAAATTGCAGATTATCGTAAGTTGCAGATGACTCTAGATATTTTAATTTAATAAATCCTAGATAAAACCTAGTAGTCTACATTTTTTATTACCACCCAAGAGTTTTCAGGTTGTATTGGACAGAAGAGTACATTTGAAAAACCACTATTTAGAGAAAACTACCTCAGAGGCTTATGGAGCAAAGCCTACATGCATTTTAAATTTCAGCATGTGTTTCCAAGCTTTTTATCATAAGGCTCCCATTTCCCTAAACCACAGCTGGCAATATGCTTTATTAATTTTTGCATTTATTTCTTATTTACTACCAATTTTACCTTTGGAGTAACACAAAAATATTGTTTTTTCTGTTTAAAAACTAATGTTTATATGTAGAAGATTTATAAAATATTTTCATTTTTAATTTTACTTTGAAAAAAGAGGGGCACCTGGGTGGCTCAGTTGGTTGAGTGTCCGACTTCAGCTCAGGTCATGATCTCATGGATCATGGGTTCGAGCCCCACATCAGGCTCTGTGCTGACCACTCAGCCTGGAGCCTGCTTTAGATTCTGTGTCTCCCTCTCTCTCTGCCCCTCTCCCGCTCGTGATCTGTCTCTCAAAAATGAATAAATGTTAAAAAAATTTTTAAAAAGATGATGGTAATTGGGGTGGTCTCACTAGAAGATTAAAATATGATTTTATTTTTCCATAGCTTTTCTCTCAAAAGCAAGATTTAAAACTTTCCAATGGAATGAATTTTTTACAGAGTACTTACCAAACTCTTAGAGAGTCCCTACTGGGCGCTAGGTACCGTGATAAGTGTTTTACGAATATTGATTCATTTACTCATTCTAAAAACCTTGTAAGGTAAATACTATTATCATCCTCATTTTTCAGATAATGAAACTGGGGCATAGGGTAGTTAAATAACTCTGTTAAAGACTTGCAGATACTGAATTAGTGGAGTTAGGATTCAAATTTATTAAAAGCCATGGAGGTAGAGAGTCCTAGTAATGAGTTAAAGGGTTTCAAACTTGTTTGTGTATATCTTATGACATGAGTGAGTTGGTGCTACCCCTCACCCACAGTGTTTGCCTGAGTGTTTTCCTCCTTCCTCTTAAGATGCAGGTAGATGTTTTGAGGTTTGGAGAGGTAAAAAATGGAATAGATCAAAGACCCCTGGAGAAGGGATATATCTTCCCATTTCTTTAAAAACGAAACAAAACCAAAAAACAAAACCGTGTGGTTCCAGCGTGGAAGATGTAAGGGAGCTAAGGCCATTTTGGTATCACAAGGGTTTTACAGTTTTAAAGTTATAGGGGGCTCCAGCCTGGGTAGGAAAGAAGCAACAACAGGGGAAATGCTGAATGTCCACAAGAGGCAGGGAAGTAGACTGAGAGTCCCCAGAGACCATAGATTTGTGAGTTGTTCTTTGTATTCCTTGAATACAAAGAAAATACTCCATTAGGATTTTCTGTTCAGTTATAAAAAATTAGGCATATACACTTTTTCTCTATATTAAGTACTCTTCATTATGTTATGATGGAACATCATATACACTGTTCAAACTATTGTATAATGGAACACAGAGTGTTATCAATAAATAATATGTCATATCATCTCTTTAAAGTTTCAGTATTCAGTTGTGTCAGTTTTTTTTTTTTTTAAACCATCTTGTTCCTTGATTGGGAGCTTTCAAAAAACACTTGGGGAAGAATCTGCACAGACTTAGGTCCTGGCAAGTAGGTTAAGCAGGCTGAGTAGGATGAGCTGATAAAATGGCTATAAATGCTAATGACCCTCATTTTACATGTAGGCTGCTAGGCTCTAGGGTCAGTGCAGCTGTGTATTTTTCACCACACATGGAGTATTACAGATGTTGAAATGATGCTCTCCTAAAATACACCTAAGGAATGGAGTTGGGACATGGTGATTAGTGAAAATTCTAAAGATAGTGTAGGAACAAGTAGCAAAGCCAGTTTAAGAGCTGATAATTTTATCAACAGATCTCAAATTTAGTGTAGCAGCACAAGGATTTGCCTTGATCCACAGCTGTGAGAAAGTAACTTTGCTACTAACAATAAAATACGAAAATTGTAAGTTATATTATTCATAAATTAGAGTAGTTATATTTGTAGTACCTTATTGTCCTGAATTTCTTGAGTAGGAAGTAAGAGTTTCAGCTTGTACACACAAATGTGAGAAGGATAATATTTTGGTTTATACGATGTGATTTAAAGGATTTGGGGAATGCTTTTTGATCCTCAATCCTACACTCCTCCCAACCCACTCCTACCTCTCTAAAACCTCCTACATATTTTGATATTTTCTTTCCCCTTTTCTTTAAGATTATAGACTTAAAAGCTTCAAATGTATTAAACCAGGTAGGAGCTAAAAAATACCTATAGTATGAGTTGAAGTTTAATGGGTTATGAGCTACGTTAAAATTTAATTAAAGAGCAAAATATTACCAGGAGAGGACCAACCTTGGAAAGGTGTGGAGATGGGTAATTAGCAGCCAAATTATTCTTGGGCTTTGGGAAGGGCAGGAATAGGAAGAATACTCATGAATGAAGGAATCCTAAGGCTAGCAATCTGTTTAGCATCCTGGTCATGGAATAGAACACCAGTAAATGAATTATATCTTGGCTTTGAAATATGGCTTTGGAATGCTTCATAACTTTGAATTTTCTCTTCCTTGGTTGATAAAATAAAGCTTTCAAAGAAAAAATGTATAATATTAAAAAATGTTTTTAAGAGAACATCTCCCTCATTCCTGGCAGAAGTATAAATTGACACAGCCTTTCTGAAGTTCAGTTGGCCAATATGTGCATCCATAAAATTAGTATCATGCCATGATGCTAATTTTCTAGCAGGATATACCATTTTTTACCTTTGCTACTTGTTATTAAGGGTTCAAAGTTTAATGTTAATTCATAGTTTGGTTTCTGATAAAGATGCAAATAATTTCTGTCTAGTAAGAAAAATAACCCGGGGTGTTTGGGTGGATCAGTCCAACTTTGGCTCAAGTCATGATCTCAAGGTCCCTGAGTTCAAGCCCTACATCGGGCTCTGTGCTGACAGCTCAGATCCTGGAACCTGCTCCTGATTCTGTGTGTCTCTCTTTCTCTGCCTATCCCCCACTTGTGCTCTGTCTCTCAAAAATAAACAAACATTAAAAGAAATTAAAGAAAAAATACCCCAAAGATTATGGTTTATTGTTCTGTAAGACATTAAACAGATCCAAAAAAAAAACACACTAAACCACCAATATTATTCTAATACGTATTTTTTTTTTCTAAATGCCTGAAATACCAAGTTTTCCAAATGCATTTGAAACTAGCTTAGTGATCTTACTGATTCCCTCATGATTTAGTTAGATATTTGAAACATGTCTAATTTATATTTTTATGAGAACTGTGTTTTTAACTTTAAACAATAGATTTATTGATCTTTTGACAATAGGGCTATTGAAAATCTAATAAATAACAACAAAAGAAAATGAAAAGAATGCTAACCTAAGGTAGCATCGTCTCATTAAGCAAAGGGAAAAACTGAAATGGCACACTGCGGTCTCTTTTTTACAAATGTTCACTCTAATGAATTTTTCATTTTTGTCCTTCCCTAATCCATATGTCCAGTTAATAATCTAAAGGTTCATGACTTACTAGTTTTGTTCCTCCTCAGTCTCTTTGAATACTTATCCTTCAGTTTTCCTCAATTTTGAATGTTTTTCATAAGAGACCACTATTCTTTTATAAGATTCACTTACATAGAATAGAAAGTAAAAAACAATATATGGTCCCTTTTTATCCTTGGGTGAACTCTTCCGTCGGGAAGTTGCAAGTATTTTACCCACCCCAAACTATCTTATACTAATAGAAATTTTCAAATCCTTTAGGAATAAAATATTACTCAGATAATTTTGTACATTTGTGTATACTTTGTTTCCTGTAAGAACTATGTATGAATTTACAGAGAATAAACAAATAGAGATTTCAAATTATATTAGTCTACGTGGGTTGCCATAACAAAATACCATATACAGGATGACTGACACAACAGAAATTTATTTCTCACAGTTTGGAGACTGGAAATCCAAGAATCAAAGTGCTGGCAAATTTGATTTCTGGTGAGAGCTATCTGTCTTGCAGATAGTTGTCTTCTTGGTATGTCCTCTCATGGCCTTTATTTGATGATGTGTGAAAGAGAGAGCTCTCTATTGTCTCTTCTGTGAAGATACTAATCCTATCAGGTTAAGGCTCCAACCTTTATGACTTCATTTACTCTTAATTACTTCCTTAGAAGGCCCCCCCCCCCCATCTCTAAATTGCCACACTGGAGGTTAGGGCTTCAACATGTGAATTTCTAGGTGATTGGGAGGATACAAAGATTCAGTCCATAACAAAAATGTTTAATTTAAATAGGCTTAAAATACCTGAAATTCATTTTGGGGCTTATTGGTAATGGAAAAGAAAATACTAAAAACTCATTTTGAAACATCAGTAAGGTTTTATTAATTGCAAGAAGTACAAGCCTAAGGGAAGAGCATATGTTTACATCATTTGCTCTTTTTTATCATCAAAAGTAATGATATTATACTTATATCAATGTTTAGCAAATGATGGTGCATTTTTCTGCATATGTAAGTTTTTTTTTTTTAAGGATTTTATTTTATTTATTTATTTTTTCAACGTTTATTTTTTTGGGGACAGAGAGAGACAGAGCATGAATGGGGGAGGGGCAGAGAGAGAGGGAAACACAGAACCGGAAACAGGCTCCAGGCTCCGAGCCATCAGCCCAGAGCCCGACGCGGGGCTCAAACTCACGGACCGCGAGATCGTGACCTGGCTGAAGTTGGACGCTCAACCGACTGCGCCACCCAGGCGCCCCTGCATATATAAGTTTTAAAGTGAACAGAAGATAACATTTCATAAGTATATGGAGACCTATCTGTAATTTCTAAACTAGTTAGGAGATGAAAAGTAGTAGTGGACTATTTCGTTTTTTCAACACATTGAATATTTTTCTTAAAACTTCCTTTCTTCTGATCAGTAAACACTCCCATGGTACAAACTTGTACCTGTCTTTCTTTACCTCATAAAACAGGTACTTGGCTTTGCCCTTGGCTTTATCATGGAGCAAAGCGTTGTCAGACAAAGTGTAGGTAATATGCATACTTGTAGTGAAACAGTACTGAAACTAGCACAGTAAACACAAATCAAATCAGTGTGTATGACATTTTATTTCTATGACAAAGCAAATCTTTTCTTCATTTAGTACTAGCATATACCAATGAGCTTGACCGAAGGTACATATGTTACTTGAAAATATAAATGCATGATATGAAAATCTCAGTTACATCACTTCCTTTAATTCTTAAAAGTTCAATAAATGAAAACAAAACAAGTGGACAATCAGAAAAAAAAAGACTATTTGGAAAAGATAATTTATATTAAAAAGGATTAATTTACTTTTCAATGGCATTATTTAACAAAAAAAATTACCAAAGATTTTCTTTATATCACAGTGCATTTAAAATTAAAATAAAGCACTGGAATAATAAATATTTTAAAGTGAATATACCAAAAATAAACCTAACCTACATATTTAAGTGAAATAAAGACAACTGTGGGAGTTAACAGTAAGCATCTGTTATTATCTAGACATGAACTTTAGAGGACAACTAATTCAGTGCATAAATGAGATTTGAAAGATAAAGGAAAGAATATCTTTAAGACCCAGAAATCAACTTACCCTGAATGAATCTCAAAATCAGGAACTCAACAGAATCCTTGCATTCAAAAATATATACTTCTCAGCTATATATATGATATATATAATAATTTTTGATATATATGATATATATATAAATGAGGGTTAAATTTTTTATTCTTTAGCTTTTTAAAAAATTAATATTTTGTTTTTTACAACAGTTTTAGGTTCACAGCAAAATTGAGGGGAAAGGAAGAGATTTCCCACATACCTCCTACCCAATTTATGCATAGCCTCCCCTATTATCAACGTCTCCCACCAGAGTGGTACATTTATTACAACTGGTGGATCCATGTTGACACATCATAATCACCCAAAGTCCATAGTTTACATTATGCTTCACTCTTGGTGTCAAGTATTTTATGGGTTTGGATAAATGTATAGTGACATATGCCCATCACATATGGTATCATGCAGAGTGTGTTCACTTCCCTAAGATCTTCTGTGCTCTATTTATTCATCCCTCCCACCCCGACACCTAGCAACCACTGATGTTTTTACTCTTCTCCCCAGTTGTCTCCTCCAAAATGTCATTTGGTTGGAATCATATAGTATATAGCCAGATTGGCTTCTTTCAGTTAGCAAAAGTTACCTAAAAGTTTCTCCATGTCTTTTCATGGCTTGATAGCTCATTTCTTTTTTCTTTTTTAATGTTTATGTATTTATTTATTTTGAGAGAGAGAGAGAGCGAGAGCGAGAGAGAGAGCATGAGCAGGGAGGGACAGAGAGAAAGGAGGAGAAAGAGAGTCCCAAGCAGGCTCCTTGCTGTCAGTGCAGAGCCCAAGGAGGCTAGATTTCATGAATGGTGAGATCATGACTTGAGAAGAAATCAAGAGCCAGACACTTAACCAACTGTGCCAAACTCCTTTCAGTAAATACTGAAGAGCATAATTGCTGGGTCAATCAGTAAGAGCATGTTTAGAGTATGTAAGAAACTATCAAACTGTCTTCTAAAGTGATTGTACTATTTTGCATTGAAACAACAATAAATGATAGTTCTTGTTGCCTCACATCTTTGTCAACATTTGGTGTTGTAGATTTTGGCTATTATAATTGTGTGTATAGTGGTATATTATTTTAATTTTCATTTCCCTGATGACCTATGATGTGGAAAATTTTATATATGCTTATTTGCCATCTGTGCATCTTCTTTGGTGAAGTGTCTCTTAAGGTCTTTGTCCTATTTTTTAATTGGACTATTTTCTTATTGTTGAGTTTTCAGAGTTCTTTTATATTTTATGTAACAGTCCATTATCAGATATACCCTTGCAAATATTTTCTCCAAGTTTGTCTTCCCATTCTCGTGTCATTGTCTTTTTCAGAGCAGAAGTTTTTAATTTTAATGAAATTTAGTTTATCAGTTATTTCTTTCATGGATTATTCCTTTGATATTGGATATAAAAAGTCATTGCCATATCCAAGGTCATTTCAATTTTCTATGTTGCCTTCTAGGAGTTTTATAGTTTTGCCTTTTACATTTAGGTCTGTAACCTATTTTGAATTTCTTTTTGTGAAGCATGTGGGGTCTGTATCTGAATTCACTTTTTTTATGTGTGGATGTCCAGTTGTTCCAACACCATTTGTTAAAAAGACTGTCTTTGTTCTATTGTATTGCCTTGGCTCCTTTCTCAAAGACCAGTTGACTGTATTTATGAGACTGTATTTCTGGGCTCTTTATTCTATTCCATTGACTTATTTGTCTATTCTTTCACAAATACCATTCTGTCTTGATTATTCTAGCTTTATAATAAGTATTATAGTTGGGTAGTATCAGTCTTCCAACTTTGTTCTCATTCATTATCGTGTTGGCTATTTGGGTCTTTTGCCTTTCCATATAATCTTTAGAATTGGTTTGTCAATACCTATGAAATAGCTTGCTGGGATTTTGATCGGGATTGCACTGAATGTGTAGATCAAATGGGGAAGAACTGATACCTTGGTGATGAATCTTCCTATTCATGCACATGGCATATCTCTCCATTTATTTAGTTCTTTTATGTTTTTATTCATCACAATTTTATATTTTTCCTCATATAGATCTTATACATATTTTGTATATGTATTTATAGATTATATTGTATACAATATAATTGTATAATACAATATAGATTATATTGTATACAACATAGATTACATATAGATTAGGTATATAGATTTATACCTAAGTATTTCATTCTTTTAGGTGCTGGTATAAATGATATTGTGTTTTTAATTTCATATACCACGTGTTCATTGCTGCTATAGAGGAAAGAATATTAACCATGTATCCTGTAACCTTGCCATAATTGTATATTTGCCTACATATATTTAATAGCAAAACTGTATACACATAAAAAGGTGATATATTACCCATAGAAGAACCAAATACTTCCATTGTTAATGAATCCTAGGTTAGGACTACTTATATTGTGAAATGTAACATTTGATTTTTGAAAATGGAGGGTATGATTATCTCATTTGTTTTATGACTGTGTAGTCATGTATAAAAAAATCTGATCAAATGAAAAAGTGTCTTTTTTTCCTTATTATTCAACTAATTTGTTTCTTGTTGGATTTTCAAAACTTGGACTTTCAGAACAGTTGTGACATATATATAAGTGAAAAGTGTGGGGAAAAGCATAGTTGAAATAGTGTCAGGACATTTGGGTTGTAGTCCATTGTTGGCATCTACTTGTATTCCCATGGATGAATACCTTTATCCTGTATGCTTGGTAGAGTGAGGATGTACAAAAATGAACAAGACAAAGTGCTTTGTTGTAGGTGCCATATAAAACTATGCTAATGATGTTAATAAAGCTCACTATCACTGAAATTACAGATACCCCATATACATCGGAAGATAGAAAGGAAGAACTCATTTCTCCACAGAATATTCCAGAAATCATTGTGAAGGGGTCTGAAGCTGAAATTAATCTTCAAAATATGGATTTTGATAACTGATTTACAATTTTAAATACTAGTCAATAAGATAATATATCATGATTGAGAAGAAGGCCTCCTGTGTCAGTTGAAATGAAAATGTAGACTGCACTGAAGACCGTAAAATACTTAGGAATAGACTTAACCAAAGAGGTAAAAGATCTATACACTGAAAACTATAGAAAGATTATGAAAAAAATTGAAGAAGACACAAAGAAATGGGAAAACATCCCATGCTCATGGATTGAAAGAACAAATATTGTTAGAATGTTGATATTACCCAAAGCAGTCTACATATTCAGTGCAATCCCTGTCAAGAACCACCAGCTTTTTTCACAGAGCTAGAACAAACAATCCCAAAATTTGTATGGAACCAGAAAAGACCCCAAATAGCCAAAGCAATCTTGAAAAAGAAAACAAAAGCTGGAGGTCTCACAATTCTGTACTTAAAGGTATATTACAAAGCTGTAATCCTCAAGACAGTATGGTACTGGCACAAAAACAGACACATGGATCAATGGAACAGAATAGACAACCCAGAAATGGACCCCCAAATATATGGCCAACTAATCTTTGACAAAGAAGGAAAGAATATCCAGTGGAAAAAAGGCAGTCTCTTCAGCAAATGGTGCTGAGAAAACTGGACGGCAACATGCAGTAAAATGAACCCGGACCGCTTGCTTTCCTGATACACAAAAATAAACTCAACATGGATGAAAGACCTAAATGTGAGACAGGAAACCATCAAAATCCTAGAGGAGGAAACAAAGAGCAGCAGCCTCTTTGACCTCAGCTGCAGCAACTTCTTACTAGATATGACTCCTGAAGCAAGGGAAACAAAAGCAGAAATGAATATTGGGACCTCATCAAGATAAAAAGCGTCTGCACAGCGAAGGAAATAATCAACAAAACTTAAAGGTAACTGATGGAATGAGAGAATATATTTGCAAATGATATATCAGGTAAAGGGTTAGTATCCAAAATCTGTAAAGAATTTACCAAACTCAACACCCAGAAAACACATAATCCAGTGAAGAAATGGGCAAAGACATGAACACTTTTCCAAAGAAGACATCCAGATGGCTAAAAGATGCTCAACATGAAAAGATGTTCAACATCACTATCATCAGGGAGATACAAATCACAACCACAATGAGATATCACCTCACACCTGTCAGAATGGCTAAAATTAACAACTCAGGAAACAACAGATGTTGGCGAGGATGCTGAGAAAAAGGAACCCTTTTGCACTGTTGGTAGGAGTGCAAACTGGTGTGTCCACTCTGGAAAACAGTATGTAGGTTCCTCAGAAAATTAAAAAATAGAACTGCTCTACGAACCAGCAATTGCACTACTAGGTATTTATCCAAAGAATGCAAAAATGCCGATTTGAAGGGACACATGCATCCCAGTGTTTATAGCAGTACTATCAACAGTAGCCAAAGTATGGAAAGAGCCTGAATGTCCATTGACTTGTGAATGGATAAAGAAGATGTGGTATATACATATGATGGAATATTCCTCGGCGATCAAAAAGAATGAAATCTTGCCATTTGCAACAATGTGGATGGAACTAGAGTGTATTATGCTAAGTGAAATAAGTCAGTCAGAGAAAGACAAATGTCATATGATTTCACTCATATGTAGAATTTAAGAAACACAAAAAATGAACATAGGGGAAGGGAAGCAAAAATAAGATAAAAACAGAGAGGGAAACAAACCATAAAAGACTCTTATATACAGAGAACAGACTGGGGATTGCTGTCAGGGTGTTGGGTGGGGGGATGGGCTAAATGGGTGATGGGCATTAAGGAGGACACTTGTTGGGATGAGTACTGGGTGTTATATGTAAGCAATGAATCAGTAAATTCTATTCTTTAAATCATTATTATGCTATATATTAACTTAGATTGAAATAAAATAAAAAAAAGAAAATGTAGAATTGTATAGCTAGATTCTAACTAAATTTTTTAATGATAGGAACATCTTAAATTTCATTGTTCAAATTTTTATTAATTAATAAACAGAAGTAATTAGGGCCAGCTACTATCCTTTGGTAATTCAGTCAATTCTCTTTCTATCCATTTTCTATCTGGTGCGAGGCTTGAGGAAGTAGATACTGGTGTTTTGCTTTAAATTTACCATTTTGATTAAATCCAAATAATTTTTAGTTGTTACATAAAGTAGAAGCAAACTATTGGCCAATATTTCTGGTGTTTTTAAAGTATTTTTTTAATGTTTATTTATTTTTGAGAGAGAGAGAGATAGAGAGGGACAGAGACAGAGTGTGAGCTGGGAGGGGCAGAGAGAGAGGGAGACCCAGAATCCGAAGCAGGCTCCAGGCTCTCAGCTGTCAGCACAGAGCCTGACATGGGGCTTGAACTCACAAGCCATGAGATCATGACCTGAGCTGAAGTCAGATGCTTAACAGACTGAGCCACCTAGGTGCCCCTCCTTTTATTTTTAATTTAAAATTAATATCATTGGTTTCCATAAATGTTAATCCTCTAAAACTGATGGTAATAAATAATAATATCACATGTACCAGTATTTTAAAGAATTTTACACATGTTGACTCTGATCACTTACAAATAACCTGCCGTGTAGGTACTGTTATTATCCTTATTTTACTGATAAGAAAACTGGAGAGTTGAGAAACTTGCCCAAGATAACCCAGCCAGTAAGTGGCAGAGCCAGGATCTACAACCATTTTCAGAGACTAAAGCCTTTATAATTTTACAGCTTCTCTAATGAAATGGCTGTTGGGCTTCCATTTCAAAAAGGCCAAAGTTAAATTTTCAGAAATGCCATATTTATAGATTTTTTTAAATGCAAAAATAATTATTTTAAGCAACTAAAGTATAATTTAATGTGCACATTCCAGAGTCTGTGGAAATTATTTTAGGTTTTAAGTGTGTATAGTTTTGTGTATTGTATATCTTGACCTGTTCCATTATGTACTGGGAGATCAGAGGCACTTATTTCTTGAACCTTGTTTCCTTAATCTAGATGTGGGCATGCAATAATTATGATAGTAAACATTAAAAGTTGAATTCTTTGATCCCATAAGTATGTTTGTAAATAAATTCTGTTTTACAAAGAAACTTCATAACTTTGTGGCAAGATCTTTAATTCTCAGGTCCTCATACACTATTCCATTTTATCTTAAACTCAGACTCAATATAGTAAGACAGGTATTACTGTTTATACTTTACAGATGAGAAATAGAAGTAAAAAAACTAACTGTATTACCCAAGGTCACACAGCTAGTTACAGAGAAAGGCCAGTCAGGAAGTAAGTTCTTTGAATTCTCAATATCAGATTCTACAATATTCTTCTCTGAAGAAACTACTGTCCTCATTGAATATATCTTTCATTATTTTCTTCCTTCCTTTTTCTTTTTTCTTCCTTTCTCTCTCTCTCTTCTTTCACATCTTTAGAATAATTCTTTTTTTATTAAAAAATTTTCTTTTTACATTTATTTACTTTTGAGGGACAGAGTGAGACAGAGCACAAAGTGGGGGAGGAGCAGAGAGAGGGGACACAGAATCTGAAGCAGCCTCCAGGCTCTGAGCAAGAGTTCAGCACACAGCCCAATGTCGGGGTCGAACTCACGAACCGTGAGATTATGACCTGAGCTGAAGTCGGACACTTAACCCACTGAGCCACCCAGGCGCCCCTAGAAGAATTTTTGACAATAGCCTTCACCTCGCTATTTTTAGAGGAGTTGTAGGACTTATTTGAAGTGCATTCTCAATAGTTTACACGCTGATTTGTATGATAGGTAGGGAGGAATAAGAGACACAGAGCTGAATGCTGCATTTGAACTTCCTCATGGGCAATGAATAATTATTATGTGGTTGCCAAATTAGTTCAACTAGTTTGAATGTTAAGCAGGCAGACAAGGGCAGAGAGATTCTCTTCCAACTCTGACAGGAAACTAATGACAAAAACCTTTAACCAAGGGAAAAATAGCTCTCAAGTAGGTAAAGAGGTCTTTAGTTCAGAATAATTATGATTAGCAGGTGATTAGAGTAGAGCTTTTCAAAGTGGATGGCTGGAGTATATGCATCTGAATCACCTAGGGGCATTTGTTAGATCCTGGGCTCCACCCTCAGTGTATTGAATCTGAATTTCTGGGCTGGGGCCATGAATTTATAACATCATCTAACTTCAGGAGGAACCAATGAAATGAAAGTAGGTAAAACAGCAGAATGGTTAGTTGTTTTCAAATGCCTAAAATTTTCAGTTTTAAAAATGCTGTGGATGGAGAGGGAGCACAACTCTCCATTTCTTAAATATGGGCCACATATGCTGACTTCCCTCCAAAAATTGCAACATGGAAAAAGGTAACTTTACAGTAAAGAAACCTGAAAACACCACCTCAGCTAAGCAATGAAGGCCAACCTCAACTGTGATAATAATACATAATGAAGTAATGACAACAGTACTTTACTTTTGTGGTCTTCCTTTCCAAAACATATTTCCCCAACCTAACCATGAAAAACAGAAGAATTCCAACAGAGGAGTATCCTACAAAATACAAAATCAGTATCCTTAAGAATTATCATAGTCAAAAGTCATCAAAAGCAAGGGAACTGTGAGAAATTCGTCACAGTTAAGGAAACCTAGGGAGACACCAAAGGGGAACTAAGGACTAAATGTAATGTGGTTTGTTGGGTGTGTTCCTAGACTAGAGAAAGGATATTAGGTAAAAATTAAGAAAATCTGAGTAAATTATGTATCAATTTTAGTTCAAAAATTGTTATAAATGTACTCTACTGATGTAAGATGTTAATAATAAGGGGGTAACTGGGGGAACCTGGGTGACTCGGTTGGGCATCTGACTTTAGCTCAGGTCATGATCTCAGGGTTCAGGAGTTCGAGCCCTGCATTGGGCTTTCTGCTGTCAGTGCAGAGCTGCTTTGGATCTTCTGTCTCCCCCCCCTTGTCCCTCCCCCTTTCCACCTCCCCCCCAAAATAAATAAACTTTAAAAAATTAATAAGGGTGACCATCTAGAGTATATGGGTATTTCTACTATTTCTCCACTTTTCTCTAAATCTAAAACTGTTCTAAAAAAAGTCCTCTGGCTTGCTTATGGTAATTGGAGACTGTTATAGTAAATGAGAGAGAAAGACAGTATTTACCTGGAGCCAGTTTGTGCCATGGCTGTTGAAGGTAGGCTAGATCTGGATCAGGAGCTTGCAGACTAATGTTCAAGGTGAGATGATAACAGTAGTTGCTCAAGCATAGAGAGCTGTTTCCCCAAAACAGAGTTTTAAACTGACTAAGTATCCCTTTTAGGGGCAAAAAAATTGGGCGCTCCTTTAAGTCAGTGTTTCTTGAATCTGATTTTGAGAAGGACGAGTAGATGCTGATTGAGGGCTTATTGTGTATCAGCCCTTTTCTAAACATGTCATATGTGTTAACTCATTTCATAATTTATTTTATTATTGCTTTTTCTTTAAAGTAGGCTTCATGCCCAGTGTGGAGTCCAACATGATGATTAAACTCATGAGATCAAGACCTGATCTGAGATCAAGAGTCAGATGCTTAACCAACCGAGACACCCAGGTGTCCCACATTGAATTAACCCCATTTTACAAATGAGAAAAAGGAAGCTGAGAAAGGTTAAGTAATTTATAGGGCCCCCTACAGGCTAGAGCGATATCTGACTCCAAGTCTAGCCTCTTTACTTCTTCATTGTACCGCTGCCAACTGGGTTTTCTCAGTGTGAGTGTAGCGTAAGACTTGAGAAAGAATATCTTCTGTCATTGGAAGTTCATTTCTCCCGTTCTTTCTTTTTCTCATATTTCATATCCAAGCTGTTAGGAAGTCCTGTGACTCCACTTCCAAAGTAAATAATCTGACCACTTCTGACTACCAACTTCCTCTGTTCAGATTGGTCCAGCTTCCATCAAAGTTTGCTTGATTATTGTGATTTGGTGAGTTTTGACAAATGCAAACGGTCATGGAATAATAAGAATCACAAAAGAGAGTAGTTCCATCAACCCCCAAACCTTCCTCATATCCCTTTCAGTTAGTCCTCCTATCACAATCCCCACTGTCTGCTGGCAGTTGTCTGGCAACCACTGATCTGATTTTTTTCACTATAGATTTGCCTTTTCTGCAATCTGTTTTATTTTTATGGAATATAAAATTATATATAGTATGTGCCCTTTTGCATATGGCTTCTTTCACTTAGCAAATGCTTTTGAGTTTTGTTTATGTTGTTAACTGCATAAGTCACTCATTTCTTTTGATTGCACAGAAATATTTCATTGTATAAAGATACCACGCTTTGTTTATCCATTCACCAGTTGATGGACATTTGGGTTGTTTCCAGTTTGTGTTGATTTTGAATAAAGCTGCTGTGAAGATTCCAGTGCAAGTCTTTAGGTGGACATATTTTTTTTTTTTTTAATTTTTTTTTCAATGTTTTTATTTATTTTTGGGACAGAGAGAGACAGAGCATGAACGGGGGAGGGGCAGCAAGAGAGGGTAACACAGAATCGGAAACAGGCTCCAGGCTCTGAGCCATCAGCCCAGAGCCCGACGCGGGGCTCGAACTCACGGACCGTGAGATCGTGACCTGGCTGAAGTTGGACGCTTAACCGACTGCGCCACCCAGGCGCCCCTAGGTGGACATATTTTTCATTTCATTTGGTTAAGTACCTAGGAGTGAGTCTTATATGAATAGGTGTTAAACTTTTTGAATTTTTTTAACATTTATTTATTGTTGAGAGACAGAGTGTAAGCAGGGAAGGGGCAGAGACAGAGGGAGACACAGAATCTGAAGCAAGTTCCAGGCCCTGGGATGTCAGCACGGAGCTTGACTTGGGGCTCAAACCCATGAACTGTGAGATCATGACCTCAGCTGAAGTCAGGTGCTTAACCGACTGAGCCACCCAGGTGCCCAGAGTAGGTGGTAAACTTTTAAAGAAACTGCCTAGTTTCCACAGTGGTTGCATCATTTTGCATTCCCATTAACAATTTTTGAGAGTTCCAGTTGCTTCACACTCTTTATAATGCTTGATACTATCAGTCTTTTTATTATTTTATTATTATTTTTTTAATGTTTATTTTTGAGAGACAGAGAGACAGCGTAAGTGGGGGAGAGGCAGAGAGAGAGGGAGACACAGAATCAGAAGTAGGATCCAGACTCTGAGCTGACCACACAGAGCCCGACGCAGGGCTTGAACCCACAAACCGTGAGGTCATGACCTGAGCCCAAGTTGGACACTTAACTGACTGAGCCCCCCAGGTGCCCCACTGTGAGTCTTTTTAAATTGTCTTGTAGTGGATTTGTGTCGGTATCTCATTCTGATTTTACTTTACATTTTCCCAATAACTAAAAATGTTGTGTATATTTTTATGCATTTTTTTTAATTTTTTTTTCAACGTTTATTTATTTTTGGGACAGAGAGAGACAGAGCATGAGCGGGGGAGGGGCAGAGAGAGAGGGAGACACAGAATCGGAAACAGGCTCCAGGCTCTGAGCCATCAGCCCAGAGCCTGACGCGGGGCTCGAACTCCCGGACCGCGAGATCGTGACCTGGCTGAAGTCGGACGCTCAACCGACTGCGCCACCCAGGCGCCCCTTTTATGCATTTTTTTGCCATTCATATATATTTGTGATGAATTTTCTATCCAGATCTTTTGGCCAGTTTTTAATTAGGTCGATTATTTTATTATTGAGTTGTAAGATTTCTTTATGTATTTTGGATACAAGTTCTTTATCAGATATATTTTGCATATATTCTTTCTTAGTCTATGGCTTCTTTTAGATTTAATGCCTTTTGAATTTTGGTGAAGTGCAGTTTTCAATTTTTTAAATGTACTTTGGCATCTTTTCGAAGACATCTTTGGTAAGAGGTAAATATTCCCCAAAATGATCTATGGGGTTCATTGGAATCTGGATCAGTACACCAATAGGTTCTTTTTTAGAAGTTGAAAAGCTGGTCCTAAAATATTCATGCAAGGGCAAAGGACATAGAATAAGAAAAATAATTTTGAATAAAAACAAAGTTAAATCTTAGATTACCTGAAGTCAAGATTTTACTATAAAGCTAGAGTAATCAAGATAGTGGTGTGCTTGTATAAGAATAATACATAAATGAATGGAATAGGATAGACTTCAGAAATAGACACGCATTCACTTGATTTTTGATAGAAGTGTCAAGGTAAAGAGAAAAGCTAATCTTTTCAGCAAATAATACTGAGCAATTAGAAAAAAAGAAGAAAAGAAAGAAAAAAAAAGAAACTCAATTCTTGGGGCTCTTTGCCCCTCCCCCACTCATGCTGTCTTTGTCTCTCTCAAGATAAGTAAATAAAAAAATGTTTATCTTTGAAAAAGAGAGAAAGCATGAGTGGGGGAAGGGAAGCTGTAACACAGTGCTGGTCGCAGGGCTTGATGCCACAACCTGTGAGATCAGGACCTGAGCCGAAACCAAGGGTCAGGTGCTGAACTGACTGAGCCTCCCAGGTGCCCCACTAAGAGAAGTTTTTAATGTTAGGTATGTGTCTTATATATTTCAGCATATTTAGCCTTTATGGAGACATTTATCTAGTCCATATTGTCTGCTTTGATAGAAAAATAATTATCCCTATGTATAATTATTTGGCTTAATAATAGCTACCATCTACTACATGCTTAATAAGAGGTGAGGCATAAAGACGCACATTATCTAATTATTCAATTCTCGAAATAACCCTAGTCATAAATTATTGTCACAGTATTACAGAATATAAAATTAGGGTTTGGGATGCTTGGTAATTTGCTGACTGTTACATAACTTATTAAACTGACGACAGAAGATACAAACTGGATCCCCAGTCATGTCCTTGACAGTGACAGGTTCAGTTCAGTGTTTGACATTCTAGGTATACTAAATTCTAAACCATAATCCATAGATACTGCTGGCATCAGAGGGCAGCCACCTGGATATTAGGCAGAGTTGGATAGGAACAGCGTAATTCTTTCTTATTTTTTTAAAAATAGTACTCACACCTTTTTTGAAAAGATTTTTTTTAAGTTCATTTATTTTTGAGAGAGAGAGAGAGTGCACGAACAGCAGAGGGACAGAGAGAGAGGGAGACAGACAACCCCAGGCAGGTTTGCACTGTCAGCAAAGAACCCAAGGTGGGGCTCAATGCCATGAACCAACTAACCATGAGATCATGACCTGAGACAAAATAAAAAATCAGATGCTTAACTGACTGAACCACCCAGCAGCCCCCAACATGATTCTTTCTAAAACATGTGATAATTGAATCTTACTTGATATTCTACAATTTCTTTATACTGATGTTTGGAATATTCAGATATTTTAATGGATACACAAAATCAATTATTAATATACTAATTAATTATTAATTGGCATATTAATGATATAGGTCCAAAATCCCTCTTCCAGAACCCTTGAGGCTGGTTGTTGTTCAGTATACATAATGGTTTTTAAGAATGTAAGACAATACAAATACCATATACCAATTCTGTAAGGGAGATTTGGGGCAATTTTGATATTTGATTTAGTATATGTAAAGATGTAAAAAAATTTTAGAATTCATGGGGCGCCTGGGTGGCTCAGTTGGTTAAGCATCTGACTTCAGGTCAGGTCGTGATCTCCCGGTTTGTGAGTTCGACCCCCGCATCGGGCTCTGTGCTGACAGCTCAGAGCCTGGAGCCTGCTTTGGATTCTGTGTCTTCCCCCCTTTTCTGCCCCTCCCATGCTCATGCTCTGTCTCTCTCTGTCTTTCAATAATAAATAAACGTTAAAAAAATTTTTTAAATTTAGAATTCATTGACTACACATAGTAAGTGCTCAACCAATGTGACCAATATGATGTGTGTCCTATGGTAGAATGTGAGAGCAGTTACCAGGCTTTTCTAAGTAAAAAGGTAAAGTATTCAGTTCTCTGTCATAAATTAGAAAATAATTTAACTTTGTAATATAGAGCCCTTGTTTATCTTAATTTATAATTTATGGAGTATTATGAACATCTATAAGAGTGATATCAGGATCAGTTCTTCTTTTAAAGCAGTTTATTTGCTTCATTTGATTTACAAATAAACTGTTCAATATGCTGCAGAACTAAGAAGTTTTTCTTATTATCTAATCCCTGCCTGTATTAACAGCCACATTACCATGGTATTTGATGTTTCAGCTAGGTTAGTGACTTCTGGCCAGGACCAGAATGTTCTGATATGAGTGGTTTGTTTCAGTGTTTTAATGATTCATACCATCCTGGATGCAGCAGAAACTTTGCCATCCTTTGATCCTGAAATGAATAAACTAAAATCAATGTAAACTACGTCAAAACCTTCTCTAAGTGGTAGGAGCAATCTTTGAGCAATGTTAATCAAGTGGCGGGTAGAGAGTGAAGCCTTCAAGGCACCTTACTTCACTTAGACTGTTTACCTCCGCCAGCAGCTTTGCTTGCCATCTGCCTGGCTCTCGAAGTTCCAGGTGTAATGAAAATGTCTGTCTAGCCACAGGACCTTTGAAAATATTCTAGGGAATATTTGGGCCATCCCTCCACCACTACCAGTCTGCACTTCCATACCTAGCTCCCACTCATCTCATTTCTCAGCCTAATCATAAATTCCGCCCACCGGCTATTGTAACACCTGAGTCTGCTTTATGTGCCTCTCATAGAACACCACTCAGACCTCAGTCATACTGTTTATTAAACATTGGGCACAGCTTGTTATAATTGGCTGTTTACTCGTCTGTTTTGCCTCGATTGTAAGACAGCCGTTTCTACCTTGTTCCATATTGTATTCTCAGTGCTTAATATAGAACCTGGCAGAGGGTAGTAATTATTTGCTAAGCAAATAAAACCTCTTAAAGGTTCTCATATGTGAAAAAAAAAGGCATAATGCAACTAACCTATAGAATTGTGGTAATAAAATAAGATGCTAAAAAAAAATAAAAAATAAAAAAATAAAATAAGATGCTGAGTGTGAATGGGAGTTTGCATCACAATGCTCAGCAGGTAATAGACTTTCAATAAATGTTAATTAAATACAAAATCTGCATTTTCACAATATAACAGCTTTTAAATTTCATTGTAGATTCAGATTAAACTATATGTATTATATATACTAACATTTCTTTTGCTTTTTTGTTTTTTGTTAAGTGGATTGGAAAATATTCTATAAAATTAAATGCCCTTTTTAGTAGGGTTAGGTAACTTTGATCTTTTAATTTTTGAATATATCAGTATGTTTTTTAAAAATACATTTCAGGGGCGCCTGGGTGGCGCAGTCGGTTAAGCGTCCGACTTCAGCCAGGTCACGATCTCGCGGTCCGGGAGTTCGAGCCCCGCGTCAGGCTCTGGGCTGATGGCTCAGAGCCTGGAGCCTGTTTCCGATTCTGTGTCTCCCTCTCTCTCTGCCCCTCCCCCTTTCATGCTTTGTCTCTCTCTGTCCCAAAAATAAATAAACGTTGAAAAAAAAAATTAAAAAAAAATACATTTCATTCAATAGAACCTTAAAACTCATTTTGTGAAGTACATTTCCACTGAATTTTAAGTAAACATTTTACAGAAAACTGATAAGAACAGGATATAGGCAGAGTCTCCAAGTATTTCCCTACAAATTACCTATGAAAGACAAAGAAAAGACAGTAACTTCATAGTAGAGAAACATAGCAGACACCACCTTGACAAAGTGAACCTGGTTCATTTTGTTCAAAGTGAACCTGGCCTTAGAACAAACCAACATCATGTGCCTTTTGATATAATGCACAGTGAAGGCCCCAAAATCACTATGGTTATATTTCTGCCTAAAATGTATAACCTGAGTCTAATCATAAGGAAACAACAGACAAAACCAATTTGGGAGTCATTCTACAAAATAACTGGCTTGTACTCTTCAAAAATGTCAAAGTCAAGAAACACAAAGAAAGCTAAGAAACTCTTCTATACTAAAGGAAACGAAAAGGTTATGACAATTGTCATGTAATAAATACATGACCTTGGATTGGCTCTTCAACCCAGGGGAGAGAGGAGGTAGTATTCATAAAGGACATTACTGGGAAAATTGACAGAATTTGAAATAGAGATTACCTATCAGGTAATAGTTTAATAAGGTTAAATTTGGTAATTGTGCTGTTTATTGTATGTAAATATCCTTGCTCTTAGAAATACTCCCTGATATATTCAAGGGTAAAGGGATATGATATTTCTAACTTCCTTTTAAACATAAGGAAGAATGACAGGAGACACAAAGATGAAGAGAGACAGAGAATGATAGGGCAAAGATGATAAAATGTAAAGGGTGTGTGGGAGTCCCTTGTCCTGTTCTTACAACTTTTCTTTGAGATTATAATTATATCAAAATAAAATATTAACCAAAACATGCCTTCTTCTCAAATAAACTTTAGGGACACCTGGGTGGCTCAGTTGGTTAAGCATCCGACTTCGGCTCAGGTCATGATCTCATGGTTCATGGGTTTGAGCCCCATGTCGGGCTGTGTGCTGATAGCTCAGAGCGTGGAGCCTGCTTCAAATTCTGTGTCTCCCTCTCTCTCTGCCTCTTCCCAGCTCGTGCTCCATCTCTTTCTCTCTCTCTCTCTTAAAAAATAAAATAAATAAAGGGGCGCCTGGGTGGCTCAGTCGGTTGGGCCTCCGACTTCGGCTCAGGTCACGATCTCAGTTTGTGAGTTCGAGCCCCGCATCGGGCTCTGTGCTGACAGCTCGGAGCCTGGAGCCTGCTTCGGATTCTGTGTCTCCCTCTCTCTTTGCCCGTCCCCTGCTCACACTGTCTCTCTCTGTCTTTCAAAAAAGGCATAAATGTTAAAAAAAAAAAAAAAAAGTAAATAAATAAATAAATAAACGTTGAAATAAACTTTATGAGGTTTAGTGTTAGATATCCAAATATAGTGGTTGAGTGGTCAATTATTCATTGATCACTTTGAAAAAGTTAGTTTTCAGTTTCTGGGTAATTAAAAAGCATGGACTCAGTGACCTAAAACAACAATTTATGATTTTTAAAATAATCTTTAGTGTGAACTGAGTTCAGCTGGGCATTTTTTCTGCTCCACAGTGCATAGTCTGAAGGTATTCATTCTGTTGCCTTCAACAGGAAGCTCAACTGTGACTGGAACATCCATGATGGTTGCTCAATTTCTCAGGGCTTTCTCTTCATTCAGTAGTTTAGCGTGAGCTGCTCTGTAATTAGAAGCTGATTCCAAGAAGGGACAACAGAAGCTGCCAGTTCTCTCAAAGCCTAGGCTCACAAGTCCTAGAATATCTATCTCTTCCATGGTATTCTGTTGTTAGAACAAATGGCAATACAGCCCACATTCAAATGTAGGGAAATAGGGGTGCCTGCGTGGCTCAGTTGGTTAAGTGTCTGACTTTGGCTCAGGTATGATCTCATGGTCCATGAGTTTGAGCCCCATGTTGGGCTGTGCTGACAGTTCAGAGCCTGGAGCCTGTTTTGGATTTTCTGTCTCTGTGCCCCTTCCCTGCTTGCGCTCTGTCTCTCAACAAACAAAAACAAATGGAGGGAAATAAAATCTGTAGATCTGAGAAGTGGCCTGTGCTTAAAGGTTGGGAAGAATTTTTGGCAGCCACATTGGAGGCTGTCCACCACAGAGCCCAAATCAACTCACTTAGATGACTTGGAATGTACTTATCTGTGAGTATAATTTAGGAATATTAGTGAAGGAGATACATGTCAAAATAATTTTAATTTGCATGAAAGTTAACAGAATTTGTATATGAATTCAGAACTATTGAGTATAATTATGGCTAAGAGATGGTCTATTATAAATTATTTTTTCATTATAATAGTGCCAGTGTTTTTGATGCCTGATAGAGAAAAATATAATGACTCTAGTACAGTTTGGTGCCAGTGCCTGGACTTGTTCTAAAGTGCAAACCGGTTTATTATTGCTTTTACCTCAAAAGTGTAAATATTGACATAAGGACAAAGGCAAATAACACATTAGGGGACTCCAGACCACAGTGAGAGAACCACTGACCTAGAGAAACGTGCCAACTTATGCACTAGTCATATGCCAGGCTTCACTGTACTATTTCTGATAACAAGATGTTGTAAACAGTTTAAATATTCTTCATTAGCAAACGGTTAAATAAAACACAATGCATTCATATTAAGGAATACCATGCAGCCATTAAAAATAATGGGTAGATGTTTATGTACAGAGAAACTCTCTAAAATATAGCACTACTAGTAAAACGTCATATAGTATGTATATCACCCCATTTTTTTTAAATGCAAATATATCTAGATATATGATAGCAAGATTTTCTTAAGGAAAATAAGGTCATAACATGCACGCTGTAAATAAGGATTACAAACTTAGGTATACACACATACACACAAATGCAAACGCATAGAAGGAGAGGGAACATACTACATACTTATCAGTGGTGACACATGAAGAAAGTAGGGTGGTAGTGCTGAGGCTAACTCTTCTCTCTGTTCTTTTTTCCAATGTGTGATAAATAGAAGGCAACTGTTTACGGACTTTTATATAACCTATGAATTGATATAAAGTTTACTGGAAAGAATTTTAAGAATGAGGTACTGTGACTGGTAGCTGTTTTTCTTTATTCAATATTAGAAGATGGAAGAATTAGAACTTAAAGTGAAGCTTATGCACATAACCCTTCAATCCTGTATATGCCACTCTTATTGGTACCTTTGTTTTGTTTTGTACTGAATGAAATATTCCTTTATTCTTCTCCTTAAAATTTTAACATTCTTAGGTCATAGAAAATGCATTGTATATCTCGTACTAGAGTTTACTAATATATGGAGGGAGAGTAAAATATAGAATGAATTACAGGTTGATCTTTTTATAGTAGGTAAAGTTCTTCACTGCCTGTTTTGGCACAAGCAAGATACCGAGAAAGGTTGTAGCACGTAAAAACCCAAAGATAATGAAAGTCTATAAATGAAACAATTGTTCTAAGCTATTCTGTGTTATCTATGAGAAGGTATCACATGTACAAGATAATACATAATATAGAAGATTATAGTTTCTTTTTAGGAACTGCTTGTAAGACTTTATTTGTAATATTCTATCTAATTTCAGGCCATTAATTAACTAACAGATTGCCAAATACAATTTCAGTAAGTTCATTTCGTTATTTGGCATATAATTATTGTATGCCTGCTGTGCACCAGAGTCTCTTATTGGTGTTTGGAATACAACAAGAACAAAACAGAGTTACTGAACTCATGGAATATACAAAAATGAAGAAACATTCCTGCCCTTATAGAGTTTACATTTCAGAGGAGAGAGATAGACAATAAACAGATAAAAAAGTAAAATGAGTGATGAGTGCTTTGGAGAAAAATAAGGCAGAATGGGAGATTTAAAAATATGGCAGAAGGGGCGCCTGGGTGGCGCAGTCAGTTAAGCGTCCGACTTCAGCCAGGTCACAATCTCGCGGTCCGTGAGTTGGAGCCCCACGTCAGGCTTTGGGCTGATGGCTCAGAGCCTGGAGCCTGTTTCCGATTCTGTGTCTCCCTCTCTCTCTGCCCCTCCCCCGTTCATGCTCTATCTCTCTCTGTCCCAAAAATAAATAAACGTTGAAAAAAAAAATAAAGTATGGCAGAAAACAAAGTAATCAGATACGATCTTGCTGAGAAGTTTCCACTGGAGAAAAGACTTGCCGCAGGTAATGGGGTGAGGTAGCCAGTTGGGTGGATATCTGAAAGAGTCGTCCAAGCAGAATAGGCAACAGCAGGTACAAAGGCCCTGAAGTGGAAACATACTTATGCATTCATTGTGGAATAAGGAGGTCGGTGCAGACAAAGAGTTGTCTGATCATGCTAGAGAAACACAAGATAAGAAGATAGTGGAAGGAGGGGAATTTGAGTTGGAAAGATAAGGACATGTTGAGTTTGAGATTCACAGAAGACATTTAAGTGGAGGTGATGAGTAGGCAGTATAAATTTGAGGGATTACACTACCTATAGAAGATATTTAAAGGCCTAAGATAAGATGAGATCACCGAAAGAGAGTAGATCAAGAAGAGAATGGGAAAGCCTGGGTCCTGGGGTAAGGGACTGAGCAAAGGAGACTGAGAAGGAGTAACTTGTGTGTCATGACACACACATCTGATAAAGGACTCCTACCCATCACTTAAGAAAACTCTTTAGAGGAATTTTCTCTCTTGTTTTGAGAACTGCAAACATCTTTTAAATTTCATCATATATCCAAAGAATGAACACTTCCACTTCTAATTATATTCAGAAGAAATGAGAACATTTTTTTTCTCCAAAAGACATAAGAATATTCATAGCAGTATTATTTATAATAGCCTTAAACCAGAAACTTACCAGATGCTGTCACCAGTAACAGTGGTGTTGGAGGTCAGTAGAGTGACCTTTTGGGTGAGGATGGATAATGTCTGGGAGGGGGTAAGTGGAATGCAGGTGACTTCATGATCTATACATTTTTCTACATCTAGTACGTCAAATAGGGATTTGCATTAAAGAAAATAATTTGATGAGTGAAAGGTTTTTGCTCTAAGAATGCTTGTTACTTCTTGTCGGTACATGTCCTAGAATTGACCTTTCCAAAGTTCATTTTTTGAACATATAGTTAGTCCCTGCCTACATGCTAGATACTACACTAGGCACAGGGAATACAGAGATAAAAGATTTAGTTTCTGTGTCTTCATGCACTTCACGGTGTAGTTTATTTGCTTTGCGCAAGAGAATATTATTGTCACCATTTCCATATAAACTTGGACCAGAATTCATTGATGGAATGCTCTGTGGTCCAATTTTTTGTTTGTTTGTTCATTCTTTTTTATTGTTTCCTTGATCAGGAAGTTCCTGTATTTAAGATAAAACTTTACATGTAAGAATTGCCTACTAGTCTCTAGAGGTTAGTGATGTCAAATTTACTTATTTCCAAAGTAAGATATTAAAATTTGACCCTAAGTAAGCTCTGTGTAAGGTTTACATTTTTATTGAGACTACATTTTTTCTGAGCTTTCTTAATGAGTGAGTGATTTATGAAAATGCATGCTTTTTCTTCCTTTAAGACTTATGTGAGACATTATCAATTCCCCATATTTCTTTGGAAGGACACAAAAGGGACACCATTATCTACTCCCCTCTCTTTAAATGTGAGAAGCATGTGTCCAATTAAATCTAGTGCTTCCTCCTCATTGTTCTGTATGAATAATTAACCTTTCTAAGTGCTGACATCAGGAAGGTTTTGAATCCCCCTTTCTTCCATGGGAAAAATAAAATGAGCAGAACTGATGCTTCTTTAAAAGTTTTCTTTTTAATCATTTTGAAAGACGATTAATAATAATATGAGTGTTAAAATCTAACACGTTGATTTTGAAAAGTATGATTTTATTTATTCCTTGGTGATAATGATTTTATTATTAATGTGGGCTTCTCTAAAGTAATAATGTTCTCTAATGCAATCATTTAGAACAATATGGTCACCAATCTACTTTCATTAGTCACATGGGAACATTATAAATCAATTTATATGATCTTTGCAATTGAAACTTGCTGGATGCCAGCTGTGTCAATTTCTGTTAATTATCATCCTTTTAAACCTCATTCTTTCTGTAAGTAAGATATGCACTTTCGGACTTTTTTTTATAGTTTAAATTGTTCTGCTCATCCTCCTACAGGTCTCCTACAAGGTTTTTGCCCCTCTAAGTTGATTTATAATGTAACCTTGAAACAAGGAGAAGCATTAGTTGCCTGCTGTTTTAATAAATGGCTTGTCAGCTATTTTACAACTACGGTTATTTCTTTGACTAGAGAAATTTCTAGATAGCAGGTCTTTGAATTCTTGATTATTTTAAAGACTTGGCTGGACATTCTTGATCATATATATCTATCCTCTGTGCAAATAAATACTTGACTGTTAGAAAATGGCTTTTATCTGTTTTGAATTTGATTTTATATATTTTGATTTTGTCATACACTTATGAGTCAATCTGGAGGGTTGAGAATGTAATGAAACTATCTGACATTTAACCTGTTAAAATACTATTTATCCTCTCTGATTTATTTACTTCTTTTGCAATAAAGGGTTAAACTATCTTAAGAAATCAATAAATACATAGAATGCAAACTCCGTAAAACTCTTAAGTTTCCCTAGTCAAATTCGATCAGGTTCACTTTTCATAGTGATTTTTGTTTTTGTCCCACCACACATGATGAGTCTCATCTTCCACTGAACATATATCACATATTCTCTCCTTTCTCCTCCTGCTGCATTTCTAGCTTCTATTTCCCTTCTTGGAATCACAACCTACCCACTCTCCTAAGCTGGAAACCTCAAGACCATTCTAGTTTCTTCCTCCTCCCATGCATTACCTTGGCCTAGTAATTTCACCTATGTATTACCTTACTCATCCTTTTTATCCCTAAAGTAGCTCCCTTTTACCAGACTTTCAATATCTCCTCCAAACAGACCTGCCTTATCCAGTCTTTTCTTCTCCCCTGCTTCACATATGTTCACATCCATAGGTGACACGACAGTGTTAGATATCAGCTGATCTGAATGTATTGTTCTGAGTAAACTCCATTTTTTTTTTATAATTTTTTTTTGTTTTTTGAGAAAGACAAAGAGAGGGCAAGTGAGTGAGGGGAAGAGAGGGAGAGGGAGGGGGAAAGAGAGAGAGAGAGAGAGAGAGAGAGAGAATCACAAGGGGCAGAGAGAGAGAGAGAGAGAAAGAAACAGGGCTCGTGTTCACCTTGAAGTAGGGCTTGAGCTTACCCAAAGCAGGGCTTGTGCTCACCTGATGCGGAACTTGAACTCATGACCTGTGAGATCATCAAGCAAAACACAAAGATCCTTCTAGCATAAGGGTGCTGTGCACTCCGCCAGTCTGTTCTGCAGTTCGCTCCCAGAATTTATTCTCTGCCTGTGTCATGCTGCTTCATGCCTCCCACTCTTTCCTCTGACTGCAAATCCACAAAGTGCCCTTTGTAATCTCTTTGAGCTGCTATAATAAAATGCCACAGACTAGTACCTTAAACAATAGGCATTTATTTTCTCACACTTTTGGAGGCCTGCAAGATCAAGGTGTCAGCAGGTTTGTGTTTTTCTGAGGTCTCTCTTGGCTTGCAGGTCGCTGTCTTCTTGCTGTATCCTCACATGGCCTTTCCTTGGTGGGCCCACATCCCTGGTGTCTCTTTTGGGTGTCCAAATTTCTTCTTATAAAGACACTACTCAGATTGAATTAGAGCCCATCCTAACCACCTCATTTTAACTTAACCATATTGTACATGCTTTATCTCCTATTCTGAGGTACTAGAGGTTCAGGCTTCAACCTATGGATTTTGGCAGACACGTTCAGGTCCATTTTACATGCCATTTAATGCTCATACAACATGCCATTTGATGCCCACACTGCGCTTTTCATTTTCAAAGCACTTTGCAAATGTGAATGTATCTTTTTTTATTAAACCAAACCAGACACCTAAAATTTCCTCAAAAGCCAACACATGGCTTTAGTAATAGTGTTCCTAAGTCATTAGCGATAGTAATAATAGCAATAATAGTAATTAAACAGTAATTTATCTTTCTTACCTTTTACTATATTATCTTGAAATGAGTCATTTATCATGTCAACATTATTAAATTAGAACAGTCTTTCAGAACTAAAAAGGGTCTTAGAATTATATTTTAGAACTTTTTGAATTTGCATCTTGCTATCTTGTCATTCACATGTCACTAGTTGTAGTACTCAGTATATTTCATGGGTCTCAGACCCTGCTTGTAAGAGATATACCCAGTGGCCTCAAGTATTATATCCGGTCTAGAGGTCCTCCTAACACCACAAAGCACCTACCGATGGACCTGAATTACATCTGTAATTCAGAAGGGTCATCTTGAAGGTCTCCACTAATGCAGATTAGGACAGGGGAACATTCACTGAGCCCCACCCACACCTGTTATCTCAGAAACTAAAAATCAAGAACTTGGTAAGAATTCATAAAATTATGAATATTCTTTTTATGTTATTTTCACTTTACCCAGAAATATCTGGCAATAAAGGACTGCTAACACTTGTAAGGAAAACTTTTTCTGGGAAAACCTAGACCAAGAAGGATGCCATCAATTCTTCTTGCTGACAAAATTCTAGAACGCTCTTGTGGCTTTGCCTGGGGAGCCACTGGGAAGCTGTGCTACTGGGAGAATGGTCTCTGAATTGCCTTGTTCATTTAATAACTGAAAAATGTCTGTGGAGGCTGGCTGGTATAAGGGAGAGAAGGCGAACTGGGCTTCGCAAATATCAGACCTACCCACTTTATTTATTTCTTTCTTTATTTATTTTAAGTTTATTTATTTTGAGAGAGTGCACACGTGAGCGGGGGAGGGACAGAGAGAGGGAGAGAGAATCCCAAGCAGGCTCCACACTAACAGTGCCTGCCATGGGGCTCGTGACCTGTGAAATCATGACCTGAGGTGAGATCAGGAGTCTGTTGCTTAACCAACTGAGTCATCCAGGCATCCCCAGACCTACCCAGTTTAAAGCTGCCCTTGGAAAACCTTCAAATGCATAAGTCACAAGGGGTTTAGTTTTAGTAGACAAATGAAACTGCAAGATGCTGACCATAAATATTTTCATCTTTAACACACTTTTCAAAAAAATGTATAATGTTCATTAAGGAAACATAAAAGTGATAATTTACATCAATCACCTACAATGTGCTGTAAGATTTTAAGAACCTTAAGGGGCAGGACCATGGTCTTGGCACAGTACACCCACTAGAGGTCATATTAATAATACACAGAATAGGGGCACCTGGGTGGCGCAGTCGGTTAAGCGTCCGACTTCAGCCAGGTCACGATCTCGCGGTCCGGGAGTTCGAGCCCCGCGTCAGGCTCTGGGCTGATGGCTCAGAGCCTGGAGCCTGTTTCCGATTCTGTGTCTCCCTCTCTCTCTGCCCCTCCCCCGTTCATGCTCTGTCTCTCTCTGTCCCAAAAATAAATAAACGTTGAAAAAAAAATTTAAAAAATAATACACAGAATAATATCTAACATTCATTTCTTAGGCACTTTAGCTCTGTGCATTTTTGTCTGTTGTCTCATTTAACTTTCACAATATCTCTGATAGGTTGTATTCCTATTTTACAGACGACTAAAAGTTCAGAGAAGTTATGTGATTTGCCCAAAGTCACACAGTTTCTATGTGATGGAACTGAGTTTCCACTCACTTTGCCTGCTTTTGGTGTCTGTGTTCTTAACCCTGGCTATCTAACTACCTGAGTGTTCGATGTGCTTAGTTATTACTTGCAATGCACATGACTGTAAAATAGCTAATAAGACAACATGAGTTTGCATAAGTGATTACTAAAATAAGTTTTATTGAGATATAATTCATATGCCATAAAATTCATCCTTTCAAAGTATATAGTCATGTGTTTTTTAGTACATTCACAGAGTTCTACAAACATAAGTACCAATTTTAAAACCTTTTTTATCACCCCCCAAAAGGATCCATTAGTAGTCATCGCCTGTTCTCTCCATGTCCTAGCCCCTAGCGACTGCTAATGTACTTTCAGTTTCTATGTGTTTGTCTGTTCTGTGCATTTCAAGTAAATGGAATCATAACATAGGGATTTCTGTGTCTGGCGTCTTTAACTTACCATGTCTTCAAGGCTTATCCATGTTGTAACATATATTAGTACTTTGTTCCTTTTTGTGGATGACATAACATTCCATTGTATGGATACACCAAATTTTGTTTATCCATTTGTCAGTTGGAGGTCATTTGGCTTTTTCCTTTTTTTTTTTTTTTTTTGGCTATTGTGAATCATGCTGTTATGAGCATTGGTATACACATTTTTGTGTGAACAGATTTTTACACCTCTCTAGGAGTGAAATTGTTGGGTCATATAATAATCATGCTTGACTTTTGTTTTTTTAAAGTTTACTTATTTTTTGAGAGAGAGAGAGAGAGAGAGAGAATGTGAGTGAGGGAGGGGCAGAGAGAGAGGGAGACATACATAGAATCCGAAGCAGACTCCAGGCTCTGAGCTGTCAGCAGAAAGCCCAACGATGGGGCTCGGCCTCATGAACCATGAGATCATGACCTGAGCCAGTGGGATGCTCAACCCACAGAGCCACCCAGATGCCCCCATGCTTGACATTTTGAGGAATTGCTAAAGTGTTTTCCAAAGAGTCTGCACCATTTTACATTTCCACCCAACAGTGAATGAAGATTTAGATTTCTCCGCAAACAATACTTGTTTGTTCTTTATAGCCATTCTAGTGAGTGTGAAGTGGTATGATGGTGGTTTTAATTTGCATTTTCCTAGCGACTGAGGTTAAGTATCTTTATGTGTGCTTATTGACCATTTATACAACTTCTTTGAAGAAATGTCTATTCAATCCCTATGCTCATTTTTTAATTAGATTATTTGTCTTGATTGTTGTGTGTCAGTGATGTTAAGCTTAGTGCGTCTTTCACTTTTCCATTTTTACTACTGCTTGGAAATCCTTTTGGTTATGTCAAGTCAAGCATTTATTCAAACATCTATTAATCATTTATTGTGTTCTATGCCTGTATTGGAAATATAAAGTCCAATAAGACATGTCATATCTCCTGTGGATTATTGCAACAGCTGCCTGTTTTCCTACTCCCCAATCAATCTTTTACCCTGCATCCCAAATGGTTTTTTTAAAAAGTAAATTTGATCATGTCACTTACTTGCTCATTTCCTTCAATGCTTTCTTTATTGACCATAAGACAAAATTCTAACTTTTAAGGATGGTTTTATAAAGGATTCAAAATTTGTTCTTCACCAGTTTCTACAAGATTATCTTTCTTGTGTGCATCCTATACCCCCAAATAGGATAACTTTAAGGGTCTCCTATTTAAATACTCAATCTAGACACACTGAGTTTAGTAAGCAAGGAGAGTAAGTGGGTCCTCAGTCAGAAACCGAAACCAGGTCTCAGGAGAAAGAGAATCACTGGAGCTTTTCTCTTAACTCTGGATCCCAACCAAACAGGTGGACTTCTCTTAAGCCTGTGACCTGAGAAAGTTAAAGCAAGCTGTATTGTGTTCTGTTCTTTTTTTTTTTTTAACGTTTTATTTATTTTTGAGACAGAGAGACAGAGCATGAATGGGGGAGGGTCAGAGCGAGAGGGAGACACAGAATCCAAAACAGGCTCCAGGCTGTGAGCGGTCAGCACAGAGCCCAACGTGGGGCTCAAACTCACGGACCGCGAGATCATGACCTGAGCCGAAGTCGGATGCTTAACCGACTGAGCCACGCAGGCACCCCTCTATTCTTTTCTCTAATGAAATTTTTAAATGTCCAGCCTCATTTCATTTTCACTACTGAGTAATAAAAGAAAGAGCTATGTGCTCATGCTGGGTCACTGTTAAAGCAGACCATGGCCCTTTAAGGACAGTGGTGGTAGTTGCAGTAATTAATGGGGTTCCTCTGAGAGAGGTGACCGGCCCAGAAAGACACAAACCATTGGTCAAGAGAAACGTTCTCTCACGGGGAGACTCTACCTCCATCAACCCTTAGAGAAACTGAGTTTTAGTTTTAATAAAGGCAGCTTTGGTTTCCTTAGATCTCCTACCAAATAGGAGCAAGGAACTCACTACCTACCTCCCTGTTATGACTTTTTTCTAGTATATAAATCTAGTATAAAATTTGATCTAATATATAAAATAGTATATAAAATAGATCTAGTATATAAATTTGAAAGTATATTAAATAATTCCTTTTGAACTTAGACATAAACTAATTGTATGGTAAAAATCCATGTATATATGTGTGTATGTATATATAAACACATGTACACACACAACACTCCTGCACAGATGGAAAGTGGAGACTATAAAATTCAAATAACAAATCAGAGGTGTTTAGATATGTTGCACCATAATGAACAAAAACAAAATTCAAGTGACTTAAAACAATCATTTTTCCAGCTTAATTGACATATAATTGACAAATAAAACTTAAGATATTTAAAGTGTATATTGTGATTTTATATACATATAGGTTGTTAAAGGAATCCTCCCATCATTAGTTAATATAGCCATCACTTCACATATAATGTTCTTTTCATATATATACATATATATAGTGATAACTCTTAAGTTCTACTCTCTTAGCAAATTTCAATTATATAGTAGTGTCATCAGCTATAGTCACCATGTAAATAACCATCTTATTTAGTTCATCATTTTGTAGGTCGGGAAGTTGGGAAGGGACCACCCACACAGTGTGCCTGCAGTTCATTTGGCATCACTTGGGGGGACGGGCTGGCTGACCCTGCAAGATGGCTTCTTCCCTGATATGTCTGGCACCTCACTCCTCCTTGGCCTTTTTCTCTCCATTTTTTATCCTATAGGCCTGTGCATGTGGCTTGGATTTTGCCCAGGATGGTGGTCTTAGGGTAGCTCTATACCTCTTAAATGGCAGTTAGTTCATAAGAGAGCAGGGCCATAGCTACCAGGCCTTTTAAAAGCTAGGCCTGGAACTGGCATAGCTGTTACATCATCATTTACACCTTACTGTGCATTCACTGACCAGCAGAAACACAAAGGGAAGGGAAATAGACTCCCCAACTTTCCATGGGAGGAAGAGAAAAGTAAACACAAAGATTCCACCTCTTCTCCCACACATGAAAATATCAGTACCATTCTGAGTCTTCCGTAGTTTGCAGATGTATTGGTTGTCTCAGATAAAGGTGAAGTGGCATTACACATACTGTGTATAACTTTTACCAACTTTTTTATATTTAATGTCATGATAATCAAAATTCTTTAAAGTTTTATTCCTTCTTTGATTTGTACATGTGTATTTTATGGCCACATTTTGAGTTGCAGGAAGTGTGAACTACGCTTTTATGACACATACCCGAGATCTTAGGAGCATTAAAAATAGTTTATTAATACCCAGGGTATCATTCTAGCTTACCTAATACCTTTGATTTACTAAAGCCACAAAAGTTATGTTGGCTTCTTTTATGGATATAACTTTAGCCACATGGTAAAGCATAGCTTTGTACAGGTGTTTTCAGATGTTTGGTCCACTGACATCTAAGAAATTCAACCCTGGGGTCACAGAGAGAAGCGAAAGACAATAAAAACCACATGTTAACCATTAATGTTCATTTACCAAATCCTACTTAAACTCTTGTACTCTCTAAGCTAATTTCATCCAATTGCCTTTTAATTATAGTCTCTTGCTCAGAGTTGCAAATATAATGGCTTTTTAATATATCTTGCACTGTTCTGTGTCCAATGTAGGATGTAATCATGCAATTTATTCATAGCTAGTGCATTAGGTAATTAAAACATAAGCACACGTGGATTTCTGCACATGCATATTCCACAGAAAAGAATCTGACAAATCTGCTTTTGTATAAAATTCTTTTTTAGATAGAATAGAAATTCTGTGTCCAATATATGCGGTAGCCATGATGAAATAAATCAAATATGACTGTTTGAGAGATCTGTGTACCTACCAGGAATAAAAGAAACTAATTTAAAGTAGGAATGTAAGTGTCTTAACACATTTTTAATTAATCATAGTATTGGTAGATAGAATTCTCAATGTAGGTTAGTGCTTCATTATCTAAGATGTTAGGAGATGAACAGACCCTCAGTCTCCTGTCTCTTTTAGACAAAGACAGGAAAATAAGATGAGATTTAAGATAATTATCACTATTACTAAAAATGATCAAATATAGCCATTTTTAAAGCTCTTTTTTAACAGTGGTGATTACCTTTTGGGAGTAAGAGTTGATATATGCATGGCTAATAAATATTATGTTTCTTTCAATGAGCAAATACTAATCTAGTGAAGTTGTTCACCTTTATTTCATAGTAACCAGGAGTTTTTATGTAAAGACAAGTGATTACCTGTTTTTGAATTATGTATGATTTTGAGAACTGTATAATAACTTTTTAAAAAAGCATATCAAGCTGTATTTTTACACATTTACTCATTCCATAATTTATTAAGTGCCAACTATGACCTATGTGTTAGAGATACCAAGAAAAGTGCCTTAGGATTTTGATTTTTTGTGGAAAGCCATTTCTCTGGTGTTACCTTCTGACTATTAATGTTTGGCCACATACACATGTGCGTGCACACACACACACACACACACACACACACACACACACAAAGGATATGAGCCATGAATCCAAATACCATGTTAGTGCCTGGAGACATCTGAAAATCTAGATGGATTGATTTCCTTTTTCAGTTTTCTCTGGATATGTGTTCACACATCTTATGTTCATTCTTCTTAGAATACTAATATAGAAAAGTATCTGTACATATCTTTTCCAAAACATTAACATTATTAAGATTTTAGACAACATATCCTCATTAGCTAATTTCCTTTTCTGTTCCTTTTTCATCCACTTGCCTTCTTCCTCTTACATTCTTAGCAGTTTTAGGGATCTTCTTTGGAAAACACAATGAACAGCTAGGGGGCTAGTCAAGGAGCATCCTATTCCCAAGTCAGAAGTTAAGCCTTGAAATCCAGATACATAAACCCATTCTCAAATTGGTATTTCTTGTACATGTAAGCTTTATGTTGTAAATACTGAGCTTTGGATGCTTTACCTCCAGAAAGAGTAATCTACAGAAGGAGAACAGCCTCTACAAAGGGAAAGTCAATCTTGATCCCTCTTGATGCTTTGAGTCCCAGGTCTTAAGAGCTTGCTCCCTAAACCCTGCCATTGACTTTTTTTTTTTTTTTTTTTTAATCTAGTCTTGACTGCTCTCTATTTAATCCTGCCTTTTACTTACCCTTTGGAGATACTACATCCTAATTCAACTCTGAGGTAGAAATCCATAGAGGAACAAATCAAACACATTAATGTTAAAGCAAAAACAAGACAAAATGCTCCATCATCTTCGTCAAATCAAGTACTAAATTCCCATCCTAAATTCTATACTCAGGTGTTTGATTTAGAGGAAATTCCAAATTTATAAATGGATTATGTATCCAGTGTTCCTTTTGACTTAGAAACTCAGGACCCACATTCTTATAGAAATGATGGTATAAATGCCATACCAGATACATTATAAGTAAAAAGTTAAAGTTTCCACAATATTACGTAGTAACTATTTGCTCCTTCTGAGGCCAAAATATAAGTCCTTCATTTTTTCTTTAATTGTTTTGGTATCATGTGATTTTACATTCTGGCATTTTTCAAATCAAAATTAAAGTTGATCTACTCTCCTTTTCTTTTTTTCCCCTGAAAAGCTGTTAAATTTATGGTACATATTACCTACCATTACCAACAATGGGGTCTTAAATCTTAACCTCAAATGTAGTATCCTAACTATATCTGAGTACTTATAATTATTAATGTAGGGAAGGGAGATACATTCCAAGTTTGATACCTGCATTTTGTTCTGCCCATCATATTATTCCAGTTAGGGATTCAGTTAATCTTTATATTGAAACTATAGTTTTATTTTCACCAGCTGCCTCTGGACAACACAATGTCTCCCTTTATCCAGAATATTTAACCAGTTGCTCTGAATTTTCTTCCATAGCATATGAATTACCCCAGATTCTGTCCCATCTATTAAAAACAACAAGCCTCCTCCTACTCTGTGGCTTTCCCCTGGCTGTGGCCCTATTTCCTTTCTTTTACAGTCAGAGTTCCTTTAAGGATATCTGCACATGTTCTGAGGAATAGAGGTATCATGATTTATGCAACCTGTTCCCTTCTAATGGACATCTAAGATAGAAATTATAATCAATATGCTTTGCTCAACATCCTTGAACAAATATCTTTGCACATTAGTGCAGATATTTCTGTAGAATACAATTCCAGAATCTGAGGGAATGCACATTACGGTTTGCACTGCGTGCTGCCAAAAATTTGTTCAAAATCCTAACCCCAGTGTCCCAGAATATGGCCTTTTTTAGAGATGGGGTCCTCATGGAGGTAGTCAAGTTAAAATGAGCATATTAGGATGGGTTCTAGTCCAATGAATGGTATCTTTGTAAGAGGAAATCTGGACATGGACATGCAGAGGGAAGAGATATGGATGTAAAGGAAAACAACCACATAAACATGAAGACAGCCATCTATAAAAGCCAAGAAGCGAAGCCAGGTACAGATCCTTCCTTCATATACGGAGAAGGAACTAATCCTTTCAACACCTTGATTTTGGATTTCTAGCCTCCAGAACTGTGATTTCTGCTATTTAAGTCACTCATTTGGTAGTACCGTTATAGCAGCCCTAGAAAACTTATAAAGCACACATGCAAAAAAAACCTCCAAAATAGCTGTGACAATTTATATCTTAACCAACCATGTAGAAGGGTAGCTTTCTCACCCCTCACCAATACTTAAATATTAACTTTTGCAATGTTTAGTTAATTTCTAAGACAAATAAATGGTATTGCTTTTCTTTTTTTAATTTTTTGATGTTTATTTATTTTTGAGACAGAGACAGAGCATGAGCAGGGGAGGGGCAGAAAAGGAGAGAGACATAGAATCTCAAGCAGGCTCCAGGCTCTGAGCTGTAAGCACAGAGCCTGACATGGGGCTCAAACTCACGAGCCCTGAGATTGTAACCTGAGCCGAAGTCAAACGCTTAACCAGCTGAGCCACTCAGGCGCCCCTGGTATCTCTTTTCAAAGCACACTTCTCTGATTTTTTTTTTAATCCAGATTTAGCATCTCTGGAGTTTTATTTCCTTTTAAAATACCTAAAATGGACTCAAATGAATTGATACTACCAAATAACTATTCAAATCTAACTACATGATTTCAGTATAGTTTCATACAATGATAAAAAAGGATTAAAAAATATTTATCTTTTAAAAATGTTTAACTACTCATTTACTTATGGACAATCTACAGCAAAATTTTCATTCTCTATGATTATCACACGTAGCATGAAGTTTATTCCTAAAAGGCAAAAGCTAAACAATTCGCAACTACACACTTTAAAAAGTTAATTTCGTACTTATAGCATGTGAAAATCTAGCAATCCAATTCATAATGTATTAAGGATTATGCTTTTGAAGTAAATTAATTACTGGCCTTCCCATTAGAAATACACTGTTGGAAATTGAGCATTTAGCAAATGCTCTAAAATGTTCTAAAAGTGTTCTAAAATGATATCATAAGTTTTAGGAGCATTGTAGTAACATTACAAAAATATATACCATGTAGGGTTGTAATTGCTTGAAAAAGTTCTTTTTGGGAGATAGTAATAAGGTACATATGTCCCCAAATCACTATTTTGTTAATATGCTCATCTTGTTTAAGGATTATTTTCTATCTTCTCTTTCACGGATTTTTGTTGGTCTTTGCATGAGTTAACATATGAACTTTCAGGTTATTTGACTGGACAAACCTCTTATGACAGCTTTCAAAGGGACACACAAAACGTTTCTCCCCAGTATGGATACGTACGTGGGTACGCAAATTGTAGTCCAGGGAAAAACGTTTTCCGCACCCTTCAAAAGTACACCGAAATGGCCTCTCTCCAGTATGAACCAGAAAATGTCTTTTTAGTTTTGCACTCTCATTGAATGCTTTCCCACATTCTGCACATACATGATCTCGGGGAGCATGAACGAGGAGATGCCTTCTCAGGGAAGCTCTATTCTTTAACTTTTTTGTGCATCCACTGTGAGGACAAACAATTCTTTCTGGAGCATCATATTCCTTATTTTTTGTGGGCTTCTTTCTAGCAAATTCTGCAAACTGTTTAGGATCTGATACATCAGTGCTGGGTATTCCTCCAGGAGAAAGCTTCTTGCCTGTCTCATACTCTGAATACTCAAGCTGTGAATTCTCTCCAGTCTGCTGAGAAAGTTCTTGTTTTGCCCCTTTTTGCACACATTTCAAGGATTTCCCCAGAAGCGAGCTTGCAGTAAGAACCTGTTGAGAAAGCTCTTGTTCTGATTCTTCTTCCTGGTAGTTAAGGGACTTCAGTGAGTCTTCTTCCAGGATGGGTTCAGAAAACTCACCTCTTATTATGCATTCTATGTAACAATCAGAGAAGGAATCTTCTCCAACAACTAGGTGGCTACTTTCAAAGAATACACCTTCATCTTCTAAGGCCCATGGCATGTCAAAAGGTTCTTGTTGGGCTGGCCGTGCCTTGGATGGCTTTGGTTTATCCCCACTGAAGGCTCTTCTACCCAAGCCTTTCCAGCCACAAGTCTTTACCTTTTTCTTCAGTTGCTGGTCCATATTGTCGTGTTGCTTCTTCCTTGAAGGTTTGTACCAGGATATATCAACCACTTCCAGGTGATAGTGATCTGAGTAAACTGCCTTCAGCAAACACCTGCTTTGAGATAGTAACCTTTAGATAAACTATATTCCAACTTTAGAACCACTGTCAGAGCTTAAAAAATGGCCTCAAACTCACTTTTTAATAGCGAAATGGCTGCATTTGCTTCTTCTCTGACAAACCCAAGAAAGTAAGGATGTGGGTTATAACTAGATCTTATGTGGGGGTCCCCACAAATTATCTGCCCTCTCCAACTGACCACCTAATGTTTACTGGGTACTCACTATGTGCTAGCCCTACTCTAGGCTGCTCATAGGTTGAGATCTATCGGTAAGTAGACATACAAAAAATCTGTGCCTCACGAGTATACAGTCTCGTGAATATACAAAATAAGTATTGTATGTCACACATTAAAAGGTAAAGTGCTACAGAATAAGCAAGGGAGCTAGTAAAAAGTAGGAGTTCTCAATTTTAAATAGGGAGCTCAGGCAGGCTTGCCTGAGGTAGAAGCAGTTGACTGAAAACTTGAAGCAACTGAGGGAGTAAGATGTGCCTATTTTCTTATATAACACTGTTGGGAAATTCAAATTAAATAATGCATATAAAGTGCTTAGCACAGATCATGGCACAGAGCAAATGCTGAATGTTTATGTGAGCTAGTGTTATTTACCTTTGTATTCATTAAATATATGGTGGATCCTGTGATGTTCCAGATACTATTCTAGACCAAGGGTGGCATTTTTTTTTTTTTTTAATTTAATAAAGAGCTAGGTTTAAGTGTTGTGGGCCCTATGGTCTATGTCATAACTGTTCAACTCTGCATTTTGTCATACGGAAGCAGCCATGGATGATACATAAAGGACGAGCATGCATTCCAACAAAACAAGCAGAGGCTGGATTTGGCCCATGTGTAGTTTCTGTTTCTTCTTCACAAGATGGAGATTCAGAAAGAAGACACATGAAATCCATGCGTTGCCATCTTTTACGAGTATAAGCCAAAATAAAGGCAAGCGGAGTTTAGCCTTGAATAGTTTTCTGTCTTTTTCTTAAAAATCTAAAAGTGGGGTGCCTGGGTGGCTCAATCAGTTCAGAAAAATCTCTTGATTTTGGCTCAGGTCATGATCTCATGGTTCATGAGTTCGGCGCCCACATGGGCTCCATGCTGACAGCCTGCTTGGGATTCTGTCTCTCTCTCTGCCCCTCCCCACCCTTCTCACTCTCTCTGTCTCTCTCAAAATAAATGAATTAATTAAAAAAAATTCAAAAATCTAAAAGCAATATTATAAAAGTTAGAGCATGAATATGATATATTCTAAGAGCCTTTTACTTAATGTTACAATTGTGTGCCTTATAGAAGATCTCTTAATTTTATTGTCCTGATGTCCTGCTGTAGGACAAAAATTAAAATGCTTTTTATAAAGGAGTAAATGTGAAGGTAATGGACAGAAAACTAACAGCTTGAACATATTTTTAAATAGCTACATTTAAAAATACCACCTCAAAAGAATCATGCTATTTACTTTTGTCAAATACACAGCATCAAAACAAAACATGTTTTTCAATTGCTATGGGAAGATTTTTGAAATGCCTCCTTGAACATTTATATATATAAATATACAATGCATAATGTCTTATGTAAATTACAGACTTAAAATATAAATTATAGGGTCACTGGGTGGCTCAGTAGGTAAAGCATTCTACTTCAGCTTAGGTCATGATCTCAGGGCTAGTGAGTTCGAGCCCCGTATTGGGCCCTGTGCTGGCAGCTCAGAGCCTGGAGCCTGCTTTGGATTCCATCTTTCTCCCCTCTCTCAAAATAAATAAACATTAAAAAAATTAAATATAAATTATAAATAAATTATTTATGTACAATACGTAAATGTTTTATATATATAAATTGCTAAGGGAAGAGATTTGAATTTCTTCTTAAACATTTGTATATATATTTCTATGTAATATATATATACAAATGTTTAAGAAACTTAAAACATTATTTCCTTAGCAATTGAAAAGCACAGGTATTTAAAAATATTTTCAAGCTATATATATGTGTGTGTATATCTATCTATCTATCTATATACATATGTATATAGATAGATAGATAGATATATAAAATGTTAAATGGTACAAGTATTGTTATTTATTGCTTCTTTTAAAAAGGTGAAATAAACCAGGAGACTGTGTTCAGGAAAATTTGCCTAACAAAATCTTGTTCTCTTAGCTAAAAATTATTCTTGATTTTTTTCTTTTTTGTATTAATGAATATAACCTCTTTGGACAAAATCACTAGCAATCAGTCTAAAGTTTGAGTAGGATAATACAAAACTCCCCTCCCCCATTGAGGCCATTTAAAATACCTGCAATTTGATTTGATTCCAGCTTTTCTCTCCAAGTTTATGTCTTGCTAATTTCAGCTCCCCTATTTTATTTTCAGCCTTAATAAACTCTCCCTCCAATAAAGCAGTATGCTGTTCCTTCTTAATCCTGCCCACCCTCACTCCTCCTTCCCTTATTAGTGCGCACACACACTCACACAAGCTCATTTCTCATCCATATTTCTGACCTCTGCTTAAACATCACTTCCTCAAGCAAGTTTCCCTTCATTCTTAGGCTCAGTTAGGTTCCCAAAACTTCCTCTTGTACACTGATCAGTCTCTGGTACCGATTACTTTAAGATCTGTCTTACCTATTAGACTGTAAAGTCTATGAGGGCAAGGTCCTCTTCTGCTTTATTCTTATGTCCCAGGGCTTAGAACATTTGTCTAATGAAATGAATTCATATATATGCATTAATAATCATACTGGTGATACTGGTTTAGCAAATCTATAAAATTAATTTACTAAAAAATTATTTGTGACTTTCAAAACCCTTAATGTAGAGGTTCCAAAAAGTTGATTATCAATGATGCCAAATGTTACCTAGAAAAAGACATCTAATTAGGAGATCGGGATTGAAAGAGAGAAGTATTTTCTTTATGAACTTATCAAAGCCAAATGTTGCCCTTACTTTTCTAAGCTAGATTTTATTTGACAGATCCTCCCATTTCTTACACAAAATTCAAGCTTGTGAGTGATGTAAAAACTGAAATACTAACTTACTAATTTATTACGGGAAATCCAGTTTATATAACAAGTACATTCTCTGTTGGTGGAAATAACTACTTGGAAAATGTACTCGGTAAACATGGTGTTAAGACAGAATCTGGATATTAAATACTTAATGGTATGACAATAATATAATTTTATATTTCTCAAACTGGCATAAAGGTGCTTCCAAGAGTGCATCATTTACTTATTCAATCATTTGACAAATATTTAGTACCAAACATTGTTCTACGTGTTCACCCTAGAACAGTAAAAAAAGATCCAAAGTTCCTGGTTTTCATGGAGCTTTTATTGTGTAAAATAAAAATGTAAGTAAACAAAATGGTTTCAGGTTGAGTAAAATGCTATGAAGTATAAGCGATTAGAGTATGAGAAGGAAAGGAAATGGGGGAGGCCATCTTAAGGAAGAATGTCTGCAACAGCATCCAAGGTGGGGGGGTGGGGCATTAGGCTTAGGCTGAGACCTGAAAAAAAAGTATCAGCCAGTGGAAAGAGGTGGGAGGAGAGTGCTCTTTCCAGGTTATAGCAGGGAGTACAAAGGGATTTGCATGCTGGAGGACAAAGGAAGACATGTTTATTACAGACTGTGGCTGGCACAGACCGGAGTGGTCTGAGATAAGGTGGGGGACCTTGCAGAATCTTGTGAGCCAAGGGAGCCATTTACATTTCTTTCACAAACCCATGGGAACCATTACAGGGTTTCTTTCAAACCAGGAAATAGCATGCTCTGGCTGAGGTTAAACAGGTATGTGGAGAGTAGACTTAGGGAGGCAGGGGTGAAAGCAGAAAAATCCATTAGGCTATTTAGCAGTCCAGAAAGAGTGCTGGTGTTGGTAGTGAAGATGAAATGGCGGGAGAGGGAAAACAGAGATAGAATGTTCTAAACTTCCTTGAGGATTGGATAAAGGGAGTAAGGCAAACAGGGAAAACAATAATGACCAAGCGGTGCTCGGTTTTTTGCTGGAGTAACTGGGTAGATGGTAGTGTCACTTTCAGAGCTAATCAGAGGAGGGAAGAAATGGGAAACAGCTATACTCTCTTGATTTAATAATGTGAACATTTTAATATAAATATTTTAATATAGATCTAGTCATTTGTTGCAGTGAAATATATGAATTTTTCAAACAAAATTTAAAAAATGCAACTTCAAGGAAATTTCAACCAGGCATCTATTTTCATGAAAGTGTATTTGTTTCCCTCCTTTGTCTGTGTTAGAAGTTTGAGGCCGGTGGCCCAAGGCAGTTAAACACTAGAAGTCTCCTAGCCAAGGTCCGTCCCCACTGGTTCTAGGATGATGAAACCCTTCCTGTCCATGGTTTTTCAAAACCTTTTGAACAGGACCCACGTTAAAAATACATTCTAAGTGGTGAACTCAATACCACACACCTTCCCCCATATCTGAAAAAAAAAAGGCAGAGATCCACGAAACAAGACTTACCCATGCACTCTGATATTTCCTTCCAAAAGAAAGACCAAGAAGAAACTGTTACTGGCGCCCCCCAACAGCAGCTGAAATCTTCCCTGCTTTACGCTCCGCCTACTATACCCGCCCTCTTTTTGATGGACACATTCAAATTAGGCTACACCTACATTTCAACTCTGCATTGCTTAGGCTGGAGTTTCTTAGAAAAGGCTCTACCAAACCTGTTTCGGTAAGGACATCAGGTAGCAGTGGAGTGGCAGATCGTGTGGCTTTGCCCCGCCCAGGTCAGGGTTGGCCGCCTACACCTGCCTCCCCCTCCCCCCCCCCCCCCCCCCCCCCGTGTCACCTTTAGCTGAGAGCCTGCCCTGCAGGGGTGACCCCGCCCCGGGACACCTCAGTGCCTGGTCCCTCACCACGTGGGCAAACCTGTTTGAATTCCAGTCGCCTAGTTTTAGCCTGTAGTAGAGGCACTCAGTGTCTGTTGAACAAATCAACTTAGGTATAATCATATTTATACAGTTATTTTTCAATGAAATGAAAATCCAGTGGTGGAAGCAGTTTTTACCTACTAGAAAAAGTTTACCCAAACGCACACCACACCTTGCTCTGCACTTTCTTACCCTCCCCCAGCCTCTACTCCCCACCCCACCTATCTCCAGCCTCAGAATTACTGCTTTTTTTTTCTTTTTCGGGCATTAATGTGACTGTTCATATCCTTAAAGGTAACACAACTCACTTTGAAAGCCGCGGTCAATCAACGCTTGCCATTGGCTATGGTCTAGTGAAGTTTAATAGTTCGTGTAAGCACACAGACCATTAAAACAAAAACCCAAATCAATGTTTAAAAACCTCTTAAATTTTACTTGAAGCTCGTCTGCAACTCACATATATATCTGGGAACAGTTCTCCACGCTATTTTTTTTAAAATTTGTTTTGAATGAATATCAGTTGTGAGGTCAGAAAGTAAAAGATCATTTCCAATGGGGGAAATATGTGAACTGTTTTTCTAGGTATTATTCCCTCATCTCCCCTGGTAGTCATACCAGATCCTCATCCGTTTGAGATTGAAGTTACATAAAGCTTCCTTAGCTCCTTACCTTGTTACATATTCTTTGTAGGTGAGTTTCTGAAGGCAAAACATTGTGAGAAACTGCTTCTCTCCTGTTCTCTGTGGCGCCATACTATGGTCTGTATAAACTTTATAGACAAGTTTTCAGAGCTGGTTTTCACCAACCCTTTTTTTGGTGATAAAAATGTTAATTTTTTAGGTTTCAATAGAAATACCACTTCAAGAATTCTAATAGGCCATTCTTTCCAAGCCTTTATATGGCAGTGTTATTGGTCTTTGAAATTCCCCCTCATCACTGGAGGTATCTCTCTGTCTTTCTGTGTATCATCATATTTATATACATACATAAAAATATAAATAAGTGACATATAATCATGTATCTATAATTTATATGTAGAGATAATATATTAAGAGATAAACATGTGGGGCGCCTGGGTGGCGCAGTCGGTTAAGCGTCCGACTTCAGCCAGGTCACGATCTCGCGGTCCGTGAGTTCGAGCCCTGCATCAGGCTCTGGGCTGATGGCTCAGAGCCTGGAGCCTGTTTCCGATTCTGTGTCTCCCTCTCTCTCTGCCCCTCCCCCGTTCATGCTCTGTCTCTCTCTGTCCCAAAAAAATAAATAAACGTTGAAAAAAAAATAAAAAAAAGAGATAAACATGTTTTATTTGAATATATCATATAAGTTATATATACATTATATATCACTTATATTTTTATTTCAAATATAATTTATATGTAAAAGATGATGATAGTTATACGTGTATATATAGAAAGAGAGATATGCACACATACCTAAGCTGAAGATCCTTTCTTTTATCAAATTCACCAGACCACACCCTTTTGTATCAGTCCCTTAACAGTTGAGACAGTACATACAATCAACTAGGTTAATTTATAATCCCTTCCTCACCACTGATTCTGTCTGTTCACTTGGTTTGTGTTAGTGTGACTTTGTCTGGAAACTGGAGACGACATATTTAGAAAATCTAAATTTACATTTCACACTCCACCTTCTACATAAATTATTTTTGCTTCTATTTTGTTTCAGCTTTCCTGAAGAAGTAAACCAAAAAGAAGGCACTCATCTGTTGTCATATGAACCTAGCTCAAGGGCAGTTCTCCAAAATGAGCTAGGGAACCAATTAAACCATGAAACAAAAGTGGGCTGCCTTTTGAAATTGGTACAAAGAGAATGGTGCATGGAAACAAGTAATTTTTTGGATGCTGGAATTTTCGTCATAGTAATTCTTCTACAAATAACATCCTGGCTAGTTTTTAAAAATTCTATTTTGATTACTTATTTCTGTGTTACAAACAAATATTTTCCTTAAAAAGCTTAGAATGTGAAAACTATAAATATGCTTTAATTCACTCAACACATATTTAAGGTATTTTTAGAATGTGAAATACTATAAATACTGTGAAAACTGTGTTGCTTTAATCCACTCAACACATATTTAAGGTATTTTTTCCCCAGATAGGCCACTGTTCTAGGCCCTGAGGGTATGGATCCCTGGCCTTCTGGAGTTTGCAGGCTGAAGTAGCAGGGCCGGAAACTAGGGTGAGGCAAATAACTCACAGGTTTCCCCACAGAAAAATTTAAGTAATGCCAAAAAATTTGGTAACTAGAATTAATGATGATATATTTTTTAATTTTTTTAACTATATATTTGAATTTTTCTTTTTCTTTTTTTTAAATTAAATTTTAATTAACATACACTGCAATATTGGTTTCAGGAGAATTCAGTGATTCATCACTTACATATAACACCCAGTGCTCACCAGGACAAGTGCCCTCTGTAGTGCTCATCACCCATCTAGCCCATCACCCACCCACCTCCCCCTATCAACCTAGTGTGTTCTCTGTCATCAAGAGTCTCTTGTGGTTTGTTTCCCTTTCTTCCCTTCCCCACCCCCTTCCCATATGTTCATCTATCTGTTTTGTTTCTTAAATTCCACATATGAGTGAAATCATATGGTATTTTTCTTTCTCTGATTGATTTACTTCACTTAGTGTAATATACTCTAGCTCTATCCACGTCATTGCAAATGGCTACAATTAATATTTTAATGCAGTATTTAAAAAAATAAAAGTTAGTGCAAAAATCCATAGTGAATAAATATCAAAAACTCAAATAAAGGCAGACAACTAAATAATCATGGTTTGTAAATGTCAAATGCAGCTATTATTAGGACCATGAAGGGTAGGCATTTGGTGTTATGGGAGCCCATAATGGGAGGCTGTGATGGAATCTGGAAGTTCAGGGAAGGTTCCCTCAAAACTGCTATGATCTGAAGGCAGTTTGGAAGGCAGAACTTCTCTAACAGTAGAGGGAATAACTATTTAAGGAGGGACAGCAAGAGAGAATGTGCATTGCTAAACTCTTGGGCCTTGTAGGCCATGGTAAGAAGTTAGATCTTCATCCTAAGAGTAATGGGAATGGACTGTTACCAGAAAGCATGTCATATGTAAATGCGTATTAACCTTAAACTTGTAAACTGTTGTATCATTGTTGGAGCTTCAATCTGTATTTGATCTAGCTAATACTAACTGAATGCTTTACATGCATTGTTCATTTTAGTATCTAGAAATCAAGTTTATAAAATTATTATCTTTACTATTATTATCATCATTTTATTTGCATTTAAAAATGATAATTCAGAGGAGCCAAAAAAGCAAGTAAGTAAACTAAGCACCTAAATTCAGATTAGAACTCAAGTGTCATGCCTGTTAGAATGGACTTCGTCAAAAAAGGCAAGAGATAACAAATGCTGGGTAGACATGGGGAAAAGAGAACCCCTGTGGGATTAGAAATTGGTGCAGCCACTGAGGAAAGCAATATGGAAGTTTTTTGAAAAATTAAAAATAGAACTACCATATGATCCAGCAATCCCACTTCTAGAAATATATCCAAAAGATATGAAAATATTAACTCAAAAAGATATCTGTACCTCCATGTTCATAGCAATATTATTCACAAAAGTCAAGACATGGGAATAACTAAGTGTCTATAGATGGATGAATGGATAAAAAAGTTTTGGTATATAAATATAACAGAATATTACTCAGCCATAAAAAAAAAAAAAAGGAATCCCTGACATTTGTGACAACATGAGTGGAACTTGAAGGCATTATGTTAAGTGAACTAAGTCAGAGAAAGACAAATACTCTACAATAGCACTTATGTGTAAAATATTTAAAAAAAGAAGAAAGAAAGTAAGAAAGAAAGAAAGAGAGAAAAGCAAAAGAGATCACAGTTGTGGTTACCAGAGGCAGAGAGTGGGGGAAAACAGGAATTGGAGGAAGGTGGTCAAAAGGTACAACTTCCATTTATAAGGTAAAGAAGTACTAGCGATGAGACATATGACATGATGACTATAGATAACACTGATCTATGATATATGGGAAAGGTAAGAGAGTAAATCCTCAGAGTTCTCACCACATGGAGAAAGTTTCTTCCCTTTTTTCCTTTCTTTCCTTTTATTATATCTAGACGGGAAGATGGATGTTAGCTGAACCTATTGTGGTGGTCATTTCATAATGATGCAAAAAACCATCATGCTGTACACCTTAAACTTATACAGTGATGTATGCCAATTAGTTCTCAGTAAGACTGCAAAAAAATAGAACTCAAGTGTGCTTAATTATTTGAGATATAGCATTTTACATTATATTATGGCGTTTTAGAGATGTCATCATTTTATAAGAAGTCTCTTCTTGCTTTATTATTTTCTGTCATTTATACTGCCTATTTACATACTTATTTGGTACTGATAGCAGCCTTATGAATTGTTATTACCCATTTTATGGATAAAGAAGTGGATAAGTCAGTAATGACAAATGCTTTCTTCAAAGCTGTGCAGGTATTCCTTTATGGGCCAAAGTTTAGACCCCAAGTCTTTCTATCTTGACATCAAGTTTAAAGCCAATTTTTTCAAGTTCAGTCAGTTGTTTAAAGAGCTTTTAAAATGTATTTTTAGAGTTTCTCTACAAAAAACAAAAAACAAAAAAAACCCAAAACCCAGTCAATAATCGATGTTTCTACCTAGAATGTGATATCTTAGTAGATGATGACTTTTAAGAGGGCATAATAAGGCACATTTTGACTCTGCACTTTAAAAAAAAAAATGAGATATAATTGACATAAACATAATATTAGTTTCAGGTGTATAACATGATTATATACATATATGGGTAGTGAAATGGTCCCCATAAAAATCCAGTTAACATCCATTGCCACAAAGTTAGATTTTTTCTCGTGATGAAAACTTCTGGTAATTATTTTCTTAGCAACTTTCAAATACACAATTTATGGTATTATTAGTATTAGAGTCACCAGGTTATACGTTACATCTCTATGACTTAGTTGTTTTATAACTGGAAGTTTGCCCCTTTTGGCCCACTTCGCCCAGAGGTGGCAGTGGGGAGTGGGAGAAATAGGTGAGGGTGGACTCTGTGCTTTTTGTTTTTTTGTTTTTTGTTTTAAATCTAAGTGGAAGCTGTTTGGTACTTCACACTGACAAGATTGAGACTTGTCATTATACTGTCATACATTTCAACAGTCTTTATGCTCTTTAGACAAAAGCTGTAACCACACAAATATTGTCATGTTTCATTTTCTCTGGGAGAATTCAGCCGTGGGCTTAAGTGCAGGACCTACAAGCTATATTTCAGACTGCATATTCTCTTTGAGCTTTGGCAATGATTTGTGAATGTTATTATTTGGCAGTTTCATAACATCCTTTTTTCCTCCGAAGAATGGACTATTCATATAACCTCTCTTCCTACTAAAGAACCTATTAAAATTGGGTTCACCTGAAGAAAATTTTCAGGGCCTCCTCTAACTTGAATTAGTTCCTGCCTTATTCTTTCCCATAAAAAATTTTTGGAGTCAACCTCAGATTTCACGGTCTTTGAAAAAACGTCTATTTTGAGGTACTTTTGGATTTATGGAAGAATTGGAAAGATGATATGGAGAATTCTCATATATCCCTTCACCCAGCTTCCCCTGATGTTAATGTCTTACATAACCAATGTGTATTTTGTACAGTTAAGAAACCAACATTGTCACAGTACTATTAACAAAATTTTATTTGGATTTCATCAGTTTTCCCACTAATTTTTTTAAAAAAAATCTGTTCTAGGATTCATTGCAGATGCTAGTTTGCATTTAGGATCTGGTTAATGGACAGACATGAGCTCCACAATCTAATTCTAGTTCCAGTCCAGAAAAATGTAATGTATGTCTTAGAATGTTGTCTCTAATACCACTCCTCCCATGAAATTCACCACCAACCCCGATTCCAAATTTATATCTCTTTCAAGATGCAAATCAAGAGTCATACCTCTCAGAAAACCTTTTAGAAACTCAGTGCCATCTCTGTGTAGAAGTACTGTGGCTTTTAGGGATATATTCTATACAACATAATCGTCCATTTAACAATACCTTTACAGGTCTTTTGTGTCTGTAATGTGGTAAGTGGAAAACCAGTAAAATACACATTGGTGCAAGAGAAGATCATTGTGACACATTATTCCTCCAGGCTTTTTGAGATGTATATACTTTAAATAGAAAACCTGTAGAACATTGTGGTTACTGTTTTATATTATTTTTGAAGTGATAAAATTAGATGATGACATATCTACAAATAAAATTACTAGTTGTGAGGTACACAATTACGTATAGTCCTTTTTTTTTTTTTTTTTTTTTTTTTTTTTTTTTAATTTTCAGATCTAAATTCATGTTGTTCAAACTGTGAGTTGGAACCCATTAATGAGTACTTACCAGTATTTTGTCAGAGTCAAAACAGTTTGAAGGGCTCCTGGGTGGCTCAGTCAGTTAAACATCTGACTCTTGGTTTTGACCCCCCGCCACGATCTCACGATTCCTGAGATTGAGCCCCGCATCAGGCCTGTGCTGACAGCCCGGAGCCTACTTGGGATTCTGTCTCTTCCTCTCTCTCTCTCTCTCTCTGCCTCTCTCTCTCTGTCTCTCTCAAAATAAATAAACAAACAAACTTTAACAGGTTTGAAAAATGTAGATCTAAATAATTTGTTTATATGTGTCATTAGAAACAGATCAAAATGGGTAAATGTATGAACATCAGTGATTCAGACAATCTTAAAAAATATATTTTTTTAATATTTATTTATTTTTGAGAGAGAGAGAGAGACAGAGTATGGGCTGGAGAAGGGCAGAGAGAGAGAGAGAGAGAGAGAGAGAGAGAGAGAGAGATACACAGAATCTGAAGCAGGATCCAGGCTCTGAGCTGTCAGAACAGAGCCCAATGCAGGACTCGAACCCATGATCTTGACCTGAGCTGAAGTTGGACACTTATCCAACTGAGCCCCCTAGGTGCCCCCCAGACTGTCTTTAATTATGAACTTAAATATATCTTTTTTTTCAACTAAAAAAAAATCTCAAATGTGCTTTAAAATAAGTTGGGTAGGTGATCTACTTTATATTAATAAATAGTGTAGGTCCTCAGTTTTCCAGTTATACTTCGCCCTCCTATCCACAAGAGAGTGCAGCAGGAATAAACAAAGTAAGAATTATGTTTCTAGTTACATCCATCTTTTTAACTTGCATCATTAAATATTTTCTATAAAGTTTGTTAAAATGATGGAAAGACTTTCAGTATATCAGAGCAGAGTCCAGAAACAGACCTGTACACCTGGAATGACCTGACTGACCTGTGTCCTCCCCCAAATTCATAGGCTGAAATCTAACACTCAATATGATGGCACTGTGAGGCAGAGCATTTGAAAGGTAATTAGGTTATGAAGGTAGAGCCCTCATGAATAGAATTGGTGCCCTTACAAGAAGAGGTAAGAGCTAGTTCATTCTCTTTCTACCACTGTAAAGATACAATGAGAGGCTGGCAGTCTGCAACTCAGGAAAAAAAGGCTCTCACCAGAATCAGCCATGCAGATGCCATGATCTTGACTTCCAGAACTATGAGGAATAAATCTGGTATGTGGAAGCATATGGTATTGTGGTATAGAAGCCTGAATTGACTAGGACACTGACTCATAACAAAGGTGGCAGTGGGAAAAGACTAGTGTTTCCAAAAACACTTTGAGACCAGTGGCTATCGACGTGGCAAGAAAAAGAATCTTCACCACTAATTCATACTACACACAAAAAGAAGTCCGAGATTGTAGCTTTAATTATGGATTGTAGATATAATCGTGAAAGGTAAAATAATACAACTCTGAGAAGGAAATGGAAGAACATCTTCTTAAATTTGGGGTTGAGAAAGATTTCTTGGTCAACACACAAAAAGTATTGAATAGAAAGAAATAAAAGATAAATTGGATGAGATTGAAATTATGAAATTTAAAAGGCACCATTGAAAGAATAAGGTATACCACAGTGATCTTTTGAAAAGGTAAATGAGATGCCACTTCCTTCAAGACTTTCCATCTCCCTCAGAAAAAAATTCAAATTCCTTCCTTAGAAGACAGCCAGTGGTCTGGCCGGTACCCACCACCTCTGCATCAACTGTACTCATTTTTCTCCCAAGCCTAACCTTCTTTTCTTGTTCTTCTACAACCATGCCAAGCTCACTGACAGGATTTTTGCACTTGTCTTCTGTCTGAAATTCTCTGTCCCAGATTATCACTTGCCTGGTTTTTCCTTCATTCTGGTTTCAGCTTCAGTGGTAGGCTGGGTCCAGTGTACATACATTTCTTCAAACTCTGTCGTATCTCCATGATTTATTTATTTATTTTTTCATATGGAGGTTACTAACCTCCCTCTCCTGGAGGAGGTAGAAAAGAGAGGCAGCCCAGGACCAAACTTTAATTGCCCCATTTAGGAGTACAGTCGGTAAATAGCAAAGGGCAATATAGAAAGTAATGGATTTTCTTGAGTCCTTGCCAACTTTCTTCCCTTCTACTGGGATTTTTTTGCTTTGGTGAATATGGAGAGTAATGGCAGAAGTTTCTGGGTATATTTTTCTCTTTCCTGCAGAGGGATCCAAGAAATTACTGCTATCGTAGGTTTCTACAAGTGTTTCTTGCTTGCCGAGTCCAGGAGTCCTTTGAACCTGGGAATGGGTTTCAGATGTGCCTTTCTGGGTAAGAATCACTTATAGTCTCTACGATGGGATTTCTCCTTTCCCTAGCTTCTGGGGTTTCACCCAGGAAAGCCAGTCATAAAATTCAAGAGAGGAAGCTATTTTAAGGAATTGTCATAAAAAAAGAATTCTCAAACCCAAGAGAAGATCATTTTAGCTTTGGTAACTGGAGGGACCATACCGTTAGATCCCCTTTTCTAACGTTCCCCATGTGTACCTCCACTCCCCTGTTTTTTCACCAGCATCATATTCTTACCTTCTGACTCCTGTAGGTGAAGTCTCTTTAATGTTCCTAAATATTCTTTCCTTTCTGTCTCTGTGTCTTGTATATGTTTCTTCTATCGACAATCCTCTTCCCTCTTTGGGTTCCATTTCAGGGTATTGAATTGCTGTTTTTTGTTCATTTGATACCTTCCTCCTTACAGTATGTTCAGAGAGAAAGTCAATTGTATATCTAATACCCTTTCAGCATTGCCACTGTAATTATTTCTAATGACATTGAATGGCTTATCCTTTCTCAAACAAAGGGGTCTCTGGGCATTTGTGTCCCCTCATTGTAAGTGCCAAGACTTCTAAACTGACACTCTCTTGTCTTTCCATTCAGTTATTCCTTTGACAGCCACTTATTTTCCTGAACACTGATGAGATGATATCTTTTACCTCTGTGACAATTTTGAGTAGGTCCTAAGCATACTGGAAAAAAAAAAAAAAGTGAAAAGTTATTATTAGCATGCTTTTTCAGGACCTCCCTAGTCTGGTTGCAACCTATTCATCTCTTTTACACCCTCCACAGAGGGGGTAAAATTTCAGACGTCTTCTCTCTGTGGTGTCTTGTCGAGATGTGGTCTGCTGCCTGTCATGAGCTAAGAAAGGTTTTCACATTTTTAAATTATTGAACAAAAAAATCAAAAGAAGAATAATATATTCTGACATTGAAGATTATATTAAATTAAAAGTTCATTAACCATGAGTAAAATGTTACTGGAAAAGAAGCGTGCCAGTTCAGTTGCCTATTGGATATGGCTACTTTGTGTATTACCCTGGCAGAGTTGAGTCATTGTGACACAAAACCTAAAGTACTTACTATCTGGTCCTTTACAGAAAAAGTTTACTGAGCCCTGAACCCCCATTTTAGCTGAATAGGGCTGGTTCATTTGCAAAATTCTGCTGTTGTTTATGCATAGCATTAATACTGAGCCAATTATTCCCATTTACCTCAGTTGCTACAAGTGGCCAAACACTTCTGCAGTGGTCCTCCCTGTAACAAGGCTCTGTATGTTTCCTTAAGTAAGCCAATCTGATGCCTTTTCAGAATCCCCAGTCCTTCTTTGCTCTCAGATTGCCAATGACCATTATCTTCTAGCCCTAACAAAGCAGAGGACCTGGCTTTACCTGAACCCCTCTCAGGTTGAGGCTCTTTTTTCTTCACTCCTGTCACTCCATACCATGAGAACGTTTGTGGTGAATGTTCTCCTTGTTCCTCATTGCTCCCTCCAGACCTTTCTTTTCTCTCTTCTTGCTCGCACCATCCCGTTCTTTAGACGTTTAGGCTCTCAGACTGTATTACTCGGCACTACTCCTTGATGCAGTCAAATCCAAGTATCCCATGGTTACCTTAGTGATTTTGGTATCCACGTGGATGATTCTTCCCACCTCTACCACCTCAGAGTTCAAACTTGTCATTACCTATAACTGTACAGATTCATAGTCTCATTTCAAAGCATCTCAGGGGCGCCTGGGTGGCTCAGTCGGCTGAGCATCCGACTTCGGCTCAGGTCATGATCTCACAGTTCGTGAGTTCGAGCCCCGCGTCGGGCTCTGTGCTGACAGCTCAGAGCCTGGAGCCTGTTTCGGATTCTGTGTCTCCCTCTCTCTCTCTGCCCCTCCCCCACTCATGCTCTGTCTCTCTCTCTCTGTCAAAAATAAGTAAAAAATTAAAAAAAAAAAATAAAAGCATCTCAGTCTGGGACCATCACTTTTAACCTTCTCAGTTCACTTCTAGTATTTCTAGTGCGATGATCTGCCATCCAGTGGCTCTTGCCTTTTTACTGCCCCTCAACTGCTCTTGTCCTTGATTCTTATCTGGTCCACCTTAGATTACATGGCTCAATTAATTTATTAATTTGGTCATAAATCCAACCCCCTGAGGTCTAATATATTTCCAGGTTCACATTTTTCTTTTTAATTTTAGAAAGATAGTAATTCCTATATCATGTTGTATAATACCATCTGCAATGAAATTGATGATTATTCCCAAAGAAGTGGGACCAGTAAAGGCTCTAAATAGCTATGTGTCTATTCAGGATGGATTTTGCTGCCAAATGGGTTGTGAACAATATTATCAAATTCTGCTTTTTTCCATGATCTTCTTAAATTATGGAAATGCAGAAAGGGATTGTGGACCTGACTTTAAGCTGCCCTGCGCCCTGATCAGTCCATTTACTCTCCCAGTAAAGAGTAAAGGTGATACCCTGGTTAGACGTAACTCGACTTACTCTCAACTTACTTACATCCAAGCAGCTGAAGAAAACAAACAACCTTGCTAAGCGGTCTCCTGCAAAATCACAAAAGCTTAACGGGAAGTCATGTCAAGCAACATAATTATTTTCACCAAGGGTAGTATCGCCCCCTAGAGGGCAGTAAGTGTTTTATGGAGATGATGTTAGTCTCCGTGTACTCAGACCTGAGCATTTACACGTGTAAATACCTGTTAGTTTATTATGACTTACTTTCCTTTTATTTCTTTATATTATGGTGAGGACAGTATGTGGATTTAAAAATATGTGTGTAGCTAGGTTAAATTATTACTTTATTTTTACAGTAGTAGCAAAGGTGCTAAAAAATATGCTACAAAAGTGGTCATTGTGGTCAATGAGGACAGGGTTGAGTGGTCAAATGAGTGGTCAGTGAGTGGTCAAAAGTGGACAGGATTGAGAACAACTGTTCTGGTCAATTTACTTTCTCATGGTTATGTATTGATGTGTTTATTTATATAATAGACTTTATTTTTTGGAGCAGTTTTAGGTCCACAGCAAAACTGAGCAAAGGTACAGGGATTTCCCTTCTGGCCCCACTGCCACTCATGCGTGGCCTCCTCCATTACCAACATCCCCCAACAGAGTGGTTCATTTGTTACAATTGATGAACCTACACTGACACATTATTATCACCCCAAATCCATAGTTTATATTAACGTTTACTCTTAGTGTTGTATACTATGGGTTTCAACAAATGTATAATGACATGTATCGATTATTATAGTATCATATAGTACAGGTTTCTCTGCCCTAAAAGTTCTCTGTGCTTCACCTATTCAACCCTTCTTTGCATCTCATGATTATTTCACACTGTTTTCTCTTTCCTCAAACATCTAACATCTTTTCCCAAGTCCTATCAGCTAAGTATTTTACTGAACTGAGAATTAAAAACAATTGGGAGAGAACCTCTATGCACTCCACTGCCCAGCTCATCTACATCTATACCCAGGAAGCTTGCATCCTTCCTTAGTAGTATGTGTGAACTGTCTGTGCTTCAATCCAAGGCTTTCCCTTCATTTATCACTGGATGCTATTTTCTCTTGACTACTCAAGGACATTGTTCAAACAATTATCCCTTTTCTCCTCCATCTTCATTTTTTTTTTCTCTCTTTCAACACTGGAGAGAATGCCACTGGCATTCAAACACACTTGCTGTGGTAATGAGAATTCTAAAAATAATTACCTTGACCCTGCACACACCCCCTGTTAGTTTGCTTACTCGTCCCATATTATTGCTCCCTCTTATAGAAAATTTCTGAAAGGATTTTCTTCTTTTGCTTCTTAAACTATGATTGGCCAACAACATCAGCCACCAAGGAGCTGGGTAGAAATACAGACTCTCAGATCCTACTCTAGACATGTTGAATCAGAAACTCCATTTTAAAAGGATCTTCATGATTTATAATGACATTAAAGTTTGAGAAACATTAATCTGTAGTGCCTGTTTTCAATTCTTGTATTTTCTCTTGACTCTACTTCAAAAATTTTTCCTTTCTACTCTGTACTGAAACAGCTCATTTTAATGTTTTTGAATACAGTTGACACATAATGTTACATTCGTTTTAGGTGTACAGCATTTCTGTACATTATGCTGTGCTCACCACAAGTGTAGCTGCCATCTGTCATCATACCCTATTATAATACCGTTGACTATGCTGGACCTTTTATCCCCGTGACTTATTAAAGCCTGTATCTTCTACTCCCCTTCACTCCCTCCACCCTTTCGAGATCACCAGTTATCTCCAAATTATTAAATTCACAGTCAGTGTTCACTACTCATCTTACTGGGTCTGCGCATCATGTGACATGGTTGAAATCTCTGTTGTGCCTCATCTTCAAGACCATTCACATTTATGTAAGGGGCTCACTCCTTGGGACTTTCTTGTTCCCTCCATTTAATTGACTAATTTATCTCATCTAGTGCCATGGCTTTAAAATTTTTTTTTACATGTTTATTTATTTTTGAGAGAGAGACAGAGCGTAAGCGGGAGAGGGACAGAGAGAGAGGGAGACACAGTATCTGAAGCAAGCTCCAGGCTCTGAGCTGTCAGCCCAGAGTCCAACGTGGGGCTTAAACTCACAAACTGTGAGATCGTGGCCTGAGCTGAAGTTGGACACTTAACTAACTGAGCCATTCAGGTGCCCCATTTTTTAATGTTTACTTATTTTTGAGAGAGAGAGAGGGAGAGACAGAGAGAACCAGAGAAAGAGGGAGAATAGAATCTGAAGCAGGCTCCAGGCTCTGAGCTATCAGCACAGAGCCTGATGCAGGGCTTGAACTCACGAGCCGTGAGATCATGACCTGAGCCGAAGTTGGACGCATAACCAACTGAGCCACCCCGGCACCCCTAAATGCCAGGGCCTTTAATGCTGCCTGTTGATATAGTCCCCACGTTTCATATTTCAAGGCTAAAGTCAAATACCAACTTCTTACTGGAATATTTACAGATTCTCCTAGTAGAAATTAATCACCCTTTCTTATAAGTGATTATTCCCATCACTTGTACTTCTAGTTTCTCACTTTTTTCCATTTTATTTTATAGTTTGTTTATAAATTCTTTGGAGACAGGATCTATATAATATTCATCTCTATGTACTCATATTTCACTCTTTTATTAAAAAATACATATTTCAGGGTGCCTGGTGGCTCAGTCGGTTCAGTGTCTGACTCGATCTCGGCTCAGGTCATGATCTCACAGTTCATGAGATTGAGTCCCGTCTCAGGTTCTGCACTGACAACACAGAGTCTGCTTGGGATTCTTGGGAGTCTCCCTCTGTCTCTGCCTCTCTCCTGTACTCTCTCTCTCTCTTTCTCAAGATAAATAAACTTAAAAAAATACATTTTTCTCATGTAGTAAGTGCTCAATAAATGCTTATTAAAGAGAAGTTTTTCCTCCCTTCCTGGAGTGTATGATGGGCTTAAAATTCCATGTGCAGTTTGCTCCAGGATCATTAAAATCTGTACCTACACTCCTATTATCCTCAAGAAGCCAATCCCCATGTAAACGGTCGACATTGATCTTTTCTTGTAAAAAAAACAAAAAATGTAGGCAAGATCAGAGATAATTGAGTAGCAACTGGATTTGCAAGGCACCTTTTCAGACACACTCAGTGAGACTCATGGAATTCTGAACACAAAACTACTACTTGAAGGGACACACTCTACAGAATAAATCATAGAAATTAGGTTGTGAAAATGGTCTTCTTTCAGCTCTTTCCACAGTTGGCTCCTCATCTTTTATTTCTTGGGTGTGATGGGATCACCACAGAAAGGCGTTGTCTAATCATCCTTTCTGAAACAATACTTTTCAGTCATGGTATGTCTTATTACGTTGTTTTATTTTAGTCATTTACTTATTATCTGAAATTATATATATTTTTAGGTTTTTATTGTCTATCTGCTGCGCCTATGGAATATGAGCCCCATAACTGCAGAAACTTGGCTTGTCTATGTTCTTCAGTTATGAAGGAAACAGTGCATGGCACATAGTATGTGCTTAGTAAATATTAGTTGAGTAAATGGGTAAGTACAACCTGAGGACACTGGAAAGCCTCTTTGGTCCTTACCTTCATCTGCACAGACCTTAAAGGTAATTTTTTCAAAGTTTATTTTGAGAGGCAGAGTACACAAATGGGGGAGGGGAAAAGAGAGAGAATCCCAAGGAGGCTCTACACTGGCAGTACAGAGCCCAATGTGGGGCTTGAACACACAAAGGCAGAGATCATGACCTGAGCCAAAATCAAGAATTGGACACTGAACTGACTGAGTCACCCAGGTGCCCCTATAAATCTTATATTAATATAATTTGGTGGGGTGCCTGTGTGGCTCAGTTGGTTAAGTGTCCAACCTCAGCTCAGGTCATGATCTCATGGTTCCATGAGTTCAAGCCCCACATCAGGCTCTGTGCTGACAGCTCAGAGGCTGGAGCATGTTTCTGATTCTGGGTCTCCCACTCATTCTCTCTCTCTCTCTCTCAAAAATTAAGGTATACACATATATGTATATGTATATGTATATGTATATGTATATGTATATGTATATATATGTGTATATATTAAACTTGGTGATGAGGAGGTAAAGAGAAAGGAGGAGAATATTAATGACTTATGGGCTACTGACTTCCTTTAAAAGACTTAGAAGTCCTTTGGATTTTGAAATGGCAAATGCTTTAGGAAATATCTACAAAGCTAAAATAGAAATATTTTACTAAGGACTTTGAAGTGGGCATTCAACAAATATTCTTTGATGGACTCATTTGGACACTTACTTGGCCGAAATGATACATACGTAGCTGGTATAATTTCTCTGCCAGAGCCCATGTTTGGAACTGCAAAAACCCTATAAAAGGTTACAATGACTTTTTTTTTCCTTGCTCACCTTTCAGTTGTATTTTCTAAGTGTTTTCTTGTTGTTGTTGTTGTTGTTGTTCTGTTTTGTACTTTTATTTTATTTTATTGTAGTATAGTTAACGTACAGTACTATATCAGTTTCAGGTGTACAGTATAGTGATTCAACGTTTCCATACATTATGCAGTCCTTACTCTGATCAGTGTAGTCATCATCCGTCACCATACAATGTTATTTATTACAGTATTTACTAAAGAACATCTTAGGCCAATGTATGATCTCAGATCAGCAGCACTGGCATTACCTGGGAGCTTGTCAGGAATGAAAATTTTTAGGTCTTACTCCAGATCTACTGAAATAGAATCTAAATTTTGACAAAATACACAGATCATTCATATGCACATTTATGTTTGAGGACTAGTACAATAGAAATGATATCTATCCAATGAAGAAGTGACTTAACAGCTGTTTCTGAAAATAGAGTAGGAGGGTGAGCGTAGGACAAAGATTGAAGCTGAGGGTGAGGGGTGTATGAACAGTGATTTAAAGTGAGCAAGTTAACCCAAAAAGGATTAAGTGGTATTCATTTTCACCTCATGGTCATAATAAGCAACTTGGATGAACACACACGTCATTGAGTCTAGTGACTCTTCTAAGATGGCACAGATGTTTGGCAGTACATAGAAAAAGGAGGGCAAATGTATTTTCTGACTTGATTATAATGAAACACACTTTTTTTCCTATTAGAGTTTTAACTCAGTGCTTAATGATGCTTCATGAATTTCCTCAAGGCTTTTTAGTACCTGTGAAGGAGTCAGAAAGTGATAGGTTTGGTTCTATGCAGTAGGTCAACTTTAGCCACAAAGGAGAAAGAAGGAAGGAAAAAGACTTGGAGAAATAGAGAAAAAGTTCATGTGTGTGTGTGTGTGTGTGTGTGTGTGTGTAGGGTGTATGGGATAGAGTTGTTGAAATAGATTCCTGTATATATTTATATATAAGAAGGGATTTGGTTTTTCCTTGCTGAGGAAGAACATAAATAGTGCTACAGATGTTATTTGGGAAAGAAGAAAAGAGCTGAAATTGTGTTCAAATAGACCTTTGGAGTGGGCAGGGGACTCATATACTGAAATAAAAATTCAATAAGAAATAGATCTATGCTTATGTTCTTAGATCTGGGGAATTACGGTGATTTACTAATGCACTGTATTGCCATGACATCTTTATGAAGTCACTTTAAGCTTTCCTATATTTTTAATTAGAAGTCATTTAGCGAATGCCTCTGCTCCTTGGCAGCAGTGGACTTAAATGGCTACAGAATAAAAAATGAATAATGAACGTTGCCCTCCCCTCTAAATACCCCACATTGACCAAGGAGAGGTGATCACTCTCTGCATGCCAAAGATTTTTCTGAAGTGGAATTTGGAGAAATGGAGTTTCACACTCCATCTCCCAGTCTTCCTTATGTTTTGATACAGGTCCCAATATAGTGCTTTGTACTTCCTTAGTAAAGCGTTTGTTTTTTCATTGTTCAGTCCCCTCAGTGACTGTGGTCGGTGAATTCTGATGGCTTTGAATAAAAAGATGGATAACCCCAAGTCAGGAGAGCAACTTTAAGAGTCCATTTTTTGGAGAGCTTTTACTTAAATCCACTGCTGTCTTAATCTGTATACACTTTAGATGGGAGGAGAGAGACTAGAAGAGAGGACTTTTTGTAGGTACAATTTTGATGCATCCTTTCCCTGTAATCTAACAAATCTTTACCTTTGACTTCCCTATAAATTATCAAAGTCTAGTCAATACAAGGTATATTAGTTTGTTAGGGCTCCCATAACAAGATGCCATAAGCTGAATAGCTTATAAATAACAAATGAATTTTCTCACAATTTTGGAGGCTAGAATTCTGAGATCAAGATACCAGTAGGATCACTTCCTTCTGAGTCTTCTCCCCTTGGCTTGTAGATGGCTGCCTTCTCCCTGTGTCTTCACACGGTCTTCCCATTGTATGTGTCTTTGTCCTAATCACTTCTTAGAGTTTTACTGGATTATGGCCCACTCTAGTGACCTCATTTTAACTTACTGCTTCTTGAAAGACTCTGTCTCCGAATATAGTCACATTCATTCATTGTAGATATTGGGGAGTGGGAACACAATTCAGCCCATAACACAAGGCAAACATTTGACCAGGCATAAAGCCTGGACATTAAGGAGCAGACTAATGAGAAATGAAACTTAACATTTTATCAATGTTGTATCATTTGCTTTCCTGAACTCCCAGGACTAAGCCTCTCTTATCACCATGGGGAATTAGGAAGGGTATAAAAGACTGTTCTCTACAAACTCTTCCCTTTAATTTACACCCCACTTTCTGTGAGATTTTCCTTGTTGGTATACTGAATCCTGCTAGGGAGAATTTTAGTTGGGTTGCCCTGTTGGTGGTCAAATTGTGCTCTTTACAAATGCAACCTAAGAGCCAGGCCCATCTGGGAGGAGGGGCTACCATCTACTTAGGGCTTCATCCACTCAGAGGGGCCAGTTTTTCTGATATACCCACCTCAAAGGGGACCCATTATATTCTCACAAAATTGTCATTTAATCTGTTTGGAGGTTTACTTTTTTTTCTTTTTTCTTTTTTTTTTTTTGGCCTTCTGGCTGTATCACATATAGAAGAGAAAAAAATGATTATTTTGTTCAGGAAATTTCATGAAGCCATGCTCAGTGACGCTTCAAGCAGGTCTGTGAAGAGCTGTGTAACTGAAGCACAGGAGAGGAAATTTTCAGGGTGAGCATGATAAAAAAGCATCCTACTCAAAGTCAGGAAATCGGGGTTCCTGAAGAGGGCCAAGCTGCCACTCATCTTTCTGATGGTCTGCTCAGCTGCTTGATTCCTCAGCTGCAGAATACTGGGATTATTTTGCTTGCTTTATAATTTTTATTCATTTTTTAAATAGATACTGAAGACACAATATATTCAAAATTTCTAAATCTTATGTTCAAAATTTGAAACATATGAAAAACTGTGCCATTCTCTGTATTCAGAGAGGCAGAGACTTGCTACTTAAAGTGTGGTCCATGAGTCAGCAGCATCACTTTGTGAGAAATGTAGAATCTCCGATCCTACTCCCGACCTATAGGATCAGAACTGCATTTTAACAAAATCCAGGCGATCCTTGTACACATAAAAAAAATGACAGCTGTTGTAGATGCGTAGGTGTAAACATTTTGAATCTGAGTCTCAGCTATAGCACTTTCTCAACACCAATGCAGGAAGGCAGCCTAAATTCAACCTTATCTTATTAGCATCCTTGTCTTAGGGTTGCCTGAAATCCATAAAGCCCACAGCCACATAGGTGGAGTTAACAGATCCAGCAAGTATGTTATTTATATTTAAGATCAACATAATTGGTTTCACCAGCTTTGTTGCGTACAGTTGATCTAAGCAACTGTGGGAGTAGCAACCCTACCACCAACTGAAAGAATAGATAGACAAACTAGTCCTGTAAAGTATACCACAACAGGGAAACTGTCCCACTGATTGTTCTTGCTCACTTGATGGTGTGTGTGTGTGTGTGTGTGTGGGAAGAGGGGATACTGTCTTACTTTACTTCTAATGTTTAAAGGTGGATAATACTGAAAAGTTGAGTTTCTGTTTGGAGGCTCTAGAACTCACTCTGATGAGATTTCTCATATAATATCCAATCCATTTCTACAAGGGGGAAAAAAGATCATGGTGGGACACCCCCTAGAAGTTAGGGTACCATAGCCTTTCTTCTACCCCAAACAAATATGTGCGTATCGTGATATGTGTTCATAGAAAGACTCAGTTTAGATTCATTCATTTAGCATCGGATGCCTTTTTTGTTAATTTGATTAATCCTATAATAAATATAAATAAATTGAAAGGCAAAATTTAGTTCCACTTATTGGATCCAACCCAATGCAATAAATACAATGTGGGCCATTTTAGGTCTTAAGCATTCATAGTTGCAAAAGGTTGTTTTATGTATAAATGAATAAATACACATATATTCTTTTTCTTCCCCTTTCAGTAAATGGAAGCATATGCAATATGCTTTAGCATATCCTTCACATTTGCACACCTTCTCTCTTATTGCAACTGTAAGGACTAACCATGTAGCTGCTCAATTATGAGGTGTTGTCAAGCTTTATTTAGCATGACTTTGAGCTTCTCCAGAGCTCCAAGGCTTTTCCCCAAGGCTAAAAATTATGATGAAAAATCACTTGCTTATTTTTTGATACCTTGAAATTATTAAAAATTATTATGAATTTTTTTTTTCTAAAAAGGATAATACATATACACGAGACAAACAGTAAAACAAGGAAGGTCAGAAAAGGAAGTCTTTCCTACTCCTTGACCACTAGTCACCCAGTTCCTGCCCCCAGGACAACTGTTAGGTTGTCTTCTGAGGCTTTGTTTCCCTTCACCCAGATATTTCTTGCTTTGTCTTCCAAGAAGGCAATTTGTCCTGCAAGGGCAACAAGCTACATTAAATGGTTACTTTTTCACAATCGGTATTTAATACAAAGGCAGTCTTCATGGGCTCCCCAGGTATAAACCTGGAAAATGATTCTGCAATTTGGCTATTTAGGAATAAAGAAAACTTCAAAATCCCTGAGTGCATTGGTTGCTTCCATATAGAATTACACTGCCTGTATTGATGCAGCAAATATTCACTTCTAATATTCCTCTGATTCCTAATGAGATAGGCATTCTGAAACAGAATTAGGAAAAAATGGAGCTCATGGATATGGTAACTGCCTCTATATTGTCCCTTAAGGTATTAGTAAAAAAAATAGTTCATGAAACATTTCTCACTCTTCACAGTGTTCCCTAAATTTGTATTTAGTTATGACTGCTAAGTTTCTGATTCCAAATTAGGTTGGGTACTCATAGAGAATCTAGATGAATTTTGTGTAGCTATATGATAAATGTGATTTAAGTAATCAGAGTTTAAATTATTAACATTTATGTAAAAAATTAACATGGATATATTGTATATTTTAACACAAAATTCACATGAAGTTTTAAGATAAAATAGTCTTCAAAGAGAAATTAAGCCTGTGGTACCATGTTTTTTCTCTACCACTAAAGGAAATTCTTGGAAAAATTTGGCAGACATTATAAATACATAAAACTCTGTGGAAGTTGAATGATGAACTAATGCTGGCATATACAGAATGAAGAGCAAAGAGTGGGTGTTAAAATTGGAATGTGGGAGGTGAACAGTTTTTCAGTAGCTTAGTCAAATGAACGCGATTTAATGATGTAACTGTCCATGATTGAAATAAGAAAATAGTGATAGAACCCAACAGCAGCTAAGAATATGTCCTATGTTAATAGGAGGCTTTTTAAAAAATATATGTGGTACAATCTGAGTATTTTTCCTACATCCTAAAAGTCAGATAATTAAATTCTACTGTCAAACAAGTGTTGATTTAAAAATCATTATTACCTTTATTAAACAGCATTTTAATAGATGCTAAAGAAGGTAAGTCCTATTACCTACAGACAGACAATTTGTTCTTTGTTCTCAGGGAAACTAGAGTGGTAGTTAAAGAGCAGTTATTAAAAGATGATAGAAAAAATTGTCAAAAAGCAGTTAGTTTTTTCCCCCATAGTTGGTTTAAGTAAAATCCCACGATTTCCTTTTGGTATCATAAATTCATGTTACCATTCTCCCACACCCAGTTATATTGTGGGATTTTTTTTTTTTTGGTAATTTTACTTAAAATATTTTAGCCTATTTTTAGTATATTGATTTATAATATACTTTTGGATCATATGACAAAATATATTTATAATTAGTGTGGAGTGATATATATATATATGTAAATTAACATTAATCTACACCTTAGGATTGGTTGATCAGCCTCTGAACTGCCTACATCAGCTTGAGAGATGGACACAGTTAAGTTTTCAATATTTATATGTAAATCTAAACCAGAGAGATTGTTAATTAGCCCACATAATCTAGGAAAAAAATACTTCATCGGTGAGATGAGCAATGTTCAAAATGTATAGTAGGCAAGAAAGATTGTAACAGGATCTGTGCCCTTGAATAAAGAAGTATCTCATAAGACCTGCATCCTAATCTTGTCAGAGTGGTCCCTTAGGTCTAGGGCTTACTTTGATCCTTTGACCCTACCCTCACAGGTAACCATTATGTAAATTGATAAACAACAAAGTCTGCTTATCCAGTTAGTAAAATATTGCATCTATTTTGAAATGAACCTTTTGTACTGTGTGCTTATTATTAGAGCACCCAAGAGCTGAGAGTGGCAAGAGGCTATATGGCTGTTTTTCTACCTACTTGGTATGAGATATTTTTAGGATTGACAGAATTATGTTTGGGACTTGCTTTCCTGTAATGTACTACTTGGAAACTAGGTAGTAAGGGACAAGATGCATAGAGCCAATTGGAGTTCAATGATTTTCATCATCGGATGCTGACAATTGTTCAGTGAACTAATACTTTTTACATTAGTATCAAACATTTCAGGCTTAAATATGCAACCAAACTTGGAGAGGATCTATTGGCCTGTCTTGGTGAATGTTCCATGTATATTTGAAAAGAATGTGTATTTTGTGGTTGGATGGAGTCTTTGATAAGGGTCAGTTAGGACAAACTAGTAGATGCTGCTGTTCAAGTCTTCTATATCTTCACTGATTTTCCATCTGCTCTGTCAGTTACTGAGATGAGTGTTGATGCAGCACCTGTGCGTTTGTCTATTCTCCTTTCATGTCTATAAGCTTTTGCTTTGTGTATTTTGGGGCTCTATAATTAGCACACATTTAGTGTTGTTACCTCATTTTGATGAATTGACCCTTTTAACATTATGTAATGTGTTTTTATCCCCAGTGATATTACTTGTTCTCACATTATTGTAGCTACTCTATACTTTGTTATGAGTAACGTTTACATGGGTTATCCTTTTTTAATTCTTGTAAGAGCACTATAAACCTTTAGATTTCCTGTGACAAATATCTCTAATGGTAGAAAATAGGGAGTGTTGGGGAGGAATTTCAATCTTGAATGCTTTATTGTGACTGAACTGCATGTAACAGATGATGTAACAGAACTGTTGTCAGAGCTGTTTCAGAATCCAGTTCTTAGATATATTCCTTAAGATTGTGAACCTCTGTCCTCTAACTAAATATAATGACTCTGAATACTAAAGCCCTATGAAAAGACACATTTAAAATGCATCTCCTAAAAATAAATTATCTATTCATTTTGGGTATTTAAAAAATAAATCATTATAAAAGACGTAGCTATAATATAAAAAGTACTTTTTTTTTTTTTTTTGCACAAACCTACAAAACCTAATATTGATCCTCTTTGCTAAAACTATTGAATGGCCTTTGATATTCTTTTATGTGTTCAATAATGTGTCTGTCCAGTCTAATGAAATATTGTGCCTCAATTTGTTTGGGGATAATGGTACAATAAAATGTAGGCTTAAGCATGAAAATCTTGTCAATACAATTTACTGTGTTTTTTTTGTAGGTTTACAGTGCTGCAAAAAATCATGACATTATAAAGCTGTACCCATAAAGCATCCATCACATAACTCTCCTACTTTCTATGCTAAGCAAGTTATTAAAAACTATTAACACAAATTATGGGAAAATAATGTTTTATTTTTAGAATAATTGATATCCCCTTGTTAATTAAAACATTGTTGCTTTTATTTTTGATGAAAACAACATTTTCATTTTGTTTTGCATGCCAAATTAAAACAAATATAATTATTGCCTTATTCTTCCAGGTCCTTAAAGAGATTACTATTATTCTCCATTTGGCGAATATAGACTTATAAGTAAACAGCTGTTGATTTATTTCTCCTTCTCTAAGGATTTTGATCTCAATACTTAGAATTTTTTAATTAGCAGAAGGCAACAAAAGAAGTGAAAAACCACAAAATGTAAAAATATGTTGTAATAAGTGTGTTTAAAATGAGTTTCTTGAGGTGGATATTGCTAGGCTTTGGAAAAGGGAAGATGCATATCTTTGATCTCTTTATTTCAAGCAGAGAATGACTAAGCAACAAAAACAAACAAAAAAAATCAATTGCTTTATGGGTTTGTCAGGAGCTTAGCTCTGTTAAGGGAAGCTACAGTGGGAAAGTTCAGCTACCAGGTCGTAGAATGGCAAAGATAAACTATCGGGGACCAGATGCTAGTAGTGGACTAGAGACTCAAGATGCTAATGAGGCATTGCAGGTCAAGTCTCTTGTAAGGCAGCAGAATAGCAGAATCTGTGGAGCAGGGAAGGATGGAGGGAGGCCCTGGAAGAGGTCATTGCAAGCATTTCTCGATAGAATAAACAATGCAGCATGTTATAGTTGGAAGGGGAGATCATTAACTTTAGCACAAAAGATAAGCATATTGTTCATGAATTTAGAGGAGGGACCATCACATCAGAAAATTGCACTTTGTGTCACAGTATTGAGGAGAGAAGTTGAAAATACCAAGGAAATAGCCTCAAAAGGGATTTAACACTAAATCTCAGTATAACTCGTAAGATATTGGGCATGTGGTATTTAAGCACTTACATCTTGAGTTACTGTTGCCGAAAGAATATATGCTATACACATCATGGCTGCATGAAAAGGGCATTTTCAGTTCCAGTTAATAACATAAAGTGACAATGAGTTGTAATATCCCTTATGCACCATTTCAAGTTTCCAGAGATTTTCATTCTTTCTATGGGAAGAATGCAGATGACCAGCATTCATTTCTTACAGAGAATTGCAATAATCTAAAACCAATGGCGGACACAATGTTAACGAATGTATTGGAGGAAAGTTTCCACAAAAGCCAATGGATCATAACTCTGTACACAAAGATTACATTTTGAGGAAATATTATAGGGCCAAGATGGTAGCTACTCTGATGTTAACTACTTCTGATTTGCCTATACAATATGTATTTCTGCCCAGTCCTACCCCCCAGACAACAAAATAGTCTTCTTATCAGTTATAGTATTGCGTCCTACAGACCTTGGTAATTGGCTTAAGGGTTGAGGTAACTGGTATTCCGCCTCAAAATGTAGATTTAACATAATTTCCTCCAAGTTTTTAATGGATTCCTCTTCTCACATCATTATATCTTCTCATTGTATCCTGTGTAATTTCTTTCATACCATTTATTACACAGATGTGTATTTATGTTTTTATATGTTGGTCTTCAGCTTACCACCAGACTTGTGAGAATCTTAAAAAGAAAATTGTACCTTATTTGTCTATTACATCCAGTACTCAATACAAGCCTAAAAAAAAATCATTCACTAAATATTTGTTGGATGAATACTTTCCTTTTCAGTACTCTTCTAAGACATTGTTGCACCTTTTTAGCTTAAATTTTTCTTACTCTAATTCTTCAACTGAAATACCACTTTGGCAGTAATGAACTTAGCTATTGAAAAGACAAACCCTATTTGAATTCAATATCTCTTTAAGTATTATTGCTTTTAGAGCATTTTCTCCATTTGTCTAATTTTATAGGTGAATGTTTTAGTTCAGATATTTATGTTTATGAGTATTATTACAGAGGATAAATGGATTTGTACTGCGATGATGGAAAAAAAATTAATAGAAATGGTAACATAAAAGCACTAGTTTCATTTAAATTCTAGGGAAAAAAAACCCCACAACACTTCTTCTTTCAGAATTGTTACTACATAAATTAAACTAGTAATTCATAGTAAATTAGGGAACAAAGTATAATTTAGTAAATTGAAGCAGTAAAGCTATTCCGGTGCTGGATAATTGTAGAGCTCACCTTGAAGAAGTAGGGATAATGGAAAGGGAACATATTATATTTACCATTTTTCTGCCTACAGTGTTGTACTTCACTGATTTCAGCTATGAAACAAGGGATTGTCAAGAGTATGGAATATCTTTAAAAGAAATATAATTAGCATACTATTCTTTAATAAGGGTGCTTATTATATTATTCTATTCAGTAAAATTTAGAGATACGGAGTCAAATGTTTTGTAGTTTTAAAATATCATATAAAGGTAAATGTTTATACTTCCATTTTACATATTGCTGGATTTAATTTGTCACATATTGTTTTCTTTTGTGGTTGGGGGGATTTTAATCCCAATTTATGACTGAAATAGTCCAGTAATTTTTTGAATTTTTCTTTTCTGGCTTTGGTATAGATCATATTAACTTTGTGATAGTTTGTTTTATGTACCAATTTGGCCAGCTGATAGTCCCCAGTTATTTAATCAAACACTACGGTGTTACTGTGAAGGCATTTTATAGATGTAATTAAAATCCATAATCAGTTGACTTTAACTAAGGAAAATTATCCTAAAATATTTATTGAATGATTATCTTAGATTATCATGCATAAGTCTGATTCAGTCAATTGCAAGGTCTTGAAAGCAGAGTTGAGGCTTCCCTCAGAAAGTATCAATCCAACTGTAGATGGCAATTTCAGCTCTTGCCCCTGAATTCCACCCACTTCTTTCTGATATCTTGAACTTTGAACTTCAGACATGCCTTATCAGTCCCCACAGTCACCTAAATCAATTGCTTGCGATAAATTTCTAAATATGTATCTCCTACTAGTTCTGTTTCTCTGGTTGAACCCTAACTGATAGAACTTTTATAAATGAGTTTCAGAGTAACTTTTTTTCTATTCTATGAAATAATTTGTATAAAATTGGGATGTTCTGTTATGTAAAAGTTGATAGAACTTGCTTTTAAAACTCTTTAGGCCTTGCTGGGGCGCCTGGGTGGCGCAGTCGGTTAAGCGTCCGACTTCAGCCAGGTCACGATCTCGCGGTCCGGGAGATCTGTCCCAAAAATAAATAAACGTTGAAAAAAAAAATTAAAAAAAAAAAAAACAACTCTTTAGGCCTTGCAAACCTTGCAACTGATGAGACTGATATCCAGAATATATAAAGAACTCCTACAACTCAACAGTGAAAAAATAAACTGCCTAACTAAAAAATAGGAAAAGGACTTGAACAGACATTTCTTCAAAGAAGATATACAAATGGACAAAAATCACATGAAAAGATGCTCAACATCAGTAGTCATTAGGGAAATGAAAATCAAAATCGTGATAAGATATCGCTTCACACCATGAGGATGGCTACTATTAAAAAAAAAAAACAACACAAAAACTCCAAAAACAAAAACCAAAAATAAATGTTGGCAAGGATGTGGAGAAATTGGAACACTTGTGCACTGTTAGTGAGAAAATGGTATAGCTAACGTGGAAAATAATATGATGATTCATCAAAAGATTAAATATAGAATTATATGCTTCAGCAGTTCTGCTTCTGGGTATATGCCCAAAAGCGCAGCTCAAATGGTCCACAGGGATGAATGGATAAACAAGGGTATATGTCTACATACATATACACACAGACACACACACACACACACACACACACACACACACACACACTGGAATATTATTCAGCCCTAAAAAGGAAGGACATTTTGACATATACTGCAGTATGAATGTTTCTTGAAGACATTATGTTAAGAGTAATAAGCCATATACAAAGGGACACGTGGGCATGATTCCACTTAAAGGAGGTTCCTAGATTAGTCAAGTTCATGGGGACAGAAAGAACGAGGTTTGACAGAAGTCGGGCAGGGGATGGTGAATTGGTGTTTAATTTGTGTAGAGTTTCATCTTGGGAAAATCAAAGAGTTCTGGAAATGGGTGGTGGTGATGATTGTACAACAGTGTGAGTAGACTCAGTGCCACAGGACTGTACACTTAAAAATGGTTAGAGGTGCTTGGGTTGTTCAGTTGGTTAAGCATCCCACTCTTGATTTTGGCTCAGGTGTTGATCTCATGGTGGTGAGATGGAGCCCCACTTCTGGCTCTGCACTGGGCATAGAGCCTGATTAAGATGATCTCTCCCTGTTCCCCTCTCCCACTCATGTGCACCAGTACACACTCTCTCCTCTCTCAAAAAAATGGTTAAAATAATAATTTTTAATTAATTTATTTTTATTTTTTATTTTTTTTAGAGAGTGAAAGTAGAGGAGAAGGTTAGAGGGAGAGAGATAGAATATCTCAAGCAGGCTCCGTGCTCATCATGGAGCCTGGTGTCAGGAATGAACCCATGAACCTGGGATTATGACATGAGCCAAAATCAAGGGTCCTATGCTCAACTGACTGAACCACCCAGGTGCCTCTAAAGTAATTTTGATGAGATGTATGTTTTACAAAAAGAAAAAAACTCTTTAGGCTTGATTTTTTTCCGTGTGAAAAAATTTTCAAAAATTCAATATTTTAAGTGATTATAATTTCTTAATAGTTAAAGGATTACCTAGGCTTTTTGTTACTTTTTGTTGTAATTCTGCTTCTCTTCCATAATCAATCTTACTGGATTATTTTTTTTAGTTTTATTTTATTAGTCTTCTCAAGGAATCAATGTATGTATGCTATGTTATTCCTGTCAATTATATCTATACTTTCTCTTTCATTAACTTCTGATTTTAATATTATTGTTTGTCTTTTGTTTTCTTTAGATTGTTTTCTTGTTCTTAACTTCTTAATTTGGACAATTAAATAATTTATTTTCAGTTTTCCCCTCTTTTCTAATATGTATATTTGAGTCTATAGGTTTGCCTTTAAATGTCCTTTTAGCTGCATCTCACAAGTTTAGATATGTGGTATTTTATTTATTTTTTAACGTCTATTTATTTATTTTGGGGGAGAGAGAGGGAGAACGAGTAGGGGAGGGGCAGAAAGAGAAGGAGAAAGAGAATCTCAAGCAGACTTGATGCTGTCAGAGCAGAACCTGATGCGGGGCTCAATCTCACCAAATGTGAGATTGTGACCTGAGCCAAAGTTGGACACTTAACCAACTGAACCACTCAGGTGCCCCTAGATATCTATTATTTTAATTTTTTTTTCAACGTTTATTTATTTTTGGGACAGAGAGAGACAGAGCATGAACGGGGGAGGGGCAGAGAGAGAGGGAGACACAGAATCGGAAACAGGCTCCAGGCTCTGAGCCATCAGCCCAGAGCCTGACGCGGGGCTCGAACTCCCGGACCGCGAGATCGTGACCTGGCTGAAGTCGGACGCTTAACCGACTGCGCCACCCAGGCGCCCCGATATCTATTATTTTAAATGTGGTATGAGACCAAACGGTTCTCATGTATCAATATCAGTGAACTCTTTTCTCCAGGAAATTCTTGCCCCAAGAAGATAAATCTGCAAACCAATAAATAACTTCACTGTTTGCCTAAGGAAATTCTTCAAACCAATTTATCTGGACTTAACAAATAAGTTTTTTATGGTAGAATACTTTGCTCATTAAGACAAACAGCTTGATTCTCATCAAAACGTGTTGTTCATCAATACTCACCTAGACCATTGTCTTGCTTTCTCTACCAGTCTTAAAGTATGTTATAAAATTTTTCTAATTTCAGTAAGTTCCCTGACTTTAATTTACCTTAATTTGAGCCAGACTCCAAAATCTTATATTTTTGGAGATACTATCTTGTATCTTGTAACCTGTATTAGTGGTCCTGTAACAATTACAGGACCTGTATTAGTATCCTGTAACAAATTTCCATAAACTGGGTGACTTAAAACAACAGAAATTTCTGTCTCCCTGTTTTGGAGGCTACATGCCTTCCAGGAGCTCTGTGGAAGAATCTATTCTCTACCTCCTCTAGCTTCTGCACGGCTTCATTTGTTTCTTGTTGCTACGTCATTCCAGTCTCTGCCTCCATCTTCTTACAGTCTACTCCTCTATGTGTCAAATATCTATTTGCCTTTTTCTTATAAAGATATCTGTCATTGGACAATCCAAGATGATCCAGTTTTGAGATTCTTCACTTACTTACATCCTCAAAAGCTCTTTTCCCAACAGAGGTCACATTCATATATTCTAGAAGTTTGAACGTGGACACATCTTTTTGGGGGTCACTATTCTACCCATTGTACCTTCTCAGAGGGCTGCTATAAGGATTAAATAAAATAAGGCATGTAAAAAGGCTTATATGGTTCCTGATATGTACAGATTATCTAGGAAATAATAGTTATTATTTTCCAAGGAATGCAAGAATGGTTCTGATTTAGGATTCTATCAATGTATATTACTCTATTATCATATAAAAGGAAGAACATCATGTGGTTATCTCAATAGGTACCAAAGCTTGTTTTGAAAAAAAAAAATCAATACCCATTTCTGGAAGTGACAAACATACGAACTTTTTTTTTTTTTAACTTGAAAAACTAGATATAGCAGAAACATAATGGAAATATGAGACTTGATTTTTAGAAATTAGAGATTTTTTATTACAGGTAATAAGACTTTCTACCATGCTATTAATCAATATTACGTTCATCCAGCAAAGTAATGTGATCCAAAAGAATATAAAATAAGTATAAATACAGAAAAATAAAGTATTTATAATTTACATATGATCTGATTGCCTACACAGAAAACTAGGGAACCAACTGACAAATTGAACTAATAAAAGAGCTGTCTATTGACTAGATTAAAGAACAACTTCAATGTCTTACCTGAGTGATGGCCAGTTAAGAATTTTCATTAAAAAAAATCTCATTCTCAATAGCAAAAGATCTACCAAACATATCTGAGCGACTCTAGCACACATGTTGGAGAATATATGAAGAAATATAGAAAACATGACTAAAGGACATACAAAAAGATGTGAATAAATTGATACATTCGTGATCAAGAATGGCAAGACTCAATGAATTGATTTTTAAATTCAATGAAGTACTAATCAAAACCAAACAGAATCATTATCAAACTTGACCTGTTGATTTTAAAATTGTGTGAAAGAAAACATGGAAACTAAAGGAAAAAAAAAAAAAAAAGAAAACATTAAAGAATAAGGGGATTGTTCTACCTGACATTAGAATGTACTATCAAAGAAAAATACTTTATTTTTTTTATTATTATATGAAATTTATTGTCAAATTGGTTTCCATACAACACCCAGTGCTCATCCCAAAAGGTGCCCTCCTCAATACCCATCACCCACCCTCTCCTCCCTCCCACCCCCCATCAACCCTCAGTTTGTTCTCAGTTTTTAACAGTCTCTTATGCTTTGGCTCTCTCCCACTCTAACCTCTTTTTTTTTTTTTTTTCTTTTTTCCTCCCCCTCCCCCATGGGTTCCTGTTAAGTTTCTCAGGATCCACATAAGAGTGAAAACATATGGTATCTGTCTTTCTCTGTATGGCTTATTTCACTTAGCATCACACTCTCCAGTTCCATCCACGCTGCTACAAAAGGCCATATTTCATTTTTTCTCATTGCCATGTAGTATTCCATTGTGTATATAAACCACGATTTCTTTATCCATTCATCAATTGATGGACATTTAGGCTCTTTCCATAATTTGGCTATTGTTGAGAGTGCTGCTATGAACATTGGGGTACAAGTGCCCCTATGCATCAGTACTCCTGTATCCCTTGGATAAATTCCTAGCAGTGCTATTGCTGGGTCATAGGGTAGGTCTATTTTTAATTTTCTGAGGAACCTCCACACTGCTTTCCAGAGCGGCTGCACCAATTTGCATTCCCACCAACAGTGCAAGAGGGTTCCCGTTTCTCCACATCCTCTCCAGCATCTATAGTCTCCTGATTTGTTCATTTTGGCCACTCTGACTGGCGTGAGGTGATACCTGAGTGTGGTTTTGATTTGTATTTCCCTGATAAGGAGTGACGCTGAACATCTTTTCATGTGCCTGTTGGCCATCCGCATGTCTTCTTTAGAGAAGTGTCTATTCATGTTTTCTGCCCATTTCTTCACTGGGTTATTTGTTTTTCGGGTGTGGAGTTTGGTGAGCTCTTTATAGATTTTGGATACTAGCCCTTTGTCCGATATGTCATTTGCAAATATCTTTTCCCATTCCGTTGGTTGCCTTTTAGTTTTGTTGGTTGTTTCCTTTGCTGTGCAGAAGCTTTTTATCTTCATAAGGTCCCAGTAATTCACTTTTGCTTTGAATTCCCTTGCCTTTGGGGATGTGTCGAGTAAGAGATTGCTACGGCTGAGGTCAGAGAGGTCTTTTCCTGCTTTCTCCTCTAAGGTTTTGATGGTTTCCTGTCTCACATTCAGGTCCTTTATCCATTTTGAGTTTATTTTTGTGAGTGGTGTGAGAAAGTGGTCTAGTTTCAACCTTCTGCATGTTGCTGTCCAGTTCTCCCAGCACCATTTGTTAAAGAGGCTGTCTTTTTTCCATTGGATGTTCTTTCCTGCTTTGTCAAAGATGAGTTGGCCATACGTTTGTGGGTCTAGTTCTGGGGTTTCTATTCTATTCCATTGGTCTATGTGTCTGTTTTTGTGCCAATACTATGCTGTCTTGATGATGACAGCTTTGTAGTAGAGGCTAAAGTCTGGGATTGTGATGCCTCCTGCTTTGGTCTTCTTCTTCAAAATTCCTTTGGCTATTCGGGGCCTTTTGTGGTTCCATATGAATTTTAGGATTGCTTGTTCTAGTTTTGAGAAGAATGCTGGTGCAATTTTGATTGGGATTGCATTGAATGTGTAGATAGCTTTGGGTAGTATTGACATTTTGACAATATTTATTTTTCCAATCCATGAGCAGGGAATTTCTTTCCATTTCTTTAAATCTTCTTCAGTTACCTTCATAAGCTTTCTATAGTTTTCAGCATACAGATCCTTTACATCTTTGGTTAGATTTATTCCGAGGTATTTTATGCTTCTTGGTGCAATTGTGAATGGGATCAGTTTCTTTATTTGTCTTTCTGTTGCTTCATTGTTAGTGTATAAGAATGCAACTGATTTCTGTACATTGATTTTGTATCCTGCAACTTTGCTGAATTCATGTATCAATTCTAGCAGAATTTTGGTGGAGTCTATCGGATTTTCCATGTATAATATCATGTCATCTGCAAAAAGCGAAAGCTTGATTTCATCTTTGCCAATTTTGATGCCTTTGATTTCCTTTTGCTGTCTGATTGCTGATGCTAGAACTTCCAGCACTATGTTAAACAACAGTGGTGAGAGTGGGCATCCCTGTCGTGTTCCTGATCTCAGGGAAAAACCTCTCAGTTTTTCCCCATTGAGGATGATGTTAGCTGTGGGCTTTTCATAAATGGCTTTTATGATCTTTAAGTATGTTCCTTCTATCCCGGAAAAATACTTTAAAATATTGTAACTCTGGTGTAAGAATTAATAAATAGAATTGTCTTTTCAGAAGACAATAATGAATGCAAAATAAAACATATTCATATAATTTTTTTGGCAATTTTATACATTATATTTCCAGTCAATAAGGAAAGATTATAATTGGGGCAATTGAATATCTGTTCGAAACAAGCAAAAAATTGAAAACAGATTCCTATATCTCATCATAAAAAAGAAAATCTAGGGATGTCTGGGTGTTTCAGTCGTTTAAGTGTCCAACTCTTGATTTTGAGTCAGGTAATGATCTCATAGTTGTGAGATTGAGCCTCATGTCAGGCTCTGTGCTGACCATGGAGCCTGCTTGAGATTCTTTCTCTCTCTGTCTCTGCCTCTCCCATGCTCATGCACTCTCTCTTTAAATAAACATTAAAAAAAATAAAATCTAGAGATGAATTATAGAGATGAATAGATCACAAAGCCTTAATAATATCAAAGGAAATTATGAGAATAGAAAATATTGTTTTCTTTTTTTTAAAGTTTATTTTATTTTTGGTAGAGAGAAATCGTGCATGTGCAGGAGAGGGGGGTGGGCAGAGATAGAGGGATAGAGAGAATTCCAAGCAGGCTCCACACTGTCAGCATGGAGCCTGACACAGCTTCAGTCTCACGAACCATGAGATCATGACCTGAGCTGAAATCAAGAGTTGGATGCTTAACCTACTGAGCCATCCAGGTGCCCCTAGAAAATATTTCTAATCTCAACATTGGAAAAAAAATTCTCCATATGCTAACATAAGGCCCAGAATTCATAAAGAATAGAGAGACTTAAAAATTTTTAGCTAGACATATCTGTCACTTATTTTTCTTTATGAATTCTGACATATACTTCTTAGATATCTATCACACATTTGTTTATCCATCCTGATTCTACTTCTAATGCAGTAGATGTTGAGGTTTCATGAAATAGGATATGACTAACAAAATTTGTTTTCATAGTGAGAAATACAGTAAGAATAAAAGCCAAGATAACAAAAGTTATTATTCATTTTTTAGGGCAAACATGTAATTTTTCTATCAAGCCAATTCAAAGCTCTATTTATACCACACTGAATAGTGAGTCAAGGAAGAGGTTTCTGAGAGGCTCCCATGCAAAGCTTGAAGCTCCTCCCTGTCTTGAGGAGGAATAAGATGGATATGGGATCTGAACAACAATTTCTGTTGGAGCTGTGATGGAACTTTCAGTGTAACCAATCAAGATGGTAAAGGATTTTGTTTTTGTTTGTAGGGCTCCCTGCTTTGGAATATCTCTTATTTCCTGTTCTTTTCTGTCTTTTGAACTTCCTCTGTGTGATGTCATAAGAAAAACCTAGACATGCTCCTGCTTAGTTGCTCATCCCCTATCCTCTGAGAAGGCCTAGCCGAAACCCAGCTGTGGCTCATGGGAAAGGAGAAGGGAGGTAGAGTAGGGAATCCCTATGTTTGGCTGGGGAAGGTGCTCACTGCATGTAGGAGGTATTGGCCTCATTGTCTGTGTATATAGAATATGTCACTCAGGGACCTCTGGGAGGCAGCACTTTGGTGGGTGGTCTCCTCCCTTGATCTGACATAAACATTTTTTCTCTCTCTCTCTTTTCTCTCTCTCTCTCCTTATTGCTAAAGCAATTATATTGTTTTACTGGGATATTTTGAAAACAAAACAAAACAAAATTTAATCTTTGCATAAGGGAGATTCTTTAAGGAGACAGATAAGAATGTAAACTTAGATAGTTTTTAGTTAGCTTGTTTCTTTGTTGATTCACATGGAGTTTCGCATCAATATGTCCTAATGATTCTTCTGTACTTGTGGTATGAATGTAGATACTGGGTGTGGAACCTAAGAACTATAGCTCAAACGGCTAGAGGAGCTTGAAATAGTCATGCTTGAGATTCATAAAACTAAGCAGATTTCTGTATAAAAGTGACAAGATTTTGGGAGCATTTTAATAGAGGAGCAGATAATTCTTTGAAGAAGTATTCAGTAGGCAAAGAGGACACATACATAGAATAAAAGTTCTCAATGCTGCTTTGTTAATAAATCTACTGACAAACATATACAACAGCAAAAGATTTGAACAATATTTGTCAAGAGTTGAATGTGACAGGTGTGTTAATGGAATGAGCGAAGCTTTGGTGTTAGAAAGGCCTGGGTGGCAATATTTACAAAGTTGGTCATCTAAAAAATATTTTGTAAAACCTAGATGAAGTAATAAAGGGTGGGCCATAGTTGCCAGAATCTGGGAGTAGGGGGAAGAAATCTTGGTGGTGATAAAATGTCCTGGGTCTTGAATATAGTGGTGGGTACACAACTGAATGCTTCTGTCAAAATTCATACAACTCTATGCCAAAAAGGGTTAATTTCCCTGTATTTCTCTTAATATCTGAACATCATTGAGGGCCCAACCCATAAGCTGCAAGCCAAAAGAGAAGCAGGGAAATCTCAATCAACATTTGAGATGCCCTCTGGATGCTTTAGGCACCCCTAATCTCTCTCTCTGTCTCTCTGACTTTTTAAGCTATTTGGGTATTCTTTAATTATCTATGTTGCCACAGAGTTACTGTATGCCCATGGACAGACAGTCCTCAAAGAAACCATGACCGTAATTTAGGATGCAGTTAGGAAATAATAGAATTTACAGAATAAATTTGTAATACAGTTTTGAGGTGATGTATATCAGCTTCTAAACAGAGTTCTTGACAAAAGCTACTAGAGCATATTCCAATAACAGAGGGATATCACTGAATGATTTTAATCTGTGTTGATATCTATAATCAATGTGTTTTAGACAGTTTACATATAATGTGTGCTAGACAGTTTACATACATCTGCACCCCTTCAACTCTTGAACCCATATCCTCCAGTGTCCCGTGTTGCCTCAGAGCACATAATTTGTGTTGACGCACATTTTACTGCTGCAAGGAGAAGTTGAGGGCCAATTAGAGATGGGCTCTTTGATGGAGATTTTGAGGATATTTTAATCCTTAATTTTAGACCTGGAGCTTTAGAAGTTGAGCATATTTTCTTCTTAAAGAGTTGAAGTTCAGCTTTAAAAAACATTTTCAGTTTCTAAGACTGCTAATATAGTCAATATTGTGAAAGGATAAATATTTTACTTGAAAATATTTTAATTACTTACATAGAGAATGTGCTTCCAAGAGACAATGGAGCCATGTATATAATAAATATAACATATGAATGAAAATAGCTTTGTATCTCAGTGTAGCTGTACCATTATATAAAATTGCCTTAAGCCAGTATTGCTTTCCTGCTCACTGTTACAATAACTTCTTAGCTCTCTTGCTTCTTCCATTGTCCTTTCCCTCATAACAGAATGAGTATAAGCTTTATTTTGCTTTTTTATTTAACACAACAGCCAGAGTCCAATTTTAAATTCTCAAATATGATTTTACTATATCCCTGCTTAAAATCCTTCAGTGCTACACTGCTGTTCTTGGATTATGATCCAGTGGCTTTTGTCTTTGCTATAAATACTTAAAATGACGTCATTTCTGTCTACCTCTTCAAACATGGCCTAAAGCATTGTCCAAGGGTCTTGGGTCTTGGGCTCTCTCAATGCATGTGTGTGTGTGTGTGTGTGTGTGTGTGTGTGTGTGTGTGTAGATACATATCTATAATTCATATATATTAAATTACATATTATATGTTATATAACAGTGACAAATAATCATTGACCAATTTCTGTTTATGAATTTCGTGGATTTTACTCAAAAGATATGTTCTTCGTCCTCAAGATATTTGGAATCTAGAAGAAATGCAACTAACTGTATGATGCAAAGCAGAATAAAATTAAGGTTACAATCTTGGGAAAAAGAAAGGACTATGGAGGGACAGTTTAGGGGCTAATTTTGATACAAATAATTGGGAACAGCTTAAAGGAAGTTTGCTTTTTATTTAACTTCTTCACCATATTGTTATATAAGTGGTGTAAAATACATCAGTAGAGGAAATACAAGATAACATAAATTAAACTTGAGGTAAATAGATAATTAAAAAATATGGACCGGAAATATAAAACAAAGCCAGAAATAATACGAAAACACGTACAGTAATAATGACCACATCTCCCATGAGAGGGTCACAAGTTGGCTTTAAATTTTCTAGTTGCAAACTTGTAAAGGGGAAATTGATCACTTATGTGCTTCCTAGTTTCCACAAGATACAAAGAATCCCTGTTGCTCATGACAAGTGTTCCTCCATTTATAATCAAGAATTAGGAGAGTTTACTCCTGGAAGTTTTCCACGAAGAGGAAATTGTGATACGATATGTTCTACATCCTTGAAAACACCTTCAGAGTTTGTAAGAGGGCAATCAAAAGGAGGGCAATCAAAAAGGGAACCTGGGTGGCTCAGTCAAACATCCTACTCTTGACTTCTGCTCAGGTCATGATCTCATGTTGGTGAGATTAAGTCCCTCATCGGGCCCTGCACTGACTGAGTGGAGCCTGCTTCAGTTCTCTCCCTCTCTCTCTGCCCATCCTCCACTCGTGTGTTCTCTTTCTCTCTCTCAAAATAAATAAACATTTTAAAAAAGGGGGTGAATGTGACAGGGTTATTTCTTCTAAGAACAATTTAGACTGATAATATTGTATGTTGATTATACCTCAATGGAAAAAAAAAAAAAAGAATAAGGCTGATGGTGACGTGTCACAGATAGTTCTGCAGAAGGCTAGTACAGTTCAGTTTAGTTTTCCAGTTCCCAGATGATCTAGCTTAATCTAACCAGATTTTAGGGAGAGCTGGAAGAATATAAAAATTGTTTCATGAAAGTGGAATTTGAATTAAGCCTACAAAATCAAAGTAGAAACTTTATAAAAGCAGATTGAGAGAATATGAATAAAGGGGGAAAAGATATCTAATTGGGGGAAGGTAAATAATTCGATGTGAGAGAAGTCGTTCTCAGTACAGTCTACACATTAGAATCACCTGGAAAGCTCACTCTCAGAAATCCTGATTTCATCAGTCTGAGCTCAGTCCTGGGTGTAATTTTTGAAGGCTCCCCAGGTGATCCTAAAGTACAGCTGGGACGGGGTGGGGGGAACCGAGCTAACACCTTGTTCCTCAAGTGTGGATCATGGGCTGGCACAGGCTGCCTGGTCTGGCGTTGTAGGTTATGAGCCGTGAAAGGCAAGTTGGGCCAGGTGTGGAAGGTCTTGAATATTGTTCCTAGGAAATTAGCTACTCAAGGCTCCTCAAGGGCAGGGACGGGCCATTTAGCCTAGCACCATCACCTAACAGTATTTTTAACAGCTTTTTATAAGTTACAATGCTTGCCCCTTAGTAGTGATAGATTGCTTCAACATTTTACAACTTGGTTTTTAGTAACAACCATATTACCAGTTTTTTTTAGGTATGGCACATTGTCCTTTTAAAATGCACACTTTCTCCTCCATCGTCACCTTCATAGAAACTGTATTATACTCTGTGCTACTTAAGGGTCTTGCTATTTGTTTCCTTTCTCTCCAGCCATGCAAAACCCCTTATGTTATTCTATCAAGATTCTAGTCAGCAGCTTTTGGGCACAGGTGATGAAATTACAAAACATTTCAGGTAAAACAATCACTTGATTTTCTTGAGTTCTTTTAACCGTATTTTGAAAAGAAATATGATGTCTAACAATAAATCATCTAGACACAGCAGGAGCACTCTCGGCAATTTTAGTGAAATTTGTGTCTCCTGAGTTTACTAATGAAAATGAATGGGGCAACTTCTGTGTTCCCACAAACTCTCCAAAACCTTTGCTGCTTCTCAATAGGCAGAAGCTGTAGCTGAATAGAACACTGAAATTGATGTTAGGATTAAAGGTTATGAGCAATGAAGACAGCTGAAAACTTAGATCCATAAAGTCTATGAAAGGCAGGCTATTGAAATGGAATTTTGTGGGCTTTTTGTTTGTTGCTTTTGTTTATTGTGTGTCCAAGGCTAATTATACTAATTAGATTAGAAGGCACAAATGGAAATTAAAGAAAAAGCCATTCAGAAAGAAAGAGAGAAAGAAAGAAAGAAAGAGAGAGAGAGAGAGAGAGAGAGAGAAAGACAGAAAGAAAGAAAGAAAGAAAAAAAGAAAGAAAGAAAGAAAGAAAGAAAGAAAGAAAGAAAGAAAGAAAAAGAAAGAAAGCATCAGGAATTGCTTTGTTAGTTGATAACTCAGGAGAAGGAATGGAAGAGTGGTTTCATCCTTCACCAAACCCTGGAAATAGATTGTGTGGAAATGGAATTTTTCTGAGCAGAGGTCATATTCAGGGCTCATATTGTTATATTATCTTGGTCATTGAATTTGAGGACTAAAGATGAAGTAAAGTAAGCTTATATAAAAATAAAATGTAGTATATAAAGGGTCAGAAAATCTATAAAATAAAAAAAAAATAATCTCTGAGTTGAGAATTTGTTGAAAATTTCTATGTGATGTCAGTAGTGCTATAAAAATAAAAAGCTGATTTGTTGAAGCACCTCCAAAAGCAATACTAAAAACATCTAGCTGCATAACAACTGTGTGCATATTTTGAGAATTATTCTGTTATAAGCAAAGAAGGATCTTCATACCCCTGTCATGCAAGGGCACTTTTAGCCCAGTAAATGGCACAGCAAAAATACAATAAAATTAAGATAAGATAAAATAAAATAAAATAAAATAAAATAATATATATATGGAAGAGAGATAAATTGCAAGTCAGATTCACTGGCTTATTTTGGGGGGAATTATTTTATTCAGGGGCACCTGGGTGGCTCAAACGGAGCCTGCTTGGGATTCTCTCTCTCTCTCTCTCTCTCTCTCTCTCTCTGTCCCTCCCCAGCTCATGCACATGCTCACTATCTCAAAATAGATAAACTTAAAACATTTTTTTCAATAATTTATTCAGTAAATGTTTAGTACCTCCTATGTGCCAGGGTTATGTTAGACAATTAGTTACAGAGCATAGTGCTAGAACTCGTAAATACAAGAAGTCATGAGAACCTCTAGAGAACCCTTATCAAGTACTTGGATTAAGAAGTCTTTAGAAAAAAGCGGTTAAAAACTTAGAGTATGATCACATGGTTGAGTAGGTGTGTTCAAAGGTTACTTTTGAAATTTTTTTTAATATTCATTTATTTCAGAGAGAGAGAGACAGAGCATGAACAGGGGAGGGACAGAGAGAGGGAGACAAAGAATCTGAAGCAGGCTCCAGGCTCTGAGCTATCAGCACAGAGCCCAACACAGGGCTCAAACTTACCAACCGCCAGATCATGACTGAGCCCAAGTCCGACACCCAACTGACTGAGCCACCCAGGCACCCCTACAGGTTACATTTGAAAGGCTGCACTAAGTGCAGAAGAGAAAACAAATTGGAGATAGAATCTTCTATTTAACCTTAGCATGACTGCTAAAATTGCTAAAGAACATACTGCTAGATTTAAATATATAATTTGTAAAAGTGCAGTGTACTACCAATGATATGAATTTGTTTTCTGAATATGTTTTGAAGAAACTAACTGATGTGTGAGGCACACCATAACAGGGTGCCTTAAAAATTGCAAATTAACAACAGTCTGGTTTGAGAGAAGGAAAATTCATATATTCTTGAACTATTACTCATGTACTGATATGTGATATTATCATGAATTTAGAGTGATTTTTACTGAGAATCACAAGCTAACAGTAATAAATACTTATTGAGTGGCTACTATTTGTCAGTACTGTTCTCAGCACTTGGGATACATCAATAAATACCCCTGCCCTCATGGAACTTACATTCTAACAGGGGACATTATTTACAGTAAATAAAAATGATAAATATTACACATAAGTAAATTATACTTAATTAGGCAACAGGTGCTATGGAAGAAGAAGAGAACAATAGAATATGGTAAGAGAAATCTGGAGTTTAGGATGAATTGTAATTTTATTTTTTTAACTTTTAAAAAATGTTTTAATGTTGATTTTTTTGAGAGAGAGGGGAGAGACAGAGCACAAGTGGGGGAGAGGCACAGAAAGAAGAAGACACAGAATCTAAACCAGGCTCCCAGCTCTGAACTGTCAGCACAGAGCTTGACACAGGGCTCGAATCATGAACCGTAAGATCATGACTTGAGCTGAAGTTGGATGCTTAACTGACTGAGCCACCCAGGCACCCCTGAGTTGTAATTAAAAAAAGTTTATTTTAATGTTTCTTTATTTTTGAGAGAGTGCGCGAGTAGGGAAGGGTCAGAGAGAGACAGAGACACAGGATCCGAAGCAGGTTCCAGACTCCAAGCTGTCAGCACAGTCCCTGACGTGGGGCTTGAACTCACTAACCCCGAGATCATGACCTGAGCTGAAGTTGGATGCTCAACTGGACTGAGCCATCCAGGTGCCCTGAGTTGTAACTTTAAATACAGTGTCAGGTTGAATTTCATTGAGATGGTGATATTTAAACACAAATGTGAAAGAAGGAAATAATTTGCCTCATGGATACTGGGGAAAGAGACTTCTAGGCAGTGAGAAGAGCCAGGGCCAAGTCTCAGAGGGGAGAAGGTACTGACCATTGAGAGGCAAGAGCAGTAGATTCAGATAGATAACTGGGAAGTCTGTGGGGCTTTGTGTGGACTTTGGCTTGTATTCCGAGTGAAATAGAATATTGAATTTAGATGTTAACTGGGTTTACTGAGATTACCTGGGGAGAGACTGAGGAAAAAGGAGGGCACACACTTCATAATTTCGACAAGTAAGGATATTCCAAGACACATAAAAAGAAAATACATTTATGTTTCTGTGAACTGTACTTTGGAAGAACCAGTTGGCTTGGTTGTCATGACTATATTTTCAAATGAATTGCATCTGAATTAATATGTAGTGATTTATATTGAATGACTTAATTCATCTATGACCCAGTTGTGTGTTTTTTTTCCATCATGACTTAGAATGAACTAAAACTTAGACGTCATTTTGATTTGGAAAAAGAATTTGAGATGCTAAGAAGACTAACACAATTATTAGCCATCTACACCTGAAATATAAACCAAAAAGCCACACATGTCTCAGAGTATCTATTTTTTATAATAAAACGACATAACTTAGCGGTGAAGGAAGCCTCAGGTGATCTTTTTGTGTCATTTAGAGGGAAATGACATAACTTAGAGGTATCTTCTTTGGTGCTGGAGATTAGGGGAGCCATAGAGGAGGCTAAATGAAAAGCTTGTATATTTTGTTGTTATACAGCTTCATTATTTATTGGATTACAAGATACTTGTTATAAGGAAGTCTTTGCTTTCAGAAATAAAAAAGAGAAGAACTTTTTCTTAAGTCAACCCTTCCCCTTTGACAACTTGCACTAGTCACCTTTTGTCGTAACAGAAATTCCCCATTGATTTCTCGCACACATGACATGAGGGCTTCTGGGCGGCAGAGGGGCTCCTGGGATCTGCGTGTTTTCTCATTTCAGGACTCAGAGTGAAGAAGTCCCTATTGTGACTGAGGGAGGGAGAGAGAGAGAAACTGAGAGAACATTGAGTATATAATCACGTTTGGAGCAAATAGGAACGATTATCCAATTTACAACACCATTGTTAACTCTTTGATAATAAAGTCTCTCAGACTTTTTCCAAACATATCAAAATATTTAATATGTCTTTAAAAATACAATCACATTATATGTTTTTCTTTATGCTTTTGCCATTTAACAGTGTAACTTTGGAATATTTACAAGTTGAAATACCTTCTTTTTCTGTGTTTCTTGAAAAAAATCAGATTTTTTCAAATCAATAAAAAATATTGATTTCATTACACTTTAATATTAGCCTTGGTATATTTACTCTTACACACATTTTGAGGGTCTATGTGAAGGAGGTCCTACTGTAGATCTGGCCCTCTCTCTCTCTCTCTCTCTCTCTCTCACACACACACACACACACACACACGTGTGTGCACATGTGCACATGCACTCATACATACTATTACACCCCCACAGTGTAGGTCTGATTGTCTAAACCTTCATTCTCATCTATCATAGTGTAAGATTAAAATACCAGCCAGGGAACTCTCTTCTCGAGGATCTTTTCTGGCTTTCACCTTCGCCGACATACTGTGCAGGCAAGTTTCATGTTTAAGTTCTTTTGAGTGGCTCTCCAACAGCTGGATGAAAGAATCACTCCAGATAGGGTGACCATATAATGTATCAACCACACTAAGACATTTTTTTAGAGTCAAAGGGAAAAATATTAATTATTAATGCTTAAAGTAGGCTGAGCAAACCAAATTATTGAGGCACTCCACTTCTAGAGGGTATTTTCAGATGGCAGTCTATTTTTTTTATCCCAAATTTTGTTCCTACTGTTCTCTATAGCATTTTGTTACCTATAAAAATAATGAGAAAAATGGTTTTCTTTATTTTGTTAAATGCCTCTCAAAAAATATATACATATGATTGCAATCACGAAGATCTTTCAATCAACTCTTTCATATTCCATTTCTGCAGAATTGATCTATTCTGACCTATACCATGCTGTATCTTTTGGTTCAGGTTAGTATCTATATCTCATTACATACCTGAATAGCTATTTAATCTTGCACAAACACCCATATGGTGGGGTTTGAAACCTGGTGCAAGAGATAAAGGCAAGTAATTACTATCCACACTTAACATTTTATCTTCTTGCCATTTAAAAGCTTTTTATAGAAGTGCTGATAGTCTGCGTGATTAAATGGCTAGGTTCTCCATTCTTCTGATGTATTTTTATGGCTTGGACTCCACAAAAATTTAGGTTTTAAAAAGTTATAGTTGTAATCTTATCTAAAATCTGAAGATAGTTTATCACACCTGCAAAAAATGCTCTCGCATGAAATGAAAAATAAGAAGTCACACTGTAGACTGAGCACTGTATTTTATTAAATATAGACTCTGCTCACAAAATGAATATGCTAAGATGAAACATAGCTTTAAAAAATGGCCAGTGATGCCACAATAATGTCTCCTTACTCTCTTCCTTCAATAAAATTATTATACTAAAGTATGCTTGAAATATCCTCTTTAATAATCATTTTGGAATACCATTTAATGAATATTGGAAGTTTCAACATCACAGTGGAAAATATCAAATATGGAGGTAAAGTATATGGTTATAATCCTGATTCTGACGTTGATTAGCTCTGTGATCTTGAGAATAAAAATATAAAAATAATCACTTTTTTGAACATTTCCTGCTTGCCTCTTTGTATATGCTATTATTCCTCAAAACAGTCACATCAGGTAAGAATTCATCTTAATGGAAGGGTTTTGGTTACTGACAAGATGTTTCACTCACGTGCACTTTTCCCCTCTCCTATCTCAATTCTAAAATGCTCTAGAAACCAGAGGTAGGAGATGACTGTGTCAAACTTATGTAACAATTATGGAAAACCCCTGGGCAAAAGAACTTGTTTGCCTCTTGGTAACTGGCAGCTCCAGTTGGAAGGGGGTGCATCTCAGAGTCGAGGAAGGTTTCCAGGATTGCTCTCTGCCCTGTTGCTGCTGCAGACGCTGATAACTAATGATCCCATTTCAATTTTATTTATTTGTTTGCTTATTTACTTTTATTTTTAAGTGTTTATTTATGTTGAGAGAGAGAGCCTGAGTAGTAGAGGGGCAGAGAGAGAGAGGGAGATAGAGAATCCCAAGCAGGCTCTGTGTTGTCACTGCAGATCCTGACACAGGGCTCAATCCCACCAGGAACCATGAGATCATGACTTGAGTCGAAATCAAGAGTTGGACACTTAACTGACTGAGCCACCCCAGTGCCCTGATGCTAACATTTTCTAAGCTCTGCCTTCTGATTTTTTTCCCCAGAACTCTGATAAGAGTTTACTTCTGCTTCTCTAAATGACACTCAGTCACTTTTTATCTTAAATTACAATTTGGTTTTGTTTCTCTTTTGTGTTTCTGATTGTGCTTAATTTCCCACTAGACAGCTTGCTCTTGAAGCTTGAAGGCAGGTAGATCCTACATTTTTGTGTGTTTGTTTTGACTTTTGTGTCCTCCACAGCACGCAGCTAGGCATTCTAGGTGAACAGATGACTGAAATGTAAAGCATTCTGTTTTCAGTTTTCTGATAAATGTCATTTATGGCAGTGGATAATCCTAATATGTGAATTAAAATACATAATGATGTGGTGAAATTTTCCTCAGAATGACCTGTGCAAGGCATTCAGACTTTTATACCAATCCTGATGTTTTTATTCATTAGAAACTTAAAATTTATGTATATTGCTTTAACAAATACCAGCATTAAGACCAGTGGAAGAGGATGTTTTTATCTGACGCTAGCACTGGCAAGAAGCAGACAGGAATGTATATATGTAGTACATCCAGGATATCCTTACTATTTGTGTTATTCCTGTTAGGAAAAGGCCACAGGGTCATCTGGTGTTACTTCTCTTTGCTCTTCGATGCCAACCAGGTCCATCCATCATGCTGAAAATTACTTTGCGCATTCCATGCATGATCTCCTAGACCTGAAGAGGGCAGCTATTAACGTTTCTTCCTTTCTTGACAAACATTACTTTTCTTGTATGGTCTATTTTTCCTCTCTCTCTGCCTTGAGTGTTTCCTGATGCAAGCCCACACACATTTCCTTGTCTCGGGTGCCAGTGTCTGGATGCGTTAATCAGGATTAGCAGAGATATTACTGATCTTGACATTTTCCTCATACTTCAGAGTGTACAATGGTCCAAACATGTTCTTTGTTGAGGATTCCATGTCTTAAACACACAACAGACTCAGAACATTTTTTGGATAGTCACACTCTCCTAAGATACTTTATGCTTTCCTTGACATGTCCTTTTATTGACTTAAATGATTTATTCAGCTTCAGTTTTGTAGTTTCCCAGTGGAAAATGCACTTTAGACTCCTTGTTTTAAGGAAAACAACAGTGTCTTTGCCCCTGAAATGGGAACTGCCGTGGCTCAAACAAAATTTCTTCAGCATAAGTAATTTCACTTGGATTTCTTCCCACATTAATACAGGGGTTCTCTTCATCATTTTTGTTTAGAGTCATCCTAACCAAAGTTTGGATCTAACTTTAATAATTAATTGCATTCTGGATACTGAATCCTGCAATTCAGGAAAGTAATTCTCTCTCTTCAGTCAAGATTCTGTTCATGTCTTTCAACACCATTATCAAATTTATCTGCTTCCCTTTTTTTTCCCTGTTGTTGGCCCTTTTCCTACTGAAAACTTCATTTTCCTGCCTCACCCTTTTTGAGGGTAATTTACATCTTCTACTAATTTTCTTGAAGCTAATTCATCTTGGGGCTTCTGGGCTTTTTGTCTGCCAGATCCAGTTTTGCATGTTCTTTTGCAGTCTTCATGAATTTACCTAAGTGTGAGCCCTTCCATCATCCTTCTTTCTATCATAAACATCAAATGAGAGTAGACACATTCATCTGCTCTTACATTAAAGCCAGGGAATTTTGCTGTAACTTGTTTAGCACTCTCAAAGTAATTTTTCATTTATGTGTCACACCTCAAAATTTTCATGAGCTCTTCACACTGGTAAATGGAAACTACATGTTTTTTTCTTATTCCTCTTTTATCACTTTCTTAGTTACAATCATTGGTGCTTGAAAGTAGTATTTCTACTGGGTTAATAAACAGTGTCACAAGTACATGCAGTGGCAATAGGAGGGTTTAATTTCCTTCATCTTCTGCTACCAAAGGGCATTTACCAGTCTTCGAAGGATACTCTTGCTTTTTGATTCTTACAGTTGTTTCTCTGACTTCCAAACCCACGTCACTGAACCTGACAAGTTAGCATTTATTGTTTTTATTTTACTTGGCCAACTCCTGTTAATCCTCAGCCCTCAAGATAAGCTCTGAAGAGAAAGTGAAAATACCTACCTGGTGGGCCCCTTCTTCAAGTTGCCAGATCTATCTAGCAAATAAGAATATAGGATACCCAGTTAAGTTAGCATTTCAGGTAAATGACAACTTTTTAGCATACGATGTTTTGAATACTTTATTAGTATAATATGTTCTGAATATTATATGGTTATCTGAATTTAACTAGGAATCCTGTATTTAATCTGCATCCCTGAAAGCTTCATCTTTCTTTTCTGTGACTTGAGTTCCAATATGTGGGCATCACAGTAATGTCCTTGGGTTATGATTGGTCTGATTTGTGCAATTTCTGCTCAGGTAATCTAAGGGTGGTTTAGCATTGAAGACTCTGTGTATTAGTTTCCTAGACTGCCATAACAGAGGAACACAAACTGAGTTGCTTGAAACAAATGAAATGTATTGTCTCATAGTTTTGGAACCTGGAAGTCCAAGATGAAGGTGTGCTCAGGGCCGTACTACTTCTGATTGCCTTAGAAAAGGCTCTGTTCGAAGACTTTTTTCTAGCTTCTGGTAGTTTCTTGGCTTGAAGTTTGTTGTAACAAAACTCCAGTTTTCACATGGAGTTCTCCATATGTGCATGTCTGTCTTTCTGCATGAAATTCTTTTATTTAATAAGTACACCAGTTATATTGGACTAGGAGCCCACCCTCCTCCAATATGACCTTGTCTTAATTAATTACATCAATAATGAACCTGTTTCCAAATAAGATGTCATTCTCAGGTATTGGGGTTAGGGCTTCAATATATATTTTGGGGGAACATGATTTAACCTACAAAAGATTAAAAGAGACTTTTTAAAACTCAATTTAATACATTATCTACAATGAGATAAGATCAGCCCAGGGATCTAAACATGTTCATGTAAGTTATAGATTTAAGCAAATAGGAAACTTTTTAATAGATTAAAAATATGTTCTTTAAACTTGGAACACCTTAATTAGTCAGAAATACAGTGTTGCAGCTATACAAAATCATAGAGCAAAGACATTTTCATGCTATGGGAAATATCCATATTATGTTAAATAAATAACAATTACATGGTTATACTGTTTATTCAATTAAAACATATTCTGCCTTCTTAGCTAAGTGCCGAGGGTTCAGACATCAAGGCAGCACACACGAGCTTACAGTCTATAAGGGAAGAAGTAAATTGATAATTATTTAAATTATTAATTTGTCATAACTGTAACTATAATTGATATGGTAATTAAAAATAGGGTGTTATAAAAACATGCACTTGGGAGGAATAGATTTCAAAGTATCTCTGGCATTTTAATACAAAAATAAAGACTAGAGCTATTTGCATTTTGGAAAAATACATTAAAGCATGAACTTATGTATTAAATAAATGGTGAGCATACAAGTTATGCTTCTTGCTTCATAAGTTTTGGGTAGTATATTTATTTTAAGAATTCCCAATTAACTGCTCAAGCATCCTTTGGTTTCAAGGGCCTCTCATGGGACTGAGCATAAAATCTAAGCTTTTTTGCTATGGCTTGTAAATTCTTGTCTCCATCTTTAATCTAATCTCCTATCATAGACCTTCCACTCTCTAGTAACTTCCTCCTCTCCAGCCACAGTGGTTTTATTTCTATTCCTTGTTCTGGTCTTAAGGCCTTTGCACTTGTTATTTTTTCTATGTAAAAAGCTATTCATCCAGATCTTGGACAGGGCAACCCTGTGCTCATTATCTGAGTGGACATTCCTGATAACTAAGATGGCTCTCTATCAGAGTCACTTCTACCCTATGGCATTTTTATTAGTTTTGCAGCAGTTTCAGTTTCTAAAATAATCAAGGGTTTTGTTTTGTTTAGTTTTGCTGGAAACTTGAGTTTTTAATTTGCAGCTATTTGTTTTACTGTTGAATAGGAACAACTGAGTAGTCTGAGGCGAGCTATGTTAAATTCTTTGATATTCAGATTTAGCAGTTTTAGATTGGGCAGAATGATCCCTGTCAATTGTTGGTGAAACAATTCAGTAGGGATTTTTGTGTTGCCATTTCCATTATTTATGTATTTATTTATTTATTTGACATTTTAATTCAGTATAGTTAACACAGTGTAATGTTAGTTTCAGGTGTACGTAATACAGTGATTCAACACTTTCATACATCACCAGGTCCTCATTTCAAGTGCTCTCCTTAATCCCCATCACCTATTTCACCCAAACTCCCTCCCCTCTGGTAACTGTCAATTTGTTCTCCATTGTTAAGAGTCTGTTTCTTGATTTGTCTCTCTCTCTTTTTTTTCCCCTTATGTTTGCTTATTTCTTAAATTCCACATATGAGTGAAGTCATATGGTATTTGTGTTTCTCTGACTGGCTTATTTAGCTTAGCATTATACTCTCTGGCTCTGTCCATGTTGTTGCCAATGGCAAGATTTCATTCTTTTTTATGGTTGAGTAATATTCCACTGTATACATATACTACACCTTCTTTATCCATTCATCATTCAGTGGACACTTTGGCTGCTTCCATAGTTGTGCTATTATAGATAATGCTGCAGTAAACATAGGGGTGCATGTGTCCCTCTGAATTAGTGTTTTTTAATATTTTTTGGATAAATACTCAGTAGTGTGATTATTGGATTATACAGTAGTTCCATTTTTAACTTTCTGAAAAACCTCTATACTGTTTTCCACATTGGCTGCCTTCTCAGTATGCCTTCTCTCCAACAGTGCATGAGGATTTCTTTTTTTCCACATCCTTGCCAGCACTATTTTTCTTGTGTTTTTGATTTTAGCCATTCTGATGGGTGAAGTCATCTAGTTTGAGAAATCCTTACTCTCTGTGTTTCCCCAACAGAATGGGCTCTGTGACAGCTAGCATTGGAAATGTAATTAGATAGGGAAACACATTTTCTGAAGGTTGACCTATTCAACACATTTAAGGTATTACACTGACATTAATATTTAGGACGTTGGTGAGAAAGTATAAGAGGAAGCAGTGTGAAAATAAGAACAGAAATAGGTCAAGAAGATAGTAGAGTAGTCCCTCACCAACAGTGACTCATGTGCTCTCAGGTTAGACGTGGCCATGCTGTCTCAATTTTGTTGAATGAATGAGGGAAGGAAGGAGGGAAGGAAGGAAGGAAGGATGGAAGGAAGGGAAAAAGGGAGAGAGGGAGATGTTTATATTCTTTAGGGGCAGTGAGTTCAGTATTTTCTTCCTGAAGTCATCCAACCCCATTCCTAATCATTCTAGAACCCTATGTCTGAATGAGCTAGTTCTGCTTTTAATACTGGGAGGATCTACAGAGAGAACTGACATCCTTCTATATAGAATAAACCATTGTTCTGCTGGAAGAACTAATCCTAAAAATAATATTTCTGTTTTGGAATTTAGGTAGCATTTATTCCCAGTCATTGTTTTGTCCTCTTTGCTTGGGAGCTCTTTGCTTGGGAGACTTTTTTTGTCAATCAGACAGACAAGAGGAATTTTACTGGGGGTAGAACAAGGGTTTGTGAACATGCTGTGTTTACAGCCTGACAAATACTCCTTGCACACATCCCCAGAATCTGTTTGATTTCTTTCCCTTTTCCTTACTCACTGAAACCCAAATATTTAATGTGTAAGATTCTATTCAGATAAGAGAGGCTCATTGCCAGCTTTGGGTTAGTACTTCGCCTGAGGACACGAACAATTACAAACTGTGGAGAGTTATGTATATCCAATGTTGTCAGTATCAGCTGTAATAATCAATGGATTTTTTGTTTTATTCTCATGCTTAAAACCAGCATCTGCTCTATCCTCATAATAAAAATGAATGAGTTTTTCAAACTGTATTTTATTATCTATTCAGCTTTGTGTTTGAAAATCAATATTGTTGCACACTTGATTGCATTTCTTCGTTACCAGTCAGTTTTCCCTGTAGGCTTTTTTTAAATTTGCTGAAATTAACTGCAATCAGGGCTTCTTATTCTTGTCCATAAAGCCCACATTTAAATTAAAAATGAGTTCTTCTCCAAAAATAGTTTACTGCTTCTGGCTGTGTTCTTTTCACTATCAAAACATAAACACACACACACACACACACACACACAAAACTGGGCAAACAAACAAAACAATTAAAATGAGAAAAATGGATCACAGTATATTTTATAGACATACATATTTCATAAATGTATGGATATTTTACACTAGAAAATTGGGTTAATGAAGGTTTACATGGGCCTAATGTAATTGCATTCTGATATTGCTGCATGAAGCACCTCTATAATATTTGCTGATATTAGCTTGTCACATTTTTATCTAATTAAAGGTTGAAATAAAGGAAATATTTTTTTAATTTTTTTAATGTTTATTTATTTTTGAGAGAGACAGAGACAGAATGCGAGTGGGTTAGGGGCAGAGAAAGAGGGAGACACAGAATCGGAAGCAGGCTCCAGGCTCTGAGCTGTCAGCACAGAGCCCGACGCGGGGCTCGAACTCACGAGCTGTGAGATCATGACCTGAGCCGAAGTTGGATGCTCAATGGATTGAGCCACCCAGGCACCCTTCTAAAATAAAGGAAATCTTAAATGATCTGTAGTCTTTCAGCTTTTGTCGATATTTCATTTAGATAGATGAAATAACTTTCTTCCTATTTAAGTTTAGTGGCAGGAAGTTTCATCAAAAAACTCTTATTTTAGCGGCACCTGGGTGGCTCGGTCGGTTACGTGTACATCTTCAGCTCAGGTCATGATCTCACAGTTTGTGAGTTCAAGCCCCACATTGGGATCCCTGATATCTGCACAGAGCTCGCTGTAGATCCTCTTTTTTCCACTCTCTCTGCCTCTTCCCTTACTGTGCTTTGTCTCTCTCTCATAAGTAAATAAATATTAAAAAATAAAAAACCCCAAAAGCTTTATTTTAGAAGACTTTGATTTCTAAATTTAAAATATGCCTTCATCCAGATGGCCAACCAACACATGAAAAAATGTTCAACATCTCTCATCATTAGGGAAATACAAATCAAAACCACAATGAATTACCACCTCACACCTGTCAGAATGGCTAACATGAACAACTCAGGCAACAACAGATGTTGGCAAGGATGCGGAGTAAGGGGAACCCTTTTGCACTGCTGGTGGGAATGCAAACTGGTGCAGCCGCTCTGGAAAACAATATGGAGTTTCCTCAAAAAACTAAAAATAGAACAACCCTACGACCCAGCAATTGCACTACTAGGTATTTATCCAAGGGATACAGGTATGCTGTTTCGAAGGGACACATGCATCCCAATGTTTATAGCAGCACTATCAACAATAGCCAAAGTATGGAAAGAACCCAAATGTCCATCAATGGATAAATGGATAAAGAAGATGTGGTATATATACACAATGGAATGTTACTTGATGATCAAAAAGAATGAAATCTTGCCATTTACAACTACGTGGATAGAACTAGAGGGTATTATGCTAGGTGAAATTGGTCAGAGAAGGACAAATATGACTTCACTCATTTGAGGAATTTAAGATACAAAACAGATAAACATAAGAGAAGGGAAACAAAAATAATATAAAAACAGAGAGGGGGGTTAAACGTAAGCGACTCTTAAATATAGAGAACAGGGGCACCTGGGTGGCTCAGTCGGTTAAGCATCCGACTTCAGCTCAGGTCATGATCTCGCAGTCCGTGGGTTCAAGCCCCGCGTCAGGCTCTGTGCTGACCGCTCAGGGCCTGGAGCCTGTTTCGGATTCTGTGTCTCCCTCTCTCTCTGACCCTCTCCCATTCATGCTCTGTCTGTCTCAAAAATAATAAACGTTAAAAAAAAATTTAAAAAAATATAGAGAACAAACAAGAGGGTTGCTGGAGGGGTTGTGGGAGGGGGGATGGGCTAAATGGGTAAGGGGCACTAAGGAATTTACTCCTGAAATCATTGCTGCACTATATGCTAACTAATTTGGATGTAAATAAAAAAAGAAAAAGATAGTAACATATGCCTTATACCTTTGTAGCAGAAACTCTTTCCTCTGCTGCTACTTCAGTTTTTCAGTATGATGCATATCTAACCAATTATGCTTTAAGTATATTTAAATACTTACATTGGAAACATTTAGCCTTTTCAACATTTAAATTATATGAAAGCATTTATTTGACAATATGCCTTTCCTGTGATTACCCATTATTCATTTCTGAGCAGTAATACAAAATAGAACATATTTCTTTTTTTTTATTAAATTTAATTCTGGGACAACGTGTAAATTTTCTCTGCATTTTAATGTACATACTAGCATTTGTTAATGAATTAGAGATAAGAAATGTCAGCTTTAAATGACAGTCTTTTCTAAGTGAAAACAGGTTAGAAAAAAATCACATATAAGCTTAAGTAGGTGATTCACTATCATAAATAATATAATAAGAACAAATTGTATCTGTTATGATCTTGTGACTTTTTCTTCCTTTTCTTTTCAATCTTAGTCATAAGAATAAGTTACAATTGTTGCAGTTTTAGTGATCCTTTTTAAAAGCTCTTGTCAAAAGCATGGTGTCAACCGTGTTTTTAGAAAAGGTCCTTGAAAAAATCAGTTACAAATACCAATGAGACTGATACTCATAAAATCAGGTGACATGTATCTCATTTAGAATTTAATTTAAAAATACCTTTACCGTTGATGCTTATTTAGTGCCTTTGGGGGTGTTAAGTACCTTTAGGGGTGACAGACTAGGTAACATATACTTACCCTCATCACGAGATGCCGCCCTAGTCCTTAGTTTGCCATCATTTTGATGATTTTTATTTCTATACATGTAGTTAACATAACCATAGCAACATACCAGGATCCCATATACAAGTGTAAAGCAGTTTTACACCAAGAGTCACTGCCAACATTTACTGAGCACTTACAATGATATAGGTGCTGTATAGTTTCAGTCACTTCCATTAACCAATCCATGTGATAGGAATTCCCATGTTGCATTTGATGACCACAGGGAGGTTAAATTAACTTTTGCCCAGGTCATATATATATAGAGAGAGATGCTGAAAATTGAAATCACACAGTCTGAATATAAAGTCAGTGGGCTCAAGCACAGGCTATATCTGCTTTAGGTGATGACTAAATTAGTGATATATGATTATATAATTTCCTTAGCCTAATATCACAGTGTCTTGCTCATGGTAGTTGTTACGTAAGTATTTGCTAAAGGTATAATGAGGATGGGAAAATGTTAAAATTTTATATGGGGGAAAAGCCACTTGGATTGGCTTTGCCTCCAAGTTTGAATCTATCACTTTCTTGTCCTTGTCAACTCTATAACATTGCAAATGTGAACTAACCCATTGGAGCTTTGATTTATTCATATATAAATTGGCATATCAATCTTATTATTATATTTAATTATTCCCACTTCTGTACCTTCCATTTTCAAACACTTACCATTATTTATTTTTATATCTTTCTTTCCTACAAGATGATAAGCTCCTGCAGGATAAAGGCTTTTATTTAGCTATATAATTGAGAATCTAGGCAGAGTTTGACATGTGGCAGGCGCTCTGTATAAATACTAATTGAGTTAAGAGTTTAATTAATTTTGTTTACCTAAATTCAGCTATTTTTAATTTGCGTCTGTCTTGTCTCAGTGATTGCTCTAAAGATGCTTTCGTTTTCACTGACATGTGAGGCAAAGCTACATACAATAAATTGGGTAAAAAATCATATGTGGTATATACCTGGCACAACATTGTCTGCACTGTTAAAATCCTTGTTCCTAGTCTGTAGATCAAAAAGGCATAGAGCCCATTACCTATGTAAATCTTTTGTATAAAAAATGTGAAAGGATAGCAGGAAACTTTATGAAAGTTTTCAGCAGTCATCTTTTTTGTCACCTTACTCTTTACACTTTTGTAACCAAGGGATGTCTATTTCTGTGCCTTTAAGTTTTATGCATCAGACATTATTGCTATGTAATGGCTGTTATAAAAAAGGTAGCAAGAGGTAAGAGAACAAGAACTGGATAGTTGGAATTGCACTAAAACCTGACTGTCAGGGCGCCTGAGTGGCTCAGTTGGTTAAGCATCTGATTCTTGATTTTGGCTAAGGTCATGATCTCATGGTTGTGAGATCCAGCCTTGTGTCTGGCTCTGTGCTGGGTGTGGAGCCTACTTAAGATTCTCTCTCTCCCTCTTCCTCTGCCCCTCTTCCCTAGTTCTCTCTCTCTCTCTCTTTCTCTCTCTCTCTCTCTCAAAATGGATAGATTGATAAATAGATAGATAAAGCTGATTGTTGTTGCTAAGTGAAAAAAACCCATTAGGAAGTTATTCATTGAATTATAATGCCAGGCATCATGACCTATTCCATTTTGCAGTTTTAAGGCTATCTTTCAGCCAGGAAAAGGTATATCAATGAGCCTGAAGACACATAACATTTTGAAAATGACAACTACATTTTCCTTTAGCTGGAAATTCTGAGTTTTCCTCGAACAACATCATCATTATAACTGGTTTGGGGTTTCTGGTAAAAAGAAGAGGAAGGGGGAGATGAAGAGAGGGAGGAGAAGGAGGAGAGATGGAAGAAAGGAAAGAAGGGAGGGAGGGAAGGAGGAAGGGAGGGAGGAAGGAAGGAAAGAAGCAATGACCTTTTATTATAGTCTCACTTTATGGCACTTAAATAAATTTAATGTATGTCTATGTAGTGGTAGATTTGGGCTCTTTTTTTTTTTTTCAACGTTTATTTATTTTTGGGACAGAGAGAGACAGAGCATGAACGGGGGAGGGGCAGAGAGAGAGGGAGACACAGAATCGGAAACAGGCTCCAGGCTCTGAGCCATCAGCCCAGAGCCTGACGCGGGGCTCGAACTCACGGACCGCGAGATCGTGACCTGGCTGAAGTCGGACGCCCAACCGACTGCGCCACCCAGGCGCCCCAGATTTGGGCTCTTAAAAACACTTGAATGCCTCCCTACTTGTTTGTTCTCTCCGTCCCATCAATGAGCTACTTCACTCTCTTTCTTCTCTGGAAAACTCTTACAACTTTTGGCTTTTATCTTTGCCTCCAATATTTCTTCCTTCCAATCCATGTTCCTCATTACTACCTAAGTTATTTTTCTAAAAACATATCTCTGTAAAGCTCTGTGTAATTGTGGATTGTTAGTGATCTGATTTCACTCTGCCTTTTGCTCACTTTGTTCTAGCCATATAGGCTGCCTCTTGAGCACACCAAGCAATTCCCACCTCAGAGATGGAACACTCACTATTCCCTCTCCAGAGAAAACTCTGCCCCCGGATAAACACATGACTTGCTATCTCAATTTTTTTTTTTTTTAGGGATCACTGCAAAGTTACTTCATTGGGGAAGACTTCTCTGACTCTACGACATTTGTGAGGTTGCAAACTATGGCCCATAGGCCAAATTTGTCCACTGCTTATTTTTAAATGGCCTGTGAGCTAAGAATGGTGTCTATATTTTTAATTGGTTGGAGAAAAAAGATTAATGATTGTGATACTTGAAAATTACATGAATTCAGATCTTAGGGTCTATAAATAAGGCTTTGTGAGAACCTACTTACACTCACAGTCATTTACTTAACTGTCCACTGTTGCTTTTGTGCTATGGTGGCAGAGTTTAGTTGCAGCACAGATGGCTAACCTTAACAGAAAAGCTAGTTGATCTCTGCTGCATATAATATTATATCTCTCATACAACCTGATACTCTCTAATTCTTTTTCCCTGCTTTACTTTTCTTCCTGTTTCTTGTTACCATGCTATTAAGTAAATGTTTTTATTCAAATACAGTATACAGAGGTTCCTAGGTAGCTCAGTAGGTTTAAGCATCAACTCTTGATTTCAGCTCAGGTCATGATGTCATGGTTTGTGAGATCGAGCCCCATGAGGAGCTCTGTGCTAACAGCAGAGCTGTTAGCGTGCGATTCTCTCTCTTCTCTCTCTGCCCCTTCCCCAGCTCGTACATGTGCACACATACACACTCTCTATGTTTTAAAATAAATAAGTATTAAAAAATACATATAGTATACAGAAAAATGAAAAGATTATATGGATTACTAAATCAGCTACCCGAACCAAGAAATAGAATATTTTAGGACCCAGAAAGTTTGTAGAAATCCTCCACTTTTTACCTTCCCCCCAGTGAAACTATTCTGACTTCTAACATTATAGATTAATATTGTCTCTATATGATCTTTATATAAATGAGATCACACCATATATAATTTTTGTGTCTGGTATCTTTCACTTAACATTACATTTGTGAGATTTATCTGTGTTATTAGTTTTGCATAACAAGAGTTAATTCAATTTAATTACTTACATCATTCCATCTTACCAGTAAAGCACAGTTATGAAAATTCCATTTTACTATTTAAAAAAAGTTTTTTTTAACATTTATTTATTTTTGCTACAGAGAGAGACAGAGCATGAATGAGGGAGGGTCAGAGAGAGAGGGGAATCTGAAACAGGCTCCAGGCTCTGAGCTGTCAGCACAGAGCCCGACGCGGGGCTCAAACTCACGGACTGCGAGATCATGACCTGAGCTGAAGTCGGACGCTTAACTGACTGAGCCACCCAGGCGCCCCCATTTTACTATTGATGTACATTTTTATTATATCCCGTTTTGGATTATACACATAGTATTTCTATGAACATTCTTTGCATGTCTTTTAGTGCGCATATGTATGCACTTCAGCTGAATGTATACCTAAAGGTGGAAGTATTAAATCGTAGGGTATGCACATCAGCTTCAGTAGATATTGCCAACAATTTCCCAAAGCGGTTGTACCAATTTCCACTCTTACTGGAAATGTATGAGCGTTCCAGTTGCTCCACATGCTTGCCAACACTTACTATTTTCTCTTTTTTAAGCTTAAATCATTCTGTCTGAATCTTTTCATTAGAATGTGAACTTTGTGAGAGAAAGGATTTTATATCTTTAATTACCATATGTACAAGTGCTTAAAATGGCTAGTCAAATAGTGTTGAATGAATGAATGCTTGAGTGGTAAGGCTGTAGGGAGAAGGACAAACTATTTCAGAGTCTAAGGTCCTTCCTCTGCTGATGCTAGTTTACTCTGAATTGCTGTAACATTTATCTATATCTTGGCAATCACATTTTACTTTATTATATATTTTTAATGTACATTTCTTATTCTTCCTGTTAAGAGTCAGGGTTTCTCAACCTTGAAATTATTGACATTTTGGGCTGGATAATTCTTGGTAGTGAAGGGCTATCTGTGCATTGTAAAATGTTGAGAAACATCCCTGGCCTCTACACACTAGGTGCCAGTAGCACTGCCTTCATAATGCCACCCAAACCCCTGTAAGTAGTGACAACCGAAGATATCTGCAGACATTGCTAAATGTCCCCTGGGAAGCAAATTTGTTCCCATTTGAGAACCAGTGTGCTGGATAATGAGCTACATAAGAATAATTGTTGTATCTACTTTCCCTTCTCTCAAGGTTAACACAAAATTTTACCCATAGTAAATACCTCAACTCTTTTTTAAAAAAGTTTTTTTAATGTTTATTTTTTTGAGAGACAGAGACAGAGCATGAGCAGGGGAGAGGTAGAGAGAGAGAGGGAGACACAGAATATGAAGCAGACTCCAGGCTCTGAGCTGTCAGCACCAAGCCTGACATGGGTCTTGAACCCACAAACCACGAGATCATGACCTGAGCTGAAGTCAGACACTTAACCGACTGAGCCACCCAGACGCTCTGTAAATACTTCAACTCTTTTTTTTTTTTTTTTTTTTAATTTTTTTTTTCAACGTTTATTTATTTTTGGGACAGAGAGAGACAGAGCATGAACGGGGGAGGGGCAGAGAGAGAGGGAGACACAGAATCAGAAACAGGCTCCAGGCTCTGAGCCATCAGCCCAGAGCCTGACGCGGGGCTCGAACTCACGGACCGCGAGATCGTGACCTGACTGAAGTCGGACGCTTAACCGACTGCGCCACCCAGGCGCCCCTAAATACTTCAACTCTTAAAGCTTTGTTTAATTCTCTCCTTCTGTATGTCATCACCTAAGAAGCTTTAAAGAAATACAGACTCCCAGAACCCACCCGTACCCTACTGAATCATATCCTATGGTATAGGTTCAAGGAATCTGTAAAAGTAAATGGCTCCAAGGTCATTCCAATGAGCACCTTAGCCTGAAAATGTCTGCTTCACATGTATCATATTTATCAGTTGATAAATAATTCTAACTGAAGTCAAGATTTTACTGCATATCTATACATAGATACAAAGATTTCCCCTTTAATAATTGCAGATATATGTTTCATCTATTTATTATCTGAAAAATATATTCAATTCACGAATATTGTGTTGATCTAGGCAATCTATACTACTTACATTTCAGAGTTCTTATTTTTAATAAGGTCATTATTTTGTTTTGAAACATATCTGACATTGCAACTATTTTTTATGCTTCCAGCTTTCTGTGAGAAATGCAGTGGGAAGAATTTTGTTAATTATACACCATCTTTACACTGTTATATTCAGTGTAAAAATCATAACAGTAAAAATCGTAGTAGTAATCAGAGCAGATGGCAATGAAAAAGAAATAGTCACTTCTTTAGAAATAAAAGAAGGAACCAATTTATATGTGCCTCTCCCTCTTAACTTTGAATTGTAAAAAAACCAACAACATAAAGCACAAAAGAGATTGTATTTTGCAGCTACATTTTTTTCAAGTGATATATACATTGGACTGGTAAAATTACATTTTTATGCAATGGCAAGACAATGTTTACATTTAACTTTTAGTATTTATTGATTTTAGTTTAGGTTATTGTCAGACTTTTGTATGTTTCCTTAGATTTACCAAGTAAAAGGAAATATATTTTTACTTACTGTCACAAACTACAATATTGATAGTGAAATGTAAATTTTCTTTCATAAAAATTATGGGGCATCTGAAAGCAGTTACCTGAAAGGTGAAAGAAAATCACTGCTCATTTTCCATTTTTCTATTACTCCCCAAGTTTTTTTGTTTTGTTCTCCCTTTAGTGGTCTTTGCCACACACCCACAAAACTATCTAGTATGATTATTAAATTATGGGTTTCCTTCATTGTGCGTATTTAATTTATTGCCAACTTGAATTGAATTTTAAGCCTATAATTGAAACATTCCTATTTTTAAAAGCTCATCTGTACCCTATGCTGCTAGCTGCCTATCCAATATACATGCTCTCCTCTTCCTTACAACTAGAACTTGATGATTTTCAGACTGGAAATCAGTCCAATTTAAAGTAAACAAACCAAAAGTCCTACATATCCCATGCAGCTCTTAAGTGGCCACGTGACACAATTTTGACCAATCAAGTATAAGCAAAAGTCACTAAGTAGAGTTCTAGGAGAGCTCTTAAAAGAGATAATTTCAACTGGCAGGTGCTTTTCCTCCTTTGCCCTTCCTCCTCTTCTTAGCTAGAACTTGAAGTTAACAGCCATCTTTTAACAATGAGGTAAAAAAAAAAATCATGAGGGCAGAAAACATATGATAATTCTGACTCAACAGGAAGAGAAAAGAATGTCGGTTTCTAAAAGCATCATGCTGCATTTAAACTGGCCTGCCTTGTTTTATAAGAAAATAAAATGATTACTTAAACCACTTTAAATTGTGATTTCTGTCATGTTCCACTAAGCCAATTCCTAGTTGCTATACCATTCCTTTACCACGAGCCTTATGGTGGGCCTTGGCCTTGCCTGTCCTGGTCATTTTGGTAACCACCTTTCTCCTTATTCTTGAACTTTAAGCAATTTTTATATTCATCCTCTCTCCAGAAGTGCCATTGCCGACCTGTCACTTCTATTGACTGCTCTGCCTATGTAATCTCTACAGGTTTACTTTTTCATCTTCCATTATGGTCTCCATTCTCTGTTTCAGAAAGCTGGTTATATTTCAGTATATTTCTGTTGTTTGTTCATGCTTAATCCTACAAAAATGTGGTGACTGAGCTATATGCTTATATTTAAGAATGGAACCCTGAAGGATTGATTGGAAATTCTAGACACAAGCTTGATATCACCTTGGGCTTCACTCTAGTTTAAAAGAGACGAGGCTATTTCTTTGGAGATCCCCTAATATCACTATTTTTATGTCCTCTTTCTTGGTTTCCTCAAATTCTGCACAAATACCCTTCTCCCTCCTGCATGCAAGATACAAGTCTGCTGTCAGCACTTTAGAAGCCACAGGGGAAAGGCTGAGTAGTCTCAATATTGCATTTTGTAGAATTTTACTTCTGTTTTCCAACATACTATTCATCTCTTCTTCTTGGTATCTCCCATTGTGGAGATCCTGTTTCCCTTGTTCCAGAGGATAAATTCCAGTCTTCTCCCAGGTAGAGAAGAGTTAGTTGCCCAGCTGGCAGGATGGCTTGGGAGTGAGAATTGTAGAAAGGGAGTGTCTGTCTACCTGCTTCTTTGGCAACTTTTCATTCTCTCTCAGCTAGTTTCTGAAGCTTTGTGGGTGTTTTGATATGAATCACGTTGTTTCTTTGCTGTCTCCGTTGTCAGCTTTGATTTGAGCTTTCGTAGACCTCTTCTTCTGTTATGATTCATTCATTTGCTTTCTACTTCCAGTATTTTGTTGTTCCTGTCTCTTCTCTTGATATGGGTTTCTCCATAAAACAAACAAAACAAAGCAACCCTGTTTATGTTGTTTTTGTGTCTACTTGAGAGGAAGCAGTGGTTAATACCTATTTCCAATCTCTCATCTTTAACCAGGAAATTACGCTTTCATTCCAAATGTCCCATTTTATTTTATTAAAAAATTTTTTTAATTGTTTATTTTTTGAGAGAGAGAGACAGAGTGCGAGCAGGGGAGGGGCAGAGAGAGAGGGAGACACAGAATCCAAAGCAGGCTCCAGGCTCTGAGCTGTCAGCACAGGGCCCGACAGGGCTCGAGCTTAAGGACCACAAGATCTTGACTTGAGTTTAAGTTGGCTGCTCAACCAACTGAGCCACTCAGGCACCCCAGAAATTACCAGTTTTAGTAAATGCTGAAACACATTTTAGAAATGATGGTTGACACAGGGTGCCTGGGTAGCTCAGTCAGTTGAGCGTTCGACTTTGGCTCAGGTCATGATCTCACAGCTTGTGGGTTTGAGCCCTGCACTGATGGCTCAGAGCCTGGAACCTGCTTCGGATTCTGTGTCTCCCTCTCTCTCTGTCCCTCCCCGACTCACATTCTATCTCTCTCTCTCAAAATAAACATTAAAAAAATTAAAAAAAAGAAATGGTTACCATTAGTGTTATTTCTTTAGACTCTATTTTTCCCTACACATATATTCAATAGCAATGTAAATATATTTAGTATTTAAATTTATGACATATAACTTACATATTATACAAATATAAAATATATGAAGTAACATATAAACATGTATAATACGTGTATATTTAAGTAAATTATCGTCACTTTTGTAGCCTGTTTTTTAAAAATTTCCTATTATATCATGAGCATTGACTCAAAATGAAATATTAATTGGAACATGGTTTTTAACGGTTGCATGGTATTCAATCCTGTAAATGAACACAGTTTTTAAAAGTACTTCTTTATCATCAGAGACGAAGGTCATCTTCTGAAATTCAGTTCATTCTCAGTGGGCATCCTGCTCTTGCCTCTGTTCTCATAAGTGGCGCACTTAACTTTCATCAAACTCCCATGGTGAGGAGGAGTTCCTTGACCTCTATTTATTGACAGAGAGGCGTATTGCTAAATCAGCTCAGGAAGGTCCTCCAAAGATACTCAAGAGAAATCCTTCCTGAAGAACAGAGCGATGGTTGCTGGAAGTTCGCACTGTGTGGGTTGTTGCTGCTGCTGCTACTGCCACATTGTGTGTGTGTGTGTGTGTGTGTGTGTGTGTGTGTATGTGTGTGTGTGTGTGTGTGTGTTGGGAGGGTGTGCAGTATGGTTGGGAAGATTGCAATAAACATTGTTTCTTTTTTTAAATCCACATAGACCACCCGGTATGCATGGATTTTACACTCTCCATGGTAGGTGTGGCTAAGATAACTGTTATATAAATACTAGTTTATTTGACATTCCCAAGGCATTAAAATTGAAATTTATCCCCTCAAAGCAGCTATTGGGTTTGAGACTGGATGCTCTACGAATGTAAACTATTTACATGCATGCTGACATTTACTTTGTTTCACTGGTTGCGATTAAATTCTTTCTTTTTAAAAATTTTTTTTAATGTTTATTTATTTTTGAGACAGAGAGAGACAGAGCATGAACGGGGGAGGGTCAGAGAGAGGGAGACAAAGAATCGGAAACAGGCTCCAGGCTCTGAGCTGTCAGCACAGAGCCTGATGCGGGGCTCGAACTCACGACCGCAAGATCATGACCCGAGCCGAAGTGGGCTGCTTAACCGACTGAGCCACCCAGGCGCCCCGCGATTGAATTCTTAATGTACAATAGCGATATCTGATTTTCTGAGAATCACGATTCCTTTTTTTCAAAACACATGTCTGATATGGAAAGGTCTATTTCCACTAAGATCTCACCTTCCATATCCATGTTTGCAAACATTAAATAAACTACATTGCATGATGGTGAGCACTTGAGCCTGAAGACCAGTTTGGCTACTTAGGCTTTGTTTAAATTGTGAGCTAAAGGTCAAGTAATTTAACCAGAATGAAGTCGTTTATCTTTTCTAGGCCTTACTTTCATTGTTTGAGAAATAAATTTCTCCTCTGTATCATCAGAGTCTTGATAAAAGGCCAAATGAGATCATTTCAAGTTGTCCCTTAAGTTTTTAGGGACATTTGCAGAAGTCCAGAGTCCCGAGAACCAGTTATCTCCTCATTTCTCCTGTTTTTTTATTTTAAAGTTTTATTTATTTATTTTTGAGAGAGACAGCACATGCGTGAGAATAGTAGAGGGCTAGAGAGAGATGGAGAGAGAGGATACCAAGCAGGCTTCACATTGTCAGTGCAGAGCCCAGCTCGGGGCTCGAACTCAGGAACCGTGGAACCGTGAGATCATGACCTGAGCTGAAATCAAGAGTCAGATGCTTAACCAACTGAGCCATTCAGCCACCCCCTCATTTCTCCAGTTTAAGTGCCAATTCCTTTGTAACAAACCCCTTTATGTTTCTACAGCATTTGCCTCAGGAACAAAGACAAGATGATCTGATGATATGTTTGTCTTTTCTTCCAGTGTCTAGACTGTGAGCTCCCTAAGGGCAGGGATTTTTGTGCCTTAAAGTCCAGGCATCCAGCAGAGTGCCTGATATACTGAAGGTCTCAGTCAGTGATTGCAGATTGAGTTGAGTGGGGAACGCTTTGCAGAGGGCTTTGTAAATATAAGGTACTTTGTAATAATGCCTCGTGTGCAGGGCTGTGCATTGTACAAGTTCTTTCACATATATTATTCATTCTCTCTTATTTGATCTTCCCCGTACTCCTGTGAAGGCAGATATTAATATCTTCATTTTGCAGAGAGGATTTAGAGTAAGATAGGTTTTGGGGTAAGAAATGAAAAAACTATTAAGTACCCCTTGCAGTTTATGTGAACTTATGAAAAGGAGTCCCTTGGTTATTGAGTGTAGGCTAGTGCCTCTCAGACTGTCAGATTGACAAACCGAGGCATGTTCACAGCTCATTTCTTTAGCACCTTTGAAAGTTTAATAATATGTCCATATCTGCTCATTTTTAAACATCCAAGTGAGCCAATCAAGATGTGAATTAAATAATTTAGTGCTGTTCTTCTAGAAAAATGAAATTCCTGTTCTCTCATTATAATAGAATGTTTTAATGTTTAGTTCTTGTTTATAACTTGCTGTCTTTACACTGGTGGTTTCAGCTTAATTTTGTATCTCTTTTGTCTATAATCTCTTTACCTTTAAGTGGTCTTTATCTTTCCAGGAAACAGCTGACAATACTGTTTTTCAGTTCAGGACGTTTTCATAATTACATTTTTAGCCTTGAGGGAAAAAATTGTATACCTCATCAAATCTTCTAGCTCTGTAACTGAGTAACTTTAACAGCCCCGAATACCACTTGCTGCTATCACAACTTAATTGTGAATTGGGAAAAATAAAACTGCTTTATGATTTTTGACAGTGTTAAATTCTGTTTGAATTGAAGCATTTTATATGATGTTTTGATGTCATCATTAAGTCAATAATGTGGAGTCTCGCAATTGTTCATCTCAAATGAGAGGCCTTGACTCCTCTGGACCAGCTTCAGTCAACACCAACTTAATAACTATATCATTTGGTGCAAACCATTCCTTGAAGTGACAACACATTGCTAGGTTTTTTGTTTGTCTTACAACAGTCTATTGTTTGTAAATTTAAGACTTCTAAGTAATGTATTGTAGCTGGGCTAGTCTTTCACACTTTGCCTGCCAGGTAGATCTTATGAAGAGGCATCTTTGATGCTAGTTTAGGTAGACCTGCTAAGCATCTGCAATGGTTCTGTCTTCTGGAAAATAAGCTACCACAACTGACACACATGGAAAAGTCTCTGTTAACTTTTATATTCATCAAGCTTTCTTCTCTTTTGCATTATCTGTGATGTATATTGGGCTGGTTGTTGCTTTAGTCTTAGTTCTTTTTTCCTGTAAGATAGAAAAGGAGGATACTGTTGAATATTCCAACAGAAGGCATTCTGATGTGAACTTTTACCTATATGAAGACATAGGGCATTCAAGGCCTTTCACCATCTGACACACGCCCAAAATTATGTGCTCAGTCCCCGTCACTTTTCCTGAGAAATTGTATGCTTCAGGCAAACTGGAATGCTAGCCATCCTATCAACATTTCAGGTACTAGCTTACCTCTGTCCTTCTGTTCCTCCCTCTCCAGAAATCCCTCACCTAGCCTCATTTTTCAATGTCCAGTCCAAACATTAACCCCTGTTCACAGGTTGCACTCCTTGATGCCCCACACTATTTCCAAGTTAGGTAGGTTTAAATGTGCCCTCATGAATGGAAAACACTGAATATATTATGATTGTTTTTTGTCACATGTTTAACATAACCACTAGAGATAAAATTTCTTTCTAAGCAAAGCATTGCTTGTCTTGCATCCCACAATTTTTTATTTGTTAAATTTTCATTATTATAGTGTTCGAACTATTTTTTAATTTGCCTTGTGATTTCTTCTTTGACTCTAGGTTCTATGTAATTATGTTGCTTAATTTCCAAATATTTTGGGGTTTTCCAAATGTCTTTTAACTATTTATTTTTTAATTTAATTCATTTGTGCTCTGTTATGATTTTAATCCTTTAAATTTCTCAAGACTTATGTCATGGGCCAGCATGTGATCTGTCTTTGTGAATATTCCATGTGCGCTTGAAAAGAGTGTGCAATATACCGTTACCGTAGGCTATAATCTATATATTGGTCATGTTGCATTGAGTTGTGCATGTCTTTTATATCCTTGCTGATTTTCTCACTGCTTCTATCAGTCGCTGGGAGAGGAGTATTAAAATATCCAACATAAATAAGGATTTTTGTTTATTTTTCCTTTAAGTCTATCTGCTTTGTTCACATATTTTGAAGTTTTGTTATTGGGTGCATAAACATCTAATTATTGTGGAATATTCCTCTTCACCTGTGATAATACTTCTTGAAGTCTACTTTGTCTGGTATTAGTATAGTCATTTCAGCTCTTTTCATGCATGGTATGTCTTTTCCCATCTTCATATTTTTAGACAATTTGTATCATTATATTGAAATGAGTTTATTATAGACAGCATGTAATTGGAATTTACTTTTTATCCAGACTGACAATCTCTGACTTTCCAACATCTGTGCCATAACTGAATCTGGTTTTTATGCTTTTTCTCTCTTCAGATTGTGTTTTTGTCATTCATATGCATTGTAACTTTTTGCTGAAAGCCAGACATGATGTAGTGGGTAAAAGGAATTGCAGTAAATAGGTCATCAGTGTAGGGCAATAAGGTGTGTAGAGAAGGGAAGCATCTTATGGTCTTATGATTGTGCTTTGGTTTTTTAGTGAGCCTGTGTCTCTGGGCTGTGATTTCACAAGTGCTTCTTAGTCCTTCTACCCCCACTGGTGGGATAGGAAGTTTAGAGGGGGCTGAACTTGAATGACTTTTTTTTTCTTTTTTTTTTCCTTCTAGGTTGATTAGGCTCAGATAAAACCCCAATAGAATAGGATCTGCTAAAATAGTTTATCTTGAGGGAATGTTTTACTAAGAACAGAATGCTCTGGACATATTCCAGAATGGTTTGTTGCCCCCCCCCCCCCCACTCTGCCAGAAGCAAGAAGGGCTTTTTTCCCAGTATTCATGGTGAAAACCTAGTGGTGTTCCTGAAAGTAAAATATAAAAGTATGGATGTACTCCTAATTCCGGGCCTTCTAGGTATTTTAAACGCTCAGCCTTATCCAAAATAAACTTCTAGCAATTTGAAAATTATGGTTAAGACTTCCTAGTGCTGATTCCCATGGAGATTTCTGCTCAGGTAAGCGCTAATTCTCTATTTGTTGTCTGTCTCTCCAGTTCTGGGGGCATCGGTTTGCCCTGTAACCTCAATTCTCTAGTGGATCTAAGAAGGCTTGTTGGTTTTCAATTTTTCAGCATTTTACTTGTTGTTAAGTAAGAGTGATGACTTTCAGGTTCCTTAGTTATATGCCAGACTGGAAATTGGAAGTCACTTTCTGACTTCAATTGAAATATTAGGCCATTTACATTTATTGTGATTATTTATAATGTTGAATGGAAGTGTACAACCTTATTATTTGTTTTCTGTGAAGTGGCCATATTCTCTTTGTTCTCTCCCTCCTTTGTTTTCTGCCTTAGTTTTAATTATCTTTTAGTATTCTGTTTTATGTCCACTTTTAGCTATTAGCTTTACCACTGTTTTTAAAGTGGTTGCTCTAAGGTTTATAACATTATCTTTAACAGTCTACCTCGAAAGAAAATTATACTATTGTACTATTTTATATGTAATATGAGAAACACGTTAGTAGTCTGACTTTTTTGATGCAGATGCTGTCTCAGATTAATAACTACTGAAATATTCATATATTTTTGTAGTAGAGTGTCTTTCTCTATAAAAGGGAACAGAAACTAACAAATGATAATTTGCTATATTTTGAAATGTGCTATATATTTGAAATTTAAATATGGAATATTACAGAATTATCATGTAACACAGAATATAATATATTGAAAATAAGGAATATTAGAGAACAAAGAACCATTATGTACGGTGTAATTTCTTAACTTTATGACTAGTATTTTTATGACTTTTTCACTACTCAAACTTATACAGTTTATACTTCAAACAAACACTTTTCAATCTCAATTTTCTGTTTCACAGGAATAATATTTTATCACTTTGATATATTATGTGTATTCCAGATATTATTTTACTAGAATAATTTTTATTTCATCTTAAAAGGAAATATAAGACAGGATGTTCTTATCATGTGGAGTCTATGGAAATTTTTCTAAGTAATCTTACATTAAGATTATATGAAAAAAATGTTAAGATCAGCTCTAAACATATATCTCAGTCTCAAGTAGCCTGATTAAATGCACTGAATAAGAAAGACATTTTTCCATAAATTGAAGAAAATGTCCCCATGAATTCCAATCTGCATTCTTTTCTGTGGACATTCTTTATGATATCAAATCAAAACTCCCTCTACCACATCTTATGCATAAATGACTTTTTTTTTTTATATCTGCAACCAAGGTTTTTGTTCGCAAAATATTTTCTAAAAACCACTTTATTTTGTTAGAAAAGTATGAAATAAATCTAGAGAAATGTAAAGAATCCAAAGGAAAACAGAATAGGGACATTTGCTGGTTCAGATACCATAAAATAGAAAATAATCCTCCGAAAAATCTATAAGAGTATTTTACCTTCTAGGTTTCAAATGAAGTTAAAATAAATATGAATTCAAGATTTGGAGTTATTGCGTATCTTAAACCATATTGTTAAATGAGTTATAGAAAATGCCAAAATGGTAAATACATTTTTCCTTGATTCTTAAACTGAAGAAAAATAATGAACTCACCAAATGTCATACTGAAATCTGAGGCTGCAGCTTAGTTTTTATTTTTTTCACAAATTGTTCTGTCTCTCTCTTTGCCCATGGATTGGATGACATCATCAGAGCATCTTGGGTTAATCCCATAGTATAAGACAGTGTTTTAGTTTCCAGAGGTGGCCAATTTTGCTTTTAAGAGAGACCAGTTTTATCAATGTTTTTTTCCTCCCCCCCCCCCAAGTCTAGGACTTTTAATCTCTTTCTTTCTTTCTTTCTTTCTTTCTTTCTTTCTTTCTTTCTTTCTTTCTTTCTCCAAATTTATGGATTTTTCTCATTAGACCATGAGCTCTTTGAAGGAAAAGACTGTTGTTTTTGTTTGTTTGTTTGTTTTTCACTTTGCATCCCTGAGCCCTTTTATAGTTCCTTGAACAAATGCTTTCATTTGTTCATTAAAAAACAATCATTGATATCCTACTATGTGCCAGGCACTGCTGTAGCCTCTAAAGATACCCTGGTAAGGAAGACAAAGTCCTTACCATCACGGAGCTTACATTTTAGTTTGAAGGAGAAGTATATTTTAAATTAATATACACACACATACAGGTCTATATGTCAGTTAGTGTTAATTACTCTGCTAAGAACTAAAAGTAATTTGATAACAAAAGACAGACAGATTGGCTACTAAGACTGGGTAGTCAGTGAAGACTTTACTAAGTAAGTTTTATATACACTGAGGAAGTTTATTACTATTATTATTATTATCTAAAAGATCAGAATAGCAAGAAAGAGACTAACCTGGGACAGTCTGAAGAAAGATTCTTCCAGGTGGAAGGAAGAACTAATGCAAAAGCTCAAAGTAGAAATGAGTTTGGCTTATTTGAGCATAATGGGTAAAGGCACAGAGGATAAAGATTCAGAAGCTGAAGCTGAAGAAAGAGGCAGGAATTGGACAATGTAAGATTTAATAAGTCAGGGAAGGAGTTTCAGTGTTGTTCTAAGAATGAGAGAATGCCATGGGAGGATCTTACAATGTAGCTTGACATGAACTATTTACATTTTAGAAAGAACATGCTGACAGCTGGGTATGAGTATACTGAAGAGCAACAGTGAATTCAGGGAGACTGATTAGAAGGTTATTACAGTTGTTCAGATGAGATACAGTAGCAGCTTGAATGAGGTTAGTAGCAGCAAAAATGAGATAAGCAGTGAGATTTAGGGTGTGATTTGGAGGAAGAGTTGACAAGTTCCTGAGGACTAGATGTGCAGTAAGCAGGAAAGGGATCTAAGATAATACCTAGGCTTTTGGCTTGAGCTTTAGGGTGGACAGTGATGTTATTTACTGAGATGATCCCACAGCCAGTCCTCCCTCCTGCTGGAGAAAAGGGGCAACCTCTAAGCCACGTAATGCTCCATCTACCATACCTGGGGCCACATATTTTCTCCCCTCAAAAGAAGAGGTTGTTTCCAGCCTACTTTTCCATGCATTACTGCCCCTTGCACACTGGCCATACTACCATGTCTTTAGAGAGAAGAAGCCCTCTTATCATTTGTTGCTTCAGGTCCTGAAAAGGACCTCCTCTCTCCCCTTTGTTGGCACAGCACTGGCACCTGCAGGAAAGAATGGTCAACCCCTAAACCTGTAGCATCTATCCTGAACTGGCTACCCACCTCTCTTCAGGAGGCAATCAGAATTCAGCTCATTGTGCCCACATTCCTCTTTACCTCATTTACCCACAAACCAAGTCCCCAAGTCTTCTGTCATCCATCAAGCCCTCAACCTGTGCCTTCTGTAGAAGCACTAACTGGCTTGATTTCTCACACTTCATGTCCTCTTAAACACATTCTCCACCATTTTTTAGGATAATCTCTGAACTTTCTCTTCAGTTTTTAGGCCTAATTGAAACCTGTTTATCCTCTGAAAACATTACTTCTCCTAAAGCCCTCTAAGTGCAGGTTGCTTTTCCAGGTCTTTCAGGGATATAAGTGGGATAGAAATTCTTCATCTCTGTTTTCTACCTTCCGGGAATTGCAGGAACATACTTTGCTTTTTTGCCTGTATCATAGATGAATGCTCTCTACTCATCAATCTCCCACTTGTGTACAGATTCCATGTCCACCCTATTTTGGAAGGACATCACACCACAAATTTCCCCTTTTACTCTTCTGTTCAACATTTTTTCTCCTGTTACTGGAACAGTCTCATCAGTATGCCAGCAAGTTGTATTTCTCTCAATCAAGGAAAAAGAAAACCTAACCTTTTCTTGACTCTATTCCTACCAGCTATCACCGCCTTTTTCTTACTTTCCTTTATAGTGAAAATATTCACAAGAGTTGCTATACTTACTTTTCCCAATTGTTCTGTCCTTTGTCTCTTCCCCTTCTTTCATTTGGTACCTTTTTATTTTGATCTACTTTCTACCATACATAAAAGTTTAAAAAATAGCATAACAAATTTCCATGTATGTTATAGCCAGAATCACCATTTGTTTACATTTTATTCTTCTATTATCTATTTATCTGTCTATCTATCTATCTATCTATCTATCTATCCACATACACTGAGTCATTTGAGAGTGGTTGGGGACACTGTGCCCCTTACCACTAAACACTTTAAGGTGTACTTCCCAAGAATAAGTCCGTTGTCCTTCATCACCACAGTAAAGTTATCAAAATCAGAAAATTAAACATTCCTGCAACACTATTATCCAATACAGTGTATACATTCAAATTCTGTCAGTCGTCTCAGTGCAACTCCGTGATCACACATTGCACTTAATTATCATGTCTCATTAATAGCCTTTAATCTGAAACGATTCCTTAGGCTTTCTTTACCTTTGCTGACCTTTATATCATTCCTAAATGTACTCCTTTTAGCCATTTCCTCCTACCATTCTACTGAAACAACTCTCCTTAGCATGACCATTATTCTCCAGAGTTCTAATGGTCTACTTTCTGTTTCATCTGACAGCAGCATTTGACACCAGTGATCACTCTATTTCCCTTGATTTAGGTTAATGGAGTCTCCTGGGACCCTCACAATCTTTTGACTGTGATTGGGTTCCTCCCTGATCCCTGGCATCTCCTCAGTTTTCTTTGCTGGTTTCTTCTGTGCTTTGTCACCTTTTAAAGTTGGCTAGCCCCAAGAGCTCAGTTCTAGAGCATATTCTCTTTACCTACACTCACCACCTAAGTGATCTCACATTGTCTCAAAGGCTAACCACTTCCAGATGTACATTTCCAGCCTGGGAGTCTCTCATAAACTCTAGGCTGGAGTATCATCCTCCCCACTTGACGTCTCCAACAATGCTAAATAAAACCTTTCTTCCAAGGTACTAATGATACTGAGACAGGCAATTCCAGCATTCACTTCTCAGTCCTCTTCTTACTGGATTTTCTGCCTCACTTATTTCTGTTGACAAATGCATCTATTTTAAAATTTGAGTTATTTGGTATTTACTATATTACTCTTTGGTTTTCTTTTTATTTCTTTGTTTTGGTTAGTAACTTCCAGGTCTTTTTTTGACCTTGCCTTCCTGGCTTCCCTGTGATTTTTCTTTTCTCTTTAAACCCTTTGGGTAGCTTTAACCAGAGTGTGTTCTATCCATCATTTTTATATTGATCATTTATTTCCAAATATCTCTCTAGCCTCCATCTTTCCTATGAGGAATAAACTCATATATGCAAATGGCTGATGGAGCGTTCAATATCTACAGGACAAAAATGTCCAAAATTTATTCTCCTCTCTCTCTCTCTCTCTCTCTCTCTCTCTTTTAGCTAGCTTCTTAATTCCTCTCCCATCTCCTGTATTGGTAAATTTGGTCTTAAATAGCCTGTCACTCAAACAAGAAATTCTGGAGCCATTTTCGAACTTTTCTCCTTCCCTACATTCAACAACTTACCAAGTTTTAATTGGTTCTACCTCCTTGAAATCTTTTATTTATTCCTTTATTTTCTTACCACAATTAAACCAGACCCTTATGTTCTAATTAATAGGACTACGGGGCAACAGGCTTGTATTATCGCTGCTTCCTACTTGAAAACTCTAAGCACTGCTGCTAGAATGAATCCAGAAGGTGTTTAAATCATAGGTTTATCAACAAAGCTAGTCAGCAAAAACATTTACTGTTGAAAATGCTTTTATTTTTTAATACACTATTACTTTATTTCAAAGAGTAAATTTCTTCTAGTTTAAATGTAGACAGTCTAGGAACTTTGCATTTTCATTCTTCATATTACTAAGAACAAATTTGCATTTGATTCTCTTTCACAAAATTGAGCAATTATGCTAAAATATCTAATATTTGAATGTTTTGAGAGAATTATTTCATGTGATTCTTAAGTAAAGAAAAAATTCATGTTTAAACTATGTTTAGTGTTATTTGTTTAACTATAAAATATAATCAGTCTAATATGCTTCCTATGAGGAAATAATATAATTCCCTTAAGAAAGTTTCTTCAGTAGCATGAATAAAATAATTGAAATAATGGATTCCAGGAAATATCCCAGGAAGCAAAGTTCCTTTTTATGTTGCCCTAAGAATATAATTCTTATTCTGGATAGTATTTGACAAAATTCTGCAATTTTGTTTTCCTTATTGCCTAAATGGGTTTTTTTTTCTAAAAATAAAATAATTATCACAGCAATTATCCCAGCAAACCAATGAAAAAATATCTTTCAGAATAGGTTTTGATGTCCAGAATAGGCAAATACATACAGACAGAAAGTTGATTAGTGATTGCCAGGGGCTGGGAGGAGGGTGTGTGGAGAATGACAGTTAATGACTATGGGCTTTCTTTTTGGGGTGATGAAAATGTTCTAGAATTGGATAATGGTCATAGTTACATCATTTTGTAAATATGCTAAAAGATACTGAATTATATGCTTTAAAATGGCAAATTTTATGGTATGTAAATTCTATCTCAGTTTTAAAAATTGATTTTGGTATCAGAATAGTTGCATTATGTTGAATTCCAAAAGCACTTTGGGCTCTTGCCAGATTGACAATCTACTCGGCAGAAGAGAACTGCTTCTTTAATAGCTCACATCTGGAGTACAAAGTCACTGAGTGGGTTTAACAGTCCTGTAAGAGAGTGAGTGCTTATTTGTTGACTGATTTTTTTGACCCATGGCAAATACATTCAACTTCTTCATTTATCAAGTAGGGATAAGGATAAACAGTTAAAGAATTAGATTTATGAGTTGTTAATAGAAATATGTATAAGATTGATTGAAATTGTAAGCTACTTACAACCTGGATGATGTGGGTAATATTTAATCATTCTTCAGAAAACCCTCTCAATAGCTTAACCTCTGGGGAATGTTACAGAGTGGCATATCTGGTTATTTTGAGGAAATATCACTACAGCAATTTCTAATGATGGCTATGCACTTTTTTTTCTAGAGGTCTTGATTCCATAAAACATTTTTTTTCTTTCAAAGGACAGTCTGTGCAATTTTGTTCTGTATAAAAACTCCAACCTATAAAAGAACACATTAGAGGAGGCGAGGATGCATTTCATAAATTAGTTTATTACAGGTAGTTTTGAAATAAGTCAGCTTTTCTGGGACATTTTCAACTATTTGTCCTGACTCTCCTCACAAGACTGATTCATCTAGTGCACACTGAGGTGGGGAAGTGTGTAACACTGGGACTTCCGTTCACATCGAGAATTGCTCTGAAATGCTGTGGCCCTCTTTGCCACCAAAGACACAGGTGGCAGCACTTCGAACGAAAATGTCAGACTTAATACTTTTCCCTGAAATCTTAGCCTTTTATGTGTGACAAATTAAAGGATCTCACAGTATAGTGGAATTTGTTTCATAGTCTTGCTGTCCTTCTTGCACACTTCTGACTCAACATTAAATAGCTTTTCAAAACACAAAACATGCATAAAATCAGCTCCTTGTTCCTTTCTAATTTATGGTTGATGAGTTAAAATATTACCTATTGAGTAAACTATTTGCTACTAACATTTGGTGAGGGAAAAAGAACCTAATGCAAGTTTCTGATTCAAAGTTAAATTTGCTATACACATCTATAGTTCAAATAAAGAAAAAGCGGGGGGATTTGATACTGAAATAAAACAACTTTGGTATCCTCCAACACTTCCTTCTTTTATTAAAAAAGTTTTCATATAAAATATATTTAGCTTCAGTGTGAAATTTTAAAAAATCACATGATGGATAGCTTGACATTTAAACTTCCAGCAATTGAACTTATTCAGAACAGATATAGCCTGGACATAAATTGAAGAGGACTTTGAAGACAAGTGAAAAATATGTCATGGATATTTGTGCTTTATTTATTTACTAATCCATGTATGCATTTATTAATCACTTTTTAAATTAATTAGTTTGCCAATGATGTGTCAGGTTGTGGGTACACTGTAATGAATAAATAAAACTTTATACAGAGCTCACAGAACTTTCTACAGGTTCTCAGGAAAGAGCTTATTGATTTTGATTTTTTTAAAGTTCATGTAATTGATTTAGCATGATTTCCCCTGATGCTATTTAGTGGACTACAGTGAATTAAATTGTAGGGTACTGTGAATGGACAGAACGCTAGGAATTGACATATAAAGCAGCAGTCTGGGGCCACTTCATATAAGGACAGTAGTTATTCATTTAGCCATTGATTTGTTACAATTGCATATTTTAGAAAAGTGTATTTGTCATTACATTATTTAAGAACAAAGATCTAATGTAAAAAAGTATGATCAAATATTATGAAAATAATACCACTGAATATTTTACTTTTATTATTCAAATCCCAAATTTTATAAAATTTGTAATTTTAGGTTTAGAGAAGAAATTTTCAGAAATTTCCTGCTTTTATTTAAAATGTCTCATGAAGCTTTAGATTTATGTTTACTTCCTTTTGACCTTTTGTCAATGCTGATTATAGTTCTTAGATTAAAGCACATACAATGAAAATTTTGTAATGTTCTAGTTTGTTTAATCATAAATTATATGTTGTTTTATAGACCATCATTTCTATTTTTTCTGCACTTAGTGTTTTTTATGTATTTATAAATTCAACATCAAGGTTAGTATATTTGTTACTATTTCAGGATTTCAAGTTGAATTCTTTGTATGTAATTATTTTTATATTGTGTTTTATCCAAATTTCTTAATGTTGCCTCAGAACCTGAATGACTCTCAGTAAATGATTGTTTACCAAGTGCAAGTTAATCAAGAGTAGGCTTTTTGAAAATGAAATGAGGGTTCCACAAAAAGAAACCAATACATAAATGCTGAGTACAGAAGAAATCTCTGAATTGTGAAAATGTGACACAGCAGGTGGTTTTTACCTTTTGACCTTGAATGATTCCAGTCACTGGAATTAACAGGTTGGGTTTTTGCTGAGCACAAAGCAATTTCTGTGACAACTTTTTACATAGGGCCAAAGAGCAAACTAAAAAGCAGAAAGTGACTTTGTGTGATTCTCTGAGCAGCACAAAGACATCATTGAATTGTTTCTCTTTGTACAGTATAGGAAATGTTTAGCTCCATTGTGACTCGCAGAATAGGCTTTTTCATTGTTCACTCAGCAATAGAGGATATGTACCACACATTTCTAGTGCTTCTTGCTTTTTTTTTTCATAGTTGGTACTTGAGTATCTAGCAATACCTCCAGCTTCAAATTTCAGAGGAGATTATTTAAATTTTTGAAGATACAGTACTAATAGGCTTTCCTATATCCTTTGGATATTAATATTTCCAGTGACCTTGTGAAAAGAGATGCATTTGTTTAGATTTATTACTTTATAGGTTTATATTTTACACTAGTGAATATTTAATTTAGGGCTAGCTTTGTGTTATAGGAAGCGTGAAAATTAGGAAAGATTCATACAAAACACAATTACTATAATATGCAGGAGGATGCAACTAGATACCCAATTCATGTGGAAGAGAAGTGAATGCATCAGAAGCTCAACGAGGAAGACATTGTACAAGGCATGGAATAGTCAGCAAGATTTCCAAGGAGTGCTGAGACTTGAAATAGATGTGAATAGATGGGCGTAGTTGGACAGGCAGAGGAGAGAGAGAGAGAAACAATTTGTCCAGGCATAAGGCATGGAATTTAGTTTGGTTGAGGTCGTGGAGGTCATCAGGTCCAACCTTCTAAGTGGTACATGAACTCCCTTTACTTCTGTGATCATTTCTGCAGTTGTTTTAGTTTGAGAATGACCTTTAGAGCCTCCCTTCAAGTCCAATCATTCAAAAAGTACCATTGATTTCTCTTTTAAAATGTCATTCCTATTTAGCCTTTCTTTTCCAGTCCAGTGCTGCCACTGTAGTTGTGGCTCTTTTCTTATGCTTGGTTTAGTCCAAGAGCTTCCTAACGCATCTTGCCTCTAACATCCCACCTCACATTTATCCTGCACACTAGCATGCACATGTGATAAATTATCTTAAAAGGACTCTTTTCATCATATCGTAAACTACAGTTTATAGAATTGCCTTAAAAGCTTAGACTGTCCTTTGAGGCTCTCAGCATGCTGCAAAACTGTAATTTCCTTCTCACCTCCCCCACCCTCATAGGAAGAATTTTCCATAGCAGGGCTAATCTATATTTTTCTCTGACCATGTCATGCCCATTCCAGACTTGCTGATTTTCCTCATGTTATGAATGCATTCCTGAAAACCACTCTCATCTTTCTTTGTCATGGCTAAATCATATTCATTTTTGAAGGTACAATTCTTTCCTCCATGAAATCATCCAAGATCATCCCAATTGTAGTGAATCTCATTTCCCTGAAGTCCTACAGTGCTATTTCATTGACTTTTATGGTCCTTATATGTATTACACTGACTTGTTAATTAGTTTTTTAATATTTGCCTATCCTGTCTCTGTATAATCTCCATGATTAGTACTGAATATCATAACATTTATTTGACTATTGCACAATGTCTAACTAAACTCTGTACATAATAATTGCTTAATTACTTATTATGCTGAGTGAAAAATAAGATTAACTCTTCTGAGGTGGGACAAAATTTGGAGAACTTAGGAAATTTCTTTTCATTACTGACACATGAACAAGTAGAAATTAGTGCTTTCTAAATTATGACTTTAGCATTCATAGACTAAAATCTAAACCCCAAATCCCAAATCTACACAAAATGTTTAATCATTCATAATCAGAAGTTCTACAGCATGAATTTCGTCAGCAAGAAATGGGAAAGGGAACTTTAATCCTTGGTATTAAAAACAAACAAAAGTTCTGGATTATTACCGTAGTCCCTCCCGTCCCCAATACCTTTTTATGTGACCTCTGAGAATGAGAGGATCCTAATAAAAAAGTACCATTTATTTTCTTTTGACACAGTCATTTTTGGGTATGAGCATGCAATTTCAAGTTTCCTTATTATCTGAAGCTATTTCTATAATTAATTCATTTATTTACTCATTCAGCAATTATAGAGTATCTGTTATAGTACTTCTTACAGGCCAAGGTCTATGGAAGGGATGGAGATGTAGAATAGAAGTAACACACGCAAGCATGTTCTTGTGGAACTTATCACATGTAAGTGATATTTAATAAAATAAGCTGTTGATCATCATGGTAGCTAATTCATTTATATTTTTCAATATAAAATTCGCTTCCATTTGCCTATTTAATTTTGTGTATCGTATTTTGTATAGAACGCACCAAAAAATATAATTATAATTTGTGAAAAAAGTTGCTTCCAAAGAGTAAAATAATGTAATGGTTACTTTCGGTAGCCATCAATTTGTGTTCTTTCTCTTTCTTTTTAACTCTATCCGTGTGTAGTAAAATATCAAAATACTTGAAAGACTCTAAGATGTTCAAGACTGGACCATATATGAATATTACTGTCTACCTTAGGCAAAGTATAGCCCCCAATTTATTGAACCAATTTGAGATATTTTTAAGTATCTGTACATTCTATGCCCAAATAGATATATTACAAACCATATTCTTTCACACATTTATGTTCAGGTCTGTGTCAATTCCTCCTTTCTCTTTCTACTTAGCCATCTTTTTATAAAGCCACACAGGCTCAACCCAAGTTCCATTTTTTTTCTGTGAAGTCTTTCTGATGCTTCCAACACAAAAAACTACAATAGATAAAGTGCTGTTTTGTTCATTAATTGGTTTGTGGCTGTATCTTTTTTACCCAACCAATCTGAAGGATTTTTGTGGGAAGAGATGTTTTTACCTGTTGATTAAAAAAAAATTCCTCTTTACCTTACACGTAGTATTTTTTGCTGTTTACATAAGAAGTCAATACCTATTTCATTCACAACCAGTAAAGAGTAGCTTGATACATCCAGGCTATGCTCCTTTAGGTGTGCTACAAGGGCAAGAAACAAACAAATGAGGATTGGGATGAATTAATAATAATAATAATAATAATAATAATGAAAGGGATTCTTTTTTTTTAATGTTTATTTATTTTAGAGAGAGACAAAGAGCAAGTGTGTGCAAGAGCAGGGAAAGGGCAGAGAGAGAGGGAGACAGAGGATCTGAAGTGAGCTCTGCACTGAGAGAACAGAGCCCAATGCGGGGCTCAAACTCAAGAACCACAAGATCATGACCTGAGATGAAGTCAGACCCTTAACCAACTGAGCCACCCAGGCACTTCCAAAGGAAGGGATTCTACATGCAAGGGCTTTATTAATTGTTTTGCTTTGCTAAACTGAAGGGATCTGCCAAAGGCAGAATTTCTACAGAATCAACTTGATTTAAAAATTACTTGAATATTATTTGCTTGCCTTCATAAATCTACATAATCTCGAGAGGTACTTCTTTATCTAACTCCAGTATATGAACAAAGCCTTTTTTTACAGCTCCAGACCTTTTGTCAGCTGTGTAGCTGATCAGTGTTAGCTTGAACCCGTAGTGGAGGTTGCATGGCAAAGAAGGCTGCTATTGAGATTTCACTGCAGGTGCCTAGACTTGCCTCCTATGAACATACCCTTCAAGTAGTGCCCACTGGGCCAGATATAACAAACGTGAGATGAATTCAACAAGCTTTATAGAAGTTTAAAGGTTTTTAAAAATTTTTTTTAAATTTATTTTATTTTGAGATAGCGCAAGCAGGGGAGGGGGCAGAGAGAGGGAGAGAGAGAATCCGAAGTAGGCTCTGCACCATCAGTGCAGAACCAGATGCAGGGCTCGAACTCACAAAGTGTGAGTGAGATCATGACCTGAGCCAAGATCAAGAGTCAGATGCTTAACTGACTGCACCACCCAGGCAGTCCGCTTTATAGAAGTTTAAAGTGGAGTTCATTAAAACAGAACAAAACAAAAAACAAAACACAAAAGCACTAGACCAGAACTTAAAGTTTTCTTTACAGAGCTCATGTATGAATATTGGAGACAATTTAAACATATTTATTAACTCCAGTTTCATCTCTTTTCTACTTAAATTCCTTCATCATGGCAAGAATAATAATAACTTCAGTGTGAAGAAACATGTTAAAATCTATTACTGAGTTTTCAGAAGTATAAACCACTCCTATTCATTGAGGTAATTTAAGGATCTTATTTAAGGAGATATTTGGGGTCCGTATTAGTTCTAAATACATGATGTATATGCTAAATATAATGCCTGGTCTTCAGAGTCTGCACATGCCCTACCTGCACACCATACAGTAGGCTCTAGTCTGCAATTATTTTACAGCATCTTAATTAGAATGATCTGTTGAAAGCCTAGTCTTGGTTAATATTTATACAGATGTCTATGCTTAGCAGCCACCAGTTGTGAGCAAATGTCAACAAACCTTTGCTAAACCGTATGTATTATGGCCACTCATTTTCATGCACTCAAACCATTTTGCAGCAGCACTGTATGCATTATTTCTCTCTCTCTCTCTCCTATGCTTTGCTAATTTGAAATGAGTTCAGAGTCAGCCGTTTACACACTAAATCTCTTAATATATGATCTTGTAATAGAAAGAATGAAATAAGCTGACAAAGTATTATGAAGCAAGAATCAGCTATAAGCTTCTTTGATGACATGTTTAGGAACAGCTTCGCTTCAGTGCTGGTCAACTACTGTAAATACGGGCATCGACACAGGTGCAATTCTGAAGTTTGTTTGCAGGACAAACTTGTATTTGAAATTGGTGGGGTATGCTTGTTTGGAGACCCGGGAGTGAATGTCTGTGTATGAATGTTTCTGCTTCCCCAGCCGACAGCTGAGGCTCTGTCATAGCTGAACTACTTTAGTGGTGCTACCTGTAGCCACCAGCTGCTCTGGTTCTGGGTCTGCGATTCTTTTTTTTGGTCACCAGAAAATAAAAAAGTAAATTCTGTTCTATGTGCTTGTGTGTGCATATGTGTGCCAAGGTTCTTTCATTTTCAAATCTGAAACTGCGTGCTCACCTCATGTGAATGTGTTTGTGGGTTTGCTAGTGGCCGTTCATTTTTAGAAATAGTCTGCTCTGGGTCAGTTGAATACATTTCTTTGTCTGTTATAGGTATAGTATTTTTACCTCTTTCAGTATGCTCTTTCCCCCTATCACAGAAATTTGGGAAAGTCAAAATGAGGTAGATGCGTAGAAGAGACAGGGTAATGTCAGCAGCAGCTATTGGCGGTAAAAGGCTAAATAGCAAATACTTTGGTATTTTGCATTTAACTGTCATTTGATATATTACACAATGCAATGGAAATATAGACCCTGACCTTCTGAAGGTGACTTCCAACTTTGTGTGTGTGTGTGTGTGTGTGTGTGTGTGTGTGTACTTGTCTGTTAGGGATCATTCACTAACATTTGAATTAGTATTTTACATTTTTCCTTAAAATTATTTCCAATTATGGAAATTTGAATAGTGCCCTTTTCTTTGCCCTTTTATGAACCTTGTGTCCATTCTGAGCTCTTTTATGCTAGCTTTTAAATACAAATAGCTGTATCATAGAACATACCATCTTTATATTTCAGATTTTGAGATTTCTGAATTCTTATAATTATGTAATAATACACAAACTGTGGGAGGAATAATATACTACATATACTTAATCTCTATTTTTATGGTAGGGACAAAAATAGACCAGTTCATAGACGTTTTTAAGACATAAGAAAAAGTAATCTTAAAGAAACTCTAGACATTATTTTGCACTGTCTGCCAACTTTCAGAAATAGTCCTAGTGACTTATATCTCTTGGCATTCCTTTTAGCACAAAGCATAGCACCTTGCTGAAAACTAGTCAATGTTTAGAATATGAATGAATAAATGATTGGATGGATAGATGAATGAATCATGACTTTTGATCTTAGGAAAGAAGTGGCTTATGGCCTGTGAACAAACGGGATGGGAGTAGCTTCCTAGGGTCAACCGCTTTAATAGCACAAGATGACCAGGTGGCCATTCATTTCTCCCTCTGCATGTCCTAGATTAATAATTCCTAATTAGAGATCTTTGGTTTCTATTCAGTGAATTTCTGTTTTAAATTTCCTCACCCTTGTTGTGCAGGAAAAGTCTCCAATGACATCCAGCTGCTCTTTGCCTAGAATTTGAGTGCAGAAACAAATTACACGCTTAAAATGGATTAGAATGTTTCACCACACATTGGTCTGGGATGAATACCCTGCTAGGAGCAGACGGCTGTAATTAGAGTGTGCTCCTATGGCAGGGAATTTGATTAGAGATGAGAAAGTTATAAATTCTTCATGGGAAGAAATTGTCTGATAAAATTAAAAATTACCTGTATTTCATGGATATTCTCTCTGCTGATCTCACAGAGTTTCTAATGCTAAATCCTGTGACACAAAGTTCCATTGATAAACATGTGAAAACTAAATATATTAGCAGAAAAGCAATTAAAAATATTGTAAAATCTTAGATAAAAATAATTACAATGGTTAAAGATATATGCTGAGGAGCAGCTATTTCTTCTGCAGTTGTTTTGCATATAACCCTAGCACACATACACATATATAAAAGCACCTCCTTTTAAAATTTCTTTTTAAAATTATTTGGATGGGAACAACATAGGACAGTCACGAGAGAAGCTGGGAACACTTGGTCGTGGGAAATCATTTAAACATATTCCAACTTACAAGAGGGAAAAAATACCATACCTATGAAAGACAAAGAGATGTATTCTCTTTTAAAGATGTGTATTCTTCATATGCCTGCATGTGTCTCTGATCCTCCCCCTGCCCAAACTGTAGGCCTCCCAACCCCCTAAATCCAGCTTTGATATTACTGAAGAATTCAAGAGTTGAGGAAATTCTCCAGAATCTCCATATCATAGCTTCCCCTGCAATTGCAGGGATTATATGTGGAAGAAGAATCTCTATTAAACAGATACCCACAACATTTAAAGCAGATCAGGAAATCCTTTAAGAACAGTGGCACTTCAAGAATTTGGAGGAAGAAAACCCAGTAAAATGAAAACTTACAATTTCTCTCTGGGATTGAAGAATCCCACTTTTCATCAAGGGCTATGGGGAATTTGACATCTTTTAGAAGCCTATAAATAATGAATCCTACAAACATTAAATATAATTAAAGACTCAACAGACATAATACGCCAAAGAAAAATATACATTGGTGCCTAGTTCCAAATTGTAGCATCTTGACTCTTAATTGCTAACCCAGTGGTGGTGGTGGAATAGGGATAGAGTGTGTGTGGAGGGGGAGGTGTCCATCAAGGCCTGTGCTAGGCATCCATTGTTTGCATCCTATTACTTGACTGCTGTCAACTGCTACCCAGTTGATTCAGTTTTCATCCTATTAGTTGACTGCTGCCAACTGCTGACCACCTACTGTCTGTGTGAAATGGACAGTAGGTTCATTAATTCCATTTTTTATTTCCTTATCGCTCTTCATTAGAAAATTAGCTCTAGGGCAGTGATTCTTAAAGGGTGATTTTCATTCCTCTCCTTGGGTGCAGGGGTGGGCATTTGCCAATGTCTGAAGACTTTTTGTGTGTGTGTGTCACAGAGTATGGGTGTTTTGTGTGTGTGTGTGTGTGTGTGTGTGCTACTAGCATCTAGTGGTAGAGGCCAGGGATTCTGCTTAATATCCTACAATGCACAGAAAATCCTAAGGACAATGAATTATACAACACTTTATGTTAATAGTACCAAACACTGGGAAAAACTCTAGGCAAAAACAGCAAAAAATTCTGATTTTATATCCCTTTGCAGAAATTGTATCTCCTGCCAAGAGCATTTTTGTGTTTGTTTCAAGTTGGGTTCCTTGTGATGCATACTCTGAAATGGAAATGAGCAAACAAGGTGTCCATTAAGGGAATAATTTATGGATTAACATCTGCCGAAAGAAGGGAAAGAAGAGGACTGGACAGAGAAGTTGAGCTGAAATGAAGTTCCAGTGAAGGACTCAGCCAAACCCACCGAGAGCTCTGAAGTTGGGATGAACTTTCAGAGCTGCTCCAAGTGGTGAGAGGGCAGGTCTTTCACACCCTCTGTTGGTCACTCATTAGATGTGGGGTACCTAGGACAGAACCAAGACTTGAGTGAAGCAGTATTCTTGAGCTGAGGCAATCCCCAGCTTGTTGGAAGGGCCATCTTCCAACAGCACTTCCAACCACTGGGGAAATAGATTCTTCCTGAAACGGGGATATAGCTGGAGAATCCCAATACTCTCCACAGTTTCCTACAGAGTCCTATAGTGGAGCTCACAACTTAGACTTCTTATATACAGAGAGAGTCTTTATGTAGTTAAGATTCCAAGTTGCAGTTTTATAATGCTTTTAGACATTCCGTGTATTTCAAAATGGCATTATATCTTTAATTACACATCCACATACAAAATACTGCTCTTTTTTTGAAGGATTCAGGTATTTCAAAAATAATATTTTGAAATTAATTTCAAAGATAAATTATTAATTTATTAATAATTATTAATTTCAAGATAAATTATTAAGAAATAAAATATGAAGACAAAGAAAATTTAAAAGTATCCCCTAAAAAGGGGGGGCATCTGGGTACTCTATTGGGGGAGTATCTAACTCTTGATTTCAGCTCAGGTCATGATCCCACTGTTACGAGATCAAGCCCCGTGTTGAACTCCATGCTGAACCTGGAGCCTGCTTAAGATTCTCTCTCTCTGTCTGTCTTCCTCTGCCCCTCTCCTCTGCTCTCTCTTTCTACTTTATGTGAAACTGTGGTATATTTAAAAAAAATGAGTTTTGCAGTTTATTTCCAATATAATTAATTAGTGATTACTAATATCACCAGATTTTTAACTTCTTTTTTAATAAATCACATGTGATGTCATAGATACCTACTCTGACTTCCAGAGGCAAATACCATCTATTCATAATAAAACTTTGACTATTAATATATCACTCATATAAATAAATACTAAAACTTTGCTGGAAAAAGCTCTTCCTTAACAAGAAAAAATATAAAATAATACAATGCAATTCAGTTCAGTAAATATTTATTGATAAACTAAAATGCTCAAGGACACACTAAATATGTATCAATGAATAAAAGAGTGAGAAAGATACTGTTTTTAGTATGGGGACATTTACAATATAGCAGCATCATAAAAGGAGTACATAAAAGGTAATAAACATAATATGCCCTGGAAGCAGTATGAGTATTGTCTCTGGAGGCTTAGAGAGAGGACTCACTCTAGGTTGGCTTAGGGTGATCAGAAAGAGCTCCAAGGAGCTCAGATACAGGATTTTGACGTGTAAAAATGAATGACACATGATGTTATTTCAGGCAGAGGAAAGAACATAAACTTAAACAAAGATGAATGTATTTTTAGTAATGCTGGATCTGTAGAGAACTATCTTCTTTCCCACCATATGTATCTATTTAATAAAATGAAACCCAGAACAGGTAGTTTGGCAGTTTTAAGTATCTATAGTGAGAAAGCAATATTTCTTTAGATTAAAAGCTTCTTTTCTTCATCATTACAGGGTTGTGCTTCAATGAGTATTTGTATTTTCTTACATCCTTGTAAATGTTTTCCTTTATCATTATAGGGTTTTGCTTCAATGAGTATTTGTATTTACTAAAATGCTTGCAAATGTTCCATGATTAGATATGGAACCTCCACTGGGGAGGAATTTATAGAAGCATTTTTTTTCTTAACAAGTAAACAACTATCAGAACTCAGCCTCAAATATCTTCAGGAGTGGCCAGATCAGAACTGGTTGCAAACCAGGAAAACTTGAAGAGTCAGGAGAATGGCAAATGCTGCAATATGGATAAGAGTAAGAGTGGGGATTGGTTATTCAGAAAATCAATACAGAGCAGTAAGTTCCAAATAGTGTGTCTGAAAAGCAAACATTGGTCTATGGGGTAAATACATATGTGACATAAGCACTATTAGCTAAAAATACATGTCTAAATGCTGAGGATCCATTTAACAAGTTGCTGAAGGCTAATAGTTGGAAACTCAGCAATAGGAAGTAAGTTACATGAGGAGCACTAGTCCTAAGAACTCTGTCATTCGATGTAGAAGTCAAAAAGAAGAGCATTTTGTTAGTAGGGATGAAGAAGGTGTGTGTATGGGAAATAAAAGGCCAACCTACCAGCCACGTGTCCAGGAACAAGGCTGGAACATGGTGTTCAAGGAAACAAGGTATCAGGCAAAAATAAACAAACAAACAAACTGGTTTATCAGTAAAATGTGGTTTCAAGCATCTTATGGATCTAGGGTCAGCACTGTAGCAGGTGGGCTCCAAGAGGCCTCCAGTCTCTGCCTCCTGGTAGTCCTGCCCTGTTGTGGTCCTCTTCTCGTAAGTGTAGGTACAGACGCATGACTTGTTTCTAACCAATAGAATACAGTAAAAGTGGTGAGATGTTACTTCCATGATTATGTCACATGAAATCTTCACTTCTGTCTTACTGCACACCCTCTGTATTGACTCTTTCTTGCTGGGTCTGATAAAGTAAGCTGCCATATGAAGAGGCCCAAGTGGCAAGAAACAAAGAGCCAGCAAGGGCTTGAGGACCTCAGTCTGACAACCTGCCAGAAACTGGATCCTGCCAAAACCCATGTAAACTTGGCAGTGGACCTTTCTTTGGTAGAGCCTAACATTATATCCCAGCTCTAGACAACGCTGTGATTTCAGCCTTGTAAGAGATGCTAAAACAGAGAATGTAGTAAAAGAATATTTAGATTCCTGCCCATAGAAATCGTGGGATAATAAATGTATGTTGTTTTAAGCCACTAAGTCATGTTAATTTGTTATGCAATAGATCGCTAACATAGGCATTGAATTGTTGGTGAGGCTTAGTGAATATTAGGTCAAATGGCCTTGAAGTCACTGGTTGGTGAGAGGAGACAAACAGGGACAGGCAGCTGAGTGCATCTCTGTAGGATAAGTCACTCACTGTCAACTGTTGCAGGGACAGGATAGGACAATTCTCCACACCCTCTCCTCTCCCCTCTCCTTTTACTTGCTGGAATGACAACATTTTGTTGTGTATACTTTCTGGTTGCACGGCTATAAACCAATAAATGGGTACTATACAAAGATCTAGCTCTCTTTTAAACAAATATCAGATCCAGTTCCGCTGCTATTACATGGAAATAGAGTTTTAGGTTGAATCCAATTGTTGGAATCCAATTTTAATAGGTGGAACAAAAGCAGAATTTCAAAGTGATGTTCAGAAACATGTTCAGTGTTATTTTAGTGAATTAAAGAATAAACTCCATATGTTTGAAAGTCCTCATATTCTTGATTCCTATTTTATTTTGCCTCCTCTAATCTTTAGTGGAATCAATTATATTTTGTATAGATACTTAGAAGGGCAAGGTGAAAAATCTTAATCCCCAAGGATATTATATTTTAATAGCTTACTGGGGAATAAAGAAGGTAAAATGTTTTTGCTTTCTCTATAAAACAATCCTATACTTTAGGAATTGAACAGAAATGAGTTCATTAGATACAACCATGAGGGATGAAATCTAAATTATGTCTCTTGTTCTACCACTGATTCATTTTGGTGTACGCGTGTTTTCCACAGTGCTTTTAGAAATAAAACACTATACACACACACACACACACACACACACACACACACATATATGTATATATATATATATATGAAGTTTTTTGAAAAAACTTTTTAGTGTGTTGTGCCATGTTTGAATATTTATTTGAAAAAGATTGTAAGATTTAACAGAAGGAAAAAAAGGTCTAACAGAAGATCAACAATAACCATTTATACAGATTAGTTCCTTACTATGGAACGTTGTTTGTATTTTTCTATTTTAATCATTGTATTTTTCTAATTGTATTTCTAATTGTATTTTTCTAAAATTATATTTTTCTAATTTAATAATTATTTCTAGTTTGCCAATATTAAAAGCTAGTTTCTTTTGCTTAAAATTTAGTCACCAGAATGGAGCATCTGTCATGAAACAGGTGGTATAGAATAGCGAATACTGGGGCGCCTGGGTGGCGCAGTCGGTTGGGCGTCCGACTTCAGCCAGGTCACGATCTCGCGGTCCGTGAGTTCGAGCCCCGCGTCGGGCTCTGTGCTAACAGCTCAGAGCCTGGAGCCTGTTTCCGATTCTGTGTCTCCCTCTCTCTCTGCCCCTCCCCCGTTCATGCTCTGTCTCTCTCTGTCCCAAAAATAAATAAACGTTGAAAAAAAAATTAAAAAAAAAAAGAAGAATTGCGAATACTTAGAAATGCCTAATTAGATTTTTTGTTTTATTTATTTTTATAAATATTTTTCAGTTAAAAAATAAGTATTTTAATTACGTGTTTTAGTATGCTTTAACTTTTTACTGTATTAGAGCCTGCTTTTGTTTATATGAAACGGGCACATCCTACAGTATTGGGACACTTTTATATGGTTAGAGAACAGGAAAAAATAAAATGAAACTAGAAAACTTAAATTAAAAATTGCCACAAAATCAAATCAGAAGTCATTTTTCACATAAAATAAAAGGCCTTTTTCTCTGAAACAAATGAAATATGATAAGAAATCTATAGTGACAAATAGCTTCTTCCCAAAGTTTAGTGCAATTGGCATTCAATGTTTTTGGAAATTGGTTATAAACAACATTAAATAAAATGCTTCTGTGACTTAGGTTCTGGTAAAAACTATAAATGGAGCTTTGCAGAGAAAAATTCTTGTAGACAACTGGAGAAGCACAATTTTGAGATGGTATTTTCTTTAGAAGTCAAGCTAATATGTACACCTGAAAGTTTTAGATGGGAGGAAAAGAGGAAGAAGAAATAGCTAAACAAAAAATTGATGGAGCACCTGGGTGGCTCAGTAGGTTAAGTGTCTGACTTCGGCTCAGCTCTGCGTTGGGCTCTGGGCTGACAGCTCAGAGCCTGGAGCCTGCTTTGGATTCTGTGACTCCCTCTCTCTCTACCCCTCCTCCCCCCCTTTAAACAAAAATAAACATTGAAAAAAATTGTTAATTGTTATTAACAACAACAAAACAAAGTTCCCTCGGTTTTTAATGTGAATAAATGTTATTTAAACATGACTTAGCATTACTTGGGGGAATAATTTTACATAGGTTAAAGTTATACATGTTTTACCCACTCTTGTGTTTATCCATAGTTTATATGAAAATTTGTAGCCAAAAATAAGGATAATTATATATAATCTATAAACAATTATTATATATTATTATTTATAAACAAATTCAAAGGTAACAGATGACAAAAATTACTTATTTGTTAATTTATATGCACTTGATTCTCATTATTCATGGCAATTATGTTTCATAAAGTTGCCTTTAATACTGAATTAGCAAATGCTGTGTCATTGCCCCTTGGGGGACCATGTACACATATCTATATATCTTACGTAGATTGTATAGTCTTAAATTCAGAAACAACTCATCCTGGTATATTCTACTTAATGTTTCTCATTTCTGGAATGTTTTCTGTTCTGTTTTATAAAAGAGAAAATGAGGTCCCAAAATGTTAAGAGACTTGCCTGAGGCCCGTTCCAACAACAGGTGCCAGGGTAGGAATTCAAACCTTGGTCCAAGTGGCCCCAGAGCTAGAGAGATCTTGTTAAAATAGTAGATTATAGTTCAGTAGATTTAGGGTGAGGCCTGTAGTTCTCCATTTCTTACATGCTCTCACCTGATGCTGATGGTGCTGTACTGCTGGCCATACTTTGAATAATCTGAGCCTAGACTACTCCACCTGCTTCTTAAGGGTTTCTGTTCCATTAAGTGTTTCCCATAATAACCCTGAAGTGTTTCCTATAGCCGAGAAGTCCTCCCTAAAGTTCTTCCACAAGCACCTTTATAACTCCTACACAACACTACCCCCTTTTTTTTTTTTTTTTCAACGTTTTATTTATTTTTTGGGACAGAGAGAGACAGAGCATGAACGGGGGAGGGGCAGAGAGAGAGGGAGACACAGAATCGGAAACAGGCTCCAGGCTCCGAGCCATCAGCCCAGAGCCTGACGCGGGGCTCGAACTCACGGACCGCGAGATCATGACCTGGCTGAAGTCGGACGCTCAACCTACTGCGCCACCCAGGCGCCCCTACCCCTTTCTTACTTATAATATTAACTGTTAAACTGACTTCCCTAGTTATAAGTTTTTCACATACACCCTTTTATAGGGTTTTCCACATAAGCATTCATTCCTACACACTGTAATTTAGTGTTGTTTCTTTTCTTGAATTTCTAAATAAATAGTATTTATTAAATAAAATTACAGGATTACATCTCATATACCTGGCTTTTTTATTCAAAATTACCTTTGTGAGATTTATCTATATTATTATATGCATTCATTTTCTTTGCTGGATAATATTCCATTATAAAGATGTATCACTATGTATCTTTGTACTCTTGGTAGGCGACTGGCTTGCCTTTAGTCACCACCAATAATGCAGCAATAACCATTCTAGAGTGAAATTGTTGGGCTCTAGGATATGTGGGTTATATATCTTCCTCAATTTTAATATATAATGCCAAAATCTTTTACAAAGTGATTATGTCAATTTGCTGATACAACCTCAGTGTATGAGAGTTCCTGTTGCTCTATAATCTTACCAACACTTGCTGTTATCTATTATTAATTTTAGAACATCTGGAAGGTATATAAGTAGTATCTCCTATGGTTTCAATTTGCTGATTAAGAGGTTAAACACTTTAAAAATATGTTTATCATTTTTTATCATAAAAATACATCAATTACAACATCCTTTTCTATGAGACTTTGTTCAAGTTTTTTGCTTACTTTGTTCATCAGTTAATCTTTTTGTTTTATAAGAGTTCTTTATGTTGCTTATATGTATTGTAAGTATTTTCTGCCACCTGTGGCTGCTTTTTATCACTGTCTTACTGTTTTCTTTTGATAAGAGAAAGTCATTGAGTTTAATATAGTCCAATTGAGCAATATTTTATTTTAAGGTTACTGTTTTTTTGATCCTCTTAAAAAAGTGTTTCCCCATTTCAAAGTCATGAAGTATTATATTATCTTCTAGAAGCTTCATGAATTACTTTTCATTTTTAGCTTTACTTGGAATTAATTATTGTGTGTTATGAAGTCGGAGTCAAACTGAATATATTTTTCCATACAGATATCCAGTTGATCCAGCACCATTTTTTGAAAAGACTGCCTCTTCCATACTGATACTTTTGTTGTAAATCAAGTGTACATATAAGCATGGGTCTGTTAATGATCTTCGTATTGTATTTAATCTCTCTTTTGTCCTAGTGCCGATATAACAATGTCATAATTACTACTGTAGCTTTCTTTTGAGTTCTGGTATCGAGTAATTTCTCCCATCTTGCTGTTTGTATTCCACAGTGCCTTGACTATTTCTCTGTCATTCCATTCACATATACATTTTACTTTCTGTCAAAAAAAAAAAAAGGTGGGATATTTGTTAGATTGCAATGACTCCATCAATTCAGTATCTTTATCACTTTGATTCTTTCAGTCTATAAATATATTATATTTCTCTATTTATTTAGGTTTTCTTTAATTTGTTTCAGTAATATTTTGTTTTTCATATAGAGGTTTTATATATAATTTTTTAAATTTATTCCTAATTTTTAATCTTTCATAAATAGCATTTTTTTACTTTTGTTTTTGCCTTAGAAAATGTTTTTAATATTTATTTGTTATTTTGTAATAATATTTTAAAATTCTGGATATAAACAGTATTTTTATTTTATTTTATTTTTTTTTAATTTTTATTTATTTATTTTTTTAAAGAAAACAATTCTTCCAACGTTTATTTTATTTTTGGGACAGAGAGAGACAGAGCATGAACGGGGGAGGGGCAGAGAGAGAGGGAGACACAGAATCGGAAACAGGCTCCAGGCTCTGAGCCATCAGCCCAGAGCCTGACGCGGGGCTCGAACTCACGGACCGCGAGATCGTGACCTGGCTGAAGTCGGACGCTTAACCGACTGCACCACTCAGGCGCCCCTAAACAGTATTTTTAAATAATTTTCTCTTTATTGCCAATAAGTGGACTTTGTATCTAATATTACAATATTTACTAATTATTTCTAATAATTTATCAACTATGAAAAAATCAGATTTTTTTAAAAAGTTGATCAAAATCTATCATAATTAGCATCATTTAAGCTTATTATTCCATATTTAAGTTGCCTGTTCCTATTTATTTAAGTTCTGGCAGTTATAATAAAAGTACATAATTTGTATGACTATGACCTTTGTATTTAAGCATCTCCCTTAAGATAAGACAATTTGATCCCTTACTGGCTCCCCCTCAGAGAGGTAAAGGTCAGTAATGCCAATAAAAGCAATAAACACATTTTTACTCCTCTTAGCTGATTTCTCCATCAGGTAATTGAACATACAACAATAATAAATTGGGATATAAACACATCAATGTATTTTGTGACTCCGCAATAAAATATGGACCCAAAGAACCACTATGTGCAAGATTAAGAAGAAATTTGGCATGATTTAAAAGAGATTGTAGGAGAATAAACATAACAGAGTACTCAAATCTTAAGTATGTAACTTCATGATTTTTTAAATAAATTTTAATATGTAATATATACTTAAAATATATATCATTTAAATTCAATCAACTTAACTTGTATATATAAAATACATTGTATATATAAACATTTATATATTTATGTTTATATATTATTTTATGCACAATATGATATTATTTATGTTACAAATAACATATATATGGATATATATAAATGGATATACACTGGTTATATATAAATATATATATATATATATATATATATATATATATTTAAATGTGGCCTCAACATAGATTGAAATAAAGAATATTTACAAGATTACAAAAGTTTTTCTTTTGTCTCTCCACCATTAATACCAATTGCATTCTCCAGAGAAAATCATTATTCTAAATTCTGTTTCTGTAAATTAATTTTTCTTGTTTTTGAACTTCATATAAATGGAATTATACAGGATGTAGTACTTTGTGTTTGATTTCTTTAGCTTTTCATTTCATTTGTGCAATTCATCCTTGTTGCAAATGCAAGTAGTATTTTTAAGTGCTCTGTAATGTTCTACTTTATGAAAAGACCACAGTCTATCCATTCTACTCTTGACAGACACTTTGGTTGTTTCTAAATTCGGATTATTGTGAACAATTCTGCTACAAAAATTCACATATTTTTGGTAGACTAGATATATACCCTTACTTTTCCTATGTGTATGCTTAGGAGTGTTCGGTCATAGGTTTGATGCATGTTTAGCTTCGATAAATAGGGGAGTAACATTTTAAATTAATACAGTGAAACAATAATTCTCCAATTCTGAGAGATAAAAAGGCTCATTTATAAGAATGGGGCTAAAAATAGTTGGAGTCATTGCAGAAGGGATTATAGATGGGGTGCCTGGGTGGCTTAGTCAGTTGTGTCCAAAACCCTTGATTTTGGCTGTGACAGAATTTGGCTTTGACAGCACAGAGCCTGCTTTGGATTCTCTCTCTTCTTGTCTCTCTGCTCCTTCCCCACTCATGCTTTTCTCTCTCTCTCTCCCTGTCTCTCTAAACAAATAAATGAACTTTAAAAAAATAAAAAGGGATTTGTAGATGAAGAATTGACTAAACAGTTTGGCAAGTGTCAGAAACCAGCAAATAAGCTTTAAGCATTCTAATCAAAAAAGCTTCCACCTGGCTTTCCTCTGACTTGTGTTTCACCTGATAAGTAATATAAAAAGATGGAAACCTAACCTGCCAAAGCTTAGGGTAAACACTATTGAGGTGCTTGAGTGTCACATTGTTTTCATGAAGTGATAGTTTTGTCATCCCCATTCTAATTATTCTCATGTCTTATTACTTTGGATAGAGACTTTACTCAGTGTTGAACAGTAGCATAAGACAGTCTCTTTCAATGAGAGATAAAATATCAGTTAAAAAAAAAAAATGACCTTAAGCCAGTAGTGCCTAAAATATAATGTGAACTCCCTGAAGTAAATAAATAACATTACAATAAATAACATACTGGCATCTTTTCATTTAGAAAGCTATTTTTAGGATAGGAATTGGAATCATTATGTGATATGTTACAAGGAAATGTCTGCAGTTTGGAAGTAGCTTCATGATTTTAGAGTGATGTGTATTTATAGAACTCATTAAGAGTTTCAAATTAAGCTGAATACCCTTAGTTCAATAGACCTGACAAATACCTGACAATTCCGGGGGGCAGAGTTTGCTTGTAGAGAGGTAAGATTTACTGATGAATCAATAAGCCAGAAGGATTATATTAAACTGTGACTGGAAGGTTTGTTTGTTTGTTTGTTTAACTAATCTTTACACCCAGCATAGGACCTAAACACAACCCTGAGATCGAGAGTGACATACTAGACCAATTGAACCAGCCAGGCACCCCGTGACTGGAAAGTTTTGTCTTGGATTCTGCTCTCACAACAATGTATGTAACTGTGTCTGGAAGCATAAGGTCTGAAGAAGTATCATAGTATATGTTTGGATAAAGATATAATGAGACAGTATTTTCTCTTGAATGGTATTTCAAATGAAATAAATTTGAGTAAATCAATAGTAATTTTAGTATACTTCTGTTATTTACATTGATATTTACATGTCTCCACTTCTAGATGTGAGTTTTTAAGAGCTGGTTCTTAATACTGCATCCTTAGAACCAAACACAGTGTCTACCTAACACATACAAACCCTCTAGTATGTTTTAGATCAGTGGTTTTCAACCAAAGGCAACTTTACAGTGAGGGGTCATTTGGCAATGTCTGGAGATACCTTTTCTGTGTCATAATTGGTGGGAACATAGAGGTTAGGGATGCTGCTGAACATCCTGCAATGCACAGGATGGCCCTCACAACAAAGAATGATCAGGACCAAAATGTTAATAGTGTCGAGGTTGAGAAATTGTTTTATATGAATGAATAAATTCATTGTTGGTAAGTGAGCCCTTTAATGTGAAATAACCTGTTTGGTATAAATTGTTTACACCACACATTTTTGCTGTTAAAATTTAGTCCTGATAATCAGCTAGGAAATGTTTGACTTTTTTACTCACATGTTTTTGAAAAGGAGTTTAACTTGATGCTTGGGATTTACTTATATAATTTTTTTATAGAATTTAAAGTACAATTAAACTGTTATCTATTTGAATTGAATAATGGCTTATAATTTCACTTGCATCTAATCCTGGGTCCTCGTGCTGAATCATGCATATATTATTTGTTTTGAAATAATAATTTAAAACAAAAATTCCACAGAGCTTATCTTTTAGAGCATCACTGGAATCTGTACTATAGTAGTATAGTAGTATCTTTATTGATTAAAATAAAATATAATGTAGAGTGAAAAAAAAACCTCATGAAAACTCATGAGGGAAACTCATGGCCTTAGACATCTTTTCACACATAATGGGCTATATGAAATGATAATAGTTGCCATTTAAACTTCAAATAAAAGCAGCCTTGGATTTGATTTTTATCGTTTCCATTTTTATCTACTATATAAATCTGACAAGTTGATTGTTGCCAGTGATGTCTAAATTAGAAGGAAGATACCACTGCACATGTGATTGGAGAGCTGAATAACAGTGTTCTTTCTTCTTGGAAAATGTGCCCAGCAAGATTTTACCATCAAACATCTCTACTATCACCCAAAAGAGTAGAAAACAATGAAGATGTGCTCAAGGTAAAGGTGATGGTGCTTCATTTTTTTTCATTATTTTTGGCCAATGAAAATGAAAGTATGTAATGAATTTTGTCATAATGCACACAGATTACCTGTTGGACTCATCCAGAACATCTAGAATGTGTTTTGGCATCCAGATTAAGAACACAAACGTCCAAGAAGGATGAATTCTCCATATGTTGAGCAGAACACTGTGCACCCGTAACCAATGACAGGGGAGAACTCAAACTACAGGGAGGGTAGCAGAGATCATCACAATACCAGCCTCTAGGGAAAGAAGTTCAAACTGTTCTGCCCACTACATCTTGGTATTAGATGGGCCAAGGAATATACAACACAGTCAAGCACAGAATGGGACAGCACTTTTACTCAGAGAAGATATAGAACAAGATCAGCTCCATAATGTGTGTAGGGACCCTCATGGCTAGTGAGTACCTCTGGCAGCTGACACAGGGCAGTTGGCTCATGCACAGTCCTCTTGTGCTGCAGTAGAAGGACCCTGAGTCCTCCTGTCTGGAGTGTATATTTCTGAAAGCTGTGGGTGTTCTTCAGAGCCTCTGATGCAGAGCAAAGGAACACTCACTGACCCTAATCAGGGAAAGATATTTCCACAGAAGGAGATTAACCAGTTGCAGGCTGTGTGGGTAGTTAATATATAGTGTAATAATGATTTAAGGAATAGAATTTAGTGATTCATCACTTACATATAACACCCAGTGCTCATCCCAAGTGCCCTCCTTAATGTCCTTTGCCCATTTATCCCGTCCCCCACCCAACACCCTACCAGCAACCCTCAGTTTGTTCTCTGTATTTAAGAGTCTCTTATGGTCTGTCTCCCCCTCTGTTTTTATCTATTTTTGGTTCCCTTCCCTTATGCTCACCTGTTTTGTTTCTTAAATTCTACGTATGAGTGAAATCATACGATATTTGTTTTTCTCTGACTGGCATATTTTGCTTAGCATGATACACTCTAGTTCCATCCATGTTGTTGCAAATGGCAAGATACCATTCTTTTTGATCACCAAGTAATATTCCATTATGAATATATATCACATCTTCTTTATCCACTCATCTGTTGATGGACATTTGGGGTCTTTCCATACTTTAGCTATTGTTGATAGTGCTGCTATAAACATTAGGGTGCATGTGCCCTTTCGATTCAGCATTATTCTATCCTTTGGATAAGTACCTAGTAGTTTAATTGCTGGGTCGTGGGGTAGTTCAATTTTAATTTTTTGAGGAAGCTCCATACTGTTTTCCAGAGTGGCTACACCAGTTTTCATTCCCACCAACAATGCAAAAGGGTTCCTTTTTCTCCACATTCTCACCAACATCCGTTGTCTCTTGAGTTGTTAATTTTAGCCATCTGACAGGTGTGAGGTGGTATCTCCTGGTGGTTTTGATTTGTATTTCCCTGATGGTGAGTGATGTTGAGCATCTTTTCATGTGTGTCTGTTAGCCATCTGGATGTCTTCTTTGGAAAAGTGTCTGTTCATGTCTTTTACCCATTTCTTCACTGGATTATGTGTTTTTTGGGTGTTGAGTTTGATAAGTGCTTTATAGATTTTGGATACTAACTCTTTATTTGATAGGTCCTCTGCAGATATCTTCTCCCATTCCATTGGTTGCCTTTTAGTTTTGCTGATAGTTTCCTTCACTGTGCAGGAGCTTTTTATCTTGATGAGGTCCCAATATTTATTTTTGCTTTTGTTTCCCTTTCCTAAGGAGACCTATCATTCAGAAGTTGCTGCAGCTGAGATCAAAGAGATTGTTGTCTGTTTTCTTGTCTAGGATTTGATGGCTTCCTGTCTTATGTTTAGGTCTTTCATCCATTTTGAGTTTATTTTTGTGTATGGTGTAAGAAAGTGGTCCAGGTTCATTCTTCTGCATGTCGCTGTCCAGTTTTCCCAGCACCACTTGCTGAAGAGACTGTCTTTATTCCATTGGATTTTCTTTCCTGCTTTGTCAAAGATTAGTTGGCCATACGTTTGTGGGTCCATTTCTGGGTTCTCTAGTCTGTTCCATTGATCTGTATGTCTGTTTTTATGCCAGTACCGTACTGTCTTGATGATTATAGCTTTGTAATGTAGCTTGAAGTCTGAAATTGTGATGCCTCCAGATTTGGTTTTCTTTTGATTCTTTATCTCTTGATAAAAAAATATCCCAGCTCCAAGGCTCATTCTTATGTGACTCAGTGGAGGCTGAAAGACTACATGCCTGTGACTCCCTTTCCCAACATAAACACACTAAGCAACCCCAAGCACAAAGTCAGAAATTCCTCTCAAATAAATGATGTACATCTTGAGAAAAAAACCAGAACAAAACAAAACTACATTCTACTTATGCAGTCTCTACAATACGTCATATTGAATTTACTTGGTTCACAAAATTGATGTCATAAACAAAGCTATGAATATAGAAAAATCTGGAATTTAATGGTAAACTTGACTTAATTTTTAAGCATGAATAGAATAAACTACTAAACTATATGCATAGTCTCATTACCTATAGAACAAGGAAGGCATTTGCTAGGACTTGTAAAATAACCATCACATCTTTAAGTAGCAAGATGGCGACAATTACTGTATCTCCTGATGCCCACTGCTGGCAGCATCCTTGAGTGCACCATGATTGGATATACTGTAAGGCTTGAGCCCAAGGAGAATTACATTGTGAAAATCTTGTGGTGTAGGAAATAAGTTCAGAAAACAGTGTTACATTTTCTTTATTATGTACATTGCATTTGAAAATGTATTTGGTGTACTTATTGCTACATAAACCTGGACATCTCAGCAATCTCATTAAATCTACCAAACCTCTCTCAATCTCCAAAGGGAAGAAGCAGATGTATTTATTGTTTCTTTCTGATAATTCACATTGAAGATCTAAGAAGAAAGTTGGAAACATTTTAGAAGGTGCTTCTTTTCTTCTGAATAATTCTTTCAGCTTTGTAATCTATAGAAGTAAAGTCTTTGAGATGTTTATCCATAAACTACTTTAGGTTCATAATTTAATTTGAGGGCAACATAAGATAACATGACACATTACAGCCTGATAGACAAAGTGAAATCACACCTATGTGTATTATGTAACCAGAATGAGACATAAAAGATATCCTAGCTTGTGTCAAGAAAACAGATGTGAAAACAGAATTTAAGAAAAGATCTTTACTGAAGGTAATTAGCTAAAAATTGATGCTTTTACCCTCTATACTGCATGTTGTTGAATGTACTAGATTCCAGATAAAAGATCCATAGATCTTTGTAGATTTGTGGATTATTGTGTCCAACAATTCCTCTTTCTGTATCAAAGAATAGAAAAACCTATCACTGGCTTCATCAGGGTCACCAACAATGCAATCCTACTAGATAGCATTTCACTTGGGTGATGCTGCATGGTCTCCAGCCTGGTCCAGTTCCCAAACCTACATTCTTCCCATATAAGACATTGCATCTGAGTTTACCAGACAAGATGCACAGTTCTCCTTGCTGGCAGCTATTACTCCAATTACAAACCCCTGGAATAAAAACAAACAGAAGATAACCTACATGAAGTTTTGTTAAGCCTGTTCATTTGCTTGCAAATTTCCCCCCATATTTCTTTTTATCTATCTATCTATCTATCTATTTATTTTAATATTTTATTTATTTTTGAGACAGAGAGAGACAGAGCATGAGCAGGTGAGGGGCAGAGAGAGAGAGCGAGACACAGAATCTGAAGTGGGCTCCGGGCTCTGAGATGTCAGTACAGAGCCTGATGCAGGGCTCGAACTCACAAACCATGAGATCATGACCTGAGCCAAAGTCGGATGCTCAACCGACTGAGCCACCCAGGCGCCTCCCCCCCCCCCCCAAATATTTCTTTAGTATATAAAATGCAAACAATGTTCTGGATCTGCAACTTTGCAGAATCATTTTCCCTATGAAACTCACAGTATTTCTGAGGTGCTAAAGGAAATATTAGAAAAAAGAATTAGCTCTTCTAAAGGTACGCAGCTGAAATATGCGATGTGAGTTTGGAACTACTCCACGAAGTGCGTAATTATTTACATATGACAAGTTTGCTGATCACACCCAGGAGCAGACAAGACATGGCATTGTTTTCTTACAGCTTCCTCAGTGGTCTGTGTGCCTGGATAAAAAGCAAATGCTAAACAAAGAGATAATATTTCACTATAATCAATTGGGTAACTACCTTTGTAAAGTCTAGATGTGAGATAATACATCAAACTTTCCTCGAAAGTGTTTTTAAGGAAACTTGTACTTGTTTTTGCTGTTCTATTTTCATTCAAATAAAATATAAAAGTTAGAGCAATGTATACTGTTAAAATGATTGCTGTAATGCTATTTTTTTTTCAACGTTTATATTTATTTTTGGGACAGAGAGAGACAGAGCATGAACGGGGGAGGGGCAGAGAGAGAGGGAGACACAGAATCGGAAACAGGCTCCAGGCTCTGAGCCATCAGCCCAGAGCCCGACGCGGGGCTCGAACTCACGGACCGCGAGATCGTGACCTGGCTGAAGTCGGACGCTTAACCGACTGCGCCACCCAGGCGCCCCTGTAATGCTATTTTTAGACAGAAGAGGAAATGCCATGATTATTATAAAAAGGTACATTGGCTAAAATGGAGATTCACCCCCCTCCCACACACATATATTACTGTAAAGATATTTAATTACCGCAGTCTCCCTCAAAACTTTGTCTCTATCACTTTGTTTTTGGTAAATGCAGTGGATATTATTATTTGATCACAATTCTACTGTAGATGTGTTATGAGCCATGAAAATTTCAAGACACATTACTAGAAATGTTGGCTACCTTGCTGCAATCACTATTAGATGCTTTTGATTAATCTGTAAATAAGTGAATTTATTGTTTAGGAAAAGTTTTGGTTTTGGAGTCAATAGAGCTGAGCTGGAATATGTGCAGCTCCACTTACTATGTAAACGAGGTTCTTAATGGGGTTGGAGAAAATGAACACAAAGTGCTTAGCACAGCAGTTGATAGGTAAATGGTAGGAATAATTACGAACCCACTTTGTACACCAGTCCATTCTTATCCAGCACATAAGATGCTTCATTAGAATGATATACCATAAGAAAGTGCCGTCTTGTAATCAATCCTTGTTTCATCCATTCTCACAGTGTCTTTTTTTTTTTTTTTAATTTTTTTTTTTCAACGTTTATTTATTTTTGGGACAGAGAGAGACAGAGCATGAACGGGGGAGGGGCAGAGAGAGAGGGAGACACAGAATCTGAAACAGGCTCCAGGCTCTGAGCCATCAGCCCAGAGCCTGACGCGGGGCTCGAACTCACGGACCGCGAGATCGTGACCTGGCTGAAGTCGGACGCTTAACCGACTGCGCCACCCAGGCGCCCCTCTCACAGTGTCTTTAACAAAGGCCCTAAACTATGTTTTGTGGAAAAACATTTTTGGCTTTCATGACGCAGACAAAAATATGAAGGAAAGTCCCCCTTATAACCTTTATTTCTCTTTGTAAATCATAATAGATCTATCATCCATCGATCTAAAACAATCATCTTGAATATAATTATAATTGAAGCAGTATCATTAATGGTGTAATTGGTTATATTTTACATATAATTGAAACAGAAATACCTTTTACTTCTTCAAACGTTACTTATTTTTCAAGTTATAAAAAAATGCTACAAATTGGTCCAAATGCTACAATTGGTCCAAATCCTCAAAATATTTAGTCAGCAAACAAGTTGTTTCTATGTATCAGTGCAGGATATTTTGTTGTTTCTGGGAAATGCAAACGAAATGATATATTCATCTTATTCTCTGCAAGTTTTACAGTCTACTGGAAAGATAAGGCATGCAAATAATTAACTTTGTTTTATTCTCTTTTTAAAAAAGTTTTTATTTATTTATTGAGAGAGATAGAGAGTGGGGGAGGGGCAGAGAGAGAGGGAGAGAGAGAATCTCAAGCAGGTTCTGCTTAGTGTGGAGTCCCATGCAGGGCTCTATCTCATGACTATGAGATAGTGACTTGAGCCAATATCAAGTCAGATGCACAACCAACTGAGCCACTCAGGCCCCCCTCAAATTTAATACAAAGCATGAGTCAGGAAATAATGAATAATGAACATGTGTGTATGTGTGTGTGTGCACGTGTGAAAATTTAAATGTGTAGGTACGTTGATTCATGGGGATCCAGTGGATTAGGGAGCATGCAAGGGGGATAATCCTATGGAAACATATGCATGTATGACGCCATGAGGGACTCAGGTTGGTTGACAAAGGAGGGGAATGATTTTGAGTACATCATAGATTGTACTACTCACTTTTTCCTTATGTGTAAACGTCTTATACTTAGGCTCATTCTAGAAAAAGGCACCAAAATAAAAGAATAAATTTAAAATAATGCATGTGTTAATCATATGTTTTTTCCAGAACAGACAGTGCAGGTCTGCTTTGCTTAAATTTTTTGTAAAGTGATTTATCTTAGTATACAAGTAATGACTACTGCAAAATTAAGAAACCACAAAAAAATAAGAAAACCTAGAACTCGATTACTTCAGCACCCAGAAATAATCACTTCTGTGTTACTTTCGGATAAATTTTGAGGCATCGAGTGTATTTACACTATTTTTTGTTTGTTTTATAAAAAAAAAAGGTCACATTATATGTAATTTATGTAGACTATTTTTTATCTGTTAACATATCAAACTCTATTTCTTCACTGAAATGGGTTATGTGCGGCTCTTTGCACATTTTTTCTGCTTGCTTTAGGATACGTTTCTTGAATTTTTGGGTCAAAGGAGGCATATTTAAAATTTCTATAAATATATCCCAATCTAGAAAGGTTGTACCAATTTATACTTGCAGTGAGTTTGCAAAGTATATTTGAGAATTCTCATTTCCCTTAGTGTATGGAGAAATGAGCACTTGCACACAGATTATAGATTTTTAAGAATTTTATTTATTCATTCATTCATTCATTCATTCACTTAGAGAGCACGCAAGAGCAGGGAAGGGGCAGAGAGAGAGGGAGAGAGAGAATCCCAAACAGGCTCCACTCTCAGCATGGAGCCTAATGCAGGGCTTGATCCTAGGACTGTGGGATCATGACCTGAGACAAAACCAAGAGTCAGATGCTCAAATGACTGAGCCTCACAGGCACCTCAGATTTTTTTAAAAATCAGTTTTTAACTTTTTTTCATTTTGATAGAGACACATAGCGTTTTATTAATTTACACTTAACCAAAAGGCTGAGAAGCGATAGCATTTTATTAATTTAAAATTAGTTTTTAAATTCTTAATGTATTTGAATATTTTAAAATATATTTTGTTTTTTAAATGCAAATTGGCACTTCCGTTTTCTCACTTTAGCGATTGTTTTTCATGAATCTATTTGGCTTAACATATTGATTAGTTTTAAGAGCTCTTTATAAACTTGAGATAATAACCCACTGTTACATTTCATAATTTTTTGTTTATTCTTTGTGAATTTTCTTCTCCTGTCCTGCAAAGAATCTGAAATTTGTTTACTATCCTATATACAAATCCAGTAGTCACAGGACTGTTTATTGAGAGGCCACCCCTTCGACACTAATTATAATATCATATCTGCTACACAACAAGTTTCCAAAATTACTTGAGTCTGTTTATGGGCTCTTTATGCAGTTACATGGTTGTATTTGTTCATCCTGACACCGGTAACAACTATATTACTTTCTGACTCTTTAGTAGCGCAAATCCTCCTATCTTGTTTTTCAAAATTGCCTCAGCTTTTTTTCCTAATTTTATTTATTTATTTTGACAGAGAGAGAGAGAGAGAGAGAGAGAGAGAGAGAGAGAGAGAGAACGAACCCCAGTCAGGCCCTGCACTGCCAGCACAGAGCCCAACACAGAGCTTGATGTCATGAACCATGAGATCATGACCTGAACCGAAATTAAGAGTCAGATGCTTAACTGACTGAGCCACCCAGGTGTCTGTCTCAGCTATTTTTGACCACTTCCTCTTCCAAATAAATTTTAAGATTCCCTATTGGGATTTTATTAAAATTATATTGCAATTACAGATTGCTTTGGGGCAAACTGACATCAACAATATTGATTCTTCCCAATCACTGACAATACATATTTTCTTAAATAGTCAGTTTTTTTTTTTCTTGAAAACATTTAAAAAGTGATCTCTGCATACTTTTGCACATTTGTTATATTTCTTTTAGGTCTTATAGGTTTGGTAGCTTCTGTGAATATGATTTTTTTTTGTCTACTTAAATTTCTGAGTGGTTTGTAGTGGCATGCTAGGGCTGACACCACCTTGCAAAGGCAATTGTGTTCCTCTCTTCCCAGTCCTCCTTCAGTGACACCACACTGGCAGTTTGATATCAGCTATGGTGGGAGTAATTACACCATGGAAATCAGCAGACACTACACATCAGGTTAATCTTTCTTTTTTCCTTTCCTCTCCTCTGCTCCCTTCCCTTCTATCTCTTCCCTTCCTCCCTTCCTTCTTTTTCCTTCCTTAAATATCAGCATATAGCTGGCTGTAGATACTTAGTAGAAATAATAGATTTTGGGGGCGCCTGAGTGGCTTGGTTGGTTAAGCATCCAACTCTTGGTTTCAGCTCAGGTCATGATCTCCCGGTTCGTGAATTCAAGCCTCATGTAGGGCTCCACGCTGACAATGAGGAGCCTGCTTCAGATGCTCTCCCCTGCCCCCGCCCCTCCCCTGCTTGTGCTCTCTCTCTCTCTCTCTCTCAAAATAAACTTAGGAAAAAAGAAATAGTATGATTTTTATAATGCTAATCTTGAATCTAACAACAATTTTAAATCTCTTATTAGTTTCTATTCGACTGTAGATTACCTTGGATTTTATACATGGACATCAAATAAACTGCAAACACCAGTTTTATGCCTTTTTTCTCAATTCATATATATATATATATATATATATATATATATATATATATATATATATTTCATTTTTGTTGTTTAGAACCTCTAGTACAATTCTGGATAAAAATGATGAAAGCGGGCATGTTTGTCTCACGCCTCAGAAGTTCAATGAAACTGCTTCTGAAGTTTTACCATTAAGTGTCACGTTTGTCATGAGTTTTTGTTAGCTAGCCGTTACTGCCTATGACTTCCATGTGGCCAAAACCAGAGGCAAATGCTCGGTTTTCATTTTATGTGGCCAATCAGGCACGTGGAGCACAGCTGACCTCTTCACAGAGCCCTTTGACTTTGGAACATCAGACCCCTGTTTTTCTTTCTACCTCTCTAGCTGTTCTCACTCTCCTTGCTGGTTCTTTTTCATCTCCCTGATTTTGAATGTTGGGGTTCTGGAAATAAGTTATCGAATTTCTTCTCTCTTCTAATTACACACTCACTTATGACTTCAAATACAGTTGGCCCTTGCAAAACACAGGTATTAATGGCACCAGTCTCTTGCCCCTATAGTCAGAAATCAACATGTAACATTTCACTGCCCCCAAACTTAACTACCAATAGCCAACTGTTGACCGGAAATCTTACAGATAACATAAACAGCCAATTAGCACATATTTGTAACTAATATGTATTATGTAGTGTATCCTTACAATAAAGTAAGCTACAGAAAAATATTAAGAACATCATAAAGAATAGAAAATACATTTACCGTTCTGTATTGTATTTATCGAAAAAAAAATGCACGTATAAGTGGGCCCATGCTGTTGAAACCCCATGTTGTTCAAAGTTCATCTGTACAATTTTTTGATGGGGTCTAATTTATGTCTCTAGTTTGTTCAGCTCTTCTGAAGTTCAAGTTTGCTTGTCTAACTGCCTACTCGCCACCTCTACTGAAATGTCCAATGTGTATTTCCAAGTGAACACCTGATATTTGCTGCCCCTGCACGACCAGACTTGCTCTGCCTGCATCTTTCACTTTACTGAGGCCAAAACCTTTGGCATCCGCTTCCTTACACTGCACAGTTAGCTTGCCGGTAAATCAAGGCAGTTCTATAAATTTATATAAATGTTTACAAAATAACTTTCTACCACCTTCACTGCTGCTATCCTTGTCTAAAGCACCATCCTTTTTCCCTCTAGCTTTTCTTTGTTAGTCTCCTAATTGGTCTCCCTGTGTTTCTCCTTCTATTTCAGAGCATTTCCTAAGAGCAGCCGGAACAGTCTTTGTCATACAGAGAAATCATATGATGGATCAAATAGACTCTCCTCTGTTTAAACTTCTCCAAAGGCTTCCCATCTCTTCCATCTCACTGTAATGTCCGGGGCTCCTGGTGGTTTTCTGCCATCCTTGTCTCTCTGATCTTATCTCCTACCACTCTCCTCACTCCACCCACACAGGACTTCTTCCTCATCTGACAGGCCAGACGGGCCCCTCCCTCTGGATTTGGCACTTGCCATGTTCTCTGGCTGGAGTGCCCTTCCCCAGATAGATGGAAGGGTACCTCCTTACTTTCTCCCATGTTTACTCAAATGCCATTTTTCAGTGAGTCCCGCCCTACTCCCCCAATCTAAAGATTTAACCTACCCCTTCTCCCATGATGCTCATCATCTCTTTTCCCTGCATTAATTTCTTTCTCATTGGAGATAGTCATGATCTAACTAACTTCCTTTTTATTTTGCATAATTATTATTGTGTTCCCTTTCCTCCCCATTAGTATACAAACTACAGTCAGGTGGAGGGTTATTTTTTTAAATGTTTTTTTAAAAAAAAATTTTTTTTTCAACGTTTATTTATTTTTGGGACATAGAGAAACAGAGCGTGAACGGGGGAGGGGCAGAGAGAGAGGGAGACACAGAATCGGAAACAGGCTCCAGGCTCTGAGCCATCAGCCCAGAGCCCGACGCGGGGCTCGAACTCCCGGACTGCGAGATCGTGACCTGGCTGAAGTCGGACGCTTAACCGACTGCGCCACCCAGGCGCCCCATTAAATCTGTTTTTGTTTCTTTTAATCTTGCCAAGGCCTAGCAAAGTACTTATCACATAAAAGGTACTTCATAAATATTTGTTGAGTAAATGACTAGATCATATTAAGTAAATACATTGGTTTCCTTTTTGCTGTTGTAGCAAATTAACACAAACTTATTGGCCTAAAACAATGCAAATTTCCTTTTTTTACTGTCATGGAGACCAGACTCCGAAATCAGTTTCCCTGGGCTACACAGAAGGTGTTAATAGTGCTGGTTTCTTCTGGGGTTTTGAAGGGTGAATCTTGTTTCCTTGCCTTTTTCAACTTCTAGTGGCTGCCACTGCTCCCTGGTTTATGTTTCTGTGTCCACATCCAAAGCACATCATTCTGATGTCTGCCTCTATCACCACCTCTGTCTCTGATTCCTTCTCCTTCCCTGGACCCACCTGGATAATTCAAGCTACTCTTCCTATCTCAAGATCCTTACCTTAATCACATTGGCAAGGTCCATTTTGCTGTATAAGGTGACACAGGTTCCAGGTGTTAGGATGTGGACATCTATGGGGGGGGGGGGCATTATTCAGCCTATTAGAGTAGGGAAACTCCCTTATATTTCAATTATGCTGGTTTAAAAACCAAATTATGAATGTCTTGATTTTATTGAATACTTCTGTATCTGTTGATATAGTAATTTATATATTTGTCCTTCTGTAATGTCTTTAAAAATTTTTTTTATCATAGTAAAAAAGTCATAACATAAGATTTACCATTTTAACCATTTCTTTTTAAAAAAATTTTAATGTTTATTTTTGAGAGACAGAGACAGAGTGCAAGTGGGGGTGGGGTAGAGAGAGAGGGGGACACAGAATCTGAAGCAGGCTCCAGGCTCCAAGCTGTCAGCACAGAGCCAGATGTGGGGCTTGAACTCATGAACTGTGAGATTATGACCTGAGATTAATTAAATTGGATGCTTAATGGACTGAGCCACTCAGGCACTCCTCATTTTAACCATTTTTAAGTGCACAGTTCAGGAGTGTCAACTATAGTTACATTGTTACACAACCAATCTCCAGAACCCTTTTGTCTTGCAAAACTAAAACTCTATCCATTCAACAACATTCCCTACTTCTCCTCCTCTGCACACCTGGCCACTGCCAGTGTGCTTTCTTTACATTGTATATGACATTGAGAGATTTTTCTCTTGAACCAGCTTTTCATTTCTAGGCAAAATATGCTACTTGAGTGTCATGTATTATCATTTTTTAATGCAATACAATTTGCACATATTTTATTTAGAATTTTTTCATTTACATTCTAGTTGGACAAAATTTTCTTTTACTATTCTTTTTAAATCAGTTATATATTTTTTCAGTTTTATTGGGGTATAATTGACACAATTGTAGTGTATTTAAAGTATACAAAATGATTAGATACATATACAATGTGGAGGGATTCCCACAATTGAGTTAACTTATCTATCACCTCACAGATTTAGCTTTTCTTTATTTTTCTTTTATTGTTCTTGTCAGACTTACACTCCCCTTACAAATTAAGGTTAATTTTGTCTCACACAATGAGATGGGCAATTTCCCCTGTTTTCTTCTCTGAAAAAGTTTGTATAAAATAGAAATTATTGGGGCGCCTGGGTGGCTCAGTCGGTTAAGCGTATGACTTTGGCTCAGGTCATGATCTCACTGTGAGTTCAGGCTCTGCATCGGGTCTGTGCTGATAGCTCACAGCCTGGAGCCTGCTTCAGATTCTGTGTCCCTCTCTCTTTCTCTTCCCCTTCCCCACTCTCTCTCTCAAAAATAAATAAACATTAAAAAAATTAAAAAATTGAAATTATTTATATCTTTAATAGACTAGATGTTCTTACTGTGTTATTCCGATTTTCTGTTGAGCCAAATTTAACAAGTTTTTTTTTTAGAAAACTATTAAATTTTGAAATATTGGTGAAACTTTTCAAATAATTCCATTATGAGTTTCTAAATCTTAAAATATATCTCCTTTTTAAATTGCTACTATTGTATATTGTGTCTTTTCTTACTTTGTTTTTCTCAGTCCTCTTAACATGCTGGCTATTATATATAGCACTTGGTTCTGTTTGCTTTTCTCTCTGTAGAACTCGGGTTAAAGGCCACACTTTAAAAAAAAATATTTATTTATTTTGAGAGAGGGAGAGGATGCAAGCTGCGGGGGGTGGGGGAGTGGGGGGTGGGGGTGGGGTGGGGAGGGTGAGGGCAGAGAAAGGGAGGCAGAGAATCCCAAGCAGACTCCACACTGTCAGCGCAGAGCCCGATATGGGATTCAGTCTCATGAACCCTGAGATCATGACCTGAGCTGAAATCAAGAGTCAGATGCTTAACTGACTGAGCCACCCAGGCGCCCCCCACCCCTTGTCCACACTTTTATCAGCAAAGCAGCTAAATCCAATCTAATGGAAGCTACACATGTTTACTGCCCAAGGAAATATACAGCTATAGAGAGGAAAAACAGTGCACACTTGATTTAAGAAAGAATGACCCTCACTTCTCCCGACACAGTGCTGTTTTTGGTAATTGTATACCAAAACTGTATGTCAAATGCATATTAAAAGTTGACAACATTTCTACTTTCTGACTTTACAATATTTCAACATTTCTACATTTCAACATTTCTGACTTTAATAAGATAAATGGAAATTATGGTACAGCTAATGGAAAGATCTGGAAGATTATTTTCTTTAAGAAAAAAAAAACTAGAAGGATTTCAGAAGGGTTTAGGGTGGTTATGGTAGGGACTGCTGAGTTATAAGAAATAAAAAGAGAAAAAGAGATGAGATTGATGAAATATGGCCAAAGCCACAGCTCATTCTGCCAGTTACATCAAGTCCAGAAAGAAAGCAGGAATAAGACGAAGAGCCCAGAGAAATGGGCTAAAATAAATGAATAAGGGAGTGAGTCTGAGCAGATAAGGAGGTGAGAGGTCTGGAGATCAGAAGCCAAGAGCCTCCAGGTGGATGACAGTCTGGGGACAATCAGATGGAAGTACTTACGCCTTCACAGGCTACAAAGTCTCTGCCTTGAGAAAGAAGACAAGAATGAGAAAAGATGAGAGACAGTGGGGAGCCTTGGCTGATTTTGCTCGACTCCCCTGGGAGTCGAGCCTTCTGTTGCAGCTCCAAGGGTATTTTCATATTTACACTCAGTGCACCATCTGTTATTTTCCTGCCTGACTCATGAAATCCCCCGTCCCTGCTGGAGTAACTGAAATCTCTGTACCTTGTTCAGTCTCTTTGGAAATGAAAACAGTGATGACCAGGAAGTTGAATCTGCAGGCAGTTATACTCCCTGATCCAACCTGTCTGATGTCCTGGGTCACCCTGGGTGGTTGTGGGCACCCATGTCTCCCGCTGCTGGTCATGCCCTGCTGCCAGCTTTTGCCTGGCTTGGTGAATCAGGGGCTGCTTTGGAGTGGTTTATAAATAAATGCAGCAGGGGAAACTGGAGGAATGTGACCAACAGTTTGCTCTGAGGGATGAGTAAATGAGGAGGTATTATGAGCATCCCAACCACATCCCAAATACATAGTCAAGAGTTTGAATATGTGTTGAAGATCTCTCCCGTCTCCCCCTCCCCCTGTTACTTAACTGTAGGAAAAAGAAAAAAAAAGACTGGGAAATTAAACCTGAACTCCAGTTTCTAAATAGAGAAACCAGAGTCTCTGAACCAATTTTCCCAAGTCAAGTTCAAGGTAAATGTTTACATTCACATGATCAACTCCTGTGAGAGAATGTGAGGGAGGGAAGGGATTAAAACATGAATGATGACAAATCTTCAAACGAGAGCTTAAGGGGAAGCTTTATGAAGTTTATGTTTTGTAGGCTGGAAAAAGGAAGTACAGTGCTTAACAAACTAAGGGTTTCTAATCTAATGGCATTTGTTTTCTTTCGAGGGAACCCACAGCAGAGTCGTGCATCCACAGCAGAACCGAAATGTGTGGTGTGCCGCACAGCCTTCTCTGGGCTCCACCACGTCTGTTAGTTACAGGTGGTCATCCTGGGTTCCGTCAAAATGGCAGCACATATCTCTCTGATAAGGCAGGATGCTCCGAACCTCTAGACAAAAACACCTGCTCCTCATTCTGAGGAAACGCTGTTCGAGATTTAACTCAGTTACACAGTGCATGCCATCTCACTCCCGGGAGGGTGGCGATGAAAGCTTTATGCAGATCTCAGTAAGGAGAAATTTTAAAATGTATATAATGTACACTATGTAATACACAATCGATATAATGTAACGTATACATTGATATTATAAATACATATATGCATTTATATACAACCATATATATATATATGTATATATATATATATATATATATATATATATATATGTATACTTTTGGAAAACTGTTGACCCATTTCTAACAAACAAGAAGCATAGTTCTTAGAGAACCACAACTGGAGGATAAACATTTAATCCTGAAACGGTGAGATGAACTCTGGAGCATAGTTACAAAGAGATGACATTGTCACAGAATTCTCACAGATAATTATATCCTACCATAACCTGCCTTCAGTTCGTTGACTTTTCTGGTTTTGATTTGAAGTCTTTTTCTCTTAAATGGTAGAAGGAAATGTTAGTCTCTGAAGATATTCATATCCCTTAAGAGTCATGGGTGTCATTTGATTAGTTTTCTCTATTGTACAGCCTTCAGCTCCCACCTATGTACCACGTTACTGTATATATTTCTCATGAAAGCATTCTCTAGTACTTATGGGATACTGGAGACTTTCTAAAGCTCTAGAAAAGCAGCAGCACATTTCCTTGACTTGAACAGAAAATTAGTTCTCATCACTTTCCCTGCTGTTTAATTTCTTAGTTTCAGGCCAATAGAGAGGAATAAAAAGTAACTAGCAAACTAAGCAAATCATATAATATATTATATAATATATCTACTGATATATGTCTAATGAATTAGGCTATATTTTCAGCAGACAGATGGCATTGTGAATCCTGATACTTGCTAGGTTGCCTTCTAGGTGCTTTTCTTAAAAGTAAAAAATTGAAGAAAGCATTTCTACACTTTCCAGCAGCATCAGCAGGAGTGTGAAATAATTCTTCCTTTCAGTCTGCTCAGCTTGTACTTGGTTAGTCTATTATGCTATATAAAGGCTATAACAACAACAAAAAAAAGACTGAAAAACAAAATTCAAGTGTGGTGTCTGTCACATCCTAGACTGGGAAACGGCACTAGACTGTTTGCTCAAGGATATAATTTTGCCCTTTGTCTTAATTAGCGGTTGGAAGATTGTGAGGTATAAAAACGGGGTGACATAGAAAAATAAATGCCTGTTCACCTGCAGCCAGCAGGGTCCTAAATTATTTTCTCTTCCTCTGCAACTGACATAGTCATGCTGGTAAAAGAATGATCTGATTTGAAAATATGAGAGAGAATGTACGAACCAGAAATGTAGTACTTTACAGAAGTATGATGATCTTTGTATGAACCATCTAATAAGCACTCTCCACTATCTCCATGTTTTTATTTATTTATTTTTTATTTATTTATTTAAAAAAAATTTTTTTTTTCAACGTTTATTTATTTTTGGGACAGAGAGAGACAGAGCATGAACGGGGGAGGGGCAGAGAGAGAGGGAGACACAGAATCGGAAACAGGCTCTAGGCTCTGAGCCATCAGCCCAGAGCCCGACGCGGGGCTCGAACTCACGGACCGCGAGATCGGGACCTGGCTGAAGTCGGACGCTTAACCGACTGCGCCGCCCAGGTGCCCCTCCATATTCTTTTTATTCACAGTTATGGTTTAATTGTGTGATTACTCAGAATTTATTTTAAAAAGAGCAAGTACTGGCTCTGACCTTTGAAAACCATAAGGCCCTGCAGAAATACACACACTACTGTTAATTTGGTTTTAATTATTATTACTGGTGTTGAGATTTGTGTCTAGAATCAGATTAGAGTCTGACATCCAAAAGGTTAGGGGGGGCATGATACCACACCATTAGGTGGAATTTCAAAAAATGCCATTCAATATTCAAACGGCATTTATTGAACATCTTTTATGGCAGGACTATATTTGACATTTATCTCTAAGTAGGGTTCCAGATTTAGCAAAAAGTAAAAATAAATAAATAAACAAATAAACAAGGCAAAATGAAACAAACCAAAAACCAGAATAGGACACCCAGTTAAATTTGAGTTTCAGATGAATACTGAATCATCTTATTATTATAATCATTTTATTATTCCAGTATTATCCAAATGTTGCATGCACCCACTTATAGGGAACAGTGATTTATTTATCTGAAATTAATATTTAACTGAGCATCCTGAGTTTATCTGGAAACTCTATTTCAAAGCTAAAAAGTCATAATCTCTGAGCTTGGGAAACTTCCTGTAGTGAACAGGTCGATATGTATATTTTACTATTTGGAGTTGCAGTAGGAGTGGAACAATATGCTTTATTTTTTTAATTTTTAAAGATTTTTTTAATTTATGTTTTGAGAGACAGAGAGCAAGCTGGAGAGAGGGACAGAGAGAGAGAGGGAGACCCAGAATCTGAAGCAGGCTTGAGGCTCCAAGCTGTTAGCACAGAGCCTGATGTGGGGCTTGATCTCACAAACTGTGAGATCTTGACCTGCGCTGAAGTTGGATGTTTAACCAACTGAGCCACCCAGGTGCCCCACAATATGCCTTATGAACACAGAAGAAGTGGTAAGCTAACTCAGTGAGCCCAGCTCTCTTTCTTTCCTCACTAGAAAAGTGCTTGCAGGCTGCTCAAAAATATTCTGTTGTATGCTGAGGTCCTCTAGTCCTATGTAAGACTGATTTTCCTCCCCAGATCGAAATGGCACAGAATAAATAGGTTCGTTTGTCTAGTCTGAACAAGCAGGAAGAAATCACCCTCCTTTGGGTTTGGGTAACTGGGAAGCTTCTGAAGTCATGTAATATCAAATACTGATTTTAAACGACGTGTAATACAAAAACAAAATTTTCTAACTTATCTGGAAGCTGCATCAGGTCACATGTTTTATTTCTTACGCCTAAGGAATGGGTGGCACTATATAACTACATGTTTCTATTTTCTACAGTTGACACCCACATGCAGTACCTGAGTCTCTATCCAAATGCTGAATTTTTGTCATGAACTCGTAACTGCCAGATTGTTGCTTCTCAAGAGAGGTGGAAGTAGCCTGGAGCTAGATTTAGAGTCTCTGCACTCTAGCCCTTGCTGTGCCTAATTTGTGATATGACTTGATTTTAAATTAAATTAGACAGTTGAAATAGATACTTTCTCAAGATTTTGCAACTCTAGAAATTCATAGCTTTAAAATCAAGAAATGCAAATCTAACCCTCCACTTACCCTTAACTTAAAGCTAAGGCCTGAAACTCAAATGTCTACAGGGGTCAGTTTGGAAACTAAATGAATGACAAGCAGGTGGAGTTCACTGTGGCTTGGAAAACACATCAATTTCAAGCTGTGGGGAAACTTCAGCTCTAGACAATGCCTCTGATAAGGGAGTGAGGGCCATGGTGACTAGATGCTGAAAGTTGGCAAGCTTTTTACAAAAGAAGGTGAAATGTATTATTTTTACGTAGTATCTTACTTATTATATGGTAATTATATGGCAACTTATTTTGAATATATATATATATATATATATATATATTTTTTTTTTAACAGAAAAAAATGTGCCATGTGGATGTGGTTTTTATGCTTCTAATTTGTCCCTGACTTAAAGCATCATTATGTCCATGTGTTTTGTTTGTTTGTTTGTTTTTGTCTAGATTTCAAATCACCAGAGTTTTTGTCCTTATTCATTGTCTTGTATATGCTGAAGTAATGTGCTGATTTTGAACAAATATTCTAGAATTTGCATGTGGATATTAGTTTTGTCCTCTTCCATTTAGTTGCTTTATAATAATAATTATGATTAACATCTGTTGAACATTTATATGGCCCAGAAACTGTTCCAAGTATGTATATATTTTTTTATTTAAAATTTTTTTTATGTTTATTTATTTTTGAGAGAGACAGAGACAGAATGCTAGTGGGTTGGGGCAGAGAGAGAGGGAGGCACAGATTCTGAAGCAGGCTCCAGACTCTGAGCTGTCAGCACAGAGCCTGACATGGGGCTCGAACTCAAGAGCTGTGAGATCATGACCTGAGCCGAAGTTGGACGTTCAACCGACTGAGCCACCCAGGCGCCCCCTAAGTATGTATATTTTTATTTCATCTTCAGCAAAACCATGTTAGGTAAACATTATCTTATTATTCAGTGTTTCAGTTAATCTTTGTTCTTTAACAAAGTACCCCAAAATTTAATGACTTAAAACAACAACAATTTATCATTTCTAATGATTCTGTGAACTGGTAATCTGGATGATTTCTTCTGCCCATGCCACCTGGGATTATTCATGTGGCCTGCCATCAGCTGATGGCTCAGCTGAGGCTGAAGAGTCCAAGATAGCCTCGCTCATTTATCTAGCTATTGGCTGTCAGCTAGGGTACCACATGTCTTCTACACATGAACTCTCGTCCTTCAGTATGCTACACAGGTCATCTTTATAGCATGGTGTTCTGATTTCAAGAAGGTGAAAATAAGAGCTGCAAAGCCTCTTCACACCTAAGCCCAGAACTTGCATATGTTGCATCCATTATATTCTGTTGGTCTAAGCAATTCATAAAGCTAGCCCAGGTTTAGTGTGGAGGGGGAGATTACACAAGGGCATGCATTTAGGAAGGCATATTCCATCTGAGGCCGTTTTGTAACAATCTACCATATACAGATACCTAAACTGAGGCATAGAAGATCTGAATAACTCACCTTAGATCAGACCATTTGTAAATAGCAGAATTAGGTTTTGAACCTTCTAGGCCTCTCACTTTTACTTCAGGCCAAAAATTGTATTTCCAGTAACATTGCTCTTTATCCGGTGTAACTTACTTGAGGGGTAACATTTATTTATAGATATAAGTTTTTGTATCCTTGTTTTAAAAATTGCCCTGTAATTATTCTTGGAATGCCATTTACTTAAAAAGCTGCCTACAGGGAGTTTTAAACAACCACAATTAATATGTAATGTTCTGCACTTTGGTTTAAATGCCAAAAAAGATAGAAAATATGGATTTACATTTAGATCTTTGTTTTTGCCTTTATAGATAGAAAAGGGGCATTAAGTGATGTAGAATTGATTGCATCCATTCATTCCATGTAGAACAAGGTAAGGAAGGGGAAAAATATGGTAGCTAATATATCCTCTATTCATAAAGAAAAAAAGATAAACTATAACTGTAGATAATTCTGAGAAATACACTGTAAAAATGTTCTTAGCTTGTCTTTAATGGGGTTAGGTATGCATTTGAGACTTGAATGCATTATTAGAAATGATTTCTCCAAGCAAATAAAGATTTCATATCCTAGAAAATTAAGCTGTTGACCAGAATTTCAGATTAAACAGATGAAATATCATTTCTTAACATTCTAGGAAAAGCATTGGGATACTTAATGCAAACCAGAAGGACTGTGCATTGGTAAGGATGACTGTTGTCAAACTACAAAATTAAATATACAATACTTTATTAAGTGCTCAAAAGTTGATCTAAGTTTTCTTTATCAGCTGTTAAAAAATAACTAGTTTTGGGGTGTCTGGGTGGCTCAGTCGGTGGAGCATCCGACTTTGGTCAGGTCATGATCTCACAGCTCTTTAGCTCAAACCCCGCGTCAGGCTCTGTGTTGACAGCTCTGAGCCTGGAGCCTGCTTTGGTTTCTGTGTGTCCCTCTCTCTCTCTCTCTCTCTGCCGTCCCCCACTCGGGCTCTATCTCTCTCTCAAAAGTAAATATTAAAAATTTTTTTTAAAAAATAACTAGTTTCACTTTGATTGGTCATCATTTTCAAATTGCTTCCTTTTTCCAAATATTTTCACATATTTTTGTGTGATTCTATTTAGATTCATATACAAGGGAACAAACCAAAGAGAGAGTTACAGTGAAATGGGCTTGATAGGAGCAAGAAAAAGTAGAAAACTTCTGGAGCTATGTGGAATTTTCAAGATTGGTGAGATATCAGTTTGCAATTTGAGTCAAAGACACAATATTTATTCACTTCTTGGAAATAAGAAAGTTTGTGCTTCTAGGATAAAATATGGGAAAATTAAGAGCTTATGGATTCTCTTACCAGCGTTAGTAACAACAGTTTTGAGCTTGTCCAATAACTTTTGTTTACCCCAGTTTCTATTCTTTGTAATGGGTATAATACATGAGCATCTCTTAGGGACAGAGGAGGATATTTTCGTTTTTCCATAGATTTAATATAGGCTCAAGTGACAGGTAAAGAACACTATAGGCCACATCATGGTGTTGCTCTGTTCCTAGATCTGTGTCAGGTCTGTATTGGACAGGAATGGGTGGCAGTCAGATGGAGGTGAGGGGAGTGGCAATGGAATGGCTGAAACTGGAGTTGTGGCTGGGTCCCCAGTATGAACAGAATAGGGTAACTAGGCCATTTTCCCTTATACTGTCTTATGAGTCTACTTCCTATGGAAAAGCCCAGATGCTTCTAGCCTATGAACATAACTTATAACTGAGACAGATGAATTTTCTTATAATAGCCAAAGCTAAACTGAACACCCATTTTTTTTTCTTGGAAACCATGATTCTGTGTGGATGTACTATTAGAGAAAACCTAAATGGACAAATACTTACACTCAATTTAAGAGACATGCTCACAGATTGTTTTTTGTTGGTCATTTTTACTTTATTTTATTTATTTATTTTTTAATGGTTTCAGGAGTAGAATTTAGTGATTCATCACTTAAATGTAACACCCAGTGCTCATCCCAACAAGTGCCCTCCTTACTGCCCATCAACCATTTAGCCCCATCCACCCACCAGCACCTCTCCAGCAGTCTTCATTTTATTCTCTGTATTTAAGAGTCTCTTATGGTTTTCCTCTTTCACTCTTTTTATCTTATTTTTGCTTCTCTTTCCCTGTGTTCATCTGTTTTATTTCTTAAATTCCACATATGAGTGAAACCATATGATATTTATCTTTCTCTGACTGACTTATTTCACTTAGCATATATATTCTCGTTCCATCCATGTTGTTGCAAATGGCAAGATTTCATTCTTTTTGATTGCTGTGTAATATATGTACCATACCTTCTTTATCCATTTGCCAGCCAATGGACCTTTCCATACTTTGGCAATTATCAACAGTCCTGCTATGAACATTGGGGTGCATGTGCCCCTTTGAATCAGCATTTTTGTATCCTTTGGATAAATACCTAATAGTGCAATTGCTGGGTCATAGGGTAGTTCTATTTTTAATTTTTTGAGGAACCTCCACACTGTTTTCTGGAGTGGCTGCATCAGTTTGCATTCCCACCAGCATTGCAAAAGAGATCCTCTTTCTCCACATCCTCGCCAACGTCTGTTGTTGCCTGAGTTGTTAATGTTAGCCATTCTGAAAGGTGTGAGGTGGTATGTCATTGTGGTTTTGATTTGTATTTCCCTGATGATGAATGTTGTCAAGCATCTTTTCATGTGTCTGTTAGCCATCTGGATGTCTTCTTTGGGAAAGTGTGTGTTCATGTTTTGTGCCCATTTCTTCACTGGATTATGTGTTTTTTGGGTGTTGAGTTTGATAAATTCTTCATAGATTTTGGATATTAACTTTAAAAAAAATTTTTTTTAACATTTATGTATTTTTGAGACAGAGAGAGAGAGAGAGAGAGAGAGAGAGCATGAACAGGGGAGGGTCAGAGAAAGGGAGACACAGAATCCGAAACAGCTCCAGGCTCCGACCTGTCAGCACAGAGCCCGACGTGGGGCTCAAACCCACGGACCGCGAGATCATGACCTGAGCCGAAGTCCGATGCTTAACCGACTGAGCCACCAAGGCGCCCTTTGGATATTAACTCTTTATCTGATATGTCAATTGCAAATATATTCTCCCATTCTATCGGTTGCCTTTATTTTTGTTGACTGTTTCCTTCGCTGTGCAGAAGCTTTTTATCTTGATGAGGTCCCAATAGTTCACTTTTACTTTTGTTTCCTTTGCCTCAGGACGCTCAAGAATTTTGAGGGAAACTGGTGTAGATGCTTCAACAATTAAAGAATATCATGAAAACACTAGTAATCTTGAAACTAGATATTAATTATTCATTTATTCAACAAATACTTATTAAACAATTATTACTTTTGGATATTATAGTTAACATTGGAGATAGAGTCTTGCACAAAATAGGACATGGTCTCTGTTCATGGAGCTTGTATATGAGATGCTGCTAGCTTCAAAAGGAGAAACCTAACCTTTGCCAACATCAGTTGAGTGAAAACCATCACCAGGATCTAGAGAACACCATCTCCACATAATGTGATTCTAAAGTACGCAATAATAAATGCAGCAGTATATATACAGAGAATACTTTTGTTTTATGTAACGGGGACATCCACTACAGTTTATTACAGCCTCCATGCAAATAGTTTTTGCAGAGATATTTCAAAGGGCCAGATTTAGGAGTAAAATAGAAAAGCAGCTGTATTTATTTGCATATATTTACATGAACACTGCACATTCTTCATTGGAAATTAGAATTTTAAAAAGTTACCTCAAAAATGTAATTTCAAAGTTTTCTTTTCTCAATACCTTCATATAAACCTATTTATGGTTTTTCAAGTATCCATATGAGAGGTTTGGAATACATATTTAAAAGCCTTTTTTTCACTAACCACATTAAAAAAATAAAACATTTACCTTTCATAATGTCGTAGATGTGCACATCTGCTGAAATTTGAGCCCAGGGAAAGGGATAGCCAGGGCAATGACAGAGTGGCTAGAGCTGGGAAATGAAGAAAGACAAAATTAGTGAGTCCTACATCCTCTTTTCCTCTAATTCAGAGCCAGAGTTGTGGTTCCACCTGTAAGCCCCTTCATATCAAGAAAGATTGGCAAGACTTCCATATATTTTAAGAGAGTTCAGGCTTTCACTGAAATTTCATTTCTGTGTCTGTTTTCCAATCATGGTTGTTGTAATAATTAACAGCAATAATAATAATAGCTATTACATGTTATTTCCTTGATGGCTGCCAGTGACTTGTTAAATGCCTTTGTCATTTTATTTAATTGATAGGGAAAAAACCTATGAGGTAGGTGGTAAAATTATTTCATTTTCAGGTAAAGAAACTGACATTCACGGAAGTGACATGAACAAAGACACAGGGTTAATAAGTCGGCTAGCCAAGATTCAAATTAGATCTGTCTGATTCCAAACATTGGCATGTTTACCTCTACTTACCTTGTTAAGAAAAACCATAAGGCAATAATTAGAATAATCATGCATATGAAAAAAGCAAACGCAAACCATTTAGATAGGAATAGAGATGGCGTTAATACATATGTAAAGTATCTATATAAAAATGATTATACATTCTTTATATAAATCATGCACAGAGAAATATAGATAGCAAAACAGATTTTCTTTTAATTCTCACCCTCTGTATTGAAAGCAGCTAAAAAAAACAAAAACCCAAAACACAGCAAAAGCTCAATGATCAGCCAAGAAGTACTGGATAGGTAAATAGGTCTGGAATATTAAATCATCCTGTCAGCCCCTTTCACATTGGCTGTTCAATATCATGATGAAGCATTCCTGTGTTTAAACTAATAGTTTCAAAACTTCTTGGTACCAACCTGATTAATTCATAAAAGAATCATAAAATCTACACGTTAAAACAAGAGGATAAAATAAAAGCTGCAAACTCTGGACGATTGCATTACAACTTGATTTTTAGCTCTTTAAATAATTTTACTTAGAAAATGACAGTTTTCATAATTCAGGAACTGGTTGATTTGCTTGCACGTTATGCTTAAGCTTACCAAAAATATGTGCTTAAATTCTTAAAAAAATTAACACAAATCACCAGATTGAGAAGAGGCCTGACTGTCCTAAAAGACCAAACCAAAACAAACAAAAAAAACAGGAAAAAAAAAAAACCCCACTGCTTTTACATCTCCTTCCAGTGCTCCAAAACCTATGCTTACCTTCTCCATCAATTCAGAAACTTGACTCCAAGTTCCTCTACAGTCTGATTTCACTTTACATGCCTCACTTTATTTCCCTTCAGTCAAGCCAGCATCTTAACTCTGAAGCTATGTCTATATACACATCTAATCCCTGCTTCACATCATTGCTTATGTTATAACACACAATGTGTCTGTTTATATGCCATGTCTTTTCTCCTCTTCTTTACCTACTGCACATTCTGTTTAAGCTTTACCTGCCTCACAAGACACATTTTGAAGAGTTCTATTACCCTTATAACCTATTACATTTAGAATCATTACCACAAAGCATATTGTATTGAATGCGTGTGTTAGAGAGAGAGAGAGAGAGAGAGAGAGAGAGAGTGTGCGTGCGCACACTTTTTATTTGGAGGGCACTTTGGCAATATAAAAGTGAAAATATGCAAATCCTTTAATCCCCAGTAATATACACACATATAGATAAATTCTTAACTGTCTGTATTTATATATGTACATGTAATAATATACAATATATGATACATGCATATTCATACATGCAAAAACTTCGAAAATAACTTTAAGAGTTACTTACCTAGTTTGGAGACTGGATAAATGTTAACTTCCGTATAGGGAGGTAGGTATATAGATGAAGTTGGAAAATATTAATAACTGGTATTTACTGTAAACACAATGACAACTTCTTTGTGTTTTTTTCTTTAGTTCTCACAAAAACTTTACTATAGTAAGTGTTATTATCATGCCCTTTTACAGATGAAATGTGGATATATGTTTACATCTGCATACGTGAATTATGAAGGACACACCAGATGTTAAGAGTGGTTGCCCATGGGGAGTGTGATTAATATTGAGGGAGACTTGGTTTTCACTATGTGCCCTTTTATACTGGTTTTTAAAAATATACTTATATTTTTAAATGCATAATAATAACAGAGGAAAACATCTGTTGAATTTTTCCTTCTAGCTGGACTGTGAACCCTTTTTAGGAAGGAGCCCTGCTGTATCAAATTGTATTGATATATTCAGTGATGTGCTGCTGGAGCACATATTTTCATTGCAGACAAAATAAAAACACAGATGCAGTTTTCATAAATATAAATTCTTAGAAACAGCAAACTCTGCTTTTTTATTCGGGGATCTAATATTTTACTTATTTCATATTTGCAGTGTCATAAAATAAATCAAATGCTTTTTAACAACCATAAAGGAACTTCTGAGAATTTGTTCAAGGTAGATACTTTGTGAGAATATAATATCCTTTGAAGTGATTCTGAAGTGAATTGTTCAATTTTTTTTAAGAATTTGAAAAGCATTATAATATACATTTATGTTTAAACTTGTAGAAATTTTTACCTACTTATACCTGTATATTAAAGTATCAATTAATTGCTTGTATAAGAGCCATTTAGAAAACCAAAACTCATGTAAAGTAATTCAGTATAATAATAATAATAATCTACTATGGAATATTAAGGTGTTGGAAGGCCTAGGGAACCGCCATGGGAAGACAAGATTCCCTGCCTTAGGAAGTTACCACTATTTCTAAGTTCAAGGTTCAAAAGCAGGAGCTCAGGAGCTGGGGACACTAAGCTGAAGCTAGAACCTTGGATCCCAGCTGTCTCGGAAGAACTAGAGCCACGGAGAATACCAGCTGGCAGAGATGATAGCAAAGTAGAAAGAGAAGGAAATACCTTGGTTTCGCTTTTCTGTCTGCCAACTCTGTGCCAGTGCCTGTCATTGGCTGAAATGGGCCAGGAGTCAATTTGCAAGGGATCTTGGGAAATGTAGTTTACAGAGGTCAGCCGGCCCCCAGTATGCAAAGGAGAGAGGAGAATGATTTGGGGAAAAAACATGCAAATAAACTACATTGTTTTGAAAACTTACCATGATACACAGTAGCACCTCCCACTTCTCCTTTCCTCTTAGCGCCTTTCTTACAGGGGCACTTTTACCTCTTTTAGCCATTTCTTCTATAGTTTTAGTCATAGTTCTAAATAAAAGTCTGCATTGCTACATGGTAATTTTTTAAGTTGATGTATTATATATTGGTTGTCGATGATGGTGGATAAAGATTTAGTTCTCTTATTTGCTCCTCCCTCATTCTTGCAATAGAATTGTTGCAATAGAATTATAGCATTTTAAAATGTAAATCAGCAAGCAGTGTTCACAACCTCATATGATGTACATATTGGTCACTGCTAAACCAAGTATCATGTTAACTTTTCTCATCTTGGATAAGTATTTGTTTGGAAGAATAATCACTGTTCTTTTACTTCATAATTCCTCATATTTAAAATTTTTTTTTTTCAACGTTTATTTATTTTTGGGACAGAGAGAGACAGAGCATGAACGGGGGAGGGGCAGAGAGAGAGGGAGACACAGAATCAGAAACAGGCTCCAGGCTCTGAGCCATCAGCCCAGAGCCTGACGCGGGGCTCGAACTCACGGACCGCGAGATCGTGACCTGGCTGAAGTCGGACGCTTAACTGACTGCGCCACCCAGGCGCCCCATAATTCCTCATATTTTAAAATATTTTTTCTCATAGTCTTAATTCTTCTCTATTACCCTAAAGTATCATCTACCTTTTTTTTTTTTTTTTAAGTTTATTTATTTATTTTGAGAGAGACAGGAACAGCGTGAGTAGGGAAGGGTCAGAAAGAGAGACAGAATCCCAAGCAGGCTCCACACTGTCAGCGCAGAGCCCTACAAGGGGCACAAACTCATGAAGCCTTGAGATCATGACCTGAGCCCAAATGGAGAGTCGGATGCTTAACAGCTGAACCACCCAGGTGCCCCTCATCTACCTTTCTAGTTTTTATTTCATTCTGTTATGTTTTTTAGGAGAATTTCCTTTTGGAGCCTCCTTTCTCTTGCTCTGATCTGGACTGACTGCTCTATAATTTAGCTTTATGCTATCATCTGGGGCTTTGTGTCAGTAATTTCTTGCTTTGGATGCACTTTTCCTCTTTCTTATTACTTTTTCTATGGTGTATTTGACAGGAATTCTCTTGCTCTCACTTACTTGCTTCTCACTGTCTTCTCTTTTCTCCTATTTTCCATGTTAATAAATTCCCTTTCTCCTCATTCATTTTCTTTTTCTCTATTTCAGGCATTTGTATTTCATAAGCACTTAATCTGTATCAAGCACTTAATCTGCATCCAACACTGAGTTAGCAAATAGGAACCATGCTATTTATTGGCCACTTTATAGCACACTAAATTTATTTCAAATAATTCTTTGGTGTAGGTCACTGAAATAAGCCAATGTTCCAAATCTCTTTCACATTTGATCCAATTATCTTTAACAGTCCCTACTGCATATTTTCTTACAGGAATGGATAAATTGCTTTATACGGGTAATATTTTGAATTTTGGAGCACTTAAAAATTTTCCTAATTTATAAAAATACCTGTTATGAGCCTCAGTCCTCATAAGAACCTATTCTGAAATTACACATATTTGACAAACAGTGTCATTCTAAGTATCTTCCTCAGGAACAGAGGTATTCACTGGTAGAGTCAGGAAACCTGGAAATCTTTCTCACCTGTATCCTATAGGCCCCTTATCTGTGGTTTCGCTTTCCGCAGGTTCTGTTACCAGAGGTTAACCTCAGTTGGAAGTAGCAGACCCAGTTTCTGACAAATCATCAGGTGAATAGTAGCCTAGGGTTGCATCACACGTTGGAGTCCTACACCTTGCTTCCTCTCCTCAGGTCGGCATTTAATCATCTCACAGCATCACAGGAAGAAAGGTGAGTATGAGACAATGCTGGATAATATTTTGAGAGTGATACCACATTCACACAACTTTTATCATAGTATATTGTTATAATTGTTGTATTTTATTCTTGTTAATCTCTTACTGTGCCTCACCTATAAATTAAACTTTCTCATAGATGTGTATGTACAGGAGAAAACAGTGTACATAGGGTTTGGTACTGTCTATGGTTTCAGGCATCCCTTGGGGGTCTGGGAATGTATCCTCTGTGGTAAGTGGGGGGGGGGGATGACTAGAATACTATTTGACTATGTGCTCCATGAACTAGTATAAGGTTAACCAAATACGAGGTGTCGCTCCTTGGCTATAACAGTCATTAAGGAAATGATTGAACCAACCTTTATTTATATCCAGTTTCTCTACTTCTTTATCTGGTTTCAGTCTGAGGGCTGGATGTGGCAAAACATAGCATGTTTGAATTGTATGGGAGGCTTTTTTTGTTCCGAATGATTTCAGAGGAGTGTGTGTGCATGTGTGCATGTTCTAGTGCAGCCAAGGGGGCAAGGGTGGTGAGGGTGGAGGTGTTGTTGAGTTGCCAGGTGAGCCCATGGAATTTTCTTACCTAAAAATGGTTTAAGATTAGAATATTTCCCTGCTTAAGGAGTTAAGTTTTTCTTCATTAATGTTAGAGAAACCAATTTATATTAAATAATTTCAGATATACACACCCATCTGAATACTTAATACTTAATCTGTTTTAGTATTGCTGACATATAGGTCTTCATTTTTTTTTTTTTTCAACGTTTATTTATTTTTGGGACAGAGAGAGACAGAGCATGAACGGGGGAGGGGCAGAGAGAGGGAGACACAGAATCAGAAGCAGGCTCCAGGCTCTGAGCCATCCGCCCAGAGCCCGACGCGGGGCTCGAACTCACGGACCGCGAGGTCGTGACCTGGCTGAAGTAGGACGCTTAACCGACTGCGCCACCCAGGCACCCCATAGGTCTTCAGAATAAATTTGTGGGATCACATGTTCATTAAAATGATTTCTTTTACTAGTTAATTTTTATTGTTCTTTAAAGAGCCAAATTAACAATAAAATTAACAGGATAACACAATACCGTTTGTGAGGCAACGCAGTACGTTAGAAATAGCACTCAATTGAAGATTAAGCAATTAGACTCTAGTCCCATGTCTGTTACTCATTTGTTTTTTGGCCCTTGCAAGACACTTGCTTTCTGCTATGTTATTTATCACCCACAAGAAGAGGTGAATGAATGAAGTAGAATCTAAAGATCCCCAAAAGTAATTCTCTGATTTCTATTTTTTTTAAATTAGGTTTGTAAGTGCTAGACCAGTTCAGAGACATTCATGGACATAACTATCAAACACCCATTAATACACACAGACACACACAGGTACACATTTGAATGATTTTATCGTTTCAGGAAAGTGAAAAGTGTAGATGATTATTTGTTACCATATATATTTTATCTTATATAAAAATATTATATATTTTTTTCTGTCTCTATTTCTGTCTGTCTCTCTGTCTCTCTATCTCTTTCTCTCTCTCTTTGTCCATACACAGAATGGCCAAACAAATTAGCCCAAGTGCAGCCTTTTGAATTCTAACAAATAGATAAGGGGTTAAATCTCCCTTGCTCCATTGCCCTAAGAAAATGGGTTCTATATAGAGAGAGCTATTATTCCTAGCTTTGCTTAGGGTGAAAAAATAGTACTTTATGTTTTTAAGTAAATGAATGTGGAATAAATGTATATAAAGGTCCCTGGTGTATTTATTGCTGTATGTCAGATGAACTGAAAACTTTTCAACATATGGAAGAATTACTCAAGATCTCATTTAACTAAAGGTTTCTGTTTTATTTCCTTTGTGTACATGTTTGGGTATATGATATGTGTGTGTGTGTGTGTGTGTGTGTGTGTGTGTAATTATATAATATATTTAATCTGATATTTAATACTATTAATTTAACAATACAATTAATGTATTCTGTATTATATAATTACATACATAGTTGTATATACATCAAATATTTAATATGAGATTTATTTATTTTTACTTTAAAAAATTATTCTCTTGCAAGTCATGCAGTTATTGCCTTTGTAGAAGTTGATATAATGTACTTTGTTACACTGACAAATACCATCTTTCATGATAGGGCTAACAATACAGCCACATCAAAAGATAAAATAAGAACATTTAGTTGGTATAGTGATCTGCATAATATGAAACCAACATTTTTATTCTGAAGTGGCCATGCTTTATTATGCAGGCTTTATTTTGACATAAACATTTTTTAACACTCTTACAAGCAAGAATTAAAGATAGGAAAAGGGGTCAAAAAGGACATAAATTAGGATCAGGGCCCCTAATTTGGTCTACTCCCAGTGGTCCATGTGGAATAATCAGAGGTAAAAAAACAAAACAAAAACAAAAACAAAACAGAATTCAGTGGAAAGCTCTGAACTCCTATGTACAGAACAAGATAAGATTCCCTATAGATCTCTCAAATTTTAAATCATTTTGATAGAACCATTTGACTTCAACATCAAATAAGATGCATTCATGAACACTATTTGTTCAGCTTGCTTCCAATCTACTTCTTATTATAGCTTTACTAGCCTTAAGTATACACAATTAAGAGCTTTAAGCAATGACAGGATAAATTGTCATGCTTTTTAAATGCCTTATTTATTTGCATTTGAAGATCTTAAAATTAGACATGTTAAAATATGGCGTGCTTCTTGAGTTTTTATGGTAACTAGAGGTATAATTGAAGTAATTTGCTGTGAAATATTTAAAAATCATAGCAAATATATTTTCTTTAAAACCACTAGTTCTACATAATATTATATAATCATTCTTTAGTTTTATTTCCTTTTCTGGTATTTTGTCATGGTCCTGTCTTATATAATATGAATAGAAGATTGACTTTTTACAAACAGTTAATTTCATTGCAAGTACTTCTTGGGGCACCTGGGTGGCTCAGTTGGTTAAGTGTCCAACTTTTGATCTCAGCTCAGGTCCTGATCTCAGGGTTGTGAGTCAAGCCCTGTGTTGGGCTCTACACCCAGTGTGGAAAAAGAAAATACTTCTTGATAAAATAAACTACATGCGTACTCCTAAAAATAGCATCTTAATAATTTTTTTCTAGTCATAACATCTCAGTAGTCTACTACTTTAAGATTTTTGGTAAATATTTTGTACTTATACTAAAACTTAACCTTTGCTAACAAATGTAGGCTAAAAGTCAAAATCCTAAAGATATTAGAAGCACAGAATTGGGCCAAATACAAGTTTTAATTCTACCAGCAGGACCTTAGTTTTGTGTTGTTCTAGTTTGGACTAAGTGTCAGTTTCCAAAGAAAGCCAGAAAGATAAGTTGATCACTTACTCAATAGTTTTACTCATTATTTGTGGAAAGGATCTCTGTATCCAAGTATTTCCTTTTTTAAAAAAAATGTTTATTTTGAGAGAGAGAGAGAGAGAGGGAGACAGAAGATGTGGGGCTCAAACTCACAAACCATGGGATCATGACCTGAGTCAAAGTCGGTAGCTTAACCGATTGAGTCCCCCAGATACCCCTTGTACCTAGGTACTTCACAGGAAGAAGGAGGAGAAGAAATCAAATTATTGAAAGAGAACTTAGAAAATGTAATACAATGAAGATTTTCTCAGAGAAAAATGTGGGTGAAGTAAGAGACACTAGGGTTAAAAAAACAAGTGATAGATGTGCAGGAAAGAATGTAAACTTTGGGTCTGAGAAATTATGAATATAATATGAGAAATTTATAAGGAAGAACAATGAAAATTGCTTTATATGAAGTAGGTTTCATATTCAGTTGGACAATCATGGAGGAACACGTGCTTCACCCTGCAGACTTCGGAAGGTCCTGACTCCAAGCGGTCTGACAGGACGCACACACCGTCTCCACTTGAGACTTGCTTTTACTACCGTATATTTCATCCCTGCCTCCCAAGTTATTACCATGATAATTGTTGAATTTCTCATTACAGAAAGCCAGGCTTTCATAAATATTATATGAGGCTATTATTGGCAGGCACAGTGTCAGTTTTTTAAGAAATATGGAAATTCTGTAATTTGAGGTGATTCATTATTTATCTTTTTTATAATTTTAATGAATACAAGTGTCTCTTATTCATTAAAAATAGAACAACAAAAATATCCATCTACCCATTATCCTCTTGATTGATCTGCCTCATTAAGCTAAAGATCCAGGCAGAGCACCTGAAAGCACCTTAATTCTTCTTCAAAGATCATCATCACACTGAAATTATTTGCTTCTGGAGATCATTAATTTCATTTTATGGATGTGAGGATTTTTTTTTTTCTGGATTGAGGTAGATTAACATTCCTTTTCACTCACCCCATTCAAGGAATTCTTAGTAATAAAGCAGAACGAAATGGCACATGTGAAACATCATTCATTTCATCTTTGGGGAAAAATCGTTCTAAGGAAAGTCTGGAGAGTAAGCCGAGAGTGGTTTTTTGATCTCATTGTAGGAATGATGGCTGAGGTATTTTGTTTTTTTTGACAGGAAATACATGGCTATGTATGTTACTTGTGCATACCAAGAGGTATAAAATGATCACATAATTACTCATTATTATTTAAATGCCAGAAACTCCTGGGATTGATACCTGTGCCCCTGTATCACCTTTTAAGGAGCCTCTGGGCCTCTATCTACAATGTTTGCCGCTTGGTGCTTGTTAGAATGACCAGTCACTCCTAACTAAATTCAAATCAGTCTCCATGGACTGGTGTTTTGAGGGTTAGCAAAGAAAGACATCTAAAGATGGCTTGGTGATAGGAAAAGATTTCATGTTATTGTAAAGAAAATGCACAGCTTTTAAAGATGTATTCTTTCAGTTCTCACTTCTGTAATTTTTTTAGTGACTGTATGTACCAAATTAAGGCAATTGCTTTCCCTCAAAATTATCCTTCAGATGAGAGGATGTGTCCTTAAGAAGTTTCTCATATAATATGTCTCAATCATTTTGTTTTGAACAACAAAGTTCAGATTTGCTTGAAATGATTTCAAACTGTGCTAGATTTTTATGTTTTGTTAAAAATCTAATCTTATGGGTGAAAAAAAAGGGAAAGAAATGTGAAACAGATTTTATAATTATTCCTAGGGTTCAGGTCTTACAGTTGTGAGTGTTGGATATGGTTGTAAATGAGTCTTTTGACAATCACTTGAAAATCATTTGCAGAAAGAAAGACTGTCGTTTGCGTATGGATCCTTCGGTTACTTAGAATTTAGAACAAAGTGCTAAACCCAAATAGGTTTAGGACCATCTTCACAGAGAGTGGTGCTTATATTTGGCATCTCCTCTCTTCAGTCTCATTTTACACATAAGTATCAGGACACTTTTCTTGTCTTATGTTCCTATCTCTGCACACACCATTTTCTTTTAAATCTTCCTTGTATTTTAAAACACTTAGAAGTAAAAAACTACATGCTGTGGAAAAGATTCAGAAATACCTCTAACATCACTGTAATGGTGGTGATGATAATGCTATCTAAGGTATATGTGAAGAGTCTCAATGAGAGTGGAAAAGAACATTTCTGAAAGACTCTTCTGTTTTCTGAAGACGTGTTGTCCAGTTTGGTAGCCACTAGCCTCATGAGCCAATTTAAATTTAAATGAATGAAAATTAATTTTTTTTGAAAATAAATGTATATTTAAATGTATACATAATGTTTTCTGAAGCCATGTTTGTCCAGTATTGTAGCCACTAGCCTCATGAGCTAATTTAAATTTAAATTAATGAAAATTAAATGTAAACATTCAGTTCCTGAGTTGTACTGGTCCCATTTCAAATACCCAATAGCCACATGTGGCCAATGTCTACCATATTAGATAGAGCAGATATAGAGCAATTCCATCGATGCAGAAAGTTCTGTTGGATGACACTGTACCAGAGAATAATTTTAAATGTCTGGGTAATTAAAATAATATTATAAATAGATATTTCACTAGTACATTTATATGCCTATATTTCAAGCTCAAATGTTGAAAACATTTTGGAATAAAATGGGAGAATTATCTTACCTTTGAGGTTATTTTATATTTGGGCACACATAGTAATGTATTTAAAATATAAATTGTGTTTATTTTATTAAAAGTCAATGCCTTAAATGCTCCATGCAGTTTGTTAATTTGGAGACAAAGCTGATATTGACACCAAATTTTGAAAAGCAAGTGTTAAAGTCACTGAGTCTAAGGTAGTGAATATAGGATTTCATATTTAATAAAAGTTTTACCACTTTCATAATCCTTGATTTCATTTTATCATGACATTTACTGCTATAGGCTTCTGTTTTACAAAAGGGCCCAAGGGCACCAAATAACATGTTATATGAAAATGTAATATAGAATAGTAAAATTTCTATTTAAGGAAGAGTGAGAATTGTATTGCCTGTAAGATATTTTCTCCCTGGACCCGATAAGCAATCCTTATAGGAATAGAGGCCTCTCCGACCAGTGGATATAAAGCTGAGTCTTAATGGAATTTAGAAAAAATATATAGAAGACTAGTTTCTAAATTTAAATCATAAACCTGCCTAGTATTCTAGTCAGAAGTCCAGAGTTGTTTTTCCTTGTTTGTTTGGTTGGTTTTTGCAAGTAAATTTCTTTGGTTGTATGGTTTCCTGAAGGAATATTAGCAAAAGGCTTTTGTTGGCATTACATTTGGCTTTAATATTTATGTCAGGAAATAAAATGATTAACTTCTCAGGGTTCTCACCATCTCCTTCTGCATTCCTTAGCTCCAGTTCTCTCTCCTAGTTTCTGAATTTAGAAGGGAGAACATTTTTCCAGTGGAAGTCTTTAGAGATGAGCAGTCTTCACTGTGGAAGTCTCATGCATCTGCTCCCCAGGGTGCTGCCCAGAGATGTAAAGGGGAAGCCAGGAGGAAGTAGCATCTCAAGAAACATAGTGTAGGTGCAAGGAGGGTGTTTTGAAGGAGGAGCATTCATCCATCCAATATTAACTGAGCCCCAACTGTTTTACTATGTACTCTGTAGGGCCTCCACCTAAAACAACCAGCTAACAGATAGGTTTCTGTGACTCCGCAGAGTTAATTGTCAAGCAAAGGCAAGATGGGCAAAGGAGGAGATAATCCAATAACTTAGGGAATGAAGATAGCATTGCTTTTGATGCCCATGACTTCAGAAGGAGTTAATGAGGAATGGCAAACACCAAAAACAAACAAAAAACTTAGCCATCTTTTCTTGATCCTCTTTTAAGGACTGAGCACCTTTCATGCATTATCTTATTTAGTTTTTACTGCAACCTTATGAGGACTGTGTTATTTTCAGGTAGCAATAGTCTGGTAGCAAGGCTACATTTCAAGGAGCAAGGAAGCCTTGGCTTCCTTAGCTAAGGTGTAAGGAAGTTAGGTAATTACCTGAAAATCACATAACTGGTGAGGTTTTTTTTCTTTTTTCTTTTTTTTTTTAATGAGAAAACTTTGAATTTGTCTAAGAGAGATTCTTTGGAATTTTGAGTATAGGCTCCTAGTGACAAAATTATGGAGATTTTTAGAGGAGGCAAGTAATTATATGAGAGAAATCAGAAGATTCAAGAGAAGATTATACCTCGTGGAATTCAGACATTCTTCATAGTGAGAAATAGCTGGTGTTGATAGCAAATGGGGTTTGTGTTTGTTTATTTTTTTTTGCAAATGAGGAAAGCCAGATTTATGTGTATATATACACACACACAAGAAGAGGACTTAGAGAAACATAAAATGTTAAAGACTAGAGAAAAGGTGAAGAAATGGGGGGAAATAAGGCTGATCAGAGCTAAGATGAGATAGAAACTAGGGTGCAAAGTGGAAAATAAAGGATCTGGATCTTGATGGACTGTATCCTTCAAGAAGTAAGGTGATCACTCAAGGAATGAGGAGGAATCAATCAAAGAAATGAAGGTATTCTTCAGGGAGTTAGCCCTTTTCCAGTATTCATGCAGGCCAGTATTTCTAACCTGATAGAACCTGCTACAAGGCAGAATAGTGGCACCACATCAATGGACCTGAAGAGAAAATGGAAAATATCCATGGGTAGGGGGTGACATCCTGTGAAGTGAGGAAAGATGTGTGAATTGTTAAGCTTGTGCCTGAATAAGAGTTAGAAAGTAGCTTCAGAAAGAGAATTTATTTCTTCAACTCTGCACACATTACTTGAAAAGCAGTTAAAAAATAATAAATGACTGGGGCACCCGGGTGGCTCAGTTGGTTAAGCATTCAATTCTTGGCTTTGGCCCAGGTCATGATCTCATGGTTCAGGAGTTTGAGCCCCGTGCTGGGCTCTGTGCTGATAAAGTGGAGCCTGTTTGAGATTCTGTCCCTCCCCTTCTCTCTCTGCCCTTCCCCTGCTCACTTGCTCTCTCTCAAAATAAATAAGCTTAAAAATTTTTTTTTATTTAAAAAAATTTTTAAATGTTTATTTATTTTTGAGAGAGACAGAGACAGAATGCGAGTGGGTTAGGGGCAAAGAGAGAGGAAGACACAGAATCCGAAGCAGGCTCCAGGCTCCGAGCTGTCAACACAGAGCTCGATGCAGGGCCCAAACTCATAAGCCATGAGATCATGACCTGAGCCAAAGTCGGATGCTCAACCGACTGAGCCACTCAGGCACTCCTAAGCTTAAAATTTTTTTTTTAAATAATAATCAATGACTGATTGACCAAGACATTATTCTTTTCATTTGGGAAAATGATAATATGGTATTTCCTTTATGTATGTGATGAATAAAGATCTTCTTTCACATTTTGGAAGACCCTTGTGTGAATTTAGTCTCACAGTTGCAGCTTAACAAAAGGAGAGCTAGTTTCATGATAAAATCTTTTCCAATTCTTTGAAGATACAGGGAAACAGAGTTTTATGGATTGATTTATAATTGAACAAGTAAAAAATAGAGAAAACTAGAAGGGCAATACTAAATTCAAAATAATACGAAATCTTGCTACATAAGTTCCAAATATTGTTTCTTTTGGCAAGTTGTTTCCCTTTCTCTGTTGTCTGTCTCACTTTTCTTCTTTTTTTGTATTTTTAAGATTTATGCTATCAGTTTCTATAAATGCTATAAACACAAGTATCAGTGCTGCCTAATATATGGTGATTACAAAACCAGTTTTGTGGGAAATCAGAAGTTAATATTGATTCCCTTAAAGTAAAAACAACACATGATATCCCATAATAGAATACTTAATTTTTTAATCTATTTATCTTTATAAGATTTCCAGAGCAAGGTAGTAGAAAAGAGAAATGATCTCTATATCCTTGCTAAATAATGGGTATTCATTAAAATACATCAGTAATATTTTGGAAATTTTAAATTGACAAATTTTTTTATTTTTTCCAGTGTTAATCTTTATTGGATTTGTATTTTGGGAACTACACTATTTTTTGATCAAATAAGACAATAAGAAAAAAATCTGAACATAATAAAGGTGTAACACCCAGTGGTCTGGTGCCTTGGCAGTTCGATGGGTCTGATTATCCTATTTTTAGGACAGTCAAACTAGTTGGCCCAAGTGTGCTCAACTCTCACAGGTTTTCTATTCTGAGTCTTTCTGGAGACCACAACTTCTTAAAAATAGTTAGGTCTATTTTGAACCTAAAAAAGGGTTTTAAGGCTTACTTCACCTGAACCAAACTCTCAATTCCCTCACAAAGCAAACTCATTACTCAAGTCATCTTGAATACATCTCAGAATTTTCAGAGTTCTGGAAACAAAGGTAAACGCTGACCTTCAGGATTTGTATATTTAGGCCCCCAAGGTATAGAGTGCCAAAGTGCCCCAAAATGGGATCTGCACAGGGCTTTGGAGGCCAGATTGAGAATTTGTAACAAAATGGAGAGAGACAGTTAGTGTTTCCTACCCTTCTTTTTATATACTGTGGCTTATTTTAATGTTCCAGGTGTTTAAGCCCCATTGATTGCAAGAACTTGTAAAAATGTGTCCTACTGGTTTTCAAAGCCATATATTATAGGGATTCCCTGTGCCTAGATTCCTGGTGTGGAGGTCTGTTTCTTTCCCGTCTCTACTCTGGTGGTGTTCCTCCCTCCTGTGGACAGTGCTAGGGGTCCCCTTAGCTCCTGACCATGTCTTCACTATTCCTGCCCTCTTTGATGTGGCTTCTTGTCTACATTTAGCTGTGGAGAGCCTCTTCTTCCAGTCTTCATGTTGTTTCACACTGATGTGGGTTGAATCTGTGGGAGAGATGAGCTTAGGGTCCTCCTAGTCTGCCATCTTCCCTAGAAGTCCTGCTATGGCTTATTTTAGACTATGATATGTCTTAAATGTCACATACCGGACAGGACTTTAAGATTAATAATAAGTAACATTTGTTGAGCATTATATATGTTTTACCAGCACTATCTACTTAAATGCCACAACATTCCATGACACAGATACCATTATCATCCATATTAATGAGGAAATTGAGGTTTAGACAGGTTAAACTACTTGCTGATGAGATTATATAACTTGATATTCTTAAATTACAGATGAGGACTCTGAGACTAAGAGATGAGAATTAATCTCTCTGCGGAAGACTGGATTGCTGTTAATTCTGCTCTCCTTCCCTCTGCCATGTGATTTTGCAGAACCATAGAGGGGGCAAAGTATATTTCTCTTTCCCGCTGATGTTGGGTCTGACACTATAACTTCATTCAGCCAACACAGTTTTAGCAGAAGAGTGAGAAGGGCATGTCATAATAGCTACTTGCCTTCTCCCTTGACCCTTCCCCAGCTGGCCTGCAGACCCTGGGAACAGAAAAATCAATGTCTTTGTAGGCCATTGAGTTTGGAGTGGTTTGTTCAGCAACATCATTGCGGCAATAACTTAATAATACACCATCCTTGGTTAATTAACTTATTTTAGATAAATTAATGTTAATACTGAACAGAAGCCAAATGCAAACTAGAAAAATCTGAGTTATCAAGTAAGGAGGCAAAAAAGTAAACAAAACCAAGAACCTAAGGTCTTTTCAGTTAAAATCAGAGAAGTACTTTTTTTTCATTGTAAAAACCACATGTAACCTATATTAAAGTCTGAATAATTGAAAAAAAAACTCAGAAATAACCACTCTTTTGAAATACTACTAGCACATACTTACTCATTTTATATATTATACTCCAAATGAACTCATAAATTTACCTAATAGTAATTACTTTGCATATGTAGTTTTATATCATGTGTTTCCACTTGTAATTATAAAGTCTTACCCTATTTCTATAGATCTTATAACTTTAGTTTTTAATGGATGCTACATTAAGTGAATTAATCATAATTTACAATTTGATTATTTCCTGAGAATATATTCTGTGCTTGTTCTGAACTAGAATTACTGATTAAAGAGTGTAGACTTTTTGCTCATGTTGCCAAATTGCTTTCCAAAATGGTTATAAAAATTGAGTGTCACCAGCAGTGTGTGAAAGTAATGCTACTTCACTGCTGTTTTAATGTAAAATTTTTCATATTTATTGAGTTTCAACACTTTCTTACATTTTATAGCCAATATTTACTTAAAAATGTGCTACCTCTTTTTGCAAGTTGCATGTTCACATCATTTTACCATTTAACTAATGAATTTCTTACTATTGTTTTTCTAAATTGCATGATTTTTTTAAACATTAAAAAACCCTTCTTTGCCATTATCCTCAGATCTATTGATGCTTTTATGTGTCTATGAAAGACTACCTCAGGTGGAGATTTGGGGGAAGAAATCATAGGATATTTGTACAGGCTGTCTCTAAAACACTTTATTTATGTATGTATGTATGTATGTATGTATGTATGTATTTATGTATTTATTTATTTATTCATTCATTCATTCATTCATATATTTATTTTTTTGGTGCAAAAAAAGTGATTTTATTAAAGCACAGGAACAGGACCCATGGGCAGAAAGAGCTGTCCTGGGATAATGAGGAGAGACTGATTATATATTTGGGAATTGGAGAAGGTAAAGGCAAGGGGAAGTTTCCAAAGGGATGTTCATGTGCAAGAGAAGACTCACAGGATAATGGAGGCCAAGCTGTTGTCAAATACTTTAAATAGAGTTATCTTGGCTTATGGTGGGAGGTATGAAACTAATTTGATTTTTCCCCCAAATTGCAAAGTACTTAATTCAAATAGTGTTTATTAAATACACTTTATAGTCTACATAGTTTCATGATGTCTCATTTGGCATATGCTAAATTGTTAACTAGATAATTCTCTCTTCCTAGGTTAACTCCTCTTTTCTATAGCTATTCTTGACTGAACTTTTTAAGAACAGAAAACATAAGTGGCACTTCCTTTTATTTCCCAGTGTTCTGCACAGGAGGCAGTCAGTAAATGTTTATTGTTGTTGACACTGGAGTAAAACATGGAGAAGAGGAAAATCTCTAATACTCCATTTTGTACTCCATGTCTGCTACCCTGACTTACATCAGCAGTACCGTAAGGCATTTTCTGCATTAAACAACAAGACGTTGGTTATATGATAACCTCTGAGATATAAATGAATCTTGGGGCACCGGGGTGGTTCAGTTGGTTAAGCGTTGGAGACTCTTGATTTTGGCTCCAGTCATGATCTCACAGTCATGAAATTGAGCCCTGAGTCGGGCTCTGGGCTGAGCGTGGAGCCTGCTTGGGATTCTTTCTCTCCCCCTTCTCCTCTCTTTCTCCCCCTGCTAGTGCATGTGCCTGTGCACTCTCTCTTTCGAAATAAATAAATACACATTTTAAATGAATCTCACAGGTGGTTCCAGGTGTTGAACATTGAGATTTACTTTGGGACTTCAGGATGTAATGGATAGGAAAGAACATGGTCATAGGATTTGGAAAAGATTCAGAGAAGCAGCCTCTGGAACAAAGAAGATAATTGGAGTTTTAGAAAAGACTGCGACAAAGAAGGAAAAAATAAAAATTGAAATCAGGAAGGTTGCTAAAGACCATGTTTTAGTTTCTTTGTATGTCAAAGAACATGAGTATTAAGGTAAAGCATTTTAAGATTCTGTTTTATTTTTCTAACTTTCTTATTTGCATTTTAAAAAATCTCTCTTTTCATGTAATATTTAGCAGTAAAAACCGTTTTAAACTCAAACTCTCTTAGAGACAGAATCAAAAAGAGAAACACACTAAAATCCATTCTTAGTGTATCTGAAAGATGAAAGTCTGCGTGCTGGTAACAAACTGGGCCAGATAAACCAATCCCCAAAGCCTGGAGAAAAATTGCATGAGAAAGATTCAGAGCCATCCCAGAGCAAAAGTGACATGGTGGAGATGTGAGCTGGTGGGGAGATGGCTGTATGTTTAGGATTTGTTGGGTATTTCCCTTCCTTTATGTATGGCTCTCCATTCTATGTTCTTTTTCTTCTTTGCCCTCCAGCATTTCCTGTCTGGTGGGTGTGTTTACCTCTTGGATCTCTTTTCAATTTAATATATTTTGCTGAGTGATACCAAGTATATGCAAACGATCTCCAAATTTATGGCTCTGAGTTCTGCCCTTTAATTATCTTAAGTATCCCACACCTTGCTTTGAGAGAACTTTTGTGTGTGCCCCACCAACAATTCAGACTGAGTATTTTCAAAGCCACATTCATTATTCTTCACCATTCTTCATCAGCTACTTTTTCTATATTCCCTGTCTTAATTAATAACTTGAACAGCCATACAGTCACTCAAGCAAGAAATATTATAGCTTTCTCAATTCCCTTCTGCTTCATACCTCAAATTCAAAAGTTCATATTCCATATTCAGGCCAGTCTTACTCTTCGAAATGTCTCTGAATTCAGTCTTACAATGGCTCCCATTTTGATGACCCATTTAAAGTCTTACCTGGAGGAGTACAGCAAGTTTCTATTTTACTCATCTTTATCTTTTTGATATATGATCCATTCTCACTTGTACTGAACATATTTCTTTGCATTGAGGAGGGCAGTTGTTGGGATGAGCACTGGGTGTTGTATGTAAGCGATGAACCATAGGAATCTACCCCAAAAACCAAGAGCACACTTTACACACTGTATATTAGCCAATTTGACAATAAATTATATTAAAGAAATAAAATGAAAATCTGATAGTGATTAATGTTGGCACTTTGTCTACTGTATAAAATCCAAGACATGGCGTCCACCTACTTTTCAACCTCATTACTTGCCACACACATTCAATTTCTAAACTTAAGCCATGCCAGGCTGTTTTCCTTTTCTAAATATGTTATGCTGAGTCAGTTTCCGTTACTATATGAGTGGTTCCAATAAACTCATCAAGGCAGAATTAATCCTTCTCTCTTGTATTTTCCCATATCACATTCTCTTATAGTGAGTAGCACTCAGAGTTGTTTATACAATAGTAGTATTTGTCTGTGTAGCTTCAGAAACACACGCTAATTGAAGGCAGATCCACTGGGATCTCTCCATCCTTATACCCTCAGGTGCCTTCTCTAAAATGTATCACAGCAGTTTGCACATAGGTGTACTGTGAATGTGCTTTATTGAATTGAATGTTGCCTTCTGTTTATCTAAAAGATTCCACTTGGAGCTCTAGCTCTCAGGTAGTCTCCTCTCCCGGATTTGAAACTTCAAAACCCATGCGTATGCACATAGAAAATAACTCAAACAATACATAAAAAAATTCTTACCTGTGGTTACCTCTGGAGAGAAAGATTGGGTGGAGGGGTGCAGAGTTAAACTTAACTTTTTCACTTCACGGTTTTCTGTACCTTTTACAATATTATACTATTTATTTTATAAGATTAAAGTAAATGAAACTCCTCAGCCCCTGTCTCAAAGCCAGTCATGCTTGTTTAAAGACTTGAATATACTTTAAACAAATCTGATGTTGATTCAAGAATATGTTTCAAGAGTGGAGAATTATAGAATCCTGCTGTCTGCCTTTTTTATTAATCAGAAAGTTTTATCATGTCAAATTTCTAAGGGAAAAACTGCCCTGAGAAGTGTTTAAAATTTCTTGAATGTGCACATTAAAACATTACTCCAGACTTTAAAACAAAAAGGTAAAATTGAATGTCTATAGCTTACCAATTGCTGTAACTTCTAAATATTTAAAAACATAACTGTTTGATTTATATGATTATAATTTGAATAACTTCTGTTTAAGAATTTTTCTTTATACCTCTCCTTAAGGCTGAGAAAAAAACGATTGTTGTCAACATATTTAACCCAAGATACAGTGTGTCATTTGTGTCATAATTGTAAAAAAAGTTATTTAGGAATATCTATAATTAGTCTATCTATAATTTAAAATATATGAAGAGTAAGATCATAAAAGGAGTGTTACACACAATACTTTTAATGAGCCATAAACTTACCCTGTATGAAAGTGCTGGCTTTGGATGGGTCTTATACATAATTTGTAACTTCAATGATAGGATCTTCCTACTTCCTTTTACCCTTCTATAATTAGAGATGTATGAAACATAAATTATTCTTTTAATTTATTGTTCACGTTGAAGAATTACATGTCATGAAATCCCTTGGTATCTTACTATTTTACCAACAGTGATTGTGAGATAAAGAAGATGGTTCTAAGAACAGCTTGAGCTCCTTCTCAGAAGTCGACACTAACCTCCTGAGAGCACATGTAGAAGGGAAGGAGCTGGCAAATTAGGAAATTACAGATAAAGCCTCAGTGCCTTCGCTAGGCATACAACACTCAGCCTAACTAAGTAAATGTTACTTCCTTCCCCAGAAGACCCTGCACTATTTTAGGAACAGAAGATCAATTGTAGGATTTTTGTGAGGCTAAAAATTATTGGTAAGTCTGATTTCCTTGATATCCTAATTAAAGCAGAGTTTAGATTCTTGAAAGAAAATCATTTCATTTAACTCCTAACTGGGGAAAAAAATACTCTGGGCCCATCCCATCTTGCTGTGCTTTATTTATTGTTCTGTACTTTTCATGTTTCTACATTTTTGCGTTGGTGCTCAGAATATGTCTTAATAAGTGCCTTTTGGAACTGAAATTTTTTATGTTAAACTAGAGTCTTTAGTGTAACCGTTTTAGATGACTACGTAATACTGGATGTCAACATTACTTGTTTTGGTGACATGGTTTGCATCTGACTTAAAGCATATGCGTCAAAATGTTTATCACTACAAAGTAAGAAATAAGGGCCACTTTATTTTGAGTTAAGCAACAATAATAACCAGAGATTTAATCTGACAGGAATTTTCTTCATGGTGATTATTGCTTATTGTGATTTGTCACGTACACGTGTGATCTTAGCACAAAAATTGACTTAAATGGCAGGTTTATATTTTCTTTTCCTCGCTTGCTAAAAGGGTATCAATCTCATGATTTTTGTTTTGTCTTTTTTTTTTAATTGAGGTATAATTTATATACAGTCACCACAAACAAGATAGTGAACATAACACTCTCATGGTTGTGAAATGAAAAGATATGTAACATTTTATATAGTGCTTTCACTGTCACGGAGAGTATAGCACATTGTAAACAAGCAGGCAGTGTGGAGTAAAGCATAATTGTAAACTGCCTCCAGGGTAAACTGCCTTCCACCCTCTCATCCCTAACCCCAAACCGACACTCATCTCTACCTCACATCTTCGAGGAGCTGTTCATCTCTCCAGTTCCTGAAGATACTGGTAGGCATTCTGCTTAATGGGGTCTTTACACAATGTAGTACTTGGATAGAAGTAGTGGGCAAAAATTTGGAGTGAATTAGGAAAAATAAAAAACATGATTGACAATGGGAATCCAATAATATGTGTCATCTGTTCTGATCACATTGTTTTCCTTAGGCAGAGACTCTGACAACTTAAGGACCAAAATGTATAGGTATTGTTTCGGTTACCTGCCTTTTTAAATTTTACTGTAATTACAAGGGAAAAGAATAAGGCAGATAAAGGAGTACAGCTACTTATATAGAAAATTCCACTTAGTATGGATTGTTTCATCATATTATTAGAGAATATATAACACATTGTTTTATATCATAAGTTGCAGGATGATGTAAAAAGAACTTAAGGAATCTGGAAATAGAAGACCTGCGTGTAAGTCATTTTTACTGTCTAGTGACTATGGACAAGTGACTTTTTTTTTCCAGAGGTTCAACTACTTCATTATGAAATGAGGTCGTTAGCTAGATCAGGGGTCAGCAGCTCTTTCTGTAAAGGCTAGTTTACTTTTGCTCTGTGGGCCCTGCAGTCTCAGTTGCAGCTACTCAACTGGGCCACTGGAGTGTGAAAGCAGCCATAGACTACACTTAAATGAATGAGTGAATGAGCAAGGGAGTGGCTGTGTTATAATGAAATTTTATTTACAGAACCAGGCTGTGGGCAGCAGTTTATTGACCCTTGAACTAGATAATTTCTAAAAGTCTTTTCAAGTATAAATGCTGCTTATTGCATTAAGAATGTGCATATTTTCTAAGCATCAGAAGTTGTCATAGAATTTTATTACTGAAAGACATCCCAAGAGCTGATTTAGTTCCTCTGTCTACTCAAGCAAGATTATACTTCCATCACCAATGAAGACAGTTATTCAACTACCTGATCTAGTAAAAACATAAATCTCCCTTTACACTCTTTTTTTTTGTAAACTGACTAGATAATAGATAATATAACCAGGGCTAGTGTAAGAATTTGGAAATCTCTTTAATGGCTTTAGGCTGAATATCTTGCCATTTTTAAAATTGACTTTACACATGATAGAAGATAGAAGAATGATAGATCTCTTTTGCATTATTCTTATAGCTTCAAACTCTATGAAACCATTCTTTCTCTTAATAGATCTAAACATTATAAAATTTTTCTTCCATACAAAGAAATTGTCATAAATGGAATTTGTTAGATATGGAATATAGATTTAATAGATGACGAATCATAGCTCCTCTGTGAGCTCTTCAAGTTTTTCACTCTATCTTTTTTATTTACATTATTTTGTGAGCTTTATAAACAAAACAAAAAGTACCCAAGACAACGTAGTAATCAGAGATTTCATGTAGTAAAAAGTGCTGGGATAATCTAGTCTTAAAAAAACATTTATGATCATTGCGACTTCATAGTATAAAAAATTGATTGATATAACTAACCTTAATTCAAAACAGATAGAAAAATGTGATGTAATTATAGGATGTATTACATCACCTAAAGTTAGCATTAAATTTTGCTTCTCTAATTTCTGCCTCAATATACAAATAACTATTTAGCTTTGTAAATGAATTGATTTTCCTAAATTATATTTAGTGTTTATTAAATATATTTTACTCTGCTATTAATTGGGTAAAGTCATACATAAAGCTGCGTTAAAATTCTAAAGAGACAATACTCCTTAAGATTAGTTTAAATTTCCTCCAAGGCCCACAAATATTTGTCCTAGCCAAGCAGAAAGTGTAACCAAAAAAAAAAAAAAAAAAAGATATTGGAAGGCATTCCTGTTTTCATCTTCAAAAATCTTTTCTTCAAATGTTTTTTTTCTATTAAAGTTGAACTCAAAAATCATTAGCTCTCATTGCCTAACCTTATGAAGCTTTGTTCAAGTTAACAATAAATTCTATCAGGGCTGGAACAATGTCTATTTTATATACTCGTATATTTGTTAACATCTAGCAAAGTACCCCATACAAAGCAGATTGACTTGACTTAATATAGCATCATCTTCATCACCCTCACCATCATCATCATCATCATCAAATCACTATCCTGCTTACTGTGCCATACATTGTGCCTGCCACTTAGATCATTTTATAATCACACAAAAGAACTACACTTTGGGTTTATGTTTATTTTCCTTCTTTATTCCAACTTTTAATTTTGTTCAGATTATTAAAATCTACAGTAAAGTAATTATCAGATCCAGGATTTGAACAAAAGTACTCTCACTGTCCTATTGCACTTTTCTAGCATGTTCCACATGTACCTGGCAGTACACTATAAACCCAGAGATATCTTAATTAGCTCTAAGGAAAAGTATCTTTAAACTATTCGACCACTGTCTTATACTACACACAAAAATTAACACAAAATGGATTAAAGACTTGAATGTAAGACCTGAAACCATAAAAATCCTAGAAGCAAACATAGGTGGTAAGTTCTTTGTCATAGGTCTTAGAGATGATTTTTTTTTAACCTGACACCAAAAGCAAAAGCAACAAAAGCAATAATAAATCAGTGGCATTACATCATACCAACAAGCTTCTGCACAGCAAAAAGAAACCATCAATACAATAAAAAGACTATCTACTGGATGGGAGAAAATATTTGGAAATCAGATACCTGATAAGGGGCTAATGTCCAAAATATAGAAAGAACTCACACAACTCAATGGCAAAAAAACAAATGTCCCGGATTAAAAAATGAGCAGAGGATCTAAATAGACACTTTTCCAGAGAAGACATACAAATGGCCAACATGCATATGAAAAGATTCTCAACAGCACTAATCATCAGGGAAATGCAAATTAAAGCCATGATGAGATATCACCTCACACCTGTTAACATTGCTTTTATCAAAAAGACAAGAGTAACAAATGCTGAGGAGGATATGAAGAAAAGACAACCATTGTGCATTGCTGTTGGGAATGTAAATTGGTGCAGCTGTGAAAAACAGTTCTTCAAAAAGTTAAAAATAGAACTCTCATGTGATCCAGCCATTTGACTTCTGGGTATTTATTTAAAGAAAACAAAAACACTAACTTGAAAAGATATCTGCGTTCCCACATTCATTGCAGCATTATTTACAGTAGCTAAGATAAAAGAGAAATGGATGAAAAGGGTCAAAAGACATACTTACATACATAAATTAAATATATAAATAAATAGCCTTCTTGATATAATAATTAAAAAAAAGCTATGGTTCAAATTACCTAATACATATTTATATGGAACACAGATTTAGCAATCACATAGGGAAGGAGAGTGGTTGCCATAAATACATAATAAAATGTCTCATTCAATAACTTAAAATATTTGTATGTGTTTCAGAAAGTTATCTTCTTATAAAGATGGCAAAGTTATCCAAGTTAGTATTTCTTGGCATTAAAAAAATATCACAAAATAGATGAAATGTTATCCAATCCAGAGTGGTAAATAAAAAGTGTCCAACGAATTTGCCTCTCTGCACCTTAGGAATACTGTCTGGGTTTTTTCTGGACTCTGCCATGAATATCCCTTTCCAACTGTAGATTCAGCTCTCTTTTTATCATTTCCTGCACATACATCTGGGAAACTATTTTACCGCAAAACTCATGTGAATTAAAATTCATTTTTAAAAAAAGATGGAAAGGAATGAAGCATGAAGCATCACGTAGGGAATTAGTAGTTATTTGAGAGTAACACTATTGTCACAATTGATGCAAGGTTTGTGAATCACATGACCTGCATGTTTTCACCTCTCAAAGAAAAGTTTCTTTCAACTGCAGGCTTTTCTCATTCATGAATACTTTTATTTTGCAGACTCCTAAGTGCATTGTAAGAACTCTGTTTAAAAACAGATTACTTTAAAAGAAACAAGAATGGAAAGTGAGAGAATATATTGGAATAAGCAGTCACTCATTTTGGCTAACTTGGCCTTGGTTGGGTCATTACAGAACCATGAACCTGTTAAATACAATTTGCAAATGTTTTCAGCGCTAGTTTTGAGTCATATTAGGCTGAATTTTACGGGTGACCTAATGAGTAATGAACTATTAAAAAATAACTACTCTGATTTTGAAAGAGTTCCATCATTTCAAATTAATTTCAACAAGAGGATAAGGAAATTTCAGATATTCCAAACATCCTTCATTAGGGAAATCAAGAATGGTTTTCTAAAATATGTTTGGTCTCCATTATAGGCAGAGAGAGATTCTGAAACTTTCCAAGGAACTGTTGAAATTCAGTGATGAGTTTAGATCAGGTGGAATAGCAGAATGGTGTGCCTTTTCTGCCAAGATTTGCTTTAGGAAGTCAATTCACATCTTCTGTACTAGACTATGTTCTGAAAATACAGTTTTAAGGGACAAAAGGACAGGAAAAAAGTAGAGGAAACCTAGTAGGTCTCTGTCTGATGCTAAATTTTATTGCAGTGGTCTCCTCCTCTTTTGAATAATAGTAACAAGTATTACCTACCCAGTGCTTTGTTGTTTGCAAAATTTATTCACATTATTTATTTAAAAAAATAAGATCTCATTGTAATCAGTTTCTACTATTGATAAAGATTTTTCCAGTAAAAAGTTGCCTTTTTTTTTCCTAGCTCCCTCATCTCCTCCATCCTGAACCAGAACTATTTATTGAAATCCCCACTGTCACTTTTGTCATAAGTACACATTCCCTATTCTTCTCTATTGGTCTGTCTAACCAGTAGCCTATTCCACAACGAGCTAATTACTCTAACTTTATAATTACATCTGGTAATGTAAAATGTCCTTGACTCTGCTTGAATGCTTGCATTTCCATATGATTTCTGCAGTTTTCTTGTTAATTTATATACACACATATACACATTGCTAAGATGTAAAGTGGGATTGTGTGGAACGTACAGATGAATTTTGAGAGAACTGACAAAACTGGGCAAAGCACTTAACTGGCACTTAGAGAAAAAGAATGTTCAAATGACCAATAAATGCATCAACATTTCATTACTCATCAGAGAAATTCAAATTAAAACCACATGACATTACACTGTATACTTAACCAGAATGTCTAAAATGAAAAATACAGACAGTATCAAGTGTTGGTAAGAATGTGGCACGACTAAAATTCTCAGACAGTATCACTTAGGAAGATCATCTAGCAATATGTATTAAAAATGGCCGTGCTCGCTTCGGCAGCACATATACTAAAATTGGAACAATACAGAGAAGATTAGCATGGCCCTTTGCGCAAGGATGACACGCAAATTCGTGAAGCGTTCCATAAAAAAAAAATGGCCATAGGTATGTCCCATAACCCAGTAATTTCACATCTAAAATATACCCAACAGAAAATATGTTCCCTTAACATGTGTGTGTGTATTCGTAAATGAATGTTCACTGCAGTACTCTATGTAATTGGCCCAAAGTGAAAACTGCTGTAACCCTGAGCAAGATACCTCTCTGTGCTTTCTGTTTTTCATCTATAAAAGCAGGAAACATCATAGTGAATTATTATTTTTTAAATTTTTTAAATGTGTATTTATTTTTGAGAGAGACAGAGACAGATTGTGAGCAGGGGAGGGGCAGAGAGAGGCAGAAACAGAATCTGAAGTAGGCTCCAGACTCTGAGCTGGTAGCACAGAGCCCAACATGGGCTTGAACTCACGGACTGTGAGATCATGACCTGAGCTGAAGTCGGAGGCTTAATTGACTGAACCACCCAGGCATCCCTATTGTTGTTGTTGTTGTTACTATTATTATTATTATTATCAGCATCAGCATCATTAGGGTGGCTTTGAGGATTAAGCAACTTAATATGTCTATAGCACTTAGAACAGCTGTCCCTCGTGTATAATAAATAATATGTAAATACCTGTTATTAAGATGAAACACATAACAACCAGAAAGATTCTAATATTTCAGTGTCTTAGGTTCCTTCTGTGGCTGAAGCACATTTTGCTTTTGTTCAGAACTATTTGGGTGAAAGCTGACAAAGAAACATCCATGTTTGTACTGCTTGTGTCTTCATCAATCAAAGAACATTCATTAATTGTCTCTCCACTGTGTAAGGCATCACCATTATCAAGTCAGACAATAGCATTTATTACCTGTTCCCTGTGTGCAGTGCAGAAGGAAGTATTTATTAAACGTCCACTTTCACATTGTGTCATGTTCTTTCTAAAGCTAGTCAAAAATCCCTTTTCTGTAATAAAATCATGATTTACAACTTTATAAAAATAAAGTTACTGTGGCTTTGAATAGTAGGCTGCACAGTATGAATTCCTATTCATAATTGATGGCAGACATACATTCTTCCTATTACTTAGCACTTAGAATGATGCCAGTTAGCAGCATTATATTGTCCATTTCTCACACGCTTAGGACTATAATATTGATCAGCTCAGTTAGTCTTCCATTCTCTGCGAACAGAAGGGCCCATGGGCAAAGACCTTCTTATTATAAGCTGGTATTCTACTTTATCATTTGAAGAACCATTCAGTTAAAATAGGCGCCGTGGTGGTTAAGGTGCAGACAAGCATAGAAGGAGACATGGCGGGGCAAAGGAAATTTCTGAAGGGCTCTTTTCAAGTGGTTCTGAATCTCAGTGTTTATTTCAGGTGGAGACCATGGCTGGAGGCCAAACAGGATTGTCTGTGACTTTGAGTTGAACCCATCCTTTATAAGTAGGATCTTGATAAAGTTTCTGGACACAAGCCAGAACACCTTGACTTCCGTTTAGGACTAGTAGATAAGCTGGAGTCCTCCCTGCTTACCTTCTTTGTTAGCAAGATGTGAAACCAGTGAGAGTGGCCTGCTTCATTACTGATAGAGACACAAACTAGCTGAAATGCTGTCTTTCAAATCAAGATATAATTTAGTTTCTCATTTTTTAACTTTTAAAGTATACTGTTTCTTTGCAACAAAATTTGAATAATAAGTATCTTTGGAAATTATTAATTCTGTTTTTTGTAATTGGTATGCAAATTAAGTACTTAGGTCTAAAACTGAAGTATTAGATTAGAATTCCAGAAGGAATACTGATTTTTTGATTCAGGTACCTCCTCCTAGAGATACCACCTCGTATATCTTAATTTGCATGTTAAGAACCTCTCTGAATAGAGGCCACAATGTTTTCAAAATATCCACTGAATCTATTCCTTTATCCTTTCCTACATTCAACAACTATATGGTGTTCACCTGTAATGTACCAGGCACTGTTGTAAAGGCTAGGAATAGAGCAGTGAGAAAGCATACAAGTCCCCACTATCATAATGTTTACATGGCAATGGGGGGAAAGACAGTGGACAAATTAAGTACATGAACAAATAACTTCAGGTGGTGATTATGTGAAAATGATTAAATAAGTGCTATTATAGAAAGTATCTAGGGAAGATGCAGCTGTTTTCCATAGCATTACTGAGGAGGAACATTTGCACTGAGCTGTAAATAATTACTCTCCAGCTGTGACCAGATTTGGAGGAAGAGCTGGTGTCATCGTTAGGGTGTACTTCATTCAATGAATGTTTATTGAGGGTCACAGTCAGGGGACAAAATAATATGACTTTATCCTAGACTTCCAGAACTGTTGAGCAAAAGAAAAGGTATACAGTTTACCCTTGAACAACACAAGGGTTGGTTGCTGACCACCACATAGTCAAAAATCCATGTATAACTCCTCAAAACTGAACTACTAATAGCCTGTTGTTGACCAGAAGCCTTACCTGTAACATAAAGGAATGATTAACATGTATTTTGTATGATATATGTATTATATACTGTATTCTCTTTTTTTATTTTTTAATTATTTTTGAATGTTTATTTTTGAGAGAGAGAGAGAGAGAGAGAGAGACAGAAAGCAAGAGAGAGAGAGAAAGCATGAGCGGGGGAGGGGCAGAGAGAGAAGGAGACACAGAATCCAAAGCAGGCTCCAGGCTCCGAGCTGTCAGCATAGAGCCCGATGCAGGGCTCGAACTCACGAGCCGTGAGATCATGACCTGAGCTGAAGTCGGGCACTCAACCGACTGAACCACCCCAGGCGCCCCAATGTATTCTTAGAATAAAGTAAGCTAGAGGGATGCCTGGGTGGCTCAGTCAGTTTAGCATCTGACTTTGGCTCAAGTCATGATCTCACAGCTCTGGAGTTTGAGCCCTGAATCCGGCTCCATGCTGACAGCTTGGAGCCTGGAATCTGCTTTAGATTCTGTGTCTCCCTCTTTCCACCCCTTCCCTGCTTGCATTCTGTCTCTTCGTCTTTTTCAAAAATAAATAAACATTAAAAAAGTCATGATAATAAAATTAAAATCAAAAGAGCACTGTCACACGTGCAAAGAAAAAGAATAAAGTAAGCTAGAGGAAAGAAAATGATATTAAGAAAATCACGCAGCACCTGGATGGGTCAGTCGGTTGACCATCCGACTTCGGCTCAGGTCATGATCTTGCTGTTCGTGAGTTCGAGTTCCGCATTGGGCTCTGTGCTGACAGCTCAGAGCCTGGAGCCCGCTTAGGATTCTGTGTCTCCCTCTCTCTCTGCCCCTCCCCAGCTCACGCTCTGACTCTCTGTCTCAAAAATAAATAAACAATCAAAGAAATTTTTAAAAGGAATTTAAAAAAAATCGTAAAGAAAATACTTTTGCAGTATTTTACTGTATTTGTAGAAGAATCCACATATTAGTGGACCCATGCAGTTCAAATTCGTGTTGTTCAAGGGTCAACTGTATGTGTCCTTGTGTACACATCTCCCTGCATTAGTGAAGAATGCAAATTTTATAGACACGATACAGAAGGAAGAGAAGGAAATCCCTGAATGAGCTTTATCTGTCATGTCTTTCCTCTAAAATATGATCTTTCAACCATTACCATAGCTTTTTTGCTTTTGCCCTTTCCTCATACAGCTTCAGATTGTTGTCTTCATCTCCGTTTTTCATAAAGTCATTCCCTTATTCTCACGCTTCACACTTCAAATGATTCCAGCCTTTGCTAGTTTAGTCCTGTCTTAGTTGCTTTGTCTCTTCATGCCCATCACAGGTGCTAACCAAACAAAGGGCCTTAAGGAAGACAGATATTATAGAGCAGTGTTCTTTTTGTATTATTTATTTAAGTCATGATATTCACAGTCTCATCAGAAAAGGTTATTATTGTTATTCCATGAAATATCCCTTAGTGAATCTCTTGGAATTCTCACTTGGCTTTGGGAAGTGAAAGAAAATCCATAGCACAACCCCATCCCAGGCCAATAACTATGACTCCAGTAATTCTTTTCTCCTTTATTCTCACTAATTTCTGTAATAGATTGGGAAGCATGTGCGTGTGTGTATGTGTGTGTGTGTGTGTGTGTGTGTGTAAATGCTGGAGAAGAAGGTGAGTTGAAATAGCGCCTGAGGAGTGGCAGAGCCGATTAGGAGACTTTATTGTCATAAGGTGACTTGTACTGAATTTCTGTAGCAGGTTTAATCATTCCTGAGATAAACTCACTTGAGCGTGGAGAATTAACTGTTTTTTTGCATATTTTTGGATATTACTTGTGAATTTTTTTTGAGGATTTTTACTTCTGTGTTCATGAGAGATAATGGTCCATAGTTTTCTTTCTTGAAATAATGTTTTATCTCATTTTAGTATCAGAATAATGTCGGTCTCATAAAATGCTATGGACAGCATTTCCTCTTCCCAAGTCTTCTGAAAGAGTTTATGTAAGATTAGTATGTTCTTCATAGACATTTTGAAGAATTTACAAGCAAGGCCATTTGGGTTCAGAGATTTTGTTGTGTGAAGATTTATTTATTTATTTATTTATTTAAAAAATTTTTGATTTAACATTTATTTATTTTTGAGACAGAGAGAGAGCATGAACAGGGAGGGTCAGAGAAAGAGGGAGACACAGAATCCGAAACAGGCTCCAGGCTCTGAGCTGTCAGCACAGACCCTGACGCGGGGCTTGAACCCACGGACCGTGAGGTCATGACCTGAGCCAAAGTCAGACACTTAACCGACTGAGCCACCCAGGTGCCCCTGTTGTGTGAAGATTTAAATTACAGACTAAATTCCTTTAACCAAAATCAGGTTATTTAGATTTTTAATTTTTTTCTTGTATAGTTTTAGTAGAATTGTTTAAAGATTATGTTCATTTCATCCAAACTGTCAAAGTTATTGTCATCACATTTTTCATAGTAATTCCTTATAGTCCTTTAAAATCTGTAAGATGCATCATAATGTCCCTCCTTTATTGCTGATGTTGATAATTTGGGTCTACTTGCTTTCTAGAGTATTATAATTAGAACTTTATCAATTTTTTTACTTCAAAGAATTAGCTTTTGGTTTCATTATTTTTTCTTTATTTGTAAATTTTTATTTTACTGTTCTCAAATTTTTTTCAATTTAAACAAATCAGTTAAAAATATTTTCTAATTTCCCTTGTGTTCTCTACTTTGCCTGTGGATTATTTAGAAGAATATTACTCAATTTCCAAATGTTCAAAATTTTAATTTAATCCTATTGTGGTTGGAGAACATGTTCTACAGTTTTTCAAAACTTTTCAGTTAGTTGAGGCTTGTTTTATGGTTCAGCAAGATCTTTCTTGGTGTTGGGCATCTGTCATATAAATATCAGTCAGTTAAATCACATTGTTTAGTAATGTGACTCACATTTCTGTATTACGTCTGAATATATCTCTATCTGTCCTATCACTTATTAAGAAAGAAGGGCTAAAATCTCTAACTAAAATTGTGAATTTCTAAATATGTCATTTTAGTCTGTTTTGCTTCTGCTCTAAACTGAATTATTATATACACATTTAGGATTTTAACATGTTCTTGATGAATTGAAGAGCATCAGGAAATGTCCTCCTTTATTCCTGGTAATATCTCTTGTCCTGACATATACTTCATCAACAGAGTCAATTCACCTTTCTTATTATTAATGTTCACATGGTATACATTCTCCATCCTTTTACTTTTAATGTACCTGTTTCTTTATATTTAAATATTATTATTTATTTTAAACTTTTTTGATGTTTATTTTGAGAGAGAGAGAGAGAGAGACAGAGCAAGCATGAGCAGGAGAAGGGCAGAGAGAGAGGGAGAGAGGGTTCATATTCTATCTCTGCTGTTTCTTCCATTTGTCCTCAATTTCCTTATCTATAAAATGAAAATAATCATAATAATTATACCCATTCTGTAGGGTTGTTTTAAGTATTAAATGAGTTAATATATGTAAAATGCTTAGACTTATGCCTGGAGTATAGTAATCAATATATATTAATGTACTAGGTTGTATTATATAAGCATTATAATGCATATAATTAGTTCTGTTGTTACCATCATTACTATTATTATTACTCTTTATCTTCCCACCTTAACTGGATGATAAGCTCCCAAGGGACCTGGTTGGAAGTTTGATACGTATTTTAAGTGCTCAGTTTCTAACACTTAGTGGATCTTTGATGAATATTTTAGAATATGATGTTTTTATTTTAAGGGTCACTTCAATGAAAGATCATATTATTACTATAATACTTATAGTGGCCATATACTTTTGCCTTGGAACCACACATGGTTTCTAAATTGTATATATCTAAAAAAATTTTTTTAATGTTCATTTATTTTTGAGAGAGAGAGAGAGTGAGTGAGCAGGGGAAGGGCAGAGAGAGAGGGAGACACAGAATCGAAGCAGGCTCCAGGCTCTGAGCTGTCAGCACAGAGCCTGATGTGGGGCTCGAACTCACAAACTGCAAGATCATGACGTGAGCCGAAGTCGGATGCTTAACCAATTGAGCCACCCAGGCACCCCTAAATTTCATATTTTTAACTAAGAAATCACAAAAGGGATTCATCAGATGGGAAAAATAATTACTTTTTTATATATATATTTTATAAGTCAAATGGGAGAAGAGTTTAAAAAGTTGAAAACTTCCATAGTGATGCAGTTTTGTAACCTGGAGACTTGACAGGTATATAATTTATTGTAGTAAACTGAAATACTGTCACTTAACTGCCTTGACCTTTCCCTTTATCTTCAAATGGGGCCGTTGCTTATATAAATAATAATACATAGCAGGATAAGTTTTGGAAAAGGACATTGTTGCAATTTGTATTTAACTTATTAAGGATCTGGGGAAAATCCCTTGTGCTAGTAATGCTAAACCCACAAAGCAAGTTATAAGAAAAAGTTACTTCCTATTTCTTCTCTGCCACTGTGTAAACATAGCTTGGCAAATGACAAATGGTTGTAGTTTCTGTACCATTCACGACTATCTTAGTATATTTCCCATGAAACTTTGTGTAAAAGCCAGATTTAGTTCAAGCAGTAGTATGTAAGACAGTATTTTAGTATATGGAAATGCAGTATGCACTCGAAAAAGGAGGTAAATGCAGAGAAGTAGAAGACCATGGGGAATATACAGTAGTATATAAAAGGTTTGCTTTAGTACAAGATGAAAAGAAAAAGATGAACCTTCAAGCAGAAACTCTGTCTACCCAATGATAGAGAGCTCTCATTTAAGTTCAGTGGTGGTATTTGGGACTTAGGTTTACATTTAGAATATTATGTTTTATTTTTCTAATGGAATTATTTTCAAAATAAGAGCAATATATATAAAACTGCATTGTGGCCCTTTTGTTCTCTCCCCATCAAGATATAGGATATTTAGTGTATTTCAGCCCAGTGAATTTAAAATTTTATTTTAGTTTATAAAAGTTGACTTTTTAAAATTCAGCCCTACCTCACATACCCTAAACATAGCTTTGCATATAGATTGTTTTCTCACATTTTAATGAAAAACCTCATGATTTTAATACTGTGTCACTTAAATCCAAAACTGGAGACATTTCTTCAGTATGTTAAACAAAACATATTGGCTTGGATTGAATTTTGACTTTTAAGGTGATTTCGTGAAGTACAGTCACGGTGCTTATACAGTTTCATGGAATAGACATGTCTGTTGTATTTTGTTATTTACTCTTGCAAAGTAAGGTTAAGTCAAATGACGTGAGATATTATATTGTGGTGTTAAATGTGGAGTCTGGGTGGACTCCCAAGTTTACCTCTAAGTCTGTTAAGTCATTGATTTTTTTTTTCTTGTTTCCCATGAACTAGCCAAACTTAGTGATACATGGAGTTCACTGGAAGGATATGTTCTTTTAGATAGTTTTGGAGTTCCTGTGGTGCCTGGGTGACTCAGTTGGTTAAGCGTTCGACTGTTGATCTCAGCTTAGGTCTTGATCTCAGGGTCATGAGTTTGAGCCCTGTTGAGCTCCATGCTGGGCATGGGGTCTACATTAGAAAAAAAATACATAGTCTCAGAGTTCCTGAAAAAGCCATCCCCCTCCACTTCCTCCTCCTCCTCATCATGTATATTACTACATCTCTGACTTCTTTAGTCTGTTGATATAATGGATTCCATTAATTGATTTTCAAATGTTGAACCAGTCTTGTATACCTGGAATAGATCCCAGGTATGATTGTTATGTATAATTCTTTTTATACATTCTTGGGCTCAATTTCTAGTATTCTTGAGAATTTTTCCATGTATGCTCATGAGAAATATTGGCCCCTGGTTTTTCTATCTTTAATGTCTGTCTGGTTTTGTGATTGGGATAATGCTGGCCTTAGGAAGTGTTCCTTCTGCTTCTATTTTCTGGAACAGATTGTGGAGAATTGGTATTATTTCTTTCTTAAATGTTTGTTAGAATTCATTAGTGAAATCTTCTGGGCCTAGCAGCTTTCAATTTCTTACACTCACCATCACTGAGCTAAAACAAATAAAAAAGTCTGAGTCCACAGCTCCCTTATTTATTATTCTAGAATGCAGTTCAACTTTCTTCATTGCATAAAGTATTTTGGTCTCTACTTCTTCCATTTTTTATTTGTGTGTGTCAGCCATGAAGAGAGGAGTGTGTGTGTGTGTGTGAGTGTGTGTGTGAGTATGAGTGTGAGTGTGTATGGTGTAGGCCATGGGCTTTAGAGGTTAAAAGAAACATGAAGAATTATGAGAGATGACAAATGAATAAACTGGGAGTATCTAAAAAGGAATGGATGATGGGGTGCTGTGGTAAGAAAGCTTGATTATTTCCCCTCAGTAAAAGAAAGTCACAAAAATTCTTATTTATTTGTAAATCTAGATTCCTAAATCTAAATCTGCAAGCAGGGCAGGATAAAGTTCCATAAAACTAAACAAGAAAATGGCATTAGGGGTGCACCTGGGTGGCTCCATTGGTTAAGCATCTGACTCTTGGTTTCAGGTCAGGTCATGATCTCACAGTTCCTGAGACAGTGTGGAGCCTGCTTGGGATTCTTTCTCTCCCTCTCTTTCCCTCCCCCCATCCCTGCTCACATGCTCTCTCTGTCTCTCAAAATAAATAAACATAAAAATAAACAAATAAACAAACAAATAAATAAATAACTTTAAGACATAATAGCGAGAAATAAAACTTGATTAAATAGAAATTTCTTGACAGTTTATAAGATACATAAATTATGATACAGGCAAGGCACAGAATTTGATTCTCCAAATATATTTGCCTATAAAGAAAAAATTTTGATTCTCTAACATAGTTTATCTCCAGTTTCATCTTTGAAGGCAGGGTGTAAGAGGTACTTTGATGGAAAGATTTGAAATAATAGAAATAATAGAAATTGCCCTGGAAATTTCTCCCTAACCTAGTAATGAATAGTTACAGTATTAGCAGACACATGGTTCTTATCCTTAGGCTTCAGGGGTGAAGGCCCTGTTCTGGTTTCTGCCAAATCCCTTGAACTGCCTCAAAATTTAATCTTGTTAAAGTATTGCTGCTATTGAGTTTCACTGTCATTGTATTGCTGTCAGTGATGATATTGATGATGATTATAAAGAAGATGATGGCTTTCCAGGAACTCTGAGATTATCTAAAAAGGGTATACATTCAGTGAACTCCATAAATCCCAAAGCTTAGCAAGGGCATGGGAAACACGGAAAAAACAACTGATTTGATAGATTTAGGGTGGGATTTTTCAGTCTCAGCACTACTGACATTTTGGGCTGATATTTCTTTGTTGTTGGGGATGGAGGAGCGGCTGTCTTCTTCATTGTGGGATATTTAGAGTATCCCTGGCCTCTACAATCAGCTGTCAGTAGCATCCTTTTATTGACTCCACTCCCATTTTTGACAATCAGAGATGTCTTCAGATGTTACTTAATGTCCCTTGTGTACTAAACTTACTCCTGATTCATAATCTATGGATCTAGAGTTATGATTGAAGTCCAGGTCAGAATTCACTTTTAATGCCACCATTTAATAGCCTACTTAATTTGACTCAAGCTTACTATTACATCTACCAAGTATATTCATCTATAAAGCCAGGATCCTTACTATTTGAGAGGTGGTTTTGAATACCTGTTACCCTAGGTTCTTTGCATGTATGATTATGGCTGTTGTACTCAAGGATCTTACAATTTAGTAGAGAAAATGAGGTATTTTAAGTGACTAGATGTACCATATTCTGTACTAAATGACAAAGAAGGGGATAATAGCATACACTAGGTGTTCAGGGAGAGCAAATCAAGTAATAAGCCTCAAGAGAGGCATTTGAATTTTGCCTTGAAGGATTAGATGGGATTTTCAAGAGGTGAAATAGAAATACATTCTTGACAGTGGGATTATCCTACAAAATGACATTGATCTTGAAGGAATGTCACGTTAATCTGATCAGGTGACTTTATGCTTAGGTTGCCTCCATGAAGAGAATGTAGTTCTCTGTTGACCAGAATAATCTGACGTTTAGATAGAATAAGCCTCATCAAGCATAATTTATGTGAGTCAATTCTTGAAAGACCAAATTATTTTTAATGTGCTAACAAAATCAGAGATCTGAGCATATGACTCTCACAAAACACATATAGCACTTTGTGAAGCATCTTCTCACCCAAAGGGCCACCATTGTATGCATGGGCCCTGGTCACCTGAATGTTCAAGTAAAATCTTTCTTCCAAGGTGGGAGTAGAGATTAGAAATAATATGTATAAATAACACTCATTGTGACCAAATCTCTGCCTATTCTCTTCTACCTTTGGTAATTGTATTTGGAGTATTTGGGGTACTTGAAGAAAGGAACAGACCAGTCTCATTGACAGAATCTTAGGATATCTCTGAGTGGCATGGGTGGGGTGAGGAAACACTGAAGCTTAATTTGATAGGGTACCATCAAGAATTTCCTCTCTAAGCCTAAATCAACAGCTCAGCTATGTCAGTCCCATGACAAACATCTGGAATATTTCTGGATAGGTGAAGGATTGAGCTTATAAAGTAAGCTCTGCCAACAAATAACAGCTCAACGGGAACATTATTGGTATTTTGGGTGGGACAGTTCCTCATGATGCAGAACTGTCCTGGATACTTAAAAGTGTTTAGCATTTGTTAGCTTTTATCAACCAATACCTTCAGTAGCCCCAAGTCATTGTGACCTCAGTTCTCCCATTTTCATGGCTCCTGGGTTTACAGACATTATCAGCACATTGAAAATCACTGAATTATATGTTTGACCTTGGGATAATGGTGTGGGGCAAATGGGTGCCTGTGGGAAATCCTCCTTTTGTTCTACATTTCTTCTGCTGTGTTACTAGCCTCCTGGCCATGGGAGTTCAGGAGAAGGGACCTAAGTATCCACACTTGATCCCTGGAAAATATCCAAATGGCTCCAGACTCATTTGACATTTTGGCATGAATTGTATTAACATATATCTATCATTGATTGAAAAATGTACCGTTATTTTCTGTACTACTAAAAAGATAAAATGCTGCCAAATAATTTATGAAATATATTTTTAAATCACATAGATTTTGACAGCTTTATACTTATGAAAGAGTTCCTTTAGATTTAGACAAGATTTTTTATCCTATATTATTTTTGTGGATTAAAAACAAATGCAATAAGCAAAATAAAATGAGAAGGTATTCCTAACTTCTTTACATTGTGACTTTTCTAAAAACCATTGTCACTTGGTGTCCATGTTTTTCTACGTGATATTGCTCACTATACTATCAAGAGTATTCTGTTATTGCCATTGGGATTTAGCAATGTCTTCTGCCTTCAACTGTAGTTTTTTTCCTGTTAGAAGTCTTGGGTTTGCTTGTAGGTACATGCTAAAATGTAGTAACAGCTTCATTTACCTGTAGATATCTTCTTTAAAGTTCTCTGTTGTTGATTTACAAAAAAATATGGAATTTTGGTTATTCCTCCAATGTGTAAGTTTTTTTTTACTCATATCAAATTTATCCCCCTTGTATTCTCATGTTTTTCTGTGAACACAGTAACTTTTTGTTTCAAAGATAAATTGTGCAGTCTTTCTGAAGATATTTTCAATGATAACTAAACTCAACATATGCATAGTAACAATCCACTAATACACATAACTCAATTGAAATCATGGCAAATGAACCACCATGACCAAATATGCTTATGTGCTGACAAAGACAACTATTGGCTGACATTGATTGGAATAAGCATCCTGATTACAAAGATGTCAGACTGTGAAAAGTATCTGTATCTTATCCCATGAAACTGAGGTCTCTGAAATAAATAGATACATAATATCAAAATTGTATCTATCCTATATATCAAGTAGGATAAAAGTAAGAGCAAAAACTTATTAAGACTAAAGTTTCTGGGGTGCCTGGATGGCTCAGTCGGTTGAGCGTCCGACTTCAGCTCAGGTCATGATCTCACGGTCCATGAGTTCGAGCCCCGCATCAGGCTCTGTGCTGACAGCTCAGAGCCTGGAGCCTGTTTCGGATTCTGTGTCTCCCTCTCTCTCTGCCCCTCCCCGGCTCATGCTCTGTCTCTGTCTCTGTCTCTGTCTCTCTCTCTCTCTGTCAAAAATAAGTAAACATAAAAAAGACTAAAGTTTCTGATTTTCATGGCCTGGTCCTGGTTGATAGAGATGGGGATATTATATGACACAGGGCCCAGGAATGTAGAATCCCAGAGGATGAAGGAGGGAGGGAAATCTCTGCCAGTGGAAGAAGGAGCCCAGAACAGAGCCCTGAGTTCTGGGTGAAGCAAGACCACCAAGTGCTTCAAATTGTCAATACCTGGCACATAGTAGGAGCCCAGTGAATGGTAGGTAGTCCCTACTAATAACTAGAGGCAGTAGAGAATAAAGGTAGAAACTTCAAATAGGAGACTGTTTTTTTAGTAGTTTCCTGAGTGTAGGTGCTAGGTCAGTGTCCAACCCGTGTTTCTTAACCACATTCTGAGACCCAGGGTCTGAGTTCTGCAGACCACTCTGACTTCTCTCATTCCCTCCCAGCCACACTGGCTTCTCTCCATTCTTCAAACACCCAGAGTAATTGCTTTTTCTGGGTCTTGCTTGTACTGTTTCTTCTGCTTCCAACACTCCCCCAAGACTGACACATGCCTGCTTCCTTCACATCATCCAGGTTAGACTTCAAATCTCATTTCCTCAGAAAGTTTTTTTCTGACCATTTTATTTCAAGTATTCTCTAAATCCTACTTCAGTCACTGTCTGTAATATTAACCTGTTTGTGTTCTTAGTATTACATCTAACTCTCCATAATGGTGCTATCCAATAAAAATATAACCACAGAAGTATATAATTTAAATTTTTTAGTAGTCACATCAAAAAAATATAAAAGAAACAGGAAAAAATAATTTTAATATTATTTAACTCAGTAGATCAAAATTATTACCATTTAAAGGTGTAATCAATATAAAAATTGTAAGTGAGATATTTCATACTGTTCTTACCACTTTACCTTTTCAGAATTTGGCGAGTATTTTATACTTATGGCTCATTCAGCTAGTACTGGTCACATTTCCTGTAGTAGCTACCTGGGTTGCTAATGGCTATTATGTTGGCTAGTGCAAATTCTGGAATAATTTCAGTTTTTAATTTATATATCTGTCTTTATATTCAGTTCATTATGCTTGTATTTGTGAAAAGAATTTTGGTCTATAAGGTCAGGGAATTTAAATCTGTCAGGTTCATCACTGAATCATAACACCAGGAACAGTACCTGACACACAGTTGGCCTTCAGTAAATATCTGTTAACCTAATCACTTAAATAGATATGAAGTTCAGAACCTGAGATATGGCTGCATAGTTACCAGATAAACTCATAGGACAGTAGAGACAGTTAAGAGAGGATAAGAAGAGGCGTAAAGATACTACAGCCACATCTTTTAGACTAAAAACAAAATAAAATATCAGACAATACCAAAACCTTGGTGAGAATGTGGATCAGCTAGAACTCTCATGTTATTGGCAGAAATGCAAAATAATGCCATCATTTTGGAACAGTTTAGCAGTATACCATAAAAATTAAATACACACTGTCTATATGACCCAGAAAACCCACTTCTGGGTCCTTATTCCAGTGAGATAAAAATGTGTATTCCCACAAAAAATGTATAACATTAATTTATAGCAGCCTTTATTTGTTATCACTGAAAACTGGAAACCCAAATGTCATTTAACTGGTGAACAGATAAACAACCAATGGTACAATCATACAATGAGATGCATTTATCAATAAGTAGGAACAAACCACTTATGCATAACATGGATGCAAAAACACGAATGAACCTCAAATATGTTATGCTAAGTGTTACATGCCATATGATTCCACTTATATGAAATTCTAGAAAAGACAAAACTATAGGGGCAGAGAACAGATCAGCTTTGCCAGGGGCTAAGGTAAGGAACAGCATGAAGAGCAACATTAAAGAGTTCCTAGGAAGTTGTTCTGTAGCTCATAGAACTGAGAACTGTATATTTAAAAAATGCAAAATGAAACATAAATTAAAAAATAAAATTAAATGACCTTTATAAGTGCATTAAAAAAAAGAAGCCCTAGGGGCGCCTGGGTGGCGCAGTCGGTTAAGCGTCCGACTTCAGCTAGGTCACGATCTCGCGGTCCGTGAGTTTGAGCCCTGCATTGGGCTCTGGGCTGATGGCTCAGAGCCTGGAGCCTGTTTCGGATTCTGTGTCTCCCTCTCTCTGCCCCTCCCCCGTTCATGCTCTGTCTCTCTCTGTCTCAAAAATAAATAAAAACATGAAAAAATTAAAAAAAAAAAAAGAAGCCCTAGAAAATGAAAAGTTGCTGTTATAGATGTATCAGCAAACAAGGGAGCACAGAGTTAGGGCACTTGGCATCTGGCAGGAGATGGGTTTCATGCAGTTTGGGGGAGAACAGGGAAATAAAGAGGCTAACAGCAGGTAGCAGGGACCCAGTCAAGGGCCTGCATACTGATTTAGTCTGGAAGAAAAGAGAGGGTCTAGTAGGGCTGCAGCCTCAGCACAAGGGGTGCTGAGAACCAAGGCGAGTCATGAGGCCTAGAACGAAAACAAAAGCCCTGTTCATAGAAACTCTGGTACTAGTCCAAAGCAGGACTTTGCACAGCTATCCTGATGCTGGGCCAGTGGGCTTGGATCTTATATTCTTTCTTGCTGTGTTGAGGGAAGCTAGTTGTCAGCAGACTGCATTCACTTTGTTTTCCTTTAAAAACAAAGCCATTCAAAGTTTTTTTGCTGAGCTAGAATGCTGGCTGGTCAGGCCCTGGGGGCCCACAGTCCCGATCCCGTTACTGTAGTAGGCTTGATGGCATCTGGAGGTGATGTTCCTGCTGATGACCACCGGCCCACTGGGCTGGGGAAAGAGGTCATGATGGCTGCATAGAGCGAATTGGACCTTTTCAATATGCTAGCCTCAGAGGAAACTTCAGACACCAAGGAAGACCCTAATTTAGTCCCCACCATTACCAACAAGCAGATAGTTGACTGCATCTGTTCGAGAGAACCGCAGTCTGCCATCTGGTTCTGCCTGCACAAAAGTGACTTGCAGCGATTCCCTGACTATGGAACCCATTCCAAGAGGGTACTCCACCAGTTGGGCCACCAAACCCCTGCACTGACTTAGTGCTATAAAGTTTCTTCTTTCCAATAAAGACTAGCCACTGGATTGGCTTCTCTTCAAAAAAAAAAATCCTTCCAAGTCCTCCGTGGGCTCCTTTCTGCTAGAGGCATTTCCTAGCATCCCTTGAATCTAGGTGTCACTAAATACCTAATTGGGAACAAACAAATGATGTAGTGTTTGAGGCATTTCTGAAAGAAATGGAAGTTATAAATGTAAAAGTAACTATAATGGGGAAAATATAGAGGGACATGAGGAGGCTGAAAATAGACCTATGTAGGATGGGAATAAAACAGAATCCAAAAATGAACCAGAAAATACATGTCATAGAAGAAGACTGAAGGAATTAGAATTGAATTGAATCGAATGAGAATCAGGTTATTTGAGGAGAAGAGTGTTTCAAGGAGAAGTCAGCTAGAAGATTTGGGGCAGAGAGATAAAGGCCTATGAGAACAAATCCTAGTTGCACGTGTTTCTTTGGTGGTAGGAACCGTGTCTTCCTGCAGAGTACTCCAAAATATTGCTTCTCAGAATCTACAGTTTGGCTTTATTTCACATGAGTTAAGGAATTAGTTCTTATATTTCTACCCACTGCAAGCCTATTCTTGCTCATCTACCCCACAGCTCATAGTTTCACTATCGTCTCCATAGTTAATTTTCTTGTATTATTTAAGATCATTAAATATAAATGAAATCAGGCAAAAAAAAGTACAAATGTCTTAACAAAAAGGTTATTTTTGAGACATGGGGGTAAAGTTCTGCCTATGCTTCCTCAAAGAGTTCCTTGTATGTTAAGTTTGAATGATACTTCTTTAAGTGAGGGGCAAAGAAAAAAAAACTTACATTTTGAGACTGAAATTATTAATGAGAAATGAATTTTTAATATTATTCAATCAGCTGGGAGATTTTAGAAGCCATATGGAATGAACTATCCTATAATACTTTTCAAAAAATGACATCACTCAGTGGGCATACTCTCTGTTGAGCAAACACATACTAATGATGCGTATCATTTATTCAGCCCTTACTCTGTGTTAGAGGCTGAGCACAATGCTTCATTTACTGTTGCACTTTCTCCACAAACAGATAGGAAAGTCTGGGCTCAGTGAGGTCAAGTGAAGTGCCCAAGTACCCTATCTGGTCAGTAAAGAAATGGGGCTCAAATTCAGGTGTTGGATTCTAAAGCCCATTGAATGAATCAGCATAACAAATTGCTTAATTTGAAGGCAGAAAACACATCATAAAAGATAAAGTATAAGGAAAATATATTGGTGAGCTGGAAATATACATTATAAGGAATTGATTATTTTGGCTGCAAGACCTCTCATGTACACTGAGAGAACTTTAGAATTCACAGAAATAGGATGTGTTTTAACTATTAGCCTTTTATTGGAAATGTTAAAATATTTTTCTAGATGTCCTTCGAGTATTAAAAAAATGTCTTTTTGTATGATAGAGGCAAAACATTATCAGGTATATTTCTTGGGGAAAAAAAGGAAAGTGTTTTATTTATTTATTTTTTTAATTAGAAGGAAATGTTAACTAATTTTCTCAGAAAGTAGAGTTTCACTTAAAGCAATGATTAAAAACAGCCTTTGGATTTTATAAGGTAGTTGTATACAGGTATTACATTACATTTCTTCAGATTAGAAGATGACAGAGGAGTAGGGGGACTCTTGGCTTGCCTCATCCCTCAAACACAGTGAGGTAAATATCAAATCATTTTGAACACTCAAGAAATTCATCTCAGGACTGAGAGAGCAGAACTGCACAACTACGGGTAGAAAAAAGCATTGTGGAACGTGGGAGCTGCAGAGTTGATTTGGGGGAGAGAATAGCTGCGGGTGCTGCAAAGGGGAGGGAGCCTTAGAGAGAGAAGCAAGAGAAAAAGAAAGAGAGAAAGAGTGAAAACACACACAGGGAATTAAAAAACAAAAACAAAGACACTGTTCCCCAAAACCATTGACTGGGAAAGGGAGAGGGGCTAAATACTACAAGTTTATATAAACAGCAGAGTGCAGAGTCTGAAGTTTCAGAGGTCCATGCCATCACCGGGGTTGTGTCTGAAGGGCTTGGCTATGTTCTGGTGTGGAGGGAAGGCAGACACCTGGGGGCAGGCAGCGTGTGTCCCCTGGGTCACACAGGAGAAGCAGTTCCCCTGCTTGAGTGCATTTGGAAGTGGCAGCACAGCCTTTCTGGGGGCAAAAGAACAGGCAGCATGCTGTCTTGTTCCCTAGCATAGAAACAAAGACACCAGCTAAGGGTGGTGAGCTTTGGTGCTAGCTTTTACCTAAGCTTTACCATAAACTCCAAATCGCCGCGTGGTCACACAACCGATTTCTGGGACAAGCCAGGGCGAGCCACATTGCAGTAAGACCCTCCCCCCAGAGGATCAGCATGGGTCCACCCTATGCAGATCTCTAAACTTCTGAGTTTTGAAACCCCGCCATGCACCTAAAATAAAACAGAGGAGTGCTGGGCCACCTGGCAGGCAGACAGCTCTGATGCAGGGGAGGGTGAAGGTGGGGATCTGGTAGAAGCCAGGGACATAAGAGAGATGATTATTTGCTCTTCTTTGAGGGCTTCCTGAAGAGTGCCAGGCACCAGCTTCCTGCTCGGGACAAGAGAGGGAATGACACTGTTTATTTCCCTGCCCATCAGTACTGACAGACTTTAGGGAGCAAAACAGCGCCACCCAGTGGAGGCTGGAGCTGCCTCCACCAAGCACAACCCCCCCCCCCACCCCCGCCACCCCCACCTGTGCCCTACACATGCATCTCCAGTACGGGGAATCTGCCTGAGAATCAGAGTAGCAGGCTTCTTCCTCAGAAGACCAGCACAAACCCCTCAAATGCACCAAGTTGGAAAGCTTCAACGCTACAAGAAATAGGATCTAGTTTCCTTTTTTTTTTTTTTTTTTGGACCTTTTCTTAATGTAACCATTACTCTCAAGAATAGGAACACAACAGGCTTTTCTAACAATCACACACACACACACACACACACACACAAACACACACACACACAAAACAGTGACCCAGACAAAATGAGAAGACAGAGGAATTCATCATGAAAGAAAGAACAGGAAAAGTCATGGCCAGGGGTTTAATTAATACAGATACAAGTAAGATGTCTGAACCAGAATTTAAAACAATAATCATAAGAATACTAGCTGGAATTAAATGAATAGAAGACAGTAGAGAATCCCTCTTTCCAGAGATAAGAGAACTAAAACGAGTCAGGCCCAAATAAAAAATGCTAAACCTAGATGCAAAACTGAATATATGCTATGACAACAGGATGGATGAAACAAAGGGACGAATCAGTGATAATGGAAGAAAAATTATGGAAAATAGTGAAGCTGGAAATAAAAGGGAAAGAAGGGTTTTGGATGACAAATGTAGACTTAGGGAACACAGCAACTCCTTAAAGTGTAAAAACATATGTATCATACAAATAGCAGAAGAGGAGAAAGAAAAACAAGCAGAAGGTTTATTTGAGCAAAGTATAGCTGAAAACTTCCTTCATCTGGGGAAGGAAAAAGACATTAAAATCCAAGAACTATGCAGAACTCCTGTTAAATTCAATAAAAGCCACCATCACCAAAATATGTCATAGTCAAATTCACAAAATACACAGAAAAGGAAACAATCCTGAAAACAGCAAGGGAAAAAAGTTCTTAACCTACAAGGGAAGACATATCAAGTTTGCAGCATATCTGTCTACAGAGACTTGGCAGGCCAGAAGGGAGTGGCAGGATATATTCAATGTGCTGAATGGGAAAAATATACAGCTAAGAATTCTTTATCCAGCAAGCTTGTCCTCAGAATAGAAAGAGAGATAGTTTCTTAGACAAACAAAAACTAGTGGAGTTTGTGACCACTACACCAGCCCTGCAAGAAATATTAAAGGACTCTTTGGAGAAAAAAGATCAAGAGTGGCAAAGACTAGAAAGGAAGAGAACATCATTAGAAACATCACCTTTCCAGGTAACACAATGGAACTTAATTCCTATCTTTCAGTAATCATTCTGAGTGTAAATGGGCTAAATGCTGCAATCAAAAGACAGGGTATCAGAATGGATAAAAATACAACAACAACAAGATCCATGTATGTGCTGCCTACAAGAGACTCGTTTTAGACCCAAAGACATCTGCAGATTGAAAGTGAAGGGATGGAGAACCATCTATCATGCTGATAAATGCCAAAAGAAAGCCAGAGTAGCCATACTTAATATCAGACAAAATAGGTTTTATTTTATTTTATTTTATTTTATTTTATTTTATTTTATTTTATTTTATTTTATTTATTTTAAAATTTAAAGCCAAGTTAGTTAACATACAGTGTAATAATGATATAAAGAATAGAATTTAGTGATTCATCACTTACATATAACACCTAGTGCTCATCCCAACAAGTGTTCTCCTTAATGCCCCTCACCCATTTAGCCTATCCTCCCACCCAACACCCTGCCAGCAACCCTCAGTTTGTTCTCTGTATTTAAGAGTCTCTTAAGGTTTGTCTCCCTCTTTGTTTTTATATTATTTTTGCTTCCCTTCCCTTATGGTCATATGTTTTGTTTCTTAAATTCCACGTATGAGTTAAATCATATGATATTTGTCTTTTTCTGACTGACTTATTTCGCTTAGCATAATACAATCTAGTTCCATCCATGTTGTTGCAAATGGCAAGATTTCTTACTTTTTGATCACTAATATTCCATTATATACATATACTACATCTTCTTTTTTCATTCATCAGTTATTGGACATTTGGGCTCTTTCCATACTTTGGCTCTTGTCTATAGTGCAGCTGTAAATATTGGGATACATGTGTCCCTTCAAATCAGCCCTCCTGTATCCTTTGGATAAATACCTAGTAGTGCCATTTCTGGGTCATTGGGTAGTTCTATTTTTAATTTTTTGAGAAATCTCCATGCTGTATTCCAGAGTGGCTGTACTGGTTTGCATTCCCACCAGCAGTGAAAAAGGGTTCCCCTTTCTCCACATCCTTGCAAGCATCTGTTGTTGCCTGAGTTGTTAATGTTGGTCATTCTGACTGGTGTGAGGTGGTATCTCAGTGTGGTTTTGATTTGTACTTCCCTGATGAAGAGTGATGTTGAGCATTTTTTCATGTGTCTCTTAGCCATCTGGATGTCTTCTTTGGAGAAGTGTCTATTCATGTCTTCTGGCCATTTCTTCACTGGATTATGGGTGTTGAGTTTGATAAGTTCTTTATAGACTTTGGGTACTAACTCTTTATCTGATAGATCATTTGCAAATAAATTCTCCTATTCTGTCAGTTGCCTTTTAGTTTTGCTGATTGTTTCCTTTGCTGTGCAGGAGCTTTTTATCTTGATGAGGTCCCAGTAGTTCATTTTTGCTTTTGTTTCCCTTGCCTCTGGGAAGACATGTCAAGTAAGATGTTTCTGTGGCTGAGGTCAAAGAGATTGCTGCCTGTTTTATCATCTAGGATTTTGATGGCTTCCTGTCTTATGTTTAGGTCTTTCACTCATTTTGAGTTTATTTTGTGTATGTTGTAAGAAAGTGGTTCAGGTTCATTCTTCTGCCTGTTACTGTCCAGTTCTCCCAGCACCATTTGCTGAAAAGACTGTCTTTATTCCATTGGGTATTCCTTATTGCTTTCTCAAAAATTAGTTGGTCATACATTTATGGGTCCATTTCTGGGTTTTCTATTCTGTTCCATTGATCTGTGTGTCTGTTTTTGTGCCGGTACCATACTGTCTTGATGATTATGGCTTTGTAATATGGCTTGAAATCTGGAATGGTGATATCTCCACCTTTGGTTTTCTTTTTTAGGATTGCTTTGGCCATATGGGGTCTTTTCTGGTTCCATACAAATTTTAAGATTGTTTGTCTTGCTCTGTGAAGAATACTGGTGTTATTTTGATAGAGATTGCATTAAATATGTAGATTGCTTTGGGTAGTATTGACATTTTAACAACATTTGTTCTTCCAGTCCATGAGCATGGAATGTTTTCACATTTTTCTGTGTCTTTCACAATTTCTTTCATAAGATTTCTATATTGCAGTATGTAGATTTTTCACCTCTTTGGTTAGGTGCAATTTTAAGTTGGCTCAATTCCTTTATTTCTCTTTCTGATGCCTCATTATTGGTTTATAGAAAGGCAACCGAGGGGCATTTGGGTGGCTCAGTTGGTTAAGCATCTGACTTCAGCTCAGGTCATGATCTCCTGGTTTGTGGGTTTGAGCCCCATTTCAGGCTCTGTGCTGACATCTCAGAGCCTGCAGCCTGCTTCGAATTCTGTATTTCCCTCTTTTTCTGCCCTTCCTGCTCATGCTCTGTCTCTCTCTCAAATATAATAAATAAATGTTAATTTTTTTAAATGCAACCGATTTCTATACATTGATTTTATATCCTGTGACTTTGCTGAATTCATGTATCAGTTCTAGCAGTTTTTTCGTGGAGTCTTTTGGGTTTTCCACATAGAGTAACATGTCCACACAAACTAGATTTAAACCAATTTAAACCACTGTAACAAGAGATGAAGAGGGCATTACATTGTAGGTACAGGTTCTATCCATCAAGGAAATCTAACAGTTATAAATATTTATGCCCCCATCATGAAAGCACCCAAATATATATATCAATTAATAACAAAAATAAACTCATTGATAATAATTCCATAATAGTAGGGGGCTTTAACACCCTGCTTACAGCAATGGACAGATTATCTAAGTAGAAAATCAACAAGGAAACAATGGCTTTGAATGACACACTGGACTGAATGGACTTAACAGATATATTCAGAACATTTTATTCTAAATCAGCAGAATATACCTTCTTTTCAGGTGCACATGGAACATTCTCCCGAATAAATCACATACTGAATTACAAATCGGCCCACAACAAGTGCACAAAGATTAATACCATACCATACATATTTTCATATCTACAATGCTATGAAACTTGAAGTCAACCACAAGAAAAAATGTAGAAAGACCACAAATACATGGAGATTAAAGAACATCCTACTAAAGAATGAATGAGTTAAACAAGGCATTAAAGAAGAAATTAAAAAATACATGGAAGCAAATGAAAATGAAAACACAACAGTCCAATTCCTTTGGGATGCAGCAAAAGCAGACCAAAGAGGGAAGTATATTACAGTACAGTCCTACCTCAGGAAGCAAGAAAAGTCTAAAATACACAACCTAACTTTACACCTTAAGGAGCTAGGAAAGGAACAGTAAATAAAGTCTGAAGCCAGCAGAAAGGAAATAATAAAGATTAGAGCAGACATCAATGGTATAGAAACAAACAAACAACAAAAAACAATAGAACAGATCAATGAAACTAAGAATTGGTTCTTTGAAAGAATTAACAAAATTGATAAATCCGTAGCCATTCTTATCAAAAAGAAGAGAAAGGACCCAAATAAAATTACAGCTAAAAGAGGAGAGATCACAACACCACAGAAAAACAAACAATCCTAAGAGAGTATTATGAAAAAATATATGCCAACAAACTGGGAAATCTGGAAAAAATGGACAAATTTCTAGAAATTCACAAACTACCCAAACCGAAACAGTAAGAAATAGATAATTTGAAGAGACGTATAACCAGCAAAGAATTTGAATTGGTAATCAAAAATCTCCCAACAAACAAAAGTCCAGGGCCAGATGGCTTTCCAGGGGAATTCTGCCAAATATTTATTTTTATTTTTTATTTTTTAGAGAGAGGGTGAGTGCATTGAGTGAGGGGGAGAGAGAGAGAGAGAGAGAGAGAGAGAGAGAGAGAGACGGAGAGGACGGAGAGAATCCCATGAGGGTCAGAGAGAGAGAGAGGGAGAGAAAGAGAAGTGGGGCCCACCTGAAGCGGCGTTCATTTTCACCCAAAGTGGGGCTCGAGCTCCCCTGTTGTGGGGCCCATGCTCACCCAAGGTGGGGTGAGCTCAACTGATGTGGGACTCAAACTCACGAACTGTGAGATTGTGACCTGAGCCAAAGTCAGATGCTTATCTGATTGAGCACCCAGGCACCCTCTGGCATACATTTAAAGAAGAGTTAATCCCTGTTCTACTTTAAGTGTTCCAAAAAATAAAAATTGAAGGAAAACTTCCAAAGTCCTTCTACAAGGCTAGATTACCTTGATTCCAAAACCAGACAAAAACCCCACTAAAAAGGAGAATTACAGGCCAATATCCCTGATGAACATGGATGCAAAAATTCTCAACAAGATACTAGAAAATTTAATCCAACAGTACATTAAAAGAATTATTCACCATGACCAAGTGCAATTTCTTCCTGGGCTGCAGGGGTGGTCCAGTATTTGCAAATCAATCAATGTGATACACCACATTAATAAAAGAAATTATAAGAACCATGTAATCATCTCAGTAGACACAGAAAAAGCATTTGATAAAACACAGCATCCATTCTTGATTTAAAAAAAAGCCTCAACAAAGTAGGTATAGGTGGAACATACCTCAAAAGCATAAGAGACATATATGAAAGACCCTCAGCTATTATCATCCTCAGTGGGGAAAAACTGAAAGCTTTTCCTCTACTTTCAGGAACAAGACCGCGGTGTCCACTCTCACCATTACTATTTAACATGGTACCAGAAGCAATCGGACAACAAAAAGAAATAAAAGGCATCCAAATCAGCAAGGAGGAAATCAAACTTTTGCTATTTGTAGACAACATGATACTCTATGTAGATAGCCTGGAAGAATCCACCAAAAAAGTGCTAGAACTAATACATGAATTCAGCCAAGTCACAGGATATAAAAATCAATGTACAGAAATCTGTGACATTTTTATATACCAATAATGAAACAGCAAAAAAAGAAATCAAAGAATCAATCCCATTTATAATTGCACCACAAACAATCAGATACTAGGAATAAACATAACCAAAAAGGTAAAAGATCTGTACTCTGAAAACTGTAGGACACTTATGAAAGAAATTGAAGAGGACACAAAGAAATGGGAAAAAATTCCATTCTTGTGGATTGGAAGAACAAATATTGTTAAAATGTCGATACTACCAAAAACAGTCTACATATTTAATGCAATCCCTATCAAAATGCCACCAGCATGTTTCACAGAGCTAGAGCAAGCAGTTCTAAAATTTGGAAGGAACTGCAAAGGACCCTTAATAGCCAAAGCAATCCTGAAAAAGGAAAGCAAAGCTGGAGGCATCATGATTCCAGACTTTAAACTATATTACAAAGCTGTAATCATCAAGACAATATGGTACTGGTATAAAAACAGACACATAGATCTGTGGAACAGAATGGCAAGCCCAGAAATGAACCGACAACTACGTGGTCAACTAATCTTCAACAAAGCAGGAAAGAATATCCAATGGAAAAAAGTTTCTTTAGCAAATGGTGTCGCAAAAACTGAGCAGCAGCACACAGAAGAATGAAACTGGACCACTTTCTTACACAATACACAAAAATAAATTCAAAATGGATGACAGACCTAAATGTGAGACAGGAAACCATCAGAATCCTAAAGGAGAACACAAGCAGAAACCTCTTTGATCTCGGCCATTATAGCTTCTTACTAGACACATCACAGGAGGCAAGGGAAACAAAAGCAAACATGAACTATTGAGACATCATCAAGATAAAAAGTTTTGGCACAGCAAAGGAAACAATCAGTAAAACTAAAAGTCAGCCTACAGAATGGAGAAGATGTTTGTAAATGACATATCTGATATAGGGTTAGTATCCAAAATCTGTAAAGACCTTACCAAACTCAACACCTAAAACACAATCCATTTAAAAATTGGGCAGAAGACATGAATGGACATTTTCCCAAGAAAGCATACATATGGTTAACAGACACACGAAAAGATGCTCAGCATCACTCATCATCAGGGAAATACAAATCAAAACTGCAATGAATTACCACCTCACACCTGTCAGAATGACTAAAATTAACAACACAGGAGACAACAGATGTTAATGAGGATGCAGCAAAAGGAGAACCCTCTTACACTTTGGTGGGAATGCAAACTGGTATAGCCACTGGAGAACACTGTGGAGGTTCCCCGAAAAACTAAACAGAAAAACCTTATGATCCAGCATTTGCTCTACTAGGTATTTACCCAAAGGATACAAAAATACAAATTTGAAGGGATACACGCACCCTGATGTTTATAGCAACATTATCAACAGGAGCCAAACTATGGAAAGAGCCCAAGTGTCTGACAACTTATATGAATGGATAAAGAAGGTGTGGTGGGATAATGAAATATTACTCGGCCATCAAAAAAGAATGAAATCTTGCCATTTTGCCTTGAAGCTAGAGTGTATTATGCTAAGTAAAATAATTCAGTCAGAGAAAGACAAGTATATGATTTCACTAATATGTAGAATTTAGGAAACAAAATATACGGGAAGGGGAAAAATGAGAAAGAGGAAAGGCAACCAAAAAAGACTCTTAAATATAGAGAAGAAACTGGGAGTTGATGGTGGGAGATGGGTGGGGGATGGGCTAGATGGGCGATGGGTATTAAGGAGGGCAGTTGTATTGGTCATGGGGTGTTGTATATAAGTGATGAACCACTAAATTCTACTACTGAAACCAATATTGCACTAAATGATAACTAACTAGAATTTAAATAAAGATTTGGAAGAAAATATGTTTCTTCAGATTACTATTTTCATTTATTTGGTTAATTCTTTGAACAAAGTTTATTTGAGCTCGTATGTGATGTTAGGAGATATAGAGAGGAATTAAAATCCAGCCTTTGCATTTATGTTCCCTCACATTATTATATAATGGAGATAGCTACTCAATTCTTTATTCTCTTCATAAGAAGCAAAAGAATACAAAAATTTCTCCAAATATTACATGTGTAAGTAGTACCTTTTAGGAATTACTGAATATTCCTAATCTCTATCACATGACCATACTTTAATTGTATCTGTATGAAATGGTTACTAATACTTGCAAAAACACAATTGTCAAGAATATTCTTATGAGATGAAAAAAATTAATGTCGGAAACAAAGACTTAAACATTATTGTGTATTACTGTATTGGACTATAAATTATTTGTTCATTCTTCTATTTCCAGTGCCTAGTGGGAAATGATATAGAGGGTACTCAATAAATACAGCATTGAAAAACAAATAGAGATACAAAAAAGAATAAGAATTTTCAATGACTGGAAGAAGAGATAAATAAATAATTAAAATACAGTGTGACAAATGCTATGATAGAGTTAACACAAGACAAAAAGTGGGTTCAAAACAGGAAATTTCCAGAAGATAATGCTTGAGGTAAACACCTAAGGCTATGTAAACAAAAGGTAGCTAGTTCTTTCCAGAAGTACAGCATGCATGTAAAGGCACAGGGGCACTGCCTACTCTTTTGTAGGAAGTGCCCTGAACAGAGTCACCTGGCCCAGTGTGGCTGAAATACAGTTGTGTGTATATTGAATTTCGATGGTCCTGTCTCTCATCTGTTGTTCTCTACCGCATGACTTCTCTCCCTTCTCCCCCTCATACTCCATACTCACTTTATGCCTTACTTTATTTCATTTTTACCTGTCCTTTCATTTACTCATCTATCTATTCATTAAAAATATTTATTTGAAAATTATTCCATATTATGCCATTGTGTTGGCCCTGCTAGAATAGGTGCTTTTATCTTTAGTTTGTATATGATGACTTAAATTTGGGCAGTTCCTTCAGTAGCATCGTCCTAAAAGTAGTTCGAAATGGTGATGAATATGTCCCGTCCATGTGACATCACACTGGCTGCCAGAAGCTTGCCTTCACTTTGTTGATCCTTTGTGAAACCTGCCCCAGCCATCTTTTGTCCATGTTTCCAAAGTTTACCCTGCTGCTCTGTCATCCTCCTGTATATTAATAGCGACGTCTAAGAGGAACGGCTAGTAGGGATGGTAGAAGGACCTCTGAGAATGCGAAAATACTTCAGTAGATAACCAAATAGACTGTATTACAAATAGTTCTCTAATGGCTAGCAACTTTTGTTGCTTTCCTTTTGTGTGCACATCTCTTGGTTAGGCCTTGAGGACATAAAGATGAATACAGTATAGTTTTTCCTTTAAGAAATTTGTACTGTAATGAGGATTGGATTTATTTAATTGCATTTCTCAAATTAAGCCACCAACATTTTAAAAAATTGAAGTACTCCACAAAAGATTTAGATTTATTTATTTATTTTTTTAATTTTTTTTTCAACGTTTATTTATTTTTGGGACAGAGAGAGACAGAGCATGAATGGGGGAGGGGCAGAGAGAGAGGGAGACACAGAATCGGAAACAGGCTCCAGGCTCTGAGCCATCAGCCCAGAGCCCGACGTGGGGCTCGAACTCATGGACCGCGAGATCGTGACCTGGCTGAAGTCGGACGCTTAACCAACTGCGCCACCCAGGCGCCCCAAAAGATTTAGATTTATATATATTTTGTTAACTTTATATTTGAAACAAAAATAAAGATTATTAAAAAATATGTTTTTAACTGAAAAAAATTGCTTGTTATAAGTAAAAGTGCCATTTCTCCCCTGAATTGCAGTTAACAATATGGACATAGCTCTTTATTTGAGGCCTTAATGGTATAATTTCATGTTAATAGCATTTCATGTGACTTCACTTCCAACTAATTTCAATTATCTTTAAATATAAATGCAGTGTTTTCCCTATAAATATCTTTAGTATTAACTCTTTTTAAAAGAAAAGACATGAGGGTAATATAAAGTCTTAAGCACTCCTATATAAAATTGCTTGAAGGAAAACAACTTTAATATAAACATAGACATCTCCTTTCTCAAGTGTATATATACTCTAAGATCCTTGAGGGCCAAGATTCCATTTGATTTGCATCTTCAAAAGGACCTAGTACTGTGCATTGTCATAGAAGGTGTTCAGAAAGAATGTATTTGTTGAATTCATCTCTATGTAATGAACATTGCCTATAGATCTACATTTCATTTGTTTAATTAGATCTGTGCATCTTCTTCAGGTGTTTCCATAGCCAAACGTTTGATCACATATTCCAGTGGCTTCTTCCACCAATACGTAAATTATAGATGGAGTTGATGTTTAACGTTGTCTCCAGCAATTAAAAAATGTCAAGGAAAACACAAAGACTAAAGAGTCACTAAGATAATACAGAATTACATCATTAAAAAAAAAGAAAATGTTTCCGTTTTTGTTTCCCAGTTTTTTCTAAGATAAAGATTTTATCATTTTAAGTCCGCGAAGTATTTAAGTTACCTTAGCACCTTTGAATAATGTATTTAAATAGTGGCAATGTACATGCATATATAGAGAGACACACATATACGTATATATTCTACTTACTAATGGTAGAACTAGTTAAAATATGAAAATGCTGTCAATAATTTATGTTGTATATTTCTTTCTGTTGCGCATTTATGTTTAGGTCATGTTTTGGATTTATTTACCCTTTTGCATTCAAAGTTGGTCAGTAAAGCAATTTTAACTCAGTGAGACAGATTTAATGCCACAAAAGTTAAGGATGCAAATATTTCCCGAAGTATTATCCATTGGGAATTTGCTTTGCTTTATGTCTGCAAGAACAGGCTCATAATAGTGTGAATATTTAATCTTAATTACATGTGGTACTTAAAAAACCTATGCACATTTCAGAATTTTACAGACACTGTGCAAATCTCACAGGACTATGTGATAAAATAACAAACACAACAGCCTCCAAAAGAATTCTGAAAATTAGCATTTAAAATAAAAGTCATGCCCAAGCCAGGAGATGACTATCTAAAGGAGCAGTTAATATTTCACATGGTTACACAGAGTAACTTCTACACTCTACAAAAAAACCCAAAAAAAGCACATGTTGAATTTCATATTGTCTGACAATTAAAAAAAACACATTTAATTTTCATAACAAAACTAAATTCTGTATGTTTCCAAAAAGTTCTGAGAATTAAAACCAATGATAAAGGCACAAATACTACTATTACTTTTTTCTCACATGGATACATATTTTCTAATAAAAGGATGCATATCTATGTCTCTAGGTCGTGGGGATCTTTAGGGTTTGCAGTGGGCTACTGTATGAGAGCTCAGAGACAAACTCTGGTTTGGAGACAGTCACCTTTGTAACTAACCACCTTGATTTCCTCTACCCGATGGCTATGGCCTAGGAAGGCAAAATAAAACCAACATCCTAGACAAGAGGGAACCTGCCTGTCACTGGGTTTTTGACCTCTTGCCTCATTTAAGACTTTATTATTATCCTAATAATCAGATTTCTTCCTGTCATCTCCAACCTCTCTCTTTCCACTGGCTTTTGTTCTCAGTTTCAAACATGTATATAGATAAGGTTTTTATTTACTCGAGCATTTGCTTCATTAAGTAATTCTCCCATTTTTGCGATTCTGTGTTTAAAATAACTCTCCCATTTTTGCGAATCTGTGTTTAAAGTATTTCTTGGGGTACCTGGGTGGCTCAGTCGGTTAAGCATCCAGCTTCAGCCCAGGTCATGATCCCATGCTTCATGGGTTCGAGCCCAGCATCAGGCTCTGTGCTGAGAGCTCGGAGCTCGGAGCCTGGAGCCTGCTTCAGATTCTGTGTCTCCCTTTCTCTCTGCCCCTCCCCTTTTTGCACTCTGTCTCTCTGTCTCCCAAAAATAAATAAATATTTTAAAAAATTTTTTTAAAATAAAATATTTCTTAAACTTCTCTATTCTGTAACCAACACTTACCTTTGCATTCCCACATTGGCTATCTTGTTTGGAGTTTTGGTCAAATTCTGACATGTTTGATTTAATTGATAAGACTGTAACAACAAGTCCTACTGTTTACAAATTGTTAAAAGAAATGACTGCTTCCCTCAGTGTGTTGCTTTGCTCTTATTTGTATAAACAAAATTTATCAAAATATCCTAGGTGTTGCTCCCTATTGAAGTTCAGGAAGACACACAAGGGAAACTAATAGATAAACACATTTATCTGAGGACAAATGAGCAAGTGCAGAATAGCTTTAATTGAGGTATTGCTATGGAAAGAAATTATAAAGAGGTAAAGTTCAGTTTTATGTTTTTCAATAGTTTTTGTCATCCAAAAATATTAGTGTTTTTTACACATAATTAATTAAGCATGAATTTGTCTTAAACAAGGCTGATATCACATAGGTTTGGGTTCTGTTAGGTGTTTTCACTGCTCTTCCCTAGATGCATAGTCCTATAACTGTGTCCTTGCATTGATGTGAGTATAAATTGTTAACTTCCACTGAGGTTACTTGGATGCCTCTCCTGAGACAGGGATTCCTGCCCATTTTCATTAATCAAAACTCATAGATTCAACAAAACGGAGGAGAAATGTACTTTGGAGGTCATTACTGTCTTTTGCAGACATATGTATAGGAACAAAAATTCCTTCTACCTATTGCACATAGAATTAAGGAGTTATGGGGCGCCTGGGTGGCGCAGTCGGTTAAGTGTCCGACTTCAGCCAGGTCACGATCTCGCGGTCCGTGAGTTCAAGCCCCGCGTCAGTCTCTGGGCTGATGGCTCAGAGCCTGGAGCCTGTTTCCGATTCTGTGTCTCCCTCTCTCTCTGCCCCTCCCCCATTCATGCTCTGTCTCTCTCTGTCCCAAAAATAAATAAACGTTGAAAAAAAAAATTAAAAAAAAAAAAGGAGTTATGGGGCACCTGGGTGGTTCAGTCAGTTAAGCATCTGACTTCGGTTCACTCCATGATCTCAAGATTTGTGGTTTCAAGCCCTGCATCAGTCTCTGTGCTGACAGCTCAGAGCCTGGAGCCTGCTTCAGATTCTGTGTCTCCCTCCCTCTCTGCCCCTCCCACACTCTTGCTCTGTCTCTGTCTTTCAAAACTAAATAAAACACTAAAACATTAGAAAAAAAAGAATTAAGGACCTATTTCATGGGTTTCCTGTCTGGCAAGAAGTTTATTAATATGCTTGAAAAGAAATACCAAAAAATGAAAAAAAAACAACAAAAAACAAAAAAACCTTCTGTAATTAGAAGATGTTGCCTGAAGTACCATGAGAGTGATAATCTGAACCATTTTTTAGTTTCATTTAGTATTTATTTCTGAGACTCAAATATATATATGCTTTGATGTTTTCATTTCTTGTCCCAGGATAACATGAAAAAAAAAAAAAGGAATGAAAATAAAGGATTCTAAGCAAGTAGATTCTTCTTAAATGTTCTTCCCACATCTTGAGATGAACATACCCCAGAGGTTGACGATTATGAGAATTTTAGCACCCCATTCACCTAAGACAAGTAGTCTCTACCCTTGTATGAAGGTGGGTAGACTTCATAGTCCAAATAGACCAACTGCAGCACTGTGCTGTGAACACAGGGTTGCTTTATGTTCTCGGTGGGACGGCCGCCCACCTGGTGTTAGAATTTTGAACTTGAACGAGTGAATAGAACATTCTTGTAAATTGGCTTTAATATTTGCCACCACAGTGTAAACCCTGTTGCTAAGAGCTGTTAAACTTAATAATATTCCAAAGCTCGGGGTGCCTGGTTGGCTCACTTGGTTCAGCATCTGACTTCAAATCAGGTCATGGTGTTGTGGTTTGTGAGTTTGAGCCCCGTGTTGGGCTCTTTGCTGACAGCTTCACAGCCTGGAGCCTGCTTCAGATTCTGAGTCTCCCTCTCTCTGCCCCTCCCCACTCGACTGTCCATCTCTCTCTCTCTCAAAAATAAACATTAAAAAAGTAAAAAATAAAAATATTTCAAGCTGACTGAAAAGGCAAACATTAGCAAACTATATCATATTAAATGAAGAGCTTTGCAGTTTGCACTATCCTTGAGTTATCTTGCTTGCAAGTCAAAGTTTCTTGTTGAGCTACTAAGTTAAATTCAATTTTTTTTAAAAAAGGATTATTGTAAAAAACTAAAAGAGCATTAAGAAGCTCTTTAAAAAATACCCTGGTATGTAAGGACACAATGCCATCTAGGGTGTTAGACCTTTTTTTTTTTTTTTGTTACACGCTGTTTCTCTTCTGCCAACAAAACTGTTGAGGGAGCCATGGTCCTGAGTCGCGGCCATTACTGCTCCTGCACTGCAGGCCTGCTCAGCAACAAAAAGCTTACTTTAGCACTGACCAAAAACAGGGAGAGAAGGAAAGGAAAAACAGCTGAAAAACTCTAGTCACACAGTATTAAATGATTTGCGACTTGATCATCCAAAAAGCCTACTTTACCTATTTTGCTGCAATGAGAGGAAAACACTTCACTTTATAAAGGGCCATAGGCCTGTTTGTTGCAGGCCATAAATGTCAGTCCTGTGTGTGGGCCTAACAATGATGCTGCCCCATCACCCAGGTACTAGTGACCCTCCTGAACTCTCCCCTATGATACACAAGGCCAACTTTTGAGAGATCTGCTACCATTGTATTATAGAGACACTTCATCTGCAGGCAGAAAAAAATGGAGTTCATTCTGCTAGATTGTTCTTCTGACAGCTGGAATAATTATTTTTGACCCAGCTTTAGAGCTGGTTGTGTTATTTTAAGCAGTCACACCGATAACTATTTTATAATTTGCTGGGTTTTGGTATTTTATTGGCGCATAATAACTGTCCTCATTTATTAAGTTTATCACTGCTCTACAGAGGCATGAATACATTTCAATTAGATTTGTATAAAATGCTGAATCGCAAATTCTTTTCAAATAGAATGAAATGGTCTATCATCTTAGTTCAACCCACTCAGATAATTTGATCCATTTGACTTAATACACATGTAAAACAAATTGCTCTAGTAAATTTGCATATAAAATAGCACCAGTCCTAAAGTCTCTAATATAAACAATTAGTTCCGTGTTTTTATCTCACAGAAACACTGGTTTCCCACGCAACAAAAACCAACCTTGTAAAGTTTATATTTCAAAATTATGTTAGGGAGGAAGTGGTACATAACACAAATAGTCCTCCTTTTCTGCTTTGCTGTTCAACAATGAAAACTTCCTTAGACCATTTTGAATATATTCTAAAGATACATACATGCTCTCATTAAAATCAGAAGCATTAAATGAAGTTGCTGTAATTCTGAGTTTAAGTCATTATTCAAATTGAGCAAAAATTCTACTGGAAACACCTTTTAATCTTGGGAAGATAGGTTTATCTTAATATGCAGGTCTGCACAAGCTACATTTAAAAACCAAAAGAGTTCATGCACCTTATTGAAAGAAATATATTAGAATTTGCTCTTGATAAACCTAGAAAGTCACAAAGCCTGAACGGAATGTATTTTTAAGACCATTTGAGTATAGTATTTTTTTTTACTGAAATGTATTCAGAATATCCTAGTCATTAAACAAAGCATATCGTGTTCTGTTCTTTCATTGTGTTGATAACAAAACCCCAGATCCTTGAGGCTGATTATAGAAGACATGGTAGAAATTTGCTCCATCAATTTCATCATTAATTTTTCTAACCAGGAATATGGTGTGGCATCTTGCGTGGCATGATTTTTTTTTAACCAGCGTTTACATGACTGTGGACAGCTCCGGCATGATTTAGAAATTAGTATTAGGGGTTCCTGGGTGGCAGGTTAAGCTTCTTTTTTTTTTAAAAAAATTTTTTTTTTTCAACGTTTATTTATTTTTGGGACAGAGAGAGACAGAGCATGACCGGGGGAGGGGCAGAGAGAGAGGGAGACACAGAATCGGAAACAGGCTCCAGGCTCTGAGCCATCAGCCCAGAGCCCGACGCGGGGCTCGAACTCACGGACCGCGAGATCGTGACCTGGCTGAAGTCGGACGCCTAACCGACTGCGCCACCCAGGCGCCCCTGATTAAGCTTCTTTTTTGGGCTCAGGTTATGATCTTGTGGTTTGTGCATTGATGGTGCAGAGCCTGATTGGGATTCTGTCTCTCTCCTTAAAGAAATTGTATTAGGCAATATTTTTTTTTTTAATTTTTTTTTTCAACGTTTATTCATTTTTGGGACAGAGAGAGACAGAGCATGAACGGGGGAGGGGCAGAGAGAGAGGGAGACAGAATCGGAAACAGGCTCCAGGCTCTGAGCCATCAGCCCAAAGCCCGACGCGGGGCTCGAACTCACGGACCGCGAGATCGTGACCTGGCTGAAGTTGGACGCTTAACCGACTGCGCCACCCAGGCGCCCCTATTAGGAAATATTTTTAATGGTAGATTTGTGAAGAATAAGAAAGTGTTCTTAGGGGACATATTAGCCATTAAATATAATGGCTAATATGTCCCCTAAGAACACTTTCTTATTCTTCACAAATCTCAGTGCAACAAAGGCACACAGTCAGTAACCAATAAGTATTTACTGGTATACTTCTGGAATCCAATCAGGCATTGGTATTATAGAGATGGCAAAGCTGTTGGGGGAATTCAAGCATTTTTTATGTGACAAACATGACCAGTCCAACAAAGCAGTTGTTTGATCTCGCATATTTCGATTAAAATATATTTGGAGTTTTACTCTAGGTGTGTGTGGGTGTGGGTGTGTGTGTGTGTGTGTGTTTATCTAGGACAGGGAGATGATCTGAAACGCATAAACATTTGTACAATAGCTATAGATAGGATGATATTTATTTCTCTTGTCCATTGAATAAATTAAACATCATAATAGTTTATATATCTGTTGGTGTGTATATATCAGTTCCAAGATGCTTTATGTACTGTCCAGAAATAGCATTGACATTTTTTGCAAATTATTTCTTTTGCAAATATTACTTTAAAAATGTAAAGCTCAAGTGAATGTATTAGCCAAGATTTTTAGTGGTGAGACAGTTAGCAAATAAACTGATTGCTACCTGTGAGACACATGGACACCAGACAAGATAACTGAATGTTTAATCAGTTCATTTAAAAACATCAAGAAATCTCTATCTTAAAAACTTAGTCATATTTTGCAAAAGCTAGGTTTTAAAAGTTATGTATACATGTATTTTTATTATGGTAAGAACACTTAACATGACACCTACTCTCAACAAATTTTTAAATATATTAAACATTTAAAGATTAAACAAAAGCTTAAACATTTCTGAAAGATAATAGTTGACCATGATTTCCACACACTAACTCATTTGATTCTTTTTCCCCCAAGGTAATATACATAGTTAAACAATATTTAATATCAGAAAATGAGATAAAAATAATTTATTTTGCAATACTTGTCTTATTTTATTTACTTATTTTTGAGAGAGGAAGAGAGAGATCAGGGGAAGGGCAGAGAGAGAGGGAGAGAGAGAATTGCAAGTAGGCTCCGTCATGAACTTGAGATCATGACCTGAGCCGAAACCGTGTCAGACACTTAACTGACTGAGACCCAGGTACTCCTCAAAAAATGTTTAAGTGTGTGGTGCAATATTGTAAAATATAGGCACAATGTTGTACAGCAGCTTTCTCTAGAACTTAGTTATCAGCAGTAATTAACTTTAAGGTACTTTTCAAAATTAAAAGTTTGAAGGAAAACATTTTAGCTTATTTGACTAGCAGTACTTACTTTTCTGTTTGTTTTATTAATTTTTTTAATGTGATTGCTTTATGTCTTCAGGATAAATTTGCTCTTTATTAAATCATTGTTCTTATTTTTTGAAAACAAGTTGTGTGTCTTCCCCTTTGGATACAGTCTGATGAGGCATGCGATTTTTGGAGCCAGGTATTTTAACAAATTTTAAAATACTAGAATCCTGCAACATGCCCTTGTTTTGAAGGTAAAGGCTCATGGCAGGTAAATTATCCGTGTTACCTGCTTTCATCAAACCTAGTGAATCTGAAGATTTGCAGTTGTTAAAAATACTTATTAAAATTTTCCAACTCCCAAGTTTGCCTTCACAGGGCTTGAATAACTAAAACATTTTCTTGGCAAAAAAAAAAAAAAAAAAAAAAAGTTGAGCTAGGTAGCGCTGGCTAGGGTTTGATGACATCTTTCTGTTTGTTCAAAATTAAACCAAGAATTCACCCCCTCTCCAGATATAACCAGTTTTACAGAATGGCACATGAATCTGTTATAATCTAAAGTAAGTAACGTTTAAGTTTGCCTTGAATACTTTGTCAAACATGAGGAGCGAAGTGTGCATAAAGTTATCCTGTACTTCTCTTACTAGATAGCAGGGTTTAATATGTTTTTGATAAAATGCAGTGCTCAGCACAGGGTGCAATTAGCAAATGCCGGCAGGGATGATAGTGAAAGTGGTTATGGCAACTGGCATCCCGGAGACTTCAGATAAAAATCAGTTAGGCTTTTTCCACAGCAAATGTTTTTGTTTGCTAAATTAAACTAAAAACTCATGATGGTATTCACTGATCGATCCCTTGCTAGATTCTCATATGTTATTTGGGACACAACTTTAAGAGAAGCTTAAACATTTCTGAGAGGTAACTGTTGACTATGATTTCCACACACTTTACCTCATTTGATTCCCTTTCTCCCAAGGCAACACATAAAGAATATTTAATATCAGAAAATGAGGTAAAAAATAATTTATATTATTTTGCACTACTTGTGTGACCAAATTTTTAGATACACTTGGATTTTCACCTGGCCTGGCAAGCAACGGACATATGTCAGGATATAGGTTAATTCCAGAGAGAACCAAGTGGGACTTTCGGCAAATCTTTGATTTACCAACCCAACAAGCTTTTCCAAACTATGTTTCAGAAACACTAGGGCACTTTCTTGCTCAAATAACTATGGAAAACAGTGGGCTAAATATAGTGAAACACATTTCTTTGCAGGACTTTTCAGAGCCTTTAATATATGAATATGAACGGCAAATGTCTAAGGATGGCTTATGGTATGTGTCTGCCGGTGCTGTCCTCAATTGTTTTTTCAGATGCTAGTTTCTTTCCTAACCACTTAGCCATGCAGGCTTCCTTTTGGCTGAAGTTTCCCAGAGGGTAACATTCTAATAGGCTGACTTCTGATCCTTAGCCACTGGCTTGCCTCTGTAAGTTTGTGAGTCTGCTGAGGTCATTTTTTTTTTTTTCTTCAGTGTCTACACAGAGTGGCCTAGTTGCCATTTACATTTGATAACTTCTAACCTAATTTACTTTCACTTCTGCTAATTCTCATATGTGGCTGTTATTCTTTGCAACTTTTCTTATTATTAAACTGTACAGAAAGAGGACCCCCTGAATCTTGTGAGAAGTAAGTGCTGAGATATGCTGCATCTGACAGTGGTGTGATTTACTTGGTTTGATTGGCATTTCTAAAAATTACATTGCCTTTTAATATTTATCTAGCAGAACATCATGAGAATTAGCATACGTAGAACAAACTGTTCGATGATAATGCAAGGAAACTATAATCATACATGTCAACAACTTGTGTCTATTGCTAAGCAAAATGAACTTTTAGGAATAAGCAAATTTAATCGATCTAGGGTAAAGGAAATGAGGGTCCTTCTGTCTTAAGTCACAATGATGCTGAGAGCCCATATTTTCCAAACTTGAGAAGTAACAAACAGAAAGACTCTGAAATGGACCTTGATGTTGCAGGAAAATCGGTGAGGTAGATAAAAAAGAACAGTCTTTTCATCATTAATTTTGAATATGATTAAGTTGGTGTCATCTTAAATGTCCAAGGCATATGTCTTTAACATCCATTAGTGAAGGAAGACTTCCTGGAGCTTGCTAAATACTTCCTTCACATTTTGCTGTAATTCTTAAGAGATTCAATTTTAGGCTCTTGATTTGATTATTTAGTGTGAGTATCTGCAAGACTGACACATTCAAGAGATGTACCAATATTGGACCCTGAAGTTGGTGCCCTTGTTCATTGCTCATTAGAATTGTGAGTGTAAATGGAATACTTGAGGGAAAAGATGAAGTTTCTTATAGTGCTATTCTTAAATTCCATTTTTTCCTTGTAGCCAAGTTCCATTTGAGAAATCAGTCTCTTCTTGCCTCTGGTGTCTGATACATGTGCAATAAGAACACTACTAAATGTAAAATTTGTCCATTTTTACCCTATTTTCCTGGTGCATTGTCACTTCACCTTTTTGTTCCACCAGTAGACTCTCCATGCTGTAAATACACTTAACTCTGGTTCTACACCTAAATACTAGGACCTTTTCCAGGATTCCTAAGGACAAAATAATATACTCGAGTAAAAAACAAGCCTCTGTGTAAACTCATGAGTCCAATTCTTTATTATTGTTCTATCATGACACAGCAGAAGGATATTTTTGCTGTATTAAAGAGCAGAAGCCCTACGAAGAAGGAAATCACATTGAGTATTACAGGAATACTTATTATCTGAGATCAAATAAGTTAATATGACCAGGCCTGGGAATGTTGGGAGAGAATACATTTGACCCTCTATCTCAAAGTCTAAATTAAGTTTAACCAGTCAGAATTCAGGTCAGAAATGTGTTCTCGACATCCATGTGTGGAACAATGAGCAGTCAGCCAGCTGTGCTGTGGTGTGCTCACAGTGACTTTTCCCCAAGACTTCGAAGGCAGCCTATTGTGACCAATATCTATTGTCTTCTCTAGAGTGTGAATTCTTTGTTTCCCGGGTGGCCTTCGTGTATACTTTGATGAATTTTCTTTGTTTTGACTCCAGCAACAGTGTGCATTTGAGCTTCCCTTTTTTTCCTTCCTTGTTAAAAGAAAACAAACCCATCATTAACTTTTTAAAATGCAAGTCTGCTATTGTTGCTATTCAACTGAACTAATAAAATGAGTAGCAATGGGAAATTTTCTGATGGATGCCATCTAAATGATTACTATTATTGAATGCCTTAAAATTTATGTTAAATGGGAATGGCATGCTATCAAACTCTTGTGCTATTTTTAGTGTTTATGGCTAGATAAGCTCAAAAAAGAAAAAGAGTTATTTTTTTCTTGGTAACTCACAATAAAATAAAACCAGATTGTTTTGGCAGCTTTACTGTCCATTCATTTTTTTTTTCTCTATGTTGTCTAAAAACAAAATGAAACAGAAGAAAACCCTTCTCATCTCTACATATTGAGGATTCATCTTTACAGGGTTTCAGCCAAGTTATTCTTTATGAATCTTCCAACATTTATTGTCAATATATATTAATTTTGACAGAGGGAAATTTATTAAAATTTTTCTAATATACTTTAATAATATTTATCCTCAAACTAATCCCCAAAATTTTACTTTTTTAACAAAAAAATGAGGACAAAACTATTATCAAAGTAACCTTTGTTTAGCTAATCACATTTTAGTTGGTGTCTAAATGTCTAACTACTCATTGAGCATAATCTGTAGATGTACAGTAGGATTAAACAGCTTTCAAATAGATTTGCAACCATCTGAATGTAGCACTGTTTTTACCAAATCACAAACACTGCCAATTAATGCCCAAGGGGCACAGAGGTAATAAAAAGAATAAACGCCCGTGGTGTAGGTTATCAGCAAAGCTTGTTAACTCTACTTGGAGAACACATTCTAAGTCTATTGAATACATTTCCACTCTTTCTCACTTAGTTCAAAGTGCAATCCTTCTTCTCTGGTCTTCCTAATATGACTCTTTCCCTACCTCCCAATTCTATCCAAAATAAATAAGATCCTGTCACAGCCCGGGTAAACCCTCCATTGATTTCTCTTTACACTTAGGATAAATACAAAATCCCAAGTTTGACCCACAGTCAAATCTACACTGAATGACAGGCCACCTTCTTGCTTCCCTGACTTCATCTCACATGAGCATCCCCCATTCTCCATGCTGGAGCTTGTATGGCCTCCTCTCCCCAAATATGTTGAGGTTCTTTCTTCGTTTTTATTTATTTATGTTTATTTTATTTTATTAAAAAATTTTTAAACGTTTATTTTTGAGAGAGAGAGAGAGAGAGACAGAGGGGAGGGGCAGAGAGAGAGGAGACACAGAATCTGAAGCAGGCTCCAGGCTCTGAGCTGTCAGCACAGAGCCTGATGCGGGGCTCACACTTGAGCCTTGAGATCATGACCTGAGCCAAAGTCGGACGCTTAATCGACTGAGCCACCCAGGCTCACCCTTCCTTATTTTTTTTTAAATGTTTATTTATTTTTGAGAGAGAGAGAGAGCGCGCAATCGGGGTAGGGGCAGAGAGAGAGAGAGAGAGAAAATCTCAAGCAGGTTCTGCACTGGCAGCACAGAGCCCAACGTAGGGCTTGGCTTGAATTTATGAACCGTGAATTGATGACCTGAGCTGAAGTCCAATGCTTAACCAACTGAGCCACCTAGGCATCTCAAGACTAAGTCTTTAACTCCATAAATCTATTTTAGATTTTTGACCTCTAGAACTATAAGAAACACATTTGTGTTGGTTTAAGCTACAAAGTTTGTGGTAACTTTTCACAGTGGCAATAGGAAATAAATATATTATTAACATGTAGACTTCTCCTAAATTTATAATTTGAGCCCAAATCACACTCCTTATTTATAGACTCATATACTTAACAGTCTGTGCAACTTCTTTTTTTCTGAAACAATCTTCAAACTCAATATGTCCAAAACTAAACTTTTGGTCTTCCTCCCAAACCTATTCCATGTGAGTTTTACTCATCTCAGTTGGTCGCAAATCCATTCTTCTTGTTCCTAAAGCCAAAACAGTGGACTCTTTCACTCCTTTCACTTTTTCACTCTGCCTCTACATCCATTTTCTTTCTTTCTTTCTTTCTTTCTTTCTTTCTTTCTTTCTTTCTTTCTTTCTTTCTTTTTGAAATTGTATATCCTTCTACTTTCCATGTATGTCTAAGGACCAAATACTCACCAGTATCTGCATTTTACAGCCCTGATTCAGCCATTCTCATGTCTTGCCTAGATTATTTCAGTAGCTTCTTAGTTTTCCAATGCTTCCAGTCTTGCCTCTCCTAAACTTTCAACACAACAGCCACAATAATCCTTTAAAAATGCAGCACAAATCATGTCATTCTTCAGCTCAGACTCTCAGCAGGACCTCATTTCTTTTCAACCAAAAGTCCCAAAATATACAGTGGTTTGCAAGATCTTTGATGATCAGTGCTTCCCGTTTCCCATTTAGTTTCCCATCTTTCTTCCTCACCCCGCCACATCAGCACATGGTCTGCTTTGTTCCTTGAACAGGCACATTCCCTCCATAGGGTTTTTGCACTGACTGTTGCCTCTGCTTACAATTCAGTCTCCCTTCATATCCTCATGGAAAATCTCTCAGCTCTTACGTGTGTGTGTGTGTGTGTGTGTGTGTGCATGTGCACGCATGAGGTTCAACAAAACCCACCCCAGCCATATTATAGAACTTCAGTCACACCATCTCTTCACCCCCGGCACTCCCAATTCCCCATATTGGACTCATTTTCCCATTTTTTCTATCACCCTTAAACAATGTTTTATTATGTTTATTATTCATTTTTTCCCTACTTGAGAGTAGAATAGGGCAGTCAATAAATATTTGTGAATGAATGAATCCCACTTCTCTTCTTTCTGATGAGTTATGTTTTATTATAAATTTAGTACAAAAGCAGGTTTATGATCTTAACAGCCACAATCCTCACTTTTTAATATTACATGTATATGCAGCTCTAAAATCAGTCTCTTAAGTCTTTTCCATATTTTAGAGAAAGATATCCTAAGTGATGTCAGCAGAATGGCTGATTAAGACATTCCTTGCATGTACCCCCTCCCACCACCAACAACAGTAAATTGGCATCTATCCATGGACAAAAGTGCCTCTGTGGGAGGTTTGGGATCCAGGCAGGATATTGTGAAAACACAGGGCAGTCCAAGATGAGGAGAAACGTTTTGAGAAGCCAGGCTTGCACCATGGCCCAGGGGACAGAAATGGAAAGAGCTCCATACTCTTGGGGACTGGACTATGCCTTTGTTTGGCTGTGGGTCTGTCACCAGCACTGTCCCCCAAGTGATGTAGGCAGGCTGGGTCCAAGGACTCAGAGGGGCTTCTGATATCTAGATAGCCTATATTATATATCTATGATATATCTAGATATCAATATCTAGATATCTATAGCCTCACTCTGAATCTATGGAGCTAGAATCCCAGACTTGAGCTTGAACATTAAATTCTATCAATCTATAACTTCCCTGTGAGCCATCTACTTAATGTTAGCACTGGGGTTTCAGATGTACTAAACTTTGCCAAATCCCTGAAACATCTCTACATTTATACTGAATTTTTTTTCCATGTAGAAAACTTTTAGTTCATTGGTGTACAAAAGTGAGAAACATATCGATGAAAATACAAATAAAGCTTTTAACATTCCATAATCCTGTATCTTTGTTAAGAGTGTAAAATTCTTGTTGCAGGGCCTGGATTTGAATGATCATTTTTGGAAGGAATATCACAAAGCTGCCTGGAATGCTTCCTAAGGTATGAGACCCTTCGGCCTCAATGGTTCTTTTGCATTGTACTGTACAATTTAAAGTGAAATCATGGCTCAAGATTTATAGCTAAATGACACTTAGAAATCAATTAGTATTTCATTGAAAATTACATTACTTAATATATATATAAGTGTTCATGGATATGAAGTGTAATTGGCTAGAGATTTGTTATCGCTTATAATTTATATAATGTTCATATTTTCAGGAAACAAAATATTGTTAGTACCTATTGACCCCCATTATCCACAACAGTGAATTTGAAATATTATTCTAGAAATACTGGCATTGTTAATGATATCATCTTCTTTAAGGTGTGTATAATCTGAATTTTAATTATATTCCAAAAGTAGTTTTCTACTATTTCATCTTGAGTAACAGTGTGAAAAGTCAAATAGTTCTAGTTAAAGCTTCAGCATTTACTTCAGACATGCTTATGAGAAGATTATAAGGAGTCTAAGAAATCAGAAGTTAACTTAATGTCTAGTTTTCCTTGCTGTCACAGTGAATTGCTGTTCAAATGCAGGTTTGAATACTTCTTCACCAAATAATCAATTTTTGAAAATTGAAATCATAGAAAGATGAGGCATATGAGACATGCTGTTTCTGTTTTCTTCTTTTTACATTCCTTCCAGAAAATGATTTTGGTAAAGAAAAACAATAAGGTAAATGAAACCAGGACTTAGTATACTCTTGGGGCAGACACATCGCAGTAATGCAAGATACTCCAATTATAGTTCAGGGAAATGACAGCATCTCTTTAGGACAAGAATAATTCAGTATAGTATTCCTTGATAACTATAGGCTGTATATACAGTATTTCCTGAAATAGCACATTTTATTTTCCCAGTTTTCATTTTGGCTAGAAACTTAAGCCAGCACTATTACATGTGTGAGAATAAAAGTTTTGCCATATATATCAACATCCTCTCAAAACCAGGTTGATGTCAGTAGTTTATATAATGGAGGCAGATACAGGGAGTCCCCGCTTCTAAAACTTCTGAGGAAGGCCAAACAGCAACTGGAAATATAAATATAGCACATTCAGAGCATATGTTTCTTGCTGAAACTTATCCAGAAATGAGGAGTGAGGCTAGACCACAAGATGCTTAGAATGTTTGCCTAAATGCCATTCCAGATAAGGACTATCCCATTGGGGTGTGGCCACGTGGTGTATCTAAGTCACAACTTTAAAACTTGCTAGTCATGGGACTTGAGAAATTACTTAACATTTATAAGTATAGACATTGTCAATTGTTGAGTTGAGGTTCTTCAAAAGAAGGATTGTTATTTAACTTTAAATAAGATCTAAGTAAGATAATTAAACGATATTTAAATTAGACATACATATAAAGTAGCCAGCACATAGTAAGAATTCAGTAGATGTTATTTTCCTGGAGGGTCCTTTACTCATCTGTATTTACAGCCTCCACTTAAGGGAGGCTATGGAATGTAGCTGTTAGGAGAACAGACTCTCGAGTCTATGTAACAAAAACTCACCACAACAGAAGCAAAAATACCAACAAAAGAAAGAAATAGGTTTAAATCTAGACTTGAACAGTAATTTTGCCACTTTATTCATTTAGTGTGTCTGAGGCACAGTTTCTTCGTCAATAATAGAGTGATGACAATAGTGTCAGTGCTCACCCAGCTCAAGAGCACAAGGACCCTTGTCGTGGAGCAAAGCTGGTTTATTGACCTGTTACAATGACTCGGGAATGCACGCCACAGGGAAATATGGAGCACACCAGGAAGGGAATGTTAGAGAAGTTATGACGGGATTCGGGCTTATGTCAACTGATTTTGGCGAGGGCTCAAAGAAGAGTTTGCTCTGGATTGGATGCCTTGGGGAAGCAAGGGTGATTCTATGGTTCATATCTTAATGGTTCTCACCTAAAGGACTGAAGCCTTGGCGGAAGCTAAGGCTCTAATGAGCACAGAGGCAGCAGCCACTCAGCTTGGCCAGGCTAAGAGGATGCTTGGTCACTTGTGTGGTTTGGAAATGTTCTTGTGTGTGTCTGGGTTCGGACTTGACTATGGAGTGGTGATATTTTGGTGCTGATCCATCCTGGTCAGTAGCTGATGAGTTTCTGTGATGTGGTTTTACATCCTCAGGAGAACATGAAGGCCTAGCTCATGATGCTAGGCTAGCCCCCAGCTGCCAGAGATTGCTTTCTCCTTCTCAATAGGAATAACCACAATGTGTTTTAATTAAAAAGAAAACCCACTTTAGGGACATCTGGGTGGCTCAGTGGGTTGAATATCTGACTCTTGACTTTGGCTCAGGTCATGATCTCATGGTTCATGAGTTGGAGCCCCATGTCAGATTCTGTGCTGATAGTGCAGAGCCTGCTTAGGAGTCTCTCTCTCTCTCTCTCTCTCTCTCTCTCTCTCTCTTTCTGTCTCTCTCACTCCCTGTCTCTCTCTCAAAAAAAATAATAAACTTAAAAAATAAAAGAAAATCCACTTTAGTAGTGTAAGGTGGTGTTGTGTTATGTGTTATTTTCATTATGCGCCTCTAGGTTTTTTTGGTAGACAGTCCTGTTTTATGTTATATTTACACTTGATTTCTCATTAGGGAATTAAGATCTCATATTCCTTGCATCTTATAAGAAGCATTCAAGTAGGACAATGTCATCTACTGTATCTATGTATATATTATATTATTATATAATAATATGCTGTATTATTTCTCTGGTTCCTGGTTTCTAGCCCAATTTAGATGAAGCTCAAAAGATGATAATATCAGGAGGTATCATAGTGCTTTCAAATTCTGAATTTAAACATTCAGGTAAATAAAATTGATTATGGATAGTTTCTGACTATATTATTAGACAATATTGAGTAGAGGTTAGGAGCGTGGTCTCTGTCGAGAGGTAGTCTGGCTGGGTTTGAATCCTGCTTTAATCCTCTGCCAACTGTATAACCTTAGTGTGAGTTCAAACAACAAACAACAACAGCACATCTCTGTGTTTCTCCTTTATTTACACACTTGATATATTTGACTCCAGATGTATAGGTTTTCCACATATCAAGCAATTCTTTGACAGCAGCCGGATGTCTTACAATTTAATTCTGTTCTCATAATGCCTGGAGATAGAATTAGAGCCCACAAGTTAAGGAATCAGTCCCCCAGGACTGTCTCCTGCCTCCACTTCAGATGCTAACTGTAAGTCCCAGGTTGTCACCTGTACCTCTGACTGACCAGTTATAAATTGAACCTTGAACCTTCCCTGGGTTCAGTAATTTGCCAGAATGGCACCCAAAATTCAGGAAGACATTTACTTACATGTAGAAGTTTACTATAAAGGTTACAGATGAACATCCAGTGGAGTGGGATGGGGCTGAAAGTTTTAAGCTTCTAATCATGGCTTGGTTTCCCTTGGGAATAGTCCCCATTCTGGTGCCCACCAAAAATTGCCTCTTTAGAACAAAGGACAGTCCTATCACCCAAGAAATTCCAAGGGACTTAGGGGCTCTGTGTCAGGAACTGGAATCAAGGACCAAATATTCGAACAAAGCTGCTCCTCATGCTCTTATCACTTAGGAAATGACAAGGGCTTTATGAGTTCTGTGCCAGGAACCTGGGGCAGAGATGAATATGGATATGTACTTTATTGTATCACACTAGAAAAAGTTTTTTTAAGCTTCTGTGCCTCAATATCTCCAGATCTAAAGTGATTTAAAAAATATCTACCTCGTAGAGTCAGTGTGAGGAGTGAAGGAAATAAGACAGTAAAGTGTTTAGAACAAATGCCTGGGACATAATGAGCATTAACAATAACATATAATAAATGTTAGCTGACACATTTTGTAGCCATTTCATTCCATGATAAAGACCCTTTGGATTTATTGTATGTTGATTAAACAACAAATATTCATTGCTTGCAACTCTGCAAGAAACTGAATTAGATATGTGGAAGTAGTTACAGTACCTGCCTTCAAGGAGGTTACTCTATAGCTGAGAAATACCTGAATAAGTCTGTAAGAGTTAAGTGCAAATGTCTGTTGCTGACAGGGACAACTGTCATGCTTTTGAGGAAAGAGAATTAATTTCTAGTTACAGTAGACTGGCAAATGTAGTGGTATAGATGGTAAATGGGCTGAGTCCTGCGAGATTTATTGAATTTGGCCATCCAGGAAGATGACAAAATAGCACTCTGTTCAGATGGAACTTCAAGGGCAAATACACGAGAAACCAGATACTAAAAATTCCAACAACAATAGTACAGCCTACAAAAGCAGAGTAGAACACGTACTGAACATAAAACCAAGCACTGAGCTAAGTACTTAAGTTCATTATCTTATTTAATCTTCTTTATGACCTTATAGAAAAGGTAGAATCATTATCCCCATTTAGTGAGGAAAACAAGGCTTAGACAGTTTAATGTGCTTAAGGTTACTAAACTAGCAAATGCGAGGAGGCAATTTAACCAAGATCTAATGGATTCTAGGTCCTAGATCTTAACCTCTATTGTTCTGTTTCCCCTTAAATAACCTTTGTATGTATTATCCCATTTCAGGTCCTCAGTAACTAACCCAGATCCATGTGGCCTGGTCAGATGATGCAAGACATTTAATGCAATGTCAGGAAATTTCTTTGTTCTCTGTACAGAATGGTGAATCCATTGCTATTTGGAGCAATGAAGTGGGGTGATCTTTTTTAAGGATATTTTAACCAATAATCCTGTCTGTCTTATTTATACAGATATTCTTGAAACACTCCATCACTCCATGCCCTATTATTTTACATAGCCAGACTGAATTGCTGTGTCTTACAAAGAAGAACCTAACAAAATGAGGGAAAGATTGTATTAGAAAACGTCTTTCATTCACATTTGTAGAAAAGCCCTCTACAAAGTTAGAGCTCATATCATATATGTATTCTTTTTTCATGAGGCTGTGAAGCATGTTTTTCTTAGGCTTCCTCACATACATAACTCACACAGGGACTCATGCCAGATACCTAGGCTGTTGAAAAAAATACTTTAATTTTTTAAAATTTTTATTTATTTATTTTGAGAGAGAGAGAGAGCGAGAGAGAGAGAGAGAGAGAAGGTCATAGAGAGAAGGAGAGAGGGAATCCCAGGTAGGTTCTGTGCTGTCTGCATGGAGCCAGACGTGGGGCTTGGACTACCAAACTGTGAGATCATGACCTGAGCTGAAATCAGGAGTGAGACACTTAACCAACTGAGCCACCCAGGTGTGTACCCCCACCCCCCAAAACAGTCTAAATCATAGATTTAGTGACGGATATCGAAGACCAATGCATCAAGAATTATGCTGTTTGGCAAAGTTGTTCACAAAGCAGCAAAAGAGGCCATATTGCTTAGTTGAGGAAAAAAAAAAAAGATAAGATGAAGTTTATTCCAACCAATAACCCATCTGTATGCAAGCAACCAACTGCTCCCCTTTTATTTGCTGCTTATTGAAATGTCAATAATTCCCTTATCTCGGGATACACTTCTACATCTGTAAAATCATGACTTTGGCTTATCTAGTTGTCTTTGAAATTAAATAAATCAATGAATAAGAGAAAAAGATAAAATTCGAGGGAGAACTATGGATATAGGATAAATTGTTGAATAAAAAATGAATTCCGAAACCAAAGGACTTCTGTCAAATGGTTGATAATTACCACTGCATACCTAAATCATGAATCTAAATTTACATTTGTAGCTCTTTGGGTTATGCTCAACTCCTGATGGATTCCTCCATATTTCAGTTTTCTGTTAAAATGTCACAGAAACAGAGTTGTTTTAAAAAATAACAGTATTCTTGGGGTGCTTGGGTGGCTCCATTGGTTGAGAGTCTGACTTCCACTCAGTTGTGAGTTCGAGCCCCACATCAGGCTCTGTGCTGGCAGCTCAGAGCCTGGAGCCTGCTTCGGATTCTGTGTCTCCCTGTCTCTCTCTGCCCCTTCCTTGCATGTGCTCTCTCTCTCTCTCCCTCAAAAAAAAAAAAAAATAAAATAAAAATAAGCATTAAAAAATATAACAATATTCTTAATCGGCAATTCCTAGCAACCCAGAGCTGAGTCTGATAATTCAAAGTTGAATTCTTCTAAAGCCATTCCAGCGAGAGTATAAAGCTACATTCCACCTATTACATGTGTATTCAGAACTTGTTATTTAAAATTTAATTAGTATATCTTTAATTAACTTCTTGACTTTCTCCTTTCTGGAACATTCACACCTATGAAACCTTTACTAGGCTCCCAACAACAGTGTTAGAATGAGCTGCTGAGAAGGTGCCAAGTCTCATAACTGGGGGAAGGAGCCAAGACTGTTGTCATTCATGCTGGTGACCCTGTTACCCTTACGGAGGGCACAGGCCTTAGATAGGAAAGGCCTGAGTTTGGGTCATGGCTCTGTCAATCGCTAACAGTGGAATCTCAGTGAAGTTATTTAATTTTTCTGAGTTTTGATTTTCTCATATTGAAAAAAATCTCACCTCGTGAGATTATGTGAACAATGAATACAGTCTCTTCAACTTGTATGTTCAAAGTACTTTGCACAGTGCCTGGTACAATAACACACATTTAATACACGTGAACTCTTATTTTTAAACTTACTGTATGGAAACCAATTTGACAATAAATTTCATATATCGAAAAAAATAAAAATAAAAAATAAAAAAATAAACTTACTAATGTAAGTTATTCAGCTAGAAGATTTTAAAGGTCCTTTCCAATCACAGTAATATATACTATTCTTATTCCTTAAATTACTTCTCTGTACCTAAAATTCTGCACCCAATTTCAATGAGTGGGGGTCTTCCCCACACCACCGAGCAATTCGCTAACACCAACTCGGGGTCCTATAATTCTGCTAAATTCTGACACTGTCTACCCAGAGACAGGACCAGACTTAATAGGTTAAGGGCTTAATCCCACAAGACTGCCCCCACTGCAGATGTCAGTCAAAAGTCTAGGTTGTTATCTGTGCTTCTGACCCATTGGCTATAAATCAAGGGTTCCCAAGAGTCTCTCTTTGGGTTTGGTTAATTTGCTAGAACAGCTCACAGAACTCAGGAAACTAGTTTACTCACTAGATTACTGGTTTATGACAAAGGATGTTAGAAGATACAAAACAGTAGCCACATCAAGGGTGACATTGGCACAAAGGAACCTGTCTTCATGGAGTTCAGGGCACAGTGGCATGCACAGGTGGTTCCCTATCCTGGAAGCTTTCCGAACCCCATCCTTCTGGGTTTCTATCGGGAGGCTTCGGTGCATGGGCATGAGTGGTTAAATCATTGGCCGTTGGCCATTGCTTCAACAGCCCCCTCTCCTCTCTGGAAATCATGGGATGGGACTGAAAGTAAGTTCCAACCCTCTAATCACACGGCAGCTTCCCCTGGCAACCAGCCCCTAGCTTTAGGTGATTTCCAAGAGTCACCTTACTAACAAAACAAAAGATATCTTTATCACTCTTATCATTTAAGAAATCCCAATGGTCCTAGGAGCTCCATGCTAGAAACGGGAACTTATTTATTATAAACCACAGTGTCACAGTACCTCTAGTGTTACATGTCACTTATAGTCCTTTTGTTGTTGTTCTTTATCTTTTTAGGTGTTTGTTGTATCTTCACCTATATAACAAGTTCCTTGAAGCCAGGCACTGTGTCTGTGCTATTTTATTTTCTCCAGATTTTCCAAATCTTGTTTCTGTTGATGATGCCAATAAATGCCTTTGAAAGACTTCTTCTCTAACTTGTGAGTATTAATTAATTCAGATTACATGAATATTTCTGTTAGTCCTAGGGAGTAGGGTAGGTGCTTTGGAATATGCAGAGGGAATTCAAAATGTCCTAAACATTCTTTTTATTTCCAAGGAATAGTTTACACACCAGAAACATCTGGCTCATTAAATGGGTATTTACACATTTCTGCATGAATTTGCTTAAAGATTCATAGGGTGACAGCTTTGCACCAAATTATACTTTAGTGGCTTCCAGCATCTTTAATACTGGGGAAAAGTCACTCTGTTTTTTGTTTTTTGTTTTTTTTTTGATGGTTTTAAAATACTCACAAAGGGGATTTCAGCACTGATATGAGAAAAAGAAAAGGGCCAACTGCAGAGTACAGGTGGACCCAAACGAATGTGCAGACATTGCCAGGAAAGACTAAACGCCTAAGCTTACCAGTGATTGTGTTTTACATAGATAGCTGGAGGTAGAAATCTGCTTTAGAGAAATCTTCCTGAGTCACTTTCAGAGGGGGAAGGGGAAAAACTTCATGCTTGAAGAGTCCCACAAGGAGTAATCTTCCTTCTTCTCTGGGCTCCCCACTGTTTTCAGCAATGGCAAGAATAAAAAATATCTAACTTGCATGCGAGAACATCGTGCATTTTCTACATAGAAACATATCTGTAGAGTTTGCTTTAGGTAAGGCTACTGTGTTCAATTCAAAAAGTGCAATAACTCTGCTCAGCAATTAGTAGTTGGTTTTCTGTTTGATGTCCTGAGATTGTTCTTCCCCCTACAAAGCTCCCCTTCTGCACCTCAGAAGGATTTAGGGCAGAAGGAAAGGGAAATTTTACCTTACTGAAGATTTCTCCCTGAGAGTTAGCGGTCCACCTCAAATCATGATTGCATTTCTCTATGACGTGTTCAAATAGATGTGTATACCCAGTGCAGCTCCATGCAACCATAATGCTGAAAGAAATCACTGGAAGGATGTCACTGAGGCTGTTTTTACATACTTACCTTTGCCCAGTCTTTTTGTTCAACATTCATCTTTGAGTTTGCACTCCAGTGCTATCTACTTTTCAGCACCGAATCCATTCAGAGTCTGCCCTTTCAGACACTCTAATTTTCAGGCATTTAACCTTTAAAAAATTGACAATTTTTCTCCTCTACAATTTTATGACTTTTGAGTCCATAGAAAGCAGGAAATAAAATGGCATTTTCTTTCTTCAAATTAAAAATAAAAGAAATCTGAAAAGAGAACAGAAAATGAATTGTTGGACCGTCAGTGTCTTCCACGTTAAGACATTGGGTAATAAAATCAAAATGGATCATCAAGTATAGGTCAACTCATATTTGCATTCAAGCATTTTTTAAAAAATAATGTGACATAGGAAGATTTTCTGCAAACCCGAAATGCTTCTTATTTTGAAATCATCCTCTAAATGCAGGGGAATGTTAGAAAACGTAAGAGTAGCTAAGAGTTTTGACCTTTAAGTCATTATTATCCATTATATTTGTTTAGAAATATCATCAAAGATTTCCAAATAATTTATCAGTCTGTGACTATTGGGTTCAGGTGTGCAGCAGGCTCCCTTTCAAGTAATAATACATAAATTATAGAGTAGCGATATTTGGACACGTGGTCAGATATCTGAAATCAGAACTGCCTTGGAAAATTCTAGACTTTTGAAAACATTGATTTACACAAAAAGATTGTGTGTGTGTGTGTGTGTGTGTGTGTGTGTAGCTTTGTTTAAAAGCAAGCCATTCATTCTGAATAGAAGTCCTGTCAGCATTGGACAGCTAATCACCAAGGATGAAGGCTTTACTTAGAATCCAGTGCTCACAAGAGGCCTTATTGCAAAGTCTGGTCCACTGTTTCTGTCAGATTTCAACAATCACAGATTATGGGGAACAAGTTTTTGTTTTTCACATTTCCAAAAATCATCATGAAGGAAGATAAACATATGCTATTTAGAACTATTACTAATCTAAATGTTAAAAATTAGCAACAACTATGAGCAAGCAAATAGAACAAGATATTATTAACTGAGGCCCACCTATGGAAGAAATAAAGTTTCAACTATAGTTGCTGTAAATTTTTCCTCTCACCAGGTCATACTTAACATACCTGGGTCCATTTTGTTGTTGTTGTTTCACTTTTTTATTAACATGTTATTGTTTTTGTAGTGTTTTGAGTATTCAAAGATTTTGGGGGTTGAGGAAAAGAGGAACTTTCTTGAAATGGACTTTCTTATTCTACATAATAGGTAATATCTGTAGAGTACATTTTCAGTAAAACTCAGACAGTGAAGTCAAGACAATTCCTTTACAATAACTTATTGGTGTTCAGCTCTAACTTGAGTCTTAGCAAGACAATGTTTGTCCAGTGTCTCTGTATGGGTATAGGAAAGTTTCTATAGCACAGATACTTACCAAGTTTTCCAATTATCTATGCACAAGTGTTATGAAAATTTTGGTCATGGTAGAAATGTATACATTTACAGAAAATCAGTGTGTGAAGATTTGGAGACTATACACAGACAGGCACATGCACACTTGTAGATACACATACATATTGCATTAACCTACCCAAGGCAGAAATCTTCCATTAGTTGCTTTTCCATATAATTTTCTGAATGAAATTGAATGAAATATATTTTGAGGCCCACAGTGGTAGTAACTAATCATCCATTAAGCATCGCCTTCTCTAATACCACTTCAACTCCCTTCCCCTTCCCCTTCCCCTTAAAAAGTTCACTGGGGAAAAATAAAAAAAAATTTCCTGGGGGCAGGAAAACCTGGGACCTAGGAGTCTAGGCATCTACAAAGACTTAAGTTATTGGTGGAAAATCAATTGGTGATGACATCTTTTTGAGGAAGAATTTGAGATTGATTTAAGTGAATGCTATACGTGGTCCTGCAACTGTTTTTGGTCTAAGAACGACATTCTGCTAAGGAAAGAGACACATGTCTAAAACCTTCAATCATTCATGAATAAATGCTCTCCTATTAAGCAGTGTTATGTAATCTTCCTTGGTGTCAGTTTCTATTGCCTTTGTCCCTTGCTGATGTTTTTAATGAAATATCTGATTATATCGTCTAGGGATCTAGTTCCTTTATGCTCCAAAGAGTTGAAGAAGCTAAACTTTTCTTGTAGCAGGCTATATAAATGGTCCAGTAGTGGGCTTTTCATGACTGTGTAGGGAGTGATGAGTGGGTCCATCTAAAGGCAATTCCCCAGATCTCTCTTAGCTGAATATGGAAGGGAGTGATGTCCTAGAAAAAATCTGCTGGCTTGCCAGAGAAACTGCTATTAAAATAAATTTGTTACCAAGTGTTTATTACATTTTATGTTTGCCTCTCATCATAATCCTTCACAACGTGTTTAAACAATTAATTGCCACAATATCCAACCTTCTGAGGCTTGGGAAGGGACCCTGAGTAGATTGAAAGAGCTATGAATCGCTATTTGTGCAAGAGGGAGAAGAGGCTTTTTGCTGTTGTTAATTAATCACGTATTAATTTTACATTTATCGAGTGTTCACAACTTAATGTGAACCACTGAATGTACTTAGAGAGAGATATTAGGCCATTATGGTCTTTTCATACACTGTGCATTCAAGAGTCAAGAGGTGTTTTTTGTTGGGGGCAATGGGTTTCCAGTGACCCTTGGAAACTTCGCTGGGTGGGGAAAGTAAACATTTTGTCTATGAAGAGCTCTCATGTATCCTAACACTATGTTAGTGTGCAATAGTCAAGATACCTGACCATATGGCTCCATATTCTCTTTCTACTTTATGTTCCCAGTAATACAACCAAGCTGAAAAATTCTGTTTTTCAACCATGCTCTACCCTGTTTTGGTCAGTTGTAATGAAAATATTGATTGGGTGCTTAGTCTGCACGAAACACTTACTTTCATGTAGTCATCACCTTTACTAGGTGGAAATTGTTATTATCCCCATTTCACAGATGAGGTAAATTAAGACGATGATTTGAGTGACTTGCTGAAGATCATTCAGCAGAGAGCAGAGCCAGTGTTCTAGCTCAAGCAGTCCGACTACAGAATTCTATCACCATCTGTCTGTCTGTCTCTCTGTCTATCTATCATCTGTCATCTGTCATATAGCTACCTATCTAGTTATTGAAGTATAGGGAGGTGTGTTTTTCATCTTACATATTAGAGGCTATTGTGTCTAGTAATGTCTAGTAATCATTCTCAAATGTCTAGTAATCATTGTTTCTCAGATAACATCAAATTTAAGAGCAAGATGCTAACAACTTTTCCAACACTCTCTGTAGCTGGGTGGTCTTATTGATGGATGGGTCTCTCCATATGTTGATTAGAGAATCATTCATTTTATTGATAGATACTCAAATTCAGTATCCATAATTCATTTCTTTTGAGCCATTCTTTTGCTTCAGTGGCATCTAGGATGCCAGTGTGAGGGTGCAAGTTCAGGTTCTTTGTGTGTCTTTCAGTGTCTAGTACAGAACATTTTGGGTAGCAACAATAATAATCAGGTGATGGCTATTTACATGTTTCCTATTTATATGATCATTATGGTGTAGGAAGAAAAAAATCTTTCCCACTAATTGTATGTTTTTCCTCACTTTGCTTCATAATTAATTAAAAATTAGAAATAAGCTGAATAAACTAGACAAGTCTTACAGTTCTTTAATTCCTACTTTGAGTTAGACCTACATCAATACTAATATTCGCAGCAACCCTGCAAGGCAGGTATTACTATATTCGTTTTTTTTCAACTGATAAAACTAAAGCTTGGAAAAGCTTGTATATGTAACACAAAATTAATAAAACTCTTTCACCTTGTATGATATCATTTCATTTTGATCCTCCCAACAAATCTTTGTATGATGATGATTATTTTTCTTTGACAAGTGAGAAACGGAGAACCTAGAACGGTGTTTCTTGGGGCACCTGGGTGGCTTAGTCAGTTAAGCGTCTGACTTCGACTCAGGTCATGATCTCACAGTTCATGGGTTCAAGCCCTGTGTTGGGCTTTGTTCTGACAGCTCACAGCCTGGAGCCTGCTTCAGATTCTGTGTCTCCCTCTTTCTCTGCCCCTCCCCTGCTCGTGCTCTGTCTTTCTCTCTCCCCAAAATAAATAAACATTTAAAAGAGAACAGTGTTTCTCGTAATGAGTGACCCTGGGGGTCCCCAAGACCTTTTCAGGGGGAGATATATATATATATATATATATATATATATATATATATATAAATTCATATGCATATATTCAAGTTTGTTTATTTTAAGGGGGGGGACAGGTAGAGGCAGAGAGAGAATCCCAAGCAGGCTCCATCTCACAAATCGTGAGATCATGACCTGAGCCAAAATCCAGAGCCAGGTGCTTGACCGACTATGCCCCCCAGGGGTCCTCAAACTATTTTAATAACGAGACATTAATTTGCCATTTCCCTTCTCCCACACTTTTACAGTGACGTTTTCAAAGTTTGCATAAGTGATTATGTTTTAAAACCTTAGTTTTAATTTTTAATAGGCTAAATATCAAAAGATACAGCCCACGTATACAAAAGCTCCTTAGAGTTCCTCAATAATTTTCAGAAGTATAATGGATGCTGAGACCAAAATGTTTGACAACTGCTGCCTTAGAGGAATACATTCCTTGTATTCCACAAGGAATACAACTCATTTCTAGTAGAAATGAACTGGCAGTACAGATTTTCTGTGATCTTAGTATACTGTGCTTCCCTGACATTTTGGATATCAGAATCTCCTCTATTTTAATAGAGAAATAAAACTTTCCTAGAGGATAGACTTTATGTGTCCAGAATAGCCCCAATGATATTTACCGTAATTAGTAAACAATTTCTCATGAAGGCCTACAGATCTTTCTTTTCTCTTCTGTATTCAGTATTATCACAGAAATCCACCTGGAATTCGATTGACTTTGAGATATTTGATATTGTTAAAACTCCACTGTGTGGCCAGTAATGATCCTTGTACTACGTACCTTTCTTGGAGGCCTTTTGCTTGCAGTATATTTTTACCAAACAAAGTGGCTTCTATCAGAGTTAATCTCTTTGATATTCACAATATAGAACAAAATCAAAGTTTCATACAAGACAGTCTTTGAAAAGCCTAGATATAAGAATTTTTGAATCCTTTTAGGTTGCTGTCTGACTCTGATTATTGGAAAACTACCTAGAAAAAGCTGCCATATTTGACATGTTTGCATGTGATACGTACTGAGGAAAATTTTACAAAGAGATTTTTTTTTTTCCGAAGATACTGGACTTTGATCTAAGTTTCTGTGAACCAAACAATGTGTTTTTAGACATTTAGGTTGTAATTTCTTGGGAATTATGATGGAATTCTTCCTCTGAGGTTTTTTTTAATGTTTATTTATATTTGTGAGAGAGAGAGAGAGCTGGGGAGGGGCAGAGAGAGGGGGGGACAGAGGATCTGAAGCAGCTCCACATTGACAGTAGAGCTCGAACTCACGAATCATGAGATCATGTCCTGAGCTGAAGTCGAACCCTTAACCAACTGAGCCACCCAGGTGTCCCAATGTTCTGAGTTTTAAATAAGTATTTCACAGGATAAGAATCATAATAAATTACTGATAATACTTTAGAGAAATTATCAGTAATTAGATTTTGAAGAGATTATCTCAAATTTCAAATTATATAGGGACCCAAAAGTTGAGTCAAAATTTTCATTCTTTTGACTCACAAAAGATTAAATTGCAAATTAAAAACAAATAATTAAAAGTTGATTGTTTTTAGTATGTCAGAGTTCCTTAAATCAAATATGTATTTCACATAAGAATTATTATAAATTACTGATATTTTAGAAACATTTATTAGTGATTGCATTTCAAAGAGATGATCTTGAACTTCAGATTATATAAAGACCCTAAATTTTGAGTCAAAAAAGATTAAATTGCCAACTGTTAAAAAAAATAAGTAAAATTTGGTGATTTTTAGTGTGTCAAAGTTCCTTATATCAAATATCTGATAAGTGAGAACACTTTCCAACATCCAGCCATTTCATTTGCACCAAATTTTCTGGAGTTTGTGAGTAATACTGATTGCTGCAATTGAATCGATTATGCAACAATCCACATTGATCATTAAGACAGCTGAAATGAGCAGATCAGCCATGGGGCAGTTTGTTTATTTTATGTGTATAGATATAGCTTTAATTCCCGGCACAGAAGTCTCAGAGAAATATCTTAATACAAATATTTTTTCGACCGAGTACACATTAAAGGGTCATTTTCTTCCATGCTGTGGGAAACAAGAGCTCAGGGACATGGTCTCAGCATGTTGACACTGCACTTAAGGTTTGTAACAAAGTACCTTATTCTCTACCCTATGGGTTAAAAACTGAGCTCTGGTAAATCTACACCAGGAAATCATCTGCAGGTGTTTTTATAGCGAGGAGGGAGGGAGTGTCTGTCTCCTGAATGGGAATAAAATGCCCTTGAGCATTATGATTATAATGCTTTTTGAATTTTTACAATTTGCTCTTTCCACATCTGGTTGCAAGCAAGGCCTGGATTATGTAAGAGATGCATGCCTCCAAAGGGACTCTTAGCTAGAATCTCCGACTCTCCCCTTAGAGTTTCTTGAACGAGTACAATGTCTGAAAGCTACCAACAGCCCAAACTACGTGGTGATTTTGATTCAACATTTGCAAAAGATTTGCTATCCACATTCAAAATTTCTGAAATATGACACAGGAAAAATATGAAAAAATATTCATTCACAAAGTATCTAATAAGAGAAGTTCTTTGTAATAGGATGATTAAACCCCAAGTTATAGCCCTAAGCCATTTAACTGATAAAAAACAACAACAAAAACACAAAGTATAGAATCCAGTAACACAAAAGAATTTGAATGTTATAGCTGGAGCTCATAAAAGTGAAACTTCACTTTGATTTTTGTGGGCAGCTAACTTGCCATAATGTAACACTTTTTATGTGACCTCGATATGCCACTATTTCCATGAAATTTACTGGGTAGGTAGTCATCATTTTTCGCCCCTTTTAACACTACACCTGTAGAGGAAAATGACTTGTTTCTAGATTGTCATCTACTATTTGTTATCCTCTTTGAACTTGTGTTGGCCGAATGTTCCTTGGTGATTCTTTCTGCAGAGGCTGGATTTTGATTTCCTTTTGCCTCTAATTGGTATATAAGGGTTGCCTGCTGTTTTTCTATGTATATTTTTTAATCTTAGCGAAAGGAAAAACACTGAGAAGAACAATGAACACAAATAATTGATGAGTTTTTACTTCTGCTGTGGCTCTCTAAACAGAATATTGAGTCACATTAGGAAAAAAAAATGTCCCTTTCAGAAACCTTGTCCCTTCTCTGTGTGAATGTCCCCTCAATCCTTGGAGTTGTCCAGAGTTCTTTGAAGTTCTTTTGGAGCAGCCAGTCATATGAAGGAGAAATGACTGGGGGCTCAGGGTCTTTTAGAATGACTTTCTTATTTTGGACTCCCTACCAGTGTAGGTTCACTCTTACACGTTGGTGTGATGTGTGAATCTATTTGACAAAAGTGTCAAAGCTTCAGGGTGTGTTTTTTGAAGACTGAAATCAAAGTTGCTGTGGCAAACAATTCAAAATGCATTCCTCATAATAGCCAAAGAACATTTTTATAATTTCTGTGTGTTAAACTTATTCGCATCTATCATCATATTAGCATGATAGTAGGTATATAGCATAGTGCATGGATATCAGGAAACCATTATAACTTGAATTTGTTTTAAATATTCTAAACATATATTCAGACACCAGTAACGCACACACACAAACACGCTTCGATCTGAAGTCTTCATTTTTCACTCTAGTGATTTCCATCTCATTCAGTGTAAATGATCCATCACTTATATGCATTATTTCCAATAAAATACACTTTATGCTATTAACGTCCTTTAGGCAAGGCACATTTACCTGCTTTATCTCCAGCCAACAGCACAGAGGTGCAGTGGCTGGCTAGTGTATTCAGATATTGCTGTGTGTGTGTGTGTGTGTGTGTGTGTGTGACACTTGTACTCTGCCCCCTTTACACCTGCATTTTCACCCATAGGTTTCATTTGTAAAGATACTACAGTGTCTCAGGAGAGGGCATGTCACATAGTCTAAATTCTTAGGAGAAATTAGAATCTCTGGATAAAAGAAAAGAAATGCCAAAGAAAATTAGCAGATCAAGCAAGAATACCTTGGGGCAGCAAGTAGCAGAAAGGGCTGTTCCTCCACCACAGAGTAGGGGGGCAAAAGTGTGCTGTGGTTGAGAGAAAGGGGAAGAGGGATATGCGTTCTGAAGCCCTTACATCAGGACAGGGCCAGCTTTGAGCCACACAAGGGTGGCTGCGGGAAGCAGCATGGCAGAGGGAAGTCGCGGCAATCCTAGAACCATCTCCTCCAGCGGCTGAAACTGCGCTCCGAGCTGGGGCCCCGTGGAGTGAGCCCACGGCAGCCGGTGCTTTTAACACGGGTACCGATGACTCAGGAGCAGCTTTTGTCTTCACCCTCCACCCTCTTGACAGCTGTAAGACCCCCAAACTGCCTGTGGCACAGCACCCTGATGGGCAGAGACCCTCTACGTGATGGAGGCTAAGCGCTCAGCCAGCCTGCGACACGACAGGTTCACATCAGAAATCTGTGCACGGTTACGTAATAAACAAATGTAGAAGCTCACACAGTACATTTAAAAGTCTGTGACTCACATCTGGGGCAAGTCTGTTATCTCCACATTAGAAAAGAGTAACTTGAGGTTGAGAGAATTTAGAGAATTTACTTAAGATCATAAGAGGGGTAAACACCACAGCCAGGCTATGCACACTCCAGTGTGTCTGACTTCGAGGATCCGTGATCCACTGCTGTACTTTCCCGTGATCCAGGATGGAACGGTAGTGTGCAATCCTTCAGCAGGAGCCAGGTGTGGCAATGGGGCATGCACAGTTGTGCCTGTCCAGTTTGAAAGGAGAGTCAGCAGCCCGAAGACTAAAATCGAGTTCTCTTCATTGGGTTTACAAATAATAAAGCTGATGTTTTTAAGTCTGCTAGATTCCCCAGCTATTTCTCAGCTGAGTCAAAGTCTTTAAGACAAGGTGATGTAATGAATATAATAGCCAATCATCCATTGACCAGCCCACATAGACACAGTAACGGGAAGCAAAGTAAAGGCAGACTCATGGCTATAAAATCTATTCTTACTATCATACCAAAGCCAAGTAGTTCATAATAACGTAAATAATAGCAGGATACTTATTAAAGACCAACCAAAAGCAATGCCTTCGAGAAGCTTATAAGATCAAGTTTTCACAGCTCCTTCAGTACAGTTCCAAAGAACATGACCCTTTTTTTTTTTTTGCTTTATGGCAAGCTCATCCTGTATTCCCTTCCTCTCTGGATTTTTTGAAGCATCCTTCTAGTTTATATGTTAGCACTTCGTTCCCTTCAGAATTTCTATTTTGCATTTTTCAAAGTTGTTTTTATTTTGGCTGATATTTATTTCTTATCTCAGCAAACACTTCTTTATGTTAATTTGACCTTTGCATTTGTCTTCAACTTGAGGAGTATCTATTTTGTTAACTTGATGGGGTCAATATGTTTTTAACCTATGTCTGTGGGGATTTGTTGGCTGTGATTTCAAATCTTGCTCTAGTTCTTCCTGTCAGAGACCTCGAGTGAGGAAGGATCATTCTTTTGGGAATTGGTGATTACAGAGAGAATGGAGCAGTAAATGAACATTATATAGTGCAATCTAGACCAATTCAAGTAAAAGTCAGAAAAATATTTTTCTACTGGGGTATTTATTATAAAACATCACAGCTCACATTCTAAAAATGATAATCACCATCATAATATTTAACATTTACTGTGCCAGGAAACTTTCTAAGAGGTTTAGTTGTATTAAGGCATATAATCTCCATAATAATCCTCAGTATCAGGTACTGTTATTAAGTTCCAACTTATAAATAGGAAAACTAAGACCGAGGTCATGCAGATAGGAAGTAGCAGGGCCAGGAGTCTGCATATTGTGTGTCTGTGTGTGTGGCTTAAGAGCACAGTTAGTGAAATCCACTGCCAAAGCTTAATGGAAATGTTATGTAAGAGTCAGATGAAAAGGTCAAGGTTTACTCATGGTTAAAGGTATGGGGTCATTTTTCTCCTCTCCAAACAAGATCGTCCCTGTCCTTCATGGATAATTAGAAGGACTCTTCCTACTCTTTTTTTTTTAAGCTTATTTATTTTCAAGAGAGGAGAGTGCACAAGCGGAAGAGGGGCAGAGAGAGAGAACCTCAGGCAGGCTCCACGCTGTCAGTGCTGAGACCTTTACGGGGCTTAGACTCACAAACCATGAGATCATTAGCTGAGCTGAAATCAGGAGTTGGACGCTTGACCGATTGAGCCACCTAGGTGCCCTGGACTCTTCCTACTCCTACATTCTCCTGGATAATTGGTCACTTACCTTAGGTGTGACCAGAATGGGTCGGCCGACTTAAATGTCATTACCTCTGGGACCCAGATTCTCAATTCCACAAGAAAATTTGTCTGCGTTTAGGGCATGAAGTACAGTTTTCTTAAGAATCTGATTGACTCCCAGAGACTAAATTTAATGCTGATCATAATGGGGTCCAGATTGTTGTGTAAAATGATTGTGAAATCTACTTGAAAGTTTAGAGATTTGAGAATCAAGAGAACCTAGGGAGTAAATCTTAGTTCCATCACCAACTAGCCTAGTGACCCTGGACAAATGTCTTCCTCTCTGATATTTAATTCCTTCATTCGTCATATAGGAATGTTTATCTTTCAAAGTTTTGGGAGTGGTTAGGAGAAGGGAATGCAAACATCCATCGTACATAGGTTCTCAATATGTTTTAACTATAATTTTATCCAAAAGAAAAAAAAAAGTATTTCCACAAAAATGGAGCATTTATTGATACCTTATCGTAAACAACATTTCTTTCCAAGACCAATAAAGTATTTAGAATTTTTTTTTCATGAGGCCACAGAATAACTTACATATGGTGACCAACAATTTAATTAAATAGAATGGTCCAAGCTAATTTTGGGTGACTGAAAGCAACATATTTTAATGCACACACCACAGTCACTGTTAAAGAATTAAAAACACTAAGTTGTTCCAGAGGTCTCGTTCCGATGAAGCCGTTCCTGATCTGATATTCCTCAGTCTTCTGGGTAGCAATGCAGTTGTATGAGCGTGCTTCAGTTAGCCTGGGCTGCTGTGACAAAATGAAGAAATACAAAACAGACTGTGTGGCCCAAGTAGCAGACATTTACTTTCTCACAGTTCTGGAGGCTGGAAGTGGGGAGATGAGGGCACCAACATGGTGGGGTTCTGGTGAGAAATCTTTCCCGACGAGAAGGGGTCTGCCTTCTCACCATGTGCTCACATGGCCTTTCCTTGGTGCCCCCCACATAGAGAGAATCTCTTTTTTTCTTCTTCTAAGGACACTCTGCTCTTCTAGTCTTACCTCTATTTTCATAACCTGATCAAAACCTAATTACTTCCCCAAAGCCCTGGCTCCAAATACCATCACATTGAAAGTTGGAGCTTCAGAATATGAATGTGGGGGAAACCCAAGCGTTCAGATTATAACAGAACGGTTTTAACATTTCCAAACAGTAAAATGGGATTCATAGATTTGTCCTCTATAAAACAGCTCAGGCTAATAAAAAACACAAAATTCTTTGTTGTGCTTTTATCAACTCTATGGTAACAATTGTACCACACTGATCATGAATTTAAATGTCTGATTTTAAAGACAAAAAATATTACTTAATACAATATAGTTTAGTAGAGAAATCTTTTCAAAGCACAGTGCTTCTGGTGCTGGAAAGAAAAACAGGATATTTTCAGGTTTAGTTGACAATGAGAGGGGTAGCGTGGGTTTGAGGGAAAGAAATCAAGACATGCCTAAGACATGGTGATAGTTGACATCTTGGTAGAATGATCTTCCTGACAATACTTAACCAGATAACAAGAAATTTTTCAATAAAACATAAGGAATTTCTGAAAGAATAAAAAGTCTGTGGTCTGTAAAGGTCATGGTTCAAGTGACCGGATAGCCATAGTAGGACATCCCTATCCTCTTAGATTGAATCTCAGTTTTTAGAGTGGATAGTCCCAGGGCACCCCACTTTGTTGTGGAGGCTGGCAATCGAGAGAGAAGGGGGGAATCACTATAAAGTCTGTAACCACAACAGGACAGAGGTGGAGAGCAGCTGGGAGGCACAGCTGGCACATAGTCATGAATTAGTAAGGATTTCACTGAATGAGGGGCGCCTGGGTGGCTCAGTTGGTTAAGTGTCCAACTTCGGCTCAGGTCATGATCTTGCGGCTCATGAGTTTGAGCCCCCTGTTGGGCTCTGCGCTGACAGCTCAGAGCCTGGAACCTGCTTCAGATTCTGTCTCCCTCTCTCTCTGCCCCTCCCCACTCACGCTCTGTCTCTCTCTGTCAAACAATGAATAAATATTTTTTAAAAATTAAAAAAAAAAAAAGAAGTATGGGGCACCTGGGTGGCTCAGTCGGTTGAGTGTCCAACTTCAGCTCAGGTCACAATCTCATGGTTTGTGAGTTCAAGCCCCACATCAGGAGGCCGTCTGTGCTGACGGCTCTGAGCCTGAAGCTTGCTTCCGATTCTGTGTCTCCCTCTTTCTCTGCTCCCCACATCCGCTCACATTCTGTCTCTCTCTCAAATATAAATAAACATTAAAGAAAAAAATTTTTTAAAAAAAGGATTTCACTGAATGAAGGCAAGCACATTGGAGGAGACAAGGATGATTGCAGCAGGGTAAAGGGTTGTAGTACGGCCCAAGGAAAGAAGTATACCCTTGCAAGAGAGGAGAAATGAAAAAGAAAGATTTGGGAAAAAGACAACTGTCCCTATAAGGCTTTTTTTTTATGTTTATTTTTGAAAGAGAGAGAGAGACAGAGACAGGGGCAGAGAGAGAGGGAGACACAGAATCTGAAGCAGGCTTCAGGCTTTGAGCTGTCAGCATGGAGCCTGATGGGGGCTTGAACCCACGAACTGTGAGATCATGACTTGAGCCCAAGTCAGACGCTTAACCAACTGAGCCACCCAGGCACCCCCTTATAAGGCTTTTATACAATATAATCAAAGCACCAGTAATAGGATATCTTGTTGTCAAATGCTTATATAAGGACCCTCTGTGTTCCCAGCTATATATACAAGTAGAATAATACCCCTTTGTGACAAAGTATTTACGTAATGTTGACCTAATCTTTCTTACTGCTCTTGCGGAAGACTGGATATAACCACCCGGAGTGATGAGACTGACCTACTTCCAAAGATTTTTTTTTCAAAGAATTTCTGCCACCAGTTCTCACACTCAATAACAGCTTTATTTATTTAGCCCTTACAGTTTACAAAGTGCTTTTCATACGTTTTTCTCATTTGGATTTTCACCACTGTTGAGGCAGGAAACACATGTAGTTTATTCCGGTTACAGATAAGCAAGGGCAAGCTCATTCAAAAATCGTGGCCAAGATCAAGTTACTGATTAAGGGGTAGAGTTGGGTCATTAATACAGGTCTTCCAGTACCCAGTTCTTTTAGCTAAATTATGTTGACTCTATATAAATGCTGTCAGAAAGTAATTTTTTTTCTAAACTAGATTTTTCATGTAATAATGAAGATTCCATTTTTTTTGATTCATAAAAAATGAAGATAGGAAATATTACTAGCAGTATTAGATCAACCCATACTTAAAAAAACGATTAAAATTATCCAGCATAATTGTGTTAACCTTTCTATTTATGCCATATTTTCTAACTCTTTAATCATCTTAGGTGGGTCTCATTTCACTGTCTGATTGCTAGAATTTGTGGTAAGCAGTGAGATAAAGTTACTTTACTGTTTCTTACAAAAATACAGACTTTCACAATAAGATAATTATGTGTAGAAAAAATGAACAGTTAAGAACATAACAGCACCTATCTCCTACAAATGAATGAATACAAGATCTGCTGACAGTCAGAAAGATTATTAAAATTGTTCTTGCTGAATACAGTGTGGTGAAATAGAAGCTAACAGTAAAAATGTGCTTAAAAATAAACTTGACTCAGTCTTAAAGAAGTGTTATTACTCTTAATAATACTATGGTTTTAAGTTATGGTTCTTGTTTTCAGATGTTAAAATTGGAAACTTTATATCCTGGGACCATATCCTTAAACATTTTATAATACTGTGTGGCCGTATGAAATAATGCATATAAAAGCATGTTCGGTGTGACGCTGGGGAAGTATGAGTTAAGGACAATAACGATAGAGTGAATGTTTTCTGTTTTATACATAAGCTTTGCACGTGTATTATTTGTCTGCTCGCCCTGTAAAATAGGTAGTGTTATCTTCAGTTTATAACCACATAAACCAGAGTGCTAAGAAATTAGGAGTCTTCTCCAAATATGACACAGGTCCTTTGCTGAACTTGGGGAAGAGACCCAATCTCCTCATTTCAAATTTGAGACTTGCTCCATTTTTTACACTTTACCTTTCCATCTATTCTCATGATTCATGCAGCAATTTTCTACCATCTATCCAATCTAAAAATGTGGATGACATTCAATTTTTAAAGTTTTACTCCCTTTTGTCTCCTCTGTACTGACAGAATGTACAGAATACCCTTAATAACAAAAAAATCACCTTTTAAAAAACAGTTCCAGAATATTATTGACATTTATAAGCTCACCACAACTTTTCCTATATGTCACCTAACATTATCTTTCACATCTGTGTTGGACTTTATTCTTTCCAGAAGGCATGTTGTTTGTTGTCTGTGTTCAGTTCCATAGCCACCTTTGCCCAAGACATTGAATTGTTTCCAACAACACCCACTGCAATACAGATGGGGTTCCGGTTGCTGCAGGAATTTACAATGACCACAAAGAGTTGTGTCCCCAAGGGCTTGCCAGCTTTGTAAACCCACAGCCAGGGAAGATTATTTCAAGCTGCCTTAGTTTGGGCTGCCATAACACAGTACCATAGATTGGGTAGCTGATGAACAACACAAATTTATTTTTGCAGTTTTGGGGGCTGAAAGTTGGAAGTCAGGATGTCAGCCAGGTCTAGTTCTGGTGAAGCTGTCTTACAGGTGGCACACTGCCAGCTTCTTGTTGTATCCTCAGACGGTCAGAGAGTTCTGAGAAGGGAAGCTGTCCGGTGTCTCTTCTAGGGCACTGATCCCATTCATGAGGACTCCTTCCTCATAACCTTGCCTAATCCTGATTGCTTCTTGAAGGCCCCACCTCCTAATACCATCACATATTGGGTTAAGGTTTCCACATACGAATTTTTGGGAGGTGCAAACATCTATTCTGTAACAGAAGAGGTGATGGAAGTAAGTTGGATTTTTAGATTGCTCAGGCATAGACTTGAGTCCCAGCCCTTTCCTTCCGCTTGCTCTGTGTAAATGGCTTAACCATTTTAAAACTCAGTATTCCCAGGCATATTCTCAGTATTCACAGGACCAATAATTATTTAACAGAACTCAGGCAAATGTTAGAAATAATACACTGAAGCTGCTTAGCACTATGCCTTATACATAGTATACATTTAATAAATGGTGGCTATTATTCTTATCTACTAAGAATGTTATGCTAGGTTTCATATGGCAGAACATTTGCTTCTTTTGGGAACAGATCACACAGAAGGCACACACATTAAAACACTTGATGTACTTATATTTCTAGTTGCAGCCGTCTTCTCTAATTGAGAATGAGTTTTCCCTTACATTTGTTTATTCCTTTAAAAACTAAGATTATTAAAAAAAAAATTAAAAAAAAAATAATAATAAGGGGCGCCTGGGTGGCGCAGTCGGTTAAGCGTCCGACTTCAGCCAGGTCACGATCTCGCGGTCCGTGAGTTCGAGCCCCGCGTCAGGCTCTGGGCTGATGGCTCAGAGCCTGGAGCCTGTTTCCGATTCTGTGTCTCCCTCTCTCTCTGCCCCTCCCCCGTTCATGTTCTGTCTCTCTCTGTCCCAAAAATAAATAAAAAACGTTGAAAAAAAAATTTATAAAAAAAAAAAAAACTAAGATTATTTGGGCTCAGAGCCCATATTGCTTACAGTAGAATATTGCCTTTGGTTAGAATTCCTGGCTGTGTGATTTGGGGGGAACGACTGCAATGGACTGACTGTGTATCCCCAAATTCCTGTGTTAAAATCCTAACCCCCAAGGTGATGGTACTAGGAAGTGGGGCCTTTGGGAGGTGGTTAGGTCCTGAATGGAATTAGTGGCCTTATGAAAGAGGCCCAAGAGAACCCCCTCACGCCTTCTACCATGTGAGGACTCAGTGAGGAGACAGCCATTTATCTATGAACTAGGAAGCAGGCCGTCAAACAGACAACAAATGTGCCAGCGCCTTGATCCTGAACTTGTCATCCTGCAGAACTGTGAAAATGAGCTTCTGTCATTGATGAGCCCCAGCCTTTGGTATTGCTTTAGCAGCGTGAATGGACTGACAGTGACTTAACTTCTCGGTACTTCAGTTTTATCATCTTTAAAGTGAGGTTAATAATAGTTCCTGATTCATAGGGTTGTTGTGATGATCATAGTAATGAGATAGGTGAAGTAAAGTGTGTAGAATACATGCCTGACATGTAGCAGGCATTATAGAATGGTTAGGTATTTATACCATTAACACATAGCGTTTTATAATTTCTTCCATAGTTTCTTTATAAAGATCATCCTCACTTTATTGTCTTTAACTACTTCTCTTCCACTACTGTACTTATATTTTGAATATTTTCAAAACAGATCTTTTCTGGTTCTTTACAAAAGATCTCTTTCCCTTCTCCACTGTCAACAATGGTCCCTACAATGCATAAAGCTCAATATTTTTGTCTCCTTTAATGTGTCATACTCACACAGAACTCCTCATTCTCCCTGAGCCTTTGATCATTTGGGACATTTGCATGTTCTGATTTTTTCCCAGAAGCTTAGCTAATAATGAAAAAAGGAAAAAAATCCCAATTCTCTGCTTTCATCCTTCTTATAGGTGAGGAGAGGGGATATTTCAGTGTTGTAACACAAGGTAGTATATACAATACAAGCGTATGTAATATAAGGGAACATATATTATTGGGGGTAGCGCGTGTCATACAAATATGTGTAATACAAGGGCGCATATGCTAGATGGCAGATGAGCTGCCACACACAGTGGAGCCGCAGGAGCTCAGGTGCTGAGGAAGCCAGTGTGGTCTGGGGAAGCTGGGAAAGGTGGCATGGAAGAAGTAGGCAAAGAGCTGGCCTGTGTTCCTAAATGGTAGGGCCTCATTCTAGTTGTTTAGATATGCACAAAGAGGGGTGCATGGTTGGCTCAGTCGGTTAAGCATCCAACTTTGGCTCAGGTCATGATCTCGCGGTTCCTGAGTTCGAGATCCATGTCGGGCTGTGCTGTGTTGACAGCTCAGAGCCTGGAGCCTGCTTTGGATTCTGTGTCTCCCTCTATCTCTGCCCTTCCCCTGCTCATGCTCTGTCTCTCTCTATCTCAAAAATAAACATTAAAATTTTTTTAAAAAAAAATAAATGCCCAAAGAAATGGATCAAGCTTGTAATGTTTAGAGGAAAGTCTCTACTTAAATGTCCTTCAGGCACTTCTAACTCTCCAACTGCAAACCTATGTCTTGTCTCAGCTTCCCTCTCCCAAATAACCCACCCACCATCCACACATGTATGCATGCATGCACACACACACACACACACACACACACACACACACACACATTCAGCTCTCCAGTATAGCTGTGCAGCACCACTGTGCATCCAATTTTCAATCCAGAAACTGGTAAATTATCCGTGACTTTGCTCTCCTATTGCTCTGGGTCTTTAATTGATCACAAAGTGCTATTGATTCTCCTCCTAAATATCTCTCAAATCTCTCCACTTCTCTTCATCACAAGTGCCGCTACACAATGCAGGCACTATAATTTTGTGCCTGAGTTACGGGAAAGAGCTCCCAATTGTTGTCCCGAAATTTGTCCCCACCAAGGAGCCAGAATGATATTTCTGAAATGTAAATCTGATTGCTCTTTCTGACCCAAACAGTGTGACTACTCCTTTCAAGGAGCACATTGCTGTAGTGGAAAAACTGTAACCTCTGTACCCAACAGCGTTGGGTCCACGGTGGCACTGACAATGGGTTTGGCGGTTTGTGTCACTTGACCTGAGCAGGCAGTGCATTTCCGTGGGGAAAGTTGGAACAACGAAATGTGAGTGGGTTCCTCTCTGAGCATCTTTGACATTTTCCTGGAGGTTCCCAGGTACAGAGCAGGGGACTGAGAATATTTGAGGAGAGGGCTGGCTGATGCTCTTCATTGTGGCTGGTAGGGGTCTTAGTAGTTTGGGTATTAAAATGTTATTTGCATCCACCAGCTGGAGACAGACGGGTTATACACAAATATATAATTAGTGATTCAGTACTGCTCCATGATTTATTTCTTCTGCATGGGATACTGTTCCATGTCTGCCCCACCCATACATAAAATTCCTTATTTTTCTACAGTACTCAGTTTAAAAGATTTCTCTGGGAAGTCTTCCTGACCACCACCACCCCCACCTCCCGCACAGCTGGTTTAGAGATCCCTCTGTGAGGCTTATATCACAAACTTTGTGTGCTCTCTATATATTCCTCACATCGGTTTGCTTGCTGAAAGACAGAGGCTGACCTAAGTGAGAGAGAGAGAAAGATTTGTATGAAAACTTGTGGAATGAGATTTTTCTGCTCCCCAAACCTGGTACATATGTGTCTGTGGAAAAGATTAAGAGGAACAGATTGGAGAGAAAAGAAGTGCCTGTACCAAGGGCCTGGGGCAGATTGTATGGGAACTTTCCATCATGTGTGGTAGCATAGGTGTGATAGGAAACTTCTCCCCAACTACCCCCCACTCCCCCAAGCAGGGACTGAACCAACTTCAAGTTTTTCATTAAAAAGGGTGAACGGGGGCGCCTGGGTGGCTCAGTCGGTTGAGCGTCCGACTTCACCTCGGGTCATGATCTCACAGTCTGTGAGTTCGAGCCCCGCGTCGGGCTCTGTGCTGAGAGCTCAGAGCCTGGGGCCTGTTTCAGATTCTGTGTCTCCCTCTCTCTCTGATCCTCCCCCGTTCATGCTCTGTCTCTCTCTGTCTCAAAAATAAATAAAACGTTAAAAAAAATAAAAAAAAAAGGGTGAACAAAAGGCATAGTTTACTATTCCATATATGGTTAATGAAGCAATAATTTGGTTGCTATAGTGCCCTGAGTAAGTATTATGCTGTTTGATAAATACTGTTTTGTTTCATTTAACTTCACTTTCACAAAAACTTTCTAATGTAGGAATTTTGCCCACATTTTAAGGGTAAAGAACTGAGGCATATATATGGAAGCCAAATAACTTACCCAAGTGACATAAATGATAAGTAGGAGTTCTGAAACTCTTAACTAGCCCGGCAAGTCCAGACTTGATCATTATGCTGTTCTACCCTTTTATATTGATTGTATTTTATATTGACCCTTTTATATTGATTTGTAATTTACTGTTTACCTAGATGTCTGTGTATTTGTGCAAGAAGCAGTCACAGCTTATTTATCTATATCCCCAAAACTTAGCAAAGTATATGGCATGTTGTTGAGAGTACAACATAATTAAGGAATAACTGGGTGAATGAAAGAATAATTAGGGAGAGTAGAATGATCCAAAGTGCAGTAGCGAAGGGAACTGTTTGCCCGGGATTGGTTCTGCCCCTGGCATTCCAGGGAAGTGGTATTATCGTAAATGAAAACTGGTGTTGATTTTGCCCTATTCGAATTATTCTCTGTTGACTATTTCGAGTGGGCATGAGCAAACATGGAACTCACCCACCTGCACACTCATGCCAGCACCTGGCAAGGCCAGAGTGTGCACCTGCTCAGTGCCTCTCCGTCTCTGTTCTACTCGCTGAAATTCTGATGTTCAAAAGGTTACTGGCTCATTCTACAGATTTTCTGTGAATGTTAGATGAACTGAATTAAGATACTTCAGCATGGAAGGAACATTAGGAATTTAAAAAAAATGAATGAAAGGAATTAGGCTATAAGATATATTGCTAGATGAATATGTTCTAGAGACTGTGGTACGACACAGTTCCAGTAAGTTGGTAATACAGTATGGTGCACTTCAAAATGAGAGTAGATCTCATGTTAAGTGTTATTATGCCCCTGCACACACACACCCCAGCAACCAAAGGGACACAAGCACATTCTAGAAGGTGTTGGATATATATGCTGATAGTATTGCTAGTGTTTGCTTATGTCCAGACTCATCAAATTGCACATATTAAATATGTCCAGTTATCTGTACAGTGATGATACTTCAACAATGCTAATAAAACTATATATTTGCAACAATTATGTATGAATTTAAGAGGAAGACAAAAGTAAAAAAAAAATTACTGATATCTTGACTCCCTGCCTGGTGGCAACTGTGCCTTAATTTTTCTGATTACTAAAGAGAAAATTCTATAGCCCACCTCTCTCCCTCTATACTTAAAGTCTACTGAATTAATCAATTTTTTAATGCAGAATCTTTAAGCCACTGCTTACAGATACGCCGGATGTCAGCTATTGTTACTTCTGCTTTGTTCACTCACACCGAGTCAGCCTGTCTCCTTTATCTTTGACTTGGATTGTTTCTTGCGAGAGCAGCCACTTTTTATTCTTCTCTATGAAAAATTTAAAATTAATACTTCTCAATTCATTTATAACCTGGGTCCATGAAAGGCCTTTCTTTTGTTCAATTACTTATGAATTACCTTTTCCACGTGCTCATCATTGCCAGTCTTAAGCCTTGCAACACTGATTGCCCAGCTGTCCTCAAGAAATGCTTTACTAATTTATATTATTACCACGAGTGTATGAGAATGTTTATCTCCCTTTCCCATCTCCTGTTCTGTAGCTAGCAATTCTTGAGTTTGCCAGAAAATCAGATTTATCTCCTAGGAAAAACTATGTGTCCCATATAACTATTTGCTAAATACATATAAATCATGTATCCATCAAATTCCTCATGCCTCTCCCACCAAACATTTAAGAGAGTACCTCAGTACTTTTTAAAAATTTGCTTAAAATATTTTTCTATTATCTTACATTTATCATTTGAATTTTAAAATCTTCCTGATGCAAGAACACAGGGACCCATGATCAAAGGCAGAAAACGCTGCCAGTGTTTGTTTTCTTTGCATTTGGGAATTAAAGAGAGATATGTATAGAAATATGCTAAGCATGTAAGAAGCTCTAAAGGATTGAAAGTTACACAGGAAAATATAATAATGAGCCAAGAATTATAAATGGTATCCCTGGAAATAAAGGTGACCTGCATAAAGGATGGGTATTATACACACTGATTACAATTTCTGATGCTGCCTTCAAGGGACACCCAGAAAGAAACTGGATTCTGAATGAATCCACAGCATGGATGAAATAAAAAACAAAAACCAGAGACAAGGGGCTCCTGGATAGCCCAGTTGGTTAAGCAACTCTTGATTTTAGTTTAGGTCATGATCTCATGGTTGGGGAGTTCGAGTCCCGTGTTAGACTCTACGCTGACAACACAGAGCCTGCTTGTGATTCTTTCTCCTCCTCTCTCTGACCCTCCTGTGCTCATTCTCTCTGTCTCTTTCTCTCAAAATAAATAAACTTTAAAAAAGAACAACAACAAAAACACCCAGAGAGACAAGATAAGAAAGAAAAGAGAATGTGTCATCCATTGTGTGTGTGTGTGTGTGTGTGTGTGTGTGTGTGTGTGTTGGAGGAAAGGGATAGGGAAAAGAGGGTGAAACAAATTCAATTAAGCAATTATTTTAAAATTTCAGGAGTCCTTTCTTTTCTGAATGGATTGTATCATTGAAAAGAAGTTTAAAAATAGAAAGTGTTTCTGACAGTTAATTGCTAGAACTCAGGTGAACGATTCTATTACGATAGTAAACTCTACTTCCTGCAAATGAAGGTGCAGAGGAGAGACAGATCACCACCTATTAGGAGGAGAGGAGGTCCTTGTGGTGTTCTAATAGAACTGGCCAATATCTTCCATATCATATATTTCTATTTTTAAAATCTAAAGTTCTTGCACTAGAGTTAAGTATTAGATAAAATCTTCAGGGGACTTATAATATTTTTAGGATGAAAAATACATCAGAAAATTTTACTCTGTAATCCCTTTGTAAGGGACTAGAATGAGTGCTCTTCAAGATGAATTCTGAGTTCTAGAGTCCTATATCCTCCAAGAAAAGAACAGTGCACAATTCTAATTAGAAAAAAAATTGAGTATGGGAAAAATACTCTTCTGTGCAATATAACCAGTATGTGTAAGAGTCTTAACTCCTGACATTTATGAACACTTTGAAGGTAGAACTAATCAGCGGGAAATATTCGTAGCACTAACCATTTCCCAAATGTTCCTTTTAAAGAAGAAATCAAGCATGGGGCACCTGGGCGGCTCATCAGTTAAACATCTGACTTCAGCTCAGGTCATGATATCACGGTTCGTGGGTTTGAGCCCCACGTCGGGCTCTCTGCTGACAGCTCAGAGCCTGGAGCTGCTTCAGACTCCGTGTCTCCCTCTGTGTCTGCCCTACCCCGCTCACACTCTGTTTCTCTCTCTCTCTCTCTCTCTCAAAAATAAGCAAACATTAAAACATTTTTTTTTAAATGAAGAAATCAAGCAAAAAATTACTTGTGGCTAAAATGACTGATTTGGTTCTAATTTTTTTTTTCAGTTTATTTATTTTGAAAGAGAGAGTGCAAGTAGGGGAGGGGCAGAGAGAGAGAGAGTCCCAATCTCTGCACTGTCAGCACAGAGCCCACTGTCAGCACAGGGCTTAAACTCATGAGAACCGTGAGATCATGACCTGAGCTGAAGTCAGACGCTTACCTGACTGAGCCACCCAGGCACCCTGGTTCTAATTCTGTAAACAATGGTATTGTAGCAATACCTGCCTATCAAACAGTTGGTTCATTCAGGTGTTCTCTTTATCTCGCTCTCTGTGGCCCATGTTTGCTCATCAGTGACGATTTGGAGGCCTTGCACACTCCATAGAGACCTTGATCACCAGCTTAACCATATATCATGGAAGACCTAGGGATGCTTTTGAGGCATATTTTGGCCTTGCTTTTGATAGACATTCTCTGAGTTCACCTCTGCATGGAGCACATTTGTGGCTATGCAGGATGCAACTGCCCAACTGCACTGGATACCATTTACATTGAGCTGTGAAACGTGGGTTACCTATCGTCCAGAGGCTTGAAAGTCCATCTCTTTGGGCATGTTTCTTGATTAGTCTTATTAATTATCAGAAGAGAGTATTTACCATGTCTTCTACCTGGTCGATTTCCAAAGATGATTGGCAACAATGCGTGTGCAGTGCAGATGTGAGCCCAAGATGAAAACCCTGAACTATCTGCTGTTCCTTTTGATGTAGAAAAGAGCTCCAAAGAGCCAACAGAATCTATTGCTACTTTTAAAAATGTGGAAAAAAATCAGAACAAATGATATGTCCTACAATTGTAAAGAAGATGGTGCGTTAGTGATTTTGTGAGAGCACCCTTGGGAGCATGGTGAGAAAATTGCCCTGATTGTAGGAAGGTGGGGAGAGAGTAGATGGGAGAAAATAGAGTCAGTACTCATAATGTACTTATTTAAGATTTTTAGCAGGTTTTTTAGCCAAAAAGACTGTAAAGTTCAGTAGGACCCTGGGGTGGTATTTTTAAATTTGGAAAGAGTTTTGGGGTGTTATTTCACAGAAAGAAAGAAGAAAGAGAAATTAAAATATTGAAAAGGCAAAGAAAATGCCGGATGGGTGAATGGGTAGCAAGTGCCTCCGGCATCGAGAGGGAATGTTACTCTGAGTCCAGGGAGCTTGGTGGACCTTGGAGAAGTGTGTGCACTTCTCCTATGGGGGGCCAGTCTGGGGGCGTGTCCAGATGCCTCTGAGTCTGTCATCTCTAGCTAAAATGCATGTTGTTAGTAACGGGTGGGGCTTTTACCAGGGTATTCGGATCCAGAGCTATTTTTCCTGGGCGTTTTGTTTGAGGGTGTCACACAGAGCTACAAATTGGGCAGTGTCAATGTCAGGTAGGTGAATCATGTTGTACTAAAACATAAAAGAGATGTTTATGACCCCCGCCATGCATGCAATCTGCTCATAACTTTTCCATCCCTTTCCTCAAAAACTCCATTGGGACTATATCTTCTTACTTTTACATGAGTCTCGGACTATTATCTCGTAACTTCCCCTCCAGGACATCCTTTGATGCTCATCGTATTTATTCTGGTTCTGCCTGTTGACAACATTCCTGGGGGAAGGTGGGAAGCACACATTGAGGATTGTCTTAGGGCCTGCACTACCAAGGATGCGCCGGCAACAGCTTGTAGGTCATAGTGCAAGGGAAAATTCTGTTCACTTTCAAAAGATAAAAAGTCTCCTTTCTGGGTAAGTTTTATAGAGCTAAATAGAGGCTAGCACACAATCACATTTGGTCTTTTCCCCCTGGTACAGTTCTTTCTAGCATTTTGAATGTATGAATCTTATAAATGGGATTATTTATTGTTTTTTCAAAGAAAATTTGACAAGAGACAGATGAGTGACAATGAGGTGATGGGCCTACTAGTCTAATCATTATAAAATGAAAGGTTTTTTCACTCAGTAAGACAGCCAATTTTGATCACATGGTAGGATTGCACTTTAAGGGGAAAGAATGCCTATTTGTATTTGAAAGGAAGCAAAGTATATTCTTTGTTCTGATTTTCATAAGTAAATAGATTACTGTATATAAACACAGAGGAAACTCTGTTCTACCACCATCAACATGGCAGACGTAGAGTCCAGAAAAAATCTAGTATGGTGACATTTAAGCCTTTTGACGTCTGGACAGCACAGAACCACTATTTATGCATGAAAAAGGTCTCTACCTCCTCAACTTTCACTAGAAACTTAGTTTATCGAACATAATAAGTCAAAAGAGTGAGAGAGATGTGAGGTTAAGAAGTAATGTGAGTTATGAACAGTGAAAAGCCTTGCCCCCAAAGATTCATGGGATTTATAACGTTTATTTATTTTTGAGACAGTGAGAGACAGAGCATGAATGGGTGAGGGTCAGAGAGAGAGGGAGACACAGAATCTGAAACAGTCTCTAGGCTCTGAGCTGTCAGCACAGAGCCCGACGTGGGGCTCGAACTTATGGACGGCGAGGTCATGACCTGAGCTGAAGTCGGATGTTTAACTGACTGAGCCACCCTGGCACCCCATGGGATTTATGTTTTTAGAGTTGTATTACTTCAGAGAGGAAAAAAAAAGAGAGCACAGTCATAGTAGCCATTATTGTCAACTGCTTTACGAAGTGATAGAAATATACGTGACGAAGTTTTTAAAAGTAGCACCTTGCTATATTAGAATAATCCCAGCTACCACTGTGTGTCTATGATGGGCAACACATTATGCCAAGCACTTTACTTCTGTTAGCACTAATTTTCACAATCACTTTTAGAAGTTGGAAATGATAGACCTGTTTCATACAGGAGGCCACTGGGGTGCAGAGAGAAACTGCACATGGAAGTACCCGGACTCTAAAGACCATAAGCTTTCCTCCGTCTCTTGATGCCTCATTCTATTGTAGGGTATTGCTGTTTGATGACAGGTTAAGGTAGAGTGTGACAATCTTCAAAGACAAGTAAGCAAATTGAATAGAAAATAGCCACTTTATATAACAATTAAAGTAAAAAACTAAAAACAAAAAATGCACTTTGAGATTAATTCACGTGTTGAAAACAGTATTGCTATCTCCAGACAAAAGCACATTGCAGAGGTTTAACTGAGGAGTCTTGTACAGGCAGAGGTTCCCAGGATAGAATAACTCTGGACCCCTTTCCTTCTGGCTGTCCTTTAATTCACCATTGAAGAATCTTCTCTAACAAATCACCTGTGCTGTGTGTCTGATCTTGAGACTCATTAAATATTTCTTCTCAGGCAGAGAGCATGAAGGTAAATCCTCCACAGAAAAGAGGCAATTGTACTAGAATATTAGAACATTTTATAGCCACATCCACAGTTTTGCGTAGGCAAATAATCTTGCCCAAACTCCCTTTCCACTTTGTTCTTTATTATAAATGAGTAAGCCCTTCTCATGTTAAAGATATTGCTGCCAATAACTATGAAAAAATAGATACAGATTTATCAAATTTGGCCTGCAATACTATCTGGAAATAGTTTGTCAACTCCTGCTCTAGATAAATTAGCTGATTTTATTTATTTATTTACTTGTTTATTTACTTTAATGTTTATTCATTTTTGAGAGAGAGAGAGAGAGAGAGAGAGAGAGAGAGAGAGAGAGAGAGAAAGAGAAAGAGAGAACATGAGCAGACAGGGCAGAGGGAGAGGGAGACATAGAATCCGAAGCAGGCTCCTGGCTCTGAGCTGTCAGCAGAGAGCCTGATGCGGGGCTCAAACCCATGAACCATGAGATCATGACCTGAGCTGAAGTTGGATGCCTAACCAACTGAGCCATCCAGGCACCCCAAGCTGATTTTAGAGTGAATCATTCTTTTTATGTTGAATAATGTTAACATAATTGTAACTGATTTGGAAAGCAATTTTTCCAGTGTCCTCGTGTATAAGACAAAGATAATGAATGAGTTTATGCCTGGTACCTGTTTTTCAAACTCAGAATCCCATTAAATGCCTTAGCTGGCATTTTGGAAGACACAGGTAGTAGTTTGCTGGTAGAAAATTAATGCTGCCCAAGTTTCAAAGTTCTTAACTCTTATCTTTTCAGGTCCCACGATCTTTCTTACCTCATCGCGCTGCCTTCAGTGCATCCAGTAGCTTGGCCTCAGGAAATTCTATTTATGAAGTTCTCAAACATGAGATCACTTGATAAATTATTCTTTCCAGAATCAGGCTGGCAAGCCAACCTATTTTCTCCCTCAGAAAAACAACAAAGACCGACTTGCCTCTTCCATTATTCACAAGTGAACCTTCAGCAGCTGCTTTATTAAGACCACAATACTGAGAGTTCTAACGCTCTCTAAACTTAAATTCAGCATCAGGCACATGTGAACAAGCTTCCAAAGCAGCTTCCAATTGTCCTTCTCCTCTTACAGCCTAGAAAGCCTCAAGGGACATGATAGCCTCTCTTGGGGGAAATGGGGCTACGCTCTAAGTGTAAATTATGTCCAGAGAGACAGTAAAGAAGACTGGTGTTTGGAGATGTATCTGAGCCTTCTCATTCTCTTCAGACAGCCCTCAGGGTCATCTGTCTTGTTGAATGTTGCCAATAGGTCATCTCACGAAAAGTCACAAGTTGCAGTCACGGTGCCATTATTTCCAACTACTTCCTCACTTGCTAAAACACATGCAGGAACTTCATAAGTAGACTTTCCTGAGGCCAAGCTAACGGATGCACTGAAGGTGGCACAATGAGGTGAGAAAGATTGCGGAATCCAAATGACCCAGGTTTAAACTCAGTTATGCCATTTCCTCGTCCATGTGTCAAGAGGCACCTAATTGCTCTGAGTCTTAGAAACTCACCTGGAAAATGGGGTGTTCCTCACAAGACTGTTGGAAGATTAAATGTGGTAATATATGAAAAATACATAATTGTTTATCTACCAGGTGTGCAATACTAAACATCGTTATATTTTTTCCATCCACTAAGATTCTACACCTTTTTCATATTTTGGAAACAAAATACTTACACCAGTTCCATAGAAACACTGTACTCTTCTCTACAGTCCTCCACTCTACGAACTGAGCTATCGAAGGGCGCTCGACACTGTACTCTTAAAAAGGTCGAGAAAACACATGCACACGTATACACAGACACATACTACTCACTTGTCTCTTACTTAAACGTAATCTTGGCATAACTTGATGGGGAAAGAACAGTCAGTTTGGGTTTAGTAGTGTCAAGATTCTCCTTTCTGATTTATGGTCTTCATGTGCAGAGTGAGAAGGTGGGACCTAATGTTCCCATAGAGCCGTATCACATGTATGTTTCTGGCATGGTCAGATCCTGATTCCTTTATGGGAATGTTTGTATAGAGCTCCCAGCTCTCGATTATCCATTCTCCTTATTTACGTATTTGGAGTGGCACAGAATACAACATACACTTATATTTCTGGCTTGGGAATGCCATGTTGCACTTTAACATACATACAAATATGGGATTATGGAAATGTGCTTTAATTCCTCCTGTCTTCTGCTTGAAGCTACTCCAGGCTTCCCACCCTACCATGGAACAGCTAAATCACAGCCATCTCTTCCTAATGAAATAGGGTCAGGGTAAGCTAGCCTCTGCCCCTTTTCTCTCTTTCTCTCCCATTCTCTTGCTTTCTCTTCTCAGTGGGTTTGCTCATCACTATGTTTCTCACTTGGGGCAGGTAATGAAGTACTTTGGGTTAAACACATCCTGCTGATGGGGCACCTGGGTGGCTCAGTCAGTTAAGCATCCGACTTCAGCTGAGGTCATGATCTCATGGTTTGTGGGTTCAAGCCCCACATCAGGCTCTGTGCTGACAGTTCAGAGCCTGGAACCTGCTTCAGATTCTGTGTCTCCCTCTCTCTGCCCCTCCCCTGTGTGCGTGCGCTCTCTCTCTCTCTCTCTCTCAAAAATGAATAAACATTAAAAATTGAAAAAAAATTAAAAAATGAAACACATCCTGCTGGTCTGTAGACTGCATGTGGGAATGAAAGCCAGAGAGACTGAACAATATTAACAGTTAGCTCTTCTGTTTAATTATATCAGTGTGAAGCATGAAAGATAACTGAAAGTTGATCAAGTTCTTTTCCAGAGGATGATTGTTATTTACTCTCTGCTTTTGTCTTCTTGTGGCTGATTTCCTGTACAGAACTGAAGTGGTGTCTCTGTTCTCCTGAGACTGTGTGCTTTCCCCTCCTTTTTATATCATGCTGCAAGCTATTATTATGAGAACAGTAATGAACGAAATAAATCCTCTTACTGTAGGCAGATAATCTCTACTCCATGAGATAATTATCAGATCTCATGGGAATTTGTTTTTAAACTCACTTCATAATGATGGCTCTCTTCTCTGAAGATGCTCCATCACATCTAATAGAATGTAATCACAAACCATGGTGGGATGTGTAGTAGTTGTTTAAAATCCATCTCCTTAAGAAAAAAAAAAAGGGGGAAACTTAATTATATCTAGTGGCTGTTGATCTCCCAAGAGGTTAGTCCTTCCTACCTGACAGAAAACAGTGGTCTGAGAACCCAGGAAATCTGATAAGTAATTTAACTATTTTGGAAAAGGTGAGTGATCCACTTGTATTACATGTCAAGGCTACCATCTAAATGAGAAGCACTAGGAATTGCATATTCCGTAAAGAGAAACTGACAAGCAGAATAAGGGTCAAAGCTAATACTATAAAAATACAAGTGGAAGAAACCCCTTTGAATCTCAAATCATAGAACAGTCTGCAAACAATAGATTTTTCATTTAATTATAGCAACTATCCTGAACATTTTGCATATTGGCAAATATAACAGATAATGAATTATTGATCCAACAGAAGTTCTGGAAATGCGGAACTTAACTAAGTTGTCTATTTTCCATTGGAAGGCACACTGATATGGTAGGAGAAGGGGGGCAAACTATTGATCCACCCCCAAAATCCTTCTGCCTCACACTGATAAAAGAAAAGAAAAAAGCTGAGCACGTTCTAAGCCTGGTTTGCCTCTGATAAAAAATTCTGCAGAGAGAAAAGTACTTGGACCTCCTAAAATCACTGTCATGAGTGAGTTTTGAGTTTTATCAGCACGACATGTAAAAATTAGCAGTTGAATTGTGTACCCAGAAGCAGACACTTAACTATGTGTTTCTAAATGAAGTGTGGTGGATTTTATCTTGCTGATAAGAGACAGGAGTACTGATAATCTTTACTGAGATATTTTCCTTTACATTCATTTCTGAAATAAAGTGAGTTGGGGGTAGATAGTAGTAAGGATTCTTATTTCTGAGAAGAGGTAGACTGCTTTCACTCTAGTGCCCCAACCAATCTTAAAATTCAAAATTGGATCCTATCAGAGTCGACCACAATAAGTCAGGAAAAGAGCATCTCAGTGAGCTGGTAAAGAGTTTATTATTCCAGTAACTTAGATTTCATTTTAACCTATTTATCCATTTACTTAACAAATAGCCATTGTGCACCTACTCTGTTCCAGGCACAGTGTCTAACACTGTGGAATCAAAAGATGAATTGGACATGGTTCAATTGCTTGGGAGAAATAAACAAGTAAATCACATCCACAACAAGATGGAATAATGCCTACAGTGGACATAAGGCATGATGCCGAGACAATTGAGGAGGATCTAAATTATCAAGGAAGTTTCCCCTAAGATGTGAGTAGGCGTTAACTTCATAAGCTGGAACAACAGATCTTGCCTTATACGTCCAGATCGAATGTAGGGAGGCTTGACGTGCACGACTCACCGGAGGAACTCAGAGCAGTTGGCTCTGCCTATAACAGAAATTGCAGATGTCGCAAGTGTCAGGGGTGAGGTCAGAGGAACAGTGGGCACCCAGTCAGGGCTAATTAAGGACTTCGTCGTTTAGAAGAAAACACTGGAGGGTTGTTGAAGGACTTGAAGCAGGAGATTGACTTGACTACACATGTGGTTTGATTATAGCCTCTCCCAGCTGTATGAAGGTACATTTGGGGGAACCAAGACCAGAGATGAAGAACACTTCAGAAAACATAGATTCCATGCAAGAAATGATGAAGCCCTGAATAATAATCATTACCCTTAACTGAATACATATCATAAGCCAGTAGTATGCTAAGTGTTTTATAATCATCTCATTTAATCTTTATAAGAAATCTGTAGAGTCGGTATTAGCAAACCCATTTTAAAGACAGAGAACTGAGATTCAGGGAATTTAGATAGATTGAGATTGCATAACTATTGCATAAAGTCATTTGTCCTTAAAACCAAAACTTGGATCCAAGTTTTTTTGACTCCAGAATACACCAGGAGGCATCAGGCAATACTTTTATGGCCAATGGTAAAAGTCATTTAAAAGACAAGTGTACCATTCACCAAAAGAATTCGGATACAGACACAGAGCTTGGGGGGAAAGATAATGAGATACTTTGTGGATATGCTGAATTTGTTGTTGTTGGTTTGTGGGTTTTTTTTTTTTTGGTTATTTATTTGTATATTTATTTAATTAATTAATTAATTAATTTATTTATTTAATATAATTTATTGTCAAATTGGTTTCCATATAATACCCAGTGCTCATCCCAACAAGTGCCCTCCTCAATGCCCATCACCCACTTTCCCCTCTCTCCCACCCTCCCCCCATCAACCCCCAGTTTGTTCTCAGTATTTAAGAGTATCTTATGGTTTGCCTCCTTCCCTCTCTGTAACTTTCCCCCCTCTCCCCCCAGTCTTCTGTTAAGTTTCTCAGGATCCACATATGAGTGAAAACATATGCTATCTGTCTTTCCAGTTGGACATCTAAGAAGAGATGTCACTGAGCAATTTATATACTTATCTAGAGTTCAGAAGAGACTTGTCTAGAGACTTATCCACAGGGCAGTCACAGAAAGCCATATAAATGGCCTTTCACCCAGACAGAAGTACGAAGTGAAAAGAATAGTGGGTTAAGACAAAACCCTAGGAAACATTACTAAGCAGAAGGGAAGTCCATAGTGGGGTTAGAAGACTATCCAGGATGAGCCCAGTGTGAAGTCAATCCATCAAGATGAATTATGCATTTCATGTACACAGGGTAATGTGTTGGGTCCTATAGCTGATGCAGGAAGGTAGCAGAACATCAGAATTTCCCCCTCAGGAATATTGGGGAGAAAATTGCATGTGTACACATAAACAAAAGGTTAAAATTAATACAAAAATTTACAAAACCACTAAGCAAAGTAAGAAATGCTACCAGGCAGAATACTGGAAATTTCTTACAAGTCGTTTAGGGAGTAAGATCTCTAAAGTAGGAGGATTAAGAAATTGCTTGGTGAACTGAGTTAATAAGAAGGACTTCATGGAAAACAAAAGAACTGATTCCAAATTTAACTGTGCTTAAACAAACCGTCTTGCTTAAAATTCAGATTTCTGGGCGTGTCCTCAGTTGATCTGATTCAGCAGGTTGGAATTTGAACAGTTACCAAGGACTCCAGGTGATTCTGAAGCAGATGATCTATCAATTCCAACTTGAGAAATACCATTTTAGAAATGTTACAATGTGGGCAGGCGTGCCGAGTGGTCTGTGCTGTGTGTGCTGTGGGAAAGGGTGGGCATTTAAGGTGAAGAAAAGGCAAGAATAAAATTCAGTAGTGACGATAAATGAAAAACTGTTTTCACAGATGGTCCAATGGTGTCCAGGTTGGGAAACACTGAGAGATTTAAGTGAAAGACACAGGCCATATTAGGAGAACCTCGAATACCGTGTTAGGATTTCTTGTCAACTGAAGAGACTTAATCATACTTTACAGTTCAGCTTACTCAGTGGAGTTTTGCCTTCTGCAGCATCACATTGCTCCTATAGCTGAGAAGCTAAAAGTTCTTCTCTAAATGTGCTGACTTTGAGCTCCCTGCGGGGTGGGGGGTGGTGGATAATTAGACATGAGAGAGAAGAAGGTTGAAGTGGTTCGGTCAAAGTCATGCGGTGCTTCATAGCATTGAAGATTTGACCAAGTTGCCCTGCAACCATCTGTCAACTAGGCGATCATAGCATTCTGCTTTACTTAGGCTCTTGCTCTTTTGAGAATGATGACATTTTCAAAAAAACCTTTTTTTCTCCCTACAAAGTGGTGTTTGAAACACACTAACAGGCATAAATTACTGTTTGCAACAACCCATGAAGTTATTCCTCCGAACTGTAGATGTGTGAAAGCACAGGCAAAAAAGTGGAAATTTAATCCAGGACGCTGACAATGAATTGATATGCCTTTGCTTGGTCTTATTTTGAAATTTCTTTTATAACATTATGACATTTTGTCAGTAGCTCATAGACTTTTATTTGGCTCAAAAAAAAAAAAAAAAAAGAAGAACGTTAGTTTGAATTAAAGGAGAAGAAAGAAAGGGAAGTAACAAGATTTATGATGGAATATTGTGATTTTTTTTAACTGCCCCAGTGGAGCCGCAGCTCCTGTAAATCTTCGTACTGCTGGGCTAACCAGCAAAATGGCAAACCCACAGCCCTGCAGACCCCAGGACGTACTGGACTCTCCCACCTTCGCTTTCATCTGAGAGCCGTCACTGGGTGCTGTGGAAGTCCTGCCCACACTGGACTGCCGGGGCTGGTGGTGCTGGGCACACGAGTTGGAGTGGGAAAGCGACACCTAATGTGGAAACAAATGCACACATACTTCATCAGATAGTCATGGTATTACAGAGAAAAGTAATCTGGGGTAAGAAATAGAAAAAATACTTGTTTGGGGGCTGGGGTTGATTATTTTATACAGGGCTTTCACAGAAGACCTCACTGATGTTGGTGACATTGGAGAGACCGGAGTAAAAGATAAGAAAGCACCAGGCAGGTGTCTGGGAGGAGAGAGTTCTTGTGGTGGATTTATGGTAACTTCAGGCTGCAGTGTCAACTTTATTGTGATGCTGTGCTGGACGGATGTTTGTTTGTTTTTTGTTTTTTGTTTTTGTTTATTTATTTTTGAGACAGAGAGAGACAGAGCATGAACGGGGGAGGGTCAGAAAGAGGGAGACAGAATCTGAAATAGGCTACAGGCTCTGAGCTGTCAGCACAGAGCCCGACGTGGGGCTCGAACTCACGGACCGTAAGATCATGACCTGAGCCGAAGTCGGCCGCTTAACCGACTGAGCCACCCAGGCGCCCCTGGACGGATGTTTTTAATGATGTAGACCAGAAACCTACGGCAGTTATTCATGCTTTCATAAATAACACTGAATGTTATGTATAATAAGATAATAACATGCTCACCTTTCATACAATAACCATCTCTCTAACCGCCAAGTTTTCCAAAACAATTTTCTCCCATGCATTGGCTTTAGAAAAACTTTGTTGATGTGGAACAGAAGAGGGAGACATAATATCCAAGGTGGGAACATTTAAATTCACTTGTCAAGTAACATTTTATAAATCTACCTTTTCTAGATCTCAACACTGTAACAATTCAAGGTTAAAAGAAATTTGGTGTTCTCTGGGCAAGGCATCATGATGGTTCTCCCCAAGAGGAAGAGGAAAAACAGCTGAATAATAAATTTGTTTTATTTTACAGAAGTCTTTGTTGATATATTGCATTTTGAACAATTTGTCCTTTCTACTCATAAGGAATAAATAAGATTCTGACAGATCTTCCTGGTTCCAAATTCAGGCTAAGCTAGTCCAGTGTTTATTTTCCTGGCTTCTTCAAAGTGTCTTAAATCCATCATGATTCACTCTCTTTCAAATGTGTATTCTCTAATTGTCTGGGATATTTGTCTGTCATCTCTTTTGCATTGAAGTGAGCTTCTTAGAAAAATCCCTCTGTGTCCTAAGATATCAGTCTCTTTGGATGTACATCTTCTCCTGAAACAAAACCATTCATTTTTTTTTTTATCTTTTACCTCGTACTCTATGTCAAGTTTCCTCTCAAACTCTCCAATACCTTTTAGCTTATCCTCTGTTAAATTGGAAAATGACTATCTCATAAAATTTTATGCATCCAGCATAGATAATAAATGTAGGCAATTAACAAAGAAGCCATCTTTTTGTAAAATCAGTGCTAAGATAGATCCCAGTGCTGATAAACATACATACATGGGTATTTCAACATTTTATTTCAAATATCTTATTAGTAAACAAGATACATTTGTATCAGATGATGAGTCCTCTGAAGGCCAAACAAAGAAATGATTATAATTCCAGAGCAGTAGCAGTAAACACTTCCTTGTGGCCTTATTCCAATGTCAGCACTTCATTTTAATGGTAACTGGATATCTGCTGTTCATTGTGAAATCCTTGAATATACTTAACAACCTGCTTAGAGTATATTGAGTTTATGGGGATGACCAAATGAGGCCTGAAAATTTATTGTAAGGAAATTGTGCAGATTATATGAGAGATATTCATTCTAATTTAGGGCTGAGCAGGAGCATGCAAAATGTAAAGATTTGAATAGGACAGTGTTCAAGCAGGTGCAGTCTTACCTGTTATCACTCTTCATCATTGTCAAGTGTCTCCCCTGTTTAGTATATTTCTCTCAATTCTTGATTAGCAGCCTCCAGAGCTGTCCCTAGGGTGTGATAACACTAACATGATAATTCAGATAGCACTTTACAATTTGCAAGGCATTTTTTACATGTGTCACATTTTTAATGCTCTCAACAATCCCAAGAAGCAGGCATTATTCTGGTTATGTCATGTATGAGGGGAAAGGGGCTTAATTAAATTGATTCAGGATAGTTAGTTAAGTAAGGGCCATTTTCTTCTTCCTCCAAAACTGAGGTTTTTTAATAAAATTCTTTTAATGTTTATTTTTGAGAGAGAGAGCCAGTGTGCAAGTGGGGGAGGGGCAGAGACAGAGGGAGACCCAGAATCCGAAGCAGGCTCCAGGCTCTGAGCTGTCAGCACAGCAAGTGCCCAATGTGGGACTTGAACCCACGAACTATGAGATCATGACCTGAACCGAAGTCAGACACTTAACCGACTGCCTGAGCCACCCAAGTGCTCCCAAAATGCATATTTATTTGTGTTTGGTTTTGTTTGGCTATCCAGCATGCACTTCCCTCTCCTAATTAATGGAGGGAGGAGTAAGCTATCGCCATGTGTGTGGTTCGGTGGGTCAGCTCTGCTGCCCACTATGGAAACTGTAAAGAAGATCCTCTTCTTCTCAATACCAGGCAGTAAGAGTGTGGCTCATTAACTGGACTCAGTTAACTTAATTTCTAGGACTGAATCTTGATGGAAAAAAAAAGCAAGGATAAGGGAATGATGAAAGTATCCTTTTATTAGATGTGTCTGGCAATGGAAGCATTTGCAAGGCCCAAAAATACACATGAAGGCTCACGTACAAATATTTAAAAGTTATCAATCAATCCAGTGACTTATTGGGATGAGCACTGGGTGCCGTATGGGAGCCAATTTGACAATAAATTATATTTTAAAAATCTAATGAAGTGTTTAATAATATTCATATATTTTTATTCTTGTACTTTGACAAATGTTTTTTTTTTTTTTTTTCATAAAATCAAGGTAACCAGGTTTGAATTTAGAATTTCCAAATCCCTTGGAGTGGCCCACTGGATTCTGGAAGCCTGGGGAGAGTGGGCCCCTGGTGCTTGGCCCTGGCCTGTAGGCCCTCACTCTTTCTCTTCGTGTTCCTAGTTCTGACCTGCTCTCTAAGCCATTTTGTGCCTTTGTATGTGGACACCCTGGACTGCAGATCCACACTCCATTTATATCCCCCAACAGAAAGGTATATCTTAGCCACCCCCGTGTAGGGTCCATTCTTGAGTAGGTAGAGCCTGTGAAGAGGCCTGTATAGTCCTGGAGGTGGATTCAGGACTGTTGATGCAAGGAATTCTGGGGTCTTATGTATCCAGAGCATGGTCAAGAAGGCAGAACTTGGTGTTCCCTTAGATTCATAGACTTTTCCTTCATAGAGAAGGCCATATTCAGAAGAGGCCCAAGGTGTGTCCTTTAAAACCCAGAACTTAGGACAAGGGCTCTTCTTGCCTAGACATAGGGTACTACTGGTTGGTGATATCCCATCAGTAATGTGTTAGTTCTTGGCTTCTAGATCCCCTTTGGTTCTTGCTGGTCTTCTAAGCAGGTCCTCTTCTCTCCTATTCATTCTCTGAGCCCTCTACATACTTCTAGTCCATTGATTTGACTTAGAGTAGCCAAACTCATATTTTGTTGTTGTTGTTGTTGTTGCTGTTGTTGTTATTTACAACTGGGAACCTTGTTTGAAACACACAGTCTGTCATTTATTCCACAGGGTGAGGATAGTAAAGGGTTGTCAGTAACTAAACAATGATGGATGAAAACAAACCTGAGCAGTATTAAGTACTGTCCATGATAAATCTTCTACTTTTCTCATGGAAAAACAAGTTGATAGGACAGCTCCTCTGCCTTTTATATATTCTATCAGGTTCCGCATTTCTTATCATCTTCTTTTCAGGGTAACCTGAGCTAACCCTTCAGGTGACATATTGAGGGAATAATACAGTGCCTTATGCTGGTTACTGTAAACACTAAAATGCTATTTAGTTACTTAAAAAACAATTAAAAATGTATTCCATATTACAAAATCAACAGATATTCATCAAAGGAAAAGCTTATAAACATAGAGAAACTTAAAAGGGAAGGCACACACTTCTCTAGACATCCTACTGTTTAGAGATATCACTATTATTAACAGATCACTTTTTTGAGCATATCTTTAAGAAAAAAAGGATCATACTATACATGCTTATTGAAAATCTGTTTTATTCACCACATCCTGTATTAGAAGCACTTTCATCTCAATCATTTTTTCCATAATTTTTAAAAATTGGTATTATATAATTGAATTTTGTGATATTGTTTAACCTAATACTAACTGTTGGACATTTTAGTGGTCTTTAACTTTTACTATTAGAAACAATATTAGTGAATATCCTTGAAATAAAATTACTATACATATGCTTAATTATCTTAAAGGATATACTTCTATGACTGGAATATTCATTATTTGAATACTATTTTAAAATATTATAACTCATGCAAAGGGTAATTACATACTGAACAGCATATATCTAGCATATATTTTGATTAAGAATTAGTAAATATAATTATAAGCCAGCATTATTTAAGTCCTTTGTATAAATCTGATGTGTTACATACAATATACTTTGAAAAGATCTTCAAACAAATCTGGAAGCAAAAGATATCTTTTTTTAATTTAATAGGGAACTACTTTGCTGTAAAAAAAAAACCCAGCTTTGTTATGATATAATTCACATATCATACAATTTACCCATATAAAGAATATAATTTAATTGGTTTTAGTATATTCAGAGAGTTGTGCAGCCATCACCACGATCAATTCTAGAATATTTTCATTACCTCAAAAAGAAACACTGTACCCCTTAGCCTCTACCACCAACCCCCATCTTCCCCAATCCTAGGCAACCACTTAACTACTTTCTGACTCTATACATTTGCCTATTCTCGCCATGATATAAATGGAATCACACAGTGTGTGGTCCTTTGTGATTTACTTCTTTCACTGAGCATGATGTTTTTAAAGTTCCTTATGTTGTATCACTAATTTTTTCCTTTTTATTGCTTAATCATATTTCACTATATGGATATGTCATTGATCAGGTGGACATTTGGGTTGTTTCTACTTTGGGCTATTATGAATGTTGCTTCTAAGAATATTTGTGTACAAATGTTTGTGTGAATATATATTTTTTGTTTCTCTTAGGTATATACATAGGAGTGAAATTGCTTGATTATGTGGTAGTTCTGTGTTTAACCACGTGAGGAAATGCCAAACTCTGTTTTCCAAATCAGTTTTACCATTTTACATTTCTACCAGTAGTATAGGAGGGTTCCAGTTTCTCTTCATCAATACATGATATTATCTGTCTTTTTTATTGTAACCATCCTAGTGGATGCGAAGTGACATCTTATTGTGGCTTTTATTTGAATTTCCTGATGGCTAATGCAGTTTCGCTATTTTTTTTTTAACAGAGAGAGTGCAAGTGGGGGCACAGGGAAAGAGAGAGAGAATCTTAAGTAGGCTCCGCATTCAGCATGGAGCCAGACATGGGGCTCAATCCCATGACCCTGGGAGCTGAAATCAAGAGGGACGCTCAGCTCAAGTGACTGAGCCACTTAGGTGCCCTGCAGTTCCTCTATTTTTTTAAAAAAATATTAGCCTTTAAAGAGAAGTGCCGAAACATTAAAAATGAGATATTAACTCCCATTTCACAATGTGTTATGTTGGTAATTAAATTGATTTTCCTTTTGAATTCTTTTTTAAAGAGGTGCCTGGATTGCTCGTTTGGTTAACCGTCTGACTCTTACTTTTGACTCAGGTCATGATCTCACGGTTCATGGGTTCCAACCATGCATCAGGTTCTGTGCTGACACCACAGAGCCTGCTTGAGATTCTGTCTCCCTCTCTCTCTTCCCCTCCCCCACTTGCTCTTTATCTCACAAAGTAAATAAACTTAAAAAAATTCTTTTTTTAAAACAAAATAATCCATGAACTATAGTTGTTGTGATTAAAAAAATATTATATGTTCCTAATGGATTATGACATAGCTAGGCATTATTCTCCTTTCTTATAAATGTTGGCATTCATGGTTATCTGTCTGTGGTTTCTAAGAATTTATCATTTATAGTTTTATCAAGCATCATGACTAGGCTTAGTAATTTTCTACTAACAAAGAGGTACTAGATATCCTTCAGTTCAGAATGCTGTATTCTTTGATAGGAAAATTAAAGAAATAATACCTCGGAAAAGCAGATTTTAGCAAATCAAGAACTTATATTTAATAGATTTTTAATTTTATGTGTTTTAAAAGTTTTATTAAAAGATGGATTTTTACTGCTAATTCACTCAGCTCAAAGGAGGATGTCTGGTATGAAACAATAATGATGTGGTGGTAAATACAATGTGATGAACCATCTAATTGGATTTTGAAAGTTAAATCTTGCTGCAGAGAAAACAGCTCTGTGATAATACTTTGAAAACTATATATGAATAAATGTGTAGCTTTATTTTATAATATAGAAATGGCATTCAGCCTGTGCGGTAACAAAGTTTAGTTTGATATCCTTGAGACTTTGAAGAAAGGCTGAAGGGCAAAGTGGTGAATTTGTTTTTAATACAAATCCACATGCATATATTGTAGGTCTCAGATGGATTTGCAGAAAGTCTTGTTCTCAGATGAATAAAAGTGTTCAAGCTCGTTTGAATAAAAACAAATTCAGAGAGCAGTATCTGTGGTGTAAGCTACAACAGGTATCTCATCAATAAACTGAAAGATGGCTCATGGGGCCTCTGGAAGGATCAAGCTTTATATGGATATATATTCTAAGAAAGGATTTCAGTTGCCTGTTCCATCAAGGACAAGATTGAAGGAGATTCAAATCTAATCTCCTGACTTCTGGAGAATGGACCAAACAGATGACATGGCCAGACTGAAAGATTCATAATAAATCTGGGAGGGAAAAAAAAAGCTAGGAAGCAATACTAAGACACCTACAGGATTGTTTCCACTAGCTTTGAACTTGGATGCCTTAACCTGACCTCTGTGTAGCAGTGTGACCCTGAACAAATTGTTCCATTTCTCTGGCCTTCATTTTCCTCCTAAGTAGGATGGAGACAGCCACATCCCAGGGGCGTTGTGTGAATTAAATGGGATAATGTATTTTCAAGCATTTATTGAAATACAACTTCTCATTGTCCTAGGTATAATAGGCATTCAGTAATGGGTTGAAACAAATGAACAAGCAAACAAAACCAATAATGGATTGAGCACTTAGCTCTGTGCCAAGCACTTTTTAAATGTCTTATAGCTATTAAGACATTTACTATATAATCTTCACATCAATATTTTAAAAATTTTTACCAATATGGTACAGAAACTCAGAGAAAGTTTCAATGACTTGATCTAAGGTCACACAACTACTAAATAGTGAGCCTAGGATATGAACCCAGACAGCAGTTTTAAACATTATACTATTACTAACCCAATATGTTCAAGCAAATGTAACTTTAGAGTCATAGCACAAATCTAGTGTATTTTATTTTTTATTTTTTTAATGTTTTTTAACAAGCATGCACGCATGCACGCACGCACATGTCGGGGAGAAGAGCAGAGAGTGAGGGAGAGAGAGAATCCCAAGCAGGCTCTGCACTGTCAGCATGTAGCCTGATGTGGGGTTCAGTCCCATGAACCTGTGAGATCATGACCTGAGCCAAAATCAAGAGTTGGATGCTCGGTTGACTAAACCACCTAGGTACCCCAAATCTAGTATATTTTAAAATGTAATTATTATTTTTATACCAAAAATTAAAATTGCTTCTTAAAAATTCGTTTGGGAATAAGAATAAATTGAGGACATATAAATTTAGGAAATAGAGTTATTTCATGGGTTTTGTAGTCATCCTTAATAAGATGACTTCATGAAATGACGTAATTCGGTTTTTTTAATAGAGTATTTGATATTTATTTCCATAGGTCACATGACATGATTATTGTAGTGTTTGAGTCAAATAAACTATCTTGGACTTAACTCTCAGTGATTTTAAAGACAGGTAACTTCATGACTCTAGCAAATACATCATCTAAAAGCCAGGAAGAGTCAGCACACTGCTATTTTATAATTAAAGGTGTTCGTCATACTCAATCACAAGTTCTTCAGCCTCCCCCTAAGTGTATTAATCACCATAACACTGCAGGTCAAGCATGCACCCTAAAGTTTAGGCCCCACAGTGCACTCCAAATCAAATTCCAGACTCACATTTAAAGTGAATCCTCTGGTGAAAGAAAAGATTACCATTTTAAAGCAAGCATTGACACTCTGGCTCTGATTTAGGACTCTGAGTCTACAATCATCTGCATATGAATATCGAGTCCTTTCTTCCTCAGAGACAGGTGATTGATTCTGCTAAGGCCCTAAAAAATGCCCTGTCTAAAAGGGCAGCCACTAGCCCCAATTCACCTATTGCACACTGAAATATGGCTAGCCAGAAATGAGATCTGGTATAAGAATAAACTACACACCAGATACAGTAAATTTAGTACTAAAAAAAAGAAAAAGAGAAGGAAAGAATGCGAAATACCTCACTGATATTTTTTTGTAATGAATATATGTTAAAATGCTCACATTTTTGGATGTATTTGTTTAAATAAGCTAATTATTAAAATTAACTTCACATGTTTACCTTTATGAAAGTGGATACAGAAAATTATAAATTCTGTATATTATGTGCACTGTATTTCTATTGGGCAGTGCTGCTCTAAGAAAACTGATAGATTCTGATTTTTTTTTTTTTTATTTTGTTTTGTTTAGGAAGACAGAGAACTCAAACCTTTGAATTAGTGGTCTGGGAAGTACACCCCTAGCCAGGGAAATAGAGTCAAAACTAGGCTGAGAAGGAAGAGCCTTTTGGAGTAGGTCTGTGGTTTCAGTAGAGCCTTTGACCCCATAAAAAAAAGGAAGGCTTACTGCTTGTATACAGGCAGGGAATTTGCGTTAACTGGATAGTGTTCCAGGGTTGAGACCATGCATTTCCCAACTGCACAGCAGTCTAATAGCCAAAACCATCGGCCCAAGGCAGTTCTTGGGACATCTTCTCTGAGGCAGAGATTAGTATGCAGGACGTTTATTGGCAAATATTCTGAAAATTAACACCTGTGGGGAAAGGAAAGACACAAGATTAGGAAAAGTGAGATATCCAGCTTCCTCAGCTCACCCCATGAGGATTTCTGAAGGTGGGATAGCCCTTCAGAGTTCGAGTTCAAGCAAAGGCAGGAAATTTACACTGACATTATCCAGTCGTTGGATACAGGTTGTCCCCTGAAAGGCAGTGTGACCTTGAGTGAGAGGCTCTCTTCAGTCAGGGGCAATCTTGGCAAGCTTAAGAGCTACGTATAATGGGTGGGAAGGGTAGGTGTAGGTCCTTCAGTTCAGAAGAAGAGTCTGGGCAGCACAGCAGCATCAACTATGGTTCACTCCTTGCTATGCATATTCTACTTTATATAAGTTTGGAGTAGCACCTTCACGGATTCCAGTGGGCTTCTTGGGGGAAAATTCTAGACCCACCACTGCAGCTGATTTCAAGGCCACACCTGATACCCAGTTTCTGTCTTCTGCTATCCATTCTAGATTTTGCTAATCCTCAAATATCACCTTTACTCTTCTGGATGGATCATGTGATGATGTGGAACCCTGGGCACTATACTTTCCTCAGGCTGTGGCTATTGGACATGTCATTTTACTAATACAGACTGTTGGGGATATTCTAAAAGTGGGTTATCTGATGGCTCAAGATATGTCTCTTCATTTGTTCAGGGTATCATAGCAAAATACTTCAGACTGGTATTGTGTCTTAAAAAACAGACATTTATTTCTCAGTTCTGGAGTTGGGAATCCAAGATCAAGGTGGCAACAGATTTGGTGTCTGGAGAGGCTCTGCCTCCTGGTTCATACAAGGATGTTATTCTCTCTGTGTCCTCAGTATGGTGGAAGGGGTATGGGATCTCTCTAAGGTCTTTTTTATAAGGGTACTGATCCTATTCATAAGGGCTCTAATTACCTCTCAAAGGCTCCATGTCCTAATACTGTCACATTGGGGTTTAGGATTTCAACATGTGAACTTGGGGGTTTACACAAATATTCATTCCATTGCAGCCTCCCTATAGTGGCAGTTCTACCTTTTGCAACGAAGGGTCATGGATAATCAGGGTTGATTATGCCTATCAGGATGGTGACTCCTCTCTTGTCTGCTGGCCCCTTGCCGTAAGAAATTGAAAGTGCCCAAGTGGCTGCTATAGGTTAAATTTCAATGGGATGAAGACGTTCTCATGACAGAAACGTTATCCTTTTGCGAACCAAGATCTTTAAGCCCACAGACTCTAGAGTTTCAGAGAGGAAAAGCACACATTCCTCAAAGGGGTAAAGAGGAATGCTGGTAAAGGCACCATTCTACTTCTGCTCCTTGGTTCTCACATGTAGTCTACTTATTAGAGAACTGGAGCCATATAATGTGTATTGATTTAGGGTATATGCTGTGTCCTGGAAGATGTTATTACCTCTCACAGCGAAAATCTGGGTTTGCACCTCCCATTTGTGTTTAAACAGGCTGTTTTGCCATTCTGTCCAGTTGGCATCTTCTGGGTGATGTGGCATGTAATGGAACCAGTAGGTTCCATCATCATGTACCCACTGATGATCCTGCTTTGCTTTAAAGTGGATCCCTTGGACTGACATAACAAGTCAAATGACTATTATTGAACCTAACACTGTAAGCTCTCAGAAAGTGATGTTAGCTGAGACCCTGTGGGCAAGGAAGTAAATCCATATTCAGAAATTATGTCTATTACTGTCAAGATACATCACGCCTCTTCCAGGAAGAAAGGAGTACACTGTGGGCAACTTGCCACTAGGTGGCTAGCTGATCTTCTCAAGGAATGATGTGATATTGGGGACCAAAGTTTTGTCTTTGTTTGTGGTGGGTTGGTATTTGGTAGCAACAGGAGCTAGACTAGCTTTGATGAAAGGGAGTCCATGCTGCTAATCCCACATACAGCCTCCTTCCCTTACACCAAAGCTACTCCCTTTATGTATCCTTTATATTATCACTGGCATTGCCAGTGACAGAAGCTGGCTGATATCACCTGGCTGAGGCATTCGGTTTTGTTGGCCCTTTCAGTACAGATGCTTTCTGGTGGGTGTTAAAATTCAGTTCAAAGATTTTCATACATTGTACTCACTCCCATAGTTCCAACTGCATGCTACTACTCCAGAAATCTTTGTGATCTAATCTCTCTCTCTCTAGGCCCCTGACTATCTCTCCAGGTTATTCATCCCCACCCACAGTTCTGTATATATTCCAACCTGTAGCTCCATCTCATTCTATACAAACTAGATGGCCAAGCATATTGCCTGAAGCTCTGCCCATTGAGAGGATTTCCCCTAATAGCTGTTTCTGAAAGCCACACCTGAGTGGGAGAGGAGGCCAAGCTCCATCAACCAAAAATTGGGGGAAACTTCCCCTAAAAAGGGTTTGTGGCATTGACAGAGGTTGCTTTCCTCACCAACAGCCAATTCCAAGAGAGTCGACAGTTGAGGATTGACCTCAGCAGCCCTCAGTGTAGCTGAGGGAATATATATCCTTCATTGCTGAGGAGGGACCTGGGAAGAGTATAGCATCTGATATAGTCTATTTTATCTTTGCATAATCTAAGGCTATGAATCAGCACTGCATTATTATCTTAAAAGCTCAAGTTGAAGATGAACACGGAAATCAAATGTAGTGGAAAATTGGGAGATGAAAGAATATTTAGTACCCTGTGAGTTATTTGTATTCCCTACTCATTTCCTCATTGTGTTACTTTGATTGCATTTAAATATATTTTTGACTTTCTGGATATGTCAGATAGGGGTGACTACTTAGCTCTGAGTGATTGAGGGAAGCATAGATAGTTGTGGTTAAGAGTAGCTGGGGGGGGGGGGGTAAAGTGGGAAGGTCTAGCACCAAAGTGGCAGAAAGGGACATTTGTGGCATGTTTGGGGGCTACCGACTAGATGGATCATCACAAATGAGTCATTATGTTAATGTGGACACAGTCACATGTCCTTGGACCATCTTTATACAGATGCCAGGATGATGTAAAAGCTTCATGTAGAGCCATGAGATCTCTCGGGTTCCTGAATTATCATTTAGTAAGTTCTGCCTGCACTGAGTTAAATAGTTCTGCATCAGCCTGGATGAGTTATTGCAGCTGCAGAAATACATTTATTAACTCCCTGTGAGCAACTTATGCAGTGAATGAATCTGCCTGGATTTTATCGGAGTCACAATCAAAATAAAATCATAACTATTGTTTAACAAACCAAGCACTCTAGAGTTTGAGAAACTGACATTATTTTATATGCATTTATAATAATTTCTTTTACTGCTCATTTTAAAGAAGAGGATTATTACTATAACATCTCTTAGCAAAATAGCTTGGCAGACAAATTTGCTGAAGCTGAATATTATTTCAGTAGAGTCATTAAATTTCTTTTGATACCACAGTTAGCTCAAAAGATAGCACTGTCCATTCAGGAATCCTTAATTCAGTAGGTTCTTTATATGAATCACACTAATGATTCCTCAAAGCTCCTTTAGTCAAAACTATTCAATATTCATCTTCCCCTAAAGCAAAAGTTTTGGTAAGGTATGTAACAAATGCTTACTAGTGTATTTGTAATAGAAGTATCAGAAGGGATTTAATTAAAGTTTAAAGGCAATAAGCCTAAATAACACAATTAAGGATGTGAGAGCTTTTTTTCTGTAAGAATTCTTATTATGATCATTTAAATTTTAGCAACACTGACATTAACACTCTTAGAAAATAAGAGATGTATTTTTAAAGTATTAAAAAGTACCATTTTCTTTACATATTACTAAAGACCCCTGTCATGCAAATTCTGGTTATGAAACCGGTTTAAGCTTAAAGTATTTTCAACTGCAACACCACAGCAAGATTGTCTTTTTAATCTAGTGGACACCATACTCTTGGTTATCATCTGATCAAACAAGAATGGACTTCTATTAACAAGACATTATTCTTCAGGAAATAGCCACAACTTATACCAAAGTCTGAAACTTCTACAACACAGCATGTAACTGTTCCCTCCAGTTTTCTTACAAGTAGCTTCTGTTGATAAAAGGTAATTGTGTGGTCCTTGTGGGGAAATACCTGAATTAATAGGAAAGTGACGAATGAAGATCTCAGTAAACATTTGAACTAGACTCCTCTATGGCTCCCACATTCTTTAATATTTAGGAACATTTTATGATACTTGAAACACACTCTCAGAGTAAAAAAAGAATTAACAAAAGACAAAAACCATAAAGAGAATATAAAAAAATTATTTTATCCAAGGGCGATGAAACCTGTGAAGATTATTAGGGAATCCTCTTTTTTATTTGATATTTTAAATGCATAAATATAATTTAACATGGGAAATCATATGTGTATTGTTTGGCAACATTTTGTGGCTATTATGTATTATTAAAATATATTTCCTACCAATAAATACATTTCTAAAATATGGTTTTTATTTTCAGGTTTTAGTTCATTATGTAAATGTAACGTACATTGATAAATCAATCCATTATTATTTATCATTTAAGCTGTTCACAATATTCACCATTATAAGAATGCTATGTAATTAAATATTGATGCTAATTCTTAATTATTCCACCAGCATAAATTCCCAGAATTAGAATTGCTGTATGCATGTTTTAAGGCTTTTGATAGTTTTTAAACTATTTATTGTTCGTAAGGAGAGTCTAATAAATTTGGGTCACATTCCTGGAATAATAGCAGAAATTAATTATGTGGACACAAACCTGACATCTCTGGTGTTGTTTGCTTCCCTTAAAGTGCACCTACATTTCATGTACTGCCGGGAGTTGTTCATTGATTACTCCATTATCTGTTTATTGAATTTCTGTGTCATGCAAAGAACCTGATAGGTACTGTGTATACAACAGTGAATAAAATTTATACAGAGTCACTGCCCTTATAGAGCTTACATTCTAATGTGGAATATAAAGAAATAAACAGGAATAAGTAGTATTTCTCAATGTACAGGCAGGGATTTTGTCCCAAAGGCATATCAGAATTACCCATGAAGCGATTGTAAATCTACTATAAACCTTTAAAGAAAATATGGAATTCCAATTAATAATCTCAATAACATTGGGGCACCTGGGTGGCTCAGTTGGCTAAGCGTCTGACTTTGGCTCGGGTCATGATCCCGCCGTTCACGAGGCCCACATCAGGGTCTGTGCTGACAGCTCAGAGCCTGGAGCCTGCTTTGGATTCTGTGCCTCTCTCTCTTTGTCTGCCCCTACCCTGCTCATGCTCTGTCTCTGTCTCTCTCTCATTTTCTTTTTCTCTCTCAAAAATAAATAAACATTAAAAGTGAAAAAAAATCTCAGAAACAATAGATGAAGAACTTATACAAGCCAACACCAAAAACAGAAATAATCCAATTTAAAAATTGGGCAGAGGGCCTGCCTGAATAGATGTTTTTCCATAGAAGACATACAGATGGCCAGTAGACACATGAAAAGGTATTCAACACTAGTGATAATTCCCTATCACCAATTACCAGGGAAATGAAAATCGAAACTATAGTGAGATGTGATCTTATATCAGTTAGAGTGGCTAAGATCAAAATGAAAAGAAATAACAAGTGCTGGTGAGGATGTGGAGGAGAATGAACCGTAATGCATATTTGGTAGAAATGTAAGTTGGTACAACCGTAATGCACATTTGGTGGAAATGTAAATTGGCACAATCACTGTAGGAAACACTGGATTTCCCTCAGAAAATTAAAAATAAAAATATTATATGGTCCAATAATTTCACTATTGAGTATTTACACAAACCAAATGAAAACACTCCTTCTGAATAATATTTGCACCCCTATGTTTGTTGCAGCATTATTTATAATAGCCAAGATATGGAAGCAACCTATGTAAACAAATGGATAAGGAAAACGTGTGTGTGTGTGTGTACTTATACACACACACATGCACATGCACACAATGAAATATTACACAGCCACAAAAAGGATGAGATTGTGCCATTTAAGACAACCATGGATGGACCTAAAGGGTACAATGCTAAGTGAAATAAGTCAGAATGAGAAAGAAAACACCATATTATTTCACTCATAAGCAGAATATAAAAGAAAGAAATAAGCAAAAAGCAGAATCAAACCTATAATTGCCTGAGAGAGGAGATTAAGGAATACAGTCAATGATACTTTAATAGCAAGGTAATGGGACAGATGGTAGCTACACTCGTGGTGAGCATAGCATAACGTATAAACTTGTCAAATCACTACGTTGTACACCTGAAACTAATGTAATGTGTGTCAACTATATGGAAAAAGGAAAAGAAAAAAGAAAAGAAAAGGAAAGAAAAGAAAAGAAAAAAGAAAAGAGATGAAAGGGTGGGAGGAAAGAAGGAGGGAAAGAAGCAAGAATCCCAATAACAGTAAGTTAGATAGGGGAGGGTCTTTCAGGTATAGCAAGGAAGAAAAAAGTTTTGAGTATCATTAAAGTATAATATAAAAAATTGTATATACAGAAATTAAGAAAGTAAATTACATGGATTCAGTAAAGTCTCAGAATATAAAATCAATGTACAGAAATTGGTTGCACTTCTATACGCCAATAATGAAGCAGCAGAAAGAGAAATCAAGGATTTGATCTCATTTACACTTGCACTGAAAACCATAAAATACCTAGGAATAAACCTAGCCAAGGAAGTTAAAAAATCTGTACATTGAAAACTATAGAAAGTAGGGGCGCCTGGGTGGCTCAGTCGGTTGAGCGTCTGACTTCAGCTCAGGTCATGATCTTATAGTTTGTGGGTTAAAGCCTCGCATTAGGCTCTGTGCTGACAGCTTGGAGCCTGGAGCCTGCTTTGGATTCTGTGTCTCCCTCTCTTTCTGCCCCTCCCCTACTCATGCTCTGTCTCTCAAAAATAAATAAAAATGTTTAAAAAAATTAAAAAACAGAAAACTATAGAAAGCTTATGAAAAAAGTTGAAGAAGACACAAAGAAATGGAAAAAACATTCCATGCTCATGGATGGGAAGAACAAATATTGTTAAAATGTCAATTCTACAATTCTACCCAAAACAATCTACACATTCAATGCAATCCTATCAAAATAACACTAACATTCTTCCCAGATCTAGAACAAACAGTTCTAAAATTTGTATGGAACCAGAGAAGACCCTGAGGAGCCAAAGTAATGTTGAAAAAGAAGGCCAAACCTGGGGGCTTCACAATTCCAGACTTCAAGATGTATTACAAAGCTGTAATCCTCAAGACAGTATGGTACCAGCACAAAAAACAGACACATTGGTCAATGGAATAGAATAGATAGCCCAGAAATGGACCCACAAATGTATGGCCAACTAATCTTCGACAAAGCAGGAAAGAATATCCAATGTTATAAAGTAGGTCTCTTCAGCAAATGGTATTGGGAAAACTGGACAGTGACATACAGAAGAATGAACCTGGACGACTTTCTTAAACCATACACAAAAATAAATTCAAAATGGATGAAAGACCTAAATGTAAGACAGGAAGCCATCAAAATCCTAGAGAAGGAAACAGGCAACAATCTCTTTGACCTCGGCTGCAGCAAGTTCTTACTAGACATGTCTCTGGAGGGAAGGGAAACAAAAGTAAAAATGAACTATTGGGACCTCATCAAGATAAAAAATTTCTGCACAGCAAAGGAAAACGTAAGCAAAGCTTAAAGGCAATTGACAGAATGGGAGAAGATATTTGCAAATGACATATCGGGTAAAGAGTTAGTATCCAAAATCTACAAAGAACTTATCAAACTCAACACCCACAAAACACATAATCCAGTGAAGAAATGGGCAAAGACATGAACAGACAGTTTTCCAAAGAAGACGTCCAGATGGCCAACAGACATGAAAAGATGCTCAACATCACTCTTCATCAGGGAAATACAAATCAAAACCACAATGATATCCCACCTCACACCTGTCAGAAGGGCTAAAATCAACAACTCAAGAAACAACATGATGGCAAGGATGTGGAGAAAAGGGAACCCTCTTGCACTACTGGTGGGAATACAAACTGGTGCAGCCACTCTGGAAAATAGTATGGAGGTTTCTAAAAACATTAAAAACAGAGCTACCCTATGACCCAGAAATTGATCTATCAGATATTTATCCAAAGGATACAAAAATGCTGATTGGAAGGGGCACATGCACCCCCCAATATTTATAGAAGTTCTGTTGACAATAGCCAAATTATGGAAAGAGCCCAAATGTCCATTGACTGACAAATGGATAAAGAAGAAGTGGTATATGCACATACATACACACATACACGTATACAGAATGGAATATTACTTGGGGTTCAAAAATAATGAAATCTTGCCATTTGCAACAGCATGGATAGAACTAGAATGTATTATGCTAACAATATAAGTCAGTCAGAGAAAGACAAATATCATACGATGTCATTCAAATGTGGAATTTAAAAAACAAAACAGATGATTATAGGGGAAGGGAAGGAAAGAAAAGATAAAAAGAGAGGGAGGCAAACCGTAAGAGACTCTTCAATATGGAAAACAAGGGGCGCCTGGGTGGCGCAGTCGGTTAAGCGTCCGACTTCAGCCAGGTCACGATCTCGCGGTCCGTGAGTTCGAGCCCCGCATCGGGCTCTGGGCTGATGGCTCAGAGCCTGGAGCCTGTTTCTGATTCTGTGTCTCCCTCTCTCTCTCTGACCCTCCCCCGTTCATGCTCTGTTTCTCTCTGTCCCAAAAATAAATAAACGTTGAAAAAAAAATTAAAAAAAATATGGAAAACAAACTGGGGGCTGCTCGAAGGGTGTTGAGTGGAGGGATGGGCTAAATGGGTGATGGACATTAAGGAAGGCACTTACTGGGGTGGCACAGGTAAGTGATGAATCACTGAATTCTACTCCTGAAGCCATTATTATACTATATGTTAACTAACTTACATTTAAATAAGATTTAAAAAAAAAAAGAAAGCACATTAGAAGCATCTGGATCAGCCTTGAGCATCAGAAGAAATCATTTCAGAGAAATTATATCTAAGATGATCTGTGAAATATAAAAATAAGTGGGATTAGTTAGTTGGAAGTGAGCATAGTGGGATGTCTATGATATTTCAGCTAGAACCAACAGCAGCTGTAAAATGTTGAAAGTGAGAAATAGTATATTGTAGGAAATGAAAATAATTCAGGATAGTAGGACTGTTGAGTTGAAAGGTATCTTGGTGGGAGAGCAATGTGGTTAGAAAGATTGTGATACAGTCATGTAGAAATTGTAAACCATCTTAAGTAGATTTTACTTTAGAACCATGAGAAATCATTGATTGGTATTAAGCAAGGAAATGGTCTGATCAGATTTGAAATTTACTCAGATCACTTGGACTACATTGTGGTAAATGAATTGGAGCAGGGCCATGTTAGAAGCATGAGGGAAAATTACAGTGAGGCTACAAGAAATAATGATGTGGTGATGCTCATGGGGAAGAAGGACAGGGGCTGGTTTATCTGCTGATGACAAGATGTTGTGATTGCTGGAATGGAGAGTGGGATGAGAAAGGGCAAAGAGTGGGCCCCAGAAATCTGGTTTGAGCATCTGGGATGCCACTCACTGAGGTAGGGAATACTTTAGGAGCAGCAGGTGTAGAGAGGGAGGCAGCAGTCATTGCATTTAGTTTGGACAGGTGGAGATTGAGATAGATGACAGGATAATACTGTGCTTGCCTGAGCAAGCAGACGAGTCTGAAGCTTAGGAAAAAAATAAGTACAGATAAAGATTGGGACAATGGAGCTAATAATATATATGTATATAGTAATCCGAACCAACCAAGTGTGTAATCACCCAGAGAGTATGTAAAGAATGGGAAAAGAATAGAGGTTAGGTTAGAACTCCCAAAATACCAATATCTAAAGAGCAGAGTCGGGAGCTGTGTGGCTCAGTAGGTTAAGCATCCGACTCCTGATTTCAACTCAGGTCGTGGTCTCATTGTTCATGGGACTGAGCCCATGTTGGGCTCTGCACTGACAGCATAGAGCCTGCTTGGGACTCTCTCTTTCCCTCTCTCTCTGCCCCTCAGCCGGCACACAATCTCTCTCTCAAAATAAATAAATAAACATTAAAAAAATAATTAAAAGGCAGAAGATTACCACAGAGAAGTCTGAAATGGAGCAACCAAAAGAAAAAAAGAAGCAGGAAGAGTGTAAGTCAGGTAAATCAAGGCAGGAGTATTATCATGCCCATTTGATAAGGCCTTGGATAAGATCAGAAATCTCCACAAATACATATTTTTAATTTTTTAATATTTATTTTTGAGAGAGAGACAGAGCATGAGCAGGGGAAGGGCTAACAGGGAGACAGAAACTGAAGCAGGCTCCAGGCTCTGAGCTGTCAGCACAGAGCTGGATGTGGGGCTTGAACCCACGAACTGTTGAAATCATGACCTGAGCTGAAGTCAGACTTTTAACTGAGTGAGCCACCCAGAAGCCCCTCCACGAATTTATTTTTGAAGTTAATCTATTGAACAGTCAAAACTTAAGATACAAAGGTCCTCATTCCTTAACTATAATTAACGCTTTTACAATATGAAGAATATCCTCCTACTAATAAAATCAAGAGCAATTTATGAAACATTTATAATCTTTGACATACTTGGTGCAAAGGGGAATATATAAACTAGTGAGAAGTAGCTAATTGGGTTCAAATGAGTCACTCAAATGTTCAGTAAGCAAATTCCATGAGGGCAAAAATGATGTGAGTCATAAATAGTAGAGAACCTGAATCGTGAACAGCAAATCAACGTGGCATATGGGTGACTGAATTTAAGAAAAGCCTCAGAGTAAAGATTCTCTACTTGCACAAACATAAAGTTTTTGCTTGGCGTTTCTGTCACCAAAAAAGTACTAGTCAGATTTTATACAAATGTGAAAGGATGTGTTCGGAATCATTTGACTTAAAATATATATTACATGACAGCAAGTTCGTGTGGAAAAGGGGTCTCGGACAGAGGCTGGACTCCCAGGGCAGATGCAGTCATGGATTGCTGACTGAGCTGTATATATCTTACCAGCCATGCCCAACTCTGACAGCAGAGCTCCAAGTGGAGAAACAGGAAGGATTGATTAATTTATTAATGGTTAATAAATCTAGTAAAGGCAGAACTGGATAGTGGGGACTTACAATTAAAGTTAAACGAGGCTGAAGTTACTATTCTCACTGAATAATGCACCGCCTTTCAAAAAAATGATAAAAATGGGTGTCATTAATGATTAACTTTTGGTGTGCTGTCCTTGACTGCCTTAAGAACAGAGGTATAGAAAGGTTTTCTCTCCTTTACACATTGACTGAAAATTATTGACATGCATACTTAATTTTGATCACCTTTCCATTCAAATTTCTAGTTCATTTCTCCTTAGGGAAATTTCACTGACTGCCCCATTCAGTAGTGCTTTTTGTCACTGTTTCTTTGTCTATTTGGAAAATCTACCCAAAGAATCGACAAAATAGTTCTGTTCAGCAGCATAAGACCCATGCCAAACCTTTAGAATTCCTTCCTATGCTTTTTCTTCTATTTGTGTTTATTTTTTCCCCTTCTGGGAAGCTACTGATTCTTCCCATCATAAGTTTTAAGCAAACCTGAGAACAGTTACTAAATTAATGATGTATCAACAGGTGTATATTCACCTTGACAACTTTTCCAAGTTAGCAAAATAAATATTTTTATGACATAGAATCTCCTACACCAGAACATAAGTTGTACAAATAATCCAATAACTTTGTTATGTATTTGCTAGTGGTAGCTCATTAACATATGGGAGACCTGCATTTCATCTCATAAAGCTGTGTTTAAATTTGGCTTTGCTCAACCTAAGCCATGCTTAGTATGTTCTGTTTGGACTTTTGGTTTGCTCTTTCTCTTCCTGCAACACTTTGTTTTGCCTCATATAACTTTTTTTTCAAAGTTGTTTTGGATATTTCAGGTTTGTTATTTCTCCATAAATTTTGAAATCAGTTATTCAATTTCTTTAAAAAAAAGCGTTATGGGATTAAAATTTTTTTTCAAGTTTTATTTATTTATTTTGAGAGAGAGAGAGAGAGAGAGAGAGAGAGAGAGAGAGAGAGAGAGTAGGGGGAAAGAGAGGGAGGGAAAAATCCCAAGCAGGCTCCGTAGGACTCGAACTCATGAACCATGAGATCATGACCTAAGCTGAAATCAAGAGTTGGATGTTTAACCGACTGAGCCACCTAGGCGCCCAAAAAACCTTATGGAATTTTGAGTGGCATTGGACTGACCCAGTAGATTTATTTGTGGTGGATTGACATCTAACTAATATTGAGTCTCTGATACGAATACAATATCTCTACATTTATTTAGCTCTTTGAAATCTTTCATCATTTTAAAATCGTTTTTGGCATGTAAATCATACACATATTTTGTTAGATTTTTCCCTAAGTAGTTGACGTTTTGATGCTATTGTAAATGGTGCTTATTTAAAATTCATTTAATTTTTTGTTAATGTGTGTTTATTTGAGAGAGAGAGAGAGAGAGAGAGAGAGAGAGAGAGCGCACACAAGCAGGAGACGGGCAGAGAGAGAGGGAGACGCAGAATCTGAAGCAGGCTCCAGGCTCTGAGCTGTCAGCACAGAGCCCAACACGGGGCTCAAACCCATGAACTGCGAGATCATGACCTGAGCTGAAGTCAGATGCTTAAACGAATGAGCCACCCAGGTGCCCCTGAAATTCATTTTTAAATGGCTTATTCCTATCAAATAAAAATACAGTTGGTATTTGAATCCTTGTATACCTTAAACTTGCTAATTCACGTATTAATTCTTGCCATTCACCTATTATTTCTAATAGCTTTTTGTAGATACTTAGTAATTTCCTGTATAGAAAACCTATAGTCATGTTATCTGAGAAATTGTTTTGTTCTCTCAGTGACTTAACTCGTTATGAATTCAACCTCTTTACCTTTGGTAATTACTCTTTGCTCTGAAATCTACCTTTTCTGATATTAATATAGCAATTACAGCTCTTTTTTGACTAATTTTAGCATGTTATATATTTTTCTGACATTTAGTTGTAACATGATATATCTTTTTCTATACTTTGTATTACTGTACATATGTCTTTATGTCAAAAATGGGTTTCTTTTTGACAGCATGTAGTTAGGTCTTTTTTTCTTAATCCCACCTGACTCCTGTAATTGGAATATTTAAACTATTACATATAATGTTTACAATATAATTAGGTTGAAATCTACCATCTTGTAATCTGTTTAATTTGTCTCATTTGTTTTGTTGTTGTTGTTGTTGTTGTTTTGCTCATTTTCTTTCCCTTGCCTTATTTTGGATTGGTTATATTGTATTATCCTATATTCTCTCCTTTTGCTTATTAGCTATAGTTTTTTAAATAGTATTAGTGGTTTCTCTAGAGTTTCTCATATGCATCTTTAGCTTTACAGTCTAACTTGAGATGATACTATAGTATGTATATTATATACTATTCAAGGTATTATATTCCTGGTGTGCCTCGGTGGCTCGGTCAGTTAAGCATCTGACTTTGGCTCAGGTCATGATCTCGTGGTTCATGAGTTTAAACCCTACATTGGCCTTTGTGTTGACAGTGTGAAGCCTGCTTGGGATTCTCCCTCTCTCTCTCTCTGCCCCTTCCCTACTCTTGCTCTCTCTATCCTTCTTTCTCAAAAATAAACTTTAGAAAATATATTGTATTATTTTGAATATAGTGATCTGTATGCTGGGATACAATTAACTTTCTTATAATCATTTTGAGACTCTTCAGGCTGCTTTTAAGTTTTGTTACAGCAGTATCCAACAGAAAGGCCTTAGTGTATAACTAATTTACACCCATTACTGAAGGAATTCTCTCTGAAAACTACCTAATGACATTTAAATTAGCAAATTTTTCTACTTTTGCTTCATGAATTCTCAGAATTGTTACACCGCTCTCTTTCGGTAATTTTTTCTTTATCTTGTATAATTTCTATGCACGCATGTACAAACCTATGCTCAGCAGGAATCTCAGGAGACTCTTCTATAGCTCTCCAGAATCCTCTTCCTTTGTAGGACCCTTTTCTTCCAAAAGTCTGCCCTGAACACCAAAACATACTCCTCAGTTCAACTAAACCACTAGACTCCATTTTGTTTTTATTCCTTATGTTGTGGCTTTAGCACTCTCCAAACATTGATCTGGGGCTGTCATAAAGTATCCTCCTTTGTCTTTCTTTTGTTAGGAATGACTGTACTTGCTATCTGCTGCTCAAAGTCTGAAACTGTTTTTAAAAACATGTATTTTAATGTTTTCTAGTTGTTTTAGGTGGGAGAGTTAATCTAGTCCTAGTTTTTTTCCCATTGTTGTCAGAAGTGGAAGTCCTTTCTCAATTATTCCAGGCAATAAAAGGACTTTTTTTTTGAGAGAGAGAGAGAGCAAGAGAGAGCATGAACAGTAAAGGGAGAGAGAGAGAATTTATTTTTATTTTTTTAAGTTTATTTATTTTGAGAGAAAGAGAATGCATGAACAGAGAAGGGGCAGAAAAAGAGGGAGAGAGAATCCCAAACAGGCTCCTTGCTATCATCATGGGGCTCAACACAGGGCTTGATCCCACAAACCATGAGATCATGACCTGAGCTGAGATCAAGAGTTAGATGCTCAACTGACTGAGCCACCCAGGCGCCCCATGACTGTTTGTTTTATAACATCATTTCACATAGTTATATAATAACCCAGCAACTATATCAAAACCTCTTATAAGCATTAGTAGTTTATCTGTATAGTCTTTTGGGTTATCTATTTCAAAAATTAAATTGAATGTTAATATTGTCAGATTTGTCTCTTCCTTTCTAATTCTTTTGCCTATTTATTTTTACTTTATTTTTATATAAATTGGACAGTGCTTACTAAGTAAAGAAACTGGGCTTTAAAACATATATGCTTTAAAACAAAGTGAAATTAGAAAAAAGTTATATGCATGTAAATCTTTTGATGGTTTGTTTTTGTTGTTTTTGAGTTTTTATTTTTTGCACTGTGCTAAAAATCAAATATATCTCACAGTAAGACAGTGTGCTGTGGACCTTAAAAATTAAACAACAGAGGTTATGGAGCTGCAAATGAGTTTATTTGAGAATAAGGACATGCAAACTATGGCAAACCATAGACAAGTCCAGAGAGCAAAAGAGGAGAGCATCCTTTTATAGAGGAAAGGAGGAACAGGGAAGAGGTTGTTTTGAGCAAAAGTTCATGGTAGGAAAATGAGAGTTCAAAGTAGTGGTCACTTCTCCTTGGCTGCTGTTGCCAAAGAATAGGAAGTCTTTCTTCTTCCTGCTGGACTGTGTAAGCTGTGACAACTGTCAGTGGGCAGGGAGCTCCCTCTTTATGGCTTCCTGACTTCATTTTTAATGAAGTTTTCTTTATTCATTTTCACATTTTCCCCTTTAGGTAAAGATTGTGTCTTTAAATCATCACTGATCAAGAGTCAGTTTTTTCATATTTAATGGTTTTGTCCCTTGGTGCCAGGAAGCATTTTTCCTGGTTGTCATGTCCCATGTGGAAGGAGAAAGGGCCTAGCAGCTAGAAACCATTCAAGGCTACACTGAGTAACAAGAAAGGGCAAGAGGGAGCTCTCAGGCATTTCCCATTTAGTCTGTACTTTATTGAGGTTGTAAGCATTAGAAATCACCTTGAAGCATCGAGCCAGTGGCATTCTCTTAGGTACAAAATAATTATACAAAGCAAAATGAGGAGCAGGATAATAATGGTCCTAAACCAGGAGGCTAAATCTTAAGGCAACCAGCCAAATACATCAAAAGACCAAGGGTCAGTTGGATTTTCTCCTAACCTGGGATTAAAAATATAAAAATAAGCTATTCTAAATTCCAAAGGTTACCCCCTTAGTGATGGCCTAGATGATAAGAATATCGGCATTATCCTTCTAGGCTAATGCCAAAGTGAGGGAAAGAAATGGAAGATCTGTTAGTTAAAGTTTGAAGTCTTGATCCAGTATCATGGTTGGGATATAGATTAAAGAGACATAAAATAATAAAAGAAGTTCTTCATGGGAAGTTTGGGAGCTGTTACTTTACACATGCATATACAACCTTATTCTAACATGGGAAACATAATTTTTATCAAAATCTTCCAGTAGCCAGTGAACAATATTATCCCACTGGTTTTGTAGCAATCTAAGAATTAAGGAAAATTCATTATTACAAGGAGGACTTGCTGGTTTCATGTTCTCCACAAGAGTCATTAGTGAAAACTGGCTTTAAACTGCATATAACCCATCTCTAATAGTAATTTAATGTCATATCTCACCATGACATAACACTTGAGGTTTGTTTTCTTTTTAAATGTGAACAGTAATCATGTCACTAGGCAACTAAAAAATTAAGCTTCAAAGAATACACATTCTTTTGAAAATAAATTTAATTGCATTTTAACCTGAAGACCGAAGATGCTGTTTGATAAAGATAACAAAAGTTGTTATGTATGCTTTGAATAATTTCACTTGCAGGTATTAACATTCTGAATAGTTTTTTAAAACATCATTGTTGTATTTAAAATTGGGAATTTACTGACAGACCTATGAATAAAGTCTTTATAATTATTTTGTTCTTAATGTTCCAGCTTCCTTCTTCATATAATCAGCTGATAATTCATATATGAAGAGTCAATCCAATTTTTATACATTGTTCTTTATACATACCATGGTATCTATATTGTCTGTTGTAGCTTTTGCCTTTTAAAATACATGAAAAATAATTCAAATGATTTTATATCTAAATGGAGCTCTATTATTTTGATCAAACAAGGTTATAGAAATTAGGCGTTATTGAAATTTAAATTTTAAAGATTTTAAAGAGGATGGCAACTAACACTTTTCATTTTCAATAAAGAATGTTTAAACAGAAGTGTAGAAAATTTAGGTCAAGAAAGTGAGAGAACTTCTTGATCAAAAGAAGGTTGATATTGAATTTTGTTTGGGTCTCACCAAATGTATTTTAATAGTTCAGTATTTACCTAGCTTAGATGACTATTCCAATTTAAGATATCATAGGAAGAGGTAGGTAGCACAGTTAAATTTGTGTGAATAATTACATATATAATGTCAGTGTAAATTTGAAATTTATCTGAGCTCATTGAAAAAATAAGAAATATTTTTAAATTTCAGAACAAACATGAGCTTCAGAGATTATCTAGGCACTAAAATACAGAAAGTTAAAACTACGAAAATCACTTATTATAAAACCCTCAAGTTCATTTTTTTAATGTTTATTTATTTTTCAGAGATAGAGACAGAGCATGAGCAGGGGAGGGAGAGAGAGAGAGGGAGACACAGAATCTGAAACAGGCTCCAGTCTCTGAGCTGTCAGCACAGATCCCGGGGCCAGGCTCGAACTCAGGAACAGTGACATCGTCACCTGAGCCAAGTCCGTTGTTTAACCAGCTGAGCCACCCTGGTGCCCCTAAAGCCCTCAAGTTTAGTAAAGAAAATTAAAATTCAGAAATCTAAGTAACTTGTCCCAAATAATTCACTGGTTTTAAGCAAAATTCACTTTAAACTTGCACATTGCACTTTCTGTCATTATTCCACATATAATGAGAAGACTGGACCCAGGTAAATTTTTACCTTTTAGTCTTCAAATCAGTGTTATAAATATGCTCTCCATTATTGAATCCTGAGTGATTAATACACTTCCAGGTGCTGCTTTACTGGGAGTCCAGATCTCATTGTCAGTTCTGTCACTTTAAACATTCAGCTTCTTGATACAATTGTGTGATTTGGGATCAAAGCCCACTTCTGAAGATCATCCTCAGTCTAATTTAATCTTAGGGATTTGATGGAATAAATCTATGGGTGCCCTTGGATAGTCAAATTTTAGTGTTAGAAAACTGTTTCTGGTGTCAGGAGCCTTTAGGTCGACAGAAACCACCGTCTTTCTGTGCTCTTTGTCTGGCTTGACTTTTTTTTTTTTTTTTAATCATTTGTTTTTGAGCACTAGTTGTCCAGGAAAAAGAGATACCTGGCATAACCTTCTTCAGGAAAGACAGGATTCAAACCTTTAGTAAAAACCAGTGGTTCAGAAGGAAGACAAGTTCTTAAATTGACTTGAAGGAGGGGACACAGCTATCTAGCGTGATATTAACTGTATTTAACCTAAGTGATACAGTGGGATAAACAGAAGGCTGGTAATCGTTTAGTTTCTGTGTGAATCCTTTATCAGGCATAGGCATGTTGTTTAATATGACAGTGGTTGAGCAATCTGTGATTCATAGCTCCACAGACAAGAGAGGATATAATTTTCTGGTCTTCATTATTGAGATCAATAAGCAAAATGTATAGAAGGCCGTTCGTGTCTGAAATAATGAAACAAAGTTGCAAGGCCTGTTTTTTCTATTCCTTCTCTTTACTTCACAAAGGACCCCAAGAAAGCTGGGATTTGAAAATAAATAAATAAAAACACATCAGCCCTGCTAGTTATTTATTTTAGGTGAAGCGTACTGCACACAACTTGAGCTGTGTGAAAGAAAAGTGCATAATGAGAAGCCATTACTTTTCTAAGGTTGAAAACAATGAATACGGAAAGCAATACAGAAAATGTGTAAGATGTGAACGCATGTGTGTCTGTAGGGGGTTGAGTGCTGGGGATGGGAGGGAGCAAAGGGGAGAAAGATATTTTATTGAAATATGGCATAAACTAGAGGCTGAATTATTATGCTTAAACCCTCTCTTCCAAACCAAGTCACCATATGCTGACTATATTCCACTTTTTGCTTCATAAAATATGTAGCAAAAAATGCTTTGCACATAAATCATGTTTTGTTAAACTCAGCTCCAAGTGGGTACATGTAAATTATTTTAAGTCCAATCTTAACTTTTTTCCCCCCTCAGAATGAATTCTTTATTTATATCACAATCCATTTCTTAGTGCTTTAATTTCATTTTCATGGAGTTTACCAGTTACCTAACCGTGCTTATTCCTTAAGGAAATAAGAAGTATTCTTCTTTTAGGGTGTATTAAACACATCAACTCTCAAATGAGAAAATATTTTGAAAAGAGATTACATTTATTTTAAACGACCTATAGATGTTTCATGGGTATGGATTTTAAAGTGATTATTAATACCATTTGTTTTAATCACAATGTTTGGTTAACATTATCTGTTCATACAACAAAATGTGATTCTGTCCAGAATCTTTGAGTATCTTTGAGGTCAGTAATACAACTCTAGGATAATTTTAATGTGATGACAGTGTGAAAGAAAATGGCTCTGTGACATAGCATCCTTTTTAGAGAGGAAAGCAAGCTTCCCAGGCAAATTCCCCAGCAAACTTCCCAGTTAAGAGCAAATTTGCACCCCACTGTTTTCCTTTTTCCCTGAAGGATTTAGTGATGAACATAAAATGAATACATTGTAAACAAAGCAGTATGCAGTGTATCTGCATTTCAAATTAGAAGAGATATTTGACATAGCCTGACCACATTCTCTTATCCTTGGAGAAACAAAGGACTAAAGAAGTAAAACAATTCGTTCTAGAACTCAGCTGTCCAAATTCCTGCCTTTTGATGGAAAGAACAGCCTCAGGATTCAGACAGATGTGGATTTGGATGTTGGCTGTATGACCTAAGACACAATTTGCCTAACTTCTCTGGGCCAATCTTTCCTCATCAGTGATAAAAAAGAAATAGAGATAGTAGTTCCTATATTTTAAGTCTGCTTCAAGGATTAGAAATGCACATAAAATGTCTAACACAGGCCCCAACGCATATCACATACTCCAGAAGGGATACCTATAACAGCACTTAAACTTGAATTAAACTAGGCAAGAGGAAAAGAAATGCTTACATATGAATTGGCCTAGTTTCTTAGCCTCTTAGCTACTTAGCCCAACGTGGGGCTTGAACTCACAACCCTGAGATCAAGACATGAGCTGAGATCAAAAGTTGGATGCTGAAATGACTGAGCCACCCAGGCGTCCCTGTTTATTTTTTTATTGAAGTATATTTGATGCACAAAGTTATGTTAGTTTTGGTATACAACATAGTGACGCAACAACTGTATACCTTAATGCTATGCTCACCACGGATGTAGCTGCAATCTGTCACCATACAACGCCATTACAATACCATTGACTACATTCCCTGTGCTGTGCCTTTTATTTATGTGACTTGATTCATTCTGTAAGTGGAAGCCCTTCATCCATTTTGCCTATCCCCCACCTCCCTCCTCTCTGACAGCTATCAGTTTGTTCTCTGTATTTATGGTTCTGTGTGTTTTGTTTGTTTGTTTGTTTGTTTTAGGTCCCAAATATAAGTGAAATCATACAGTATGTGTCTCTTTCTGCTTTATTTCACTTAGCATAATACCCTCTAGGTTCATCCGTGTTGCTGCAAATGACAAAATATTATTCTTTTTTTTAATGTTTATTCATTTTTTTCTTTTTTTTTAATGTTTATTTTTTGAGACAGAGACAGCATGAACGGGGGAGGGGCAGAGAGAGAGGGAGACACAGAATCTGAAGCAGGCTCCAGGCTCTGAGCCATCAGCACAGAGCCTGACGCGGGGCTCGAACTCACGGACCGCGAGATCGTGACCTGAGCTGAAGTCAGATGCTTAACCAACTGAACCACCCAGGCGCCCCTTAATGTTTATTCATTTTTGAGAGAGACAGAGAAAGAGCACAAGTAGGGGAGGGGCAGAGAGAGATGGAGACAGAGGGTCCGAAGCAGGCTCCAGGCTCTGAGATGACAGCAGTGAGCCTGATGCAAGGCTCAAACTCATGAACCAAGAGATCATGACATGAATCTAAGTCAGACACTTAACCAACTGAACTACCCAGGTGTCCCAAGATGTCATTCTTTTTTATGACTAATATTCCATTGGTCATAGTGTGTGTATGTATATATATTTCACATCTTCTTATCCATTCATCTGTTGATGGACATTTAGGTTGCTTTCATATTTTGGCTATTGTAAATGAGCCTCAATAGATATAGGGGTGCATATATTGTTTCAAGTTAGAGTTTTTGCTTTCTTTGGGTAAACACCTAGTCCTTAGCTACTTATTTTAAAACTGTTAATTAAAGCTGGCCATTTTGCAGGCTCATTTGACAGATAAACATACTGAATAACTAAAATTACGACTTAGTTTCTAATCTTTTCCCCATGATATTGATTTAGACTAAGTAATTTTTTGTCAGAAACTAAAGGGCAAGTCAAGAGACTGAGTTAAGGAAAACAGACAATGGGTCACAACATTTCACACTAAAAATACCCCCAAACCATTTTAAGTTAGTAAAATGAGGCAATACACAGAGCCTCACAATTTTGCTATTATATTTCTTCCAGCTATAATTGTGATGTAAATATAAAATACCGTAAGTTTCAACTATGGAATTGAAATTGAGGAAAATTTGAAATTTAACAGGCAAGTCCTATTGCCCATCACTTGAGGGACATTGTACCAATATAGGATTAATATGAAACATAAGATATTCTGCCAGAGCTACTGTTACAGACACAAGAACCTATCTAGGCTAAAAAAGAATAAAGTCTTGGCTATAAAGATGTGTTAAACTTCAAAATTCTACCCAGGATATCTTTTAGTCATGTAGGGGCACCTAGGTGGCTCGGTTAATCATCCGACTTTGGTTCAGGTCATGATCTCATGGTTTGTGGGTTTGAGCCCCATGTCAGGTCTGTGCTGATGGCTCAGAGCCTGGAGACTACTTCAGATTTTGTGTCTCCCTCTGTCTCTGCCCCTCCTCTGCTCACACTCTGTCTCACTCGCACTCTCCTTCAAAAATAAATAAACATTAAAAAAATTTAAAAAAAAGAATTAGCCATAGAAATATCATAGTAAACAATTCCATTGCACATCAAAAGAAACAGTCAATAAAGTGAAAAGGAATTTTTAAGAATGGGAGAAAAATTTTGCAAACTATTTGTCGAATAAGAGGTTAATATCCAGGAGGAGGAGCCAAGATGGTGGAACAGCATGGAAATTTTTTTTGCATCTCACATCCATGAGATACAGCCAGATCAACACTAAACCTTCCTGCACACCTAGAAAACTTATTTGAGGATTAACACAACAATCTGCACAACCTGAACCATAGAACTCAGCAGAAAAAAAATTACCTTTATTTTCAATTTTTATTAAAAATATTTTTCTTTATTTTTTTCTACTATATTTTTTACATTTTTGTAATTTTTTCAATTTCCGTTTTACTCCCATCATTTCATTTTATACTATTTCATTGTATTCATTTTCTCAAATTTTCAAACGATTTCCTTTTTTTCCTTTTTCCCCTTTTTTCTCTAATCTGTCAAGCTCCTTTCAATAACCAGACTAAAACAGAGTCTAGCATCACTGATTGGAGTTGTGTGTGTGTGTGTGTTGTTTTTAATTTTTTAATTTTAATTTTTTTTACCTTATCAATTCCTTTTCTTCCTTCAAAATGATGAAACAAAGTAATTCACCCCAAAAGAAAGAGCAAGAAGAAACAACAGCCAGGAAGTTAATCAACACAGATACAAGCAAGATGTCTGAACCAGAATTTCGATTTATGATAATAATAATACTAGCTGGGGTCGAAAATAGATGAGAATCCCTCTCTGTGGAGTTAAAGGAAGTAAAAGCTAGTCAGGATGAAATAAAATGTTGTAAGTGAGCTGCAAGGTTGAATAGATGCCATGGCAGCAAGGATGGATGAGACAGAGCAGCGAATCAGCAATATAGAGGACAAACTTTTGGAGAATAATGAAGCAGAAAAAAAAGGGAGACTAAAGCAAAAGAGCATGGTTTAGGAATTAGAGAAAGCAGTGACTCATTAAAAAGGAAAAACATCAGAATCATAGAGGTCCCAGAAGATGAAGAGAGAGAAAAAGTGGTAGAAGGGTTATGTGCGCAAATCATAGTTGAAAACTTCCCTAACCTGGAGAAAGACACAGACATCAAAATCCAGGAAGCACAGAGAACTCCCATTAGCTTGAAAAAAAAAATGACCATCAACAAGGCATATCATGGTCAAATTCACAAAATACTCAGGCAAGGAAAGGATCATGAAGGCAGCAAGGGAAAAACAGTCCTTAACCTACAAGGGAAGACAGGTCAAGTTTGCAGCAGACGTATCAACAGAAACTTGGCAGGCCAGAAAGGAGTGGCGGGATATATTCAGTGTGCTGAATCAGAAAAATATGCAGCCGAGAATTCTTTATCCATCAAGGCTGACATTCAAAATAGAAGTTGAGATTTAAAGTTTCCTAAACAAACAAAAATTAAAGGAGTTCGGACCACTAAATCAGCTCTGCAAGAAATTTTAAGGGGGACTCTCTGAGGGGAGAATACATGAAAAAAAAAGACCAAAGGCAGCAAAGACCAGAAAGGACCAGAGAACACCACCAGAAACCAACTCTACAAGAAACATAATGGCAGTAAACTCGTATCTTTCAGTACTCACTCTAAACATCAATGGACTAAATTCCCTAATCAAAAGACATAGGGTATCAGAATGGATAAGAAAACAAGATCCATCTCTATGCTGTTTACAAGAAATCCACTTTAAACCTAAAGACACCTTCAGATTGAAAGTAACGGGATAGAGAACCATCTATCATGTTAATGGTCAACAAAAGAAAGCTGGAGTAGCCATACTTATATCAGACAATCTAGACTTTAAAATAAAGACTAACAAGAGATGAAGAAGGGCATTATGTCATAATCAAGGGGTGTATCCACCAAGAAGACCTAACAATTGTAAACATTTATGCTCCAAATGTGGAAGAACCCAAATAGAAATCAATTAATCACAAACATAAAGAAACTCATTGATAATAATACCATAATAGTATGGGATTTCAACATCCCACTTACAACAATGGACAGGTCATCTAAACAGAAAATCAATAAGGAAACAGTGGCTTTGAATCACACACTGGACCAGATCGACTTAACAGATATATTCAGAACATTTCATCCTAAAGCAGCGGAATATACATTCTTCTCCAGTGTACATGAAATGTTCTCCAGAATAGACCACATACTGGGGCACAAATTATTTTTGAAGTGGAAATAATTGCTATCTAGTCTCTTAAAAAGTTTAATGATTACAATACAATACTGTTGTTTCTACTATACTGTGCACTTGATCTCCAGGACCTATATGTATACTAGTTGTAAGTTTATACACTTAAACAACAGTTCTCCTGTTTTTGAGTTTGGCTTTTTTAGATTCCACATACAAGTGATATCATACAGTATTTGACTTTTTTGGGTCTCATTTATCTCATGATAATGTCCTCAAGTGATTTTCTTCTTTCTCAAAGCTGAATAATAATTCCATTACGTGTGTGTGTGTGTGTGTGTGTGTGTGTGTGTGAGTGATAGAGGTACTATCACTACAGTGGGAAATTAATATATAAATAAATCAACATGTTGAACACCTTAAATTTACACAATATTGTACGTCACATATATGTCAATAAAAATTCTTTAAAAACTATTACATATCTGTCCAAATTATCAACTATTAGGGTCTCTAGGACATTTAGAACATAGAGACCCTAGGTTCTAAACAAATTTCCCAACAAATTCTGTCAACACTGTTATTGTTATCATTAGTCATTACCATGTTTCCTTATTTTAACTTTGTTAGGAATATTGTTCTTAAGTGGAAAGCTTATAATATATGTTTTTCTTATTTTCCTGTCAAATTTCCCAACTGCACTTAAAACAATGCTATTTATTCCTGCTATTTATTCTGCTTATCACGTCATAAGTGCACAATTCAATGATTATTAGTAAATTTATAAATTTGTGCAAATATCACGTAATTATAGAATGTCTTTCATCTGTCCAACCAAATATAGAATGTATTTGGGGTGATGAAATCCCCCAAAGTTTCCTTGTGTCAGTTGGTAGATATGTTCGTGATCTCAGCTCTAGGCAGCCACTGATTTGCTTTCTGTTTTCATAAACTTGCCTTTTCCCGACATTTCATACAAATAAAAACAAAATATTTAATCTTTTGCACAATGTTGAGGTTCATCCATGTTTAGCATGTATCTATAGTTTGTTCTCTTTATTATTGACTGTATCCCATTGGTTGTACATATTATGGTTTATTAGTTTACCAATTAATATACATTTGGGTTGTGTCCAGTTGTTGCTTTTTTTTTTTTAATTTTTTTTTTCAACGTTTATTTATTTTTTTGGGGACAGAGAGAGACAGAGCATGAACGGGGGAGGGGCAGAGAGAGAGGGAGACACAGAATCGGAAACAGGCTCCAGGCTCTGAGCCATCAGCTCAGAGCCTGACGCGGGGCTCGAACTCACGGACCGCGAGATTGTGACCTGGCTGAAGTCGGACGCTTAACTGACTGCGCCACCCAGGCGCCCCAAGTTGTTGCTTTTTATAAATAATTCTATAATAAATATTTCCACATAGATCTGTATGAAAATATATTTTCATTTTTCTTGCATAAATTTCTAGGAGTGTATCATAAGGTAATTTTATGTTTAATTTTCAAGAAACTACCGATTTTTTCCCAAAACATTTTATTATTTTAAACTCCCTCTAGCAATGTATAAAGGATCCAGTTTTTTTGACTTGCTACTGTCTATCCTTTGATTATTGCCCATCTAGTGGGTATAAAACAGTGTGTAGTTAGTCTTAGTTTATATTTCCCTAATAACACAATGTTAAGTATATTTTCATTTGCTTATCAGATGTGTATATATATATATATATATATAATATATAAGAAATATATATATAAGAAATTCTTATATATATATAAGAAATATATATATATTCTTTTCATTTGTGTGTGCATTTTAAAGCTTAAAATTATTAATTTTGATAAAGTATGATGTATCAATGTTTCCCTGTTATAGACTTCACTTTTTTGGTCATATCTACAAACTCTTTGCCCAACCCGAAGTTATGTAGGATTTTCTCCTACATTTTCTGCTAGAAAATTTACAGGTTTTTGTTATGTTTGTTAGTTATTTATTTGTTTGTTTATGGTTGGATTTTTTTGTTTTTGCTGTGATACAAAAATAAGACTTAGGAACAACAGTTTCTATTCTTTCTAAAACAAATACACCATTAGATAATAAAAACTGAAAGGATCCCATGTTTTTAGTTTTCAAACTAATAAACTTCTTCACATAAATGACTAAAGGATTTTTGAGGATATTATCAGATGGATATGAAACAGCTATTTATTTCAGTGGAAATAGTTCATATTTAAAATAAAGGAGGATATGCAGACTCCACCACAAAAGCAAACAACTTCAGAAACAACAGTTATAGTCTGATTTTTTTTTTTAGTTACTTGTTATTTTTATTTCAGACTCTTTTCTTTTGCACAGGACTTTGTGTTTTGTTGTAATATAATTTATTGTCAAGTTAGCTAACATACAGTGTATACAGTGTGTTCTTGGCTGCAGGAGTAGTTTCCCATGATTCATTGCTTACATGCAACACCCAGTGCTCATCCCAACAATTGCCCTCCTTGATGCTCATCACCAATGATCTCCTCTCCCCTGCAATCAACCCTCAGTTTGTTCTTTGTATTGAAAGGTCTCTTATGGTGTTCCTCCTTTCTGTTTGAAACTGTTTTTTCCTCTTCCCCTCCCCCATGGTCTTCTGTTATGTTTCTCAAATTCTACATGAGTGAAAACATAATGGTATCGGCCCGTCTCTGATTGATTGATTTCACTTAACATAATACCCTCCATTTCCATCCCCATTGTTGCAAATGGCAAGATTTCATTCTTTCTCATTGCTAAGTAGTATTACATTATATAGATAGAGGTAGAGATAGATGTATATGTATGTATATACACCATATTTTCTTTATCCATTCATCAGTTGGTGGACATTTGGGCTCTTTCCATAATTTGACTATTGTTGATAGCACTGTTATCCTGTCCTGTGCTATCCTATCCTATCCTATCCTATCCTATCCTATCCTATCATATATCACAGTGCCCCTATGAATCAGCACTCCTGTATCCTTTGGATAAATTTCTAGTAGTGTTATTGCTGAGTCATAGGGTAATTCTATTGTTAAATTTTTTGAGGAGCCTCCACACTGTTTTCCAGTGTGGCTGCACCAGTTTGCATTCTCACCACCAGTGCAAGAGGGTTCCTGTTTCTCCACATCCTCACCAACATCTGTTGTTTCCTGAGTTGTTAATTTTAGCCACTCACTAGTGTGAGGTGGTATCTCACTGTGGTTTTTTTTTTTTTTTTTAATTTTTTTTTTCAACGTTTATTTATTTTTGGGACAGAGAGAGACAGAGCATGAACGGGGGAGGGGCAGAGAGAGAGAGAGGGAGACACAGAATCGGAAACAGGCTCCGGGCTCTGAGCCATCATGAGCCATCAGCCCAGAGCCCGACGCGGGGCTCGAACTCACGGACCGTGAGATCGTGACCTGGCTGAAGTCGGACGCTTAACCGACTGCGCCACCCAGGCGCCCCTCACTGTGGTTTTGATTTGTATTCCCCTGATGGTGAGAGATGTTGAGCATCTTTTCATGTGTCTGTTGGACAGCTGGATGTCTTCTTTGGAAAAGTGTCTTTTCATGTCTTGCGGCCATTTCTTCACTGGATTATTTGTTTTTGGGTATTAAGTTTGGTAAGTGGTTTATAGATTTTGGATACTAACCCTTTGTCCAATGTCATTAGCAAATACCTTCTCCAATTCTGTTGGTTGCCTTTAGTTTTGCTGATTGTTTCCTTTGCTGTGTATCAGCTTTTTATCTTGATGAATTCCCAGTAGTTCATTTTTGCTTTTATTTCCCTTGCCTTAAGAGACATGTCTAGTAAGAAGTGCTGCAGCTGAGGTCAAAGAGGTTGTTGCCTGTTTTCTCTCCTAGGGTTTTGGTAGTTTCTTGTCTCACATTTAGGTGTTACATCCATTTTGAATATGTTTTTGTGTATGGTGTAAGAAAGTGGTCCAGGTTTATTCTTCTGCATGCTGCTGTCCGATTCCCCCAGAACCATTTGCTAAAGAGACTCTCTTTTTCCCATTGGACACTCTTTCCTGCTTTGTTGAAGATTAGTTGGCCATACGTTTATGCATCCATTTCTGGGTTCTCTATTCTATTCCATTGATCTATGTGTCTGTTTTTATAGCAATACCATACTGTCTTGATGATTATAGCTTTCCAGTACAAGCTAAAGTCTGGGATTGTGATGTCTCCAGCTTTGGTTTTCTTTTTCAACATTATTTTGGCTATTCGAGGCCTTTTGTGGTTCCAAAAAATTTTAGGATTATTTGTTCTAGCTCTGAGAAGAATGCTGGTGCAATTTTGATTGGGTTTCCATTGAATGTGTAGATTACTTTGGGTACTATTGACATTTTAACAATATTTGTTCTTCCAATTCATGAGCATGGAATGTTTTTCCATTTCTTTGTGTCTTCTTCAATTTCTTTCATAAGTTTTCTGTAGTTTTCAGCATATAGATCTTTTACATCATTGGTTAGGTTTATTCCTAGGTATTTTATGGTTCTTGGTGCATTTGTACATGGGATTGATTCCTTGATTTCTCTTTCTGTTGCTTCATTACCAGTGTATAGAAATGCAGCTGTTTTCTGTACATTGATTTTATATATTGTGACATTGCTGAATTCATGTATCAGTTCTAGCAATTTTTTGGTGGAGTCATTTGAGTTTTCTATGTAGAATATCATGTCATCTGTGATAAGTGGACGTTTGACTTCTTTGCCAGTTTGGATGCGTTTGATTTCATTTTGTTGTCTGATTGCTGAAGCTGACTTTCAACACTATGTTAAACACAGTGGTGAGAGTTGACATCCCTGTTGTGTTCCTGATCTCAGGGGGAAAGCCCTCAGTTTTTCCCCATTGAGGTTGATATTAGCTGTGGGCCTTTCATATATGGCTTTTATGATGTTAAGGTATTCTCCTTCTATCCTGACTTTCTTGAGGGTTTTTATTAAGAAAAGATGCTGTATGTTATCAAATGCTTTTTCTGCATCTATTGACAGGATCCTATGTTTCTTATCTTTTCTTCCATTAATGTGATGTATTACATTGATTGATTTGCAAATATTAAAGCAGCCCTGTAGTCCAGGAATGAATGCCACTTGATCATGGTGAGTAATTCTTTTAATATACTGTTGAATTTGATTTGCTAGTATCCTGTTGAGAATTTTTACATCCATGTTTGTCAGGCATTTTGGCCTGTAATTCTCCTTTTCCATGGGGTCTTTTTCTGGTTTGGGAATCAAGGTAATACTGGCTTCATAGAATGACTCTGGAAGCTTTCCTTCCATTTCTATTTTTTAGAACAGCTTCAGAAGAGTATGTATTAACTCTGCTTTAAATGTCTGGTAGAATTCCCCTGGGAAACCACCTGGACCAGGACTTTTATTTATTGGAAGATTTTTGATAAATGATTCAATATATTTGCTGATTATGGGTCTGTTCAAATTTTCTTTTTTTAATTTAAAAAAAGTTTTTTTAATGTTGTATTTATTTTGTAGAGAGTGAGAGACAGATTGTGAGCAGGGGAGGGGCCGAGAGAGAGAGACTCAGAATCCAAAGCAGGCTCCAGGCTCTGAGCTGTCAGCATAGAGCCTGATGTGAGACTCAAACTCACAAACTGTGAGATCATGACTGAGCCATCCAGGCGCCCATGTTTTCAAATTTTCTATTTCTTCCTGTTTGAGTTTGGTAAGGTGTGGATGTCTGGGAATTTGTCCAGTTTTCCAGATTGTGCTGTTTGTTGCCATATAATTTTTCATAGTATCCTTTAATAATTATTTGTATTTCTGTGGTATTTGTTGTGATCTCTCCTTTTTCATTCATGATTTTATCTTTTTGGGTTCTTTCTCTTTTCTGTCTGAGAAGTCTGGCTAGGAGTTTATCAAGTTTGTTTATCCTTTCAAAAAACCAGCTCTTAGATTCATTGATCTGTTCTACTGTTTTGTTTTTTTTTTATTCTACATTATTTCTGCTCTAATCTTTATTATCTCTCTTACTCTGCCGTCTTTGGGGTTTCTTTGCTGTTCTGCTTCTAGTTCCTTCAGGTTTGAGATTAGGTTCTGTATTTGGGATTTTTCTTGTTTCTTGAGATAGGCCTGGCCTTTGCTGCATCCCAAAGGGTTTGGTCATGCTTTCATTTTCATTTGTTTCCATATATTATGTAATTTCTTCTTTAATTGCCTGGTTGACCCCATTCATTCTTTTTTTTAATTTTTTTAATGTTTATTTATTTTTGACAGAGAGAGAGAGAGAGACAGACCATGAGCAGGGGAGGGGCAGAGAAAGAGGGAGACACAGAATCCAAAGAAGGCTCCAGGCTCTGAGCTATCAGCATAGAGCCCGACGTGGAGCTCAGACTCACAGACCATGAGATCATGACCCGAGCTAAAGCCGACGCTCAACTGACTGAGCCACCCAGGCACCTTCCCATTCATTCTTTAGTAGGATGTTCTTTAACCCCCATGCATTCGGAGTCTTTCCAAATTTTTTCTTATGGTTGATTTCAAGTTTCATAGTGTTGTGATCTAAAAATGTGCATGATATTATCTCAATACTGTTATATTTATTGAGGGCTATTTTGTGACCAAGTATGTGATCTATTTTGGAGAACATTCCATGTGAACTTGAGGAGAATGTGTATTCTGCTGCTTTTCGATGATAAGTTCTGAATATATGTGTCAAGTCGATCTGGTTCAGTGTATCATTCAAGGCCATTGTTTCTTTATTGATTTTCTGCCTAGATTATCTGTCCATTGTTGTAAGTGGAGTATTAAAGTCACTTACTATTACCATTTTCTGATCAATAAAATTGTTTATGTTTGTGATTAATTGATTTATATATTTGGGATGTCTCAAGTTGGGGGCATAAACATTTGCAATTGTTAGCTCTTCTTGATGGACCCCCTTAATTATGATATAATGCCCTTCTTCATCTCGTTACAGTCTGTAGTTTAAAATCTAATTTGTCTGATATAAGTATCGCTACTCCAGCTTTTTTTGACTTCAAATAGCATGATAAATGATTCTCCATCCCCTTACTTTCAATACGCAGGTGTTCTCAGGTCTAAAATGAGTCTTTTGAAGACAGCATATAGATGGATCTTGGCTTTTTATCCATTCTGATACCCTATGTCTTTTGATTGGAACATTTAGCCCATTTATATTCAGAGTTATTACTAAAAGATATGGATGTAGTGTCATTGTTTTATCTTTAGGTTTCATGCTTGTGGTGATGTCTCTGGTCCTTTGTATTCTTTTTCAGCTTTCCACTCAGAGTCCCCCTTAGGATCTCCTGCAGGGCTGGTTTAGTGGTCATGAACTCCTTCAGTTTTTGTTTGTCTGGGAAAGCCTTTATCTCTCCTTCTGTTCTGAATTACATCCTTACTGGATAAAAGATTCTTGACTGCATACTTTTCCTATTCATCACATTGAGTATTTCCTGCCACTCCCTTCTGGCCTGCCAAGTTTCAGTGGACAGGTCTGCTACTACCTTTATGTGTCTACCCTTGTAGGATAAGGCCCATTTGTCCCTAGCTTCTTTCAGAATTCTCTCCTTATCTTTGTATTTTGCCTGTTTCACTATGATATGTCATGGTGATGGCCTATTCTCGTTGAATCTGAAGGGAGTTTTCTGTGCCTTCTGGACTTGGATGTCTGCTTCCTTCCCCGGATTATGGAAGTTCTAAGCCATAATTTGTTCAAATAAACCTTCTGCCCCTTTCTCTTTCTCTACTTCTTCTGGAACTCCTTTGATACAGATATTATTATATTTCACTGAATCACTTAGGTCTTTAATTCTTCCCTCATGTTTAGTATTTTCTTATCTCTCTTTATGTTGGCTTCATCATTTCCCATAATTATATCTTTTGTTTCACTTATTCTCCTCTCTGATTTTTCTATCCTTGCTGTCACTTTTTCTGGTTTATTTTGCAGCTCATTTACAACATTTCTTATTTCATTGTGACTATTTCTTACTTCCTTGATCTCTGCTTCAATAGATTCTCTGCTGTCTTTTATGTTTTTATCAAGCCTAGGTATTAGTCTTATGACTATTACTCTAAATTCCTGTTCAGATATATTGTTCATATCTGTTTTGAGCAACTCTCTGGCTGTCGTTTCTTCCTGGAATTTCTTTTCAGGAGAATTCTTTCATTAAGTAATTTTGGCTAGTTTTTTGTCTTTTATGTGTTTTAAATAGCTTGTTATATGTTCTGCACCTGCGAACACTACCATATTAAGAAGGGTTCATACATTGTCAAGGGCATGGCCCTTCAGGAGGTGTTTTTGGAGTGTGTTGCTTGTTCTCTGTTGTTGCTTTATCTCCCTACTTGTAGTGGTGTTTTGGACCTTCCACCAGGTGTGCTTTGATTTGTTCACTGAAGTAGCCCTGGAAAACAATTTTTTTAAAGGTGGGGGGTGGAAGAAGCCTTATCCCATATACAGAGAGACATGACAGGAGTGGGGAAAAGAAGAAAAAATGACCAGGCAGAGTTTCAGAGAAACTATATGGCTTAATCCAGGGAGAGAGAGTGAGAGAGAAAGAGAGAGAGAGGAAATTAAAGAAGGAGATACAGAAGAGGTGTAAAAAAATACATTAAAAATGCCTACTTAAATAAACCAACAACCAAAATAGAGAAGGGAAGAAAGAAGGGAGCAAAAAATATACATGTAAAATAAGAATTGACCAAGAATCAAATCAGAAAATGCAGAACTGCTGGACCGATGTCTGATGGTGCCTTGGAATCGGTGGCTGTGCTGGTCTGGAAGAGCGGCCTTCTGGTTCATTCAATTTCAGTGTTGCTCTGGTAGGTATGCAGTTGGCAGGCACAGAGGGGTGGGGTTTGGTGTAAGCAAGTACCAACTCCACTGGGGCCTACTGTCCGGTCCCTGAAGCCCCACCGTGTTGGTGATGGGGAGAAAAATGGTGACACCCCAGTCTCTCCTCCACGGATGACTGTTCCAAACTATACTGTTCAGCCAGTCTTTACAGTGCTTTGTGGGCACAAGCGGGCTACTTTGTCCTGCTCCACAGTCTCCTGTGCCGCGCAGGCACTTGGCTAGGATTCAAACCCCGATGTCTTAAAGGATCCTGCTCCACGTACCGCCGTTCTGGGGTAGCACCACTCTGCCCAGCCAACAAAGGGCCTCTGGCTGGCAGGCGCCTGCAGCGTCTTTTGTCCTTGGAGCAGCTATATACCTTCTTCCCACAGCACCCGAGGGAGAGGATTGCTCTCTTACACTGTGCCTCTGAGCTCACCAAGGGCTGGCTCCCCCTTAATCCCAGGTGGGTGTACAGGGCAGCAGACCCAGTCCCAAGAAAGTCCTGCAACACTGGGTCATCACTCCTAAGGCTGTTTCCAAGTCAGAGACCGACTGTCTCCACTTTTTTCCATTCCCTGGTCAGTGGTCTGGAGAGTTTTTCTCCTGTTCAGATGCTTCCACACTTTCACAGTGTCTCTCTCTTCCTTTTGTCTCTCTGCGGAAGGAGTTTCCCCTTTGGTCTGTGCCTTCACCACCCATTTTATCTCTCCCAATTGGCAGGCATGCACCTCTGGCCCGCCAAGCTGTCCCCTTGGGCTCCTGGAGATGTTTCTGTCACTCTGTAGCCCGGATTCCTGGAATTCTAAGTCTTTGGCCTCAATACTGCTGTTTGAGGTATGAGGGAAATTTGTCCCCCTACCCCCGCCCCACTTCTCCTCCATGTTGACTCCTTTCTTGAAAATTCATAGTTTTAGATCTTAAGTTTAGGTAAGATCTATTTGGAGTTAATTTTTGTGCATAGTGTGAGGTATGGAAATACTTTTTTATTTTTTTGTAAGTTGACATCTAGGTGTTCCAGTGATATTTGTGTTCTTTGTTTTTTATTTTAAATGCTGACTTTTGAGAAAGAGAGAGAGAGAGAGAGAGCATGCATATGCAAGCAGGGGAGGGGCAGAGAGGGAGGAAGACAGAGGTCCAAAGCAGGCTCTGTGCTGTTAGTGCAGAGCCCGATGTGGGGCTTGAACTCACAAATGGAACCATGAGATCATGACCTGACTGGAAGTCAGATACTTAACTAAGCCACCCAGGTGCCCCATGTGATGTTTGTTGAAAAGCCTATACTTCCCACATTGAATTGTTCTGTACCTTTTCTGGAAAGTCAGTCTTCCATTGATACATGAATTTATTTCTGGGCTCTGTTTTTTCCCATTGATCTGTATATGATTGTGCCTTTGCCAATATCACATTGGTTGATTACTTTATTGCTTGCTTGCTTGCTTGCTTGCTTGCTTGCTTTATTTATTTATTTATTTATTTATTTATTTATTATTGTTTACTGTGGCTTTAGAGTAATTTTCAAAATCAGGTAGCTCTGTGTTTTCAGAATTATTTTGGATAGTCTAGGTTCTGGAAATATCCCAATAAATTTTAGAATAAGCTTGTTAATTATTAACAACAACAACAACAACAAAAAGGCCTGCCAAGCTTTGACAGAAATTGTGTTGAATTTCTAAATTACTTTGGAAAATATTGCCATCCTGACAATATTAGACTTCCAGCTCACTAACATGAAACGTCTCTATTTATTTAAATATTTAATTTCTTTCAGCAGTGTGTTATAGTTTTCAGTATATAAATCTTAAACTTTCATTTTTAAGTTGTTTTAAAAATATTTAATATTTTATACAATTTTAAATGGAATTTTTTTCTTAATTTAATTTTTGTATTTTTCCTTGCTAGTGTATAGAAATGCAAGTGATTTCTATGCATTGACTTTGTATCCCAAGACCTTCCTAAACAATGATTAGTTCTAGTAAATTTTTTTTTATGTATTCTTTCAGGTTCTCCTCATTTAAAATCATTTGCTCTTTAAGGACAGTTGTACTTCATTATTTCCAATATAGATGCATTTAACTAACTAATTAATTAACTGGTTGATATTTTCTTTTTCTTTTTCTTTTTCCTTTTCTATTTTATTTTTTATATTTGTTATTTTTTAAAATTTTCCTTCTTGAACTTACTAAGAAAGCTAATATAACTGTGAATAGAAATAGTGAACATGACATCCTTAGTGAACATGACATCCTTGCCTTGCTACTGATCTTAGGGGACAACTATCAGTCTTATACCATTTAGTATGATGGATGTAGTTTTTTCATAAATTCCCCTTGTCAATTTGATGAAGTTTCCTTCCATTTCTAGTTTTATAAGACTTGCTTTGTTTTAATCATGAGTAAGTCTTAAGTTGTGCCGAATTATTTTCCTATATCTACTGACATGATATGTGCTTTTTGTCTTTTTTTTAAATTTTTTAATGTTTGTTTATTTTTTAATATTTTTTTTAACATTTATTTATTTTTGAGAGACAGAGAGAGACAGAGTACAATCAGGGGAAGGGCAGAGGGAGAGAGAGAGAGAGAGAGAGAGAGAGAGACAGAATTTGAAGCACGCTCCAGCCTCTGAACTGTCAGTACATAGCCTGATTGGGGCTCAAAACCACGAACTGTGAGACCATTACCTGAGCTGAACTTGAACGCTTAACTGACTGAGCCACCAAGGTGTCCCAGGTCTTTACTGATTTTAATATGATTGATATATTAAGTTAGTTTTGGGATGTCAGACTAACCTTATATTTCTCAGAAAAACTTCACTCAGTCATGGTGTATAATTCTTTTTATATTTTGCTGGTTCACTTTATAAACATTTTGTTAGGGATATTAATAAAGGATAGTGGTCTATGATTTTCTTTTCTAGTGATGTGTTTGGCTTTGTTATGAGGGTAATACTAGCCATCGTGGTAAGTGATGAATTGGTGTTATTCCCTCTGTAAATATTTGATAGAATTTATCATTGAGGCTACTGGGCCCTAGGCTTTTGTGAGAAGATTTTTAATTCCTAATTCAATTTCTATATTTCCCATGGTTGTATTCAGATTTTCTATGGCCTCTTAACCCAGTTTTGGTAATTTATGTCTTTTTAGAAATTTTTATATTTTTTTCTAAGTAATTTAATGTGTTACCACAAAGTTGTCACAGTATTTCGTTGTTACTTCCTTTAGTGTCTGTGAGTCGGTAAAGAAACACTTTCAGAGTTCAAATAATTTTCAGGTCTTCTTTGGCTTTCACTGTTTTTAATACCTTTTCACATCTCTTATGTCATGCTTATTCAGCCTGGGGATTGGCAAGGAGTTTGTCTAGTTTGAATCCTCCCTAGTGTCCACTGTACCTGGAGGCATCTTTGTGCATCGATTGGGTCAACCTCAGGCCAGAAGAGTAGCAGTAGGTAAATTATGGTCCATGGGCCAAACCCATGACCTGTGCACTAAAACTGTATATTTTTTATTATTTATTTTTTTAAGATTATTTTTTTAATGTTTATTTTTTAGAGAGATAGAGAGACAGAACACAAGCAGGGGAAGGATAGAGAGAGAGGGAGAGACAGAATCTGAAGTAGGCTCCAGGCTCCGAGCTGTCAGCACAGAGCCCAACGCGGAGCTTAAACTCACAAACCGTGACATCCTGACCTGAGCCGAAGTCGGACCCTTAACCAACCAAGCCACTCAGGTGCCCCAAAAAACTGTGTGTATTTTTAAAGTAATGCGAAGAAGAAGAAAAAAGAAGAAGGAAAAGAGGAGTAATAGCAAGAAGGGTGGAAGTCCAGAAGGGGGAGGAAAGAGGAGAAGGAGAAGGGAAAACAGATACTGTAGGTGGCCGGCAGAACACAAAATATCTCTCTGGCTCTTTCAGAAACAGATCTCCTGTCCTCCAGGTAGAGCTGTTGATCCTCCCATGTCTGTCAACAACATGGCTGGATGTGGGTGTCACCCACTGCTTCAAATTTTGAGAATCCCCTTCAGCCATCACAGAAAATCTGCCAGCCCTCACAGCCTGTGCCACCCTGGGCGAAGTGGGAGCAGTCCAGGCCAGAATGACTAGGTTCCCACTGCTCTTACCCATCTTACTCATTCAGCAGTTTTTTTTTTTTTTTGGTTTTTTAATGTTTTTATTTATTTTTGAGAAAGAGAGAGGGAGAGGGAGAGCATGAGCACAACCTGATTACTTCTACATGCTTCTCTTCAATTTCTAATTTTGCACTCTTCTTTACTTAAGAATTTCTTTAAAAAATCGCACAGGGAAAATGACTCCCCCCACCCCCAATCAAATTTTTGTATCAATGAGAGGGGGAGGGGCAGAGAGAGAGAACGAGACAGAGGATCTGAAGCAGGCTCTGTCTGCGCTGACAGCAAAGAGCCTGACGTGGGGCTTGCACCCGCCAACCGTGAGATCGTGTGGGCTGCAGCCCACCAGCTGTGAGATCATGACCCTGGCCAAAACCAGGTGCTCAACCTACTCAATCACCCAGATGCCCCTTCTTCAGCAGTTCTTTTAAGCCTCAGTGCCTCTTAAAATTTGCAAACCTTTAGTCAGTTTCTAGACGACAGAAATGGATGTTTTTGTCAATTTTGCTTAACTTTCAGGCCGCTTTTTTGGAGAGGATTTTCTGACCTCACTTAGCTGTGGTTAGAAGGCCCACCTTCCTTGTAATTCATTGTAAAGAAAACTAAATGCAATACTAAAAAGAAAAAAAAGAATCAAATACTAATTTATCACTACACTATGTTCTTTGCTAAATATTTGTTAGCCAGAACAATTTGGTATATAGAAACTTGGGGATTTAAGAGCCACCAAAGCGAGTATGTTGTAACTTTATTTATTTTCAGGATTTAAAAAAGTCATAAGATGGCAAAACTGCCCAGTGGCTGAGTCGAGCAGCGTACATTATTACAAGCCCAGACGGGCCATTCAACTGATAAATTGAAACTGGAGACTAAGTAATTGGTGGCAAATTTTCCAAAAGATCGTGTTTCTTCTAAATGTGAAATATTTAGCCAAAGCATCTTTTCTGGTAGGGAATAAATAAGTCAGCCACTGATACTGAATCCTTCTTTAGTACCATGGTTACAAAGATGGATAAACCCTTGATATGGTACGTTTATCTATCCTGTTGCCATAACTAAATTTCCTCAAAGGTAACTTTCCTTCCACTCTCCTCTGGACATCTCATATAAGAGCCAGGAAGTCCACAAAGAAAGGACCCTATGAGTTTTGAAAGCAGACAGAGTGTGGGCCTGATCCCTGGAGTTATGACACTCTGTATTTGCACAACATACTGTGGAAACTAGTTTTAAATCACATTGCTTTGTTTGTGATTCTACTGCAGTTACCTGCCCCCAAATTTCTTTTAGAAAAAAAAAAATGAAATTATCTGTTTAAAAAATCCTCTTCTATTTTTACAAAATAATCTTTTTCTTTGCCCATCTCCATCCTCTATTCCTTGCCCCTAACCGACCCATCCCCTTATAATCTAGATGGTTGATGATCTCCTATAAAGAAATAGTCGGAACCAGCCTACAGGGTTGATGTACATTGTGAAATAAACATAAGTATATCTTATTTCATTGGCTCAGGTTTGGTTGAGTAAATGTGAGTAGAGAGAGTCTGCCTGAGGCAGATCAGGGCTCTGGAGAATGAACACCCAAATGAATGACCAAGAAATGAAGACACCAATTTTCCGGGGGAGAATTGCCAGCTGTCATTTAAACTCATGTTTGCGCAGCAAAGTAGTGAAGAAATTTGAAAGACAAGATAGTCTCAGCTATAATTTCGCTTCATTATTTTCTCCTACCAATTTATGCTCAACTGCGTGTTGTTGTTGAAGTTCAAATACTTTAAAAAGCAGAATTTACTTTCAGTTGATTTTTTTTCTTTCAATCCACCTTCGCTGATTCTCTTTTATCAGTAAAAGTCTTAGCTATTTGATATGTTCTGCATTAAAGGCACAGCCTGATTACTTCTACATGCTTCTCCTCAACTTCTGATTTTGCACTCTTCTTTACTTAAGAATTTCTTTGAAAAATAGCACAGGGAAAATGACTGCCCCCCCCCACACCCCGACCCAATCAAATTTGTGTTTCAATTAAGACATTTGACACACAGTTTTAACAAATTTCCCAATTATGAACACAAGCACTTTGTTAGAACAACTTCTTTCCGTTTCCTCTCCAACCCTTTAGAAATTCTTCCCTGGGATTATTTTCAGTAGAAAAATGAGCAAACAATCCAACCATTATCGATACAGCATTTTTTTTTTGGTAACAAGCAAACCTAGAAATTTTAAGATAAATAACTGACATCCCACCTAAAACAATAAATTATTCAAAGAAAACTTTTATATAGAATAAAAGAAAGCAATAATATTTTTGATGGGGTATGAAAGAAGTTATTTATTTGCAAAAGTGACTTTTTAATATAGCTATCACTAAGTTTCCACTTGTTCCAGCTCACAAAAAATAATCCTTGCTTCCTGCTAAAATAAATATCACATTGTTTTTGCTGATCTACTAATATAAAATCAGTAAAAAAGCTTTATGAAGTAAAACTTGAGTAAAATTGTACAACACATTTTTATGAGATTTTACAAAGTAAAGCACAAAGAAATTAGAAACCTAGATTTTGTAGATTTTTGATCTATTATGAGTTTGCAACAAAAATTGTGTGTATGTATGTAGTATATGTATGTATATAGAGTGTATGTATAGAAGACTGATAAGATATGTCTTATCAGTCTTAAAATTCAATATGATCACCATTGTATATACATGGTTTGGTATTTTGAATGACTTGTTAAAAACAATTTTATAATTGAGGAAAACTAATATTGGATCATCAAATGTTTGAGTAAAATATGAAAATCTCAGAAAAACAAAATTTTCAGACAAGATGTTCTCTTTTAAGGGCAGTTAAGAAGAATTAAATGTAGAAAATACAGTATTTATTGAATAGCATTGTAAAAAAAGGAGGTTACTTAAGACAAAATACAAACATACACACATTTAAAAGCATTACTTCTATCCACACACTTATTTTCAAGAGGAACTTTTCATCCCTTCTTGTTTTCCAAATGAAATCTATTGTCTAGTCTCTAACTCTTGACATTTTCCCCTCATTACACCTGCAGTTGTTTGCTAGAAGACTCTTTCCAGCCAAGAGGTAAAGTGAGTGATGACATTTATGGCAGAACCCAGAGCTGCAGGCAGTGGGAGTGTTAAAACCAAAAGCAAACCCATTCTGCCACTCTCCCGCCAGTCGTGACTCCATTCTTCTGCAGCAGATGCTTCTTACTGCCAGCCCTAGTGAAAATCTTTTCAAACTCTGACTTAGCTTTCATCCTCTTGTGTGGCCATTGGCTGTCTCTATCATCTCTCATTTCCTGTGACTAATATGCCAACTGCTAACAGTCCAGTTTCCTTCATTTGGACTCAGTCTGAATCATTATAAATACTTCATTTACTTTAAAGGATTCTAAGATGTGTATATAACAGATTTTCACTGTTTTTCTTTTCTTTTCACTGTGAGCTATTAGAGTAGAAGTACTATGATATTGAGTTAGTCTTCCAAGAAAGTATGATTCAGGTTAATACACTACACAAACACGGGTCTGTTGCAATTTTTCTGCCTTTGCCAAAGAGCTAACTGTGTGTCCTTGGGTGAGATATTTAAACATTCTCCCCAAGATTCCTCAGCTAAAAAATGGGGATACTATAAAACATAAACTTAAAACATAGGACTTTTAGAGGCCCCACCAAAGTTATAAAATACAAATGAGAGTTGAATGCTAGTCATTATAACAGAAACTTTCCTTTAAGATCTAACTTAATTCATAACCCTTGGAACATATAACCTATGCTAGTGATTTCTGCCTTTTAATTTTAGAATTTCTATCCATTTTATGAAATTTCCATAGACGTCCTAACTTGAATAAATTTCCTCCCACTCTATGGAGCAGTCACTATTTAATCATTTAAAATATTCTCTGTTCATTTTATGTTCACTTAAAATATTAACATTTGTCCAAATGGGAAAGAAAGGGGGTAAGCTCGAAGAAAAGCTGGTTTTGAACAGAAATAACATTTGACATAAAGCCAAACCTCCAGGAGCAAGGAACCTAATCGTAATCTTAATCAAGTAACCCTCAATGAAGCATATGCTGCCAGGGGCTCACAGGAAGAGAGAAGTTACAGATAGACAATTCTTTTGGGGCTCTATTTGTAAAAAGAACCTGAAAACAACCTCCATTGTTTCAGAATGTTGAATTAAGTTCATAAAGCCTTTAATGGGAGAGCAAATATACATGAATCATGGCTTATCTTTTATCAGTGGGACCTTATTAGGGAGAGACAATTCACCAAGCTAGAGCAGCAGCATTGCCTTCTCGAAGGAGAAGGGACTCCTGCAGCCATCCGGACATCCTAAGAAATGGTTATTTTTCTGTTATTGTTCAGATTCTGGGTTGGGAATTGTGGGAAGGGAAAAATGGACTGTCAGCTCCAGAGCTTGTGAGGGGGTTAAGAGGCAGCTTAGTGAGGAAGGAGGCAGTGATCCTTGAGCCTCCCTGATCAAATTAAATCTGAGTTTATTTTGCCTTTAGTGAAACGCTCTTTGATAAGATATAAAAATTCAGTGGTTTTACGACAAAACTGAAGAGATTATGCCCAAATTGTGAACACCAATGGAACCTTAGGCGTCTGCTGTCGGATGCTGCAGAGCCTAAACCTGGGGCTGCAAGGCAGGTGTGGACTCCATAATGAAGTAGTGATTTAAGGTCATTGTGAGGTGAGAAGAAAACAGAACTTAAAAGGATTTTTCTCTTTTAATACTGTATTTTGCTTTCCAAGTATTGTTTTCTTTTCCTGTTTATTTGATTAGTCTATTTCCTTTGTGCTGACAAACAGAATGTTTGACAGGTACCTGAGTCCTCTGTTACTAGCATACTTCAGTGGGAAAGATTCTGCAGAAATGGTCCGCCATGTGAAAAGCACTGCCACCTACTGGTATTTATCTCAAACTGCAGCTCAGTTTAGCATAGCCGCTATGATTACATTACCCTGGGGATTACAAAACCAGACCATTCCAGAATGAATAAGAACTTTGGAGAGTTTTCAGTCATTGATTTGATACTCTAACTTTACTGCTGATGCAGAGTACAGAGAGGTTTTTCACTGGTAAGATACACATCACTTAGAAAGTAAATGTGCTCCTCTTGCCCAGAATTAGAATGTCTGCTGTTCACTTAATTAAAAAAAAAAAAAAAAAAAAAAAAACAAGTTTTTTGCTCAGGGCATTAAACTCTGTGATGTATAAGGACTTTAAAAACATTTTGATCCTACATTTAGTAATCTATAATTTTAGAAAACAAACCATATTTAGGCAGATATATTGGATAAACTCACATCTAGAGTAACCCTAAAATAGAAATATTAATTATCTCATTTAAAAGGTTCAGTTATACATTTGAATTTCTACCTTCAAAGAACTCAACTGTTTTCCTCAACATGATTTTACTTTTTCAGGGAAATCTTGCCCCAGATTTAAACACTATCAATGCCTGTATGTTTCAAATGGGGAAATTCCTCAAAATCTAAGAACATTAGACTTCTCAACCTTCAATACACAGCCTCATTAGACGATTCATTTTCCAAGACTGGTAAAACCCCAAGCCATCATCTCACTGTGTCCACTATTCTAAATTATTACATCATCAACTCTTCTCACCCCTAATAAAAACTTTGCATTGAAAGTCCTACCTTAAACTAATTATTTCAAAATCTTTATAATTATCTTATCTTTACTATCCCCGCTTCCAAGAGGTTACTAAGATTCTGTCAAGTTAGTGATATTCTTTATGACCATAATCAGTGAACTCAGCTTTGCCTAAGCAACAGATTATCATGGTGACATTTTAAAGCAGGATGTTCAATGATAGGTAGATAGATATAGATAAATAGATGATAGATAGATGTTTGGAAAAATATTTTTGAAGCAAAGAGTTATACTTTTGAATGATGACTTTGAATTTTAGTGCCCTAAATCATTGTTGTATACCTTACAGTAAATTATAATGACAGCACATACTATAAAATTGAGACATAATGCAAAGGAAACTACTTAGGTCAGCTGACAAAGTGATATTAAAATATGCACAAAATAACATAAAAGCAAATGGAGAATAGCTTAATTGTTGTCTACAATAACTAAGTTTATTTATATTTCTCAAATGAAAATTAAATAGACACTAGGCTAAGAACACTGAAAAATATGTATGGGTAATGTCCATTCACAAGATGAAGTAACAAGTCAAATTCAGAAACTCCTCTAATTTTGAAAAAAAAAAAGATATTTGAAGTTTTTGTTTTTGTTGCTATATAATAAATGGTCAGAACAGAAGAAAAATTCTTTAAATCATGAAAAACTGAATTTATTTCTTTACACTAATTAAAACACAGCAAATTGTCCTTTCAGAAAATCTGACCAGTTGATTTGAGTATCAGATGGTAGCATTTATTTAAACATATAGAAGAGACATCTGGAGAACCAGCAATCATCTGCCGTGAGGGGCAAGGTGATGGTAGATGCTACTGGATAAAATGCAGAACAAACAAACAAGAAAGCACAGACATTCAAGGCATTTTTCCCAGTCATTGCTATTTAAAGACATGAAACATGATTCCAAAATAGCAAGCAAAAATTTGAGAGTAAAAGAATAGTGTAGTAAGCAAAACTATCGTCATTTCAGAAAAGTGGAATTTATTTTTTAAGTAAAATTAAAAAGAGTCATTATGTTTACCATCGTGATTATTCCGTCTTTAAGAAAAAAAGGAAAAAAATTAAAACATTTTTTTATCGTTGTGACTCATTTTTTCTCTTAAAGGCAACATGTCAGCCATACTAATGTCTTTAACTGAAAACCTGAATATTATATGGTTCTACAAGAAGGGAGGTCATGCTTCATATATACTGAAAATTAATCCTGTGGGAAAGTTTTCAAATGTCATACTATGAGAAATAACTTAAAAAAAAAAAAACAGGCTTTGGGATTCCAAACTAGAGAAAACTTGTAATACAGAATGAGCAGTTCTTGCTGTAGAGTCTTTCATACTTTATGAATCACATGTGCGATATCATTACTAATGGCTATTTAAATCATTTGCTGGGGGAATGCTCTTACACTACGGCCTGTGGACACACTTTGATCCTTCAGTGAAAACCTTTTCTCTGTATCACAAACAAATAACTACAAAACTCTGAATGTGATGTGATTTCTTGCAGATCTCTAAGCTGAAATTTATGTTACCAGAAACTGGCATTATCTGGCCAACTTTTAAAATGTGTATTCTGCCCAAGCAAGAGAGTTCCTTGATATAGCCAGTGTCCTATTTGCAAGGCACTCATTTTCAAGCTAGCAACTTACTATTAAGTATATATTTATATTTCTCACTGTACCAGCACTTTATGTAGAAGGTTACCACAAATATAGATCACATCAGGACATTTTAAGAAAGAATTTGGGCCATTTAAAGTCCGTGGTATACCACAGAATTATGTGAATTCCTGTGGGAGCCCACCTTTCAGCAGCAACATGTATGGTTTTTGCAAATCCTGGAAATAAATGGATGACTCTGTTAGCACTTTTAGACATTCCCATCACAGAAAGAAAGAACAATTCAAATATGACTTAATTGGCAGGAGGAATCAAGGAACAAGTTAATGCTCCTTTTCACCAGAATTGTCCAGGAAAAACAAGTTCTTTTCTACCTTTGAACTTATTAATCATTAAAATAATAGATCATCATGCTTGCTCTTAAATTGAAGAGTAGGCAAACTTCAAATCATTGTTTTCCAAAATTGTTCAATGCTGAGCATAGCATCAAGAGCTTCAAAGTCTCCATTTCATCCTCAAATATTTTACAAAGTTTTGCTGCAGGCACAACAGAAGCCTTAGGCATGGTTTTCTGGCAGACACACTGATGACAGCAAGATGGTAATTTTGTGGACGGAACTTGCGACATAAGAGGAGAGAGGTTATTTAGCCCAGAGGGTAGCAGGTAGGAGCAGGACACCCCAGGAATGCAGTTTCAGAATTGACAGGGAGTGAAGTTCTCAAAAGCTGGAGTTACAGGCAAAGGAGTGAGGTGGGAGAGGGGCACATGCATTGGCTTGAATCTTGCAGTGTGTTCATCCTGGGTGCGTAGCATTATCAGGAAAAGGGAAACAGTATCTCACATCTCTTTTCCTCTTTTATTAGAAATCCCTACTCTGCAGAAGCAAATGGTGGTGCGTTCACACTGGAAAACTCAGCAGCATTTACAAGTAGCGTATTATCACTTCCTTTGGTGCTCATTATACTAACATTAATCATTATAAATTCTTTTGGTGTGACAGTATTTCCTCTTCTTTGATCCCATAAGAAAACCTCAAGCAATGGGTCATTTGCCAGACAAACCAGTGAAGAGGGTTGATTTATTTATTTTTCCCTCTTTCTGGTCATGAATGATTTGAAATGAAGACTTCCCGAGTCTAAGAAGTAGGTACGATGACAGTCTGAACCGTGTCGAACCTTAATTCCTGTCCTAATATTAGCCAAATTGAACCATCATTAGCATTTGGATTTAAGTTCTACCAGATGACAGTAGCGTATACACAACTAATTAAGAATTTCTTTCAGTAGCTGCTATATAAAAATTTTTCTTCTGTTTAATGATGTTTACAACCTTGTTTAGGTGAGCATAACATTAGGTTCTGTATTACATTTCCTATTTTCAACAGCTTTCTCCTCCTTCCACTCCATACCTTGTTCTCATAATAATAGGACACATAGTTCAAGGCATTAAAACTAGTTCATGGTGTTAGACAGTTTTAAGGAATCCTAGTTTGATAGCTAAAGAAATAACGCTGGAGTACCTAAAATGATCGTTTTACATCACGGTCCATTTATTTAAATTAGCTTCGTTTTAAACAAAGAAATGTTGAAGTTTAAGCTGCTTTATTCTTTCAAAAAAAAGGATACCTCTATTCTTTCTTTACACAGATCTTAGGAATTTCCTAATAGTTTCATCCTAGAAGACAGTTTGCACTTAGCAGTTTTATTTATTATTATTACCTGTCTTTAAGAACTGCTTGCTGCTAACTGTTACAAATGCACAATAAAGTTTTCTTGTTATTATCTAGCTGCAGTGTTGATTAAAGTACTTAACAATGTGGATGCACACGTCGTTGGCAGTGAAGAAATAAATATTGTCCACTTTGATTTGGATGTTTTGCTATTGTTCATTTTTCAAAGAGCAAATCACTAACCAGCATGCTGCTTGGGTAGTCCAGGTGTTTTATTCGTTTGTTTTTTAGTTTCAAAGGTTTGGCTGATTTTTTTAAAAAATTGAGCGATTTTACTCTGCTTCAATAAAGTACTGCAAAATCACAATGCGAATTAAGGACTGAAATATTATGCATTCGTGGAGGTTAAACAACTAGACATTTATGCCTCTACATCCCAAATATGAGTCATGGATGATTAGTTAAAATGTCTTTTATAACACCGCACTGGTTTTATAGAAGTCACTATCAATAATTGGGAATATGAATAACCCTGTATACTGTCAAAAGGGAAGCAAAAATAAATAAATAATCTTTGAGAGGTCAGGATTCATTTATTGTTTCATTTTTTTAAATTAAAATTCTTGGATACTGAATACTACTTTCAGTCTAGATCCTGGGAACAAATATAGCCCTTGCTTTCATGGATCTCATAGTCTATTGAAGTGATATATTTTAACCAACTAACAAATCATACAAAATATGTAGTTTAAGGTGCGATCCAAAAAGTGATGAGGGTTAAGTCAGACAAATAGCAAGGGAAAGATTATTCCAGGCAAAGGAGCAATTCCCCAAAGTCCTGAAAGAAAGACATTACAAAGATGAGAGTGTAGAGTAGACAAGACTGAAATATAAAAATTAATGAATGTATGTATATATTTAAAAGTTATAGGTTTATTAAAAATTGAGAAATATTACAGATTATTTCCCTATACTCCAAATCAGTCCTACTATGTATATTAACATCCTACATTAGTATGGGAATTTGATGAGCTAATGTCAAATTCTTATTAGCTAAATTTCACAGTTTATTAAGACTTCCTTAGTTTTTACCTGATGTCCATTTTGTGTTCCAGAATTCTATCCAGGATACCAAATTACATTTCTTTGTCTTGTTGCCTTAGGCTCCTCTCAGCTGTAACAGTTTCTCAGACCTTCCTTATTTTTGATGACCTGAACAATTTCAAGGTGTACTATTCAGGTATTTTATAGCATGCCTTCTACTGGAATGTTTCTGATGTTTTTCTCATGACTAGACTGGGGTTATGTTTTTTGGGAGGAGGTTCATGCAAGTAAAGTGCTAAGTTTTGATCACATCTTATTATGGGCATTAACTCTCAATGTGATTTAGTATTGTTGATTTTGACTTTGGTCACTGGACTGAGGTGGATTTGTCATTTTTTCTTTTTCCTCTGTGAAGTTACTCTTCTCCCACCCCCACTTTCCATAATCGACCGTTTGAAAGGCAGTCTTTATGTGCAGCTCACACAGAGGAGAGAATGTTATACTTCACCTCCTTAAGAGCAGAGTAGCTGCATAAATTATTTGGAGTTGTTCTGCATAGGAGATTTGTCTCTACTCCCTCATTTATTAATTTATTTAGTCCTTTGTATCAACAGGTCTTCATGAACACTTATTTTATATGTTGGGTTATAATCTAATACTACTTTACTTATTGTATTCCTCAAATTGTTCCTGCTTTGGCCATTGGGAGCTCTTTAAGTTGATTTCTTTGTCCCTTTATCATGTGCCCACAATGTGGGGTTTCATTTTGGGCACAGGAGACACTTCTTTAGCTTCTGTCACTACAAGATGCTCCAGGCTCATCCTGTATATTTCCTGCCACAGTGCTAGAATAAACCATTTCCCCCCAAATCTCTGGTTCCTTTATTGGAGAATGTGCTGGAAAGCAAGATCTGAGTGCTACATGTATTCACTGCTACTGGAGTGCTATTTCTTTTAGATCCCCTTAGCTGACAGAGCACAGAAATATATGGATGTATCCTGATGCGCTTATATAGGGATATATATGTATTTAAATCAGCTCAACATGACTTTACGCTGATGTTGCCAACTCTGATCCACTAACACATGCCTCATTCTAACGTCCTCTTGCTTATCTGTAAATTTTCACCCCAGCTGTAAGAAACCTGACTTCCCTCCCACGATCCATCTACACAGATGTTCAATTCCAGCAAGCATGTGTAACGTACAGAATTGTTAAAGTATACCCTCGTGGGGAACAACTTTATCAACCAGAGTAAAGTGCTTATGTGCTATTCCTTTTCCTTTAGTCTTACAGACTCCACTTAGTTCCAAAGATACTTAGGTCAGCACCTTCTCCCCACCCTCACACATCAGTGAGGTAATGTCATATATTTATAATATGGTTGGATTTTCTTCACATATTATACATTTATTTCTGGGATCCCTGGCCTCCTATTTTTTTTTTAATGTGCATTCATTAAGGTCCATTCTTCGTGCTATAACATTTTTTGAGTTTTAACAAATGCATTGCTATCCACCCACGATTACAGTATCCTATGGAATAGTTTCACCATCCTAAAAATCCACTGTGCTTTGCTGATTCACCTTTCTTCCTCCCCCTGGAAACCACTGATCTTGTTACTGTTTCTGTAGTTTTGCCTCTTATAAATGCCACATAATTGGAATCATGTAGGCTTTCAGACTGGCTTCCTTCACTAACAGTACCCTTTTAAATTTTCTTTGTGTTTTTTGGTGTTTTAATAAACTTGTTTCTTTTTATCACTGAATATCATTCGATTGCATGGGTCTAGCACATCTTGTTTATCCATTCACCTACAAAAAAGACACTTAGGTTTTTGGGTGTATATAAGTTTTGAACTAAAATGGGGCACAGTTACTGGATTACATGGTAAGAGTATGCTTACCTTTGTAAGATTTTGCCAAATTGTCTTCTAATGTGTCTGTGCATTTTTTCATTCATCCAAGAAATGAATGGGAGTCCCTGTTGCTCTTGCATCCTGACAAGTTTGGTAATGTGAGGCTTTTGATTTTTGTTTTTAGCCACCCTAGTAGACATCCCATTGCTATTTTAAATCACAGTTCCTTAACGACATGTTTGAGTGTCTTCTCATATGTTTAGTTGCCATTTCTGTGGGGGGAAGTATCTATTCAGATACTGCTTCTATTTAAAACCTTTTTTCTTATTGCTGAGTTTGGTTTTTGTTTTTAAGTTTACTTATTTTGAGAGAGAGAGAAGGAGCACGGGAGGGACAAAGAGAGGGGGACTGAGCTCATGAACTGCGAGATCATGACCTGAATTGAAATCAAGAGTTGGATGCTTAACCAACTGAGCCACCCAGGGCCCCTGTCTTACTGTTGAGTATTAAGAGTTCTTCGCAGATTTTAGATACAGGTCTTTGTTATGATATCTGTTTTTGCAGTTTTTTTTTTTCTTAGTCTCTGGCATGTCTTTTCATTCTCTTGACTGTCTTCAGGGAGCAGAAGTTTTAAATCTTAAAGTCCTACTTACTTTTTTTTCCTTCATTGATTATACTTTGGTGCTTCATTTAAAAGCTTCAAGGTAACATAGATATTTTAAAATAAACTTCATTTTATGGAGAAGTTTTAGGTTCACAACAATATTGAGCAGAAGACACAGAGATTTCCCATATGCTCCCTGTCCCTACATATGCATAGATTATCGTCTCCCACCAGAGCGGTACATTTGTTAACAGCTGATGAACCTATAGTGACACATCATCATCACCCAGAGTCCATAGTTTACATTATGGTTCACTCTTGGTGTTGTATATTCTATGGGTTTGGGTGCACCTATAGTGATAAATGCCCATCATTTTGGTGCTATGCAGAGTGGTTTCACTGCCCTTAAAATCCTCCAGGCTCTGCCTATTCACCCCTCACTCCCCAGCCCCTAGCAACCACTGATCTTTTTATAGTCTCCATAGTTTTGTCTTTTTAAAAATGCCATGTAGTTAAAATCCTGTAATATGTAGCCTTTTCAAATTCAATTATTTCATTTAGTAAAATGCATTTAAGAGTCCACATGTGTTTTCAGGACTTGATAGCATGTTTCTTTTTAGCACTGAATTGTATTTTATATTCTGAATGTGATGAGGTTTTTTGGGGGTGATAGTGGGGCTCGTGGGGTCCAGAGCTGACAGCCAAGAAAGAATTCCTGAAGACGTTTTTGATGCAAAAAAGTGGCTTTTTTAAAGTACGGGGACGGGACCTGTGGGCAGGAAGAGCTGCCCCTGACCATGAGGAGAGACTGGTTATATAGGACCCAGTTGGGGGAGGTAAAGTCCAGGGGAAGTTTCCAATGAGATTTTCATATGCTAAAAGACTCCCAGGATACTGGAGGCCTAGCTATCTTCAAGCTAAGGTTGTTTTTCCCTCTAACAAAGCATTAGCATTAAGGCAATAGGGAGTTCCTGGAGAAACTTTTTGCTCTGCCTGCCTCAAGTATTGTCAATGGGCTGCAGGTCATAAGGAAATTGAGTTCTATCTGCCATTTCCTTCTGCCTTTTTTCCCCCCACATCAAATGCATTGCAATTTATTTATCCATTCACCTACTAAAGGACATTCTGGTTGCTTCCAAAGATGGAAATTATGAATAAAACTGCTGTAAACATCCATGTGCAGATTTTTGTGTGGTCCCATGTTTTTCAACTCCTTTGGTTAAATGCTAAGTAGTATGATTGCTGAGTTGTATGGTAAGAGTATGCTTAGCCTCGTAAGAAACCATCAAACTGTCTTCTAAAGTGACTTTATACTTTTGTGTTCCTACTAGGAATGAATGGGAGTCCCTAATTCGCCACATTCTTGTCAGTATTTGGTGTTGTCAGTATTCTGGATTTTGACCATGCTAATAGGTATGTAGTGATATCTCATTGTTGTCTTAATTTGCATTTCCCCAAAAATATATGACGTGGAACATCTTTTTATATGCTAATTTGCTGTGTATCTTCCTTAGTGAGGTACTGTTAAGATTTTGGACCATTTTTTAATTGGATTGTTTGTTTACTTACTGTTGAATTTTTTTTTTTCAACGTTTATTTATTTTTGGGACAGAGAGAGACAGAGCATGAACGGGGGAGGGGCAGAGAGAGAGGGAGACACAGAATTGGAAACAGGCTCCGGGTTCTGAGCCATCAGCCCAGAGCCCGACGTGGGGCTCGAACTCACGGACCACGTGATCGTGACCTGCCCGAAGTCAGACGCTTAACCGACTGCGCCACCCAGGCGCCCACTTACTGTTGAATTTTAACAGCTCTTTGTATAATTTGAATAATAGTCTTTTATCAGATATGTCTTTTGCAAATATTCTTCCAGTTTTGGCTTATGTTTTTATTCTTTTGAGTGACATAGAGGTTTCTCCTGTGTTTTCTTCTAGAAGTTTTATAGCATTTTGTTTTACGTTTAGATTGAAGATCCATTTTGAGTTAACTTTGTGAAAGATTATTTTTTTGCATATGGATGACTAATTTTTCCAGTTCCATTTGTTAAAAAGATTATTCTTTCACCATTGAATGCTTTTGTTCCTTTGTCAGTAATCAGTTGACTATATTTGTGTGGGAAGACTGTTATATTTTTAAACAATATCACTGGACTATAATTTCATTTCATAAGCTTCTCTGGAGTTAAGTGTGCAATTCAATAAGTAAATAAATTTACAAATTTATAGATTTATGCAATAATCACTGTAATCCAGTTTTAGAATTTTTCTTTCACTCAGAAAAGATCTCCTTTGCCCATTTTCAGTTAATTCTCCCCCATCACCCCTAAGTCTAGGAAACCACTCATCTAACCTACTTTCTCTGTGTATAAGGTTTGCCATTTCTTGTTGGTATGAACGTTTGCATACAAGTTTTTATGTAGCTGTATATTTCATTTCTTGGTATAAATTCCTAGGAGTAGAATTGCTGGTTGATATGGTTTGGGTTATATTATTATTTTCAATTTTTTTATTATTGTCATTATAATAGGTATGAAATAGTTTCTCAGGGTGGCTTTAATTTGAATTTCCCTGATTGACTAATGACTAAAACATCTTTTCATATGTTTATTAGCCATTCCTATTCCTTCTTTAGTGAAACTCTATTCAAATTTCGCTCACTTTTGACTGAGCTATTCATCTTCTTACAGATTTGTAAGAGTCTTTTATATATACTGGAAAAAAGTCCTTTATCAGGTATATGATTTGCAAATATTTTCTTCCTGTCTGTAACTTATCTTTTCATTTCCTAATAGTGAGTTTTGAAAGCATAAAAGTTTTTAATTGTGATGAAGATCAGTTTGTCATTTTTTTTTTCTTCTATGGGTTGTGTGTTTAGTGTCACATCTAAGAACTCTGCCCAACCCAAATTCACAAAAAAATTTCTTCTTGTTTTCTTCTAGAAATTTTATAATCTTAGTTTTGTTATTTAGGTCTATTTTTCATTTTCAGTTAGTTTTTGTGTATTGTGGGAGTAGAGTATCTAAATTCCTCTTGTTGCATGAAGTTTTCCAGTTGTTCTAACACACTTTGTTGAAAAACCATCCTTTCTCCGTTGAAATACACTTGCAAAAAATTCATTGATTTTATATGTAAGAGCTTATTTCTGGATTCTTAAACCTATTTCATTGGTTTTTATTTCTATATTTATATAAGAATTACACCTTCTTGGTTACTATACCTTTATAGAAATACTGAATTCAGATATGTAAGTTCTTTGGCTTTATTCTTATTTTTCAAAATTGTGTTGCCTTTTGACCTCACCAGATTTATCTTCCTCAGAGCTCTCTGTCACTACTAATGACCCTACCATTCATGCACTTTTCAGACCAAACTATTTCTTTTTTTTTCTGTAATACTTCATGATTAATTCATCAAAAATCTTGAGAGCTCTACATGACAGATTATAAAGGCCAAGAGTGGAAAGAATGGATACTGGGAGATTAATTAAAAAGCAACTACTTCAGTAGTTCCTGAAGAAGAGGATATGGTTCTCACAGGATGGTAGGAGTAAGATGGAGAGAAGGGAGTAGATTTGAAATTTATTTTGGCAGTTAGAACCACCGTGATTTGTAATACACTGAATATGGAAAAATGGGACAGCCAGAGACTTTTACTGAGATAGGAAAACTAAATAAAGGGTGGGTTTGGGAGAAAGTTCGGGAGATGGACAATATTTAAATATTACACACTTTAAATATTAAATCTTTTGTGTGAACCCTTCAGAATCAAATTCTGTAACTCAAAGCAATGGTCATTTTCATAGACTCCCCTTTTGCAGTCTCTTAGTAGTAGATGACACAGCTCATCAGATTTTCCCCTTCTCTATTAGATTTCTTCATTTGGTTTAAACTTTTGGGTTTTTTCCTATCCCATTAGTATCTTATCCATTTCTTTTGATAGATCTTTCTCCTCTTCATCTAAATAACCTAAATAATGGACTACTCAAGTTTTGGGTTTTTTTTTCCACTTATACTTTGATTTTCTCTGTCTTTACTTATCCTCTAGCTGATAGCATCTAGTCTTATAGATTTTAATTCTACTACTAATGTGATAACTGCCCAACTGATGCCTCCAGTCTTAACTTTCACCTGACCTACAGAATTGTGCCTTCAACCCTGCTTATATGTCTGACAGGCAGCTTACATATAATATCAAAGTCTGAACTCACAATTTCCTCACCAGTTTCTCCCCATCTGAATTCACTTCCTCACTGCTTCCCCTCAGTAAGTGGCACCACCATTAATCAAGCCAAAGACATGAGAGACATCTTTTTTTCTCTTTCTGTCATGTCTAATGGCTAATCCAGTGGAATCTTATGGACATGATTTTCAAAACATCAATTATATGCCAGCGCTTATCATCATATCTACCATTACTACCCTAGTCCAAACCACTGTTATTTCTACCCTACTTTTACTTCTCCCACTCTTATTTCTTTAAAATATATTTACTGTAGAACAATCACAGTGATATGTAAAAACTTACATCAGACATACTGCTTCCTGGCCTAAGACCATTTATTGGCTCCTCCCCACTTAGAGTTAAAACCAAAATCTTTACATGGCTCACAAGGCACTGCATCATGTGGACCTTATTTCATCTCTGGTCAAGTTTTACTACATCACCACCCTTCTTCCTTTGCTCTGGCCACTTAGACCCTCTCAAGCATAGCCTGCTCCTGGTTCATAGCTGTGTAATGACCTTCAAGTGTGCCTGGCCATAGAAGATAGTTATTGATAACTAAATAGTGATGCTATTATTAAACACAACCATAACCAACATTAACTTACTTTTCACACCAGAGTATTAGAAGCCATAAATTAGGGGAAAATGAGGGAAAGAAGAGGTGAAGCTAGAGAAAGATACAGTACCAGCAATAATATTTAATAAGAAGTAGTAATATCTAATAAGTAGTAACATCTAATACAGAAATTATGTAAGGAATAAACACCATAACTAAAAAACCAAAGCCTTGATAATAATTAATGCCCCTCTACCTCATAGCAGGCACGAGTGCTCCTGTGCAGAATCATTGACAGGCACAAGGCTCTCTGAATCATTAAGAGGAAGTTGAAAGACATTGAATCACATCAAGAAAGCAAGAAGGCAGCTTAAAATGATTTAGGAGAAAAAAAACACATTTTATAAATTTATTTAATTCTAATAATTTCACTACTTAAAAAATTGACTTTGCTTATTTGGAGAATTCAGTTTAGTGAAATAATTAATTACCTAGTGATGCTGAGTGTCACCCTGCCCAGGTCTCCTTAAGGTATGTAATTGGGGAACTTTTTATCAGTTTCACATAAAGAGATTCAAACTAAATAATAATTTTGTAGTTAGCATAAAATCAATATTTTGCTTTCTAAATAGAGTATTGCTGTTATTTTACTCTATAAAGATTTTCTTCAAAAAAGTAAAATAAACCAACTTTACCTTTTGTTAAAATAGTTTATGCTCGTTGTGGAAATGTAGTGTTTTCAACACTAGTAGCAGAATTTAAGTTGCAGTCATTTTGGAAGAGAGGGAAGGCCAGCCAATCACACTACTGACTTATATTGAGATTGTTTTCTTCATATAAAGTACTATGTTTTGTTCCTAGGGACTATTGATAAACTAGAATTTTTTTTTCTTTTTACTCCTTGGCAAGATTTTTATCATTTCTATATTTCATTTCATTGTTTTAATCTCATCATTTTAGCTCTTTGCACTTCTGGAATAATGGTTTTGTTACTGGATGTGTATACAGTTCATTATGCTTCCTTGATTTCAATGATGTATAAATTTGATACTCTCTATAAGTTACTGATTTATAAAAATGTGAACTCAGTCAGGACCATGGGAAAAATCTCAGAAGAAAAAAAATAATGAACCAATAATTAACCCTGAACTTGATAATGAACTTCAACTTGATATTGAACCAAAAATCATTTTGTCTCACAAGCCACAAGAAGACCTCAGTGTCCACATTTTTCAGTCTTTATATTAAAATCTTCAAGTCTTGATAACCTGAAGCAGGTAATATTTCCAGCATTTTCTTTATGGATAAGTCCAGTTACCCCGTTTAAAAAGGAAACTGTTGCTTGATAAAGTTTCTCAGGCAACCCTTGCTAGATCATTACTATTATTATTATTATTATTATTATTTTACTTTTTTTGTCAAGCATTAATGGACATCATCTTTGATAATCTGTTCTGGAACGTCATCAAGGATATATCTATATTCTATTTACTTCTTTAACATTTATTTACAATAAATATAATTTTATATGGAATGATTTCTATAAGAAATTACATACTTAGATTTTTTTGTAACTGGAAGAAGATAGGATTAGATCATCTAATCCATCTCATTTTAAAAATGAATAAATTGAGGCATAGAGAAATACATTTATGTCAGTGTAAATCTAATTATGCATTTCATTTAGTGAGGTCCTTCACCATTTGCCAAGGACAATCCTAATTTACTCAAAGAAGTTAACTTGCAAGTTGAAGATACCCTCGGAATTTCCAGATATGACTTTCCATCATTATGAAGTTGAGCATATTTCATAACTACAGTCAAGGGAGTTTATGAATGGCCTGACTCCATCTATTCCACATAACTTACATTAATAAGAATTAGCATTAGATGAGAAAGGGATAAATTGGATACAACCATTACATTAAGTATAATATACCAAACTGTTGCCCTTCTGTCTATTACTGAAGGACAGACCAAGAAAAGACTGAGATTTCTGTGAGGTGAGCTGAAGGGCAGACTCAAAGTTACTGATGCTTCTGGGATATAAACTTGTCATAGAAAATGTAACGTTTTGTCTGAAAATAATTTGAATTTTGCAGAACCTGTTTTCTGAGGTTTCAAATCGGCATTAACTATATCATATTTTTAGCAATCAAAATTAAAACACTGTGGCAATTTCTTTCTGCCTTTCTTAAATTTATTATATTATTATTACAAAAGTATTTTTTTGAGAAAGAGAGAGCCATGTGGGGTAGGAGCAGAAAGAGAGAGAGGGAGAGAATCCCAAGCAGGCTCTCGCTGTCAGCACAGGGTCGGACACAGGGCTTGATCCCAGGAACTGTGAGATCATGACCTGAGCCGAAATCAAGAATCGGATGCTTAACCGACTGAGCCACCCAGGGGCCCCAATGTGATTCATTTTTTAAAATGAAGATAAAACACGAGTAAATAAGACAAAAAGACACAGTTCTTAAAATGTGAATTCTCTTGTGTCTCTAAGTGTACTTCTTTCTGCAAGCACCAAGCTTTGTGTTTGTCGGGCCAGGTCTACTGACAGAGCAAGGAGGACGGAGGTCTTTGTCTCATCTTGAATCAATCCGCACAGCTATTCCTGGTCCCTTGGAAACTGTGTGAGCTTCCACTTCGCTTTGCTTCTACAAAACTGGTTTGAAAAATGGGTTTAGAGCTGTGAGTGAGTGGCATTCTGGTGGTCAGAGAGGTGGCCTCTTGGAAAGAGACTAGTACAGAACTTCAAGATTAATTTTTATATTCATAACTACAATAACAACAATTATTTAGTGGCTTCCTACATGCCAGGTCTCATTTTTATTATATTTTAAAAATTTCACATTCAAGAAGTGAATGCATTCTCACTGTAAATTATTCAGTCATCACACATAAAATAAAATTCAACCCCCATTTGTATGCCGGTCCCCCACAATTAACCACTATCTTCATGTATATAGTTTACACATGTTCTACCAATATGCTTTATATATTATGTATCTGTATATATAAATTATTTATCATATTACTTTGTATTGTGGACTTTATGTGGAATTAATTTTTATGTATTGTTCTTCAATTTATTTTTAAGTTTAACAGTATGACTTTGAAAATTCTTTGGCAGTGTATATAGATATACCTTGTTCCTTTACTAAACAGTTGTACTGAACCATGAGCCATCATTTATGGCATTTAGAGGTTCCTTCACTTCTCCAGTTATAAGCAATCTCTTTTTACAAGATTAGAGTATTGTCTAGGGCAGACCCTAAGAAATAGAATTGTTGGGTCAGAGTATATACTTTTTCTTTATGGTCTTAAATACAATTTTATGGTTTTCTTTATATAAGACTCACATTTTTCTCATTAGATTTATTCCTAATTTAGTATGTGTGTTACTAGTGTGATTGGGCATTTTTACTTATATTTTCAAATTAGCTATTGCTATTGTTATTGATTTTTGTCTGTTTTTATTTTGTGTGGTGAGCTGGCTGAAGTCACTTAGTTTGTCAGTCAATTTTCTTGACTTTTGTAGGTATATCTTTTTCTTTGTTTCCAATGATTCTTTCACTTATGTATTTATTTTGTATTTTATTTGGAAGGACTTCCAATGTAGTGTCAGATAGTGGCACTGATGATAGAGGGTATTCATATCTTGTTTCTGGAATATTTATTAAGAATACATCTAATGTTTCTTGAGAAGTATGATATAGATTAAATTACTGTATCTACTGTATCTTTGTCAAGAAGTTGCCTCCTACTTTTTGTTTGCTAAATTTGTTTGCTGGTTTATTTGTTTGTATTTAGGAAAAAGAGTGGATTTTTAATCCTACTCTTATTGAGATATAATTGGCATACAGCACTGCATTATTTTAGGGTGTATAACATGATTTGATATATACGTATATCGAAAAATAGTTACCACAATGATGTTAGTTAACATCACCTCACATAGTTACCATATTTTTTCTTGCCATGAATACTTTTAAGATCTACTCTCTTAGAAAATTTCAAACATACACCAGTATTGTTAACTGTAATTACCATGTAATTTACGTTAATGTAGTGTAATGTAATGTAATGTAATGTAATGTAATGTAATGTAATGTAACATTACATTATCTTACTTATCTTATAAATGAAAGTTTGTATGTTTTGACCATCTTCACACATTTCCTTGACCCCTACCCCTTATCTCTGGCAATCACCAATGTGTTCTCTGTATCTGTTTGGTTTTTGTGGGGTTTTAGAAGATTTTTACGTATAAGTGAGATCATACATCATTTGTCTTTCTCTGTCTGACTAATTTCATTTAGCATAATGCTCTCAAGTCAATCTATGTTGCCACAAATGGCAAGGCTTCCTTCTTTTCATTGCTGAGTAATATTTCATCACACGCGTGCGCGCGCACACACACACACACACAGAACTGGGGGTACAGATACCTTTTTGAGATAGTGATTTTGTTTTCTTTAGATATATGAGAAGTGGAATATCTGGATCATATGGTAGTTATATTTTTAATATATGTTTTTGAAGAAGCTCTATACTGTTTTCCATGGTGGCTTCACCAACTTATAATCCTATCAATAGTGCAGAAAGATTGAAGAGGATGGATTTCATCAAATAATGCTCTAGAATTCATATTTCTAAGACTCATAATGACTATGCCAGGCCAGAGTGTGAAGTGAGGTTCAAAGAGATTAGGTAGAAGCGTAGAACCAGCATCATGAATACTAGAGAAAAGGTAGAAGCTCTTAGGAATCAAAGGAGACCAAATAAAGGAAACTCAATTTTTCTCTTCTTTCTGACCTCTCTGATGGTTCTGTGAAAAGTTGCAGATGCCACTGTAAGGGGACTGGCATCTTACAACCCAACTCCATGCCATTTGAGTCAAAGCCTCCATGATTATATCCTAGCCCAGAGTTACAGAACCATGTAGGTGTGAGTAGAAAAAAAAATATTCATCAGTGTGAATTGCTCTTTGCAATCAGACACATCCCGAGTCAGATATTTCTTGTCCTTGCTGTTTGCTGAAACTAAATGGATGAACTCTTGTAAATCACATCAGCCAAATTTCCTTCCAGGCCAATTTGGCAGCTGTCATATAGATATAATTGCAGGGCTCATTTTAGTAGAAATATATTATTAACTAAGATTTAAATGTTTTGTAAATATCACTGATTTTGATAACATAGTTCTTATTTAGGATTTCTATAACTAAATATTTATGCTGTTTGGCTATTGTTGTGTAGTGTCTTTCTAACCACTTTGTGTGTGTGTGTGTGGCTATCATTATCTATTCTCTTGGCAATTTTTACACTTTTTTGTGAGAATCATGTTCTTAATGTTTGCAATTTTTCAATATTTTAATGTTTCCATAAAAATGCCTCTTGTTTAGATGAAAAACATATCTTCACTTTTAGAAAGATGCAAAGCTATGTTTAATAATCAAAACCAAAACTATCCTTAAGAAAGCAGAATTTCTAATAACTAAAAGAGTTTCCTTATTCTGTTTTAGTGTTCTTTCACAATGAATTTTTACTTTAGTTTGGTAAGAACCTGTTCAGTGTCTTACCTCAACTTTCTCTGAAAAGAAGCCAATAATCCTAAGATTGATACAATGTATCAGAAGCACTTTGCAGGAAAGATGAAAAATCCCTTTTCTTTTTCCATCTTTGGTCTATCATGCCTATAAGTACTACATATTTTACAAAAGAAAGGAAATCAGGTTTTGGGTTTTTTTTTTCCCTCAAGAAGAGGGTCTTTCTAAAATTCCATTGTCTTTCACTAAACATTAAGTGCTAATGCCCTGGAGAATAGGGCAGTGGCATTTCTACAGATATGTATGAGATCTTACCCCTTACAATACCCTACCCTTCTTGTGGGCAGAAATGCAACTGGAGAGGCTGGTGTGACGCATGAGCATCCAGTCACCAGAAAATGCCATTGGGATGAGTTGGCAAAATTGTAAACCATGTCACAAAGGAGAAATTGTAGGTGGTAAATGTAGGGGAGAATATTTTATGGCAATTAAAAAGGTTCAATTTTAAAAGATAGGCATCGGGACGCCTGGGTAGCTCAGTCGATTAAGCGTCCGACTTCAGCTCAGGTCACGATCTCACGGTCCGTGAGTTCGAGCCCCGCGTCGGGCTCTGGGCTGATGATGGCCCAGAGCCTGGAGCCTGCTTCCGATTCTGTGTCTCCCTCTCTCTCTGACCCTCCCCCGTTCATGCTCTGCCTCTCTCTGTCTCAAAAATAAATAAACGTTAAAAAAAATTTTTAAAAGATAGGCATCATATCTATTAGTATTGCATTTAAACTAATATCTAATTCTAGTAAAACAGATATGCTTGTATGTCACTGATAGTAATAAAAGCTGTGCAGTCTCCTTAGGAAGTAATTTGGTAATACATATCAAGAGCAAAAATAATGCACAGCCCCTGGCCCATAAACCTTCTTATTGGTATTTATTTTAAGTAAATAATTCAAAAGTATGAAAAATCTATTATGTAAAATTACATTTAGTTCACTATCATTGATCATAATTATAAAAATAAATTCTAAAAAACCCAGAGTGATCACAAACAGGATCTGATTAAGTAAGTTATGGCACCTACATGAAATCCTCAGCATTCTTATTTGTGAGAATTTACCCAAAGAAGACATAATAAAAGAATATGTAATTTAATTGCAAAATATTTTTTGTTATTTTGGTCTAACTGCTATGTTGGAGAAACAAGGCTCATGGGATATAATCAGATATCAACCTATTGAAACCGTTCTTTGAGACCAATTCTTGTCATCTTGGATGGCAATTAGCTCGGGTCCCTTGATTCTCCCAGTCATTCTTAGATAATGAAAAGTCCTACTGACTTCACAGAAACAAAAATAATTTAAAAAATATGTTTTAGAAATTTCTAACATTTTCTTTTAGAAATTAGTTTACTCTAGTACAGTAATCACAACTCCATATTTATTCAAAAGTATTATTTCTGTTCTCCCCAGTCTCAATCCTGGGATGGAAGGTAGGGAGCATGCCAGATTTCTTCTTTCTTTTCCTCTTTTTCACGTTTAGTTTTCCTCTCTTGTCCTTCACACGCAACCTTTCACTTTTAATTGACTGATTATGAGAAGACATGGTTACCTCTTGGTCTTAGCAGGCATTTAAACTCTCTCTTAGCAGGCATTCATCTCTCAGTGAATGTTTATAAGGCTTCTTGGAAGACCCTCTTCCTTCTAAGGTCTCTTAGTCATAGTTCTCTTGATATTGGTGAAGCATTTTTAATGACTGATGGCAAATGATTTTCCTACCCGTCGAAGCATCTGACAGCCTTTTTCTTTCTGACAGTCTCTAGAGAGTATTTAAGGTAATTCTCACATATCCTTTGCCCAGCAATGCAGTAACCACTCCTTGCCAGCCAGTCTCTTGTAGTTTAGATGGTTCATGTCTGAAGTAGACTAGGCCACTGGATCCCAGGCTCCAGAGACCTCATAGCAAGCTCTTTTGTCCCTTTTCATGGCATGAGGTGAGAAGAAAACACCCTCACCCTCATCCATGGGGTGTGAGGAGATATCATAGCTTATGACAGTTCCTTTTATTTCCAAAAATCCATTTCTCGTCCCCTAAACTTCAAGCCCTTAGGACTCTTTGCTTACATGTCCTTTGTGATTTCTTGAACCTCATTGTGGAATATGATATCATATTCCACTGTGGAATATGATATCTTCCTCACTGGAGGAAGACCTCAGTGAAATTAAATCTAAATTACTCTCATTTTAAAACTCTGCACCAATTACATTGTTCATTATAATTATAAAGCAGAGGAATTCTAAATATTCAATAAAAAGGAGATGTTAAGTAAATGTTTACTTAAATTGAATACAGTGCAGCCTTAAAAAAACAGTAATTTAACACTTTGAGACATGTTTAGAATAAAACACTAACAAATGACACAAAATCGCATGCGCTCTATAGTAAAATTATGTAAAGTATGTGTGTTAAAATTGAGACTCTTATTTACAAAAGAATTGTTTAAAGTTAATAAGTTTTTAAAAAAATAATTTATTGTGAAAGACTATTAACTCAAGACATCTCAAAACCTCTATGCTTATTAGAGAAATGGTATTTGTTGGAGTTTGGATGCTGAGCATATGGGTATTTATTTTTTTAATATTTTCGGATTTTGTATGATCTTTGAAAGTGGCATTGCAATATTTGAAGGAGGACTCTAACAGAAAAGGATCACCAAGAAAATATTTCAGTGCTATAAGATTATGCTTTATCATTCTAAAGTCATTTATTCTTTAGTGGCTGGTATTATATTTTATACACTTTTATAAGTCTCCAAACTTGCACAATTATGACACAAAGAAGGGACTCAATAAATACATATTAAAAATTAATAAAGTAATTAATCAATTAGATATTTATACTGGATCTTGTCAAATTTTTATTTTTATTATCTTTTCTATGGTCTTTTTTCAGGCTGTGTAATACACAGAATATCTAATCAAGTTTTGATGTTAAAATTCTATATATATATATTATATATATGTCATGTATATAAAAATGCTATATATGTATATTCCATATATATATATATATATATATAGTCCTATGAGACATATATACATATACATATACATATACATATACATAGTCCTTAAGGTATCAGACAGATGTAGGATAATTATTAGCTAAAAATTTATGGTAATTTTGTTGTTTGTCTAACTTAGCACCTAATCTTCTCTCTACTTAGTATAGTTCTTGGCTAATGTCCAAAGAAACTACTTATCCTATTCTTACCTCATGAACCGATAGTGAATTTGCATTTGGAAATATAATTTTTCCTCTTATTTCACTAAAAAAGTGAAGTGCAAAATGAAGCACCTGTTATGAAGCTTATATGAAAAGTCAACTTGAATAGTTTAAATAAGATGTCACCTTTATGATTTTGAGTATATTAAAGTTCTTCTTCTCTACTTTGCTTCATGATCAAGTATCTGACATTTTTTTGCCATATGTTGCTTTTTAGTAACCAGCTTAGAATATGACATTAGAGGGAAAAGCATTACTTGTGGGATGCAGCTTAGAACAGTGGGGACATCAAAGGTTTTGTGTGCATTATTTTATTTGATCTTCACATCCTGATGGGTGTGCCTTTATTGTTTTCATTTTAAAGACGAGGAAACCAAGGGTTAAGGAAGTAACTTGCTCATGTTCACATGTTAAATGAAAAAGTAGTATTTTTAAAAACAAAAATGTTTTTAACGTTTGCTTATTTTTGAGAGACAGAGCGAGACAGACCATGAGTGGGGGAGGGGCGGAGAGAGAGGGAGACACAGAACCCGAAGCAGACTCCAGGCTCCAGGCTGTCAGCACAGAGATTGTGACCTGAGCTGAAGTCGGCTGCTCACCCAGGGGCCCCGAAAAAGTCAGATTTACAACCAGATCTCTCTGACTCCAAATGTCGAGGGGTCAGTAGAGCTGATTTGATTCCCCATTTAGTGTAAGATTTGCTGTAGGAATAGGCAAAGCCATTTACTCCATGCGTGTTAGATTCCTCATCCATAAAATAAAAAGTGACCTGTCTAGGTGATCCCTCAAGTTCTCTACCACTTTATTAATTTTGAGTCTCAGAATTTGGAAAATAATGTCTTTGCTTTCAGAACCTTTGAACACCAGGAGTCACGTGCAACTCATCAACTTTCCAAATGGTCCCTTACGCTATAGTATATAGTGTTAGGGAAGCACCACCATGCTTAGGAAGAAATGCTGCCTGAAGTGTTAGTGAGTTCATAGTACTTGTAGTAAGGCTCAATATCAGGGCCCAAGAGCAAGTCTCTATTTAGGAACACAGAAATATTGGCTCTTAGCTCTAAGACATGTCTTTAAAGTACATGGAGATGAATGAAGCAGATTGATCAAAGTGCTATCCTTAAAACTCCTTGTAATATGATTGTTGCTAACTGTTCTTGTGGGAACATTCAGGGCCAGGTTTCTGTCATCTATACTTTATAACATCCATGGTTTGAGAATTCTTCATTATTCTCACTTTTATATACATTACAAGCAGCTACAGTGGGAGAAATATAAGCCTACTACAGTTTGGAGGAAGACCTTTCAAGGACTTTTTTTTTTTTTTTTTTTTTTTTGATGCGAAGGCATTTCTGCATTAGGTACAGGATTAACAGTATAATTAGAGTAAATCAAAATGTTCTTGCATTGGTTTCATTTTTAGGAAATGTTAATTGCATGTTGCTTTATGCTGTGTCTGTATGATGGACTTCCTTAATTAGATTATGAGTTTTGGTTTGAAGGTCCAACCTCAGGGTAATTAAAACACTGGGTAATTAACCATATTTCCTAAAACATACACTCTGAAAATATTTTTGTAGTCATATCTCTGTGTTTTATATCTTTTAATGAACATATAATTTTTGTTTGTCTTCTTTCTTATGAAAGAACAGGGTGGAAGATTGTCATTGATGGGCCGCTATTATAATAAGATGTGGGCTTGACTTTGGCTGATCATAGTCCTGGTATATTGGCAGAGTTGCATCCATCAGAGAGAGACACTGGCGGTGGTCATTTAAAAATCCTGCCTCTGTCTGCCAGACTGAGTTTTGGCAACAAGAGCCCCTACTTGTGCCAAGAAATAAAGTGTCATTTAATTGTTGGCATATTTCTAGTACATTCCTGAGAACTTGTAGATGTTACAGAGTAATACCCTAGACTTGTAGTTAAATATCAATTTTTGTAAACTGCAACAAAGCCTTATTTGGAGAAAGAAGACAAAGTGGGAGGGAAAAAGAGGATAAACATGAAGCAAGAGACTATAAGGTAAAAACAACAACAACCACAAAACCCAAAAAACAAAAACAGAAATACTTAGTTTCTAAGAAAAAAAAACAACAAAGGAAGGGAGTAAGTAAGATGACAGCCACTTTTGAAATCAAATGAGGTGGGGAATCTTTGGCAATGCAGTCTATGAAAGAGCAGTTGATAGATGTGGATTTCGTTTGGGAGGAAAAATGATTCATCGAGATGATCAATGGATTACAGAGAATGGGGCTTTCGTATTCATTTGTCACAGCCTCCTCCTAGAGGGGATGATGGTGCATTGGGGCGTACCAGTCCCTACTTTGCGACTTACTCTTATTCAGGACAAGTTAGCTAACTTCACACAGTGAGGTGAATGGAGATAATAATAAATGCTTTATAGTAGGCAGAATTAAGTAATTTAAGATAATATATGTAAAAGCCCTCTGACCATGCTAGAAGGTCAATGCTTTCTCCTTAGAACTTGTTTCTTCTTTTAAAAGCAACACTTTCAATGTGACATTGATACTTTCTACTTCTTCCAGGCATTAGTTTCCTACTGGCTTTACTTTGACTCCACCATGATAGTGACGGCCTTTCTAGAACATCAAGCAGCCCTGGCCCCTCCACATTCTTTTATTTTGCAAGGACCATAAAATACTTCAGCTACCTTTCCCCCTTCGTGACTTCCGTGCTGCTGTCACTTGCTTTATTTTCTCTCTCTATATTTTAAAAATCCACATGACATTATTATAGTTTTATATAGTTGATGTTTATTTAAATTTTCTACATACTTACCAGTCTTGTGTTGTTTTTGATTCCTTTTTGTGACTATGGCTTTCCAATTGGGATCATTTTCCTTCTACTAGGAATACTGTCTTTAGTGGAAAGCTGTCTCAATTCTGTTTACCTGAAAATATCTTTATTTTACCTTCATTCCCATTAAAGGATTTTTGCTGGATATGGATTTCTCAGTTTTAGAAATTTGAGAATATGATTCATTATTTTCCAGCTCCTGTTGTTTCTGTGGAGAAATTCGTTTTCACTTTATGCAGCATTTATATATGATCTGTCTTTTGTCTCTGACTGTCTGTAAGATTCCCTGTATTTGATATTCTACAGTTTCAGTAAAATGTGGATTTCTTAGGTTGTTTGTAATTTCTTGTGATTCTAGTATCTATGAGTTGATGTCTTTCAACAATTCTGGAGAATTCTCAGCATTCACTCCTCACATATTGCCTTTTCTTCCCTCTATCCTCTTAAACTATAATTCTATCTTTTTCCCTTCATTCCTTTGATAATATTTATGAAAGAAGAATTTATATTCAATGGCTCCGCTTCTTTACCAAATATCACTATTTATTGCTCTAGATCTTAAATTTTCCTATCATACCAAAACTGATTTCTTCAAATTTTTTTGCTTATTCGTGTTCACTAAATCTAAAAGCTTTTCTTTGCTTCTCATTATCCTCAGTTTCTCTGTAGAATTCAGCAATATTTATCATCTTCTTTCCTCTTAAAATTTCTCCTCTTCCTAACTTTAAGAGAAAATCAATTTATCACGTTTTTATCTTTTCCATTTCCATTTGTCTTCTTCACTTGAAATCTGCAAGATATTGGTGGGTCTAAGAGTTTTTCCTCAAACTCCTTCTTTTTTCTCTTTCTCATCTCTCCCCCAGAGACCCCAGTGCATGCCTACCCCCTCCACATGGTCAAATAGCTGGATGGTAGGCACGGATTATGTGCTTATGTCCCCAGTGCTCCACTGGTTGTCAGATACTTTGAATACCACCACCACCATTATTATTGTTGTTGTTGTTATTATTATTATTATTATTATTATCATTATCATTATCTTGTTTCTTCTTTTAAAAGCAACACTTTCAAGGTTGCATTGACACATTCTACTTATTATTATCTCCAATTTCCACCTCTCTAGCAAGTTCCAATACTGTATTTTCGATTAGCTTGGGGACATTTTCATTTGATTTATTTCAAACACCTTAAACTCAACATGCTCTACAGCTAAAATCATTATCTCCCCCCACCCCACCCCCACACTCACGGAGATTCTCTCCCCAAATTTTCTTACTGATGTCCTCATATCTCTTAATAGTAGCACTTAATTTTTCTGTCTCTCAAGCATGAAATATCAGAAACACTTTACATTTTACGCTTTAGTTTATCCTAAATCATATCGTCAATTTCTAGTTTTTCTTCTTTGTATATTTCTCTGATTCGTTTCCCCCTTCTTCCTGTTACCATTGACATAACTGAATCCAAACACATCGCACCACTTGGACTTGCTTGTCCTCACTCTCATCTGTCCAGTGTGGCCGAGCCTCGTTAATGTGAAAACACCTTTCTTCCTTCCTTCCTTCCTTCCTTCCTTTCTTTTTTCTTTCTTTCTTTCTTTCTTTCTTTCTTTCTTTCTTTCTTTCTTTCAAATTTAAATCCAAGTTACTTAGTATATAGTGTAATAATGATTTCAGGAATAGAATTTGGTGATTCATCACTTACACGTAACACCCAGTGCTCATCCAAACAAGTGTCTTCCTCAATGCCCATCACCCGTTTAGCCATCCCCCCGACCCACCTCCCCTCCAGCAACCCTCTGTTCTCTGTATTTAAAAGTCTCTTATGGTTTGTATCCCTCTCTGTGAAAACACCACTTTCAAAATGTTTTTTCATATTCACAAAAGTACTATGGCTCGGAGCAATACTTGCATCAAAGGCCAGTAATTTCCAATTGGCAAGAGAAAATAACTTTATAAATTACAATAAAATGAGTTCTACAAGATTAAAGAAAAGTACAAAGTACAGCACCACTTTTTAAGCTATATGTTTTAACAGATATAAAATAACCCCATTAAATTGGTATACAGTTTTTACACTCCCACTCCCTGTTGCTCATCACAGATGGTAGCAGTTTGAAGACTAGCAGCATCCGCTGACGGCACGTTGAGTGGACCCCTCTTCAGTGCCTATGTCACTAATCTCTGCTGTGCCTATAGAGCAGAATCAATAGGCCACTTCTAAAATACGCAGATGTCCATGCCCCTGAGAACTAATGATAGAATCTCTGGGAGGGTTGCCAGGGCATAGGCATTTCAAAAAAGCTGTAAAATTGATTCTGATACTCAGCCAGGGCTGAGAACTATTGGCTTATGGAGAAAAGTGCGCACTTTGAATTCTCTGTAATCTGGCTCCAGCCTATCTTTTAAATCTCATTAAAATCACTTCTTTCGTATATCCCATATTTCAGTCAATCAGGACCTTTGGCTTTCCCAATTTGATCTGCTCTTTCCCACCTCTGCTGTCAAGTTCCAGTCTGGAATGTTCTTCCCACCCCTCCACTATCAACATTCAATCCATCCTTCAAATGGCCATGTACTGAAAAATATCCCTCATTTACAAAACCATTGCTAATTAATTACAAAAATTAAATTTTCCCTCATCTAAATGTCTGTACTACTTTGTTATTTATGATATTTATCATAGTTTATTTGGATTCTAGTTGTGGAGGCATTGTAGTGTAGAGAGGAAAGAAAAAGAATTTATAGTCAGTAGAACCACTTCTGAGTCAAGACTTTACCTCTTCCTAACTGTGTGACCTGAGATAAACTCAATAAATTCTCCAAATATGCATATTGAGAATAAAATTTGTAACCTTCATCACAAGATAGGTGTTATAAGTGAACAGTGAACAAGATAATGTATGTTAAAGCAATATCAGTACAAGGTATTATTACCTACTCTACTACATTAGAAGCATGTTTGGGGGATAAGAGTAAGTAATATAAATCTTTGTATTTCTACACCCCCTGTAGGATATTTGACACAGCAAGAATTCAGTACATATTTTCAACTAAATGAATAAATGCATAAGCAGATCCCTTACATAGTAAAATTCCTAGTGTGAGTCCCAGTAGGCCATCTTGCCCAAAACTATTTCCAGTAGCTTGTTTGGTACTGATTCCTGAAATTCCAGCATTAGGGTTTTTTCTTTTGGATAAGTACTGATTATGCTAACAAAGATAATTTAAGTCATTCTAATGTATGCCTTTATACACATTTAATCTGTTTATCAGATTATTTTCTCCTCTGACAAAAGGTGTTTAGCATCTCATGAAAACACGGAGAAGTTACTGAAAAGATGGGAAAGGGGTTTTGAGGATATGAAAAATTAATCTAATCCCCTTCACTTTTTTTTCATGGAAGGAACCTGAGTTCATCAAATGACGATAGGTAATCTTGATTGATAATTTGCTATGTTATAGACTAAAATGCTTAGCACTTTACATGAATTACCTTTAATCCTTACTATTTGGTGATATTGAGTCTATTTAATCTCATTTTACTTTTGAGAAAATGCAAACTCAGAGAGTTGGTTAAGGTTATATAACATAACCATTCAGTTATTCAACTAGTAAGTAATGGAGGAATGATTTGAGCCCAGATTTGACACTAGAACCCAAGCTTGGTCATTACAACCCTTCAGTAATTCCCCAATAACTATTTGGGGCTAAGGATAGGTGTAAAAGTGTACAAGACCCATATCCCCTGACTTCAAAGATTTGACATTCCTGTGGAAGAAAAGTCAAATAACAATTACTGTAGGAAATCACACAGAGGCTGATGGTAACATGCAGGGATACCTGACTGTGCAAGCCAGCTGGGAAAGATGAATGAGGGTATGTTTCCTGAAGGAGGCCACATAAAAAAACCACCAAGGAGTCTCTTCAGAATGAGCGGTTGATGGGCAGAAAATTGAAGTAACATCTAGAAGGGTGAACTATTCCATACAGAGAGTGATTGCTCCAAGCGCTTGGAAGTAAAAGACATTATCAACCATTTAGGGAAACCTATTTAGGGATTATGCCTGGAGGATATAGTTAGAGACTGGAGTAGTGGAAGACAAAATAGGAGACATGAGTAAGGACCAAAGAATGTTCGAAACCAAAAGTTATTGTATGGATTATTCATCCCGTGGTTTAGGGAAAAAAAGAAGAAAGGTGCTGGTATTATTTGATTGTAAATGAGTATTTTTGGACATAGACAATATGTATTTAGTTTGCATTTGAAAGATAGTGTGATACAGAATTTAACTCATTCTTCTTTTATATGCCTTAATTTCTTCGGTTACTTTCAACAAGTTCCATATAGTAAGACACATGCTAGTTTTCACCAACAATAAATACTTGAAGCCAAGAATAGTTCCATGATTTGACTTCCTGACATAACCATGAAACTTGCTCTATAGGTCTAATTTCTAGACCAAAGGTATTGCACTGCATATTAAAATCAAGAGGATTCTAGGAATATGATAACTTAAATGCATTCTGATTATAATTATTTCCTAACGCCAACCAACTGATTGAAAACCTCTCCTGGGCCCAGCAGCCATGCGTTCTGCAGGTATACAGTGTCTGGTATCTTCCCCCAAACAAATCCATGCATCTATAAATGCACAGAAAAAAAAAAAAAAAGATCTCAGGAACAAAAAGAGAAGGAAGGAAAGGAAGGAAGGAACGAAGGAAGGAAGGAAGGAAGGAAAGAAGGAAGGAAGGAATTATGAGGTACCCTGGAAGACTGGAGGCCATCTCAAATTGGTGTGGGTTAGCAAAGTGGGTATTAGAATCCCGTGATGGAAGATGGCTGGAAGTTTCATCAAGAGAACAGAAGAATGGGTTGTAAGAGAAAAACTTCCTTTTATTTTCTCATATAGTGGCAGAAATTAGCAACAGCCCAGATTCTTATATATGTATCCTGAAGTTCCATCAAGGCAGATCAGAAGTTCTACTGGGGTGGAGAAGTTTTTAAAAAAATTATAGACTTTACAGTGTCCCTGAGCCATTCACTCGTCTCCCCTCCTGCTTACTGCCCTCAGGCCTGGCAGACTAGATCTATGGAGACTACCCTCTCCTGGTGGAGCTTCATCTGAAGGTTTAAAGCATAAACCTGATCTGAAGGACTGTCTGGTTAACAGTCACTCATGTTAGTGATTCGGTGGTACCTGGGCTTTCTGATCTCGCTCTTATTTAACACTAGCACAGAATATGGCCTGGCCTTAGTTTTCTACACATTACATGCATTTATAAACACAAATAAAAGAAATACAAAGAAATAGACACCATATACTCCACAAATGAGAATTATTAGAGCAGGTAAACCAAGAATTTTTTTTAAATGATTGTATAGTTAAGACAATAGACTATTAACAATATGGAAAAAGAACAATAAACCATTAAATAGAATGTAGGGGGAATATTAGGAAAGAAAATATAATAGTGGCTATAAAGAACACAATACATGGGATTGATGAGTATAGCGGGATAAATAATTTGACGAGTATAGCGGGAAAGCAAATAAGTGAGCCTAAAGATCAGATTAGAAACTCTCTGAAGGAAAACAACAGGTAAGAATTAAAAAAATAAAAGCTAAAAGATATAGAGAATAAATGGAATTTTGAATAAGTCCCAGAAGGAGAGAAAAATGCAAAAATAATACATGTGAAGAATTAATAGATATTTTTCAAAATTAAAGAAAGTTGGAAGACTTTAAATTGATAGGGCTGATAAGGGGCCAAATGGAGAATAAAGAGCCACATCTAGATATTATAATGAGAATGAAGAATTCAAAAGCAAAGGAGAACGAAGCATGGAGCATGACTCTTGATCTCAGGGTCGTGAGTTCAAGCCCCACATTGGGCATAGGAATTACTTTAAAAAATAAAATCTTAAAAAAAAGATTATCTGCAAAGAAACAAAAATCAAATAGCCATAGACTTCTCGATAGCAAACTGAAAATAATAAGACAAAATAATATTATTTTTAAAGTATTCAAGATAAAGAACCATGAACCTTAAAACATCATCACTAGAGAGGTTGATGTGTAAAGATTAAAGCTTAAAAAATATTTTCACACATAAAGGTCCTCAGAACTTTTACCATAAAATGGCCCTCATTTAAAATACCTTTTGAAGAACAAAACTATAGATGCTAAAAAGAGAAATGGAAAGTAGGTATTAACCAAATATCTTGGTTAAGCTTATTTTTATGTTAGGTAAATAAGAGTAAGGATGGAAAAAAAGGAAAAGTGTATTGACAACAATCTAAAACTAAAATTCTAATAATACAATACAATAATTGTATTATTGTATTCTAATATTCTAATATTGTATTCTAATAATATTCTAATAATTCTAATAATACAATACAATAATTTAATAACACAATAGGAAGAGACAAGACAAAAAATATTAGAAATCATCCAGTTTTTATTGTGTTAGGAGGAAAATATCAACATTCACAAATTGATAGTATAAGTCCTAAGGTAAAGACAACAGTGAAAATAATAAAAATAGAATATGTAATAAACCAGAAGGAGAAAATTTTATTCGATTGAAAGGAGGAATTATGGGAGGAAGGTATAAAAAGTGAAGAATGAATGAAAAATACAAAATGGCAGAAAGAAGTCTTAATTTAACAATAATTACAATTTACATTTAAATTGGAAATGTGGATTAAGATAGCAGAAATAAGATCTAATTTCAAAATAATATACCCCTTAAAACACAGAGTAAACTTACTAACTAAGAGACCAAGACTCCATAATTGGGTGAAGAATTATGTTGTATGAAAAAGACAAACAAAACAAAAATACTCAGAAAGACTGAAAATGGAAGGATGGAAAATCTACACCAGGCAAATAGAAATCAAAGAAAGCTTGGCATTTTCATAGACAGTTCACACAATGCTGACAGACTGGAGTCAACACTGCAATACAACTAGATCAAAAGGCAGCCACTGTAGAGACAAGGAAGAATTTAGCAACAACCAATGGAGGCGCAAGTGAGTCCAGATAAGGACCCAGGAGCATAGGCAGAGGCTGGACTGCACTTGATGAGATGCGCTTGATGAGAGAGCCACTGGACTGGAGAAGGCACCAGGTGAATTTGATGCAACAGTTCTGAGAAGTGAACTTTGAGAGCCATTTGTGGAGTAACTGTTACAAGGAATGTGGAGGCTCTGAGCTGGTTTGCTACAGAATATCTAATACCTCTTGTAACTGGGCAGTAAGAAGTTAAAAATATGTGACTATTGGGGGCACCTGGGTGGCTCAGTCAGTTAAGCGTCGGACTTCAGCTCAGGTCATGATCTCGTGGTTCGTGAGTTTGAGCCCCATGTCAGGCTCTGTGCTGACAGCTCAGAGCCAGGATCCTGCTATGGATTCTGTGTCTCCCTCTCTCTCTCTCTGCCCCTCCACTGCTCACACTCTGTCTCTTTCTGTCTCCCAAAAATGAATAAATGGTAAAAAAAAAAAAAATTAAATGTGTAACTATTGACCCTTGAACAACATTGGTTTGAATTACGGGTCCATTTATATATGGATTTTCCACCCATAAATACAGTACAGTACTGTAAATGTATTTTTTCCTCCTTATAGTTTCTTAACATTTTCTTTTCATTTTCTTACTTTATAAGCTTTGTAAGAATACACAGAATATACAATTAATCGACTTTATCGGTAAGGCTTCCAGTCAATAGTAGGTTATTAGTAGTTAAGTTTTTAGAGAGTCACAAGTTATATGCAGATTTTTGACTGTGTAGAAGTGGGGGTGGGGGGTCGGCACCGCTAACCCCTGTGTTGTTCTAGGGCAGCTATACTCCTGAATGAGAAAGAAAGAAAAAGGTGAATATGAAAAAATATAGAGTAGCAAGTAAGCAAAAGAAGAAAAGGAGAGAGGGAAGAAGGAAAGAGGGTGAAAGGAAATAAAGAAAAGATAGGTTATAATAAAAAATTAAATATGACAAGAATAAAAGGCAAAAACTCAGTTTTTTAAAACTGATACAATTATGTGCTTTGCTTTGCCTATAAAAGAGCATTATGTCTGCTTTAGATGAAAACAGATTTGTCTTGCATATAGTCTTAAATATTTGTATGTTTGCATTTTTATTATTTTGTTTGTGAGTTTTTCTGAGATTATGAGATTCTGTTATAAGTAAAACAAAACAAAAAGCAGACTTTTTTTTTTTTTTTTTTTTTTTTTTAGAGAAAGAGAAACAAAGCTGCCCACGCTTGGCTTCCTTCCCTGGGGTCAGCCGTGGGACAGAAATGCAGACTTTGACTTCACATAACCTTTCTCCTACCTGTTCTGAAAGTTCCAAAGTAGCTGTTTTGTGTGGCTGGACATTGCTTTCACCAGAAGTGATACTGGCCTCATTTTGCAATACCATCTGTATTGGTATACAGCCCAGAGGAGAGAAAATTCATAAAATTTTTATTTTCTGGTATAGAACAGAGGAAAACAGATGTAAAGATTGACTCTATCAGTTTCCTTCCAAGAAGGGGATTTACAGGGCATAGATTATCCTTCCTCATTATAAGAAATTTCCACTGAATTTTGAAAGGTTAGTAAAGGAAGTCTACCCACACAGAGATAGAGATATCATTGCCTATCATTTTTGTTATTACTTTAGTATTAATTTTTAATACACCTTTCATTTGCTGTGTGGAAGAGATGCAAATATCTATCCCATGTTGTCTTTTTGCATCCAACATCAAGGTAAAAATAAAAGACCCTACCTTGATCTGCCTGGTTTTCGTCATTGCCTCTATTAATTGAATATTTCTCTTTTAAGAGTCCATGGATGTTTTCAAGGTAGGAACTTTGGAGTCATTATTTTTATTACTGAGAATTATTAATACTTATTTTTCTATTTAATATTGCATAAGAGAATTCTGTTGCTCTTTCAGAGTAAAAACCTGAAAGTAGATTTAATTTCTAATGGTTTTAATTTTCTCATGGGGAGATGCTTCAGAAGGCTATCTCATGCATGGAGGTAGATATTGAATGTGATATTTAATAAAGACAAATGGGCACAGGAAAGTAAGTTTGTCAGTAATGCTTTGTTGGGCTCTGCCCTTTTTAAAATGAGTTAATGACTTTTGCTTCATGACCCATTTCTAATGGTAGCTTGGTCTTTTCTAAGAGGACGCCACTGTCATAGTTCAGAGGTATTAGGCAGTCATGCCTTTGTGGCAAATTAAAAGCACATGGGTAAGACTTAAATGTTACACACCTTTAGAATAAAAGGCCACCAACTAGTTTAATAAAGAAAGTATTTGAAGACAATGATTTGTAAAGTTATGCTTGGTAAGAAAATGTCTTGATCGTCACATTCTGTTTTAAAACATATTTATAAGAACTAGACAAAGCATTTTGAAGTGCACAGCTTTTCTAATTTAATACTATCTTATTGCATATTATATGTTAATGCAGATGGTATTTTATTTATATAAAAGCAGTACTTTGTCTCTCTTCACTCTGAAAGCAACCATTTTGCTTTATCCGATTTTACTTCATTTGAGTCCTATGTGATCTAGGCTGAAAGTCAAGTCAAGTTAATAAAATCATTTATTTCATTCTAGAGTTACTTTTTGGATCTGGTAGAAAAAGCACAAATGTAAGAATCAAAATCCTGTTACCTAGTTCTATCACTGAACTGGACTCGAGTTATTTAATATTTAATCAAGGACTTTGTCTTCAGAAAAAAAATTAATTCTGTATCACTTACAAGATAACCAGTTCAATTAAGGATATTCATGTAGTGTTTTCTTTAATCTACTGCTACACTGTGGGTTGTAATGGAGAAGTATGGAATTTTGAGTAGGTGAAATAGTCAAGCTCATCACATGTAAACAAGCCATGGTAATAACTGAGCAAACACGATTGCTCCTCAAAGAGCGTCTATAGTAAGAGAATGTTTTGCATATGTGCTTGTTAGTCAGGGTTGACTATGCAGGAAGTGTTTTTGGGTGCTGGAAAATATTATTTATTTCTTATGTCTTCCATTCTTTCTTAGTGGCTGGTCATTCATAATAATCCAAGGTTGTGTTGAGTTCCTAAAAAACTGTTTCAGACATAATGCCATCTGCAGAGATACGACTGACATACATTCCAGCAATATCTGAAACACAGCCTAGACACAGGGACTGGATCCATTATGTCTTAGTCATTTCCTGTGAGTAGCTCTAATCTGCCATTTAGTATGTCATCTTAGCATGTGTCTCTTTTAGGTGGACCCACTCTTTCTTTTCCTGGCTATCCACTATGTCTGGAAGATGTCTAGTTCTATATCAAGAGGTGTATGTGTTTGGGGCAACAATGTCTGAGCAAACGACTCTACAGGGGTACATTAAATCCTCACCCCGTTACTCATTTCTATGTTCAGCCTTGTATGTAGCTAGTTTATTTTGGAGGCAACATAAAGAAGACAATAGCAGGAGGAAAGAACTGGAGATAGAGCAATTCTGAGACCATTACAAAACCCTAGGTGAGAAATTAAGTGTACTTAATTAAGACATGAGGAGGAAAGAGGAGATGAACCCAATCAGCATTTATGGGAAAGACTCCCCCAGTTTGGTGAACAACTAGATGTGAAGGGGCAATATTTGTTTATCCACAACTGTAGTTCATCCAACATGGGTATGGGAGCTCTGTCGTCGCCAGGAACCTCAACTCTTACTGCCTGAGACACATAGCATCCATGCTATAGTATGAATGAACTCCATCTCTCCCATTGCATGTGTGTTCCTGCCAGCAGGGAAGACAGAGAATACTCCATTTTAGAATAGAGGTTCTGGAAGTTGTAGACGTGACTGCTATTGACTTCAAGAGGAAAGAAACAGATACAGTCTGTATTCTGAGCAGACACATGGCCATCTGAAATTTGAGGTTTTATTAACGAAGAAGTAGAGAACAGATCTTGAAAACAACTCCCAGTTGTAAAAACTCCCAGGCTGGATTCTCTCTACCCCCCAGCCGCCCAGAAGTAGAAAAATGAAATGAAACTTGGATGTTTTCTTGGTTTTGTCAGCCCAATAGATAGCAGATAAGTTGATGTAAGCATGGTTACAGGATATAGATGCAGATACACACACATTTACACATATTATACACAGGCATGTACATGTAGAGGTGTGTGTGTTTGGGTCAACAATGTCTGAGCAAACGACTCTACAGCCTACCCCCCCCCCCCATGTTGACTGAAATCGCACTTGCATAGGCAACCAAAAAGGGAACAAAACATTTAAGTTGAATTACAAGTAGTCCACGAGAAAGATAAATTCTCAAACCAAATGATGTTTAAATTCTCTTTAAGATTTCACGTTATTTCCTTTAAGTTAGAGTAGAAATGGAGGGATTTGGGAGACAGAGAGCAGAGCTGTGGATCATTCTATACACATGAAGAGCTCATAAAACATATGATTAGGAGTCGTATTATCCCAATCATAAATTATTACTGAAGATATGGTTCTTGATATAGCTTAAAAATTGTTTACTATATGGCTTTTATCATTTCCCTGTTTCTATACTGTTCTATCATGTGAAAATGCAGTGATTTAATTTTCAGATCCATAATTAGTATACCAAAGACTCTGCAAATAAAACAATAATATGTTAATTTTCTCTTTGCAAAAATCAATTTCCTGCATATCAAAACACTGGAATAAACCAGGACCTTTTCTCTATTGTTGTATCCTGTTGTATATCCTAACTGTTATGGTTTTAGAATTTTATGACTTAGTTTTTTTGGTATTTGTTTTGTTTTGTTTTGTTTCCAAACACAGTTATTGCTTTGGGCCATTTCTTGTATGAAGAATCAGAAAGTGTGAAAAAGAAAACAGAATGGATCTCTAACATTAGAACCCAGCACATTTGGGGAAGTAGCTAAGACACATAAGCCTTAGATGTTTCAAGGTAGTTGTGTTTGGGAAAAATGGGCAAACTTTAAATCTTAGGTGGCAGAGATAATAACCAGACAGATCTCTTACAACAGTTTTTTCCAGAGAGATAAGAATGTTAATGAGGTCAGAGAGCAGCTCAGTGATGGCATAATAAGTCTTGCACATACTTCCTTGAAAGAAAGATGAAAAGAAGTTTAAGGAAGGAAATAAGATTTTAACGCTTGGGATTGAAAGGCCTTCACCATTACTCACATTAGGGTTACTCATTTTAGACTACATAGGACAGAGAGCATTTGATTCTGTAGCTTATTTTCCATCCGTACTGATATTAAATTACTGCATTTCAAACTTCAGAAATTGCAAATAAATATATGCTCTGGGTCACTTTGGTACAAAAGGTCCCAGAAAATTTATGACACGGTTTGGGGAGAAAAGGAGAAGACATGCTTCAGCTCAGAGCACCGAGGTTCTAACAGCTCTGTGGTAGAATCACTTTGTCAGCATAGACATGCTCCTTCATTGCCATCAAAAATGGTCTTAGGTTTTTACACGTGTTGTTTTTAAATCATTGTAAGAACAGAAAGTTACAGTATTTGGAATTCACTAAGTAGTCAGTGAGACTGTGCCAGTATTTTACATTTGTCATTTCCAAAGGCTGTTTGGGGAGTCCTTTCAGGATATGACCAATTTTTTTTTTAATTTTTTTAATGTTTGTTTATTTCTGAGACAGAGAGAGACAGAGCATGAGTGGGGGAGGGGCAGAGAGAGAGAGGGAGACACAGAATCTGAAGCATGCTCCAGGCTTTGAGCTGTCAGCACAGAGCCTGACGCGGGGCTCGACCTCACAAACCGTGAGATCATTACCTGAGCCGAAGTTGGTCGCTCATCTGACTGAGCCACCCAGGCGCCCCAGGATATGCCCAATTTTTATCTGATAATTTTGGTCAGTAGTAATGTATGCTTCACGTATCTAGCTCTCTTACCTGTTTTCCAGAAAAAGTTTTGTATTCAGGTTTGTATGAGTTCATGTATATGAAAGAATTTTATAAACTAGGTGCTACCTGAAAATGAGTTACTGTGATTTTAGAGTAGATACTATAGGAAGCCAGCCTTGTCGAGTAACAGGGGAGAAGCTAGACCCCTCCCTGTCCTCCTTTATACAGGTAAAAGTGTAGCACTAGACATTCAGACAATCTGGACTTCCCTTTCTTCAAATTAAAAAGTGGTTTAATTAGTGATCTTTAAGATTCTTTTCATCTTAAATATTTAGATGTTAGAATAGGTAAATCCAGTGGAAGTTCAAGTAGCACTGAGGTGGAATGCTTAAAAAATATTTAGCCAGTTCAACCATAAAAAGAAATTAAGTACTGACACATGCTACAACATGGAGCACCTCAAATACATTATGCTAAGTGAAAGAGGGCAGAGACAAAACACTACAAGATTGTACAATTCCATTATGTGAAATGTTCAGAATAGACAAATCCATAGAGACAGAAAGTGGATGAGGGGTTGCCCAGGGCTGGGGGCACTACAGAGTCGTGGCTAAAGGATGTAGGGTTTCTCTTTGGGGTAATGAAACTATTCTAAAATTGATTGTGGTGATGGATGAACCACTTTGTGTATCCATTAAAGGCCAGCCATGGAATTGTGCATTCAAATGGCTGAATTGGACAGCATGTTAATTATATCTCAATAAAACGTTTAAAAAATGAGATAGCTTTAGTGGTGCCAAGGATAACGTTGGAAGTATCTCAATGATTCTCTTAAAAAAATTTTTTTTAATGTTTATTTATTTTTGAGAGAGACAGAGACAGAGTGTGGTGGGGGGGGGGAGCAGAGAGAGAGGGAGACACAAAATCTGAAACAGGCTCCAGGCTCTGAGCTGTCAGCACAGAGCCCGACGCAGGGCTCAAACTCACGGACCTTGAGATCATGACCTGAGCTGAAGTCAGACGCACAACCAACTAAAACACCCAAGAGCCCCTCAATGGTTCTCTTTTACTGTGATGCCAGTCTCTGGTTAAAAATTACTTGATTGTCCTCACCAATGAAAATGATCATTAGTGTGGGAAATACAAGATAGGGATAAATTAATCTCAGGGGCTTTCTTACTGACTCCTATCAACCTTTTGCAGTGCCTTTACATGCTATAAGCATTATTGTTTTCACTCTCTCTCATTTGACAACGGAGTCTTTATTTCCAGGGCCTCTTACTTTTCAACACATACTTCTGTCTGTAGCCAGTCCCACCTATCACAACCATGGAACTGGATTTTATCTGAGAAATAAACGCTGATCTGCAGAAAGGGTGATTCACAGCTAAGTAATAGTAACACGTATATTTGGCACAGCATATGCATCTTTGAATTTTGCTCTTACAGTTCTGTGATTAGAAGAGATCTTCTTGTCCCCAATTTACAGAAGGAACCAAGGACCAGAGAAGTTAAATGTTTTGTGTAAAGTCTAACAGGTATTAAGTTGCAAATCCTGGATCAGAATTTAATCTTATCCGATATCAAAAGCCAAGTTCTTTCTTTCACATTGTGCTGACTCTTTTACCAAAATGAAAAACAGCTCCCCTTCTGGAATGCTCTGGACTTTTAAAATAGAGTTGTTAATATAAAACCTCCTAGCAATAGAAATAATCCAGAAAGCTTGGAGAGAAACTGAAACTTGAAAAATCTACCTAACAAAGATCCAGGGAAAATCTACCTAAGTGAAGGATTTTTAGATTTACAAAAAGATTCAATACAGTATCTTTACAAAAAGAGTTCTCATATGCATTTACAATACAATTCAATTTACAGAAATCAGAGGCAGTTTTTATGTTGAAATATTAATCAAAGAACCTAATTTTAATTCCTGGTTCTTCCACTAACTACCTGAGTACCTTGTGAAGCCCACAGGAGCTTCAGTTTCCTCAATAATAAAACATGTTGTCTTTTATTCACTCATTCATCCACTTATTCATTCATTTATTCATTCATTCATCAAATACATGCCCAGGTTTTCTACTAAGTGATATGAATTCCATAGTGAGGAAACCCACAGATCAAAACCCTTCTCTAAGGGTCAGCTTCTCATTTGCCATCAGCTCTGTTTCCAATATTCTCAAACTCTGCTGTTTGTGGTAGGGCTCAGTGTTTCCTTAGGCTCTCTTGCTCTCTGACTTCTGGGTAAGTTCAACGTATAGGAGGTACAGAGTAAGAGGTATGGAAAAAACAAAGTATTTCTCTCACAGTTTTTTTCTTTCTTTCTTTCTTTCTTTCTTTCTTTCTTTCTTTCTTTCTTTCTTTCTTTCAAGAGAGAAAGCACGAGCAGGGGAAGGACAGAGAGAGAGGGAGAGGGAGAGAGAATCCCAAGCAGGCTCCATGCTGTCAGTGCAGAGCCGGATGAGGGGCTCCATCTCATGATTATGAGATCAGGACCTGAGCTGAAATCAAGAGCTGAACGGTCAACAGAATGAACCACCCAGGCACCCCAACAGTTACCCTTTTTTTAATGAGCCCTGCTCCTGCCTGGAAGCACCACCATGATTCCGCTTCTAGAAACACTGTTCCTTCCATTATCTCTACAGCAGAAGTGATAACAGCTTCCCACCGTTGTGAATATCTCAGTGCCTCATGATCCCATTTTTTTTTTTTGAAGAAAACGTATAGCCTGTAGTTCCAAGAAACTCTACAAACACCAAGCAAGATAAACACTAAGAAAAACATATCATTGTGTACTATAACCAAACCACTGAAAGCCACTTAGAAATTCTTGAAACAGTGAGATCAAAAAAGAACAAAAAGGAGCAGTCTTGCTGACTTTTGGTTAGAAACAATGAAAGTAAGACAACAAGACATCTTCAAAGTACTGAAAAACAGCAGGAGCAAAAGTCCCTCTCAACCTAGAATTCTATATCTAGCAAAAATATTCTTCAAAACTGAAAGTGAAATAAAGACATTTTCAGGAAAGAACTGAGAGAATCATCCACCAGCTGACCAGCTGTGTAAGAAATGTTAAAGGAAGTTCTTCAGGCTGAGGGAAAATTATACTAGATGAAAAATTAAATCTGTACAAATGCATGAAGAATGACCAGAAATGGTATATGTGTAGGCAAATATAAAATACTCTTTTGTTTGTAAAAGGTCTTTATAAAATGAATTTAAAAATAATAATAATAACAACATATTTAGGCTTTCTAAAACACACAGAAAGTAAAGTGAAAGGTATGAAAACATAGCCAAGTGATGAGGACAGGGAGAAGAAAAATCTTCTTTTTCTTAAAAGAAAAAAAAGGGTTATAGCTAACAAGCAACAAAAATTTAAAAACCTTTATGATTCTATAAGTATGATCTCAGCAACAAATCTATTCTGTTTTTTAAAAGACACCCACCAGGGGCGCCTGGGTGGCGCAGTCGGTTAAGCGTCCGACTTCAGCCAGGTCACGATCTCGCGGTCCGTGAGTTCGAGCCCCGCGTCAGGCTCTGGGCTGATGGCTCAGAGCCTGGAGCCTGTTTCCGATTCTGTGTCTCCCTCTCTCTCTGCCCCTCCCCCGTTCATGCTCTGTCTCTCTCTGTCCCAAAAATAAATAAACGTTGAAAAAAAAAATTTAATAAAAAAAAAAAAAAAGACACCCACTTAAGTTTCATTCAATATTTGCTTAAGTCTTGATTCTGCTATAACTCAAATGTAAAATTGTAAAGAGTATACATGTTTCTAATTTCCATTTGGGAAGAAAAACTAAAAGAAATACATAGGTAAATTGGGAACAACTTCAGTCAGTAAACTGCAGGTAATTTACTCCCACCTCCTCAAGAATTCTGGTCACTTGACCATTTCAATTCTATTCATGGAGACACTTCTTCAATGACATTAAAACCTTGGGATTCCCAGACATATTGTGTGATACTATGCTGTCAACACTAGATCCATTAGCTTTTTGAAGGTCTTTGATGTTTCCATGACTGTATAGGTATAATATTTAGGTGTTCTTGGTTGGATAGGTTTTATTTTATTCAAATAGAGTTTTGATTAATTTCAAGTTTCAGTATTAAGCATACTGTGCACAATATAATTTTTACTATCTGGCACATCCTCACAGGTTTGGAAAGCTTCTATGTCTTTGAGAATTTAAGACCAGAAAAGTCAAATGGGTGTTCTCAAAGTCTTGCTGGAGAAACAAGTAAGAATACCAAAATTACAAATTGCTTGGCTAATATTAAAAAAGGAAAACAGCAAGTTTTGTAGAATTTCTATGTAATTCTTTTGTTGCTCTTATAAAGTTGAGGAATGCACAGTTATACATTAAGATTCCTTTATGAAATATAGTAGTAATTACATTGGTCTTAGTATGCTTTATTTTGAAATTTCAGTAAGACTTTAATAAATACAGAGTACAGTTTTAGATGCAACACCTCAAAACTTTGACTGTATTTGATGCCATTCATCATGTTTTCAAGAAGTTTGTGAATAGGAAAGGATTAACCTTGGTAACACAAAGACTTTCAAAATGAATTCTAGGCCAGTTATCATACCAAGACAACATTCATTCATAGTAGAACAAGCACTTATTAAAAATCTCATTTATGCTAAGTGCTGTAAGGGGCACCTTCATGCACTAAAGGCTCATATCTACATATGTATATTAGAATATGTATGGAAGTATATTTGAGAAACAATGTTCAAGGTAAAAAAAGATGGAATATGGTTGGAATGAGAGAAAGAGAGACTTGAGACAGAGTTGGAGAGAAAGAGAGAGATAACAAGGACAAAGTAATTACCAAAGTAATTGAAAAATACTTTTACTTTCTCTACACTTTCTGATTTAGGGTTTAGATAATTAAGCCAAAGGAATATGGATCAAGTCATTGTAACAAATTTAGTATACCCTTTTGATATCTCCTTTGAGGGTTAAATGCACATTGACATCTTAACAATTGCTGAGTGTGCTTGCCAACTTTGGCTCACAAATTTGGTTAAAGAGAGACAGACAGGAAGAAAGGAAAGGACATTAAAGGAGGCAGGGACAAAAGAGAGAAACATAATTTGTTCTTCTTTTATCCCACCATCAGATGAAGGACAAGTTTACACTGAGTTTTCTTAAGAGAAAAATAAGTCACTGGATAGTCTTAAAGCTCCTCATAATATTCAGATGCTTGTGGTTGTTTTAAATCTGAAAGAAAAATCATGCACTCATACACACACATGGAATGTGATGAACATATTGCATGGAGATATGCATTTGATTCCAGATGTATTTTCTTGAAGAAGTTAATTCAATGAGCAGAACAAATATATCATGTGCAAAACCATAATGACAGAAATCATATTGTTTCAGAAATGGAAGTTGGAGAGCTTCTTATATTTTTATTAATGTGAAACATTTTTTTCTATTCTGCGTTTGATTGATCACTTCATTCTGTTACATTTGTACTGTATCTTAAGATTGAGCATGACTCATGCATATATGCTAAAAGCATGAATTTTTCTAAGAGGCCCTAGAGATAGGAAAGACCATGATTTTGAGATTAGCTACTTCATATTGGTTGCGTGTTGTCACACACACATACACAAAATGCTGTGCAATAAGCACTCAAACTCAATGGTTTCAAACAGCAATGATTTTTTCCCCCTTACCAGTTTGCAGGAATAATGGATCCAGATAAGACAAGAAAGGGAAGTTCTAGTTCAGCTCACATATATGCAGCAGGCCCAAGGTTGGCTAGCTTGTTTGGGTTGGAGTACCTGAGTAGGGATCTGTTCTATGAGTCTTTTATCCTCCTTCTGGGACCCATGGGCTGGCTGGCAGAAGCACAAAAAAGCAAGCAGAACTATGCAAGGCCTCTTGAAGCTCAGGCACAATGTGAGTTCCATTTCGTTCTAGTGGCTAGAGCTGGTCACGTTGCTGAACTGAGTCGTCTATTGTGTAAGAAATTGCAAAGTCACAGGGTAAGGAATGTGGGTAGAGAAGAGTGAATAATTGAAGTCATTAGTGAAATCTGTCTTGTCTATGCTACAATTGGAAAGACCTGTAAGACACATTTGAGAGTGCGTTAACCATGAATAGTCCATTGATATGAAGAGGATCTACTTCTCAAGCTTCTGTAACTAGATCCCAACATTCAAGGCCTTCCCCGGGCATATCTTTGCTTTTTGTCTATTACTTTCACACTGCCTTTGGAAATAGTGCTGTGCCCTGTAAGTGGAATGATCACATCATTGTATGGGATTGTAGTATATATGGTACTGAGGATGCTGTTTGTACAATGCATTTGCCACCGTATACAAATCCATGCATCAAACCACTGATCCAGTGGTTGTACTAGTCTCATTACTATCATATTTTATTAAGTCTTTCTTTCTACCAGTTCTGTTGTAAATAGGAAGTATGAAAATACTTCCATCTAAAGAAAAGCTTATTTTTATGCTTATCCTTACCTATCGCTCTAAGCCTTCTAGGAAACAATATCAAGAAAAGAAATCAAGATTTGGGGATTACAAGGCAACAAAGAAATGTTTTTTTCCTTAATAAGCTGGTGTAATTGTAAGAACAAAGATTTGCAAAGGAAGGGAAGTTCCCAAAAGAATTACATCTTCATTTATATTTTATTTCCCTTCCCATATTTATCTTGTAATACATAAGGTTTACAAGTTTTTGTTTGCCTGAGGCACCTGGATGGCTCCATTGGGTAAGCATCTGACTCTTGATTTCAGCTCAGGTCATGATCTCACAGTTCTGGGTTCGAGCCCCACATTGTGCTCTGTGCTGACTGTGTGGAACCTACTTGAGATTCTCTCTCCATCTCTCTGCCCCTCGTCCATATGTGTGCGAGCACACACACACACACACACTCTCTCTCTCTCTCTTAAAATAAATAAATAAACTTAAAAAAAAGTTCTGTCTGCCACTTGATGTGCAGATAGGTTACTTTATATGTTTCCAGAATAAATGACAGTTGTTGAAAATAGTCTAACTGCAAAACCATCAGTATATATTGTTCTCTTATTCACAAACTCTGTGCTCTAGCTGTGCCAATAAAATATTTCAAGATAAAGCATCTTATGAAATATATTCTCTTTTTTTTACTGTATAATTTTCTTCATTTTTTTCAGCAAACGCAATCTAAAACTGCAAATATCAACAAATAAAATAACTGTTTTGGTGCTGACTACTGCTTTCTATACTTTGAAATTAAAACTTCTCTACTGTAATAGTTTCCGGTAGATTAAAATATTATCTTCTATGATAGCTAAACAGTTTTATATTTAATTAGCTTTCAAGCCCCATGGATGAGTGTTAAGGCTGTTTATCTTTTTTTTCGTTTTTCAATTATAAAAATGAGGCAGTGACAGGATCAATCCATTTACCAACGTTCTTTCAGTTAGATTTTTCTTTTTTTTTTTTTCATCATACATTTTAAAATTACTGAGTAACACACAGTGAAACACGAATTAAAATGTCTCATAAAAATGTCAAGAAGATGTTAGCATTAAAGGTATAGTTACATATTTACAATTCACTCAAAAAGCATTCTTTTCTACTTAAGCTGCAGGGGGTAATCTCTAAATAATAACTAACATTTGAGCAATCTTTTACAGTTTGCAAGGCGCCTTTAGCTCTATTTAGCTGCAATTCAGAGAAAGGAATTGTTTTAAAGTCACCTAACAAATAAGATGCAGGGCCCACAACCGTATTTTCTGATTTTTAAAATTCTTATCTCTGAAAGCAGTCTGCAGTCTCCATAAGCTTGCAAATCTCTCTACTCCTCATCCCTTTCTTCTCAAATTTTTATAAACTCACTTTATGCCACATACATTGGCAAGACGTTCCTCACTTGTTATTCGGATGATAACATTCAGTCTTCGTAACTAAATTGGAAATGTTATTACAAGTAGAGATCTCTGGTGCGGATTCTTTCATCTCTCTCTCTCCTGTGCCCACAAGCCCTTAACCTGTCCTGGTTTATTAGATGCTTAGTAACGCTTGGTGACTGGATATAAAGAAATGTTTAGTCATTAGAGTAATTTATAGCATTTCCTAGTTCAGACTAATGTGAAGTTTCTTTGATTGAAGTACATGTGTGCCTGTCTCTAAACCAAGGATTCTGTAGCAGTAAATGGCATTGAATTTCTGGAATGTATGGAAAGACTCTGATTTAAGTAGGGTTTGCAGAATTTTGTTGATCCAAACTGTCTTTTCTGAGACTTAGATTAATTTTCTCACTTTCCATTCGGTAAAGTTCCTAAATCTTTTTTCTTAAAAAATAAATTTATGTTTTTCTGCTCTGAATTGTTGAAAGACTTCCAACAGGTCCTGAAAGCACAGTGTTTCATCTCCTAGAGTTTCAATGAACTTTTTTTTTTTCTTAATAGCTCGGTGAAACCGGAGAATAATAACTTTTTCAGTTAATGTTAAATTGATGGCATTTTTAAACAAAAAGCTGGCAGCAAATATTATGTCGAGCTGTAGTGTGCTGAAGAGTGGTTTGGCTACTTTGCAACTCACCTCGGAGACATCAGACTTCCTTTGTGGTGCCAAGTGCAACATTAAGAATAGGAATAACACAGTGAGATGAAGGGGGTGCTGGCATTATTTTGCTCTAGGTGTAGAGTTGTGTATCTCCACACTCTGCTGTGTGAGACCGACTTTCCAATCCGTTTATAACCAGACAGTCCTTTTGCAAAGACCCCCGAAGATCCATTTTCTCACAATCTAACAAATAAGTAGGTATAAAAAAAGTTAACGTTAATAAGCCACTAGAATGCTTTAACTCTTCTCCGGTTTGTTCAAAACTTGGGACAAATTCACACCTTTTCAGATGCCTTTTTGTCACACCTTTTCACATGCCTTAAGGACACAAGAAAGAAATATTTTCCAAGGAGTAAACCAAGTACAGTGCACACTGCACTGGTACCTGGAATGAACTACTGCAGAGCCAGCCCATTCTTAACAGATATTTCGATCAAACAGTGTGCATCCAAAAATATACTTTGTTTTTTTATGAGCAGAACTCTGTGTTGAATACTGTGAGGGACATCTAGTAAGGATGAAACAGTTTGAATTATGACACTACATAAGTAAATACATTTAATACATTGTAGAAAGCATTAAATTTAATAATAGATGTACAGATAAAATTCTTTGTATTGGGAAGAGAAGAAGAGGTGATCTCCTCTTTAAAAGGGCTAAGAAGTAGTGAGAGAGGCAGCAGAGCCAAAAGTTCTGGGTTGGGATTGCATGTGAAGTGACCCAGGCTGTGGATTTCTACGAGACAGATATACAGGAAGCAAGCAATTCAAAGTGAGAGAGATTAATTCTAAGCCATAAATGCAAGGTCAGGAATCAAGATGGGGGTCCCAGAGGTGGGAGTTCAGAACCTGGCATGTCAGACTGAGAACTAAGAGGATTAGAATGAGAACAGTTTTGCAACAAGTTAAGGGTGGATGCCAGAGAAAAAACCCACCCACACTGAATGAGTTTTCTGGGACACCAGACTTGAGGAGCTTGGCTTGGGCTGGTTCCTTTATGGGGCAGGAGAATCCCAAGGAGGGGATGCTGTGTGAGTAGGGAAAGGTTATGCCCAGTTTTTTCTGGCACTGATGGCTGTCTTATGTGGGTGCATGTATGTGTGTTTGAAGAAGGACAGGATTGTTTGTGCTACAGGTTATGTGATTGCCACCATATTTGTGCATGGAATACAGCTTTCTTTGGTCTAGAAAATAGTTGACAAATGAATATATCATTTAGAATCTAAAAATCACATTAAGCCTAAATTATCCATATTGGTTAGGTTGAGGTAATCAACTGGATTATACTATTTTTAGTCCTAACTTTAACTGTGTAAATGCAATTATAGTGGACATAGCTCCTCTAAATATATAAAAGAGGCAATGAGGAAATTGGCATGTGTTGTTCCTAGTTCTTTTATCTTTTTATTAAAGAGCTTTATTGTGGTATATTTTGTATATCATACACTTCACCCATTTCAGGTGTACAATTTGATGATTTTTGGTCACTTTGACAAGTGGCATTAACATCACCCAATTCAGTTTTAGGACATTTCCTTATCACACCTAAGATCCTGCCTGTCTATTTACAGTTGAACCTTCTTCCCAGCCTCAGGACCCAGGCAATAGCTAATTCACTGTCTATCTTTACAAATTTGCCCTTTCTGGACATTTCATATAAATGGAATCTTAAGTCTGTCACCTCTTGTGTTTGGCTTCTTTCACATAGCGTGATGTACGTGTCCATGGCTCATTCTTTTTTAATGCCCAGAAATATCCCATCATATGCTATAGGGGATAGCACACCACAGTTTGCTTATCCATTCACCAACTGACAGAGTGTTTAGTTGTTTTCACTTTTAGAAATTATGAATAATGCTGCTATGAACATTTATGTGCAAGTCTTTGTGTGAATATATGTTTCATTTCTCTTGGATAGATTCCTAGGAGTGGAGTTGCCATGTGATATGATAGTTTTATGTTTAACATTCTGAAAAAAAATGCCCAATTTTTTTAATGTTTGTTTATTTTTGAGAGAGAGAGAGAGTGTGAGCAGGAGAGGGGCAGAGACAGAGAGAGGAAGACACAGAATCTGAAGCAGGCTCCAGGCTCTGAGTTGTCAGCACAGCCCCACCCCAATGTGGGGCTCAAACTCACAAGCTGTGAGATCATGACCTGAGCCAAAGTCAAATGCTCAAATGACTGAGCCATCCAGGTTCCTCCAAATTGTTTTTTGAAGTGGCTGCCATGGTCCTGTTATCTTGATGTTGATGATGAAGACTATATCTGCTATTACTGCTTCTTATGTGGTATTTGTTTTATCATGAGCCAGGATTCTGTCAAATTACATAGATTTAGATTCACAGATTATTTATAGATATATATTCATTCTTTGCTTTCAGTTCTCACAAAAATTCCAAGTGGTAGGCACCAATATTATATTTTCATATGTATCTTGGGTACTTTCACTGTGTTCATGTTTTCAATTGCTTCAATATTAGTAGCCCAGAGTTTAAAAAACAGACCTAACATGTCAAAGGAAGGAAGCTCATGTGGTCTAAGAGAAAACAGGGAAGTATCAATATTTGTTGATATTAAGAGGCTGGATAATTTGTGAAGTTTAACATCATGTATGGATGAATTGAATGAGATGCATTTACCTATCGGGTGACCCATTTAAGCAAGAAATGTAGTCTGTTTTAGGAGATGAAGAATCATGACACAAAAACAGACACTCGGATCAATGGAACAGAATAGAGAACCCAGAAATGGACCCACAAACATATGGCCAACTAATCTTTGACAAAGCAGGAAAGAATATCCAATGTTATAAAGTATGTCTCTTCAGCAAGTGGTGCTGGGAAAACTGGACAGCGACATGCAGAAAAATGAACCTGGACCACTTTCTTACACCATACACAAAAATAAACTCAAAGTGGAGGAAAGACCTAAATGTAAGACAGGAAGACATCAAAATCCTTGAGGAGAAAGCAGGCAAAAACCTCTTTGATCTTGGCCGCAGCAACTTCTTATTCAACGTGTCTCCAGAGGCAAGAGAAACAAAAGCAAAAATGAACTACTGGGACTTCATCAAAATAAAAACCTTCTGCACAGCGAAGGAAACAATCAGCAAAACTGAAAGGCAACTGACAGAATGGGAGAAGATATTTGCAAATGACCTATCAGATAAAGGGTTAGTATCCAAAATCTATAAAGAACTTATCAAACTCAACATCCAAAAAAACAAATCATCCAGTGAAGAAATGGGCAAAAGACACAAATAGACACTTCTCCAAAGAAGACATCCAGATAGCCAACCGACACATGAAAAAATGCTCCACGTCACTCATCATCAGGGAAATACAAATCAAAACCACAATGAGATACCACCTCACACCTGTCAGAATGGCTAACATGAACAACTCAGGCAACAACAGATGTTGGCAAGGATGTGGAGAAAGAGGATCTCTTTTGTGTTGCTGGTGGGAATGCAAGCTGGTGCAGCCATTCTGGAAAACAGTACAGAGGTTCCTCAAAAAATTAAAATACAACTACCCTACGACCCAGCAATTGCACTACTAGGTATTTATCCAAGGGATACAGGTATGCTATTTCTAAGGGGCACATGCACCCCAATGTTTATAACAGCACTATCAACAATAGCCAAAGTATGGAAAGAGCCCAAATATTCCATCAATGGATGAATGGATAAAGAAAATATGGTATATATACACAATGGAGTATTACTCGGCAATCAAAAAGAATGAAATCTTGTCATTTGCAACTACGTGGATGGAACTAGAAGGTATTATGCTAAGTGAAATTAGTCAGTCAGAGAAAGACAAGTATCCTATGACTTAACTCATATGAAGACTTTAAGAGACAAAACAGATGCACATAAGGGAAGGGAACCAAAAATAATATAAAAATGGGGGGGGGGCAAAACATAAGAAACTCTTAAATATGGAGAACAAATAGAGGGTTACTAGAGGGAGTGTGGGAGGAGGGATAGGCTAAATGGGTAAGGGGCATTAAGGAATCTATTCCTGAAATCATTGTTGCACTATATGCTAACTAATTTGGATCTATATTTTAAAAAAAAGATGAAGAATCAGACTGGTACCCAAGAAATATTCCATGTCTGGGACTTTCCCAAACTTAGCCCATGCCAGCTCATAGATAAGTGGATGAATTCTTCCAGGGCAGATAGTAGCTCTGTTGATTGTTTGTCTCTGTTGACTACATCATAATAGAAACACAGTGCATACTTCATTGATCAAATATGGCAAGAAATACACAATTTCCAGAAATATTCTCAGAGATATTAGAGTTATATCACGGTGAGTACATGCCAAATAGAAGCAACCATGAGGGTATCCAGATGACAGGATTGATAGATTTTCAGTCCTGAAACTAAAACCATTTCAACAAGGTGGCCTCACCTCTGTGCTCTACCTTTCCCAATTTGAATTTCCTCCCAAGGCCACACTAAGTCTTTGAGGGTACTTTAATTGTGTATAGTTACATTTACTTGGTCTCATAGAAAAAAAAAAGCTATGTTAAAGATGGCCCAGTGATGTGGAACTTAGGGTATGCCAAGCTTTTATTGAGAGGAAGGAAAAAAGGTGTCTCCCCCACTTTATATGTACTGTATTAACTGAAACAAAATGGTATCTAGATAAAAACATCAATTCTCATACCAGTTAAGATTTAGGCTTAGCTCCTAATAGCTCCTCCAATATTTATTTTTAATATTAAGGAAATTTAACTTAATAATTTTCTCTATTTCTTTCTCTAATTGACTTTGAATGAAGACAGACAAAGGCAGATAAATAATTAAGACGAAGATGCTGATTGATTAATGCCATTACATACTTTTTGATTAAAGCTAACATGAATCCAATGGTGGTAGGACAGCGTGTGACTGATATTTTTATACACTGCCTCAGCACTTACTTGGGAAACAACTTGGCAACGACCATCAAAAGCCTTAAAAACGTTGTGCCTGTGACTAGGTAATTCCTCTTCTTGAAATTTGCCCTATGAATGTAAAGATAAATGTGGGAAACATGGAAATACATGGGAAAAGCTATCTGCAGAAAAATATCAGTCACAGGCTCTGCTTTCTATTTTTAGGTCCTGGAAATAACTTATTTGGACAACAAATAGGGAATGATTAGGTATCTATCAAATGACCCATGTAGTGGCATATAAGATAGCCATTAATAGTGCTGGTGATTACAACTTTGTGGTACACAAGAAGATGCTCATGATAAAGTTTTACATGAAATTGATATAAAGTGTTACATGCATTTTTGATAAATATTTATCTATTTTTTAATAAAGGACGATATTTTGGAAAAAATAATACCAAAATACTAATAGAATCAGGCTCCTATGTTAAGCACACTCTCTTTTTTATTTTTGTTTTTGTATGTGGTTATTCAGGATATCCAGGACAACAAAAAATAACAATGAAATTAGTCATTACACTTTTAGTTAAAAATGGATTTTTAGGGGCGCCTGGGTGGCGCAGTCGGTTGAGCGTCCGACTTCAGCCAGGTCACGATCTCGCGGTCCGTGAGTTCGAGCCCCGCGTCAGGCTCTGGGCTGATGGCTCAGAGCCTGGGGCCTGTTTCCGATTCTGTGTCTCCCTCTCTCTCTGCCCCTCCCCCATTCATGCTCTGTCTCTCTCTGTCTCAAAAATAAATAAACGTTGAAAAAAAAAATTTAAAAAAAAATAGATTTTTGATTTTCTTTTTTTGTGAGGTAACATCTATTGACTGTTAATCATGGGCTGTATAGGAGGTTTCTATAAATCATATTTTTTAATTCTATTACTATTTCATAGTACAGATATTATTCTTAGCTTCCTTTTGTTGAGTGGGAAATCATAGCTTATAGAATTAATCTTGCTAAGTGAGGTATAGCAAGGGGTGGGGGGAGTGCAGCATTGAATGAAATCCTAATCCTGGCCAGTTCCCTCCAGAGCATAACCTCTTAACCAATACATTGTGTACTTCAAAACTGGAACTGGGGATTGGGTGATAATCTTGAGACCTTACAGATTAAGTGTCTGAAAAGAAAGGGAAGGAACGGTCCTTCTAGATTTTGGTTTGGCATGAACAGAATTTTCATGTCTGAATTTTTCACTCGTAGTCGGGAGTTTGGTAGCATGAACTCAGATGCATGGGACTGAGAGTCGGAATAAGCAAAAAAGGCTTTGGCATGTTTCTTCATGATAGGTTTTACTTTTCCTCCTGACTCAACTCTAAACCATCATCAGACTCCTAGTTGATATCAGGGATCACTCAGTTAAGTTTCTTGGGGACAGGAACCACTGCTGGCCATATTTGGGATTCCTGGACAACTTTGTCTTCTAAAAAGGGGAGTTTTGGGGAACGTGCAGTCTGGACAGAAAGAAACAGGAGTGTTGCTGTGGCTCCCTCCCTGATTCGAGAGCCAGGGAGATCAATCTATATATGAGATTTTCAAAGTGGTTGGGTGGTATTTCCTTTCTCTTTCCTTGAGATTATCTGACTCACCCTGTCTGATCAACTGAGACAATCCTCTGAGAACAACTCTGAATGAGAATTACAGTAATAGCCTTTGTCTGACAGCAAAGAGATTTCCCTGAGCCAATATTTTTGGCCTGGAGATGAGCCCAAAGCAGTTTTACACTAGACCAGTTGAATTTGTCTCGAAAAAATATTTGTTTGCCCTGACTGTTTGGAATTTGAATGGGGAGTGGGAAGATCCAGCTGGTGGCTGTGAAGTGTGACAGTGTTTATTCCAATGAGATGGCTAAAGAGGGAGTATCTATTCAAGGGAAGAACCTCCTTTCCATGTGAAATGTCCATGCATCCAATCTCTGTATGACTCTTCCACTCTCTCCGCCACCCACCGCCTTTAGAATGAATTTGACACTCTTGTTTTGGCTGAAACAAAAACAAAAACAAACGAAAAGAGAAAGCCACTATAACGTCTCCCACTCTCTTCTTATCACACAGCACAGTAGCCAGGAGTGCCTTATGGAATTACAGGAAGGGAACAGTGCAGTTTCCGTGCTGTTTGGAACAGTTTATAATAGAGCCCAAAGGCACATAATTTAGAAAAATGAAGAACTGAGTAGCTTTGGGTGGAACAATGTCCAGAACTGATACCATCAGATCACAGACTGTGTGGTGAATAAAACCACTGGCTTCCTTTTAGCCAAGTGCCTTACTCAGCCCCCTCCTTAAATTGTGAGAATTTGACCCAGGAAAGGAGATTTGGCCTTAATCTCCAAATTCATATATCCGTGTTCCTCCTGCCCCAAACTGAGCCATTTGTAACAATTTACACAGTAATAAATAAATGATCCTGTTGTGATGAAACAAATGGCCTTTAATCACGAATTTTCGTTGAATCCTTAATAAATATTGATTACCATCATGATTACAATGACATGATCGGTTACAATAAATTTTTAAGTAAACAGTACTACACCTGCACGCAACCAGAGGAAGATTTGATATCAATCCAGCAACAAAAGTTCTCTTTCTAACCTTTCATTCTCAACTGCCATTTGTTTTTAAAGGGGTTTTAAATGAACATTAAACATTTCACAAACTTGCTTTTTATGCTCAATAATTTATTTCTTGTTAGAACAGTTTTTCAGGCTAATTAAGATAAATTGTTTGTAATGAACAGAAACCTGGCATTCACAGACTGGCTTGAAGTCTGAATTCTGAATGGCTGAAAGAGGAGGAATCTTTAAATTAGAAAGTGATTACTTATTCTGTAATTTGCTGGTCAAAGAAAGCACATATTCTTGATTCAGATTACCCTCCATATGTAGGTTGTGTTTTCTGAAGCAGTGCCAATATTTAAAACAAAGCTTGCTTGCTAATTTATGGATTAAAAATCTTTTTGAAGGATCGGAAGTCCAATTTGAGCACATCTTGGAAGATGAGCACTTATCTCTGAAATGGGCCTGTTGAATTTTTTCAGAGATCTGTTTCTCTCCTTTCAGTTTCTACTTTCAGATTTTCCACATTTCTTCAATTCCTAGTCTAAATGTCATTTTAGAAGGAAAAGGATGCTCAATAGACTGAACTCAGGGACCCTGGTGAAATGACATATTTTTCTCTTCTATAAAGGCATAGGGTAAAACAACATGATCTTGTAAGAACCTTTCAACCCTGAAATTCAATAATTCTGAGTTTTTCTTCATTCTTACATATTCTCATTGCATTTGTAGTGACTTCCATCCCTAGGTTTATTAAGAGACCACCTGTTGTCTATTTTGCAGCAGATATCCTGTGGACCCATACTTATGGGGAAAAATGGTTTGGTTGCTTATTTATTAGTTTTATTTAATAACACATCATTCAATTGCAGAGTGTGCGAACACCAGCTGGCTTCATGCTGATCATCATCTATTATAAGCACACAAAGCTTACTTAATATCAAGAAAGTGAATTTTTACAGAAGTCTGCTTTATTAGGATGTCTCTTATTCTTGAAATAGCTTTTTATAAGGAGATCTAAAAGGGAGAGGATATTGAGACAAAGATAAAAACTTCAGTTCTAATGATCAGAAAATCATTTCTTAGTCTGTGTCTGTAGAAAAGTATGGGTCAAGATCTAGGATCCCATGTGCCTTAGCCATGTATAAATTAAGATGGTTGATGAATTGAATGCATGGTTATTTTAAGCCATCGGGGGAAAAAAAAGAGAGAGCTGGGTCATTTTGTTTACATCTTACCACATGACATTCTAAAGCACTTTAAAATACTGGAGTGGAGCTCCCTGGGTTTACTACACGTCAGCACAACTCTTACTTCTTGCTGCCCCTCAGAGAACTGAATGAACCTGGCAGCCTACAGATCTGAGGTTAGCAGCACAGATCCTTCAGAGCACGGTGCATACAGGTCGTCTCCGTGGTCATCTTGTGTGTGTTGGTCTGTCCTTCACTGTTTTCTTCACTGTCCTTCACCCGCTGCCATCGACACTTTCTTGATTTTAAAGACTTTTACTGAAGTTTTGAAGAGGTCAGGGAAAGGCATGTGTCATGCATTCTTTCACCTCTTTAGCCGTCTCTCCACTGTTCTCCCTCACCTTTTTAAATCTTTAATGTAGAAATCGCCCTTTTTGCCTCAGCAAGGACATCATCCCTGATATGCAGTTTCTTTTCATCATTAAATATTTTCTAGAGAAATTTGTTGGATGAATATTTCCCCTTCCCCACCTGGTCACCTATGGGACCCCTCCCATGTTAGTAGGTATTTCATATAAAAAGTTTAGAATGCCACTTTATTATTTGTTTTATTCTGAAACTTTTCAAATCCCCTAATGGGCTATTGAATTGTGTGAATTTCCATGGAGGGGAGAGTGAGAACTATAATAATCTACTTTGGCCAAACATACAAAATCTTTTTTGTTTTTTCCCCATAGAACCCTTAATGACATCTTTGTAGTACATTAAGTCCTCTGGTACAGTTTTAGAAATTTACTCTCAAGAAAGATGATGCTGATTTTCCATTATGTGCTGATAGAGAATGTGAACGAGGAAGGAAATAGAAGGCACAACCTGGCCTGGTGGGCTGCACTTGAATTTTAGGCAGAGAAACAGGGTATAGCCAGAAGGCAAAGTGGGACATTTTTACATGCATACTTTGAAATGTACAATCTTCTCATCAGGATCCTCTTATTAACTGGTTCCCAACCTTTGTGAATATCAGGACCTCTCTTTCACATCCAAATTTTATGTTTTCCCACATGATTAAGTTATCATACTTTTTTTCTATGTATTGAGAAAATACATAATAATAAAAGCTACTATGATAACAAGAAACAAATACACACCTATAATAGTTAAAATCCAGAAAGCGGGTAGTACCAAATGCTGATGGGGATATGGAGCCACAGGAACTCTCTCATTGCTGGTGGGAATGCAAAATGGTATAGCCACTTTGGGAGTACTTACAAAATTAAAGTTTTTTACAAAATTAAGCAGACTTTTACCATATGACCCAGTTATTACACTCCTTGATACTGCTTCAAATAAATTGAAAATATATCCACACAAAACCCTGCACATTAACTTTATAGTAGCTTTATTCATAATTGCCAAAACTTCAGAGCAATCAAGATGCCCTTCATTAGTTGAATGGATAAATAAACTGTGGTACATCCAGACAATGGAATATTAATCAGCAATAAAAAGAAATGAACTATCAAGCCATGAAACTTAAATGCCTATTACCAAGTGAAAGAAGGCAATCTGAAAAGGCTACGTACTGTGTGATTTCAGCTATATGACATTCTAGAAAAGGCAAAACTAGGGAACCAGTGAAAAGATCAGTGGTTGTCAGGTGTTCATACAGAGGGACGGATGAATAGACAGAGCCCAGAGGATTTTTAGGGCGGTGGAACCATGCTGTATGATACTACAAATGGTGGATACATGCCATTATACATTAATCAAAACTCACAGAATGTCCAAAACCAAGAGTGCACCCTCATGTAAATTATAGACTTCGGGTGATAATGATATATCAGGGTTATGTTCATCGGTCGTAACTCCATTTCAGGGTGCTGACAGCTTGAGAATCTCTACATTGTGGAGGCAGAGGGGATATGGAAACTCTCTGTACTTGTGAACTTAAAATGGCTCCAAAAAAAAAAAAGTATTAAAAAATTAAATCATTACAAAATACACTTACCCTTTGATCCAGTAATCACATTCTTGGGTATTTATCCCCAGGGAAATAAAAACTTATATACACAATACATGCACACACACACAAGCTATTATGACCTTAGCAATCTCTTTAAGTTACTTTGCAGTCTGTTATTCAGAATAGCAGCTTGTGATTCCTTTGAAAATAGTACCTGGTGTAGTTGTAGAATAAGGGACCTCTTGGAGGTGTTGGGGAGTGGCAGATTAGGAACGATTGCCTTATGTAAAATGGCCTGATTTGGAGCTTTTGATTTCTAACATCAAAGTCTCCTTCTTACACCGGTTACTTGCATCATAGAACCATCATCTTGAGTTTCTGCACGCATATGCTACTTGCGTAATGGTATTTCAGCCAGGCTCTTCAATGTAAAAGAATGATCACAGAAACTCTGCATAAACATCAGCACCAAGCACATATAGAACATCTTTCATGGCCTCTCTGTTTTCATACTGAGGATATGAAGTTTGAAGCCAGGCCTCTCTCAGGACCTCAGTCACTGCTCACTTAGTCCCGTGTATTCTGTGACAGCAAAACTCTTCATCTGAAGGGCTTTGTAAAAAAAATGACCTAACAGGTTGTTTGGAATATTTTGTTGAGATATTTGCTACTTTGGTATTTATGTTGTTTATTTGTGGTGAGAGTGTACCTGCTTCATCAGTTGGTAACCACTTAATTTAACGTACATTAGCGTGCATTTATTGTTCTCATTATCATACTTTTAATATAGATACCCTTTGTAGAGTACTTGCTATGTGCCTGGCAACTATGTTGGTAGTTTATATTTAAAGTAACAAAAATAACAATCTCATAATAGAACTTTGCACAATAGGTGTTGTTACCATTTTACAAATCAAAATACTGTAAGGCCCAACGATGTAAAGACATTTGATAATGGTGACTGAGCTCATAAGTAGCAGCACTATGATTTGGAACCCAAACCTAGCCAATATTTAAATGATAGTAGTAGGGGCACCTGGGTGGCTCAGTCAGTTAAGCCTCAGACTCTTAGGGAGTTTGAGCCCACTTCATCATCAGGCTCTGCACTGGCAGCACAGAGCCTGTTTAGGATTCTCTGTCTCCCTTTCTCTCTGCCCCTCCCCCACTTGTGCTGTCTCTGTTTCTCTCAAAATAGATAAATAAACTTTAAAGAAAAAAACAACATAGGGGAGCCTGAGTGACTCAGTCAGTTGAGTGTCCAACTTTGGCTCAGGTCATGATCTCGTAGTCTGTGAGTTTGAGCCCCACATTGGGCTCTCTACTGGTGGCAGGGAGCCTGCTTCAGATCCTCTGTTTCTCTCTCTCTCTCTCTTTCTCTCTGCCCCTCCCCCACTCACTCTCTCTGTCTCTCTCAAAATAAATACTTAAAAAAATAAATATATTAAAAAAATAAAAAATAAAAAAATAAATGATAGTAGTAATAATGATGTGAAGACTCATTGCTATAGTTTTAGACAAGGACTGATCTTTTCACATGTGTCTTTGTTATAACACCTAGCAGTTAAGAGCCTTGGCTCTAGACTAAACTGCCAGGATTGGAATCCTGGTTACATGTTATGTGATCATAACCAAGCTACTAATTTCTCCATGCTTGCATTACCCATCTTACTATGGAATAGCAATACACGTAGAAAGTTGCCATGAAAATCAATGAATCAATATATGTAAATATGTTTAGAACAGCGACTCATACATAGTAAGCAATCATTCTATATTAGTTACTATTACTATTAAAGATTTAAAAACATTAAACATTTTAGATGATATTACCACAACATTACTGTTGTAGAATGTGTACATACAGGTTTTCATTGCCAACAAACACTCCTTGAAACTGATTATTCAATCTTCTCCATTCACTACGGAACACATTGGAACCAACGAGGTCCCTGACCTAAACTGGTCTGTTGGATTCATCTTTGAACATCTCCATCAGCCTCAGGTTGCTGGCCAGCCACCATCTCCCTGATTGTAGATATGGCACATATTTGGAAGATGCTTAAAATGAAGGGTGTGAAGCCAAAATTTTCTATTTTTGAAAATCCTATGAATCATAAATCCCAAAGCATCATTTTATTGTAGAGAATATGAGATTATTCTTACCTCTTTATTTATAATTTGGTACCTGGGATACCTTAGCGTCAGTGTTGATAAGAACTCAAGGTATTATAAAGTAGGTTTAGAAATGTATTTTTAAGTCCTGATATTCTATAAGAAAAATATCTTAAAACAGCAAGGTTGCTCTATGTTAGATTACATAGTTTGAAATTACATTAGTTGTGGAAACATCAACTTTGCTGACATCAGATACATTTCTCCCTGAAAGGAAGATGGAAAACAGCTTTATGAGACAGTTAACCAGAGCGGAGATGCTGTATTTTTGACATAACCTGATATTAATTCATTGGGCCAATACAGTTGTATTCGGCATCTCACATAAAAAAAAATACACTCATTCATACACATAAAAATATATAACTTGTGGGGCGCCTGGGTGGCGCAGTCGGTTGAGCGTCCGACTTCAGCCAGGTCACGATCTCGCGGTCCGTGAGTTCGAGCCCCGCGTCGGGCTCTGGGCTGATGGCTCAGAGCCTGGAGCCTGTTTCCGATTCTGTGTCTCCCTCTCTCTCTGCCCCTCCCCCGTTCATGCTCTGTCTCTCTCTGTCCCAAAAATAAATAAAAACGTTGAAAAAAAAATTAAAAAAAATATATATATAACTTGTTTGTGGCACAATCCAGTATGCAAACTCTTTCCTTCACTGGTCTTTTAAGATCAGAGTTCACATTTCTACAACCATGTTTTCAAACTATAACTGTTTACCCTGGGGTTGCACTTTTCTTTGATCTTAAGAAAATCTTTACGTTTTTCCAACAATGATATGAAAACATCTAAAAACAGTTGGGCTCAAACTCTGTATTCAAAGATGATTTTACACAGGCTAGATCTAATACCCCTGGGATACGTAGCATAGGAAGTGTTTCATTTTGTGTCAGGTCATTATTACCAATAGGTATGAGAGAAATTAGGATCTAATAACTAATTTTATAATTAACATAATTTATTTTTAAAATAGAAATGTACAGGGTAATTCGGAGAAAACACTCCAGATATTTAGATAAACAGTTACCATGAACAGGCTTTACTTATTTCATGTTCTATGTATTGGACAAAGTGCATATGCCAGGTGAGATGTGCTTAATGATGAAAATAATAAAAAAGATAAAGATATTTCTTAAAATGAGAAACACTCCACGAGAACTTATCAGGTGAGGGCTTGCATGAGATGCAGACAGAATGCTTCTCCCTTTGCTTCCAGAACCCCTGAGGGGAGGCTTACATCAGAAACAAAATGTGCGTCTCATTAAAAAATTGTAGCCTTAAATAGTTGTAAATCTTTGATTCCTCACTCAAGAATGTAGTCCTCCTACAGCCTGACAGAGAAAGAGAAAGGAAGCACATTTTTTCTTCCTTTCTTAAAGTAATTAAGAGTCTGCTATATCTTTAAAGTGTTTTATTCTTACAAAGAGAGAAAATGATGGAAAGTGTGTTTAAAAATGTAATACATGCTTCTCAAGGAAATGAGCATAACATTTGGGAACAGGATCACAGCAAAATGAAAATTTTAGCCGTCACATTTTAAACTCATACAGCCAGATGAGTGTGGCTGGAGAATGTGAACTTAAATATATTTCTGTTAGTACCTGCAGCATTTGTAGAAATTTCTGAATACAGTAATTGAATCATTTAGATAGAGTGTGAGCATAATATTTCTATTCTATTGGACTCTGAGTTGGTTAAACACGAAATGGAGAATTGTGATAAAAAATGAAATTGAGGGCACTCAGTAGATATATGTCATCAGTAATAAATGCATTTACAGCAACAAAATACTATAAGACAATTACTATAAAATATTGAGTAATGAATTCAGGAAATGGTGGTTGGTCTCCATGAAAAGAGTTGATAGACTCAATCTGGTTCTTAGTGCTCATTCGAAGGTGTTTACCACATGAAAAATTCACAAAGGAAACACCAGAGGGGCCTCAACAGAGCCATTGGTTGATTTGTCTACTTTTTTCCTCAGTCCCACTAGAAAATCTGTAAAAATCTTGCCAATTAGGCCTGCAAAGGAAACAAACACATGTGTGGTCCAATTGGAGGAACGAGGGAAGCACAGATAGAATATGCATAGAAAAGGACATTCCAAATGTCGCTGGTGCTGTATCTGTTAGTAATTATATCACAATAAATTTGGAACACGTTTTTTTAAATCCAGAATAGTACATAAATTACTTAGTACCAGCCTGAAAACTCTTTAGTACATGTTAACACTAGATAAATCTAAAAATTAAAAGTAGTGTTGAGAACATTTTATAGCAATTTAACAGGATAGCTTTCTGTTTATCAATTCCAATAATAAATTAGGGGTTATGTTATGTATGTGTTTTTTAATATCAATGTTCTAGTAATTCATTTTTAATTTTATTTGACAAAGTGTTGATTCTGCAGCAAACTGGGAAAAAAATATGATTCTTTACCATAGACAGTTGAGAAACCTATGTTTGGATTGTAGCTAAATGGAGGTGCGGGGGTTAACAAACTACAACCTGGAGACTGTTCTAATTTTTTTTTTTTAATTGGCCCACAGTGAATCTGCCTTCACATATGAATGTTTGCAATTGATTTGATGATAAAGAGTATGAACTGTGAACCTAATCTAAGCAAAACATTATCACCTCCTCCAAAAAAATTTCCATCTTCTCACTGATGAAGTTTTGGGCTGATGGTGGGGTGGTCCAGAGCTGACGGCCAAGAAAGAATTCTTGAAGACTTCTTTGGTGCAAAAAGGTGATTTTATTAAAGCAAGGAAACAGGACCTGTGGGCAGGAAGAGCTGTACTGGGGCTGTAATGGGTAACTGATTACATACCCTCAGGTTGGGAGGGTGTTAGGGATAGAGTAAGACTCTAAGGTATTTTGGAAGCAAAGTTTCCAGGACCTTGAGGGGCTAGCTGCGTTAGGAAAATGGCATTTATTACCATTTAGTAAAATCTCAGTCTTCAGACCCTTCAGATGTGTATCAGGGGGCCGTAAACTAAGAGTATGATTGCCAGCATATATATTGGGGTAGTTGAGATAAAGGAAGTTTCCAAAGGAATTTTTATATGTTAAAGTAGACTTACAGGATCCCGGGGGTTGGGATAATGTTAATCCAAGATTTCCTTTTGTCCTTAGCAAAGTGTCATCATTGAAGCAGCTGAGTTCCTAGAGGAAGTTCCCTCTGCCTATTTCAAGCACTTTTCAATGGGCTGTAGGCTATAAGGGAATTTAATTTTTTATTTGCCTTAGTTTCCCACATCACTGTGGCAAGCACTTAAACCCCTTTCCTTTGTTCTTGGGTGGCCAGGAGTGTCTGAGGAACATCACACATATTCCACCTGTCTGGGGGGAGAGTGGGGTGTGTTGTTAGCCTGTACTTTGCCCTCAGCTCACCCCACGCTCCCTCATCATCTTTAGTAGATTTACATTACAAATTTGTGTGCCCAATTTGTATTATATTCTGAATTTCAATGATAAAAATTTGTGGAAATTTTGTTTCTCCCTTATTATATATATACTTACATGGTATCCTTGATTTTTTTTTTCTTGTTGTCCCACAAAGCCTAAAATATTTATAGTCCAGACCTTTAAAGAAGAAGTGTGTCAGCCACTGGTTTTTCAACCAGACAGGTTTTTCAACTCTCAACGAGTGCAAAAATGTACATTCAATCTCAAACAATAAATAGTTTACATATATACATAGTAGTATAATTCAAATACATACAGATATAATTGTAAATAAGTCCAAATTAAGCTTTATAAATTTGTAGCTTTTAAAGTAGGCATTTTATTTTCATGTCTTTATTACACATTTGTATCATAAAATAATGCATGCAAAATATTTTCAAAAAAATTAAGAAGAGTATCAAATGAAAGACAGAAGACTCCCTTTGATTTCTTTTCAAACCCAAACTAACTCTAGAAAGAGCTTTGAACCATTTCCTTTTAAAACTTCTGCTGGTGCCCTTTTTAACAATTCTATTCCTGAAACCAGTATTGTACCGTATGTTAACAAACTAAAGTTTAAATTAAAAAAAATTCTGTTGCTAGTTACCACCATAATTCTAAATATAATGCCTTTTTTTTTTTTTTTTTTACAATTTATCAGTTTTAGATATTGCCTCTTAATACCCTTCTATAGAAGTGGAAAGATTCAGCTTACTTAATACTGTTTCCTCTTCTCCCTTTTTCATAAATTAAGGAAACCTATTCTTTTAGTTTTTCCACTGATTTCATTGGACTTTTAAATAATGTACACAATGTTTCATTTCTTTCCCCAGCTACTTTAAACCTCTCTTGATGCCCCAATTTATTAAAGCTTCTATTTTTTGCTACATGCCTCTTCCCCATTTCTTTCTCTCATCTTCTGTTGGCTCTACCTTTGTGTAGGCAAAACTGGTAGCATTTACTTTCAGATCTCTAAGTATTATATCTTTTTTTAAGCCAGTCTTAACATTTGCAAATAAATACATGCCTTCTACTTTTCCTCCATATCCCCATATGGTAATTGCTTCAAAAATAGGCTTGTAATTCAAGTTAGTCAGTAAGACTCCGTCCCATGACTTTTGTTTTTAACTATTGGAAAAGAGACACTTTTCAATTGTCAACAGTACTTGCCTTCAAAAACTTCCATTAGGTGTTTACTGGACCATCTGAATTTAGCCTTTATTTCCTGTGCTTTTTTTTTCTCATACTCTCTCTCTCTTTGCCTTTTTAGTCTATATTTTGGGAAATTTCTCATGCTTCCCCCACTCCCCATCTGACCAATATGACTCAGTGGATAATAACATGACAATGTAACTTTAATTTCTGAGATCCATTTCTTATTCTCTGATGCTCTTTTCACATAGCGTCTTATTTTATCATTATATGTTTTCTCAGATTCCCTAAGAACTTAGAATTGTTTAGACTTCTTTCCTTACTTGTGGCAGTATCCTTTTTGTTTCCCCCAAGATCGGTTGTCCTCATTGTTTACGGTGGCATTTCTCTTTCATAATCCTGCTGCATCACAAATGTCTACTGTCCTTAGAGCCTGGATGTGGCGATGTCTCCTATGGTGCCTTCTACCATCTTCCTGGTCAATGGAGCATCATAGGTAGGATTTGTGGAGCGAGGAGAGGTAACAAACTGAAGGCTCCTTTAAAGCATTCACAAGTCAGAGGGCATTTCTGAGACAGTGGAAGCAAAGAACTTCCTCACTCTCACTTCACCTAGATGGTGGTCTCCGTTTGGATGCATTCCAGAATGAGAAAATGTGGGGGAAATACAAAAGTGGAATGAACATCCTCATTGCCTGAAACATAATGACAATCCACACAGACTAACCTTCTAGATAGATTTACTACTCTGAACACACCAACATGTTCAGATGTAATGAAATAGTTGGGATCCACAGATCAACTTTACATCATGACAGAATAAGGATACTGATTATTGTAGATATGCTGCTCTAAACCTACTGAGAGACTCAGTAAACTCAACCCTTAATACAAAATGCCACTTCTTAACACAAAGAGATTGACCTCTCCAGATATACTGTGCACATTCTAAAACCTGTGGGGTGCCTTGTCCACACTGCCCTGGCAATTTTTATTGGAGGGGAGGTTGGACTGAGATCATTAGGACCCCATGGACCACCTTTTATTTCTTCCATTTATGAAATATTTAGAAACATTTCCCTAAGTTTCAGGTTGGTGAGGATTTCATTTGCTTATTCAAGCCAATGTACATTTAAGCATTCATTGATCAGGAGAAAACCATGCCACTTTAGAAATGTTGGCAATGACAGACAAAGGTCAATAATGGTTCCAGGGATTATATGTCTTTATGGGGTATACTTAATCTTTTGAAATCAACCTAACAATTTTGTCCAGCATGTAAGTTTTTGACATTGGTCATGATTTTGATGCTAATAAGGCATTTAATAACAATTTTATAACCCTTATTCTTCTCATTCTGCATTCAGTCAAGCTACTTCAGCAGTATTTGCTGATTTCTTCCAAAGCCATTTTAGTCATTGACTTAATGTTACTCACAAAATACTATATTAAAAGAACAAAATGGTTAATTAGATTACAAATAAATTATGTGAATAAATGAATAAAAATATTAATATTCTATTGATAACAGTTATGTGTTAGATAAAAATAATGCCCATGAAGGTCTAATGACTGGCCTGATTAAGGCATCTGAGATCTGTGATCACTTTCACAGGGCAGACAGTAAGAATTAGACACGATTGATTTTTGTGAACAAAATATTATTGATCTCAAGTCACACTGTTAAAAAACTTATTTATTAAAACCAACACCGAAAAGGAAGAATATCTTTAGGGGCACCGGGGTGGCTCCATTGGTTAAGCATTTGACTTTGGCTCAGGTCATGGCCTTGCAATTTGTGGGTTTGAGCCCCATATCGGGCTCTGTGCTGACAGCTCAGAGCCTGGAGCCTGCTTCAGATTCTGTGCCTCCCTTTCTTTCTGCCCCTCCACGCTCACACTCTGTCTCTCTCAAAAAATAATTTTTTTTTAAGAAAAGGAACACGGGGTGCCTGGGTGGCTCACTGGGTTAAGCATCCAACTTCGGCTTGGGTCATGATCTCATGGTTTGTGGGTTCACGTGCCACGTTGGGCTCCATGCCAATGGCTCAGGGCCTGGAGCCTGCTTCAGATTCTGTGTCTCCCTCTCTCTCTGCCCCACCCCCATTTGCGCTCTTTCTCTGTCTCTCAAAAATGAATAAATGTTAAAAAAAATTAAAAAAAGAAAAGGAACAATATCTTTAAAGTAATATGTACATCATCTAAAATGAAGTTAGAAGGAATGAACGGAATAGACTATTTATTGTGTTTATTGTTTTTTCTATTTATTTATTTATTTATTTATTTACTTTAAGCTTATTTATTTATTTTGAGATAGAGAAAGGGAGTGCTCAAACAGGGAGGAGCAGAGAGAGAGGGGGAGAGAGAATCCCAAGCAGGCTCTGCATTGTCAACCCAGAGCCCGACATGGGGCTTGACCTCGTAAGCCATAAAATCATAACCTGAGCTGATATCAAGAGTCAGATGATTAACCGACCAAACTACCCGGGTTTTTCAGCTACCCCTGTTTTTTCTTCCTATTTAAAAATATAAGATTTTATTGAAATCTTAAATACTTGCTTTGGTAGACATCATGTGTAATCAAATGAGCTTTGGTTTGAAAAGGCTTGGACAGATATATAGCTCAACAAGAATGTATTTTATGCTTCTCACTTCATATGTAAAGACTGATACACTTAGGATATCTAGATCCCATTTTCCTCTACATCTCTAGCAACTGCCCCAATTTCAAAACCTTCTGTTTTCTTTTTTTAATTTAAAAGATCTTTGTATGGTAAATTCTTAATATACTCATTTATTCAACACAATGCCTCCCATGTACCAAATATGCAAGAATTTGGAATTTCCAAAAGGTTCTAATTTCTATTTGTTTGGTTGGTTAGCTTTCTGAAACCCCTCTTTGATATTGCTTAAAGTTGTGAATTTTTAAAGAGTAAGAAGGTATCTCTTTCATCTTTTTTAGTGCAATACTTTGCATGTGGTAGATACAATAAAGGTTTACAGATTTATATTAAATGTGGTACTACCACCTAGTCAAGACTTGGTTATAAAACAGGTAGAGTCTCTATTCTCTGGACTCTTATTTTCTTTCTAATCACCTATCTTGGGGACATACTTCTCCAAATGTAACCTTTACCTTTAATTTTACTGAAATCTGTCTGCCTCCTAAGAACCTTCTCCTACAGCCCTCTCAAACATTTTTTCCCACAATCCAATTATATTGGTCCCTTTTGGGGTGGTTGTTGTCTTTTCCCCTTCTTATTGCCATATTCTCACTAGGAGAGTAAGGAAATGAGGACAGAGAAGCAGCTCCTGGTCTTCTTCTCCAACTCCTGCCATCATTCTTGGAGATTTCATTATCTGTGAATCTTAGCTTCTCAGTTCCATTATTTAGATCTTTTTGCTCCAATAATTGCATGTGCTCTCCACTCCCATTACCATAATCTAGACTATAACTTCTCAGTATTAAAATTTCAAGCCGCTAAGTCTCTGATGACCACCTAGTGTCTTTCCAAGTTACTCCATCAATGCTTCAAGCCCACCTAATTAGGACCTTAAATGCATGTGCCCCTTTCATAGGTCATTTTTCCTTTCACATTCTCACTTTCCTTCTTACTTGGCTTAGAATTGATGGCTCATCATTATAGAACTATAGTACCTTTTTCAAAATCCTTGGGAACAAATGTGTTTCAGAATTCAAGAATTTTTTAAAAATGTGGTAAAGTATACATAACATAAAATTTGTCCTTGTAACCATTTTAAATGTACACTTAGGCATTCACACTGTAGCACAATCAATCTCTAGAACTGTTTTCATCTTGCAAAACTGAAACTCTGTATCCATAAAGGAAGAACTCTCTACCCCTCGCCTCCTTTTAGCCCCTGGCAACAACCATTTTAGTTTCTGTCTCTGAATTTGATTATTCTATGTCCTCATTTAAGTGGGATTGTGCAGTATTTGTCTTTTTGTGACTAGTTTATTTGTTTTAATATAACGTCAAGGTTTCATCCATGTTGCAGTATGTGTCAGAATTTTGTGTCTTCTTGGGCGCCTGGGTGGCGCAGTCGGTTAAGCGTCCGACTTCAGCCAGGTCACAATCTCGCGGTTCGTGAGTTCGAGCCCCCCGTCAGGCTCTGGGCTGGTGGCTCAGAGCCTGGAGCCTGTTTCCGATTCTGTGTCTCCCTCTCTCTCTCTGCCCCTCCCCCGTTCATGCTCTGTCTCTCTCTGTCCCAAAAATAAATAAACGTTGGGAAAAAAAAAAAAATAAAAATAAATAAATAAATAATAAATTAAAAAAAAAGGATTTTGTGTCTTCTTAAGGCTGAATAATTCTCCACTGTAGGTATAAACTACATTTTGTTTGTCCATTCATAGGTTAGTGGACACGTGGGTTGCTTATAACTTTTGGCTGTTGTGAATAATGCCGTTATGAACACGAGTGTAAAATGTCTTCAATATCCTGCTTTCAATTCTTTTGGGTGTGTGTCCAAAAATGGAATTGCTGGAACATATGGTATTTCTAATTTTAAGTTTTTGAGAAACTACTTTATTGTTTTCCACAGCAGCTACACCATTTTACATTCCAACTAACAGTGTGCAAGGGTCCCAATTTCTCCACATTTTCAGAAGCACTTGTTATTTTCTGTTTTTGTTTGTTTGTTTTTTATAATAATCATCCTAATGGGTGTGAGGAGGTATCCTGTTGTGGTTTTGATTTGCATTTCCCTAATGGTTAGTGATGTTGAGCATCTTTTTTTATGTGCTTGTTGTCGATTTTCTACTTTATCATTTTCATGATGCCTTGCAATCTCTATAATCACTTAAAACTATACTTGTGAATCCAGTTATTGTAGTATACTACTTACCACATTTATTAGACTCAACCACAACACTATGGCCTATTATTTGAAATTATACATGTATATTGTTTTCTGGGATAGAATGACTTACTTTTATGGCAGTAAAATTGTTGCAATCTAAGTTTTAAAGGAAAGGGATTGTTCTAATGACTAGTTTTATTTATTTTTTTGACAGATTGTCAAATTTTTAAGAGCCACATGATGACTATAAGTATATAGCCGTCAAGAGTTATAGAAATGCTTTTACTTTAAATATGTAATTTGTTTGGTTTTATTACAAAATTTATCTAGACAACAAAATAAAAAAGTAAAATCAATACAACTTCCCACATTTATGGATGCCATTTAAATGAAAGGACTATCTTTATTTTGTAATGCATAAAATAAAATATAGAAATAATAAGCTCATGACATTACATAATCTTAAAATTCCACTATACTTGTATAACTTTACACAAAGCCTATATTTTTGAATGAGCGTTTAAAAACAATAAACATTTAGTAGGTCAGAAACTTGTCTCCAAAGAAATGAAAAACTATTAATAAAGAACTCTGTTATTTAATTAGATTTCATCTTAATTAGAAATGAAGGAGATATCCAGTAATATTCCTGGCATAATTTTACTGTTTAAATCAGTATTTTCATTACATTTTTAAAGTCTAAATTGTGACTTCTTATAATGCTCATGTTGAACAAAACAAGGTTGTTTGGGAATTTGTATGTATGTATACATATACGATATGTGTGTGTGTGTGTGTGTGTGTGTGTGTATATACATACATATATATATATATATATATATATATATATATATATATATATAGTATACACATATATAGAGAGAGATATATAGAGATATATATATTCATACCCTGAAAGAATTATACAAGGTAAAGTAGGATGTAAAATGTTGTAAATAACCAATTTATTTTTTCACAAGTCACTTAAAAATGTAGTTGGGCCTTTTACAAGGAACAAAACTCTCAATCAACCAACATGGCAGAGGACATAGTACTAATGAAGACTTGAATAGTAAGTTAGGTAGAAATACACAGTTAGGAGACTGAGTCATATGGTAGGAGAAAAAAAAACTAACTAAAAATCAAAAAAAACATGTTTCTATAAGATCTAGGACAATAAAGAGCAGACCCTAAATTTCCAGGGAAGTATTTAGATTCTGTATCACACTGTTGTTATGTATCTATAGGTAGCTCTGTTAGTAGGCCAGCAATAGAAGCTGACTATGATTAAGTTAAGCAGAAAATAAGAAAGTGGAGGAATATTGGAGAGTTTACAGAATCAAGGTGAGTCTGGAAATTCAGGCTCCATAATCAAATAAGAACCAAAGGAGTTACAAACTCAGCCAAGGTCAAACCATGGGAACGCTGATTCTAGGACACTTGATGCTTTTGTGAGTGGACTCAAGATTCCAGGGCTAGTGCTGGGATTTATTTTAAATCCATTTATTTTAAAAACATCTAATTTACATAGGATTAATGTACACAATTTTCATGTATAGTTAATTAAGTTTTGATAACTGTAAACAACTCGGTAATTACCATCTTGATCAAGACAGAACATTTGCATGCCCCAGAACATTCCCTTCATAGTCAAATCTCCATTATCACATCTCAACCAAAAACTGACCTATTTTTTCACTCTTGATTAACTTACTGCCTCTTGTAGAAGGTCATATAAATGGAAGAATACACTATGTCATCTCTTGCATCTGGCTGTTTTCACTTAGAATGTTTTGGAACTTGTCCATATTGTTGTGTTTGTGGTTGCCAGTTAGTGCTAAGTAGTATTCCATTATAAATAGTAATAGTAGTGGCCAAAATGAACAAATCAGGAGACTATAGATGCTGGAGAGGATGTGGAGAAACAGGAACCCTCTTGCACTGTTGGTGGGAATGCAAACTGGTGCAGCCACTCTGGAAAACAGTGTGGAGGTTCCTCAAAAAATTAAAAATAGACCTACCCTATGACCCAGCAATTAACTGCTAGGAATTTACCCAAGGGATACAGGAGTACTGATGCATAGGGACACTTGTACCCCAATGTTTATAGCAGCACTCTCAACAATAGCCAAATTATGGAAAGAGCCTAAATGTCCATCAACTGATGAGTGGATAAAGAAATTGTGGTTTATATACACAGTGGAGTACTACGTGGCAATGAGAAAGAATGAAATACAGCCCTTTGTAGCAACGTGGATGGAACTGGAGAGTGTTATGCTAAGTGAAATAAGCCATACAGAGAAAGACAGATACCATATGGTTTCACTCTTATGTGGATCCTGAGAAACTTGACAGAAACCCATGGGGGAGGGGAAAGAAAAAAAAATGAGGTTAGAGTGGAAGAGAGTCAAAGCATAAGAGACTCTTAAAAACTGAGCACAAACTGAGGGTTGATGGGGGGGGGGGGGGGTGGGAGGGAGGGGAGGGTGGGTGATGGGTATTGAGGAGGGCACCTTTTGGGATGAGCACTGGGTGTTGTATGGAAACCAATATGACAATAAACTTCACATATTGAAAAATAAATAAATAAATAAATAAATAAATAAATAAATAGTAATAGTAATACTACTACTACTAGTTAATCTCATCTAAAAAATAAAATAAATCAATATCACAATTAGCTTATATATTCTTCTGTTGATGGACATTTGGGTTGGTTCTACCTTTGAACTATTATGAATGATGCTGCTATCAACATTCTTGTAAAGGCCTTTGCATAGACATGCTTTCATTTGTCTTGGGCAAGTGTATAAAAGTGGAGCTACAGCACCATATTGTAAGTGTATGCTTCACATGAAGCTGATCAAGAGTTCTCAGAGGGCATTGTATCATGTCACAGTTACGCTGGCAATGTTCCAGGTCTGGTTTTCACCAGTATTTCATACCATCACTCTTTTTAATTGTATCCATCTCAGTGAGGGTTAAGTAGCATAGTATTAGGGTTTTAGTTTGTATTTCACTGATAACTAATGATATTGAAAATATTTTCACATGTTTGTTCCATGTGCCTCATGTTTATTGGCCTTTGTCCATTTTTGTTGGTATGTCAGTTTGAGTCTCTTGACTCTCTTTTATTTGGGTTGCTTTGTTGGATGATTGTATTTTAAGAGTTTCCTTTGTGTTCTGGACACTAGCACTGTGTCAGATACATGATTGCAGATACCTCTCCCAGTCTGGCTAGAATTTTCATTCTCTTTATGGTGATTTTTAAAGAGTGAAGTCCGTTTTATCATTTCAAAAAGTGTTTAGTGCTTTTTGTGTACTCTCTAGGAAATCGTTGACTATGTCAAGGTAAATGACATTTTTTTTTCCTATGTTTCCTTTTTAAAATTTTGTTGCTTGGGATTTACGTTTAGGTCTATGATCCATTTTGAACTGATATTTGTGTTGGTGTGACAGAGTCAGGGTTTGATTTTGTGTTTTTGTTTCCCATTTGGATGTTTCGTTTTTCCACTATTTGTTGAAAACAGCCTATTCATTCTTACTACATTACTTTGGTATCTTTATAAAAAAATCAATTGCTTGTATGTGTGAGCCCGCTTTGGACTCTGTGGTATATTTCAGTGATCCTTTTGCTAACACCGAACTCTTGTTTACTATAGCATCTAGGAAGTCCTAAAATCAGGTAGGTTCAATCTTTCAATTTTATTGTTGTTGTTCTTCTTCTTCCTTTTTTTTAAATAGAAATTTTGGGTTTCCTAGGTCATTTGATTTTATATGAAATTTAGAATCAGTTTACTGATTTAAAAAATAAATAAATAAAAGCCTGATGGGGTTTTGATTGGCATTTCATTGAATTTCTAGACAGGGAAGAATGAGCATCTTGTTAAATAATGAGTCTGTTTAGTACTTCGACTTATGGATACCATTCTCTTCAGCAGTCTCAGACTCTGATCTCCACTTCTTACCTAGTGGGACCCTCATTCCCTGCATGGACTCTAGCTACTTGTTATTTAAGTCAGGAAGTTGTTCCATGTAGACAACTGGGATGTGTGGTGGGGTGGTAACGGGCTCACCTCCTGGACCTCCCTCTCTCTCAGGGATCACTTTCTTTTGCTCCTATTATACAATGCCTAGAAACTATTTTATTGTGTATTCTATCCACTTTTAAAGTTGTTCACCGAGACAGTTACTTTAGCATGGTTGGCAGCAGAAATGAACTAATGCTCAAATCTTAATGACCATCTTGTCAGTTGACTTTCAAAGCTGATTGCCATTAATACTAAACCAACTGGGCCTTCGTCTTTGGGCTTCTATTTCTGTATCTGTAAAACGGGGAAAATAAGTCTCAACCTCATGAAGCTGTTGTAAAGGTGAAACGAGTAAAACATCATTCTGAAACGTAACAAGAATATGAATATTAGCTATCTTATTATTTCTGAATCATTACCTTAAGAGTCAAAAGTCTAGAACAGATAGAACCATGCAATTGGCAGGACCTACTTCATGTGCTCTACCAATTCCTTTGATGCCAAAAAGGCACAGTATCTAGTTCTTTTAACCTCATAATCAGGGAATTTCTTGAGAAAGAAAAGGCTTCAGATGTTTGGTACCAGAAAATTAAAAAATATCCTCTAGTACATTGAACATGGAACTATGGAAAGGTAATATCAATGAAGGTCCCTATGAAGGTTTCTATTTAGCATGGTTATGATCTAACCATAAGAATATAATGAAAACTGTATAGAACACAGTAAAATATACAATAAAAAAAAGCTCAAAGGCATTTTTCCATAATCTGCGAACCTACCTTTTATATGTTTGTCATATTCCCTTTAAAAATTATATGTGTGTATATTTGTGTGCATGTATGTGTCTGTGTATTTTAACATAGAGCAGACTTCTTATGTTTTATAAATAAAAATGTCCCTCATAGAACACATAATCTTTTTAAGCAAGTGAACAAAATCTTTCTAGAACTCATTTTAATTCAAAGCATTTTTCCCATTAAATATATATCACACTAAAGCATACATTTAGCCATTAATTTTCTCAACCCTAAAATGTTTAAATGCTGCCTTGAAAGAATCCTAAGATACTGTTTTTCAAAATGCTGCAAACTAGTGGCAGATACAGAGGAATAAAGACACGACCAGAAACCAGAGACAGCAGACAGGGAAGAAAAGAAGAGAATTTCAAAGCTATTTGGTGGATTCAGAGGAACCCTGTCAATTATTTCTATACTTCTGGTTTGTCCTTTTATTTGTAGGTGTAAATGTACTGAGCGTGAGGGTTGAGTGGGAAGAGAAAGGAACAGTGAAGGAAAGGAACATGAACTTAGCTTTAAAGATATAAGATTCCTTGACCATAATTAGATAAAGCTCACCATTCTCTCTCAACTTCAGGTAGACAGCTTTCTCTGAAAAACCTCACAGAATTTTCCCTGTTCTAAGTGAGCTCCCAGGACAGTAGTAAAAACCAGGATGAATCTCATCATCTATTGCAAAGGCGAGTAACCCTCCACTAACAGGTATTTGCCACATTGGATTGCTCAGGATCCTTTCACCTGCCATCTTTTTCACTCTATCCCAATTATTTGTATCCCCTTGACCATGAAGCATGAGTACTTTGTGGAAACTGACTGCCTTGCCTCCCTCCATTGGAATCGGAACACAATTTGGGCAAATGCAAACTGTGACATTTTCTGCAGATTTCTTGGAAAGAAGTTGCATTGTTTTTCCAAGAAGTATACTGGGAAGAAACAATCTTTCTTCCTACTGAGTATAAGTAAGTAAGCATGTCTCTCATGTTAGCAGCTGTTCTCCATCTTTTGACCAGAAGGAGAGGTTTAGATTAAAGCTAGAGCCAGTTTTGAATTGAAATAATGCCACTGAAGACAGAGAGAGAGGAGAGATGGAAAAAGTCTGGCTTTGGTAATTTCATTGTGCCACTTGACCAAGTCTTCTGAGCCAGCGACTCAATAACAATTTGAGGGTTTTTTTAAATTTTTTTTCAATGTTTTATTTATTTTTTGAGAGGCAGACAGAGCATGAGCTGGGGAGGGGACAGAGAGAGAGAGGGAGACACAGAATCTGAAGCAGGCTCCAGGCTCCGAGCTGTCAGCCCAGAGCCAGATGTGGGGTTTGAACTCATGAACCACGAGATCATGACCTGTGCTGAAGTTGGACACTTAACCGACTGAGCCACCCAGGCACCCCAACAATTTGAGTTTAATTTATTATTACATGCAAAAGATTCTTAAATAGTACACTCTCATAGAATGATAGCTTCTAGTCATTGTCTATCTAGAAACATTTATTGATAGAGAATTCTTATTTCCTTTTTTCCAACATTAAAATAAAACAGAATTTGAAATCATAGCTCTATCTATTCAAGTTCAACCATCTCCTCACGAGATAGTGTAATTTCAGTTTTTTCAACTAGATCTCATGTATCTACTTTTAGGTTTAAATTACCCTCTTTTTAACATTTCTCTCACATACTAGATATTTCTTTGTCAACACTGGCCATTTCTTCTCCCACTATCTCATTACATATAGATCTTCCTTCTCATACTCCTCATTTAGCAATGTTACAATCTTACCTAAAAGAAGGAATCAGAGAGCTTAACTAAAGCTACCATTTATCTGAAAAGCATGAGGGACCTAAGCTCCAGTGAAAGTAAATTTATATGAAGGAGGAGATTAATACTAGAAAATTAGCATTAAGGGGTTCTGTTGAATAGAAATTAAAAGCAACTATTTTTATGGCTATTATCACACTGATTGGAAGTACTATTGCCTTTTGGTTACTAAAGAAATAAAGATATTTTGACTATTTTCTAACTCCTTTTAAGTCTTTCTTAATTTCTTAGTTTTTCAATATCTAAAATTTGAGTAAGTAATTGGAATACAAAGCTTGCTAGTTTTGTGCATTTTCATTAAAAATAGGTTTTGAAAAAGTTGTGATAGAAGAGTAAACTAAGGGATAGGCAAAGGGATAAACAATGACAAATTAATAGGAAACAAAATCACTACCAGTACCTTTCCTAAGGCAATGATCTGTGAATTCCTTGGGGTCCATGAGAATCTTCTTGTTTCTAGGAAGTGATTACTTATTTTATTAATGTTATAATATTTGTCCTTACATTTCTGTTATGAATATTTATTTTGTGATATTATGAAAAAACGAACTTCTTTATTGCATCTCATCAAAGGTAATTTTATTCTTTATCAAGGAATCTCCATTCTTTTTTTATTATTTTTTTAGTGTTTATTTATTTTTGAGAGTGAGACCGAGCACAAGGAGGGAGGAGCAGAGAGAGGGGGAGACACAGAATCTGAAGCAGACTTCAGGCTCTGAGCTGTCAGTGCAGAGCCAGACACGGGGCTTGAACTCATGAACTGTGAGATCATGACCTGAGCCAAAGTCAGCCGCTTAACCAACTGAGCCACCCAGGTGCCCCAAGGAATCTCCATTCTTTTTCTAATTCAGATTTTTTTCTTTTCTGAATAGAACCAGAGCTAAGTGGAGATAGGTGATCTAAAGATTCATCTGTTGGAGTGAAATATAACACTAGTGGGAAAAAGTTGAAGATCCTTTGCATTATAGGCAGCTAATGCCTCTGTAAGTAAATGTCAAGTGAGAACAAAATTAGGACAGAGGCCATAGCATGCTTCTGTGGTTCAGCGTTTATGTGTTTGTGCATGTGGGTTTAGTGTAAGTTAGGTTAGAGAAACGGACTACTTTTTAAATGCAGAAGAAGGTCTTAAATACCTGAGGAAATAAAAGAAAATATTTGCTTTCTATGTATCTGTATTTATGACTTTATCATTATTAAAAGTTTCCTGGTAAATGGAAAAATTTTAAAAGATGGGATATATTCTCAAACTTTTTAAGTATACTTTATGCAGGACATCAGACATTTGTGCAATAATAACATAGAGCTGTCTATGGTAGATGGAAAAAGCCCAAATTCACTAGAAAATATATACTAAGTGCTTTTCCAGTCATATGGATGGATTTGTGTTAAACAACTATAGTTTCTCACCTCTTGGTCTCTAACGGATACATTACATATATTTTCAAGTAGGTGGTCAAAAGGAAGGAAGGCTCTAGAAACATGTGACCCAAAGATCAATAGCATTACCTTGGTGAGCTGAAGTAAATAAAACACATGGGTACCTCTTTGGAGAAAGTCATAGAAGAATGTATGCAAACATAGTGAGACATTCTCCAAAAAAGAAATGTCTTCTGGGAAGGCATTATTCTTTTCCAATATAGGGTATTGGGTCCCCTTGTTCTCTTTTCTTTCAATTTCTGTATTTTGCAATTAATAAAAAGATTAGCCATGACAGATAGGAGTTCTTTTTAATAAGAATAATGTATATTATTATAAAATCACACAACCTAATCATACGCTAGCAGATTTTTGAAAAAAGAGCAGTACTTTTTCGATCAAGTTAAAATATTTCTTAATTAAAATATGTTTGTGATAAATACCCTTTTCTGTTCACGTATAAGTACCCAATCCTGGTTGATCTTATATTTATTGCTAGTAGTAAAACTTTATGTATATTTGTGAGGAATTCTTAGTGCTGGCAAGGCTTTGCAAAAGAATGCATTAGTGTTTAAAAGGGACAGCAAGGCTGACCTTGGGAATCCACTGAAAAATGTTTCACAAAACCAAACAGGAGCCCAAAAAAGCATTTGAAAGGTAGAGAATGAGTGATGAAAAAATGGGGAAAGAAAGTAAGGTGAAAATAGGGAAGGATTTGGGGGAGAGCCTATTAGTAGAAACAAATTAAAATAAATCATTAGGCACCCAGGGTGATTATAAAGAAATGAGATAAATGTTCCTGTGTGGCTTATGGAAATGTCTTCTTACTTCAGAATCACACCATGCCCTTAAATCTGCTCACATTTGCCTCATGCTGATCCCCATAGCAACGAATTTTCCATTAAGCAAACTTTGAAAATATGAAAGTCTTAATTTATGAACTTCTCAAGGGCGAAAATGGGGTCCTTCATAATTACATATCCAGTCTTTAACACAGTATGTGGCACCTTGGGGACATCCAGTAAATATGTAGTGAACAAATATGTTAATAAAAAGAATTCTATTTTAAATAGAAATTTAAATATAATGGAATTCTAATTACACTTAAAACTTAATATTTATAAATTCTCTCAAGTTTCCATTTTCTCCCAAGTTTGAACTAATTTAATTCACATGGTTAATTTATCTTTGAAGCTATTTATTAAAGATAAGCAGATTTTAATTAGTTTTTCAGAAAATATAAATAAAATATTTTCAATAATTACTGAGCTGTATTCTTTCTTCTAACATGATATATTGGGGCAAAAAGACCTTGACTCTGAATTCCTATTTCTGGGTTTAAATTCCTGATCTGTGTCTTCCTGGGCATGTCATTCAACATTTCTGAACCATCACATGGGTACAAAATAACCTATAATTTTATTATTGTTAGGATTAAATGAGATAATGGGTGAGACGATATATAAATATCAATTCTTCTCTTCCTTCCCTTCTGAATTTTGAGAGGACTGACTGACTGATAGGCAAGAACTGACTTCATAAAATAATTTTGAACAAGAATTAGTTTGTATTTAGTTGAAAGCTACTATATTTCTCCATTTCTTCTCTGATGATGTATCAGTAATGTTTTCTCCTCAGTGTATCTCCATTGATCAAATTGCTGTGAGTATTCTTTTTAAATTCAAATGCCTGTTTATTTGCTGAACATAAATTTATCTAGTGGAAAACAGTATTTCAGGTTTATATTCCTGTGGAAATGTATTCAAATAGTTTTCTAGAACTAAAAAGCTAAAGTTGTGAAAGCCAGATGTTATAATATATTGTCTTTCCTTGTCATTACCTATTTGCCCTTCAGTGCCCAACCCAAATACATCTTTTTCCACAAAGAAGCCCTCATCTCCCTGGACAAGAATTCTTTGTTTCCTCAACTCCTTGATTTCCCATTCAGTTTGTTTTCAGCCATATGTGGTGATATTTTTTATTTAATTAACACAGATATATTAAAGGCCAACAATGAGTCAGGCTGGGAATATAAAGACAAATGAAACAGAGAAGAAGAGGAGACAGATGTGTAACCATTCTATAATGTGATATTTACAATGAAGATACATTTATTTTAGCTCTTCCTTGTAATTAACTACCTTATCTTCACTACATTTACAGAGGATTGCATAAAACTTTGCTACATATAATTTTCCTGTTATATTTTACAATGAAAAAAAACCCACAACAGAATTTTACATGTTATAAACAATACCCCTTAGAATATAATATTCTTATGATTACATTTCTTTCTGAATCAGATTTGTTTACAAGCTAGCAGTTGTATAGAATCAAGACCAAATTTTTAGTCTTAGAACTTAATCTTACCAAGGTCAAAAGTAAAATGCTCAAAAACACATTAGAAGGTCATCAACCTTGATTCTGTTCTTTTCAAATGCCATTAATTATTCTGTTACTCATCCTCTCTGTTCATATAGAATGAGTTCTCAAATTCAAAATTGAAACCAGTATTATACTGCATGCACTGTATTCTAGCAGAGTCTTTCATTTGCCCTAACAGACTTTGAGAATCATTTAAAATTCTATAAATTAGTTAGCCGCTAACCCCCTCCTCATTCTAGCCTGAATCTCAGTATAATACATTTAAAAGTGAAATGCAACAGATTAACGTGCATTGTATCCCTTGTTCAAAAGTAGACTCTTTACTGTATGATTATTTGCTTCTACCGGTGCTTTTGGTAAACACAAAATGCATCTCTCTCATGTTCATCACTTCCAAATTCATAATGAACATAGAGCAACTATTAGTAGCTATTGGTAATGAAGGATCCATTAGTTCCTTGGTCATGCTTGTCTGATGTACTTAATTTAAAACGCCTAACTATGTAAATAATGCACTATCTTCATTCAGTGTAGCTTTTTAAAAATCTATTTTAAAAATACACTACCTTAACTCATTATACTCCAGGTCTGGTTCTGCTCTAATAGCAACAAATAGGTGGCCATTAAATCTTCCTTTTGTGTGAGTTGCCATTTAACTCTCCTTATTTTCTTTAATAATTAAAAAATGGTAATGTCACTATTAAATGATGCAATTAAGATAAACAGAGAAAGACACTAGGGATATTAGAAACAAAATTGGAATTAACATTAAGGGACACAACTGGCAGTGTTGCACATTTTCTCTGGAACTTGTTTAATAATAAATGTGTTCAAGTAGCATCATCTTAGGCAAAGTCCAGTTGTCAATTTACTGAGATCAGCCACCTTGCAAAAGAGTAAATGGAAATCTGACTAATGAATTTATAGATTACTTAAACGCAGACCTTAATATTTTGTCACCAGCTTTTAAGTGAAATTCACAAAGTAAGTTGCAACCATTCTAGGTTATTAGAAGACATTGATTATTGATTTGCTCAAGGAGAAGATTTGCTGGCAAATCTTCAATATTTGTAATATCCGTATCAATATTAGGGAAGGATGAAAATAGAATTTTCTTTTCTTCACAAAGTTTGAGATGAATACTCACTGATAAGCTACTTTTGATGCGAAAAGCCTTGCTTACTAGGCATGAAATAATCTTAAGAAAGTTACATGTGGGTATATTTGTTACCACAATAACAGTTTCCTTTTTAATAGACTTGCAGAGACCTGTTGGTGCTTCTAAAATCTACACTCGTCCAAAACAAAAGAAAACAAAACCATTAATTTTTGCCTTATTTAAATATATAACTATTGTTGCTACTATAATTTTGATTGCTACAGACAAAATAAATCCCAAAACTATCATTAACAAAGTTAATCGTGTATCTATGTGTGTGGGGGTTGTTTTAGTACATGAGCATCACCCTCTGTAGGATTTGTGACATTTTTACAACAGTTGTTACGTTATTACACAAGGCTAAGGAAGGAAGAAAATAAGCCTCTGCGTTGTGAAACATAGTTACAGAAATATTTAACACATGGAAACTAACTGTGGCATAAAGGATTCTTCAAATGGTTTTCAAAGTGGTGTCCATGCAGAATCTTCCCTGGCATGATCCTCTGCCACGAGTAATTAAACCTTTCTCTTCCAGCAGTAACTGGAAGAGAAACGGTCTAAACCAGAACGCTTAATTGCCAATCTGTCCCAGGAAAGGTCTGAGCCAGAAACTTAGAGAGATAAGGAAATTCTGCTCCAGGCTCCTGTTTCTCATCAGTATGTTAAGTGATGCATTCTGTTTTCAGCAGTGAATCCTGAGGAAGTTTGGAATACTGGAGAGAAGGAGACTGATTCAGGCATCCTTTCTGCTCTTCCTGATAAACCTTACACAGGGTTGTTTTTGTCATTTACATAGAATAGCTTGAACATCAACAATGCCTACATTCAAATGTAAATAATAAGGTGTATTCCAGAGGATAGTGTGAAATGCATTTTGGTCCATTTAGTGACTTAAGTTATCTGCTGGATTGCTTCCATCCATAGTAGGGTGGATAATAGGGAACTGGCTCAACAACTTCTCTGTGCAAGGACCATCGAGTTAGGCCTTCCACCTGTAAAAATAAATACCACAATTACTGAATGTGAATATTGCCTACCATAAGTCCTTTCTAAAAGTAGGTGAAGAATAAGGTATAACTTTTGGAGGCACCTGGGTGGCTCAGTTGGTTAAGCATCTGACTCTTGACTGCAGCTCAGGTCATGATCTCATGGTTTGTGAATTTGAGCCCCACATCCGGCTCTGCACTAACAGTGGAGATTCTGTTTCCCTCTCTGCCCCTGCCCTGCTTGATCTCTATCCCTCTCTCAAAACAAACACAAATAAACTTTTTTAAAAAGAATAAATGATAACTCCTTGAGGTATTTAATGTCTGGGAAAAGGTAAATTAAATACTATCGTTATTCAAAATTATAAGAAAAAAAAATTTGTGGTCTCCCAAGCTCTAAGAGCCACAGGCTTGCTTTAAGTAAATAGAAATTAAAGTTTTCTTTTTTTTTTTTTAATGCTTGTTTATTTTTGAGAGAGAGAGAGAGTGCAAGTTGGGAAGGGGCAGAGGGAGGGAGGGGAGACACAGAATCCAAAGCAGGCTCCAGGTTTTGAGCTGTCAGCACAGAGCCTGACCCTGGGCTCAAACTCATGAACCATGAGATCATGACCTGAGTGGAAGTCAGATGCTTAACCAGCTGAGCTACCCAGGTGCCTCTAAGTTAAAGTTTTCTAAACAATAGTCTAACCACCACATCAGTCCTTAACTCCCCAAATATTTATGAAAAAATTTATAAGAAAGTAAGATAGATGTAGTGTGCACCAAAAAAATTCTTTACAAAGATTCTGTTCTAGAAAACACTTACAGCATATTCTTAAAAGACCATCCTTTTATTTTAGTAGGAGCTATAAAGAGAGTTTCTATGACCAGTAAAAGCATAGCAATCCAATGCTGTTTCTTTTTTTTTTTAAGAAATTGTTATATATACTTTTTAATTTTTTAATGTTTATTTATTTTTGACAGAGCGAGAGACAGAGCATGAGCAGGGGAGGGGGAGAGAGAGAGAGAGGGAGACACAGAATCCGAAGCAGGCTCCAGGCTCTGAGCTGTCGGCACAGAGCCCGACGCGGGGCTTGAACTCACAGACTGCGAGATCATGACCTGAGTTGAAATCGGAGGCTTAACCGACTGAGCCACCCAGGCGCCCCCCAATGCTGTTTCAACACTGTAGTTGTGCTTGAAGACTACCTTTCTGGGTGGGTGGGAGGGGTGGAAAGAGATTTGAATAACATTAAAAATTAATTGTAGTTTCTGATTAGTCTTCTCTCTCTCTGTCTATGGGTCTCTCCCTCTTTCTTAAGAATCTAAGATTATATTTGACATCTGTATTAAAAATACAGCAAAGACTAAGACATGGGGATGATTTAAGTATTTCATGTGTCCGGATTAATATTTAAAAGACAAGCAGGATATTCATTAAATTAAATATGTTACGGGAAAAATCTCCAACAGCCTGACTTCCACAATCTTATAGCAGTTGTTGCTAATATCATTGACCCCCCTACTTGTTTTGCAAAAGGTGGGGAACCCAAGGCTCATGGGGAAGAATCACTTTGAGTTGTTAGTGTCTCACAGTTAGATGGTAAAAGAGCCCAGCCTAGAGCACTGAGCTCTGCCAATAAATTTTGAGGAGCAAAATTTTGAGGAGCATCTAAAACACTGGGAAAACAAATATCTTGATCAAAAACCTACCTATTCTCTTTTGTCCTTTAGTGGTTGTTGGCCAGGTACTTTTTTTTTTTTTTATCCTATCTTGAGTCTTAATTTATGCATATGTAATTTACTGTATGTATCCTGACTTTCTGCCATATTTTTAGTTTGTCAAACTCATATACAATGAGGAACATTATACTTGGCAACTCAACAAACCTGCAAATACCCAGGGCAAAATATCAATACAAAGTGCCCTGGAATGTGAGATTTCAAAGGGTTCCAGTTGCATTTTGTTCATATTTGTATCCTAGCCTCTAGCCGTAGGTGACTGTCTAAATATAAGCTAAAATTAATAAAAATTAAACAGTTAAAATTCACTTTCTCAGTTACACAAGCCACATTTCAAGTGCTGCATAGTTTGGAAAAGCTCAGTAGCTCAAATGTGGCTAGGGGCAATTGGATTGGGTGGTGCAGGTACGGAATATGGGCAGCATTGAGCAAAGTTCTACTGGGCAGGGACAGTGCTGGGAGAGATGAGCAATAACAGTGGAAACAATATATTAGGGAGAGATTAGAGAGAAGGAAACACAGAGGGAGACAGTTGCTAGATTGATTAGTTGCTAGATTGAAAGATGGAGGGAAGGACAGAGGGTGAAAGGAAAAAGGGGAGACAGAGGAAGGGAAGAACAAGAGAAGGGCAACAGAGATAACGAGCTGAGACTCTGAAGTATTTGAGATGTGTTCTGCTGCTGGGTAATTGTGTAAGAAGTTGGCTCAACAACACTTTTCTAAGCCTTATAAAATGACAATCAAACCCTCAGTGCACAGCACAGAGGAGCCGTGACTTATTATAGGCACCCCCTTCACCTCAATTAATTCAGCATACCCACCGTGAGGTAGGTGCTTTGAAGCAGAGTAAAAAATAGCGGCTTTCAAATTCTTCAGGCAAAAAGGAGACAAAAACAGCGGTAACGATAATTTAGGACATGGAGCCTCTGACATTTATATTAGTGGCATAGGGATATAAAACTGGTAAAAATATCTGTGTATCTGTGGTTTAAATCCATGTTTATAATGTTTCCTTGAAGATTGTATACTGAGTTCCCATTGTACCCATCTTTCTATCACTTCCTACTTGTTTTAAAATCATATTATTATATCATCCACAGAATTAAGTTTAACGTTTTACAAGCCATTTACCAGAGCTAATATGCACCTGTTATTAAGTATCACATATTACCAATGAAGATTATGATCCTTGTCTAATGACTACATGCAGGATTCTTTTTTTTATTTCTTAGAAACATATAAAATGAAAATTTTTGAAAAAAAGCATCTATTAGTTTCAGAATCCTTTCCCAGAAATCAATAGTTCTATGAAGAATAGTCTCAGTGGTTTTTCGTCACCCCATTTAGAATGGCCCATAGGTTGGGGTGGCTGCCTCTTCCCCAAGGAAGCTATAGTGTCTAGAATGCAAGTTTCAAGTCATTATAGAAGCCTGTGGTAGCAGAGTGGAGTTTTCCCATCACAGAGTGAAAAAGGAATATAAGCTACCTACGAGCAAATGCATTAAACAAAAGGTTTTCTTAACTACTCTAGTAAATCTGTATTGACTTTTCGCTTTGAACTTATAATTTCTTTGCTTATTTATTTATTTTGAGAGAGAGAGAGAGGGAGTGGGAGACGGGCAGAGACAGAGGGAGAGAGAGAATCCCAAGCAGGCTCCACGCTGTCAGCACAGAGCCCAATGTGGGGCTCGAACTCACAAACCATTAGATCATGACCTGAGCTGAAACTAACTGACTGAGCCACACAGGCACCCCTGAAGTTAAACATTTTAAAATTGTCATTCAAAGTATCAAATAATTCTAATGGGAAGGAGTCTTACCTTTTCTTCAGGGTTGGTGGCACTCATGTGAAAATAGAGCCAATTGCAGAAAGTCATTTTCCATTTAGATATGTTAGTGTACTGAAACATTTTCAAAAGTCAACAGTATGACCCACAAGGCAAATTGAACCATTTTTAGTGGGATGCCATCCAGACTCAAGATCCATTTCCCCTCATAGCGAAGGGTACTCTCAATCCAAGGAAAGCTTCCAACTGATCTATTTCTGTAAGTAGGCAAAATCTATTTTAGTTTCTGTCACACATGTTTTTGTTCTGTATGAGTTGTCTGTTAGAGTTTTTTTTAATCTATTCAGTTAACAAATATTTTGCTATTCCAACTATGCTAATTCTGTGGCAGTGAATAAGAAATTATAGTTTCCGGTTCTATGGAGCTTAGAGTTTAACTGCAAACATAAAATCAAACATAATATATAATATGTAATATAATAATATATCCTACTATATATTTTATGTGTGTGTGTGTTGTATGTATATATATGTATATGTATATGTATATAGATGTATATATATACATCTATATATATATATATATATATATATATATATATATATTTAGTGAAGGAAAATTATGGCTGCCAGGAGAATATATAATGGGTGGACCTACCTAGGCTGAGAGGTCAAAGGAGCGCTCCTGAGCAAGTAGTGTTTGAACTGAGTAGGTACTTCCATGTGAAAAACTAAGGAAGAGCATTCTAAAAAGAGGAAACAGCATGTGAAAAAGAGAGTCTAGAATGTTCTAGGAACTGACAGGGCATGTGCCTGGAACAAAAGAGATGTGCACTGTGGGGCTAGAGAGGGAGGCTAAGACTGGCAAGGAAATCGAGGAGGTGGTGGATCTGGGGAGGAGGGAGAGGAGCCCTGCGTGCTGCCGTGGAGCACGGAGTCAGTGCTCCTGAGAGGCTTGGGGAGAGGAGGACTCAAAGATGGCACGCGAAAGATGGCGTGTGCCCTTGGCAAATGCAGTCTCAGTGTGGATGGATGACTGTGGTGAGCCATAGTGACATGGGTTGGTAGCAAATGGGAGGTGGAGAAGAGGAGATGAATACTGTAATTAATGCTTTTGAAAAATTTGGCTTTGAAAAGCAGAGGTAAAACAACAGTTGCAGGGAGTAGGTTAGTTTTTATTTTTAAAGATGGTAAATATTAAATTTGATTTAAATGCTGATGGAAAAGGTCCAGGAGAGAGGGGAAAGAAAATGGAGATAGAAAAACAAGAGAGTAATCAGTGGCATACAGAAATACAGGAAGAATGGAATTTTAAATAGTTATGTTTCTTTAAAGTATTATACATGTCTATCTGGAAAAACATTCTACACTGAGCTGTCCTGTGGAAAGTCTCTTTGTAGCTCTGTCTCTTTTAATATTAGTTAATTAGTTTAATTTTAATATTTAATCATTTGGCATTGAATTGTTTACTGTGCACTGTCCTGAAACTATCCATAACAGTTTTTACTAGTAATCTCTTACATTAATTTAGCATTCTCCTATTATTAATAAGTTACTAGGCCATATCAGCTAATATGACTGATAAAACTTTTATTTAATTGGCCACTTTCAAGAGTAGGTATCTATTCTGAGGTAGAACCTTGTTCTTGGGACTGAAGGAGTTCATGTTACACAGCAGAGTGAATCTCTTGATCCTCTGAAGAGAGAGGGGAAATAAAGAGTAGAAGTAGAGAGAGGGAAGATGGCAGCTTAATCCAATCACCAGGAGTGGTTACTGGGATCACAGAGAGATAGGGGAGGGAGCTGGGGGCAAATAAAGCCAAGGGCTCCTCTGGGTACAGTTAGAGCAAGCATTTCTCTGTGAGCTGTGGGCAAACCAAAGAAACAGTCACTAAGAGCTCTGGGTGACAGTCCTGGAGAGAGCTCAACAGAGTTATTCTGATCTGTGACAAGCAAAGATGGTGTCTGATCATTTGAAAGGCTCAGGAAGGTCATGCTAATCTTACAGAAACATGAAGAAGTCACGGGACCTGAATAGATAATCAGAGTCCTGTCTACCCTTGACATCAGAACATCAGAAGATGTTCACCTTTTAATCTAGAATATTAAGGCAAAAAAAAAAAAATCAATTGAATTCTTATATAACAGCAATCAATATCTAGAATGTATAATTTTAAAATATTTCATTGGCAAAAGAAGCAGGAGAAGGGCAGGAGGCAGGGAGAGGAAGAGAGGGAAGAAGAGGAGGGACAGGAGAGAGAAGAGGAGAAAAACTTAATTTCAGTCTTAATGTTGGCTTGAGCCCCACCACTCAGTGGAAGAATCTGTAGAACCTGTAGGACTTTATTTGGAGTTGACATTCTCTATTGTAATTCTGCTTTTGTTTATTTTAAAATTTTCTTTTTGTTTCACCAGAAAGGAAAGACGATGTTTATTTTTAAACATGTAAAGTGTACAATTTTTTTTGTTGAAATAATACTAAACATGTACACACATGCAAGTTTATTACAAACTTATTATAAAACTTTATTGAAATATATTAAAGAAGACCCAAATAGATGGAAAGCTAAAACATATCTGGGGTAGGAAAGCTGTGGCAAATATTTTGGAAATAAAGGTTGAATTTATACAGATCCTGTGACTTGGCAGTTGTATTCCTAGGTATATAGGTCAGAGAAACTCTGATACATGTATACACAAAGAGACATCATCATTCTCATCATCATTATTATCAACATGGTTAACATTTACTGAGTGTTTACCATATGGTTCTTAAACATGTTGTGTGTATTAACTCACTTATTAGTTTGCACCATATGGAAATGCTGATATTTGACTCTTGTCAGCCTACAAAAATCACAATTACTCATGATTCAAGATAATATTCTTCTCAATATTCTTATGAAGTAGACTTTATCTCCATTTTATTTATTTATTTATTTATTTATATGTTTATTTATTTGGTGGGGGAGGGACAGAGAGGGAGAGAGAGAGAATCCTAACAGCACGGAACTTGACACAGAGCTTGATCTCATGACAGTGAGATCATGACCTGAGCTGAAATCAAGAGTTGGACACTTAACTGACTGAGCCACCCAGGAGCCCCTTATCTCCATTTAAAATGGGAAACTGAGGCATGGAGAGATTAAATAATTTTGCCAGGGTTGCTTAGCTATTAAATGGACTGCCATTGGTCAAATTCATGTAGCCTGACAGTGGAACCCATGTTCAAAACTGCTATGCCATCCTGCCTCTCAACTTGAAAAGAATGTTCACACCTCAAGATAGTAACAAACCTCAGGACAGCAAAAAAGCCGAAAACAATATAATGTCCCCTAACAGAAGAACAGATAAATAACAGGCACATTCATAGACTAGAATGCTATTAAATAGCAAAAATGAATAGAGTTACTCCTATCCAAGTGAGTGACAAAAAGAGGTGTTCCAGAAAAATATATAAAGTATGATTATTTGTATGAAGATGAAAAACATAGAAAACTGTTACATATTGTTGAGGGATAAAGATGTCTGTGATACACATGGGAGTGATCAACACCAAATTACGATGGTGGTTAACACGTGGAGGGGGTGCCACCGGGGAAAGGAGAGGAGGAGATACCATTTGCATTGTGATATTTTAGTTTTCGTCAGGTGGTGGTGATGTGGATGCTTGTGGCCTCATTCTTAAGGCAATTCTGCAGTCAGAGAAAGAGAAATACAATAAACAACTCTCGGCAAACAATATGAGGAATAAAATAAATAAGAGCATTTACTAGAGGCATGATAAAAAAAAGGACATTAAAATTTTCTAGGATGTAAGCAGGAGGTATGATATAATCCCATTTATGCAAACGTAGCCTACATTTGCATATATGCTCAAAAGAGGAACATGACATAGGGATGCCAGGATCTTAACAGTGGTTGTTTCAGTGTGATGAGATTTCAGAGTGATCTATATATTTTTTCTTATATTTGTGTGCAATTTTCAAATGTTTTACAGTCTGAATTTACATTCAGACAAATGATAAAAACAAGGTCTAGCCCACATTTAACTTCCCTCCTAGCTAGGCAAACGCAGGTCTCTCTTGCATTTAGGGTGGGAAAGAAGCAATCAGTGTCTCCTACCAAGTCTGCTCATCAGGTTCAGATTCCAGGTCTGGCAGGTCAATCTAGTTAATTATTTAATGAGGTCTCTAGGATTGGTTGGGCTGGGACCATGTCTTCTTCCGGGTTTTTCTTCTATCTTTGACACGCTGAAAGCCACTGTTTTTAACTAGAATGGTTGGGGAAGGGAGAAGCAGCTTTGGTAACTGAGGAAGAGAGAATTTTAAATTCGAAGTTGGGGATGTATTTTAGGAGGATGAATAGCATGGGAAATAGATTATTGGGAAGACAGCATGGGAGAAAGGATTTGATGTTCTATAGGGGGCATAATTTAGGAGGACAACAGGAGGCTCTTTCCCTGCCTCATGGAAAGGACTCTGTTCCATACATGCCCCTTGCACCGTGAGTGAGCCTTGGGTTACCCTGGAGAGAACTGGAACTTGGCAGTGCTCTTTTTCATGAAGAGTTGACGTGAACACAGATGCAGAACTACCTCATTGCCCAGATAACGAAGTAGAGGATTTTTGAGAGGAAGCCATTGTCCCTATCTCTACTGGGAGTCTGGAGATTCTGTGTCACTACAAGGCTGGGATTTCGTCAGCATCTGGAGTGAGCATCTTGCAGGGTCAGTGACCTTCTGGAGGAGGGCAGATGAGAGGTAAAGCTTCCCAGATGGCTTCCTGGGGAGCCGGAGCAGAAGTGCAAGTAAAGTGTCCGGGAGGCTTGGGGTCTCCTGCTGACAGACCAGGTTATGAGCAGTTGCTTAGAGAGCTCCTAAAAGTTACCAGAAGACTTGAGGAAGCTGATTTTTGGTAACAGAAAGGTGGATCATTTGTTATTACTGGTGAGTACATCTCGTCATGAATGACCAGGGTTATAGGCAGGAATATGGGTTATATTTATTTTGTCAAATCTGTAACTCTATTAAAGCATGTTATAGTGCTTTTTAGTGTTGTGGAGGATGACTTTTTAGAAAGTTGGTAGAAATTTCGAATTTGGTTTAGATTTATTTGTTTTTTTAAATCGCGGAATGAGAGAGCAGTAGAGTGTGAGGGAGAGCTAAGAGAGAGACAGGAAGAAGGGGAGAGGGAAAGAAAGAACTCGAGTGAGACCCAGAAGCAGTGGGGATGGAGAAGAGGGACAAGGGACGGAGACCCGTGATAGCCCTTCAGTCTGTTTTTATAGAGGTGAACGGCCCGTCACTATGAAAACACAGAGCTGAAACTTGAGAGCCGAACAGAGCTTTAGATTTCTTAAATTCCCCAAAGCTCATTATACTGATTAGGAGACACATCTAAAGGCTTCCTTAGGGGAAGAGTATCAGAGTGAACAGATTTCTGTCGAATGTCACATGTTAACTAAAAGCTTAATACATGTATTGTTAGCATTTTCTGAATTGAGTTTCTAGCAAATTAGTAGCAAATGAATCATCCGTAATTACCCGTGTTGGATTAAAGGAGAATGTTTTCCTACTTAAAAGGTAGGCTGGGGTCAGTTTTATGGCAGCATTATTTATGTTTATGCATAAAGACACCTGGTGGCCTGAAATTTCCATTTCCATTCCATCCCTTTAATGTTTTCACAAGTTTGTACATGTTGAACAGAACTGTCTGCTTCCTGCTAAATCCATTAGAAACCGATACCAGGGTGAGAAGAAAGCATGTAAGGGAACAGGTAAGGTATTAGAATTTAAAGGAATGTAGAATAGCAGACCAGACTGTGACAAACAAGGGGGAAGAGAATTCTCATCTTCAGAATGGAAAAACGAAGGCACAGAAAGTTAAATCAGATACATGTTCTACTCTTTCGTAAGGCATGGCCTCGGGCGGACGTGAAATACTGTTTTATTGTAGTTCCAATTTGCATTCCTCTGATCGCTGCGGAGGTGGAGCGTGTTTTCATATGTTATGCATCAGTGGTGCTTCCTTAACTGAAAATTCCTATTCATATCTTTTGCCAATTGTTATGTAATTTGTCATTTTAAAATTTATCCGTAGGAATTCTTTATATGCTCTTCCTAGCAAACCTTTGGTTTGCAAACACATTCTTTCTACTTGAGACTTGTCCACTTATTTTTGTTAATGGTTTCTTTTGATGATCAGAGGTTCTTTAGGGGCACCTGGGTGGCTCAGTCACTTAAGTATCCTACTCTTGATATCAGCTCAGGTCACGAACTCATGATTCCTGAGATTGAGCCTCACGTTGGGCCCTGTGTTGTTAGCACAGAGATTGTGCTTGGGATTCTCTCTCTCCCTCTCTCTCTCTGCTCCCCCCCCCCATAAATAAAAAATAAACTTAGAAAAAAAGAAGTTCTTTATTTTAATGTGGTAGAATTATTAATCTTTCTTTTATGGTTACTACTTTTATACTTTTTTAAAAAAAGTTCTATCTTGAAGTAGTTAAAATATTTTTTATATGGTCTTTTAAAAGTTTTGGGGTGCCTGGGTAGCCCAGTTGGTTAAGCATCCAATTCTTGATTTAAGCTCAGGTTATGGTCTCATGGTTCACGGGATTGAGCCCCGTGTCAGACTCTCGCTAACAGCATGGAGGCTGCTTGGGATTCGCTCTCCCCCTCTCTCTCTCTGCTCCTTTCCCTGCTTGCTCTCTCAAAATAAATAAATAAATTTTTTTTAAAAAGTTTGTGATTTTGCCTATAATATTTAATTCTGTAATTTACCTTAAGGTTTTACATGCAGAGGATGTGAAATCAAAATGCAATTTTCATTATCTAAATGAAAATGGATATTTTTGTGAGGTTTGAGGTTTTTGAAGCCTGGTTATAGTTTCTGATGGGAAAGACATTATTTTCTTAGGCCAACAGGACAGATTTTTTTTTTAATTATTGAAAGTAGTTTACATCTGGAGAAGTTAAACCTGAATTTAAAACAGGATTAGTATTTATAAAAATCTGAAGCTCTTCTCCAATACTAGAAGCCAAGGGGAAGTGTACAAAGACTGAGACACATTTTATAAAGCACTTATTACCTGAGACTTATTCTTTGTACAATTCACTGAGTTATAAGAAAAGAGAATCAGTTTTTGTAAACTTAAAGAGCTTAATTCATCTGCTTTGAATTCCCTTATATCAAAATAATATAAAAACTGTTTCTATACGCTGCTAGAAGTTTTGAATCTAGTTATAGATTCTTTGAATCTAGTTATAATTTTTGTATAGAATTACTTTTTTAAAGCTATATTTTTTCCACAAATAAATACATTGTGAGTAACAGTCTCCTTGAAAGATTCTCTTATTTATTCATTTCTGATTTTTATGCATTCCCTCTCACAGTGAGATTGACAAGCAACTGAGCTTAAAAGGGTCAAAACATCAGGAGACTTGTTTCTTGAGATGTGGGCTCAAAATTCACTTACACGTTCAAAATGATCCAAAGTTCTTATTTTTATTACTTACACATTTACATAAGTGAAGCTTCCTATTCCCTCCCACGGATAGAAAGCCATTCTTCCAGCCTAGTGGGCGTGGTTGGCTGACCGCAGAGTATGTCTCCCAGACTCCCTGTGCAACAAGGGTGGTAAGCAGACACGGGTGTGGACAGCGGGGCTGAGTCAGCGGTAGTGAAGGGGTCCCTGCTCAGGTGAATGTAGGGAAAAACACTGTAATTGGGAAGAGAGCTGGGTCTTCCTCCACACGGTGGACAAAGACCACTTTCTTACACGTCTGAAGGGCCAGAAGTAAAAGTCAGCCCACAGCATGAGTGCCCAGGGCTGGGAGGACTTGAAGCTTGTCTTGAGGGGAAAGTACTCCCTCTTGTTAATAAAACGGAATCCAGTACAAATCTGGTGCTCTCTGAACCTCCGTCGGGGAGAGAAAATAAGGGGAGAGAGTGAGAACAGGGCAGAAGTTCTCAGCCTCAAAACCACCTCCTCAGAACCCTGCATCTAGATCAGACTAAGTCTTTTTTCCTTGTGCCCACCTAAAGTCAACCGCCATGTCCACACCCAGGGGACATGACAACATTTGCTACTTTATATTTGTGGCAGTTCTTCTCATGGTCACTTGTGTGGCAGACGTGGCTTTCAGTTTGTACTGTAACCATTTGCTATATGTCTTGTTTTCTCTAGTACATTGAATGTTCTCCAGGGACATGGTTCATGTCTCAGACATGTATTTTTTCCACTGCACAGAAAACACTGAAGTATCTTGTGGAGAATCATGGTCCCAAATCACACTGGTCTCAAGGCCCTCCCTCCACCTGCACAGAAGTCCACAGGTAGGTCTGTGAACTAATGCATCCTAAGGGAAGTGACGTTATGGCAAACAAAAATATGCTTCAAAATAACATCATCGTTCTAAAGAGAAGGGGTAGATCCGAGGATCTAGTTCTGATTGTTCTCTTAGTGTATGTGAAATTTACAGACAGGATGAGGCTATAGAAAAAAAAAAAAAAGCCAATAAAAATTACCAAAGCAGATGAAACTGAGGTGTACATGAACATATCTTTGTGGGGCAGAGGATGTAGGAGATTTCTGTCTGTCGTGGAATACTAAGTGCTTCAGTGAATGGAGGACTTCAAAGGATGCAGCACCTTTCATCCAGCACATTCAGGGTCCTGATGTTTCCATGACTGAAGCAACCAATGGTCGGGGAGACCACCATCCCCTGAGTCAGTTACCTTGAGTGTAAGGCGACCCCTTTCTTGGCACTGATATCAGATCCATGACCAGTTTCAGAGACTAACTGAACTCATGAGATGCTTTGAGTTTTCTTGTACAGAAATCACCTCAGGCATCAGAAGAAAATTACTCATGCACTTATTTGAAACATTTGTGCTTATAGCTGTGGGAAATTTTAAAGAGATCTTGGGACTGGAGATCCACAGTGGTAAAAGGAGACAAGGAGGAAACACTGCCTGCTGGATCCTAACATGTGGATGTAGCAGCTAGAGGAAAACTCGCTTTACTTGTGCAGAGTAGAGGCACAAACAGTATTTGTTGACTAACAGCCAACCTTCAAAATTTTATTTCTGTGGGAAACCAATTCAGAATTTTCAGAAAACCATGGAAAAACAGAGAGATATAAAGAAATGGAGAGAGTTTTATTTCTTACATTATGTTTTCTTTACCTCTTTGATTGTCCTCATCAATTTTGAATTTGGATTTTCAGAATTCAATTCGTGGAAGCTCATCTTTTTCCCTTCTGACTTTATAGCTACAATTTATCCAACAAGTATGAACTTTGGGTTATGGCTACATGGTTCTACCAACTATATTGCCCTGGCTGGAATAGCTAGATATCAGAACCTTTATCTTGTCTTGTTTCTATGAAATACCATCATTTACTAAAGTAATAAAATAAAATAGTAACAAACCTTAAATTATTTGCTATAAACAAGCAGACAGAACATAGAATAAAGTTAAACATATATCTGTATTTAAGTTAATTACGTCTTTTGCAGTGAATGTGAAATGATTTCTTTCACTATTTCATCCAATTCTAGCTTTCCTTAAAAATTAAAGAAGAGTTGGGGCGCCTGGGTGGCTCAGTCAATTGGGTGTCTGACTTTGGCTCAGGTCATGATCTCACGGTTCGTGAATTTGAGCCTGGCATCAGGCTCTGTGCTGACAGCTCAGAGCCTGGTACTTGCTTCAGATTCTGTGTCTCCCCCTCTCTTTGCCCCTCCCTTGCTTGCACTCAGTCTCTCTCTATCTCTCTCAAAAATAAATAAACATTAACAAAAAATTTAAAAAAATTAATGAAGAGCAGTTAACTTTTTCTTACTCTACAGGCATCAACAATTCCAGAGACCTGGAATGTAGTAAAATTTCTTGAGTGCTCATGAATTTTGCCCACTCATATGATTGAGATTTCACAGCAACTTAATGATACTTCATGGCCTTCTTAGACTTACCCAAAAGATGATTTTGATTGGTTCAACTGGCACTCCTATTTAGCTCTAGCATATTCTTTTTACCCCATTTGAGCAAAAGGACAAGAAACTGCCCCTCCCCTTTTCATGCATATAGCATTATTTGTCTGCTTCCTTTCATTTTAGAACAAAACTGGAAAATCAAAAAACAAAAACAAAACAAACACAAAAAACATAAAATCCTAACTGTTCAAGCATGTCCCTAAATCACAGGGGACATGTTTTTTTGTTTTGTTTTCTTTTGATTTTATCTATTTTTTTTTTATCTATTATCTATTTTTTTTTATCGCAATCAGCAGATTTTTATTCCTGATGCCCAAGGTACCATATCACTTACTTTAATTAAGAGCTTAGGCATTTCATATGCTCTGTTTCAATAATTAAGATTATAAAACAACCAGCCTTGGAGATTCATAACACATATTTAAGCTTGATTCTTAACGGAGTTCTGCATTTCTCTCCTCTCTGGTCACTGTCAAATTCAAATGAACAGAAGTACAGAATTGAGAGTTTCTTCTGTTATCTCATTCCGTGGTAGGACCTCACCTGATATGTCTAATTTTCTTATTTCCTTCATTGAATAGAAAGAGTGGCACAGAAAATATGAATGGCACTTTTTAAAGGTTAAATGATATCCATACAGAATTACAAGTCACAAGTAGGTGTTTGTGATGTGACTGAGATTATTTCAAGAAATGACTTTGACTTTAACATTCTATCTATTGCTAAAAAAGAAGAAAAAAATTTTTGACTCTTCAGTTGTAGAAAAACAATTACATATGAACCACTGTCACCTCTTAAGAAAACATTTTTCTATCACAAATCAACAGCATGAAAGCAACAGCATTATCATTATTTTAGCCAAATGCACTTTTCAAAATCTGAAGTTTACATTGCTTTTTTAAAATGATAATGAACTGGTTCTTCAGCTCAGCCCAATACGAAACCTTCTTCAAATGGCCTATAGCTTTAGAAATGCTTTAAAACATCAATATTCTCTTCATAAGTCTGATCCTTAAAAACTGAAAACTGGAAAGTCATAGAAAACATCACAATGGTTAAATTTTAGGAAAAAAGAAAAAATTAGGGTAAGCACATTATAGTACAAATCCAACATGATGTTTTTAATCCTTATGTTCTATATGCGCACTTCTTTTTGAAAGCTAAAAGATACAGTATTTTGATTAGAAATAATGTTTAAGGCAAATATTTATCCTTCCTACAAGGGAGATGTTATAAAAATAAGAAAGAAAAATATTCATGAGTTCAGTCTAGCACTGAACCAAACCCACCACTTGGTCTCAAAATTCAAGAGATATTTAACATTAAAATATCCTTGTGTTTGCTTTATCTCATTTGTTGCATTATTCTTTTTTTAAAAGTGTTAATCACCAGAGTCCAGAATCTCTTTCCTAGCCCTTTAGAACTCTGACATGTATGTCCACTTCAGCAACTTATGAATGCAGGACACGTTATTTGTCTTCATATGACCAGTCTTCTTTTCTTCCACATGACCGATCTTTTTGTGGTGGCAAAATTGGGAATTAGGTTATTTTTCTTTTGTATTTTAAGTTTCATCCTCTAACTAGCTTTGTTCTGGATGCCTAGAAACCATCATGTTGCCCCCAAACCCCATCTGTTTTTCTGACCTTTCCAGGGAAGCCTGCTCCCCACCCCCACCCCAGAGCATGCCCAGTGGTGATGGAGAGTGGGAAAATTTTGCTGTCCTGGAAATATGAGGCTCTTTATTCTACTCTTATTCAAGATAAACTTTGAGTGCCCTACTGTTTCTCAGTATATACTTGCCTTTTTGGGGGGATAATTTCCAGACCTGGCACATTCCTAACTCTCTGGAGACCAAGCATTCTGGTTTGTCCAGGACCATCCCAACATAATTAAGCCCCAACATAATTGTTAATGCTGCCCCTTATACTTTCAGAAATGTCCCTGTTGGGACAATAATTTAGATTGCCACCTTAGCTATAGATCTATACTTATCTTCAACTTTTACAAAAGAGCAAGTGGGTTGACACCTGAAAAGAGAACACTGGTTTTAGTGATTGGGATATTTTACTGGTCTTTGAGAAAGCCTTTATCTGGGGATTCGTGGGACTTGAAACAAAATGAATTGAAGAGTGTGAAACTGAATAAAGGAAATCTTATTTTAATTTTTTTTAACGTTTATTTATTTTTGAGACAGAGAGAGACAGAGCATGAACGGGGGGGAGGGTCAGAGAGGGAGGGAGACACAGAATCTGAAACAGGCTCCAGGCTCTGAGCGGTCAGCACAGAGCCCGACACGGGGCTCGAACTCACGGACTGCGAGATCATGACCTGAGCCGAAGTCGGACGCTTAACCGACTGAGCCACCCAGGCGCCCCAGGAAACCTTATTTTAAACGGAGACGGGAGGCCAAAAGGGAGCGCCTTCATGCACTGCTACTCCTTGCAGCCCTGGGCAAAATGAATAGAAAGGAGCCTACACTTTACCTAACTGAAGCAGGGGGAAGAAAGGTTTTCTCCTCCCCTGTTAATAGTCCAGCCAATGAGAGACTGCCATAACTCAGCCAATGAGAAGCCATTACACTTTTTTTTTAAATTTATTTTGCTACTACACTTTGAACTCCCGGTTTACTCCAATGGACTTTTTGTGTATAACAGTCGTCCCCGCCCCCTACCCCTCTCTAACCTTCATCTATAAAAGAGTGTTCCTCTCCTTTCTTCTTTAGACTTGCCTGTGGTTTTGCTTCAGCTTACATGTGTGGAATTGCAATTACCCGCTATTTTTGAATAAACCCATTTTTCTGGTAAAATAACTGTGGCAGTTTTATTCTTAAAGTTGACACGAGAGATTTGAGGAGAGGACCATAACTGAAAGGGAAGGTAAAATCTTTCACAATGAATCAAAGCAATTCAGACTCGACATTTCCAAAATAAACCTCATCATTTCCTATTCATCCTACCAGCGGCTCAAAAAACAGTTTTCTTTGTCAAATCTCTTATGTCTTTGCCACCCTCCCACCCAACGTCTACCTACACTATGCTTAGAATCTACAGTATCGTTTTTTGGGGTTTTTTCCTCACAGACAGTTACTCTTTCATTACTGTGTGTTCCAACTCTGTCACTAGATCTGAATCAAAGAATCTCATTGGTTTTGCCTGTGTTTGGATTATTGCCACAACCTTCTAACCAACTACTTTCTTCTCCCTTTTCATTCATGTTCCACACTATTGATGGACTACTGTTTCCTAGAGAAATATTTGTCCTGTCCCAGACTACTTTAAAACTTCTGTCTGCTTTCTACTGCCAATAAGGTAAAGATCAAACTACTTAACAGGGCATAGGAGATCTTTCAAAATCTAATACCAATACATTTTCCATTGTAGTCCGTGCCCTTTGTTCATCAAACTGAAACTCTGGCCGTGCTAAAGTCTGTTAGTTCCTAAAGATACAGGTCCTTTCTTCTCTCTGTTTCTCTGCTCTTTCCTTGGCTAGAATGTCCTCTTCCTTCTCATCCCACCCCACCACCTTCCATGCTTTGTAAATGTCCATATAGCCTTCAAGAGCCAACCAAAAATGCCATCTTCTATCCGAAGCTTTTTCCAACTGGTTTTTAAGCAGAAGTTTGTATTACCTTCCTTTTGTCCCATTGCACTTTTAAAATGTATTCATTCCACCACTTACAGTGTAGGCCCAACTGGTAAGTGACTATCTAACTTTCAATTGTCAAACGTTTCAGGGCAGTGCCCAAGCTTTATTTGTCTTTATATTAAGAAAACTTAACAAAGTCTAGAACATAATTAGCACTCAGTCTGTATTTGTTGATAAAGATGAAAACTTGTCTGAGGCACCTTGCTGACTTAGTCGGCTGAGTATCCAACTCTTGATTTCAGCTCCGGTCATGATATCAGGGTTCGTGAGATCAAGCCCCGTGTCAGGCTCTGTGCTGACAGCATAGTGCATGCTTGGGATTCTCTCTCTCCCTCTCCCTCTGCCCCTCCTACCCTCAAAATAAATAAATAAACTTTTTAAAAAATCTGTTAAAAAAATGAAGACTTCTCATAAATTTCACCCTGAGAGTTCTCTGTACCTGTTTTCTACCTTCTTTGGAAAACATGTATTCACTTTACTTTTTATTTTTCATTGACTCTGGTTCCCTTCAGTCTTATGGTTTTATCTTTTGTTTCTCCACAAACTTAAGAATTTGCAGCATCCCAATATAACATCTAGAGTTCTGTTGATAACACTTGGAGAAACATAACATTATAAATTAATTTTGATATTTTAGGTGATTACTTGGTAATACAGTGATAATATACAATATCTATTGTGGGTACTAAAATCTTACAGCAATACACAAGCATAAAGTAGTCATGCACATGATTCAGAAGATGCTTATATTAATTTTCTAAATATTTTTTATCAAAAGCAAAACACATAATAAAAGAGTCTTACAGAGAATCCCTAGACCTCTAACAGATCCCCTGATGCCATTTTGAGAACCATTGCACTATGGAGAACTCACTTCTTGTGTGCATTGCCAGTGAATTACCCAGAGAATATATCAAGTGTCACAAAATGAATACTGTGGACATTTGACCACAGAGGGAACCTGCACCACCCTCACAGTCATACCTCATCAAAGAAGAAAGAGTTTGACCATGGGATAGTACTGAGACTAGAAGGTTGAGAAGGTGGAGAGCAGAAGGAAAGAATAAGAGAAGGGAAGCCATAGCAGCAAAGCAGAGAGCTGAACTGGCTGTGGATATGTTCCCCTTCATGGATTTGTAGGGGGCATAATGCACCGTAGGATCTTAACGTCTGCCATAAGCAACCTGCCATGGCATTTCTGCAATTAGAAATTTCAGTGTTCCATGTAAGAGTCTATTTCTTGCTTGGTAAGGAACATGGTCTCCAGAAATTCTGTGAAAAAATATCCGTGAACTATAGGACAAAAACAAGAGAAAAAACAACAAACAAACAGACCAGGTATTCTGTTTCATTTTCTACAGTAATTTCTTTTATTGTATATTGACTTCTTTTTAGCCACCTGCCATCTTCAGAGGTCTGAGAAACTGAGGCTGTGACACATAAGAGCAACAACAACAAATGTAATAACACATACCATCTGTTAAAAGCGTAAGTGCCAGGGGAGGGGGAGATGTTCTATTTATTTTACCTTTATGAAATCATTTAGCCCATAAAATTACCTTATGGTAATTTAGGTGCTATTGTAAGTATCATTTTAGAGATGGGGAAACTGCCAAACATCGTATCTGTTGATTTTGCCATTATGTTCATCCAGTCTTCTTTTCAAGAAAACCTCTGGCCATGAATAGAACTAAAGATAAGGACAAGGTGACTCAGAAGGAATACATCTGTACAGTTAGAAGCCCATTTTCAACATATACCCAATGGAATAGGAGTATCCTTTTAATTTAACCAAAATAAATATTCATTCAATGTAAATGTATTAAGTTTAAACTTAAAGGCATGGGGCTGGGAGCTGAGAATAGACAGCTCAATGTAATACAAATAAAAATTCAGAAATATATGTGGAAACACCTTATATATGGAAAGCAATCTGTCTTCAAGGAGCAATATGTCATGCATAAAACTCTCAGGACCATGCCATTCTCCAAGCTTCTAGTCTATTCTTTCTAGCCTCATCAAAGAATTTACCAAGCAAAACCATTTTTTACTTCAAAATAGGTTCCTCTATTCTTGCGTCTGAAGATCAAAACTATTTATTGCCTGCCCTTTGATAGAACTGACCAGAGAAGACTGCACTTTATTTAGACAGGGCTTTCGTTTGTATTCTCAAAAATTATTGTTGAAACTGGTACAAGTCATTCTGGAAAACAGTATGGAGGTTCCTCAGAAAATTAAAGATAGAACTATCCTATGACCCAGCAATTGCACTACTAGGTATTTATCCAAAGGATACAAAAATGCTGTTTTGAAGGGGCACATGCATCCCAATGTTTACAGCAGCACTATCAACAATAGCCAAAGTATGGAAAGAGCTGAAATGTCCACTGATGGATGAATGGATAAAGAAGATATGGTATATATATATATATATATATATATATATATATATATATATATGTATATATTTATATATACACACACACACACACACACACACACAATGGAGCATTACTCGGCAGTCAAAAAGAACAAAATCTTGCATTTGCAACTATGTGAATGGAAGTAGAATGTATTATGCTAGGCAAAATAAGTCAGTCAGAAAAGATAAATGTCATATGATTTCACTCATGTGTGGAATTTAAGAAACACAACAGATGGACATAGGGGAAGGGAAGGAAAAATAAGACAAAAACAGAGAGGCAAACCACAAGAGAGTCTTAAATACAGAGAACAAATTAAGGGTTGCTGGAAGGGTATGGGGGGATGGGCTAAATGGGTGATGGGCATTAGGGAGGGCACTGAGTGTTCTATGTAAGTGATGAATCACTAAATTCTATTCCTGAAACCATTAGTACCCTATATGTTAGCTAACTTGGATTTAAATTAAACAAACAAAAAACAAAAACCACTTTGTTGAGCATCTACTCTCTGCCGGGCACTGATAGGTGCTATTTAGATAGCAGTGGACAAGATAGAAATGGTTCTGAGTCTCATGGACATTACTGCCTAATGTGTGCTTTTGTGGGCAGCAGCTAAGTGAAAAAACATGTGCTACAAATCAACAGTTATTTATTCAAATTGCTAGCAGTAATGTGGCGTACCTCCAGTGATTTATCGTGCAGGAATCCCCCTTGCTGTGCATGTTCCTGCAAAGTCTCATTAAGACCTTTAAACTAAAAATATCTGATCCAGCTAAATTTTGGGAAAGGAAACTATTATTTGAGGAATTCATTTTCAGCAGCTGAGTGCCTCAGGAAGTTAGTAATGCCCTATGGAGCTTTATACCTCTGGTCCTCTCATTTGAAACCAGCAGAGGTTGGAACAGTTCTTAGTTATTAACATCTAATGGCTGTTTTGTGACTTCTCAAGTGCGTTGGACTCCTCCTTCCAAGTCCCAGGGAATGGAAAGATACTTATTTGAATTTAATTAACTCAGAGGAGATTCAGCCTAAAGGATATCGATTGAATATACTTAGTACTGACTGTTCCTACATTTTCCCTACACCTTTATGATGGATTTGTTGGACTACTAATTTCCAGGAGTATGTGGAATAGAAACCCCACCTAGAAGTAAAGCCCAGGGTAGGAAGTGACTGTCACCACTGCTCTCCCTCGGTGCCTACATTATGTTCTCACCTCTGGCTGTATCCGTCTTACTGCATAACACCCCTTGCAGAAAGCCTCCTTGTGGTCCAGGGAAAAGCTCTGTAAAACACAGGTGAATGGCAACAAATGAGACTTCCAATCTTTTTTTTTTTTTTTTTTTTTCTCGTTGGGGCAAACTCTCAGTCTATCTTTCTGTCCTAAATGTGTGCATACAAATGTTACTTTGTTAATCTAAAAAAACAAAACAAAACAAAAAAACCCTTCCATTTTGATAAGAGTCTCTGAAAACTTCCTTTCTGCCATCTAAATTCATACTGAGACTGAAGAGAAGGTACGGCTAGACCCAATGTGATTTTGTAGATGCTGTGAAAACCTGTAAAAGTAATTCATTTTCATATTCATTCATTCTCAAATATTCTCAAATATTTATTGCCGGCCTGCTGCACATCAGGTATTGTGTTAGGTATTATAGGCCGAACCAAGAGCAAGAAAGATATAATTACTGCTTTTAGGGCGTTTACAGACTCAGATGTATATTTATTTACTCACCTACTTAACTAGTATGTGTTGTTTAAGGGATCATGGAAAATTCCAAAAATGAAGAGGAAAGCACCCTAAGGAATAAGAGCAGATTCCCCGGACTAGGAGAATAGAATAGCCGTAGGATCAGAAAAGGGGAGATGAGTCCTCGGAGGCAGTTTGGAGATAGAATCCACATGGGATGAATTCTGAGGGGTGGAGGAAGCGGAGGTGTTGATGTGGGGGAGGAATTGAAATTTTTTCACAGCCTCTACCGAAGGTGACTGGGAGGATTGCTGGTGCCATGAAACCAGGTTGGAAGATGGAGGATGAGAAGCCGGTGGACGGCAGGTTTCGGGGGAGAAAAGGGTGATAGTGGGAGAAGGAGGAGAGCATTGAGATTGGCTGAATTTGAGAGGATGCGCCCACCATGTCCTTTTATGATGGGAAAAGATAGGCCTGTTTTAAAAAGCAGAGAGGGAAAGGTTAGGACCCGAGGTCCCCGGTGTGGGGAAAAACAACATATTTTGGAACAATGCAAACTCCCTCTGCGGTAAGGTTCCTTTTTAGAATGTAACAGACACCGCCTAGTCCCCATCAGGAATTTGACATAAGCAGTAGACCATAAAACATATGACCCATAGGGAGTGATACGGCCATAGACCACCCCTCATACAGTAGAAATGAGCCAATCAAGAATGGGCGACTCAGCACCTAGAGCTATCAAGCTAATAAAGGTAGAACCCAAGAAGAAACGAGGGGGAAGGGAAGGGAGGGCTGACCAGACCACCCCTCATACAGTAGAAATGAGCCAATCAAGAATGGGCGACTCAGCACCTAGAGCTATCAAGCTAATAAGGGTAGAACCCAAGAAGAAACGAGGGGGAAGGGAAGGGAGGGCTGACCAGAACCGTGTAAAACAAAGACGTTTGCCTGTAGTCATGGGCATTCACTTTCAAATGTCTCCTCTCCGCAAAGAGAGCTTGCATATTATTCTTACTTTCTAATCTCATACTGTGATAAACTTCTGCTTGCTGCTCGTTTTATTCTGTGTCCACCTCTTCATTCTTCAAAGCTGCAAGACAACGAATCCCAGGTATTGAGGTAAAAAAATCCTGCAACACTTCTACATTCCAGCAAGAGACTATGAGCTACTCTCATCTCAGGAAAGAATAGAACTGCTTCACCAGATGCATGTGTTAGGTATTATTTGTTTTTAATTCTAGATCTCACTCCCAAAGGGGTTTTGGTAGCTTAAAAAGATCCACAGAATAAAGCAGGATAAAATGGAAATGAGGACATCAGGGCTGTGATGGATATTTCTATGAAATTAATCCCCCTCACAAAATAAAAATCGTTAGTTTTTGCTGTTTATATACCTGGAGCTTCCTGGATCTCATCCTATCCAAAGTTTGGTTGCTTGACTTTTTCTTCAGTTCTGTGAGATAATCTAGATCTTTTTAAAATTTGTCCCCTTCAAACAGCCGGAGAGGGTTTTCTACTGAAGAATCCTAACCTGATGTTTAAAATATTCCTAGGTGTTGCAAATCGCAGAATCTTGACTGTGTCACCAGATGAGCTGAAGTAACATGAGGCACAATGAGAACTCTCTGCTGGTCTGGAAAGCTGGAAATCCTGTGACATAGCAAAGTGGTTGTTTAAATTCCATGTCTTGTGCCTTGGCAATCAGTCCACATACTTCCTAGGCTGGAGATTAGTTACTTGGTAGAAAAATAACAGTTTGGCATGTGCTGACTAATTTTCAAAGATTCCATGAAAAGAGACAACCTTTACTTTAGTTACAACTTGATAATGTAAGAGCAAAAAAAAAGTAAAAACATATTTTATTTTGTTTTATTTTGTCTATTAATGAGCCCTTTTCTGGCCTATGACTGGAAACTTGTGATAGCTAAGAGATTGGAGTCTTCGAAGATACAAAGCTAGGCTTGATGGGCTGAACTAGGTCAGTGTCCAAAAAGTAAGATAAGAAATAGAGTAGAGGGTAAGATAGGACCTCAGGGAAGATAGACACGGCAGGCCTACCCAAGCACCTCCTGGTCAAGGTCTTCATCATAAGAAGCCAAGGCTAAAATGAAGTCTGAGGGCAAAGGACAGGTCACTCTTGGCTCCTTCCCTGAGGCTTCTGCTTCAGCTTCTGCTGGAGGCAGATGAACTCAATAGCAGCTAAAGTAGGACAGCCCCAGTGGAGAATCCTATTCAGGCCGTCTGAGCTATGCCAATAGAAGTAAATCAAGAAGATCCTCACAGAAAGAAGTGGAGGGCAGGTTGGTGAACCAAGAAGCTCATTCTGCTGGGAGCAATCCAGTTCTTACTTTCTACGGACCCATTACCAACTCTGCTATTTTGGCGTCTTTTCAAAAGAAGAGGAGGGATTTGTTTCATTTTATAATTATTCTTTTACACCTCCACCACTGCATATTGTGTGTATTGGGGATGGTTAAATATATCACCGAAGTATATTTAAATATGTCATTTAACTATGGGTTGCTCCACCAGTAGAAGTTAATCTGGATTTGACCTAGAGACATTCGAGTCACTCAAAAATCCTGACCTTGGATCTGGAGGCAGGTACTTGTCTAGAGGACAAGATTTTATGATCTCTTTCCTTGGGGAGGAATTGAGTGGATTTTAGATGAATATTTAATATGTGCATTAAGTTTGGTGTGGGTATTTTTAAAATTCATATTTGAATAGAAGAATCGACATGCAAATAGGAATGAGATGAGCAGTTATTGTGAACATCTGTTGTTTTTGCCTATTTTATCAGCCAGTTTAGGCTAAGAATTATTTGGTGTTCAACCTAGTATTCAGTGGCTTAGAACAACGAAGTCTTATTTTTTGCTCACGTTTCATGCTCTTATGTATGCCCTCTGCCATCTTCGCTCCAAGACCCAAACTGATAGAGCTGCCCTTACCTGGAACACTTAATCTGAAACAGTGGGATGAGAGAGCTCGGCAGAGCACGCCCACGTTCTTAGAGCTTCCACTCAGAGATGACACGTGTCCCTACTGCTTACAGGTAGTTTACCACAGCAACTCACAAGCCAGTGCCGACAACAGTGGGGTTGGGACAGATCATCTTCTCAAGAGGGAAGGCATCATAAGGAAGGATTCTCAATATTCTTCCTTTTTCTTTTAATAGTCACCCCATTTTCTCTTGGAGAATAATCCCTAACCAACTCGCTGCCAGTGTGGGCTTGGCAGAGTTGACCCAGATCCAGAGGAGCATGAGAGCTTGGGATAGCTAACGAGGACTTTCCATTCCTTGGGCCAAAGCAAATCTAATGAAATTCAGTTCCTGGATGGAGAAATTCTTTTTGTGTTGGAGTTGCTAAGTAGATAGCCTGTAATCTTGGAGCTACAAGGAGTTATCTAAGTGGAGAGAGAATCTGCCTAAGAATGAAATCATCATAGAGGCAAACAAAACTGGGAGAGAGAATGGACATGCTGAGGCCTCATGTCAGAATATGACTTCATGTATCTATCCACACCATGGGAAAAGTTCCAAACCTGGAATTCCTAATTATGTTAAGTCTGTATTTTTTTTTCCCTATGTAGTCAATTTAGGTTTCTGTTTCTTGTAACTTAAATATTACTCATAATAAAGGGCAGAAGTTAGTGCCTAACATATATATATGTTCCACGTAAATGGTTCTGTATACTTGGTTATGGGTATGGGACACAGTTTTGGTTACAAGCTTCTTAGCTCTCAACTCAAAGAGAAAAATAGGATTATAATATACCATTGCTGTACCATATCTACTGTTACAAGAAATTGTCCCATGTATGTTAAAAAATGACCAAACATTGGTAACTTCCCAATTGCACCCAACCCAGTGCAATTCACAGTACTATATAATGAAAAAAAATTTTCCAGCAACCAACAGCTTTTCTGAGGGTAAATTTCTACACAGGACATTGATACAAAGTATGGTCCAAAGACCAGCAACATTGTCATCACTGGGAATTTGCTATAAATGTAGAATCATAGATCCCACTCAGACTTACTAAATCAGAATTCATACTTCTACAGTATCTCCAGATGATTTTTTGCACATTAAGATATGAGAGGTATCTATATGGGAAACTCCTTGTGATATGCTAAATATCTTCAAGAACACCCCTTGAATATACTTATTTTAAGATTGTACAACACTTCTCATTATAACTTAATGGCATAATGTCAAGTAATTCCAGGAGGGTTGAAAAAAATTGTAGGAGGGTGCCTTTGGAAGCAGTTTAGATTATATGATCCAGGTATATATTATTGTTGTGTTTCCAAAAATCAAAACAACAGATATGATCGCAACTAATGACCCTCCCTAATCTCTCCATACCACAATGAAAGGAATCCAAAAATTTCATTGATTCAGGTAAAATGTGGGTCTCCTTATGGCATGGTCCACTCCCTACTTCAAATCTGTTCCAATCTGAGCTATAGTTGATTTCATCTGATGGATTTCTCCACTTGCATTTAAATATAACTGAATATTCTGAGTCTTGTGGCTCACCGTGACTCCCAGGACAGCAGTAATGAGGTTAGCTGGTGACCCTATTCATTAGTCTGTCGGCCTTATCTGGGGAAATTTGGCCTGGACAGTTGGAGACTGACTCCTTCTTCATGCTTCCTCAGACCAGGTTGCTGACCATGTCACAGCCCAGCTGGCCCTCCTCGTTTCCTCCACGACCACAAAATAAGAATTTGTATCTGCCAGGTTAAAGAGCTGTCTAGGCAGAGGACAGAGCCAATCTCACATAATGTTCAAATTCGGTCATCACTGGTATGGATTAGATTCTTATTTCAGTATAGAGAGAATGGTTTCACTAAGGAGAAAACTAATAAGAGAGGGGCAGTTGACTTTATTAAGGCTGAGTTCTCAATGCACAGGAGTCAGTGTTGTGAGCATCAGTGTGTCAGATTATACATTGCAAATGTTTTGCCTTCCCGTTAATCAGAGCATGGATTGTGCTGCTAACCCGTGTGGAGTAGTGTATGTGAGCACAGCTAACCTGCCTGCATATGGAGTTTCCAGGCACCAGGCACCAAACAGAGGTATAAAGCATCTGGTAAGAACATTTAAAAAAATAAGTAGATTTTTAAAATCTCTCTGCTTCAGCTCCTGGGATAAATTTGCAGTTGGGGAGATCTTTATATACAGACTTAAGCTTCTAATTAGTGAAGGTAACATTTGGGTATAGTTTATCCAGCATAAGTAAACATTCTGAGCTCTTTCATTTGAAACCAACAAAAATAGTATTTCTTCCTTTCTGTTGTTGCTTCTGACTTTATTTTTTTAGGGAATTAGCTTCAATATCTCTGCCATTTGAACAAAAGATGGCACTAGAGAAACTTATTTTTCTGAAATTAGAATCTATTTCTCTATTTGATTGGAACTAAACAATGGAAAGAAAATTGATAGTGCAGATATATTTTTCTCACCGTTAATATGAATGAGTATTTTTGGACATGTACTTAGATCCTTCTACCAATACAACAATTGAAAATCAGAAGGACGAAATGCCAAGAACTCAGCAAGTATATGTGTCTCTTCCTATTCCCTCTGTATTCATGGATGTATGAGGTGATGTGGTGGTGTTGATTCAAAAGCATTCCAGGAGCAACTGTGCATGAGCCTGGTGGCCAAAAATGGATCCTATCCGGGGTGATATTGAGGTAATATTTTAAAATTGTAGGTAAAAATATCACTTCATCTTTACTTCTATAACAAAGTAGAACTCTTCTGTGTGATTAGTTTTAACCGACATTAGTTCCAAACAAGTGTGTGTTCCTTGACTGAAGGATTGGTCTGAGAAAATTTTATGTCAATTCTTAACTAATTAGTGTAGCCATTTTGGTAAGATTGTTTGAAGAAACAAGACCTCATGACTATAAAAGAAGAGAGGAAATATACAAGATAGGAAGAGAAGCTTATGAGAAATACTTTATAAAAATACAGTAATACCTTGTTTTAGAAGTCCAATATACACTAAAAAAATCAAATATATACCGATTTTAATAGCATTTTTCCATAATTTTGGTCTTTTTCAGTTTTTTTCCTAGGGAATACTGATAAATTGGTCTAAAAAAATAACTTGAGATGTCCAAAACTCAGTGTTCTGGGCATAACCTTAATTTTTTTTTAATATTTATTCATTTTTGAGAGACAAAGAGAGCACAAGCAGGGGAGGGGCAAAGAGGGAAGGAGACCCAGAAGCAGAAGCAGGCTCCAAGCTCTGAGCTGTCAGCACAGAGCCAGATGCAGGGCTCAAACCGATGGACTATAAGATCATGGCCTGAGCTGAAGTGGGACATTTAACCAACTGAGCCTCCCAGGCGCCCCCATGGGGCATACCCTTAAATATAAAGAAATGATTATTTTGTTGGGACGAACAATTAAAAGAAACAAACATACACCATTAATTATTCAGAAAAATTTTCCTGCTTATCCCCTATTAAGTAATACTGTTCTAAAAAACAAAGGATACTAATCATTTGTGAGTGTGTATTATTGAGCACTTACTATGTGCCATACCCCTGCCACACGTATTTCTTCCATTGCCTCAGTTAAATTTTATACCAGCCTCTAGGAATTATTTTTCCTTTGAAGGCAGAGGGTCTTGGGAGAACGGTCCCACTGGGCAGGCAACCGTGACAGTATTCAGTGACTTTCCAGGTGGGGAAAGTAAACAAAGATTTTCAAAGCAACAGATTAAGAAAGTAAAATACAGGGGCTCCTGGGTGGCTCAGTCGGTTAAGCGTCCAACTTCGGCTCAGGTTATGATCTCACTGTGCGTGAGTTCGAGCCCCGCGTCGGTCTCTGTGCTGACAGCTCAGGGCCTGGAGCCTGCTTCGAATCCTGTGTCTCCCTCTCTCTCTGCTCCTTCCCTGCTCATGCTCTGTCTCTCTCTCTCTCTCTGTCTCTCTCAAAAATAAATAAACTTTAAAAATTAAAAAAAGCAAGTGAAATGCAGAGTTTCCAAGTAGGGCAGTAGAGATGGGAGTGGAAGACTCCCTGATACTGAAGCCTGTACATCTACCAAGAACTTTTAGTTTCTTGAAAGCAACGGATTGTGTGTATTTACCTTTACTAGTTCATGCTAGGACAGTACCTGTAAGTGTTAATAAATCCTGTGAATTTTGTCTTTTAATCATATTTCCTTACTAGTCCCTCTGCTCCTTTCAAACCCCAGTTCTGATACATTAGGTCGTTCCCTCATGTGGACAATTGCAATAAACTCTGAAGTAGTTTGCCTGTCTCGTGGTTGTGTTTTTTTTTCTTCTGCTTTTCTCATGTTGTCTTATTTATTATTTTTTTTTAATTTTAGTTTTTATTTTTTTAATTTACATCCAAATTAGTTAGCATATAGTGCAACAATGAGTTCAGGAGTAGATCCCTTAATGCCTCTTACCCATTTAGCCCATCCCCACTCCCACACCCCTTCCAGTAACCCTCTGTTTGTTCTCCATATTATGGGTCTCTTATGTTTTTCCCCTCCCTATTTTTATATTATTTTTGTTTCCCTTCCCTTATGTTCATCTGTTTTGTCTCTTAAAGTCCTCAATGAGTGAAGTCATATGATTTTTGTCTTTCTCTGACTAATTTCACTTAGCATAATACCCTCCAGTGCCATCTACATAGTTGCAAATGGCAAGATTTCATTCTTTTTCCCTGTATATATATATATATATATATATATATATATATATATATACATATATATATATATATATATATGTATATATATATCACATCTTCTTTATCCATTCATCCATCGATGGACATTTGGGCTCTTTCCATACTTTGGCTATTGTTGATAGTGCTGCTATAAACATGGGGGTGCATGTGTCTCTTCAAAACAGCACACCTGTGTCCCTTGGATAAATGCCTAGCAGTGCAATTGCTGGGTCATAGGGTAGTTCTATTTTTAGTTTTTTGAGGAACCTCCATATACTGTTTTCCAGAGTGGCTGCACCAGCTTGCATTCCCAACCTGTCTCTTGTTTTTTAACTCCAATCAGTCTTCCATAGGATTCATGCCCTCTCTACTTGTCCAGTACCTATTCAGATTACCCCTCACACTTACAGTGGGCTCATGAAGCTGCTTAGTGTTCTCTGAACATGAAGACAATACAAATTCTATGACAATATTCCTCCATGACAATACCCCTTTTTCTCTGCTGGAATGACCTTGTCTACCTGGGGGGGGGGGCAAAAAAAAATACCTCTGACTTATCCTGCAAGACTCATTTCAAAGTTTTCTCTATGGGATTCTTTTGAATCTACCCAGAATTGGCAGGTCTCTTCTCTTTGCTTGCGTTGGGTCTTGTATAAACACTGTTACAGTAGGTATTACCCTGTGTTGCAATGATTTGGCCTATGCCTGTTTCCTCTAGTAAACTGGAAGTTCTTGGAGTCGGAGGCATCTTATTTGCCACAACATCCTTAGAGCACATGCACTTGGACTAAATAAATGCTATTTAATGAATTTTTGTTGATCAATGGTTAGATAATGCTATGCTTGAGCAATGAGACACTAACAAGTGCCAAAAGGACATTGTTTTCCTTATTAGAGTTTATAATCTCTGACAGAGAAACTTACCTGTCCACACAGCATGAAGTCACAGAACTCCGACTCTCCCAGAATGCTGGGAATAGGAGTGTGACACTGTAAGCGGTGCTTACATTACCTAGAAACCCACACAGATTACCACCACATTGTCTAAAATCAACATCCAACCTCGAGCAAGAATATTGCTCCATGGAATGGTATGGTTAGGTCAAGAGAACAGAATTCACTTGGAAAAAAAATCTAAAAAATAGTATCTTGAGAAGTTATAGTGCTTCTCTCTAAGATGTAGTTGATTCAGAAGGATATTTCTTACTAATGGCAAGTTGAATAATTTTAGAATTAACAGATCAAGTTTGGCAAACCATTTGGACCCCTTGATTCCAACTTCCTATTTCTGGCAGGATGCTGATCCCATTTCAACTTGGACACTTCCATAGTGATGGGAATCTTATTGGTTTGGAGGCAACTATTTAATTTTGCATTATTCATGTTAGTTTGAAATCTGTCTTTTTATAATTTCTTCCATTTACTTGTTGGATTTTTTTTGAAGCTACATTTAATTGTTTTTCCATAGGAAAGCTACATGTATTTGAACACAGCTATCATTTTTCCCAAAGCTTCCTTTCTCCAGGATTAGAAAAACTGCATTTCATGTGGTAATTTCCTATGTGATATTAATTTAAAGCCTTTTAGGTCTATTTGGTTGTATTCCAATGGACAAATTGCAGTGCATTGCTCAAATATGGAATTCGGCACTGCAGACATAACCTATACACTGCAGCCTATAAGGAAACATCATTCCTCATTTTATGTGTATAATATACAAATTTATTGTAATCAAATATTGTATTAGATTCAGTGAATAAGAGGATCAAAATACTGTTTGCCAAGAATTGTTCTTGGGGCTGTGAGAAAGGTGAGTAAACAGAGTCTTTGCTTCAAGAAGCCCACACCGTAACAAAAACTAACAGTACCCTCTTAATATATTCTAATATCTATAATTGAGGTATAAGCAAAGTATGATCACCAAGTGAACTCATATATTAGGCTTTTAGACAATTGAATATCTCTGTGTTTTTGTCAGATGACTTGATATTTGTCAAGATCACCCTAATTCACACTTGTGCTGCTAATTTTTTAAAATCTAAATGTCAGACTCTATGCATATCTTCCCTAATTGTATCTTGTTGATTTTGTTCCAATTCCAGCCTGTCCAGGTCTTTTAAATCTTTATTCTGTCATCAGGCACATTAGTTTCCCTTTCTGAGCTTTGTGTCACCTCTCAGTCTGATAGAAACAGAGAAATTGGCTGCTCTTTACGTGAACAAAATGGTTTGTGTTCTATTTTCCCAGCAGAAATATGTGTTTGGGAATTTGGTTAATGGGAAGTGGTAAGGCATATATTTAGAAAAGGCAGTTTATTCACCCTGGACAAATATAGACATTTGGAATTCTACCCGCGATGACTCATAGAAAGCACAGAGGCTTCTCATCCTCTGACTGTTGCACGGTGTTAGCTGTTGGCATATGGTGAAGTCAGGGCCTGAGAAACAAAGGATGGCAATGGTTGATTGCTTTTCACACCAATTTCTGACTGTATTGCAAGTTACATGGCCACCTCAATTCCAGCCATCTTAGGGTAGTTTATGATGTGCTTACAATAATCAAACTTTTTTAGGGGTGTCTGGGTGCCTCAGTCGGTTGAGCGCCTGACTTCAGTTCAGGTCATGATCTTAGTTTGTGAGTTCAAGCCCTGCATCAGGCTCTGTGCTGACAGCTCAGATCCTGGAGCCTGCCTTGGATTCTGTGTTTCCCTCTGCCTCTCCCCCTCCCCAACTTTTTCTCTCTATCTCCCTCCCCCCCCCAAAATAAACAAACAAACAGACAAACAAACATTTTTAAAAAATCAAACTTTCTTTACATCTCCATTTGAATGACATCTTGCTAGGGAGTCCTCTTAACATCTCTGCTTCTGCATTCCTTGTCCCTTGCCCTGCTGCATTGTTTCCCATGGCTCTTGTCACCATCTGGCATATGCCATATGTCTTACTTGTTTATTGTAGGGTTCACTTCATCCCCCCTGCCCACATGCACTGGACTATAAATTCCTTACTACAGTGTCCTCACTGCTCTGAACAGTTCCTGGCATTACTACATGCCCTCTTGGCATGTGCTCAATAAATGTTTGTTGAATAAATGAATGGCTATGGTGGTAAATTGTTCTTGTATTTGTCTGGCAAAGGATTTTAAAAAATAATGACTGATAGAAACATGACAGGGTCGTGTTTACTTGATCCTTGAAAAGATCATATTAACTATACAAAGGATTTTGAGCTTCTCTACATAAAAGAACTTCATATGTACTTTTAGTATACGATGGTGTTCCTTAGTGATGTATACAAAAGGGTTTGTGAAATAGTAACAATAGATACCCTTTCACCAAATTACCACGTAATAAGCTAACTGCTTAACATTTATTTTGTCATTCAGTATCACAATATTCTCATAGAGTAGATTTTATTGCGCATTTTGTTTATGTGGAAATGGAGAGCAAAGAACCTTAGCCACTTATCAATGACCCACCGCCACTCAAGGTTCCAGAGCCCCAAACTGTGTCTGTTAAAGCTACTCCCTCCTTGCAACACTTAGTCGCAAGTAATAAGCAAAGAAACAAATGTCTCTCCTTTTATGAAACTTCTAGTACAGTTGATACAGCAGATCAGAGGTCTGCAGTGAGTATAGCTGTATACTCAAGTTGGCTGTGCTTAGGAAGGTGACCACCAAAATGACATCTGGATATTTTCCACTCCCAGCTTTTCTTGCAAATCAAATTTGCCAAGAAAATCAGGTAAAGTAATGCTTTTGAAGCTGTCAGCATTCTTTACATCTGAAACAAGTTATGCGTTTTCTATCACATTCATCACCCCCTCAACAAAGATTTTATAATCCAAATGGGAGAGCTATGGGAAGAAAAGTTTGCACTTCTCTTGTGCTGGCAATTTTGTTGGGTAAGATAAACTAACAAAGCTTGCTCTTCAGACCCTATCTGAATTTTGAAACTCTCACAGACGCAATTTTCACCCAGGGGCTACCAGAAGGAAGTAAAGGGATTGCTTATAAACCAGACAAATATTGCCGGGAAGGGACTGATGGTGGCTGTACTGTGAGATGGCCCTTTGCAGAGCCATTCTTTCAGCTTCCCCCACGCAGATTGCCTGATGTCAGCCATGACCTTGGATAGCTGCGCTTTTGGAAACCATTAGAGGGAGACCCTCCAGCTTTTGCACCTCTGGTGCATGGCGTAATTATTGATCCCACTCTGCTACACTTTGCTGAAATGTATGTGCTCTGCACTTTTACAGAGGTCGTATCTTCCCCATTTGGAAAACTCTCTCTTTCCTCACGTGCCCAAGCATCATGTGTTTCCTGTCAGCACCACTTACAGAGAGAGGTAAAACGGATGAGAAGGAAGACGGAGAAAGTCAGCACTCCGCAAAGACTATGCAATTTCTTAGGTGCGGTTCCTAACGCAGTTTCTTCAGTACTCCGCGTGGAGGTCCCTTCCTGTCAACAGTTCTGGGATGGGTAAGCAGATTCTCAGGGTGGCTGCCGTGCCTTCCTCATCTCCTTCAGCCAACGTAAAACTATCCGATTTGAGAAATGTTGGGCTTCATCCCCACAGGCACCTCAGGTCTTGATCTTAATTATGGCAGGGAGCACATAATGGGCTGCTATCCAAGATGAGTTCCAGTCTGACCTAGTGCGTTTGAAGACTTTGTAACAAAAGGTGGTGAGCTCATTAACATATAGATAGAGCAGAAACAAAATTCAGGCTAACTCCCTTGTAAGACTTCATCCTCCGACCTCAGTCTAGTTTGGAGGCAGCCCATTCAGGGAAATGTAGATCCGTCCTAGACCCAGTTTTCCTCATCTCGGCAGAAGGGATAGAGACAGGTACCCAGAAACCCTATTTCCTAAGTAGGCATTCCTGTTTTGAGAGCTGTGCAGTAAACCACAGTCCTGCGTCGGGACTCCAAAGCCTTGGTCACTAGGCAGGGTCATCCCCACAACACTGCATTTCTTCAGTGCAGGGTCAGTGGGAGAAATAGTGTCACCCTTGCTGAAACACTACTTTCCTTCCTTCGTTACCAGATCAGAAATAATAATAACAACAACAACCTAGTGAACAGACCATTTAAACATAGTAACTTTAAAACTCTATTCATAAAGTAAAAATATTATTAAGTATCTACTGTATGTGGGACATTGCATAAATTTCTGGAGTGATATAAAATACAGTACCATCTTTTTCAAAATCTTGAAATTTTTGGCGGAGTTTGTGGGGTGGGGGGGGGAAGAGGGAGGACACAGACAGAAACCAGACAGACAGAAAGCAGAATTGCCAAGCAATATTTTGTCATGTCATTTCTTATCTATATCTGTGAACGTTGTCCCCACACCCTCAATTTCATCTGTGACAAGCCAAGTTCTTTGTCTTGACAAACAAGATCATCCATGGTCTGTCTGGTCCAGTCTGCTCCAACCTCATCTTTCCCTTTGTCCTGCCTGACTTCTTCTAGTCCAGCATCAACTGTCTGCCAGCACTTTCCTCAATGTTCCACAGAGGTTTTTCATCTCTATTGCCCTTTCTTTCTATGAAAGAAAGCAGAGACGTCTGAAACATCCTGCTGAATAAAGGCCCACAGACTAAGACAGGAGAAACAAAGTGAGGTTGTTTATGGAGAGTTAAGTCTATCCAGAAAAGTATTGTGGTCTTTATTGAGAGGGCAGCTGGGAGCCACTGATGGTTCATGAGAAAGAGAATTACATAGTATCATACTTGGTTTTGGCAGCACTGTGGAGGATGGTTTAAAATTCATTGTCTTAGAAATCCAGCAAAGAGTATTTCAAGAGGAGTGTTGCCTCTGTGAAACTGGATGGAACTGAGAAAAGACTACTTGTAGGCATGGAACAAGCAGGGGTGGAGAAGAAGAATAAAACGTATGACCAGGGGAGGGCAGGAGACACCAGAGGGATGGAGACTGCAAGTGAAGTGGAAGAAGTAACTTTGGAAATTCGTGTAGATTCTTTCCTCTAAGAAAGGAGGACAGAAGGAGAAACTCTGAGGTGAAAGCAGGGCGGAGGAGATTTAATACTGATAATTCAGTATCAGAGTAGGGTATCTTTTATATTCTCATTTAGGGAAAGACAGGTCTGATGATGACTGCAAAGAGAACGAGGGATGGGTTTTGAGTTTGGATAGAGTAGGAAGGGCCCAGGGCAGTGCTGTCGGAAAGAAGAGAAGGAGTCAGTGTTCAGTTAAGAACTGACACCACACCCCTGGGCCCTTGCCTGAAATACCCTATCGTGACTTTTTGTTTCGTTTTTGTGGAGGCCACCACCACGGTTCCAGGTACCTACTGCAGACCAACAAACCACCCTTATATTATATTCATGATCTCTGGGTCGTAAATCAGGACACAGCTTGCCGGGGTGGATCTTCTGCTCCACACGCCATTGGCTGAGGTCACTCCATTTATTCAGCTGGTGGCTGACGGGCTCTGGAGTGTCCAAGCAGGCTTCACTCTCGTGTCCGGCACTTTGGCAGGCATGGCTGGGAACTCGCACACCTGCGTCCCTCTCCATGCACCGGGGAAATTTTACATACAATCCCACCAAGATTCTCCAGACTTCTAACACGGTGGCTTGGGAAAAGAAGCAGCCAGCCAGGCTGCAGGTCTGGGACTGGAAGCCAGCGCAGAGCCACTTCCACAGTTGTTTCTTGGTCAAAGCAAGTGGAGAGCTTCTCTGGGGACGGGAATTTGAAGGGCAGGACCTGCAGCCTACTTCTTGTCGGGAGGGGTGTCAAAGCACTTGGACTACCTGTTTACTTTCGCCAAAGCGTTAGTCATTGTCTAACGTGTATTTTTCTCCTGGATCCCCCACTGGAACACACAGAGCAGGAAGTTTTTCTGTTTTGTCCCAAGGGTCTGATACATAGTAGACACGTCCTATTTGTCACATGGATGATGGGAGAATATAGACAGGAGAGTGGGTAACACGGGAATGAAGTGCCCAGGGCTGTGGTCTTCCAGAGAGGTAGGGAAGAACATCAAGAGACTGCAAGTTCATGGGTCCTCGCACATACCTGTACAAAGGTTACAGCACTTCCCATCAGCCACTGTGGCTTAGTAAGGCTGTGGCTTTAGCCTCCAGGAAGAAACCATATCAGCCTCTTTAGCACACATGCTCCAGAGTCCTAGTGAATATATTTATGTTTATTCCAATGGGAAGCCCTCCTTCAGCTGCATTGACAAGTTACCAATTAATCGTGTGGTTTGTAGGAGTCTTCATCTAAATATCATAGACTGGATTTGCAGTTCAGGAATCCCTCCAAAATTGTGTAGACCGATGTATCATCTTAGGAGAGGCCCTGTGGGTTTCATCAGTCTCTCAAAGGGAGATTTGACCCAAAAATATTACAAAGCACTGTCAGAATAAACTATATTTGGATTTTACCTTTTAAATATGAAAGCCGTCTTTCAAATACTATGAAGAAAAAAAAATAACCTGAAAGAGGGAAAAAAAAAAAAAAAAGGCCACTTCTAACACAACCTAAGGCCACTTATGTAGCAAGCAAATTGATGCAATACTATTTAATGATTCCCCCGGAGCTATTAAGTTTGATTTGGTTAGTGGCATGTGAACCTGCAGGGATTTACAGGTAAAGTTATTCTACCTACAAAGAGAAGCCATAGCATTGTGTCAAAAAGTCACTTAAAAAGGAAAAAAAAAAAAAAGTATTAGGGAAGACAGACTGTATAAAGGTATGTTTCTCAATTAGTGCTTAAAAGCCTCTGATTATAATGTGGTAATTTATTTTTTCTTAAAAAGAATCTCCTAAGTATATTTTAACAATTGAACTAAAATTATAACTCCATTATTTGAAAATACTTTCACATACTTTTCTTTCCTCCTCTTTACTCACTAAAAATAAGAAGTTTTTTTTTAAGCTTATGCTTGTCCAACTTTTAACAATATACCAATATAATGGGGATATAGAGGGTCAAGTATTTTAAAAATTGAATAGTTTGGGGGCACCTGGGTGGCTCAATCAGTTAAGTGTCCGACTCTTGATTTTGGCTGAGGTCGCGATCTCACTGTTTGTGAGTTCGAGCCTTGCATTGGGCTCTATGCTGACCTTGTGGAGCCTGCTTGGGATTCTCTCCTTCTCCTGCTCTCCGTCTGCCCCTCCCCACTCTCATAATAAATAAATAAACTTAAATTGAATAGTGTATAAATTGAGGTTATAAAGATATTAGGAAGATTATATCTAGAAACATAAAATCTCCAGATAAGCTAATGTAGGTTTAAAATGGTTCCTAAATATTAAGATGCAAAGGACTTTATAAAGTTTTGTTCATTTCTTTATTTTTATATGTGAACTACCTAAAGGATATCACTATTAGAGTTTCTTGTTACTTGTTATGACCCAGTTTTACACAGGCTAGAGCTACATCTCAGCCCTTGCCGGATTCCCTTCTCAATGCCCGCATTATGTGAAATGAACAATCACTGCATGAGATCACCCTTGACTTCTTTCCAGTCACACGGATCTGGTACCCTCATCTTCTTAGCTGGAATCTCAGATTCTAGAACTTTCTGGGTCATATAGCCCAGGTGGGAAATGCATAGATAAATACACTTACACAATCTGTATTCTGATTCAGGCCTTGTTCCCAATCCATAGCTCAAATCCTATGTTTCCCCCATCTGCTCAAAAGTCTACTCCATTACTCAAGATTCTCCGGATTTTCCTCCAAGATAATACCTTTACCTCATGTTCCTGATGCGAAACTACTTTATTTTTTCTTTCGAGTGCTGCCGGGACAAAACTCTGGATAACAGTCCATTTTCTTTTCAAGTGCCAGTAGTGGCTTCTCATTGCTCAATGAAGCAATACTGTGCCTCTTCTTTCTCTGCTACCAACGCATAGGTGACATGACCAGTTAGACAAGGATGAGTGAGAATGAGGCTGCAATTTATGATTGATTAATTCATAAATAAAGATCCAACAAAAGAATATAGGAGAATTTTTTGTTTTTTTAATTTCCCCTAGTTTAGGATCCAGGATCCAGGAGTCAACTATGTGAAGACACGGTGTTAGTAAAATATGCACAGTGTGAGTCTGAGTCTGGTACATGGCACAGAAGTGAACGGCTGTATTATACTTTCTGGGTCACAGGAATTTGTGTCCAGTTGGCTCTGGATCTAAATACGTGTGATGTGTGTATGCAAGTGGTAGAGAGACTTGATAGGGAAGCAGCACTCTGGTCCTTGCTGGACATTTGCATAAGCGTAAGAATTGCAGGGGTGCCTGGGTGGCTCAGTGGGTTAAGCAGTGGACTCTTGGTTTTGGCTCAGGTCAAGACCTCCTGTTTGTGGGTTCAAGCCCTGCATCAGGGTCTGCAGCTGGCAGCACAGAGCCTGCTTGGAATTCTCGGTCTCTCCCCATCTGTGCCCCTCCCCGACTCGTACTGTCTCTGTCTCTCTCAAAATAAATAAATAAACTTAAAAAAAAAAAAAAAGAATTGAAGGAAGAAGGTGTGCAAACTCCATGATCAACCTGTGGTCTATCACTCACCAACATAGGCTCACTCACTCAGTTGGGATAGGCTCTTTCCTTGGTCCCCAAAACAGTAAGCTCCCCTTCTCATCTCTGTTAATGCTGTCACTCTTCATTTGAGACATCCCTCTGTATCTTCTCCACATAGCCAAATCCTTCCGTCCTGCTTCGCATTTCATTTCAAATGCCACTGAGAGGAGTTCCAATTCTATTGCATTCATGGTGCCATCTCTAGCTTCTTCATACTGACCTGTCTCTTCACGGAACTTCTGCACACACAGTGAATAATGGCCACTTCATACGCACTCAGTTTCATCAGTAGAGAACAAGGAACATGTTTTTGACTTGTTTTCTGTCTTACATGCCACCTAGCATAGTTCTAAGAGCAACAAACAGCCTTTGGATAATTGTTTTAATCAAAGCTCAGTTTTTCCAAGAAAGTATTAAGCTTTGGGATTGTAATATTTGGAAAGAGCAAGAGAGAAATACAACAATCATAAAACCACAGAAGTTAAGACCTGAGAGTGATATTAGACATCCTCTCTTTCGACCCCCTCAGTTGATGCACCAGGGTATGCAGAATAACTTGGTAATTTCCATCAAGCTAAGCAGTAAACTAGTAACAGACCCAAGGCCAGATCAGGACTCCAGCCCTATTCTAATGCTCTTTGCTAAACTGGACTATGGTCTAAAGTACCTCATGAAAGGCAAAATTGATTGAAAAGACTTTAAATATGCTTGCCTCTTGAAATCGTACTTAGGCATGCCTTCGTACAAGCTGCAAAATACGTAGTTTGAATCCTAGTGTAGCTGACACTGTTGGCTGACTATCCGGTGCCCTTTCTTCCTTTATTATTACATCAGCATATCCACACAGAAGCGCAGACAACCCAGAGGCATGGGTATGTGCCCCGATGAAATCTAAAAGCTCTCAGTCCTCTTGGTGTTGAATCACTGTGTGGTACGGTTTTTTTGGTTTGTTTTTTGTTTTTTGTTTTCATTAATAAGATACAATTGTGCAGTTTCTCTCTGCTGGTCAGGACAGCAGCATGGTGGGTGCTGAGGTGTGGGCCTCACTGGAGCAGCAGCCGGATGGGCACCCTGGCCATCCGCACAGAGGTGGGGCACCCGGAGGTGTTTACAGTTGAAGAACAGTTGAAGAAATGACGCCTCATATCCAGCATTTGAAAGGAGCACATAGTAAGAACTTACTTCTTACAGACAAGAAGAAAAAAAGCTATTGGCTGGTGACACACCATGTTCAAATGATCTTGCCAAGCAGTTAGGCGTTGGGAGTGGGGATCTTTGGTTTGCTGAGGAAACAGCCATGCTAGAAAAGCTAAAAGTTGGCCAAAGCTGCGCCACACCCTTGGCACTCTTCTATGGTGATGGAGATGTGAAATTTGTTCTGGATTCTGCTTTTTTGGAAGGTAGACACGGAAAGGCATCCGATACTTTCATCCGATGACCAGTGCTGCAACCATGGGATTGAGCCCTGAAGACTTTCCCACATTTGTGAGGAAGACGGGATATGATCTCCCGGTGCTAAATTTTGGTAAAATCAACGAATCGGGCTGGTGTTTAGAATATGTTTATTTCAGAAAACTTTTTCTTATTTGTAATTTCTTAAAAAAACATTAAAAGTGACAACAATATTTTTTTTAAAAAAGATAGAATTGAAAATCTGCTGGGAAATGACTACCTATACAAATAAAAACAACGGTATCTCTGTGTGGAGAAGGTTTTTGGATCTTTATCTCTTTGCCCTTTTTGTGTCTGGAGTTCAGATGTGATACTGGAAGCATAGGAACCATCTTGTGATCATGAGGATGAAAGCCACAACCAAGGATTAAGAACAGTGTGATAGAAGGAATCCAAGTCCTTGATAGCATTCATGAGAAGCTGACCCTGTCCTGAGTCAACTCCAGACTTCTAAATAAGAACTATAAATCCTTCCTTGTCTAGTCCATTAGTTATTACATTTTCCTTTACTTTTGTATAATAACACCCCACTCCCCACCAACATAATCACAAAATATGTTAATACGCAGGAGAACTGGTGACCTCCTCATTCATATTATTTGACGAGGCACTTTGGCAGTGGCTTTGCTGCAATGGAACTTTTCAGTTCATAAAAGCATAACTATTTTATAAAATGGCCTAAATATGCTAAGCATTTATCCTAAGCCCTTTAAATATATCATCATCATCATCATCATTGTAGAGACTGTGTGAGGAATTCATTGCTATCTTCTTTATAAGGAAGAACATTTAAAGCAGTTGCTTATCACACAGTAAGTGATAAACGTCCCTGTGATATGTATGATCATGTTCTGTCCATTGGTCACACCACATAATAAGCCATGTGAAATGCAGTTGTGTTAATTAATGTACTGTTTTAAAATTTAATATAGTTGACCAACAATCTTGTTTTCTTCTCCAGAAATGAAACTTTAAAACTATAGTAAAAAATACAGAACCTGGGGGTGCCTGGGTGGCTCAGCCAGTTGAGCGGCGGACTTCGGCTCAGGTCGTGATCTCGCGGTCCGTGAGTTCAAGCCCCGCGTCGGGCTCTGTGCTGACAGTGCAGAGCCTGGAGCCTGCTTCAGATTCTGTGTCTCCCTCTCTCTCTGATCCTCCCCCCATTCATGCTCTGTCTCTCTCTGTCTCAAAAATAAATAAACATTAAAAAAAAATTTTTTAAAAATACAGAACCTGGATGATGCATATGTAACCTAGACAGAAAATTAAGTTGTGAAGTTCTGAAACTGTTAATTTGATAGTTTTGTGAAGAATTCATCATAGAACTGATTTCATTTTTTTCTCCGGCTGGAGCTTGGCATTACATTGCGGTGGTAATTATTGCAGGGGTAGAGGCCTCAAACGAACTCAAATGTTACATTCCACAGCCCTTCAGCATTTTGACACCAGGTTCTTTTAAACTGGAATAGCTTCTAGACTTGCTTTCCTCTTACAAAAACATCATCTAGGTTTAGATTCCAAAGGGCGTAAATCCCTAAATCTTTCAGGTAATTTGTGGTTTCTGATTCTTTATTCTCTAGGAATTATTGTCTTCATTGTTCCCTCAGAAAACAAAGGCGAGCGTGAAAAATGATAAAGGATGCTCCTAGATAAAAGGAGTAAATATCTATGACAATCAAACAAGACAATTGAATACTCACACCACTTAAATTGCCAGTAATTAGGGCATCTTTTTTAAAAAGGTAATTGAAAATCTAGTTTTATCAGCTCAACTGAGGAAAGTGGTATTTTGGAGTCAACTGTAAATGTACATCAAGGTAAAAAGTATCTTTCATTCTCTCATTAACACAAGATAATTGAGACAAAACATTTTTCCAGTTTGAACTTTCTGCATATTTTCCACAGTAAAATGGAGAAACTCAATCATAGCTTTCTAGATCAGATTCAGATTCTTTATCCAATGTTCAGTGCTTTGGATGAGAGAGTAAAAATTCTCCAAATTTGTAGTTTTACATGAAGACTTCTGGAAAATGTAGACTATGAACCAAATCTAATACTGATCAGACTAATTGATGATTACCTTGTGGATAATGTGCTATGAGGATCTTTACTGAGATCCTTTCTGAAAGTACTTTATACCACCTTCACTGGGTTTTCATATATTCTCCATAATACAGTTTCACTTGACTGAACACATATTATGTTTTAGAGAGGCTCCATGAGCTCCAGTGTAGTTGTTTTAGAGGTAATTCCTGCAAAGAGGAGAATCCCAAGTCCCCAAGAGCCCACATCACTATAGCAATCCATTCTTCTCTGTTAGGGAGATGTGAGCTGTAAGACCTCCACGGGTTATCAGCTCAGTGGAGAGACAGTATTTGTAAGCAAGAAACAAATACAAGTAAAATCGGAAACAGTCTATATCCACAAGTTAAACTGGGTGACACAAATCAGAAATACAGCCAGACGTCAATGGGAAAAATAGTCATTGTAGTCACAAATCCTGGGACTGGACACCCTGCCCTTTGAGTTTATCCATTCATGCACCCAGTACTCCCTAGGTGACCACTGTGTGCTAGGCACAGTGTTAGACTCAGAATATAACACGGGACTGTGACCTCAAGGAGTCTGCAATCTAGTCGAGATGGGACGAAAAGCCATGTAAATGAGCGGTTGTGGTGCAAAGTGAAAAAGTCTACTCCAGAGAAATGTATAGCTCCCAAATGTTAGAGAGGAGGGCGCTTCTAATGCAGTGACAATATGGTGAAGAAAGTGCTGAGAATAAAGATAAGTAATTCATTAATTAAAGAAATATTGCCTTTGGATAAAAGCCCAGAAGTGGAATTTCTGGATCATATGTTAGTTCTATTTTTAATTTTTTGAAGAATCTCCATACCGTTTTGTATAATAGTGGCACCAGTTTACGTTTGTACCAATAGTGCACGAGGGTTCCCTCTTCTCCACATCCACTTGTTATTCCTTGTCATTTTCGGTGACAGCCATTCTGACAAGGGTGAGGTGATACCTCATTGTGGTTTTGATTTATATTTCCCTAATGATAAAGTGATATCCAGCACCTTTTCCTGTACCTGTTGACCATTTGTGTATCTTCTTTGGAAAAATGTGTATTCAAGTATTCTGCTCTTTGTTTAATCAGATTTTATTTTATTTTATTTTATTTTATTTTATTTGCTACTGAGCTGTATAAGGAAATGCAAATAGGATCTCAAAGAGCCATCTGCACTTCCATTGCAGCGTTATTAACCAAGATAGGGAAACAACCTAAGTGTCCACTGGATGAGTAGACAAAGAAGGTATGGAATGCATACACGATAGAATATTGTTCAGCCGTGAGAAAGAAGGAGATCCCGCCATCTGAGAAAAACATGGATGAACTTTGAGGGCATTATGCCAAGTGAAATATCAGAGAGAAAGACAAATACCGTACAATAGCACTGATACGTAGAATCCAAAAAAAGCCGGGGAGTAGTATAATGGTTACCAGGGACTATGGAGGGGATAAGTGGGAGATGCTGGTCAACGAGTACAAACTTCCAATAAGATGAATACATTCTGGGCACCTCATGTCCAGCATGGTGCTTATAGTTAATAACACTGTATTAAATACTTGAAACTTGCTAAGAGAGTCAAGTCTTAAGTGTCCTCACTCCAAAATAAGGTAGTTACGTGATGTGGCGCTGTTAGCTAATACTATGGTGGTGATTTTATAAAATATCAAATCAACACATTATACATCTTAAAATTTCACCGTGTTTTATGTCAATTACATCTCAATAAAGCTGGAAAAATATATTTAGTGAGCATCTACTCTGTGTGAATTCTTACATAGTTTTAATAAAATATGCTAAATGCTAGAATAGAGAAAAAGTACTTTGTGAATTTTTATTTTAAAAAAGGAAAATTCACTAAGGCTTTAGGAAAGAGGATTTCAAGTGAAGACTCCATTATGGAGAAAACTACTGAGCTGAATGCATTTTTTGATAGAGAAATTAAAGAAGGTCATCAGAATAACAAGCACAGCAATGTAAAAGAGCATCATGTGGGGAGCAGAGGAACTCCACTGTGTCAAGACCAAAGGAAGCAGGGAGGAAGGAGGAGAAAGGGAGAGGAAGTAGATGGAGCTGGAAAGTTAAATTGGGGTCAGATAATTGAGGTGCTGTAGGCCAGCTTGCGGAACTGCTAAAAGTCAACCTGGAAGAGGTTGATGTGAAATCCATGAAAATGAAGGATGCCTTCAAGGAAGAAAGAATACATTAAAAATAGAGGAGCTGAGAGTAGAGAAAGACTAATCCACTTCCTTCCACGAATTTACTTAGGGAGACCAGAAAGAATTGCCCACATTAAGTGCTAATTTTACTAGTCTTCACCTATGACACAAAGATTATTGATGCACCATTAGCGGGCCCCGGCGTTAGTGGTTTTCCCAGCAGTGGGGATGAATTTGCACTAAATGTCAAGACTGCCTTGTTATCACCTTTTCAAGAAGGCTGGGAGTTATTAACATTTGTAGGCCAGGGCTCAGACACAGACAAAATTCGGAAGGAGGCAAAATTGTTTTTTAGCTCCCACCAAATTTGTAAATAGGGAGAGAGAGAGAGAGAGAGACAAGAGACAGAGAGAAGAGAAAGGCCACAGAACAATATTCCTTTGGATTACAAATCTGTATATATTTCAAGGAAAATATAACCTGTTTCTAATTGAAGTAATTATAACCCAACAACACTTTGATTTGGCAAGAAATACTGGGACCCTGACTAATTCCTTACAACTTCTTTTGTAAACCTCCTTAAATCTTTCTTGTTTGCAGTAAGAATTCATAGCTTGCCAGCTGGGAATCTTAGAGAGATTTGAGTTTTGTTCCTGGCATTGGGGTGGCAAACTACATTCTACCACTCCTAATTGTAAGAGAGACAAGATTCTTGTCCGATCATTCTGAATATAAGGCAATTATGCAGGAACAGTAATTTCTGAGAACACAAATGCACAACTGTGAGCCAGTTTCATTCTTCTGGGATGTGCGTCAGAGGGAAACACGGAACATGGAAAGAGTTTGCTAAAGTAACAATGAGCAAAACCCTGTAAAACAGCTACTTTGATTCTTTTAGACTGGCTGGCTGCCTAGGAGGTGACCTTGGGCAATTTCAGAAGCAAAGAAATAGAGATTTGAGCCAGAAGGTGGTGAAGAGAGAGGGCAAGTAGTAATGTATTTCTCAGGAGAAATGGTGAACACTCCTCAGTGACCAGGAACCGGTCGCATAATATTCATGTGTAATTTTAATATGCGGGAGTGGAACTATTGGTCATCAAAATATATGTGACATTTCAATTTAATATTTATTTTCCATTGATGATTTTGCAATATAATGTTATTTTCACCCACATTAATGAATGCTGACAATCTATCAGTTCTAAGAATGAGAATAAAAACATTTTAGCGTGTATTCATCTTTAAATGAATTTATTAAAAAGCTCTTGATATTCTCTAGATATTCATGTCAGGGACAACTGATTTTAATTTGTCTTTTTGAAGTCTTCTCAGAACATTCATTAGGAAAGACAGGGCTGCAGGAATTCATACATCAAGGATTTTATGCATGACAAGTTTCTTGAAAAAGACTTAAGTACTGCATGATTCTTGACAACATTTACCACCAGATGATTGCAATTTGCTTACATTAAAAAAAAAGATATACATTTGATCCAAATTTGAAACAATGTTGAAATCTTCAACTTGCTGAGACATTAAGTAAGAAATGTAGCCTATAGGAAAAGGAAAAAAAAATCACTTTAAAATGCAATGTTTATCATTTCGGGGGGAAAAAAGTGTATTCAGTTTAATATAAATAAAGATATCTATGCTGTGTAGACAGTGCTGATTATTTCCATTATCTGGTCAATAGCAGAAAGAGAATCATGATGAGAAATGGATGGGAGAGTTGCAGATTCCAGAAAATTTACAGTTCTATTGCATCTTTAGCAGATGAACTTTAAATGAGAGGTTGTGTTGCTTACTAGGAAGTTTTTAAAAATAGATTCATTATAAATAGTGCTACAGCAGGCAGGCTCCACACTGCGGCTGGTGCCTCTTCCCATCCGACTTGCTAGGACCCTAACTAAGGCTGTTGTTATTTATTAAGGGGGTACTGCAAATTCCCCTGTTTTGCTTCAAGCGCAAAACAATTCTGGATTTCCCACCCTCACTTGCCCACTTCCCATTTGTTATGGGGTGAGTTGTGTCTCCACCCCCAAAAGATGCTGAAGTTCTAAGCCCATACCTGTGAATGTGACCTTATTTGGAAACGAGGTGGTTAAGGCTGATCAAGTTAAAATGAGGCCATTAGGGTGAGCCCTAATTATATATGATGTCCTTCTAAAAGGGGACATTTGGACATAGAAACAGAGATAGGCCCACAGAGAGAATGGTACCTGAAGAGACTGGAATTACATGACCCAAGGAACTATAAGCAACCAAGAGAAAGGCCTGAAACAGTTCCTCCACTAGTACCTTAAGAGGGAGTATCCTGGTTTCGACTTGTAGCCTCCACAACTATGACAGTACATTTCTGTTGTTAAAGCTGCTTGGTCTGTGGTGCTTTGTTATGGAAGTTCTAGCAAACCAACATAATACCCCATTCATTCTATTCCATGGCCAGCATGTACTTTTAAAACTCTACGCGATTTCACCACTTCTCGGTGATGATGTGGCTTCATTACCGCCTGCGCCTAGAGAGTGTCAGACACGGATTAGGTACTTAGAATTATTTGTTGAAAAACATGATAAATGGCCAAATTAATTACCTACCAAGTTAAGAAAAATTACCTCATTCAAAACATTAAGAAAGTGTACCATCTGTCTTCAACCTGCTTTTTCAATCTTTTACACGTCTCGAACATTACAATCCAACTTGGCTCTTAGCCCCGCTTTCAAAACACTGAGTTTATGCGCTTCACCAGAATATTTTCATGCTCTGTGTATCAGGATCTGTGATGTTCATTTTGCACTGATATTTCATCCTCTGCTAGCTTCTCCTTCAAATTTTAACTGGTTACAACCTATATATTCTTTAAGGTCCGCTCCCCCACGTCCTTTGTGAACCCCAGTATTATTCCCCAATTCAATGTTTTATCTACTCTCTCTGAATCCTCAAGCACTTTTGTGACTTATTTTAGGCCATTCAAATTGTTCCTTCGGATGTGGATATCTGGTACTACGTTTATGCCTGTAATTAAATGATAAATTATTTGGGGACTGGGACTGCATTTAATCAGAAGAACACTTCACATGATATGAGTGAAAGTAATACACAGAGTGGATGCTCAACACATATTTTGAGTTCAATTATAAAATTAATGGGCCATATTTAAATGTGATTCTAGGACGGTCTTTGCTGATTTTGCAGGAAAGAGGGAGAAGTGACAACAGAAGCAGAAATTACAGTGATGTGAGCCGAAGAATGAAGCAGCCCCTGCAAACCCAGGAGGCAAGGAGAGGGATTCTTCCCTGAAGACTCCAGGACCCAGCCCTGCCCTCACCTTGATGGTAGTCCTGTAAAACTCATTTCAGAATTACAGTCTCCAAAACCATTGCTGTATTAATTTGTGTTGTTTTAAGCCACTAGTTTTGTGGCCATTTGCTAACAGCAGCCATAGGAAGTTAATACAGAACTGAAAGTCTTACTACTGGGCACACCAGGATTTCCCTGAGAAATACCATAGAGAAAAGGGTCTTGTAATCAAATATACTGGCCACTGTGACATCTCCCTCTTGGAGATTCAAAACAGCATCTTGGGCTCTGAGGAGACATAAAATAAAGAATCTGTTTAACTCAGCATTTATTAGAAGTGTCTGGCCATATAATCACCCCCCACCCCCACACACGCACACAAACACATACAGACCACACATCACCTATTAACATCCCACAAGAACACATTTGGGAAATGCTAATGGAGCTAATTAGATCATCAGGCAAGTGTTGCTCACCACTGCAGTACCACAGAGGTATTTCCTTAGCTATACTCAAATATTACCATCTGACATAGCAACTTCTAGTTCCCAAAGTTAAGCTCATCTAGATTCATGCCACATTCATTGGGAACATCCCTACTAAAAAGTAATAAAGAGCATGTAATGTTCTAAATAATAAAACTATCTTGACATTCAAAACATCAGTGCTTTAGATATTTAGGAATTTTAAAGTAGTCAGAATCATTTGAAGTGTTTATTTATTTATTTTGAGAGAGAGAGAGCAAGCGTGAGCGGGGGAGGGTGGGGGTGGGGGGTGGGTGGGGAGAGGGAATCCCAAGCAGGCTTCATGCTGTCAGCACAGAGCATGATGCTGGGCTCGGTCTCACCACCCTGGGATCATGACCTGAACCAAAACCAAGAGTCAGATGCCTCACTGACTAAGCCACTCAGGCGCCCCCCTAAAGCTGAATATTCTGATTCTAAATCATCACAGACCACATCATGAAAGAATACTCTGGGTCATCCAGTGAGGTTGTTGTCCTGTTTTCCTTAAACCTTGTTAACAAGGAGATGTGTTATCTAAAACCCATGGTTCTTATACTATGATTGTTGATTAACTCGTTTACTTTAGTCAATCAATGTTTATTGATTGCCTAATAGCTGCAAGTTTTGAGGGCTGCAGCGGTGAGGGAAAACGAAAACAAAAGCAATGCCACAAACCCCTCTCCTTGCCTTCATAAATCGTACAGTCTAGGGAGTGGACAGAAAGATATTAGTCTCAGAGTTAAACAAATAAATCTATTGGGCAAGCCACAAAATAGACTGCTACTGATAATTTAATTACAGTAGTTTTCATTCAAGTACAGCTTATCTCTAGAAATCAGATCATATTCGGAATCAAAGACAAGAAGCTTTCCTGCAGAGGAAGTTTATTAGTAGACACGACCTTGCTTATTTCAAAACAAGGGAACTCCTCAGATTTTATGTCATAAAATATATCAAGTCTGCTCACATTTTTTTCAGAACTTAGGTTGTAAAACACTCAAACATAACAAAACACACAGTGCACTTCAGAGTGACCACTAAAAAGCAGAATGCAGAACATCCCAATCACCTGGGCTGACATTAGGTGGAGGGGAGCAAGGCCATAGCTAGGGTGCAAAATTTAAGGGGTCGCCAAAAAACCCAGTGCTCAAGATAAGTTACTGTAATAGCATTAATTTTGATAAAACATCAAAACGAGTGCAAAAATACATGATGAACAAAATATAAAAATTTGAAATAAAGCTGGAATCATTATCACAGATATTTGGCTCAGCATAGCACTGGTCATTACCCTTCTTCCCTCCTCTGCTGTGCGGCTATTGTCTGTTTGTCCATCTAGACTCAGTCCCCACCCTTCTCTAATGGTTTTGTACCTCAGGAAGCTGATCTTCAGAAGCTTCCGTCGCTGGTCTCTCTTGGTCTCCTCTTTCTGATTAGGCTCAGCCAATGGGAAATTAGTGCAGTTTAGCAGAGGGCACAGTGAGATTAGGATATTTATCCCCTGGTTCCTTCCTACTGAGTGGTGACGAGGGCTATGCTCCCATACCAAAGGCCACAGCTCAGTCTCCCTCCCCCCCCCCCCCCACCGTGCAACTTACAACCCCCTTGCTCTGATCTTTTGAGTCCAGGAGTGGTGATGGCTTTTTTCCATTGCCCTGATGCTTCTACATCTGTCCTGAGTCCCCATACCCCTATTCACACCTCTGTAAATAGATTCTTTATTAAACTCTCTGCCAGTATCTTGTTTGAATAGGCTAAATATTCCCTGCTGGGACCCAACAGCCTTGCACCAAGCCAGGTCATGTATATACAATGCCAAAATATAAACCATGACTAAGCAGTATCTTTACAGTCTATGATTAAGAACTTAATATGATTAGACCTTGTTCCCAAAGCAATGCCTCTTTATGATCTCTCAAGTATTGACCTGGCTACTTTGGCCTCACAGGACATGGCCCAGTCCAAATCTGGCAACTTATTTGTTTATGGATAGTGAGCAATTTTCAATGTTTGTTAACACTAGGCAAAATACTTGCATAATTAATGTAATTGAGAAAGGTTTGCAAATACATTTTGAACTTAGATGATATGGAGCATTTATTTCATAATTCAGGCATTCAGTCAAAATTTCTCGTAATTATTAGACCAACTTGGGCAAAAACTGTTTGGGTTTTTTAAAAACCTGATTAGGTAATTAGATTTATGATGTAATTCTAGGATGGGTTCTGGGCTGAACTGAACTCAAAGGAGTGGTTCATATGACTACATCAGTTCCCATCTTGCAAACCATGCACTTTTCACATTAATACTAACAAAAACAATATTCAAAATGGCCTATTTGTCTAATAACGTAATTCTTTCTTGTGAGGATCATAAAATTTTGGTAATTTAATTTTTTCATTGTCAGTTATGTGGTAATAATTTGGACATTATTACACTATTTTCTTGTTTCCTAATATTAGTGAATGCTTCAACTTTTAATTTTTAAGTATGCATTTATAATTGCAATCTTTTATTATAAAGAAATAGGTTATTTTATCTTATAATAGACTATTACTATGAAAATAATAGAAGGCAGAGATTTATAAATATTAATTTTCATAAAAATATAAGAGCAAATTGATTGAAATAATAACCTATGCTTGTTCTTCATGATAAATGGTAATTAATATATACTTGCTTGTTTTAAGGCAGGACATATGGTAACAATAGCATAATGTCTACTTTTAATAGGCTAATGTATTTTATGAATTAATATAAAGTTCTTTGAGATCCTCAGAAGAACACTGCTGTATAATTGGAAATTAGTAGAAAATCTATAATGCCCTGATTGTAAAATATATGATATTCTATTTATTGATATCCAACCACATTTCCCTTCCCTCCCTTCTCATGTAATACAAGCCATAATGCATTTGTGTTTACATGGGGGATAAGGGACACATAACTTACTCACTGAAATCTTTCTTACATTCTTCAGCTCTTTTTTTTAAGTTTATTTATTTGAGGGGCACTTGGGTGCTCAGTTGGTTAAGCATTTGACTTCGGCTCAGGTCATGATCTCATGGTTTGGGAGTTTGAACCCCACATCGGGCTCTGTGCTGACAGCTCAGAGCGTGGAGCCTGCTTGGGATTCTGTGTCTCACTCTCTCTCTGCCCCTCCCCTGCTCATGCTCTCTCTCTCTCTCTCTCTCCCTCTCCCAAAAATAAACATTAAATTTTTTTAATTAAAAAATAAAAGTTTATTTATTTGAGAGAGAGAGAGCGTGAGCAGGGGAGGAGCAGAGAGAGAAGGAGACAGAGAACCCCAAGCAGGCTCTGTACCTTTAGCACAGAGCCAGACGTGGGGCTCGATCCAACAAAGTGTGAGATCATTACCTGAGACGAATGCTTAACTGACTGAGCCACTCAGGCATCCCAGTTCTTCAGCTCTTCAACCTACTGAAGTTTCAGATCTTCATAAAAGGCACTAATGTTGACATTGCTTTCTATGTATTTTACAAGTATCCTCTATAAAATCAGATGTTCTGGGTCTTCTAATTTGGTCAAAATTTTATTTACTCACACTATTTATCATTGCTAGAATTTTACAAGGCTATAATATAAATCTGAATATTGAGCCTTCAGAAGTATTCCAACAACTCAAATTCTACAAATTCTTCTCAAATAAAACACGTCAGGGGGGCACAGGCAAAAATGGAGCAAATTAGATTTTTCCTGTTAAGATAGATCAGTCAGGATGCAATGAAATCAATCTAATTCGGGCAGCCACAGAAGCATTATACTAAACCCAAACAGTTCGTGTGTGTGTGTGTGTGTGTGTGTGTGTGTGTGTTCCTGAGCTTTTCATTTGAAACAGCAAAGTTTAATTAAATGTGGATTGAGACTCCCAACCACGAAATCAGCCCTGTTCGATGATAGATGTAAGTAGCTTTGTAGCTCAAGACTACACGCTTAATCCAACTATGTTTTTCAGTTGCCAAGAATTAAATAAATAAATCCCTGCACTTAACATTTACTTGATGCCTTGCTTTTTAAGGACTGAAATGGCAAGTCAGATGAAGGAAAACATAGCTAAATATGTCATGGTTGAGAGCGCTCCATCTATTCTGGGGCCCCTCTCCTACCCCTCCCTGAGAGATTAACCAACACAACGTGTACATGCTCATACTCACCAGTATCAGTGTAATAGAGTCTCTCAGGGCTATCACTTCACTGCCCAGATATTTTAAATGTAAATTAGAACACCTACTGAAATAGATTGAAAAGAAAATTCATAAGATCAATTTCACAGGCCAAAGGAGAGCAAACTAATAATATGGATATTCAAACAATAGAGTACATAAAATAGCAAGGATATCAGGCAATTTGCCCCAAAATTACATATTCCGGGTGACCTAAATCTACTTGCATATGCCACTGTGCTACTGTTGTCGTGTTTTGTTTTTTCCTCCAGTGGTTTTAGGGCCCTGGTAAAATTCGACCTGCACAGTTTACAAAAAGGCTTCTACTGGCTGCCTTCATTTAAAGATTGCATTAGCATAACAAGTGTAATAGTAATCACCTCAACATCATGCGCTTATTGCAATCATTATCAAACTCTGTGGATCAGAGTGTCTGTGCTCCAAGGCAGGCGTTCCCAGCATGCCTCTGGAGGGAACGCAAGTTGCATAATGAGAATGGCCAAGGTACAAATTCCCCGTTTTGTTTTGTTTTTTTTATCCCCTCTGATCATTTGGTTTTTATCTCCTTTGTTATCCCCAGTAGCATCCATTTTTAAAATTACATACAAGGCATGGATTTTAGTGGCTCTATGCATACACTGCAGAGTTACATGCATCTGGGTTTGAATCCTGAATGTGCCATTTACCTGTCTCGCGTTTGGGCAAGTGACTTAACACCAGTAAACTTTTCTCATCTGTAAAGGAAAATGGTACCCAGCCCATGGGGCTGTTGCAAGGATTAAATAGCATCATATTTATGGATAGCCTAGCAAACTGCCTAGTGCTATAGAAGGAAGCTGTTTCATAAGTAGCTTCAAAGTATGTTTTTCTTTCTGCATCTCTCCTTTGCACACTATTCATCTCTCTCCTGCTTTCTCTGTCTGCATCTTGCCATGCATAGTCCAAAGGTGTGTGCACCAAAACTCTACATCTACTCAGTCTTCCTTTCCGGTATCTGCTCCTATCAGTGCCAACCACAAACTCTACGACCCAGACCCACTGAACTTCTTCCGGTCCACATCACTGAGGGTCTCTCCTTGATCCATACCTTGTATGTGCTCTCTCCCCACTGTGTGAACAAACCTCGGGTCCCTTTTCAGAACTATACTCATGTGTCACCTCCTCATCTCCACACTTGCTTCCTTCTTTCTCTATATCCCCTCTGACACCAACAGCATTTATCTCCTTGCATTGTAATTAATTGTCTGTGTATTTTTTTTCTTTCACTAGATGACACTGGCCGGAGATCAACCACAAGTATCTCTGGATTTTTGTTCATTTCATTTTCCTTTGCTTGTCCTAATATGCTGACAGTCGTACCACAGGAGTTCAGTACAGGTTTGTTGCATAGAGGCCGGGGCATCTGTGAAACAGAAGTAGGCAACAGCTGGATTGTTCAATGAAACTCAAAGTTGTGTAGCGTGGGAACTGTCGTTAATAATACCGTATTGTATTTCTGAAAGTTGCTAAGAGAGTAGATCTTAAAAATTCTCATCACAAGAAAAATTGTAACGATGCGTGGTAATGAAAGTTAACTAGACTTATCATGATGATCGTTTTGCAGTATGTACATATATTGATCACTATGGTGTACACCTGAAACTAATACAATGTTACATGTCAATTACATCTTGATAAAAATTAAAAACAAAACAAAAACCTTGTTTTCCAACCCTCCCCCTAAAAAAATCACCCTATGTTCACACAGCATGCATGAGTAAGATAGTCCTTGTCCTCTAGATACTGAATATCTTTGAGGAGAGATGAATATGCAAACAGAGAATTGCAATATAACATGCAGAAGGGACTGTGGCCATTCAGAGCAGGATCGCTTACTTAAATATGAAAAAGTTAAAAAAAGCATTCTGATGGGCACCTGGGTGGCTCAGTTGGTTAAGCATCTGACTTTAGCTCAGGTCACGATCTCACTGTTCATGAGTTCAAGCCCCACATGGGACTCTGTGCTGACAGCTCAGAGCCTGCAACCTGATTCTAATTCTGTAGTCCTGCTCTCTCTGCCGCGTCCCCTGCTTACACTCTATCTCTCTCTCAAAAATAAATATTAAAAAAAAAGAATTAAAAAAAACATTCTGAAAGTCAAAACCTATGCATCTAAAGGACATCTCTAAAGCATGTTATCATTTATTTTCAAATTTGGCAAGTACAGCAAATTCCAAACATGTGAGCAATGTAAATGTCTATGAACTTAATATTCTTGTTAATATAAACAACTATATGGAGAGATTATTACTCCTGTGTAATAATTTCATATAATTCATATTAACATATTCTTAGCACTAAAATTATTTCATAATTGCATCTCTGATGATTCAGAAGCCACATTAAAATGCCTCAGTGACTCAAGGTCAGTGTGAAATTAAGTCCTAATACATGAAGCAAATGGTTATTTGAACATTGTTTGAAATATCTTCAAGTAAGTATTTGTTGAAACATTTCAAAATTTGCCACTCGATATGTAGGACTACGTAGTTGATATTCTAAAGGTCATTTGCTGTCATAAATAACATAACAATGTACTCTTATCCCCACCCTTTGTTCCTCTTCTCCAAATTTAAGAATCCAACTCTATAGGACTAGATGTGTAGATATGAGGAATTTATGAAAAATTAGAGAAGATGGCTATTTTGTTAACTTTCATCAAATTCTTTTAAAATTTGTATTTAATTGGCACAGAATTAGTGACTGAAAGATTTTAAAGTAAGCACAAGGGTGGTGAGTCAGCTGGAAGAAACATCCATTAAGAATTACACTTCAGTCTTTGGTAATGTAACTCTGGCTGGGTTAGTAACTCTGTGAGAACACTTTCACATTGAAATGTTCATTTTCAGAGAAGAAAATTCCTAACCATTCTACTTAGCTTTTTTTCTTTTTACCTAATCCATTCAACAAATTTTAACAAATTGTCTTATCTCGGGGCTTATATTTTGTCCTAAAATTTTTGGAGCAGATAATACAGAAACTCCTAGTCTATAACCCCATTACCAATATCTGTAAGAATATTTAGAGTCAACAAGTCATGAAACATAAAGCTGAAAAGCAGCAATAATTGATTTTGTAGTTTTTTTTAATGTGTTTATTTTATTTAATTAGAGAGAAAGAGAGAGGGGAGAGAGAGAATCCCAAGCAGCTTCCCCACTGTTAGCACAGAGCCCGATGTGGGACTTGAACTCCCGAACTGTGAGATGATGACCTGAGCCAAAATGAAGAGTCAGATGGTTAACTGACTGAGCCACCCAGGCACCCCACCTTTTATAGTTTTTGATGTACGGATTATGGATTGTATATATTTTTTTAATTTTTGGATACATGTATTAACCATAAGTACTATGGATAAATTATTCATAAAAGTGAGAGTGAGGTATATGAAAAATAAACTAAGGAAAATTACAGATCACTATAAAAATTAATATCCTACTTGCTTCTGTTAACCTGCCTTGTACAGGACTGGCATTACTACGCCTTCCTGCTGTACAGAGAATTCAGACATCCTCACCAGCTTGCTTCACAATTCATCAGGAATAGGGACTATACATATGATTACATGGCAAATGAAAACATTTAGCGTCACAGAAAATAGATTTCTTTCACTGCATTAATGTCAGCCCTTCCACAAACAATAGCAACTCAAGCAAACATGAACACAAACACGCGGAGCGCCCGGGCCTCTGCCGCTTTGTTTCTGGGACTCGGGGCCGACTTGGGCATCTGCAGGGCTTCGATTACAGCTGAAGCTTCCAGAAGCAGCTATGGACGGAAATAAGTCTTTATTCCGAGTGAATGCAAAAAGGACTCTTCTAAAAACATTCATTTTATAGTGCACAGTAGCCTGGCGAAAATAGCAGCACTCTTTTAATTCCCCCATTCTGATAAAAATGAGGACAATAATTGGACAATACACAGGAACAAGCTTGGGTTCTATCTTATTAATCTGCTTCGTGATAAGAAAGATGAAAAAAAAAGAGCTCTCCTTTTACTCCATGTTTTGTTTTGCTTTTATCCAATAAGATAAAAATAATTTAAGTTTTGTAAGTTTTCTTGTATAGGCAATGTAGTCCTGTGGCTTAAAAGTCAAAATGACGTGTAAAGAAGATGATTGGAAATAACCATGATTTTGAGTTTCTTTTGTATCCTTCAGTATTTCTTTATATATACAGATACGAAGATGTGTTATTTCTCCATTTCTTAGTAAAAAATTGCATACTACAAAGATTGTTCTTTATCTTTCTCTTTTTTGCTTATAATGTATCCTGAAGGCTTCTTCCACAGCAATGTAGAAGCAGTTTGCATTCTTTTTATACAGAAGCATGGTATTCCATTGTGTAGATATGCAACTGTTTACGCATTAATTACTTTTGAGGTTGGGAAAATGCAAGCTGAAAGTTTCATGCCTTTTTTTTTTTTAAAGATACAAGCTTTTAAATGAGATAAGAATATTTTAGGCCAAAGAAGAAAAAGAGTTTAAATTTAGTGTTCTCGGGTCTTCGATGGATGTTACAGCCATAAGTCAAGAGATGATAGTTTCATGCTCATATTGCAAAATATTATTGGTTCTGAACATACCAGGTAAGTACACACTATATATAACTATATATGGTTTATGTATCAGTATGACAGCTGCTATCTCTGAATATAAAGATAATTTTAAAAACTGGCCACAAAAGCATTTATTTAAAGGTTCTTTGAGATTATACTTGCCTCATAATACTCTATTATTGTCAATGACTGGTTATGTATGTTAATAGTTGTTTCTTCCTTTTAAGTAAGTAAACTCCTTCCCTTGTATTCCCTGTCTTTTGTAAAAATAGGACAGAGCTAAGGATGTTGGGGCTTTACAAATGAGTTTAGTCTATTGTAGCAATACTTGTTCTCAGTATTTTTAAAGCTATAATGTTATTTTCATGACATTCTTTTGCATTATCTGAACACTAGTTCTCTCTGTTGAATAAATAAATTAAAACCAATGATATCCACGTAATTCTCAAAGTGACTTGATGATATTCATCCATAGGCAGAGAAATTCAAGTCAGAAAAGGACCTTCTGGAATCTCTTATCATTTTACAGATAATTCAGTCGAGTGCAGAGAAGTTGAGCGAAGTTGTCCATGATTGTACAGATGAGCCAGGATTTGATTTCAGGAAAGTTGATTCTGACTGATCTTCTTGGTCCTACGAGACCCTGCTTTATCAATTAACAAGCCTGGTGTATGCAACGTACAATGTACAGAAAGAGATGAAGAAAAGAATCAGATCTCCTTTTGTAAGGATACCAAATATAAACTGAAAGAGTCAAACTTAGCAGAAAGTTAACTTTAATGATAAATGACTTTTACATTTTCAAGGCATTTTGTTTAAAAAATTTTTTAATGTTTATTTATATTTGACAGAGACACAGAGCACGAGCAGGGGAAGGGGCAGAGAGAGACAGACAGACAGAATCTGAAGCAGGCTCCAGGCTCTGAGCTGTCAGCACAGAGCCCAATGCAGAGCTTAAACCCATGAGTGGTGAGATCATGACCTGAGCCAAAGTCGGAGACCCAACCGACTGAGCCACCTAGAGGCACCTTTCAAAGCATCTTAAAAGTAAATTATCAAGTTCGTAGCAATTGTTGTTATAACTTCGGTGTAATGTTTGGCACGTTCCTAGGACAAGGTCGAGTCTGTGTGTTTTCTGGGTGGTTTCAGAGCGGGTAAGGCCATAGAAGGAGCTAGGGAGCCAAGTCAGGCATCTTTAGCCTTTGGATCTGGTAACTGAAAAGCTACTTGTTGTTGTCCCAGAGGAAGTCATTTCTGGAGGAAGAAGGCTTAATGGATTCAGATGGGTAAAGTTATTCAATTAATAATTATTGGTCACTGGGCCACCTGTGTGGCTCAGTTGGTTAAGTGCCCTCCTTCAGCTCAGGTCATGATCTCACAGGTATGTGGGTATGAGCCCTGCATCGGGCTCTGTGCTGACAGCTCAGAGCCTGGAACCTGCTTCCAATTCTGTCTCCCTCTCTTTCTGTCCCTTCCCTGCTCGTGCTCTGTCTCTCTGTCTCAAAAATAAATAAACATAAAATATTTTTAATAAAAAAAATAATAATTACTGAGCACCTACTACATGCTGTGGACTATTCTAGATTCTGAGGATATAGTGGTCCTATCTTCCTGGGGAGAAGGGCATACTTTTATAGTATCCTAGAAAGTGATAGGTGCTATAAGAAGGATGACAAAGAGTGAATGGGGTTATAATTTAAAGTAGGTGGTTGGGAAAGGTGTTGCCAGTTGAACTATGTCTTGTCCCCAAACCGTGCACGAAAGTCCTAACCCCCACACCTCAAATGTGGCTTCGTTTGGATATAGAGTCCTTACAGAGGTAACCAAGTTAGAATGAGGTTATTAGGGTGGGCCCTAAGCTAATATGATTTACAAAAAGGGGAAATTTGGACACAGAAATACACACAGAGGGAAGATGATGTGAATATACAGGGAAATGTCATTTGAACTTGAAGATGGCCATCTCTAGGCCAAGGAGAGGGGCCTGGAACATAGTCTTCCCTCACAGCCCTCAAAGGAAACGACCCTGGTGACGCCTTGATATGGAACTTGTGGCCTCCTCAACAGTGGGACAATAAATTCCTGCTGTTCAAGCCATACGTTTCGTGATACTTTGTTAAGGCAGCTGTAGTGAACTAACTGAGAAAGTCTCACCGGAAGGCAGTGTGTGAGTGAGGACTTGAAAGTGATGAGAAGGGTGGCTGAAGCTTTTGAGGGAACCGTGTTCCAGGCAGAGAGCAAAGAACTCAGGCCAGAGGCCGCCAGGTCTGTTGGCAGAACATCAGGAGGCTGTGTGGCTGGACCGAACGGGGAAGCCGAAGGAGAGCAGGAGCGGGTGAGGTCAGGAGATGGAGGGCTCGGGGAGGTGCCTTATAAGCCATTGTAAGGACTTAGCTTTTACTACGAGCGAGATAAGAAGCTACTGGGGGTTTCTGAGCAGAGGAGAGATAGGATATTTACTTCACAAGATCATTTTGCTACAGTGTTGAGCCCAAAACCTGTGAGTGCTGGGGCAGGTGGAAGCAGGGCCACCCTCTAGCCGGCGTTTGCCATCCTCTAAGCAAAGGTGGTGGACACTTGCCCTGGGTTAGCGAACTCGAGCAACGGCTACATTGCGGAAAACTTCTGAAGGTAGAAAGGTAGAGTGGTCTGACGGCCCAGACGTGTGAGAGAAAGAAAGGAGATGAGAGCAACTTGAGTTGTCATTGGTGACACTGACGAGAGTGGCAGGGCAAAGGGACCGGAGCGAATTTAACGAGAGAAGAGGAAAAGGATGTGATGCAACGAATGCAAACATCTTCAAAGAATTGTGCTATGAAGACAAGCAAGGAAGTGGGAAGACTGGAACAGGGGTGAATGGGGCTAAGAAATATTTTGGGGGCAGAATAAAAACTTGCTTGCATAATGATGGGAATGACCCAATAAAGACGGAAATTGCTGGGGTCGGTGCTCTGGTAAAGGGCAGAGGGAAGAACTGAGGGAGCAATGACCTTGAGCACAAGGAAAATGCTGATCACTGGGAAGGGCTGGAGGAGGACCAGTGTCTGCAGGGGGGGACAAAATTCTCCAACCAGAGAGCAAATGAACTTTACTTCCAGCTCCATTCAGAAAAGTCTCAAGAAAGAGTTTTAAATTGGCCTTGCTTGGGTTCACCCTTGGCCAGTGGTGTCCCGGAGGATAAGATACTGAAATTGGCAATATTTACCAGGACTACGTTTCTTTTGAAAAACTTAAACGTTGAAACCATTAAAAAGGAAAAAAAAAAAAAAAAGGTCAAATTAAAGCAGGCCAAAGTAACAGAACACCCAATAGCTTATTTATTCATCCTTCCATTCATTCATTCATTCATTCATTCATTCATTCATTCATTCATTTTGAGAGACTGAAGGAAGGGGCATAAAGAGAGGGAGAGAGAGAGAATATGCATGGGGCATTAAACTCATGAACTGTGAGATCATGACCTGAGCAGAAATCAAGAGTCAGATGCTTAACTGACTGAGCCACCCAGGCACCCAAAAGAGCGTCTTTTTTAAGAAAATATTTAAAATAATGTAGCTTGTAGTACTATAACGATAATGTAAAAATAGTGTGTATATAAAACTGGTAACAATGCATCATTATGTTGCTTGGGAGTTTGGGGACAGGAAAGAGAGAAAGAAGTGAGCCAACATACCAAGAACAGTAAAAACCCTGAATATAAAATTCATAAATCCTAAGTGTTTCTTGAATTTCTTTTTTTTTATTCTTTTCTCATTGACACACTGCTGTACTCTCTTTTAAATTGGTAGAGTTCATCACTGGAGACATACTCTGAAAGGTGGCTCCTTTTAGATTATGGAAGCAGTAGGTTCAGAGGAAGTATTTTTATAAAATAGGCAGTTGTAGCTTGTTTCAAATATGTATCACTTAAGTGAAGCAGAGAGTTGAATAGAATTGCTCAGTGGATATTCCGGGGGAAAAAAATGGTCAGGCTAGGTTATTATCGATCTTCTCCAAAGAACTGGGGTTCTAATTCCAATGCATAATTATTCAACTTCCCAGTTCACTTGAATATATATACACACAGCTTTAGTGATCAGCTTCTGGACAAGAGAGGGGCAAATTGGAAGAGATAAAAAATCAAAGTAGATGTCTATTAATGCAATTCACAATTCAAACACCTAGAGTAAAACTAGATAGATGGAGGTGGGAAAGAAGAAAAGTTAACAAAAGATTCCAGCTCCTTGACCTAGAACAGAAATCTCAGTATTCATCAAATGCAAGGAGTTATATTACAGGAATCCCTGGACATATTTTTAAGTGCCTTTTCAGCATAAGCCTTAAATTTGAGTCTAGCCTTGATTCTAGTTTAACTAACTGGTTAACTTGGAGAAAACCACTTACCATCTTTGAGCCTTATTGAATAAATTTCAAAAATTGTAAACTGATGTGAAAAAGTAATCACTACTTATAATGAATGGTACTCTACTATATATAGTTATAGGCTATATGATATATGCATAATATGCATATATATGGTGTGCATTATATATATCCGGTATGTATTACATATATGTGATATGAGCTGGGAATATTTTATTTTATTTTGTTTTTTAATGTTTTTTTTTTTTTTATTTATTTTTGAGACAGAGAGAGACAGAGCATGAGCAGGGGAGGGGCAGAAAGAGAGTGAGACACAGAATCTGAAGCAGGCTCCAGGCTCTGAGCTGTCAACACAGAGCCCGACGCGGGGCTCGGACTCGCAAAGTGTGAGATCATGACCTGAGCCGAAGTCGGACGCTTAACCGGCTGAGCCACCCAGGTGCCCCCATTTTATTTTATTTTATTTTATTTTATTTTGACTCTACGTATTGCTTATTAACTGCACAGCCTTCAGCATCATGCCTAGCCTCTCTAAGCTCATGTTTCTTCATTCATATCTTTGCTGAGTTGTTTTGAGGGTCACATGCAATTTTCTATAGCTTCTGCCACATGTGGGCACCTAAAACTATAAATTATTAATATAATTATTTTTATCTGTTTTCATATTCTTTTTTAAAATAATGTTTATTTATCTTGAGAGAGACAGAACTGTGGAGGGGCAGAGAGAGGGGGAGAGAAAGAATCCCCACCAGGACAGTGCAGAGATCAACTCGGCCTTGATCCCACAAACTGTAAGATCGTGACCTGAACCAAAACCAGAAGTCAGATACCTAACCATCTGAGCCACCCAGTTACCCCTTTATCTATCTTCATGTTCTTTGGCTTTAATGTTATCACACATTTTGAAGATTCATAATCATCTCCACCTTCCATTTCTCATTTTTAGTTCTAAAACCAAAAGAGGAAGGATACCATATGCATTTCTACTACTGTGTATTGTTATCACTATACTTCTAGCACCGGATGCAACAGAGGTTGAGCTTATTGGAAAAAAATTGTGACTCAGAAGTAGAAGTGAGTCCTATCAAGTACTTCTCAGAGACGTGTCCTATGAGAATTATTGGTTACACTTCTAGAGCAGATCACTAGGCTTGCAGGAGCATGCTCTTAGAACATCAGTGATTTTTCTAAGCAGATCAGGATCTCCTATTAATTGTGAAAGAGACCACTTTTAACTCTGCTTCCCATCACTTCTGGCAGAAAAATGTGGAAGGGCTCGGTGATCCCATTTTAGGTTCCTTTAAAACTTGTATGATGTTGGCAGAATTATGGAAATTGGATTAGTAAGCAACTGCCAAACTCATGATTATACATTCAAATAAATAATAATAGATTTAAAACAAATATAAATATTTCCATATATAATTCAAGTATCTTATTTTGATGTAATTTCAGTATAACACTGTGTGTTCATACTTGAATGTAATTTCCATTGCATTTTTGTGTAACTTCTTTAGCATCCGTATTGTTATGTAATTGACACACAATGAAATTAACCATTTGAAGTGTTCAATTCAATGGTTTTTCATGTATTCACAGACTTGTACAAGCATCACCACAATCTAAGTTTTTGGAATATTTTTATCAACTCAAAAATAAACCCCACATGCATTAACATTTGCTCTATAATCCTTCCTCCCTCACATACCTCAGCCTTATGCCCTAGGCTAATATACTTTCTGTCTTTATTGATTCACCTGTTCTGAACTTCTTTTAAAAATGGCATTGTGTAATATGTGGCCTTTTGTAACTGTCTTCTTTCACTTAACTTAATGTTTTCAAGGTCCATCCATATTGTAGCATGTATTGGTACTTTATTCCTTTTTATTATCAAATAACATTTTATTATTTAGGTACACCACATCTTAATTATCTATTCATTGAAGGACATGTGTGATATTTCCATTTTTTTTTCCAATTTTGGATGATGCTACTATGAATATTCATGTACAATTTTTGTATGGGTATATATTTTTCTTTCTCTTGGGTTCACACCTAGAATGGAAATGCTGAGTCAAATGGTAACTGTTTAACATCTTGAAAAACTGATAAAATATTTCCACAGTGGCTGTGCCACTGCTATATTCTTACTAGCCGTGACTGAGAATTCCAACTTTTCCACGTTATTGTCAACACTCGTTACTGTCTATCTCTTTGATTATAACCATCATAGTGGGTGCAAATTAGTGTCTCATGTGGTTTTAAGTTGCATTTTCCTAATAATTACCGATGTTGAACATGTCTTTCCGTGTTTATTGCCCATTTCTATGTTTTCTTTGGAGGGATGTCTACTCAGCTTCTTTTCTCATTTTTAAATTGAATTGTCCTTTTATTATCGAGCTGTAAGGAATATTTACATATTATAGATGTATAAAAGTCCATTATCAGATATGTGATTTTCAAATATTTTCTCTGATTCTCTGGGTTGTCTTTTAACTTTCCTATTGGCATCAATTGTAGCATAAAGGCTTTAATTTTAATGTCGTTGAATTTATCTTTTTTGCTGAAGAGCACTTTTTTGGGTGTTATATCTAAGAAACCACTGTCTAAACCAAGGCACACAGATTTACAACTATGTTTTCTTCTAAGCCTTTTATACTTTTGCTCTTATGCTTATGTCTGTAACATATTTTGTGTTGATTTTTGTGAAAAATGTGAGGTGGATGGTCCATCCAAATTTATTCTTTTGCATGCAGATATTCAGTTGTCTGAGGGCCATCTGTTGAACATTATTCTTTACCCATTGAATAGTCTTGACACCCTTGTTAGAAATAAACTGACTATAAATGTATGGGTTCTTTCTCTTTTTTTAAATGTTTATTTATTTATTTTGAGAGAGAGCAGGGGAAGGGCATAGAGAGAGGGAGAGAGAGAATCCCAAGCAGGCTCTGCACCCTCAGTGCAGAGCCTAATGCAGAGCTCAGACTCATGAACCATGAGATCATGACCTGAGCCAAAATCAAGTGTCAGACGTTTAACCGACTGAGCCACCCAGGTGCCCCTGTCTGGGTTATTTCTCAACTGTCAATTCTATTCAGTTGATCTATAAATTTATCGTTATGCCAGGATTTCACAGTCTGGATTACTATATCTTTGTAGTAAGATTTGAATTTGAGATTTGGTCTTATTTTTGAAGGTTATTTTGCATCCTAGATTTCTATACAGATTTTTGAATTAACTTGTCAATTTCTGCTAAAAGTCTTGAGGTCTTCCTGTGATTCACTGTGGCCCTTCCTCCCGCAATGGTCACCTCTGCCTGCTCAGGCTGCCTCTGTCGCTTGGACTGCTCTGGAGAAAACATGGTGTCTGCCCTCAATTTGTGAACAGTGCTAGCCCTCAGCTCAAAGGCAAATCATTGAACTTTGTGAATTGATCAACAAGAATAAGGAACTTTTTGCAAGTAATTTATCATATCTGGGCACTATGTTTGGAGCTTCTGGTGTACTGGAACACTTCTTGGGTGTCCTTGCTGTTTTGTTTGCAAGGTTTTCTATGCCCAGCATTCCTGGTTCCCAAATATGATTATTCCAGGTATAGCTTTTCATTAGTACTTATAATGGGGAGCATATTCAATATGCAACAAATAACTTTGCTGGGCTTTGCCATCAGTTAACAAATGCACTTGTGGAAAGCAAACAGCCCCTGGGAGGAATTGGCATCCTTAATGTAGCAATAGACAAGCTTCAGATGAATGCAAACTAACTGACTCCCATACCTGCTAATCTTTGCCAGCTTTGCTTGCGGGCAAAATGCTTTAAGTGTGCCCTTCCATATCTTGACATAGATATGATAGGTAGCTGTAAAGAGAATAGAGCTCTATTCATCTTGGGTTTTGTTTTCGGTGTTTTATGACGCTTTGACAATTTGGAGGCCCTGTGGGCCTGGGGAGGGGTTAGCTAATTCCTAGAGACAGCTAACAACTTGCCTGTGAGCATGCATTTGACATGCAAATTAATCAGTCCCTTCAGATACTCCTCTGCCTGTCTCACTGTCAGACTCCTGCCATTGGGAACATTATCCCCCCCACCCTAAATCACCCCAGATCCAGGTATGGGACAACTACGGACCACCACTATAACCCAGAGCCTACCAAAATTATTCAAACATCCATTCCTAAACTTGCTTAGTTTGCCTGCTTTACCTTGCCTGTTTCTTCCCTCAAAAACCAGAATAAAGGCTTTGAGCCACACTTTGCCCTGGTTCCTTCTGCCCCCTCATTGACCGTAGTGCTTCCTCATGTGGTCCTGTGTGGAGTGCTGTGCCCTCTCCTCTTGGGAAGTATAAACGACAATATTTTCAATGGCAATTATCCCCTGATCTATTGGCCTCTCTATATCTGAAAATCTTAGGTACATTTTAGAACAGGAGCCTATGATGCAAAGCACTTTTTATGATACTGTTATATGGAAGAATTATCTGGGCCAGGCTGACGAGCACTTTACTTTTCTGAACAGGCTAAACCCAGGCCTGCTGTGGTGATCAGTCATATCACGTTGGAGTCATGTATAATAAGTGCATTCTAGCTTCTCTGATGCTACTTAGCAAAGTACAGTAGCTACCAAAACATAACATCTCAGATTATGGGTAGATTCATTAAGTCCCTTAGCAGTGTTTACCATGAGTTACCACAAATTTATTCAACCAACAATCTTTCAAGACTTTCAAACCTGGTAAATTAATTACAGTGAAATTTTTGCTTAGGATAACATCATGCGACTGGAGAAGCAAAACTTGTTATCTCTTTAAAAGAATCCTGAAAGGCTTGCGAAGACTTTTTAAACATTATTGTCGTGAAATGTGGCAAGGTGTGCGCAATTACCTGGACCTCAAGAGACAGAAAAACACATACTACACATGACAGAAGATGGCGAGATTTTTGCAAGCATGTTATGATCAGTTTTTCTAATGACTACCCCAGAATATAATATATAACCCAGCCATGCTTCATAACATTGATCCAGAAATGTTGAAATAAAGAGAGCTTGATGAGTGACCGAAAGCCATGGATTAAGAGGCTGTGGTGAATCCCCAATCTGCACAGAAGAGAATGGGATCACAAGGTGAATCAGTAAACAAACCATATAGTTGCTCTTGAAACTAACATGCATCCTGAGTTAAATAAAGGTGAAACCAACCATCGCCTTGGCCAGAGGCAAATGTTACAAGGGTGGCAAGGGAGGACCAAGACTGTCTCACCTGGATATTAGAGAATTAAAAATTTTTTTTTGACAAATCCTGGCGATATCTCCTAGCTGCAGTACCTTTAACTGCTTGCCCCGTTGCTGAACACAAGCCTCTGCTTGACACAGGCTCCTGCTGGACATGAGAGACTCCATGTTCCTCTCTACAAATACAGCACAAGTTTATTCCTTTGCAGTTCTGGAAGTCAGAAATCCAAACTAAGTTTCACTTAGCTGAGGTGAAGGTATCCACAAGGCTGGTTCCTTCTGGAAGCATTAAGGGGAGAGTCTGTTTCCTTGCCTTTTCCGTGTCTAGTGGTTGCCTCTATTCCTTGGCTTGTGGCTCCTTCCCAAACTGCCAAAGTTCTCGACTCCTATCTCTGCTTCAGCAGTTCCATTGCCTTTTGACTCTGACTCCTGCTGTGTCCTTCTGATAAGGACCATTGTGATTTTACTGTATCTATGTGGATAATCCAGTGTGATCTCTCCCTGTCAAAATCCTTAATTAAACCCCATCTGCAAAATCTTTTTCACCATACAAGGGGATATTCACAGGTTCCAGAGATTAGAATGTGGATGGGTTTGGGGCAGTGCGTTACTGCTGCTTAGAGTACTGCCATCTTAACAATACGACGTCTTCTGACTCAAGACCATGGGATGTGTTTTCATTTGTTCTAGATCTTCTTTAATTTCTTTCAACGGTGCTTTGTCGTTTTCAGTGTACAAATTTTTCACTTCTTCTGTTAAATTGATACCTAAGTATTTTATTCTTACTGATCTATTATCAATGGAGTTGCTTAACTTCATTTTACAAATGATTAATCTAGTATCCAGAAGCGCAATTGATGTTTATATATTAATATCATATACTACAATCTTATTGACTCATGTATTAGTTCTAATAGCTTTATAGTGGATTATGTAGGACAGTCCATATTCAAGACCATGCCATCTGAAATAGAGATTATTTAATTTCTTCTTTTCCAATCTGGATGACTTTTATTTCATTTTCTTGCCTACTTGCCCTGGGTAGAAGTTTCAGTAAAGTATTGAATAGAAATGGTGGGATCAGATATCCTTGTTTCCATTACATATTTATTATAAATGAAATCTCATATTTAATTTAGAAAAATCAGAATTTACAGGTAGGTAAAATATCGGAAAATAAAATCATCTGTACTTCTGCATTTGGATGGAGTAATTTGTAACAGATCAAGCTACTACTAAGAACAGGTAGGGGGGAGAAAAGCCAAATAAAATGTAAAAGATAATTTAAAAAAATTTTAATGTTTATTTATTTTTGAGAAAGAGACAGAGCACAAGCAGGGTAGGGACAGAGAGAGAGGGAGTCACAGAATCCAAAGCAGGCTCCAGGCTCTGAGCTGGCAGCACAGAGCCGGATGCGGGGCTCGAACCCATAAACCACAAACTGTGAGATCACGACATGAGCCAAAGTCCAACGCTTAAGTGACTAAGTCACCCAAGCATCCCTGTAAAAGGTAATTTTTAATCGCATTAGAAAGCTGTAGAAGCAACATGTACTAGAGGAACTCTGGCTGAGGACAGAATTTTGGAAAGGTGAGCTGATCATCTGCAAGTACATTTTTTAGAGGGCATCTGCAATTTTGGATGCAACCTCTCATCTGAGAATATGAGCTTGGCCTGTGTCGAAAGCTTTAGAGGCTAAGGGCCAAGATAAGAAATGAACCAGACACAGACTGAGTCCTAATAAAACTGAAACCCAAGCTTTACTCAGCTTAGTTTTAAGGTGAGCAGCCCTCCTCTCTGTTTGTCTGCCTGTTAAAATTTACAAGGTTTTGGTTATAAAAATATTGCTATGTTTGCCGATATAAAGGATTATATAATTGAATACAAGAGAGAGAATAAAACTACAATAAACACACACCTCTACAAACTCAAGTGTTAAAAATCAGACAAGGACAAAATAACCTTTACTAATATATTCAAGGAAAAAAAAGAAAAAGATGAGAAATAGATTAAAAGATGAAAAATTCGGGGCACCTGGGTGGCTCAGTCACCTAGGTGTCCAACTTTGGCTCAGGTCATGATCTTGTAGTTCGTGAGTTCAAGCCCTGCATCAGGTTTGGTGCTGACAGCTGGGAGCCTGAAGCCTGCTTCAGATTCTGTCCCCTTTCTCTCTGCCCCTCCCCCTCTCACTCTCTGTCTCTCTCAAAAATGAATAAACCTTAAAATAAGTAAATAAATAAATAATGAAAATTTGCTTTGAATTCTATAAAATGAATAAATGGAAATACTAGGATGGAAAAATTTATACCAAATTATATACTGAGAATTCTATGAATGAATTTATCACAATAACAGGGAAATCAAATGCCAAAATATACAACTAAATTATTTCCATACTCTCAATGTTAAATTAGGTATCCCTAAAAATTCCATGGGTCAAAAGAAGAAGTGAGAATAGAAATTAAGCAGTATTTATACCGAATACCATTGAATGCAAAACCCATTGAACTTGTGAGATGCAGTCAACGCCAAGTTTAGAAAGAAATTTGCTATTTAAGTGCATATATCAGAAAATAAATGCCTAAAAATATCAGTGATCTAAATTTGATCTCACTAAGCTAGGAAAAGAACTGTAACCTATATAATGTAGAATGATGCATATAAATAAGACAAGAGCATTAATCAACAAAATAGAAGATAAAATATGTAATAGAGAAAAATTAACAAAGCCACAATTTGGTTTACTGGAAAAAATAATAAAAGCAATAAACCGCTATCAAGAAAAGTTAATGGAAAAAAAGAAAACACACGTTACCAATATCAAGAAGGAAAAAGAGGATTTTAACATATAGAGTCTGTGAAAAGAAATGAAAGCATGTTTTGAAGGAATTAAAGTCAATGATCTGATTAGACAGTACATTGAGTTTTGTCATTTTTGTTTTCAAAAAGCTTTCAAAATCTCCCTGTTACCCTGAGGTTAAACAAGGGCAAATATGATCTGCTCCTTATCCATATTTTCCTCTCATCAGCTGATACTTGACCTGCTCGTCCCTCTTTAGGCCACAGCTATACTGGCTACTGCTTTCTTTCACTCCTCCATAAATACTGATTCTAACCAGCGTCAGGATTTCTACAAATGCTATTGCCTCTGTGTTAGACTAGGTGAGGCAAAGAATCTTAGTACGGCTCCTTACTCCTGAGAGTCCTTGAAAGCATACTTTGCAATCTTAATTTAACATGATATGATTTCTTGGGATATGAAAAAGCCCAGAGCATAATCTCCAAATAGATTATTGCAGTGAACTCTGTAATTGATTTTTCTTGAATTAAAAAAATATATAATGATAAAAAGTAGTTGACAAATACATAATAGTAGAAAAGAGGAAAAAGCAATCCATATTCCAGTCTTCCAAAAGAAAAGTATTATTCACATTGCTGAGTAGAATTTTATACTTTATTTTTATATAATGTAATTTTAAGTAATTCCCCACATTGTACTTTTTATGAATTTGTAATATTCCATTATATGGATATATCATAAATAATTATTTCCATTCTGATAGAAAATTAACTTTTGATTCTTTTCTATTATAAATAACACTTTGGTACACATAGTTTTTCATAAAACATTTTTGAATTTAGGGTTATTTCCTTAGGCCATATTTCCTAATTATGTCACTATTAGGTCAGAAAGTGTGCACAGTTTTGGAATGATTACCACATGATGTCAAAGTACTATCTCAAGCAAAATGCAGGGCACCTGGGTGGCTTAGTTGGTTAAGCAACTGACCCTTAATCTTGGCTCAGGTCTTGATCTCAGGGTCATGAGTTCAAGCCCTGCATTGGGCTCCACTCTGGGCGTGAAGCCTACTCAAACAAAATAATAATAATAATAATAATAATAATAAAGCAAAATGCTGCTGCTCACCTCATTAGAAGAGTATGACGGTGCCCTCTCTTTTAAGCTCTTCCCAAAACCGGATTTTCTCAATTTTAAAAATATTTGCTAATCAGGAATTAGATACCATGTTCATTTTAAAGACACATTTCTATTTATTTTATTGCCAGTACTTTCTACAGAGGTTCATGGTTCAGTTACATTTTCCTTTGTATATGTTTTTACTCCTTTTTTTAATTGCAAGAATATTGTCTTTAGGTTGATAACTTTTCAGACTACTTGAAATCATTAGCAGTAAAGTTACACTGCCCATGTGTATAGAATAGAAAACAATGTATAGATGCCTTTAAGAAGAAAAGGAGGTGTTAGTTTTCGCGAAAAGTACTTGAATTGACCTTCAGACCATTTTTCACATAGTTTACAGAAACTAACCATTCCTCAATTTGTTGTTCTTTACTACTTCTTGCAAAGCACTATGTTAGACATAGTTAAAAGCACAAAGTTCCTAAGGAGGCATGTCTGCTCTGTATTGGAGAGAGGTTGCTGATAAAATTGTTAATTAGCAATTTATCAAGATATCCATGTCACTGTGTATTGTAAAATGCCCATGGGCCAAATGTAAATTATTCAAAAATTAACATAGGAAAAGCAAAAGCTGGATCAGCAAGTTGAAGGTCATATCTACCTGATAGACTGAAATGCTAATCAACCCATAATTATTAAAGATGAGTATAGATAGAAATAAGCATTTCTGAACAAAAAAAATACATTATAATTTACCTTAATTCACTTAATAAAACTTTCAAATTAAATTTATGAAATTATTAAGTCAGTCACAATTCCTCTTTAATAAATCTAAAATTTTTCTCGTGAGACTTATACAATGTAGCTTAAATGAAAGGAATTCCAGTTTTTTGTGAAAAATACCAAAAGGAAAGAAAAACAAGGATCATTGCCCTCCACCTCTAATTCCTATGAACACTTTCTAAATTCTGTTCTATTTGTACCATTTCCTTTTTTTTTTACTATTTATTTATTTACTTTTAAGAGAAAGAGAGAGCACACACAAGTGGGGGTGCGGGTGGGGGCAGAGAATCTGAGGTGGGCTCTGGGCTGACAGCAGAGAGCCCAGTGCAGGGCTCAAACTCACGAACCATGAGATCATGACCTGAGCCAAAGTCCGATGCTTAACCGACTGGGCCACCCAGGCGCCCTGTACCATTTCTAAATACAATTACAATATTCAAAAAAATCATGTCAGACACCTAGAGTGCCATAAAAGGCATTAGGGGAAACTAAACAGATTTTATTTTCTACTAGTAACAAATGGGACAAAGACATTTTTTTCTGAATCATAAATGCTAATTTACAGCCGCTTGGCAAACAACTAAATGTCTGTACAACAATATAGATGTCACTCTTGGTTAATTATTTTCAGCTTCTATTAAGAATTAATCTAATGTTTGAGTGCATCTCAGGTTTTCTACTATGGTGAACAGTTTATTATCAAATATGTCAGATCATTTCAAGTTAGTAAATATTCATTGGGCCCTATGTGTTTACAGCACTTCTAGCTGTGAGCATTATCACAGTGAAGACAATCCAAGTCCTGCCTTCAATGACATTGAAGTAATGGATATGTTCCTGATTGAACTGGGATTTCGGTTCATCAAACACTTTGTTAATTAATGGCTTACTACCCCCAGAATTGTCCACTTAACTCTGCTCCAGGGAACTGACCAAGTTGCCTACGAGAGCACAAAACACCCTCAAATGGGTGCAAATCAAGAACTTACAAAAAAAAAAAAAAATAGCATATTTTATTTATTGAACATTTTTATGTGATATAATGAGGAACTTTTTAATATATCTAGTGGGGAATTCTTTAGGTATATGTAAATATTTTTCGCTTTATCCCTTACAACAATGTATAAAAAAGCTAATTTTGTGAAAATCACTTTACGGATGAGAAAACTGTGGCTTAGGGGCTTGATAATTTCGCCAAGATCCCGTAACTAGTGACAAGTGTTGCTGACCCACCTGTGATCCCACAGCCTGTGGTGTATCTAAACTGCTCAAGAGCATGGTCTTCTTCAAGGCCAAGCCATTGCTTCCAGAGCCACTTAACTTACAACAAGATACAGCATGTTTTATGCATTCCTGTCTATAAAGAGAGTAAAGAAACAATGCAACCTCCTCCTGGAGCCTCCTGACTCCATTTCTGATCTGCAGATCTGTAGGGATCTTTCCACTGATTTGCACTCTGATTACTATTTCCTTTTTTGCACAATCAACTGTGGTCTGGTGCCCTTTAAAGAATAAGGAAGAAGCTTTGTGTTAAAATTTTTAAGTACTTTGAATCAAATTGCAAATAAAGTGATCAAACTCTGGGAAAATAGAATCCAAGGTAATAATGCTACCTTCCACACAGAGCAGACGCTCAATGTTCAAAGATCCCAACAACCTGTTGATGCAATCATACTTCTAAGGGAACAAATCTGTGCTCCTGAGTATATTTCCAAGTTTTAATGAGCATTCACAATGTTAAAGCAATTTGCGTATTCTTTAATTTATTTGTGTTGAATAGAGCTTATTCAGCCACCAGGAAATGTGCTCAGCCTTGTGATCGCTAAAACATAGAGAAGTTTGTGAACACTTTTGAGAAAAGGAAGGTTGTTTGGAGAAAAAGCAGAAGAGGAAGAAATCATGGGCTTTGAGGATATTAGAAAGTAAGCAAGTCTGGTAACCAAGAAACACAGACAGAAAGGAGGCGTTGAGAGAAACCAGCCTTTCCAGAGAAACACTTGGCCCAAGATTATCAGGAGGGTCAGATGGGGAGAACACATCACTTCTGAGGCCTCTTGTGGTGCACAAAAATCCTCTGGTCCAAGAGCACTGACCCATGCCTTCACAGTTGCTTTAAATAGATCAACTCTAACTGGACCCTTCACAGGAAGTCAGCACAGCCTTATGTTTAATTGTTCATCCTCAGGTATGAGTTGCCAGACGAGTGACTGCTTCCCGGCAAATCTGGGCAGGCCCAGGACCCACTGCCTCCTTCATCCATTTTTATCAGACCAAAGTGGGTGTTAATGAATGTGAAAAGTGAGAGATTGTGTTTCTAATGTTTTATAAAAATGTACCAGTTATTCTTTTTCAAATGTTATAAACTCAATTTTTTAGGTTTTACAGATATGTAAACAGTTATTCTAAAATGCTGCTCCTCATGTTCTTGGCTGTAAAAGAAGAAAATTTTCTCTCCCTCCCAGGCCACAGAGTGAACTGATTTATATATGCAATTTGATAAACCAATCTAGCTTTTGGATGCAACTTTTGGTAGCTTCTTCAATTATTTTAAAAATGTTTGCTATATCAGTAAGTTCCATAGTTAATTTTTATTGAAACCCAAAAGTGGTTCCTTGAGGGAGAGGATTTGCTGGTCTCATTGGTGGTGATGGGCCTTTGAGAGTCTCAAATGAGATCATGACACTTGCTTTGGAAACTGTAATGTACTCTGTAGTGTGGAAGTAGTATTTTGATTTGGTTTGAATAAAAAGAATAGCAACAAGCGAATATTTGCATTCGGTGTTGTCTAAAGAAATGCACAGCTCTATTAGGTTGTGTTGAAAATGAGGAATGGGGGCGCCTGGGTGGCGCAGTCGGTTAAGCGTCCGACTTCAGCCAAGTCACGATCTCGCGGTCCGGGAGTTCGAGCCCCGCGTCGGGCTCTGGGCTGATGGCTCAGAGCCTGGAGCCTGTTTCCGATTCTGTGTCTCCCTCTCTCTCTGCCCCTCCCCCGTTCATGCTCTGTCTCTCTCTGTCCCAAAAATAAATAAAAAACGTGGAAAAAAAAATTAAAAAAAAAAAAAAAAAGAAAAGAAAATGAGGAGTGAAGAAACACCCAAATGAGGGAAAACACGAATCAAGCGTCATTTTCTTTTAATACCAAAAAACATATCATACTTTCTCTTGCTTCAGGGCGTTGCCACATGCATGTAGTGTCCCCTGCTTGGGCACCCCAACCCTCAACCTTTTTACCTGGTTAACCTCGGTACTGTCAGCTTAGGCATCACTTGGGAATATGAGTTGATGCGATTCTTGCAGAACTGGGAGGAAGCTCTGTCTTCTGTCTGGTTTATCATGTGTACAGCATAAAGATGCCATGTCTTTATGGGAAACTCTTCACAGAATAAACTAATTCAAATGAAGGACTCCTTGGAGGTAGAAGTGACCGTGAAAATGTCATCCTTGCTCCCTTGCTCAAATTCCCCTTCCAACCCTGAAATTGACAAGACTTGGGTGAGAGTTCGGTCATCTCCACTGTTTAGGAGGGGGTTTGAGCCAACCTTATGTAAATTCCAGGGAGCTGGGAAACCTCAGCTGATATCTGGAAGACATGAGCACAACCAGAAGAGTGTAGCCTGTTGTCAGGAGGTTATTTGGTAGAGAGGTGGGGGTAAATAAAGAGAAGACAATGATCACTTTCATTTATGCTACCTTGCAGTATGTACAGAGATGCCTGAATCTTGTTTAGGTGATTCACTGCTCTGTCCTATCCATCTACCTCTCTGGATCATAGGTTCACAATGTTTTATGTTCGTTGGGTCTGCCGGGCTCTTAGCCGAGACTTCTTTTATGGATGAAAGACAAATTTATAGACAAAAGGACAAATAGCATGCCTGGAGATAGCATCTTATAGCCCTAGTAATCTTTCCAGAAAATTCAAATCTATAAAAACCTTTTCACAATGTACCAACAGTACAGAACTAATGATATGATATCCAGATTATTGAAGGGCTCACAGAATAAACTGTGGCACATATAATCCAATAAAAGTGTTTAGATCTATTGTTCTTTGACTTTTGTTTTAGAAAAGATTCAACCAGTGTTTGTGGGGAAAAAACAGTTGTCAATAAATGAGCGGATTTATTCTCTCTCTCTGATGGATTTATTCTCTCTCTCTGATGATTTCTAAAGATAGCCTGTGCCTTTACAGGTGATTTATTGGTCCATAAAAGACCTTCTTTTTAATATAATTTAAGGAATGTAATTTATTTAAACTACAATATTTAACATAAAATCCTCAATAAAGAAAAAAAATGGAGAAGGCAAAATACCACGACGTGTAGATACTTAGACCAAATAGTTCAGATAAGTTCATTTTGTAAAATCTATTGAACTACCCGGTAGTAGGTTCTGAATAGACATTCCTCCTCTGCTTGTGAGCCGTTAGAAAGGAGTTTGGGGTAAGGGCTTTGAAGATGAATTGGTGCCCGTGGCTCTTCTGTCATTAGTTACAGACTTGAGCTGGCAAAATAGACAAGTATTATTGATTTTATGAAATTTGAGAAAATTGCCAGAATTTAAGAAATTGCAATGTGAAAAGTTGGCTGAGGACTCTTACTGTCAACAGGTGGGGAGTGATCATGGTCTAGACCATGGCATTTGTCCCTTAAATCCCACAAATAATGGAGTCTTTATAACAGGGTAAAAATAACACATGGTACCCTTATGTTAACAGCATTCAACTAGAATTCTGAGAAACACCCTTTTTTGAAGAATAGCAGTATTGACCTTTGCAAATAATTCTCACGATAACCATTTCGTGTGTGGGCTTTGAAGTCACAAGAGCAAAGTTTCAATGCTGGCTCCACTCCTCAGTAATTGCGTGACTCTGGGCATTAATTAACCTCTCTGTGTCTCTGTTACTTCACCTATAATGTGGGGATAATTATAGTATCGACCTCATCTGTATGTGCAGGGGTAATAATAGTATCTACCTCAGAGGTGTTTTGAGACTTAAGATAATAAATGTAAAGCATTTAGAACAGTATATACTTAGCAAGGTCTCAATATAGTAGCTATTAATATCTTTTCAATGTCTTAAATTTACAGATGAGCAAGCAGAAGCTCAGGGAGCCTGTGTGCGCTACAGGTTATGTCTCTAGAAAGTGGCAGAGCGGGGAATAAAGCGCAGTTGCACCTGATTACAAAGCACATATTCCTTCCCACATCATCATATTGTAAGTCTGCATATGGGCCAAAATAAAAGAAGAAAAAGAAGCAGGTCATTGGTTTAGTTAGGTAAGGGAGAGACAGAAAGGAAAGGGTGGCTGATTATGGGAAAATGTGGGTTTCAGACTCAGCAGTAGGGGCACCTGGTTGGCCCCCGTTGGTTGAGCCTCCCACTCTTGATTTCCGCTCAGGTCATTATCTCACATGGTTGTGACATCGGATACCCCCCCACCCCTGCATTTGGTGCCAAGCTTGGTGTGGAGCCTGCTTAGGATCTCTCTCCCTCTCCCTCTCTCTCTGCCACTCCCCTGCTCACACACGTGTGTGTGTGTGTGTGTGTGTGTGTGTGCATGTGTGAGCGAGCACTCTCTCTCTCTCTCTCTCTCTCTCTCAAAAAAAAAAAAGACTCAGCAGTAAGGTTATTTGAGCTGGTGACTTGGTCTAGAATATGACTGTGGGCATGACTTAAGAAAATGAAATAAGGTGGTGGTAGTTTGAAGCTGTCCAAAAGTTTATCCTGCTCAGAGATATTCGATATAGGATTGTAAACAAATCTCTTAATATTCTGCGTCTTAGTTTTGCAATTTGTGAAATAAAAAGAATAGACCAAATCATCTTTTTACTTGCCTCTCACATGTAAATCTTTGACTCAGTGACACAATTGGTGTTAGTTTTCATCTGATTTGAACGTCAATCTTTCATATTTTAAATGAACCCTTTAAGTGAGCCCTACCTTATTTATGAATAAATATTTGTTGAGTCCTTACTAAGCATATAAACCATGACAACTATTGCAAGAGTTAAAAAGAGACATTAGTGTTAACCCTTCTCTTAAGACATCCCTCCTGCCACATTCTAGCAGGAAGAGCAGGGCAGACACACAAGACATTCACTGGAAGCAGAAAGCAAGTAGTTCTCTTCTAAGCACTGAAGTGGAATGCTACTGACATTTCAAACCTTGGTGGGTGTGCAGTTTGAGCGGGGCTGAGAATTTGAATAGGGGAGAAAAGAGATACTCTGATTAAGTTTAGGGGACATAAATACTTACATGAACCAAAACAGCTTTGACGGAGTGTAGGGAATGTGAAGACACAACTTAATATATACAAGCCCAATAACCCAGAGGGCAATAAGGAAACAGATAAAGTTTTAAGCAGAAGATGACTAGCTTAGAGCTATAACATATTTTGGAAGCACTGTGACAGCAGATGGTTTGGCTGGGGAAAAGAAAGTGAGGAAAGGTCAGCCAGTAAGGAATTGCCATTGTTAATCTATATCACCAATGGACAAATGTGTGTCTTCGGTTGGAGGACCTGGTTTAGCCCGTTGGTAGCCATTAATATGCTTTTTGAATGAATAAATAATGGTTTAAGATTAGAAAAGAGATGAGAAAATGCTCTGCTGACCCATAATAAAATCCAATAGACTTGAGCTGACAAGGATTAATGTAATCCTGACAAAAATATAATAGCATTATAGAAAGCAGATTAAAGAACAGGAGTGTTTTTGTACACACGACCAAAAATACAATCTAATACATTAAAATGTCCATGTTATTTGCAGAATGGCTCTGTTTGATATTTTATTTTCACTCATTTCCATATATGCAATCAAAACTCCAATATATTTCACATCCAAGCTTGTGCTATGAAATAGGATAGTCTGGTCAAACAATATTATAATTATACAGCCTCGAAAATTTTACATGAAATCTTTCAAAGAAAGTTTCCTCCACAATATGGATATTGTACAATCAGTTGGTGAGTCCTTTTGCAACATTTCCGTTTCAGTTCAATTTTGGGTGTGCCTGTGGAGGGCCCAAATTAAATAAAACCGGGTGAGGTGAGCCACTTAAGTGTTAATTAGCACAAGACTTCATTGATGGCTGTACAGAAGCCTAGAAAATATAAGGACTGTATTGAACAGGTCCTCCCCTTAAACCGTTTTCTGATATTATTAACATGAGTAAAATATATTATTTTCTATTTATCCTGGGTACTTGGCAAATATAACTAGCAAGTTTACACTAGAGCTTACAAATTTACCAGGCCTTATATAGTTGATTGCTATTGCAATTTTTTTCTTGTCTGCCTAGAGGTCTTAGTAATTTTCATATCGTTTCTTATATGACGAACTTTTTTGGAAAGGGGGGGTAGATACTTGCCCCAGCCTCCCCCTTAGTACCAAAGAGACATAGCCTCTTTTACAGAAATGGCTCTCATGTCCCATTTTTACCTGTCTTTTGTATTCTGAGTCACAGCCCTTAAGCAAAAGAGAGGGAAAGCTAAGTAGGTGGTTACTGTGGAATGTCCTGTACGGTGAGGGTCTGGAAGTAAATGCTGGGATTTAACAGCCTGCCCACTGTGCTTCTCTATGGCCCCTAAATGCATATAGAGACCTGGAAGTACTTCAATAAAAGTAGAAGAAGGCTATGTTCTCTTACATGATTCAATTTAGTCCTTTCTCTAACTGGTTATTTGAAAAAGTTAGTAAATGGGAGTCATAAGATATGATAGCTATATACCTTAATATTTTATCCATCTATCTATTTAATTGGTAATTTTTGATAGGAGGCTGGACTCATTTTTAAATACGAGTTTACATATTGGGGGTCTGATTTTTTTTTTTTTTTTAGATCACACTCATGATGCATCTTTACAATTTTAGAATTACAGTTTCTTTAGAATGATTAGAACTTAATGACAATCTGGGTGAGAACCCTAGAGGACTTTCTCCTCCGCACCAGTGTCTTTCGGTTGTCTTGCTCATGCACAAAAAAAATAGTATATTTAACAGCCTTGTGTCGATAAGCCTTCCACCAATTTTTTGTTAGTTTTTACAGAAATAACAGCTCTTCTTTTCTGCACCCATATTTCATCACTTTGTTAAACAGCTAATTAAAATATATAATTATAAGCAAGCCTGCCCTAAACAGGTTTGGGAAAAAACACAAGGAGCACTTGTTAAGCAGAGGGCTCATGTCACTGTAGCAGAATTGCACCATGCGGGTGGCCTGGAGCCGGCCAGCCACACGATCTCAGTGTGCTGTGGCAAGGTGTTCAATGTAAGAAATGGAGAATATCCATTAACTCCTGAGTTAGTTTAAAGGAGATTGATAAAATAAGCTTATTCCTCCCTGCTTTGTCAGCACCTGGGCTGTTACTGAATCTCTAAAGCAGTTGCTTATTTCAAGCACATATAATACAGATAAGGTAGCTTGATCTTGTGTAATTCCCCAAAATATGGTTTCTTTTGCCTTTAAATAATGGGTACATTTCATAATACACTAAGCTGTAGCTGAGAGCTACCAATTATTATCAAGCACTCAAAACTTAACAGGTGCTGCGCTCAGTATTTTTAATCAATTATTTTATTTAATCTTTTTAACAATTCTGCAGATTTGATATCACTGTTATCAGCATTAGCAGATGAGGAAACAGAGGCTCAAAAGTGTAAAGTCATCTATCCAGAGTCTCACAGGTAATAGGCACCTGCCACAGATTAAAATTCACAGCCCCTTGAGCATAAAGCTGAAGCATTTAACCATTACACTTTTACTACTGTTCCATTTGTTTATTCATATGTTTTATTACATTTGGGGAATCCATTGATGGATTATGAAGGTTTCTCAACCTTGATTGCTTTCCTATTAGTGTTTCCCTAAAGATGCTCATCTTTAACTTCTCTGTCTAGGGTCCATGCTAATTTCCAAATTTAAATAATCAAAACTCATGCAAACTTTTCATGAGAATATTTTTATCACTCTTATTTTTTCAGGACCCGAGAGTCCTTCAATCTCTTTTCCTCCTCCCCTCTCTCCTTTCTTTTTTTTTTCGTAAAAATAGTGTCTATTATGACATTCATTAATGTCATAACTGATCTTTCCTGCTTCCATCTTATCCCCCAACAGTCTGTTCACAGCTCAGTAGCCAGAATGATTCCACTAATACATAAGTCAGACCACATCATTCCTCTGCTCTGGCCTTCCAGTAGCTTCTTGATTTACCAAACGTGCAAACCAGAGTCCCTAAACACATGCAAGGCCTTAAGGGATTTGCTTCTCCATCTCTTCGCCTTTCAGACTTCACCTCCTTCCACCTCTCCCTCCCTCTGTTCTAGCCAGGAGCCTCCTTGCTGTTTATGAACACATCAGACGTGCTCCTGCCTCAGGATTTCTGCATTTGTTGGTCCCTTCCCTGGGATCCACTTCTCTCAAATGTCTACCCCCTCACTACGTGTTGTTTTTGTGTGTGTGTCCAAAAGTCATACTTGCATTGAGATCTTTTGTTGCCCATCCCACTTAATATTGTAAATCCCAGAATTTTCTGTCTCCCTTTCTCACTTACTATACTTTTCTCCATAATACTCATCACCTTCTAATAGTATATGTATTTTACTCATTTATGTTGTGTCATGATGTTTGGTGTCTATCTGAGTAAAATGTCTGCTTTGTTCCACTGCTGAATCCTCAGAGCCCAGATCAGTGCTCAGCACTGAATAATACTCTCCATTTTGTTGGATGAAAGATTGAAAGAATGAATGAAGATTTCAATAAAAATATTTTATAAAATCATATTGTACGTGGGTAGGAGTGTGAACATGTTTAAAAGCATTAGTGAAACTGTAGGCAGTTTGAAGATCAGGTATTTAGACTCTACATTCAAGGTAGGAAGAAGAATAAATTCATAAGATAAAATAGTATTTTCTTTTGACAATGGAAAATTGTTGTTTACCTTCGGAAAGATTTTAAAATGCTGAAATTTCATCACCTAGTGATAGCATAAAGGAGAATGTGACTATATACATATAGTTAAATGACATGTATACATTTTACACATCTCCATATTAGAATCTTAGAAATTACATTCTCAGGTTTTATTCAGCAAAAAACACCACAGTACTCCGTCTTGTATTATTTTATTATTAAAAAAAATCTTTTTTTAATGCTTATTTATTTTTGAGAGAGAGACAGAGCACGAGCCAGGGAAGGGCAGAGAAAGAGGGAGACACAGAATCTGAAGCAGGCTCCAGGCTCTGAGCTGTCAGTACAGAGCCTGATGTAGGTCTCGAACCCATAAACTGTGAGATCATGATCTGAGCTGAAATCAGACTCTTCAACCGATTGAGCCACCCAGGCGCCCCTGTCTTGTAGTATTTTATAATCTCCCAAACCAACTTCATATAAGTGTGTCACAATTAAGGGACAAAGAACAGGTACAAATGGACTGTATCAAGTAGTTCTTCAGCTTAAAAGCTTGACTAGCAGGGAATTATATCAACCTGTTCTTAAGGTCAGGTTAAGAGAGAGGTTAAATTACACAGCTGAAAGAAACATTCTCAAATCATGCTTGCTGTGTGAGTTTCCATGAGAAATTCAGGGACCAAAAATAAATAACCAGCGTCTTAACTTGGTGCAGAGCAATGTCACATGCTTGCTAGGTGAGTAGATGTGGAAAGATTATACCCATTGTGGCTATTTAGAAGAAATATTCTGGCTTTCTGTTCTATGTTTTTGCCATAATAACTCCTACTCATTTGGCAGGAGAGATTTATCAAGTGTAATTTTAAGATCAATATTAAAGGGAGGCATTTTTACTCACAGGACAATCCAACTGTAGCCACATCTGTCATATCCATACAAGGATTTTGAACTAGGAAGCCTGGATGTTTCTTTCCAATTCTATTGTGGTATGACGCTAACAGATCTTAAAATTCACAATTTGTCTCATATTGCAAGTCTTTTTGAGGCCCAAATCATGTTCTGTAGTTCTTAGCCACACCATAGCCTTGTCATCATTCTCCATAAATGCTAGTTGTTCTATAATGTCAGCTTTAGAAAACTACTAAACTAATAGCTATACCAGTTATGTTGCCCTCCTATTTGACTCGTTAGATGGTAGCCTGACCAGAGGAAATCCTCAAAAGTCATTTCTCCAAGGCTGGCCTGTGAACAAATGAAGCTGGATGATACATTGCTAGCAGGTTTAACACACAAGAAGACCACATTCAGTTGAAAACTGAATGTTGTTTTCATGTTCAATTCTGAGTCGCTTCCGGATAGGTAGGGTAAATACCAATTGTCCGCTTAATACAATATGAGAGAGTCTAGCTCACTCAAGGTTTGTTCCTGGCAATATGGAACAGGACTACAGTGAACTGAGCTTATCTCAATTAGTTTGTGTCTGCTTCTAAAGCTTTATGAGCAATTACTAGAGCAAAAATCTTGAGAATGGGTCAACAAAGGTAGTGCTTTTTGGAAAGATGTTACAGAATTTTAAAAATGAGGTCTACTATGTCACTGCATCTGTTTCTGTTCCTGCAGTTAGCCCTATGGAAGGCAGCCCTCACATGATTCCTGAGGGGAAATCAGATTGCGTGCTCTCCTCATCCTCCCCTTTTTGACCCGGAAAGATCTAAAAAAAAGCATAGCCATGCTGAGCCCGCTACTTCTCTGGCTACCATTTCCTACACCTGCATCTAACTCCTTACTAAATATATACCTACAGGGCGAAGAGTTTCAAGCAACCCTTAACTCAAGTTATCTTTTATAAATCTCGATTCTACAGAGTTGATTTGGGCAGAAGATCAGTGTTTCTTTTTCTAAGATCTCTTGCCTACCAGCGTCATGCAAAGGCAAAGAGCTTCAAGCTCAGATGCTTAGATGCTGTCCTGGACATTCTCTAGCTGCCCTGCAGACCTCCTCGCTTTTCCTGCTCAGCGCCACCTCTCTCTCCTCTGAAATCCCAATCTTCCTCCATGTACCAGATGCTTGATTGTGTTCCTCAACGTGCGTGGAGTTACCCCTCCATTCTTCTATTTCGTAAATTGTTGCTTCTTCTATCCCTGGGTATAAGTCAAAAACTATTATTCTACCTTCTCATTCTGCCTAGAATCAGTTTCATTTCTGAATGTGGCAGGGACAAGAATGAACATTCAAGTATTCCTCCAATCTCATCTTGGAATTCATTCAAATTTACTCTCATTTCCATTCATCATATCCATCAAGACACAGCTAAAGATTTACTTTGTCTAAAAAGCATTCTTTACTGATCCCCCTCAAATTATTTTAGCACTTCTTTGCACTACTTAAATATTTGCTCATATTTTAAATATTTCTACATACAAATATTATATTTCTCCATCCATAAGGTTAAGTCAAGGAAGGAGGCTTTCTTCTCTCATTTTGAAATTTACATTTAGAATCAGAGGGTATTAGACCCACACTTCACCTTAGAGATCATCCAGTCCAATGGCCTCATCGTAATGAGTAAATGGAATCACCTTACAGCCTCCCATTAACATATAACACACTATCCACAGTAAATATGCAACAAGCATTTGTTGAATAAATGGAGTTCAGTTGCTCATTTAACTGGTCTCATTACCTTTACATGGTTGGCAGCATTTATTAAGTGCCCACTTCTGTGTGAAACAGTGGTAGATGCTGAACAAATGGAATTGAATCACAGTATGAGACAGAACACTGAAGCAGTCAACTCTGTTGAAGCTGTACACAGGGCAGAAGGGTTGGGTCGGTGTGACTTGCCAGTAATGAGGTGGTGACTAATGACCAAGTTTCTAGCAGGGAGTGCACATGGCAAGGGGTCTGCCAGTCCTCCGCAAATTAGTAAAAACTGATTTAATGGAAAGAGGAAGGTTTTAGAAGTTGAATGGCAGTGCTGAAGCATCCAGGAAGATGGACCAATCATTCATTTTGTTGTTTGCTGTATTAATGACTGGTTGGGCATAGGATCAACCCTCTTGAGAGAATGTATTCTAGATTCTATCTACATTTCTAATTAGTTCTATTCTTTCCTATCGCAAGATTCTTCCAGGACAGTTCTAGTTGTTGAATCTTTAACGTGCTTTCATGGTTGTTAGAGAAACCGTCTTTATTTAAAGTTTTGTGTTTCATGTTGGAAGCATTTAATTTGAATATCTAAGTTAAAAATGCAGTTAATTGGTCTCTGGCTTAAGAGAGAATATGTTTTAAGCCATGCTCGGGATCTAAGAATGATTGCCCAAATCTATTTAATCAGTTTCTTTCTTCAGAGAGATGAACTTTAAAGTTCAAAAAAGAGAGGAAGGGCAGAATCAAAGTAGGAAGCTACCTCAGACCAAGGGCAATGAGTACATACAGTCACTGAGTCTAAGTTGGAAAACAGATGACTGAGGCGGAATATTTGGAACGCAAAGTAAATGCTATACACTATAAAAACACACAGTTTTTTAGAAGTGTAATACACATTTATGAAAAAATTCAGACAGTATATAGAGCTGTTTAGAGGAAAGCAAAAGTCTCATTTCCCACATTTTGTTTGAAACCCCCCACCCCACCCACCCCCGGATAAAAATATTTGTTATCAGTGCCTATTGATTCCCTCTCAAAAATTCCCAAACACACCTCCACCTCTGTTTCACCTACCTACTTACCTCCCTCTCTTTTAATTTACCTACAACCATATGGGGGTGCTTGGGTGGCTCAGCTGGTTAAGCCTCCAACTCCATAGCAGCTCAGGGCATATCTCACGGTTGGTGAGTTCGAGCCCTGCCTCCAGCTCTGCTCAGCACAGAGCCTGCTTGGGATTCTCCTTCTCTCCCTCTCTCTCTACTCCACCCCTGCTTGTGTTCTCCTCAAAATAAATAAATACACTTAAAAATTATCTACAGATATCAATTTATATATTTTTATAAGTATCTGTCTATGGCTATATGGAGTTTTAAGATAAATGAAATTATTATACACCCCATTCTACAACTTTCCCTCTTGTTTTAAAAGTCAACAACATATCTTGATATCTTTTCAAATTAGCAACCATATTCTACCTCCTTTTTTCCCCATTGCAAAATATCCTGTGACATGAGCATACAATTTTTAAACTTAATCACTTCCTTATTGATAGACATTTAGATTACTTCAAGATTTGTTTCATTCAATTCTCCTGGGCATATATCTCTGTGACAGATTCAGAGCATTTTATAGCCTTCTAAGAGGAGAAGTGAGCAAAGTTTTCAAGAAGGGTACATAGTTAGAGGAGAAATAAGTAAACATGGTTCGAACCAGATGGAATATTGAATGCAATCAGAGTCAGAAACACACTGCAGAGTAATACATACATATGAAATTCCTCACTGTGCTCAAATTATTTTTAGTTAAAGCTAAGAAAGTTAGTGAAATTTTCCATATTTAAAAATCCACTTAACACTGATTATATAATCCAAATGATCATTCTGGATATTACCAGTTTTTAAGTTTGAATGAAAGGCATTTATATAGAATAGAAGCAGCTTTTTTTTTTTCCCCTTGGCAACATTTTTCTTTTTTTAAATCAGAGTCAACAGTGAGTCTTTCCAGGAACTGAGCTTTATACTAAATCATTCTCTACTTAATTGTTTTTCAGAGATTCCCAAACTACCAATGATTCTTTCCCTCAAGTTTTATAATTCCTGCAGAATTTAGAACAGGAAAATAATTCCAGGTTGGAAAAGCTAATTTATGATACTTTCAAAATCTATTCAGAATCCACTTCAAATCTGTAAAAAAAAAAAAAAAAAAAGAAAAGAAAGAAAGAAAGAAAGAAAAAAAAAAAAAAAAAAGAAAAGTCTACTCCAGATCCCCAAGCCAGGAAAAAGGTAATAACCTCTCTCACAAGGATGGCATAAAGAAAATGGTCAAATTATAAATGTTTAATAATGAATTTTAACTCTTTTAGTTATATGCAAAATGAAGAGGGTCAAAATGGAAAGCAAGGTTATTTTTTTTTTTTAAAGATCTTTAAAAGAATCCTTAAACATCTTTAGTCTTGTGAGCGTGGCCCTTGTAATAGGCACGTTGTACTGAGGTTAGAGTCTCTCCGTGGTTATGGGGGTATGTTAACTGTGTATTTTTGCCCTGCCCTGATAGAGGAGGGGTTTGAACAGAGGAAAGGAACTGAGAAGACGTGAAAGAGGTCATTTAGACAAGAATCATTTGCACAAGGCCAGACAAGAGCTTTTCAAGCGCTTGAAAGAAGAGCCAAGGATTGGGAACAGCAATTGCTTTATTATTTAGGATGGCGCATGCATCTAGATTAGTACTTCCCGATTCTTCCATTTGCACCTGGCTGTTACAGTGGGGGTGGACAATGTCATTTCGTTAGCGAGACTGGTGCTCTTGTAAGGCATCAAAGGACTGCAAATATGGTTCTATGAAAGTGGATGAAATATTTAGCAATTTCTGTTATTGTTGGAATGTTAATTTCAGTTGCTGAAGAAAACATTTTTGGCAACTAGTGTCAGAAAATGAACTGTGGGTGGGCACCCAGTTCTTAGAAACCTATTTTGGTCTAGAGTTATAATTCCACTTCAGTAGACTCCGGAGCACGGATGGAACGTGAATTGAAGAAAACCAAAAGGAGAAAGGGCAAGGGAATGGAGAGAATTGAAAGAAAGTGACCCCATACATCTCTAATCTACTGATCGACCAACAGAAATGTTAGTAGTTCTTTGTGGGTAAAGATTGCTAGCGTGTTAGCAAATAGATATTCTCTACATCTGCATACACAAATCAATTTCATTGAATTAAAAAAAAATTCATTTGTTAACTATTCTTCTCAAGTGCAGTGCCAGATCACTAGTGTAATCTTTCATTTTTAAAGCAGTTTTCCTTCTCATTTTGGTAAAGCCATATACTTTTAAGTTTAGGTTTTTCAAACAAGGAAAGTGACAGAAATCGTATGGCATGGAGGTTGAATTCCTGCATATTTTGTCATGTCTCCTATCAGTACTAGAGCTAAATGTGCCACGCAGCTTGTGCCCAAACATCCAGTATATGACCACTTAGATGTGAATTTAGATGGTCAATTTATTGCAAATCTTTAAGCCATTTGTATTAATAAATATGACATATATGTTGGAGTCATATTAAAGCAGATTTTAACTAAAAGAATGAAAATCATTAGAAATTACAGAGAGTCTTTCAAGTGCTGAAGAAAGGGGAAATAAAACTTTAAAAATGTAATATAAACATATTTCCTGAGTTTTTGCAATTTTAAATGTGAATAAAGGAAGAAAATAGCAACATGTAAGGTAAAGATGGAATAAAAGGTTTACATACAGGATCAATACTCACATGAACTATTTTTTTTTCCTTTTTTATTTATCAATACCATCATTTTCAAGAAGCACAACCAAGGCCTGGTATTTTACAACTGTTGAGAAAGCATTTTTTTTAATTACTTGAACAATAATCTAGGAGTTTTTAAAATGATTACATTAGTTGAAGAGAGTAGGAAAGCAATGTATTGACTTCACAATTTCCTTTTTCAAAACTTTCCTATGCTATATTTATTTTATTCACGTACATTTTAGAATTAACTTTCATTTTGAGCAAAGAATGGTATGTCCTTCAGTTGACTGTTACACATGCTATTGTTACGCATGATTATACTTGGTGCTTTCCACATGTAATCATAATTTAAAATTAGATTTAATGCCTTAAACTTGGGTCAAAGTGTTGATAGAGAAACACCAAGTATTTGATTTTAAGCTGTGCCTTTTTGTTTGTTTGTTTTTTGTTTTTACTTTCCGGCCTATCTCAAAATAAGTTTGTTGTTCTCAGAGACTTCTGGTAACACAGTTGAAGTACCTGATACCATTTCTAACCACATGTAGATCCTTTAAGAAATTAAACTAAGGTGTGTACCCAAAATATGCATAATTCTTACCCTGATTTTCTAAGTAGATAGGAAGCAGTCAGTGAATAACATTTGTTGGGTTCCCACTGGGTGCTGTGCTCAGTGGAGGAGATTATATGTAGAAGTGTTGAAAAACTCTGGGCAATGTATCCATCTGGTCTAGAAAAGTTTCCCTGGTTTACTAATGCTCCTACAAAGGAAAGAGTGCTTTTGACGTAAGAATTCAGATGAGATGGGAGAGAGGTGAGAAGCTGACCCAGAATCAATAGCTAATTACGATATGTCAGTGGGTAATCCCAACACTCGGTGATAATAAGGCTGAATAGTAAATAATAAAAGTAAAAAAGAAAACTAAAATTTGCTGTCCGTATCTGGAAATCCAAGTCAAGGAAGAAAAAAAAGACATAGCAGTTCTGTTATTTCCTGCAAATTTTTGCTGAGGATTTTGTCGGTTTATTCATCTATCTCTTTTACTTTGATTCAAAATCAGAACTTAAAGAAAATATTAACTTTCCCTTAACCTGATAACTGTTTTGTGGTCTAACTCAATATGTTAATGATATAATCATAAAGACAATATTCTAAACATCAGTGCCCAGAGAAGAACACAACTATAAAGCTGTGTCATCACCATACCAAATGTAGGTATTTGTTTGAGTCATCATGTTGGCTTGATTAAAAAAAAAAAAAAAAAAAAAAAGGATTTTTATTTTCTTTTTGGGCATTATTCAAATGTAAATTTCCACTGTATGTATTTGATTCAGTTTCTTTTATTCAGTCAAAAACCAATAAATAAAAATTAAGCAATGCAGTATGTCTAGATTTAAACACTATTTATACTATAAACAGATTTAAAAAGCTGTTTATACTCTAACAAACAGAAATAACACTCCAAAAATGTTCTAAATATCCTTTATAATCGGCTTATTGGCTTCTTTAAATAAATCCCACCACTGCAACTGTTAGCAAATGTCAGAGCCATTATCTTCCATACTTTCTATGGCCATTTCTAAGTTTTTCACTACATTAACATTTCAGATGTTGTCAGTAGTAGGTGATTGAAACAACAACACAGCAAATTAGGTCTATGGTAGTGGTATCAATTCCAAAATTGCTGTCATACGTTTTCAGATTAATATATGAAGCAATTACCTTTTTATTTTATTTTTTTTTCCAACGTTTATTTATTTTTGGGACAGAGAGAGACAGAGTATGAACGGGGGAGGGGCAGAGAGAGAGGGAGACACAGAATCGGAAACAGACTCCAGGCTCTGAGCCATCAGCCCAGAGCCCGACGCGGGGCTCGAACTCACGGACCACGAGATCGTGACCTGAGCTGAAGTCGGACGCTTCACCGACTGCGCCACCCAGGCGCCCCAGCAATTACCTTTTTAAAAGAGGTGTATCTTCATGGTCATGATGTCTATCTAAGTCAGAGACATGACTTTCTTTCTCTGAGGTAATAAGTACTCATCACAGGCAATGCAATTGCCAAAACTCCTGGAAAAGATATTGAGGCACAAAAAAATACACATAATTTCAAGTTCTAGTGTGTTTGTTTTATAGGTTTGCCTTTATTTGCTGAAAACATAATATACAAATACTTCAAATCTTGGAGGAATCAGGCTCCAGATTCTGTTTTTACTGACTTCTTATTCTTGAATGTGTACCATGGTATCTGTGAAAGGAACAAAACTTAATTTAAATGCATCTTTCCTAATCTAATATCTGACTTGAAGATTCCCAGGCCCATGTTACACTGTTCATCTCATTTCTCCTCCTCTCTCTGTCTCTGGCCTTACTTTTCTCTTTTTATGAATATGTATTGAAAGGAGATTTACTTTTCTCTGTTTGGAGATGAGCGAGAATTAAAATGAAAAGTTACAATGGAATTCTGCTTTATTTATTTACCAGCTTTATCAAGGAGTGAGAGAAGCCCCTGAAGTCGATCAACACATTTTTTTTCTTTTAAATATGATGAACAAAGCCATTTTGATTTTTTATTTTCCTTCAAAAGACAGGTGACATTTCCTGCAACATTGACTTTTGTTCATAATCCCCTTTTGGCAAGCCAAAGAGAATTACAATTGGAAAGATTTTCACAGTCAGACGCTCCACTAGAATGAAATGCTGTAGAGCGCTTCACTTGAGCCAAACCAGCAAAATCTTTCCATTGCCAATTTTTCTTTTATATTTTGAAGTTGGCCTCTCAGCACAGATTTGATTCACACCATTTAAAAATAAATCTGGCGTCCGCAAAGCAGAAAATTTAGGCGGTGTTGTCAAAGTATCAGTATTTCATTCTTAGGCCTGGGGACAACTGAGGCTTCTATGGGGAACCACAATTCCTAATCTATACTAAAAGTAAAGACTAATTTTATTAATGCTGTACATATGATCTTTATATTTACTAAAGAATAAAAGTACCACATTGACACATGGCACATTAAACATTTTTAGGGATGATTTAATTCCATGAAAAATACATATTTGTATTAAGATGTGATAGCCTGTTGCAACAATTGGTTTTGAGATATATGCCTTAAATAAGAATGTGAATTCAGTATCACTGTGCCATTCTGTTCTCACTTTCTCATAATGATCTCATCATTACCTGCTTACAAATCAACTAAACGATCAATGACATTCGCCTGGCATACATAGGGTAGCTTGCCTCTAAAGAGGTTCTGTGACGACTGTGCCCATGATCTGTGCACACACGTGCTGCCCTGCCCATCCAGAGGTGGAACTTGTCTCCCTATCTGAATTCTGTGACGCTTTGACCAAGAGGATGCCGAGGAAGTGATGCCCTGGGACATTTGAGCCCAGACTTGAGAGTGTAGTAACTTCTTCTTCCCTATCCTCTATCCTTCCTCTATCCTCTTCCTCTTCCACGGAGCCACTGTGTATGAAATTCAGGCAATCCTGCTTGTATGTACGAGTGTGTGTGTGTGTGGGGGGGGGGTACTGTGTGGAGAGGACTCTGTGTGTGTCGGGGGGTACTGTGTGGAGAGGACCTGGAAGATAAGACCGCGCGCGCACACACATACATACACACACACACACACACACACACACACTAAAAGCAAGACAACAAGTACACTCAGGAGCCTAAGGAGACACAACTAAATATAACATGGTGTCCTTGATGAGATCCTGGAACAGGAAAAGACATTAGCTACAAAGTAAAGAAATTAGAAAAAAAAATCTGGACTTTAGTCAATAATTACACATCGTTATTGGTTCATTAATTGTAACAAATGTACCATACTAATATATTAGTAATGGGGAAAGCTAGGTGTGGAATTTTTCTCAAGTTTTCTGTAAACATAAAACTGCTCTAAAAAAATAAATTCTTGGGGCGCCTGGGTGGCGCAGTCGGTTAAGCGTCCGACTTCAGCCAGGTCACGATCTCGCGGTCCGTGAGTTCGAGCCCCGCGTCAGGCTCTGGGCTGATGGCTCGGAGCCTGGAGACTGTTTCCGATTCTGTGTCTCCCTCTCTCTCTGCCCCTCCCCCGTTCATGCTCTGTCTCTCTCTGTCCCAAAAATTAAAAAAAAAAATAAATAAATAAATTCTGGGGGGGGGGGGGAAACGCATGCAGCTGCTGAGAGGAGCATTAGAGCTGGACACGGAGCTTCAGTTGTCTGCCTGGGGGCATGAGAAGCTTCAGGTAAGGCACCAGGGGCACCCATGGAGCCCTGGCCCATCCTTAGCACCAACAGCTAAGAAAACAGCCGTGGAAGCTGTATCTTTTCGGGTTGTTTGTTATGCTGCAGCAGGTAACGGAGCCAATATGCCGCTTTAGTTTGGTTACATCAAGGAGCTATACCTACTTTGTTATATTTACCTTAAAAAAAAAAACAAATCCCTGAGAATTTCGTTCCATTGGAAGGACTAGAGGTGTCTGGAGAAGAGGTTGCTTTCTGGGAAAGATGATAGCTCAGTTTGAAATATGAACACACGGGTTCTGGAGTCGGAAACCTGGGTTTATATGTTCAATTTACCTCCAACGAACAGGTAATACATGTTACTTCTCCCTATTAACTTGGGGATTTCCCCCCTCTGTTCAGGGTGTTACCATGCTTGTATCATATAGTTAAAGTGATAATTAAAAGAGATAACGCATTTAGGGTCTTAACAAAATTCCGGGCACAAAGAACACATGCATTAAATGTTAACCCATTAGTGGGTCCACTAAACAGACCACACTGTCAAGTGGAACCTCTTCGCCCTGTCCGTGAGGTTGCATGAGTGCCCTTCTTCCCTATAGCTCAGTCACCTGCAGATCTATCTCCAGTCCTTTTAAACCAGGAGCACCCGGGTGGCTCAATCAGTTGAGCATCCAACTCTTGGTTTCACCTCAGGTCATGATCCCAGAGTCGTCAGATGGAGCCCTGTGTCAGGTTCCACGCTGAGCGTAGAGCTTGCTTAAGATTTTCTCTCTCTCTCTCTCTCTCTCTCTCTTCCCCCCCCCCCACCCCTCTCTCACATGCTCTGTCTCTTTCTCTCTAAATTAAAACAAAAACATGTCTGAGCAAAAATTAAACTCCTAGCTTTTGAGTAATTAGTGTATGTCAAATATTTTATATATGTGTGTGTGTATATATATATATATATATATATATCTCCTATCTTACTTAATTTTCATGACATCTAAGATGGATATTATCACTTTCTTATATTCACCAAGAAACATCATGCTTTAAAACTCTTTAAGTTATCTGCCAGAGTTCAAACAGGTAGTGAGTGCTAGAGGTGGGATCCAAGCCCATGCTGTCTGATTTCACGCTATGCTCTCGAACACACTACTCTTTATTTCTTCTATCTGTATGATTTAGTGTTTCTTTGTCCTTATTAATTAAATACTGCTCTAAAATGTACTATTTTACCTTGAGCCTGGAAATACTGGGTTTGTATTGTGTTATGAGAAAGGAACTATGTCATGTCTTTAGGTTACTAGGTTAGCACTTCATAAGCTGTTAAAATTATTTCACTTACATGAAACAAGCTAAATATTAACCAGTCTGATCTAGGTCAGATTTCTGTAGTTTCTTTTCTGTGAAACCCTATCATAAAAGAAGATATATATCATATATATATGTGTGTGTGTGTGTGTGTGTGTGTGTATAGTTTAAATTGAACAGGCCTAGAAATGGAATACTCAACTAGTGGAAGGAAATACTTTCATACTGAAAGAAAGAAAAATTCAGTACAGCTAGATAAAGGTCAAGAAAAAATCTCCCACAACTCTGCAGTGACTGAGTTGAAGAATAGAATTAGGTTGTGATCAAGGGCAACAAATGATAATGGTAGAGATATGAAAGGGAAAAATAAACAAGATAGGAGAAATACAATATGGTCCTGCTAATATTGACAATGTTCCCAAGAATTCAGCCACAGGGAGGAGAACCAAAGTCACATAACCTGTGATCATAATCTCTTAAGGGTAAATAAAGAAGGAACAGGAGGATTTCTATACAAACATTCCACAAAATAACACTTTTTTAAAAGCCTAAACGTGGATTATCTGTAAAATGACCACGATGCCCAAGTCTATCAGTTTAGAAGCTGTATTTCTTGAGGATGGGAACGAGTTTGCCTCCTGATAAAAACAGCATTCCCATGTCATCCTCAGGGCTCTGTCACTGCTGTGGTAGTAAGTGCAGAGGAGGCCAAAGGAGATCAGGATAACAGAAAACAGCTCCTTATAAAGGAGGGCAACACCTGTTTTACAATTGCTTTTAATGTCCAAACAGAGGAATAGTTACATTACTTCCTTACTGAATTGAATATCCTGAATTGACTCTCTCTTCTGTGGTATTCTATAGCAAGATGCACATTCTGCCTTATGTGACTGCTGTTGATGTACTTGTTTAATTTACTTGTTCTTATTTACTTTTATAAATTTCATAAGATTATATATACATGAATTTTGAGGTCTGTAGTAGGTAGAATAATGCCTCTCCCAAACATGTCCATACCCTGATTCCTGGAATCTGTGAATCAGTTATATCACAGGGCAAATGGTTCTGTGTAGATGTGATGAAGGATATGGTCCTTCAGATGGGGAGGGTGAGTTGTATTGTCCAGCTGGATCCAATCTAATCACAGGCGTCCTTAAAAAAAAAAAAAAAAGGTGAGGACCTTGCCTGGTGGGTCAGAGGGATACGAGAGAGTTTCTGCTGAAAGCTGCTCGTTTTCAAGATGGAGGAAGAGGCTGGGAGGTGAGGAATGTGGTGGCTTCTAGAAGTTGAGAATGGCCCTCAGTTTATAGAGAGCAAGAAAGGGGAACCTCAGTCCTACAACTGCAGGGAACTGAGTTCTGCCAACAACCTGAATGAGCTAAAAAACAGACTCCAAAAAGGAACTTAGCCATGTAAATCTTGATTTTCACCCTGTGGGATGAGCAACAGACTTTCCACCTATAGAACCAGAAGGTAATAAATTTGAGTTGTTTTAAGATGCAAAATTTGTGGCAGTTTGCTACGGCAGTAATAGAAGACTTATGTACAGCTAACTATTATACTTTATCTTTTTACAGAGCATAGCACTGTGCCTTAATTATATATAATATATATAATGATATTTAATTATTAGTTATTGCTAAAATTTATTTGTTTATTTTCTTGTCCTAAAAATGAAGACAAAGGGGCATACCATTATTACTCCCATTTTACAGATAAGAAAATGAGACTGAGAAAACAGAAGGAAATTCTTAGGCATTTCTGTTTCTTTTCTGGATTTTCAAAAGATTCTGTCCTGAAATTACTTGAGGTTCCCATCAGGGAGAAAAAAATAACCCAATTTGTTAATATATAAATAGTACTTTTTTTCTTGTTTAGAAATAAGTGGCATTGCTCTGATACTTAAGTATATTTTGCCCTTAAAATGTTTCCATTACCTCTTTGCTTTTAGCTGAGTCCTACATGTGTTGATCATGATTACTTTTGCAAAGTATCTGAGTGTCACAAACTAAAGTATAGAGAACAGACTGAGAGTTGATGGAGGGAGATGGGAGGAGGAGGGGCTAAACGGGTGATGGGCATTAAGGAGGGCGCTTGTTGAGATGAGCATTCTGTGTTACCTGCAAGTGATGAATCACTAAATTCTACACCTGAAACCAATTTCACCATGTATGTTACTAGAATTTAAATAAAAACACCTGATACCTTATTTCTACTTCCAAGTTAAGGTAATAATAATAAATAGGATGAAGAGAAGGCTATATGTGTGTATGTATATACATATATATGAAATATGTATTTGAATAATATATAACTAAAGAATATCTAAAAAAAATACATCTCAAAAAACATATATCAGGACTATATATATATATATTTTTTTTCAGATATCTATATATAGATATATTTTAGATAATTATATATATCATCTGATTATATATGTATAATCAAATATATAACCCTGATCATATATATGTATCAGGGCTATATATGTATTCAGAAATAATTGATGGATTTATGGAAGGGATATTTGAGTTGCAAAGGTTAAGTTCTCAATTCACATTTTTGAGGTCCTTTTTATTTTACCTTTAAGAGATAGGCCAAATATATATATATATATAGTTGGTCCCAGAGGTTTTATTTGAGAAAACTGAGTTTAATATTTTCACTACCTTAGAATCCAGGATCTCTACTGATAAATAATTGAATCATTGCATTTACTCATTTTTTGCATTAATTCATGTTATTAATTCTTTTGAAGATTTCTTTTTGAAAAGTATGTTTTTTGCAATGTTAGTATGCTGCTCTAGCAAGAATAGTCACATGGGAACCAAAGTATACTTATGAAACCTACAACTTTACCTCTCAATGATGTAGCTTGATTTGAGAAAATAATCATACCGTCTTCAAACTATGTAAATCTAGACTCCAAGATACATAAATCTGAATTCCAAGATTCCAGGAATTACTTTATTTCTAAACGATAAGATTTTTAAACAGATGCTTTGTACATCTTCGTCTATAAAAAACTAAAATTATTTTAAAATGAAAACATGGTATGTAAAGGACCCTGTATTTTAATAGGTATGAAAATATTTGAGAATTTTTGATGAAATAAATGCAACTACAGTGATGTTTTTTTTTTTAATTTTTTTTTCAACGTTTATTTATTTTTGGGACAGAGAGAGACAGAGCATGAACGGGGGAGGGGCAGAGAGAGAGGGAGACACAGAATCAGAAACAGGCTCCAGGATCTGAACCGTCAGCCCAGAGCCTGACGCGGGGCTCGAACTCACGGACCGCGAGATCGTGACCTGACTGAAGTCGGACGCTTAACCGACTGCGCCACCCAGGCGCCCCTACAGTGATGTTTAATAACCAATATTTAAAGTAGAGGAAAATGTTTACCCAGCATTTTCACACATATAAAATTTTAAAAGACACATCTTCTGCACACTTATCAGATAGTAAAAAAGAGTGTTCATCTTTAATTTTTTCACTTATTCCAATCATCGCATATCGACCACTAAAAATTGTTAATAGGATGTGCTGTACAAAGAGAAGAAAATCTTGTCTTCAGGCAGCATTTTGTTGATGAGACAAGTTTTAATAGAACCTTTCTAGGGCTTTGCAAAGTTCTATTATTCTACATCCAACTCACACAAGTCTTCCCCCTTGAATTAGTTTTCTAGGGCTGCCCCAACAAGTCACCACAAACTTGATTTATAGATATTACTCCAGTCTCTGCCTCTGTCATCATTACCCCCCTTTCTGTGTCTCTGTCTTCTTTTAAAGACACCTATCATTGGATTTTGGGGTTCACCCTAAATCCGGAATGATCTCAATAGCAACTTTATTACATCTAAAAGACATTTTTGCTAAATGATGTCATCTAAACAGGTTCTGGGCATTAGGACTTGGACATACGTTTCTGGAAGCCATTATTTAGCCTCCCGTACTCCTCTTTAAAATCGTGTGGCTCTTTGCTCTATAGTACACCCAGTCATTGGCTGTCCGTGTTATTATGTGTGTGCTTTAAGGAAGTAGTAGAACATAGTGCTTGCTTAACAGCATGGACTCCAAGTCAAACTGCCCTGAAATCCTGGTCAGTTCCTGGCTCTGTATTTTACAAGTAATGTAATATTAGTTGCGCTGCTTAACTCTGTCTTGGTTTCCTTCTGTGTAAGATGTGCATAATAATAATACTTGACCCATAGAAGTTTTGTGTTACTGTGTGTTAACACACACCAGACTGTCGGTAATTACCATTAAGGAGGTTTTCTTTAACAGATCTTATTTTAAAGTGTGGTCTTAGTCACAAGAGCAGTCCATGGAATTGTTCTGCAGATCTGCGTTTTGGATGGCAGAGAAAAAATCCAGGGTCTTAGCTCAATAATGTGACAAAATGGCAGGAATCCATTTAAGTATAGGGCAGATTCGGGGAAAGGAACCTTTTAATCCTTTTAACGTCAGCCCTGCCCCTAGATAGAACCTTCTGGCTTTTGGGAGCTACAGGGCAGGAGGAGCCAAGTCAAGGAAGAGAATGGGGAGAAAAAGTCATTTCTAGTTACGTACGTTGAGTTTGAAGTAACAGTAGACAGGCTAAGCTAGAAATTAGAAAGTAGAATGAAAGATTGAGAGTGGAAATTTGTTTTTCACAGAGAAGTAAATGAGAAGACCAAGCAAGAAACCTTAGAAAACTAATAACCCCAGAGAGAAACAAAACCTTAGAAAACATCCAACAGAGATAAACAGACGAGGAAGAATTCCCACTAAGATAAGAACAGGTATTTGGAGATATAGGTAAGAAGACAGAATATGTGATCTTCAAGACAAGGAGGGGAAAGAATTTCATGACACAGATCAGAAACCACATCAAATGGAACCACTATATGCCAAGGGTGCAGAAAAGACAATGGCTTTTTCTCAGTTTGCAATTAGAAAGCCATTATTGAATTTTAGATGAGCAGTGTTTGTAGAGATTTGGGAAATCCACTGAGATTGCAAAAGGTTACACACTGTATGTGTTGAGGAATTGGAGCCAGTAATTATTCCAGAAGCTTAGCAATAAAAGAAATGCATAAAAAAATGGTTGGTGGCAGGATTTGTTTTCAAAGCAAGGTTTTGGAGCCTATCTGAAGATTGAGAAGACGAAGCTAACAGTGTAATAATTGAAAGATAATTTTCGCAAAGGTTTAGAGGATGCAGGAGAGCAGGGGCTGCAGGAGAGGAATGGAGACCTTGGGACTGGAAAGGACTCAGGTGAGCCACACACAACAAACATTTCTATGGCCCAGAGAAAGTGTATTCCCATTTTTCTTTGCTTCAGCAAATATGTATTGAACACCTACTATCAGGCAAGCACTAAACAATAGACTCGGAATAATAAAATGGACCAAAAACTCCTTCCTAGACCTCCCATTCTAGTTGTTAGGTGAGCTGAGATCGATTTTGTAGAAAAACCAAATGGCATCAAATAACACTTAATTGATAGATGCATTACTCCAGTCTCTGCCTCTGTCATCATTACCCCCCTTAAATGAATGACATTTAATAGCACTGCTTTATACACTGAAGAAAGTTGAAGGTAGTGTCACCTAGGGTTCAACAGTTACTTACAGTAGAAGCTGAAAAGATCTTGCCTGGTTAATCTAGACTGCTAGCTGGAGCAGGGTTTCTCTTCCCCAGCACTGACATTTGTGGTTGGATGATTCTTTTGTGAGGGGCTGTCCTGTGCATTGTAGGATGTTTACCACCCTCACTGATCTCTACCACTAGATGCCAATTGCATTCTCCTCCACCAAGTTGTGACAACGAAAGCTGTCTTTTTGTATCACCAAATGTTCCCTAGAGAACCAAATCACCCTAGGAGAGAAGTAATGAGATAGAGAAATATGGGTATGGCTGACAGAGGCCCAGTATGAAGGGAAGAAGAAGCTAACTGGAATGATGTGAGGATAGAGAGGAGTCCAGGCAGAAGAGGCCATGATGAGTGCGAACAGCAGATTCTATATGAGTGAGGGGGTAGGAGAGATGAAATGATAGGGGTGTATGGTTCATTTTACATGTGAGTTTGGGCTAAGGGATGCTCAGGCAGCCGGTAAAAATATTATCTGGGTGTGTGTGGGAGGGTATTCCCAGAAGACATTTGAAGCATTTGAATCAATAGATTGAGTAAAAAAGGTGGTCCTCACCAATGTGGGTGGGCCTTGTCCAATCTCTTGAAGACCTGAATAGAACAGGAGGTTAGAGAAAGGAGAATTTTGTTCTCTGTCTGAGATGGCACATCCACCTTCTTGGATAATGGGCTCTGCTTCTCGAGCCTTTGGACTGGGACTAAATTAAATCATTGGCCTTTCTGGTCCTCCAGCCGGTCGATGGCAGATCATAATTGTATGGGCCAATTCCTATAATCAACCTCTCCCTCTCCCCCATCCATCCATCCATGCAATCTGTCTGCCCATCCTATTGGTTCTGTTTCTCTAATGCAGAGTGCTGTCAATAGCACTAAATAGAATGTGGTATTCAGAAGACCTGGGTTTGAGTTTTGATTCCCCATGTGTGACCTTGAGTAAAACATTTACCTGCTGAGTCTTAACCCCCTCCTCTGTAAAATGAGGGTAATATTACTGGTTATTTAGTTTTGTTGTAGAGTTAAATACTGCCTATGAAATTACTTTATACAATGGAAACTACAAAAATAGCACTTTTGTTAAGTTTGCAAATATGAGAAGAAAAAAACAGTTAAAGGTAAAACAAAGAGTTTTAGCTACTTCATACGAATGTCTTGGAACATAAGCAACGTTTCCAAGAAGAGCAGTTTATAAAATAAACCTCAACTTTTTTAGGTTTGTTTCTAAAAACTTTATAATGCTTTCAATATTCTCTGCGTAATCATGATGGAAGACAGATTTTGAAAAAAAATCAGACTAGAGAGTTTGGATAGTAGCCTAAAATTATGTGTTCTTTTTGTGTCCTGTGAATTTAGAAATAAGACATTTCTGGTTTATTTTGATGTGTTTAAATGTGTGTAATGTACAGCTATATTTGGGCCTGAAAATCCTGTGCTCCTACCACCCTTGTGGGCTACATGGTCTAAAAATATAACACTTTTTCACAAAGGTTCTAATGCCTCGGTCCTGCCTGACTTTTATAGTCGGTCTATAAATTCCAGATAATATAGGTTTATGATGGAAATGCTGACAGGCTCTTAGGTCTACACATTCTAACTTGCTGGCCCTGACTTGTGGCCCCTCATGATGCCGCTGTTAAAGGTTAGTCGGAATGATCTTTCAAAAAGAAGGACTCTGAAAAGGTGATTTTGGGTGAATTCACACCATCAAAAACAAGATGTTTTGACATTTAAATTATTTAATGCAGTACTCTCTTGGTCCTAAATCTGCATGGATGTCAGACTGTTTGCACTTTTAAATAAGTCACCTTATCCAGATGGGTGTGAGGAAATGCTTAGGAAAATCCTTTTTTAAAACATGTATAAATTATTACAACGATTCCTTTGGACTAAGTCAGCCTTGAACACCTACGAATCCCTTTCCCTGTGGTCCGCTGGAGTCACGATTGCCATCTTGCTCTCCTGATGTTTGCATTTCATGGGGAGAGAAAAAGCTTCATTCTGACGTACACTTGGCATTATGGTTTATACTTCTTTATGCGTAATTGCCCTGAACAGACTGCCAGGTGGTAACAAAACCATCAGAATGACAAGACCAAGGTAAATAATTTCATTCATGTGTTAGAAAAACACTTGGCTTTCTTTTCTAGGGTTTTTTTTTTAATATGAAAACTGGGGGCGCCTGGGTGGCGCAGTCGGTTGAGCGTCCGACTTCAGCCAGGTCACGATCTCGCGGTCCGTGAGTTCGAGCCCCGTGTCGGGCTCTGGGCTGATGGCTCAGAGCCTGGAGCCTGTTTCCGAGTCTGTGTCTCCCTCTCTCTCTGCCCCTCCCCCGTTCATGCTCTGTCTCTCTCTGTCCCAAAAATAAATAAACGTTGAAAAAAAATTTTTTAAAAATATGAAAACTGATTATAAGAACACACCGAAATTTCACAAATTCAACCAGTTCTCAGTTTCACACAATTTTCCGTTAATGTAAGAATTTATTTGCTCTTTGAACTTCAGAGTTGGCACCAGACTACAGTGGCTACCAACTTTTAATCTTTTGAAGCTTTGCATGCATGGCAGAAATGAGCGCTAGAAGATAAGTCAATATAGAATAACTTCTAATATAATTTCCAAAACCACTTAAACATTTTTTTTAATCTTAACGTTTATTTTAGTTTTTGAGAAAGAGAGAGAGAGAGACAGAGCATGAGTAGGGGAGGGGCAGAGAGAGAGCGAGTCACAGATTCCAAAGCAGGCTCCAGCCTCTGAGGTGTCAGCACAGAGCCTGACCTGGGACTCAAACTCGCAAACCATGAGATCATGACCTGATCCGAAGTAGGATGCTTAACTGATTGAGCCACCCAGGCTCTCCTGAGATTTTTTTTTATATAAAATGTAAAAGATATAATTTCTATATATCCATAAATGATGTTATAATCACTTTTCTAGTTTGTCTTTTTTGCCTATAAAGTTGTAATGCACTTTTTGCCTTTGACTGAAAAGGTGCACATTAAAATAAACCAGAAATACTGAGATCACTTTTTCAGTTGAATTCACATTCCTGCCTTTTGAACCTGGTCACACAGAAGGAGAAAGATATTAAATATCCCTGGTAAAATATTTTTACTTTTCTGAAGTCCCCTCTCCCATGTACTAAATCTTCTCTTATCAAATAAAATTTGCTAGAACATCAATATAGAGGTTCCCTTTCAATTATTTTTTGAAGTCTTTATGTTAGATTTTGGCATTCTAAACACAAAAGCCCTTTTATAGACTCTGTTCCTTTTTAAAACCTGTTATATTCTTCTGAACATTGTGTGTATCACCCACTGTTTGTTTGCAGACCCTCTAGGCATTTTCTCAGTACCATACAAATTAGATCTCAAGGGACTTATCTATTGAGTACCTCTTTCATTACTGTTTCTTCTATTTATTTCTAAAAACATGTTAATACTGGATAATACCAAGAGATTGAGTGTATTCCAGGATTGCATTGCATGAATACATTTTCGAGAAAAGAGATTCACTGCAATTTTTAAGCCAACTGTATGCAAGCCAGGATTGGGGATGCAGTGAAGTAGGGAAAGAATGTATCATGACTTTGATTTTTATGGAAATTCTCTATATTTTTATGTTGTGCTTTGTTTGTTTGTTGGAGTGCCTAGTCCTGCAGTTGCCAGGCTTACTTAAGAAGGATCTGCTCTATTTTAAGCTGCTGTTTCTGTTAGTGAGTTCCCGGACCACTGTGCACGTGTGTGCATGCGTGTGTGTACGTGTGTGTGTTGATCCGTTCCTGTGCACACACACATGGAAAGAGAAAAAGCCAGAGAAAGTGAGCTCAGAGGTCAGGCACCAGAACTTCCCTCTATTTTCTACAACCTTTTCTATAACTTTTGTTGTCACTTTGGCCCAATCAGTGCCATCCTTCTTTACAAGGGTCCTGTTATTTTTATCACCAAAACTTCCAACATTCTAAGATGCTGGTGCTTATGATCTGCAACGTACACATTTAACATTATTTATCTCCGTCACCTAAATGTCAACATTATGAATTGAACAATTCAACATTATGAAGTCTTTCACCATCATGAACATTAACAAACCAAAGTATGGTGGAACATTGCTTTGTACGTTGCAACATTTTTGTGCATGACGTTGCTTCTAAAAGTTTGACAATCGTGTAGTTCTTCAACAGTTCTGACCCAACCCCTTCTCGTCAAGGTTTCTTTTGATTAAAACTGACTTTTCTACTTGTGTACCTGTCCCACTATCATATTATGGGATTTATTCTCTTCCTACCCATATTCTCTCTCTCCTAATTGATTCTATATTTTTTGCATTATTTACAGCATGCATATTTAATCCCCATTTATACTCTTCTATTGTTCAGTTTATCATCTACATTTATTTTAGTGGGAAGTGACAAATTTAACTTAAAATAACATTTAAAAAGTGACTTCACTGGTTCCTGCAGCTAACATATCCCCCTGTGGAAGTGTCTTCAGATGGGGATTTATGCTGTGGCTCTCACTATAGGGGGTGTGTGCATGAGGTGGGGGCAGCGCAGGTAGGGAGTTCTGTCTCCCCATCAGGGAGGAATAGTTTACCACTTACGTTGCTTAGAATCATTGCCATATAATAACAAAAAAGCTCAACTTGGTTTATTTTCTTCACTTTTAAGGATTCCTGCTTTCTTAATGCAGTTATCTTTTATTAATTATGTAAATATTTATGTGGATTTAAAGTAAAGTTTAAAATCAGGTACGTTCATGGAAGTGTAGCTTCATCCTTGTCCTGAATACCCTATTCCTTCTGTCTCCCTTTAGGTAACCATTGCTTTTTAAAACACAAGTGGGTATATATATTTAACACACACACACACACCCCTATATATAATAGATATATATTATAGATTCTTTCATCTTTCCTACAACAAAGGGAGCATACTATGAGCCCTGTTCTGCATCTTGTTTTTGTTTACATTGTTTTCTGGTGATTTTACAGTATCAGTTAATAGAGAGCCTCCTCATTCCTTTTGTACAATTGCATTATATTATACTTGATTATGCAATGGTGACTTACATAGCTAGGTCATTTTCTTTTAATTAAATAAAATTTAATTGAAATTTGATTACTTATTTAAGGAGACTTAATTCTAAATATTATAGAAGTATATTCCTTGAGCCCCACAACTCCCTCTCTGCGAGTTCATATTTGGAGAATGTATTTATTCAACTGTATTCAGTATTAAAGTTTTTTTAAAGCACCTCCCCCTTAGGGAGTTTCCAATATAAACCCCAGAATATAAAATAATTTGGGAAAGTTTTCCCTTTCTCCTACCAGCAAAGATTTTCCCTAGTAATTAGTGGTGCCATGTCTCCAAAAGAAATTACACTGTGACTTTCTCTTCGAAATCAAAAACTCTGAAGAACATAGTTATTTGACAACTTGTGATTTTGTTGAAGAACCCTGATGAATTAATGCCTGATGTCATGGTTCCTCCTTCTGTAAAATTATGTGTGATTCCCTGAACACGTTGTTAGCTTCTGCCTAGGACAGTCCTCTCCCACTGGTTAATTCACTTTAACACTTAACTCCTGCTCTCTTCTCTGCATAACCTACTCTGATGTACCCCTCACAGACCAAAATTAGGGGCTTCTCTTTTACACTTGACAAACATTGTGTGCATAGGTCAGTCTCAGCACTTACAGGGAGTCAATCATTTGTCTGCTCCTCTCCTATCTAATTGGAGTGCCTCTGAGACGGGACTGTGTCACTCCCTTCAATACTTTCAACAACTTAACACAGTACCTGGAAAGCTAGGTATATTGAAAATTGTATGTATGGATTATTAATTGTGTCACATTCATTTTTGTGCTCTGATATGCCTAAAAATTGCATAAACAGAGATGGGAGATCGGGAATCTTTTTCGAACTGCAAGGTTTAAACACTAAAAGGGGCATTAGGATCGATTTGGTTTCACTTAGCACTGATACCTCTATTTTTACTTAATGTTAAATATATATATATGTGTATATATATGTGTGTGTGTATATATGTGTGTATATTTATACACATATATGTGTGTATGTGTATAAATATGTATATTTATACACATATATATACACATATATATACACACACACATATATATGTGTGTGTGTGTGTATATATATATATATATAAAGCTTAGCAAAATTGTTCAGTTATAGAAAATGGATATGGAACAGACCCTATGGGTTTGGAAATACAACAGTAATAGCACATTACCCAGAGATAATAAGATTTTGTTTATCTCTTTTTCATAGGCTGCAGTTAAAGTATTCTTTCTGGGTCATTCTGCCATGAATTCTGAGGCATTATCGCTCCTTGAGTTGAATAGAAGAATTTTCCCTCTGATTACAGGAACAAAATTTTTTCTAAAAAAAAAAAAAACCAACAAAAATAACAGTTAAGCGTTTGTAGAAGGGTGACTATACTCTCAGATATTTAGAAAAAACATTGAGAAAATAAATACAAATTATTCTTGGTAGATAGAATTCTTCTGGATTTTGAACATTTTATTTTATTTATTTTTTTTTTAATTTTTTTTTCAACGTTTATTTATTTTTGGGACAGGGAGAGACAGAGCATGAACGGGGGAGGGGCAGAGAGAGAGGGAGACACAGACTCGGAAACAGGCTCCAGGCTCTGAGCCATCAGCCCAGAGCCCGACGCGGGGCTCGAACTCACGGACCGCGAGATCGTGACCTGGCTGAAGTCGGACGCTTAACCGACTGCGCCACCCAGGCGCCCCTGGATTTTGAACATTTTAAATGGGATTTTCTTTGATCATTTCAACAAGATTTTATTCCTCCCCCCCCCCCAAGTATTATATTACCCCCTCTGAAATACCCTCATGAAGTTTATAAAATTCTTGCATTAGTTACTTGAACTTCAGAAAATAACATCTGGTCTGTAAACTATGAATAGTACAAACATATTGTCAGGAGCAGAATGCAGACTTCTATTTTAAAATTGGATTGAATATGAATATACTATATAAGAAAGTATAATACTCCACATAATAACTTCATGGTAGAAGTGAGCTATATAGATTTGCTTCTAGAAGGATATAGGTAAAGTCATTGGCCAAAAAATAACAAAAAACATTTTCTCCGCATAGGACCCCTATATCATTTTGGCCTGTACCTAAACAGTCTTCATAAATTCTCTATTAAAAACGATTAATAAAAATAATTCTTTGATCCTGAGAAAAGTCAGTCTGTCAAATCTGTTATTTTCTCAGACTTTGTAGATAGTAAAGTAATAATCCTAACTTTTCACCTTAAATGAAAGGTTAACACCGGCAATACATTTTGTTGTTTGTTTCTTTCTGAGACTATTTTTAAGTTTTAGAAATAATTTGCTTTCAGTAAACCCAAAAGAGATGCTATGTCATTATAATAACATTACATTTTTATAGTATTGTGATGACAATATTATTCCAATTACTAAATATAATATTTTAATATGCTGCTCTTTGCTGAGAATGGTTCAGATTTTCTTATAATTATGTTGGATATCTTCTGGCTGCCCCTCCATACCACACTCCACCCAGTTCTACCTGCTTTCTGCCTCTAGGAGTTCCAGAAATACAAATTAAATCAGTGAGTTTGCTTTTTGACTTCTGGTTGACCTTGTCTGATTGGAGACCTCAGAAAGAAATTATGATGGAATGGAACTAAGGTGTGGCTCTTTGTTCCTCGGGATTTCTCCCTGCCGGGTGTGTGTAGGCTGACTTTGTATGTCCAAGAAGGACCCCATCTCCTCTCAGGCATCCCTCTCCTTACAGGAGTCTCTCCAGATTGTAGTAACAATGTCTCCTATTTGCCCCTCCCGACCTAGCCCAGAAACAACTCCCTGTGAGTAGCCTCAGCTGTTGCAAGATGCTTCTTGCTTTCCCTAAACCCTGCCTACAGCTCTGTAAATTCTCCTCTATTAAACTCTTCTCAAAATGCCCAACTGGAGTGAGCTGTTTCCAGACAGGACTCAGACTGGTATATCCACTATTTTTGCATATGGTCCACTGAGATTCAGTCCTTTAATTTCTATGGAGATTTATTAGTGTTCACACATATGGTATCTGAATAGAATATCAATAGAAAAATAATAAATAGAATAAATTAGAATAGCTGAATATTCATGGTACAAGTAACAATGAGAAATAGCCATACAAAATGGACTATCTGTTGTAGGTTTTGTAGTCTATAAACTTTATTCAGAAGCAGAGTATCTCATTCAGAGTCACATTTCTCATTTTTAGAACACAGTCATAATTAGCTTGTCTCTGTGTTTGCCCTACCTAAGACATTTTATAAACTACAAATTGGAATGCAAGAACTTAAAAGCACAGTAACAGCAAAACTTAGCGACACATGACAGCCGAACAGCAAGAGAGGTGACAGAAAATATAAATAGAAGACACAAGCCTTAAAAAACATAGCTGTCTAAAGCAAAAGGAAAAGCAAACATTTCTAGACACCTTGATAGACACTGGAAGGATCATCGTCCTCTAACTCAAAGGATAAACTCATGTCCATATTGACGACCCCAGGCTACATTACATTGTGCCTAAGAACACAGGCACACAATGCATGTTAGAAAAAAACCATGATGATTCACTACGCTTTTTCTGTAAGTGGAATTATTTCATTTTCTGGGGAATAAGAAACTTACATCAGAATTTACACACACCTATGCAAACCTCACATAAAAGACTGAACAGCATGAACTTAATTCTACGCTATTTTCATTTATTCTTTGATTTACAACTTCTGTCTATGTATTCATCTACTTCTATCTTGAATTTTTTTTTTTTTTACCATTTCAGTATATATAAATGTGATCTTTCCAACTGTTGGGTTTCTTAGTTTCTTAACTTGTTCTTCAAGAATAAAGTCCTCCGACCTCAGTCAGCCCTGTGCTAGATCTCACGATTACCGTTATGTGCAAACAGCAGTATTTCTATTTCATAAGTTAATGTTCCACGACCATCACCTCTTATCTTTCCAGCTCCATCAATCTACAAGAGAGAGTCTAAAGAAGCTAAATTCCATGACCAGTCATTATAATCTCTCCCTAGAATACATGTTCCTCCCTTTCCTTTTTCTCCGTGGTGGACTGAATAATGGCTCCACGAAAGAGCTCCATATCCTGATTCCTGAACCTGTGAACAGTACTTCAACTGACATAAATAAATAGATGTGGGACATGTGATTACACTAAGAATTGAGATGGAGAGATTATTCTGGCTTTTCCGTGTGTATTCTAAGTGCAGTCACATGTATCTTTCTAAGAGGGAGTCAGAAGAGTTGACACACCCAAGAGGAAAAGGCAATGTGACCACATGGCAGACTTTGGAGTCATGCAGCCACAAGAAGCCAAAGAATGCTGGCAGTCACTAGAATCTGGAAGAGGCGAGAAATGAATTTACTTCTATAAAAAGTGTGGCTCTGTTGACACACTGATTTCAGCCCAGTGATACTGATTTGGACTTAGAACTGTGGGAGAAGTTCCTGTGTTTTACATCACCATATTAGTAGTAATTTGGTTGGAACTACAACCCAGTTAAATCCAACCGCTGTTTCGTTCTACACATTGCCTCCGTGTAACTGAGAATCATTGGGTAAAAGTCGCAACCGCACTGGTAACAGTTTAAATTTAGACACACTCATATCCTGTCCAGTCACTGAGTAGGTCCTCGGTGTTTCCACCAATCATATTATACTTGCCTGTCTGTCCCAACATCTAGATGAGTCGCATGCCTTCTGTCTCCCCAGTCTTCAACACTGCCGCCCCATGTGCGCTCTCAGCTAAAGATCTTCTTACTTCATTGAGAAAATTCAAACTAGAAGAAAGTGTCTCCAGATTCTTACTGTGACCTTATAATGTAAGGTTGGACAGGGTTTTTGTTTGTTTGTTTTTTCCTTTCTTGTAAATGCAAGTGCCTGGCTTAGGCTTAAGCTTTGATTACAAAGGCTAAGTTTGTTTATTTCTGAGAGAGTCAGAGTGTGAGCCAAGAAGGGGCAGAGAGAGAGAGACACACACACACACACAGAGAATTGCAAGCAGGTCCAGGCTCTGAGCTGTCAGCACAGAACCCGACACGGGGCTCCAACCCACGAACCGTGAAGTCATGCCCTGTGCTGAAGTTTGGCGCTTAACCGACTGTGTCCCCCAGGTGCCCCTTTTCTAGAAAGACATCCATTTCAACGACTTCTATCTCAAGTCAATGCATTGCTAGCCATGTAACTAGACAAAGAGCCACATCACCTACTGCACTGAGGCTCCTTTGATTTAGAAATCTTGACTGCTTTCCATAACTGACCATTTGGACTTCTTGTCTTTTCTGTTTCTTGCACTTTACATTTCTATTCTTGGGTTTTAAATTCACCAGTAAAGAGATGAGCTTGCAAAACCCTATGCCCCCAGCCTGTGCTGCAAGAAAAGCACAAACCCTTGCCCCATGCATGCACTCTTTTGTGTTTGCATTGTCTCCGTGTACCTGTGGCTTTACTGTGTGGCCCTGGGTGTTGCTGTTTAATTTCCACGTCTTGTAAGTAACAGATTTTTTCCCCAAAGTTTCCTGAGGGCATCAGAATTTTCCTGAGGGCATCCTACAATCATAATAAGAACCAGAAGACCCAGTCTCATCATGACATTGGTTATTGGTAGGCTGAGGTTAGCCCAAAACACACACCACCTCATCTTCTTCTACCCACAAACTTTGTCCTCCTGCCTGAAACCATAGATAACATCACACATATTCTAAGTGCAACTCTTCAACTTCTGTACCAGGGCCTATCCTCGTTTGTCTATTTCAGAAAAAATAATTCTATCATCAGCCTTTTCTTCTCTAGCAAAGTGTTACCATTACTACCGTTATTTCACCAATCTTTAAAATTCTTTGCATCCACTTATCCTTTAGCACAACTCCTCCAAGAATTATCTGTTTTCATCACTCAAGTTCCCCTTATTCTCTGTTAACACGTTTGACTCCAGCTTTCAGCTCATCCATTCCTTTAAAACTGCTTTGCTAAAGGTCACCAGTGACCTTTGTATTGTTAAATCCAGTAGTCATTGTTCTGTCTTCATATTTCTCAGCTTATCGTTCATATTTGACATAGTTGTATACTTTTTTGTCCATAACTTATTTTTCCAACTTGGCTTCCAGAATATTCCATTCTCTTTGGTTTTCCTTCAATCCCATTCATTCTTCTTCTTATTGTTGGAATATCTTAAATCCTCTATTCTTTATATACTTTGAGTCTCTTGATAATCTTTCCAGTCTCATGCCTTTGAATGCCATCTATAGGCCAGCGACCCAAAGTCACTTCCACAGTCGAGACCATGCTCCTGAACTTGGGTCTCACATACCCAACTCCCTCCTTGATATCCCCATTTGGATTACTTAATAGTCCTGCCAAACTCAATGATTTCTAAAATTAAACTCTTGATCTCCACCCCCCTCAAATGTGATCAAGCTGCATCCCTCCCTATCAAAGTTGATAACTTTCCCCTTGGATCTATCCCCTTGCTCAAGTCAAGAATATTAGAATCCTTGATTTCTTTCTATCTTTCATATCCCACAATGATATATCACGCTGGCCTCACAATATACCCTTAAACCATACCTTTTCTTTCTTTCTACCTCCTTTAAGCTATCATCCTCTCTGCTTGACTTCAGTGGCCTCCTAATGAGTTTCCCTGTGACTATGCTCTTCCCTATCGCATCTGTTCTCAACACACAAGCCAGTGTTCCTTTTGAATGTAGGCCAGAAAATGTCGTTCTGCTCAAAATTCTTCTAATTTAACTTAGAGTGAAAGTCTAAAATCTTGCATTGACCTACAAGGTCCTACATGATGAAGTTCCTCTATTACATGCCAGGCACATTTCTGCCCTGGGGCCTTTGCACTGACCATTCCTTCTGGATGTAATTCTACCTAATGAACTCTCATGGCTAAATTCCTCATGCCATCTATGTAATTTCACTTAAAATCCTTCTCAATAAGGCTTACCTTGACCCCCTCATAAAAAGTGCATCATCACTGGGCTCTTAATTCTCCTTGCCCTCTTAAATTTTTCTTTTTATTTACCAAAGTACTTACCACCTTCAAACATACTATACAGTTTGCTTATTTTTATGTATATAATTTATTGTCTGTCTCCCCCTTCTGGGATGTAAACTTTTCAAAGGTGGTATCTTTGTTTTGTTCACTGATATAAGTACTTAATTATATGGCACATAGTAGGTGCTAAAACCTTTATTACATTGTAAGAGTCAGTTAAGAGTTGTTTAAGAGTATAAAATTTTTATCATGAGAGATATAATGAGTATAAATTAATATTATAATTTTAATCATGTTACTCTCTGAAGCTAATATTAAGAATTCTCATCTCTTCAAATATTTTAAATTTGAACAAAAACAGTATTATCATAGTCTGATAATTTATTATTTTGGCCTGGAAATTTACTGGTTTTATTTTGGAATTTGTCTTAGAAATTATACTGAAAAATGGGGCAAATTCTTAATCAAAAAATCCATAATTGCCATACTCAAAGGATTATGTAATATTAATCAATTTGGTCCTATATATACTTGTATTTATACAAATAACGTACACAATTCATAGAATGTTAGAGAAGCAGAATAAACGACTAATGTTTACTGAGTAGCTACTGTCGTTAAGATATTGTGCATCCTAATTCCACTATTAAAACACAGTTCATGTTTCTCAGCACTGTGATACGTAATTTACCTGTGCTGTTTCAGTGAATTATCTCAATACTTCTAAGTTAATAAAGTTATATGCATTTTATAGGTAAGAATACTAAGGTGAGGAAAATTGGAGTCATTGGCTCCAAGTGGCACTAATAGAAGATGTTAGAACAGAGAGACGTAGGGGTCCGTGATCTCAAAGTCCATGTGATGGCTACCATGCTGTGAGGTAACTGTGCGAATTTATGTAGGAAGCTAGATTCAAATACCGTTTTTAACTTAGGGGTATTCCTTTAAAAAAATGCAAGTTCTCACAATGAATGGAACGCAGTTCCATAGCAGCTGTTTTTGATATCCATTCCAGAAACTTATGCATTCTGAGCATAATTTGTTCTCAGCTTTGAAGACACCTTTGGCTGCTCTTCATTTAGAACTTCGGCTTCACTTTTATCACATGATGTAACAAAGTGCAGATGTAAAAGACATGTTGTTCTTTTACAGTGTATAGGAGACTGACCACTAATGTTGGCCCTTGCTAGAGGAAGGGCCACACACACACACACACACACACACACACACACACACACTCACACACAGCTTTTCCAAAAGTAGAGAAAATCTCATGTTATCTGTATTAATATAGGTTAAAATAGAAAGCAGTAAAAAAGTCTAGTCATATTCACATATTCCTAGGCCAACCCTAGGAATGAAACATTTAAATGAGAGGAATCTACAATTTACCCTCACTATTTTAAAATGTCGCTGAGGAGGTCTCCAAGCAAATATGCTTTGTGGTGGGTGAATTGTTATGAAAAATATGAAGGGCTAATTCTTACATTTTAGGATGTTGAGACAGGGTATATAACTTCTGGCTGCAGTTTCAGAGCCTTAGAAGACCTACAGGATGACAATCTGGCTCTGTTCAAATGAAGTTCCTGGATTTTATTTGTAGTTACTTAAATGTGAATAATTCATTATACATATTTACTTCGAAGTTAACGAAGAAGGATTGCAGTTCAAATGAAGAAAACATTATCTTTTTCCCAATGTATCTGGTAACTAAAAAATCTGTCTAAAATTATTCTTTAAAATAAAGTTTAGTGATTCTCAGCAATAGATGAAAGAAATTAAGAAAGGGAATTAATAACTTAAATAATAGTAAAAATGAGAAATATAAAGTAATATTTTAGAGGCTATTTATATTATTCAAACCCAGTGAAACAGACCCCAGAATTTAAAAAAAAATGTGTGATTTTGATATTCATTTTAACACTTTAATTCCAGTATAGTTAACATACAGTGTTAAATTAGTTTCAGGGGTAATAAAGAGATTCAGCAATTCTATATCTTACTCAGTGCTCATAATAAGTGTATTCTTAATCCCTATCACCTATTTCACCCGTCCTCCCAGCCCCCTTCCCTCCATAACCATCAGTTTGTTGTCTATAGTTAAAAGTCTGAGTTTTTGGTTTGTCTCTTTTTTCTTCATTTGTTTTGTTGCTTAAATTCCACCTATGAATGAAATCATATGGTATTTATCTTTCTCTGACTGACTTATTTCACTTAGCATTATGCTCTCTAGATCTATACATGCTGTTGCAAATGGCAAGATTTATTTTTTATGGCTGAGTAAAATTCTATTGTGTATAAATACCACATCTTTAGCCATTCCTCTATCAGTGGACACTTGGGATGTTTCCATATCTTGGCTATTGTAAATAATGCTGCAATAAACACAGGGATGCATATATCCTTTTGAATGAATGTTTTCGAATTTGTTGGATAAATACCCAACAATTAATGGATAGAACAATTAATGGATCATGTGATAATTTTATTTTTAGTTTTTGAGGAATTTCCATACTGTCTTCCATAGTGGCTGCACCAGTTTTCATTCCCATCAACAGTGTCACCAACATTTGGTGTTTCTTATGTTTTTGATTTTAGTCATTCTGACAGGTGTGAGATGATATCTCGTTGTGGATTTGTTTTGCCTTTCCTTGATAATGAGTAGTGTTGAACATCTTTTAATGTATCTGTTGGCTGTATGTCTTCTTTAGAGAAATGTCTATTCATGTCTTCTGACCTTTTTGATTGGGTTATTTCCTTTTTGATGATGAGTTGTATCAATTCTTTATATATTTTGGCTACTAACCCTTTATCAGATATGTCATTTGTAAATACCTTCTCCCATTCAGTATATTGTCTTTTAGTTTTGTTTGTTTCTTTTGCTATGCAGAAGTTTTGTTTTTTTGTTTTTTGTTGTTTTTTAATTGTGATGTAGTCTCAATAGTTTATTTTTGTTACTTCCCTTGCCTTAGGAGACATAGCTAGAAAAATGTTGCTAAGGCCATTGTCAGAGAAATTACTGCCTATGCTCTCTTCTAGGGTTTTTATGATTTCAGTTCTAACATTTAGGTCTTTAATCCATTTTGAGTTTATTTTTGTATATAGTGTAAGAAAGTGGCCTAGTTCATTCTTTTGCATGTAACTGTCCAGTTTTCCCAGGACCAACTATTGAAGCGACTGTTTCACCCTTGTCTTTTTCCCTCTTGCCTCCTTTGTTGAAGATTAATTGACCATATAATTGTGGACTTATTTCTGGGCTTTCTGTTCTCTTCCATCGATCTCTGAGGGGTTTTTTTGGTTTGTTTTTGTTTTTGTTTTTGTTTTTTGTTATTCCTAGGTATTTTTATTACTTTGGGCATAATCGTAAATGGGATTGTATTTTTCATTTCTCTTGCTGCTACTTCATTATTAGTGTACAGAAATGCAGTGGATTTCTGTACATGGATTTTGTATTATGTGACTTTACTGAATTCATTTATCAGTTCTAGGTTTTGTTTTTTTTTTTTTTTTTTTTGCTGAAATCTTAGGGTTTTATGTATACAGTGTCATGTCATCTGCAAATAGTGAAAGTTTTACTTCTTCCTTACCAGTTTGGATGCCTTTTATTCCTTTTTCTTGCCTGATTGCTATGTCTAGGACTTCCAGTACTATATTGAATAAAGGTGGTGAGAGTGGACATCCATGTGTTGTGGACATCCTGATCTTAGGGGGAAAGCTCTTGGTTTTTCACCACTGAGTATGATGTAGGCTGTGGGTTTTTCAGAAATAGCCTTTGTTATGTTGAGATGTGTTTCCTCTATCCCTCTTTTGAGGATTTTTATCATGAATGGATATTATATTTTGTCAAATGCTTTTTTTTTGCATCTATTGCTATAATCATATTGTTTTTATCCTTCCTCTTGCTGATGTGATGTATCACACTGATTGATTTGCAAATATTGAACCATCCTTGCATTCCAGGAATAAATCCCCCTTAATTGTGGTAAATGATTTTTTAAATATTGTTGGATTCAATTTGCTAACATTTTGTTGAGGATTTATTCATCTGTGTTCATCAGAGAATTGGCATGTAGTTCTCTTTTTTGTTGTGTCTTTATCTGGTTTTGGTATCAGGGTGATTGATGCAGCGTTCATAGAATGAATTAGAGGTTTTCTTCCTGTTCTGTTTCTTGGGATAATTTAGGAAAAATAGATATTAACTCTTATTTAAATGTTTGGTAGAATTTGGGGCACCTGGCTGGCTCAGTCGGTTCAGCATCCAACTCCTGGTTTCAGCTCAGGTCATGATCTCACAGTTGATGAGTTCAAGCCCCACATCAAGCTCTGCACTGACAGTGATTCTCTATCTCCCTCTCTCTCTCTCTGCCCCTCCCCTGCTCATTCTCTCATTCTCTTTCTCTCTCTCTCTCCTTCAAAATAAATAAACTTAAAAAAACCTGTTTGGTAGAATTCACCTGTGAAGCCATCTGGTCCTGTACTTTTATTTGTTGAGAGTTTTTGATTACTGATTCATTTTATTTGCTGGTAATCAGTTCAAATTTTCTATTCCTGCTTCAGTTTTGGTAGGTTATACATTTCTAGGAATTTACCATTTCTTCTTCTTGTCCAATTTGTTGGCATATCGTTTTTTATAATCTCTTAAAATTGTTTGTATTTCTGTGCTTTTGGTTATTTCTCTTTTCTCATTTGTGATTTTATTTGAGTCCTCCCATCTCACCTTTTGTTGAGTCTGGTTAAAGGAGTATCAATTTTGTTGATCTTCCTCTCCAGCTCCTGGTTTCACTGATCTGATCTATTGTGTTTTGTTTTCATTTCATTTATTTTTGCTCAAATCTTTATCCTTCCTTCTACCAGCTTTGGATTTTGTTTGTTCTTCTATTTCTAGCTCTTTAAGTGTAATAATAGGTTGTTTGAGATTCTTCTTCTTTTTGTAGACCTGTATTGCTATTGGACTGTTTTTTTCATTTTCATTTGTTTCCATGTATTTTTAAATTTCTACTTTGATTTCTTGGTTTATCCATTTACTGTTTAGTAGCATGTTATTTAACCTCCATGTATTTGTGTTCTTTCCAGATTTTTTTTCTTGTGATTGATTTCTAGTTTCATAGCATTGTGGTCAGAAAAGATTCATGGAATGACTTTGATCTTTTTGAATTTGTTGAGATTTGTTCTATAGGCTAACATGTGATCTATTCTGCAGAATGGTCCATATGCACTTGAAAAGACTGTGTATTCTTCTTTTTTAGGATGTAATGTTCTGAATATATCTGTTAAATCCATCTGATGTAATGTATCACTCAAAGCCACTGTCTGCTTGATGATTTTCTGTTTCAATAATCTGTCCATTAATGTAAGTGAGATATTCAAGTGTCCTGCTATTGTAGTATTAATATTAATTCCATTATGTTCATTATTTGTTATTAACTAATTTAAGTATTTGTGTGCTTTCATGTTGGGTACATAAATATTTACAATTGTTGTATCTTGCTGGATTTTCCTCTGAATAATTATATAGTGTCCTTATTTGTCTCTTGTTACAGTCTTGGTTTTAAACTCTAGTTTGATACAAGAATTGCTACTCTAGGTTTCTTTTCACTTCTATTTACATGATACATGCTTACAGTGTTCAGGTTGTTTTCTGGGTTATCTACACTGATGTGAATGATTTTTATCCATGGGACGAGTTGAGCTCACAGTCCTCCTACTCTTCCATATTCCCCAGAAGTCCTCTGTTCTATTTTTAAAGCAGCTTTACTGAGATAAAGTTCATATCCCATAAAATACATCCATCTCAGGTGTACAGTGAATGGCTTTTAGTATGTTTGCAGAGTTGGGCATCCATCACCATAAACAATTTTAGAGCATTTTCATCACCCCTAAAAGAAACCACATAGCCTTAATCTATCATACCTCCCCCCAACCATTGCATCCCCTGCTATCCTAAGCTACAATTAACCTACCCTCATTCTATGGATTTGTGGATTCTAGACATTTTATATAAATGGAATCATAGGTGATGTGATCTTTTCTGGTTGGCATTTCACTAAGCACGTTTTCAAGGTTCATCCATGTTTTAACATATTGGAACTCGTCCCTTTTTATTGCCAAATAATATTCCTTCATGTTGATTTATTACATTTTATTTATCCATTGATCAGGATATTTGTCTTCTTCCTACTTTTTACCATGATAGATGTGCTACTATGAACACTGTATACACATTTTTGAATGGCTGTGTTTTCATTTCTCTTGGATATAGACCTAAGAGTGGGGTTTCTGGGCCATATGGTAACTCTATATTCAGCCTTTGGAGGAATTGCCAGACACCTTCACTATGTAGTGGCACAATTTTACATTCCACAAGCATTGTATCAGAGTGCACTTTCTCCACATCCTTGTCAACACTTCCTACTATCTCTTTTTTAGTGTAGCCATTCTAGTGCATATAAATGGCGTTTTATGATGATGTTGACTTTCATTCCCCTGATAGCTAGTACTGTTTAACATCTTCTTATTTGCTTATTGGCCGTTTGTGCATCTTCTTTGGGGGGATTTTCTATTCAAATTCTTCACTCCTATTTTAATTGCATTAGTTGCCTTTCTGTTATTGAGGGGTTATAAGCATTCTTTATATATTTTAGACACAAGTCTCTTAGATATATAATATGTAAATATGTTTTCCATTCTATGGGCTGTCTTTGTACTTTCTCAATGGTATCCATTGATGTACAAAAGTATTTAATTTTATGAAGCCAATTCATTCTTTCTTTTGTCATTTGTGCTTAGAGAACATTTTGTCTAACCCAACATCTGGGAATTTACTTGTATGTTTTCTTCTAGGTGTTTTTATAGTTTTTAGCTCTTAGGTTTATGTCTATGATCCACTTTGAGTTGATGTTTGTGTGTGGTGTGAGGGAGAAATCCAACTTCATTATTTTGCATGTGAGTATCCAGGTGTCTCAACACTATTTGCTGAAAAGATAGTTCTTCTGCAGGTTGTCTTGGCATTTCAATGAAAATCATACATGTGGAAGTCTACTTCTAGACTCTAACTTCTATTCCATCGACCTAAATGTCTATCCTAATAACAGTGCCATGTTATCTTGATTAGTGATTTTGCAGTAATTTCTGAAATAAGGAAGTGGAAGTATTCCAACTTTTTTTTTTTAAATGGTTTGGCTATGCTGTGTCCTGGCATTTCCATATAAATTGTAGGTTGTTTTAAATATAACCTCTGTTTTAAATATTCCTCTTCCAGGAATTAGTATATTCCCTGGGTATAGTTTGCCTTCAGCTTTAAAGCCACTTCATGTGGAGTCTTGTTTGTTTGGTTGTTTTTTTTTTTTTTTTTTTTTTGTTCTTAATTTTGTTGATATCCCCAAGACCACCTATCAAAGAGTGAAGAAAACGTTAGGAGATAAACTACTATTTTATGATTCTTTCCTTAAATTTTTTTTTCATTTCATTCTCTCCTCTTTCTCTGAAATTTGTGGCCTGGAGTTGTTCCATTTTGTTTAATTCCTACCACTTTTGTTTTCTCTGAGTTTTAAAGTTTTGTTAATTATTTATTGGAGTTGGGAAATTCTGTGTCTACTGTCATGGTAACTTCTCCCTGGAAGTTTGAAGCCAAAATTTAAAGTAGAATATTTTGGCTAGTATTTGCAGAAATGTTTAGATTTTTTTCTATGGAAAGCAAAAGCATAGGCTTTTTTTCCCCCTCCCAGTAGAAGACAATCTGATAGGAAGAACTTGGTGGCAGAGTTCTTCACTAGTGATTGACATAGGGCCCATCCAGGTTGTGCCACTGACTCTGCCACTTTGTCCCTAGGAACAGAGATATCTACGTTCTCAATACACTGTTTCAGCATCTATTATATTCCCAGCATTTTATCACTAGGGATTCCTTGTTAAAGTAAAGCAAATTTGAACCCTCAAGGAGCTTGCAATCCAAAGAATTGAACATTCCTATAAAATAGAAATTAAAATGTAGAGTTTCACTGTTTCTAAATCGGCCTTGAGCTCACTTTCCCAACTTAAAAGGAGAGGCTCGATTAAATGGCTGAATGGTACAATATGATTAGCTTTAATATTCTTAGATCCTCAAGGACAAGAATCAGAACAAACAAGCTATTGATGAGAAAACAAAAACCAAACAACAGAAAAATAAAACCTCTCCATCATGGAGAACTTAGCTAAAGAAAACATAGAGTTGATAGGTTTGCACTTAAAACACTTCAGAAAGAATGGGAAGCCTGTCAGCATATTATGTGTCCATACTTTACTAAATTGTTAAGTTCTTAAGTTACTGAATAGGACAGTAGAAAATCTGATGTCCTTGGGCTCTATACTGTGTGGTCTCTTGGCGACTTATTTGAAGGAACTTTTCATTGCTTCATCGGTGTACTAAATTTTTTCAGTTTTAAAATTACCGAGCTTGATCCTGTATTCTGTAATTTTTAGTTCTGTAATCACAAAGAGAAAATATTACAGTGGTTTAATGCGACAGGTAGACAAATAGTGAAAGGGATTTTATTAAATCTTCTTCTAATTCAGGGACAAAGAGCACATTAAGAATCATTGTTCTTGTTCCCAAATTTTCTCGTGCCCAAATGGCTGATCATTGAATTCCAAGAGGAGAAGGACGGGAGATTTGACTGGGGCTCCCTTCTTTTCCCTGTGCAAAAACTACAGCTAAAAAAATGTAAAGAGATTTGAATACTCAGCAAGGATATCAGGAGCCTGTTCAAACCTTGTTTCTGAAGCTTCTTCACCTTCAAATGATTTATGTATCCCACACACAGTTCATTAGAGCTTCTCTTAAAGATGAAGAGAAATAGCAAATAACAGTACCTACCCTCTATAACCAGAAACTCTCAACTCTTTTCAGGAGGTAGTACACAGGGAATGAAGTATTAGCTACATAGGCCTAGCTTGCTGGTCTCAAGTCCTATGCATATGCGTTAAATACCAAGATGCTTTTCTATAGAAGCTAATAACCGACGTATTCTTGTGTGTGTGTATATATATATATACACACACACACAATTTATTCACTATAATATTGCTAGCAGAAGACTGGAAATAACTCTGATGTCAATCAATAGAGAAAACATTAAATTATGTTGTAGCCATACAATGAAATTCTATGCAGCTGATTAAAAAAGTTGAAACCTGTGTGTGTGTGTGTGTGTGTGTGTGTGTGTGGTCAAGGCAATTGTGAGTTTGAATTTAAAGAATGTCCAAGTCATTTCCTGTATGAGCAAAGAAAATATTTTATAAATTTCCTAAAGTAACATAAACTACCCTCCATTGTGACTCCTGAGCTTTGGACCAGTATTTCAGTTCTTCGTTAGTATGCCCATCTCTTGGACACTCGATCTTTGTTCCCAACTCCTCCTCATCTGAGGCAGCACTGTAACTGGGGAAGTGATGTTCAGAGCTTCAGGAGACAGCACTAATTCTAAATTCAGTTTCCGGAAGTAAAATGGATTTAAAAGGTTGGCGTCACTATTGGTAATTCTCAGGTTGGCCCAGCTGGCTCTGAAACCCCTAGGACTGGCCTGTATCTGAAAAGTCTGCTGATTGTCATCACTGCTCACCTTTGTTGAGTTCCTGTCCTGTACCAGCTGCTTTTTTAAAACTTTTTTTAGTTTATTTATTTGAGAGAGAGAGTGAGAGAGTGGAAGGGGCAGAGAGAAAGAAAGAGAGAATGCCAAGCAGGCTCCACACTGCCAGCACAGAGCCCGATACAGGGCTTGAGCCCATGAACCACCAGACCATGACTTGAGCCAAAACCAAGAGTTGGATGCTTAACCACCCAGGTGCCCCTTAAAAAAATTTTTTTTAAGTTTATTTATTTGAGAGAGAGAGAGAGGTACCAGTTGCTTTATATTCATTAATTCTTTTATCTCTCACCATAACCGCATGAGGTAGGTCCTGTTATTGTCCTCATGTTAAAGATAAGATTTAGGAAAAGTAGGTGACTTATTTAGGAATACACAGCCAATAAGGCGTTGAGCCAGAACTGAAATACAGGCGCTCTGACTCCAGAAACCTTGCATCGTTCACGAGCTGAAGATTCTGTCCAAAGCTCAGTTTCAGCCCAGGATACTACTATTCAAAGGTGCTCGTGGTTTAAAGAAATCTAGGCTTTTACTGGCCCAGATCCTCGCTCCAGCATGGTGTGGCGATACAACAACCTGGCACAGGAATTTGGCTCAGAAATGCCTTTCACTCTAGGTAGCACTCTCTGGCTTCCCCTGAATGGTTTTGAGCTGGCCTACTTTGAAATGTTTCACTAAAGCATCATTAAATGATTGCACGCAGTCATCTACTCTGGGCACCTAATAGCAGCGAAAACACACCCACCTGCAAACATTTCAAAAGGCTTCATGATTACTTTTTCTGCATCCTCACCACTAGCCAAAAAAGTGATTCACTGTTTGCCACAAAAGACTCATGCTCTTCTCAGCCCTCTGCTCAGACTCATCCAGCGCCCGTCTAAATGTCGCCCATCCTTCACGGCTCAAAAAGTACGCAAGCTTTCGCAGTGTTCCTAAGTAGAAATGACAGTTCTGTATTTTCGTTGTGACATTTGTCATTCATTACCCTCTTCATCTCAGAGCTATTTTATCCCTTCTTTATTTCTCACCCCTGGCCATAAATGCATGTTTTTCATACCAGATTTAGTCTTCTGTACCCCACAGTGCCTTGTCCATAGTAGAAATTCAGCAAACTTTTTTTTTTTTTTTAATAAAGGATGAATGAGTGTGTCGAGGTGCCATGATACAGGGCAATGCCAGCAAATTTTGAGGGAGAGATTGATAGAAGGAAGCATTCATGTAACAATTGACAAATTTGGCATTGTGTCCATAAAGCAAGTGCTATTACTCAGAGAACATGATATTTTCATGCAGCATCACCAAACGCATATGCAACTCCCCTAACAGATCTTTGTAGAATCCAACTATCGTACTCCATTCTGATAGAGGTGTACAGGGATATGACAAAAAAGACAATGAAATCACCATGGGATGTTTAGGATAAAATACCTGCCTTCACTCGTGGACGTGCTTTGGAAGTTACACAGGGAAGGGAACTCAGAGAGGAGATTCCTCCACTAATTTCACTTTCTATTTTGAGAGACCGTTCCCAGATGTTCTTTCCTATCAGAGGCTTTGGTAAATCCTACTTAGAGCATATGGTGGAATAATTTAACTCTGACTTAAGGGGTATCCCAGTATCTCTAAGCCTTACTTGGACTCCTTCATAGTTGCGGGAGATGGTGCAGGTTGGGCTGTCATTTAGGACTTCAGCCTCTCAGCGCTCATTAATTGTTCTCTAGTATCTGAACCTCAGCCTCCTTTTTCTGAACACCTGAACCTTGAATGACCACAGGCAATAGCTCCTTCGGCACAGACATTGTGTAAAAGTCTGTAAAGCAGAATATAAATGTATATATTTATAATTGGGGATGACCTCTTCTCACCCCTATGCAGAGCATGTATTTCCTGATACTGAGGTAGCAGAAAGCCAAGATACTTATTAAAGACTGCTTGGGGGCTTTCAAATTGGACCAAGGGAAGAGAAGTGATGTATATGAGTGTCCTCAAAGTGTTGGGAAAGTTGACTGCAACATTCTTGCTGCACTGAGAGAGCACTTCCCCAGTGAATTCTCTGGGTTCATTTCTGCTTCCACAGCTATAGTCCCACTGACAGACTTACTTCTGCTCTTCTCGACTGACCACTCTCTTCCCACAGGCACATCCTTTCCATAAATGATACTGACACTATTTTTATATCCCAGTTGCCATGGTTGGGGGAGATATCCTCATGGAGCACTCTACATAATGTCACCTTCCTGGTCAGGAACGCTGGCTGCCACAGAACGCTACAGAATCTATCTGCCCTGGAGTGCCCAATTATCTCCCCTTCTTTTGCCTTTTTGGGTAATAGTATGCCACTCAGTGTCAAACAAGTCTATTTTTACAACTCCCTTAAATTTTTACTATGAGTTTCAACTTCTTTTCTTCCTTCATACGCTTCTCCGGGTCTGAAATAAATTATTCTCCTTTGTTTGCTCAGAAGCTTCCTTTTCCTTCTTCAGAGAGCTCTCAGAATCTCCATTCTTAAGCTCTCCCAATTAAAGAAAGCAATTTTTCTTTTCTTCATTTTTTTCTAGCAGCTGATTTCCATATTGCAAATAATCACTCAGGTCTGAAACATACATACAAAACTTTTCTAATTTGTGCCCTTGCTGGGATGTCCATATTTCGACAGACAAGAGATCATAAAAGATTTCAAATATATCAAATTTTGCATAAAATCCTTAGCTCTTTGTCTGGACACTCTGTGTTGGTTCACTCAAACTCTTTGGGAAAGAAGGTTAAGAAGCTAAAAGCTACACTTTCCACCCTTTTCGGAATGCCGGGATTCTGGACTGATGTAATCATGAGAAGTTTGAAAGGGCGAGGTGAACAGAGTCCATCTTCCTGAAGGTTTTGGATGGTGCTTCCAGCAAGTTCATGGAAATATGAAGTCCCTCCAGCACCAGCCAGTGTCGGGATTTTGGACATTAAGAGGCAGTGATGACAGAGGGATCGGTTTTAGCTTCTTCCAGCAAACTTCCAGGTGACCTCAGAGATCAGACTTCTATTTTCTCTTCACTGTGTGTTGTTTTGTGTATTTCCAAGAGGTAAGCCTGGACTTACCCTTTTACATATCTTCCAAACATCAAACTTCCCGTATTAGCTGCCTTTCTGCTTCACATATCTGGAGTTGTTTCTGGTTCGGGCAGCAAACCCTGCCCGACACATTTTGCCCATGCGTTTGTAGAAAATAGGAACTCCAGAGGCCTCCAGGCCAGTCTCCCCTATAAGGCCTCTGCCGTCTCAGCAATTTCAGCTCGTCGCACCAGACGGTGTGATCAGGACACCAGTCAGACCCTGTCACCCTCTTCCGTGTTTCCTCGCTTTGAGTGTGTCCTTTCCTCGAAACCGTGTCCCACACCCTTCTTCTCATCTCCTCCCTGACCCCATTCTTGCACCCCAGGCTTCAGTCTCCTCCGTAGCTTCCTTCAGCCACTGGAGCCAAGCTATTTCTCCTGCAACCGGACACCTTTCTGTTGCTGAACTTGTTGCCTCACATTCAGGCTTCCGTCTCGTCTTCTCGAGAGTTAGTTCCTTGAACTCTGGCCCCTTTACGCCGTTTGCTCTCAGTCACCTCAGAAACAAAAAATAATTACTCAATAAAATTTTGAATGAGTAAATGGAAATGATCCATGGCTGCCCATTGACTTTCTATTATTCCCGCCTCCTTCATATTTGATAGACTCTGCAGCTGCGTGTAAATAATAGCGGCTGGTGGATGACAGTGGGTCCAGCGATGAATGAAGTGGAGCATTAAGACTTCTCACCCTCCTAAATTGCATTTGCGTCTGTTTTATGGCTGTTTTCAAGCTGATTTACCCCATCCGACGTGTTTACATTTGAATAGGGTCTGATGTGTAGCTTAAATTCTCGGAGGGGAAATGGCCAATCTGTTTAGCTTATCTGATATAGATAACTGCGTGGGAGTCCTTCAAACAAATAACTGGGGGGATGATCATTTAAATACTCACGGTGAGTGAGACATTCTCCTGAGAGGCTTTTCCATTCTGTGCTTGAACGCAGAAGTATCCATATTTGTTTCTTCATGTGTGTGAAGAACATGCTCTTGAGCTCACTACCTGGGGCAAAATTATAGCAGATGGCAATTATACCGCTTCAGAAAACTGGTATTGCTTTTTATTGGGATTAATATATGAATGCAGCATGGGAATTTTATCACATAGCTTCTGTTAATACTGAAATGTGCTGCTAAATTTCAGCATAAAATTTTACTTTCTACTAACTTTCTCCTTCTATCTGATCATTTTCCTTTAAAGCACCACATATGCACTGATGGAAATGCCAAAGCAAAGAACGTATAAAAGTTAATTTGTCTTTGTTTTAATAGAATTGGAGAGAATTTAGTTTTTGACAGCATTTACTTTTAACTTTTAAAAAAAAAGTAGGATCTTTTTATTAGAAGACATGTTATTCCAAAGAAACATTAAGTAATTTTTAACTGAAAATTATAGCCACTATTTCAGGCTTTTATGTTTTCTTTATATCACACCCAAAGTCAAAAGTCAGTAATGAGTACAAAATATTTATTGGAAATGAAAGTATAAAATAGGGCCATAATGGAATACTGACAGATTTTATATTGTTTTCATAACCATTGCTAAGCTCCCTGAAGAAATATATATTCCCTCCAGGAGAAAACACACACTAACTGTGTTTTTGTAAATGTGTTATTTTCACATGAAGTGCATTCCAAGCTGCTTTTACCAACCAGAAACCTTTGCATCTTTGACAGTGAAGGTTAGAATTGGCCCAGAATTGGCCCAGTTATTAGACAGTAATCCCAGTGTCGCCATCAGCTTGCACAGGGAATCTTGGTGCTTTTATGTTAACTAAACATCTACTAACTATAGAAGTTTCTTTTATGATTTTAATATTAAGTGAATTGAAAATACTTTATATTGATTTAAATTTAAACATTTAAAAGGCTCATCGTTGTTGTGGCTACTCTGAAGGAATAAGATGAATTTTCACACAAAATTTAATTGGTTTGGATGTCAAGACTAATGACCTACGTAGCAGCAGGGTCAAAAGCTTTACTTTTCACATAATGAGACATTTTGGGGAAAGCAAGGAGAACTTCCCAAGTAGGCCCCCAAATAACTAAGGAGAGCAAGAAGGGAAATGGGTTAGGGTTATTTATTCATTCATTCATTCATTCATTCATTCATACACACACACACACTCGGGTGATTAGAGTGTGCACTGAGGTGGAGATTCCCTAGTGTGCTATGAACTTCCTGTTGTTGCCAAAGGAGACAGCACCCAAATTTTCTTATCAGTTTGCCCATAGGAGGGAGATATAGGGTGGAGGGAGAGGTTAGGCTTAAAAGTTGTCAGCAAAGAATCTTTAACACAGTCATGCTTGGGACTGTCTCCATTTACTTATACCGAGCTCCCTTGGGGAATTCACAATGGTTTGCATCATACAACCTGACCAGCATGGCACCATGAACATGAGCTTGGGATATAGACATGCTGAATCCACCTATTAGTGCTGTTGCTTTTTTGTTTTATTTTGTTTTGCTGGTCACATGACTATAATGAACAGTAAATGAAAATAAATGAATGCACAACATCAGATGCACAATAGTCAATAAAAGTAACTATTACTATGTTCTGCCTGAGGTTTACTCCAACGTTGAATCCTCTGGCATTTATGGCAATTTGGGTGCTCTTGTCACAAAGCAAATACAAATAAATTTTAATCTCTGCCAGAGATCAACAAAGTTGGATACTGGTGAAAATGGTAAGGACAGATTTTAATCAGCAATAACTACTTTAACTACTGCCATAGGGGAAAGAGTCCAGCGTGAACGAAACTCAAGTTTGATTTGCATGGAGGTAAACGGGTGTTTTAAAGGGAAAGTGAGGGGATAAGAAGGGTGACGTGGAGTTTTAGCAGAGTGAGAGAAGCAAGCAATTATAAAAAGCAAGAAGGGGGACTCATTCATGTCAAACCCATCTGGGTTTGTTAACAGGCACTTAATCAAAGTTGGGCTCCTACCCTCCCCCAGGGACAGGGAAACAAGAGCCCTATCTTCAGGTGCTGGCTGAAGCAAACAGTAAATTCTTTTGGCAGCCTTGGATTTTCCCTGGCAGGTACTTCGAGGGGGGCTGGAGTCATCCTAGGGATGTGGCCTCTAGCCGTTAGAGGTAATGTTAGTGTTAGTTCCACTCCTCATGGGACAAGATTGAGGCCTAATGGAGAACAGGGTTTAAAGGATCCTGCCTAAGTTTGGTCAAGGAGAGAATCTTTGTCACCTGAAAAGGGAATATTAGAGAAATGGCTCTTGCAAGTTTTATATGAAATTTAAAAACTGTTAAAATTGTTTGCCAACATAAAGTTTAAAAGTCTTGTTTAGAGGTAAAAATCTCAGCATATGGAGTCATTCACATTAATATGAGGTTGAAAACATGCATGAGATTTCTTTGTTTTGAGAAAGTTTTATGAAGGCAATTATATCATCTTTATTTTGAAGTGATGATAGATTGACAGGAAGTTGCCACGTAATGTACAGGAGGTACGCAGTCCCCCCCCCCCCCCCAGTGGTGACATCTGACACAATTACAGCACAATATCAAACCCAGGAAACTGATATTGGCCCAATCCACAGAGCTTATTTCAATGTTGTGAGTTTTATTCTTGTGTGTAGGAAAGTTAGCGTTCTAATTCCACAGTGATAGGCTGCCTCTAAAACGCAGGACCCATTGGCCATACCATACTTGGGCATGTACCGATGACTGAGCCTGTTTCTAGTACCTTTAATTCTGCCATTGCTGTACCCTAGGCTCAACCTTCTCTCTCATCCTTTTGTCTCATTTTGCTTTCATATTTATTTTGACAAAATTTCAGACACTTATGAAAGTTGTAAGAATTGCACTAGGAATTCCCATATACCTTTAACCCTGGTTCCTCAAACATTCATATGTTACCACATTTGCTTTATCTGTCCCTCCTACCTCTTCCTCTATCTGCGCGCGTGCGCGCGCGCGCACACACACACATTTTACTCATGTCCTCCTAAATACGTTAGTGTTTATTTCAAAGCAAGGACATTATTTTTTTTTCTAATCCCAAGCACAACTGTCAAAACCAGGAACTGAACACTGACGCAGGATTATACGCTTTACAGACCTTGTTGAGATTTTGCCAATGTCCCAGTATCCTATACAGCACATACATTCAGGTGCCATGTTTCTTTGGTTTCCTTTAATCTTGAACACTTCCGTTTTCCTTTGTCTTCTGTGACATTGACAGTTTTGAAGAGTACAGGCCAGTTATTTTGTAGAATATCTGTCAATTTAGGTATGCCTTCTATTTCCTCATGATTAGATTCAGGTTATGCATTTTTAGCAAAACATACCACATAAGTAATAGTATGTTCTTCTCAATGCTTCATATCAGGGAGGTAAAAGAAGTTTATTTGTTCCCTTATGGGTTATATTAATTTTGATCATGTGGCCAAGGTTGTTTGGAGAACTCTATTCAATTTAGTTACTATTTTCTTGTTTGTATTTATTAGGCTTGTGAGGATATAACCTGTCTCTCCTCCTCTTCCCTCAATCCTTTAAATTTCAACTCAAATAGTCCTTTCTCTACCTGACTTAGCCTCCGCTATATACCTAAATTACTAAGCACTTAACTTTATTATACTGTTTGTTGTATTGAAAAGTAATTTTTTTTTCCTGTTAGTAACTAGTAGTTTAGAAATCTTAGTCATCAGAGACATGATTTTACTCATCATTGCATATTCTAGAAAAACAGGGTTTCAACCAGTATTAATTGAGCAAGTTGGTAAATGAACTGGTGAATTCCAGGAGGCAGAATTAAGTATTATTAATTAATTAATAATTAAGAGGTATTATCTTTTCCATTTTATAAAGAATACCGAAGGTCAGCACAGTATGATTAAATGAGGAAAGCAAGCTCTTAACAGAGCTGTTCATTATGTAACCATGGGTATTATTGAGCTCATTTCCTTTGATTCCGAGAGACTACTTTAATTTACTGTATCCAAAGAGCTGAAAAGGCAACAGACTTTTTTTTTTACATCTAGGTTCCTAATCCTAGATTGTGGCTGTTGATCATACACAGGGTATAAGTTAGCCAGTGCAAGGGTAACGCTATGAAACAAGCTACACACAACTTAGTGGCCTGCAGTGGTGATCACTTTTCTCTCTCACATGTTTGTGGGGTATCTGGAAGTCAACCCACCTAGACTGAGCTCAGCTCAGCACTGAATCCAACTCGTTCAGTTGGATTCAGTGACGTTCGATTTAGCTTTCATTCTCCTTGGACCAGCAGACTCTCCCAAACCAGAAGACTTGGGGCTGGCCATAACATGCAATGTTTCCCGAGGCTCACGTGCAGAAGAGCGCACTGTAAATGACTTCCATCTACTTACTGACTTTTTGCCAAAGCCACTTGTAGAGCCACGCCTAGCTTCATTACAGCAGACACACACACTAGGTCTCCAGTCAGATGGCAGGAGGTGTGGATCCAAGAGGGGCAAAACTTTAAGAGGAATAATGAGAACAATAGTGCAATTACCAAAGGAATACAAACCTAGGGATGGCTCTAAGCAAGCTTTGTGTTGAGGAGGGACACAAGAAGATGGCAAATCATGTGAGAGATCCACCTGAATGCCTGTGTGCAAGCATGCTTCCCTGTGTTCTAGCTGAGTCCACGTTCTCACTTAGATTTAGAGGTCTTGGATTTCCTGGTGACTACACATGTGTGCAACCCAAGGCTTTAGACATTCTGATGTTGACCATATGCCCACCTTAATTTACAGAGTTGTAGTGGGGATAAAAAGTCACACAGGAGAGAAGACTGAAAAGTTACAAGTACTGTACCAATGTCTTATTGTTATTACTACTCTTTTGCTCTTCAGATATAAATTACTCTCCAGACAGTATGATGATACCCATTTCCAGAAGAGTAGAAGTTACTCCCTGAGTAGAGACCCGTCAAGGTTTATTGGACAGAAATAAATTAATTCTTCCACTTACGGAATTCCAAGAAAGAACACAGAAAATGCCCTGGATGTCAGGTAATTTTTCAACAATTAGAAAAGAGAAAAATGAAGAAACTTCCAAAAGCAAAGCATCTTTCCCTGTAGTTTCCATTTCTAAACAATATTTAAAGCTGAATTCTTAAACATATATTTGCTGAGTGCTCTTTGGAAAACAAATTGTATCTCTATAAACCATGCAATCAAATAAAAAGCATGATATACTCAGGTAAAGTTCACTAAGGGTCTCTGCCTGCTTCACAAAGAGCAGACAAAAAAGTATTTTCCTCAGGTTCACTCTGCTTCGATCATTGAAGCCGTAACTACAGAAGTCATGGGTTTGCTTTCATGGTTCTGTGGGTCTTTTTGGCAACAGAAAACAAATGTTTAAGTCTTGAATATGAGAATGCAAAATCACCGCTTTGTTCTGTCATCCAGTCATGACCGGTCTCTACAACAAAACAAAAGATACAACCAAACAATCATTTGCCAGGTTTGTTTTATCAAGAAAAAAATAAAGAACAGCCATTCTTAGTTTTAAACAGAGAATGTGTAAAGAAACTAGTTACTCTGATAGATAAAAGGAAAAAGATTACATGGAGCCACATGGATGCCTCTATAGATCACAAACTCGAGAAATGTGTTTACAACCTTCATAATCTCATTTACCCCCAAATAAAAATGTGTACATTCCAGAGCCTTCAAATTACAGATTTGTTTTCTGTAGTGCCAACATTCCATTCTACTTATTAGCAGCCATCCTTTTTCTTAGCTAGTTTCCTTGTTCTCTTCTCAGTGGAGTGACCGTGTAAAGGATAAAAGGCTCAGAGTTTCTAAGCAGCTTCTCTGAATAGACTGGTCTCCGGCAGAACTAAATGTGCCTAAATTTGACGTTCACAGACACTATTTTTGAATAGCTCTGTTAATTCTCCTCTCCCTCTCAAACTTCAATGTTTTCAATAGGTACCATAATCACATGTTCAAGACTGGCTTGAAACATTTTCCTAGATTTCATTTTGGTGATTTGCATTTTACAACAAATATATCTTACGCAAATATAATGCCTACAGAGCGTGAAGCATGCCAGTCCTTCCCTATTACATCTCAGACTTCTCACCTGTCTGAAAGTCAATATTGATACCAATCATGTTAAGCACATACTATAGTTCTCCTCCAAAGGCAAATACACCTCTGGGGAAAATGCAGAATGGAGAACACTCTGTGTGTTTGCTGTTGTAGAGAATGAAATACCTGGGCTTGTAGAGCTACCTTAGATCTCAGAAAGCTTGTCTTTCTTTCTTCATCTTTTAAGTTCCATGTCATTTGCAACGCGGGTCTTTCAGATGACAGGCTTTGCAGGAATAACAAGAATGTCATAAGGCTTGGTTTAAGAACTAAGTTTTGCACTGACACTTTATCTTCGTCCTTCCTTCCTTCCTTCCTTCCTTCCTCTCTCCCTGTTTCTTTTCCTCCTATATTTAATTATAAGATTTGTTTTACCAAATCATTGATTTGTTCTATTCCTTGTTGACTTTATATTTGGTTTACAAAGAGATTTTAAATTTCTCATCACAAAATAAGGGAGAGAGGGAGGGAGAGAGAGAGAATGAATCTTGAGTGTTCATCTAAGTCATTTTCCAGGATGGTATTACATGATTTCATTTTGTCTGTTCACATTGCCTTTTCTGTGTAGCATCTTTAAAATAGCCGTGTATTTCTTGTTTGCTGGTATAATTCTTACAAAGTCAATCTACATGTAGAATGGATTTTATTTCAAAGTTTCGGATATTATAATCACGTTTTCAAATGTAAAAATTGTAGGCTTACTATTTCCTTTATTGTAAAAAACAAAATTTGCCATTTTAACCATTTTTAAGTGCCTACGGTTCAGGAGTGTTCAGTATATTCATATGGTTGTGAAAGAGATCTCCAGAACTTTTTCATCTTGCCAACTCTGTACCCATTAGACAATTCCTCTTTTCCCTCTCCCTGTAGCCCCGGGTAACCACCATGTTATTTTCTGTTTCTAAGAATTCGACTCCTTTAAATACCTCCTATCCATGGAATTGCACAGTATTTGTCTTGTGCGACTGTCATATTGCACTCAGCATAATGTCCTCGAGGTTCAATCCTGTTGTAGCTTATGTCAGAATGTCTTTCCTTTTTAAAACTGAGTAATATTCCATTGTGTGTATATGCCACATTTTGTTTATCCATTCCTCCATTGATGGACACTTGAATTGCTTCCACTTCTTGTCTGTTATGAGTAATGTTCCTGTGCACACGGGTGTACGCACATTGACTATCTCTTACGAAGAACAGAACTCTATGATAGGAACGTTAAAATGTTCACTCATCAGAATGAAAGCTTAGGGGTATCTTAGATTCTGCAATACACAGTAAAGAAATATTTTCAATTAAATACCCTGCCCAGAAAGTCGTAATGGAGAGTAACAGAGATAATTAGAATTAAAAATGTATAAATTAAAACTATCTTTCACTAAGGCCTTAGTTACTTACTTACTTGGCTCAGGGCGTTCTTACAACCTAAAAAGGAAATGTATATGAGGGAGGTACATATTAAGGATTACTGGGGTGCCTTCCTTCCCCACAGAGGGCAAAAGCAAAGTTTCACTAATACAGTCAGAGGAGGGGTCTGTTTGCTCTCGGTGGCCTCCTAATAATGACTGTTACACAATCACAGTGCTTTTCTGACCGCCGAATTGCCAAGAATCTCTCTAGGAACCTGGACCTTTGTTGCAGCTCCTGAATTATCCATAAAATCTCCTTTTCCATTGCTATCCATGACCAGTGACTGAACTTAAGGAGTTCACAATAAAAAGGGTAAGCAAAGGGTTGGCTTAAATCTTATTCAAAGTGACACTCACACCTGCTTGACAACATCATGATCAATGTTTATACAGTGATTATATGACTTTCATACTACAGCTGACCCTGGAAAAACAGGAGTTTGAACTACGTGGATCTAAGATGCAGAATTTTTACAGTGTAGTACTGTAAATGTATGTTCTCTTCCTTATGATTTTCTTAACATCTTTTCTCTAGCTTACTTTATTGTAAGAATCGAGTATACAATACATATAACACAAAAAATAGGTGCTCATCAACTACTTATGTTACTGGTAAGGCTTCCGGTCAACAGTAAACTATTAGTAGTTAAGTTCTGGGGGAGCTAAAACCTATATAAGGATTTTTGAATGGCATGTAGTTAGTGCCCCTAACTCTTACATTGGTCACTGGTCAACTGTATATTATAATAATCAGTTTATTGGTTTCCTCTTTTAGACCCTGAGCTCCTTAGGAACAGAGTCTATGCTTTATTCAGCTAGGTATCCACATGTAATATTACCACTATTTACCCATAAGTTGTACTAATAAGATACAAAATGTGAAACAAATTTCAAAACCATTGAAGTTTTCTAAAGGGCAAGGGCCTGTAGCGTGTGCTTATTTTATTATTTGCTGATATGTGAGGAGGTTCAGATCTGTCTGGTCAGAAAATAGGAATAGATTCCACTGTAAATAAGTTTGCCTTTATATGACCGAGGAAGAAAATTTCTGACACTCATTAAGAAAAAAGTGTGCATCATTAGTAAAAACAAATGACTCTTGGGCCCTTCAAACATTATTTTGACCCACATAAGCAACATGAATATACCTAATTATAACAAATCATATAGCTTATGAAGTGGTTTAGATATGATAGAAAAGTGATATTACCAGGAAGCTTTTTTTTTTATGTCTCCTATTTCAATTTTTGTATGTATGAAAACATTCATACAAATTAACTCATTAATTGAGAATTTTCATTGGTATGTGTGGTTAACAGAAAAAATAAAAATTATTTCCTTGATCCTCCCTTTGGATAATAATCCAAGCTATTAGAATCTCATTTACTCTCCTGGAGCAGTATCACCAGGGAGCCACGCTTTCTGACAGGAGAAAATCCTGTCTTTACTGGGAATGCTACAACTACTGTGTCATAAATCAAGAAGCTCTAATGGGTTGGGGGAAGGGAAGGTGCTATAAGGAAACATAATTAAACCACTCTTTGAAGGCAGTGTATGAAGGTAACCGAATCCATTTATCCCTTCCATGAACTTCACTCTTATGTGTGTTTGCTAAGGCTGTATCAGAAAACCAATTACGGATGTAGCTTCTGCAGTTTGCTTGCTATCGCTGAGGAGCAGCTAATGTCCTATAAACACTACTCTGTTATCTCATTAATTGAAGAAACTCAACTCAAAAGGGAAGTGTGTTTACTTTCATGGTAATTAAAAGAAATATCTAAAAGGCTGGGGACTCAATATCAACCTGCTTGCCTTTCAGAAAAAGTGAATGACCTTAAATTTCTATTTAGAGTTAAGGTATATACATTCTCACCAAGAAGCTCTGAAAGGATCAAGTTAAATGTGTCAGATAAAGGTTTGTCCTGTAAAGATTTATAATGGAAGGAAATATTGTCTAGAATATAAAAGAAATATTTATATCCTTAGACAAAGGACTTCAAACCAGTAGCCAAGAAACATACAAGCAGTCTAGCAAATGTTTTGAAGGTAGAAATGAAAGCTCATGAGCAATTCAGGAACAAATAGAGTAAGAGAAAAGAAACTACTTCTCATCTAGAGTTAGCTGGAAAGACTTTGAGATTAGATGCAATTTTAAGAGCTTTATAGGTAATGAGGGTTTTTGAACTGGTGGTTTCTATGCAATACATAATTTATTCTAGAAAAATACAGAGACTCTAAAAGTTTAGACTGCAGAGAGATTCTTAGAAAATAAACACTCAAAACACTCAACCAAATTTTCTCCAAGAATAAATTATGCCCTGAAGCATTGCAGCAATAATTTACTTGAACGGTCTGAACTAATGAATGTGTTTCTTACAGTACCCAAACCATGAGTGAAAAGAAAATGTGATTATTTATACATCAAAGTACTTTTGGTGTAAGTTACCAACAACCAAAATATAGTATATGATTACAACTTAGCTTAACAGCTTTTTCAGTGTCTGCATTAGAATCCCAACTGTCTCCATAGAAAGGACTTTCTGGGTCAATTTACTTTAAAGTCCCAATCTCATTAAAGATGCTTTAAATGGGCAAGTCTGTCTTAATTTTCTCAAATCATTTTTAATAAGTTATTTACAAAAGCAAGGAGCTAATGGATTTACCCACTTTTACCTCTTGTATAATCTGAACAAGAATATCTAAAAACAATAAAATACAGAAAACTTCTGAATGGATAATTTGGGGTGGTGTTCAGTCTGTGTTTAATGGAATATCTTTAATGTTTTCTTCAAATCCTTATGAGAATCTAAAGTGACATTCTGAGGCAGTCAAAGTACCTGGTAAGTAACCAGCAAGAATTTAAACACAAAGTTAGGATAATAAAAATGGTCACATAGCATTCGTATGAATTTGGTAAATGACTGTATTGTCAAGAAGAAATCCTTGCTTAGCATAACTCAGTCTAGCTTGCAAGATGATGCTTTAGAATGTCAGGAGTTTGCTGAATGCTTATAAGAACTACTTGGATAATTCTCTTCTCCTATGATATAATAACTTAAGTCAACTCTTGGAGTTATGTAAAAACTGAGAAAAGTAGGCAGTGATATGGGAATTGGTCTAATTTCCGTGATGTAATATTTCTTTCTTGGCTCCTTTTCCTTCCCTCAGAAAATAATTCACAAAGAGTAAGTCTTGGATCCTTTTCAATTAAACCAGGTTTCAGACCTGCTTAGAAAATACAGAAAATATCCCAATAAATAATGTACTGTATACTTTTATTTTCCCAATTAATATCTCTAGTTACACAAGAAAAAAATAGTTAGAGGGAAATCAAGTGCTTAAATGTAGAAGACGACAGGGATCCAGCTGGGTTTCTAAAACAAAATCTTACCCTTCGATTTATTCCTCTATTGTGAATACTTTGGCCTGTCTCAGATTGCCCTTTTAAAATATCAATCCTCCTGGGATTGGGTTATATGTTAGTATATGAAACCCTTTCCTTCTGGACAGCATTTCTATGAAGAGGGCCTTAGTTCATTTCACAGTTTCGAACAGGGAGATGTAAACCCCAATTGAGTACTGAGATTTAAACCCTATCTTCTGACTCCTAAAACTGGATTTTTACCACTCTACCGGACTTAATGCCTTAATGCCTTAAATGGGAATTATTTAAAGAAGTGGGAATTTTAATGGAGAGATTGACGTGATGGATTTGGACTTTGTGTTATTTTCACCTCTTATCAAAGCAAAAACTTTATAGTCCAATTCAATTAAAATTTATAAGGTATATCCTCTGCTCAGGGCAGTGTGCTCAGTGCTGAAAGTTATGTACAGATGGGAAGATTAAGCCCCTGTCTTCAAATAATTTATGTTTAGCATGAAAAAAGAAAATAGGATTATATTCAACCAGTCTATGACTACCCAATATGTGTAGGCAAGCACTGTATCTTGTCTTATATAAGTGTCGTTAGGAAAATGTGAAGCGCTATATGGGGCAGGAACAAAGGAAAGAATCCTATCCCAATGCAGGGGTCAGCTAGGAAGGAGCCTGATATAATTACAGTGACTGAGAGAGACAAGACATGTAAGCCGTGGAAAGGAGTCACAAACAGATTTTCTTTGCTTAAGAGAAATAGAACTCTTCTCTTGGTATCTCTGTTTCTGGTACAAGTAGGCTTTGTGTGGCAAAGTCTCTTTACCCAGAGACAATGTTAATGGTGATGACAAAGGAAAGACTGGGTAGAGTATGAGACCGTTGAATTAAGCCCCAGGTAATGAAACAGACGGGAAGAAGCAGGAGCCCACTGATGTTTAACGAACACCGGAAGGGGAGAAGCCACGACCCGTGGTTTCCTCCTCTCCCTGCCATCAGGCCATGTGCTTCTGAAATCTCCCCTGCAAACCTTCCTTCTCTCCTGCCCCCTCCAGCAAGATTCATCAACCTGAAGTTCAGCATATTTTAGAACTGACTTATTGGAATGGAGGATGGAGTTTATGGAAAACAAAAGGGAGATTGTTTTTGGACTACCTGGCCCTTGCCAGTGTGTTGAAAGGACTCCCTGAGGCATGAGGAGAAATAAGACAGGACAAGAAAATAACCCAAGGGAAAAAGGGTGAGAAATAAGCTTAGAAAGGTATATATGCCTTAGGGGAAGAGACTGCAGAGTGACCTGGTTTGGGAAGGGAAAGAAGAGAAAAGTTGGCAAGCCCAGGACAGTAGGAGTTTCCACCTGTGAGCAAGAAAGAATACCTTTCTGGTTTGTTGTACTCTTCAAAATACACAGGAAATGAGCAGCAGCAGTTTTTAAAGCTGTCCTCAGGAGTGTCTCTTTATAAGTTTCTTATACATAGATTTTTCTCACTTGGAGATGGTCCCATTACACGCATGGAACATGGAATATCTCAGACCCGTTCAGGATGCTGTAACAAAATTCTACAGGCTGAGTATCTTATAAACAACAAAATGTACTTGTCACAGTTCTGGAGGCTGGGCATCTGAGATCAGGGTGCCTGAATGGTTGCAGATTCTTCTGGGTTGCAGACTTCTCATTATGTTTCACGTGCTCCCTGGGGTGTCTTTAATAAAGGTACCAGTCTTGATCATGAAGACTGTTTTCATGACCTAAATCACCTCCCAAATGTCCCATCTCCTCATAACATCACTTTGGGCATTGGGAATTAGATACACGAACTTTGGAGGAATGCAAACATTCAAACCATACCATAAAAGAACTCACAAAAGATGATCCCCCCCCCGCCCCCAGCCAAGGATGATTTTCATTGCTTTAAAATAATTCATGTAACTTCATAATGGAATAAAGGATATAGGGAAATTGTGATTGAGAAGACAAGAAGTGAACTATTTGAAAATCTCAAGGGATTCTAATTCTTTCAGTTCAATATAGAATTTATCAATAATTATACTTGCTAAGGAAGGTAGCATTTTGAATTCCCACCAAGTGACAAACATTTTGCACTGTTGGGTGATTTTAAGTTTTCTAAAAATCTAGAAATTAAACAATGTTATTCTCATACGACATTGAAGAAATGGGTCTCTGAGAGCTGACATAGTAATTAGAAGAATCAAGCTTTGAATCCCGCATAGTCTGATACCTAAGGTTTCTGCATGTTTACACTTTCAAGGTAGCAAACTCAAAGGTCTACAGGATTCAGTCAAAAAGTGTGAGAGTTAGAGTTGGCAATTCTGAAGTTGTGGGAGGATAGAGATTACAGAGCTGTACCTACCTAATAGTATAAAAGATTTTTTTTAAACATTAAGCATGCCCTCAAAAGGATAGTGGGGGATAGATTTGCCCTGAAGGTCACCAGTTTGTGACTGCATCATAATAAACTACTTCATTAATTTCATTGCTTTAATATAGACATGGCCTTAAAGTAATTTTCACTTGGGTTTAAAATTTGTGTCTCAAATAAAAGTCTGTGTTTACCTCCTCTTTATAATAAAAAGTAAATGCTTTATCCTTTGCAGAAAAGGAGCTTCACAAAACAGGAAAATATGCCAGTGGTGTTCAGATTATTTTTTCCACTAATATTCTTGCTAATATGTCATAAGAAACAGTGGCTGCATTTGAGTTTGGCAGAGTGCCACAAGGAAATACAATACTGAATGCCTGAAGTTTAAAATTTCTGCATGAACATTCAGGATAACCACCACTCAGTACTATAAGTCATGATAGACATGTAGCAGTTGCGTCAGTTTGAAACCTTATATTTGTGCTGACATTATCATTGCCCTGGGACAATCCGTGGATTTCAGATAGAGAATAAAGAATCACCACTGCATTAGAAAAACACAAATGTTAGTTCAAAGACGGGGAGGGGAAGATGTGGATGAGGAGACAAATGTGTGATAAGAAAAGTACGTAAGCTCTTTGCACATTGAACCAGCTTTTGAGGAACAGTTGTTCTTTATATAAAACATGCTTTTTTAAGTAGCTTAAGACTTGATTTACACATGTTTGGCAAGATTATTGAATTTCCATAAAGTATCTAATTTGGACACTGGAATATTCAGAAATGTCCACTTAAATCAGATATGCTTTTTTGTTTGTGTCCTCTACCCACATTTGGTTTGTCCCTACATTTAGAATCCAACATAATTTCAGTTGATTAACACAAGATTATATAGAAACATGACAATAAAGGAGCATTCCACATAATCAACTATTTTAATTATACAAAGAAGGGGAAAGCAGTAAGATTTGTCTCCTAACAATAGTCTCAAAATGGAAAGGGAAAGCACAATGAGGAAAATATGCCCGTGTTCTCTATCATTGTTGTGATCACTAAAACATTTCCTCATTGTTTTCTTAGGGTTTTTTTTTTTTTTAAATAATTAAGGATTTGATAAGCGGTTAATATCCAAAATACATAAAGAATCCATACAGCTCAATAGCAAAAAGACAAGAAATTTCATTAAAAAATGGGTAAAAGACCAGACATTTTTCCAAAGAAGATATAAAAATGGTCAACAAGAACATGAATAGGTGTTCAACAGTATTAGTCATCAAGAAATGCAAATCGGAACCACAATGAGAAAGCACTCCATATGTTATGTTCAGTGGTTATTATCAAAAAGACAAGAGCTAAGAGATGTTGACAAGAATGCAGAGAAAAGAGAATCCTCATATTCTGTTCATGGGAATGTACATTGGTGTGGCCATTATGGGAAACAGTATGGAGGTTCCTCAAAAAGATTAAAAATAGAGCTATTATATGATCTAGCAACTCCACTTCTAGGGATATATTCAAAAGATGAAATCACTATCTTGAAGAGGTACCGGCACTCCCATGTTATTGCAGCATGATTCACAATAACTAGGACATGGAAACAGCCTGAGTATCCATTGAAAGATGAATGGAGAAAAAAATTTTTGTATATACGCAATGGAATATTAGTCACAAAGGAAGGAAATCCTGCTATGTGTAACAACACAGGTGGACTTTGAGAGTATTATCTTAAGTGAAATAAGTCAGAGAATGGCAAATAATGTATAATTGCGTTTATATATATAATCTTAAAAAAAAAAAAAAAAACCTCATTGGTACATAAAACAAATCAATGGTTTCCAGAAGGAAAGCGGGGGTTGGTGGGATAGACGAAGGTGGTCAAAAGATATAAACTTCCAGTTATACAATGAGTAAGGCCTGGGAATGTAATGTTCAGCATGGTGACTACAGTTAACACTGTTTTGGGTACTTGAAAGGTGCTGGGAGAGAAGAGATTTAACGTTCTCACCACAACAAGAGCAGACAACGTAGTGAGGTGATGGATGTGTGAACTAATCTTATTGTACTAAACATTTCACAACCTACACGTGTATTAAATCCTCACACTATACATCTTATACAATGTTTTATGTTAATAAACATTAACATTATTATGGAAGGAGGGAGGGAAGAATTTTCACAAGCACCTCAAACTTAACATTTCAATTGAAGCTTTCATTATTTTTTCTCCTAGAATTCTGCAGGAAACTTCTAAGTGGTTTTGCTATCACTGTTCTCTCCTTATCTCCAATATATCCTCTGTACTGATTCTAGAATTTTTTTTCCCTAAAACAAGAAGCCAGACATCTCACCCCACTATTCAAATTGAGGCAAATATCAAATGCTACCTAGTTCCTTACTATGACATACATGTCTTCATAATCAAGCTCCCCCACACCCTCCCTGCTCCTACCATATGCACCCCTATCATATGGACTTCTCACTGCCCCTCCCCTTTTTCTGGCCACATCATACTATTCCAAGTTTGATTATACCATACTTCATTCATTTCCTTCTGTAATGACATGCACTGCCTCCTTTGTCGAGATATCCCACCCCCTGTGTCTCTGCTCTATCACAAACTGGGGAACTCCTACTCATCCTTCAGGACACCGTCCATATATTATCTCTCTCTAAAGCTTTCTCTAGCCACTTATTATTTTTCCTTCCTCTTAGGTTGCCATACAACTGTTGCTAAAGTGACGATCCTGTAAGATATCTTCCTGTTTCTCCACACAAAGGTGACAAGACTATAACTCACGTACGTATTATCTAGTGGTCTGCTAGCACTGGCTAATGTCAGCATCTCAACTCATTGTTATCTTGTGAGAGATGATCATAAAATATTCAAGTCATTTGTTAAAATATTAATAGCTCAAAAGTGATCATGGTAGGAATAGTTACACCACAAAATTGACCAACATCACATATAAGGACTCTTTTATTTTTTTCTTGAAGGTACGATTTGTGGAAACATCTGGGTTTATCCCCCATAGTCAGTCTAGCAGAGTCCCTGTGTATTCAGAATTGCTTGATTTATTAATGTGATTTTAGTTAGTTGAAAATTACTTGGGCATAAATGGAACAAAGTTAACTGCAGGAATAATGGTAAAATTTCATTTATTATTACAACTTGAATTATAATCAGATGACAAAAAAAAAAGGATTATGGATTTCAACTTGACAAGTGCTTGGAGATTTTATTACAAGACAAAATGATTGGTAGACCAGTAACACGTGGCTCAAGTACAGGGGTATTTGCTTATTTATCTTCAGGTCATTATGCATCATGCAGTATCTGGCATGTGGTTGATCCTCATTAAGTTCTTATTAAGCACATTTCCACATGAAAAACCATAGAGTATATTTCTGTATCTGAAAGATTGGCTATTTTTATCCACTCATATAGAATCACTGCTGGAAACTGGCAGTGTTACATGGTAAAATTTTTGTTCAAAAAAAAATTAGCTAGTTTAAAGCAAATAAGACATTTTCTGGAAAAAATATGAAAATAATTGCTGTTTCTCTAGAGGTCTTGATTTTTAAAGAATATTCTAGGGAGGGAGGAGTCAACATGGCAGAGAAGTAGGGAGACCCGAAGGTCCCTTGTAACTCAAATGCAGTATTATTGAGGCCAGAAGTCTTGGAAATCCAGGAATCTGGGCTACAGAGTGAGAGAAACATCTCCAGGGGCCCACCAGGACAACGTGGCAGGACAAAGGTGTGTGATTGAAAATCGGGAGAGAGAAAATGGGCAGTATAGTCATGGAGGGGAGGGATCCCCTTCTGTGGAGAGACAAAAGGAAGAGAAAGAGAGTCTGTGGAAGTGTAGAATTGTATTTGGACAAGAGAAAAATGTCGCGGATCATAGATTGGGCAACGGAAAAAACAGGGGGAAGGGGAGCCAGCCATGGGCTGAATACTGAGCTCAGAGGTACAGTCAGAACATTCCCCTCCCTCAAGTGCTGTTGGAAGAAGGTATATAACTGCTCCAAGGACAAAAGACTCTGCAGGTGCCCACCAGTCAGAGGCCCATTGTCAGCTGGCTGGGCAGAGTGGCACTACCCTGAACCAGGACACACCAAGACATCAGGGTGTGAATCCCAGCTGAGCACCTGGGAGGTGCGGGCCACTATGGAGTGGGACAAACTGACCTCCTTATGCCCACTGGGCACTGTGAGGATGACCTGAACAGAGTGATCCTGGACACCAGCGGGGGGAGAGATTGGGATGTTGCCATTTTTCTCCCCATCACCAATAAGGTGCTTCAGGGAACAGGAGAGGGGGCCCCCAGTGGGGGCGGGAGCTGTCTACACCAAACCATGCCCCCCTGTGCCTGGTAACTACTTATCTACGGGAGCAAGATGGACACTGACCAAACCAACAGCTCCTCCTCCAGAACAGCACAGCCATTGGTTCCAAGCCACCATCAGATATTGGCCCAGTAGTTCTGCATTTTCTGATTTGATTCTTGGTCAATTCTTATTATATATGTATTTATTATTTTTTCCTTTTCTTCCTCATATCTCTTTCTTTCTCTATTCTGCTTGTTGGTTTGTTTAAGCAGATGTTTTTAATCTCTTCTTTTTATACTTCTTCTGTATCTCTTTATTTCTCTCTCTCTCTCTCTCTCTCTCTCTCTCTAGATTAAGCAGTATAGTTGCCCTGATTCTTTGCCTGGTAATTTGTTTTTTCTTTTTCCCCGCCCCTGTCATTTCCCTCTTTGTATGGGATAAGGCTTCTTCTACCACTGCCCCCCTTTTTAAATATTTCCTAGGGTTGCTTCAATGAACAAATCAAAGCACACCTGGTGGAAGGTCCAAAACACCACTACAAGTAGGGAGATAAAGCAACCAGAGTCACAACAACAGAGAGCAAGCAACACACTCCAAAAACACCTCCTGAAGAGCCAGGCTCTGGACAGTGTATGAACCCTTTTTAATCTAGTAGTGCTTACAGGTGCAGGACACATAACAAGCTATTAAAATATCTAAAGGACAAAAAAATAGCTAAAATGACAAAACAGAAGAATTTTCCTCAAAAGAAATTCCAGGAAGAAATAACAGCTAGAGAATTGCTCAAAACAGATATAAACAATATATCTGATCAAGAATTTTGAGTCATAGTCATAAGATTAATAGCTGGGCTTGAAAAAAGCATGCAAGACAGCAGAGAATATTGCTGCAGAGATCAAGGAAGTAAGGAATAGTCACACGAATTAAGAAATGCTCTAAATGAGATGCAAAATAAACTCGATGCAGTGACAGCAAGGATGGAGGAAGAAAGCAGAGGGGAGAATAAGTGAAACAGAAGGTAAATTTATGGAAAATAATGAAGCTGAGAAACAGATAAGAAAATACTAGACCATGAGGGGAGAATTCGAGAACTAAGTGATTCAATGAAACGTAATAATATCTGTATCATAGGAGTTCCGGAAGAAGAAGAGAAAGGGGCAGAAGGTTTACTTGAACAAATTGTAGCTGAGCACTTCCCTAATCTGGGGAAGGAGACAGACATCCAAATCCAAGAGGCACAGAGAACTCCCTTCAGATTCAATAAGAATAGGTCTTCACCACAGCATATCACAGTGAAACTGGAAAAATACAAAGATAAGGAGAGAATTCTGAAAGCAGCTAGGAACAAACAGGTCTTAACCTACAAGGGTAGACACATAAAGGTAGTAGCAGACCTGTCCCCTGAAACTTGGTAGGCCAGAAGGGAGTGGCAGGAAATATTCCATGTGCTGAATAGGGAAAGAAATGCAGCCAAGAATCCTTTATCCAACAAGGCTGTCATTCAGAATAGAAGGAGAGATAAAGGCCTTCCAAGTCAAACAAAAACTGAAGGAGTTCATGACCACTAAACCAGCCCTGCAGGTCATCTTAAGGGGGACTCTGTGAGTGGAATGCTGCAAAGACCACAAAGGACTAGAGACATCACCACAAGCATGAAACCTACAGATAACACAGTGACACTAAATCCATATCTTTCAATAATTACTCTGAATGTAAATGGACTAAATGCCCCAATCAAAAGACATAGGGTATCAGAATGGATAAAAAACCAAGATCCATCTATATGCTGTTTTCAAGAGACTCATTTTAGATCTGAGGATGCCTGCAGATTGAAAGTGAAGGGGTGGAGGACCATCTATCATGCTACTGGAAGTCAAAAGAAAGCTGGAGTATCCATACTTATATCAGACAAACTAGACCTTAAACCTAAGACTGTAACAAGAGATGAAGAAGGGCATTATATCACAATTAAGGGGGTGTAGCCATCATGAAGAGCTAACAATTGTAAATGTTTATGCCCCTAACTTGAAAACACCCAAATATATAAATCAGTTAATCACAAACATAAGCAATCTTACTGATAAGAATACAGTAATTTCAGGGGACTTTAATATCCCAACTTACAGCAAGTAAGACAGATCATCTAGGCAGAAATCAATAAAGAAACAATGGCCTTGAATGATACACAGGACCAGATGGACTTGACAGATATATTCAGAACTTTTCATCCAAAAGCAGAAGAATACACATTCTTCTCAAATGCACATGGAACATTCTCCAAGGTGGATCACATATTGAGTCACAAAACAGCCCTCAATAAATATAAAAGAATTGAGATAATATCGTGTATATTTTCAGATCACAACACTATGAAACTTGAAATAAACCACAAAAAAATTGGAAAGCCTCTAAATGCATAGAGGTTAAAGAACATCCTACTAAAGAATGAATGGCTCAACCAGGTAATTAAAGGAGAAATTATAAAACATATGGAAGCAAATTAAATTGAAAACATGACAGTCCAAACCCTTGGAGATGCAGCCAAGGCAGTCTAAGAGGAAAATACATTGCAATTCAGGCTGATCTCAAGAAACAAGAAAAATCCGAAATACAAAACTTAACCTCACACCTAAAGACTAAAAGCAGAGCAGCAATAAAAACCCAAAGTCAGCAGCAGAAGAGAAATAATAAAGATTAGAGCAGAAAAATAATGTAGAATAAACCAAAAAAAAAAAAAAAAACCCAGTAGAACAGATCAATGAATCTAAGAGCTAGTTTTTGAATGAATAAAGAGAATTGATAATCCCCTAGCTAGCCTTCCCAAAAAGAGAGAGAACCAAAGTAAATAAAATCATGAATGAAAGAGGAGAGATCACAACCAATACCACAGAAATACAAACAATTATTAGAGAATACTATGAAAAATTATATGCCAACAAACTGGAAAACCTGGAAAAAATGCACAAATTCCTAGACAACCACACACTACCAAAACTCAACCAGAAAGAAATAGAAAATTTGAACAGACCCATAACCAACAAGAAATTGAATCAGTTATCAAAAATCTTACAACGAATAAAGAGTCCTGGAACAGATGGCTTCCCAGGAGAATTCTACCTGATGTTTAAAGCAAAGTTAATACCTATTCTCAAGCTGTTCCAAAAACTAGAAATGGAAGGAAAGCTTCTAAACTCGTTCTATGAAGCCAGCATTACCTTCATTCCCGAACTAGACAGAGACCCAACAAAAAGGAGAATTATAGGCCAATATCCCTGATGAATATGGACGCAAAAATTCTCAAGATACTAGCAAATCAAATTCAGCAGTATATTAAAAGAATTATTCACCATGATCAAGTGGGATTCATTCCTGGGCTGCAGGGCTGGTTCAGTATTTGCAAATCGATCAATGTGATACATCACATTAATAGAAGAAAGGATAAGAATCATATGATCCTGTCAATAGATGCAGAAAAAGCATTTGACAAAATACAGCATCTTTTCTTAATAAAAACTCTCAAGAAAGTCAGGATAGAAGGAGCATATCTTACCATCATAAAACCCATATATGAAAAGTCCACAGCTAATATCATCCTCAATGGGGAAAAACTGAGAGGTTTCCCCCTGAGATCAGGAACACAACAGGGATGTCCAGTTTCATCACTGTTGTTGAACGTAGTATTGGAAATCCTAGCCTCAGCAGTCAGACAACAGATGAAATAAAAAGCATATGAATTGGCAAAGAAGCCAAACTTTCACTTCTATGTGGAAAATCTGAAAGACTCCACCAAAAAGCTGCTAGAATTGATACATGAATTCAGCAAAGTCGCAGGATACAAAATCAATGTACAGAAATCGGTTGTATTTGTTTACGCCAACAATGAAGCAACAGGAAGAGAAATCAAATTGATCCCATTTACAATTGCACCAAAAACCATAAAATGCCTGGGAATAAACCTAACCAAAGATGTAAAAGATCTGTATGCTGAAAAGTATGGAAAACTCATGAAAGAGAGAAGAAGACACAAAGAAATGGAAAAACATTCCATGCTCGTGGATTAGAAGAACAAATTTTTAAAATGTCAACACTACCCAAAGCAATCTACACATTCAATGCAATCCCAATCAAAATTACACTGGCATTCTTCTCAGAGCTAGAACAAACAGTCCTAAAATTTGTATGGAACCACAAGGACCCTGAATAGCCAAAGTAATGTTGACAAAGAAAACCAAAGCTTTAAAATCCCAGACTTTAACCTCTGCTGCAAAGCTGTAATCATCAAGACAGTGTGGTATTGACACAAAAACAGACACGTAGATCATCGGAATAGAATAGAGAACCTACAATCGGACCCACAAATGTATGGCCCACTAACTTTTGACAAAGCAGGAAAGAGTATCCAAGGGAAAAAAGACAGTCTCTTTAGCAAATGTTACTGGGGGAACTGGACAGCAACAGGCAGAAGAATGAAACGGGTCCATTTACACCATCCACAAAAATAAACTCAAAATGGATGTAGGACCTCAATGTGAGACAGGAAACCACCAAAACCCTAGGGGAGAAAACAGGCAAAAACCTCTTTGACTTCAGCCGCATCAGCTTCTTAGTCAACATGTCTCCAGAGGCAAGGGAAAAAAAGCAAAAGTGACCTATTGGGACCTCCTCAAGATAAAAAGCTTCTGCACAGTAAAGGAAACAATCAATAAAACTAAAAGACAACCGACAGAATGGAGAAGATCTTTGCTAATAGCATATTGGATACAGGGTTAGTATCCAAAACCTATAAAGAATTTACCAAACTTAACACCTGAAAAACAAATAATCCAGTGAAGAAATGGCCAGAAGACATGAATAGACACTTCTCCGAAGAAGACGTCCAGATGGCCAACTGACACATGAAAAGATGCTGAACATCACTCATCATCAGGGAAATAGAAATCAAAACCACATGGAGATACCACCTCACACTGGTCAGAGTGGCTAAAATTAACAACTCAGGAAACAACAGATGTTGGTGAGGATGTGGAGAAACAGAAACCCTCTTGCACTGTTGGACATGCAAACTGGTGCAGCTGCTCTGGAAAACAGTGTGGAGGTTCCAACAAAAATGAAAAATAGAATTACTCTACAGCCCAGTGATAGCCATACTAGGAATATATCCAAAAGATCCAAGAGTTCTGATTCATAGGGGCACATGAACCCCAATGTTTATAGCAGCTCTATCAACAATAGTCAAATTATGGAAAGAGCCCAAATGTCCAATTGATGCATGGATAAAGATGTGGTTTATATATATGGAATACTACTTGGCAATGAGAAAGAATGAAATCTTGCCATTTGCAACAATGCGGATGAAACTGGAGGGCACTATGCTAAGTCAAATAAGTCAGAGAAAGACAGGTATCATGTTATCACTCATATGGAATTTGAGAAACTTAACAGAAGACCATAGAGGAAGGGAAGGGGAAAAAATAGTTTCAAACAGAGAGCGAGGCAAACAATAAGAAACTCTTCAATACAGAAAACAAACTGAGGGTTGATGGGGGGCGGGGGGCAGCTGGGGGAGGGGAAAATCGGTGATGGGCATTGAGGAAGGCACTTGTTGGAATGTGCACTGGGTATTGTAAATACGTGATGAATCTTGGGAATCTACTCCTGAAGCCAAGAGCACACTATATACAATGTATGTTAGCTAAGTTGACAATAAATTATATTTTAAAACAAATAAACAAATAAACATTAGGGGAATATTACATATTCAAGAGTGCCTGGGTGGCTCAGTTGGTCAGGCATCTGATTTCAGCTCAGGTCATGATCTCGTGGTTTGTGGGTTTGCTCCCCATGTCGGGCTATGTGCTGACAGCTCAGAGCCTGGAGCCTGCTTCAAATTCTGTGTCTCTCTCTTTCTCTGCACCTCCCTGCTTGCACTCTCTCTTTCTCAAAGTAAATAAACATTTTTAAAACATTTAAAAATAAAAGAATATTATATATTGAGGATTTTGTTTTGCTTATTTTTATAGTATCCATACATATATGTATGTTAACTATGTTATATATAATAACCATATCTATAGTTATATATCTAATTATAACCATTATTATAATTTATACAATTTCTTATAGTAACTAAATACATATATGTTAGTAACTACAATACTGTAACTAAACATAGTTACTTATAGCAGATGGGAAAAAATATTTATGTACAGGATAATCAAAATTTTTTCACTTATATTTGTGTTTAGGATTTTTTCCATTTCTAAAATCATACGAGGTTACATTACTGGTTGTCAGTTTTCACATCAGTATCACCAGAGAACCGTATAAAACAGTGGGTCCTACTGTACACGTGATGAAACCCACAGAGCCATATGCGAACCGGCTCAGGCTTACATTTGTTATTTTGGATAAACTTTGTTCAACACATTTATTTTATAAATGGGAAGTAATGTCAAGAGAGGGTGATTTTATTTGTTCATCTTCATAAAACTGGCTAAGGGTACAGCCAGGATTTTAATTCAGGTCGTTGTTAAGTTGTTATGTGTAATGTTACATAACCTTTTGAGTGTATGTGTGAGTGTGTTAGCTGTAAGGAAGCAAAGAATGCCATTCAGGAATTATTAAAAACTAGAGAGTGAAAGAAGAAGCATTTTAAACTTGGGGGATCGAATTAGCAATTCAGTCATGACCTGGGTGCCTAGAGAGAGATTATCTCTTCTTGAATGATGGACAAGTTACAGAGTAAAGCCCACTGCTCATCATTGGGTGATTGAATAGGCACTTTCCCAGATTTTTTTTTTTTTGTATGTGTTTTCTTTATACACTGTGTGCTTTATACATTATTGTTTTGTTTTATTAAGTAATTTTGAACTTCCTACCATAACAAAGCAAGATCACTTTCTGTATTTTTCTCTTATTTCTGATTTAATATTTTATGATTTTGCAAAGTAGAGGAAGATCATTGATAAACAATTTTATCAAACTCCTTTACCACTGGTAGATACTAAAGGTTTAAGGAATGATTCTCAACATATAAATGATTCACACTTGATAATTCCTATAAGCTTCCTATAAGCTGTCCCATTTCCTCCATCTATAACAGAAGAAGTTTTGGAAACCCATTTCAGCTCAATTTATCTGAGCTTTAAAAACTCTTAGAAGAGTGTCTTTTTCAAATATCTTATTTTGGACAGACTATTTCCCCCCAAATTTCTCCTTGACTTTTCAAGAAGATCAAGATATTTGTTACAACTTAGCTTGAATATGTCTCATAGCTTAAATTTAAATTTATGGCCACAGAATATCGAGTCTACCTCAAGTAACATACATAGTCTATCGTAGTGGATCACCAGTTACAAATATTCACAGCCCCTGTCTTACGTCATTTCACCGGGGTTAATTATGTAATTCAAGAGGTAGACTTTCAGAATAAAAAAAAGTATCTTTAAGTTCTTGTTGGAGGTAGATACCATATCATCTTTATCTTATCAGCCCTTATTACAATGTCATGCACAAATACATTGTCAATAAATGTGTATAATTTTGAAATAGATTTAAAAAATGAGTACTCCAAAACAAAAATGATCTCAGCTCTCCTACAAGGTTCATTTTTTATTTTATTTTAATTTTTATTTATTTTTAATGTTTATTTATTTTTGAGACAGAGAGAGACAGAGCATGACTGGGGGAGGATCAGAGAGAGAGAAACACAGAATCTGAGGCAGGATCCAGGCTCTGAGCTGTCAGCACAGAGCCCGACGCGGGGCTCGAACTCGCAGACCCTGAGATCATAACCTGAGCCAAAGTTGGACGCTCAATCGACTGAGCCACCCAGGCACCCCCATTTTTCAAAACTGTCTTTTGGCTTATAGTCTGCATAATTATATTTTAATAGATATTTATATAATACTATGTTAGAAATGTGTGTCTAGTTTTTGAGCTTGTTAGATTATTTAAAATGAAAAGTAAAATGATTTAGAAAGATAAAGGTTTTTTTTCTTTAATCCAGAGAGAATTTCAGAATCTTCTTCCAACGAATTAATGTTTACTGACAACTGAAAATATTTTTTTTACTAGAAAAAGATCCAGGGCCTAAGATTAGGAACAAATACCCATTTATTACAAGTCCCACATTGTAACCTATTGCTGACCAAGCACATGTGTACTATTGTCCAGTATTGAGAGAGAGGGAGGGTTTGGTGAGATTCTGACTTAATTTATTTCTTCCTTTAACTGTTGCTCTTGTGAGATTCTTGTGAAATAATGAAGTGTGGAAATAAGTGGCCCTCAAATGGCCACCTTAAAAAATTATATTTATTTTAATGCATTGTGAATTATTTCTACATCTCAATGATAACTAAATAAAGATAAGTGATGATAAAAGTAAAAGATAGGTATGGAATAAGATGGAAAATAAAATTATACAAAGAAGTTTTTTTAGTTATTAGTTAAAATTTTATCAGTTAAACTGAACGCTGAACATTTTCACTTCTTAGAAAAGATTAAGATGTTTTATATAATTTTGTTAAATTACCATCCTTTATTAATGATGTAGTTTAATTATTTAGTCAACATCTTTGGTGATAATGAACATCTTAAAGCTTGACTCTAGAAATATTTGTATAAAATTCTTTAAATACCCAATTATACAAATATGATATATACTTTTAATTATATTTATCTCCTAATTTTTCTCTATTTCATTATATTCTTGCCATCTTTGGTATTTCTTTGGGGTGTATTTTCATGTTTCAAATGTTCAGATATAGGTTTATACTGGTTTTCAGATACTAATGAATATTTAATTCCAGATAGTTAGATGTGTTATAATATGTAATTTACATTGTAATAAGATGCAAAGGCAATTAAACTGAACACAAGAATCAACTGCCTGTCTTTATTTGAGACCATAACATTTTTTTAAATGCTTATAAAAAATGAAAAATTTAAATATAGTCTTAATGAAACAAAATTTTCCTATAGGAGTAATATAAACATCTAAGCAACAATTTACTTCACTACCTACATAAAAAAGGATTCTGTATAAGCTGATATAACTATATCTGAAACTAATTATATGCAAATAGGTAGATAACTGGAGAGAGAATATTGTTAATGAGACTGTCAAATCAGAGATAGAAATCTAGAAATTCATTCTACTTCTTGTTTCCTGAATATTGTTTTCATTTTTGTTTTTTTTTTTTTGTTTTTTTAATGTTTATTTATTTTTGAGACAGAGAGAGACAGAGCATGAATGGGGGAGGGTCAGAGAGAGAGGGAGACACAGAATCAGAAGCAGGCTCCAGGCTCTGAGCTGTCAGCACAGAGCCCGACGCGGGGCTCAAACTCACGGACCGTGAGATCATGACCTGAGCTGAAGTCGGACGCTTAACCGACTGAGCCACCCAGGTGCGCCTCATTTTTGTTTTTATTTTGATCTACATTATTATTCTTCAATGATAAAAATTCTAGTAAATTATGTGTAGTAATGTTTGAATTAATGATAATACCACACCCAACAATTATTTACTGAGCACCAACTATGGTCAGGCACTAAGCTAGACTCTGAGATAAAGCCATAAACAAAATAAGGTTCTCCGTCCTTGTAAAATTGTATTTACATACGTGTATTGAAAAGGGGTTGGGAAGAAGGAGGGCAAATAATAAACAAAATAAGTTAGTTTGCAAGTTATCTAATATTCTGATAAATGCTGTGGGGGTGGGGCAAAGGAAGTATTGGGAGAGGTATGGCAACTTTTATCTGTGTGGTCAAGCATGGACTCAGAAGTTGAGATATGGTATCAGCAGGAAAACAATGACTCTTAAGGATGTGCGTGTGTTGAAAAAGACCATAACAGATAGGGGGTGTCAGAGCCAAGGCCCTGAGGAATGTGCCCTGCATGATTAAGGAATGGCTCCAGTATGATTGGAATGGAAGAATGAGCAGCAAGGCAGGAGGGAATGACATCAAAGAAGTAACATGGGATCAGAGCAGATTTGTCTTGTACTTTGAGATGCAAAACAATTTAAAGCTGTGAGCACAGAAGTGACACAACCTGTTCATTTGAGCAGGGTTGTTCTGGCTGGTGGCTATGAGAATAGACCATAGGAAGGCAAGATAGGGTAGAAGCAGAACATTAAAATAATCCACTTGAGGGATCATCATGTCTTTAGGCCAGGGCATCCCCAGTGGAGGTGGTAAAGAGTAGCCATATTTTGGTATATGCTGAAGACAGAGCCAGCAGTTTTGCTGGTGGACTAAATGGGTGAGAATTAGGGGAGTTTAAGACTGTGGTTTTGAAACGAAACAACTAGAAAGTTGGAACTGCTGTCAACTGTGATGGGGAAGACGAGGTAAATCACATTTTTTGTTTGTTTGTTGTGTCAGGGTGCAAATAACATTGGAGCTCATTTTTGGACATGTTGAACTTTAGGTAAGTAGATAGATAGATAGATAGATAGATGATGGTAGATAGATAGATAGATAGATAGATAGATACCACTTTAGAGTCCCAGGAGAGGACCAAGTTGAAGATCTAAAGTTTGAAGCAGTCAGTTTGTTTTAAAGTTATAAGACCAAGTAAGATCTTCACTGGAGAAAATATAGACAGTAAAGACATTCAAGGACCCACACTTGAAGCAGTCCAGCTATAAAAGACCTGGGAGACACAGAGGAAAGAGCAAATGAAGCTGAGAAAAAGTGGCCAGTGAGGTGAAAAGAAAACCAGGAGAGGGGGGTGGGGCCTTGGAAGTTGAGTGAGAAAAGTGTTGTTTGTTTTTAAGGCAAAGGACATGCTCACCTACATCACATGCTATCGATAGATTAACATGGAGACCTCAAATTAACTGTAGACTAAAGTAATGGCATGGTCATAGGTGAGCTTGACAAACATAGGTTTTGTGCAGTAAGTGGGGGTAAAAGCCTGAATGGATCGGTTTGAAGGAAGAGGGTAGAAAAATTGGCAAGTGGGAGAAAATATAATTCCCAAGGGCTGTTGCTATTAAAAGAGGCAAGTAAATGGGACTGAGAGAAGAAAACGGGGTCAAGGGAGGAGTTTGTTTTTAGATGGGAGGAAAACCTTGTTTGCTGATGGGAATGATCTGGCAGAAAGGGGGAGAAAAGAGGACTGAAGGGGCTGTGGGAGATTTTACTGTAACCATATTTTGGTGTTCCACTGGAAGCACCGGGTTTAAACAGCATGAGTAGCTCAGGAGCAGAGACACAGGGAGAGCAGAACACACAACAGATGCTGGGCTGAGCATATGTCCTGGGAAGACTTTGTGGAGGGTCTCTCCTAGAGGCATCTGTTTTATCAGTTGAATAAGAATCCAGGTTATGAGATGGATATAGCGATAAGGAAGGAGATTTGGAGGCTTGACAAGAGAATGGACAGTATGAAACAGTCACCTAGCGGAGTATCAAAGGGAATATACTGGGAAAACGTGTTGTAATCCCACACTTAAAAACCCACTTGAAGGTAGTTGTTGTGAATTGAGAGTGAGAATATCGGGATAGCAAACTGTGTAACATACCTCTTGCTGCGTGTTTAACTCATTGGTCTGATTCTCAACCCTAGTGAGGAAGCCAAAAAGATTCAACTGGCGTTAGGGGTTCCTCAGGCTCAGTGCTGGTAAAGAGATTGTTTTTTATTAGGAGTGGGTACAACAAAACTCAGGGAAATTGCAGAGTTGAGTCATCGGGGGGGGGGGGGGATTGAGACACAGAGACTTCTAGTTATTATAATGGCTTGAGCACAGACTCTCTTCCTTTGCTCAACCAATATTTACTGAGGGCTTTAGGCATTAAGAATATAGAAGTTAATGGGGCGCCTGGGTGGCTCAGTCGGTTGAGCGTCGGACTTCAGCTCAGGTCATGATCTCACAGTTCGTGAGTTCAAGTCCTGCGTTGGGCTCTGTGCTGACAGCTCAGAGCCTGGAACCTGCTTCAGATTCTGTGTCTCCCTCTCTCTGTCCCTTCCCTGCTCATTCTCTGTCTCTCAATGTTAAAAAAAAATTAAAAAAAATAATACAGAAGTTAACAAAAAATGTAAGAGTTTACAACCAACATACCTTTAAAAATTCTAAAGAATATCTACCTAGAAGGAATATTGTCCCAGAAGGAAAGTCTAGGATATAAGTAGAAATGATAAACAAAGACATAGTCCTCACAATAAAAAAATCCACATATAATAATAATGAGGATGCTTAATTTGTGGGAATAAATGAAAATAAAAATTCTGTACAAGAAGGGACTATCAGGGGTACCTGGCTGGCTCAGTCGGAAGAACGTGCTACTCTTGATCTTGAGGTTGTGAGTTTAAGCCCCACATTGGGCTTAGAGATTATGAAAAAAAAATAAACCTAAAAGAGAGAAAGAGAGAGACTATCATTTGAGAGGAATTATCAGCCTTCATTGGTATCATTGTCCCACTGGAGGAAATGTTTCATGTGTGTCTCCTGTGCTGCTCCCAAGAGTTTCTCTTTGTCTCTTGTGTTCAGCAATTTAACTACGATCTCTCTTTTTCTGTCTCTTATTTATTTATCTATCTATCTATCTATCTATCTATCTATCTATCTGTCTGTCTGTCTATCTTACTTACTTACAAGCTTGCTTGGAGATTACTGAGTTTGCTGGATCACTATGTTTGTTTTCATAAAATACTTGAAAATCTTGCTCATTTTTTCTTTAAATATTTTTTCTGCCTATTGTCTCTTCGTTCCTTCTCAGAGCATAATTACAAAGGACATTCAGATACTGTTCAGGAGTTCACTGAGACTTTTCATTCTTTTTTCCAATTTATTTTTTCTCTTTTCCAGAATAAATACTTTCCGATGACCCATCTTTAAGTTCATTGACTGACCTTTTCTTCTGCCATCACCAATTGACTGTTAAGGTAATCCAATTTTGTTTTCATTTTAGATATTGTGCTTTTCAGTTTTAGAATTTCCATTTCATTGCAGTTTCTGTTCTGCTGAGATTCCTCATCTGTTTATTCCTCCAGACTATATTTTCCCTTCAAATCCATTAAAAAATGTCTAGTAGATGGTGTAATATTTTTATCTGTCAATTTCGCTGTCTTTGTTATCATGAGGCCTGTTTTTATTAATTGTTTGTCTCTTGACTGTGGGTCTCATATCGTTCCCTTCAAATGCTGATAGTTTTTACTGGACACTGAATAATAGATTCCAGTGATTCTCTTCAGTTGTCTTCCTTCACGTGTTGATTTTTGTTCTAGAAGACGGTTAATTCAGCTGGATAAGCCTTGTCTTCTCTGTAACATGCCTCAGCTGAAATCGGACCCTACTGGTCTCCCCTTATACGCATAGTTTGAGAAATCAGCCAAGGATTTGGGTGAAGTTTGTTTGCAGATAGAGGGACTTCTGCCTTCCCTTCTGTAGTTTTACACTTCATTTTGAAGCTCCTATAACAGCTTCCAAGTCAGACCTCTGTTACCTGACTTTTTCAGTTTGTGAACTGTGGCGATATGCTTAAATTCTGGGTGTTCCATACTATGTGGCAAGTTGGTGTCCTCAAGCAAAGGCCACATAAAAGTAAATGTCACCCAGTAGCATCTCCTCTGCCAAAGGTTGTTTTCTCTCCATTATCTACTTGAAATGGATCACTCTCCTGTGACTTCAAATAATATTAAAATATTTTTAGTTTTTTAAAAGCCCCCCCCCCCCACCGAGGTTAATCTGATACTAGCTACCCTGCCATTATTCTACTAATTGAGTTTTTATGCTCAGTTTTTAACTGAATACATGGCGTATATTAGGAGCTCAAAACTGATAAATCAGTTACTAAGTATATGACTGTTTGAGTGGTTTAGAATACATTGTTATATGTTGTCAGTCACCTTAAATATGTCTTGAAAATGATAGTTAATTTCTTTGTTACACAGTTTGAATTTTAGGATATATTTGAAATGGTTCTGAGTAAAAGTAGAGCAATAATATTTTGGGTAAATTTAAACCTGATGTGGATTTTAGTAGAAAATTTAGTAGAAAAATAGTCTAGCTTGGTTAAGTAAATAGCCAGGTTATAAAGATTTCAGGTGGTTGGGAGAAGAGCCGACACTCTAAATGCTCTTAAATATTTGTCGAAGGAGTTGGGAATTTAAGGAAAAGTGAAGGAATAGGTTAATCTCCTTAACTAGTTATGGTAAAATTAGAAAAACACATTTTCAGTTACTAAAGTGATGTAAAATAGAATGGATAATTCTTTTTTTTTTTTAATGTTTATTTATATTTGAGACAGAGACAGAGCATGAGCAAGGGAGGGGCAGAGAGAGAGGGAGACACAGAATCTGAAGCAGGCTCCAGGCTCTGAGCTGTCAGCACAGAGCCCCACGCGGGGCTCGAACTCATGAACTGTGAGATCATGACCTGAGCCGAAGTCGGACGTTTAACCGACTGAGCCACCCAGGCGCCCCTAGAATGGATAATTCTAATAGAAATGGGCACAGTATTCTCTAGTGGCTGTTTTCCTTTTATGTTGAAACCACTTATAGATTGTTAGATTTATTTGTAACGCCTATTTATAAGCTCTAAGTTTTCTTTCTGTAACTATGTCATCTTTGAATCTGTTCACACAAACCCTGAAGTCCTTATGGCCCATCTGTGTTTCACCCAAGGACAGAATGAAGATGTTTACTGTACCCTTAAAAACTATGAATTATTTGATATTATTCTACAGGACAGATTAGAGAATGGTACTCTCTGTGAATTTCAGATATGAAGGGTTTCTTCCCAGTTAGAGAGTATTGGGTTGTTTGGATGGCTGTGTCAGATCCGTGATACCAGAAATCAGAGCTAGTGTAGTGAGCCTGAGTCTCACTGATCCTACAAGACTGAACAGAGATAGAGACACCTTAGGCACAGAGATCACGAAAAGAACTTTTGCAATAATAAAAATCAAATCAAATATCTCCCCACAAGGGACAGTCAACAACACGGCAGAGTGTTTCACTTTTGAGCATAATATCATTGTACTCTTATGTTATTTTGCCAAACTCCTGAAATCTCTTTGGGCAGCCACCCCTCTTCTATGCTTACTTTGGCTGCACTGATGTTTCTGAAGGTTGGACTTCCATTGTGGTAGGAGTGGGGACGGAGTGGGGGCGGGGGCGGGGACAAGGGATTTAATAAAGAATTTTTATGCCAATTCTAAGTACAAAAATAATTTTTGGCAGATGAAGCTTTGAGCATCTAAATATTGGGATTTCCAGGATAATATTAAGGTTTGTAGGAGAAACAATATAAGAAAACTTCAGAAAACTATGGGTCATATAAGAATATTTAGAGCATATGGTCACTATGGGTGTAGTAAATGGTGCAACAGTTTATTAGAGGACTGCTGTGGGACTTGTTCTCTGTAGCTTCCAGAGACAGGGAGTTGCACTATGCAAGACTCTGTCGTGATTGCTTCAATGGACAAGGCCCCCAGAGACCCTTTTAAACCCACCTTGGTGAAATAAAAGGACCTGGTGTAATTTGTTCAAGAAATTGGTGGTTCAAAATCACCAAAGCAGAGGTTCTTTTGTATTACCGGCTATGAAAACAAATTAATTAAACAAATAAACCCATAAAGTCCATTTAGCCTGCATTTTCTCCATGCACTCACTACTTTCCCCAGATTGTGGGGTTTAAATGACCTGGCAGGGAAAACTCGGAAGAATTCTTCAACTAAAACAACATGCTCAAGAGCGTAAAGCTTTCCTAAGTGACCAGAGCGCTCACTGCTCATCATACCCAGGGAGCCAAATGACCCTCTTTAGGTATGAAATTTCTGCTTTTGATTTTAAGGTCCTACAGGGCAGGATAATTCTCTTTGTATGGTTCCTAGAACAGCACTGTGCACATTTGAACATTTAATCAGTGCTACTTGATAATGAATATAGGATTTTACAACACAGAATCAAATTGGTCCTGAGAGAAAAATATCTAACTCTCGGAGCTAAGTGCTTTCTTCTTAGTTGCTGAGTAGTGTCTTCGCCAGCTCATCATTGTGAAACATCCTTGGGTAAAGAGCCACTTTCATTTACCTTGAACCTCCCCAAGGTCAGGCACAGGGATGACTAAAAAGAGAACACAGATTACATGGTCCACTTCACTTAAAAACCTCAAAAACCAACAGTGATTCTTGAAGGGTCACCCATACTTAAAGCCATTTTGCAGGAAAGTCATGTTGCCCCCAAACTGCCACAAATTGAGAAGCACTCAAGGCCCAGAAGTCCTTAAAATGTCTTGAGAGACTATTGAAAAGATAATTCACCTCCAACATCGAGGACATAATTCCTTTCACTACGTGAGAGAGTACAATGAGCACTACACATCCGCTCATTAGACTCACATTTCAAAGTACAGTCAAGGGTCCCGACAAAGCCATCAGGATCCAAGGGCAGCTGCACAGTCTGAGTGGAGGGCCAGTTATGTCTGGTTAGGATTCCTAAGGCTAGTTCTCACCTGGTCTTCCTCTTTCTCTGTTCCCGCCTAGACCTGTTTTTAAATTTGACTAATTCTACGAGCTACCCAATATCCTTCCCACAGTTTCCTTTTCTCTGTAAATTAATCAGTTTCTGTTTACTTACTTGTTTAAAATTTAAGAGTCCTGGGGTGCCTAGGTGGCTCAGTCCGTTAAGCATCTCAAGTCATGGTCTCACGGTTCATGGGTTTGAGACCTGTGTTGGGTTTTGCGCTCACAGCGTGGAGCCTGCTTGGGATTCTCTCTCTCCTTCCCTCTCTCCCTCTCTGCACTCGCACTCTCTCTTTCTCTCAAAATAAATAAATTAATTAAAGAATGCTGACTAGTAAAAATGGGAGCTTTATGAATGTCTTTATGAACCAGATGTGTTGATAAATTCAGAGAAAAAACAAAAAAGAACAATATTATATAATACCACTTTTGTTTAAAATATATTAATATGTACACAGGAAAACGGAAAAATGTCTGTTAAACATTGACTAGAGGATGGTACCTGGAAAAGTAGCATTACAGGTATCTTTCATTTATCTCCTTATGCATTTCTATGTTGTTTTTCATTTCTGACCAGAGGCTATTACTCTAAAATAAGATATAAAAATACTCATTTCTAGAAAAGTCCACAAAGAACCAGTAATTTCACACTTTTCCTAATCCATAGACTCTTGCAGCTTTGACTATTAAATGTGGTAATGGTTATGTGGAGAACAACAGTATATTAAATACTAATGTCCAACAGTGGAGGGGGAAGGACAGGAGTAAGTATAAGTAAGGCCTTATAATAGGTGTGGGGTGGAGTTGCGAGTCATGATATAAATCGTGCATGGCTATTTCCTAAAGAAAATTAGAACTAAAATTTTAGCATGTTTTGAATGCGTGCGTGCGTGCGTGTGTGTGTGTGTGTCTGAGAGAAAGAGAGAAAATAGTTCATAGATAAGTTGGCCCCAAAATTCAGAAAGAGGAGGATGGAATGAATAAAATCCTACTAATGAAGCTTAGGTACTAACATTCCATCATTAATTCCAAGAAAACTCAAATACACTTTACTAGCACAGAGGCCCTGATCCATTTAGAACATGCCATATACGACATGTGATAATACTATGGGCATTTTGCAATAAAAAATATAAGACTATATCATCTTCTCAAAGGAAAACAAATTTAAATCTATCAAGATGTTAATTAGTAAAAGAATCAAAAAAGAGTAACCAATAAAAGCTGTGCATAGGAACAATGTCAAAAGCTCAGCAGCTTACAGTAGCAGTGATCTGCTTCTGCTACATGTTATATAGGCACTGTGACTCAGTGACAGTTCCCTCCCAAGTCTCCTTCATTACTAGGCTCAGGACGATGAAACTATTTGGAAGATATATGGCAAACACTCCCTGGATCTTAAGGCTCTCTCTTAGAAGTGACATGTATCACTTCTACTCACCTTCCATTGGCCAAAATAAGTCACATGGCCAAGCCTAATTTTAATCCCTACAGGGAGAGGCAGCAAGAATTGTAAACAATAATACCTTTAATCGCAAGAATATATATCATTAAACCTAAAGTTCAAATTCACCGGCAAAGAAAAACACTAAGGTAAATTAATAGATTTTTCCTGTTATTTTGCTATCCAAATTATTAAACTATTTGCATACATGAAAAGTCAGTGCATTTAATGTAATCATATCTTTAAAGTATTGTTTATATCATAAGACAATAGTGCAATTAATGCTGAAAAGACATCTAATTTCCAAAACTGTTTCCATTTTCATACTGTTAAATAAATCTTGATGTGTTAATTTTAAGTCTGGTCTTGACTTAGATTTCAAAAGTACTCAAGTTGACTAAATCACTTGGGTGGTGGGAGAATAGTACTAGGGAAAAATTAATAATATATATATTTCTATGGTTGAGAATTCAGATTCACCAAAACCAAAAAAAAACAAAAACAAAAAAACAAACCAAAAACAAACCCACTAGCAAACATTGAGCTCTGTTAGATGTCAGGTACTACAACAAATAGTTTCACTGACATTTTTGTTTTTCACGAACTTTTCCTTAAAAATTCTTTGGTTGGATAATTTGTATTTTTGTGAATGAGAAAATGTATTAAATTCATCAGGGTGTCAGACTGAGACTTAGACCCGGGATATCTGAGTCCTAAATTCATTGCCTTTTTTTCTTTCTATCCACACATTTTAGTCTATACATGAAATGTGTCAGGGAGTGCCAAGGCTTGGGATCAGACTCAGAGAAATTCTCTAACATTTAGGCTACAGCATCCAGGAGAGATTTGGGCAGTAGGTAATTTGGCAGCTTCCAGAAGGTTGCCATCTTCAGCTCAAGCAACCCTTAGCTGCTTGCTCACTGCCACCCGGCCTGCCAAGCTTTGTGAGGTTATATGCTCTCCTGAAAGAGAGGTTATATATCTCTCCTGAAAGAGATAAACAGGTTCTCCCATTATCCAAGTGCCCCAGAAGAGAGGGGTTCACAATTTGGTTAAAAGAAGGAGCTCAGACAGGTCTTCAAATACATCCACGGAATTCGGGCTCTGGGCTGAGGTTCCTCCATACTGTTGCCTCTTCTACATGCGGGAGAAGCCTTGGGAAGTTACCTGTGTCCTACACATAGTCCTCCATGGCCCATGTGTGACAGCAGTCCTGCTTCCATTTGATGATCAGGTCAATTACCTCACCAAATTTTTCTTTTTTCTTTTTTTTAACTGCTGGTCTTGGACAGAAGAAACCCAAAGCGGCCAGGCAACAGTCACATCTTATAGTTGAGTAGGACTCTCATTATATCCTCTCATGAAAATGTCACCCTCTGGGAACTACTGGGATGTCTAGTCCTACAGAGCCCAGAGTTGCCAAGGTAGAAAGCCGAAAGTCTCCTAGTGGATTACTGAAAATGATAGTAAACAGGGTCACTCCTACTTCTACCCTTTGGTTCCCCAACCTATATATTTTTCCTATTTGGTACACAGTCCTGTTTAATGACTTTGATTCAAGGCACGTACTACATCCTACAGGATTGTGGCTAATCCTCATAAAGTAACACCACTGAGCTGGTGCTTAGCTACACCTTCAGCAGGCCATTCCAATACTCTATCTTATCTGCAGCTTGTGGGTGGGACATAATATAATATGACTAGTGGATCTCATGGAGCCTATTTCAAATCTCCTTTGCTGTGAGTCCACTTACCTGATGCAGTGCTGTGTGAAATTCCATGCCAGTAGATCAAGCACTGGGTAAACCCTTGTAATAGGAAAAGTAAACCTCAATCTGGAATGTATGTCTGCTTCTGTAATAATTGTTTGCCCTGCAGGTTGGAAGGGGACCAGTGTACCCAACTTGCCACTGAGTGGCCAGTTTGTGTTCTTGAGAGAAAGTTCCATTACTGGGGCTCAGCCTTGGTGTCTGTTGCTGGCAAGTTGGATGTCTGGTGGCATCATTAGTTTAATCAGCCTTGATAAGCAAGAGCCAATACATAGCCTCCATTTCTTGCACTGTGACAACTTTTCACTTATGCTCTTTGTGCCCAGGCTAGAGCTGGCTACAGGTAGAAGCTGGCTGATGTCAACTAACCAAATTATTTTATATAATTGGTTGTATTAACATTCTTCTACTCGTCTTGTAGGAGTTAATATGTGATACTATAAAGATCTTCACATTCTGTGCCTGCTCTCGTATGACCATCTACATTCTTCGGTTTCACACTTTCTTGTCCCTGATATTTCAGCCTGTCCTCTTGTAGTTTCCTGAACACCTTGGTCAGGCCATTTGCCACTACCCATGAATCTGTATCTATTCTAGCCTTGGTCCATTTTTCTGTCTGCTTGAAGCTCTACCCATTGTGAGGATTTTTCCTCATCAATTTCTTTTGAGGCCACCGCTGAATAAAGCTGTCCAATTTTGGATGCATCCACATTCCAAACCTCCACATGCACAAATGAATCTCTGTCAGATGTTTACAAGAGATTTTTTCTCCATAGGGCCACACGGGTCTTGGGAGAGAGGGGTGCCCCCGCATGATAGGGGATGACATGAGGATCTGGGATGCCTGGTGCTTTCCTGATTCTGCTCATGTTAGATCCTGCATGTGTCACTTCCATCTTATGATGGATTACCTTTGTGTCCGACTGACTCAGTTCATGAAGGAGAGTTCCAGACATGCGGGACTTGACGTGTCATGGTCAGGTGAAGTGTCTGTATCAGGACTTGGTAATACACCAGGAGTTGTTTTTCAAAAGGGTGGAGATCTCCACTGAAGATAGTTTGGCCATGCTCCTTGCCCTCCGCAGGCCTGCACTATGATTCTCTCACTGGGGCTTGCCATATATTCCGTATGGCTGCTTCTCCTGCCTCAGAACCCTCTAATATCAGGGTCTGCTGAGTTGTGTGGCCCAAGTGGCAGGACCACCTACCCCAGGGTCTGAATATGATATAGAATTATTTCTTGCTCTGGCCCCACTCTAAGCTGGTGCCCTTTTTGTCACTAAATACATGTGTCAGATCACTGTTTCCAGGTGTGGAATATGCAGCTGCCAAAACCCAAAGAGGCTCAGCAGCATTGCATTTTCTAATTCATGGTGGGATGTGTGATGCAGTCATTTATCTTTTATTTGGGTTGGTATGCTTGGCATGCTCATGGTGACTGACTGCCTAAAATTTGTAGTAATGTGGAAGAATTCTGACCAGCCTCTGCAGCCCATATATCTAAACAAGGCCTTCAACATGCTGGGTACGTCTTGCATGTCCAACTTGACTAGCATGATATGGTGGATCAGGGTGATATTCTACGGGATATTCAGATGGTTCAGAACACTGCAGATTATATTATGGCAGAGGGAGAGAAACTTAATATAGCCCCAGGGAAGAACTATAAATGTACACTTTTGTACATTACAGGTGAATGTAAATTGCTTCTGAATTGTCTTTTCTGATTGGAATAGGAAAAAATCAAATCAAAGGCCACATGCCATGTACCTTAAGTCATTAATCAAAGAAAGAACATCTGGCATGGACACTACATAGGGCTACTGCCTGTAGTCTGCTGTCATCCTCACAATCCTTCTGGTCCCTGGAAGAGCCAGATGACTCTTAAATGGAGACATGCTGAAAACCACCCTTTAGATCTTAGGGGAGGCACTGGTTTCTATTCCTCTTCCTCCTTACCCTGAGGTACAGTACTAGTTTTAATTTACTATTTTGGCGGTTTAAGGGACAACTTTCAGGAGCTTTCATCTGTATCTCCCACTGTCATAGCTTTTATTGTAGGCAAAGGACCCAGTGTGGACCATACCAAATACAAAGTGGGTACGTGTCTGTGTGTGTGTGTGTGTGTGTGTGTGTGTGTATTCCAATTACATATTTGAGGGCCAGGAAAATGACCTCTGAGTGGGTTAGCAGGCTACATAGACCCATTATGAGCCTGGTCTCAGAGCATCATTTAGTATCTGCCCCCCGCCCTCTCCCCCCCGCCACATTCCACCATACTAATAGAGGAACTATAATGATACTTCAGGTCTCCAGGTATCAGTATCAACTTGGGCCTTGTTCCTGGCATTCATCAGGTGCAATGCTCCCATTTCTCCAGTGTGAAGTGGCCTGAATGAATGGCCATCAGTCCTCCTAAGGAAGAACTGGGAGATCATTATTATAAACACTTGCCATGCTGTTGCAGGGTCATTTGTTTGGAGACTCCGTTCCTTCTCAGTCCATGGGTTCTAAGTCTTAAAAGTGCCTCAGGACCAGAAATTAGATACAGAAATCTGCATCTATACTGGAATATGGGAGAGAGCTAAGGACTCTTAGCATCCCAGCAAGAGAGGCATCAATGCACGCCTTGGAGGGGGACGTGTATGGTGGATCGCTGTGTCCATTTTAACCTCTCTCAGTTATTTCTTTTAACAGTAAGGTTCTCTTTGATAAAATACATGAGCCTAATGCAACTCAATGAATACTACTTTTAGACAATTATAGAAGGCACCTGTCAGACTTAGTGAAAAAGGAGGCAGAGATTGAACACCAACTTAGTGATTATTTCTGAGAGTATGGCCTCACTATTATAAGTGTTAGCTGTCATTATCAAAAACCCTTTAAAGATCATTAAAAGAAATACGGAAAGTGGCCACATTGTGAAATAAGGGTACCCATACAGAAACAATATAGAAGAGAAAACTAAAGCAGTTCTAATGTCCCAGGCATTGACAATCAAGGATTGCGGCCAAAGTGTCTCAAGTAACTTAAAGAAAAATGATGATCTTGGGCTGTGGAAAAGCATAAGATGATTCAAGAATTGACACTCGTAATGGTTAAGATCCTGATGTTAAAGATGCACATGAAGAAAATGGCTAGGCGGCCTCTCCCTCCCTGTCTCTGGAGTAAGTCTTACGGTCTGCTCCTCTCCTGACCACGTGATGCATGGAAAGCTTCCACGAAAATTTCCGTAAGTTCTCGCATCCCTAACTTCAGAACTGTATGACAGTTCCTTGAAATAGCCAATGCAATCCTTCATTAAGTGAATATAATCAACGTAGAACCAAAGTTGAAGTCAAGCAAGGTAAGGAGGAACAATGGAGAAAATCTGGCATTGCAGCAACAGAGACATGGAAGAAACAAAGAGGAGAAATGAAAAAGCAGCATACTTGAATTGAGAACCAAAGAAGAGCCAGAAGAATAAAAGTTCAGTACCTGTGCAGGTGCACAATAAGGCTCTGGAGAGGAAGGCGTTTTGTTATTTTAGGTATTTTATTTTCTGCTTTGGGCCTTTGTAGACATCTTTAGGAAATCTCATTTGGTGGACATTTGGCCTATTTCCTAAAGTTTATCAGAATCCTATTATACTTTAATCCTCTCCTAAAGCATTTATTCTTGGCTCTAGATTGTCCACAAATCCAATTAGCACACTCTCAACTCAATTTACCAAGTATTTAATAGCGAGACTGAGTAGAATGAGATTGAAGAGGGATTCCTCTAACATAACAAGTGGTTGTTAGACTATTAAAAATAACGGCAATTCATATTCTACAATTTCCCCCTTAAGATTGGAATGAAATCAAAACTATTACTGTAACAGCAGTAACAATAACCAACATGAGTATACTACATATATTTTTACAAAACGAGTTTGCAAGCATCAGTTTTGTTATTCTTCTCAATAACGCTTCGAGGGCAGCTAAGCATTACCAAATAAATTCTTGATACAATATTGATCTGACGTGGGAAAATGTGAAAACAGCCATTCATCTTTGTAACACTGATAAAATAAAACCCCTAAAATGGCTTGGGCAGTTTGGAATACATAAAGTTTAAACTTCTGTTCAATATCTTAGTATTGCCTATTAACCTTGTCTCACCTATCAAGCCATGTTTTTCTTGTCTCAAATATGCATCCTTATCTGTCATCAAACAAAAATCAGCTACTCTTTTCACACATATGAAGGAAGGGGTAAAAAACGATTGCCATCTAACTTTTCTGATATTCAGCATCTATCAGCACACCCACCGCAACTGTACTGAACCACTGTGTGTGCTCATGCTGGCTCTGGCCACTGTTGTGGGAGGTTATGTGTCATCATCCTGTACGATGGCTTCTTCTCCCTTCTTCTCTGCTAAGGAGACCTTGCTACAATGGACCTCGGCTGATGGCCTGAGAAATACCGAGGCTACATGGAAATTTTCATTTGAGCATCTTTCAAATCTCGGAAGTTGAAACAAACTGTTTTCGTTGGACAATGCAGACCGTCACTACAGTAACTGACCTACCCTGTACTCAGGACACTTAGCACATTTACACACACTCCCAGGGGCAAATAATCACAAGGACTCATTTTAGAAGCAATTGGCCATAAGATTCTCTAACCCCAGTCAGGTATTTTAAAGTTATCGTGATGCCCCCATCGATTTATACTGCTTTGCCAGGAAGGAGCACTTTAGTGTCTGTCTGTCTAAAGACCTTATTAGGATCTTTAAATTCCAGCCGCTGTTCTCTGAGAAATCCGGGACGGGCACACTGACGGCGTCTGTAACAGACACGGCACAGGCACAGGTGTATGGAGCACTTGCCACGCAGGCTGTCTGGCTGAAGCCACTGCTGGTTTCAGAGGGCTCATCCTTGCCTGACTGTCCTGTTTAAGGGAAGTCTGCTGAGCCAGGAAGTGCAAGGCCTGCCCTCACACTTCGCTGACACATCTCTGCATGTGCGTGGAGCTCTCCCCAAAGCCCTCCAGAGCAGCGTTACACAATCGGGTTACTCTCTTGCACCCGAATCTCCGCCTGTAGCCGGGGGAGGCTGAAGTCTCTCAAGGAGTCTGCTCTGAGTCTGGGAAACTGGGTTTGTGCTTTTAACCGGCTTTCCTGAAAACCTTGATGTTTTTGGTGGTGCTGAGTTTTGAGGAGAATGTTATTTCTCAATCAATCCTTTCTCTTTCTCTTGTAAAATTTCCTGTCGTCTTCCGTGATTCTCTCTGGAGCTTTTAGTTCCTTTTGCAATCAAGGGTGGGCAGGCCGCCAGGCAAACGTTATAAATGTCCCCATCTATGTGGGAAGATATATTCAGTTTTCACATGACCCAGATAAGAAACTTACGGTATGAAAGAGAAGAATTTAATCACCACACCAAGCATGACATACAAAATTTGGCTCTGCTCATTCTGATTCACTTCAGCTGTTCACTCCCCCAGACCACAGTGCAAAGTCCAAAAACATTTTTTATTATCGTCGTCTTAACTTGAGTCCCGATAAACAAAGGGCGTGGTGGCACATGTGACTCTTTTATTAGGGAGTGCGATCCCAGACACAGGAGTGGGATCCCAGACACAGGAGTGGGTGGAAAAGGGTAGTGCATGAGAACAGAGGTTGAGCAGGGAAAGAGCGACCCCTTATCAGTCACCATTCGCTCATGGGTCAGCCTCTCTCTCAGGCCTCTCTCTGTAGCAATCCCCAATTGTCCACCGGTAACCATCCATGCGAGATGTATTTGTCTTCCAAAACACAAATTCATATCACTTTGTAAGTTGTATCCTGAAACAGCCCTTACTAGTCAAGAAATGCAGCCATAATTTTGGTAACAACATGGCAAATCTTTTTAAATTCATTAACAGCTGTGGAATGATTAATTTCTCAGGCTTGATGAAATCAATAGACTTGATTTAACATAAGATATAAAGCCAAATAGATAAGCTCTTCTCTCCTTCTCCCCTGGGCCACCGGCACTCATATGTACTACAAAAAGCTCCCTGGAAAACAGAAGGTATTCATAGTTCTAGAAAGAAATCGAAACAGGAAGGGGCACATGCCCTGTTCTAGGGGCGATTGTAGGCTTTATTGGTTGCCAACGACCCTGCAAACTCTTAGCAAGAAGAAGGGGTATCTTCATGTCTCGTACGTGTACAGCAAAGGGCTGACTTAACTGATGTGTTCGATACATCTCTGAATATAGTACTTATAATCAGGTAAGTGGGCGCAACTCAATCCTATGGAAATCCCAGGCTTTTCTCAGGCAGTGTTTATCTCAGCGTAGGAGTTCTGACTAGTTGTTTCATTATTCACACATAACATGGAATGTAGTTATCCTATATAGATAAACTCAGTAACCTTTGACCTCTTGTGTTATGTTTGTTTTTCAAATAATGAAGTGTCTGTGAGCCATACATCATCACCATTTTTCCTGATTTGCAAAAATCACTTCTCCCCTTTTTAAGCTAAGATTCCCTCTGGCTAGATGACATTTAATGAGATGACCTCTCTTGCATAATTCCCTTCAAAGATGTACAGAGAGATATTCTTTTACTACATTTATAATTATATGCCAATTTTGTAGAATCCTCAGCAACATGCCTGGAAGAAAACTCTCACAGATTGGTATATGTGATGAGAAATTATTCCCACAATTTTGTATTCTCTCATGCAATCTGCTTGTGGCAAGGGAAGGCATTAATATGGAAGAGTGTATTTTAAAATAGTAGCAACTGGATGAATGAATCATTTAGTCAAAAGGCAATAAAACAGTAAGGTTTTGTGATTCTACCATAATGTCTGCAGGAGGGTGATATGTTAAGTAGCTCAAGTAATCCTACTCGGAGCTAGGTGAGCAGCAAATCTCTCTTGGATTTATCCCTGCATTTATTCAGGTGTCTTTACACAAGCCTCTTCCTGCTTGCATTAGTGTCTCCTCTATTTACTATGGCTTCGTAAGAGGAGTGGAGAGGGTTGGTGTTGAATGAGGCAAGGTGGCTATATGGATGGGGCAGGGGACATAAGAGGGTAATGTGGCACATTTTCAGGGCAATATTTTGAAAGCAGACTTATTTGGAAATTCACACCATGGCCCTCATGATGAAACCATCGCTTGCCTGTGTTCTCTAATACGTGCTTACCAGTTGATAGCCTAAAGGAATAAGTCTTGAAATTTCTGACTTAGAAACTTAGCATCTCTACCTAAAGAGAAATCCTGGAGGGTGGAAGGAGGGGAATCAACATAAAATCAGTGTGTGGGACATTTCACAGAGAACAAGGTACCAGGTAATAAACCGGATGCTCTATGAAGATGGCTCCTAAGAGACTGCCATCATCCTGCTGCATCCTATTTCAGTGGAGTCTTTGTTCAAAGCAATAGATAAAATAAAGTTGAATGCAGTTTTGAATGTGGGCAAGACTTTATATTTGGTAGCATTTGTGTGTTAGTACCCCATGCACCTCCCATACCCAGGCATAGTTGTGTGTGTGTTTTGAAGGCTATCAGATGTAAAAGTCAGTACTCAATTTTGTACTGCTGTAAAATATCTGAGTTACTAAATTTCATTTGGCATGTTCTGGAAAGGAGCAACGTCTCAACTTCTCCTAAAATCTAAAATGGATTAGATGGCTGATTCTGTTGAGGATTGTATTTTACCTCTGTACCATTCATTTTTCTCCCCAGGGAAGCTTGATATAAAACTAATTTTTAAAAATTTTTATTTACATTCTAGTTAGTTAACATATAGTGCAATATTGGTTTCAGGAGCAAAATTTGGTGATTTATCACTTACATATAACACCCAGTGCTTATTGTTAACAACTGTCCCCCTTAATGCCCAGCACCCGTTTAGCCCACCCCCACCCATCTCCCCTCCAGCAACCCTCAGTTTGTTCTCTATAGTTAAGAGTTTCTTATGGTTTGTTTCCCTCTTTCTCTTTTTCCCTTCCATTATGTTCATCTGTTTTGAAATCATATGTTTTGGTTGTAATCATATGATATTTGTCTTACTCTGACTAATTTCGCTTGGCATAATACACTCTATCTCCATCCGTATCATTGCAAATGGCAAGACTTCATTATTTTTGATGGCTGAGTAACATTTCAGTGTGTGTGTGTGTGTGTGTGTGTGTGTGTGTGTATGTGTATGTGTATATATACTTGTATATGTACACACGCATAAATATATACCACATCTTTTTTATCCATTTATCAGTTGATAGACATTTGGGCTCTTTCCATAGTTTGGCTCTTTTTGATAATGCTGCTGTAAACATTGGGGTATCCTTTGGGTAAATACCCAGTAGCGCAATTGCTGGGTCATAGGGTAGTTCTATTTTTAACTTTCTGAGGAACTTCCATACTGTTTTCCAGAGTCGCTGCACCAGCTTGCATTCCCACCAACAGTGCAACACAGCTCCCCTTTCTCTGCATCCTCGCCAACACCTGCTGTTTCCTGTGTTGTTCATTTTAGCCATTCTGACAGGTGTGAATATTAACTCATTGTGGTTTTGCATTTGCATTTCCCTAATGAGGAGTGATGTTGAACATCTTTTCATATGTCTGTTAGCCATCTAGATGTCTTTGGCAAAATGTCTCTTCATGTCTTCTGTCCATTTCCTAACGGATTATTTGTCTTCTGGGTGTTGAGTTTGATAAGTTCTTTATAGATTTTGGATACAAATCCTTGATCGGCTATGTCATTTGGAAATATCTTCTCCCATTCCGTAGGCTGCCTTTTTGTTTGTTGATTGTTTCCTTTGCTGTGCAGAAGTTTTTATCTTGATGAAGTCTCAATAGTTCATTTTTGCTTTTGTTTCCCTGGCCTCTGGTGACGTGTCTAGTAAGAAGTTGCTCTGACCAAGGTCAGAGAGGTTGCTGCCTGTGTCCTCTTCTAGGATTTTTATGGTTTCCTATCTCACATTTAGGTCTTTCACCCATTTTGAATTTATTTTTGTGTATGGTTTAAGCAAGTGGTTCAGTTTCATTCTGCATGTCTCTGTCCAGTTCTCCCAACACCATTGGTTGAAGAGATGTCTTTTTGCCTTTGGATATTATTTCCTGCGGCTCTGCTTCTGGGTTTTCTATTCTGGTCTATTGATCTATGTGCCTGTTTTTGTGCCAGTACCATACTGTCTTGATGACTACGGCTTTGTGATACAGTTTTGGTTTTCTTTTTCAGGATGGCTTTCGCTATTCAGGATCTTTTGTGGCTCCATACAGATTTTAGAATTTAAAAGCGGTTAAATGCCTAATTGAAGTAACAATGAAAGTAAATTTGTAACAGAAATTAACAATGGATGAAGGATAGCATTTTGGAGTTTTGATGTTTGACAACTTAAAAAAAATTTTTTTTACATTTATTTATTTTTGAGAAACATAGTGAGACAAAGTGTGAGCAGGGGGAGGCAGAGAGAGAAGGAGACACAGAATCTGAAGCAGGCTGCAGGCTCTGAGCAAGCAGTCAGCACAGAGCCTGATGCGGGGCTCGAACCCACAAACAGTGAGATCATGACCTGAGCCGAAGTCGGACGCTCAACCGACTGAGCCACCCAGGTGCCCCTGATGTTTGACAACTTTTTAAATTTTTATTTATTTGTTTCTGAGAGAGAGAAAGCGTGAGAACATGAACCGGGGGAAGGACAGAGAGAGACAGAGACAGAGACAGGGACAGAGACAGAGAATCCCAAGCAGCTTCCTCCACGCAGTCAGTGTGGAGCCCACCATTGGGCTCAAACTCAGAAACTGTGAGATCCTGATCTGAGCTGAAATGAAGGGTTGGATGCTTAACTGCTTAACTGATTGAGCCACCCAGGTGCCCCAATGTTTGACAATTTTTGTTTGCTTATTCTAACAACTCTAGCGCATGAAGCACTTTTCCATTTTGTAAGTATAGGATTGTTTCTCAACTTGAATGACACCCTCTGAATAGCACTGTGATGCTAATGGTAATTTCTTTCTATGGGTTAAATTCCCCTAATCAGAAGACCAGGCAGATTAAATACACATGTCTAATATATTATATATATTATATGTATAATGCATTATATACTCATTATCTATGTTTTCGCAGGCTATACATCTAAGTACATTTAAAATATCCCTATAAATAGTTATAGTCAACATTTCCTAGGTAGTGCTGATATTTCGAGTGTCTGTAACAAAACTGAGAAAGAAGCTGATAAAGCCACGGCTGTGTCCTTCAGAGGTTACATGAATAGTAGCAATGGCTTTTCCTAATTTGTTTATGATGTGGCCAACGGTCCTCACCATTCAGGAGTCCCACTCTAGTTCCAGGTATTGACCTTGCAGTTCCCTTAATCACAGATTGTACTTTTACCGGATCCAATCCCCACACCACATTTGGTTGTATAGCATGGCATTGGCGACCCTTTACAGGCTGCCCTGAGCGCCTAAGTTCTCACAGAGCTGTAGTAATATAGTTTTTCCGTATATTCTGTGCCTGGCCCTGCTTTTAAGAGCTCTAACAAAGTCTCTGATGTGGGTAAGGCAGGGAGAAAGTGGAGAGAGAAAACCATACAAGCAAGATGTCTCTCATGGACTCACTGCCCTAAGTAAGACGTGACTTGTGCCCCTAGAAAAATGTTACAGTGAACATTTTTGTTGGTTTCGTGTACATGACCAAACACATCTGAACTTTCTGGGGAACAAAGCTAACGCTTAAAACCTGACATAGGTTCTATTACCTGGTTTTTTTTTTTTTTTAATTTTTTTAATGTTTACTTATTATTGAGAGACAGAGAGAGAGACAGCATGAGCATGGGAGGGACAGAGAGAGGGGGAGACACAGAATCTGAAGCAGGCTCCAGGCTCTGAGCTGTCAGCACAGAGCCTGATACGGGGCTTGGACTCACAAACCGTGAGATCATGACCTGAGCCGAAGTCAGAAGCTTAACCCACTGAGCCACCCAGGTGCCCCGATTACCTGTTTTTTTAATGTACTTTTCTAATATATGATGAGAAAGGGAGAGATGTTTCCATTAAGTCAAGTTTTACAACGCAGACAATGTATTCTACTCAAGACTGCCATACAAACCATAACACCAAATGCCAAACCTAGCTGGTTAAAAAAAAAAAAAAAAAGGAGAAGAAGAAGAAAAAAGATAAATGAACACAATACAAAAGAATCTGTTTTTTCCCCTCTACTGTCATGCAGTCAAGAAAGGTGATGTTTCACTTTGAAACTATCTCCAGGTTCTGTGGAAGGGTGCTGTCGTTAATTTGGCCTCTGTGTATATCTAATTATATAAAATAACTCCTGTTTCAGGCCTCTTATGCCATGGTTTAAAATCCTAGCACCCATTCAATTCAGTCTTTTGTTTCCTATACATTCATTTAGAGTGCTTTTATTTTTTCTCAGTATGCCTACCGTGCAGTAGGTTCTTCTTTGTACTAAGCTAGTTTCTCCCGAAATACAGATGATTACCATGCATTATCTTTAACTAGCACAGCTTAATTTGCCAATTTGCAGTCCCCTCACAGAGAGCGAGGTCCTACAGCAAAGAGTAAGTTTTGATGTGGCTGTTGGAAATAAGGCTGTTACTTGCCACAGATTGCTTCCTAAGTGGAATGCCACACGGAGGTATTTTGTTTAAACAAAGAATACCAAAAGCATAAGAGAAGTGTGTGTCAGGAAGAAGGTGGCAAGTGGTAAAAAAAAAGGTGTTCTTAAAATAAACTTGCCAAGACTATAGTAAATGAGGCATGGAGTTGAGTGCCTCCAACATCAGATTAGGGTGAACAACCATCTAGATTTGTCTGGCGTGGAAGAGTTTCCTTGGATGTTGGACATTTAGTGCTAAAACCAGCACAGTTGTTCAACCTAACCCAAGGCTATTGGAATCGTAGTTGGGATTATGACACTCAAACAGTAGAAAGAAATTACATAGCAAGGACCAGAAGATTCTCGCTGGGTATCAATTTTATTTCTACTTTCTTATTAGGACAATAAAAAAAAAAAGTCACTTAGCTCTTAGAACTCCTTGTGCTACTTGAAAATTATTCATTACCTAAACTCACTTGATACTTCTAAAACTGGTTCTTTAAGGAAAAATATCAAGGTTCATAACTTACAAAATTAGTTAAAAAGACTGTAGCCACCCTTATAGTGCTGGGAAATTTAATTTTTTCTGCTATTAAAATGACTGCCTTTTAGGTCAAATAGATAAAATTTTGTATATTTTTGTGATTAACCTAGAAGTACTCACATTAAACTGTTAAAATGGAATAAATATATATTCTAAGATCATTCATTTACTTTTGCCCACTTTACCACTTCAAGTATAAGTAAATATAATTAACATTTATGTAGGGTCATGCAATTTAAAAATATATTAAGATATTTGATTAGTTATACATATCAAAAAAAGGTTTTTTTTTCCAGGAAAAATTTAATATCCAAATAAATCTCAATATATCTTTGACCAAATAGTTCACATTCCACTTTATTTTATTGTCTACATCTGAATTCTAAAATGCTTTATATTTATAAAAAACAACTCTTTTTTTATAATTTAACTTTATTTTTTTATTTTTTAAGATTTACATCCAAATTAGTTAGCATATAGTGAAGCAATGATTTCAGGAGTAAATTCTTTAATGCCCCTTAACCATTCAGCCCATTTCCCCTCCCACAACCCCTCCAGCAACCCTCAGTTTGTTCTCCATATTTATGAGTCTCTTTTGTTTTGTCCCCCTCCCTGTTTTTATATTATTTTTGTTTCCCTTCCCTTATGTTCATCTGTTTTGTCTCTTAAAGTCCTCATATGAGTTAAGTTATAGGATACTTGTCTTTCTCTGACTGACTAATGTCACTTAGCATAATACCCTCCAGTTCCATCCACGTACTTGCAAATGGCAAGATTTCATTCTTTTTGATTGCTGAGTAGTACTCCATTATATATATATACCACATTTTCTTTATTTATCCATCTATGGACATTTGGGCTGTTTCCATACTTTGGCTATTGTTGATAGTGCTGCTATAAACATGGGGGTGCATGTGTCCCTTCAAAACAGCACATCTCTATCCCTTGGATAAATGCCTAGTAGTGCAATTGCTGGGTAGTTCTATTTTTAGTTTTTTGAGGAACCTCCATACTGTTTTCCAGAGTGGCTGCAGCAGCTTGCATTCCCACCAACAATGCAAAAGAGATCTTGTTTCTCCACATCTTCACCAACATCTGCTCTTGCCTGAGTTGCTAACGTTAGCCATTCTGACCGGTGTGAGGTGGTATCTCAGTGTGGTTTTGATTTGTATTTGCCTGATGATGAGTGATGTTGAGCAGTCTTTCATGTGTCGGTTGGCCATCTGGATGTCTTCTTTGGAGAAGTGTCTATTCACGTCTTTTGCCCATTTCTTCACTGGATTATTGGTTTTTTGGGTGTTGAGTTTGATAAGTTCTTTGTAGATTTTGGATACTAACCCTTGATCTGATTAGTCATTTGCAAATATCTTCTCCCATTCTGTCTGTTGCCTTTTAGTTTTGCTGATTGTTTCCTTTGCTGTGCAGAAACTTTTTATTTTAATGAGGTCCCAGTAGTTCATTTTTGCTTTTGTTTCCCTTGCCTCCGGAGACGTGTTGAGTAAGAAGTTGCAGGGGCCAAGATCAAAGAGGTTTTTGCCTGCTTTCTCCTGGAGGATTTTGATGTCTTCCTGTCTTACACTGAGGTCTTTCTTCCACTTTGAGTTTATTTTTGTGTATGTGTAAGAAAGTGGTCTAGGTTTATTCTTCTGCATGTCGCTGTCCAGTTTTCCCATCACCACTTGCTGAAGAGACTGCCTTCATTCCATTGAATATTCTTTACGGCTTTGTCAAAGATGAGTTGGCCATATGTCTGTGGGTCCATTTCTGGGTTCTCTATTCTATTCCATTGATCTTATCTGAGTGTCTGTTCTTGTGCCAGCACCATACTGTCTTGATGATGACAGCTTTGTAGTATAGCTTGAAGTCTGGGATTGTGATACCTTCTGCTTTGGTTTTCTTTTTCAAGATTGCTCTGGCTATTTGGGGTCTTTTCTGGTTCCATACAAATTTTACGATTATTTGTTCTAGCTCTGTGAAGAATGCTGGCGTTACTTTGATAGGGATTGCGTTGAATATGTAGATTGCTTTGGGTAGTATCGACATGTTAACAATATTTGTCCTTCCTATCAGGAGCATGGAATCTTTTTCCATTTCTTTGTGTCTTCTTCCATTTCTTTCATCAGCTTTCTATAGTTTTCAGTGTATAGATTTTTCACCTCTTTGGTTAGATTTATTCCTAGGTATTTTATGGTTTTTGATGCAACTGTAAATGGGATCAATTCCTTGATTTCTCTTTCTGTCACTTCATTGTTAGTGTACAGGAATGCAACTGATTTCTGTGCATTGATTTTATATCCTGAAACTTTGCTGAATTCATGAATCAGTTCTAGCAGTTTTTTGGTGGAATGTTTTGGGGTGTCCATATAGAGTATCATGTCATCTGTGAAGAGTGAAAGTTTGACCTCCTCCTGGCCGATTTGGATGCCTTTTATTTCTTTGTGTTGTCTGATTGCAGAGGCTAAGTCTCTAATACTATATTGAATAACAGTGGTGAAAGTGGACGTCCCTGTCTTGTTCCTGACCTTAGGGGGTAAGCTCTCAGTTTTTCCCCATTGAGGATGATATTAGCGTTGGGTCACTCGTATATGGCTTTTATCATCTCGAGGTATGCTCCTTCTATCCCTACTTTCTTGAAGGTTTTTATCAAGAAAAGATGCTGCATTTTGTCAAATGCTTTCTCTGCATCTATTGAGAGGATCATATGGTTCTTGTCCTTTCTTTTATTGATGTGATGAATAACGTTAATTGTTTTGCGGTTATTGAACCAGCCCTGCATCCCAGGTATAAATCCCACTTGGTCGTGGTGAATCATTTCTTTAATGTATTGTTGGATCCAGTTGCCTAATATCTTGTTGAGGATTTTTGCATCCATGTTCATCAGGGAGATTGGTCTATAGTTCTCCTTTTTAGTGGAGTCTCTGTCTGGTTTTGGAATCAGGGTAATGCTGGCTTCATAGAAAGAGTTTGGAAGTGTTCCTTCCATTTCTAATTTTTGGAACACCTTCAAGAGAATAGGTGTTAACTCTGCCTTAAACGTTTGGTAGAATTCCCCTGGAAAGCCATCTGGCCCTGGACTCTTGTTTTTTGGGAGATTTGTGATTACTAATTCGATTTCCTTACTGGTTATGGGTCTCTTCAAATTTTCTATTTCTTCCTGTTTCAGTTTTGGTAGCGTATATGTTTCTAGGAATTTGGCTATTTCTTCCAGCTTGCCAATTTTATTGGCATATAATTGCTCATAATATTCTCTTGTTATTGTTTTTATTTCTGCTGTGTTGGTTGTGCTCTCTCCTCTTTCATTCTTGATTTTACTTATTTTGGTGTTTTTGTTTTTCTTCTTGGTCAAACGGGCTAGTGGTTTGTCAATTTTGTTAATTCTTTCAAAGAACCAGCTTCTGGTTTCATTGATCTGTTCTACTGTTTTTTTGGTTTTGATAGCATTAATTACTGTTCTAATCTTTATTATTTCCTGTCTTCTGCTGGTTTTGGGTTTTATTTGCTGTTCTTTTTCCAGCTCCTTAAGGCATAAGGTTAGGTTGTGTATCTGAGATCTTTCTTCTTTCTTTAGGAAGGCCTGGATTGCTATATACTTTCCTCTTATCACTGCTTTTGCTGCATCCCAGAGATTTTGGGTTGTGGTGCTATCATTGTCATTGACTTCCATATACTTTTTAATTTCTTCTTTAACTGCTTGGTTAGCCCATTCATTCTTTAGTAGGATGTTCTTCAGTCTCCAAGTATTTGTTACCTTTCCAAATTTTTTCTTGTGGTTGATTTCAAGTTTCATAGCATTGTGGTCTGAAAATATGCACGGTATGATCTCGATCTTTTTGTACTTACTTAGGGCTGATTTATGTCCCAGTATATGGTCTATTCTGGAGAATGTTCCATGTGCACTGGAGAAGAATGTATATTCTGCTGCTTTATGATGAAATGTTCTGAATATATCTGTTAAGTCCATCTGGTCCAATGTGTTCTTCAAAGTCATTGTTTCCTTGTGGATTTTTTGACTAGATGATCTGTCCAATGCTGTGAGTGGGATGTTGAAGTCTCCTACTATTATGGTATTACTATCGATGAGTTTCTTTATGTTTGTGATTAATTGATTTCTATATTTGTGTTCTCCCACATTTGGCGCATAAATGTTTACAATTGTTAGGTCTTCTTGGTCTATAGACCCCTTGATTATGATATAATGCCCTTCTGCATCTCTTGATACAGTCTTTATTTTCAAGTCTAGATTGTCTGATATAAGTATGGCTACTCTGGCTTTCTTTTGTTGACCATTAGCATGACAGATGGTTCTCCATCCCCTTATTTTCAATCTATAGGTGTCTTTAGGTCTAAAGTTGGTCTTTTGTAAACAGCATATAGATGGGTCTTGTTTTCTTATCCATTCTGTTACCCAATGTCTTTTGATTGGAGCATTGTGTCCATTGACATTTGGAGTGAGTACTGAAAGATATGAATGTATTGCCATTATGATGCTTGTAGAGTTGGAGTTTCTGGTGGTGTTCTCTGGTCCTTTCTAATCTTTTGTTGCTTTTGGTATTTATATATATATATATTTTTTTTTTTCATTTTTTCTCCCCTCAGAGAGTCCCCCTTAAAATTTCTTGCAGGGCTGGTTTAGTGGTTACAAACTCTTTTAATTTTTGTTTGGGAAACTTTTATCTCTCTATTTTGAATGACAGCTGGATAAAAAATTCTTGGCTGCATATTTTTCTGATTCAGCACACTGAATATATCCCGCCACTCCTTTCTGACCTGCCAGGTTTCTGTGGATAGGTCTGCTGCAAACCTGATCTCTCTTCCCTTGTAAGTTAGGAACTTTTTTTCCCTTGCTGCTTTCATGATTCTCTCCTTGCCTGAGTATTTTGTGAATTTGACTATGATATGCCCTGTTGATGGTCAGTTTTTGTTGAATCTAATGGGGGTCCTCTGTGCTTCCTGGATTTTGCTGTCTGTGTCTTTCCCCAGGTTAGGAAAGTTTTCTGCTATTATTTGCTCACATAACCTTTCTACCCCTATTTCTCTCTCTTTGTCTTCTGGGACCCCTATGATTCTGATGTTGTTCCTTTTTAATGAGTCACTGATTTCTCTAATTCTTAAATTGTGCTCTTTTGCTTGTGTCTGTGTTGGTTAAATCCCTGGCTGTTGTTTCTTCGTGCTCTTTCTTTTGGGGTGAATTCCTTCATTTTGTCATTCTGAAGGGAGAAAAGGAATTAATGAGGTAGAAAGATGGAAATTTAAAAAATTAAAATTAAAAAAATATTAAAATTAAAAATTAAAAACACACCCACACAAAAATCGAATAGATGATGCTAGATCCTAGGTGTGTTTTGGTCTGGGTGTAGAAAGTGATTTGACAGATTAGAGAAAAAAAAAAAAAGGGGGGGGGAGAAAAAAAGGAAATAGTTTGAGAATTTGAAAAAATGAATACACTAGACTCAAATACACAAAAGTAGAGAATATAGTAAGAAAAATTATAGAAAAATATTTTTAATAAAAATTAAAAAGAAATATGAATTTTTTCATTTTCTGTATTTAAGAAAAAAGAAAAGAAATGAAAAAGAAAAAAGATTAAATAAGAAAAAAGAAAAGACAAAAAAAAAGAAATCGTTTGAAAATTTGAAAAAGTGAATACCCTATAGTAGACTGAAATAAAATGATGGGAGTAAGATAGAATTAGAGAAAATTTACATAAAAGCAAAAAAATATAGTAATAAAAATTAAATAAAAATATTTTTAAAAGAAATTGAAGTAAAAATGAAGTTTTTCTCTTTCTGCCTCAAGAAAAAGAAAAGAAATGAAAAAGAAGAAAAGAAAAAGAATAAAAAGGAAATTGTTTGAAAATTTGAAAACGTGAGCACACTGAAGTAGACTAAAATAAAATGATGGAAGTAAAGTCAAATTTGAAAAAATTTACACAAATGTAAAAAAACATAGTAATAAAAATTAAAGACAGATATTTTTAATGAAAATTGAAAATAAAAATGAGTTTTTTCTCTTTTTTTCGGGGCTTCTTGCTCCCCAAGTTCAGCTCTTCGTGTCACATACCTGCTGAATTCTGTGGTTCAGGTTGTGCAGATTGTTGTGTTCATCTTCCAATCGGTTTTCTAAGTGTGTAGGATGGTTTAGTGTTGGTCTGGCTGTATTTCATGGACGCGAGACACACAAAAAGCTTCCATGCTGTTCTTCCATCTTGGCTCCTCCCCAAAAGAACTCTTTTCTAAATACAAATGATCACATTTCACAAATGAATCAATTTTAATAAGGTTGTCAATGAGTTAAATAGTCTTTTTTTCTCAATGTTTATTTATTTATTTTGAGAGAGAGAAAGAGAGAGAGCGCACAAGCAGGGAAGGGGTAGAGAGAGAGGAAGAGAGAGAATCCCAAGCAGGCCCTGCGCCGTCAGCATGGAGCCTGTATGAAGTTAGATCCCACAAGCCATGAGATCATGACCTGAGCTGAAATCAACAGTTGGTTGCTTAATTGGCTGAGTCACCCAGGCACCCCAATGAGTTAAATATTCTTAAGTATAGATATTATTGATTTAGTTTAAAGATGTTTAAATACAAGCAGTGCCTGAAATTGGGGAAATCGGTAAAAAAGAATTGTCATGCTAATAGTGTAGTCATTGTGTAATAACGGGTGAAAAATGCTTCCCTGACACCCTCAGCTGATAAGATTATATCCTCAGTCATGAGTCTGCCCTGTACATGTTTGTTGTTATGAAATGCTCCAACAATTAGCTTGTGGAATAGAAATTCCTGTAGGAGACTCGTATGGTGGTGAATGGTTCGTGATGGTTTAAAGACATGAGATTTACTTTTAAAAATGTATTCTTTTTATTTGATCATTAATAATTGTGACTGTCCACTTTTTACACAACTATTGCCCCAAAAGAGAAAGGTAGACAGATGCCCTAAATCTGAAAGAAAATCCATCAGGCCTTCTAAACTTATTTTCATGGGTTTTTTTTTTTTTTTTTTGTACTTGTTATGATTCAGAAACATTTTAATGTAATGTTTTTCCTTTTTTGGTGTACCTAATTGACTTTCACTTATTGAATAACTTGGTCCAAAGAAAGGCCAAGTTATTTGGATAAAAGAAAAGCCAAAATAAAAAGGAATAGGCACTGTGGCATCTCTGTTACTGTATGTATTCAAACTGAATTTCATTGATCACTAGGAGTCAAAACAAATTTTTAAAAAATAAAATGGAAATATGTAGAAGAATTTTCTGGCCCAGAAAAAGACAATGGCCTTTCTCTGACTACTACTAAATAATGTCAGAACTTTGATTAATTATTGATAATATCCATCCTGAAGTCATATTGTAAGCTTGTGAAAAATGCATTCGCTAGTCCAGTTTTATCAGCTCTAGGAGTAAGTTTTTGTTTTTGGTTAACAAACTTTTCCTCAAGAAACAGAAAACAGAACTATATGTCATATATGTTTTCAAAAACCTCAGCTATCTATTGCATGATCTCTCTTGCTCTGTGACATAACTTTGATTCTTTTGTGAATTATTTTCATTTGAATAATTTGTCTCATTTTGAGCACGTTCTCAAAATGAGGAGAGTAACCATAGCTCACATATTTTAGGAATATAATCACAAAGCAGAAAAACCCAAAGAACTTAAAGACCAGGAGTGTGTTTACTTACTCATGAATCTAATAAGTATTTATTGAGCATTTACCACGTAGCAAGCACTGCTGAATGTCTGGGGATATCGTGGCAAATAAGAAAAATGAGATTCCTGACCTCAAATCACTTACATTTCAGTAGATCATATGGGTGATAAACTCTAAAGCAATAAACTAAGAAAAGAACTTCAATTTGTGATGTGTGAATGCAGACAGAAAGTCAGGTGGTGAGATAAAAAGTGGTAGGTACCTCAAACCTACAATAGTCGGTTTCATGGAGCTAGAAAGCAGAATGGTGGTTACCAGGGTCTTCAGGGGGCGGGGAGGACAAGGCATGGAGGGTTAGTGTTGAATGAGAACAGAGTTTCAGTTGGGGGAGATGAAGTTGTTCTAAAGATGGGTGATGGTGAAGATTGCCAACAGTGTGAATGTATACAATGCCACTCAGCTGTATACTGAATCATGGTTATGATGGTAAATTTTACATGTGTATTTTACCACACACACACACACACACACACACACACACACACACACACAAACTAGAAAATACAGTGGTCGGAAAAAAAGCTATCTACCTACCTGCCTACCTACCTACCTATTTATTTATTTCAAGTTTTTATTTAAATTTTAGGTAACATATAGTGGAATATTGGTTTCAGGAGTAGAATTCAGTGATTCATCACTTATATACAACATCCAGTAGTCATCCCAACTACTGCCCTCCTTAATACCCATCACCCATCTAGCCTATCTCTCACCCACCTCCTCCCTCCATCAACCTTCAGTTTGTTCTCTATTATTAAAAGTCTCTTATGGTTTGCTTCCCTCTTATTTTTCTCTTTCCTCTATGTTCATCTGTTTTGTTTCTTAAATTCCACATATGGGTGAAATCATATGGCGTTTGTCTTACTCTGATTGACGTATTTCACTTAGCATGATCCACTCTAGCTCCATCCGTGTCATTGCAAATGGCAAGATTTCATTCTTTTTGATGGCTAAACAATATTCCATTCCACTATACATACATATATATAGCACATCTTCTTTATGCATTCATCAGTGGATGGACATTTGGGCTCTGTCCATAATTTGGCTATTGTTGATGATGCTGCTATAAACATTGGCGTGCGTGGATCCCTTCGAGTGAGTAGTTTTGTATCCTTTGGGTATGTACCAAGTAGTGCAATGGCTGAGTTGTAAGGTGGTTCTATTTTTAACTTTTTGAGGAACCCCCGTACTCTTTTCCAAAAGAATTATTCACAATCAAGCGGGATTTAGTCTTAGACTCCAAGTGTTGTTGAATAATTGCAAACCAATCAATGTGATACACCACACTAATGAAAGAAAGGATAAGAACCATATGATCCTCTCAATAGATGCAGAAAAAGCATTTTACAGAGTACAGCATCCATTCTTGATAAAAACCCTCAACAAAGTAGGGACAGAGGGAACATACCTCAACATATATGAAACATACCTCAACATATACAAAAGCCATATATGAAAGATCCACGCTAAAAAAAAAAAAAAGAAAGAAATAAAAAGCTATTTTAGGATAGTGATATAGAAAGATAATCCAGAGAAGGCAATACCTCAGAAGGGGAAAGAACCAAAGACACAAGTATACAAAGACTGGGGGAAAAGAGGATCCCTTTTCTGAAAACAAGCAGAGCTGAGTGCCTGGAAGAGGTACAAAAAACAACTGCTGTAACTTGGGCAGCCTGAGCCCACAGTGTGGTTGGTGTAGATGAAATTGGAGAAGCTTGCCCAAGTACCACAGCAAATGACAAAGTCTGTCAGTTTTCCAGGTTGTGCTCAGCCTGAAAGTCACATCTTCCTGTCCCAAGACAACAGGGCTACATCTAAAGTCACTGCTGGTGGCACTGGAGAGTGAAAATGCTCAGAGCAGAGGACTGAGGGTGGCAGAATCTTCCCGGGTTAGAGAGAGAAATCCATCACCACTAGGGCAACCAGAAGTGGGGCCCACATTTGCAGGTGCACTTAAAGAACAACTTCTTGATGGCACTTTAGAGATGGTATTAGCAACTGTTACTAGAAACAGCCCTAGAGATACTGAGGAAGCATCTGTGCTTAAGTGTGAGTCACTACAAACAGGGAGGCTGAAAATGCCACACAGGCATGAGAAAGGCTCTGAAATAAGTGTAATGTGAGGCCATCTGTACGCATGGCCCCTTCCCTTTAATGTACTGCGACTAAAGATCTACCCTACATGTAACAGAATGTTTGTTTCACTTCTCTTTGGTGGAGCCTCTTCCTCCAGGACTTGAAAATAGGATTGGTTTTCTATTATCCGCTTGAGAGTCCACCTTCACCTGTCTTCCCACTCTTACCTGGGCAGTGACCACTGCCCTGGGCTCACCCTTGGGCCTCTGCTGGCTTGGCTATTGATCAGTCCGACTCCAGAGTCCTGCCCGCTTCCTGCTTTCCCCAAAGTCCTGGAAACACAAGGCAAGTGTGTCTCCTTTTGTGTTTTACTGAGAATGTTTAGAACAAAATAAAAGACTACTTTTCTGGGGTGCCTGGGTGGCTCAGTTGGTTGAGCGTCTGGCTTCGGCTCAGGTCATGATCTCATGGTTTGTGAGTTCGAGCCCCTCATCGGGCTCTGTGCTGACAGCTCAGAGCCTGGAGCCTGTTTCGGATTCTGTGTCTCCCTCTCTCTGCTCCTTTCCTGCTCGTGCTCTGTCTCTCTCAAAAATAAATAAACATTAAAAAAAAATTTTTTTAATAAAAAAAAGACTACTTTTCCTATATGTGTAGTAACCAGTCTCTACTAAAGGATGTTTTGTTACCAGTGGTCAGGGATCCTGCCATCCTGCCCAGCCTGTCTTTCCTTCCTTCCACCTGCTGTTCCAGAGTTCTACCAACCACACATTCCCACCTTCATTAGCAAACTCCAAAATTCCTGGTAGTGTATTTGGCAACACAAGTTAATTCTTCATCTGAAATATTCCCACTTCATCGAAATATTCCCACCTGGATGGCTCAGTCAGTTAAGTGTCTGACTTTGGCTCAGGCTCATGAGGTTGAGCCTGGTGTTGGGCTCTGTGCTGACAGCTCAGAGCCTGGAGCCTGCCTCAGAATCTGTGTCTCCCTCTCTCTCTCTATCCCTCCCTGGCTCATGTGCTAGGTCTCTTGCTCTCCCTCTCTCTCTCTCAAACATAAATAAACATTAAAAATAAAATAAAATAAAAAATAAAATATTCCCACTTAGATCATCCTACGAGCGATTACACAAAAACAAGTGATCGCACCAATATGTTGCCATGATCCATATTTAAGCCATTTAAAGATTAAAGTGTGTATCTGTTAAATTTTCTCATTTTAAGAAATATTTTTCATGAGCCATATTTGATGGTCTATTGTAACTGCTTTATCCTTATACCCTCAATTTAATGGAATATCAAAGAAAACCAATGTTTGGATAGCATTTTGTTTTGTTTTCAAAAAGTCTTCAAACATGTCATTACATCAACTCTGGGAAACACACAGAGATGACTGCTCATTGCTTGAGGATACTAAAGATCCAAGAAGTTTGAAAAATAGCCTGAGTCCTCCTACCTCCCCATGGAGTTAAAGATGAAGAGAAATGAATAGACTAGTGCACATACTTTTACCCCCAAGGTCAGTAAGCTCAGCAAGAGACACCCCAGTCCCCAAAGATATCCTAGTCTAAAGCAAGCAGACCACTAGGACTATGTGCTGGAGAAAGGGGACTGTGTGAAGTCTTTACCCAGCTGCGTCTCATCCTCTCTTAGGGGAAAAATTTCCCTGCAATCAAAAATACAAGGCCTGGGGCTTTGTAATATTGTGATTCATGACAAAGATATATATTTGGTCTTTGATTCCTTTTCTGGCACAGAACTCCTAAAGTGTTTGGAATTTCTTAAGTGATAAGAGCAGTAAAGGGCATTTGTTATGTTAATGAAGTAACTTTTGGACACACCTAAGGTTGGGGGCTGGTGACCAGGAGGACCAACCTTGTGACTGGAGGGTTGGAACTTTCAGTCCCACCTCCTGAGTTCCAGGGATGGGAGAGGACAGCAGGTAGACTCAGTTGCCACTGGCCACTGATTTAATCAACAGTGCCCATGTAATGAAGCCTCCACAAAAACTCAAAAAGGATAGAGTTTGTAGAGATTCTGGGTTAGGGAACACATGGAGACTTGTGGAGAGTGGTACTTTAAGAGAGCATTTTACTCTATGACCTTGCTCCATTCCTTGCCCTGTGCGTCTTTTCTACTTGGCTGTTCCTGAGTTATATTCTTTTATGATAAACCAGTTGCCTAGTCAGTAAACTGCACTTCTGAGTTCTGTAAGCAACTCTGGCTGATTAACCAAACCCATGGAGGAGGTTGTGGGAAACTCCAACCTATAGCCTCGTCATCAGAATCACAGGTGACAATGTGGATTTGCAGTTGGCATTTGCAGGGGCGGGAGGCAGTCTTGTAGGACTGAGCCCTTAACCTGTGGGGTCTGACACTGTCTCCAGGTAATGAGTGTCAGAACTGAGTTGAATTGTAGGACACTAAGCGGGTGTCAGAGATTTGCTTGGTATGGGAAAAACACAAACAAAACAAAAAAACCCAAGCATGGGTACAAATTGGGTACAAAATCTTAGGCTTCTCTCTGGGCTATCATTATATAACTGTTGCTCTCAAAAAGATTCTCATCTTCAGCTTAAAATAAGCTCAAAGATAAGGCTTACTTTTGTCTTGGAGGCAAAATAGAATAGTGACTTAAGACTTTAGCTTTGGAGTCAGAAGGTCCAGGTGTAAATTCTGGATCTGCCAAAATTCTGTGACTTTAGGCAATTTAAACCCTCTAAACTTTAGTCCTCTCCTCATAAAATGGTGATGATAATTGTATTTATTTCCTATGATTTCCATGAAGATTAAATGAGATGATTCATGCAAAGAGTTTGGCACATTGCAGGATACGGAGTCAGAATCAATAAATATTTAGAATAATGTATAAGGATCTTGTAGCACTCTTTAATTTTCTTTGGGAAGTCTCTGGGTTGTTTATGTTTCACTTTGTTTAAAAAAAAAAAAGAATTTTGTTCTAACAAACTGAATTAATGACTGAGCGGGAAAATACAAATTGGCTTCAATTAAAAGTTAAAACAGTTGGAACACATTTCCTGTCTTCAGAGTATAGATTCTATAAAGGTAACTGGAGGTGTTTTAACTATAAGCTTCCAAGTCAGTGTCCATTTTTCTTTCCAAACACACATTTGCCCTTTAAGATTTTTAAAAATTCCACAAAGTTATATCGTCTTGAAGAGATAAAGACCTCTTCTCTTAGTTTTTTTTTTTTTTGCATGAAATAAGCAGTCCTAAAAGTTAACTCTCATGATCATTAAAGTAGAATTATTAATAAACTCTTGAAAATACACATAAGGAAAAATAAGACCATGTTCATATTTCTCCTCTGGCCTCAAAGAGAGATCATTTGGTCACAGCTTGGAATCAGCCAGCAGCTCCACCATGGAAAGAAATGACCTATTTCACTTTGGTATTTCTCACTGGAGATTAAGATATATAAAAGTTTAACGGGTGATGTCTGCTGGAGAGATCTATTCAAGAAATCTGTATAAATATAGAGACATACAGTATATGCTTAACTTTATAAAACTATAAAAAATTACAATAAATGCATTTCAAATGAATGCATTTGACTTACAGTTTAATATATTAAAATTCTATAAACATTTTATTATAGCTTTTGGTCTGCCAATTCCAGGAAGAAAATACAATTAAAAAAAAAAGTAATCTTAGATTTGTGTTTCATGAATTTTTGCTTCCCCCCCCCCCCAATCTGGGTTGAAAATAAGTGCCAGACTTAATTCCATTCAACTATATTTTAAAAATAACTCCTTGAGTGATGAGATTATAACAACGGGAAGTCCTGAGTTGATTATAGATTGCTATTCCTCTCTTTACTTTCTCAGCCCTAATTTCCCAGCCAGGGTCACAGCAGCAGAAACTGCCTCTCAGTTGGGTTGACAGCTGCAGGATCTGTAGGTGCTATTGGTGAGGGAGGGGCTGCCCTTACTATCCTTGTTGGCAAGCAGCTGGTTCTAGAGTTACTCCCACTCTTAAGCATCCCATCCCACTTGGTGTCTGACCCAGAAAATGGCATTTGATTGCTTTTGGACTTCATTATTTAGTTGTTTCGTGCCTCCAGAACAGTTGAAAGAAGTGGAGTGAGGCATGGAAAATAATTAAAGAAGAGCATCATGCTACCAATGGATGTAGTGTCTACCTAGGTACCAAATTCAGTGCTAAATTAGGGTTTTGAGTGTGCCAGGACCTAGATATTCAAGAGACTAATCTTTGGATTGAGAGAGTTGCCTCAAGATTGGTTAAGGTTAGCATAGATGAAGAGAAGGAGGGCTTAACTGCAGTGTGTACACGGGAAACTCAAGAGTATATTTTCTAGTGGATTGGATGGTGCCCGATTGGGGAAGGCATTGACTGACCCCCAGACAGAGGAATCTGGGTTTGGTAATACAGAAAATGGGAAAAACTCGGGGCGCTTGGGTGGCGCAGTCGGTTAAGCGTCCGACTTCAGCCAGGTCACGATCTCGCGGTCTGTGAGTTCGAGCCCCGCGTCAGGCTCTGGGCTGATGGCTCAGAGCCTGGAGCCTGCTTCCAATTCTGTGTCTCCCTCTCTCTCTGCCCCTCCCCCTTTCATGCTCTCTCTCTGTCCCAAAAATAAATAAACGTTGAAAATGGGAAAAGCTCAAGTGTTTTCAAGTAAGGGGAAAGCCTGGTGAAAAGCCACATGGCACCTTTAATTCTAAAACCTCAATTTTCCAATGTGTAAACATTGAAGATCTTGTGCGCTCACATATTACAAATAGATCCTGTAAGGAAAAATTTGTTTGGGGGAAGGTAGAAATCAACAAATGTGTTATTGACATTCTGCCGTGAGAAGCTCATAATCTCTCAATTTGTGTTAACATTAATATTAACAGTATAGGTTCTTCTTTTCAGAGCTTGTTTATAATCCTTCCAGTCACTTGTTAATTCTAGCAATGGCTGTGACAGCTTCGTCTCCAGAATGACAATGACAAAGGTAAATAGCCTGACATCTATCGTGTCTGTGAGCGTTTAGGTAGGATAGCCACTGGTAGTACTTTATTTTGGGGTATGAAATTATATTCTTATTTCTGAGGTCCTGAAACACAGATTCTAAAGAAATCTAAAGGTGACTACAATGTAATGGAATCTGAGAGGATCCTTGGAAAAACTAGCCATTCGTGTCCCCTGGGACGGGTGTGGGTTTCCAAGACGGAAGCAACAGCAAATCACATGTGTGGATGCTGGACCAAACCCAGGACTGCGGCCAGCAGGGGACCAGGAGTACCAAGTGCTCTGTGAGCCAGGAACAAAGGCATCAGCATCACAGTGTGAGCCCTGGTTCACCCTCGTATTTGCTGAAAGAGGACTTTGGCCAAAAGTACAAAATTAAAGGTGGCTTTCTGAAAACCTGGCTTTAAATTCACATTACTACATTTCTTAGGGTTTCCACAAGGCTCAATAAGTTGTTTATAAACGAATACTTCAAAAAATTATAATTGGACGGCATATTATAAAACAACATGCGAATATGTATTTTTTCCTAATTTTTAGGACAGTTTTACACTATCAATTCAAAATTTCCAGTTTAATTGCTTAATGTGCCAAAGACTAATATTTCTCCGAACAAGACAAACACTAACAGACATCCTGTACTTAGAGTGTTTTCTGTTATTCCCATATTCCAGGGGATGACTGGAATTCATGTTCTCAAATCTAGGAAAAAATATCTTTGAGACCATAATGGATTTTATGTAGGTTTTCCCTTTTGGCGCTCCTTTTAAAAGGCACTGCCCTTCATCTTCAAAATTTAAAGGCCACTGACATGCAGAATGATAATAAAATAGAGGTCTCATTGTTAGTGTGGAAACTTTTACAGCTGGGTTTTAATTAAGTTATTTTAAATGGATATTTCAAAACCTGAGTGGGTGTTTTAATAATGTGTTAATGTATGCAGCTGATAATGTCTTTTCTCCCATTGGATTATCAGTGAATTTAGACTTTTATAGGGATTTGTCACTGTCATTTCTTCCTCGACACCCTCCTTTTGTTCCCTGGATAGGCATTCTGGTGGCAACCTTGAAAATATGAATAACCAAGAAACAAAACTGCGAAGCCATATTATATGGCCTCACCTCAAATCCACTGTACGTCTGTACCTCTTATGTCCACGTGGCTGAAGATGCCAAACAACGTTTCTGGTTCATAAAGAAGTATGTCGTCTGAAGATCAAGCACAAGGGAAATTGTTCTGAACCCAGATCCTGTTGTTTAAGATACACTGGGGCCTGCTTAACATATTGGAGGAGAAGAATGAGCGGGTGGACCCAGAGTAGTCTGTGGTCTAGCAACAAGTCCAGTCTCTCAATCATTTCATTTTTTATTACCAGGAACTCTGAGTTCTAACTGGTGCTGGAATCCACTTGAGATCTCTGAAGATGAGATTTAGACTGACAAGACTCCCTGGGCCCTGCTGCAAGCCCAGAGCTGATAATACCACTCTCTCCTGAGAGTATCCCATAGCTGGCCCACCGACCAGAACTTCTGACTCCAGACTATGTTTGCAGTTCGTGTGATAGGCACAACAGCCTTCCATTCTAAGAGTTGCCTTCTTACAATCTCTGGTAGCTAAAGCAAGCTTCCACCCAGATGTCTACTATGACCCTGGGCTTCTCATTCTTGGTGTACATCTCACATACATGTCTGCTTTCCCACACTTCAGCCCTCTCCTAATGGTGGCCCAGTAGCGTCATTTTGCTTATATGCATTCTAGCCAATGTTGAGGCATTAAAGAGCATTCAAGAAAAGTTAAGACAATCTGTGAGTTGGACCTATGCCAACACTGACATCATCTTATACCATAAAGTACTGTGCTAGAGTGTCAAAAGAGAAAGGAGAGGGGCACGTGGGTGGCTCAGTCAATTAAGGGTCCGACTCTTGATTTCAGCTCAGGTCATGATCTCACCATGCATGAGATCGAGCCCCACGTTGGGCTCTGCCCTGAGAGTCTGAAACCTACTTGGGATTCTCTCTCTACTTCTCTCTCTGTTCCTCCCCACCCTCATTCTCTGTCAAATAAATATTAAAAAAAAAAAAAAAAGAAAACAAAAAGGAGAAATAGCTGTACTACTGTTCTACTCACTAGCCAAATTTGAGTGGTTCAAGGTAGTACATTCAGTTTTCATGCCTCGATGCTGCAATGACATTATTTATTATAGGAATGCACTGATGTATAGAAATGATTAGATGGCTAAAAATTCAGAATATAAGAAAAAATAAATGTGGCATCCTGAATGGAAGTTGCAAATTCTAGGATACCCTGTACAGTTTCAATGGGCAATGCTAGTTGTTTTGATAAAGTAGCGAAGAGGAAGCAATCTGGACTTGGGCTATCCACATTTACATCCTGGTTCTACTACTCTTACTACTTGTATCTGACGTTGGGCAAGTTCCTTAACTTCTCCAAGCTTCAGTGTCCCTGACTGTGAAACGGTAATGCAGACCTTCTGTGATTGTTGTAAGGATTTCAGGAATTAGTATACAATTAGAAAAGCACTCAAGCAATCCTAGGTATTAACCGTTACTGGATCAAACAGTAAAAACCGAGTGGATCAGTTTGAATCAGTGCTAGAAAAATAACTCAGTTAAAGGCAAGTAAAAATGCATGCTTGAAGAAAAGCACGTTCACTCTATAGCAGATAAGAATCTGGCAAATATTTTCAGTATACAAATCACAAATAGAAGATGCAGATTGAGTCATCCCAAATCAATTTTTTCAGTAAGTTGTGTTCTACTCAGTTTCTAGTGGCAGAATGTTTTAAACAATCCCTTTTAAGCTCTTTGATTGCTAACATCCCGAAGGTAGTTTTACAAATTTGTTCATTTGTCCCTTATTCTCAAACTTCTCACATGCCCCAAGTCTACGATGCCTACCAGCCCTTCTATCATTCACCTGGGCTGTCCCCATTTTCCTCCTATGTCTTTACTAAGAGGGAGCTTTAGAAATGAATACCTCCAGATTTTAATTCAAAACAAATATTTCACTCTTCTCCGAAAAGTGCCTATCTGTATTAACATGATGCTTGTTTGGCCCCAGCATAGAACCCAGGATGGAAAAAGGAATTGAAAGATGTATTATGTAAGGTGGCCCCAGAATTCAGTGGGAGGAAACTACCAATAAACAATTACCACAAAATTCGATTGAGTTTCTGATATATTTAGCCGAAGATGTAGACACAGTCCACAGCAGGTGGAGTCTTGTAGACCGGAGCACGTCAGTTTCTCCCTGTTTGACAGTCTTGCATATTCATTCAGGAAAAAGGAGTATGCTAAAAATTGATACATGGATGGGCAGACACGTTGCCCCTCTTGATTCCTGATGGGAACCAGCGACCAGCAAGACTCCATGTGCATCTAGAAGGAGGATGAAGAGCTGTCAGCCTGGTGCTCCTGATTTCTATCTCTAATTTCACAGTGTTCCCATTTCCCAAGCTCCAGCCTCTACTCATCTCTTACTCTGCCATGGTACAGGCAGTTGGCTCTGACCTTTGTCTGATCAAAAATCCAATTATCCACAAAATACTATACTCGCCCAAAAAGAAAATTATAGTAGGTGATATCTTTACTGCAAATAGAAGCATTTGGTCAGGGTAATTTCATAACCTAAAGAAAAATTAGGTAAACTTATATGTATGTGCAGTCATGATTATGACTATATGTATCGGTCTTCTTGGGCTGCTATAACAAAATGCCATAGACTGGGTGGCTTAACCAACAGAAATTTACTTTCCCATGGTTCTAGAAGCTGAGAAGTCCCAGATCAAGGTCCTGCAGAGTTGGTGTCTGGTGGGACCCGTCTTCCTGGCTTACAAATAGCTGTGTCCTTCTAGGGCCTTTCTTCTGTGCATGCACTTGGAAATGTCTCTCTTCTTATAAAGCCACCAATCTGCTGAGATTAGAGCTCCACCCTTATGACCTCATTTCATCTTCATTACTTCCTAAAAGCTCCATCTCCAAATATAGTCACATTGAAGGTTAGGGCTGCAGTGTAGGCATTTGGAGACAGGGGCACAATTCCATCCATATCCTATAACGGTCACATGGACATCACTCATAAAAATTTATTCAGGAAATTAACATATTGTAATCAATTGTGAAGTCATCCTATTTACTCTATAGCCCATACCAGTCGCTCTGTCTTTCACTTCTAGGCCTCTCTCAATAATAGGATAGCTTTTCTTATCACCTTTTATTCCTGATGAGTTCAGTCAACACATCCAGCATTATTTCAGCAGTTGGTACATAAAAATCAACAACGCTGCTTTTCACGCCCCAGCCAATTTCTTACGTCATACCGGCCAGTTCTGTTTTCTGACATTTGAACCTGTGGCACTTTTCCTATTCAGGCCTCTCTAGTAGCTCATTGGACACTACAGTCCCTAATGTCTCTGAGATGTGGAAGCTGTACCGGAAGTAGTAGCCGCCTCACATCCATATGAGTTGCATGTCGTGTCTGAAGCTCAGCTCCCCACACTTCTGAGACCTCACTATTTGTCAAGAAAAGGAGACCTTAATTGTGGTCATTGTATTTTCACCCTGTCTCCCTGAGGTTTTTCAGATTCCAACCCCAGTATATCACTCTTGATTTCCCTCTACTTACCATTAAAGCCTTCCGAGCACTCTTCCCGTCATGCCCGTGAACACATGCGCTATTCCCACCACCACTTTACCTCCAAGCACATAAACACTGTCCTTTCAGGGTCCGTTTGTCCATTATTGCCATGCAGTGACCTCTCTTCAGCAGAGAGCTTGTATCTCACAGCCCCTATAGATCACTTGCCCTGTGTATATTGAGAAAACATCACAGAACTCAAGCCGTCAGACCAAAGCCTAGCCTGTTGTCCTAATTACGGGCAATACAGCTTGGAGTTTTCTTGAATATTTTCCAAGAAAGTAAGCATACACTCCCCTGACAGTCCCGGCAGGTGCTACTGTGATAAAAGAACACTAAAATTGACACTTTATGACATAGATCATACGTGTCTGGCAAATCTAAACCTAGAAGCTATTTTAGATGGCTCTGAGGTATTTGGGGAATCGTTTTAAAAACTTCAGCGGTTTCTCAATCAACAGTGGAAATAGTATAAAAACTTCTTATTTACTAATAATCTTCAGTTTATTATGACTTTATTCAATGCTTTTCCTGTCCAAGACCTCGCTTACCTGATCTTTCTCCTGACTGTAGCTGAAGAGATTCATGATAGAGGCTTGAACTAAACTGGATCATGAGGTTATTGTGGTTTTTGTTTTGTTTTTTATGGTAGGAATTTAGAATGGAGACTGAGAAGTTAATCACTCTCTATGGGCCCCTTGAGCTAAAGGCATATGAGTCCAAGACCTGCAGGATATTCTTCCACCATAGAGAGGGCCAGGCTACAGAGAATGATGCTTGAGGCTCAGGTACAAGGAGAAGCAGAATTAGGATCCAGGCAGCCACAGAGGGAGAGGGACAATGACTGACAGAACGAGCTTCCCAGTTGCTGTTTCCACTGGCTTCTGAGGCCTGGCAGCTGCCCCTTCACTTGAGTTCCATGACCTCCCCTACGTGGTGGGGTGAATGGCATTATGGACTGAGTGTCTCTGTCCCTCCAAAAGCCCTAGGTTGAAAGCCCCATCTGCAATGTGATGCTATCAGGAGGTGGTAATTAAGTCATGAGGGTGGAGCCTCAGGAATGGGGCTGGTGCCTTTATAAGAGCCATTTCACAGCTTGCTTCCAGTCTCTGCTCTCTGCCACCTGAGGAGGGAACAATAAGATGGCCATCAGTAAGCCAGGAAGTGGGTTCTCACCAGACCCTGGATCTGTCGACAGCTTGATCCTGGACTTCCAGCCTCCAAAACTGTGAGAACTAAATGTTGGTTGTTGACGCCATTCAGTCTGTGGTAATTTGCTCTAAGAGCCCAAACTTACAAAGATACATGGTGACCCCCAAAAGTTACGTCCATCTGAGATCTCAGAATGTGGCCTTATTTAAAGTCAGGGCCTTTGCATATGAGTAAGGTAAAGATCTCAAGATGAGATCATTCTGGATTAGGGTGAGCTGTAAATCCAATGATGGGTGTCCTGTTAAGAGACCAGAAAATGGAAGACAGAGACAGAGATTGTAGTAATGCTTAGACAAGCCAAGAGAGGTGAGGATTGTAGGACAAGTACTGGAAACTCGGAGAGAGTCAAGCAAGGAATCTCTCCAAACATCCTCAGAGGCAGGGCGGCTCTGCTGACAGTATCGAACTTCTGGCTTCCAGAACTGTGAGGAGATAAATTTCTCTCATTTTAAATCAGCTGGTTTGTGGCAATTTGTTACGGCAGCCCTGAGAAACTAATATACCCTGTAAATCTTGTAATTCATCCTAACATGAGCACAGCTTAATTTTACTAAAAAACAGAGGTTATGCATAAATAAAAGTAGTTTTCCAAAGGCAATAGAATTATTGTAGAACAATTAAAATGTTATTTAAAATCTTAAAATATGCAACAGGGGCGCCTGGGTGGCTCAGTCGGTTAAGCGCCCAACCTCGGCTCAGGTCATGATCGCGTGGTTCGTGAGTTCGAGCCCAATGTTGGGCTCTGTGCTGACAGCTCAGAGCCTGGAGCCTGCTTCGAATTCTTTTTTTTTCTCTCTGTTCCTCCCCTGTTTGCACTCTGTGTCTCTCTCTCAAAAATAAATAAACACTAAAAAAAATTAAAATATTCAACAAACTCGAATCATAACAAGGAGATCATTTATAACAGGGATAGTAAACTCCCCATAATTGTATATTCAGCCATTTGACATAAGCTCAACATCCAATATGAATATTTTCCTTCCCAAGATGTAAAGATTCTTGCATGAGTATCCTTTTGTTTCTTAATCATCCCTGGGAATGATAATTGCTTTTCTCTATGTGCACCAAAGTGCAGTGCAAATATATAGAATATGAAACTGAAAACAGGAAAAGGAAAAGGGGCAGGGGTTCTAAGGACTCTTGACTGCATTTGCCATGCATGCTCGCCTCCACACATGGATGGGAACGCTGTCTTTGCCTGTGACCCATTCTGTAGTATTTTGGGCTACAGTAAGATATTCCACCCCCTCACCGGGGGGTGGGGGGGTGGTGGGCATCCAAACATCAAATCCACATAGACCCAGAAAATCGACCCAAACACTGGAACAGGAAATGATTTAATCGAACTCCCTCAGTTTACAGAGAAAAAGCTAAGGCCCAGCCAGGTGATGTGAATGCCCTACAGCTGCGTAGCTACTTAATGTATCTTTGCCGCTAGTAAATGCAGGAATAAGGAGGTAGTGGGGGTGGGCTACGTAGAAATTCACAAGCCTGAAAAGGAAAAGAAAAAAAAAACCCAAAACAGCAAAAGCAAAACACTACAAGATTTTAAAATGCTATTTTGTGGTCACTGGAGGAAACTTTGAATTCTGCCTTATCCAATTTCTCTGTCCCCGAAGTGGATACGAAAGAGAAGTTCATGTTTCTTTTGAAATCTATGTTGTCTGTTCAATAAACACTGAACGGTAAGAAAATTAGGTTCTGCCCTGCCCTTGTCTGTATTTTTCAGCTAGGTGTGTATTCCCAAGTCGCGTCACACATCTGCAAGAAAATTAATCCAAAAGAGGAAAATAGGGTTTTTATTTAAAGTTTGAGGCATTTCTTAAAACATAAGTATTTGGTCCAATGGGTCACTGATTCCATTTTCAGTACACTGATAACAAAATCCATATATTTAAACATCAAAAAAAAAAATCATGATAACGTAAACCTTTTACTTGTTTTTGCTTCTTCTCCGTGACATTTCTTGAGGGCTTAGGCATTTGGCCCCTAATTTTATTTTCACTTCACTGCTCTGACAGCTAAGCTGCATAGCTTGACATGGAGGAAAAAAAAAATCAGTACCCATGGTTGAAATATGTAATTTCCTTGGTTTGGGACAGCTTGCAGTGACTGGTCACTTACTTCCCAGCCATCTTGGTTGGTTTTACTGACAGGATGGGTCACACGGCTTTGCGATGAAAGATGAATTGGAAAGAAAAGGGGGAATATAATCATCTGGTCCCAGAGGCCAGTGCAAGGAAGATGCCCTGGATAGCTTAGCACTAACTTGAATCCCTGCCCCCTTCCACCCACCAGGACAGGAATGTCAGCGTGGTCGATGCTCCTGATTTAATATTCTTGGCATTACTCAGGCAGGAAAGTAGTGGTGTGGTTTTTTTTTTTTTTTTTTTTTTTTTTGGGTTTCGTTTGTTTGTTTCAAGCAGAGTCCCTGTATTGTCTGGAATCCTTATAATCATTTGCTTCTACTCTCAAATCCTGGCAAGTTAGTCTTACGATTTACCAGTAAGATCCTCATTCTATTCAGACAGGAATTCTCTCAGGCTGTCCCTCGTGACTGCTGCTATCTTGGTCGGTTGCTACCTCAGGCCTTTGGCAAATCAATTGTCACCTTGATTCCAGCCCCTTTATAGACAACTTTCAGGTGAGACTGTTAGATTCCAAGGAAACAGAAGCCTCCATCCAGCCTTCCTTTAGCTGTATCTATGATTTCCATTATTTCTCACTCGGAAACAGCAAATTGCACTGAAATCACTCACTTCTTGGGACTAGGCTATTGAATAGTCTCAAAATCTTCAGTTGTTGTATACTGTTTGGGGACAAAGATCTTGCTGCCTTTCAAGCCTAACCAGAAGCCACAGAGAGTCATTTTCTTAGCCAGATTTGAAAGAAGTGCCTGTATTTGCTGAGTTGATAAATTGTAAATGAACTCTGTATATTGTGCACTGTCATGGAAAAGGAAAACCTAACATTTAAATATCTACTCCTCAAAAATAAGCAAGAAAAAATAAAGAGTGAAAGTTGAAGGAATTTTTTCTTTATTTTGAGAGACAGAGAGAGGGCTCACAGGCGCGTGCAAGTGGGGGAGGGGCGGAGAGATTCCCAAGCAGGTTCCACGCCGTCAGCGAGGAGCCCAATGCTGGGCTCGAACTCACGAACCGTGAGATCATGACCTGACTGAGCCACCCAGGAGCCCCTGTCTTTTCTTTTTCTACAAGACCTAATGCAGGGCTGCACCGTAACTAGGCGGCTGTGAGCACGGGGCTGCTGCTTCTCACCCAAGTCGGTCAATGCAGTGACCTTACCTTAGGGACGGGCTTGGGGAAGAGCTGCCAGAGGTATAGTCAGGCAGGGGACAGATACCTTGTCACCTTAAGTTTGCCTGCAGCACAATTAATTTAGGGCCCAGCTGGCACACTCTGAGAGAAGCCTCAGGTCTGGGAATACCTCTCCCTCCCTAGTGAATTGAAGGGTTTGAGGCTGACATGTGTTTTTTTCTGGTCACTCTGTGTGTTCTGCTTGGAATTGGGTTTACCTAACATTGAATGCCCCCTTGCCCTTTAATGTAACAGAACATATATATGTTATTTATCTCTTTTCTCTATTCTTGTATATTCCAGCCTTTCCAGCTTATCACCGTTATTTATGGCTCTACTAAAATGTAAAACTGGCTTCAGAAATGTCAAACAGAATAATGGGAATGGAGAAATCAGAGACAGAAGTCAGCTCTAACCGGTCCCATAGCTCCTGCTCCTACATGGCACATGTGAATTATTTTCTTATATGGAGTGCTTTTGTGGCAATGTGAAAATGCCATTCTTTAAAACACACACACAGGCACAAACTTGTCTACAGAGGTAAAAAGACTATTTGCTGAGATGTCAGTTTACTGAATTAAGTATATATTTAGTCCTACCTCCATTTCATATTTTTTGGTAGGCTCTTTTTGGTAACAGTGAGCTATGTAAGCTCATTTTAATGGGCTATATTTAAATCAAAAGAGAAAATTAGAAAGGAAAAAGAAAGAAAGCTGAATTATTCAAAATGGAAAGAATGGAATAATTTCTTATGAAACAGCAAATACTGGTAGGTAGGGATGAAAGTCAAAAGTAACTGGAGCAGGGGCACCTGGGTGGCTCAGTCGGTTAAGCTTCTGACTTCGGCTCAGGTCATGATCTCACGGTTTGTGGGTTTGAGCCCACATCTGGCTCTATGCTGACAGCTCAGAGCCTGGAGCCTGCTTCAGATTGTGTCTCCCTCTCTCTCTGTTCCTCCCCTGCTCGCACTCTTTCTGTCTCGCAAAAATAAAACATTTAAAAAATACAAAAAGTAACTTGAGCAAATTTCTATCATTCTCATAAATGAAAAATTACCCATTAGGCACTAAGAAAATGGGGAGTCCTAGGTACTAGTTATGGATCTTTTTCTAGGCATGCAATAGATAAACTTCTCCGCCGTACGGTACCTCCATTTCCTCATGCAGGAAAAGGAGAATTAGAACAGACAGTGTCTAAAGTCTGAAGGTATGTACATTTAAGTCAATTTTAAAAATTCATATGAAAAAAATCAGAGGGGGTTAATGAGGGTATGATTTTGAAAACTTCACTGATTATTTTTAATAATGGTATTTTTCTTTTAAAAATAGGATTATGTTTATAAATGACAACCTATTTCTAATTTACACATTTGTTCGTATGCAGCTAATCTCATTTGGAACATCATCAGACATCTGGAGGGTAGATGCAATTAAACTGACTTTTAAGTGTAGACGCTGAGCCGCAGAAAAACTCAAATAGTGAAAAAAATACAAGGCCCGGACCCAAAATCCAAGTTTTCTGAGTCCTGGAGCCATACTTACTCGTTTAAGCCTAGCCTAGCTACTTCTTTGAAGGTACAAGAAACATAAATAACCTCTTAAAGAAACATTGAATACATCCCTAAAATACTGAGATTAATTCCAGTAAATTTGAGGGAGATCGTAGAAAACAGAAACGACACGGAGTTCTGAAAGGCTCAGAACATCACACATACAAATCTCTCTCCATGCCAGAGCAAGAGTGAGGAGAGGCTATTATTAATGCCTGTTATGCATACAGGCCGTCTTAGCTTGGTTCCCTGGAAACACAGTGTAAATTGGAGATCTAAGTGCTCCCTATTTACTGGGGATTGGTCTTGGGGATTATACATGTGAGGCAGTAAACGAATCAGGGGCAAGCAGGGGACAAGTCTGAACCACGATGTACTTGCAACGCAGACCTCAAGTGATTCTTCAGGGAGCCCTAGAGCTGAGCTCCCTTACGGAGCTGCCTCTTCCTGAGACCAGGGGACAGTCCTTTGTATCCCTACATTGATCCGCATTTAGATGCAGGCTTTCCCTTGGATGGAGACATAACATTGGACGGAGTGATTTCCTTCCACCCAGGGAGATTTTCACATCAGGACTGCGCTGTCAGATGTTAGCACCCAGTGTCCCAGCAGCTAAGGTAATCAGGTCTCTCCATCCTAGTGGGGCATCTGGGTGGTCACCACAGCATCTGCTCCACAGTCCATCTCTTGGTTAGGTGGCTCCCTTAATACCTAGCCACTAGGAGCTCAGTCATAAACAAATGTATTCAGAAAATCTGAAGGGAGGAAGAAAGAGACATCTTCTGAAAGTCAACCATTCGTCTAAGATTGCCAAGTCACTAAATCCTCAAATGAGATTCTTTTTATGTATATCACACACATTTGGCAGTTTTGTTTGTAAAACACCAGGGACTGAGAAAGAAATCTCTACTCGTATAAGTATATGAGAAAAAAAAAAAAGGAATCTAGGAGGTGACTGCTGACAGCAGTGTTTTTCTTTGTGGGGGTTAGTACGGAACAATATCAAAGACATGAGTTTCTAAGGCAGATTTAATCTAATTACATTAACCTTTCTGATCATGTTTATTTATCCTTCTCATCAAAAGCATCTTGCATATGAATCATCTCATTAACCAAGAAACAATTATTGATAAACTACAGTCTCTAAAATGTTGCTTGTCTAGGCAATGCAGGCGAGACAGAGAAACATAAAACCCAATCTTGCCTTCCACTTGTATAAAAGAAGGAAACATGACACTGAGTAGAAGACACAATAAGGTAATCACAATGTAGAGTTAGAAATATACAGAACATATTTTCAGGTAGGAGCTACATGAAATACATAAATAACCATGAGTAAATTAGTCATAACATAGAGATGACGTTCCTAATATAATGGGTAGTGGGAGAAATAGATCTAAGGTTAGATATGGCAAGATTGTAGAAGGCCTTGAATACTGAGCTAATAGATGAGGACTCTAGTAAGTAGGTTTGGAGAAAGGGATATATGCAAATTGGCCTTTTAAGGGGCATGTAAGAAACATGCAAATGGATTGGATTGATAGGACAACTTAAGGGTTTGAAAACAGTCTGTGGCATTTAAGGGCATGTTGGTTTTCCCATCCTTTAACCTGACCGGTGTAGACAATCAGCTCATTACAGAAATGGCATAAGAGATAAAAATAATAAAAATCAAAATGTCTATACATTTTTATCTCTATATGATATGACTATTATATAACTGATCAAAATATTCGGTTAAATTTTTTTTCTAAAAAATAGAGCACCTAGCAATTATGTTTTGTCTAAGCCCACAATATTCATTAATTTTCCCAAAAGCTAACCTTTCTTTCTCTAGAGGTTTGATTAACAGTAAAACACTTTGACTATATTTGCCTAGGCTATTTGAAGGCTTTCCTAATATTTGCCAAGATGTGTTACCTTTGTTTCTCTATATGTTTAACTTCTATCTTCTCTGACAATTTTATGTGTAGCTGGAAATCTAAACATTTCTTTCCTCTCAAGAAATGTATTAAACTGCAAAAACATGACATCCAGGGTTTGAACAAGACAAAACAAACCAACCTCAAGATATTCATGAACTTCAAATCATTCAAAATTCACAAATCTGTATACATTAAGCTGCAGGAATTTTAGCAATATGTGTAATGTGACATGCTGTCTGCTTTACATCTAGACTAAATAAAAATGGCAGTGGTTTTGTGGAAATCTCAGTACACACGAACATTATAAGATACATTAGGTAGGAAGTCTGTTATGAACATTAAAACAGCATTTTCTATATGACTTTTGCATTAAAGAACCTGACCCAAAGATCTGGTGGGGACACATGGTTACATCTCTTTTATTTTCTCAAGCATCCCCAGTTGAGACAATTTCTGGAGAGAGAAAAATTTCACCGATGTGAATCAATTTTTTCCAGTCACTGCCAGGTGGATATAGACTCTGCGTAAAGCCTTTTCCTCTACTTACCTTTTGCATACTGAGGTCTCCCCAGCTAGATTCTAAGCACTCTTTTCTTACTCATATGCACTCTTTCCTAGTTGATCTCAAGCATTCCCATGTGTAGGTGCCATCTATAATATAAATGCTACTTCAACCCAAACTTCTCTCCTAGATCCAGGCTTACATTGAATGACTTTTACACATCTCAAATGATAGCTTAATTTTTCCCAATATGTTATTTTACCCTCCCAGACACCTTCTTGGCATAGTCAACCACATTTCAGTAAATGGTGCCATCATACGCTTAGTTACCAGCCAAGAACCTAAGATTCACCTTTGATCCCTCCCTTCTCTTACCCCTCAGGTCCACCAACCAGCCTGCCTTGGGGCTTCTGTATAGATCCTTACCTGCTTTTTTCTGTCTCTGCTCTCTTTACCAGGATCCAAGCCACAGTGATGTCTTGTCTGGATTATTCATTACATTGGTCTCCCAGTTGCAACTTTTACCCTTTCAACCTACTCTCCCAAGAAGCCACAAAAATGATCTGAAAATGAAACTCCTATCATAGGAGCAAGATACTGCAAGATGCTTCCCACTTAAAACCTTTGGCTTTCCATGACTGACAGGGTTCTGCATGGCTTGGCCCTTGCTTTCCTTTCCAATCCTTTATTTTTCCAGCCACTGGACCCATTGCACTAGTCATACACTAAATTCTCCCATCTCAGGGCCTTCAAATTTACTCTTTTCCTGTCCTTTGATGTGAGTGGATTTTCCTTTAAGTCTCCATTTAAACTTCAAATCCATAAAGAGTTCCCCACCCTAAACCATCTTAAAGTAGGTTTTCTAATCTTTTCTCTGTTTTAAAGATTCAATTATTAACACATAAAGACCCAGAAACCCCACTTTTGTTTTTTTATAACACTTTTCACAGTCAGGATTTTATTTATCTGATTACTTAGGTCTCTCCCACAAGAATGTGAGTCGCAAGTTAGGATCTGTTGAGGTTCGATTCCTCATACTAAACACAGTGCCTGTCATCTAGAAGATAAGCCAAAAATACTCTGGGGTGAATGAGTAAATGCATGGATGAATAAAATTTGGAATTTGAATTTAAAATGTCAACAGTACTAACATTACAAATTCCTTTCTAGAAATTATTTTCTGAGAGCTTAGTGGTTAAGGGTATTGGTAGAACTGACGAACAGCCACCATCTTGGAACAAAATTCTTCTCAAAGTCATAGTATGGAAAAATATAGGAAGTAAAATATTTCCATGAGGAAAAAAATAGACCATTTGTAATAAGATTGCCACAAATTTCTGGCTGTTTCAAAAGGAATTGGCAGTCTCCAGTTGAAATCAAGCCAAGGACAGTAAATAGGATGTGGTAATATATCTCAGGAATCATTGGCAAAGTTGGAGGAAGACAATTTTTCAACCGCTGCTTCTATATTTGGGCATGAGATAGTACCATTAGTCTTTTTCTTCTTTTTAACAGTGACACAATTTACAATTTCAGGAAAACTACTTCTTTATTCCTAAAAATGAGTCTAATTTCATAATCTTCACATTTAATAGGGTGTGAATTCATAGGGCCTTAACATGATGTCATAATTTGGGAATTTATGAAACACTCCAGTTTTATTTAAATTTGCTACAAAATCACGATTATAATTAAAGCACTTGGGTTTTGCTTACACTGGCATTGCAAAAGAGGCAAACCAGTAAGACATATTTCTAATGCTAAAATACATGAACAATCTTCGGTGGTTCATTTCATAATTTTGGAACCAAGACTGAGTTTCTTCTTAAAGGGAGGAATTTTTGCAGACCTCTTACATTATGTCTATTCCCCAGAGTTTCATTGTCACTGTCAAAACTCTAGTCCCCACTTGTGATTTTGATGATGATGTATTTTGCTTGCTGGGGCAGAGACAAAGCTATGTGTTCACCAGACCTGCTTTTATTTTCCTCCTGGGCTTAGGGAGACTGTTTCTCAGCCCTGCTTAAAGTTAGGGTGGGGCCATAGGACTGAATTCTGGTCAGTGTAATGTGTGTGGAAGTGATTTATATTGCTTCCATATCTGACCCCTAAAGATCTTACAAGGTCTTCTTTGATTCCTCTTTGCTTTACTATTGAGACAAAGGTAGAACCTTCTGGTGTGGAAGTTCCAAGATTTCACAATCACTGAATAGAAGGAACCGAGGTCACTGAGTAACTCTGTGGGATAGAGCCACCAGACTTCATCTTCGCCTACTGGTTAACATTGGACTACAACGCATGCCAGAATTAAACCTTTACTTTGTTAAATAACTGACATTTTTGATCAGCATTTTTATACTAGTCAGTCTTTCCTAACTAATACATCAGTAAACCCAGATTTTCTAACTATTCAGCTAAACCTTGGGACCACATTTTGTTTTAATTAAATTATGTTAGCTATTGAGCACTTTGTGAGAATTGCCTTATTGAAATAAATGAGGATAATTATTTAAGTATCTTATTGGCCAGTTACATGTATCATTTTATTTTATTTTTTTTTTTTGTAGTAAAAAGATTTTTTTTTTAATTTTTTTTTCAACGTTTTTATTTATTTTTGGGACAGAGAGAGACAGAGCATGAACGGGGGAAGGGCAGAGAGAGAGGGAGACACAGAATCGGAAACAGGCTCCAGGCTCTGAGCCATCAGCCCAGAGCCTGACGCGGGGCTCGAACTCACGGACAGTGAGATCGTGACCTGGCTGAAGTCGGACGCTTAACCGACTGCGCCACCCAGGCACCCCTGTAGTAAAAAGATTTCAAGAAGACTTTGAAGTCAAAAAATAAAACTTGTGATACAATTTTCTGAATGCTGAAGTCAGGTCAGCAAGTATATAGTCAGTCATTTAGCTGTGTAAGATTAAAGGTCCACTACTTTTTAAAAAATAAAATATATCTCAGTCTGAAAATTTATTCTGTAATGTATATATTTTCCTATAAATTCCCTACATATACACTGGAGATATAAAAAAAAATACCTATTTTATTTGGAAGAATACAGTTTTTGAAGTCAGGCTAACATAGTTTTACTTTTGGTTCTATTACTACTTCTGGTTTTGTGGAGATACAAGTAGTCAAAATGCCTTTCTCAGATTTCATTTTTTCATCCGTAATATGGACCTATCAATACTTAATATTCTTGGTTCTTGTGAGAGTCAATAAAATATTCTATGCAAAGAACATAATATAGCACCTGATGGATGGCAGGTACTGAATAGTGACTTAGAAATATGTGGTGTAGTATATATGGTAAAATAATGCTTTTTCCTTTTTGTGATATTTATCAATCATGATGAGAAAATATATGAATAAGGAAAAAAATGTGCCAGGTGACTCTCTTAAACATGCTTTTGATCAGTTTATCACTATAAAACCAGAATCTATTAGACCCAAAGAGCCTTTCAGACCAATTAATATGGAGAGCCCCGATATGTAAACAAGTATTACAATGTTTAAATCGTGCTATTGTCTATGGTTGTGTCATGAATATACCAGACAACTAGGGATCTTCAAGAGTGGGACTTTTGATTTTAGAGAGAATTTTCTCTTGTTGATGATTATGTGGCCTAAAAGAGGATCCCAATAATTAAGGACACATTAGGAGAAAACAAGCAAGGAGATTGACAAATTACATGAATGAAATAAAGTTAAATGTCAGTGCACAGTAGGAAAAAATAGTTTCTCTTAAGAATCATAGATATAATTTTTGTGTTTCACTTGATTTTCTAATGATTCAAGCAATCAAATTATACAAAATTCTAACATTTTAGAAGTACGAAAAATTCCTTAAATTTATAAAATCTATTGGTATAAAAATCAAACATTCTTACGGGCACCTGGGTGGTTCAGTCAGTTAAGTGTGCAACTCTTGATTTTGGTTCAGGTCATGATTTCTCATACGGTGAGTTTGAGCCCCGTGTTGGGCTCCACTTGAAATTCTCTCTCCCCTTCTCTCTCTGTCCTTCCCCTACTTGTGCTCTCTTTCTCAAAATAAATAAATAAACTTAAAAAATCAAACATTCTTCCACAGGGCACTGGATATTTGCTTCTAAGTATTGGAATATCTTTCAGAACTCTCGAGAAGTATTCTGTTGCATATATTTTATTTTACCCAATTAGTCCAGAACATTTATCTTCCATATTTTCATTGAATTCTTCTTCGAGAAATTCATCTGAAAAGCACTAAGGTTTCCCTTTCATCTTATAAAAAAGCACATGTACATTTCAAAATTAAATTTTAATATTATCGTTAGTTCCATAATAATCAGGGATCAGAAGTAACCTCTTTCTCCCTGTCTCTTCCCCTTCTTGTCTCCTTTTCTCTATACAATTAAGGACATCTTGGAAATGTCCTCTGGATGTATCCTATTAGACATTACCTTATTAGATACTCTGAAGATGATCTCAATTGTACCTGTAATCAAGAATAATTCTGCTTTTCATCAAGGTCTCACTAGGTACTTTAGGAACTCTGAATCCAGCAGAGTCGTTATCCCTGTCATTAATTGCATTCATAAACTGGACCTGAAATTTCTCATTTTTTATAGTGGTAGGTGAAGCCTGGCAAAAAGTCTTTCAACAACACAAGCAGGAGAAGCTGTTCCGTAAAGTCAGCATTAGTACCTCCACCGGAAGCCGGGGTGCCCTCCCTCAGCCATAATTACTGTGAACAGCCCCTCTGTGAATCCCGGGAAGCAATCTCAGTGCAGGATTTAGGAGTTATGTGGTGGGTAGTACAAGTTCTTCCATGTTATGTCAGAGTCTCAAAGGACCTCTTATCAACTCCTGTCTCTTCAGGGCCTTAGGGAATATCCTTTCTACTGACTGAAAAATTTTCCCAAAAGAAAACTATACCTTTAAAAAGTAGACACCTTATACGGATACCTTATGCCCTCAATTCCCCACCCAATGGCATTTCCATTGAAAACTTTCCCAAGAAGCCCTACTGACTCATGTGTATCACGTAATCACTTCTTTTAAATTTGAATTTGTGAGGCACCTGAACCAAATGTAGCGACCACATGGTAGATCAATTTCAGATTATTTATTAAAAATATTCTGGGAGACAGACACCATATAAACAGTTATCAAAACAGCATCAACACAAAGCTCTATATGTCAAAATTATTTTGCCTATCATGACTTTCAATTAAATATTGAGAGAATAAATTTCTAGTATAACTAAGAGATTTTTAGAGTCTCTTAATAGAATTGAAGATACTTGATTTGAGTGTTTCTCAAAGACTTTTATTATCCATAACACAATATTTGCCAAAACATATCGTTTTTGAAAGGATTTTAAGGATGATTCTCAAGAGAATTTCCAGCTGCCTGCCATAAAGCCACTGAGCTTTAATATAATTACTTAAATATCTGATATATTATTTGATATATATTTAAAATTTTTTAGATGTTCATTTTTGAGAGGGAGAGGAAGAGAGAGAGAGCATGAGGGGTGAGGGGCAGAGAGAGAGAGAGAGAGACACAGAACGTGTAGCAGGCTCCAGGCTCTGAGCTGTCAGCACATAGCCTGACACGGGGCTCGAACTCAGGAACTTTTTATATAATATTTAATATATATATTATACAAGTATCTTAGTTCGTTTGGGCCGCTGTAACAAAAATACCACAAGCTGGGTGGGTTCTAAATAATGAACACTTACTTCTCACCATTCTGGAAGCTGGAAAGTCTGAAATAAAGGTGCTGGCAGAGTTGATCTCCTCCAGTAACCGGCCACTTACTGGTTCATAAAGAGCCATCTTCTCACTGTACCCTCACATGGTAGAAGGACAAAAGAATTCTCTCTAGCTTTTTAATTATTTTTTTTAAGTTTTTAAAAACTTATTTGGAGAGAGCGAGAGAAAGAGGATCTCAAACAGGCTCAGCACCGTCTGCACAGAGGTCCGACTCGGGGGGGCTTGAACTCACAGACCTTGAGATCATGATCTGAGCTGAAATCAAGAGGCGCTCAATCGACTGAGCCACGACGTGCCCCTCTCTCGCTTTTTAATAAGGATACTAATCCCATTTGTGAAAGCTCTACCCTCATGACCTATTCACCTCCCAAGGCCCCACCTCTTAATATCATCGCGTTGGGGGTTAGGATTTCAATACGTGAATTTGGGCGGGGGGAGGTATGAACAGTCCTTGCAACCAGGTTATAGATTGGGTCAGATGCAACATTTGAAATTTAACCTGAGTGATACACAGTTGGGATCTAAATATATTAAAATGGGAATTGATATAAACCGCAAGAAGAGCGGACTCAGGAAGGGAAGTTTGTTCCGGACATTAGGAGCTTCCTTGGAGCCCTAGAGGTGTCTCACCTTCCGGACCCATGGGTGTCGCATGACGTCACTTCCGCCAAGCCAGCCCTTAGCGGCTTTGAACCGTCAACGCGGCCACGACTGTGACCATCACCTGCCCCTTCAAATCCCTTCTCCTGGGCAGTTGCCTGCAGGCCCAAAAGAAGACAGTGGTGCACACACACAGGGCATGAGTAAGGGTGGAGAGCGTGTAAGCGCAGTGTGTTTAAGGAGATGGGAAGGGTTATCCATTCGACAAGGGTCTTTGAATGTCTTGTGTGTGCTGCGCTCTGTGCCAGGGGCCGAGTACGGTGGGAACCAATCAGACGCAGGTTCTGTCCCCATTGAGTTTCCTCTCTGGCGGAGAAGACCCGTGTTAACAAACTCAGTCGGTATGTGAAATTCCAAGTAGGAATAGTGGTATGACAAAAAGATACATGAGGGAGGAACCATCTAGTCAGGGTGGTCAGAGAAAGGTTCTTGGAGGAGAAGGTATCTTAGCTGAGAGCAAACGAGTAAGCAGCAACAAACTAGGTGACAGAAGGACAGTGGTGTCTTCCAAGCATATAAAACATTATGTGCAAAGAGCCTGTGGCAGAACTTCGTCAAAGAGAGCCCGGGTAGCTAGAGTGAAGAGGGAGAGGCAGTGTGGTCTGGGATGAAGTCCACAGACTACAGGGAGGGGATTTCTTTTCGTCCTACTCTCAGTACAAATCCATGAAAGCGTGTAAACAGGGGAGTCGCACAAATGTTTTCATTTAGAAATTATCACCCCGGATATTGACTAGAGAGTGCTTAGAAGCTTCGATAAATAATACCTGGCAAACGTTGATAGATACGTAATTTGAAAAGCCACATGTAATGACTAACCAATCCATTTTCTGAGACTGTAACCTCAGTTCAACCGCTTTGGCCTAGAAGAATCGGATTTTACTTTTTAATGCTAGCGTTTGCATGCCAGAAACTCTGATGGTATATTCATATTTTTTTTTATAAATATGATACTTGGTACGATTCATTCATAACACTTAAAAATAAAAGATTACAGAAAGTGTATACATATCATTATCAGAAATGACAGTCATTATTTTAACTTACAGAATTTACACTTTGAAGAAACCAGGCATAAAATCTATATGTACAAAATTAATAGTTTATGGCTAAATTCAAGAAAAACCTATCACATCGATTACCTTCTCTCCCATAAATATGTTTGTAACTCCCTGAAGAAATGGAGTTAGGCTCATATTGACAATTTCCTTAAGTGACCAACCCTGTACTTTTCAAGCTGTAGGAGCTCAATGAATACTTTCTGACTTAATGAGTTTTCTAAGTACTAACACATTCTACCTTAGAAGAACATTTTGATTTAGTGGTCAGGGTAATGGCCAGGCACTAGATGTTTTATGTTTTAGAGAATGGAAATGTCTAAACTATGATGTCCAAGTTTAGTAAGATAAAAAGAATTTCCTTCCTAGTGAAAAACATTTTTCCCTATAAAATAAGTGACACTCACTGAAATTCATATTCAATGAACTAAGAAGCAGAGGACCCGTCATAAGACTGGTATGGATTAAAAAGAGGCTGTTGATGGGGCGCCTGGGTGGCGCAGTCGGTTAAGCGTCCGACTTCAGCCAGGTCACGATCTCGCGGTCCGTGAGTTCGAGCCCCGCGTCGGGCTCTGGGCTGATGGCTCAGAGCCTGGAGCCTGTTTCCGATTCTGTGTCTCCCTCTCTCTCTGCCCCTCCACCGTTCATGCTCTGTCTCTCTCTGTCCCAAAAATAAATAAACGTTGAAAAAAAAAAAATTAAAAAAAAAAAAAAATAAATAAATAAAAAGAGGCTGTTGAAAGCACAATTGATTTATAGGGCTTGGACTCAAGGTGGAAGTTTATGGACAAGGCATTTTTTGTCATGTATTTTCCCTGTGACAGGGCATTTACAGACTAGCCAAGTGTTACTGAGCGGATGAATTTATTAAACTAACCTGCCATCCTAGGGAATTCTGATGGGGGGGGGGCAGGAGGCACTAGATGGCTTGGCCATGAGACCTTTAGTTACCTTCGCCTGCTCTCCTGGAAGCAAAAGCACACACCAAGACAGTCAGTGTTTTTACTTTGACTTAGGAATATCTGGGCTGAGAGGTGAGATCTCAGACATGTGCTGACCTGGAGGACTTTTACAAGGACAGCCTGGCCCCAAAAAAGGCTTAGGGAAAGGGTCGTAGATTGATTTGGGCCATCCCACTTTGAAACTGCCCCCAGAGAATTTCTAGATTTAAGAATCCTCCAGGAGGGGCGCCTGGGTGGCGCAGTCGGTTGAGCGTCCGACTTCAGCCAGGTCACGATCTCGCGGTCTGTGGGTTCGAGCCCCGCGTCGGGCTCTGGGCTGATGGCTCAGAGCCTGGAGCCTGTTTCCGATTCTGTGTCTCCCTCTCTCTCTGCCCCTCCCCCGTTCATGCTCTGTCTCTCTCTGTGCCAAAAATAAATAAACGTTGAAAAAATAAATAAATAAAAAAATCTAAAAAAAAAAAAAAGAATCCTCCAGGATATTCTAAATTCCCAACGATACACGTTGAAGCAATTCCAGACTGTCTGTTTCACAGGTAACCTTTCCAGAGTTTGCAACAGTGGAGTTCCCTTTAGAACTACTGATTTCCCCAAATTAATTGCTTATCTCTTTGAACTTCAATCATGGAAGCAAAGTATTTGAGTCTCTTATGCGAAAGCCCTGAGGGAATCGAGCTAGTACACCTTTTATTGTACTTTCTGGGCCTTTAAAATTACATACATTCATAAGAAAATGAATAAAGTAAAAATTTTAAAACATATAGAAAAATAGAAAGAACACTACAAAAAAGACATAAACTCACCATCCACATTAAACTATGGTTAATGGTTTGCATTTTAGGCCAGTCGAGATCTGTACTCTATGTAAATGTATACTTATATCATTATTTATGTCTATCTGGCTAAACATGTAAAACGTCTTTTATAAAGATTATGACACCTTCCTCTAACTTCTCCAGTATGAAAAGAAATGTTCTCCTGTTACCCACCTCCAGGTCCTTTGACTCTTCTGTGTAGAAACAGACGTGAGGCCAAGGATGATACAGGCAGCGTTTATTGCCAGCTCATGTGTGGGCGTGGGGGAGACAGCCTTCGTAACGGGGTACTGGGCTCCTCCCTGAACAGTGGCTAAGGAAAGGTTTTGAAGGGGCTGAGGCAGGAAAGGAGTGATGTCTAAGCGGGTAGGGGCGGAAAACACAAGAAGCTGGGCACACAGGCATTATTGACAGAACATGCTTCTGCAGACCTTGTGTGTTTTATTTGCATCGTTCAGTCTTCACCCCTGGTGTGATTTTTGGCATTACAATGATGGAGAAAATCAGTGAAAAGTCGGGGCTGGGGTCCATGTTGGCTCTGACTGGTCTGGTCTTTGCAGGGACAAACCATTTGTAAGGTGGACCCTAGAGTTTGCTTCACACTAGTGAATATCTTTGGGTTTCCTGATTGTATCTAGCACCTGCTACGTGAGCTAGAGAAATGGGTCTATGAGAGGTCCTGAGGTTTTCTGCAAGTTCTTATTTTGTAAAAGAAATGCCTCAGAAGAGAGGACTACAAATGGACAGGTATTTAAAGAGCTTTCATTTTGAAACAGGCTGAAATTGCAAGATTAGGGAGGGCATAAAGCAACTTTATCCCAAGATATGCTTTTCCAGGCAGGCACCTCAGAATCCCTCACCATCTCCCATATGATCACACGAGCATTATCACACCTAAGAAAGTGAATAGCCGTGCCTTCATAATATCAGATAGTCTATATTCAAATTTTCCCAAATGTCTAACTTTTTGTTTCTAAATCAGGATTCAGTCAAAAAGTACTCAATACATTTATGTCTCTTAAGTCTTTTTAAATCAAGTATAGCTTCCTCCTTTTTTTTCCTCCCCAAGCTATTAACTTTTTAAAGACATCAGACCAGATGCCGTGTAGAATGTCTTACATTCTGCATTTGTCTGATGGTGTTTTCATGATGTAATCTGCGTGTTTCTCCATCCTCTGTAGTTTTTTGTAAACTAAAAGTTAAAACCAGCATCATGATCAGATACAAGTAAAACACTTTTGGCAAGAATAGTTCATGGAGAAAATTGGTATTTCTTGTTGCATTTCATTTACAGAATGTCTGAGTGGTTCACTAGTAAGTGGTGCTAAAGGGTTAGAATCCTGTCTGTTACAGTCAGAATTTTCCACCAGAAATGTATGTTTCCTCCTTTGCAATTAACAAGTGATCTGTGGAGAGATACTCAGCATTACGTGAATGCTCTGTTTCCTAACATTTCACCAAAAAGTGTCCACGTCCATTGAAGTTTCTTCTCTTAGATGTTTTGTTAAAATTAACAAAATGAGGGGCGCCTGGGTGGCTCAGTCGGTTGAGCGGCCGACTTCGGCTCAGGTCATGATCTCGCACTCTGTGAGTTCGAGCCCCGCGTCGGGCTCTGTGCTGACAGCTCAGAGACTGGAGCCTGTTTCGGATTCTGTGTCTCCCTCTCTCTGACCCTCCCCCGTTCATGCTCTGTCTCTCCCTGTCTCAAAAATAAATGTTAAAAAAAAAATTTAAAAAATGATGATTTTGGGGCGCCTGGGTGGCGCAGTCGGTTAAGCGTCCGACTTCAGCCAGGTCACGATCTCGCGGTCCGTGAGTTCGAGCCCCGCGTCGGGCTCTGGGCTGATGGCTCAGAGCCTGGAGCCTGTTTCCGATTCTGTGTCTCCCTCTCTCTCTGCCCCTCCCCGTTCATGCTCTGTCTCTCTCTGTCCCAAAAATAAATAAACGTTGAAAAAAAAAAAATTTAATAAAAAAAAAAAAAAAAAATGATGATTTTTCTAATTCTATTGCTTTTACATTGATATGCTTCTGTAAATAAATAAAAGGTTTTCTTTATCAACTAGAGTGACTTTTTTACCTTAAAATTACAGTTCTTATTAGAAAAAAAAAAAAACAGGATAAATGGGGCACCTGAATGGCTCAGTCAGTTACGTGTCCAACTCTTGATCCTAGCTCACGTCTTGATCTCAGGGTCATGAGTTCAAGCCCTGTGTTGGACTCCACACTAGGCATGAAACCTACTTTTAAAAAAATTGAATAAAAACCCTAAAAATAGGATCCTAAAAATAGGATAAATGTTTTGTTCTCATCTTTTTAAAAAATTTTAAAATGTTTGTTCACTTTTGAGAGAGAGAGAAAGAGAGAATGGCAGGGGAGGGAGACACAGAATCCAAAGCAGACTCCAGGCTCTGAGCTGTCAGCACAGAGCCTAATGCAGGGCTTGTACTCATGAACCATGAGATCATGACCTGAGCCAAAGTCCGGCGCTTAATTGACTGAGCCATTTAGGTACCCCTAGTTCACATCTTTTAATTACCAGTTATCTAAGTAAGAATGTTATTCATGTCTGATGATGACAAATGAGTTCATTTGATTTATTCTCTTTGCTATATCTTATTATCTACTCAGTATATATTTATGGATTTCAATGCTTTATAGTTATTGTTATTAACGTTTAACTATCCCAATTTGGAGTGAGAGGAGACACTTCAGGCTGGTTACTGTGTCCTTTTGACATTGCCCCATTAGTCCTTCATACTTTGTTTCTTAGAATTTGTAAGACACGTGTGCTGTAAAGGTCATGGCTGCTCTCGCCCAACCTCCTTGCTTCCCCCATTAGAATCAGCCACTTTGTAAGGGTCCCTGATTCCTTCAGTGTGAATGACAATTAGATTATGATATTTTGGTGTGAGAAGTGCTGATTTTGTGGGGTTTTTTTTTAAATAGACTTCACATCCAGTGCAGCCCAATGTAGGGCTTGAACTCTCAATGCTGAGATCAAGACCTGAGCTGAGATCAAAATTCTGATACTTAACTGACTGAGCCACCCAGGTACTCTTGAGGAGTGCTGGTTTCTACAAGGAGTACTACTGCTTTTGAAGTTTCCCAATGGAGAGAGCTAGAAATTTTACTTTTTAAAATCATATCTTCATGATTTTACTTTTTGAGAGAGAGAGAGAAGCAGAGTGTGAGCAGGGGAGGGGCAGAGAGAGAGAGGGAGACACAGGATCTGAAGCAGGCTCCAGGCTCCGAGCTGTCAGCACAGAGCCCAATGCAGGGTTCAAACCCGCGACCCATGAGATCATGACCTGAGCTCAAGTCAGACACTTAACTGACTGAGCCACCCAGGTGCCCCAATAATTATATCACTTGTCTATTTCATTGCAACTCTTGGTTCTTAAACAAAACAACAGTTACCATTAGAAGTAAAAAACTGAGATAATTTTAAGATTATTCTACCATGGGACTTCTGGGTGGCTCAGTTGGTTAAGTGTCTGACTTTTGATTTCAGATCTTGATTTTGGCTCAGGTCATTCGCTCCTGGTCATGAGATGGGTCATGATATTGGTCATGAGATCGAGCCCCACCTGGGGCTCCACGTTGGCTGTGGAGCCTGGAGACTGCTTTGGATTCTCTCTCTCCCTCTCCCCACCCCTGCTCCCATGCACTCATCCTCTCTGTCTCTCAAAAAAAAAAAAAAAAATTCCTCTGCATTTCATAACCTTAGAATCTGTCTCTAAGAACAGAGTAGTATGTTTTACAGTCACTCTGATATGAGTACTTATATTGTGATAGGGTTCCAAGTGCTACACATTTTTTTGTCTTCTAAAAATCATTTCTTTATATCCCCCTTTCTATTGTTTTAGTATAGATCTTCTAGTAGTTTCCAGTTACCTTTAGTATGAAATCTAGTTGAATTTGGTTTTCCCAACCTTATGCTACCTTTCTACAATCTCTCGTGTTACTTTTAAGCTAAAACTTCTTCCTCCAAATATAGAAAAATTTCATTCTCCGACACTCCAACCCCAGGGCTGATTTCCTGGATTCCTTCCTCACTTTCAGAACTAATCCAAAGTCTGTCTTCAATGTTAACAGGGCCTTCTTTAGTAATACCTGCAATTACATATTTTTAAAGACACTTGATTATATTTTTATGCTGTTTGTTATGGTTATTGGGAAGAGAAAGGAAAAAAGTCATTTTAAACCAATCACAACATGACACTGTGATACTCAGAAGTTACACTCTTGGAATGAATCCACCGTTGAACTGGAGAGAGAAAGCCTTGGGTTGAAACAATTATTCTGACAACTGAGATGGGAAAAGAACTTAACTGAAGAATAGTACTACTGTGGAAAAAATGAGAAATTTGGCTAAAATTATCGCAATTGAGTGTCTAGTTTGATCAAATCCTCAAAATAATGGCCAGGGGTTCTAGGTTGTTGTTTTTTTTTTTTTTTTTCCTACTTGACACCATGGGCTTTTTCCCAGTCCTTGGAGTTGTGGAAAATAATCGCAAAATACATTCTTGCCCATTATCAGAGTTGTGCTGTTTTTCACTGTGGCTTTCAGTGTTTTTTGTGAGTGATGACTTTGACTCTCTCCCCAACATTTTGCATTTACTTAGTAAATGATGTATTTCTCAGACAAATAATTTTGAGGGAAATTTTATGAAACAGAAACTTTTGGTGCTCCATATGAAGGTCTGCCATTTCCATGAACTTCACTAATAGCCTGCCCCGATTCTTGTGGCAAATAGGAGTTAGTTTTTACCTCATTCTAAGACTCCAGGACAACTAAAAGATGTTAAAAAGGATTTTAATTTATTTGAGAATGTCATCAAAGTATGCTAGCTGTCCATATAGATATCCATTCAAACAGAGTTGATTACACTTATTAGACAAGAATAGTTCATGAAATTTCTATTTGTATAGATCCATCTATATCTTGGGCAACATATTATAAAATATTAATATAGTATCTTTTATGTGATATTTTGACTGCATTCTGTTTTAATCTCAGAATGCATACTTTCGATGACAAGAACTCTCAGAATAAATAATATTAACTACAGGAAAAAACTGAACTAAAGTACTTTTAAAAGGAAATATAGGCACATAGAATCTAACTGCATCCAAAGCTTTTAATCCTATGAGTTTTGAAATGCGTACCATTGTGTTTTGTTCTATGCAATATTTTACTCTCTGTGTGCTTTTTAAGGACATCTAATTTTGAAGAAAATGAGCAGAACAACATAGAGAAGAACTTGTAGAAATATTTACTGCTTCATATTTTGGGAGCCTGAGTAATGACCTTGAAGACATATTAGTAATATCAAAAAGGATCAACATTATTGGTGGGTTCACACTAGAAATACCAAAATCTAAAGAGTAAATTGCGAAGCATAGATTCATCCCTCACAATCTGAAATTTAATTTTTCTTTTGGATAAATACTAACAGTAGACACAGAAACAACATGGAAGAGACGAAAGCATCTATTTTGGTATGTTTGGGAGATAATAAAACATTAGACATGAAGCAAAAGAGAAGAAATGAATTAAATCCACCAAATAATATGATAACGTTCTTCAGCCACTGAAGAACATAAACAATAATATTTCCAGCCATAGGACATCTTAAATAAGAGCATTTGGATGTGTGACAGCTGTGGCAGTCAGATAAGGGGAGCATTGTGAAACAGTAGAGAAGCAATTTTCCTGCAACTCATTTATAGTTGCCAGGGCTATAAAGGTAGTCGGAGAGGGTGTGGGTGGCGTAGAAAAATCAATCCCAGCATTCAAGAGAAAAAAACTCAATACTTATTTGGTAAACGTTATACATTGGAGCAGCGATACTGTTATTCCACTTCATTTCCCACACTTTTTAGATACAAATCGGCCCAATGAAGAATCCTCACTGGTGCCAAGATGCGTCTCTTGGTAGTTGTCAAATGTTGTAAGACAGCTGTAAAGCTGCTAAGAGTAATTCAATTTTAGCAGGTCCTAATGACGTTTGTGTTGACAGAATAATGCTCATGGCATGTAGTGGGCCGGAGCCTCATGGAGATCTAATAACCTTCTGGCCTAATGTGAATGCCCATCTCCCTAAAGAAGCCAACAAGAGTTATTTGAAACAACCTGCGGAGACACACTGTCCTCTGTTCCTGAAATTTCCACTGGGCATTGAGCCAAGATACCAGTTCAATTACACAATCTACCCCCCTTTAAATGGGGGAGGGAAGAGATCTAATTATTGATCAGCCAATTGTTAGAGTGTCTTTGAACTCTTTCCTTGGACTTCCTAGTACAGTTATAAGAGCAAGAAGAAGGAGAGAAACAGAGAAACGTTTTTTTTCTTCCCTTCCAAGAGGGAGAGGCTATGAAATCATAGGAAAAAAGAATCTTCTGACAAAATACGGTGTGTAATCTCTTAAAAATACCCTGTATGCCTCTTTACCCTGAGTACTTCTACTGTGAAAATAATATGCCTTAAAAATTGTAAAATGCATCTTTTAAGAATTAGACCTTTCAAGTAGATTACTTAGAACGCTGTGGCTATTGTCTCCCTAGCATCTCCAAGAGGATTGGCTTACTTTCTCCCAGAAAGAGAAATGCTGGGTATTACTCCTCGAAAGACCTGAATGGACTCTTGAAATAGCCATGCAGTATTCCAAAAATAAAAGTGTTAGGGATATGGGAATCCCAGGGTCAAAAATCCAGCCACTAGGCACCATAGTCCCACGTCAGCTTACACCCTCTCTGTTGGGGGAAATCACAGACTTTGATGCTATTTAAATGCCAGTCTTCTTCAGAGGTGACCCAGGGGCCTTGTGGGTCAGATATGACCAAGGGGCTGTTTGTATAGGGCAGCAGGAATGGAAAGAATAGAGAATAAAATCAAAGAGAAAGTTAAAAGAAAATCTCTTCATTCTGGAGCATGCAGGATGAAATCTAGAAAAACTGAGAAAACCTAGTTTCTTTATATAGCTATTGCTGTGAAATCAGAATAATTTTTTTACTAATTCTTTTAAAGGGTCTTTTAAATCAGCTGGCCTTAGAAATCTCTCTTTATCATTTACTGTTTCCCCATGACACACAAGTGTAGTGCTTGGGATGTAACAGAAGTGAAAATAAATTCAGTAGGACTCAGTCTCTGTTGCCTGAGGCATATATTTCATTTGCCCTGTTCACATGGCTGTTGTTGCACTGCCTTACGTCCTGATTTTATAGATTTATCTGTGTCTGTCTTATTTCCCTTAATAAGGTGTAAAATTCTTGAGCATGGGGACCTTGTCTTATTCAACTTGTCTCCTTCAAAGTGTGAAAGATCCTTAAGGAGGGCCAAACTTGGCAAGATAAACTGGATCCACGAAAGCACACCTAGCATAAAGCAAAACTTCGTCACACAGACGTGCCCTTTGTCTCCTTTTCCCTCAATTCTAATGACTGTAATGGCAGAGCATGCATACTGTGATAGAAAATGTAATGCACATGCCAATAATACTGGATTCCATTTTTAGAAAAGGGCATATTGGTGTGCCTGGGTGACTCAGTCGGTTAAGTGTCTGGCTTTTAGTCAGGATCTCATGGTTCATGAGTTTGAGCCCCGCATCAGGCTCTGTGCTGGCGGGAGGGAACCTGTTTGGGATTCCTTCTCTCTCCCTCCCTCTGTCTGTCCCTCCCCCACTTGTGCTGTTTCTCTCTTTCTCAAAATAAATAAACTTAAAAAAATACTTAGGGAAAAAAAGAGCACATTTAGCAATTTTAATATAGTTTTACTCTTCTTTCCCAAATAAAATTATGTATTAAATTTTTTTTTCAACGTTTATTTATTTTTTGGGGGACAGAGAGAGACAGAGCATGAACGGGGGAGGGGCAGAGAGAGAGGGAGACACAGAATCGGAAACAGGCTCCAGGCTCTGAGCCATCAGCCCAGAGCCCGACGCGGGGCTCGAACTCACGGACCGTGAGATCGTGACCTGGCTGAAGTCGGACGCTTAACCGACTGCGCCACCCAGGCGCCCCTTAATTATGTATTGAATCTAAGAGTAGTGCAAGAGTAGAGTGACAGCCACCATTATATGTATTTGGAAATAAAATGTTGGGGTTTGAAACATTTTCTGTAGTAGGTCTAATCTTTGTCTATACCATCCAGCTGAGAAGGAGAAAAACAAATACTTTCATTTGTCTGTTGATAGTATAGGTCATTCTTCTCGTGTTTAAACAGTAATAGTCTATTAACTTCCGCTATTTCAGATGAAAGCTATCTGTTGGATTGCAGCTAATACCACCCTCTTGCATGCATTTCCATAGCACACATGCGTGCACACACGTGTGAACGATAAATGTATGTGGACAACACACAACTCCTGTACAAGATGGCATCTAGGTGAATGAAGGGGAAAGAGGGACTTAAATTAATGAGGTTTTATTTGCATCTTTGCTTGCCTTTACTCCAAATTGTTGGGTGAAATTGTTGCCTGTTGTAATTACTGTTAAGGACTGTGGCCATTCCTTGCTCACGGTGCTGTCGATGCCTGTGGATCTCAGCTTCATCCACAGTGTGGCACCTTACAGGGCCATCCACCCAGTGGGAGATCTCTCAGCATGGTGGTTCTAGGCAGGCTTGTTCACCCTTACCTCAAGGAACTTTTGCCTCTGGATTCTTTCCATGACACACAGAAGCTTGAAAATAATAACCCAGGCCACTTTCTGCCTAATTGCGCCATGCCACTTCTCAGAGCCCCATGGCGCAGCGGTCCTGCTATGGCTGTGCCGCAGCTATTGAGCCCTGAGGTTCCATGCTTTCCCTTACGGTGCTGGTGGTTCCCCTGCAGTCTCCCTTGTTAATATGAGACTTCCCAGTGAGCAGCCTTCTCTCAAAGTTCCAGATGGAAAAAGGAGTATTAGCCCCCTCTGATGTTAGGGTTTTTTTTTCTCATGATCTAATCCGCAACCCCCCCCCCTGCCCCACCTCCATTCTCCCTGGGTTTTTATCCACAAGGGTGAACTGAATGATCATTGTGGCTGTCTACTTTTCTTACTCTTTCTCTTCTCTCCATCATCTCAGATATGTGGGGTGATATCTCATTGCATAAACGTATATGAAACTGGGGGGCATTACACTAAGTGAAGTGAGTCAAATGGAGAAAGACAAATACTGTAGGATCCCACTTATAGGTGGAATCTAAAAAAACCAAACTCATACAGTGAATAGATTCTTGGGGGTGGGGAGGATAATAATGTTGGAAGGTGGTCAAAGGATACAAACTTTTAATTATTAGGTAAATAAATTCTAGGGATGTAATGCACAGCATGGAGACTACAGTTAAACAATGCTGTACCATAGATAGTACTGAACTTTATATATACTGCATTTTTTCTTATATATACATACCTATGATAAAATTTAATTTATCAGTGTGGCATAGTAGAGCAGATCTTAAAATGCCTTACCAGGATAAGAAAACATTATAATTATGTGATCATGTGTTAACTAACCTACTGTGGTAATCACTTTGCAATTTATACATGTATAAAGTTATTAGGTTGTACACCTTAAACTTGCACAATGTTATATGTCAATCCTATAACAATAAAGTTGGGAAATAGAAACTCATCGAATTGCATACATTAAATATGTGCAGTTTATTATGCTCCAATTATATCTTTATAAAGGTGTTTAAAATGAATAAAATATTAAATGGGTTGGGAAGACCATGTTGGGAAAAAAGGAAAGAATGTGCAAAGCCATGGAAACCATGGGGCGCCTGAGTGGCTCAGCTGAGTATTCAACTCTTGATTTCGACTCAGGTCATGATCTCATAGTTCCTGGGTTCAAGTCCTGCATCAGGCTCTGTGCTGACGCTGTGGAGCCTGCTGGGAACTCTGTGTCTCCCTCTCCCTCTGCCTTTCTCCTGCTTGTGCTCTCTCTCTCTCTCTCTTCCTTTCTCTCTCTCTCTCAAAAGTAAATAAATAAACTTAAAAAAAAAAAAAAGCAATGGAATCCTGAGAGAGGAGTTCTGAGTTTCTCAAGCAGCACAAATTTCAGTGTTACATCAGTGTAGATTTGAACCGAGCAGATGAATCCCACATCTTTGGTTCACCTACTAGGTGAAATCCTTTCTCTGTTTATTTCTATTCCACTTTGCTCTACAGAGGAATTCTGGCAAATGAATGGTTTGCAATAACATGATTCCGTGCACCTTTCAATAAGCCTGTTGGATGAGCTTCCCGGCAGTAACTATCATACGCACATTTCTTTGGAGTGTGTGAACCTGGGAACCAAAAAGCAAACAAAGCTATTAGATGTAATTTTAACACAACCCAGTTTGGAAAAATACACGATAAGAAGCAAAACAGAGATTAAAAATAGTCATCCCCAAACTAGGGAATTCTGGGCAGACGTGAGTATTAGAAGAGGAAAGTTGATGTCACATACATTACTCTTAATGTTGTGGTAAAACGAGGCCAAACGATAAGAAAAGCTGTAGACAGTAGTTTGGCGTGAGTCAGAGGAAAGTCTCGATCATTCAGGAAGATTTTTCCAGCTCTAATTGATCTAATTCTGTGGATATTGACAGATTTGTTTAAAGAAACACAACAATACAGGAAAGAAGCTACATGGAACTTGCCAATAAACAAAGTATGTCAATTTCTGTGCCAAGTTATCTTTAAAAATAAGGCCCAGAATTACTATTAAGTGATAATTAAAAGGCAAACATATGCTCAGCACTGGCTTGATGTATTGGGGGATGGCAAATTTTGAAAGCCTTGTAATTTAGAAATGTGTGAGTAATTTCTGATATATAGTGAACGTACACAGGGTAAGATAGATGTTTTCAGTGATGAAAAATACCAGTATGTATGTGACCAATGTACTATTTCTCTTGCCATCAATTTAATCATTAATTCATCATGAGTTAATATAAAAAAATTTAAACTTTATTTGATTAACTTAAATCCGTATTTTGACAGAAAACTAAATCCAGCAAAGTCCCAGCAAACAAAAGAGGGAAAGGAATAAATAGACTTTTAAAAATGATCTCTCCAGGGGCGCCTGGATGGTTCAGGCAGTTCAGCATCAGACTCTTGATTTCGGCTCAGGTCATGATCTCACAGTTCATGAGTTTGAGCCCAATGTCGAGTTCTGTGCTGACAGCACAGAGCCTGCTCCTGGAGTCAGTGTCTGTCTCTCTCTCTCTCTCTCTCTCTCTCTCTCTCTCTCTCTGCCTCTCCCCCACGTGCACATGCGCTCTCTTCTCTCTCTCTCAAAATAAACGTTAAAAAATATACATCCCTCTGAAAAGTTTAAACCAGATTAGAATAATTGTAGAGCATTTTCTTGATCTAAAATTAATGGCAATCTGCACAGCAAATAAATTATGTCATAAACCAGCGTGGCTTGTTCATTTATGATAAATCTAGAGATAATGGGAAAGCCACCAAGTTAGGCCCATTCTCTCTGGAAACTTTTGACTCCTACAATACTTTGTCTGCTTATAGACGCTTATTACTAACCTATCTGCCATTTTGTCATATGCCATTTTTATGGAAGTGTTCAATACTATGATACCTTCGTTTCTTGGGTTGTGTGAGCTCTCTTTCAACTGTACCATGAGGCCAGCCCACAAGAGCAGACACAAGAAAGAGCTCTCATTTCTTGCTTTTAATTCTCAGAGCCCATTAGAGTCACTCCAGGGCCTGGTGTTCCAGAGTAAAATAAAATGTTACTTTTTGTTTCAGATGGTGGTAGAACATAATTATGGAAAATCTCCACTATGGGGGAAAAAGTCAGAATGCTATGATCTGGATGTTGCCGCAAGCAGCCCGGTTCTAAGATTTATGTTTTGTTTTATAGATAAAAGCTTATTTTGTGGAAAATAATGTAGCTCTACTTAGGCTGTCTAAAGAACAGCACATTTCACAGGGGCTAAAGAAAGGTTGATGCAGAAATCAGAGCCTAGGTTATTTACCCAAAAGGATCTGGAGAAATAACAAAGCTGCTTTCATAGACTTCTTTCTAGAGATCAGACCTCTGTGATTAGGATGTGAAAATCAAGGGGTTTGCTTTCTAATATATCCCTTTCCATGCTCCCTTCTGGGTCATGACAATTAATTGGCCTAGTTGGGGCTAAGTGCAGCTAGGTCTGTGATATTTGCTAAAACACCTATCTTGGAGTCAAAATAACTCCTTGGGAATTTCACTTTGCAGTCAGTGAGAGATGAGGGGACAAATGCTCCCTAGTCACCTTTACGGAATGAATGAAGCCGGAACAGTTAGCTGTCGCTTTTGCAAAGCTTACCCACGAATGATCGTATGCAGTTTGAAAGTTATATTGTTAAACAGTAGGCTGGAGAAATCTTTTTAGAGCTACGGTATTGAGTGTTGCTGCCTTTCATCTAGTTTGCTCATGACTAAAGTGGTCCATATGGATTAAGGAAATAATTCAATCTGAATGTTTGCTTTGTATTTTAAAAACAAATGAAATGTTAAACAGTTGTCAGGTGTTAGCTTGATCTTTATTGTAACTCTTTGCTAAGATTACAAGGATTACACTGAGCACTTGAAGCAAGATTTCAATAGTGACAAATACCAGGTTACTATTATCTTGTTTTAGCATCAATCAAGGAGGTATTAAATAATCAGATAACGTCTCCAATCCCTCTATGCTAGTCCGCACATGCTACTAATCATAAGGCAACCACAGGAACTACACAAGAAACAGCATATATGATTCTATTCACAGATCCTGCCTCCACTGTAAACTAAGAATTAAGGTATCCTGTTCTGACTCATCTACACGTCATAGACCTATAGACGAGGAAAAATATCCGTGGGTTTGCAGGATTTCTTCTAACCGGAGAAGCGCATTGTGGGATCTCCATGCTTCCTTCTGGTGATTCCTTCCTATATTTCACTGAACTTTGGACCCACCTTCAAAAATGGAAATATATAGGGGCGCCTGGATGGCTCAGCCTGTTGAGCGTCCGACTTCGGCAAAGGTCCTGATCTCACGGGTCATGAGTTCGAGCCTCGAGTCAGGCTCTGTAATGATAGCTCAGAGCCTGGAGCCTGCTTCAGGTTTTGTGTCTCCCTCTCTCTCTGCCCCTCCCCTGCTTGTACTCTGTCTCTCTCTCTCTCAAAAATAAATAAAAACATTAAAAAGTTTTTTAATGGAAATATATATGTCTTATCTATAAAGTGGATGCATTAGACCTCCACTTCGAAGGTCTAACTCAGACCTTCATAGATAAGACTTTATAGATAAGACAACTGAAACCTACAGGGTTACAGTTCATTTGTAGTACAGCTCAAAACTTCTGACCCACAGCTCAATTCTGTTATTATTACATCAAATCACTCTGTTTTTGGAATTTTATTGCCTGTCTACATTCTTTATGAACAGGAACACGTGTAGAGTTTTTTAACTTAACTCTAGAGCACTTTGTTTTTTAATTTTCATTTGATGATGTGGGTGCCTTCGTAAACATTTTCAATGAGAAGCAGGTATTCTAAGTATACCATAAAGTTATCATGTTTACTTTGGTAGGTTCTTGTTTGGTGATAATGATTGATTGACTGCTCCCCCTCCTTTCTACCATCTCATTTCTCTCCTACATATGGTGCCTCCATTTCTTTGAACAGATGATTTTCTCCCACTCACCATCCACTTTTCTCTGCAATTTGGTCTCCATGTGTCCTAAGTTCACTGAAACCTGTGATTTTTCCTAGATCAAAGTCAACAGCCTTTCTCCTGCCATCTGCACACTGCACTGGACAAAATTGCTGACCCTCTTTCCCATTAACCCAGTCTTACTCTGCATAATTCCTCCTTCAACGTCTATGTCTGTGGGTATTTTCTAAGACTGAATCTTTGATCTCAAATTTTTAAGTGAAAATTATGGAGCTGGACAACAATTTCTGAGGCACTGAGAAGTCTCAATATAATAGGTTTTAAAAAGACTTTATACTTGTAAGGAAAAAATTAGGTCAACTCACCTCGTAGCTTTTATTGCCTTCATACATTTTCAGATTGGTACAGTTACTCTTTCTGAGGCCCTCAAACTTAAATGGTAGACCTGTTTCTTCCCTTCTTGGTCACTGTCCTATTCAAGGAGTCATTTAACTTTGGATTATTTCTAGCTCTCCCACCTTAAAAATAAGAGAATCCTTCTCCAAATCCTACTTCGGTTACTGCCTCATTTCTCTGCTTCCACTCAGAACAAAATACAGTAAAACTTTAGATTACGAGGAACTTGTTCTGCAAATGCTCTGCAAGACGAGGAAACATTTCTCATAAATTTTAACTCTATAAACGAGTGATGTCTTTGCAATACGAGTAGTATGTGACACCAAAAGTCACATAATCACATCTGAGCCAATGGTTCTTGAAATTCACTTTGCTATACAAGTGCTTTGGATTACAAGCATGTTTCCAGGACAACTTAGGCTCGCAAACCAAGGTTTTACTGTGTACCACAACTCTTGTCTATGCCTGCTTTCTGCTGTCTCTCTTCTCAGTCTCCACCTGGTTGGGGTCTGCCGTCTCCACTCCACGGAAATGGCTCATGTCAGGATCACTGATGATCTTCACGTTGCCTCTGGCAGTGGTCACTTCTCTGCCCCTATTTCACCTACTCACCAGCATTTGGTTCAAGGTGTTATTTCTTTCTTCTTAAAATCTTTTCTCCTCTCGGATTCTCAGACCTAACCCTCTTCCAGTGAGAGTTGAGTTCTGGACTCTCCTTTCTTTTTATCTTTTATTCTTAGCCATAGCTAAGTCTGCCTAGGTAGGTCTAGGTTAATGATTCTCTAGTTATAACCTCTCCTTTGACTTCTGGATTTATAGATCCTTTATTGAATGTCATCTCTTTTTCGGCCTAAATTCAAATTTAACAAAGCCCCTTGTCTATCATCCTTAGTTTTCACCATCTCAGTAAATTGCATGCCATCCTCCCTGGATAGCCCAAACCCAAATCCTAGAAGCATCGATTACTCTCTTTCTCTCTCCACCTACTTCCAATCCGTCAGTAAGTCTATAGTATTTCCAGAATCTGAGTTTGTCTCCTTCTTTACTGCTACATCTCTATTTCGAGCTACCATTCTCTCTCACTTGTGTTAATGCCTCGACCTCCTGTTGGTCTCCCACCTTCCATTATTGCCTTGGTACCCTCCAGTGCATTCCCCACACAGCTAAATACAAATCAGATTGTCACCAACAGTTTAATACCGCCTAATGCCTTTCCAGAATAGGTAATTAAAAATCCACATTCTGGGGTAACATGTCCTTTCTGATCTGGGTACTGTCTACTTCTTCAACCTCATCTTCATTCTCCAGCTCATTTAGTATTTTCCAGGCACACTGGGCTCTGTCTGTCCTTCAGATCTGAATAAAACATTACTATGTCAGGATCTAGGCATTTCTCTATTTCTTTTTTTTTTTTTTCAACGTTTATTTATTTGGGGGGGGGGGGCAGAGAGAGACAGAGCATGAACGGGGGAGGGGCAGAGAGAGAGGGAGACACAGAATCAGAAACAGGCTCCAGGCTCTGAGCCATCAGCCCAGAGCCCGACGCGGGGCTCGAACTCACGGACCTCGAGATCGTGACCTGGCTGAAGTCGGACGCTTAACCGACTGCGCCACCCAGGCGCCCCGCATTTCTCTATTTCTAATGTTGGCTTGCCTGGCTCCATCTGTCCTTTATATTGCAACCCGAATCTGGTATAAATGCTTATTTATTTTTCTCATTTATTTTCAGAATCCTTCACAAAAATGTAAGCTTCATGAAAGCAGGTAACTTTGGGACACCTGGGTGTGGCTCAGTCAGTTGAGCGTCCAGCTTCGGCTCAGGTCATGATCTCACAGTTTGTGGGTTCGAGCCTGGTATCAGGCTCTGCGCTGACAGCTCAGAGCCTGGAGCCTGCTTCGGATTCTGTGTCTCCCTCTTTCTCTGCTCCTCCCCTGCTCATGCTCTGTCTCTCTCTCTCCTTCAAAAATAAATAAAAACATTCAAAAAATTAAAAAAAAAAAAGCAGGTAACTTATGGGTGAGTTTGTTTTAATTTTGCTTTATTTTTTCTATTGTTTCTCCACTACCTAGCAGAACGTCTAGCTTGCACAATTATTTTTCTGTGAAGTGCCTATCCAAATTCTTTGACATTTTTATACTTGGTTTACATGGATTTGTAAGGGGTTTTATATTTTAAAAATGTGTTACTGTGCTGGGGTGCCTGGCTGGCTCAGTCAGTTTAGTGTCTGACTCTTGATTTAAGCTTAAGTCATGATCTTACAGTTCATGGGTTCAAGCCCTGCAACAGACTCTGGGCTGACAGTACAGAGCCTGCTTGGGATTCTCTCTCTCCCTCTCGTTCTGCCCCTCCCCAGATCGTGCTCTCTCTCAAAATAAATAAACTTAAAAAAAAAAAAAGTATTCCTTGCCAATAAGTTCTTAGCCTTAAATGAAATTTGTAATTTTCTTAATAAGATAAAGAAAAATTATTTATAAACATATAGAAACCTTAAAAAGGCTGATAATCATGATATAATTATTTAATAGAATAATCAAAATCTAAATATTGTTGAGTCCAGATTATTTTGTAGAAAGATTTATGTTAATCTTCAAATAATGAACAGGTTTTACACTTTAAAAACTACAAAAAAAAAAAAAAACACCCAAGAAACAAACAAACAAAAAAACACTCTTTAAGAAATAGGGGGGTGAAGTAGGTGAAGGGGATTATGAGTACACGTATCTTGATGAGCACTGAGTAAAACATAGATTTGTTGAATCACTATATTGTGCACCTAAAATTAATATTGCACTAGTATGTTAACTCTACTGGAATTAAAAATTTTAAAATAATAAAATTAAGTGAGTTTCTTACAGATGGCATATAGTTAGTTGGGCCATGAGTTTTAATCCACTGTGCCACTCTGCTTTTATTTGATATATTTAGACTATTTATATTTCACATAATAATTGATAGGCTAGAGCTTCTGCCATTTTATCATTTGCTTTTGTTTATTTTTCTATATTTCTCATTCTTCTATTTCTCATTGGGAGCCTTCCCGTAAGTTACTTGAACATTTTAAAGTTTTTATCTTGATATATTTAATTTATCATTACTCCAGAGAAAATGAAATACTTCGCTATAAATCTAACAAAACACACACAGCATTCATATCCTGAAAATTACAAAATGTTGATGAAAGAAACCGAAGAAGAACTAAAGAAAAGGAGTGACATATTGTGTTCATGGGTTGGAAGACTTGACGTAGTAAAAATGGGCATTCTCCCTAAATTGATCTATAGATTAATACAATATTTATCAAAGTTCCAGCAGGGATTTTTACAGACATAGAGAAGCATATTCTAAGTTTATATAGAGTGACACAGACCCTGGAATAACTAAATTAATCTTGGAAAGAATAAAAGTGCATAGAACTGCTCTACTCCATGCTAAGGCTTTATGATAGTCAAGACAGCGTAGTTTTGGCAGAGGAACAGATATAGGTCAATGGAACCAAACAGAGAAACCAGAGCGAGATCAACGCAAATATTCCCAACTTTATGTAATAAAGTATCTGAATAATAACAAAACTATTTCTTGAAATAGAAAGGGAGAAAGTACACTTCAACTCTATTCAGGCAAGCCTAGCCTTCTTATCAAAACAAGGGAATTTCCAAATTTCCACTTCTAGTTATGACTGGGTAACTCATACTATACTTGCCTTCTACTGTAAACATTGGAAAGCAGGAAAAGGAGTACAAGGGAACTCTTTTCCAGCTTTGGACAAGAGGCAGTGTAGGATTCATCCTTGAATAAAGGCAAATGTGTAAGGTTCATCCAATATTAATCCAAGCTTTCTCCAAGTAGACCCTTTCTAAACCACAGTTCATGGAGGATGAGCAGAGAGCCCAGTGGTTTGGCAGAGCTGAAGAGGCACAAATTGAAATTCAGAGATACAGAAATGGCTAGAATTTGTTGTAAGGACTCTGGAGAGGGGCCAGCTGAATCCAGAGGAGTCTTAGATGTCTGAATGAACGTCTGCCTAGGTTCTTACCTGAGAACTATCATATAAATCAGAGGCAAGACTCTGGCAGGCCTACCAGGGAGTAAATGTTGTGAGACTGGGAGTTGAATGCAGATACGGTCTCTTGGAGAGTGAAGTTCCAGTCTGCTCAGAATGGAGAGACCTTGCTGAGATTGTTGGCCATTCAGCGGAGACCTTGGAAAGGCCACTCCTTAGGAGGGAGAGCTACAGTCCAGAATAATGGGCACATGCTATGAGTTAGGGCTAAGGAGATCAGCTCTAACAAGGAAAAAAGCTAAATCTAACAATATCAAAAGGATATAATGGTAATTAACTGTCCAAGAAAGAAAGTGTAATAGCCTTTAAAGAACAGAATATCAGCCAGAGTCCTGATGACATATCATTCCAAGATGTTTAATACGCAAAACCCTATAATTACGAGTCAAAACTCAAATGATTAGGAAGAAGTAATAGTTACTAGAAACACAATCCAATATAATCCAGATATTGATATTAGCAGATGATATTTTTAAAACTATAGTAAATATGTTCAAGGATTTAAAGGAATAAGTGGCATAATAAGTGAGAGTAATCTCAGCGTGCAAATTGTCAGTGGTCACAAAAAATGTGACAGAGTAAATGGGGGTGAGGAAAATAACATAAGCCATTCCCAAAAGATTAGATCACAATGCCACCTTTCTGCCTTTCTGTATGGATTGTAGTCACAGGAAATACCTATACTTCCTAGCTTCTTACCTGCATATTAATATTGGGAATAAATTAAGTCTGTTTTAAAATTTTTAAATATGGCCAGTACAAAAATATCTGTATAAAGACAGAAGGGGTTAGCTCTAAAATTAATCATTGGACTTTTCATGATACTAATAATTATTGATTTTATTATGTACAAAACACTGTTTTAGGAGTTTTCATATATTAATTTATATACACCATCATCGATATTTTATTATTTCCATATTACTTAGAAAAGTTTACTGGGCACCTGAATGGCTCAGTCAGTGAAGTGTCTGACTCTTGGTTTTGACTCAGGTCTGGATCTCACAGTTCATGGGATCGAGCCCCACATTAGGCTCTGCACTGACAGCATGAGCCCGCTTGGGATTCTCTTCCCTCTCTCTGTCTCTGTCTTTCTTTCTGCCCCTCCCCTGCTTGCATGCTCTCTCTCTGTCTCTGTCTCTCTGTCTCAAACTTAAAAAAAAAAAAAAAGTTAACTATATTTCTCAATGTAACAGAGCTGTAAGGGGTTGAGAACTTTTTCAAAGCCAGGGTTGTTCATTCCCCAGCCTTTTCTTTAATCAATAACCTATAATGTTATTTTCAATCAATTAAAACATAGCCTGTGTTCAGTACATACATTTTTTGAGATATACACAGTGATTAAGAGTGAGATTCAAAATTCTAATGAAGCTAAGTTTAAGTTCTGAACCTAAATTGAAATGTTCATAAAATAGTTTTAATGTCTGAAATCATTTCGGTTTCAAATCATACTTTCATACAGTCTATCTCTTTGATGAATAAAGTCATTAGCAAGTAAACATTAGTACTATTACAGAACGGTGAAACATCATAATTTAAATGCCTAGTGAACGCCTAACAAAGTTAGCTTTACTATGTTAAGGATGAGTATATAAGTTATCAAATGTTAAGTACAGACTCAAGCACTTCGAGTAAGGCAACTACTGGGGTGCCTGGGTGGCTCAGTTGGTTAAGTGTCTGACTTTGGCTCTGTCACGATCTCATGTCACGGTTAGTGGGTTCAAGTCCCATGTCGGGCTGTCTATTGTCAGCTTGAAGCCTGCTTCAGATCCTCTGTCTCCTTCTCTCTCTGCCCCTCCCCCACTCACTCTCTTTCTCTCAAAAAAAAAAAAAAAAAGAATAAGAGAAATACGTTCTACAGCTTGGCTTCTATTCTGCCTTTCATTCTCAGCCAATCAAGTAATTAGGTGTGTATGTGTATTTGTGTCAGTGGTAATGTGTGCAGGTGGATGTGGATGTGCACGCACACGTGGGAGTTCCACAGGTAACGTGGGCTAATACGACAGTGCTCCAGTAGCCAAGACACTTCTAGGGCAAAGAAACGGGAACTTTAGTATCTAGGTGCCCCTGGGTAACCACCTTGGATTATAGGAATTGATCTAGTAGCCTTTTTGGCCAGAGTCCAACTCAGTGGGATGTCACATTTTTCAAAAGTGAGTTTGTAGTTTTGTATGTTTATTTATTTATTTTGTAACACCACTGAGGCTCTTCAGAATTGAAACTCTTACTACTTTTTAAATGTATTCTGGGAAGTGTATTTAGATGTTCTTTTTCATGTATAGCTTCAAATTGGGTTCAGAAACCTAAGGCAAGGATATTCTGTGTCCTGACCCTTAAAGTTAATGACTTCTAATTAGCCCAGCAAGAAGCTAATGACTTGTAATCACTTGCCAATTGATTCTGAGTATTTGCTTTGTGAAATTAGTCTGGTGAAACTGGGAAGGCTCTGGCTGGTAGAGAAAAGGCAGAAGGGGATCAGGGTTTAAGAAGTCATTCACAAGGTGAGTTCTGGAAGACATTCAAGGTGATGGGAACCATATATGTGGTCTTTTGCCAATTATTGTAACATCTATGAATGGTGTTATAAAACAGGGTTGCACATATTGGAAACTGTATAACCGAAACCCTGAGAAAATTGTTACCTGATGCCAGTTCTGTGACATTAGTGTTTATCATTTGCATCCATTCAGCTACAAAAAGAAGAATAAGCACACAAAATTATGTATCAGATCATTGATCTGATGAGACACTTTAGTTATGGAGACAGACTTCCTTTGCTTTATTCAAGTTCTTCTATAAGAGTAGAGATGGAACACGTGCAGTGATGAATCCTATGAACCTGTATTGAGAATCTGCTCGTGGCTCAAGCTCTGACTATGCATCGGCCATTGAAAGGTGAATGATCAGCAACCCCTTTCTCTAAGAGTTTTTGTTCATAGCTGAGTTTACCCGGTCCCAGATTAGCAAATGATCTCTGAGAGTGAGAAACTCTATGACAAAGAAACACTCTACAAGGATATCGGATTCGAAAACGCACATCTAGTCTTTTCAGGTCCTTCATACAAAGCATACATATATTTTTGTGCCTCTTAAAATTTGCCCGTTAGTAGGCACATTGACGCTCAGACGGGTGACAAAAGACAAAAGAATCTCCATATGAGGAAGATTTGAGGGAACAATGTTGGCTAGCCTCATTTGAATTGCAAGAAATGTTTTAGAGAATATTCAGGAACAGTCCCTACAGCTCCAGCTGTGGAATAAGATATCAGGTTTAAGACGAACACTCTTCAAAACCATTATGCATTAAAGAGAGTGTCTTCTGATTAGGGATAATTGGTTGCAGTAGGGTGATAGGTAGCAACTGGAAAAAAATGTCATTATTGGTTACTATTCTTCAAGGTAAGAAAAACAGAAAAGCATGGCATTATAGAATAATTTTTACAACCATGATGTAAAGGGCTGTAACAATAAGGAGAATTTTAAAAATAAAAGAAAGCCAAAAATGCAGTGTTTCAAACGCTAGCCTTTTCTTTTCCCCTTAGTAAATGGTTAAAGAGCAATTGAGCCCTATAATTTTTTTTTCCAGCAGAGAAAAAAGAAGGTCAGAGTTATCAGCAACACTGGGTATTCATTAAGCCATGGCCCTCTCTGCCTTTGGACATTGCCAATACCTAATTTCTCCTCAGTCCCACAGCAGAATTGCCCACCGGCTCGTTTACATTTATCTGGCACTCCTCTTTCTAAATGCCTGCCAAAATATCCTACTTAACTACTGTGGCAAGAAAAAATAATCAAATTAGGAGAGTAAGAAAGAATAAGGCCATGTGCAGGTACCTTCTATGCTGGCCTGTCATATTCCCTGGGAGGAAACTCTGAACTGAATTGACAGCCCTGGTCTCAGATCAACCACTATGACTCTGTATGACCTCAGTCAAGCCTTTTGACCTCACCCCTCTCTTTAGGGGTTGAATATGAGTGCTTGTGCTTGAGTGTGTATGTGCAAGCATCTGGATATGGCTAATCAGATGCCTGACACCTCTTAACTTTGACTTTTTGGAGGGAGTATCACTAATTTTTTTCTGTTTTATTTGGTAGTTTTAGTTGATTTTGGTAATTCTGATATAAATATGTATATACATGTACATATCTATGTGTGTATATAAAATGTATACATATTATGTTATATATAATACATTATATATATACATATATATGAGTGTGTGTATATATATGCATACATATATATATACACACACTCATATATATGTATATATACACAGCCTTATAGTCACATTTTTTATTGTACTTTTACCTAGTACAAAAGCCAATTTGAGAACCCTTGGAACTATAATCAGAAATGTCTATTTTTTAAGGATTCATGCATCTGTGTGCTCTTAAGGACAGAAATGAAAATAGCAATTCAGCATGGTAACACAGATATATTGGAAAATAAACTCATTGCTTTTCCTTACAAAACAAAACCTGAAATACGACAGAGTTTTACTGTTGTTTTAGACCAGAGGCTGGCACTTCTGGTTTCTCTTCTCATCCCAAAAGCTATCCATCCCCCACCCCGACCCCCCTGCCCGCTTCCTATGTGATACTCTATATGATACTATATATGATATTATACTCTCTATATGATACTCTCTGATACTCTCAGCACTGGTAATTCCAAGAGAAGATCTAGTTTCTTTTTTTTTTTTTCTTTAAATGTTTTTATTTAAAATGACAGAGCATGAGCAGGAGAGGAACAGAGAGAGAGGGAGACACAGAATCCAAAGCAGGCTCCAGGCTCTGAGCTGTCAGCACAGAGCCCAATGCAGGGCTCAAACCCACAAACTGTGAGATCATGACCTGAGCCAAAGTCAGACAACTAACCCACTGAGCCACCCAGGCGCCCTGAGAAGGTCTAGTTTCAAGAACACGGGAGAGTTCAACCCCAACAGCTACTTGCACCAGTAAAATACAGTCTGTTATCCTGGCAGATAAATATAGAGAATGATCATCAATTGATCTTTCCTCCAAACTGTACAACCCTCCAAGTAAAATGAATAAGGACAAACACTCTTATGCCCCATTAGCATGGGTAAAATGTTTATGTAAAGAATAGCTAGGTAAATGTAAATGGTGGCAAATCACAGACGTAGAATCTTTGCCTTGCTGTTTCCTCTGTCTGGAAGGAAATTTTCTAAGATCTTGGCATGGTTTCTCCTCTCTTATTATTGAGGGTTCAGCTCAAATGTCACCTACTAACAATGGCCATTCTTAACTATGCCATCTCACGAATCACCCCAAGCTCCTTTTCTGCATTACCTTGTTTAGTTTTTTTGGCATTTGGATCTTTATTTATTGTGTTTTTTGTTGTTGTTGTTAGTTGGCTGGCTGTCTCTCCCATTAGCCTCCAAGCTCCATGAGAGCTGAGATCTTGCCTCTGTGATTCACTACAGTATTTCCAATGCCCAGGATAATGCTTGCCATATAGCATCTTCAGATGAATATCTGATCAGTGAATGGATTAAATAAATAAAATGTATTTACTGTAAAAAATCAGTAAAGAAAAGGATTGCATAAAAATAAAAGGGTGACCAATTGCTAGTCAAGTTCAAGACTAACATTACATGGAAATATTTGCATAGATTACCAGACAATGCTTACTGGCACACTTGAATTTTCAGACCTCAGTATATTAATCTTCCTGAAATTTCACATATAATAGCCATCACATATAAGTGTGGAGAACATGCAAAAAGAATACACAAATAGCAATGACAAATGGAAAGTAGTGAAGTAAAATCAACAAATCTGTGCTTCTCAATGTGACAATGGGCTTACAGTTGATTTCCTAAGTAATTGAACAAGAATCAAGTTGCCCTTTTTTTTTTTAACAAATTTGCCTATTGAAGCACACTAACTCTATCTTCATTGTAAACTCATGCAAGATAGCAATTATAAATTAAAGTAGATTGCAGCAATAAAAATAAAAATTATAACTCAGTTCCCTCCTGGGCCACCTATGGACAACCAATCAACATAATACAAAACAACAGAAATCATTTCTTTCAATATGTGTTCTTATTGTGTTACATGCTGCTGCACAATTTGATTTTGAATTCTCATGAAAAGAAAACCCTAAAAAAAGAATGCTTTTTCTTACCCATAAAATCAAAATATGGGTTGTATGTCTCGTAAAGTACTTTTTATGGCTTATCTTTTTGCTATAAAATGTCATAAATTATATCATTCCAAAACATACTATAATTAAAGGAAATGACTGTTTGGAAAGATTTCAATCAAATCATGTTTCAAGAATATTAGTATGAAACACCTTTTCCACCTATTTTTAAGTGTCAAATCTGCTGTAAGGCGGAGATTTCCAGAGTAGTTGTGAACGAGAAAAATTCATTTGCAGACTCACAGTGGCTATTCTCACTGTATATAGGATAGAACAAAATCATCTCAATTCATTCTGTATTGTATTAATAAAAACATAGCATATAAAATTATGTTTTTTAACTTGTATATCTTTCCTTGATCTTGCCATGTGGGAAAATTTTTGTTTTAGGTTAGACCCCAGTAGTGAAGATATATGTGATTCATTTTAATATCTGTACCCAAAATATGAAAATTGGATTAAAATATAATAAAATTTTAGGATCAGGATTTCTTTTACCCTGAAAGGTAGTCATATGCAGATAAATGTGGATTTACTAAACTAGATTTTTTTTTTTTTAATGATAACTGAGTCTCTTTTTATTTATTTATTTTTTCAATGTTTATTTTTTTTATTTTTTGGACAGAGAGAGACAGAGCATGAACGGGGGAGGGGCAGAGAGAGAGAGGGAGACACAGAATCGGAAACAGGCTCCAGGCTCCGAGCCATCAGCCCAGAGCCTGACGCGGGGCTCGAACTCACGGACCGTGAGATCGTGACCTGGCTGAAGTTGGACGCTTAACCGACTGCGCCACCCAGGCGCCCCCTGAGTCTCTTTTTATAATGTAATATCTTTCAAGTCAGACCATCACGAAAAATTGATTCTGAAAATCTGACATACTTACGCTGGAAATACATATGATTGCATTGAAGATTTATCATGAAGAACATGTCCTTACATGGTTGAAGGTTGGGGAAAATATTAAACCTGTAGAAGTTAAGTGTCAATTTGTTAAAATCAGTGATACAAATTATGAACTCAATAGAAGAATTCATCGTGAAACAATGTGGAGACACGTTGGTGTACATCCAGGACAAGCCTCCTGGGGCCTCCTAATAAATATTCGGTAATCACAGTGTAACAGCATTTTGAAACATTTTTAAAATCCAAAGTTGTTAGAACAATTCCTGAGCCTCTGTTTCACTGCACAAAGGAAAATTTCAATTATTTACTCCAAGATGCTTGCAAGTACTAATACCCTGGGGGGGTGATCTATAACCGCTGGTGATTGATTGACTGGTGTCTCAGTTCTGGACAGAAGCGTTTCTAAGTCACGCATTTTACAGCGTTTTGGTCTTTATTTATTGTTCTTTTGTTAATTGTCTGGCTGTCTCTCCCATTAGCCTCCAAGCCCCATGAGAGCTGAGATCTTGCCTCCCTGATTTGCTACAGTATTTCCAATGCCCAGGAAAATGCTTGGCATTCTTGTACAATGAAGATTTAAGTGCAGAATTGTACCTATTATAAAATCACCCCTTTGAACTTGTGGGTAATTCACACCATCCGTGTAAATTCGGAAAATTTTATATAAACAGATAGGGCCATGGTGAAATTCAATGTCTGTTGTGTAACAGAATATTATTTGATTGTTTTTAGTTGAGAAATATCCCATTAGTTTTATAGTTTTATTTTTAGTTTAAATTATTTTGGGGCAAAACTAGATTTTCTAAGTTCTCTTGTGTTTTTCTCAGAATCACTGCTGAACATAATTTTGCCCCTCCCTTAATGGAATTGCTGCTAAGGACGTAGTTATTTGAATGATTTATACTTTAAAAAATCAAATCCAGAAATATTACAATATCACTTTCTCATGGAACCTTGGTCAAATCCTGAGGAAATATTGACAAAATTATTATTCTTAGATATTAAGGACCAGTAATATGTGTGGAAATCATGCTAAATAATATATTAAAACCCATCCTGTTAAGAATGCTGGGAAAAATTAGTTCATGGAAAGCCTGCAATAATTTTTATTTATCAAGCTGTTTCCTAACCTCAATCTTTCTTCTCTCCTCTAGTGTTTTGCATATTTTAGGAAAATCCTTATGAGATAAAGATTAATGAAAACCAGCTCATACTAGAACACAGTCTTCAGTCTATTGGAAAAGACATATGTAAATGATAATTAAGATACAAGCTGTGTAGAAACTAACCCTCATAGGTTGTTGGCAAGAATAGAAAATGGTGCAGCCAGATCAGAAAAGATTTGGGCAGCTTCTCAAAATGCTAAACATAGAATTATCACATTATCCAACAATTCCACTCCCAGGTATTTACCCAAGAGAAATGACAATGCACAGCCACACAAACACTTGTAGACAAACATTTATAGCAGCTTTATTCGTAATAATCAAAAAGTGAAAACAACCCAAATGTCCATCCACCAATAAGTGAAGAAATAGAATGTGATATCCGTGCAGTGGAATATTATTCAACAAGCTCAAGAAAATGAATTACTGACGCATGCTATAACATGGATCAACCTCTAAAATATTCCAAGCGAAAGAAGCAAGTCACAAAAGACCACATACATTTATCTATTTATGTGAAACAATCCAAAATAGCCAAATCTAGAGAGAAAGAAAGTAGATGAGTAGTCCCTAGAGCTGTAGGAGAGGAGTAGGTGGGGGTGGGGAAGGAAGATGGAGAATCACTGCTAACAAGTCCAAGGGTTGTGGAATAATTAATAAAAATGTTGTAAAACTAGGTGATATGGTTGCACAACTCTGTGAATATACTAAAAACAAGTGAACTACAGGTTTAAATAAATGTTACAGCACATAGATTACACATCAATAAAACTATTAAAATACAAGGAGATGTGTTATAATAGAACAATAAAAAGTGAAGTGCTCCTGAAGGATGAAAAGTAGACTGAATAAGTCCTTGTGAGGAAGGATGAGGGAGGAAATGAAATGTTCAAGTTTTCCTAGAAGAGTAAAGTTTTATGCTGGATCTTGAAGAATAGGTAGAAGTTCTCTGAGTTGAGAAGCTCATGTTAGAGGGGCGGAAGCAGAAACCCAGGAAAGAACATCGCTTATCTGAAGGATGATTGAGTAATGAGAGGCTAGACTTACGGGATGGAAGGTAGTTGAATTGGTAGAGAATGCCAGGTAAGGAGGCTAAAAAGACGGGTGGAAAACAAGACTGAGAACTCTTTAGGCCATGTTAGGGAATGATATATTTCCTTGTAGATGACAGAAAGCTACTAGAATTTTTGTTAAAGAAAATTAGCATACTTCTTTTTGTTGTATAGAAATAAAATACATCTCTTGAAGGTAAGATTTCCGTCCCTGATCAAAATTGCCTATGGAATCTAGGAATTGGCAAGACACTTAATGGTTTTTACTGCCCAGCAATGGAATCAATGGGAAGGGCAGAACTCTTCCCCTTTTTGCAAAATGACTTAAGTCTGTGGTTTAAGAGGAAACTGACATATTAGAAACATACGTCCCTGGCCACAGATATATCCAATGATAACCCTGAAGCCAAGTAAGGTCAGTAGTAGTCTATCGTGATTCTGCCCAAAGCCTCTGGCCCCTTGTCATCATTTATTTTTTTCTCTAATTGAGTCTAAGAAATCAGAGTCCCTTTCTGCTTGATGCTAATTCCAAAACAGTAAGTTAACTCAAAAGCTGCTGGTATCTTTACTGCCAGCATCACACAGAATATGTGTCTATCAAAACTAAGCAGAGAAACAAAAACTGGTAGCAATGAGGGACCTGGCCATCCATCAGGGCATCCTGATGGTATTCAAATTCATGGCTTTAGCAAGCTCTGAGGCCACACCCCTGCCCTTCTTGTAATTTGGTAACATGAGCTATTAATTTTCCCCTTTGGCTTAAGCTGGTTAAAGTTGAGTTTCTTTCACTTGTAGAAAAATATTTTTAACAATAGTGGAGTTAGCCAGGTTGCCCAGTCACTAGTAGATCCTTGATGACTTATTTGGTGCCAGAATTTATTAGTCATCTGATATCTGTGACCTTCTGATTGAACCTGGGGACTCAACTCAGAAGCAAGAACCAGAAGCATCAGTTCCTGGCCATAGATGTTGTGATATTCTAAATGGACACAGTTACTTTTAGAAAGCCATTTGCAACTAATAATGTAGATCAGAGATACCAAATATCCAGCATGTGTGTATCGACTTTCCCTTGGTACTTTGGCAGCCATGGCTAACTGACCCCAGAGCTATTTCACTGTGCCCTAGAATTCTTCATGAAAAGCCCACTAGGAAGCCGCTGACAATTAAGTAGAGTTTGCATGAGAAGTAAAATCTACCTGCCAGCCCCGGATTAGGTTAGTGATAGTTATCTTAAATAACAAAATCATTGTGATGCCGTTTCTCTCTTCTGCATAAAGGTATGTCCTACTACCCACTTAAGACTGAAGACCTGCTTTCAGGAAATCTATTATTCATATATGCCACAGAGTCAGTTTAAGCGAGGAGTCACCTTTCTCAGTGTATATGCATTTTAATCCTTTACTACAAACATTGGATGAAAGGATTTCCTTTTGGTGATAAAGAATTCCAGGCATCTGAGAGCAAATGGAAGAGTTATTTCAGGAAGACTTTTTCCCAGAGCCCCTGAAAGCCCACCATGTGTTTGGAGCTAATCCTCCTTTGTCAGAAGTCACACCGTGTGTATTCCGCTCACCAGGCCCACTCTCGGCAAAGAGAGAAAGTCTGACCTGGTTCATTAACATGAAATACATAAAGGCAAAGGCTGCACACACTTCATTTTATAGATCAGTTCAGAAGTCTGTCAAACCTTATTTGAATATATTTCAATACTCTGTAGACCTAAAGTTAAACAGTGGTATATAGTTTTCTATCTGCTATATTGTCTCATTCCTCTTAGCCAAAGTAGTGGTGGGGGAAAATCAGCCAGCTGTTTCTAAAATCTAAGCTCCTGAATCCTTGCAACAACTGTTTAGGGGGCTGTTCCCTTGTAAAAACAAACACACAACACACACATATGCACGCATAAGCCCCCCTCCCCACATATCCACAAACAAAGGAGATTATGACAAACTAAAGAAACCGGACTAATATAATACACCTACACATGTAATGCCAAGGGTAGAAATTCAGAAAGCGTGCATGGAGGGAAAACGTTGTCTCCTTCCTCCCCTCTTGAAGTAGTCCCACTGTTCTTTGTTTCTTTTCGAGATGTTCAGAACAATGAGCGGTCTGAGGTTCAATCCAAACTAGAAGTGAACTAGAAGTTAGAAGTTTGCTTCTAGCAAACTAGAAGCACACCACAGTTTCACAGATTCTGTCAAAAGCCGTGAGACCCATAGACAAAGGCAAAGGACTTTATTACTCAAGAAATATCAGTAGCCAAAATATCAGCATTGCCTTCCTCCAGTTCTATGAACAAAACTCCCAAAGGGCAACTCTAAGTGGGCCAGGTGATATTTGTACCTGCAATGGGTTGTGTTAAAGAAGATCCCTGAGCCTAGGGAACTCAAATCTTATATAATGGATAGTAAACCTGTCTGCTCATGTGTTCTAGAGGAATTACGTTATATTATATCACATATCATGTCCTATCATTATTATATTAGGAAATCCTGCCTCTGCTTTAGAGAGAGACACTGTATCTCCCAAGGCTGTTAGCTATAAAAAAATTCCTTGAAAAAAATAGCACAGAAAAACAGCAGTCACTGCCTCTGATCACAAGACATGTAAAAACAAGAGACACATGGAAATTGATCTCCCAGCAGATGTGTACAACAAATTATTTGTTGGTCAATAAGGTTTTGTTCCTATTAAAAGTAATGTAAGTGAAATTAAACTAATAGTGATCAATAGATTTCATGATTAAACTTTTCACTGAGATTTTTTTGAGTGTAATATTAATAACTGTCATGTAACTGGGAGAAATACTGTCAATATATACATTCAGAAAACATCAAATTTCAAAAGGAAATAGTTGCCATTTTATCCTCATTTTATTTGAAAAGTGGTACGCACATTGAAAACAGGACAATTTTGTGTCTAGAAGAACAGCTTCATCTATCTAAAATCAATCATTTGAAGATGGTGTAGTTCACATTGGACATTGGTTTGCCTTTGTAACAAATGTGTAAAACATATGAAAATTAAATGCGTGTGACCCAGGACATCAGTTTTTACTTTAGATAAAATATAAAGTTGACTAAAATAAGCATCATCTATATGCCAAAAATGATCTCACTTCAGATTTTATAATCAAAATCTGTAATCAAGTAGTAGTTTAAAACTATGGTATTGCTAACTAGAAATAAGATTTGACACACACTCCCCTGTAATATTTAATCAAGTGATTGAAGTAACTCTGATGTTTTGACTGTAAATTTGCTAGATTTGTAAAATGCCACTACCCACACACACGACTCACATAGACGCTTTGCTCACAGTTCTGGCACAAGCAGTGATCCCATTTCCAAGCTAATTTCTGCTTATGAAGGACCTTTAGCTCTTACTCTGGGCACAAATTGAGCCTTGCCTACCCTGATGGTTGTAAGATTATATCCTTTTTAGGTTGCCACTTCATGTAGGGGACCCCAAACAAGAGAGGCATTTTGAGGAGTTGCCACAGAATTAATACACCTCATTTGAGTTGTATGCCAAACATTGATCCAGCATGAACTTGATCCAAGGTCACACCTGATGGGCTTGAGACTGGATCGAACCTCTTGCACCACCTGAGTTCCATGCGATCATGACAGTATTCATGGTTCCAGGGCTCTAAATATACCACACTCTAGTATTTTCCTATGGTTCCAGTGCTCTTGATTTGTCTATTATTTTCTAAACATAAGTTTGAAGGACCGTATATCAGGTTATTATAGTTCAATTGAAGGCTTTTGCAGTAGCAAAGTTGCCTTCCTTGAGAGTGAGCCTATGTAAGTAGATGTTCAAATATTTCCTCTCTGCCATTCTCCTTGCTTGTATATTGCATGGTATGCCTGAATGTTACGCATTAATGTTTCACTTGTCATCAGGCTGGCCTGTGCCTTGTACTAACATTTCCTTCATTCTTCCATCACTGCACATAAATCTTCACCGTGTCTGTTTCAAGTTATTCTCTGGGAGCGTGGCTCCCTGATCAGCATGCCCTCCACCCTTTAGTAAGGGTTGGTTCAATGGTATCTTTAACACTTTAAAAACACTGTTACAGCGTGCAGAATAATGACCACTTGTGTTTTTTCTCTACTTATTTCATGTCTGAGCGGCAGAGTGTACAATGAAGCCTGTAAATATGATACAAGTTTGTATTTTTCTTCAGTGTAAAGCCATAATTAGCTGGTTTCTTTTATAAAGTGTAAAATGAACAAGATGGATTAGAGTGCTTGCTTCAAGTAATTATGTAATTAAGATGTGTGTGCGCCGCTAAGTGAATTCATAAGATTTAGGAAATTCTTTTCAAGTATAACTAGTGCATAGTAAGAAATGCTTTAATTTTTAAAATCGCAACAAATTTTTTTCCTTAACCTGCCAAATTAGACTTTATCACCGTGTTGACCTACAAATTTTCCTGTATATATTTAAAATTTAGGTGGCATAGAAATGAACCAGAAAGGTTCATGATCAAGTCTGAAAATCTGAATTACCTAAAGGGCACTTGTTTAAAATTACTTCAATGCACTTGCTGAAACTAATAGTCAACAGCTTGGGTTTTATGTACTTCTCACTTTTAAGAGCTTGTTATGAATTAAATCTGTATAACCTGACAATAACATTATCTGATCATTCAAAATTAATTATACTGCTGCATATATTCTGCAGAAAGCTAAATCAATATGAAATTCAAAAGTGCACAACAGGCTTATTTGCTTCATAATGCATCTATTTACTTTTTTAAATTATAGCATTGTGAGTTTTGAAATTAACCATCACTCCGTCCTAATTTGTCTTACATTAACACCTAGACAGAATCAATCGGAAATGAACAGAGAATTTGTTCATTCAACATTTATAACCACCATTCAATAATTCATAACTAATGAACCAGACAATATTCTAACTTGTGTTATAATTATATTTGTACCTGCTTTATATTATCTCTGGACTCTATCTTATCATCATCAGCCAAAGCACCTAGTACAGTACATTGAACATGGATATACACATAGTTACTGAAGGAAGGGATGGGAAAGGGGCATGAAAAGGTAAAAAGTGAGTGGAAAGGGGAAAGGGAAGACAGCCTTTTGGATTTTTATTATTTTACATATATTCAGAAGTTAAATATAAGCATAATTACAATGGGCGAGGCTATTATGAAAGATCCCAATGAACACAGCATTTTGACTTTTGCAGTGAGATCATTAAAATTATTTTGACCCTTCTGGGTAAAATTTACTTTTAGAAGTTGAGACTGTGATGGTTAGTACTTTAATATCGGGAATAAAATTAGTAGAATATTTTCTGGTTTTAACTCTGTAATATTTTGCAAAGGTATTTTATTTTCTGTAAAATAAATATCTTTAAATATGTTTATGGTTTATAAACACTATAACTAAATCATACTTTCCACAAATATGAAACCATTCTAACACCATTTTCAAACACTTTTACCCAGATTTGACTTTTAAAAAGTAATATAAAGACCAGTATTTTTACTGATATGATCAAGGTCTTTAGTAATTATGGATTTTCACAAGATATTTTTTTATTTTTGACTCCTAAGATTGCAGGTCATCAAAATAGGAACACGTTCTTCCTTTCTCTTAACTTCGAAGCTCTCCATCTTTCTCTTTTACTTTAACTCCAGTTTGGAAATGGTATCTTGTGGTTAGCCTCAAGGTGAGCAATGTCCTCGTAGCTTCACCTTGAATTAACCTTATGCTGACCTTATTTAATACACTGTCATCTCCTCCACACTTCAAACGTCTCCATCTGTCTCATTAACATTACAATTCAAAAGTAGCATTAATTTCACTTAAAACTTAACTTAAACTCCCCAACACTAGTTCCCCTTTATCTGCTGATTCCCTTGACGCAGTTTCAATGACCCGAGATCAACCGCGGTCTGAAAGCGAAAGACCCTCCGTCTGACGAATCCTCAGAAGGTGAATAGTAACCTAACTTTACGCAGCAAAGGCCTACGTCATTCGCCTCACTTCCTCTCTTCAGTCGTGGGCGTTTTGTTGTTTGCATCCTCACAAGGGTGAGTCAATGCAATACAGTGTAATATTTTGAGAGAGGGAGGGACTATGTTCACATAACTTTTATTACGATATATTTTCATAATTCTATTTTATTGTTAGTCATTGTGAGTTTTTTTTTTTTTTTTTTTTTTTACCGTGCCTCATTCATAAGTTAAACTTTATCATAGGTAAATATGGATGGGAAAAACCAGTATGCCTAGGGTTTAGTACTGTCCACAGTTTCAGGCATCCCTGTGGCGTCCTGGAATGAAGGTGTCCCCCATGGAAAGGGAGGGCGTCTACTGTATATTTATCCCTCATCTTCCCCATTGGGTCTATGGCATCTATACCCCTAGTAACAGATGCTTGAAATAATCCTTGACCCTGCTTAATCCCTGTGAGCGGTGACAGCCAACTTGTTCTCTAAATTCTTGTGGCGTTAGACTTTTCTTGGAAAAGAATGGGAACCACACACTGGGAGTCTTGTGATGCTTTAAGTTAAGAACAGAAGTCACTCACGAATTGCTTCCGGTTTTAAGATTGTTAGATGGATTTTTGGCCAGAAGGAGCGATGCTATTTAAAAGCAAAGCCCCGGAGGGGCGCCCCGGGTGGCTCAGCCAGGTAAGTCTTCGACTTCGGCTCAGGTCATGATCTCACCGCTCGTGGGTTCAGGTCCAGCCTCAGGCTCTGTGCTGACAGCTCAGACCGTGGAGCCTGTTTCAGATTCTGTGTCTCCTTCTCTCAGACCCTCCCCTGCTCGCGCTTTGTCGCTGTGTCTCTCTAAATAAATAAGCAAACAAACATTGAACAAAATTTTTAGTAAGTAAATAAAAGCAAAGCCCAGGAATTGTGATATGACCTGTGACCTTGTATATCAAGTGACTTCACTGGTCAGGTAAATACAGCATTGAGAATACTCCAGAGTCAGCAGCAGGAAGCCACAAAGCCCTCTTGTATCTCCACCAGGATTTACACATGTTCCTGACGAGGGAGAAAACTTGATACCCTTTGAGGTATACCATGAACTAGTGACAGTGTCAGCCATAACGTTACACTTTTTTCTCGGCCGTTTTTCAAGCCTCACTCATGAGCTGTTGATTCTTGACCAATGCGTTACAGATGATAAATATTTATCCCTAAAAGGAGTCTCTTCCAAATAGTTCGGATTTTCTACCCTTTTCCAGTATCTTATGGGGAAACTAGATTTCTAGGATTCTGGTTGTGGCCAAATGTCATGAGGTCACCAGTAACTAGTACAGTGCACAAACCTGATGTGTGGGATGCTTATCACAAAGCAAACTTATTTGAATTCTTATGTTCATTGAGTTTTCCAGGAATCTATTTTACCTTACTCCTGGGTTAAGCAAAAAATAAAAATAAAAAGCAGTTCCTTTATTTTCTGAGCATTTTTAGAGTCCAATGATGACCTAAGACACAAAATACACAGTAATTTTTTTAATAGAATGTTTGCTTCTATGAAGTAATCAACACTTTGATCTTCATTCAAAGATAATTCTTCTCTGTCATGCAGCCGAGGAAAAAGAAATGATCCGTTTCTTCCCTTCTCCCCTCCTTTTTTTTTTTTGTTTATTTATTTATTTTGAGAGAGAAAGCATGAGCAGGGGAGGGGCAGAGAGAAGGGGAGACACAGAATCCGAAGCAGACTCCAGGCTCTGAGCTGTCAGCACAGAGCCCCGACGCGGGGTTTGAACTTACAAACCGCAAGATCATGACCTTAGCTGAGATCAAGAGTCAGACCTTAACTGACTGAGCCACCCATGTGCCCCTCCCCTCCTTTCCTTTTTTTTTTTTAAACTTTTTTTTAACGCTTATTAATTTTTGAGAGACAGAAACAGAGAATGAGCGGGGGAGGGGCAGAGGGAGAGGAAGACACAGGATCTGAAACAGGCTCCACGTTCTGAGAGCACAGAGCCCAAGGTGGGACTCAAAGTCAGATGCTTAACCGACTGAGCCACCCAGGTGCCCCTTCCCTCCTTTCTTAATAGCTGCTGCTTCTATGCCTCCAGGTGTGGGGCAGCAGGGATTGAAGGTAGGAAGAGGGAGCAGGAAAATCCTTATTGAACAGTTCCAGTGCTAAATACGTTTCATTCTCTGAGTCTGGAAATTGTTCGAAGAGGTCTCTCTCCTCTTTGCATGTTACTAGGTTATTTGAAGACTCCCAGCTTTTTTTCTTTTTTTTTTTTTTTTAAATTAAAAAATTTTTTGAACGTTTTATGTATTTTTGAGACAGGGAGAGACAGAGAATGAACGGGGGAGGGTCAGAGAGAGGGAGACACAGAATCCAAAACAGGCTCCGGGCTCTGAGCTGTCAGCACAGAGCCCGACGCGGGGCTCAAACTCACGGACCGGACCCCAAGATCATGACCTGAGCCGAAGTCGGACGCTTAACTGACTGAGCCACCCAGGCGCCCCTCCCAGCTTTTTTTCTATTTCTCCCTCCATGTATCACTGAGGATCTCTGACTTACAGTTCTTCTCTATTCTGGCCACTTAGTTCTTTGGTAGCTTTTTGGAAGTTTGGGGTCTAGCTCCAGCAATTCTCTCCATGAGTAGCTCCATAGGGCTGTGGGGAGTGGGGACAGAGCAGGAGGAAAGTAATTAAACCATATACAATCTAATCACTTTTTTCCCATCTTGTTCTTGTTATCAGCCGACTCAGGCTTTGGGTAGGAAGGGGACTGTAAGAACACATGCTGAGATGAGACATTGAGAAAGCAAGAAGCATAAAGGAAGGTTAGATTGTCCCTGTAGAAGAATTATTTCCACTCAGCCTTTGAAAAGGAAATAATGTGGTTTAAGTTTTAGATGCACGAATTAATTAAACATCCATTGTATTTCCTAAAGACTCTGAGAATCCGAGTCTATTAAAAAAAATTCTAGAATAATTTTTCCTCTAGCAGTAGAAAGTTAGTTTCCACCTTTTTTTTTTTTTTTTTTTTTTTTTCTTTTTAAGTCTGTCTTATAAAGCAGTAGCAAAGTGAAAAGCCGAAATGTTTTGGTTCTATCCATATTCGTCCATGGCTGTGTAGAACTGACCTAACTTGCTTACTGGTAGAATTCAGTCTCGCCTCCATTCTGTCTGTTACATGGCATTTTAAAGCTGAAATTGCCTAAGACCTTTAATTTGACTTCCAAGCAACAGTTGGGAAAATCCCACAATGGCAAAACATTTTGGCAGCAAGAATGGAAAAGTGAGCTTTGTCAGGACAAAAGGACAGACCTCACCCCTGAAAGTAATCAGACACTTTTCAAAGAAGGTTTCATAAAGTCAAAGCATGTACTAGCTGGATAGAAACTCCACACCAACCAATTCTCTTAGAAGGTTAAAATTACACCAATTCAATATCAGAGCTTTCAGTGCAGTTTTGATATTGAAGTGTGATACTTAATTCAGTGGGAAAGAATTCTCTAGTATAATTAAATCCAAAGCTCTGGTGAATGTGAAATGTAAAAAGGACATGTGGTTACCCAAGCATTGTGACTCAGAGAATATGTTTGTTCATCAAAATTGTTCAAGATATTCAGGAGTAAATTGATGATAAGTGATTTGTCCACCAAAGTAGGGGGCAGGGAAGGAGGTAGAAAGAAGACCGGGAAAGGTGAAAGGATTACAAGAAAACTAAAGCATTTGATCTCCTTCTATAATTTTTTCTTTGCTTTTAATATAAATATTCAAAAGCCTGACACTGTGCTTTCCCATGGTGTTCCCAGAAACAAATACTTAAAACGAAAAACAAATCCAATTGATTTTAAATTGCTGAACAACTAAATTGTCAATTCAGAACAACTTCTAGGGGAAAAATAAAATTAGACGCTAACGTGAGCATGCATGGCCTCTGTGTCTTGTGAAACTGCAACCAGCCGAGGCCACTGAACCCTCGTTAACCAGGGACAAGATGTAGCCCATCAAGGCCATTAAGCAGCATGACACAGGTCCAGAAGACTGCAGGCCTGGATGGGAACTACTTATGCTCCATCTGATGGTAGATATTATTTGATTACTGCTGTGAAATTTGAATTTATATGTCCTCTCCTCTGTCTTCACATCATCGATTTCTTTATACCCATGCCTATTTCTCTGTATCATACAGTGTCTATACTGTCAGCTTACAGCAGCCTATACTCATGCAAAGTCAACGATATTATTAGTTAATATAATAATTGCTAATTATTTTATCAGTCTCACAACACAGCCTAAAATCTTTATGTTTTAATAGGGAAAAATAGGAGCCCTAGCTTGTTCCATTAACTTGCCCAAGGCCATTGTTTATCCAGCTAGAAAGTGTCAAAGTCAGAAATTGAATATGGGTCTTACTTAGTCAGAGCCCAGGCTCAAAACACCACTGCTTTTTACCTTTCCCCCTGTAGGGTCGGCCTTCATTTGCAATGCTCCTCCAGCCTGCCTGTCAAAAGTGAAGTGTTCTCTCATTTTTTTAAAGCTTATTAGTTTATTTATTCTGAGATAGACAAGACAGCACAAGTGGGGGAGGGGCAGAGAGAGAAAGAGTGAGAGAGAATCCCAAGCAGGCTCCATGATGCCAGCACAGAGCCCAACGCAGGGCTCAAACCCAGGAACCAGTGAGATCATGACCTGGCCCGATACCAAGAGTGGATGCTTAACCAACTGAGCCACCCAGGTGCTCCGTAAAGTGCTCTCATAAATCAATACTTACTATAGTATTTATTCCTGAATCATTTGGCCAACTTTCATTGCCCACCTAATGAAAGGCATTTAAAAAAAATTTTTTTTAATGTTTATTTTTGAGAGAGCGAAAGACTCACTGCATGAGTGGGGAAGGGGCAGAGAGAGAGAGAGAGGGAGACAGAATCCAAAGCAGGCTCCAGGCTTCAAGCTGTCAGCACTGAGCCCGATGTGGGGTCGAACTCACCCACTGCAAGATCACCACCTGAGCCAAAGTCAGACGCTTAACCGACTGAGCCACCCAGGCACACCAGAACAGCATTTTTAAAGATCTACTCAAATATCTAGAAGGGCAAGCCCTCGTTCCCTCAACTTTCCATCTGGCTGCATTGGGGGCAGCTGGACAAGTGAAATACTGAAGACTAGATTTTTTCTCATGTTACACAGTGTGAACAACTTTTAACTCCACCCAAGTGAATAGAAAGACCAGCTTCTCTTGTAGTTTCTTTCCTGTTTTGGAACTGTGACGTGCACACAAATACGTACCCTGGGAAGATGGCAATGACAATGCTAAGTAACAAGACCGAATAGAAAGCTCTTGTATACAATTGATGTACATTTATTTTTTAATTTAAATTCCCTATTTGTATGCCAGATCTAACTCAAATCCCTCTTTGATAATTATATGGAGAATAACATATATGTCTGCACTGGCAACATCTATTCACGAATTTAATTTCCAGCAATCAAATAAGCAATCTTCCTCAAAATATCATTAAAAAAATCTAGTTGTCTTGCCTTAGGCATTTCATTAGCTGATATCCACAAATAAACTCACATTTTTTTAATGTTTTATTTATTTTTGAGACAGAGAGAGACAGAGCATGAACAGGAGAGGGGCAGAGAGAGAGGGAGACACAGAATCCGAAACAGGCTCCAGGCTCTGAGCTGTCAGCCCAGAGCCTGATGCGGGGCTCGAACTCACAGACCACGAGATCATGACCTGAGCCGAAGTCGGACGCTCAACCGACTGAGCCACCCAGGCTCCCCTAATCTCACATCTTTAGAATTTTTATAAACTTTGTTTGCAATATATGTTTGAGTCATTTTTCTTCGAGACCTAAAATAATCTTAAGTACTTGTTGTCTTTCTGCCTATAGTGCCGATTGCCCTCCTGTCAAAATCAGAAAGTCCTTTTACTCTGTGTTAGGCTGCCACCCAACTCTTGTAACCAAAATCCTGGGGTTCCTAAAACATCAGGGGAGTGGCGTGAAGTTGCCCTTTGAGGTAATGCGCACACACTTTTGAGTCATCTGTCTTTGATCTTCCCTCCCCTCCCTGCCCCACCCTCTGCTTTCCTCCCACTGTAGTTGCAGTTAAATATCACCTGGCATTTGTATGACGTTACCAAGGTTGCAATATTGTGGATGCCATCTAAAGAGTTTCCATATTTCGCAGCTCCCCTGTGGATTAGCTCCCATCCCTGGGAAGCATGGCGACCTGGCTCTGTTCCCTGTGTCACTAATAGGTGACCCTCATCGCAGTGGAGGAAGTCAGGGCTGCCTGGAGAAAGTGACTCTGTCTAGGATGGGATAAAATAACAATCATGACCTGTGATATTGATAATTACATGCAGTACTCATTGAGAACTTACTGCATGTCAAACAGCGTGCTAAATTCATTGCTTCCTCACAGGAACCCTGTAAGATTATTGCTCTTAGAAATTTTGAGAAGCAAGAAGCCAAAGCACAGAGAAACGCAGTCATTTGCCCAACATCGCACATGAACACATAGCATAGGGGAGATTTTACGCCCAGCAGCCCAACTACAGAGCCTGCTTTCCCGGCAGTATTGCAAACTGCCCATGGTAGTTCGGGTGGACAATACTGAGAAGGCAGAGTGGTGGGCTATGAAGCAAAGGAGGACGGATGAGCTTTCTAAATGAACACCGTTCAGTATGTCCCGGATTCCACCGTTGTTTGAAACGAATAAAAGTCAGCGTGAAGGGGACATCAGGGATGGATGCTTTCAAGACTGTACATTCATTTTACTCAATCTAGGTGCATAAGAATACAGATGGCTGCATAATTTAAGCCAGTCTATGTAAATGACTGGCAAAATAGCTAAAGCCCTTGGCCTTTGGGAAAATTGCCAGTGTGGTTCCAGATGCTTGGAAGATGTGCTCCCTGGATTAAGCCAGGCAGGGTCCCCTAGGTGAATTAGCACCGTTCTGTGAATCACGCCCCAAACATGTAGGCTGTGTACAGTATTTTTATTTATTAAGCAACCATGAAAGACAAAGCTGCAGAGAATTCCCAAAGCCCCGATAAACAATGGAAGACAGCCCAACTGTTGTTTTGTTCACGCTTCGGTTTTCCCACATGCCCCTCTTCTTCTCAAACTGCAGAATTACTATTCATCCCCAAGTTGACTTTAACGAAATGTGGTAATCTGTAGGGATCGTTTTCTTTTAGGAGCAAATAGCAATGAAGCTTGCTATTTAAATCTCCTTTCCATTGATGCACTTGAGTATTTAAATTGCACAGTTAAAAGTAATGAGCACTTCGTATCGTTTTCTGCCTGCATCAAACTGCTCTCTTGCATTATGTAAGAGAAGGTATTTCATTCTGAGCTTCTCAAATGAAATGGAGAGAATAGGAGAAAATTTTTGCCTGTTTTTCTTCTGTATTCTCTTGATTCCTTGGTTCTCCCAAGTCTTAGCCCAACCTCTTTTTTTGATACTCACATGCTTTCTTTAAATAATAAATAGCTCTTTGAAGCTGTCTCAGCATTAATGTCTTCTGCCTGCTTTTAAAAGAGTTGTCAAAAATTAGTAAATCCACGACATAAGTGTTTTATCTATCATACATTCTTATTAGCTTCTGCTGTGAAATTCTTTATAAAACCGTAAAGATGTAATTAGCATATTTCACTTGTAGCGCAATGTGTGACTTGATGTTTTGCCAAGGCACTGATCCCCAGTCGAAGGTGTCACAATGAAAAATAAGGTTTTAAAAATAAACTTGCTGATGTTCAGTGACCCAGGCTTTGGGGTCTAACCGTCACCCAACAGTTACTTCTCAGTGCTATCAAAGATTTATCATCAGAAATCTCCATTGACATACAATGTCTATTTTTCAATTAGATTGTGCTTTTTCCTCCCTCCTTGGGCTGTCTTAATTGAAACACAAGGCAGTCAAACGGCTCATCCAGAGTCATGCCCTGAGCCAGTGGCTCAGTTTGTAATGAACGGTGTCCATCTGGCTGGCAGTCTGTTTTCCGTCCTGCTCCCCACCACCCGAGCCTCCCTCAGCTGGTCTTCCTCACTGTGTCAGTGACCAACAGGAGGCTACACACTTCGTGTTACTTTGCCTATGAAAAATGATATCTACATTTAGAATACACCAGATCTCTTCATACCCAAGGGAATCCAACCTTTCACCTACCACCGTCCTCGTACCTGTCTCTCGTGACTTGATGCTGCACTAGACTGTGTGTTTTTCTTATAAGAATGTATTTTTTTTTTCTTAAAAAAGAAAAACCAAATATAAATACAACAGTAACTCACTGTTTTTTGAAATAAACTCGTTTATGGAAATTGAAATGACAGCAAAAGTAAATATTTGTGAGTTATTTTTTTAACAAGAAACTATGAAATCTTGTTGAAAATGATGTTCAAGTAATTTACCAAAACTGCGTGTCTAATTTTAACATCTGAGAGGGTACTTTCAGATGCAGGGAGGAGAAAGTCTCTCAACTTTTCCTTTGTAACTTGTTAAAAAATAAATTCACGTTGTAACTTAATTATTTCATCACATTATTTTATATTATATCAAAATACATGCCAAACGTGTACTTATATAATATTTAAAGAATGATAAGACAGATACTCATTTAGCCACCATTGTATATTATCAATAACTTTGCTTTTCCATTATGTTGAATTTATTAATAATAATGTAAACCTATTAGTATTCCTAAGTGATATGTTATTTAGTTTGGCCTGATTTCCCGCTTATAATACCACATATGTATGTAGATTTGTGTGCATGTGATATTCTTTTGTTGCTCAATATTATCCTTTTGACTTGAATGCGTGTTTAAATATTTGACTCTCTTCTGTTCTTAATTTTTTTTTTTATGTTTAATTATCTTGAGAGAAAGCACAAGCAGGGGTGGGGCACAGAGAAGGAGAGAGAGAAACCCAAGCAGGCTCCACACCCCCAGAGCAGAGCCCCATACGGGGCTCGAATTCACAAACTGAGATCATGACCTGGGCCTGGGCCGAGATTGAGTCTGGCACTTAACCGACTGAGCCACCCAGGCGCCCCGACTCTCATTTGTTGTTACAAGACATTGATTTGCTTCCAGGTTATTGCTCTTGTGAAAACATAGCTATGAACATTTTATTGTGCATTTTCTTGCTGCATATCGGCAAGAGATTCTTTAGAGTACATTCTCAGGAGTGGAATTGCAGTGTTTTTAGGTAATATGTGTGTTTACCTTTACTAGGTAAAGCCAAATTGTATCCCAGAGAACCACTGATTAATGAGAATCCCAATCTTTTGAACAATTCTAGTTTTAGACTTTAAAATTTCTCCTAGTAGGTTGAGTGTCAAATGGCAACTAATTGTGATAATACCTTTATACCTATGATTTTTTAATTTTTTTAAAAGTTTTTATTTTATTTCCATTTAGTTCGCATACAGTGCTACATTAGTTTCAGGTGTAAATATAGTGATTGAACAACTCCATACATCACCCAGTGCTCATCTCAGCAAGTGCACTCCTTAATCCCGTTACCTAATTAACCCATCTCCCACCCACCTCCCCTCTGCTAACCATCCATTTGTTCTCTATAGTTAAGAGTCTGTTTTTTGGTTTGTCTCTCTCTCTCTCTCTCTCTCTCTTTTTCTTTTGTCCCTTTCCTTGTTTCTTTGTTTCTTAAATTCCACATATGGGTGAAATCATATGTATTTGTCGTTCTCTGACTGACTTATTTTACTTAGCCTTATACTCTCCAGCTCCATCCATGCTGTTGCAAATGGCAAAATCTCATTCTTTTTTATGGCTGAATAATATTCCATTATATATGTGTATATACCACTTCTTTATCCATTCCCTAATTGATGGACACTTGGGCTGCTTCCATATCTTGGCTATTGTAAATAATGCTGCTATAAGCATAGGGGTGCAGGTATCCCTTTGAATTAGTGTTTTTGTATTATTTGGATATATACTCCGTAGTGTAATTGCTGGATCATAGGGTAGTTCTCATTTTAATTTCTGAGGAACCTCCATACTGTTTTCCACAGTGGCTGAACCAACAGTGGAAGAAGGTTCCTTTTTCTCTACACACTTGCCAATACTTGTTGTGTCTTGGGTTGATTGTAACCATTGTGACAGGTGTGAGGTATATCTCATTACAGTTTTTATTTGCATCTCCCTAATGGTAAGTGGTGATGAATCATGGTCTGTTGGCCATCTATGGGTCTTCTTTGGAGAGATGTCTATTCATGTCTTCTGTCCACTTTTTAATTGGATTATTTGTATTTTGGGTGTTGAGTTTTATAAGTTCTTTATATACTTTGGATACTAATCCTTTATCGGATATGTCATTTGTGAATATCTTCTCCCATTCCATTGGTTGCCTTTTAGTTTTCTTATTTCCTTCACCATGTAGAAGCTTTTTATTTTGATGTATTCCCAATAGTTTATTTCTGCTTTTGTTTCCTTTGCTTCAAGGGACCTAAATCTAGAAAAATGTTACTATGGTCAATGTCAAAGAACTTACTGCCTGTGTTCTCTTCCAGCATTTGTATGGTTTCAGGTCTTACATTTAGGTCTTTACTCCCTTTTGAGTTTATTTTTTCTATGATGCAAGAAAATGGTCCAGTTTTATTATTTTGCATGTAGCTGCCCAGTTTTCCCAACACCAGTGGTCAAAGAGACTTTTACCCATTGCATGTTCTTGCCTTCTTTGTCATTTAATTGACATATAATCATGTATTTATTTCTGCACTCTTTGTTCTGTTCCACTGATTTATATGTCTATTTTTGTGTCATTGCCATACTATTTAGGTTACTACAGCTCTGTAGTATATCTTGAAATCTGGGATTGTGATACTTTCAGTTTTGTTTTTCTTTTTCAGGATTGCTTTGGCTCTTCAGGGTCTTTTGTGGTTCCGTATAAATTGTAGGATAGTTTGTTCTAGTTCTGCGAAAAATGCTGTTGGTATTTTGATAAGGATTAAATCTGTAGGTTGCTTTGGCTAGTATGGACGTTCAGGCTCATCCATGAGCCTGAAATACCTTTCTATTTGTTTGTGTCATCTTCAATTTGTTTCATTGATGTTTCATAGTACACGCTTTTCATGTCTTTGGTTTATTCCTTTATACTTTACTATTTTGGTGCAATTGTAAATGGGATTTTTCTTAATTTCTCTTTCTGCTGTTTCAGTATTAGCACATAGAAACGCAGCAAATTTCTGTACATTGATTTTGTATCATGCAACCTTACTGAATCCATTTGTCAGTTCTGGTAGTTTTTAGGTGGAGTCTTCAGGGTTCTCTATATATCGTATCATGTCATCTGCAAATAGTGAAAGTTTTACTTCTTCTTTGCCAGTTTGGATGCCATTTATGTATGTATGTATGTATGTATGTTGTCTGATTGCTGTGCCTAGGACTTCCAGTACTATGTTGAATAAAAGTGGTGAGAATGGACATCCCTGTTTTGTTCCTGATCTTAGGGGGAAAGCTCTCAGTTTCTCACCATTGAGAATGATGTTTGCTGTGTTTATTTTTCATAGAAGACCTTTATTATGTTGTAGTATGTTTCCTCTAATCGCCCTTCGTGGATGATTTTTATCATGAATGGGTGTTTTACTTTGTTAAGTGGTTTTCCTGCATTGATTGAAATGATCATGTTTTTCATCCAATCCTTTGTTGATATGATGTAAACATTGATTGATTTGCAAATATTGAACCACATTTGCAACCCAGGAATAAATCCCACTTGATTGTGGTGAATAATTTGTTAATGTACTGTTGGAATTGGTTGCCTAATATTTTGCTGACGATTTTTGCATCTATGTTCATCAGCAATATTAGCCTCGAGTTTTTTGTTTTGTTTTGTTTTTGTAGTGTCTTTATCTGGTTTTGATATCAAGATAATGCTGGTCTCACAGAATTAATGTGGAAGCATTCCTTTCTTCCTCTTCTATTTTTTGGAATAGTTTGGGAAGAATGGATGTTATGTTTTCTTCAAATGTTTGGTAGAATTCACCTGTGAAGCTGTCTGGTCTTGGACTTTTGTTTGTTGGGAGTTTTTTTATTATTGATTCAATTTCATTGCTGTTAATCAGTCTGTTCAAATTTTCTTCCTGCTTTAGTTTTGGGAGGTTATATTATTCAAGGAATTTATCCATTCCTGTAATTTGTCCAATTTGTGGGCATGTAATCTTTCATAATATTCTCTTATAATCCTTTGTATTTCTGTAGTGTTGGTTGTTATTTCTCCTCTTTCATTTCTGATTTTGAGTCTTCTCTTTATATTCTTTTATAATTTTTTTATGATTCTGGCTAATGATATATCAATTTTGTTAATCATTTCAAAGAACCAGCTTCTGGCTTCTATTGTGAGTTTTTTGTTTTTTGTTTTTTTTTAGCTTCTATTTCATTTATTTCTTCCTGAATCCTTATTTTATCCTTCCTTCTACTGGTTTTCAGTTTTGTTTGTTCTTCTCTTTCTAGCTCCTTCAGGTGTAAATGTAGGTTGCTTATTTCACATTTTTGCTTGTTTCTTGAGGTAGCCCTGTATTGCTATAAACTTCCTTCTTAGAACAACTATGCTGCATCCCAAAGATTTTGGACCATTGTGTTTTCATTTTCATTTTTCTTCATGTAGTTTTTAATTTGTGTTCTTTCTAGATTTTTTTCTTGAAGTTGATACCTAGTTTTATAGTGTTGAGGTCAGAAAAGATGCATGGTATGATTTCAATCTTTTTAAAATTGTCAAGACTTATTGTGTGACATAACATGTAATCTGTTCTGCAGGATGTTCCATGTGACCTTGAAAAGAATGTGTATTCTGGTGTTTTAGGACAGAATGTTCTGATATATCATTTGATCCATCTGGTCCATTGTGTCATACAATGCCACTGTTTTTTTCTTGATTTTCTCTTTGGGTGATCTACCTATTGATGTAAGTGGGATGTTAAAGTCCATTACTGTTATTGTATCACTGCCAATACCTCTTTTATATTTTTTAATAGATGCTTTGTATATTTGTGTGCGCTCATGTTAGGTGCACAAATATTTACAATTGTTATATTTTTTTGTTGGATTTTTCCCTTCATAGTCATATTATGTCCATTTTTGGCTCTTGTTACAGTCTTTGTTTTAAAGTCTATTTTGTCCAATGTAAGTATTGCTACCCCAGCTTTCTTTCACATCTATTTGAACGATAAATTCTCTCCAGCTCTCCACTTTCAATTTGTATGTCTTTAGGTCTGAAATGAGTCTTTTGTAGGAAGCACATAAATGGGTCTTGGGTTTTTTAATTTGTTTTTTTAAAGATAAATTCAGATTTATTTATTTATTTATTTATTTATTTGTTTGTTTGTTTGTTTGTTTTTTATTGCTTGCTTGCCTGCCTGCCTGCCTGAGTGGGGGAGAGGAACTGAGACGGATTCTCTATGTTTAGCTGTGGAGAGTCTGTTCTGCCAGTCCTCAGGTTAATTTCTGGGTTATTTACACTGATCTGGGTGTTATCTGGGTGTATCCATGGGACAATGTGGCCTAGGATCCTCCTATTCCACCATCTTCCCCAGAAGTCTGATAATTTCTTTATCTATTCAACTTTATATGTTCTGGCTAACTTTTATCAGTTGGAAGTGTTAAATGTGGCTGATATTGTGTCCTAAGTTTGCTTATTTTCTCATTCTGTTGTCTTTTATTAAGAACAGAAGTTCTTAATTTTAATGTGGTACAATTTAGCCATTTTTACCTACTCAGCTATAATTGTTTTTATTAGACAACTATGTTGCTACCACTAAGAAATAAATTTATTTTCCTATTTTATCTTCAACATTTTAAGACATTTTTATCACAGAATTTTTTGATCAATCTGGAAATTATCTTAAATTAACCCAAAACAAATCCACTGATCTATAATTTTATTTCTATCATATTTCCATCTACATATGATTCTGTTTCTGGATTCTTTATTCATTGTATTCATTTATCTGTTTTTTTTTTCTGTAATATTGACTATCTTAACTACTATAGCTATTTACTAAGAATTCCATATATTAGAGCACATTATCCTGACCTAATTTTTTTCTTCAGGAATAACTGGCCATTTATGGTGCTTTGTTCTGCATATATGATTTTAGATCTGCTTGTCTAGTTCCATGAAAAAAAATTATTATTTTTTTTGGAAATCTGACTGGAAATACCAAGAATCTCTGGATCAGTTTGGGGGGAAAACTGACAAATTAATGATACTGACTTCCCCCAATCACTATACATGATCATGTGACTTCACTTTTCATTTATTTAGGTCATCTTGGATATCTTTCCATTATTATGTGAGTCTTCATAAGAGACTTGTGTATTGCTTCTGGACTAATTCCTATGCCACATTTTTGCTGTCATTGTCCATAGTATCCTTTATTTAACAATTTCTAAGCACTATTTGCTTAGAGGTACTAAAGTACTAAAAGTGACTTTAGTACCTGAAGTTTTTTATTCAGCAACCTTGTTAAACCACTTTATTAATCCCCACTTTGTAGATTTCTCTGGGTTTTCTCTTTACTTTAAGATAAAGATGGTGTAGTAGCACACCCTGGAAAGGGTTGGGAGAAATGTGCAACCAGTTTAGATCTGAGATGTATGTGATAAGCAGTATAACAATAATATAGAAAAGTATGAGAACAGTGCGCAGGCCACCCAGGCATCCTCAAACTGGGGTGTCTCTGAAGGTGCTTGTGTAAAACACATCTCAGTGATTTCTTTCAAGTTGTCCATTTCATTGCTCAGTTTTGAATCAAACGATCCAAGAGCTTTTTCCATAGGTTTGTTACTCTCTGCTATCTTCTGGTTCAGATATTAATGTTGAATAATTAATTAAAAACATATTTTTACCTTATAAAGAGTAAATTAAATATAATAGAACATTAAACAAACATTATACAATAGATATATGATGGCATTTTACATGAATACAAAATGTTTTGAAACCATCCCTACATTAAATTCATTTTTCTGCCACAAATATTTATTGAGGGCCTTGTATATGCAAGACACTGACCCATTAAGAAAAGTATTTGTTTGGTCATCCCTGTCCTAGGAAAATTAAGAAGATAGTAAGTTCAACTAATTTAAGCCATCAATCTTAGAAACAGAAACAACCCCCACCCCTATCTTTATTCTGTAATAGGTTTTTCACCCTGATTTATTGGATAATTGCCTAATCCATCTTGAATATGTAGACAAGAATTCATCAACCTGAAGTACTTAAATGTATTCATCTTTGAAGGAAAATTCCAACTAGCTAACCATTATGTCCTAATTCATTAGTTATGGTCATCACTCAACACTTTCTAAGGAAAAGCCATACAAAGAAAATACTCATGAGAATTCTTTTTCTTACTCAGTGAGCATTCTCTATTTTTCAGTTCATATATAAAACATGAAAATACTATAGTAATGTGTAGTCAACCCAGAACCAGAGAGCTCTTGGGATATAATTTCTGACTCTACCTCTTATAGTATGTGAATTCCTATAAGCCTAAGAAACCCCTGTATGTAGTATGGATCTTCAATAATTGTTATCTTCTCACTTTCCCTCTCCTTTCTTCCTTTTAGTCGAGGGTGCAGGTGGGGAAATAGTTTTCAGAGGAGGTAATGCTTTGAAGACTCAATTAGATGTTAGGTATAAAAGATTTGAAATGTTAAATATCCTTCCATTTAATTCCATATTTATTTGAGTTATTCAAGTCTTTTATACTTGTTACCTTTACTAGTAATACAGGAATATGCTTATATATAATAAATGCAAACAGGGGGTGCCTGGGTGGCTTGGTCGGTTAAGCGTCTGACTTCAGCTCAGGTCATGATCTCACAGTCTGTGAGTTCAAGCCCCGCGTTGGGCTCTGTGCTGACAGCTCAGAGCCTGGAGCCTGTTTCGGATTCTGTGTCTCCTTCTCTCTCTGCCTCTCCCCTGTTCACTCTCTGTCTCAAAAATAAATAAACGTTAAAAAAAATAAAAAAAATGCAAACAGTATTATTTGTGGAAAGTTTGAATTATTTTGCCATGTTAGAATTTTGTAGATATCTTTCTCTAATATTTCAGTGCCAGTTATCAAGAAATTATTCCTATTTTGCTTGTTACTTTCCCTACTTTTACCTACATTTTTAACTCATTCTCAGGCAATTATGCCCACTCTTTCATTTTTGATAGAGAAATATTAGAGTAACTCAAATGTCAAACTAAAGTGGTGAAGGAAGGAAGGAAGGAAAGAAGGAAGGAAGGAAGGAAAGAAAGAAAGAAAGAAAGAAAGAAAGAAAGAAAGAAAGAAAGAAAGAAAGAAAGAAAGAAAGAAGAGAGGGAGGACAGGGAGGGAAGGAGGGAAAGAAAGGAAGACAGGAAGAAAATGAAGGAAGGAAGAAAGGAAGAGAGAGAGGAAAGAAAGAGGAAAGAAAAGAAAAAAAGAATTAAGCATACGACTCTTGATCTTGGCTCAGGTCATGAACTTGTGGTTTGTGAGACTGGGCCTAGAGTCAGGCTTTGTGCTTACAGCACAGGGCCTGCTTAGGATTCTCTCTCTCCCTCTCTCTCTTCCCCTCCCCTGTTCATGCACACGTGTACTCTCTCTCTCTCTCTGTCAAATAAATGAACTTTAAAAAAAGAAATAAAAAAGAAAGCAAGCCATGTTCCATTTTACCCTTGCACAAAAAGGAAATATACCCAGATAAGCAGAATAGGCATAATAGTTTTTGAATTGACATTTTTAAAGTAGAAAAATCCCATCCTTCAAAGTTTCAGTTCTTTTTTTAATTAATGATTATGTGCTTCTCTTTCTACTTTTCCATGTTGGAAGAGATTTTTGTTTTATTTTAAACATAAAAAATATGATTAATAAAATAGGAGCAGGAAAAAAACTAGAATTATACCTTTCTAAACTTTCCATTAACTTTTTTATTATCTCAACTTATGCTTTCTAAAGTGTAAAGTATGGTTAGTATATGTTATATAAATCTATGTATCTTACTTGTCAGCAGAAGTGAGATCACATCATTATTTTGTAACTTAAGATAATTTATTTAGGCACCTTATTAAATGTTAGGTATTTATTTTATTCCAACATCTTTATGAGTGTGCAGGAATAATTTCTATATCAATTATAAATGTAAAAACAACAAGGTAAGAATAAAAGAAATAATTGGTGAAACATGAAAAGAATGTGACTGAACATTCTATTAGGTAATAAATGGCAAAAGTAGAAAAATACCTCTATATTGGAAAAGAAAATGTAATGATGTATGAAGGTCTTCAAAGTGCCCCATGGTCTACCAAAGATGACTAATACTAGAAAAACCAGTGTCTAGGAATTTTCATGTAAACTCCATCATCACTTCAGCCAAAATGACCTGTTGACCAACTTGCTTTCAACTAAATTGCTTTCAACAAATTATGTTCTATGAAATTGCATTTGTTCAAATTGTTTTTCTAAGGTTATTTTTAAGTGGTTATCAAATCATATGCTGCTATCAAGGGCAGAACTAGAAATCTAGAAGCAGTTTTTGTCTCATGCTTAGTTCCTTTTTCTAGCTCAGTCTCTGTTGGTATTTCTCTCTCTCTCTCTCTCTCTCTCTCTCTCCCTTTCTCTGATCATCTTTATCCTTATATTTCATGATGAATCAATCCCTATCCAGGGCCATGTGGTTATTTTTGTGAATGTGGAGACCCTTTGGAAGATGACCTTCTTCACACCATATCTTCAGAAATACTGTAGAGTATTTTGGCTTTTTGACCATACTATGTCTAAGTCCAACCTTCACTTTATCTTCTAGTTTGGAGGCATTCCTTTCAGTAATATCAAACTAAATTTCATGTATCATATTTTTGCCTCTCCTTATCAGATAAAGACTAAAATTTCTAGTAAACCCTTGAATACAACTTCTGGTGCTATATAACCAGTGAACAAAATCAATGGACTATTCCATTGTGCATTGCAAAATTTTATGATAGCACACTCTTTCCACATATACCCAGATTTCTCCATTGTTATAGCTTCATCCTCTTGTTCCCAAAGCTATCTGCACAATGTGATTCTCATGATAGCAATGTAATAGAAAAAAAACAAGTTATTCACAGCTTTTTCCCCCTGAATTCCAGGGATTCGTGTTTGAAAGGTCATTTATTGGCTTCTTCACTGTGATCCCAGATCCAAATAGCAGGCCCCAAATCTCAGTAGTGTCTGAGACTGCACTGTCCAGTGGTTGCACAGGGCAAGGCAGTGGTGTAGTACGATAGTCTGGAAGAGATGTATTGGACATTGTTCATGAGAGTGTGTTGAGTGAGGGTTAAGAAAGAAGTAGGAACAGGGGCGCCTGGGTGGCTCAGTCGGTTGAGCGTCTGACTTTGGCTCAGGTCATGATCTCACGGTCTATGGGTTCAAGCCCCACGTTGGGCCCTGTGCTCACAGCTCAGAGCCTGGAGCCTGCTTCCGATCCAGTGTCTCCCTCTCTCTCTGCCCCTCCCCCGCTCTCACTTTGTTTCACTCTGTCTCCCAAAAATAAATAAATGTAAAAAAAAAAAGAAAAAGAAAGAAGTAGGAACGAGTGAAAAAGTATTGAATGGCATGAAGGAATAGGAAAATATTTTATTATATGTATGCATGATGTTCTTGAATGTATGATACAGAAAGAGGACATTTTGTCTAGAAAGCAGGCAATGTGAAACTTCCTGTGTCATACACAGAGCAAAATGCCTGAGCTAGAATTCTTCAGAAAGTGGAAAGCAAAGATGATGCCTCACAGCTTCTGGAGTCAGACCTGTGTTTCCTTTTAATGTGACTCTGCAGAGACTGGGTGTCTGTGGGGACATAGCTTGCATATATGATCACCTGGTCAAGAGCTGAATAACATGTCCTGACCACTTTCACACAAGTGAAATTAGAATAAAAACCACCCTCAGGGCATCTGGGTATCTCAGTTGGTTAAGTGTCCAACTTCAGCTCAGGTCATGATCTTATGGTCGGTGAGTTTGAGCCCCGCATCAGGCTCCGTGCTGACAGCCCAGAGCCTGGAGCTTGCTTCAGATTCTGTGTCTCCTCTCTCTTTGCCCCTCCCCAACTCACACTTTGTCTCTCTCCAAAATCAAATCAAATAATAAAATAAAATAAAATAAAATAAAATAAAATAAAATAAAATAAAATAAAATAAAATAAAAATCAACCACTCTGACCTGATGACAAGCTCCCAGGGAACACTCCAGTACTAAGGGGCAAGTCTGGCTCCCTTGCCATAAGTTTTGCTCCATCCATCTAACTAAAATTTGCATAGCAAACACCAACTATATTCTATCTCAAATTCCTCTTAACTCTAATGTAACCCCATATCATGCTTTGCATTAATCCATTTTAGCCTGACCACAGCACCCTCAGCATCTCATTTGACTATGGAACATAAGTCTGTCATCTGAGCAATATTAAAGTCTTGTCACAACAATGCTGGTTACAGTATTTATGAAATTGCATGGTTCTTAAGAGAAAGCCTGAGAAAACATGATCTGTCTATAAACTCCTCTATGTCTCATGACATCCTTTTACCACCACCATGCCAAGAGCACCAGAACTCACCCTGGCAGGAGAATGAAGGGGGTAACCCTGGAAATATAGCAGATGTTTAATTCAAATGCTATGACAGTGGCAGCAAGATTTGCACATATTTTCAAAAGAAACCCGGGGGTAATGGGTTATATAGGTGATTGAGGGGATTGAGGAGGGCACTGGTGATGAGCACCAGGTGATGTGTGGAAATGTTGAATCACTAAAATGTATACCCGAAACATATTACACTGTATGTTAGCTAACTGGGATTGAAATTAAAACTTCGAGAAAGAAGTCTATTTTCAAGAATTCCCCTGGACCTGCTATGTAATCTCCTTGTGTTTCTCACTTTCCTTGACACCCTTGTCTGCTTTTATCCCTCAGAAGGATATCCTCATGTTGACACTTATTTCATTTGCTGTTTCCTATCTTGTGAAGATTGGACTGGTCCCTAACTTTGTGTTTCCCCTAAGTGTGCCTGTTTTGTTCGCTGTTGCATTCCTGGCACCTAGAACAATGTTTGGTATATAGCAGGTGTCCACATGTGGCCTTCTGTATCTTTCTGACTTCTGTCTCTGTCCCAATAGCTCAAACTGTGCATCTTAAGGAGGCATAAAGAATCTGCACTGACTTGAATCATCAGAGGAGAAAAATGTGTTCATAGTAGTCGAGTTAAAGATAGGAAAGATAACATCTTTGGAAAGAGCAGAGAATCCTTTTACGAAAAATGGCTAAGAACCAAATGATGTTTTGTAATTGTTTGCAGTGTTCTAGGAGCCAAAGTTTAGGAAGTGTTTTTTGAAAATACAAGTATTTTATTTATTTGTTTGACAGTTCTGATTATGTACCTGGCCATGTTCTAAGCACTGGATACAGTGGTGAAATGAAGAGACTGAGTGTCTTTCATACAGCACATTATTTAAAAAGCAGAAGACAGAAAATAGATACGTAAACAAATAAATAAGACCATTTCTCATGGTAGTAATTGCTATGAAGTGATGAAAGGGTAACTTTCTAAGAAGGGAGGTTGCCTGTGTGTGGTCAGGAAAGGCCTGTCTGAGGGTATTTTGGTTGAGAACCAGATAGTGAGAAGCAGAGAGCCATGTGCAAACCTGAGAGATCATTCCAGGCACAGGAAAGGGAGTGAGTTCAGAGGCCCTGAGGCAGGAAGGAGCCCAGCGTGTTCTAGGGGTAAGCCCAGGAGATGAAGTGACAGTAGAAGGTAAGGGCACCAAGTAGGCAAAAGTCTGACAGATAATGTAGGGAAGTGTATGTTGTAGAAAGCAACGTTTTCATCCTAACTTCAAAAAGAAGTCGTTAGAAGGTTTTTAAGCGAAGAACGTTATGCTCTGATTTACACTTTTAAAGATCAGCAAAGTCACTTTTGAAAAGACTCAGTGGGCCCTGTCTGTCTGCAACCCAAAGTCTATGCCCAATAGTGTGGGATTCCCTAATAGATATCCAGCTGTACGGGAGAGTTACGATGAATGAGAGAGACTCTCATTTTAGATAGCTAACATTTTAAAAACTCATACAGAAATGTAAGGAAAAGGCAGACAACTCAACAGAAAAATTTGATAGCACATTTCCAATAAATGGATGGCACTTCACAGAAATGGATATCCACATGACCAATAAATTTATGGAAAAATGCTGTACATATCTGTTGTCGGATAAATCCAAATTATAACCGTAATAAGTATCACTATATACTCACCAGAATTGCTAAAACAAACAGAACAACAAAAACAACAGTAAAAGCCCTTGTCAAGTGTGGGAGTAATCAAAATTTTCATACAGTGCTGTGCACTTCTTTGAAAAATTTGGTGGTATCTGTAAGGTATGCTGAAGCAGACTTAACTGGCTTGTGAGACCCACCACTGATTGAAACTGACAAAGGTGATAATATTTACACCAAAGAAGTTGACAAATGCCACAAATCAGAGTTTGCTTGTTTCCCTCACCCCAGAGACCTAGTTGTTTAATATTCAGCACATCATTGACTGAAGTTAAGCATACCTATTACTGGCTGGGAAACTCATACTCATATTCTTGGTCCAGGAATTTCTATCTATAATAAAGTGTGGAATATTCATAAAATGGTATGCTATATAGTGATAAGAATAGCACGAGGCAGTGACATGGATGGATCTTACAAAGATAAGACTGAAGAAACTAAGCCAGAAAAAGAAGAGCATATAATGTATGATCAATGTATATAAAATTCAAATTTAGCCTGAACTAATCTGTGGTATTCTGTCTCTAGTAGTCAGAAAGGGAGATGGCAGTGACTGATAGCGGGAGAAAGTGTTCCAACTACGTTTTCTTTTTGATATGTGTGCTGATTACATGGATATGCTCACTTTTGAAAATGTATTGAGCTCACTCTTGGGCCTTGGGTACTGCTGTATATGTATGCTATCCTTCAGTATGTGTTTTAAAATATCAAATTAAAGAAACTCACATATCGAATCATGCTCACTTATATATTATTATAGGTAAAGGAACTAAGTTTCTTTATTTCAAATCTCGGGGCAGAATATTTAACAACCTTCATTATTGGTGTAGAAAAATAATTTCTAATTCATCCTTAAATATTTCTGATTTTAAAAAAATCCTCTAATTTGAGTAATACAACTCTTACTATATTTGGTGTTATTGAGATTAGAGAAGGAAAATATCTAGAATCTTGGTTTTCAGTTTTTATTGTATATGAGAGTCCCCAGGGGGACTTGTTATGAATTCAGATACCTGAGGCTCCACCACAGAAACTAATTCATGAGGTTTGTTGGACCCACATATCTGCATTTTAATAACCCTCTCATGTGATCTGAAGCAGGTAAATGCATGGGGAAAAACTACAAAAAAACTGATCTAGATGGTTAATGTTTACCCCAGGACTATCTAGAGAGGGAGAGATGGAGAGAAAAAGAGAGAGATGGAGAATACTCTGTTTTGTTCTGGTGGGTAGTTACCAGTGAAATAGAGTCCCAATATTAAGATAAATGATCAAAAAATTATAAGTTCTCACACTTGAAAAGTTGTACACTTAAGTGTTTATGCAGTTGAAATTACCCTGGTATAAAAATAATTTTTAAAATATATTTTCATGTAAATTTTGAAAGATACATTATAATGGAAGGAATAGTACAGGAATTGCCAAGTATAAATACAAACAGAAACATATAAATTAGTAGGGATATTTATTTATAAATTTCCGATTAAAAAAAAACTTGCTTTAACTCATTTTCATTGGACAAAATACACCCTAGAAAATGGCAAATTAAGCCTAGAGACGTCAGGATTATTTGTAACCATGGTGGGAAAATACGTTACTTCAGTTTATTTTTCTCTGTAGATGACTTTCTCATTTTACATGGAGTTGCCCACACTTCTGTTTTGATAAAGGCCTGTGTGAATGAGGAAATAAGTGCAGTATTATTAAGAAAAGTATCACCAAAGGAAATATCGCCAATGAATGTTTAAATATATAAAAATAGAACTAATTCTGATAAATTATAATAGGGTAATGACACCTGTAAATGACAGGATATATGTCAAATAGAGCTGATAAAAGCTTGATCTCAAACACATACGCACACACACAAATATATATATAAAGTTACCAGGTACAATCTGTTGAATAGGTAGTCATGATAGTTAAAAACAAAACAAAACAAAACAAAACTTACCCATAAGGAAATAGAAATCACAAGCACTATCAAATAAAATGCACAAAAACATAAAAACAATTTTGTTACCATTTCAAATTGCAGTAAGAGTTAAAAAATAAATTGCAGTGCTGCCTAACCCTATAGCGCTCTGTACTGGCTCATTCCTCCCTCAGAAAAACCTGTTTACATGTAATAATACTGTTGAGGATCAGACTACATGAATAATATAATATTTATATTAAAATGCTTTATAGAATTATGCTAGTATTTGGAAGCATAAATATTTTGTGAATTGCAGAAGTCACAATGAGATAAGAAATAACAAGGAAACAAAATAATTTTAACAAATTATAAGTGTGTAAAAGGAATATTAGCAAGAATTGAAATAGAAATTAATATTTTTGCTTTTCATGTTCACAAGTGTTTTGTTTTTTTAAAGTTTCTTAAGCATCTTAGGCAATAGATATTTTAAATTCCCTGACATACTTTTATCAATAGTAAAAAGAGGCTTATCTTAGGTAAGAAAGGGTTATTTTTGTTTCTCTCTGTTGATAAGCCCAGAATCAGCTTCTTATGACAGTTTATTTCTCTGTGAATGATACAGTCTCTCAAAATAACTTTTACTTCTTGTCTTCCTGGCATCTCAACCTAAAATCTAAGGTGATAAGATCACATTTCACCATTTCTCTTACTAAGGATTGTATTTAAATGTTTATTTATTTATTTTGAGGGAGAGAGAGAAGAGAAGAGAGGAAGGGAGGGGAGGGCAGGGCAGGGCAGAGAGAGAGGGAGAGAAAGAATGCCAGGCAGGCTCCGTGCTGTCAATACAGAGCGCAACACGGGGCCTGACCCCACAAACTGTGAGATCGTGACCTGAGCCGAAATCAAGAGTCAGAGCCACCCAGGCACACCAGGATTTTTTATTAGTCAAGGCACTTGCTGTTTTCAAAACAACTAATGACACTAGGTATGGAATGCTGTCCACCATTTTCCGGATTTGGGAGTCCCATTCTGCTAGCTCCACCAGAAGCTGTGCTCTTGCCTTCACTGGACTTACAGACGTATCCCCTTACCTGTTGATTACTCTTAAGTTCCCAAAGGAGAGGATAAAGAATATGCCCCTACAAATACAACTATTTGTTCCTGGCTGGGCTCCTGCCACAATCCTGTTTGCCAAATGTTCGTTCAGCTGGCCAGCTTTGGAAGCCTTAAGAACTGCACCTGTTCTTTTCCTTAAAGCCTAAAGCAGAGCTAACAAATCTAGGCTTTTCCTTCACAGTACTTCTACTCCAACCTGACTTTTCTAAATTTTCCGTAAGGAAAGAGGCCTCAAAAGCAAAGGAAAAAAAAATTTTAAATGTATGATCTCAGGGATGCCTGGTTGGCTCAGTTGGTTAATTGTCCAACTCTTGTTTTTGGCTCAGGTCATGATCCCATGGTTCTTGAGTTTGAGTCATGCATCAGGCTCTGCATTGACAGCTTGCACCCTGCTTGTGATTCTGTCTCTGTCTCTCTCTCTCTCAACCCCTTGCTTCCTCTCTTTCTCTCTCTCTCTCTCAAAAATAAGTAAAATAAACTTTTAAAAATTAAAAAAAAAACAAATAAAATGTATGATGTCAGATAATCTTTCAAATTCTTTCATTGTTGCCTGATGACCTGGGGCTCTCCAAGGGCAGGGTCGAAATAGGACATTGTTCAATGACCAGACTACCTAATATTAGCATTTTAACTCACCCTGAAGATATACATGTGGGAGAAAGTATGGTCAACATTTGAAGTCTGAAAAATATTTTCTGAACATATGTGTAAAAATGCCTGTTAACTAACTGAGCCGCATCTCTAAGTTTTTGTCCAGTATTTTGCTTTCCCCCTTTTCTTGAAAAAACAATTAAAGATATTCAAATAGTTTCTTTTTTTAATGTTTATTTTTGAGAGAGAGAGAGAAAGAGAGCGAGCGAGCACACAAGCTGGGGAGAGAGAGGGGGCAACACAGAATCTGAAGCAGGCTCCAGGCTCTGAACGGTCAGCACAGAGGCCGATGTGGGGCTTGAACCCACCAACCATGAGATCATGACCTGAGCCAAAGTTGGACTCCCAACTGACTGAACCACCCTGGTGCCCCAACATTTAAATAGTTTCTTAGTGTGCTCTAGTTTATTAAGAAACATTTAGACTTGAGTAAGGGGAAAGGAGGTAAAACACAATATTGTGAAATACCTGATTGGGAAAGTCACCTAGAGAAAAAAATTTAAAGTACATGTGCAGATAACATTTATTTGAAAATTTAAAAAGACTTTCATCATTTTTCCAGACCATTTTATTGCTCAGATACATAATTTCTATTGGAACATAAGGAAGTGGACAAGCAGAGCGAAAACTTGAAACTTGAAAGGTAACTTATAACTTTGCACTGATAGTTTTCAAGAGGAAATTAATTATGTCTCTCTTAACAGAAGGATAATAAGGGGAAATAGAAGTCTACAGAAGATAGAGAAAAAGGCTATAAAATTTTTGATACTTGAATAAGGTATTTTAACTCCCACATGAGGAGCCAGTGATAAGTACCATAAAATCAGTGTGACCGAGTAAAGACTAGGGATGAGCTAATTTTCCTCAAGAATGAGAGAAAACCTGCCTGAATAATAATTGAAGATTAGGGAAAAATGTATTTAATCACACTTAACGTAAAAAAAATCTGACCTAAATTATATATTATTCATGTAAATGCACATTATTTAAATGCACTAGATAATAATTCTAGTAGACACTAAGTATAGCTCTTTAAGCACTCTTGGTGTTTTAAAAGACTAGAAAAGGAGCATTGCTTTAAATCTCTCAGTTAATCATTCTTACAGGAAGTCTAGAGGTTAATATGAGGTCTTAGCCCAGCTATCTCCATACACCTGGTAGACAAATGTAGACATTTGAAATATACTTCCCATAAGATAGTTTTTTTTAAATTCTTGAGTTGCAGCCTACAAAATACATAAAGATACAGCTTTTTAAAAATATCAGTAAAGGGGCGCCTGGGTGGCTCAGTCAGTTAAGTGTCCAACTCTCAATTGCAGCTCAGGTCATGACCCACGAGCCCACATCAAGCTCTGTGCTGGGCGAGGAGCTTGCTTAAGATTCTCTCCCTCCCTCTGCCTCCCCCCCATTTGCACTCTCTCTCTCTCTCTCTCAAAATAAATAAATAAAAAATATATAAAATAAAATATCAGTGTAAGTATATCCAAGCTGTTCTTTCAGTTTTTAGCTAGGTCAGTTTTGCCAACTGGTAACTTTGGAAAACTTAGAGAAGGTCACCTAATATTTGCTATTATTATGTGTCTTCATCTTTGAAGCATATTTTTCAGTGAATAATATACTAAGCTTTATGTCAGATTGGGAGAAGAAAGATGATTGCATTCTTGAACCTTCCTGCATAGATTCAGATGTTACAATCTTTTTTTTTTTCTTCATTGTTGGGACCAGAGAAAATCGGAAATATGTTCTCTGTGAGCAATTTATATCTTTCCAATTTCTATTTTTAATAATGTTAATACTAAATAATAATTGGCCTTCCAGTATGCTCCCACATATGTATATGCAATTTTTCTCCACTTTGCAGCCATTTTTCATCTAGAGTGTACCCCATGCTTCGCTCTGTAAGTGATGTTTCTATGCACTACAGCTGGAGTTCTAGTCATAGAGCAGAAGCCTTGTTTTCAGAGAAAGGACAACCAGCAGTGAGTTTATTTGCCTTGTGGTGTGATTTGTTTTTTATAGAAGAATCTGTCTTCCCTTAGAGAACATATCCTATGCATACAACACTAAACATTTGCTAATTTCAGAGGATAAAATCTTCTTAGATAATCCACATACTCTCCCCTACATCTTGTGTCCATTCTTCTACTCGAAAACCTGTGCTTTCATATTTACTGTTAACTGTTCAGTTATAAATTGTAATTTCTGCCATGAAAATACCAACGACAGAATTTCTCCTGCACTTTGGACTCCATTTAGGGTGTTACTACTCTCCTTTTAGCTGAATTGTGAAAGTGTTATTAGCAGGTTTATATTGAACTTTGAGTACTCTGGGATCTTAGTAATCAAAATTATGTACCCCCGTGGCCTGACCAGAGAATTTAGTTTCGTTCTTTTATTTTTTTTTTTAATTTTAAATCCACGTAATAAAAAATGTGCATTTATTAGTTTCCTTTAATAACAGTGATTGAGTATATTTGGAATCTTTCTTTTAGATTTTTTTTTTAGCAAGATTTTTTTCCAACTGTAAAACCAGACAAAATTCTAATCCAATTCCATTTCTTCTATTTACTAATGGTTGACTCTTAAGCAGTATTTGAACTCTCTCACTTTATTTTCTTTTTTAAAGTTTTTATTTAAATTACTTCTCTCTGTCTTAAAAATAAATAAAACATTTTAAAAAATTAAAAAAAGGGGGGGGGCATCCAGGTAGCTCAGTCGGTTAACCATCGGACTTCAGCTCAGGTCATGATCTCACAGTTTGTGAGTTCGAGCCTCATGTCAGGCTCTGTGCTGACAGCTCAGAGCCTGGAAGCTGCTTCAGATTCTGTGTCTCCCTCTCTCTCTGCCCCATCCCCACTCATGCTCTGTCTCTCTCTGTCTTACAAATAAATAAAACATTAAAAAAATGAAAATAAATAAATTCCTCACTTTATTTTCTTAATCTGCGTAATGAATACAATACCAATGTCATGGCTGTTACAAAGATTGAACGAGAGGCTATGCTCAGTAAATACTACTTCCCCTTAATCTAATTTTCTCATAATTAAAAATTTTGAGATAATTGTAGATTCCCATGGAGTTGTTAAAAAAAAAAAAAGGATAAGAAATTTCCACATAACCTTTAACCAATTTCCCTCAGTGGAAACATTTTGCTAAACTATAGTACAATATCACAGCCGGTTTATAATGTTGATACAATTTATTGCTCTTCTTCAGAATTCCCCAATCTTATCCATACTTCTGTGGGTATATTTAAATTTTTATTTAAAAATAATTCAAAACTTACAAAAAGTTGACAGAAAAGTACCAAGAGCTTTTTTATTTTTATTTTTCTTAAATCATTTTATGTTAAGATTCTGACTTGATGCCCTGTCACCTCCGACATATGAATTTCTCACAACGACATCATTCTACCTAACTAAAATATAGCCATCAAAATTAGGAATTTAAAATGGATACATTTCTACCACTTAATCCATAGCCTTCATTAAACTTTCACCGTTTTCCAATGATACCCCTTATAGGAAAGGATCCAGTTCTATTTCGTTGACGCGTAGTCTGTTTAGTCTGGTTCACCTTGGATCCATTCCTTCATCTTTACTTGGTTTGCATGACTTAACTTTTAGAAATTACAGGCCAGTTGTTTTGTAGTATGCTTCTCAATTTAGGTTTGTCTGATTTTTCTTCATGTCTAGATTTATTTAAATATTGTCAGGAATATCAGGAAACAAAGATATAGCAATATTCTCATTGTACCTCAGCAAATTATAAGCAAGTTAGAAGCAAATTCAGTTTGTGACATTCCTGGCGATATTAAACATAACTACTGGGGCGCCTGGGTGGCGCAGTTGGTTGGGCGTCCGACTTCAGCCAGGTCACGATCTCGCGGTCCGTGAGTTCGAGCCCCGCATCGGGCTCTGGGCTGATGGCTCAGAGCCTGGAGCCTGTTTCCGATTCTGTGTCTCCCTGTCTCTCTGCCCCTCCCCCGTTCATGCTCTGTCTCTCTCTGTCCCAAGAATAAATAAACGTTGAAAAAAAAAAATTAAAAAAACAAACAAACAAAAAACATAACTACTTGATGAAGGTAGTTTCCTCCAGGTTTCCCCATTGTAAAGATTCTCTCTTTCATCTTTCTAATTAAGTGTTTTGTGCAGACGTTCACCAAATCGATGTAAAATTCCTGTATATCATCTAACTTTCACCCGAATGTTTGACATGCATTGATATTTTTGCCAAGGTTACTATTACTGTGATGGTAGTTCTTTCTGTATTTATTAATTGGCATTTGACTATTAAAATCTTTCACTTCTCATTCATTCATTCATATTTGCATGTACTTGTGGATTTCTTTCATTCAATTGGCTATAATCAGTTACTATTTATTTTGATGTTTAAATATCCCAGATTAGACTAGAAGGAGTCTCACGCTGGTTCATGTATCCTTTTGACATTTGGTTTCATCATTTATGGAACATTTCCTTATTTTATGGTACAACAGAATATTCCTTCTCTTTCTTCTCTTCCCCAGCCGAAGAATCAGAAATTTCTCCAAGGTACCCTGGTTTCTTTTAGTGGAGAATGGTATTTATAAAGCAAGAGCTGAGTGAAAGATATGCTTATTGCCAGTGGGGTATTTCTGCTTTCAGACTGTCTCAGGACAGAGCTAGGATATATATATATATATATTTAATATATATTATTAAATATATATATATTTTATAAATATATAGTATAATATATAATAATAATATATATAATATATATAATATATAATATAAAATATATATATTTAATATATATAATATATATATAATTAAATTACATATAATTATATTATCTGTCTATATATCTATATCCATATCTATCTATGATCTATCAGTTGAAAACTATGAATTCACATTAATATTTCCATTTCCAATCCAACATTGCAGAGTCTATTCTAGTTTTCCCTTTTTCCACATTTGTAACTTCCTTCTCCCCCAGCAAAAATCTGACTCAGTTATTCTCAGTGTATATAATTATTTCCTTTCATAATGTACCCAACTCTTATTATAGCCATCATCATTCTCCTATCCACCCTCCTCATCCTCCATGACTGCTGTAGACAAACTCCTCAATCTGCTAGGTTCCTCACTACTTTGTAACAGCAACTAATTTTGTCATTCTCTCACATGGAAGACATCTTCACCCAACCCAGTCTCTAATATACCGCACCAGATTGCCACTACCCACTTCCCCTGTCAGATATCTTCCCCAAATTGGGCATGCTCCACTGCTCAGTGCCAGGCTGCCACCAGTGCACCAACTCTCCCAGACACTCTCCTTACCTCACTCAAATTCTGGAAGCCCCTGCCAGGTTGCTGTTCCTATAACTGAGGATGATAGTTTTTCACATCTTTATCTAATGGTTTGTCTACTAAATTAGGAAGAAAGGAAAGAAGGAATGGAGGGAAGAAAGAAATGGAGGGAAGGTTGGAGGGAAGGATGGAAATGAAGGAAAGAAGAAGCAAAGAAAGGAGGAAAAGAAGGATTTTGTTGTTTTAAATCAAGGAATTTATGGACCCTTCTTTTACACTACACACAAAAATCAACTCAAATGGATTAAAGACTTAAACATAGGACCTTAGTCCATAAAAATATAATGAAAAAAATGTAGGGAAAAGTCTCCCTGCGATTGAGCTTGGCAATGATTTTTTGGACATGACACCAAAAGCTCAGGCAAGCAAAGCATAAATAAACAAGTGGGATTATGTCAAATTAAAAATTATCTGCAAAGAAGAGGAAACTATCACGAAATGAAAAGGCATTCTATGGCATGGCAACCTATGGGATGGAAGAAAATATTTGAAAACCATATATTTGATAAGGTGTTAATATCTAAAATAAATCAGGAACTCATACAACTCAATAGTAAAACAGACAACCCAATTTAAAAATGGACAAAGAATCTGAATAGGTATTTTTCCAAAGAAGGTATACAAAGGGCCAACAGGTATATAAAAAAGTTGTCAACATCACTAATCATCAGAGAAATGCAAACCAAAACTTAACGAGATATCACCTCATACCTGTTAAAATGACTATTATCAAAAAGACAAAAGATAACAAATGTTGGTGAGGATGTAGAGAAAAGGGAACATTTATACACTATTGAGAAGTTTGTAAATTGGAAAACAGTATTCAGCTTCCTCAAAACATTAGAAATAGATCTGCCGGGGTGCTGTGGTGGCTCAGCCAGTTAAGTGTCCAACTCTTGGTTTCAACTCAAGTCATGATCTCACAGTTCATGAGGTCAAGCTCCTCATTGGGCTATACCCCGAGCCTGCTTGGGATTCTCTCTTTCCGCCCCTCCCCTATTCATGCACGCTCTCTCTGTCTCTCTCTCTCTCTGTATGTGTGTGTATGTCTCTCAAAATAAATAAACATTAAAAAAATAGAACTATCATATGATCTAGCAGTCTGTCTTCAGGTTATATACCTGAAGGAAATAAAATCAGTACTTTGAAAAGATACCTTTACTCCAATATTCATTATAGCAGCCTTCACAGAAACAGTCTGTCCATTGGCAGATGAATAAATGAATAAGAAATTTGGGTATATACATACAGTGGGATATTACTCAGCTTTTAAAAAGAAGGCACTGCTGCCATTTGTGACAACATGGATGAAAATGGAGAACATTATGTTGAGTGAAATAAGCCAGGCACAGAAAGAAGAATACTGCATGATCTCGTTTTTTTTTTTAATGTGGAAATCTAAAAAAAAAAATTGTTTGAATACCTAGAAGCAGAGAGCAGAATACTGTTTACCAAGGGCAATAAGGTGGAAGAATGGGGACACGTTGGTCAAACCTGACTGTAGTAACCATTTTACTGTATATGGGTATCAAAACACCATGTCACACACCTTATGTATATACAATCTTTATGGAAAAAATGAAATAAAAATAAAACTACCATGTGAAGTAGTAATCCTGCTTTTGAATATTTACCCAAAAGAATCAAAATCAAGCTCTTGAAGAGATATTAGTGCGCCTGTGTTCACTGCAGCACTGATCACAACGGCTGTGGGAACAACTTAAAAATCCATCAGCAGATGAAAGGACAAAGAAACTATGGTATATACATATAGTGGAATACTACTCAGCCTTAAAAAGTCAGAAATTCTGCAATATGTGACAGTATTGATGAACTGAGGACGTTATGCTAAGTCAAATAAGCCAGTCACAGAAAGACAGATCCTGAGTGATGTCACTTATATGAGATATCTAAAATTGTCAAATTCGTAGAATCAAAGACTGGAATGGTGGTTGCCAGAGGCTGGGCAACGAGGTGGAAATTGGGAGATAACTAAGCAATGGGTATAAAGTTTCAGTTAAGCAAGATGAATACGCTCTAGAGATTAGCTGTACAACATCATGTTTATAGTCAGCAATAATATATTGTACATTTAATAAAATTTTTAAGAGGTAGATCTCATGTTGTTTCCACAGTAAAATTTAAAAATTAAATTTTAAGAGTAAGTCCATTCTAAGCTTAGTGTCTTGCACAGGCCTGCATGAATTGAAGACAAGTTTACAAATATTTGATGAATAAGAAAAAATTAAAAAATAAACCAAGGGATTTATTTATCACCCCTCCCAGTAGAGATATGACAGAGAAATTGTTCTCCATTTAACTGGCAGTGTGCCTGTATCAAGAAGAAAATGTGGTAAAAGAAAATGCTAATTTTGGATATTTAAAATAGGCCACAAGTCATTCCCTGAAAAGTTTACAGAATAAAGTTTGGCTTTCATGCCCATGTCCTCCTCATTTTGTGTTTTTCTTCTTTTCTCACATATTGTGGGCACCCAGTACTGTCATAGACTCTCCTCACCTCACATCCAGCAAGGATCTGGAACTCATTCACATACTGTAAACAAACAAAAGACAGTTTCTTCTTTGGTAATCAATCCCCAGAGACTAGGTGCTAAGTATTCTTCATTTACTTCAGATCCTTTTCTAAACAAATGGCTTCCCTAGGCACTCAGTAATTCAACCTTGTCCTGCTTGCTTCCTCATTGTGCTTAAAGCCCAGGTCATGACTCAGCTCTTGACCTATTTAATCCGATTATCTAATTCCTCCTTGTCTTGACCAGACCGTGGGCTTGCTCTAGATAGTTTCCATAACTAGTTCTTGCTTCTCTGTAAATAAGAAGATAGAAAGAAATGGCTTCTCACTTGCTGATTGGAGAAACTGACTGATTGTAGATGAGATGAGAGATGTATGGAAAACCGAATCAACCATAGGGCCATTTGTACTCCTTCTTTCTGACATGGAAGAGGTGGGCAGACTATAGAAGCCGAAGCAAGTAAGACGGTTTGTGTGACAAGGAATCAGAGTTGCAAAAGGCAGCCGAGTTTTTACACAGAGACTAAGGGGAGACCCTAGAGAAGTGTTTTTCAGAAACCTGAGTATATGCTCCTGCCTGCCTTCGCTGATCATTGTGGTGAGCAGACGCTCAGAACTTCTGTCAGACTTTCTTTAGATTTTCCTTCCCTCATGCTTCCTACGTGGTGAGGTGTTTTATTGAATGTCTGGAGTAGCAGCGTAGGAAAGTGTCATAAAAACGGAGGAAATTAAACGAAACATGCCCAGTAGGAGCCGAGCACGAAAGCGCCAGCTCCTGTTCTTCATTGCTGTTCTTTCCAGATGTGCAGAATTTTCTTGAAATGGAAGAAAAGAAAAAAAAAAATGGTTAGTAGTGTCTAAAAATATATAATTGGATTCGATGACTATTGTGCTGGAAAGGTGTTTTTCACAAGAACTTCCTGGAGGGAAAAGTCAGAGGAGAAATTATATTTTGGCTTGCCCAGCGACATTATTTTCCATCTGAGGGCTGTGACTGTTTTATCTGGCCATCATCCGCTTTGCTTTACTGAGTATTAACCCTCGGAACCCATATTAAGAACTCGGTTCCAAGGTAGCTGTTCAACATCTCCACCTCCACTTCTAGGTGGCTGGCAATGGGCTACATGTTAAAAAAAAAAAAGATATATTGCTGTGGAATATGGGAGGATATTTCCCTTATGGATAGAGCTTAAGTGGAAATGTGGAAAAGAGTCACTAATGTTTTAAAAAGCTTTTTCTTTGTGTTTGAGTTGCTTGAAATCTTCTTACCTTCCCCACACTTGGTGTGTTGACTGAGGTTTACCTCATGCTGTTGACAGGGTTTGCAGTTCTGAAGGAAAGTCATTTTCCCAGTACCTTTCTCAATGGTCTTGTTTTATTGCCTTTTGTGGTGAGTGACTGAACTTCACTTGGCCTTTCCCCTCTTTCCAATGCCACTCACACACTGTGCTTCTTATCTGAAAGGGGGAAAAAACTGTAAGTTGATCTTTGAAACTGATATTTCATAAAGTTACATATGCCCCTGACAAACTTCCCAACTCTGTACCCCTCGTATTTTCTCACTTCTGTTGTTTTCCAGCACAAAGTCTGAAATAAAAGAGCATGTAGGGGAGATCTTAGGAATGGGATGGAGGTGTCTGCAGCAAGAAGTCAACTTTGCCATTTTCCCTCTATACAGAACATCCTGTTCATTAACCCATTCGTTTAATATCTTTTGAGATTCACTAGGTTTAAGATAGGGAATTACACACATTAGGTGATATAAGGATCGATTAGACACAGTCTTTGTCCTCAAAAATTTAGATTCTAGTAGGTGAGGGAAGATATTTTTAGAATAAAAGTAATAAGTACCTGCTAAGCGCTAAAACCAAATAGAGGAAAAGACATATGGGAAGCATGTAAGAGGAGATTATGGTGTTTATTTTATTTTATGAATCAGTAAATTACTTTATGGGGGAAGTCCCATGTGACTTAGGACAGGAAAACGTGAATTTTCATGGGTAGAGAGAGGGTGGGAGGAAAAGAATTCAAACGAGGAAGAACGATAAACACAATCCCTGACAAAGTCCTTATGGGGACTTTTGTTTGTGCCACGTGTTTTTCTCATGCAGGGAAGACTGCAAGAGTTTCCCACACCAGTGATGCTCACTGAAACATTTATGCCTTTTATTTTTCCTCCTTGTTCCAACCCTGACTCCTTGAGAATGCTCTACGGAGTCAAAGAGCATACGAGAGCCTCCACTTGTCCCCCTCAACTTGTCTGCGTCAAGTGAAGTGTAAAACCAATTCACTGACTCTTGAGGCTGGAGAATCACATGCATGACAAGGATGTATACAACTTTAGCCCCCAAATGAATTTTCAGAAATATAGACTCTTAGTACTGGAAAGTCACTGAGGCCTTATGAATGCTTTTACAATGTTTGTTTGTTTGTTTGTTTGTTTGTTTGTTTACAACTACCCAACCCCTGCCTGAATACCTCTAGTGACATGGAACTCACTATTTCTGAAGAGTCCACACTTCCTTCTGAAAATCCTCACTACTAGAATTTTGTTTTCACATGTTAAGTAGAAATGTTATCTTCTGCTGCCTTCTGACTTTTCTACCCAAGAGGACTGCTCCCCATAGCAGTGAGGCAAGGTGAAAATCCTCTTCTGCTACAGTGGCAAACTCTATTCTCCTTATATAAATTGGCTTCAGGTTTCTCTCTATAGGGTGACACACGTACAAAATGCTTCCTACTCTCCAGCCCATTATTTAGAGTATTGGATGGATTATTTTCTGTATTTGCTACTAAATTCCAGTAATCTCAAAAATATTTTCTGGAAATAAAACTCTTACCATTTAGAATGAATCATGAGGAAAGAAAAGAATACATTCAATTATCTTGGCCAAAAAAAAATAATGCCTTTATAAACCTTTTCTTTTTTAATGACATGTTCCCTTATGGAAGCCAATAGCTTGGGTTTATAGAGGCTTCATTTCAGGATGTTTACAACATGAGCTGGGAAGATGGCAAAGCAGTAATTGAGGAGGCAAGAGTGGCAGTGGTTATTACGCTTTCAGGAATTGTTTACCACAGGCTGGCTGCAGGAGCCTGGTTTGCGAAGGGAGATAATGCTAGCTAGGACTTGGGGGGAAAAACCACTGATTGTCAAAAGTATCGTTGACTCTTTTATTAAACACAAAAGTAAACCTAAGCTCAGAGACCAAAATCCAGAATGGTTCCAAGTTTTGCTTTGGCTGCAGGAACGTGTCTGCATCTCCAAATAAAATGAAAATAAACAGCATTTTTGTTTTTCTCAATGGCTTGACGAGAAAAGCTTGTTTGTTGCCAAATGTTTGGTGAAGGTGAGTCCACACCTATAGTATGTCCAAAATGCTCTGGGTGCTTTTAAGAGTATGCCCCCAGCTGGCTAGTGAAATTCCTTTCTCTAAACTTACAAACAAGTTACTGGATACCAAATCTAATGGCCTCTTCGAAACCTATTCTCTTTACTTTTATAGGTTTGGACGCTCTCTTTTTGAAGATCTAGCCTCTTCTTGAATGTAAACATGCTAAACAGAGCTAGAATAATACAATTCAGAGTTTGAGGATTTATGACACTATTGGATGATGATATTTTTAGAAATCTTTTTATAAAAATTGGTAGATCTAAAGGCATATCGCTCATTAGCATTATAGATTTGTTTGTAATATATATCTCAACAGACCATCAGGACTTTATTTTGTAATATGATGTGAGGTAGGCTCATTATTCTCTACATAATGAAACCATTTCTTCTAATATGATTTAACAAATATTCTATTCTTTATGAATGATTTTTTTAATGCCAGCTCAATTCTATATCAAAGTCTCATATATAAAGCACTGGCTGCATACACTCCTTTTTTTTCTTCTTCTTCTTTTCAAAATTTTAAATTTTAAATTCTAGTTACTTAATATACAGTGCAATATTGGTTTAAGGAGTAGAATTCAAGGATTCATCACTCACATAAAATACCCAGGGCTCATCATAACAAGTACCCTCCTTTTTTTAATTATTTTTTTTATTGAGAGAGAGAGAGAGACAGAGAGAGAGAGACAGAGAGAGAGGGGGGAAAGGACAGAGGGAGAGGGAGACACAGAATCCAAAGCAGGCTCCAGGCTCTGAGCTGTCAGCACAGAACCCAATGTGGGGCTCATACTCACAAACTGTGAGATCATGACCTGAGCCTAAGTCAGACACTTAACTGACTGAACCACCCAGGTTCCCCAAGTGCCATCCTTTAAAAAAAAATATTTTTGAGATAGATAAAGCGTGTGTGGAGGAGGGACAGAGAGAGAGAGAGAGAGAGAGAGAAAGGGAGACAGAAGATCCAAAGCAGGCTTTGTACCGTCAGTACACAGCCCACCACAGGGCTTGAACTCATGAACCATGAGACTGTGACCTGAACCAAAGTCTGACGCTTCACTGACAGAGCCATCCAGGCTCCCCAACAAGTGCCCTCCTAATACCCATCACCATCTAGCCCATCCCCCGACCACCTCCCCTCCAACAACCCTCAGTTTGTTCTCTATCTTTAAGAGTCTCTTATGGTTTGTTTCCCTGTCTCTTTTTTCTTTTTTTTCCCCCTCCCATAACTTTGACTGCTTTGTTTCTTAAATTCCACTTATGAGTGAAATCATATGGTATTTTTCTTTCTTTGATTGACTTATTTTGCTTAGCATAATATACTCTAGCTCCCTCCACGTCTTTGCCAATAGCAAAATTTCATTCTTACTCTTGGCTGAGTAATATTCCAGTGTGTGTGTGTGTGTGTGTGTGTGTGTGTACACACACACACACACACATATATATATGTGTATATATATTATATATATATATATATATATATATATATCATATATATCACCTCTTCTTTATCCATTCAACAGTCGATGGATGTTAGGACTCTTTCCATAGTTTGGTTGTTGTTAATAATGCTGCTCTAAACATTGGGGTCATGTGCCCCTTCAAATCTGTATTTTTGTATCCTTTGTGTAAATACCTAGTGCAATTGCTAGATCGTAGGGTCATTCTATTTGCAACTTTTTGAGAAACCTCCTTACTGTTTTCCAGAGTGGCTGCACCAGTTTGCATTCCCACCAGCAGTTTAAGAAGGTTCCCCTTTTGTTGCATCCTCACCAACGCCTGTTGTTTCCTGTATTGTTCGTTTTAGGCATTCTGACAGGTGTGAGGTGGTATCTCATGGTGGTTTTGATTTGTATTTCCCTATTGATGAGTGATGTTGAGCATCTTTTCATGTGTCTGTTAGCCATCTGGATGTCTTCTTTGGAAAAAAGTGTCTGTTCATGTCTTGTGTCCATTTCTTAACTGGATTGTTTGTTTATTGGGTGTTGAGTTTGATTAGTTCTTTATAGATTTTGGATGCTAACGCTTTATAAGATATGCTGTTTGCAAATATCTTCTCCCAGTCCATAGGCTGATTTTCATTTTGTTGATTGTTTTCTTTGCTGTGCAAAAGTTTTTATCTTAATGAAATCCCAATAGTTCATATTTGCTTTCTCTTCCCTTGCCTTCAGCGACATTCCTAGTAAGAAGCTGCTCTGGCCAAGGTCAAAGAGGTAGTTTCCTGTTTTCTCCTCTAGGATTTTGATGGTTTCCTGTCTCACAGTTAGGTCTTTCATTCATTTTGAATTTATTTTTGTGTATGGTGTAAGGAAGTGTTCCAGTTTCATTCTTCTGCATGTTGCTATCCAGTTTTCCTAACATCACTTGAAGAGACTGTCTTTTTTTTCCACTAGGTATTCTTTCCTGCTTTGTCAAAGGTGAGTTGACCATACAGTTGTGGGTCCATTTCTGGGTTTTCTATTCTGTTCTGTTGATCTATGTGTCCACTTTTTTTGTGGCATACCATACTGTCTTGATAACCACAGATATGCAATCTAGCTTGAAATCCAGAATTGTGATGCCTCCAGTTTTGTTGTTCTTTTTCAGGACTCCTTTGACTATTTGGGGTCTTTTGTGGTTCCATACAAACTTTAGGATTCTTTGATATACCTCTGTGAAGGATGCTGGGTGTATTTTGATAGGAATGGTATTAAATGTGTAGGTTGCTTTGGGTAGTATAGACATTTTAACAATACTTGTTTTTCTGATCCATGAGCATGGAATGCTTTTCCATTTCTTTGTGTCCTCTTTAATTGTTTTCATAAGTTTTCTATAGTTTTCAGAGTACTGTTCTTTTACATCTTTGGTTAGGTTTATTCCTAGGTGTCTTATGGGTTTTGGTGCAGTTGTAAATGGGGTTGATTCGCTTATTTATTCTTCTGCTGTTTCATTATTGGTGTATAGAAGTGCAACAGATTTATGTACATTGATTTTATATCCTGCAACTTTGCTGAATTCATGTGTTAGTTCTAGCAATTTTTTTTGGCAGAATCTTTTGGATCCTAATTGGAATAGCCTGTCATCCACAAATAGTGAAAGTTTGACTTCTTCCTTGTCAATTTGGATGCCTTTTATTTCTTTTTGTTGTCTGATTGCTGAGGCTAGGACTTCCAGTAGTATGTTAGATAGCAATGGTAAGTGTGGACATTCCTGTCTTGTTCCTGACCATAGGAAAAGCTCTCAATTTTCCCCATTGTGGATGATCTCAGCTGTGGGTCTTTCATATATGGCCTTTATGATGTTGAGTTAGGTTCCATTGATGCCCACTTTCTTGAGGGTTTTTATCAAGAAATGATGCGTTTTGTCAAATGTTTTTTCTGCATCTATTGAGAGGATCATGTGGTTCTTATCCTTTCTTTTATTAATGTGATGTAGCATGTTGATTGATTTGTGGGTATTGAACCAGCCCTGCACCTGAGGATAAATCCCACTTGGTCCATGGCAAATAATTCTTTTAATGTATTGTTGGATCTGGTTTGCTAGTATCTTATTGAGAATTTTTGCACCCATGTTCATCAGGGAAATTGGTGTGTAGTTCTCCTTTTTAGTGGGGTCTTTGGTTTTGGAATCAAGGTAATGCTGGCCTTGTAGAATGAGTTTGGAAGTTTTCCTTCCATTTCTATTTTTTGGAGCAGCTTCAAAAGAATAGGTATTAACTCTTCTTTAAATGTCTGGTAGAATTCCCCTGGGAAGCTGTCCGGCCCTGGGCTTTTGTTTATTGGAAGATTTTTTATTACAGATTCAACTTCTTTACTGGTTATGGGTCTGTTCAAATTTTCTGTCTCTTCTTGTTTCAGTTTTGGTAGTTTATGTTTCTAACAATTTTTCCATTTCTTCCAGATTTCCCAGTTTGTTGGCATATAATTTTTCATAATATTCTCTTATGATTGTGTTTCTGTTGTGTTGGTTGTGACCTAACCTCTTTTGTTTAGGACTTTGAGTCCATTTTCTTTTCTTCTTGATCAGTCTGGCTATGGGTATATCAATTTTATTAATTATTTCAAAGAACCATCTCTTGGTTTCATTGGTATGTTCTACTGTTTTGCTGTTGTTGTTTCTCTTTCATTTATTTCTGCTCTAGTCCTTATTATTTTCCTTCTTCTGGCTTTAGGCTTTATTTGCTGTTCCTTTTCTGTCTCATTTAGGTTTAATGTTAGGTTGTATATTTGAGACTTTTCTTGCTTCTTTAGTTAGGACTGTATTGCAATATATTTCCCTCTTAGGACTGCCTTACTGAATCCCAAAAGGTTTAGACTGTCATGTTTTCATTTTCAATTGCTTCCATGTACTTTTTAATTTCTTTTTTAATTTCCTGGTTAACCCATTCATTCTTTTGTAGGATGTTATTTAACCTCCATGTATTTGTGGTCTTTCCAAATTTTTTCTTGTGGCTCAGTTCAAGTTTCATAAGCTTGTGGTCTGAACAAATGTATGGAATTATCTCATTCTTTTTGTACTTGTTGAGAGCTGATTTGCTACCCCATATGTGATCTGTTTTGGAGAATGTTCCTTGTGCACTTGAAAAGAATGTGTATTCTGTTGCTTTAAGATGAAGTGTTTTGAATATATCTGTTATGTCCATCTTGTTCAGTGTGTCGTTCAAAGCTATTGTTTTCCTTGTTGATTTTCTGCTTAGATCATGCCCATTGCTGTAAATGGGGTGTGAAAGTACCCTATGATTATTTTATTATTATCAATGGGTGGGTTTCTTTATGTTTGTTATTAGTTGATATATATATTTGGGTTCTTTCAAGTTGGGGACATAAATATTTAAAATTGTTACATCTTGATGGGTAGACCCCTTAATTATGATATAATGATGTTCTTCATTTCTTCTTACAGTCTTTGTTTTAAAAATCTAGTTTTTCTGATATAAGTATGGCTATTTTGGCTTTCTTTTGATGTCCATTAACATGATAAATGAATCTCTATTCCCTCACTTTCAATCTGCAGGTGTCTTTAGGTCTTAAAATGAGTTTCTTGTAGGCAACATATAGATGGTTCTTAGTTTTTAAACATTCTATTACCCTATGTCTTTTGATTGGGGCATTTAGTCCATTTACATTCACAGTAATTATTGAAAGATATAAATTTACTGCCCCTGTATTACCTAAAAAAGCTGTTGTTTCTGATGATGTTCTCTGTTACTTTCTAGCCTTTGTTGCTTTTGGTCTTTTTTCACCACTCAAATAATCCCCTTTAATATTTCTTGTAGTGCTCATTTAGTGGTCATGAACTCCTTTAATTTTTGTTTTAGAAAATCTTTCTCTCTCCTTATATTCTGAATGATAGCTTTGCTGGAATGAGTGTTCTTGGCTACAGATTTTTTTCCTTTTAGCACTTTGAATATATGATGCCACTTCCCTCTGCCTTTCAAAATTTCTGCTGAAATATCAGTTGATAGCCTTATGGGGTTTCCCTATAACTGTTTTCTTTTTCTTGCTGCTTTTTTTCCTTAAGTTTATTTATCTTTGAGGAGAGAGAGAGAGAGAGAGAGAGAGAGAGAGAGAGAGAGAATGAATGAATGAGAATGAGCTGGGGAGGGGCAGAGGCAGAGGGAGAAAGGGAGAATCCCAACACTCTCCACATGTCCAGCACAGAGCCCAATGCAAGGCTCAAACCCACGAACGTGAGATCATGACCTGAGCTGAAATCAAGAGCTGGATGCAGAACTGACTGGGCCATTCAGGTGCCCTTTCTTGTTACTTTTAAAATTCTCTCCTTATCACTACTTTTATCCATTTTAATTACTGTGTGTCTTGGTGTGGACCTCCTTGGGTTGATTTTGTTAGGGGCTCTCTGTGCCTCCTAGATCTGAATTTCTGTTTCCTTCCCCAGATTCAGGAAATTCTCAGTTATTATTTCTTCAAATAAGTTTTCATTTCCCCTTTTCTCTCAATCTTCTCCTTCTGGGATCTCTGTAATGTGACTGTTATTATTCTTAATGGAGTCACTGAGTTCCCTGTGTCAATTCTCATTTTGTGTATTGTTTTTCTCCCACCTGCTCAGCTGTTTACTTTTCATTACTGTCTTCTCCAGGTCACTGATTTGTTCTTCTGCTTCCTCTAGTTTGCTATTTATTCTGTCTAGTCTATTTTTTGTTTCAATCATTGTGTTCCTCATCTCTGATTGGTTCTTTTTTTATCTCTTTGGTAAGGGTCTCACTGGCTCTACTCTCTTCTCAAGTCAAATGAGTAGCTTTATGATCATTAGTTTTAAAAAAAAGGAGGTTAGAGTTAGAGTGGGAGAGAGCAAAAGCATAAGAGACTCTTAAAAACTGACAGCAAACTGAGGGTTGATGGGGGGTGGGAGGAAGGGGAGGGCAGGTGATGGGTATTAAGGAGGGCACCTTTTGGGATGAGCACTGGGTGTTGTATGGAAACCAATTTGACACTAAACTTCATATATTGAAAAAAAAATTCTCTATTGGATATATTACTTGTCTCTGTTTTGCTTAGGTCTCTTGCTGTAATTTTGTCCTGTTCTTTCATCTGGGACACATTCCTCTGTCTCCTCACTGTGTCTAGCTAGCTCTCTGTTAGGAAAGTCAACCATGTCTCCTGTTTTTGAAGTAGTGGGGTACACACTTTTAACAAGGTGGTACTGTTCGTCTGCCCAAGGGGAGGCAGAGGCCACTCCACAAAGTGTGGGAGGGTAAGGCATGTGGTTTTGAAAAGGTATGCATGTCCTCCAGCAGGAGGTGACCAGCCACTGTCATCACCAAGGACACCAAGGCACTGCAAGTGCACAGTTGGGGGATGCAGTGTTGGTAAGGTTCATTCCAGTCTTCTGGGGAAAGGGACCTGCATTGCTGGGGATGAGACATGTCAGACTGGAGGGTGCAGAGTGCAGCATAAGCAAGTTAAGTACTGAATGCCTGAACTACACTGGATCCCACAGATGGTCAGATGTTTATGTTGGAGACAGGGGAGGGTATTGGCACTTGCCATCTCCTTTGTTTTTGGAAGAGTTTCCCAGGGATCTGTGTCCCGGTGGGACATGCTCTGTGATTAGTATGTCACTCTCCCTCCAGTATGCTCCAGGCATCTTTCAAACTGCTGCCTTTATGCTGTGGGCTGATTTTTGTGCTGTCTTTTTGGAGATGGGGATTCCATTTCCTATCATCCTCCCAGCTGTCCCAGGGCCAAGTCCACTGATTTTTAAAGTTCCAGGCTATAAGTCCTGCTGGTTATAAGAACTTACAAAATTCAGCCCCTCTGTTTTTCAAAGCCAAATGTCATGGGATTTGTCTTCTCTGTGTAGGCTTCCTGGCATGATAGGCTGTTTCTCTCACTCCCTTGGCCTCTGGGTCTCTCCTTCCAGTAGACAGACCTGTAGGTCCATTTAGCTTCCCCCACCTCCGCCCTTTCTATCCTCTTTGATATGATTTCTTTTCTATATTTAATTGTTGGAGTTGGTTCTGCAAGTCTTTGGGTTTTTTTTCCCCCTTGGGTCATTTATACTGATATGAATGTTATCTAGTTGTATCCATGGGAAGATATGACCTTAGGGTCCTCCCATTCCACCATCTTTCTCCAGAAGTTCACAACATTCTACAATTTGAGATCACTAGTAAGCACATCCAGTCTTCAAGAAATTTAGATAGGCCAGCAATTTAAAAAGTTAGCTTATAAAATTGAAACAATGCAGAGAGGATTAATGTGGCCCCTGACAAGGATGACACGGAAATTGGTGAAGCATTAAAAAAAAAAAGTTTAATATAGTACTAAGAATTTAAAAAATCTAAGACATTCCTTACTTTTAGTAAACTTCATATAATTTTTCTGAATATGCAAAGATGACATGACTGGGAACTAACCCATTTTATGTAACCTTGGATTTCATTTTCCAGAGTCACATATTTTTGTTTTTGATGGAGGGGAATTGGAACAATCAGCTCCTCACTTAGCCCCTAATGGTTTCTACCCACTGATATTCATACCTTCATGTAATCCCTTTCATTGAGTCTGGGTAGGATATGACTTGCTTCTAATGAATAAAATATGGCAAAGGTGATGGATATCACTTCCACAGTTATGTTCTATTATATGAGACTCTGTCTTTGCAGACTGGACTGAAGTCCATCTTTGTGGGCTTGATGAATTAATGACTATTTAGGAGAAGCCACATGGCAAGGGACTGTAAGCAACATCTAGGACTTGAGGGTACCCTTCACCTGACAACCAGTGAAAAGCCAAGGAATGCCATCCAGTCATAGAGCCTCAAGAAAATTATGCCAATAATCTGACCCTGGAAGCAAATCTTCCCCAGCCAAGCCTCCAGATGACAATAAAGCCCAGCCAAGTCCTTGGACCTCTGAGCAGGGGACTCAGATAATCTCTGCCCAGACTTCTGACCCACAGAAACAGATAATAAATGTGTGCTCTTCTAAAGTTGCTAATTTTGTGATGATTTCTTATGCAGTGATAGAAATTGCATATATACAGATGTGATAAATGAATGAGACAAAAGTTGAGGTATTTAATTATTTAATTTTTTTAGCATAGAGAGTCCTAAACACAGAAGACAGTCTTATGATCTGTTGAAATGAATATGATAATAGGGACTGTAGAGAATTATGCAATTTGCTGATCCAAAATGAAAGTGAATTGCTTGACTTCGATGCACTTCAAAATTAGAATGCACTGAAAGCTGTTCACACATAAAGATGACTCTTGATCACTGGTATTTGATAAAAGCCCTTTAAAGTACATCCATATAAAAGAGACAGATAGTACAATAAATACTGGAGGGTGGGGTAGGCCAAGGCTTTACTGAAATTTCCTCCATAAAAGTCAGTGAATTGTAGGGGAGCTTGGGTCACTCAGTCAGTTAAGCGTCCGACTTGGGCTCAGGTCATTATCTTATGGTTTGTGGATTCAAGCCCCACATCGGGCTCTCTGCTCACAGCTCAGAACCTGGAGCCTGCTTCAGATTCTGTGTCTCCCTCTCTCTCTCTGCAAAATTATAAAATAAGTTTGTTTCATTTTTAATAACAAGTTAAATTGTGTTCTAAGAATAAAAATTAATCAAATAATAGTTAACAGATTGGACTTTTATTTTTCCTCATGATATTTATTATATTCTAGAGGTATCGGATTTCCTACTTCCCATTTGAGTTTTTCTGTTTTGTTTTGTTTTGTGTTTTTTTTAAAATATGAAATTTCTTGTCAAATTGGTTTCCATACAACACCCAGTGCTCATCCCAAATGGTGCCCTCCTCAGTACCCATCACCCACCCTCCCCTCCTTTCCACCCCCTATCAACCCTCAGTTTGTTCTCAGTTTTTAAGAGTCTCTTATGGTTTGCCTCCCTCCCTTTTTTTTCCCCCTTCCCCTCCCCCATGGTCTTCTGTTAAGTTTCTCAGGATCCACATGAGGGCGAAAATATATGGTATCTGTCTTTCTCTGTATGACTTATTTCACTTAGCATAACACTCTCCAGTTCCATCCAAGTTGCTACAAAGGGCCGTATTTCATTCTTTCTCATTGCCACGTAGTATTCCATTGTGTATGTAAACCACAATTTCTTTATCCATTCATCAGTTAATGGACATTTAGGCTCTTTCCATAATTTGGCTGTTGTTGAAAGTGCTGCTATAAACATTGGGGTGCAAGTACCCTTATGCATCAGCACTCCTGTATCCCTGAGGTAAATTCCTAGCAGTGCTATTGCTGGGTCATAGGGTAGATCTATTTTTAACTTTTTGAGGAACCTCCACCCTGTTTTCCAGAGCAGCTGCACCAGTTTGCATTCTCACCAACAGTGCAAGAGGGTTCCCATTTCTCCACATCCTCGCCAGCATCTATAGTCTCCTGATTTGTTCATTTTGGCCACTCTGACTGGCGTGAGGTGATATCTGAGTGTGGTTTTGATTTGTATTTCCCTGATGAGGAGCGACGCTGAACATCTTTTCATGTGCCTGTTGGCCATCCGGATGTCTTCTTTAGAGAAGTGTCTATTCATGTTTTCTGCCCATTTCTTCACTGGGTTATTTGTTTTTCGGGTGTGGAGTTTGGTGAGCTCTTTATAGATTTTGGATACTAGCCCTTTGTCCGATATGTCATTTGCAAATATTTTTCTCATTCCGTTGGTTGCCTTTTAGTTTTGTTGTTTCCTTTGATGTGCAGAAGCTTTTTATCTTCATGAGGTCTCAGTAGTTCATTTTTGCTTTTAATTCCCTTGCCTTTGGGGTTGTGTCAAGTAAGAAATTGCTGCGGCTGAGGTCAGAGAGGTCTTTTCCTGCTTTCTCCTCTAGGGTTTTGATGGTTTCCTGTCTCACATTCAGGTCCTTTATCCATTTTGAGTTTGTTTTTGTGAATGGTGTGAGAAAGTGGTCTAGTTTCATCCTTCTGCATGTTGTTGTCCAGTTCTCCCAGCACCATTTGTTAAAGAGACTGTCTTTTTTTCCATTGGATATTCTTCCCTGCTCTGTCAAAGATTAGTTGGCCATACGTTTGTGGGTCTAATTCTGGGGTTTCTATTCTATTCTATTGGTCTATGTGTCTGTTTTTGTGCCAATACCATACTGTCTTGATGATTACAGCTTTGTAATAGAGGCTAAAGTCTGGGATTGTGATGCCTCCTGCTTTGGTCTTCTTCTTCAAAATTACTTTGGCTATTTGGGGCCTTTTATGTGTCCATACAAATTTTAGGATTGCTTGTTCTAGCTTCGAGAAGAATGCTGGTGCAATTTTGATTGGGATTGCATTGAATGTGTAGATAGCTTTGGGTAGTTTTGACATTTTAACAATATTTATTCTTCCAAACTATGAGCACGGAATGTTTTTCCATTTCTTTATATCTTCTTCAATTTCCTTCATAAGCTTTCTATAGTTTTCAGCATACAGATCTTTTACATCTTTGGTTAGATTTATCCCTAGGTATTTTATGCTTCTTGGTGCAATTGTGAATGGGATCAGTTTCTTTATTTGTCTTTCTGTTGTTTCATTATTAGTGTATAAGAATGCAACTGATTTCTGTACATTGATTTTGTATCCTGCGACTTTGCTGAATTCATGTATCAGTTCTAGCAGACTTTTGGTGGAGTCTTATCGGATTTTCCATGTATAATATCATGTCATCTGCAAAAAGTGAAAGCTTGACTTCATCTTTGCCAATTTTGATGCCTTTGATTTCCTTTTGTTGTCTGATTGCTGATGCTAGAACTTCCAACACTATGTTAAACAACAGCGGTGACAGTGGACATCCCTGTCGTGTTCCTGATCTCAGGTAGAAAGCTCTCAGTTTTTCCCCGTTGAGGATGATATTAGCTGTGGGATTTTCATAAATGGCTTTTATGATGTTTAAGTATGTTCCTTCTGTCCCGACTTTCTCGAGGGTTTTTATTAAGAAAGGATGCTGAATTTTGTCAAATGTTTTTTCTGCATCTATAGACAGGATCATATGGTTCTTATCTTTTCTTTTATTCATGTGCTGTATCACATTGATTGATTTGCAAATGTTGAACCAGCCCTGCATCCCAGGAATGAATCCCACTTGATCATGGTGAATAATTCTTTTTATATGCTGTTGAATTCGATTTGCTAGTATCTTATTGAGAATTTTTACATCCATATTCATCAGGGATATTGGCCTTTAGTTCTCTCTTTTTTTTACTGGGTCTCTGTCTGGTTTAGGAATCAAAGTAATACTTGCTTCATAGAATGAGTCTGGAAGTTTTCCTTCCCTTTCTATTTTTTGGACTAGCTTGAGAAAGATAGGTATGATCTCTGCTTTAAATGTCTGGTAGAATTCCCCAGGGAAGCCACCTGGTCCTGGACTCTTTATTTGTCGGGATATTTGTGATAACTGATTCAATTTCTTTGCTGGTTATGGGTCTGTTCAAGTTTTCTATTTCTTCCTATTTGAGTTTTGGAAGTGTGTGGGTGCTTAGGAATTTGTCCATTTCTTCCAGGTTGTCCAGTTTTGGCATATAATTTTTCATAGTATTCCCTGATAATTGCTTGTATTTCTGAGGGATTGGTTGTAATAATTCTATTTTCATTCCTCATTTTATCTATTTGGGTCATCTCCCTTTTCTCCCAGGCTTCTTGAGAAGCCTAGCTAGAAGTTTATCAATTTTGTTTATTTTTTCAAAAAACCAACTCTTGGTTTCATTGATTTGCTCTACAGTTATTTTAGATTCTATATTGTTTATTTCTGCTCTGATGTTTATTATTTGTCTTCTAATGGGTTTGGGGTGTCTTTGCTGCTCTGCTTCTATTTCCTTTAGGTGTGCTGTTAGATTTTGTATTTGGAATTTTTCTTGTTTCCTGAGATAGGCCTGGATTGCAGTGTATTTTCCTCTCAGGACTGCCTTTGCTGCATCCCAAAGCATTTGGATTATTGTATTTTTATTTTCATTTGTTTCCATATATTTTTTAATTTCTTCTCTAATTGCCTGGTTGACCCATTCATTCTTTAGTAGGGTGTTCTTTAACTTAACTGCATGCTTTTGGAGGTTTTCCAGACTTTTACCTGTGGTAGATTTCAAGCTTCATAGCATTGTGGTCTCAAAGTATGCATGGTATGATCTCAATTCTTGTATACTTATGAAGGGCTGTTTTGTGACCCAGTATATGATCTATCTTGGAGAATGTTCCATGTGCACTCGAGAAGAAAGTATATTCTGTTGCTTTGGGATGCAGAGTTCTAAATATATCTGTCAAGTCCATCTGACCCAATGTATCATTCAGGGCCCTTGTTTCGTTATTGATCCTGTGTCTAGATGATCTATCCATTGTTGTAAGTGGAGTATTAAAGTCCCCTGCAATTACTACATTCTTATCAATAAGGTTGCTTATATTTGTGATTGTTTTATATATTTGGGAGCTCCCATATTTGGTGCATAGACATTTATTATTGTTAGCTCTTCCTGATGGATAGACCCTGTAATTATTATATAATGCCCTTCTTCATCTCTTGTTACAGCCTTTAATTTAAAGTCTAGTTTGTCTGGTATAAGTATGGCTACTCCAGCTTTCTTTTGAGTTCCAGTAGCATGATAGATAGTTCTCCATCCCCTCACTTTCATTCTGAAGGTGTCCTCAGGTCTAAAATGAGTCTCTTGTAGACAGCAAATAGATGGGTCTTGTTTTTTTTTATCCATTCTGATACCCTATGTCTTTTGGTTGGAGCATTTAGTCCATTTACATTCAGTGTTATTATTGAAAGATATGGGTTTAGAGTCATTGTGATGTCTGTAGGTTTCATGCTTGTAGTGATGTCTGTGGTACTTTGTGGTCCTTGCATCATTTCACTCACAGAATCCCTCTTAGGATCTCTTGTAGGGCTGGTTTAGTGGTGATGAATTCCTTCAGTTTTTGCTTGTTTGGGAAGACCTTTATCTCTCCTTCTATTCTGAATGACAGACTTGCTGGATAAAGGATTCTCAGCTGCATATTTTTTTTTCTGTTCATCACATTGAAGATTTCCTGCCATTCCTTTCTGGCCTGCCAAGTTTCAGTAGATAGATCCGTCACTAGTCTTATCAGTCTCCCTTTATATGTTAGAGCATGTTTATCCCTAGCTGCTTTCAGAATTTTCTCTTTATCCTTGTAGTTTGTCAGTTTCACTATGATATGTCGTGCAGAAGATCGATTCAAGTTCCGTCTGAAGGGAGTTCTCTGTGCCTCTTGGATTTCAGTGCCTTTTTCCTTCCCCAGATCAGGGAAGCTCTCAGCTATGATTTGTTCAAGTATACCTTCATCCCCTTTTACTCTCTCTTCCTCCTCTGGAATCCCTGTTATACGGATATTGTTCCGTTTCATTGCATCACTTAGTTCTCTAATTCTCCCCTCATACTCCTGGATTTTTTTTTATCTCTCTTTTTCTCAGCTTCCTCTTTTTCCATAATTTTATCTTCTAATTCACCTATTCTCTTCTCTGCCTCTTCAATCCGAGCTGTAGTCGCCTCCATTTTATTTTGCACCTCATTTATAGCATTTTTTAGCTCCGCTTGACTGTTTCTTAGTCCCTTGATCTCTGTAGCAATAGATTCTCTGCTGTCCTCTATACTTTTTTCAAGCACAGTGATTAATTTTATGACTATTATTTTAAATTAATGTTCCTTTATATTGCTTAAATCATTTTTGATCAATTCGTTAGCTGTCACAACTTCCTGGAATTTCTTTTGAGGAGAATTCTTCCGTTTCGTCATTTTGGATAGTGCCTGGAGTGGTGTGGAACTGCAGGGCTCTTCCCCTATTATGTCTGGAGTAACTTGTGTTGGTGGGCAGGGCTGCAGTCAGACCTGCCCCCAGCCCACTGCTGGGGCCAAAGTCAGACTGGTGTGTATCTTATCTTCCCCTCTCCCAGGGGCAGGACTCACTGTGGAGTGGTGTGGCCCCTGTCTGGGCTACTTGCACACTGCCAGGCTTGTGGTACTGCTTCTATGGGATCTGACGTATTAGCCGGGGTGGATCTCCAAGGTGCACAGGGGCGAGAGGGGCAGGCTTAGCTCACTTTGCCTTTGGTGGTCCACTGCAGGAGGGGCCCTGCAGCACCTGGAGGGAGGCAGGCAGACCCGTCAGAGGGATGGATCCACAGGAGCACAGCGTTGGGTGTTTGCGCCGGTGCAAGCAAGTTCCATGACGGGAAGTGGTTCCCTTTGGGATTTTGGCTGGGGAATGGGCAAGGGAGATGGTGCTTCCCAGCACCTTTGTTCCCCAGCCCAGCCGAGCTCTATCTTCCGGGGCTCAACAACTCTCCCTCCCATTGTCCTCTAGCTCTCCCCCTCTCGGAGCAGAGCTGTTGACTTATAACATTCCAGATGTTAATTCCCACTGGCTGTCAGAACTCATGGAGTCTGGAGCTTCTGCCTTTGCAAGTCAGACTTGGGGGCTCTGCCTTGCTGGATGGGCTGGCTTCCCCTCCACCGCCCCGGCTCCCTCCTGCCAGTCCGTGGAGCACGCACCGCCTCTCCGCCCTTCCTACCCTCTTCCGTGGGCCTCTCGTCTATGCTTGGCTCCAGAGAGTCTGTTCTGCTAGTCTTCTGACGGTTTTCTGGGTTATTTAGGCAGATGTGGGTGGAATCTAAGTGATTAGCAGGATGTGGAGAGCCCAGCGTCCTCCTACGCAGCCCTCTTCTCTCTTTAGTCCCCATTTGAATTTAAAGCAAAATTTAAATATTTATAATTTTTAAAATAATTTTTAGGTCTTATCTACTTTCCCCATAATCTTTCTTAATTTTTTAGTGGTTAAGTCATTCTATTTTATTTACTATTATTTGTTAACTTTCCTTTCCTTTTCTTTCATTGTTAGCTCATCTAGACTGCTAGTCTTTCATTTGTCATTGAGTTTGTCGTGACCTGAGCAATCCTTTCACTGTTACTGGCCACATGAAATATTGCATCTTTTATAATATTCACCCTTTCATTTTACAGAAGTTTTATATTATTTTTCCATTGTATTGTTGAATATCGAGCAATTTTCAAAACCACTCCCTGTCTCATGGCAAAGACAGATTGTAATATTAAATGTGAAATCTGCAAGTGCAAAGATTTGTCTGCTTTGTCTATAATAGTCTCTTCCGAGGTCTTAATGCAAAAACTTTGATTTTTACTGTGAAATCTGATTTGCCTTCTATTTCTAGCCTCATTTGGCCCACAGTTTCCTCTTCTTTTTATCTCTAAGAAGATAACTCTAGTCTAAATGCACAGATAAAAGTCCATGAACTAGACTTTCTTGTAGGAACTCATAATTGAGGGAGATTACTTGGTACCTTCTTGTACTTTCAACCCATCTTATGGAGTGGCTTCTGTGAACCAAGAGAGAAGGAAAAGCTTCAATACTTTATTTTCAAGTGCTAACTAATTAAAACCAACAAATGTGCATATGTATCTATTTGTTGTCTCTTGATGTTATAGTTCAGATGTATTATACCTGTAGATCCATCAAGGTAAATTAATACATGGTGAATACAGAGTTATTCATTTTTCCTCTGCAGTCTTTCCCTTTGTCTCATTTCCACATGTACTATCTTATCTACTCTTATCTGCACAGTGTCTGGTACAGAATAGCTTCATAATAAATGGCCATTGAGTAGAAGAGTCACATCCCCAAGGAAGAAACCTAGTAATACTTTTTTAAGTTTTAAAATACAAAATTATGTGTAAATGTGGGTAGTACTAAACTTCATGCTATCTTGATCAAATGCAAATGTAAGTATAAGACAAGGACTTTAGGGAAAATTTTCACTTTACACTGTGTTGAAGCAGGTCAATGTGGCATAACTGTGGGATCCATTAGCATTTAGCAGGCAAATGACTGGCATACACATGGAATCAAAGACCCTTTGTTTTCCTGACGTAGACATGATTTTCTGATGATCAAGTATGAGTAATGACAAGGCAAAGTTGGTTGCCATTTGAAATATTTGGCTGTAGCTCTGGGAGAAATCCAAGGCTTTCTAATAGATAAACTTACAGTATATACAGTTGATTAGTTTCCCTGATTACAACACTGATTAGTGAGGCTCAAATTAGAATCTGAATTCCTGTGGAGATCAAATTATCTTCACTCTATACCATGGCCAACTCTTAACTCCAAACAGCAGTTCAGAGTTGTTGGTCTCACAGTAATCTGAGTGAGAAGGAGCAGTTTTAAATTAAACCTGTCATTACGACTGGAGCAACAATTACAGTTGTAACAGTTGTCATTCTGGACTATGAAGACTTCTTTTCTGCAATTACAGCTAATCCAAAAGAACAAAGCAAAACATTAAATAATCTTTTAAGTAAGTAAGGTATTGAGATAGGATTTTTCTTTGTTGTAGTTGAACTGAAAATTCATCCACCAAGGCAGACTGACATCTTTGTTAGAATCTAATTCTAACCCATGAGATTTGCTGCTATGGTAAATAAAATAGATTCTGGTGTCATATACAAAATGGAAATGGCGACTATCAGACAGAATAAATTGCAGAATTGGATCCTAAGCCCAATATGTAGAAAGTTTCAGTGTAAAAAGAGAGTTACAATATAATGACTCTTTTTCTTTTTTTGCTTCTATGTAACAATATAATTATGGTCAAATATGTTTCCTCTGTTTTTGTGTTGTTTCTTTGTTTTTAGTTCAACTACAAATGAAGTTTTCTCTTCAAATAATCTGAAATCATTAAATTCTAGTTTTAAATTTTTTAATGTTTTATTCGTTTTTGAGAGAGAGCAAATGGGGGAGGGGCAGAGAGAGAGGGAGACACAGAATCCGAAGCAGGCTCCAGGCTCTGAGCTGTCAGCACAGAGCCTGACGTGGGGCTTGAACCCACAAACTATGAGATCATGACCTGAGCTGAAGGCAGATGCTTAGCCTAGACTGAGCCACCCAGGCACCCCAAATTTTAGTTTTTAAGAACAAAGAATATCCCTTGATTTCTTAAGGGCTAATTTTTATTAAGAAAAAAGAATATCCCTTTTTGTCATTGTAAGTTTAATTATTAAAAATTTAGTTTCACTAAGCCAAGAAAAAAAAGCAATATAATGACCAAGTACTTGTCCTTGTTAGACTACTGATATTTTGTCTTTTCCTGGAATATTGACAGGGATATCAAAGATAATTAAACTTTCTAACAAATATAAGCAACATAGAAAAGCAACTTCAAGAAATTTTTATTATAAAATATTGGAAAGGCAAATGAAAAATATAATAAGACTTTTAAAGAAAATTCAAATTTTTATAATAAAAAGTCAATAAAATACTCACTGAAATTTAAAGCTTTACTTTTTTATCACTGATATTTACATATTGTATTTAAATTTTGAATTTTTACTGTAAAACAAAGTATGTGATTATTTATTGAATTATTTTCCACATGAATGTTTTGTGATAAGTGGCCGTAGGCTAAAATTGCAATCATTTTTATTAAGAGTGAGTTTTCTTTGAAGTTAGCAAATATATACCAGTCCTAATAGAATCTATTATAAATTTTTTTCTAGCCCAGGATCACACATTGCCTTTAGTTTTAAATGTCTCTTTTAGTTTCTTTAATCCAGAATGGGGCATCATTTTGTGTGTGTGTGTGTGTGTGTGTGTGTGTGTGTGTGTGTGTGTATGTGTGTGTGTCTTTCATGGGTTTGAAAGTTTTGAAGAGTAGAGGCCAGTTATTTTAGAGACTGACCCTCATCTTGGCTTTGTCAGATGTTTCCTCATGATCAGATCTACTTCATGCGTTTTTCACAGGGTATTAGTATAACTGATGCCGTATTCTCAGAGCATCATATCAGGAGACACACAAACAAAGAAATAATATAACCATTCTGCTATCTTAATGACTAGTTTCTTTTTTCAATAAATGTACATTTTCCTAAATTTTAATACTTATAAACACAAGTATATGATTTTTATCTTCTTCCTTTTCCATTTCCAATATTATAGCATTTTTGTATCTCTTTATAACTCATAATTTACTTAACCAGTCTCTCATTGGGGATTCAGGTTGTTTCAAATGCTTCACTACACTTCTTATTAAATAAATAAAAACATTATATGCTACATACTGTTGATGGAGTCATTAGGTTCAACTGGACAAAACATTATGGTAATGTAAGTCAAGTTCTTTTCTATTCTCAGATATTTGGCAACCGCTCCCCTATTCTCAACCAATAGACTTAGAAATGGAAGCTTTGCAGCAAACGGGATCTGGCAGGGAATGAAGGTGGGACCAACATACATTCATTCCCAATCCTAGAAGATAATTTTAAATGTAAGCCTGTTGACAGTGACCCAGCCATGTCATTTTTGTTCATGGGCCATAGAATGCTTTTGTATATAAATCTGCTTGAGCGAAAATATAATGTAAGTTACTTAACTATGCTTAAAATCGTCACTTAAAAATCATTTATTATAGAAAGCTTAAGTATGTATATCCAGAAATTTTACTCATGCCTTCTCCAACTTTTGCCCTAGAAAACACCTAAAGGGAACTTTTTGCACACTTACACAAATGGAGAGAGAACAGTGTTTTATATAAGGAAGCTGTGGTGAATGTAACCAAAATACTGTCAAGTGACGAGAAATAGTGTGTTGATGTCCTGCAGTGAAGCCTGACAGGTGCTCCATACAATAGGAGATTTTTCTATTTGCACCAGCAGTGGATCATTTGGAATATCTCAGAAACTAGAACTTGAATCAGAATGCCAGGCATCTTAACATGATGCCAAACTCTTCAGACAAAAAGATAGAGGGAAAGAAGAAGAAGAAGAAAGAAAGGGGAGGATATTCATGATCTCTACAGAGGCTAAGTTTTTGCCTAGGTTCATGGCCATTAATTGTGACTGCGTTTCTAAAACTTTCCAACCATCAGCCTGGTAAAGAGCCTATCTGAGAATCACCTGCTGTGTGGGATGGAAAGGATTAGCGTGGCTCTCACGGGTTACATCACCGCTTAATTTGGCTCTTCCCTATATCAAGTCAACTCATAATTATCTGCTCTAATGGGCCTCAGAGGGAGGGGTGGGAATGGGGAGCTGTGACACAGATAATACTGAATAGCAAAGCCAGCAAAATATTTTCGATTAGGCTTATGCATATATCATATGCTTAAGAAGGAAGTATGTTTATCTTTCTAATTATGTTTTGCTTAGAGTAATTTTTTTAATTCCCATGCCAGTGAAAAAGCTATTTCATATTACACAGATAGAAGAGAAAGCAGCCTAGGTTTTAAAATCTTCAAGATAAAATTCATGAAATTTGTAAACTACAAATCTGAAACATATTTTTCTGAAAATGTGGCCTCTCTGGTGTCCCTGTGTTCTGGCTCAGGCCTCCATTACATCTTAACCAGACTCCCCATGGCTTTCCCCCTCTCCAGTCTTCCTCCTTTTCAACCCTGTAGCCCAAAGAGAACCCAGTGGCCGTGGAGGGAGTGGGCGCTGGGTTCCTTCCACTGTCCTGACTTCCCATAGTGAGTCAGGTGCTAGGGGAGCAAGAGTGTTCCCTTCCATGTCACCAATAGTCCCTCAAAAATTCCACGCTTTGTGTCAAAAGGCCTATGAGTATTTCAACTCATTGGAAGAATAGTTTCAGGTAGTCAGTGAAAATGGCAATGGAAGGGTGGATGAGCTTCAAAAAACTATGTTGGAGAAAAAGAAACATCTACTTGTTTTTTTTGTTTTTTTGTTTTCTTTCCTTCCCCCTCTCCCCCACTCTGCCTTTCTGATGTAGTAATCTGAACTCTCCTGTGGCAGGCAATTGACTAGCTCTGTTCATCCAGGAGATAGGGAGTCACTGACAACAAACTTTAAAAAAGCATGGATATAAATACTAAATCCGTTACTTTAGTGGAGGGATTGCTCTACAACACGGCTACGCATGTTTAAACCTAGCATCCCTGGCATATAGACTGCATGTCTCATGGCCCCGAAATTACCACTGGCCTTTCCAGTTTAGTCTGTGCCTCTCCCTAACTGCACCAAACACAACAAACTATTTTCCATTCACCAAAGATGGCATGCTTTCTAGTTAATATATTTTAAGTGTTAAAAGAATATGGACTTGTAAGCCTGAATATAGGCTCCAGGCCCATGTCAACCAATGCAATACCTTGGTCAGGGAATCAAAACTTTATTACCCTTGGAAATAGGCAGAACTGCTTGTCACCACTCACCCTGACCTTTCAGTCTGTTTCACTGTGAATTAAGGACAGTGCTGTCCCTGGAAATTGCATAATAATGAAGTACTGCCCCTAAGTTTTTTTTGTATGCACAGTTTACTGGGTCTGTGGTCATAGCTAACATGGAGGAAAAAGATTACTACATTTCTCTCCCCGTGCCCCTTCCCTAGGACAAAGAAAAGAAATGTTTTATTACCAGACCAATTCATATTTTTTCTTTTGTTTTCATTCTAATTCAACAAAACCACTGAATCATCTACAATGTGCTGTGCTCTGAGAGGCATACTGGGTCAGGTGCTTTCAAATTTTTTGACCTAAATCCATAGTAAGAATTACTTTTAATCCTGATCTATTATATGCAAACACTGCATCCTTTATATAGATATATAGATAGATATAGATATAGATATAGATATAGATATAGATATAGATATAGATATTTAAGTGCATACAAATATATAAATATGCATATTTTCTTTATTATATGTGATGTTCTCTGATACCTTATATTCTGTTTCCATCCTATTCTTTTTGTTTTTGATGCTTGTTGCAAACCATTACATATCATGCCCCAGGCTCTCTGCCTCAACATGATCTCTGGGTATAACTTCCTAAAAGGTGCCTGACTGTAGCTACTCTGGCTGGTTCTACACGGCTAGTTTGCCTGGTACAGATGAAGAGATCCTGTTCCCAAAATTACCACGGTCCCAGTTAGGGCAAAACTAAGTTGGACTTCTTTTTTTCAATGTTTATTTATTTTTGGGACAGAGAGAGACAGAGTATGAACGGGGGAGGGGCAGAGAGAGAGGGAGACACAGAATCGGAAACAGGCTCCAGGCTCTGAGCCATCAGCCCAGAGCCTGACACGGGGCTCGAACTCACGGACCGCGAGATCGTGACCTGGCTGAAGTCGGACGCTTAACCGACTGCGCCACCCAGGCGCCCCTCTTTTTACCTGTCACCCCTCACATATTAGAACATCCTATTGGCTCCTCTCCAAATTATTTTCCAGCTGACCACCCCTCACCATCTCCCTGACCATCGCCCCAGTCCAAGCCACAATTGGCTCAAAGCCCCTAAGGCCTCCCTTTTACTCCATTGCCCCCTTAGAGTCTTCCTCACAAAGAAGCCAAAGTACTCCAGTGAAAATGTCAGTTACATTCCATCACTTTCCAGTGGGCACCCTCCAGGAGCTTTCTCCCACGGCACTCTGCATAAACCAAACCAGATCCTGGCCCATGTCTCACCCTGCACTGTGTGGCTTGATCCATCCTGCCACCTCTTCAGTCCCATCTTGTATTTCATTTCCTGCTACTTGCACCTGCCCAAGCACTCCACCCTTAGACCAGTCACTTTATTTTTCCTCAAAACACCAAGCCCTGCCATGGGGCGTTTTCAGTTGTCTGGAGTCTCCCTCCAAACTTACACAGTGATTTACTTATTTGTCCTGCTTGTTTATTGTTCATTTTCCATCTGTTAGAAGTGAGCTTCCCAAGGGCACAGATCTTTGTTTTACTCACTGGTGGTATATCCAAAGTATCTAGAAGAGTGCTTGACACATTTTGGGTGCTTCTTTTTTTCTTTTTTTTCTTTGGGAGAGAGAGAAAATCTTAAGCAGGCTCCACTCTCAGTGCGGAACCCCACCCGACATGGGCTCCTTCTTGGGACTGTGGGATCAGGACCTGAGCCGAAATCAAGAATCATATGCTTAACCGACTGAGCCATCCAGGCACTCTAGATTTTGGGTGCTTCTTAAATGTTGATGGTTGAATGCAAAAAGTGCTAACTATCATATTAATACTGTCAATAACATAAGCTACTCTTGCCTGAACACATATACAACAATCACACCGCTCCATTTTTTTTTAGCAGCAAACAAACCACACCAGTCATAGATTTAACATTTTGAATACCAACCATATAAAGTAAGAGTGAGAGAAAAAAAATGACAGTCATCTTTAGTATCTTTGTATTGGGTTAGTTACTAATCTTTTGTAATAAATGTTTCTCAAAAAAACGCTTAGTAAGTTATGAAGTCTACTATCTATGTTTCAGGCTGTTTCCACCATAATCCAACTGAATATTTATAAGAGGTATTCAGTGCATGTTTTCTAGAAAAGAAATTTTTAAAAATGCCTACTTCAACATTTCAGAAAGTCATTTCTATACCTCTGAAGGTACAGAATGGAATAAATTTGATTCATCTAACACTGGTGCCAGAGAACCGGTTTGCAATGTGGGGTCTTTTTGTGCCCTCCTGGATTGTCATTTTTCATTCAGAATATTCAGATGAGCCCCTTCAAAATCATGTAGGTTATGTATTTGATTATTAAACTTGCAGACCGGGTAAGCGCAAGAGTTGACAACCTTTAATGATAATTCTCTGCCCATATTAGTCATTGTTTTCCTATTCCTGCAACAGTCTTCAATTGTGTAATCAGTTAGGAGTTAGTTCAGGATTAACCTCTAAGCCCAGCCTGAGCATTTCTCTAGTGTAACACCACTGGGGATTAGCCAATGCTGGATTCTGAGTTCAGAGATCAGGAGCAACGAGGAAAGAAAGAGGGTAAAAGAAGATTGCCAAAATAAAGGTTGGGTCGCTTGGCTATGTCTGCTTCATCCCCTTCACATCTATAAAATCTGGAAGACTAGTTTATTTTAGAAATTAATCTTTCCTTTAGTATACATTTCATTTTGCACAAAAAAATGGTTTATATAAAAATGTCTATACAAAAGTTGCCATGGTGTACGTTGTAGGTGCATATATGTTATATAAGGCATAAGGGGTAAAATACAATCTGGTTCATATTTCTTCCCTTGGGCAGATTCCAACATCCACCCTGCCAAGCAATAGGCCATCAATCTCTTCTTTGTTTAGCTCCTTTTGGAAGCAGTAAAATTTGTATGATTGACACTTAGAGAAGTCTTCAGGTGGTCATGTGTGAAAGCATTTCAAGTCCCATTATTAGATGCTAGTTAGCTCGTCCTATGAGTGCTATTTAATTAAGTGGGAAGCCATCTTTACCGTAAACCAGAGAAGAATGTCACTGTAACCTGGTTAAGAGCATGACCCTGAGTTAGTTTGCCTGGGTTCAAACCCCAACTCTGCCACAACAGAATACTACAGACTCAGTGGTTTCAACAGCAGACTTTACCCCAGGGGTGTAAAATCGATGTGCCGGCAGTGTTGGTTCCTGGTGAGGGCTTTCTTCCTGGCTGGCAGACAAGCAGGCTTCTTGTGACCTCTGTTCTGGGCACACACACTCCTGGTGTGCATTTTTCTTAGAAGGACACAAGTCCTGTTGAATTAGGGCTCCACCCTTCTGACCTTATTTAACCTTAACTACTTTACGGGTCCTGTTTCCAAATACAGTCACACCAGGGATTAGGGCTTCAACACATGAATTTGGCAGGGGCCGGGGGGACGCACAATTCAGTCCGTAACAAGTCACATATATGTTGCCCGGAGCACATTTGCAATAAACGCTAGCTCTTATTTGTGATACAGTTTTACTTTTCTCCCCGATGTGTATAGGAGTCCTAGTTTTGCCATTTATTGTTTGGGTTGGTTAAAATTCCCATTTATAAGCAGAGGCATATTAACATGAGTAAACCCCAATTAGTGCATTTATTTAAAATGATAGTAAATGAAGTTTCGATTCTAGTGAGGTGACTTAAATGCAGACGTCAACACTTCACCCGTTATTTTATGTAATGGGTTTTAAAAGGCGCTTAACTTGAATCCTGTACAGGACATCACTGTCAGCAAAGTGTGGCCTGTGGGCTAAATCCGATCTGTGGTTTGCTCCTGTACAGCATGTAAATTAAGAATTTTTTTTTTACATTTTTAAAGTGTGGCAAAACAAACATACACACGTGAAAGAAATATATGTAACTGAGGCCTTCTGTGGCTCACAGAGCTGAAAATATTTACTATTTGGCCCTTTACTGAAAGACTGCTAACCTCTGCTCCATGGATAGAGTTAACCCAAGCTCTTCGGGTATATCCATTTCTTGTAAGGTGGCACCTCCCCTTTCCTCTACCCTGAGCAAAGTTTCCCAGCCCCAACATTTTCTATCTTATTTATTTTGGAGAGAAGTAGTCTACAGTCCCCGTCCTGTCTCACCAACTTCTGAGAAAGATACTGAATATAATTTCACCTTTTCTTGGTTACTGTGACCCAGTGATGGCCTTGGAAGTGAAGAAGGATCCTGGTGGTTTTAAGTTATTTTTCCACATAATATCCTTTCTGGTCAGGTTAGGCCTGTTATTTCTTGTCACTGTTATCTGTCCATCTTTGAAACCTCCTCGTCTTCTGCTTCCAGTCTGCCTTGGTCTTGGAAAAGGAGAAAAAAGAAGTCACTATTAAATACATTTTTATCTATAAGATTTCATTAGATTCTTTTCATATGTTAGCTCCTTTAATTCTCGTAGTATGACTTTGTGGTTAAATGTCATTATTTCTACCTTGCAGATTAAGAAAAGGGTTAAATTTATTTGAATCCGAGCCCAAGTCTTTCTGGCTCCAAAATTCAAGGCCTTTCACCAAAGAAACCCAAAAACCTGGCTGACTTGAACTGTAAGTAACATATAAACAGACTAAAATGATGCCTTTGTTGATAGTGCCCAGTTGTAAAGTGTTCTAAGACATCTGTTTTGTTTTCTTCTCAGTTCTTAGCTATGTTCTATGGTTCCGTTGTGTGATAGACAACTTCCAAATTAGCGAGGTGCTGTGATGACACTTTGTTCAAATATATCCTTGGCCACCATTCATTCAATGAATATTGAGTGTTTTTCAATAGCAGCTCACATCTGAAAGTATGTGAAAGGATATTTATTGAGATGGAGATTTACTTAAGCTCCCTTTGTGTGTTTCTTCCCCAGTGAGGAGCAGGTGGGCCTCATTGTTCTCTCTTGTCATACTTAGGGAAGGATGGGATTCCAGGAGGAAAGCAGAGCTCTTTTAGCATCCTTTGCTAGGATAAACCAGTGGGATGGGAGCGGGGGACAGTCCCAGCAGCTAAGAGGAAAGAGAGAAGATTCCCTGCTGTGTTGCGGGAAAGGGAATTAGTAGTTTTTGTTTGCACATGCTATTTAAAAGATCTGGACGGGGCGCCTGGGTGGCTCAGTCAGTTATGTGTCTGACTCTTGATTTTAGCTCAGGTCATGATCTCCTGGTTCATGAGTTGAAGCACCGTGTCAGGCTCTGCGCTGGGAGTGCAGAGTCTGCTTCCACTTCTCTCTCTGCCTCTCTCTCTGCCCCTTCTCCACTTGTTTTCTCCTATGCTGTCTCAAAATGAATAAATATTAAAAAAAAAGATCAGGAAAAGCCAGACATTCATTCGTGTGTGTGTGTGTGTGTGTGTGTGTGTGTGTGTGTGTGTGTGAATTTAGAGTGAAGGGCTGAAGGCCACACCAAAGGATCCTCTTGGTAGACACATTGAAGCTATAACGGGAATTAGAAAGCACACAGAGATGGTGGTGTTTTGTTTCGCTGGGCAGAAGAGATGGCTGCAGATTGGGGGCCACCCTGAGAAGTGAACCGCATCATTCAGGCAGTGGTGACCTTCTCTGGCATAAATCATGGCAGCGTTGGTTCACAGCAGCACTGGCCCCATCAGAGGTTGGAAGTGTCGTTTGATTTGAGCATGGGCAGGCACTCTCCCCAACAATGTGTTTGTGTGGAATTTTGGCCCAGAAACCCAGAATGACAAGACAGAACATAGTCCTTTATTACTTTTAAATCAACATATTTTGTCTTGAAAACCCCATCTCAGTTATTACTGGGAGCCTCTCTCCTTCCCTGGGTTCCACAAGATTATGAGAATTTTTTGTGGTATCTAGCAATTGGGAAAAGGACTCTTATCTTTAGGTTACCATGCTGATATACAGTCTCCTCTTCATCCCAACCAGTGGGTCCTTTCAAGTAGCCAGTTTAGGAGCCTTCTGTTACTTTGAAGGCCAAAGATACTTTCATAAATATCAGGATTTAAGAATTCAGATTCAACCATAATCACAAGATCAATTCTAAAAAGTATTATGTATTGGTCTTTATTTTTCCTATTTATAAACATATAATTGATCAAAGCGGAGGAGTAGAAAAATCCAGAAAAGTACAAAGCGAATAAATATTAACATCTGCAATACATATTCTTCCAAAAATTCTTCCCTACCGAGATTTTTTTTTTAATATTCAGAGGTAATAGTCAAAACATTGAACTACCTGCACAGCTTAGACACCAGCCAATCAGAATAAAGCCCTGGCTGGCAGTGGAGAAGGATCTTGAACCTTCCTTCCAAACTCCCCTTCCAGGCTTTACTTCATAGCTGCTTTATCTTGAGGAAGTCCAGATTTGCCATATTTGGGAGAAGCCATGGGTGGTGGTGGCAGCAGAGGCTGTGGCAGTGGCAGTGGCGTTGGTGGGCTTGTCGGTGCATGGGCTATTTACCAGCAGATACAGAATTCCTTTAATAGTTTGACAACTGGTATGGGTTTATGGCTACCTGTACCAATATGTACTGATGGAGTTATTAGCCTGGAATGTATTACGATTCCTCATAGTTGGCATTGTCTTCATTTAGCAAAATTTAGTGAACGTTTGCCTGTAGCATAATACGTAGCATAACTAGTCTTTGGGGATGCACTACAGACATGTCAAGATAATGATTCCATCACCTCTTGCAGTGGCTGGCTGGACATGTGCCACCAGCTTCCAGAACCAGTATTCTCCAGCCCCCTTGACTGTTTGCCCTCGTGTGATATAAAAATACTGTCATTTTCGTCACGTGTCATGATGTGAAAAGGGTTGGAAAGAATCGCTTTACAACAAGGTTTTTAATGGGAACATATCATCCCATCATATGATTATAACATGGTTAACTTAACCAACCCCCTATTAGTGGACTTTCATCTTGTTTCCCATTTTTTCAATATTTTATTTTACTCCTAATGGACATAAGTAAACATATATCTGATCATTTTCTTAAGACGAGTTCCCAAAAGAGGAATTTTGATATACTGGGTCCTCTTTAAGACCTGGACACACAATATCAAGTTTCCCTACCTTGCTGTGAGTACCACAGAACACAAGCTCTAGATCTAGAATACTGGTATGTGCATCCCTGTCCCATTTCTTTATTAGTTGTGTGATTCAATGCCTCTGTGTCTTAGTCTCTTTGCTGAAAATGGCGATAATCACAGTATTTATCTCACTTAACTGTCATGAAGATCAAATGAGTTAGGAGTACTTAGAACAGTTCCTGGCTCATCATTACCACTCATTAAATGTTAGGTATTTTCTTTAGTAGTTGTAGTTTTTATTATTTTAAAGTTTGCCAATTTTCACTCCTCCGGGAATATATGAGAATGTCTTCCCTCTCATAATACCAAGGGCACTGGGAATTAAGTTCTTTGCAATCATTGCTATAATATAATAGGTACTTAAAGATTTTTCTTTTAGAAAAATGCATTTCAGTTACTTATGAGATTGAATATGAGGTTACAGTCTTTGAGAGACATACATGTTTTGTCTTGTGCTCACTTTCTGTTAGGCTGTTTGTCCACTTCAGGGATATTTTTACAAATGGAGAATGTTCTGGGAGTCCTAGGCAGCCTCTTACCCCATTCTGTATAAAAAAGTAGAAATGCTAAGGTAATCAGAACCTCATGGATGTATCTAGATAGGGAGCTGCGGTTTTATAACCTTGGCTGCCCATTGTAATCACCTGGGAAACTTTAAAAGCTGCTCACGACTGGACCACACCCCCAGAGATGGTAATTTAATTGGTCTGATTTAATTACCTGGCATAGGGATTGTTAAAAGCTCCCCAGGTGATTCTAATGTGCAGCCAAGACTGGTGTAGGTGGGTACTGATTAATTCAGGGTCAGCTGGGCGTGTCTGTGAGGCGGGCTGCTGGAGAGAATGACGTTCATAATCAGTCAGCTCTCCACCCCAACTGAGTCAATTGCCGCCATGTAAATTGGCTAAGACTGAAAACAAAACATCCAATTCTGCTAGACTTTGCAGTATCTTAAAATTTTTGCTCTGGATAGTTACTTTCACTTTCAAATTTTTCTTTTTCTTAAAAATCAACCCAAATGTCACACTTACATTTTGGTGGTGGAAACGATCACTACATAGCAGATAACTTCACGCTCTTGACTCTTCCTACTATGTTGTGTTTGCTGTTGATGAAGCAAACAATCACAAAAGGACTACATACAAAACAGACTGGATAATATGCTCCCTGTGTACGACAGCTTTGATCTTTTGTCTTACTTGGGGGTATAAGTGACTTGAGATTCGGCATTTTGAGAAGACTTCCTTTAGACTAAAAACTACAAACTGAAATTGTCCTTGAACTGGGAATATTCGGTTACAATGTGTTTTTAAGGGAAAGCTTTAAGAGTAGCTTCAAAGAAGTCAGAAACTTAAGAGAAGGACAAGAAGATGCTGATGTGTTAGTAAAGTCTACATTATTTGCTTCTGTGGTTTGGAGATGTAAATAGAAACAGCTATGGCAAAGAAGTTCTATAATTAGCTTTCATCCTGATTCCAAAAGTTGCTTATTTTAGAGCTATTAATAGTATATAACAACCACTGTTTAAAACTCTGGGTTTGAATTTTCTGGCACTTTAATGAAAAAATTAGTATTTTCAAGCTTTGTGGTTTCTCTAAAGTCATGTGCTAAACAAGTCGAAGTCCTCTGTTACTGAAAGGTTTTTGGGAATGTTGAATGCTCTGGTAATTTTCTTCTTCCTGGGCATAGTTTTCTCTAAGAGTCAGAGCATGAGTTTAAATCAGAAATTAAATAAATTACTGATCTAAACCGTGGGTCTAGTTATAGACAGACACTGGAATTTAGACCCAACAAATATGCTCTTTAAACACAGTGACCTTACCCAGTTGTTCTTCCAAAACCACAACAGAGAACAATCTTGCTTAGTTAATCATGTCTCCTTAAAGAAACCACCACCTAGAAGGGTGTCTTTCAGAATATATTTGGCAGCAGGATGAGGCAACCACATCCTACCCTGAAAAGCGAATCCTCAATATTTCCTTTCAATCCAAACCGCCAGTCAGCATCAAATCCCTTCCCTGAGCTCACCAAATGTGTTGTTTCATTATTTGTTTTTATACTTGGGTGAATTTCTTGTAGTTCTAAATCCTATAGGATACAAATTGAATCTGGAGAAAGACTTCGAATAACCGCCAACCATCCGCAACCAAATTTTACCCAGATGCAAAGTAGACGAAGTGGGCCTAAGAGACACTAAGCCACGTCTATAGAAGAAAGAATGGAGTATTAATAGAGTCAAAGACCATTTATGGAATCCTTGAATTCCCATTTAACATGTTGCTAAGTTTCAGGAAAGAAATGTTAAGCAGTGGTGACTGATAAAAGCAAGTCAGGTTACAGTTATGTTACTCTTTACATACCAGGAAAAAAAAAAAAGTTCTGGATTAGCCTCCTGGACACTATAGGGGAAATCTAGCCTGGTATACCCCCTAATAGGCAGAGATGGCAGTGAGCTTTGGATAATATCTTACAGAAATCAGTCAAATAAAATTAGTTCTGGGTTCCTCCAAGAATTCAGGATGCTGTTTGATGATCACTGTGTGATCCCCCTGGATTCACTAGAACCCACCCAATAGAGACTGAAAACTTCCCAGTGGTGGTTCTCAATCTTTATTTCTCAGAATTATATGTAGGGAATTAAAAAAAATACCCATTCCTATAGCCTATCACAGAATGTCTGAATCATAATCCCTGGTGGTATATATTTTAAAGAAATGTCCATAAGTGTTCCTGATGCACAGCAAAGATGAACACCTCTGAACACAGGCAAATAGATGGGGTCAGGTTTCCCACAAGAAAATTGCTTTTCTGAGGACTAGAGATTTTTGAAGATTGGTTTAGATCATCTCAGCATCCTCTTCAGGGGATCTTCGAGATAGTCTAATGAACAAGATGATCACAGAAAGGACACTCTTTAATTGTAAGGGGTCTTTGAACATCAAAGTGCTGTGCACTTGAAAGCATTGTTACAACCAACTTTTTATGTAAGAATTAATTTAGGAAGTGACTTTTGTTTGTACTGTTTGCAATTCTACTTTTAAAAAAGTATGATAACTCCTGTAGTTAACCTAGACAGCTTCTATTTTCTATAAATATACATTTCATGTAAATATTTTCATATTTTTACATTCTATTATAGGCATTCCCAAGAATGTTTCCATTAGGAATTAATTGCCAACATAGCATACAGTTCATAAATAAATTTCATACAGTTTATTTGATGAAAAGGAGTGTATATAGGAAGAGAAAGTTAGATCAGTATTTGTTAAGCTTCTCATATGCACTCTTTTAATAACAGATTGGTTATCATACTTTTTGCTGTTGAAAAAACTGAAGTTCAGATTAAGAGATATCTCCAACACCATACAGTTAGTAAGTAGTAGCATCAGGATTTAAAATTAAGTCTGCTGATATATTTTCTAAATTGCATTATACTAGCACAATCAGTAGAGAAGCAAATGTCCTTACTTGGTCCTTGAAAACATTTCATTTAATAAGTTATATCCTGGAGGACTATTCTGTATTCACAGTATGGCCATAAAGATTACACAATTGGGTATCCAAGAAGACTTTTTCATCTCTCCTATTTTCCATGAAGGAGGATGTAGACATTTTAATGAATCTTTAAGGGGGTCCAATATTTTAAAATATCTACTATCTTCTTAAGCAACTAAGAAATAAGGTCACAGGGTGAGGTAGATGAGAACCTAATTATTGCTTTTATTATGGATGAACTTTAGACCGATGTGTTAGGCTTAAATCTGAAGCAAAGTAGGCATTCTAAATTTAAATCCCAGTTTTAAACAGACTTACCTATCCAGGCTACAGGCAGTTCCCGTAACACCTGAAGCTTGAAGGACTAGAGATTTATGTGTTCCTTCTCTACCCAAGCTTCCTGTTAAGAGAAAATAAAGAGAAAAAGTCTAGATCTCTCCAGACTCACCTATCAGATGGGTCACTCCACCAGCAGTGGAGAAAGTCCAGCATTGCTGCAACTCAGGATCTGCCTGCACCTGGGGAAAAAACATCAGAAGTAAAAAAAATTGTGCTTCTCCTGGACAGAAAACTATGCCAAGAAGTTTTTCATATAGCTAACAAAAACGTGTAAGGACAGACACAGCTAAAGTTAGAGTTTGTTCGCTGAGTGTAAGGAAGAAACAAAAGGCTACCATTTAATGTCATTGTTTCTAGGATACACAGATAAAACAAATATTGAAATTGAGGGTTTGAAACAATAGTGTTCAGTGTCAGAGAAGTTAATAATTAGGACATTTTTACTTAAAAAAAAATCCCCTGCTTGCTTTTTATTTCCTTCATCTCTTCTGTAAACTTTGCTTTAAATAAGTATCTTTGAAGAAACATACTTCACAACAGAAACTGAAATTCCTTTTCACCCTAAACCCTCAGTTCTGTGTGAAGACTGAGACCCTGCAGAACCGACAGCATTGTCTGCTTACCTTTAGATGTTTTTTTGATTCTTCCTTCCGTGGTGTGTTTGAAGGCATTAGTTCCATTTAATATTTATAAACATGTGGAGTGTTTCTTCAGCTGATAGTCCATTTATACCAGGACACAAAAATAATTCATCATTAATATGCACTTAATTTGTTTCTCAAATTTAATTTCTAACAACATCTTACTTCATGAGTTTTTAGCTTACCCTTTAAAAATGATGTATAATATTAAGGCAGATTTCTTTTTTTAATGTTTATTTTTATTTTTGATAGCACACACAGAGGAACAGGGAGGGGGGGAGGGAGAGGAGAAGATGGAGGGGGGGAGGCGGGAAAGAGGATCTAAAGCAGACTCTGCACTGACAGCAGCAAGCCCGATGCAGGGCTCCATCTCACAAACCTAAGCCTCAAGTCGGATGCTCAACCAACTGAGTCGTCCAGGTGCCCCAAAGCAGATTTCTAAATTATTTAGGTCAACCTCCATGCTGCCTCCTCCTAAAACATTTTTGTATCAGTTTGCCTAAATTTGAGCCAACATTTTTGTCTGATTTAACATTTCAAAAATTATAGCAAAAACTAGAGCTGGAACACAGTAGATCCAGGGCCCTCATTTCATAGGTAAAAAACAAAGAAACAAAAACTTGGACTTAAAAAGATTAAGTAATATGACAAAGACTGTGAAATAACTTACTTAGTAGAGCTGGAAGTGGAAATACATTCTTCTCACCCCTGAAAGGGTTTTTCAATGGGAGTTGCCTTGTTTTCCAGTTTACTTCTGTATTACTAATTTCCAGTTTAAAAACTCCAACTCCCAGGACAATATTTCTCAATCCTGGTGGCTTTGGTTAGTTTGGTAGTACAGTTTTTATTTTTTAAAAAAATCTAGTGTGATTCTACAGAAGGAAAGGGATGGATTTGTGTTGTCTTTATTGCTGTCTTTATAGCCACACACACACACACACACACACACACACACACACACAGAAATCACATGGTATCAAAAATCTCGCAAAGCACTGGGTGTAGCTCCACTGGCTCTGATTTCAATACGCATTCTAACTACGTGAAAGATGTGCGCGAGCACTTTCCACTCACTGAATGTCTTGGTGCTTGGGTTTCTTTTCCCAGACTTGCTGCTTTGTTCGGGTTTGACTCTCATTACCCACATTTTGCGGGGGTCCCTTTGCCATTTCCAAAGGTACACTTCCGACTGGGAGAATCAGCTCAGCTTACAGAGTTGGGTATGGTTATGTTTATTTACTGTTCTTTGGTAAAAAGCTAAAGTGTCCCTGCCTGTTTATTACATTAGAAGATGTTTAAGTGCATTTCCTAAATAAGAAGCCCTTGTTTTCCACTTGCTTCAGGTAACTTCCAAATCCCCGGGGGTGATCATGTCTGTTCTTGGAGGTTCTCCTTGCAGTCCGATGATGTAAAACAAATCTGCTTCTTCTCCAGCCCCATTTGGGTGTCTCTCCTTTCTCTCTTGTTCCCACTTGATTAAAAAAAATTACCACTAAGCTGCTCCAGATCAGAAGGAAAACATGACTTTCCTAGCCAGAGATTTTTGCATTGACCAAGGCTATTTAGAGTGTCAAATTTATCTTTCCAGATTTGAAATCAGGTTTCGTCCATCTCAGCAACGATGTCCATCAGTATGATGCAGCCATTATTCTTTTCCAATAGATAAGCCTGTGAATAAGGGTACCCGTGTTCAAAACTATCTTGATGCAAAATGTAACATAACATAGCATATGTCAACGCAGTGGGAAACCACTGCCTCTGAGAGAAATAAATGAGCCTGATTTTCTGAACCACTGGCGTGAGAGTAAGTGGACTTGGATGAAGTGCAAAAGAAGCCATTAGAGGAAAGGGATGTTCTAATAATCCTACCCTTCCCAAGAGCACGTCTGCTTTGATATGAGAGCACAGAGGAGTGCTGGAAACGGACTGTCAGTTTCCCACCACTCCTTAAATGGCTGGAGCACCAAAGCCCTGTGTACAGAGCAAGTGGAGGCTCAGTCCGCAACCTCCAGGCTCTCAGGGCAAGGAAAAGTTGGAGTCATCATCTGTGAGCCAGATCTACTCTGGCTAAAATAATCATGTAATTGAAGTGAGATTACATTGTTAACATGGAATTACTGATTCATGGCTCCCTTCCTTCCACATGTATGGTCCCAGCCTAGCCATCTGAATTGGCAATCTAGATGCACTTTCTAAATGTCCTCCCCAACCTTTCTTTCTTTTGTATTTTTTTATTTTTGGCTTTTCATGACCTTCAGCCAAAAAAAATAGAGTGGAATTTTTCAGGAACTGTTAGGGAGCCAAAATGTGTGCTAGATGCATTAGGTTTATGCCGGATCTAGGATCTGAGGGAAACAAGAAATCCAGGAAAAGTTTAAAAATCAGACTGCGTCTAAGAGGAAGCAGTCTTTGGCTTCGTGCCTTAATGGACAGCAGGAGTGATGCAGAGAGGATTATAAGTCACTCATTCCCCAATTAGATCTCATTTTCCCTGACGGCACAATAAAACCATGTCTCCACACAGCAGTAAAATTCATATTCCACTGATCAGTCAGGTTCTTTATTGCTGAATAGGTTTCCCAAGTAAAAAAGGTTCAGTAGTGGCCCTAATGAAAAAGCTTCAAATGTGATAGATGGAGAGAGTTGAGCATCGCTTAATAGTACTATTTCAGTTAAGGTCTTAAAGACTGTTGCCAAATTGAACTTGAAATAGAGTTTCAGCATATGCAACCTGGCCATTTTCGCAGCACACCAGCTCTTGGACCTGAAGCTCCACGCACGGAGCAGAGTCATACGCAGAAGGTCACTGGCAGCCTGGCGTGCGAGAACAGTCGACAGGTCTGGACCATGGCCCTGATCTGTCCAGAACCATTCACGTCATTCCGTGGTGGGGAGTTTCCCTCTCTGTTCAGTGGGAAGGTGAACTCACGTTCTTTTCCAGGTGAAAACTGCTATGCCTGTATGAACGCGACAAACCAGATACTCTAATCACATGGAATCTGGCTTCTCTCCTGGGGGCACTTGAGCCAAAGCGACAGCAAATGAGCATTTTGGGTGCCGCCTCTCATCACGCATCCCTCCTCTCCTCACTGCCAGCAGGTCCCAAGGTTTCGCTGTTCCCATGGCTGCAGTGTCATAGAGGCCAGGTGAGGAAGACACTGGACCAGTTACCTTCTGCTTAGACCCATAATAGCCCTCTCCTGAGAACAAGAGAATGGATAAAGAGTTTTTCACGAGAGCAAAGGTAAAAGAGCCACAAGAATTTAATGTCAGATTTCTTCAAATTCCTCTGCCTATTTTCCTGGAAAAAGCTGTGTTTCCAGTAGAAGAGATTGAGATTCCAAAGCTTCAGATACTAGTTTCCCGTGTGTGTATTGGGAAAAGATGAGATAACCCTGTTCCTCCTAACGGATGTGTGTGGTGGGGAGGAGAGGACCCTCAGTGGTTCTGCACATAAGCATCAAGGAAGCGGGGACTCTCGTCAGTCTTAGAAAAATGACTTGGAGTCAAGTTCCTAGAATCCAGGCCAACTGCAGGATGACCACTACCCACATATAAAGCCTGCCGGGCCAAGAAAGACCCACCAGCCATTCCAGCCAGGCGCTGGCTGCGGTGTGGAGAGGGGGACCCAAGGGCGGCCTGCACAGGTGTGAGTGGTGCTGGTGGCACCCCAGCCTCGGACACGCGCAGTGGGGCAGAGCTCCTTCCTGGTCCCTCCAGCTTCCATAGGAAATCTACCCTCTCGCTCACTCAGTGCAAAACACCCAGATGTCAATTCCAAGAAAATCTGCTTCCCCTGTCACCAGGACCTCAGGCTGCCAGCTACCACCCCCCTCCTTTTTCATTATAAAACATTCCATTTGGAGATCCTATGCCCGTTATGGGTTCATGTCATAAAAATAATTTGCCCATGGGAATGTGAAAAATAACCTTCTAGTCAGCGGATGTTTGTATCCTACAGGACATCTGGTGTTCAACTCAGGAAGAATTCTCATTTGTAGTTTGCGGGGGTGGTACCGTGGAGCGTTGGATTTTATGGCACCAGAGTCTTCCATTCCCCCAAATTCTGGTAGGGAATGAAACATAATAAAATAAACCGGCTTTATTTATCTCATTTCATCTTTGCAAAGTGATGAGGTAGACTTCATTCTATTTTTATAATAAACTAAAATTCAGAGACGCTAACTGACTTGCCCAGACCTCAGTAACTCTAGGTTCCAAATGCTCTGTATGTTTTTTTTACTTCATCACACCATAATCTTTTTTTTTCCTTTTCTTTTCTTTTCTTTCTTTCTTTTTTTTTTTTTTTTTTTTTTTTGAGAGAGAGAGAAAGAGAGAGAGAGAGAGAGAGAGAGACATGAGTAAGGGAGGTACAGAGAGGGGGGGAGAGACAGAATCCTAAGCAGGATCCACACACAGCACAGAGCCCAATGCAGGGCTCAATCTCATAGCCATGAGACCACGACCTGAGCCAAAATCAGGAGTCGGACACCCAACTGACTGAGCCATTCAGGTGCCCCAAGGATGTAAGACTCATACCTAAAATACCAGGTGCTTTTAAGCTAAAAAGAGAGGAGTTTGAATCCCACCTACCCAGTTCTGAGACTAAGGGAAAAGGCCTTCAAAGGTCCTGAGAATCGTTCTCACCTGTCCAGTGAAGGGTAATGGACGTTTAAATGAATTGCTGTATTTATAAGCCTGGCAAAAGTAGACATAATCCTTATTTAATGTTTCGTACTTTTGAGAAGTGGAAAAATATCCCATCTTTGAAAAATAATCCAGATATCAAAAAGTGATAAAAAGGTGTTCACAACTATTATTATAAGGACTTGCTTATCACATCTTCATTTTAAGAATATGTACCACTTGCATCAGAGTAATTTTTGTAATTCCTTTTGGAAACCTACAACACATAAGAATAGTGTGAAAAAAAATAAATGTCTTGCTCTATAATTGAGAACGCTCTCCTAAATAAGAATAGTAATTGTATCAGGATTCAAATACAGTTCAAACCCAGAGGCAACGTGAAGGAAGTGTCGAGCCCTTTGGGTTGACATGGAGTCTTACCTTTCAGTCACTGAAACTGTGCCTAAAATTTTACTTCCTTCCTACGGTTCCCCACAAATGGCATCAATTGTCTGATACATAGAACTTCTGAACAATAAAGTTCACTACCTAGTGGGTTGAACTGTTTAATGAAAGATCATAATTCCAGGGCACCTGTTGGCTCAGTCAGGTAAGCATCCAGCTTCAGCTCAAGTCGTGAACTCCCAGTTCGTGAGTTGAAGCCCCGCATCGGGCTCTGTGCTGACAGCTCAGAGCTGGAGCCTGCTTCAAATTCTCTCTCTCTGCCCCTTCCCTGCTCACACTCTGTCTCTCTTTCTCTCTCAAAAATAAACAATAAAAAAAAAAATTTAAGATCGTAATTCCCTCCCAGATAATTCATAAATTTGGAAATCCACCCCACTAAGCACATATTCCTCAGCTCCTTCTGTGCTTACAATCTTTGCTAGATATCAGAGAAGATGCAAGAATGATTATGTTAAGGTAACATCAGGGAATTAAAGTGTGATGGGAAAGTTAGCCTAGCAATAGCAAGCCGTCAACCTGGAATGGATGGTGTAAGTCAAGTGGTGTAGGAGGATAGAGGAAGAAGCTTTGGTTCTGCCTGGGCACTTGAAACAGGCTTTGGGGAAAATAACAGTTGAGTTGAGACTTTAAGAATATATAGAGAAGGGGAGGAAGGTGTTCAGACATAGAGACAGCGTGCGCAGCGTGGAAGTGTAAATGCGAATGATTCTTCCAGTAACAGCAAGTTCTCTGGTTTGACTGGAGCATAAAGTAGGTGGTAGCAAGAGGCACCATCGTGGTAGGCAGAGTATTGCCCCGCAGTGACGTCAACGGCCTAAAACCGGAACCTGTGAATATGGTACATTTCATGGCAAAGAATTAAAGTAGCTAATCGACTGACCATAATGGAGAGAGACTATCGTGCATTATCTGGGCGGGCCTCATATAATCAGAAGGATCCTTACAAGCAGAAGGGGAAAAAGACGTCAGTGATACAATGTAAGAAGCACGTGACCAGCATGGCTGCCTTTGAAGACAGAGGAAGGTACCCCAAGCCAAGCAATGCAGGAAGCCTCCAGAAGCTGAACGAGACTGGGAAATGGACTCTTTCTCCAGCCTCGAGAATGTGATGCAGTTCTGATGACACCTCAATTTTAGCTGAGTGTGATCCATAGCACGCTTTCAACCTACCTAACTGCGAGATAGGAAATTTGTGTGGAAGCCTCTGAGTCTATGGTAGTTTGTTACAGCAGCAATAGGAAACGAATGCAGAGGTGAGGAGTGGACAGCTGAATTTGGAGGCAGTGTAGACGGTACAATGGAGGAGAGTGAGGTCAGGGGAAGGGGACCATTTAGGGGGTGTTGGCAATAACAGAATGGTGAGTTAGGGCCATAAATCTGGAGATGGAGATAGATCAGAGGGGGTCAGAATAACCAGGACACTGAATTAGTGCCACAGACCTAGGGTGCCATACATCTAGAGAGGGAAGTGAAATCTTGGTAGCCAGTTTGATGGCTGGTTTAAGCCAGTTTCTCAAAGTTCAGGAATTGAATTCAGGGAACCAATTAGAGTCTCCTCTTTCAGGTTTTATCAATGATCGCTTTCACATGACGTTTGTCATTGATTTATTAACATTTTGTTTTATTTCTCCCAAGAGGAAAAATCATGCTGAAGGGCAGGTTAAGAAAAGATTGGTTTGTAACAGGCAGTTTGGTGTGACTGAGCCCCTGGGTAGAAAACTCACAGCAGAGGACTGGATTCAGAAACCTCGTGGCCCAGTGGTTGTGCCGAGAACTCAGAAGGTATTAGAGATTTTCCCAGTGTGATGACTTCCTCAGGCACTGCCCACCTGGATTTGTGTCAGTGCAGTGATTCATCTAATCTATCTGAATAAGTGATAAACTCGGTTCCTTCAAGAAATTTTGGAGTAAGTAGATAACATACTTCCATTTATTCCCGCCTCCAAAATAAAATAAAATAAAATAAAATAACAATAAGACCCACTAACGTCAGGTCTTCGCTGTGGCTTTGGAGATAGCATGTCCCTACCCTGGAGTTGCTTAGATTCCTCAAGGAGGGCAGTCAGAGTTCATGACTGCAGAACGACGTAACAGGGGCATGCACCGAGTGCAGTGGGAACACAAAACCAAATTACGACTAGCAAATCAGCAAAGGCTTCTTAGAGAATTTTTGAGAGTTGTATAGGCACTACCAAGATAAAAGGGAAGGCAGTAGAGATAGAACATGGGCAAAGAAAGGAAGAGTGAGACAATGTGGCATTTGAAACAAATAGCAGTGTTCCCTGGGGAATATGAGAACTATCTGTATGTATCTCTCTCATATGTATATGTTCCTCCACTCTGGACTCTATCTGGAGGAAACAAAACCAATGGGATATATATAGAGAGAGAGAGAGGAAAAAAAAAGCTTTCTTCTTTTTTCAACTTTATTGAGCTATATATAATTAACATACAAAATTGTAAGATATTTAAAGTATACATCATGGTGATTTGATATATGTATACGTTGTAAAATAATTCCTCCCATGTCAAACACATCCGTGACTTCTCATATTTACCTTTTTTTTTTTTTTTTTTGGTGAGAACATTTAAGTTCTACTTTCTTACCAAATTTCAATGATACAATACAGTGTTATCAACTCTATTTAGCACATTTTATATTAGATCCTCAGACCTTATTCATCTTGTAGCTGAAAGTTTGTACCCTTTTATCAACCTCTCCCTATCTCTCTCACCATCCCCCTCCTGAAAACCACTTTTCTACAATTTATATGATTTTGACTTTTTTTTTTTTTTTTTAGATTCTTTGTATAAGTGATACCATGAAGTGTTTGTCTTTCTCGTTTTGGCTTATTTCACTTAGCATAATGCTGTCAAGTTCTATTTATGTTGACACAGATGCCAAGATTTCTTTCTAGTGGCTGAATGATACTCCATTGTATATATTTATGAGATTGTCTTTATCCATTCACCAACACTAAGGTTGTTTCCATATCTTAGGTATTGTTAATAATGCTGAAATTAACACAGAAGTGCAGATACCTCTTTGATATCCTGTTCATATTAACTTTGGATATATACCCAGAAGAGAGATTACTAGATTACAAGGTAATTCTATTTTTGCAGGAGCTTCCATACTGTTTTCCATAGTGGCTGCACGACTAACTGCACGGTTTCCCTGAACAAACAGCACCCTTAATAATATTCCATCAGAGGTCATACTGTGTCTGAAACTAGTCACCTCTTGAATGACCCACTTGAAGAGCCTATACATTTCTTTTTTAAGAAAAGCAACATTAGTTTTATTTCTGCTACTTGCAATTGAGGGATTCTTGATTGATACATCTGTAACCCAAGCAAAAAAAAATTGCCAATGGTTTGTTCTTTCATAAAATTCTTTAAAAGCACTGAAGGTGTTAAAGTCAGAAAACCATGCATAAGGGCAGAAACAATACTCATACACACATACACCTATATAAACACTACTCCTGGGTTAGAAGCTGCCCAAAATTCTAACCAAATAGGACAGGTACCCTTAGGCCTTATGCACCAGAATTGTTTCAATTTGTTGCTTTTCATAAGAAAGGTTTTATTTCCCCAGTTGATCAGAGAGCACACTTGGTTAAAAAAAAAAAAAAAAAAAAAAAAAAAAGTCTGTTGATATTCCCCTCGCTGAGTTTTAAATAGCCTGAGTATGTGTGATATATCTTTTGTAGTGAGTACTTTAGAGAAAAAGCATTGCTTTTAAATCTCATGCATGCCCCAAATGTAATGTGAAATAAATTCCACCCTGAATGAGCTCCTGCCATGTCTGAAAACTGAATTGTAATATGCAAGGTTTCTCCGAGACAGGCCATTTTTTTTTTTTTTTTTTTTTTTTTTTTTTTGTGGTCTTAAAAGCAGCAAAGCTAAGAGGATTGATAAATTTTAAATCTCTCCGGCAGATTTCATGTAAAACAGGAAGTTTATATCTCATGCAACTCTAGTAGCAAAAGCACGAGTAATTCATTCCAAGGTTTCCCAGGAATTAAATTCCGTTCAATTAACAGGGTGCACTGTATTCAACATGGTAAAGTTGTGAATAATAATAGTTAATAATAATAAAACCAACAACCTTGGGTCTGCCCTCCAGGAACTTGTACTTAATCCCTGAGATAAACATAGTTTCAGAAAGTGGTGTCTGAATTTTCCCATTGTTTTCAGCATGCTTCTGAAACTATCAGGTTAAAATTAAAAGCTCCAAATTAATCAAATCCCTGTTCAGCTACTCACTTCTATAGGGAGTAAAGATGCAACATTTTCTTTGTGATTCTCTCTTCTCTCAAGGGTGAGGAGTCCTTTCTGAATTCTGAAAGAATATCTTACCTTCCCGAGACATCCTTCTCAAAATTAGTAGGAATAGAATTAAAATGGCAATACCAGCCATCATTTATTGAACACATACTACATGCCAGGCATTTTCAGTAGCTTTTAATACATCATCTACTTTAATTCATGCCATAATCTCATAAGCAGAAGTCTTATTATTTCCAACTTAAAGATAAAAAGCCTGAACATCAGCGAGGTTAATTAACTGAACTAAAGGTCATAAAGTTCTTAAACTAGGATCCAAATTCAAAACTCATGGTGTCATTCACCAAAGCCTCTATTCTTTCCACTGTGCTATGCTTGCCTGAAAAAAGTGCCTCCAGGGTCTCATGCTGAAGCTGTGAAGCGGCACATTAGAATAAATACAGTTATAGAGGCTCTGGCTTGCTTTCTTCTTACACACCTCAGATCATTTCACAAAATACTAAAGCTTCCTCTGTAACCTGAGAAAAAACTTCCCAGAGGCACTTCACCTGCCATCACTGAAGATAAGAAAGCATTCCATACACCACACCAGTCTTAACTAAACCCACAGAGCCTACCCCCTTCACTGTTACCAGGGTTTCCTAGCTGAGCAGAATGGTAACCAGTGGGCCACGGGGACATTCATGTTAATAGATCAGACTTGCAAATGTCAGCACCTGAGTAACAGTTACATGCCATGAACCTCTGCTGTGCATGCCCAGTCTGAACTGAAATATGCAAAACAAATAGTTGAACAGTTTTTTTTGTTTCTTTTTTTTTTTTTAGAAAAGTCATTTGCAAATGCAAATCAAGGCTGAGCAGGCTTGAACTGTGCAAAGAAAGTGTTAGGACATTCATGTCATCTTTTCAAGTTCCAAGAATTTTACAGCTGCTCTTAACGTGTGTGTGAATATTTTATGCCTGTGTTTTGAAGGAAGTAGTGTATTACCTTTCTTAAAATTCCCTATGAATGGCAGATTTTCGTAGGAATTTTTTCTCAAACACTTGTTTTCCTGAATCATTGAATCTTATTCTCAGAATCCATTGTGCTAGTAATGAGGTAACTCAGTGTCATTTAAGTTTTTGTTTTTCCTTTAATGTAATTTTTGGCTTCTGAAAAACATTTATGTCAGACATTAGATTTTATAGTTTTTTATTCTAGTTTTCTTTTCATGCTCTTATTGGTTACATGCTGTTAAAACTGACCAGGAGGTTTTATTGGTTAAAATGACACAGGAGAAGAATGTTATCATAATGTTAAATTCCACTGTGGTAAGCCACGTATTTTTTTTTAATTATGGCAAAATACACATAACAAAATCTGTCATCTCAACCATTATTAACTGTACAGTTAAGTAGTATCTAATACATTCACATTGTACTTAGTCACTCCTATCCATCTCCAGAACACTTTTCGTCTTTCAAAACTGAAACTGTATCCATTAAACCATGACTCCCCGTCTCCCCCGCCCCCCACCATGACTCCTCATTCCTCAACCCCTGGAAACCACCAGGCTACTTTCTGTCCCTGTGACTACTGTAGGCACTCCGTGTAATGTTGGGTTTTTGTGATGGTTTATTTCACCTAGCATAATGTCCTTAAGGTGCATCCATTTTGGAACATGTCAGACTTTCTTTTTAAGGCTGAACAACAATCCGTGGCATTTTTTTTTATCACATTTTATTAATTCATTCATTCCTCGATGCTTGGTTTGCTTCCTCACTTTGGCTGTTGTATATAATGCTGTTGTAAACATGGGTGTACAAATACCTCTTTGAGATCCTGCTTTCAGTTCTTTTCAGCATATATCCAGAAGTAGAACTGCTGTATCCTACGGTAATTCTGTGCTTAATTTTTGGAGGAACTGCCATACTGGTTTCCATTTTACATTCCCATCAACAGTAAACAAGTATTCAGATATCTCTGTATCTTCATGAGCACTTACTGTTTTCTGTTATTTATAATTATTAGTATAAGCATCCTAACGGGCATGTGGTGGTGTGTTATTGAGCTTTTGGTTGCATTTCCCTTATGGTTGGGAATGTTGGACATCTCTTCATGTACCAGTTGGTCATCTGTATATCTGTTTTCTAAGAAATGTCTATTCAAGTGTTTTGCCCATTTTTTGGGTGTTTTACTTTTAGTTGTTGAGTTGTAGGAATTCCTCCTATCTTCTGGATATGAAGCCTTTATCAAATATGTGACTTGCGTCTGTTTCTTCCATCCTATGTGTTGCCTTTTCATTCTCTTGATTCTGTTCTTTGTTACACAAAAGTTTTTAAATTAAAAATTTTAATTGTCCAATTATCAGTTTTTTTCTTTTGTTGCCTGTACATTTGGCATCTTATCCAAGAAATCATTGCCAAATCCAGTGTCAAGAAGCGTTTTTCCTAAGTTTTCTTCAAAGAGTTTTATAGTTTTAGCTAATCTATTCATGTTTTTGATCCATTTTGAATTAAATTTTGTGCATGGTATGAGGTAAGGGTCCAACTTCATTTTTTCATATGTGGATATATATAGAATATGTATATACAGGGAATATATATAAGGTGTATATATAAGGTGTATATATATATTTAAGGTATATTTAAAATACATATATGTACACACACACACACACACACATATATATATATATATATATATACATACACACCACTGATTCTCATTATTCATGGTAGTTGTGTTCTATACAGCCATTGTGAACACTGAATTAGGGAATACTGAATCATTGCTCTAGAAGGAATATAGTCTGTTGCAAACCTCTGGTCACATTTATGTCAACCATTCAATACATAACCTTATTTTATGCATGTTTGTGTTTAAAGAAATCCTATTCAGGGGCGCCTGGGTGGTGCAGTCGGTTAAGCGTCCGACTTCAGCCAGGTCACGATCTCGCGGTCCGTGAGTTCGAGCCCCGCATCAGGCTCTGGGCTGATGGCTCAGAGCCTGGAGCCTGTTTCCGATTCTGTGTCTCCCTCTCTCTCTGCCCCTCCCCCGTTCATGCTCTGTCTCTTTCTGTCCCAAAAATAAATAAACGTTGAAAAAAAAAAAAAAAGAAATCCTATTCAAGGTGCATTATTGATTTATTAACATTGAGCTCACAGCCAACAGCACTATAAGTCATGCCAGAACAAAGCTTATCTAGCATACTTACTTTCTCTGTAAGATAGCACAACCTTACACTTAGGAATACTGGACAGTACTCGGCATCCCCTGTTTAGGGGCCATTTTAAACAGCAAAATCACCAACAAGAAGCATAAAAGTGGCACTAAGTAACCATCTAAAGGACACATGTTTATAGCATGAGAGGAGAAACAGGAAGGCAGAGAATCTCCTTGTTCCACTTCAGGTGGGAACATGTGCAGAGATCAGCTCACATGTTTGGCTGCTCTGCACAGGTCTCCACAGATGGCCATGAAAACTGCACAGGTATTGATTTGGGGAGTACAAGTGCATTTTAGTGAGTAGGCAGATTCACAAATATTGAACCTATGAGTAATTAGAATTGATTGTTCAAATGTATAAATACATACATACATACATACATACATATTCTACTTGCTTCAGGGATCCTTGTCTCTCTGGCATCTACGGAAAGAACAATGTGTGAGCATAATAAGCTGCAGAGAATAAAGATGCATGTGTTTGGTCTTAGTCCCCTGTCAGGGCCTTCAAAATAATTTATTTATCCCTGCCCTCCAAACTAACCTACTTTCTCTCACCCATAGATATAATTTCAGAAATCACTTAGAAAATGTTTATTCTAATTCTGAAATTACATTCTCCATGGTTTGGTCCAAATCATTGAATTTTCCAAAGATAGGTCAGGCTGACTCAAGTATCTAGACCACTTAACACATACCTACTTATTGCATAGACGCATCTGATGAGCAAACCCCAGTGTCCTTAAATATTTGCAACACGTGTAGCTGGCTGCTGTGTAACTTGCTGTAGGGTGAGACTGCCTGAACAATGACAGTGAGTTCTGGTCAGCCTGGCTGTGAGATGTGTTGCTGGAAATTAACAGGGATGCTATGCTGCTATGTTCACTTCTTCTGAACTGTGCTAATCTGAGAGCGCACAGGGAGGGAGGCTGGCAATTCTGCAGTACTAGTAAGATCCCAGTCTTGGAGAATTCAAGGCTGGGTGCAGAGATGAGTCTATGGTCAGTCCAAGTTTAAGATAATTTTGTGAAGGCTCTTGGGTTCTCCCAAGTTCATTTCTCCTGTTGAGACTTTCTTCACACCTTCAAACAAATGAGTTGGTTTTATTTAAAACTAAAACAGAGTTATCTCTTTGCTTTACTTCATATTTATTGCATTCATAACAAATGCTAGTTTATGTCTGTGTCTACGTGCAGACTTTTGTGTCAAAAAATATACAAAATATTGGGGCACCGGGGTGGCTCAGTCACCTAAGTGTCCAACTTTGGCTCAGGTCATAAACTCACGGTTTGTGGGTTTTGAGCCCCGCAGTGGGCTCTGTGCTGACCACTTGAAGCCTGGAACCTGCTTCGGATTCTGTGTCTCCCTCTCTCTCTGCCCTTCTACCACTTGTTCTCTCTCTCCCTCCCTCCTTTCCTCCCTCCCTCCCTCTCCCCCCCCTCTCAAAAATAAACATTGAAAAAAATATGTATATATACAAGATATATTAAGACTGTGTGTCTGTTTTGCATTTTTCTATGTCTATAGAAGGACTATATCAATAATATCTTGGAGACTTGTGGCTCCTTCAACAGAAATAGACTGTGCCTTCAGGTGTCCTTGTGGGTTGAATTGTGTCTCATTTGCAAATAGGATTCTTGTAGATGTGATCAGTTTAAAGTGAGGTCATAATGGATTAGGGTGTTATCCTTATAAGAAGAGGGAGATTTGGACGTAGAGGAACTGATACACAGGGGAAGAGATCACATGAAGACAGAAACAGGTTGGAGTGATGTATTGATAAGCCAAGAAAAACAGTGAGGGTTTCTGCCAGCCATTGGGGGTTAGGGAGCAGCAAGAAAGGATCTTTTCCCAAAACCTTCGGAAAAGGCATGGCCCTGCCTGTACCTTTATTTCCAACTTTCAGCCTTTGGAACTATGTGAGAGGATGAATTTTTTTTGTTGTAAGCCACCCAGTTTGTGGTAATTTATTACAGCAGCCCTACAAAGCTAATACAGATGCCTTTTCTGAAAACGTCACTACTTGTACAATGTTTTGTCTTTTCTATTCCAGAGAATGTTTTCTTTTAATTGAATGTGTCATAGAGAACATCTATATTATTTGCTCATTTTATGGATATAGAAACAGAGATCCAATGACGTTATCTGTTTTAGATCACAGAGATGTAAAGAAGAGTCAGAAAAATAATACAGTCTCCCAACTACTTGTTTTGTGCTACTTTTTCAATGCACACTCTTGCGAAGGAATTTAAAATTAATGGTTGAAAGAACACATAATTCTTTATCATCCTTTTAAACTCTAGTTATAGACTTAGCTGCAGTCACAAAATCTATTCCAAGCTACAGGAGCTAGCGTCTCACTATCCCAAATGTAGATGCTGCCTGGTCTAATAAATATTTTCTAAGAACAGCCTGTTATGTTGTCTTGGGTTTTGCTCATTATTATAACACTGCCTGTAACTAGATTCAGGCCTGCATCATTTAACTCCTGACTCTACCAAATTAAAAATTTTCTATCTCCCTTTCCCCAAATGTACCCCTTATACACATACACATTTAAAACCACAGTAATACTTGGACCTTGATTGGTGTATCAGGTATGTGTGAAAAATCCATACATTGATATATTGGTCAGTGAATAAGGTCTGTTTTCCCCCGAATTAATATGTGTCCAAGGAGAAAATATTCATATTGGAAAGCTCAGCATCAAAGAAGAAAAGTGGGGGGGGGGGGAAGGCAGGTGATGGCAAGAAATGCCACCTGCGATCACAGCAAAGACAGGAACTTCAGAGCTTATTAGTCATTTTATTTTCTTAAAACCAAACAATAAATCTTATTTCACAAGGCTGATTGAAGATGAAATTTGAGCTATTGTATTAATATCTGAGATTAAAATATACAGCTACCGTTATTAAAAGTCCTAGAGTTATTACTCTTGTTTACCTGTTTATAGTTATGTAATAACAATCAATGATATGTTCACTTTGCTGAGTGCAAGACCACGGCATTTAATGTTCTTCAAAATCACTACTTTATGTATACTTACTGTTGCTTTTTGATGGATTGTATTCATGAATTATGGTTGTCTTAAGAAGAATTTAATCAAATTTATTTTACATGGTCTTTTTAGTTAGGGAGATTCATTGAAACGTAGTCCCACCTATACTTTTTTGGTATTGCCATGGGACTTATTTGAAAGTAAATCTGTTGTGTTTTATTGCTACATATGTACCAATATTCACTGACCACATGTTTTTTAGCCATGTTACTTTATAGCACCATTTTTAGTTTTTATATAATATTACTATATAACCAAGTCTTATGAACTTTTTCCAAGCACGTGCGCGCACACACACGTATTTTTTTCAAAAAATTATTTTTTTTGTAATTAAGAAATATCTTACACTTTAAGTAGTCTTAAACACTGGCAAATTGATACTTTGAATAGTCTCTTACTACACTAATGTGGTAGCTGTTAACCACATGTGGCTATTAAATGTAAATGAATGAAAACTCAATAGAATTGAAAATTCACTTCCTCAGTCACACTAGCCGCATTTCTAATGTTTAATAACCACATGTGGCTAGTGGTTACCTTATTAGACAGTGCAGATATAAAAGATATCTGTCATTACAGGAAGTTCTGTTGGACAGTGCTATCTATAGCATTAAATGTTAGAATTTAAATTTGAGGAAAAAAATAGATTCTTTAAGCAGAAAATGAATGTGGCCCACTCACATATTCCAAAGATGATATTTTAGGACTCTGTACAACAAAGGCCAAAATACTAAATATCCAGGTGTCCTACACTAAATTCCTTGTGTTTCTTCAGTTCTAATTAACTGAATTCTCAATCAAGTTTGTTTGCACCCTGTAGCTATACTTTCCATTGCCTTTTCCACTTACTTAATAATTGGCTTGCTTTCTATCACATGTCCTATGTGCCATAGAGTGATAGTCTTTAGTTACATTGTTAATAGAGTGTTCATTTCAGTTCAGATTTAGCTAGCCTGCAAATATCCAGATCTAATTTTAAATTGCCTGGTACATAACATAGTGACATATGAATATTACATATAGTCTCTTTTCACTCATGTTATAGATGAATGCTAGGTAGATGGATAAAAATATATGTAATTCTGGGGTGCCTGGGTGGCTCAGTTGGTTAAGCGTCCAACTTCAACTCAGATTATGATCTCATGGTGGTGGGTTCAAGCCCCGCAGCAGGCTCTGTGCGGACAGCTCAGAGCCTGGAGCCTGCTTCAGATTCTGTGTGTCTCTCTGTCTCTGACCCTCCCTCGCTCTGCTCTCTCTGTCTCTCAAAAATAAGTAAAAGTGTTAAAATTTTTAAAAATATATATACATAATTATGTATAAAAATTGTTTATCTTCATTGTATGTTAATTTAAGGTATACATTCATTTTTATACAAAATTTGAATTTGTACTCTGGAAAAAGGAAGACTATGAAAATTAATGCAAAATAATCTCTGCTAATGGAAAATAAACTATTGAAACAGTTGGAAAGGGGTAAATTTTGACCCTAATTTGAATTCCCCCTTGCTGTCATTCATAATTTCTAGCTTTTACTTTCAAAATGGGTGTTAGGTAAGAAACATGACCAAAGCATGCCTTTAACGATTCTTAAATAATATGTCACAAAAACTGCTCAGGGCCAGGGTTCCAGCACCAGAGGGGAAAGCTGCTGGCTGTCCAGGAAGCTTCTGACTAACAAACAAAATACTAGTTTCAAGGATGCGTTGGTGCCTCCAGCCAAAACAAGAAGAAGGGTTTCCCTACAGAGATTATTGCTATAATAGTATGTGCTACCAGGAGAGAGCTTGACTTTAATAATGCAACAGTCTGTCAGAAACCTATGGCCATGTCCTGTGGTGCCCGGCCAGAGAGATATACTCTGTCTAACCAAGGAGATAACTACTCCCTCCCTTCTCTTTTCCTAGTCCTCATGATGGAAAAAGTTTTACTTCACTTTGTCAGCAGAATCTTCTTGTTTATAAAAGTAAATTAAAAAAAAACTAGTACCTAGAACATGTTCAAATTGTAGACCTCATTTAAGTTATGTTAATTTAACAGGACACACTATGAAATTGTCTAAATATCATAAGAATGCTCATTCAACTATCACATACCAATCGACTATTGAATGCTAATGTTCATTGTTGCACAAATAAAGATAAACACAATTCATGAACATAATAAGGAAGAGGAGAGGGACCAACTGGGAATCAAATTTAAACCTTTTTAAATTCTGTTCCCACTTTGTTTTAAATCTCTTCTGATTTGTTTGCCTTCTTTACCCATTTCCTCTGGAAGATTCGGAAAAGGAAAAAAAAAAGATGAGCAAGATAATTACAAAGAAGTGTGTGTGGGAAAGAGACAGAGGACTCAGTTGTAGGATAAATTCTATGTAATCAGTAAATTGTACATCCTTGTACTGATATTTTGCCGTATTTCCAGCTCCATGCTGTAATCTGAAAGAGGCACTGATTTTAGCAAATTAATTCGAATTACAGTGAAGATATATGTGGCATGCCTTAAACAACTTCTAGAATAAGGTAGGGCGTTAATTAGTTAGACCATACAAATAATTACACAATAAAAGTATCTTTAGTGTCACATTGTCTTTTATAGAAACATGTCTTTTTCATGTGATAATAGTTAATTATAGTTCAAAGAAGGGGAAGCCACAATTAGCTAGATCACCTTGATGAAGGAAATAGGAATTCACTTGGCCTTGATGGGTTATTCGTAAACATGGAGGAACAAAGGGGGAAGAAGGGTCCTCCAGAGCCCCAAAGAAACTGAGTCAAAGATGGGCACTTGCGAAGGCAGTTCAGGCTTGATTAGAGAAACATGAGTTTGCACACGAGCAGTGTAACACATCGCATCAAGTTATGAGGGTCAGAAAGAGGCCTTCTGTTGCGGTAGGGCTCAATGAAATAAAGGCCCATAAGTACACTGAGGAATAAAATTAAATTATGAAAGACAATGATGCAGGTGAAGTTTCAACACCAGTGTGTGACCTTGAAAGATTTCTGAAAGGCATTGAGGGATAGGGGTGCGCACAGCCTTCTCTACTGCTATGCTGCGGAGATGCTCTAGACCAGGTCTGTTGAGGCTGTGGGGGGCACCAGGCTCCAGTCAGCGGGTGCTGCTGAGGGCTGAGGTTGTGGCATGCAGCCAGACAGAGATTATTTGAATCAGCACTTACATCCCTCAATCCCTATCCCGGGTGAAAAACAAATATGGCTGATGCTACCCAGCTGCCAAACCCCAGAAATTCTTCTCCAACGAAACTGAAGCAAACATTTGGGGAAATCTGATGCTCCCAACATGGATGTTGATACTCCAGAATAAATCTTCCTTTGTTCTACTCTCTGGGGAATCTGTGGTCTGAGAGCTTGCTCTTTGTCCACTCACTGAAAAGAGGATCTACTAATTAGCACAGCATGCCTCTCTTCATGTACCTCCACGTCATTTTTTTTTTTTAAGCCAGGTTGGAGACCTAGCCAGAAACAAGTCATACTTATAAAGGCAGTAAATGATAACATTAACATGAGATTCCTACTCTTCTCTTTGAATATGAGTTACTCAGCTGTTGCACAGAATTGCCTGTTAGCATCCCAGCAACATTTCTGCTTCTCTTTATGCATACACGAGAATCCCAGAAACTACATCGACCTGGAATGGGTAGTGTAAGCCAAGTGGTGTAGGAGGATAGAGGAAGAAGCTTTGGTTCTGCCTGGGCACTTGAAACAGGCTTTGGGGAAAATAACAGTTGAGTTGAGACTTTAAGAATATATAGAGAAGGGGAGGAAGGTGTTCAGACATAGAGACAGCGTGCGCAGCGTGGAAGTGTAAATGCGAATGATTCTTCCAGTAACAGCAAGTTCTCTGGTTTGACTGGAGCATAAAGTAGGTGGTAGCAAGAGGCACCATCGTGGTAGGCAGAGTATTGCCCCGCAGTGACGTCAACGGCCTAAAACCGGAACCTGTGAATATGGTACATTTCATGGCAAAGAATTAAAGTAGCTAATCGACTGACCATAATGGAGAGAGACTATCGTGCATTATCTGGGCGGGCCTCATATAATCAGAAGGATCCTTACAAGCAGAAGGGGAAAAAGACGTCAGTGATACAATGTAAGAAGCACGTGACCAGCATGGCTGCCTTTGAAGACAGAGGAAGGTACCCCAAGCCAAGCAATGCAGGAAGCCTCCAGAAGCTGAACGAGACTGGGAAATGGACTCTCTCCAGCCTCGAGAATGTGATGCAGTTCTGATGACACCTCAATTTTAGCTGAGTGTGATCCATAGCACGCTTTCAACCTACCTAACTACGAGATAGGAAATTTGTGTGGAAGCCTCTGAGTCTATGGTAGTTTGTTACAGCAGCAATAGGAAACGAATGCAGAGGTGAGGAGTGGACAGCTGAATTTGGAGGCAGTGTAGACGGTACAATGGAGGAGAGTGAGGTCAGGGGAAGGGGACCATTTAGGGGGTGTTGGCAATAACAGAATGGTGAGTTAGGGCCATAAATCTGGAGATGGAGATAGATCAGAGGGGGTCAGAATAACCAGGACACTGAATTAGTGCCACAGACCTAGGGTGCCATACATCTAGAGAGGGAAGTAAAATCTTGGTAGCCAGTTTGATGGCTGGTTTAAGCCAGTTTCTCAAAGTTCAGGAATTGAATTCAGGGAACCAATTAGAGTCTCCTCTTTCAGGTTTTATCAATGACTCAATGTGTCATTGATATCAGTGAGTTCAAGTGACCCAACCCCTCTGTGCCTCAGTTTCTTCACCTGGAAAAGAGGAAATATAGTCCTACTTATCTTGGCTGCAGAGTTGATGCAGCTAAAGGGCTGGACAGGTGGCATGCACATAGCAAACGGCAAGTATTAGCTCCCTACTCTGAACTTTTACTTCTCGTCGCCTCGCTGCCTCACTCATTCAGGCCATCTGAGATCCTCACGTTTCTGAATCTAGTGCATAAGCTTCAGTCTTTATGTTGTCATACTTTCCTGGAGCATGTGACACTCTCTACCAACTGCCCCACAACCTTGGCATGACCCCTGTCTTTGGCTTCTATGCCAGGCCATCCTCATTTTCTCCCCACTCGTATAGTATCTGTTCCTTTTTCTGCACTGCCAATGTATCTGATTAGGCTGTGTTCTTCCTTGACTCCGGGTTCCTTGAAAATGTTGTAAGTCAGGGTGCCTGGGGTGGCTCAGTCAGTTGAGCATCTGACTCTTGGTTCCAGCTCAGGTCATGATCTCATGGTTTGTGGGATTGAGTCCCATGTCAGGCTCTGTGCTGACACACAGAGACTGGGATTCTCTCTTACGCTCTGTCTCTGCCCTTTCCCTGCGCATGCACTCTCTCTCTCTCTCTTTCTCTCAATCAATCAATCAGTCAATCAATAAACAAACAAACTAACTAAAAAAAAAAAAAAGCGTTCTGGGATGCCTGGGTGGCTCAGTCCATTGAGTGGCAGACTTTTTGCTTAGGTCATGATCTTGCAGTTCATGAGTTTGAGACCTGCATCGGACTCTGTGTTGACAACTCAGAGCCTGGAGCCTGCCTCAGATTTTGTGTCTTTCTCTCTCTCTCTGCCCCTCCCCTGCTCATTTCTCTCTCTCTCTCTCTCTCTGTCTGTCTCAAAAAATAAACATTAAAAAAAGTTTAAAAAAATGTTCTAGGTCGATTGGTTCACAAAATATGTTGGAGCTTTATTGTTATTATTGTTATTATTATTATTGCTGTTATTAATAATAGCTGTTGCCAGTAGAGATTGATGAGTGAGACAACAGGCTGACAGCACCCTCACTGTACATCGGTGTCAGCTAAGCTTCAGCCCCAGCTCCCCATCCTGCCTGCTGTTATCATATCTCTTAGGAGAGGTTCACTCAAGGCAAAGAAACCACATGTTACAGCTAAGATCCAGCCCATATTATAGTCGGCATCCTCTTAAATAATAATTGGACACAGAATCATTAATAAGTCAGGCCTCAGGCCCCATCCTGGAGGGATGAGGTCATGTGGATTGTGTCATATTTTCTCCATGTTCTTACAAGGATGGGAATGTCTCCAAAGGTTTTTGCCAATCCACATGTTCTTTTTTTTTTAAACCTCAATAATTATCTTTTCAGAAATTTATTTATTTTAATTTTGTTCTTTTAATTTACATCCAAATTAGCAGATAGTACAACAATGATTTCAGAACAGGTTCCTTAATGTTCCTTACCCATTTAGCCCATCCCCCCCCCACAACCCCTCCAGTAACCCTCTGTTTGTTCTCCATATTAAAGAGTCTCTCATGTTTTGTTCCCCTCCCTGTGTTTATATTATTTTTGCTTCCCTTCCCTTGTGTTCATCTGTTCTGTGTCTTACAGTCCTCATATGAGTGAAGTCATATGATATTTGTCTTTCTCTGACTAATTTCACTTAGCATAATACCCTCTAGTTCCATCCACATAGTTACAAAGGGCAAGATTTCATTCTTTTTGATTGCTGAGTACCACATCTTCCTTATCCATTCATCCATCAATGGACATTTGGGCTGTTTCCATACTTTGGCTATTGTTGATAGTGTTGCTATAAACATTGGGGTGCATGTTTCCCTTCAAAACAGCATACCTGTATCCCTTGGATAAATACCTAGTAGTACAATTGCTGGGTCATAGGGTAGTTCTATTTTTTATTTTTTGAGGAGGCTCCACTCTGTTTTCCAGAGCGGCTGCACCAGTTTGCATTCCCACCAGCAGTACAAAAGAGATCCTCTTTCTCCGCATCCTCTCCTACATCTGTTGTTGCCTGAGTTGTTAACGTTAGCCATTCTGACCGGTGTGAGGTGGTATCTCAGTGTGGTTTTGATTTGTATTTCCCTAATGATGAGTGATGTTGAGCAGTTTTTCATGTGTCGGTTGGCCATCTGGATGTCTTCTATGGAGAAGTATCTGTTCACGTTTTTTGCCCATTTCTTCACTGGACTATTTGTTTTTTGGGTGTTAAGTTTGTTAAGTTCTTTATAGATTTTGGATACTAACCCTTTATCTGATATGTCATTTGCAAATATCTTCTCCCATTCTGTCTGTTGCCTTTTAGTTTTGCTGATTGTTTCCTTTGCTGTGCAGAAACTTTTTATTTTAATGAGGTCCCAGTAGTTCATTTTTGCTTTTGTTTCCCTTGCCTCCAGAGACGTGTTGAGTAAGAAGTTGCAGCGGCCAAGATCAAAGAGGTTTTTGCCTGCTTTCTCCTGGAGGATTTTGATGTCTTCCTGTCTTACACTGAGGTCTTTTATCCTCTTAGTTTTTTTGTGTATGTATAAGAAAGTGGTCCGGGTTCATTCTTCTGCATGTCGCTGTCCAGTTTTCCCAGCACCAGTTGCTGAAGAGACTGCCTTTATTCCATTGGATTTTCTTTCCTGCTTTGTCAAAGATGAGTTGGCCATATGTCTGTGGGTCCATTTCTGGGTTCTCCGTTCTGTACCATTGGCCAATCCACATGTTTTGAACACCATTGTCTCACCAGTGCAAAGCCTTTTTCTAACATCCATCATGTTAACCTGCAAACCCCTAATGTCACCAATGCAAACGCATTGCTAAGGTTAACTATGCTAAGTAACAAACCCCTCTGGTGTTGATAGAAGATAATAAAGATGAAACACTTTCAGGAGCTGACTCTGTAGAATTATGTTCCTCATTATACATGAACTGAATACCCCAAAGGTGTGTGTTCCTGATTAGAGCAATGGACACTGGAATTCAACCCCAGCTGCCTAGATCCAGGGCTGCCACAGGACACACAATGAATAGAGAGGTGTCTTTCAGAATGATTGGCTTGGCCCTAAAGAAAAGAAAGAGTATAATGGAAGGACACAGAGATGTGTGTTCCTGACCACCCCCATGGAACATACATAAAATCACACTGTATCCAGTGATACTGTGTGAAGTAAATTGGAGACATCATAACATGTCTTATCATAACCATCTCCAAAGTGAACCATTCTTTTTCCTGCCCCTCCCCATGTGCCGCCTCTCATTGTGAACTTCCACAAGTGTTCCAGATCTCTACTTAGGTGTGACTTCCTCTCGAATGCCTCCTCATCTCCAAGAAAAGTCTAGCAAGTGCCTCACTACAGCTCTGCTGTAGTGTTGTTGCATTTTTTTGAAATTATTTATATACTTGTCTTAGTCTCTCTTCTAAGACTATAAATTCGTTAAGAGCAGGGACTGGATCATTGTTCACCTGTTTATTCCCAGGCATCACATATACTCTAAATGAGTGACATTAGAATCCATGAAATGGAACATGCCTAATAGCAGCTTATATCAGAAAACTCCTTTTTGGTTCATATTGAACAAAATTTTGAGTGGCTGTGATATGAAAGGAAATGTGCTGTGATCTGGAAATATGAAGGGAAATAAGTCAGAGGCCTTGATCTTAGGAATTTACATGATAGATAGATAGATAGATAGATAGATAGATAGATAGATACACAAAACTGGCAGTTGTAACAGAACATGGGGAAGGATGTACACTCCCACTTTCAGGGGGAACCAAATCAGGATAATGCCACCCTCTTGTTCTAAAAACAGATTCCATTTTCCAGGCCTAAGTCAGTCAGTTTAGGCATTATCCTGGTCAGACCTTGTTTTAGAAAGTGGCACATGACATTTAAGGGCCAGTGAGATGCATGGGCAATTTTGCAGTGATTTCTGGAAAAGAAACTTCCACATTCTTTTAGATACACCAAAAGAAACACTTTCTTTTCTAGTCTGTGTGATGTGCTAATCAAACCCCGGAACAATAGCGTTTTGCTATCATGGATAGGCAGCCATTCTTAGGAAAACACAAATACTGTGGATGGGAACATGAGAAGGACCAGTTCTTTCACGTACAAGGATGAGTTGTCAAATCAAACCAACCCTGAAGCTGTGCCTTCTACAGGCTTTCCATTGTAGTCAACCTTTCCCTGATCTTGGTCTCCTCCCTTTTTCCCATCATTTATATATAAAGCAATTAAGTGTGAAAATAGGACCCTGAATCCAGAGTCCGAGATTTGTATTTCTTTTATTCCTCTGCATACATTGGCTAAAAGCTGCCATTTTGACCACTATGGTCAGTCACTTAAATTAAATTCATTATAGTAAGTTTACTCAGATGTTAGAGTTATCTGGTGGAATTAACCAAGCCACCAGTAATCTGGGCATCAGGTAAACACTCAATCTGGTTGGAACTACCAGGCATTCCTTTGTAGGATATTTAGTTGTAGAAGAAAGAATCAAGGGGGAAGGAAAATATCACACGAGTCTTGAGAAGAAAACTGAAATGGAATGACCAACCTCACAGGTAGAATGTAAAAAAGAATTTCTATACAATTTATAGAATTTAGCAGAAAAAGAAAATCAATACAAACTGTAAAATCACTATAAAATGATTAGGAGCCAAATCTTTTTAAGGCTGGATTTAAACATATCTACTATAGGTTGACCTATCCTCAAGTGCGTGAGGTTTTGCTGAACTCCTTAAACGACTTGAAGTCAAACAAAATATATTTTTCAAGTGCTTTGAGAAGTTTGAGCACAAATCCTCATACTTGTTTGGAAAATTGAGCATAGCAGCAGCATTCAGAAGTAAATCCCAGCCCTACAACCTGCATAGAAAGAGGGGATAAACTGAATCTCATTACTTCTGCGGCTTCTCTGTTTTCCACATAATCCAAGGTAACTGAAAAGAATTAGCGTAACTCTTACAGATAATCAATTTATTTCAACAAATTTCCAGAACATTTTGTATGTGGTTATTTTAGAATACTAATGCTTGGCAATTATTCCATACCTAGTGAATGCCTGATTGTACAGTCTCAGTTCAAAGTTCTGAAAGGATTATTCTTATGCCTTAAATCCCATTGCCAACCACACTTCACCTGTTACCCTAGCAAGTAGAATAGGCACAGTGTGAAATGAGCACAGTGTATACCATAAAAAGCCAGTGAGTTACAGTGAAGAAGAAATGATGGGCTCACATAAAAAAGACTGAGAATAGTCTTAAAGCAGGGTTCTTCAGTCTCCACACTATTAACATTTTGGGTTAGATAATTTTGGTTGTGGTTGTGGCGAGTGTTCTGTGCATTGTAGGATGTTTTGCAACATCCTTGGCCTTCATCCACTAGATGCCAGTAGACCCGTTATGACAAGTCTCCAGGCATTGCTGAATGGCTCATGTCCTGGTTGAGAAACACTGGTCTAAAGTAAAATAATTTCCAAATGAAACAATGATAAATTGGTGCTGAGTGAACATTAATTTTTAGAGTACCTTGCAAAATAGATACCATTAGTTGATCTTAAGGGAAAATGGAAGTAGTGTAAGCAGGAGCCAACAATGGCCAAAGGCCCAACAACAGTTCTGGATTCAAATGCTTGAATGCGTCTAGCACTGTGCTAGGCTCCAGACATTCAGCCGTGTCCAAGGCATCATTTCTATCCTGAGGAATCTTCCTTCTTTGGTATCTGGCTGAGGGGTGGTACAAAGAAAGACAGACAGTGTCATGACTCTTCATGCAGACGATCTGGGAGGCACAGTGGTCAGAGGAGACTTTATAGAGAAAGACTGAGGGTGAATTGGAATTAATGAGACTAATAGGGGTGTCAGGGGGAGACGGAGTTTGGAGGTGAGAGAAGAGATGAAGAGCATTCCAAGAAACAGGGAGAGGATTTATAAATGCCAAGAGTTATGACAGAACATGGGACAGCTCAGCATGACTGGAGAAGAGAATGGACAAGAACTGACTGCACCCCTGAATGTGTCTTAGAGCAAAGTGATGAGCTGGAAATAAGATCAGTATTTTTCAAAGGCCCTCATTACATGTTGGAAAAGGCTATAGCCTGTCTCCAAAAAGTTGGTTATGGTCTACATTCCTTGTGCTTCCAAGGAAATCCAGGTCTCTGTATGTGTACCAGCCAAGGTATTCATTTGATAAGAGGATTAATGCTGTGTCAAGAGACTGTGCATTAAAAATGGACTAATAGTAAAACACTAAGTTGAGATGGTCTTAACCTGTTGAAAATAGAAAATAGTAGGTACTCAATAAGTATTAACAGTATTTATTTAATTGTATTCATGTTATTATTTACCTCTGTATAGCTCAGCTTTTTTTTTTCCAGAATATTCCTACATACACACAAATCTAGTGAAAAAATATCCAATGTCACCCAACTGCAAAGGCTCTCTCCACTCTTTGTTGCTTTTATTATTAAACAAGAGGCACAGGGTTCTCAGAACAAGAAGCACAGGGTTCTGAGAGGTTTTTCAGAGCTTAAGGAACTCGGCTCTCTGAGAGCTACTGTCCCCAGGGTTGGTTCAGGTGAACTGTACTGAGAAGGCAGACCTTTGAAAAAGTACAAAGGCAGGCAGTTATTGACTGTATACTGCAATTCACGTGGAAGACATTGTGGGTTTCATGAGCATACTTTATGTTTGGTGTTTGAAGTAGTTTCCTTCAGATAAGAGTAAAGCAAACAGCTCACTGGATCTCAAGATGTAAATGAGCCAGACCTTCTCTTTGGTGTTGTCTTCACTGTCTTCAACTTACATCTTTAAGTTATGAATTTCGTGATTGTACTTAATGGATTTTGAAGCCAAGGGGGATGTAGTGTACTTTTTAAAAAATGCACTGGCATGACAGTCAAGAGATCTGGGGCACTTGATACTTTATAAATAGCAAGATTGACATTGGGTTGCCATAGATAAGTCACATGAATTGATTGGCGTGTGTCCTGACAACCTCACCAGGTTGTCGTGGGGATAAAAATAATGAATTCATATAAAAGTGCTTTAAAAAAGTGAAATGAGTAAGGAAAAATATGTTTGGGCATGATGTTTGCATTTCATAGCTCCCCAATTCTAAGCATCTACACTTTTTAAACATTTTAAAGGTTCCCATTGTTTGCGTAAAGAGAGGGATGGACTGCAGGAATAGGACTTGCAACAGGTCTTAAAGGAGACTCCTTCTTTTCTAAACTTGTGTGGGTTCTTTCCCCATCCTCCTCAGGCAACACCCACTGTCAGCCAACCTCCTTTCTTTTTTTTTTTATTTTTTTTATTTTTTTTTTTTCAACGTTTTTTATTTTTGGGACAGAGAGAGACAGAGCATGAACGGGGGAGGGGCAGAGAGAGAGGGAGACACAGAATCGGAAGCAGGCTCCAGGCTCTGAGCCATCAGCCCAGAGCCTGACGCGGGGCTCAAACTCACGGACCGCGAGATCGTGACCTGGCTGAAGTCGGACGCTTAACCGACTGTGCCACCCAGGCGCCCCCCAACCTCCTTTCTCTCTACAAAATCACAGTCATTGTATGTCAATAACTATAGTCTCTTCCATATTTAAAAAAGAAAGGAAATCCAAAACCCTTTCTTGGCTTTACTTTTCAGCTACCAACTTACTCCTTTTTTTTTTCTTCTTTATAATCGCGTATCTTTTGTCTTTCTAAAAAATATTTTCTTTTTGAGAGAGCGTCAGCCAGGGAGGAGCAGAGAGACAGGGTCAGAGGATCCAAAATGGGTTCTGCACTGACATCAGAGAGCCCAAGGTGGGGCTCAAACTCATGAACCATGAGATCAGGACCTGAGTCGAAGTCAGACACTCAACCAACTGAGCCACCCAGGCACCCCTTTTCTTTTTTTTTTTAAATGTTTATTTATTTCATATATCTTTTAAAAGTTATTTACACATGTGGTCTCTGTTTCCTTTTCTTCCATTGATTTGTCAGTCCCCTCCAATCTACAAAGGCTGTCCTTAGGCTTACTAATACCCAGGTCACTAAATACTGAGGTATTTTTCATTCTTAGTCCACCTGACCTTTCACCTCATTCAACACTATTGCCCACTGCCCTCCCCTTCATCTGGAAAAGTCTTCTTCCATTGATGTGCACTTGATCTTCCTTCTACCTAGCTGCTCCCCTCAGGGAACCTTGCAGCTCATTCCCTGTACTTGACCGTTAATTTTTTGAAATTTGTCAAGGTGCTTACCTTAACCTGATTCTCTGTTTTGTTATATAATCTTTCCCACATGGATGGCATTTGTGACTGCAATTTTAGTAACCTCCGTGGCAGACTGCACGGCCAACCACCCATAGATGTTTTCTTCTCTCAAAGCAGCCCATGCATTTTCCTCCTAGGACTTGTCACAGTTCACAATTCTGTATCTCAGTCATCCTCTGATTAACACTGTGTTCCCCATTCTGTTCTAAAACTAATGGTAGAAGACACAGTATCTAGTTTTCTCACTCTTAAATTCCCAGTGCCTAGCAAAGTGCTTGCCACATAGTAGACACTCAATAAAATTAGATTAACTGGATGACTAAAGAACTGGATGTAGAAAGGAAAGAATAGTAAAATTGTCATGGATCGTAGGCTCCATGGGACACCCAAGTTCTAGTTTTTGTCTGTGTTTCTCTGATTATAAAAACAGCACATGCTTCCTCAACTTTTTTAAGTTCGTTTATTTATTTTGAGAGAGAGGGAGAGAAAGAGCACAAGCGGTGAAAGGGCAGAGAGAAGGAGAGACAGAAATCCCAAGCAGGGTCTGTGCTGTTGGCACAGAGCCTGATGAGGGCCTGGAACTCACAAACTGTGAGATCATGACCTGAGCTGAGATCAAGAGTTGGACACTTAACCGGCTGCACCACCCAGGCCCCCCGTAAGAGACTGCTTCCTCAGTTTATTCAGCTCTTCATTTATACGTCATTGCCCTAGTTAAAAAGCACTCCTTCCCATCATGTACTATCTCCTAGACTCTGCTTTTTTTTTGTAGGATTTAGTACTAACATAGTTTTATTTATATATAAAGAATTTTACTTATATATTTTATGCATATATAAACATGCATATAAACGTGTGTGTGTGTATGCACGTGTGTGTCTGTGTTTCTCTCTCCCCAGACTAATCAAATGGTGAAGGGGAAGAATGCTGGGAACAGTATGCTCCAGGAGGAAAGACTGTTTTACCCCTGAATTTGTCTAAAATTGAGTAATATTTAAAAGATGACTGACATTTGGCGGGTTTATTATTTTCTTTTAGTTCTCTACAGACAATATGCCCTTTATCGTCTGCATTAAGGGTGGACCACTCCCTCTGCCACACCCTTGGTGCACTAGTATATGCTCCACGAGAACAGGATATCTTCTCTTTGGCTCATGGCTTCTTCCCATAGTAGATAAAGGAAAAGTCAGTTTATTTTGGAAAATAAATACGAACATACAAAGAAATAGAAAAAGGTATCCATCCATAATCTTTCCACACAAAGATTTAAATGTTTTTAACATTTTAACATATTTTCTTCCACCTTTTTCTGTGTATTTTTTAACACGACTAGGGTCCTGAAATGCGTTCACATATCTACACTTCACTTTTCCCTTATTTTCCAAGTGGTTAAGTGGACACAGTCTGAGAGCAGATGGCCACAGTTCCAATACCTGATCAACCACTTATTATCCTGTGAGCTCTTAAGCCAGATGCTTAACATCTTTGAGTCTCAGCTTCATGATTTTAAAAATAGGATAATCACATAACTGTCTCACTGGGCAGTTACAAAGATTAAATGTGATAATGTATGTGTATGCCTTGTGGTAAATGTTAGTTTGGGGGATGTGCAGCCTCTAAAATGCTCCCCAGAGATCCTAGCCTTCTTACATTCACACCCTTATGCAAACTCCTCCCTCTGAGAGTGGACTGGACTTGGTGACTCATTCTAGAGAACAGAATATGGCAAAACTAATAAGGATGCCACTTCTGAGAACTGGTTACGAACAGACCATGTGTGCCTTCTGTCTTGCACAATATCTCTTGTTCCCTTACTCACTGTGAGGGAGCTACCATGTTGTCAGCTGTCCTGTGAAAGGGCTCACATGGCAAGGAGCTGAGGGATGCCTCATGCCAACAGCCAGCAAGAAAATGAATTCTGACAACACGAATGGGCTTGGAAATAAATTCTCCCCATTCAAGCCATCAGATGAGACCACAGGCCTCACCCAAATGCTCTTGCAACCATGTGAGAGAACTTGAGGCAGCAGCACCCAGCCAAGCCATGCCTGGATTTCTGATCCACAGAAACTGTGAAATAAAATCTACTTATTGATTTAAAATCGCTTCCACATTTTGGAGGAAGTTGTTAATGGAGCTTTTATTAATGGGCAGTTTCAAATATTGGCATGTCTGGAGAGACTTCTAGAATATAACACTTTTCTTTCCCACCAGGTTTTTGAAAAAAAGATGGGAAATCAATATACCACTTTTATTAATAAAGGCTAAGCTTGCCTAATTGGCTTAATGTGATAGCCACATAAGCTCTCTAACTGAATCTCAGAAGTAGCTAGACATAGAGCGCTATCTTGGGCGACACCAGATAGAACAACAGGCTTTCTTATGTGGGTAGAAAGAATATGGCTCTGGAGAAAGATTCTGTTGCTGAGGAGAAACAGAGAGCAAAAGGTTTCCCAAAGGAAAAAAAAGTATATAGCAGTTCATGTCCAGTTCTCTATCCCGAATTTACCAGTCATGTCGGGGGATGAGTGATGGGGCAGCATAAGACTAGGAGAACATGCTCACGGAGTTCCCCACACATAGAAGAAACTAAATCAGCACTAATCCAGTAGCACTCCCTGTCCAATATAAGTCATTAGAAATTACTTATGAGTATCACTATTATCCCTCTTTTTTGCAATATCCATCTGTAAGGTTGTATTCTAGTTTATTAAACTAATCACCTCTTGTTGGAAGTTAGATTATTTCAAAATTTTAGTGCTATAAATATTGCTGCATGAACATTTCTTTATTTCCTTAGCATAACTCCCCCAAAAGAGTTAGTAATTTACATGTAATTTACATGTTTTCTCTGTGTGTAGCTAAATTGCTTTCAAAAGGGTTAACTAATTTCCATTCCCATCTGCAGTGTGTAAAAATGTGCTTCTGACCCTGGAAGCCTTAGGTTTTCACCTTTATTTGATAATCTTTGCTAATTTGATAAGTGAACCACATCTTATACTTAATTTACAATTCCTTGATTATTAGTAAGGTTGGAAATTTTTCATTGCTAATTAGTCATTTGTATTTTCTTTTCCATAATTTATCTGTGTGTCCAGTGCTCACAGATCTGCTGGTATCATTCACCTCTGTCTTTTTAAGCCAAACATTCAATTTCCCTCTTATCTAGAGAGTAATTCCAGGGAGAAAAGGGCCTGGGGGAAATACTAGTGGATATTTTGGGGGTTTTTTTTAATATTTTTTTTACTTTCTGTCTTTTAACTTATTTTTTCTACAATGTTTCATATTCTATTAATGGCTCATAATACACCTAATATAGCATTATAAGAGTGCTGACTATGTGTCAGGTATCATGCTAACAGCTCTGTGTATGTAGATTAACACCTTGGATGCACATGACAACCCTATAAGCTAGCTACTATTTTTACAGCCATTTCCATAAGAGGAGGCTGAAGAAAAAAGACATTATCTATTTCGCCCAGGGTAAACAGATAACAAACAACGGAGCTGGAATCTCAACTCTACCCCTTCCTTCCATGCCAGCATTTATGAGCTTATCCACTAATCCACTCAATACAATATTGTAGTTAACCCTAGAGGATCATGGACTTAATTTTTTTAACAAATCATCCTTAGTGAATAATGTGTCTACAACATTAAAAATGGCAGGGATTGGGGCGCCTGGGTGGCACAGTCGGTTAAGCGTCCGACTTCAGCCAGGTCACGATCTCGCGGTCCGTGAGTTCGAGCCCCGCGTCGGGCTCTGGGCTGATGGCTCAGAGCCTGGAGCCTGTTTCCGATTCTGTGTCTCCCTCTCTCTCTGCCCCTCCCCCGTTCATGCTCTGTCTCTCTCTGTCCCAAAAATAAATAAACGTTGAAAAAAAAAAATTAAAAAAAAAAAAAAAAAAAAAGAGAAAAATGGCAGGGATTCTCCCTTATTCTGATAAGGTTTTGATAATAAAATGATTATTTAAAAAATAAAACAGCCTTATTTTTTTCTGATTATAAAGTATGTATTTTGATGTTTAAAAAATTCAGGGAGTGCAAATAAAATAAAGTAAAACAAAATAAAAATTAGATAATTTCATCCTCCAGAGGTAGAAAAAACACAGTGTAAAAATATGAGAGTACTTTAAAATTCTGTTTTTACATTGTTACAAATAAATCTGATGGGATGAGGGAGGGGACTAAAAGCATACAGTTCTACTTCTTTTAGAAGACTTAACACCATCCTTTGACTGTACATGTTACACTATAACATTTACATGTTACCAAAGAAACATGTATGGGGGAAATTTAATTATTTAGATGCAACCATTTTAATTCAATTATAGACTGGAGATATAACCTAATTAAAGAGAAGAAACAAAGCATTTAAAAACAGCCCAGATGATCTAGAATATTTGTGTTGTTTCTTCTACTCTATTTCCTCTTCTATTTAAAACACTGATGTTCCATTTACATTAAGAAGAAAGAACTTACCGCACACTTAAATTAATCAAACTTATGTAGTAAATTACGGGTGAATATAATTTAGGTGTATATTGTATCCCCAAAGCTATGCTACTAAAACCTGATGACTTCCATTTTTTTCAGAGTTCTTAAAATTATGGCAAATATTTACTATCAATTAAGATTGATTTTTAGTTAATGGGGCCGTTCAAAGAATACAGTCCAAAAACTAAAGGGAAAACAGCCCTCTTTTATTATTTATATTATTTTATTTTTATATTTTTATATTTTATTTATATTTATTTATATATTTTTTATAATTATAAATTATATATTATATATATATATTTTATATAATAATTTATTTTTATATTATTAAATAAATTATTATTTATATAATTTTATATTTTATATTATTTATTTTATTATTTATTATTATATTATTAAATAAATGTCACATTTATTTAATTTTTAAAAGTTTAAAATTTTAAAGCCTAAAATAATCTTTATTTCAAAACTTTTTAAAACTAAACATTGATCATTCCTCAGAAGTCATTAATTATCTCATGCTTTAATTGTCAGTGGTACAAAGTATGAATTGATCCTAATATATTTCTTCTGGTCTTAAATTAATACCTATTTTAGCGGCTTCAAACTACTATGAACAATTATACCTCACAATATAGGGGCATAATATATTCATGTAAAGACAAGCACAATGTAGGGGCATAATATATTCAAGTAAAGACAAGATATCTTTATCTTCATGTGTAAGGACGCACCTTGCTTCTAGTAGACGTGCAACCAAGAATTGTTGTGTTTTCTATTTAATGGTAAATATATCAGGTAAGGGACATTTTCTGTTTTCATCTCAGTGTATCACTAATTTCTCTTTCACTGAGTGTTTAAAATGCACAGCCTTAAGAAAAACAAACAAAAAGATCAATTACTCTGACAACAAATGATTCCTCTGTACTTGGTCAATGTAGACTCCCTTGATTAAAAAATCAAAAATTTGATTGAATTTAAACTGTAGTCTTTTTTCTTTCTTTCTCTGTCTCTAATTTCTCTACCCCCTACCCAGTGTGGAAAGCACTGAGCTACAGTAGAGATGAATGAACAAAGGGAAGAACTAAGTTATATCCTAATTTCACCACTCACTAGCATGTAACTCTGAGCAAACTACCAACTTGCAAAATTAATGCCTCGTAACACCACCTAACAAAATCATAATATTGTGTAACATAATAATATTTAATAACTGTCAGTCCTTGTCTATTCATAGGTCTCTGTATTTTTTTTCAATATTATTTTTATTTTTAATTATTCAAGGTAATCAAAGATGTGTCTTTCAAAAATAGACTTCCACCAAAAATAGGAAAATTCTAAAAATGTCAGTTGGAGAAACCCAAAAAGATAAAAATTTTGGAAAAGGTTGAAGACGAGTTGAAATGCTTCAAAATAGATGACATGATGATGAGATACTATGTGACAGTGAGCAAATCCCACCTTTTCTATTTCTGGTTTTGTTCCAGCCCAGCCAGGGAATACAAGGGAATCAATAGCTAATGTGATCTCATACTCCCTAGCTCTGTTCCTGGGCCTGAGGTTTCTTTGTTATGCCTTTTGTTTCTGAGAGAAACTAAGTGCGCCCTAGCCAGTTTTAGGCTAGCCTATAACATGGTGTGGGGAGAGGCTCATCCCAGCCCTGAGTATTCTGGATCAGCCGTGGGAGCACTCTCTATGCCAGAGCCTGAGCCATGATGATAGCAACCATGCCCAGCCTCTACTATAGAATAATCAAAGATGGGGTTGTGCATACTTTATTCTTTCTCTGCCCATTTGTTCTCTGTTACATGTACACTGTGTGTTGCTTAGTGATGATATTGGAATCAAGTAGCACAAATCCTACGAATCGTTGTTGAATGTGTGTGTGTGTGTGTGTGTGTGTTACTAATTGACAAACTAAATTAATGAATTTTTCTTTAAAAATAATAAAACCAGAAAATTTAAGCAGAAGCATATGTTCTGAAACTATTAAAGCCAGTTATCAAACTAAATCTATGCTTCATTTGGTCTAAGTCCTAAATAACCCACAGATGATATGCTTAGAGAGCTTTGGAGGAGAAGGAAAACCTGGAGTCTTGAGTAAAAACTCCAGATATTCCCATATCTCATTTGCTCTCCTCCTAGTTACACTGAAGCTTGAACCGTTACTATCACCATGGGAAAACATTTGGTCCCTCAAAATGGAATTCTGTCACATGCCCTTTCCAGCCTTTCCGTGCTCAAAGACTGAAAACCCATCAAAGTCCAATGGGATTGATCTCTCCTCCATGAAGTCTTCCATAATTTTCTCAACTGGAATTTTCTCTTCCATCTGGGAACTTATCAAAACATATTGCCAATATCTGTTGTGGAATACTTTATACTCTACTAAAGTAACATTAACCTTTCCTGGTGCATTAACAGTCTCTCAATCCCTACTAGGTATGGAGTTCAGCTGAAAATATGAGAATACCCTACCAACAGTTCTGAAACAAGAAGAGCTTCTTCCCACCACATAGTAATTTCAGAAGTAGGTGGTTGCTGGGATCTCTCCTGATCTTCCTTGCTTTCTCAGCCACTAGATGGGGGAGCAATCCTAAAGCACCACGTTCTCTTGCAATTGTGTACATAAGTGAAAAGCAGGCGACAGCATGAAGAGAGCCTCCTTGACTCCTTCCCTCCTTCTTATATCTCATTGGCCAGTGGAGGTCATATCTACCTCTAGAACAGGTTCTGGGTCTTCTTACCTTCAGATCAAACTATCTGAACCAAATCAGGGTTCTGGTGGGAAAGAAGAGGGTCAGGGGTAGGATACTTTGGGGTAGGCAATATACTGTGTTTAATTTAAATGAACATATATAGTACTTAGATGATAATTTTGACCATTTGACCAAAACTGAGATTCAAATATAATAAGTAACTTGCCTTAGACCATACAACTGGGTAGGAGTAGAGAAAGATTAAATCCAAGTCTCTCTCTACATAGTTTAACTCTTAATGTTAAGTACTAAGAGTTTATTATTTCCCCTTTTGAGTGTTAAATAATTTAACCGAAGTGGGTATGTTTGCTTCAGCTTTGTATGTGTGCATATTTATTGTATAAATTAAAAATACCTCCCTGAACTCTAGTCAGTAAGGTATTAATTTCCATAAATATGTTGAAAGGCTTAAGCAGAATTTACAATAGAAAGAGGAGTGGAACATCAGGAAATAGAATTGTTTATGAGGTAGATAAGGAGCAGTGGGACTTAGCTGTATTTTAAAACACAAGGCCAGCTACTAGTTCCATGGCAAGAAAATTATTACTATTAATAATGAATGACAATACACTAGCAATTCCTGCAATTCACACAAATAGTATTCTCTATTAGCCTAATGATGTAGGAAATGGGATATTATTTATTTTAATTTTGCCGTTGTTGACTTCTACATTTTACTAGAAATGTATTTCACAGGTTTTATGATCACTCATGATAACTAAAAGATAGCAATGTATATGTAAAGCAGAGGGTGACAGAGACCTTTCACAGTAGAATATTTTTGAGGTACACTTGTTTTTCTTATGCTAATGTTAAAATGAGTTTGCTCTCCCTAAGCACATTCCAGTTGGTCTAAATACAGTAGAGTCCCTGAAGGAAAGTAGTATTTTTTTTTAATGTTTATTTATTTTTGAGAGAGTGTGAGCAGGGCAGGGGCAGAGAGGGACAGAGGATCCAAAGTGGAATCCGTGCCTATAGCACCAAGCAGGGCTCAGATTCACGAACCATGAGATTACAACCTGACCCAAAGTTGATCTCTCAACCTACTGAGCCAACCTGGTGCCCCAGGAAGCCAGTATTAAACGGACTATCCTTTGTATAGTTTTAGACTTCTTGCATCGACTGTTTAATTTTGTAAGTTTTAGGCGAGGACAAGCAGTTCTGCGCATTAAAATATTATGTTCAAAACTGGCACTTTTTAATAACTGCAAGCATTCACCCAATAATTAGTTGTGCAATTTTTATATTTTCTAAATAAGATGTCTGTTGAATGTACGCTTACAACATAGACTACCATCATTAGAATTAATTAAATATCAAGAAAAAACACTGTGTATTCACAAAGAACCACTGTTATTTTGGACTGCCATAAGGTCTCATGTTGAAAGCTAGGATTTATGTAGAATTTCATTTAGAAATATATCTATAATCACTGTTATCCTACCTTCAGACTGAGCATAAGGCTTCAGACTGCGATATCTTACACCCGCACATTACAGCTGCTGTAGTTCTCCCATCTCTTTTTTATTCTCTTCTTACCTTTAATTAAAATGCATTAAAGAAAGAAAAAAGAAACAAATGGTTGTAGAAAGTAGCATTTAAATGGAAACGATTGCTCTAAATGTTGCTGTTTAGGAAATATATGGCGTGGTGTGCAGTTTTGCAAGGCGTCAAAGAGTATACATGAGATAACATAAGTATTATTTATGAGGATGTTGGATGGAGCAAAAACACCATTCCTGTGCTCTGACTTCCAGATGGAACTCCTCAGACTAAGTACTGAAGCATCTTCTGAATTTTTCACTTTTCAAAATCAGTTGTGTTTTCATAAAATTTAAAAACGCATATAACTATGTTAGTTTTCTGTTGCTGCTGTAAGCAGTTGCCACCAATTTAGTAGTTTGAACAATATGGATTTGCTATCTTACGCTTCTAGACATCCAAAGTCTGAGCTGGGTCCCTGTGAGCTTAAGTCAAGGGTCAGAGAATTTCATTCCTTTCTGGAGACGCCAGGGAAGAAAACATTCCCTTGACTTTTCCAGCTTCTAGAAGCTTCCTTATTCCTTGGCTCATAGGTTCCTGACGTCTTCAAAGCCAGCAATGGCCAATCGTGTCTTTCTCATATCCTGTCACTCACATTGACTCTTCTGCCTTCCTCCTCTGCATTTAAGGAAGGACCTTGGGGGTTAACAACAGGCCCACCTGGATAATCCGGGGTGCTCTCTCTATTTTAAAATCAGCAGATTAATTTAATTTCATCTGCTACCTTAATTCCCATTACCATGTAATTTACTATATTCAAAGTTTGTAAGGATTAGGGATTCAAAGTTTGTAGGGACATATTTAAAAACATTTTTTTAATGTTTATTTATTTTTGAGAGAGAGAAAGAGAGAGACAAAGCACCAGCAGGGGAGGGGCAGAGAGAGAGGGAGACACAGAATTCGAAGCAGGCTCCAGGTTCTGAGCTGTCAGCACAGAGCCCGACACAGGGCTCAAACTCACAAACCATGAGATCATGACCTGAGCCAAAGTCGGGCGCTTAACCGACTGAGCCATTCAGGTGCCCCTAGGACAGGGACATATCTTAGAGGTGATTGTTCTGCCAACTACAAACACATACAGATAAACCCCACTCTGATACATTTAGAAATGGAAGTATTCAGTAATCAGACATTTTTACTCCTAGATGTAGACATATTTACAGATCTATAGATGATGAATTTTTGAGCATATATGTGACCTATGGTATACAAAGGAATCTCACTTTGTATTATAGATATATCGTGATACTATAACTATCCCTAAATAAAACAAATCGCATGCTACATGCACAAGAATAAATGTAAGCTCTTCGGCCTCACTGCCCTAGATTTTGCCTTATTCCAACCTACTTTTTATAATGAGAGGTTGATCAGAAACCTGTGTTCCAAAAAGCACAGGCGTACTACCACATTTGCACACACGCAAACCCACTTGCAGATACACATCCACACGCCTCATCAGGTTTCTAAATCAATCCTGTCCAAGGGAGGGAAAGCATTTTCATCCTGATTTCCAGGGGTTAAAGCTTTTAGTTGCTGTGGCTAAATCCACTCCCATGTTGTTTCCCAGATTGAAGCCATTTTAATCCCAGCGATGCCTGATTCTGATAAGGTTATGGTTATACCGACACATCGAAGTCTAAGAACCCTATCTCCTTTCCCTGTAGGCAGACACCATGGGTCCTGGTTCAGATTCAAGTGCAGGCTCACAATCTGAGGATCTCGTACTTGTGTCAAACTCTGTACCATGGGATCCGACGGACTCTTCTGGACTTGAAGATTTCTTGCCTCTCTGAGAGCTAGACTCATGTGCTCCTGCCCCTGAGCTCACAAACTGGGTCTCTGTTCCCTGTGAATATAATTCTCTAATGTTAATGCCCAGTTTGGAGTATAAAATATCACCAAGGGGATACCCAGTCACTTTTCCTGATCTTCCTTCGGAGGACAATTGGTGAGAATTTCTACTTAAAGGAGCTTGGAAATGGCAGGCTCAGCAAAGGGGGCCTTAGGGACATGCTTTAATGCTGAATTTGTCTTAACAAGCACTTTTTTTTTTTCATTTCCATTATTTGAGTTGACTTGGGAATGAGGCTAAAGCCCAAGGAACCTCCTTCCCTGTTACTGTCTCTGCCTGCTTACACCAGGTGCCAGCCATTGGACTACACTGCTTCTTGCCTCTTTTGATTCATGGGGAGCATCTTATCTCTTAGACTTCAGGGCATTCTAAAAATATTGAGAATCTACTTATTATTATTCAGACATAATTGACATGTAACATGTTTGTTTCAGGTGTACAGCATAATGACTCAATATTTGTATATATTGTGAAATGATCATCACATGTCTACTTAACACCTATATTGTTCATCCTATCCGTATTGAGAATCTTGATTATAACAACAACAATAACAGTGTTTCAAATAGAACTGGTTCTATGTGTGCTAAGAAGCTACCCTAGCAGTTGACCTATGAGGTCGCCTTTAATCCTCACAAACCCCATGAGATATGTATTGTTTTTACTTCAACGTTATAAGAGATTTAGAAAGATTAATCTCAGTGTGGTTTTGATTTGTATTTTCCTGATGAGGAGTGACATTGAGCATCTTTTCATGTGCCTGTTGGCCATCTGGATGTCTTCTTTAGGGAAGTGTCTATTCATGTTTTCTGCCCATTTCTTCACTGGATTATTTGTTTTTCGGGTGTGGAGTTTGGTGAGTTCTTTATAGATTTTGGATACTAGCCCTTTGTCCGATAGGTCATTTGCAAATATCTTTTCTCATTCTGCCTTTTAGTTTTATTGATTGTTTCCTGTCTCACATTCAGGTCCTTTATCCATTTTGAGTTTATTTTTGTGAATGGTGTAAGAAAGTGGTCTAGTTTCATTCTTTTGCATGTTGCTGTCCAGTATCACCCCATGCCAGTCAGAGTGGCTAAAATGAACAAATCAGGAGACTATAGATGCTGGAGAGGATGTGGAGAAATGGGAACCCTCTTGCGCTATTGGTGGGAATGTAAACTGGTGCAGCCACTCTGGAAAACAGTGTGGAGGTTCCTCAAAAAATTAAAAATAGATCTACCTTATGACCCAGCAATAGCACTGCTAGGAATTTACCCAAGGGATACAGGAGTGCTGATACGTAGGGGCACTTGTACCCCAATGTTTATAGCAGCACTCTCAACAATAGCCAAATTATGGAAAGAGCCTAAATATCCATCAACTGATGAATGGATAAAGAAATTGTGGTTTATATACATAATGGAATACTACGTGGCAATGAGAAAGAATGAAATATGGCCTTTTGTAGCAACATGGATAGAACTGGGGAGTGTTATGCTAAGTGAAGTAAGTCATACAGAGAAAGACAGATACCATATGTTTTCACTCTTATGTGGATCCTGAGAAACAACAGAAGACCATGGGAGAGGGGAAGAAAAAAAAAAAAGAGGTTAGAGAGGGAGGGAGCCAAAGCATAAGAGACTCTTAAAACCTGAGAATAAAGTGAGGGTTGATGGGGGGTGGGAGGTAGGGGAGGGTGGGTGATGGGCATTGAGGAGGGCACCTGTTGGGATGAGCACTGGGTATTGTATGGAAACCAATTTAACAATAAGTTTCATATTTAAAAAAAGATTAAGTAATTCTTTTCAAATTGCCCAATTAACTTTGCTCAGCAAATGATAGATTTGGTGTTTGAGATAGGATCATAAGATTCTAGAACCAGGTTCTAAATTGGTTGCAATACTGTCTTCTGTGCCAGCTCAGTGACAGTCCCTTGGGAATTAACCAGCCAACTCCTGGGAATCAACATGGGACAGTATCTGAATTATTTGAAGAAACACAATGTGTATAAGAATTCTTAAAAGGATTCATCTAAAACCCAGGCATGGGTACTAGCTTAGTCATTTCATTTCTCTGGACTTTTCTTTGGGGGCAGGGGGATTGAACCTCTTGATATTTGAAGTTTTCTTGAGCATTAATATTTTATAATGTAATAAATCTTTTTGATCAACACATAGTGCTAAATTTTTCCCTTCTATAAAGGTAGTACTTATATTTTTAGAGTGTAAGGTTTAAAAGAGACACTCCTGTGCCCCCAGTGTAGCTGTGACCATGAAGCATTAAGCCTCTAGCCTTCCCTGTATTGTGTTGGAGGTACGTTATGTGTAGCTCCCACAGATCCTTGTAGAACTAAGCAGACCAAGGAAATCTGTATTTATGTGAGACTGATTTCTTCTTTGGCCCATGGATGTCTGCTTTAGTACCTTGTAACCATGTCTCATATTTTGTTTCTAGGAGGATTCTAGAATCTTCACTGAATGTTTCATATATTCCATTTAGAGTGTAAGATCTCACATACTCAACTCAATGTCAGGTCTGGCTACTGAGAAGAAAATCACATTTATTACACAATGAGTTTTGTTCTCCTAGATAATGGAAAAGGAGTTACACTGGCAGAATTCACTCTGGTTTAACACGCTTGCCTTAAAATAGCTGAAGAATGTTTAACCGCTAAGGCAGCTAACTTCGCCAAAGTTTTATTCTGAGAATCTAAGTCACTGCAATAAATATTTACTAAACACATATTATATGCCAGGCTAAACTCTTATCAAATGGGATACATGATGTGTGTACAAAAGAGAAAAAGGTCCCCGCCTAACAGGCTTCAAGTCCGAGGGCAGTGCTGTGCACCGAGGCAGCCTCACCTAAAGGTTGTTACAGGGTTGCATATGCAGGAAGGAATCAATTCCAAGGTCTTTCTCTTCCTTCTACCTGCTTCTCCTTCAAGTTCTACTGGATTTCTTAACTTACCTTTTTGTGTGTTTTTATCATCAGTCACCCATCACTAGAGGGTAAGCTCAAAGAAGGAAGGGAATTTTTATGTGTTGGTCACTGCTACATCTTCATAACCCAGAACAGCCCTTGGCACTTAGTAGATGCTCCAGAACTATTTGTTGAATGGATGAGCAAATGAACTCAGCCTCTTCATCCACTCCTGGCTGCTTTCCTCCTTGGCTCCTGTGTCATGCTTTGGTCAGTTCCTATGGCCCAGGCCTTACTGGTGGGTGCTCAGTAAAGTTTAGGATTTTGTAACTTTAGCTCTCATACGTTTTACTTCTTCATCTGTAAAGCAAAGACAATAAAAGCTTTATTAGTTGTCTACTGCTGTATAATACATGACCTCACAATTTAGTGGCTTAAATGAACAAACAATAAAACAACAAAAACCTATGATTTTGCATAAATTTTATGGGTCATGAAACGTGAGGGGGGGTTGCTTAGCTGGTTACTAGAACCATGGTGTAGCAGTCAAGGTCTCTCACGAGGTTGCAGTCAAGAAATCGGTTAGAGCTGCAGTCATCTGGAGGCTGGCCTGGGGTTGGAGGACTCTTCTCTCACGTGCTTGGCAAGTTAGTGCAGGTTGTGGACGGGACGCCTCAGTTCCTCCATATGTGTTCCTCTTCATAGAACTGCCTGAGTGTTCTAATGACATGGCAGCCAGCTCTTCTGTCTGGAAGTGATCCAGGAGTAGGCAAGACAGAAGCCGTGTGGCTTGTATGATCTAGCCTGGGAAGTTATACACCATCATTTCTATATCCTACTGGTTACACAGGTTGCACAAAGACACAGACACCAGGGGGTGAGGATCAATGGGTATCATCTTCTAGTTTGGCTCTCAGAGATAATTAGTAGGAAGATTGCCTGTATTTATATAAATCATAAATGTAAAGTACCTGGCATGGTGCGGAGCACACAGTAGGCAATTAGAAGATCATTAGCTCCACTTAGACACTCACGCATTGTAGAACCGTCTTTCATAGTTCTGGAAGATTATCTCTCAGTGCTATCTGTAAAAGTCTGAATTCATCTATAGAATTCATATTGCTTTCTCATTCACTCATTCATTCATTCATTCAAGTTTGCTGTCTTCACATCCTGTGGAATTATCCTGATATCCGCCTAAAGTATAAATTCTTGGCACCAACCACGTAGTGAAATAATGACCCCCAAGTTGCTGGCCTATTACCGGGGTGTCAGAATGCTCTATTTCTTGGTGCTGTGTGCAATGATATTATCTTCTAGATTTCTAGAGTAGCCCAGGGTCCAGACAGGGTCTGTCCATGGGCTACTGTCCATGGAGAAGTTGGCCGCCTTCTCCAACCTACTCTGACAACTGTGACTCTTGCATCATTGCCTTCCATGCCTCCAACATTCTGACATACAGAAAGACATCGTGCCCTCAGCTGGGATGTAGGAGAAGCAGTGTGCTAAAGACCACACAGGTCTAGGCATGACTAATATAAAGCTATGCAAAATAAAAGCAATAAGGAAGCCGATGACAAGAAATCTTTGACAGAGGACTGAAGACCAACGTGGGAACATAGAAAAAGAATATCCTTCTAAAACAAACTTCTATCAAACCTGAGATCAGTTTGTAGGAAAAGAAGGAACTTTGTAAACCTCACTCCTCTTGACTCTTTACATATTATAAGCTGTTTATGAGACACTTTCCTGTAAGCATTCTTTTGCACATCTGAAGAAACAAATCCTAAGCTTCCCTTGAAGCCAGCACCTGTTCAATTCTGTGTTGCCAGCATGGGTGCCACAGGAGCAAAGGCCTCACTCCAGGGAGTTAGCAGAAGATTAAACTTCAGCCAGAATGTTGGGAGAAGCTGGTATGCTGAGTCAATACCAAGTACTGGCTTTAATTTGATGTTTTCCACGCACGATCAAAATTGTGGTTTTTTTCTAACTGGAGAGCCATTGCCTCCTCTGCCATCTTTCATGGGTTCCCTGTGGAGTGTGTGTTATGCTCTGATATTTGAAATTGATCACGCGGCTTCTATTTCAAGGGTGATAATAAACCCGGTGCAAAAGCTGGGGTTAGCGAAGGTGACTATTAACCTTTCTTCTAATATGGTCGATTTATTTTGCCTTGTGGCACAAACTGATTCCCAGTATGATCTGCTGGTAACTTCACTTTAAATATCACCTATCGATGAAGCATGCAGAAGCGAAAGAAAAATTCTTGTCTGAATTTTTTTGTAGGGGGAACTGAAAGAAGTCATCACTCGTTCTTCCCTGATTATTATTACAAATTTTGCTATTAAGGAATTTCTAAGTAAATAAATACAGACCTTTTATTATTAGCCACTAGGGACTAACATGTAAAAACTATCTCATTTCTCATTTACTTTCGAAAGTGAAGATCAAGATGCTAAAAAACCTGAAGCCATTTTAATATCTAAATGATTCTTGCCATTGTGTGATGAAAAGAACTTAAGTTTTGGAAATAGATGAGCCAGATTTACTGTCCTGTTTTGGGCAAGTAACTTAATTTCATCCTCAGTTTCTCCATCTGCAAAAAGAACTAAGAATTCCTGCCCTTTCATTCTGTAAAGTTTCAATTAATATCTCCAGCAGCTAGAAGAATCCTAGGTAGATGTGGAATAAAATACAAAACGCCTTCTCTCTCTGAGTGGTCCTTACTAACATACTTAAAGTTTTTAAAAATTCTTCTTGCTTTTGGGTCTAAAGAACCTCAAGTTTTATTCTCTACAACGGATTTGCTTCAAATACTGCATTGGCAAGATGACAGATGAGTAACCTACTATCTAGTTGGGAAATCTCTGAACTTCTTATTGTCATCCAAAACTGTGGATGTAACTTAGATTACATTTTGGCATTAATAAAAATATATACAACCATTGCCCTTTATCTGGCAGTTTTACCAGATGCTTTGTGACCAGTTGACTTATCTGAAGTGGAAGTCCAAGTCAATTTCATTTTGCAGTGAAAAAGGTTTGATTTTCAAAGTGATTAGTCAGCTGGAAAAATTATGAAACACAAGACTTGGGTAAGAAAGAGATTGGATCCTTCTCATAAATTCCCTGTTGCCAACAAAATCGACATGTATGTGATATTAGAACTATGTTTTGATACACATTACCTGTTATCAGTCATTATATACATGGTTCTCAGTCTCCAAAATTAGGATTAAAAATGTATCAAACTGGGACCCGATGGGAACATGACACCCTAGGTTAGCTTGTCCTTAGAGTTAGCTAAGGGGAATTTTGGTTTTCAGGGGTTGAGAATAAGTATGCACTGAGATAACTTAGAGCAACATTGCAGAAGTGGGCATATGCTGGATCAGTACAGTTTTGTCCAAGTAGAAGCCCAAACCTCTTATGTCTTGCTATTGTGCTCTTTTGGGGTTGGGAGGAAGAGACATGATTCTTTTAAGAATTTTAAAAATAATGTTGAAAACAACTCGAAGCTTCAGGAGACTCAGGGATGTGGTAATAATGGTCCCTCCAGGATGAAGCAGTGAAAGCTGAATCTTTTACTGAAAACAACTGAGATGAGTAACAGTGGTAAAAAGATTCAAGCTTCTGAATGCTTAGTTAAGTTGAAAACATGCAAGACAGACCCCGATGAGGTTTTTATTGAAAAATCTCTCTTGTGCTGCAGAAAATAATACATATTCAGGGCTATGGCAGATGTATGTTGTATTTGGAAATATCCTGATGTGTTTAATGCAAATTCCTAAAATAATATATTCCAAGCATTATATGCATCTCGTCCATGGTAGGTATTTGGATCAAGCAGTGAAACAGAAGTCCTGCTTTGTTCATTATACGAAACCTAATTTTAACAGTAAATGAGCAAAAACAGCTAATGGACATAACTCAGTAAATTGTCATTCTACGCTAATCCTTTGTCATCAGTCTCCTGAGTTTGGTGTGCTTATGGGTGGTTAGAAGGGAGTGGAAAACCATGACCCTCCTTGTGGACCTGCCTGAGGGTCCTGGCCCAGAACTGGTGCAGGTTTGACTTTCCAGCTGCTCAGCTGAATCCATGATATTCCCTTCTCCCTAGGCTGTCTGTCTTTCAGAGAGAGTCTGAAGCACTTTTTCTTTCTACATATAAAATTTTATGACTCAGAAATAACTTTAAAGTATAGAGACAGTATGTGTGTTAAAGGGATGGCTTTAGGTGGGGGTGCTACAGGCAGATTTAGCAAAATGTTTATATATCCTAAAATATGATTTTTTATTAGAAACTGGTTTGACACCTTAAAAGTCTGGGTATGTGGGGCACCTGCATGGCTCAGTTGATTAAGCGTCCGACTCTGGACTTTGGCTCAGGTCGTGATCTCACGGTTCCTGAGATTGAGCCCTGCGTTGGGCTCTGTGCTGACAGTGTAGAGCCTGCTTGGGATTGTCTCTCTCTCTCTCCCTCTCTCTCTGCCCCTTCCCCACTTGTGTACATGTTCACTTTCTCTCTCTCTCTCTCTCTCTCTCTCTCTCTCAAAATAAACAAACATTAAAAAAAGTCTGGGTGTTACGAACTCGTGGTTGGGACTGCTAGAGATAGGCCAATTTTGTTACCTTGGCCTTGGTTCCAGTCAGAACATAGGTAGGCTTTTTTATTGCTTAAACATCTCACAATTCTGTATGGGTTAAGAGCAGAGACTCATGAATTTTATATGAACCAGACACAACTCTGACTCTGGTTCTGCCACTTACTCTGTGACCTCTGACACCTTCCCTCTGTAAGCCTTTGGTCCCTTACCTGGCATACGAAGTTATATGAAGTTATAATAGCACCTATTCCTCAAGTTTTGGGGATTAGGTTAGACTTGTTGCTCGTGCGGTGCAGAGCACAGTGATGTGTGCATATTAAGTTTGCAAAACATATTAGCTTTTCTCCTATCATCCTCGGTAGATGTTGGTTTTATTCCTTTCTTTCCTGAAGGACTCTGAGCAGCATTCTTGCCTTCTTGTCAATACTTTACTCTGTGCAAACTGCTCTCGCAGGTGCTGGTGGGAATCCAAGACCTGAGATCTATGGTTCCTGGAGCTTCCTCTCTAGTGGAGGTAGAGATGCATGAAATAATTGCGAAAAGCAATGTGGATGATAACTGTTAGAGCGGAGACATGAAACTCTTAACTTCGGGAGTATGGGAGGAAGGCCCAGGTGTGTTATTTGCAGGTCCAGTGCAAAACAAAAATGTTAAGCCCTTTGTTCAAACTTTAAGATGGCAGCAGCAGGGCGTCAAAGCAGGTGCAGGCCGTTTCTGAGCACAGAGCGCCATGTGGCTGCTAGAGGTCACGCACCCATTGGCTCATCCGGACTGGATGGCCGTACTCACTGCACACAGGAAAATTAGAGAAGGTTTGCCGTTGGGAGATGTAGGAGCTGATGGTACCCTGAAGGATGGAAAGAACTTTGAAATAATGAGAACAGTACAGACAAAAGAGAAAACTTGTATCAAGTACCCGTAGGATTGTTGTTTTTGTTTTTGTTTTTGTTTTTGTTTTTGTTTTTGTTTTTGTTTTAATTTTTTTCAATGTTTATTTATTTTTGGGACAGAGAGAGACAGAGCATGAACGGGGGAGGGGCAGAGAGAGAGGGAGACACAGAATCAGAAACAGGCTCCAGGCTCTGAGCCATCAGCCCAGAGCCTGACGCGGGACTCGAACTCACGGACCGCGAGATCGTGACCTGGCTGAAGTCGGACGCTTAACCGACTGCGCCACCCAGGCGTTGTTTTTGTTTTTAAGTGAGACTTATTAGGGCAAAGTGATTTGGTAATCAGGGAGTGAGGGGAGATGGGGAGACAGTAGGCCTAGGTCTGAGGTGTCCACTAAAACGAAGCAAGCCAAGGGCTTTGAGAATAGAAACAAGATCCGATCAAGGTGGAGACATGGCTCTGGTGGCAGAGAGACAAAAGGACTGGACTTCATGAAGGAAGCATGGGCAGCAGGAACTTTCCTGGTGAAAGCAATGTATTCTTTGCAGGGGAGCTGTGATGCTTTTTTTCTATTTCTCTGCCATCTGATGTCTGCTTTCCTCTCCCCCCACCCCACAAGAAGCTACACTCTGTTTCTGTTTTGAAGATGTCTTCAATTATACAATGCCAGCCAAAGAGAAACATAATGGAATTTTAACCAGTTTGCTTTTTTTCTCTGAGGACAGCATTTCAGCAACATCTCCATTCTGGTTATAGAAAGAGAGCTTGAAGACACCCAAATGTGCATTAAAAACCTATCACCTTTTCTTGGCCTTTCAAGCAGAATTGTATTCCAGAAACACCATGTCATCTTGTATTCCAGGCAGTGCTCTTAAAGACAACATGGGTGAAACCCTTGCCCTATTCATCACCGAATGGAAGTGCAAGTCTGTGCACGTTCTGTGTGTCTGTCTCTCGTCCTGACAAACTGTCTTCAACGGTGGGAAAGTAAAACCTTCTTCCTTCCTTTTCTGTTTTTCTTATAATAACTCAGCCTTGAATCAGAGGTATATGTTCAGCCTCCCAAAAGTGCTTCTGTCATGGAAAGGAGTTCCTTTTGTTCGCTAATTTATCATGTCTTAAAGCAAGCTAAAATGTTCAGGATGACAAGGATAGAATCAGCCATGGTCTGAAAGTGGAGAAGGTACAGAGGGAACTGTATGTCAGTATCTGTAAGAGACAGGGAATAGCATTTTATCAGTATTGCGGATTCCAACAAGATGGGAGAAAAGGATGAATATATTTTAATACCAATAGAAAGCATTAAAACTAAATAAAAATTTTAAGGAACTCTCCTTAAGGTAAAATTTCAAAAATATTTTTCTTTTGCTCCTCCACTAAATTTTATTATCTCTGTTACATGAGGCAAATGACTTAAGTCTCTCCAAGCCTCAGATTCCTTACCTGTGAAAAGAATGGATGCTTGCTAAGATCGCTTCACGACTACAACATCAGCATTAACATTCTCTGGCTGGGTGAATCTATTCCTCGGGTGCTTACCTGAGTTGGTAAGATGGGAGGGTCCACATTCCTGCCCAAATACATGCCCACGAAATTCCCATACCTTTGAGTATGGCATTTACATTTCTATTATCTTTCTCCATCAAGGGTAGTTACCCTTGTTATTTTCTCCAGAATACTGTGCAGATTACAGGTGGTAATTAACATTCCTCTAACCATGTGTAACCAGTGTAGGCCTGAGTCAGAAGCTGCTGGTCAAGCTCAATCAGACAGGAAGAGGGGCACATTCAGAGACGACATGAAACACGTGCATTTCCAGATCTCTAAGAATGGGGCTGGGCGGCCTTTTAAATTGTAGAGTTTCCTCTGTAGACCTTTTAGAGTTCTAACCAAGATTTTAATGGTTTTCTCATTTTAGTTGCTTTTTAAAAAATATGACCATTCACTTCTTGCATTTCTTATGTCACACACGCGCGCGTGCGCGCGCACACACACACACACACAGAATGTCTCATATTTGCAGTGAAATGATTTTGCCATTCGAAATACACATGGCAATAGTAGCTAAGCAGAGTGGCCCCTGGGAAATCTCTACTATCTGGAGTCTGGATTGTGAAAAGGAGCTACATCAAAACCTTATATTGTGCCAGGTAGTGAAATGAATAATGTGGCAGGGAATTTCAAATGGTCCAGGAAGCAAAACCTTCTCTGGGGACCACAGGTGGGGTAGGTGTGAGCCGTGAGAACGTGCATGAATGTGAGAGAGCTGTAGGCATTTGCTGCTTTTCTGGAGAAGGGTCATGGGGGTAAGAAGTGAGTGTCTCTTTAGAGCACTTTCCATCCAGCAGTTTTTAGGAAATACCTCCAAGAAGGTGCCAGAAGTAACTCCCAACTCCTGTCATGGAGCTATGGGAAAGGAGCAATGAATTCATCGTTAAAGGGCAAGAATGCTATAACTAGTTGTTTAAAAATGCTAATAACCATGATGTCAATGATTCCTTTTCTTTAGATATTCTGATCATTGTAAGATGGGAGTTCAGGTAGCTACTGATAAACAATAATAATAGAAGCACGTATCAATAATGCGCCTCGCAGTCCACACTCATGTGAATTACTTCCCCTCACTTAATGTATATTCCAAGAGGTTTAGTGATTTTCCTTAAGTCAATTAGATAGAGGCAGAGCTAATGGATCCTGTGGGTTGGACTAGAAGAGTCTTACTGTTTGCAATGTGGCACTTTACATTTCAGATAAGTGTGGTTTTCCTGGGGGACTCGTCTTTCCATTTTCTTTAAACCCTTGCTTCGTTGTTTCTGTATTATCCTTCTTAAAAATAGTGCATGTCTCAGGGTGCCTGGGTGGCTCAGTCAGTTAAACATCTGCCTCTTAATTTCAGCTCTGGTCCTGATCTCGCACTTCATGAGGTTGAACCCTGCGTCAGGCTCTGCACTGATAGTGCGGAGACTGCTTGAGATTCTTTCTCTTTCTCTCTCTCTCTCTCTCTCTCAAAACAAATTAATAAACATTAAAAAATAGCACGTCTCTTTTAATACGTTTTAATAAGAAATTATGCACAAATCTGAATACAATGAAGAGAAATTTGTCTTTGGAATTTCCCTTAAAGATAATAATGCATTTGAATTTGCAGTTTTTTTAATTTTGTCTCTTACTATTTCTACTATGGCTATGTAGTATCTGCCCCCCCCCAACAAAAAAAGAAAAAAGAAATGCAAGAATCTTTTCACTTCAAGAATTTGCAGCAGAAGGGATAAAATGGTTCAATCCAAAGAATCACTGATGTTTAATGAACTAAGGTAAATGCACAAAACATGAGTCATGAGTTTTACTTCTAACTCCATTATCGTTTCAACATGGGAATCGTATTTTTACTAGAGTCATTGGATAAATGTGAATTAAAGAAGCATCAAAGTGTTTAAAGTTTGTGTTGTGTTTTTTTTCTATTTTTTTTTTTATTTGAGTATAGTCAGCACACAATGTTACATTAGCTTCAGGTGTGCAACTGAGTGATTTGACAAGTTTGCACTCCTGATTTTTAAGAATCTACTATAATCTGCATCTTCCTTCCTATTGAAAATTTGTATTCATTTGAAAAGCATGAGCTACCTAAGCTACTTCTCTCCTTTTACCTTTACCACCTTGCTATAAAAGGGTCACTTTCTCACGGTTTATCTCTCTCTCTTGCAATTTGTTTCCAAGACTGAGGCGAGTTCAGTGTGCTAACGAACCTCTGTGGGCACGCGAGGCTGCAGGCGCTGGCCGAGCCAGAAAAGTGCCGGCTCCCTCTTTATTGGCATGTTGCAGCTAATAGATGCTCCTCGGATTTCTTGCTCCTTTTCCAATACAGCACTTTATAATCCTTTCAATTTCATGAACTGTTGGGGCTCATTCATTCTTGGAGTGGAGAGCTCAGACACAGGCACATATTATGTCAGTGGTCAAGTCCAAGGAGGAAGTCTTAGAAGAAACCATTTTGAATCGATCTCTTTCTTTTGCGGTCACTATGGCAGTGTTACACCAAAGAGAAAAAAAAAAGAACAATTTAATCTATTAATAAATTTCAAACATGCAAAAGAACTTCGGTGATAGGAAGAGAACTCAGTCCTGGGTCTACTGTTTACGAACCCTGTGACCAGGACCAGATGTTAAAACGTCTCTGAACCACAGCTTTCTTTTGTATGAAATGGAAAGCAACAAGAATTCCTCAGCAAGATTATATAATAATTACTTAAAATAACACATGTAAAATGTGAGGGACATATTAAAGTCTTGGGATCTTATTGAAGTATCAGATTATTATTAGACTTTTTGAAAAATGGCCATTAAGGAGCACCTGGGTGGCTCAGTTGGTTGTGTCTGACTTCGGCTCAGGTCATGATCTCATAGTCTGTGAGTTCAAGCCCCACGTCGGGCTTTGTGCTGACACCTCTGAGCCTGGAGCCTGCTTCAGATTCTGTGTCTCCCTCTCTCTCTGTTCCTCCCCCACTCATGCTCTCTGTCTCTTAAAATAAACGTTAAAAAAAATATTTTAAGGAAAAAAGTGGCCATTAAGAAATTTTTTTATTATTTTACTATTATTATTTTGTTATTTTCATCTTACTGCTGTTTTAAACTATGCAGCTTTGACATCATCTAAACAGTTTCAAAACAAAGCTATAAGAAGATACACATTCTGCAAAAATAACGTTAATGGCAGGTTGTCTTTATAAATGTCATTTCTTTCTGTCTCAGGTAGTTTCTTTTTTATGTTGCTTAAATGATTGTTTTACTCTTTTAGTAACACACATGGAAACAAGGTCAATTTTTTTTTTTTTTTTGGTCAGTCAGGTGTGTTTAGCAGTCTTAGTTTTTGGATCCCTGCTCTTACCAGAACATAAATATAGCCCCAGGGATAGATACTCAAATTGATATGTTTGCATAGCTCCCTTTAGTGATCTGAGGCATATAGAATACGCATACAAGGTTTCCCTATGATCCACTCACCCCTTCATGACCCTTGCTCAACAGTGTGCAAGAAAGAGCTGGCTGCCAGGAGGGCCCAGCAATTAAGCCCCAGAGCGCATTTTGTTGAGAAGAGTAAAACGAGGTGTGGAAGTCAGGCTCTTGGTAATTTGCGACCTTACTCCAAGACCTTAGTACTCAGGAGGCAGACAAAACACCATCCTCTCGCTCTTCTCTTAGCTTTGCAGGCACTGAGGGTAAGAACCTAGTAAGAACTGCCTTTTTATCTCAAGAAGATTAGCTAGAGTGGATCCAGAGAAGTCAGAGGTCGGAAGGATCAGACAGGGCACTGGAATGCCTCCCTCTGTTACAGGAACTACTGGGCATGTTGTGAGCCAGCCAGTGTTGGCTGTGTTTGTTCCTCATGTTGGCAGGATCTGAGGAGGGCAAATGGGGCAGAGTCAGATGAGGCAAACAAAAGGCTTATGTCACCATTGTGGCCTGTTACTGATGGGTGCAAAAGAGCTATTGAAAACACCACCGTGATGTGCAAGAAAAAAAAAAAAACAAACAAAAGCCCAGCAAATAGGCTTGTATTGGTTTTCCACGCACAGACATCTGAAGAGAATTAATTAGTACTCCTCATTTTCACACACTTTAAGTGCTCAAACTGAACTTTGTTTAACCCGTAGAAGTCCAGCTTAGTTCCCAAGCACATTTGATCATTTGAATTGTATATACAGATTAGAGCATTTGTTTCCCACTCCTGTGAACATTAAAATAAAGAAAAAGGGGAGAGAGAGAGAGAGGGAGAGGGTGAGGGAGAGAGAGAGAGAGAAAGAGAGAAAGAGAGAGAGAGGTGGATGGAGAGGGGAAGAAAGGCATTCTTGGAACCAAATAAAATCGTTAATGTTAATTTACTCTGGACAGGTCTCAGGTTGGGGGAGAGTGGAAGATAGAAGGAAACAAGAGGAAAAGCAGAGGCCATAAGTTAGATTGTCATTTTTCAATCAGCGTAAAACACAGTATTTGAACGCTAAAATGTGCTATCATGTGACACCACAGTCAAAGCCTTTGTGGAGCTCTCCTTACAGCTATGAAATGTTAATGTATAGAGAAAAGTAATGTGGAAAAAGGAAGGTGCTACCCAAAACCTATCTTCCTTATAAAAACATCACTTTTAGGGAAGTCTAAATGACAACCAATATGTAAACATCCGGAGGCAGGGGGTTAAATGAACATTTCTTATTCTAGTCCAAATACATGGCATCCTGCAGTCATCTAAAAGTGTACATTGATGAAAATTTTGCAGCACAGAAAGGATATTTCCTCTTTAGAAGGAAGCATATTCTTTATTTTTAGACGCCCAGGCTGCAGAACTGGTTTATGATCAGGGTTTGGAAAAGCTCATCAGGAGACGGTCTCATCGGATTACTACGCCTCGGTCTGGCACAAAGCAGTGTCAAGGCTATATCCTAAGATGAATAAGATTCTCCCAGAATTGCAGGACTGAAAACTGGAGAGACCACATTAATTGGGTGTACCCTATCCATGAGGCATGACATCCTCACAGCTCTTCAAGTTTGGGGGATCCATCTTGGATGTCAGGGGAGGACCGAGAGCACACGCTGAGCAGAGCAGAGGGGGACTTTCAGGGGTTCGTGTCGAATATCTGCCATGCGAGAGCACAGCCCCGCACAGGGTGTGGGATTCTTTCAGGGATTTTAAACAATCTGCAAGACTTCCTAAATGCCCAATTTACTACTGAAGAACGATTTGGCTTCTGGAAGTAATTTAGTTGGTAAATAGGGGATGATCCTCGGGATATAGGTAGTCTATAATTTGGGGCTAGACTCCATGGCCCAACATAGCAATTCCTCCGTAGTTTATAATTTTTGCTTCCAGTCTTGAACTGGATAGAGTACAAATGTAAGAAAGCAAATGACTGCTTTTTCTTTCTAACCTTCTAAATACTTCATCTGGATTTGGGTAACTTTTTGAATTTTCATTGTTTTAGGAAAGATACTATTAATCTTAAGTTATTTTTTCTTCTGTATGTCACTCATCAGATTGGCACAAAGAATTTCCATATTTTTCATATCATTTTATAAATTTATCATATGTGTGCATGTATATGCATTCACATGAATTATTTATATTTGTTTATTAGTCACTGATTGTTGTAATATAATATTTGCACTTTAAAAAGAAACTTTCTATGTGGGCAGTATCATATTACGTCTGAAGTTATATACCCTCCATGAACAATGTTTCAATTTTTGCTAAAGAGAATATGGAAAAAAGTCAAGTGAATCTTCAATAGGTACAATAGTATTGTACTTATGACCACAAAAAGACTTCATAAAATCAACACTGGCTCAGAGGGCAGAAGGTTGTGTTAATACTATTCATATTCTTATGTAACTTACTGAAAACTTTTTATCATGATTTAAGTACCCATACAGTTGTAAAGCATCAAATCCTTAGAAAATGCTAAATTACAGAATAATAATAACCCACAAAAAATTATGTATTATTTGAGGTTTGGAACTGAAATGAAATATAAAATTTTTAGCAACCACCTACAAATTTTCAAAGCTGCCACACAATTGTAAAGTGAGATGAACTGTCTGAAAAGAAATAAAAAATTAAAGACAAAACTAAGGCAGGTATGTTCTCCAAGAAAACAATTAAAGGTAAAACTGGTATTTTTTATACAAAAACTGACCTCTTATTTTCGGTACAGCATAAATGGCTTGTGGAATATAGTGACTGTCGCTCTCCTGCACCACACACACACACACACACACACACACACACACACACACACACATTTCCTCCAGAAATGCATGGGGCTGTGAAGATTTTTCTTAATTGATGTGAAGAAGCTAAAACAACTAGAATCCACAGCCTGTCTCCATTTGATGTATAAACCTTACATTTGGTGAAGTTAGCAGTTTTGTTGATCACGTCATCAACATAATGAAACAGTTGGTTTATTGAGCACTTCAAGTAATGGAGCCATCATTAGCTGTAGCAGGGAGGGTATATATAGATTACAGATTCCATTACTATTTATATTTGAGAACAACAAGTTTTTGTAAGTTATAGTTCTCATGGTAAATGTTACACCAAGTATAGTCTTAAAAATATTAATATGGCATAGTGTTATGGTATCGAAGGGAAACACAGAATTTCATCAAAGTAATGCTTTTTATTTCAAGAATTCTGTCTCACCAAGATAACTTCTACAAGTCTTTAATGAAGGAAGCTTAGCATTTCCCTTGATAATTATCCATAGAGTCTAACAATATCTCTGTTCAAGAGCTTTTGTTACATGTAATAAAAGAGTTACTCGAATTTTTACCAGTTTTGCCCAGAAGAGAAAGCATTGATTCCCATTCTTCAAATGCCTTAAAAGGCCTTCAGGTAAATATTTCTCTTCTGACAAGTGTGAGGATAGTCTATGAAATTGATCTGGTGTTCACACAGGGATTCAATTCAAATGGGTTATGTTAGGTTATCGCAGTGGGGAAGGGAGGAGAATCCCACATAAATTACAAATCATGATCAAATTAGTCACATGTAACATGAAACAATTTGCCAGATGAAAAACGGACTGCCATCAGTATAGTTGTCTGGGTTATATAATTATATCAGTGTAAATAGAATTAAAACCAAGTATCTCTGTATTACTCCCCACTAACAGGGGAGCATTTACAGCTATAGGGCGTGGTTCCAAATGCATTAAGATGTGATTTTATCCAGAGTTCCCAGGGACACCTGAGTGTTGCCAGGGCTTCATGTCTTCTCTGATGGGATACCTAAGTGGTACAAATGGAAGCAAAGTTAAAATGCCATTCAATTATTAACTACACTAAAGCACAAAACCTAGATGTTCAGTAAACTGAACTGAGCAGGTGGGTGGCTTAAATTAGACCCAAGTAAAATCTGTTCTTCCCCCAGGAATGAATCGTACCACCAGATGGCCACAAGAAACTAAGGCAAGCACTGCTCACATGTGAGGAAAAAAAGAGGACAAACGTAGATATCTGTTGGCTTTTTTTTTTTTTCAACGTTTATTTATTTTTGGGACAGAGAGAGACAGAGCATGAATGGGGGAGGGGCAGAGAGAGAGGGAGACACAGAATCGGAAACAGTCTCCAGGCTCTGAGCCATCAGCCCAGAGCCCGACGCGGGGCTCGAACTCACGGACCGCGAGATCGTGACCTGGCTGAAGTCGGACGCTTAACCGACTGCGCCACCCAGGCGCCCCTCTGTTGGCTTTCTTGTCTATCCAGCTTTATGGAGTAGGAAACCAATGAGACACGCTTATTTAATAAGTAAATGTGGCCAATCAAGCATTCCCTAACTCTGAGCCAATGAGGTTAGTAATCCATCTACTTGTCGGAGAACAGAGAAAGTAGTGGATAGAGGGGCAGGAACCTTACCTCATCCCTTGAAGAACCATGGAGTGTTGGAGAATTCAGGTCCATTCTCTGTCACTAACTGTATGATACTGTGCAAAGACAGATGAAAGGGCCAGCCCCACTGCGGGAGACCCAGGCACAGCCCAAATGTTACATGTCTTTTCTGCAACAGCTAAAGGCAGTAACAGGAAACTCCAGACAAGGACTCCCAGCCATCTCAGGAGACTCCCCAACAATGAAACACCAGGGCAATGATTTAGAGTTGGAATTCTTTGCTCTGTGTGTAGAAGTTCTACTAAATATAACAACTTCAACAGCATTTCCTGGTGCCATCTGCTAGATTGCATGTTCTTTGAAAGGAGGTTTTATTCCCTTTTTTTCACATTTTTTCCAGCTTTATTAAGGTATAATGGACACAATTACAAGATATTTAAAGTGCGCACTGAGATGATTTGATGTACGTGTACTTTGTGAAAGGATTTCCTCCTTCTAGGAATTATCTATCACTTCCTATATTTATCTCTCTTTTTAATTATTTTTTGAGAGGAGAACATTTAAGTTCTATTCTTTTAGCACATTTCAAGTCTACAATACAATGTTATCAACTCTAGTTACTTAAGGTTTACTCTGCGTCTTCAGCAACTGCCTGATTGCAGCTTTCAGTAAACAATCAGTAGTTGTTGAATGATTGTGTCGTGCATGTGATCTTCATAATACCTCCTTTCTACTTTCTTCTCCATGCGTCTGAACCTCTACCTCCTACCTCACATTTCGTGTTTTCATAATACTAAATTGCTTGCAGTTATTGAGAAATGCTATGCTGTATCCTTTGATATGGTTTCTTCTGATCCTAGATCTACCTGGATAACCTTTTATGCTCCCCTTCCTTCTGAGCCTGGATGATTTATTAGACCTTAACTCTGGCATCCTCCTTCCAGGAAACCCTCCTGAAAATCTAGGCTATGCTAAATCTGCCTGCACTGAGCTCCATTACACTCTGGGTTCCCTCTGTAGTAATGCCTTCAATGTTATATTGAAATGATCTGGTGTAGGGCGACTCCACAGCACCCCCCCCCCCACCACTCACACACCTATGTTCACATTCCTTTAGGGGAAGACCCATATTTTATTCCACATTGAATCCCATCTCCAGGTAAGGTGACTAACAAATAAATGCTTCTTTAATGAACATATTTTTAAACTTTATCCTTCAAATAACAGAGATTTCAAGGGTATTAAACATTAAAGTGACATGGTCAATTCTGTGCTTTTAAATAACCACTTAGCAGCTTTATGGAGGTTGGATTGTAATAGAGCCTACTAAAGCCTAATAAGAAGATGAGACTCTACTATCAAGCAAGCAAGAGATGCTGAACAAGGGCAGTGGCCAGTCTTTAAGAATCAGTAGGGGGTGGGGGAAATCAGGAGAAGTTGGTAAAATGGCACAAACTTTCAGCTCTAGGATGGACATGTTAGATCTGAGGATCTAATATGTCACCTGATTACTACAGTTGGTACCACTGCATTGTACAGTTGAAATTCACTAAGACACCAGAGCTTCAATATTCTCACCAAAACCAAAAGGGCATGGGATAAATATGTGGGGTGACGAATGCATTAAATAACTCAGGGGGGGGTTATCCTTTCACAGTGTCTATCAGATCATCACACTGTCGTTTAAAACGTCTTACAATTTTGTTTGTTAATTATGTCTCATTAAAGCTGAAAAAAAAGATCAGTAAGACAGGAAGGCCAAGCTGAAATGGTTCTAACAGGGAAGCTGAACCCAAATCAGAGAGGAATCTTAAGATGGCAAAGTTTTCTGATTTGATGAACTGAGTGGGCAGTAGAACCATCTACAAAAAGCAAAATGATGTATGATGAGACCATTAGTGTGATGCAATTCAGTATGCATAAACTTTGAGTTCTGTCAACCTCCCCTCTAAGTGAAAGAATGTTCTAGTTTGTTCGTTCCTATTCCTGCATTAGCTAATGTTGATTTTACTTATTTGTGCATTCTGGAATACTTACCAATAGTATGAAATGAGAATTTAAGTATTTTTTATTTTTTCTACCTGTATTCCTTTAGTCTTTCATATTCATTCTGTGTAATTTGGAAAGCAAACAATATAGGAGAGAATATTTTTTTATATATTTTACTGTCTTAAAAGATACTACGCTCTCTTAGTAATCAATTTTGCACATTTACTTCAATTGTGGGTATGGATTTATAAATTTTATGAACCCTTATCTCAATATCTACATAATTCCACATAATTTTTAATTTCTTCAGATGCCATCATTTAATTGAGCTTCATTCCATGATTAGATAATGGTTATTGAGAAAATCAGAATAAAAAACAAATATAAAATTCAAAACATTATGCTAATGTAATATGTTTTTTCCTGTGCAGAAACTTGGATATACACCAAAGGGAAAAAAATCTAATAAAACATTTTATTTAAAGTGGAAGAAAACTCTTAAATATTATCAGGATGATTGAAATTCTGGTCCATATTAGACCTATTCTATTTACCATTAGAATCAAATTTTGAAAGGGGTAGTTTATGAATATGAAATTTCAAGCTATAATCCATGAAGATTTCCTGAGTCTGCTGATATATGGAAATATAGTAATGAATAAGAGCATAGGAGTTGAATTCAGAAATGCTTGCTCAAATATTTCCATTCTGGGGGCACTTGGTTAAGCATCCAACTCTTGATTTTGGCTCAGGTCATGATCTCACAGTTCATGAGTTCAAGCCCCATGTTAGGCTCTGTGCTGATAGCAAGGAGCCTGCTTGGGATTTTCTCTCCCTCTCTCTCTCTCTCAAAATAAACAAACATTAAAAAAAATTTTCTTTCTGACAAGTTTCTTAACCTTTCTGAGCTTCATTTTCTCCAACTGTAAAATGAGAAGAAAAGTTGAATTAGTTAAGACTTCATAGGATGAGGGTTTTAGAAATGCAATTCAAATTAGTGTTAGGTGCAAAAGAGGAATTTACGATCATGAGTTATTGAAAAGTGCTAAAGATGGTAAGTGCTAACTTACTCAAATGGCATCCATGTGCTCAAACAATAGCTCTTCCTCTGTTTCTTTACACCATTCATGATTATTTTCCCTAGGTTAGCTTCATTCCCAGTCTTATGAACATGGTTACAAAGTGGCTAGCTCATTTTTTTTTTTTTTTTTTTTTTGGTACTATGAGCTATAACATCCCATAAAATTCCAGAACTGTCAGAGAAAAATATAGCAACTTTCCTACTCTTAAATTCCTAGAAACAATTAGTCATGCTTTGATCATGTGACCAGCCTGAGTTAATTGTGGTTTCCAGGGAGGAGGACTTTGTCCAGGTCATGGGTCCAAAGGGTCCAGCCTTTGGTCCAGGAAAGCAAGATCAATTCCACCTGATCACAGGGTTCCAGCAGAATTACTGCAGAATAAGGAAGGGATGCTCTCTCAAGGAGGGGATAATTGGAAAAAAAAAAACCCACTTTCCATTTTAATACATAAGGTAAATTAGATGATATAAAGAGAAATAAAAGACATAAGTAAACTCAATGGGTGTGGATTTTTATTAATTATTGGAATAAAATGTTAATATAATCATGGACTACCCTTAGTTTCTGCCTACAGACAAGAAGTCTATTTATTCCTGACCAATTCTTGGGCCTTTATTTTACAGGTTAAAGATAAAGATGAAAGATGTATTGTTGGAGAATTAAGGAGAAGAAATAGGGCTCATGTATTATACAGATATTTATTGAGTTCCTACGTTGTGTGAGATAGTTCTAGGTCCTGGTGAAACTAAACATATGAGGCCCCACTCTTGTGTACTTGTGCAAACAAAATCATTTCAGACATGATCAGAAGTTCCTAGAAAAGTAATACAGAATAATGATGTTAAAAATTACCTGGGAATGAATTCTATTAGATTGGGTGATCTGAAGAGGCCTTGGCAAAAAGGAGATAAAACAATGATGTGAAACAGTCAGTACCTATTAGCTGGAATATAGTGGATGAGAGGCAGAAAAATTGAGGTGAAGGTGGAGAGAGAATAGGGTGCGTGTAGGTTATGATGAAGGATTTCAACTTTATTCATTTGAATCTAAAGGCAATTGAAGCCCCTGTAAGATGTTGAATAGGAACAAAATGTGATCTGCTTCAGGTTGCTAAGAAATCATGCTTTTGTTTTTTTAATGATTACTTATGGCAAATTTTTGCATCCCATGCTGTGATGAAAGTGACATGGAATATGAAGATCACAGTAGAGGTTAAAAGAAAAATGGATCAATACCAGGTATGTTTTGGAGATAAAGTTGACAAAACTCAGCATGGGGTTAGATATGGAAACTGAAGCTAATTGAAGTGTCAACATTAGTTTCTAGGTTTTAGTCTTGAGCAACTGGGTGGATGGAAAGGTAAGAGCAGAAATAAATTAGGTGATAAAACCAACAAGAGTTTTCTTTGGGCTCTGCTAAATTTGGGTTCCCTGTTAGAGAAGGAGGTGGTGATGTCAAATAGGTGATCACATGATTCTGGAGACGTTGGGCTGAAAATATAGATGTGAAAGTCATGAACATATAGACGGTATTAAAACCTTAATATTAGATGAGATATCCTAGGGGAGAGGTTTGGATCCTGATATGTACAGGGCATAGCACCGAACTCTGAGATCCGCATATTAAGGTGCTGAGCACAGAAGGAAAAGACAATGTAGACACTGAAATACATAGGTATCAGTGAAGTAAGAAAAAGAAAGCCATGAAATTGTGATGTTTTTGAGAACTTTTTAAAGAAAGGAGTGATGAATGATGTCACATATTTCTGAGAGAGAAAATTCAGCAGTGTTAGAGAATTGACCATTGGCTTGCATATCATGAAGGTCACTGGTGACCTGAACAAGAGTAGTTTCGGCAGATTGGTGGCAATGGAAGCCCAAATGGAGTGGGTTGTGAAGACAGTGTGGATGGAGACGAGGGGAACTAGGACAGTAGTTGTAGGGAGATACAGGTCTGTATGCCCAGAGAAGGGTTTTCTTAAGCCAGGAAATACTAAAGCAAGTGGATGGTAATAATCCAGAAGAGAATGTAACACTGAAATGCAAAACACAAAACAAAACAAAGACAAGGAGAATTATTTGCAGGATAAAATCCTCAAAGTGGAAAAAGATGAGATTGAGGACACTGGTGAAGGACCTGCCTTTGATGGGAGCTGGAGTCCTTCATCCACTATCTCCTTCATCCACTATCACAGGAGAGAAGGGAAGGTGGGACATGTGGATAAAGATAGAAATGTTTCGATGGATTTGATGGTGGGCAAAAAAGTTGCCTTCCGAGAACTTCTGTTTTCCAACTAATATGTGAAAATGTCATTCACTGAAATCTTAATGAGGGGATATTAGAGGTAGCAGAGAAAGGAAAAGTCATAAAACTGCTCTTTCAAAGAGTGAACAAGGAGGCTGTACAAGGGAAGTTGCTGGGATTAGGGGCAGGTGGACTGTCGGGTGGCATCATGGTCATGGATCTAGACAGAGCTCAGGAAGTCAGTGTAAGATAGTTGGGTTTAAACCAAGTCTGGGATTTTGCTGGTAAAAACAACGTTGCCAAGGAGTAACAAGGAGTCAAGGCTGTTTTCAAGGGATTAATTAGATTTATAGTCAATGTAAATTAAAACATGAAAGGAGAAAAGGTAGACACAGTGAGGATTATGGATGATTTACAAAGTGGTGGAGTCAACGAAAACCGAAAACTGTCGGCATAAAAGGAAATAGCAGGTTCTGAAGAACTAAGGAGGAGAAGATTAGAGTCGATGTGGGCTGGATTTGGTGAGTTTGGAGAGAGGAAGAAAAGTCTAGGTGACAGCACTACATGTGAGATTGGGGAAAACAATGATAAATAAGGATTTTAGGAGGGCTTGTCTATTATGAGGAAAGAAAGGAAATCTTCCTTGACATTCTTTTTGAGGCACCTCTTCAAAGATTTACAACTGCTTTACAGGTGTGTTTTGGAGTGGGATTGGCTTTTCTTTGAACATGACCCTGCTCTGAGAGTATGCCTGTCTGAACTACACAGGGGATTCTCACTCTTTATAATTGTCAGATCTTCGTCCTATCTCCATAGCAGCGCAGGTGATCTTGTAGAAGAGAGGTCAGCAAACTATTCTGTACATGAAGTTTTACTGGAACACAGCCATATTCATTCATTTATGTGTCACCCATGGCTACTGTCACACCACAGCTGCAGAACTGAGCAGTGACAGTGGTGCCCACGTGAGAGAGTCCACTAAACCTGAAATATCTACTGTGTAGTTCTCACAGAAAATATGAGCCTATCTCTGAGAATAGATACGCATAGATCAAATCATGTGGCTCCCTCCAGTGACTTCAAACAAAACCCAAATTTGTTGGCCCAGCTGTCTCTCCATACTCACCCCCCTCCTCCAACTCTCCCTCCCAGCCAGCTTATGAATCCACAGTTCCATAGCTGCCTTCTGTGCCTCAACTACAACAAGTGCCTTTCTGCCACTGTGCCTCTGCCATACCTGGTTTCTGGGGCCAAGAACTCTCCCATCCTAGATCCTGGTGTGGCTGTCTCTTCTCACCATTCAAACTTCAACCTCTATGTCCCCTCCCAACAGAGAGAGATCTCTGGCACCGCATGTGATACTTTCCTTCAGAGTACTTACAACTATTGCGTACTTATTTGTTTGTTTGTATATTTTCTGCTTCTCTCCATGATAATGTAGGTTCTGTTAGGATGGGGCCCATGTTTGTTTTGTTTTTTCACTGCTTGTAAGCCCCCATAGAACCTAGAGCCTTGCACAGAGGAGGTGGTCATCAATACTGGTTAAATAAAAGAAAGCAAGAATAAAAATAATAAAGTGCTAAGCACTTCAGAATACAATAGTATGTATCTTTTTTTCATAATACTGCTTCATCTTCTAAGGAGTTTGTCCTGACTGCCTTAACTTGGGGCTTCATATATTGTACACAGGCTTTGGAACCACCCTGAATTATAGCTCTGCCCATTCCCAGATGTCTGATCTTTGATAAAGTATTGAACCTATTTCAGTCTCTCCATTTGGAAAATATAAATAATATAGTAGCAATCCCAGAGCACTGTGAGAATTAAACAAATTTATGCATCCTAAGGGCTTCAAAGTAAACCCTTTAACTAAGGGCTTGTGGTGACCCCTGAACAAGTAAGTGATGGCTGTTTTCATCACTTTCTTCTCTTTCTTCTCCTTCTCCTTCTCCTTTTCCTTCTTCTCCTTCTCTTTCTCCCTCTTTTCCTCCCCCTCCCCATCCTCCTCTCCCTTTTCCTCCTCCCTTCCCCCTCCTTCCCCTCTCCTTTTCCTACTCCCTTCCCCCTCCCCCTCCTCCATCTTCTTTCTTTCTTTCTTTCTTTCTTTCTTTCTTTCTTTCTTTCTTTCTTTCTTTCTTTCTTTCTTTCTTTTTCTCCTCCTCCTCCTCCTCCTCCTCCTCCTTCTTCTTCATCATCATCATCATCATCATCATCATCATCAACAATATCCCCAGACCGACCAACTACTGCCAGGAAGTCATTGTCACATAAGAATGTGGAAGCGTCTTCCATGTCAAACTTCACATCATAAGGCTGAAGTGGGGTTTGCTCCGAGAAGGCACAGTGGTGCGTGATTATGATTTTCAGTCTTACCTGAGTGCTAAGAAGGATATCTTCAGCAGGATTCGGGCATGCCATTTTACTTACTTTGATCTTAAGTTCTTCATTTGTAAAACAGATTATTTCTGAGGTTTTTCCAGTTTTCAAAGTTTATGATTCTTTTGTAACCACAAATCCCCAATGTAATATAAACAGAGGAAAAGGCTAAAAATTAATTTCTTACATAATTTTCAACAACTTCTAACTTTTTAAAAGGTGTAAGACATGACACAGTTTTTATTTTCATCCCAATTTATATTATCAACATTTTTGAGTGTCACAATTTTTTTTTCCTGTATATGAAGTGCAATCCTCCTCTATTTCATGAATTGGGAAAAGGATGTTAAATTACTTTTCCAAGGTTGTTATAAAATTTATTTAAGAAGACCTGGGATTTTTAAAAAAAGGCTGCTTATTCCAAGTTTCTTGTCAGTTCCCTGAGTTAGCTTTCATTCTCTCTGGCACCCACAGAACAGTTAACTTGGTAACACGCTCCTTTCAAAAAGTGTAATCCTGGATGAAATAACAATACATGACTCCGAAGAGGTTTCAAAGTACCAAGTATACTTTCTGGATTATAAACTCCTGGAAGAATTTACTTCATATAGACCACAAAATATATTCAAGTTAGCTAATAAAGAGCCAAAAGTTTTTTTTTTTTTTTTCTTCACACCAGGAATTAAGTATCAAGGGGGAATTATAAAATGTAACCGTTGCAGAAACCTCTTACTTTGCATTCAATGGCTGTGGCTCCTTCCTGTGCAATTCATCATGTAGATAACGGTTTAAAGGGCTGTAAACACTTGTCCTAAGATAACTATTCTAGATTTTTTTGTTTTATTTTCCCATTTAGATTTCAATTAGCATGAAGAGAACAGACATTTGAAAACAGCAAGAGATCATTTTCATATGCCATAAATCACATATATAAAAGTAGCATTTATCAAACATATTTGTGCTGTTAAAAGAAACTGCATCTAAAGAACAAAAAACTTAACTTTTGTCAGTTTCTTTTCAATTGCTAAAGAAAGGACTAAGAATAACAGATTAGATACAAATAGAGATGTAGGTAGCCAATAGATGAATTTGCCTCACAGCATAACTATGTGATCATGATGATAATGTGGATTATTTTTATGAGCTTTTCTCTCTTTTAATGAATATGAAAATATTAATCTTACAAATCCAGTGAGGTGTATTAGTATTATTTCCTGGCTCTTGGTAATTTTTGTCCCTTTGAAACTTGGAGGAGGAGTGGAGAAAATAGTAAATCCTCCTTGAAATGTACATATCACTCATGTGCCTGAGATGCCAATAGTCTTAAGGCCCAGGTAACTTATAGGAGTGTCATACTTGGTGTGACAACTGTCCACCTGAATGGAATCTCTATATCATTTATTTTTTTGGAAAATCAAATGAAATCAATTTAAAACAAAACAAAACAAAAACTACACTTTCCAATCTTGCAGCCATAATGTATCAAAGGGACATTTTCTTAGAAGAAAAGAAAAATCAATAGGCATATATTCTGCAGTATGTGAATCACAAAGCCCTGTATTTCCACAGTTTAACACCATCTCTCAATGTCCTACAATGGGTGTTTGTCATTGTCACAGTCAGGAGGCTCTTCAAATAGAGACATATTCCAGAATCCTCCAGGAGATAGATTTCAATAGCACTTTGAGCAATTTATGCAACCAGTTTCCCCACTTAGCTGGGAAAGAAGCCATCAACAGAGGGTCGCTAAAGGGGCTTCTGGGTCTTTGGTGGCCTAATTGACTTTCACTTTGCCCTACTGGAGAGTAAATCATGTCCTCACAAATGTCCTTGCCTGTTTTCATTCCTCTCTCCTCTCTTCTTTGTCTGTTCTTTTCCTCCCTATCTTTGTAGTTCCCTTGCTTCTTACACTTACTCCTCGACCTCCCCAACCCACCTTTCTTGTTTGCAGTAGAAGATAAGAGGATATGATTTAGAAGTGGAAAATACGAATAGGCAGACATACCACTCAGATACTTTTCTTTTCTCCAACTTCTGACTGGATCATCTCTTTGAGGGTGTAATACATTCAGCAGAAGTTGTATGGTGATGCACAGTGTTAATAGGAACACTTTTGCTCCAATCAAGTTCCTATCACGGTTTGGGGAATTTGTAAAATAAGGCTTATCTCCTGTTTGTTACTTTCCTAGAGAAAATCCACAGTTTACCTAACATGGTAAGATTAGAACTAAAAACACCAATTTATAGCTTTTGTATGTAAGCTCTGTGAGCTAATACGTGAAGGCAAAAATTTGAGTTAGGCTCCATATTGGAATATAAAAATCCAAGGGAAGAGAGATCACAAGACAATACATTAGGAGCATAGGAAGAATATATTTTATTTGATAAATTTTACTTTGTTTTTATAGATGTTTAATGCACTTATTACACATGGAGGAATAAAATGTATAAATATATGTATAAATTGACATTGTGCAATTGAAGCTTTGGAAGACCACAGAATAAGAGTGATCTTCTGAACCTACAAGTTATTTTTAACCATATTAAATAAATCCTCTGATAATTTTCTCTTTTTAAGACTTTTGAACAGTAAATGGCAATTTGGGGTAAGCTTAGGCTCTTTACAGTCTTGTTATCATTAATACTTGTCCTTAATCAGTCTCCCTTCCAAAGCTATAGCTAGATCCCTACGTGTGATCATTGGTCATAGTGAGGTTAATAATAACTGAGCGCAAATGGCATTTTCATTTGTTTTAATCTAAGTTTATATCATTCTTCTCAGAGCTGGTTACCCCTGTGAGTGGCCACAATCTACTCGTCCTCACTACCTGAATTTCTGAATAATACTCATCTGGGAATCCAGGGATGACCCTCTCAAGGTATGAAGCAAGAACTGTATGGGGAAAGTAGACTATAAAGCATAAGGGTCTGTTTTATTACCTTTCTGTCAACAGGAAGACTGATATATATTTTTGTCTTAATTTCTTAATAAGATGAAAGATTTGGATTTTCAAAATTCTCTTCATATAAAGAATTACCACTGATTTCAAAACAATTTCTGCAATCACCATTATAATTCTTGGTAGAGCAGACAAAAAAATCTTAGCACAATAAATGCAATACCAAAGGGAAGTATTAGGAGAGAATATTACATATAACTAATACCGGGAAAATAGAAATTGTCAGCCAATGAAGGGCAAGTTGAAAATATTAGTTTCACACCGCCACTTACTAGCTATGAGACCTGGGGTGAACTTCTTTTTTTTTTTTTAATTTATTTTTTAACGTCTTATTTATTTTTGAGACAGAGAGAGACAGAGCATGAACGGGGGAGGGGCAGAGAGAGAGGGAGACACAGAATCGGAAGCAGGCTCCAGGCTCTGAGCCATCTGCCCAGAGCCCGACGTGGGGCTCAAACTCACGGACCGCGAGATCGTGACCTGAGCTGAAGTCGGACGCTTAACCGACTGAGCCACCCAGGTGCCCCTGGGGTGAACTTCTTAACCACATTTTTCTCATTTGAAAAACTTGGATAATTATTACCTATTAGCAGTAGGTGGATAAAAGCCTAAAATATATGTCACAATCGATAAAGTGTCGCTTCATTATTATTATGTTGGCAATGTAGGATTTGACCAAAATGACAAGTCTTTATCTAGCTTGTTTGATTGGAGTGTAGATATATATTCCAATGTAGGCCCAGTTTTAACTCAAATATTTCACATACTCTACTTGGGCAGAAAGTGTCCATTGATACTAATATCAGAAGAATTTTTGGTGCGTACAGAAATAGTTTCCATGGAATCTGCCAAGTCTAGGGGAGATAGAGGTATATGAACTTGAATATCTCATATTCCCTGACCAGCTAAAGGTATGAAGGCTATGCAGCCTCACATGACAAGGGTAACTGAGAAGGAATGCTTAAGAGATGATCAAATTTAAGCCAATTCAGGATGTGCACCAGAATGTGCTGTTTTGTCACAATGATTGTGGGCTTCAGAATTAGACCTAAGTGTGAATACCAGCTTACCCACCTGGAATGCCAGGAAAGTACTCATGTCAACAGGCCCCACACCATTTCAAAGCGATAATGGGAAGACCCCAGGAGATGATATCATTGAAGAAGGCTTAACACCTTCTTCAGTGCTGTTTAACACTGGTTAGTTTTTCCTTCTTTCCTGTAGAAATGTTTGGGAACTACCGTGCAAGTTCATAAATAACACACTTCAGCAGAGTGAGGTGAAAATACAGATTGTGAAAATAAGCAAGTGTGCCTGGGGGGATATGCCCATTTAGCAAAAAAACTCCTCGATAATTAGGGAGGAAATTAAAATTCCATATTTAGCTCACAGACATTAAAGAAAGATAAAGGTAGTATTGAGCAACCCTCAAAATGTGTCGTCTTTTCCTCATTTCCTACTCAACCTAATTACCAAGGACAACAGAGCCATTTTGTTAATTCACACTAATGATGAGGAGCCTCACTGTAAATTACCAAATATCCTAGATTAGTTACTAAATAAGTAAGTCCCATAAAAAATAAAACACAGCAGTGCTGAGATAGAGAAGGCAATATGTTCATTCTGTAATTGCGGCTGAATGTTAATTATTTTGGGTAATACTTTATTCCACATATGTGAATGTTCTTCAGTACATTTGAGGTAATATCAGTTGGTCTCACCATTTCCATATCTAACTGGGATCATTATCTAAATACTGAACAAGTCAACTAAGAAATTTGGATAATGAGTGATTCAATTCACATATGCCACATTCATATTCTAAAATGGTTTTCATTATAGTTTTATTTTTCTTGTAAGTTTTGATTATTCCTTGAACACTAGAGTGCCACAATTACCAGTGGGTAAGGCCACGTGAGTTCAACAGGCTACAAAGCAGCCATGACATTATTAATTGGTTCTTGTAGACTGTGTTTTCAATCAATAATGGTTACAATAGCTGAGGCAGTCATGCGCTAATCTGCTGTGTCTATTAAAATGGCTGCAGTGAGTAGTTTAGCTGTCCTCAGATTGTTCAGGTTTATGTGAAAAGACATTTACTCTCCAGCAGTCCAAGGGTGGTTCAGAGAGGGTAGTCGGAAATGGAAGTCAAGTGTGTGCAAGAGAGCAAACCATTATTCTAGAACTCAGAGCACTCTAACACACCTAACAAGGTTATAATAGAAACACTTCATCCGTGTCTGATCCACTAACATGAACTTATTTGATAACAAATAACTTGTTCTTGAAGAGAGGGTCCAAAAGTTAACTTATATCTCACAGTACAACTAAATAAGAAAAGACTTACAAATCTCCCTCCATAAATCCCCATGATTTCATGTTCCCTTTGGTCATATTGAGGAAAAGACAGAGCAGAAAAGATTTGCTCTTCTAATAGGCTACATAAACAGAAAGCCTATCAAATATATCAAGGAGATAGGTATGACAGAAAAAGTAATAGTTGCAGAAAATTATAGGGGTATAAGGAAAAGAGAAGTAGATTTAATAAAATCTTCTAATTGAAAAAATTATTACCTAGTCTTGTATAGCACATGAAATATGCTGTTCCTGTTACAAGGTTCCTGTTTTAAGGTCATCTGGTTTTGAAGAAAGTAAAACTTGACCTTCTGAGGGTATATATACTACTAGAGAGTGAAGGTAAGCAGATACTATCCATTTCTGAACACCTTATGTAGTTATTTCCCACTTCAAGATAAAATGGGCAGTTCCAAGGAGAGCAATGCATAACATCTGAAACTATGGGGCCTGGAAAGCTTTGGTAGCCCTCCATAGGCCTATTGTATTTCACAGACAAGATAACATGCCATAACTAGTTGGCATTGACCACAAGAGCTGAAAAAGGGTGGACTGCTCTTGCTTTTTCCTGCATGAACAACTTCCTATTGCAGTGACTTGTCTATATTGGGTACTGGAAAAGCGTCAGATATTGTACTTACTTTTTGTAGAAGGACCTTGATCCTACCCTCTGCCCTATTGATTTATTTTTAATGTATGGACCTCTTTCGAAACTGCATCACAAATTATCTTTACTTTTGGTTCTTGGCTCCGATTACAACCCTGAAGTTTATGCTCTCCAATTCTTATTAAGAATAGAGCTAGGGGGCACCTGGGTGGCTCAGGCAGTTAAGTGTCTGACTTCGGCTCAGGTGATGATCTTATGGTTCATGGGTTCCAGCCCCGTGTCAGGCTCTGTGCTGACAGCTGGGAGCCTGAAGCCTGCTTCGGATTCTGTGTCTCCCTCTCTCTCTGCCCCTCCCCCCTCTCGTGCTCTGTCTCTCTCGCACAAGAATAAATAAACATTAAAAAATTTTAAAAAATATATAGAGCCTTAATTCATCCATACATCTGGATGTTCTAATTTTATTCTAAGGTCAAGCCTGACCATCAGAATCATGTGTTTATACTCTTTTTGTAGCCTCTCATAAAAGCACTCATAAAGCTTCAGTATTCTGTCATTAACAAATATTGAGAGATGGTAGCTATTGAGACTGGACCTGTGGATCATTATTTATTCAGTGTAGTGATAATGTTAAAGACATAACCTAGTCCATTACCAGAGATCACCTTAAAAAGAAGAGATATTTCCTACTGGTCCTTTTAGCTTCTGGCTCCCAAATGAAGAAACGCTATGATTCTCCTAAGCAATTAAAGTTTATTTATGATCTGAACAGTGTGTTACATGTAAACCATGTCCCTCTTTGCTTTGACTCTCCATTAACTTAGAGACAGGATCTTGGCTTCTAGCAATTGTGTATCCACCAGCTAATACAAATGTATACATTTTGATGTATTTATTTTATTCCCAACTGTATTAGTTAGCTATTGCTGCATAACAAATTACCTAAAATGTTAGCGTTTAAAAGCAACAAACATTTATTTTCTCACAATTTCTGTGGATACAGCTTTGCTGGGTGCCTCTGCCCCAGGACCTCATAGTTTGTGATCAGATTTTGGCCTGGGCTGTATTCTCATCTGAAAGCTTGTCAAAAGGAAGATCTTCTTCCAAATTCACTCACATGATTGCTGACAGGATTCAGCACATCACAGTTTGCTGGATTGTATTCCATAGTTGCTGGATTGTGTTCCATAGTTTCTGACTGTTGATCAGAGGCCCCCCCCCCCGCCTTAGTACCTTGCCAAAGGGCCCTTTTCATAGGATGGCTCACTGCATGGCAGTTTGAGCAAGCAACTGAGAAAGCAATAGAGAGGGAATAGAATGTAAGTCAATGTCTTTTTGTAACCTGATCTTGGAAGTGATGTTCCATCACTGCTGGGGTATTCTGTTCATTTGATGGAGGTCACTAGGTCTAGCTTATATTCTAGGGAAGAGAACTGTACAAAAGCACGAATACCAAAAGGTGAGGGATCTGGGACCATTTTAGAAGCTATCTTTTTACTTTCTTATACATAGTTCATCTTTGCCTAAGTCTTCAGTTACTTTTATTCTTTGTGTTACACATACTTCCATTACTTTACTTAAAATGCATATATATCATATGATAACATATGGTGTGTATTTTATCAATGTATATTGTATGAGATTGTACACCCTTTGTCATTCACTTTAACAACCACAATAATTAGTTTATTAATCTATCTGCTATGGGTATAGATCTGTTTTGAGGACTAGGAATACAATAATTTACCAAAAAAAAGAAGAAAAAAGTCTTGCCTTTAAGAACAGTTATGGGGATCCAGCTTAGTATACCATATTCTAACCGAAGAACATTTTTTTAAAGATAATTCCTCTTTATATATTTAGGGTAAACCCAATCTTGTCTTGGTATATTCTCTTTCCAAATATATATTGGATTTGATTTTCTGGTTTTTTAAATCTCTATTATTTTTAGGATTTTTACATATATGTTAAAGAGTAAAATTGATGTGTAGTATCCTCTTACATGCCTTATTTGGCTTTTGATATAAGGATTTTACTTCTCTTGTGGAATAAGTTAGATATTCCCTCTTTTCCGACCATTAGAAAGAGTTTGTTAAATTAAAAAAAAAAGGATAGCCTGCATTTTGAACATTTGGTAAAATTCATCTGTAAAACTCCTGGCTCTGCTGTTTTATTTCAGTATTTTTATTTTTATTTTTATTTAGCTGTTTTATTTGAAGATTTACAGACTAACTTCTCTAATATCTACAGATTACTTGAGCTTTTCACCCTCTTGAAATCATGTCTGCATGTATATATATTCTCCTTTACATTTTTTGTTTCATCTCTGATTCCAAAATTATAGGAACGTAGTTATTGGTAGTGTTCTCATTATCTTTTTAGTTTCTATTTGTAGTGTGGGCCCCTTTTCATTCATAATATTATGTATTTGTATCTTCTTTTGATGAAAATTGTCAGATTCATCTATTTTGTGGGATTTTTATTTTCATGTATTCCAATTCTGGAATTCTTGGATCCCTCATCTGATTTCCATGTCTCCACAATTCTAGTCTCTGGGCTGTGAATTCCAGGGCCCTGCAAGGCTCCAAATCTCACTTTCTCCCTGGGTTTTGATTCCCTGATTAGTTTTGAATGAGATACTCCCTGCTATTATAGGATGGTTCCCTACATAGAATATACCAACCTCTCTTTATACGAGGAGAAGATTTGGATATCACGTGATTTAAAATGGGAGAATCTTGGGGTTCCTGGGTGGCTCAGTTAGCTAAGTGTCCAGCTCTTGGTTTGGGCTCAGGTCATAGTCTCACAGTTTGTGAGGTCGAGTCATTTGTTGGTCTCCAAGCTGACAGTGTGGAGCCTGCTCAGGATTTTCTCTTCTCTTCTCTTCTCTTCTCTTCTCTTCTCTTCTCTCTCTCTCTCTCTCTCTCTCTCTCTCTCTGTCCCTCCCTTTCCCCCACCCTCAATAAATAAATATTTAGAAAAAATAAAGTAGCTCAATCTTTAGTGTATCCTGGTTATGGTTTCTTAAGCCAATTCTGTCTCAGTCAGAAAATCTACTCCCAGAATGGAACAAAGCACGTCTCTGTGTCCTGGGAGGTATTCCCCATCTCTTCTTGATTCCTCTGCACCTTGGGCCCTAACCCTGCCTCTGGTGCTTAAGATTCTGGGTGGTACCATCCCCTGTACCTAGTAGTGGTCAGACATTCGTGCGTTTCCCTTGCCTTTATCCACTTAGCCAGTATCCAGGCCTGGCCATCCCTGACATTGTCCACCTTAAAAATAATCCACCTTATTTGCTTTTCTGCCCTTAACTATTTGGGTCTTCAAGAGAAAGGGAAAATGTCTAGCCACTGCAAATGGATGCCTGGAAAGAGTTCTTCTGACCAAAAATAAAAACGTGAAGCTGAAGCTTAGGGATTGATTATACTTTATCCCTTTGTGTCAATTAGCTTTGAAAGATTTAGCAGCTGTGATGTCTCCACTTAAAACTGAGTTGAATTTCTATACAAAAAAAAAAAAAAAAAGACCTCTTAAATTAAACTATCTTTTGAACTTTTATTAAATATTTTTTAAAGTTTATTTATTTATTTTGAGAGCGAGAGAAAGAGGGAGAACAAGTGGGGTAGGGGCAGAGAGAGAGAATCCCAAGCAGGCTCTGCACGGCCAGCACAGAGTCCGACGGGGACTCCAAATCTGGGCTCGAACTCATGAACCGTGAGATCATGGCCTGAGCCAAAATCAAGAGTTGGATGTTTTACTGAGCCCCCCAGGTGCCCCTTTATTAAATATATTTTAAACTGATTTTTCTTTCTGCATTATCTACTTTCTGTGTAATCCATAACAATGTCTCTCACTCACATCGAAGAAATACGTGCCTAGTAGTGGATAAGCTGCTCTGGGTCTCTGTTTGCCCAGTATTCACTTACAATTTTCTAATGCCTGCACTTCATCTTGGTATGGCTTGGTACCCATGTGACAACAAAAGTCAGGCTGTTTATTTCCTTGCCCTTGATGTTATTTTGCCCAATGCTGAAAGTGAACCTAAAAATAAAAATTCACTAGCAAAAGTGACTATGATGGTTTATTCTGTAATTTTTCCATTTTTCTTATTTTATAAATTGGCAGAGAATGTCATCAGTCAAAGCTTAGGGAAGAAAATTCTCCACTGCTTTTAAACTGTTTAATAAGGGCTGTGTAATTTTTAATCTTATAGATGGGGATCAGTGCTATAAGGAATAAGCAGATACTCTCCCTGAAGGAAATCGGTATCAAATGAACCTCAAGAGTCATCTTTGGTTTGGTATTAATCATTGCTTAATTATCCCCTTCTTTGGTGCTCTTGGAATTTTTCAGAGACGGGACCACAATGCCAGAAAACATAGAAAGTGTCCTTTGTTCCTTGAATTAAGGGCTCTTCCGCTGTCTGTCTCTCCCGCTCATTTGTTACATCTAACAATCTGGAAGTGAATGTGCTTAATAGGCTTTGTCTGAGAAGAGCTTCATTTCTTTTTTGTGAAGGAAGCTATAGCCTTGGAATTGTCTCCTCATGCACTCTACCTTTTGACAGCACTGAGCCTTTATTTATGAAAGAAGTTTAATTAATGCCCTTGGATAAACTGTTAACCTTTGAAATGGTTTCCTGATGCATGGAGGCCCTTTCTCTTCTGCCAGGAATTGATTTTGGAAATGGCCCTGCCTCCTCGTGACATATGATTCAGAGAGAGGAAGAGACCATGCAAAGTGCAACAAGGCGGGGATGAGAGCCCCGTGAGGTGTAGTGATGAAGGGTTTGCATCAGTATGTGTAAAATATAGATCATTGAAAATGTGTGGAATCAACTTCAGAGAAAGATGATGGTTTTACAAAGAGACTGTAATATCGTGCCATTGAAACAAACTGTAACACTGAAAATATAAGGCAGTTTTCTGCCTTATAAAGCAAGGTTCTCAAATTTCGAGTAAAATCATAAGAATTTTTTTTTTTTTTAAGAATGGCATAGATGATGGATAGACAGAAAGGGAAAGGAAAGACACAACTTTCAGGCTAGTAAATTTTATTGTATTTTCCTGGCACGTCGCCCAGAGACATTTGCAAAGAAAAAGATGCCAGAGTTATTCTTTAGAGGGTTAACTCATATTAATGTAGTTATTGTTCACTGTACACACAGATGTTTTTTAATTAAGTGCTATTTTAGGAAAGTAATTTCTCCGAAGCAGAAGCAATATTTGGGGGCAAAGTGTGTGAGAAGTGTTGCAGAAGTTTCCTCGTGTTTGTGGTAATCTAGTCGAATAGTAACTCCTGGTAAAATTAAATTACTGTGGCCCTGCGTCCATTTCCCTGGTAGTGCAGTCAGTGGAGACTTCACAGTTTTGTCATTCCAATTATGCCCTTCAGAAGAATACCATATTGGTTTGTTTGCACAGAAATTACAGAAAATACAATCTGCCACTGAGGAAAATAAATAAAACTATGTTCTCAGTTATGTTATTGCCACTTCAGTTTTAGACCCTCTCTTATAAAACCTATTTGTTTTCTGTACTAGGGATACAGATTGCTTATTAAATTAACAAGGGCCAAGCAATAAAGATCTGAGTAGAATAACAATTCGGACCCCACTGGACTATAAAATAATTCCATTTTTCTCAATCAAATTGTGAGTGTTAAGCTGCCTGTCGCCTGATGCTCAACACCACCACCTCACCTTTCCCCTACAGTCCTGGAATTTTCCAATTAGGAGATAGGATTGTGCTTGAGGCTATGTTATCTACACTCTTAGTCTTAGCCAGCATAGTACTTTCTGTGGAGCGTGCTGAGAACAGGCTAGAAGTGAAAGAACATTCTTTTGACCAGGCCAGTGCCTCCCAGCCATGTCACTGCTCACTGATCAGGAGCCACAGCAGAGCCCCCCGCTAATCCAGCCCCTCCTCCATGGCAAGGACCACTCTACCTGCTGCTTTCCTGGCACATGTTCCCGGGGCAGGTGTGTGCAGCTGAGTGCCACCCGAGAGATGTAGGCTGGCCTTGGGTAGGTTGTAGAAGAAGAAAGAAAAGGCAGGATAAGTCATGAGGCATGAGGTCCTCCAAAGTGAGATGAGATAAAGAATGTCCAGGCTCTGGAGTTTTTCTGACTTGGTGACGGGAACCAATTTCCTGGAGGCATCTTCTCGTTTTAAAGTCCCTTCTGCCTTGTATCACCAGTGTTCAGGATCTTGTGATGACAGAGTGTCATACAGTCCAATTTCTGTTTTGCTCATGGGAAAAATTAGGGACCAGTGAGCAAAAGTAATTTTCCCAATGGTGCACAGCTTCTTAAGAAACAGCCCAGTCCCTGCAAGCATCTGATTCTCCAAATTCTTAATCTGAAGTTTTTACTAGTGTGTAAAGGGAAATACAATTTTGATGTGTAACTGAACTGAAACAGCCAGAAATGTAATCTTATTCTCTGCTTGGTAAGAGATGGTGATAGAAAGCGTTTGCTTCTGTCCAGCTTTTATTAAGCATTGAAAAAGGGTGTCACCATTGCCGTCATCTCTAATAACTCTGCTGCTTCCCTAGAGTTTTTAGGAGAGTGGGAGGGCCGGAGGAATCATCTAAGTATTTTCTCTTCCCTGAATTCAACAATAAGACCAGGATTAAGTTCTCTATGATCTAAATTCTATGATCATTATTCATTGACCTACCATGAAAAGTATTCATGAAAAGTATTCGAAGAGACAGGAAACATCATGTTCTGTCATCTCTGAACATTGTCTAACACTGGACTTCTGGACCAATTTTCATAATCTGTCTTCACCATCGTCACTGTGAATTCTCAAGATCCGTGGTTCTTGAACTTCAGAGCACGTCAGATTGCTAATCCCCATTGCCAGAGCTTCTGATTCAGTCGTAGGTCTGGAGTAGAGCCCATGAATGTGCATTTGTTTTTTTATTATTTAAATTCCAGTTAGTTAACATATAGTATAGTATTGGTTTCAGAAGTAGCATTTAGTGGTTCATCACTTACATATAACACCCAGTGCTCATCCCAACAAGTGCCCTCCTTAATGCCCATCACCCATTTAGCCCATCCCCCCACATACTTCCTCTCCAGCAACCCTCAGTTTGTTCTCCGTATTTAAGAGTCTCTTATGGTTTGCCTCCCTTTCTGTTCTAATTTTATTTTTCCTTCCCTTTCCCTATGTTCAACTGTTGTGTTTCTTAAGTTCCACACAAGAGTGAAATCATATGATATTTGTCTTTCTCTGTCTGACTTATTTCGATTAGCCTAATACACTCTAGTTCCATCCACATTGTTGCAAATGGCAAGTTTACATTCTTTTGGATTACCAAATAATATTCCATTGTATACAAATACCACTTCCTCTTTATCCATTCATCCGTCGATGGACATTTGGGCTCTTCCCATACTTTAGCTATTGTTGACAGGGCTGCTATAAACACTGGGGTGCATGTGCCCCTTCGAATCAGCATTTTTATGTCCTTTGGATAAATACCTATTAGTTCAGTTGCTGGGCCGTAGGATATCTCTATTTTTATTTTTTTGATGAACTTCCTTACTGTTCTCCAGAGTGGCTGCACCAGTTTGCATTCCCACCAACAGTGTAACAACCTCTCTGCATCCTCACCAACATCTGTTGTTTCCCGAGTTGTTAATTTTAGCCCCATGAATGTGCATGTCTAGCAGCCTCACATACGATGCTGCTGCTGCTGATCAGGGCACAACACTTGGAGAACCACCACAATAAAGAAACGTGAACGTAAATTATAATAAAAATATTGAGAATCAGTTTTCGTACACAGACTATAGGTCACTGAAGCACACGTATTAAATTAATAATACTTTATCATTAAGAAGAGAGAAGGAGATTGAAGTTGATTGTAGCGGAAAAAGATTTTGTTTGTATTGGTCAAATGTGGTCAAAAGAGAATAGATTAGGGGCGCCTGGGTGGCGCAGTCGGTTAAGCGTCCGACTTCAGCCAGGTCACGATCTTGCGGTCCGTGAGTTCGAGCCCCGCGTCGGGCTCTGGGCTGATGGCTCGAGCCTGGAGCCTGTTTCCGATTCTGTGTCTCCCTCTCTCTCTACCCCTCCCCCGTTCATGCTCTGTCTCTCTCTGTCCCAAAAATAAATAAACGTTGAAAAAAAAATTAAAAAAAAGAGAATAGATTAATATAATATTTGTGCAATTGAAAATAAATTATGTTTTTAAAATAGAAATAATATTTACTTTATGGTAAACAGATTATTACATTTTTCCCATTTTGTGAGATCAATATCCTAATTTCTGTTTTTCTAGAAAATCATCCACCCTCACCCCCTCAGGAGGCTGGGTGCTCTTTTGTAGATCATTTGAATAGAATCTCTGGATGTGGGGGACACAAAACACAGTAGAGAATTGGGGTGAACAAAATAAAGTAGGGGAAAAAAGGAAACGCAAATGGAGGATTACGGAATTCTCAACTCTTTTCTCTGGACCTACTTCAGAATGCTTGCACACAAGTTGGTCCTCCTGCACCCTGTTCGCCCTGCGTTGCCTGTCATAGGAGATGGACAAGGACTTCTCAGCAGATTCCTCTCCGAAAGGCCTCTGGATACTGATGTTTGGACATACCTAGTGAAAAGCTAAATTGACCTGTGCTCTAGTGGTGCCAATAACTGACAAGTCCTCTCCTCCTAAACAGAGCTTCTTGGGGTGCCCGGGTGGCTCATTCGGTGAAGTGTCCAACTCTTGGTTTCAGCTCAGGTCATGATCTCACAGTTCATGGATTCAAGCCCCTCACTGACACTGCAGAGCCTGCTTGGGATTCTCTCTCTCTCTCTCTCTCTCTCTTTCTCTTTCTGCCCCTCCCCTGCTCTCTCTTTCTCAAAATAAATTAATTAATTAAAAAAAAAACAGAGCTAATCAACAATTTTTTCAAGCCTTGCTCTTAGAAAATAAGTTTAGGGGAGCCTCGGTGGCTCAGTCGGTTGAGCGTCTGACTTCAGCTCAGGTCGTGATCTCGCAGTTCACGGGTTCGAGTCCCGCATCAGGCTGTGTGCTGACAGCTCAGAACCTGAGCCTGCTTCAGATTCTGTGTCTCCCTCTCTCTCTGCCCCTCCCCTGCTGGCACTGTTTCCCTCTCAAAAATAAATAAACATTAAAAAATTAAAAAAATAAGTTTATGGACAAAAATCACAAGACATTGAAAGAAAATGCAGAATTTGAGAGATATAAAAGCAAAAGAAATAACAAATATACAGACACAGAGACACATGTACACACACAAAAGGGAAATAAATCCTATAATCCGTATCCTCAAAGAGATTAGAGAAGACAGTGCTTCCACTAAATTATAAAATCCACTACTTTTAAAGAGGCATAATTAGAGATCAAAAAATAGTGCTTGAAAGCTGATACATAAAAATTAATAAGTAGAAAAGCTCAGAAGCTAAAGAACAGAATAGTTCTAAGAATATGTAATAACAGTGATAAAAAAATTGAGAAAGAATATAGGGTATTAGAGATTTAATCTGAAAAACAGTCATTCCAGAGACAGAAAACAGAATGGAGAAGAAAACTATATATTAAAAAAAATTACAAAAGTATGTGCTAATTTTCTGGGACATTATTTAGTTCATCAGTGACTGATAGTACATTCTGTTGACTTAGCCAAAGTTGTGAAATACTTCATATCATGCTTCTTATAATAGGATGAAAGTAATATCAGCAGTTAAAAAGTCAAGTACCAGCCTACTAAGCATATTCTTTAGAGATATGGAGGTTTACCACCAGTGGACCGAGCTAAAGGAATTGAATGTCACTCTGGACACTGAAACTAGAAAGTGGGAGAGGTGAAACAGAGAGAATACAGACTTTTCCTGTTACACGCCCTTTAGGTGTCTTTTTTTTTTTTTCCTATTTAAGTTTTTATTATATGTATGTACCACTTAAAAATTAAAGTTTATTGGAAAAGAAAATCAGTAAGCACACTTTTGAGAAACACACAAAACAACATCTGACCGATGTTGAGGCATTCATAGTGGTTAAGAAGAAATTTTGACAGATTGTGTCTCTCATTTCAATCCCTTTTCTCACATAATCGATGACTGCGTCTTTCCCATGCCTTCTTCCTGCCACAGTAGCAGACTAGGGAATTCTGCAGAGATTAGAAACATAGAGGCTACGGTTTTGGGGAATCAGGCACAAGAGGAGACCTACCCAAACAAGCCACTCTCCTGCTCACGTAGAAGAGGAGAGGTTTCTTTTATTCATCAGGCTGTAAAATGTACAGACTACATTGGCAATTGTTATTACATCGACAGTCTATTTTATGGGATTATTGTAACCCTAAATCAGCGAAAAAATATTCACATGAGAAGTCTTTAACCAGTAGTGCATCATGCTATTTAACAGAGCATTGCATGGTCATCAGGAGAGGGCACAGATAGTTTTGAAGGTAGACGAACCTGAGTCTCGGTGCTCTTTCAGCCAATTACTGGGATGGGACCTTGTAAATGCTTCTTAACCTCTTACACTTCATCTATAAAATGAGGGCAGTAACAGTGGCCACCTGCTATGGCCGTCAAGTGAAATTCAAGTTCGGCAGGTGAAATTCTTAGTTTAGTGCTTAATGCTACGTGGGAAATAGTAAACACACTTTAAATCATAGACTTAAACAGCGATGGCCATAGTATTCCTCATTATTACTGAAAGAAGTAGGGTGGTAATAATGTGAAGAAAATTTACAATTATAATGGAAACAGTCCCCAAATCTAATTTTAGTGTTTGTGATAGTTTTGCCTCCCTAAAAACTGTTAGCTCCAAAATGGTAATTAGAATTAAGTACTTTAGCTTTAAGATCTTTAGTTTTTAGTTTAGTTTTAGTTTAAGGCACCTGGGATGGCTCATTAGATTAAGTATCCTACTCTTGATTTTTGCTCAGTTTTGATCAAGCAGTTCATGAATTTGAGCCCCCTGTCGGGCTCTGCACTGACAGCCTGGGGCCTGCTTGGGATTGTCTGTCTCCCTCTTTGTCCCTTCTCCGTGCTCTCTCTCTCTCAAAAGAAAGAAATAAACATAAAAAAAAAAAAGATCTTTAGTGTTAGTATTCTTCATTGGAGTGACAACACCAGATGAGAGATAAGAAAAAGAATAAAATGGGAAGATATTTTCAAAATTTGGACTCCATCAGTCCAATGGGTCAGGAGTTTGTGTGTATTCCCTCATTCTAAATGAACAAACAACTGCAGGAGAAAGCTTCCTTGAGTTGTGCACAGTGGTGAAGACTGTGGTTCTAAGAACCTTTGAGAGCTGGGTGAGCTACACCTGAACTCTTATTTCTCTGCTGCAGCTACCAGAATAATAGAGTCCCAGAAGACAGACATTATGGACAAAACTTTGGGGTCTCAGCAGAAATAAAATCTTGGTCTTCCCTAAGTGTTCCCAGGTTTTATTTCTACAAAGAAGAAGAGATTAGGTATTTTAGGTAGGGAGATGGAAACTCTAGGGTTTTATCCTTCCTGCTGAATCAGCAGATCCTTTGCTTTCTGACCTTTAGGCAGTGGCGCAAGGCTCATCCATTTGCAAAGGTGTACAGCTGAAAAATAGGAAAGGGAGCTGTCTTGGGCTCTCTGCATAGGAAGGGAGTTTTTCATTGTGACCGTATCATTTGTTAATAATATGGGCTTGCTTCAATACGAACAAAGAGTTCATTATAAAAAATCAAAAAACTGAAAGACTTGCAAGACATGGTGAACATAAATATTATGCCCTTTTTAACTGACAGGTGAAATGAAGTAAAGAAAGACGAAGTGCAATCCCGTAGGTGACACGGGAAGTGGCAGAAACATACTTTGAAAGTTTTGATCTTGAAATCTCTGTCCGCAGTCACCTTCCACATCCAGAACCCCGTTTTCCCGTCTGGGTGCAACGTTGTGCTAATTTGCCTCTTTCAAGAAGGAATTTCTCTAAAGATGGGGGAATGGGAGTCCTCAGAGGATGCCGTCTTCCAAAACTCATGTCATGTAAGAGAAACTTCTGTGAAAGCCAGAAAGGAAATGAAACATGACTAATTAAGCATGTAACCTAACCAAGGAGATGTATAGCAGTTGTTGATGTCATAACCATCAGAGCCAATTTGTGAAGCATCAAAATTTACATCACAGAGTTACAAGTGAGGCAACAGAAATACCTCTTGTGAGGTAATTGTGATGTATTAAAGGCAGGTATATTTCCACCAAACTAGAATATAATTTAGATTTCTACCTAACATCCTGCACATGCAGAAAGCCTATGAAATGCTTTTCAAAAGAATAATTTAAATAGATACAGAAAATGAACACTTTCCCCAAAAAGCATGATGTTTATAGGTTCCAAAGATATTCCCATAGTCTTACCATTAGAACATTTTTTAGATGACAAATTTATTTGTATGTATATATATATATATATATATATATATATATATATATATATGTTTATAATGACTATATATAATATGATTACATAAATATAGGATTATATATTATATATGCATACATATATACACATATGTGTGTGTGTTTCTCTGTCTAGATGCACTAAAATTAGAGACAGAACTGCATTTTCACAAAAAATTAGCTACTATTCTAAATAAAGCTGGAATATTTCTAGGGGTAATTTCTTATATGTGAGATATTTGATCCCATCTGTCAGAATTCTACCTGTAGAATTTGCCCAGGACACCCACTTTCAACACACTAAGATCTATAGTAATGGTCATTATCTCTACAACTAATTCTACATTTCCTTCCCATGGTCCTTCACCTAAATATTGTATAGAATAAAACGTTGTTTGCAACAGTAGACTAAGAGAAGGCATTTTAAAGTCAAGTAAGAAGAGTATTATTGAACTGTTATGATATACTTTGCCTAAAAACTATTTAGGAGCTACTCAATAATGGGTATGCAGCTTCAGATTTAATAAACTATATTAGGGAACATCTCACGGAAAGCGGATGCAAGAAGGTTGAAATGACAAGGCATCAAATGGCATCATATCTTCATCGTTGGGGAAGCAACAGTAATGACTGAGATCCTCAGATGGTCAACCAACTACTGACTTTAGAAATCTCTGTATAAGAATAAAAATGCTTCCCCCCCCCCCCAAATCTATACATAGAAACTCTTTCAAAACATTTGCCCTTTTGCCCCAGGGACCAAATTATGGTCAGATTCAACAAATACCACAGGAGTTCCTAAAAAATAAAACTCAGGAACAACCTTGAAATGTAACATCTAAAAAGAGCGTGATTCCATCTTGCTGTGGTTTATCCTGGGCTCCTGTTCTTTCTTGTACCCACTCGACATTTCACTTCCTGCTCTGTCTGTGCCCTCCACTCCCTGCACACATCACACTACTCTTTCAGATTCCCTGATTCTATCTTACTTCCCTGGGGTGAGCTGAGAGTGGGGGAGAAATGGCAAATGGATTGTGAGCAGGACAAAAATGGCAATATGTAGAATAGCCACATCTAATTTAATGTTATTTATACTGAAATGCTCACCCATACATGCAACTGCAAATTTTATTTTATTTAATTTATTCATTCTATGGACAGAGAATCATTTTGACCATCAGAGGTCTGCAGGCGATGTTGATTTCAACCGCTATGGGCTCATCCCATCTAAAAACTTCTTAACTTTATTCATAAAACTAATAATATGTATTTTTGTATTTTATAAAATGTTAATGTTTAGATGAAGCCACGTCTGTGGCTATTGTAATGTTCCTAAGTCTTCTGGTCCCATAACATAGTTTCTACTTCCCTGAACACTTAAGCTTTGAGGGTGTGGACTCTGTTCATTATGTATCTTCTATCACGGCCTGTCGACATACTTGCTCTTCCTTAAATATGTACTTGAAGTGTACAATTCTCAGAATTCTAGCTCCAGCTGGCAGGCAAAGGGAATTTTGTATGAATACGTACTTTGAAACTAGGCACTGTACTATCACGGTGTCTCCAGAGATTTACTTGTGAGTAACACTTAACTATGACGTAAGGTTAGAAAGGTAAGATGAATCGTTGGATGATTTATCATTTTGCTAATTTATCTCCAGTTATGTATTTTTAAGTGTCCAAATAGCATTACTCTTGTGACTTCAAAAACCAGTGAGTGGTAAATAATATATTAGGAGCAGTTGATAAATTAAAAAGATTCAAGTAGATGATAATTCTCTGAAAGCTCAATTTAATGGCCCTAGAGCACTTACTGTTGGATTAATCAGACAGCTTTAATCAGTATATTCAATATACGTTGTTTACTAACACATACTTCTTCAGGGTTAACAGCACCCTTCACAGTTCATGCATGCAACAACAGCGTTTGCAGTCTTTCTGATCAATTTTATGTGTAACCTTTCCTTATAACCTCTTGTCTCGTGTCAGAGTGCCAGTCCTGTCATTAATAGGAGTTAGTCAGGAATTAGAAATTAGAAAGACATAGGTAACCATCTGCACATATTTTTACCTCGGCTTTTAACACATTTTATTAAAATTACAAATTTGCATCCTATGCACTAGAAAAGTATAAATGACAATCTACATTTCTCTTTCGTCCCAACACATTGGATGATATGCTCCTCAAAGGCAAGTACTATTTTTTAGCAGACGCAGAAACCAATGCCGTGTCCGCACAGCAAGAAAGCAATAATGGTTTTGTTGAACAAACTTGACAGTAAAATGTTATTTATCCATATCACAAGTAGAAGTGGCCCAGTATATGATAAACACTGTTCATCCAAACCGGTTATTCATAATGGCTAAATTACATTGACAAAAACATTGAAGGGCTCTTACTATACATGAGAACTAAAACTTAAAAAAAAAATTTCAAGTGACAGTTTAAGGAACATCAATATGGCATTTAAAAAAGCCTATGAGCCCGAAACTAGGCAACAGGTACCCCTGTTATGAGAAGAAACTGGGCATGATATTTTCAAAAAGCTTTTTTTACATTATTTTTTTAGGTAAGCTCCATGACCAGTGTGGGGCTCGAACTCACAATCCCGAGATCAAGAGTCACGTTCTCTACCAACCGAGCCAGCCAGGTACGCCCAAAAAGTTTTTAAGCAAATGTCTATCAGGAGAATTTAAAATTTTGTGTGTTTTATAAATTTTTCATTTTAAATACAGATCAGTAATTATTTTAATGTTTTAATTAAAAGAGGACTTCAGTTTCCTTCTGCTAAATGATCAAAATGTTTCAACTGTAAAATTTGAACTTCATTGGTTTTAAATTAGGTCCACCACACATCAGTGAAGATGAAAGAATTATAGAGCAAATTTTTCAGAAAGACAGCTGCACACTACATTTAAGATATTTTACACCACAACAGAGCATTCAGCATAAACGTTTTTCTCTTCCCATTGTGAGTCAAAGCGATCTTTTTGTCCAGCCCTGCCCCAGTAGGAACTGCTGGGCAAGCTATGTCTCCGGGTGCATTTGGGAGTCGGGAGGGGAAGAGAGAGGAGTGGTCAAAGCAAATGACGAGCCAGATCCTGATTAAATTGCATTATACAAATCCTGCTCATTCATCCCTGCCTGGAAACGCATGCAGAAATTGTCAGCACCGTCCAGATTTCTTCTCAATGGTCTTGTGTACTGAGGAGCAGGACAGTGGCCCATTTTTATGCCCCAGAAACAATTTTAAGCATAAACCTGAAGTGTTATAACAAAATATCCAAAGCCAAATTAAGCTGAGTTATAGACATAGTTGGGGAAAAAAGCAGTACTTTAAGGTTGAACTTTGCAGACTAGGAGAGCTGGGTAATTAACTTAGCAACCATGATGCAGGAATACGGCAATATGAATGAACATGATCATAGAACTCATTCAAGGACAGCCTCACATATAATCGTGTCAACAGAGAAGACCAGAATCATGAGATTTCCTTATCTATACTACCTTTGGTTTTCACCAAAACTTTAAAGAAAAGGTAGAAAATAAATAGAATGTCTGGGCAACTCACTCGTACACCTGTTCATCATTGTGTGCTTATATGTATATGTGTCCTTGACATTAAACATTCACTTCCTAAGTGTGAAACTCTGTGAAGCAGGGGCGCCTGGGTGGCTCAGTTGGTTAAGTGTCTGATTTCAGCTCAGGTCATGATCTCGCGGTTTGTGAGTTTGAGCCCTGCGTCTGGGAGCCTGCTTCAGATTCTGTGCTCCCTCCCTCTCTGCCCTTCCCCCATGCACACTTGGTCTCTCTCTCAAAAATAAATAAAACGTTTAAAAAAAATTAAAAACAAAACTCTGTGGAGCAGAAGATTTTTTTTTAGTATTTTTTTTTCACTCACATGTATCTAGCACTGAAAACAGTGCCTGGCACATAGAAGGTGTTTAATAAATATTCACTGGATGAATGGATAAATGAATGAGTGAATTATATAAGCAGTTTTATTTTTGCTTCCCTCCATCCCTTTAAACCCATTCAGTATTTGCAGCCCATCTCCTGCCCTTGAGTGACAATGAAGACCTTTAGAAACCTTTTGACCACTCTGAGATAATAGAAAGGGCTATGATAACTTCACCAAATTTGCTCAAGCAATGTAAATTTCCTTTCCCAGATATTGCAAAGTTCTAACTTGATTTAAACTTAAATCTCAGTTCTGCCTTCAGCTGAAGCCTGTAGCAAGCAGTGGGGAAGAAGAAGCTTCCTTTCTGCTTCCACCAGCTAATGTTTGGGGAGCTTGGATATAAAATTGATGGAAATACCTGTACTTCCTACATGACCACCACTGTCATAGGCAGGTGTCATGCTCTCTAGACCTTGCAGGTGTTTTAAAGCTGACTTTCCTGTGTAGGTGCTTATGTGAGTTCTTTGAAGTTCCCTCTGCAGGCCCCATCAACTGCCACTCCTGTGACATGGCAGTGTCTCTCCTTGAGCCTGTGGCTTTCAGGCCCACTTCAGCTTCTGTCCCCGATGGGACGGCGAGTTAGCACCTGGATCCTCTTACCCAGGAGGGAAAACCCCACGGGCAGGACTCATTTTTAAATGTCATCAGCGTGATGCCCTCTGATGCTGGAGTCACACCCTATTGACTTGTGTTGGTGAGGAATGAATTTTCTTCCCAACTGTAGCATTCTTCTCTTCCACACAAGCTAGTGCAGCTTTCTCGAGCCTGACTGGGGCACCAGTGCCCTGTGGTCCTTTAACTGCAAACTTGCCAAGTCGTCCGTAGCCTTAGGTGAAAGGGCTGTACCCCTTAAGGGCGCTGTGGCTCTTAATACCGTTTCTACAGAGAAACTGTTCTCACAAAATCGTTTCCCAATCTCAGTCAACCCTTACTTTTGATCTTCTTGAAGGGCTCCTGGAAAGAGACCCCGAATCATGTAACCAGTCCCCAAATAAAAAGTTCAAACTTGAATTAATAATTTTCATCATGGTAGTCTAGGGCAAATTTTATTTTGGTTCTTGTTATCTATTGTGCCTGGGTCTCTAGATGGAAACATTTAATTTAACAGCCTGCTATGTATACACGTAAGTATACAGTCAGGAATGGCAAATAGGTTTTGATTCCCATGCCATTCTTGATCCAGTCATAGTACCTGCCAAAGAGCCCCGACCTGAGGAGATCCAGGCTCAGGGGCACGGATGTCTTTGTGCCATGCCTGCCGAGGGAGAAGTTAGGGGTGCTCTTGTGCCTGACAGGATCTAGGAGAATGGATGCCAGGTTTGTCTTGTTCATGCTGTATTTCCTGTCTTAGCCACGTGCCTGGAATCAAGTAAGTGCTCAATTAATAGGTACTGACTATATGGGCAGGAGTATGTATACATAAATGAGTGGCCATAGACGTATAGAGTTATATTAAACACACATATAATGTTTATACATTAATTTTATATACATGAGTTAACTAATAAGCCAAACATTGTTTAGTATGCTATAAGTTCAATTCTCTTCAAGTAACTCCTTTTTATTTTTATAGGAGTAATTTATAAAATCCTGAGGCAATATAATTGCATGAGGCATTATTCAGGATATAAACTTGAATCTAATGCAAATGAGAATGACAATTTCAATATCCTTTTTTTTTTTTTTTTTTTTTTTTTTTTTTTTTTTTTTTGAGAAAGAGCACATTTGGTGAGCAAGGGAGGGGCAGAGGAAGAGGGAGAGAGGAAATCTTAAGCAGGCTCCACACCCAGCTTGGAGCCCAACATGGCTCAATTTTACTACCCTGGGGTCATGATCTGAGCTGAAATCCAAACCAACTGAGCCAACCAGGCACCCTTCTGTATCCCTTTCAAAGAAGTGCCTGAACAAGGCCAATTGCTGCCTGTATTGCCATGCAAAATATGATTTTAAATACAGTTAACCTGAGCTTTCAGAATATTTGAGTATGTTTATGCAACATCATCTATAAAGAAAAAAAAGGCAGATACAGAGAGATACATAAATTCGTGGCCCAGAGTACATATTAATTGATAATGCTTGGCAAATATTTACTTTCTATTTGCTGGTATTACATTAATTATGGGCTTAATGTTCACGTTGATGATGATACAGATCAGAAGAAACCATCAAGAACACAATACCCATATAAACGTAAATGTAGTTACATTGTAATAGATGAGGTAATATGAAAGATGGATTCAAAAACATTAAGTTGGTATTTCTGCAGAAGCAACATTAGTCTTTCAGTTTCTTACACAGAACAACATGGATAGACTTTAGGAAATATCCACATGGAAGACATTTTTGTTTGAAAGTTAAAGTTTCTAGATATTTATCTGGAGACTTTCTCCACAGAATGCCATAAATATGGGAATTCGTTTTATTATTTTTATTTTTTTAATGCTTATTTTTGAGAGAGCGCAAACAGAAGAGGGGCAGAGAGAGAGGGGGGGAGAGGATCCAAAGTGGGCTCTGTGCTGATAGCAGCGAGCCTGATGTAAGGTTCAAAGTCACAAACCGCAAGATCACGACCTGAGCCCAGTAAGTCGGGTGTTCAACCAACCTGAGCGACCCAGGTGTCCCTAAACATGGGAATTTAGAAACCATTTGGATATTTGGCTACTTTAAAAAATGTTTTCCTGGGTTTTTTTTCTTTTTAAAAAATTTTTTAAAAATATTTATTTTTGAGAGAGAAAAAGAGGGAGAGAGAGAGACAGTATGAGCAGGGGAGGGTCAGAGAGAGAGGGAGACAAAGAAACTGAAGCAGGCTCCAGGATCCCAGCTGTCAGCACAGAGCCTGATGCAGGACGCGGAGCTCGAACCCACAAATCATGAGATCATGACCTGAGCTGAAGTTGGACCCTCAACTGACTGAGCCACCCAGGTGCCCTAAAATTTTTTTTTTCATTTAAGTATTGCCCTTCATGAGAACACAAAGACTTGTTACAGAGTATTTCAGATATCTAGATGTTGTTCTGTGGCTTGACAATGGAGTTAATTAGAGAACAGTAGACGGTACTCAAAATAGGGATCATACAATAGGGATCATACAAATCCACTGGTTATAGATGGTGATAAAAAGTAATCAAATAAGTACACTGGATTGTGAATTGCTGTATGGGGCGGGGGGGGGGGGGGGGAGGGGGTTGGAAATATACTACCCCTGAGGACAAAATGTATGAGAGATGTAAGTCTGTGCAACATTCCTAAGGCAAATAAGTTGAGGGAATGTGAATGACATAGGACAAATCCCCCCTGTTAATGTTCAAGTGGCACTTCCTCTAATTGTTTTCAGAAGCGTCATTTATATATATGAAAAATATCCTGCTTTAATAATGACAGCAATGTCTTAACTCTGAAGTTGGCAGAAATATCGTCTCCGTAATGTTAATTTTTCAATGTGGCAAGCCTCACCACAATTGCGTTCTTAATAACTGATCTAGAGGTATAAAGAAATGAGTATGAGGTTTAATTCCATTTTTAAAAAGGCTAATATTTTAACTTAGTTTAGTAAGTGAAACACTAAAAGGAAATATTTTTAAATATCATTCTCATAAATAGGAAAATAAACTAGATCTTTCATCTAAATATATCCTGGAATCATTCTAAGCAGATCTAGACATGCAAATCTTGACATGGATGTAACTATTTACTTAATATCCTTTGGGAACCAGACTGCACAATTCACAAATATCAACTCAGCACCTACTCTGAGCATCCGCCTTGTGCCAGGCTTTGGGAGCTGAGATAGAAACAGACATAAGCATCTTCAAAAATTTTATAATCTATTGGTTCCTGACCGCTGAAGTCTTCCCTAATACTGTTGATCCTGTATCTGAAAAATTTAGCCTCACTAAGCACCTGAACAAATCCTAAGTGGCAATGAACCCCAGGACTACCAACAAAGAAAAATGGAATTTATTTTTCTGACCCAACTCAGTATCCATAATCCAGTCACCAGCTTAGACTAAGGCCTGGTCACAGTCTGAATTTATCTTGAAGACCCTTTGCATTCTGGAGAGAGCCTACTATTTCTGCCACCGGGGCTGGGGTTCTGCCCTGAAATTTAGCCCTTTTGGTTAGGCCTCAAATGCATTAAGACTTTACCAACAAACTTCTAACCTCAGGGACTAGGCATACTCCCTCCACCCTTAAATTTCTGGCTGTGACCTTCCTTAAAGCTAGAACTCGCTGAAACTAAGGTGATCACATCTTTGTAACTGCATCTTTACCCCTGTCTGGTGACTTCCTGTGTCCATGTCCTATTCAACTGATTAGATCCCTGGGACAGCAACCCTACCTGGATTGTCACCAAGGTCACCACTGTTTCCTGGGCACTGTTATATAAAACACCAGCCTTCCCCGTGTACAGACCACCAGCTCTCCACAGGAGAATTCCATTAGCCTGATCCTGTGTATAACTTTAATTCCCCCCCTCTCTGTTGAGGCCCCAGCATGTCTCCCAAACTGAACAGAAACAGTACTTGTATACATGAACCAACCAGAAAGTAAAGCAAGCGTTATATAATAAATCAATTAAATGCAACCAACGGTTAATTCATATTACGGCCTGTATTTGTCACAGGATAACAGCAAAAGGAAAATATCTATTCAACCATAAAAAAAAAGAAGGAAATTTTGTCTTTTTTAACAACATGGATGGACATTGAGGGCATTATGCTAAGTGACATAAGATAAAGACAAATACTTCTGGCACAAAAACAGACAGATAGACCAATGGAATAGAATAGAAACCCCAGAACTAGACCCACAAAAGTATGGCCAACTCATCTTTGACAAAGCAGGAAAGAACATCCAATGGAAAAAAGACAGTCTCTTTAACAAAGGGTGCTGGGAGAACTGGACAGCAACATGCAGAAGGTTGAAACTAACCACTTCTCACACCATTCACAAAAATAAACTCAAAATGGATAAAGGACCTGAATGTGAGACAGGAAACCATCAAAACCCTAGAGGAGAAAGCAGGAAAAGACCTCTCTGACCTCAGCCGTAGCAATCTCTTACTCGACACATCCCCAAAGGCAAGGGAATTAAAAGCAAAAATGAATTACTGGGACCTTATGAAGATAAAAAGCTTCTGCACAGCAAAGGAAACAACCAACAAAACTAAAAGGCAACCAACGGAATGGGAAAAGATATTTGCAAGTGACCTATCGGACAAAGGGCTAGTATCCAAAATCTATAAAGAGCTCACCAAACTCCACACCCGAAAAACAAATAACCCAGTGAAGAAATGGGCAGAAAACATGAATAGACACTTCTCTAAAGAAGACATCCGGATGGCCAACAGGCACATGAAAAGATGCTCAACGTCGCTTCTCATCAGGGAAATACAAATCAAAACCACACTCAGATATCACCTCACGCCAGTCAGAGTGGCCAAAATGCACAAATCAGGAGACTATAGATGCTGGAGAGGATGTGGAGAAATGGGAACCCTCTTGCACTGTTGGTGGGAATGCAAACTGGTGCAGCCGCTCTGGAAAACAGGGTGGAGTTTCCTCAAAAAGTTAAAAATAGACCTACCCTATGACCCAGCAATAGCACTGCTAGGAATTTACCCAAGGGATACAGGAGTACTGATGCATAGGGGCACTTGTACCCCAATGTTTATAGAAGCACTCTCAACAATAGCCAAATTATGGAGAGAGCCTAAATGTCCATCAACTGATGAATGGATAAAGAAATTGTGGTTTATATACACAATGGAGTACTACATGGCAATGAGAAAGAACGAAATATGGCCCTTTGTAGCAATGTGGATGGAACTGGAGAGTGTGATGCTAAGTGAAATAAGCCATACAGAGAAAAACAGATACCATATGTTTTCACTCTTATGTGGATCCTGAGAAACTTAACAGAAACCCATGGGGGAGGGGAAGGAAAAAAAAAAAAAGAGGTTAGAGTGGGAGAGAGCCAAAGCATAAGAGACTCTTAAAAACTGAGAACAAACTGAGGGTTGATGGGGGGTGGGAGGGAGGGGAAGGTGGGTGATGGCTATTGAGGAGGGCACCTTTTGGGATGAGCACTGGGTGTTGTATGGAAACAAATTTGACAATAAATTTCATATATTGAAAAAAAAAAGACAAATACTTCATGATCTCACTCACATCTAGAATCTGGAAAAAAAAAATCAGATTTGTGGTTACCAGAGGCAAGGAGTGGGGGAGATGGGGGAAGGTGGTCAAAGGGAAGAAACATCTAGTTATAATATAAGCAAGTCCTGGGAATGGAATGTATAACGTGGTGACTATAGTTAACACAACTATACAGCATATTTGAAAGTTTCTGGGAGAGGAAGTCCTCAAAGTTCTTATCACAAGGAAAAAAAAAACCTTTTTTTTTTTGTATTTATATGAGATATTGGATGTTAACTAAACCTATTGTGGGAATCATTTCACAACATGTGTAAGTCAAGTCATTATGCTGTACGCCTTAACCTTGTAGAGTGCTGTATATCAATTACATCTCAGTGAAACTGAAAAAAAGAAAGTAAAATGAGGAAAAGGTATAAATTTCAGACAAAATGAATAAAAATGTCTCCAACGTAGACAACTTGTTATCTCAAGAGAATTGACAAATACTATTAAAAATAATATCAGATACAAAGAAAGGAATGCGTTACGTATCAAGAATTAATGGCGTAACTCTCTTCACGATACATACACACCAGTCACTGTTCAAGAGTTCGGGGGGGATAGCGCTCAAAGGTTCCTCTTCTCTAGCACGTACAAAATAATATTGCTTCTGACAAGGAACTTCTTTGGATTACTGCTTAAATAATTTGGATTCTGAGACATTTTCACATTACAGTTCCTCCTCTCAGAATGCAAAATAGGCTTTCATTAGGCTTCGTGATGAACAGGATAAAACTTTTTTGAAAACCTAAAAGTAACATTATTCAAAACTCCCAGTTGAAGATGTTTGTGGCACGCACTTCTGTATGGCTCATTTAAGGCCTCTGCTGCCACTCGGTTGAGATGAACGAGCACCGAGAACAGGAATGAACTCCCAGATTTGCTGCTGTAATTCACCTGAAGACAGATGCCCAGAAGGCTGGATGAGCAGAGCACAACCTGTCAGGTTCTGCTTTGAAGGTTGAATCTTCACAGTGAAAAGAAACAAACATCAGAGGAATAAAATGCAAGACTAGTTTGCTCCAAATTGCAGAATCCAAAGATTACCATATTCCTTTAAGTTTAAAGTGCAACCTCTCTCCTCCCATGCCAGTTCCTCTTCTAATAGTAAAGCACCCTTGTAGATAATTTTTCTAAAGGCTCTTGAGCATTCACCATTTTCACCCCAAAGTGTCTTTGTCTAAGTCACGGTGCCTTATATTTTTATGAACATGAAAAGAAAATTTCATGACTTTATTCCTGAGCATCTTCCAAAATACTTACAGCTCCCTAAACTCAAAATGAAGTCTTATCCTGCCTCAAGCTGATCTAGCATCTTTCCTGAGACACCATTCCTATAAGAGTAGCGCTGAGAAAAGCTTGGAGAAGGTGTGCTCAATATCAGTCTTCCTATTTTAATCTCAGTTCTCCTCATGATGAATTGGATGTTATTTCCTTTAAGATATACAGATTTTATATGCATTAAAAAATATACTTAAAGACCCAATTTGCTACATATACTAGATCTTATTGCTCTAAAAGTCTTCAAAATCAATGACCAGATAAATCACTGATAACCATTTACAATCATTATGACAGGCCAAATCACAACGATCAGGGTTCTGGAAGTAATCCGATCAGCAAAGTTTCAATTTGTCTAATTCACTAATAATAATCCAACCATGGTTTGAGCTCCTTTGGACATTTTTGTTCCAAACTAAACTTGAAAAAGTAGACAGAAAGAAGAAAAAGAAAACATGAAACATCCAAACTGAGTTCACATAAGATTATTAGAGGCACTATAGAGTGGTAAAGGTAGGAGACCACTTGGCAAAGCCTGATTTTGACTCCTTGGTCACACCTACTGTGTGACCTGGGGCAAGTTACTTAACCATTCTTGTGCCTCAGAATAATCTTCTTGCCTATGAGCTGGAAGAAACCAATGAGCTGGACATGATCTGGGCCACATCTTATCTCGTCCAGTGGGGGGGGGGGGGGGTGATGAGAATGGAGCTACTCTTCACAGTCAATCACTGGACACTTGTCACCAATATGTTTCATCTGTGGGGCTGCAGACTTATAAAATGAGATGGTTTAACATCCTGTTTTATTAGACTAGCTATTATAATTATCTTGCATGCAATTATCCTTGCATTCCTGTAACATTTTATCACAGATTACTTTTTCTAGCTATTATGTTCAGAAAAGATTTAAGAATCATAAAGCAATACCCAGAGTACCTGGGTGGCTCAGTCCATTGAGCATCTGGCTCTTGATTTCGGCTCAAGTCATGATCCCAGGGTCATGGGATCAAGCTCCGCGTCAGGCTTCACACTGAGTGTGGAGCCTGCTTGAGGTTCTCTCTCTCTCCCTCTGCCCCTCCTTTCCCCCCTTGCTGTCTCTCTCTCAAAAAAAGGGGGGGTGGGGTGGGGAATATCCATATACTACTTTCACCGATTGTAAACATTGTGCTGTGTTTGCTTTCAGCCTCTCTCATACGTATGTATAAGCGTGTGTGTATAAACATACATTTTACTGAATCATTTGGGACTGGGTTGCAGATATCATGACCCCAAATATGTCAGCATGTCTCTCCTAAGAACCAGGATATTCTCTCAAATAACCACAATACAATTATCTCCCTCAGGAAATTTGATATTAATTCAGTATAATTTTTCCAACAATGTTCATTATAGCAATATTTATTTTCTGTTTGAGCATCAAATCTGGGATCGTGCATTACATTTAGTTATATTATGGGACTTGTTATAATATCACCGCCCTAAATTTATCATTAGTCTGCCAGTATTAGGCTAAATTATACACTCCTGATAACACATGCTACGTGTATTAATCCTACACTTTTGGTATAGACACAGTTCTCAGAACATAAAAGGGACTTGGTACCTATCTGATGAAAAATTACTTGGAAGTTATTTGTCAGTGTTTTCCGTATTAAGTGCCGTAACAAGCGAGAAATTTAACATAGTGATATTTCATATTAAAAGCACTGGAAGGGACTCAGAAAATATTTTGTCCTAATCCTCTCTTCTTAGATAAGACCCCAAGGAGTAACGTGCCAATATCACAGTCAGAGAGAGCCAGAGCAGGACCAGAACCACGTTCCCAACTCCCAGTACATCCTGCACTCAACCATGCTGCGTTGGCTTTCTCAGCCACCCTCAGAATCCATTATAAATATGTAACATGCAGTTTCCTTGCTCCCCATCTATTCATCTGAGCGACTTCACTGATGAAAGGAATAAGCATAATTTAGTATCTTGTGTTACCGTTCTCTTGTCTGAGCCATTCACATTTAGAAAAACAAGGCCCTGAAACAACCTTTCACAACTGAGATAGACGTGGACATGCCAAGCACTGTGCATCAAACAGCAAGCTCTTCTCCATCATCACATGGGGCATTGTGCAGTGTTCAACTGGAGTGCCAGAACATGAATATCACAATCAATTTAACAATTAGCATTTTCCAAAACAATAGACACATTATGGGTTGGAACCGTAGCGTTCGCTTTAAACAGAGAGCCATTGAACCTTCACTTAATGGCTGCTTTGGTCCCTTTTATGTGGGCTTAATGAACAAGGATGAACATTAGGGGAAATTTTATTTGGAAAATTCATTTTAAAAACATATTTTATTCAAGCACTATAATTTTCTGTCTTTTCCAAAACGACTGATAAAGAAAATAATATGGATTTTGTGGATTAAGTCCCTTACTGATTTTCAGTGGCATATATATAAATTCCCTGACGTTACAATATAATGCACAGTACAGTGTTATAACAATATTATATACATTAATACATATTATCATTTTACCAGCTTAAAAAGATGGCTTATATTAAGAGGAACCCAATCCACATTGTATTTTATTTCACAATTCTACCCTAATAAAATTAATCATTTCATGTATCAATTGTTACATTGCAGTTTTTCCTGTGGTAGGAAAAGGGAAGCAGAGTTTCTCTGAGGTTTAAAAATCAAAGAGATAAATTCCATTTTATTCCTAGAGGCATTAAGCAGATAGTCTGTAGAGTACTGCTCACTTGACCAAGGCTTATTTTTTTCCTGATAAAACATACAGCTATCAATGCCACATGTCACCTAGTCTATAAAACAATCAAATAAGGGGAAAGAATGCTTTGGGGGAGGGGAGGGAGAATGATTGTTGAACAAGAAAGAGGCTAATTCAATTCTGAACCTCAGAGTGGCAAACTTGGTGTAGTTTAAGCAGAGTTTGGGGGGGGGGGATTTTGGTGCTGTTGGGGGTGTTGTGGTTGCTGTTGCTTTATCTGTGTGTTTCCTCTTCTACCAGACTGAAGACAATTTGAGAGCAGAAACTATCCTTTCTGCCTCTACCCTCCACAGTATTTCACCCAGTGCCTTGAATGTGGGAACCGCTTAATAACTGCTAGAGGGAGGAAGGAAGGTGGGATGAAGAGAGGGAGGGGAATCAAGAAGCCTTTCAGCAAAAAGATAAGATCTTGTCTCTTCCTGTTGTGTAACTTCTGCTCAGACTGTATGCTTGAGCACTTTCCTTGCCTGCACAATCCCTCTTCCTCTTTCTGGCACACAGCGAATCTCCACTCTCACAGAATGCAACCAGGATGATTCCTCTTCCAGAGCTTTTTACCACTTACCCCTTCTTGCCTAACCCCTAAGTACAATGTTCCTGATTGACACCTGAGAACCTGATGGTATTAGATCTCTAAAGAGATTTGAGGTGCTTTACTCCAACTCCTTTATTTAAGAGGTGAAGAAATAGAGACATAAAGAGTTGAAGTGATTTGTCCTCCTCCCTCAAACAGCCAGGTCATAACACAGGCAGCTCTGGAAAACAGACTGTTTTAGACTCCTGATATATTTTTTTTCAATGAAATGATTTGAAATGATTTCAAACATTCAGAATAGTTTTGCTGCCTCTATGTCCTGTTACCTTCAGTTATTTTAGAATGTACTTCCTACAAGTAATATTTTCTCCTGCAAAGTCCCAATATAATAATCAAAATAAAGAACCTAGGGGATGTCTGGGTGGCTCAGTCAGTTAAGCGTCCAGCTTCAGCTCAGGTCATGATCTCACAGCTCATGAGTTCGAGGCCAGAGGCGGGCTCTGTGCAAGAACTCGGAGCCTGGAGCCTGCTTTAGATTCTGTGTCTTCCTCTCTCTCTGCCCCTTCCTTGCTCACACTCTGTCTCTTTCTCTCTCTCTCTCTCTCTTTCTCTCAAAAATAAACATTAAAATTTTTTTAAATAAATAAACAAAATAAAGAACTTAATATTAATTTATTACCACCATTTAATCCACATACAAGCTTCCCCAACTGGGCAAGAGTATGTGTTTTAGCAAAAGGTTCCAATTGAGGCCCCTATTTGGTGACCATGTTTCTTGAATCTGCTGTAATCTCAAACGGTTCCTTGGGGTTTCCTTGGCTTTCATGACATTGGTAACTTCGAAAATTACATGCCAGTTGTTCAGATAAATATCTTCCACTCTGGCTGTCTGATGTTTCCTCATGATTATGTTTGGGTTATCTGTTTTTGGCAGAGATACCGCAAATGTGACGCTATGGTCTCATTGCACCCTATCAAGTGCTGTGTAATTTTGCTTTGTCCTGTATGTTAATGTTCACCTTGATCACTTGGTTAAGTTTTGTGTGGCAGATTTCTTTACTGAAGAAATTAGTCTTCATCGCTTTGTGAAGGTAATTTAAGAGCCTATTCTACTCTTCATCAAATTTTCTACCACTTCATTGCATCCATTGATGTTTCTTGCCTGAATTATTATTACGATGGTTGCCACATGGTTTTCCTCTTACTTTTTATACCTTAAGCAGTTGGTAGTCTACTGTAAGGAACATGTTTACTATTATTATTTGTTTTGATGCTAAACCTGTCTCTTGTTTGGCCATCTGGATTTCTATGTCTTTCTGAAATGCCCTCTTCTTTCGAGTACTTCCTTGTCTTCCATCATAATGAGATACCTCACATTTATTATGTAATTATCCTGATCCGTCCTAGAATCAGCCATTTCTCCAAGGCATCCCAGTTCTTTTACTGGAGCATGAATTTTAGGTTTCAGCATCTGGGTGACACAAGAATATCATTGCTTTTAAGCTCTCTCTTTGGATACAGGTAGTAAATATATGTGTGTGTGTGCATGCACATATGATATAGATATACACACACACGTACATCCTGATCAATATTTATTTATATAGGTATATATCTATCTATACTTATATACTGAAAACCATGAGTTCAAACCAATACCATAATTCCAAATTAACCCCATGGGTTTGTTCCATTTTTTTTTTTTTTTTATCTTTCTCAGTTTCTTACAATGAGAAACTTGTCTCTCTTTATCTTCATTATACTCTCTTATTCACTCAGTCGCCGCAGGGTGACCAGTGCCCCCAGCAAACCACCGCACCACTAATCCCATGTGGATGCTCTCTTACCACCCCCTCCACAGTCGCCTCACCCCTGCACAGGTGCCGTCTGCATGCAGGGCTCCAATCTGCACACAGATGCTGCTGCCATCACCTTTGTCTCCCACCAGGGTGCCCTCCTCACCTTGTTCTCAACCCTCATATCCCGTGGTGGCTCACACCACCGGTGCCCGCACACAGGGAGCCTCCTCCTCCCTCTTGGGCTCTGTATTCCTTGGCAGGCTATGCACATGCCCTTTGCACCCTCCACAGCCCCAACGCCACAGGCCAGGCCATAATCATCCCACAGGTGGACTCTTCACCCAGTCGGTCTTCTCCACCCATTTCTGGGGCTTCCGTAAGCATTCCACCTGTCCTTCCCTGTGCAGGAAAACTGCTTATCCCAACCCCTCTCAGTGGGGCTTCAACTTCCCACCCCAGTCAGTGCAGACACCATCCTTGACCTGCTCAAGCAACACCTGTCCTGTGTCACTGCCTTTGCCACTTACAGCTGCCCGCTTTGCTCAGCCCCACCTAAGAGCTTTCAGACTGAGAAGAGAGGGAGGAAGGGAGAACAGACTCTGAACTTAAAGAATCAATGTCCTACCTAGCTATTATTTGTATCTCTAAATATCTGTATTGAATACACATTAGCAGTGTGTCTCTATTAAAAATCTAAGAAAGATAAGTATCCTATCTATTCACCAGATCACATATATTCTTTGAAAAAGATACCAACGCACAGGACAGAATACTGCATCTTCTGGAGTTCTCAACAAACATTCATTGGCTGAGAAAAAAACATTTCCGTTATCAAATGCATAGCAGTGCACTTGAAATTGAACTTCATATCTTTTGTGATAGCCATCAATTATATATTGTGAATTATAATTGATGAATTAGATACAGATAACGAAGTGAATTAATAAACTTAATCCAAGTATATTTTGGCAGTTGTTCACGCCACCTTTTTGTATTCTAGCCATAAGCACCAAAGAAAATTCTCTTCTTTTAGTAGGTATTTTTAATGAAAACTCTATAGTGAAGAATGTTGGTTTATTTTGAACTAAATCATCTCAGTAGACCACGGTGACACAATTGTGGCTGAAATCTATGCCATCAAATTAACAATAAAAATGTCTATTTTTTTTTTAAATGATTTGATTTGAAATGGCCATAACCTTCTGTCATAAGATGAGCCGCTTAAAATGAATTTCTTCTTATGTCTCAGCATTTGCAACACCGAAGGAAAATCTATTCTTATAATAAACCCATACTGAAGGAATAAACATTTAAAATAGTTGATACCAAATATTAGAAGCCTAAGTCAATATAAACCAGGCCATTTTATTTAATATATAATTGAATATCTTCTAAAAACTTTGGTTATGATTTGTTTGAAAAGTGAAGTTCTGTCATGGTTTCTGTTGGTGCATGACTATCTAAATATTACGAGAGCCTCACGCACGATGCCGCATATGCACATAGAAAATAATGGAGACACGTGACCTGTTTTAGCATTCGGCTTTGAGGTGATTGGAAGCTTTACAAACCAGAAAATAGGGGGAGAACTGGGAATTGCTGGAAGGGAAATGGACAGTTTCCATCTACCTACACTCATAAACTAAAATTAATTTGATAGAAGTTAGATCAAGAAACTGAACATTGGAGAGGATTTACATGGTAATTTAATGTTGTGATTTGTACTGCATTGAATTTAACATTTCTCTCAACACACAGGATACTTGGATATTCTTTGTCTAAATGTCTCGAATGGACACTGCTTTCATCGTGTGGGTGTGAACTAAGAAAGTATGGACAACTTAACCACCTTCTGACTCTCCAGACTTTTCATAAGTTTGAAGTTTTGAGAGGCTGGGTGAAATCTTGCTCAGCTAGTGAGGGTTCTGAAGTTTAATTTTAGCTCCCTTCACTGCAGGTGGTCATGGATTTTATAGGCTTTCTCCCAGAAAGAAGGCTTTTATCAATTCACCAGTGCCCACGCTTCTCACAGTGTTTTTCTGGCATAATCTCCCCCCCCCCCCCCAAATGATTTAGCAATCCAACAGGCAGCTCCAGGCTTGGGTGCAAAGTACCCTTTTCTTCCAAGTGAGTTCCTGCATCTGGCCAGACTCCGCTGGGGAGTCTCTACCATCAACTAGCCTGTAACAACGCACATTGTGATTCTAATCAGATTAGTCTGCTTTAATCACTATCTTTATTTCTGTGGCTTATTTTATACTAATTAAAGCTTGTAAATTTTCCACTGCTAATTTAATTAACAAAGCCCCTCGTCTTTGTCAGGCATCATCTTTCTTGTTTCATCCACGTATTTAAACAGAGTCTGAAGCCCGCAGGTGATTCAATTAAACTTCCATTCTACAAGGCGGCAACTACACCTATCTCTGACGAAGGACAAGCCTTCACTTCCTCAGAAGCTTCTTTATACAATGATAGCCAGGACAACCAACATTAAGAAACTAGTCCTGGGGTGCCTGGGTGGCTCAGTTAGTTAAGCATCCAACTCTTGGTTTCGGCTGAGGTCATATCTCACAGTTTGTGGGTTTGAGCCCTGTATCAGAGCTTGCTTGGGATTCTCTTTCTCCCTCTTTCTCTGCCCCTCCCCAACTCATGCTGTCTCTCTCTCAGAATAAATAAATAAACCTTAAAAAACAAACAAACAAACAAACAAAAACAGCAACTAGTCTTACTAGGCACCTGAAGTGATCTAGACTGGCAATGACTTAAATTTGTAGGGTCCAGTTCCACATCTGCAATCCCACCATAAAATACTAAAATAATCATTTTAATCAACAAACTTGCCTGAGGAGGAGAAAATCAACTTTACTTATATTGCCTGGATGGAATTGATTTAATTGGTTAGGTTAGCCAGAAAAGTCTTCCCAAATTCTCATATTGATCCAGCTTTTATCTATAATGTTCTGAAATAAAGACAACTCAGATTTACCTCAGTTTTCAAAGAGATTATATTTGCAAAGCTATTTGCTAAATTATTGTTTTCAATATAATGTCACAGGTGGTGAGTTTTCCTGGTTGACCCAAAGAATATATTTAGGGGCGTCTAGGTAGCTCAGTTGTTAAGCGTCCAACTTCGGCTCAGGTCCTGATCTCACGGTTTGTGGGTTTGAGCCCCATGTTGGGCTCTGTGCTATCAGCTCAGAGCCTGGAGACTGTTTTGGATTGTGTCTTTCTCTTTCTCTGTCCCTCCCCCACTCATTCTCTCTCTCTCTCTCTCTCTCCCTCCCTCTCTCTCTCTCAAAAATAAATAAACATTAAAAATTTTTTTCAAGAATATATTTAATCCATAGCTACTGTTCTAACATACTGAAACTATTCACCAAATACTTACAGCTTGAAGCAGGTAATCTTAACTCACCAATCTGAGCCCAGACCGTGCAGCTTCCTGCCTCTCATTTACTTCCAAGCCCACGCATTTGCTAAAATATTCCAAATGTTTTCATAACAGTGATGGCAGCAGAGAGTCTAACATAGATAGTGAGAAAAAAGATAAAAATGATTTAATTTTGACTATTATGAATTAGGAATTAAAGCTGCATCTCCTACCAAAACGCTAATAGCTGCTTGTGATGTTTTTTCCAGAAAAAAATACAGGAAAACACTTGTGTGGTTTGATTATTTATACAGGAGTGGTGAATCCTAATGTCAGGATGCCCTGGTGCTTAGACTTAGTCAGGTAAAGAGCACTACTCTTTCAATGAAGCTCTAAGGTACAACCTTCAGATTTGGTCTTTATGATCCTGAAGATCTCTAAGATTATTCTGTTCTAAAAGTAAATTATGTTAAGATAGGAAGGGTTGGAATTGAAGGTCCCTAAATGTTCTAATTGAGGAAATATTTTGGACTCTTTTAGTTTCCCCAATCTGAAAGTTTTGTGATCCTAAGGAAAATTATAAGGAACCATTTTTTTCCCCTATGTCCTTAGTCTTTGGTGTTAGCTACTGGATGAGATGTGGGCTCTATGGATTGGAAATCTGTGGAAGAATAAGTCCCAATGACCCAAAACTGTTACTTTGAAATAACTGGTTTGCTAAATTTTGATTGGTTCATACTCAGAAACTTGGTTCTCTTCATATTTGAAGCAGGTAATTTCACCACGTTGCCAAAAACTGTGGTAGATTGACCCCAGCAGTACCTTCGATTAGTTCATACATCCTTGTATTCACTTTTGGCAAAACTCTTCCAAATTATTGTTAGTCTTGGCTTTGTAACTGGTTTTGGCCAATGGGACAGAGGATGCGCTAGCAGAGAATTGAAAAGTTTTCCTTCTAGAGTTGTTGGTACTCTGCCACCATGGAAACAAGCTCAGGCTACCCTGGTGGATGGTGAGAAACACATGACCCAGTCACCCACCACTGCCCCAGCTGCTATCCAGTCAACCTCCGGAAGGAGAACTACCAAAGGGGCTGGCAGCTGACCACAGACACATGAAAAAGAGCCAGAGAAAAACAAATTGCTCAGCTGAGCACATCCCAAATTGCTGACTCCTGGGGTTGTGGGCTAAATAAATGTGTGTTCTATTAAGCCACTAGTTCTGAGGTGGTATGTTATGTTGCAAGAACTGATTTACATAAGAGCCAGTAAGAAGATCCTAACACATGAGAGAGGTGTAAAGGAAAAGATGATCTCTTCTTTCATAATCTTCTAGGATTAGAAATTAAACCATTGCCTACAGTGGAAGAAGTAGTACAGGGATAATGACTTACAAAAGAACAAAGGGGAACTTCAGAACTTATTATAAAGCTACAATAATCAAGGCAGTATGATCAGCATAAAAATTGACATATAGATCAATGGAACAGTATAGAAAGTTCAGAAATAAACCTAATATTTATGGTCATTGATTTTTGACAGAGCCAAAGAAATTCAATGGGGAAAGGATATTTTTTTCAACAAATGGCAATGGAATTATTGGATATTCATATGCAAAGAAAGCAATAATAATAATCTTAAATCTTTACAGGACACCATACACAGAAATCAACGAAAAACGGATCATAAACCTAAATGTAAGAGATAAATCTGTAAAAATTCTAATGGAAATGTGAGCTAAAATATTTTTGAAATTGTGTTAGGCAATGATTTCTTAGATGTAACATTAAAATCATGATCTATAAAAGAAGAATTGATAAATTGGACTGCATCAAAATGTTAAAACTTTTGTTTTTCAGTAGATACCATTAAAGTTAAAAGACAAGACCTAGCCTGATAGAAAATATTTTCAAATCATGTATCTTATAAAGGATTTGTATCCATAATCTATGAAGAACATTGTACACTAAAACTGTAGTAGGTGACTGATGTCAGCCTTTTGTGACCTTTCCATGCCCCGTGCCTTCTGTGACTCCTTGATACCTGAAGGAGATACCAATAACAGGAAGAACTGGCTTATAGGAGAGGGGAGATGATGGTGGAGTAGAAGGACCTGAGGCTTGTCTCATCCCATGAATACAACTAGATAATTATTAAGTCATCCTAAATACCCCAGAAATAGACCTGAAGCCTGGCAGAACAAACTCTTTGACTAATGGGAGAGAAGAGGCCACATCAAGGATGATAGGAAGGGCAGAGATGTAGTTTAGGGGAGAAATGGATTGTGGGTTCTGTGGAGAGGAGGGAGCCATGGACACAGAGAAGAGTGAGAGAGAGAGGAGCACGCAGGGGAATGCACAAGGAGAAAGTTTCCCCAAAGCCATTGGCTTGGAAATGAGAGGGGCTAAATTTCGTGAGTTCTTGCAACTAGTGGGGCTTAAAGTCTAGAGTTTTAAAAGTCAGCAGTTTGACTGAGATAGAGCACGGAGGGCACTGTGCTGCTCCTGGAAAGTAGGCAGGCAAAAAACCCCAGAAGCAGACAGCATGGAAACAGTGATCTGAAAAACGCCTGGGGTACACAGCTGGGAGATTATTTGATTTCTTGGAGCATGTCTCTGAGAGGCAGTGTTCATGGAGACACCTCTTAAGGGAAAAAAGGAGCTGACTGGAGCCATTGCCCTCTCCCACCCCTCAGCCTAAAGAAAGAGCCACCTGCAGGAAGCAGGCCAGCACCTACACTGGCTGCCTAACTTGCTTATACCAAGCCCCAACCCCATGTGCTGTGGTGAAACTACCCCTCTCTGCCAAGTTTGCCTTTATCCCAATGGGGCGGGCCCTTCCCCCAGAAAACCAGCACAAACCCCTGCCCACACCACATCTCCCAACCAGAGAGTTCTGCAGGGCCTTAGTTCTCCTGAAAGTAGTATCAGATATCACTTCACAAGCAGACCAGAGCACACCTAGTTAAAGCTCACCACACTCAGGCCAAGGACCAAACACTGCCCACAACAGGCGAGGAGAGCCTCTGCAGACGACCAGCCTGAAGGACAGAGAAGCCACAACACAACAGCAGAGTGCAGGCAGCACACACCAGAGACACTCCCTGAAGTGCCAGGCTGTGGACACTACATGAGCTCTTCTTCATAAAGACATTATGTTGAACAGCAGAAAACATAACTGTCTTTTCTAATACACAGATGAAGGCAGAGACCTAGACAAAATGCCAAAATGGAGGAATTTATCCCAAATGAGAGGATAAGATTAGGCCATGGCCAGAGATCTAAGCAAAATAGATATGGTAACATGCCTGATGGAGAACTTAAAGCAACAATCATAAGGATACTCACTGGGCTTGAGAAAGGATAGAAATCAGGGATACCCTTACCACAGAGATAAAAGAGTTTAAAAAATGAGATTGGAAACAGGCTTGATACAATGAAGAGCAGGCTGGAAGAAGCAGAGGAACAAATTAGTGACCTAGCAGACAGAATAATGGAGAATAGTGAAGTTGAACAAAGGAGAGAAAGAATTATGGAACATGAGAATAGACTTAGGGAAGTCAGTGACTCTATCAAACGTAATGACAATCCCAGAAGAAGAGAGAAAAAAAGGGGGCAGAAAATTACTTAAGGATGTAATAGCTGAACACTCTCCAACGTGGGGAAGGAAACAGATATCCAGATCCAGGAGGGACAGAGAACTCCCATCAAAATCAACAAAAGCAGGTCAACACCAAGACATATTATAAGTAAATTTGCAAAACATAGTGAAAAAGAAAAAAATCTTAAAAGCACCAAGGCAAAAGCCATCCTTAACTTACAAGGGAAGACCCGTAAGGCTTACTGGAGGTTTCTCAACAGAAACATGGCAAGCCAGAAGGGGATGGCTTGATATATTTACAGTGCTGAATAGGAAAAATCTGAATCTGCTGAATAGAAAAAAACCAAGCATACTCTGTCCAGCAAAGCCATCATTCAGATTAGAAGGAGAGATAAAGAGTTTCCTAGATAAACAAAAACTAAAGGAGTTCATGACCACTAAACCAGCCCCGAGAGAAATATTAAAGGGAACTCACTGAGTGCAAAGGAGAGACTAAAACTAACAAAGACAAAAAAGGATTACAGAAAATCTTCAGAAACAACAAGTAATAAAATGACAGTAAATATAAATCAGTAATTACTTTGAATGTAAGTGGACTAAATGCTCTAATCAAAAGACATAGGGTGTCAGAATGGACAAAAAAGAAGACACATCTATATACTGCCTACAAGAGGCTCATTTTGGACTGAAAGACACCTGCAGACTGAAAGTGAGGGGATGGAGAAACGTCTGTCACACTAATGAATGCAAAAGAAAGCAATACTTATATTGGACAAATTAGACTTTAAAACAAAGGTTGTAACAAGAGATAAAGGAGGGCATTACATCATAATAAAAGGGACAATCCAACAAGAAGATCTAACAACTGTAAATATTTTTTCACCCAACATGGCAGCCCCCAAATATATAAAACAATAATAAACATAAAGGAACAAATTGATACTGATACAATAATAGTAGAGGGCTTTAACACTCCACTTGCATCAATGCACAGATCATCTAAACAGAAAACAAACAAGGAAACAATGGCTTTTAATGACACACTGGACCTGATATATTCAAAACATTCCATCCTAAAACAACAGAATACACATTTTTCCCAAGTACTCACGGGACATTCTCCAGAATAGATCACATATTAGGTCACAAATCAGGCCTCAAAAAGAAAAGGAAGGAAAACTTCCAAATTCATTCTATGAGGCCAGCATTACCCTGGTACCAAAAACTTGAAATCATACCGTTCAAATTTTTCTGATCACAATGCTATAAATGAGAAGTCACCCACAAGAAAAAGTTTGGAAAGACCACAAATACATGGAGGTTAAACAACATGCTAGTAAACAATGAATAGATCAACAGGAAATCAAAGAAGAAAATTTTAAAAAATACAATGGCCCAAACCTTTGGGATGCAGAAAAAAAGTGGTCCTAAGAGGAAAGTATATAGCAACACAGAACTACCTAAAGAAGAAAGAAAAATCTCAAATAAATGCCCTAACCTTATACCTAAAGAAGCAAGAAAAGAACAATAAACGAAGCCTAAAGCCAGCAGAAGGAAGGAAATAATAAATATTAGAGCAGAAATAAATCATATTGGAACTAAAACAAAAAAAACAAACAAAAAATAGAACAGATCAATGAAACCAGGAGATGGTTCTTTGAAAAAAATAATAAATTTGATAAACCTCTAGCCATACTTATTGAAAAAGAGACAATACCCAAATAAATAAAATTACAAATGAAAGAGGAAAAATAACAACCAACACTCACAGAAATACAAACAATTATAAGTGAATACTTTGAAAAACTAGATACCAACAAATTGGACACTTGGAAGAAATGTATAAATTCCTAGAAACATATGAATTATGAAACTTAAACAGGAAGAAATAGAAAACCTGAACAGACCATAAACCAGCAGATAAATTGAATGAGTAATCAAAAAACCTCCAAACAAACAAAATTCCAGGGCCAGATGGCTTAAGAGGAGAATTCTACCAAACATTTAAAGAAGAGTTAATACCTATTTTTCTCAAACTATTCCAAAAAGAAAAGGAAGAAAAACTTCCAAATTCATTCTATGAGGCCAGCATTACCCTGATACTAAAACCAGGTAAAGACTACTAAAAAAGAGAACTACAGGCTATATCCCTGATGAACACGGATGCAAAAATTGTCAATAAAATACTAGCAAACTGGATCCAACAATACATTAAAAAATCATTCACCATGATCAAGTGGGATTTCTTTCTGAGTTGCAAGAGTGGTTCAATATTCACAAATCAATCAACATAATACACTACATTAATATAAGAAAGGATAAGAACCATATGACCATTTCAATAGATGCAGAAAAAGCATTTGACAAAGTACAATATCGATTTATGATTTAAAAAAAACCCCTCATCCAAGTAAGTTTAGAGGGAACATACCTCAACATATAAAGCCCATGTATGAAAAACCCACAGCTAATATCATCCTCAGTGGGGAAAAACTGAGAGCTTTCCCTCTACAGTGGGGAACAAGACAGGGATGTTCCCTCTCACCATTATTATTCAACACAGTACTGGAAGTCCTAGCAACAGCAACCAGATAACACAAAGAAATAAAAAGCATCCAGATCTGTATGGAAGAAGTAAAACTTTCACTATTTGCCGATGACATGATACTCTATATAGAAAACTTGAAATATTCCACCACAAACCTACTAGCACTGATAAAGGAATTCAATAAAGTTGCAGGATACAAAATCCACATACAGAAATCTGTTGCATTTCTACACACCAATAATGAAGCAGCAGAAAGAGAAATTAAGGAATCAAACTCATTTATAGTTGCACCAAAAACTATTTTATTAGGAATAAACCTAACCAAAGAGGTGAAAGACCTGTACTCTGACAACTATAAAACACTGATGAAAGAAATTTAAGAGGACATGAAGAAATGGAAAGACATTCCATGCTCATGGATTGGAAGAACAAATATTGTTCAAATATCTATATTTCCCAAAGAGATCTACACATTTAATGCGGTACCTATCAAAATACCAACAGCATTTTTCACAGAGCTAGAACAAACAGTCCTAAAATTTGTATGGAACCCAAAAGACCCCAAATAGCCAAAACCATCTTGAAAAAGAAAAGAAAGCAAGGCTAGAGGCATCACAATTCCCAACTTCAAGTTATATTACATAGCTGTAGTGATCAAAACAGTATGGTATTGGGGGGGGGGGGGGAAAGGCAGCTAGATCAATAGAACAGAATAGAAAACCCAGAAATGAACCTATAGCAATAACTCTTTGACAAAGAAGGAAAGAATATCCAATGGGAAAAAGTCTCCTCAAAAAATGATGTCGGGAAGATTGGACAGTTACATGCAAAAGAATGAAATTGGGCCACTTTTTTACACCAGACACAAAAATAAATTCAAAATGGATTAAAGACCTAAATGTGAGACATGAAAACATAAAAATCCTATAGGAGAACACAGGTAGCAACCTCTTTGACATCAGCCTTACCGACTTCTTTCTAGATATGTCTCCAGAGGCAAGGGAAACAAAAATGAAATAAATTATTAGGACATAATCAGGATAAAAAGCTTCTGCACAGGGAAGGAAACATCAACAAAATTAAAAGGCAGCCTACAGAATTGGAGAAGATATTTGCAAATGACATATTCAATAAAGGATTACTATCCAAAATATGTGAAGAGCTTATAAAACTCAACACCCAAAAACAAATAATCCAATTAAAAAATGTGCAGAAGTCATGAATAGACATTTTTCCAAAGAATACAGCCAAATGGCTAACAGACACATGAAAACATGCTCAATATCACTCATCATCTGAGAAATACAAGTCAAAACCACAATAAGATACCACCCCAACCTGTTAGAATGGCTAAAATCAACAACACAAGAAACAACAGATGTTGGTGAGGATGTGGAGAAAGGGGAACCCTATTGCACTGTTGATGGGAATGCAAACTGGTGCAGTCATTCTGGAAAACAGTGTGGAGGTTCCTCAAAAAGTTAAAAATAGAACTTCCTTGTGATACAGCCATTGCATTACCAGGTATTTACCTAAATAATACAAAAATGCAAATTCAAAGGGATAGATGTACATGTTTATAGCAGCATTATCTGCAATAGCCAAATGATGGAAACAGCCATACTTTCCATCACCTGATGAATAGGTAAAGAAGAAGTGGTGGCAATGAGATATACCACCTCATACCTGACAGAATGGCCAACACTAACAACTCAGGCAGCAACAGATGTTGGCAAGGATGCAGAGAAATACCTGTTTTGCACAGCTGGTGGGAATGCAAACTGGTGCAGCCACTCTGGAAAGCAGTATGAATGTTCCTCAAAAAATTAAAAATAGGGGGCGCCTGGGTGGCGCAGTCGGTTGAGCGTCCGACTTCAGCCAGGTCACGATCTCGTGGTCCGTGAGTTCGAGCCCCGCGTCGGGCTCTGGGCTGATGGCTCAGAGCCTGGAGCCTGTTTCCGGTTCTGTGTCTCCCTCTCTCTCTGCCCCTACCCCGTTCATGCTCTGTCTCTCTCTGTCCCAAAAATAAATAAACATTGAAAAAAAAAATTAAAAATAGAACTACCCTACAACCCCACAATTGCACTACTAGGTATTTATCCAAGGGATACAGGTATGCTGTTTCGAAGGGGCACATGCACCCCAATGTTTATAGCAGCACTATCGACAATAGCCAAAGTATGGAAAGAGCCCAAATGTCCATCGATGGATGAATGGATAGAGAAGAAGTGGTATATATATATATATATATATATATATATATATATATATATATATATATATAATGGAGTATTACTTGGGAGTCAAAAGAATATATATAATGGAGTATTACTTGGGTTGCCATTTGCAACCACGTGGATGGAACTAGAATGTATTATGCTAAGTGAAATTAGTCAGTCAGAGAAAGACAAAAATCCTTTGACTTCACTCATATGAGGACTTTAAGATCCAATACAGGTAAACATAAGGGAAGGGAACCAAAAATAATATAAAAACAGGGAGGGGGACAAAACATAAGAGACCCTTAAATATGGAGAACAAACAGAGGGTTGCTAGAGGGGTTGTGGGAGGGGGGATGGGCTAAATGGGTAAGGGACACTAAGGAATCTACTCCTGAAATCATTGTTGCACTATATGCTAACTAACTTGGATGTAAATTAAAAAATAAATAAATTATTAAGAAAAAGGAAACTTCAACAACAACAACAAAAGAAGAATGCCTATCAATGCATTATATAATGCAATATAATTCAGCCATAAAGAATGAAATATTGTCATTTATAATGACACAGAGCTGGGGATTATATTGCTAAACAAAATAAGTCAGAGAAAGACAGATACCATATCATTTCACTCATACGTGGAATTTAAAAAACAAAACAAACAAGGAAAGGGGAAACAAAAAAGAGGCAAACCAAGAGACTCTTAACTGTAGAGAACAAAGGTTGACAGAAGGGAGGGAGGTGGGTGGGGGGCATGGGTGAACTAGGTGATAGGGATTAAGTAGTGCACCTGTGATAAATGCAGGGTGATGTATGGAAGTGTTAAATTAGTGTATTGTACACCTGACGCTAATATAATACTGTGTGTTAACTAACTGGAATTAAAAATAAAAACTTAAAAACATAACAGGAAGAACTGGAAAATCAGTTAAGCAGAGGCATGCAAATGGTATTTTTGAATAATCAATTATGATAGAAACATAATTTATTAAGATCACCTAGGGGTCTTACACATGTGTATGTGGAAATCAGTAAACCTTAATTTTATCAACCAAACCGTATGCCTTGTGACACACAAATATTTGGAGAAGTGCTTGCAGGCGTGTAAACCCCATTCCCCTGTTGACATATAATCCCCTATAACTCCAGAGCTATTCTTCAGAGCAATGCGAAGGACTGTTTCCTGGGCTGTGTTCTTACTAAGACAATGAATAAAGCATTTACTAACCTACCCTGAGTGCCTTCCTTTCAGTTGACAGCATCTACAACTCATAATAAAAAATCCAAACAACCCTGTGGTGGCTGGGTGGCTCAGTCTGTCAAGCATCCAACTCGGTCTTGGCTCAGGTCATGATCTCACAGTTCCATGGGTTCAAGCCCCACATCAAGCTCTGCGTCAGCAGCACAGAGCCAGCTTGGGATTCCCTTTCTCCCTCTCTCTCTGCCCCTCCCCACTCATACTGTTGCTGTCCCTCTCAAATAAAAAATAAAACTTTAAAACAAACAAACAACCCAATTTAAAAATGGGTAAAGGATATGAATAGACATTTGTCCAAAGAAAATATCCAGTAAGCATTTGGAAAGATGCTTAACATCATAAATCTTTAGGTAAATGCAAAGCAAAATCATAGTAAGACATAACTTCACACACTCTAGAATGGCTCTAATCAAAATTCAGGTAATAACAAGTGTTGACAAGGAACAATTGGAATCCTCATATATTGCGGAAGGGAATGTAAAATGATGCAATCACTTTGGAAAGCAATGTTTCTTTTAAAAAGTTAAATATAAACTTAGCATCTGGAATAAAAATTCCACTCTTGGCTGTCTACCCAAGAACAGTGTAAACTTAAATCTGCACAAAGGCTTGCATCTGAACGTTCGCAGCAGCGTATTCATGGTAATCCAAAATCAGAAACCCAAATGTCTACCAACTAGTGAACTGATAACAAAAGCAATGCTGTATATCTATACACTGGCATACTGTTCATACTGTTCAGCAGTAAAAAGGCATCAGCTACTGACACATATACAACACAGGTGAACATCAAAATCATCTAAGTGAAAGAAGCATTCAAAAAAAGACCCCCGTTGTATTATTTGATTTGTGTAAAATTTTTACACATGATCTTAGCCAAAAGGCCGAGAAACAATTTTTGTATAAAATTTTTAGAACAAGCATATCTGTAGAGCTGAAAGCAGTCAGTGCTTGGCCTGGGGCTGGGGATCGGAGAGGCGATTGACTACAAATGGACATGAGGAACTTATTGAAGTGCAGGAAAACATTTTAAAACTGGGGTGTAGTGATGATTACACAGTTTTATAAATTCACTAAAAAACATTGATCTCCACACACACAACGGGTGTATTTTCAGATAAGTAGATAATACCTAAATAAAGCTTGATGGTTAAAAACAAACTTCGGCTTCTCTCTTGAAAGAGAAAGAAAAAGGGGTGCCTGGGTGGCTCAGTTGGTTAAGCGTCTGACTTTCGATCTCTGCTCAGGTCATGATCTCACCCTTCTTGAGATCAAACCCTGAGGACAGAGCCTGCTTGGGATTCTGTCTCCCTGTCTCTCTGCCTCTCTCTCTCTCTGTCTCTCTCTAACCCTAACCCTAACCCTAACCCTCAAAATAAAGTTTAAAAGAGAGAGAGAGAGAAGGAATTGGTGAACACTTGAATACATTTGACTTAGAATTTGACTATAAATAATAGTTTTAAAAAACTGACCCACTCTTAGGCCTCCGTGTGTGTGTATGTGTTAATGAGCAATGTACTGACATAATAACACTATTTTTTCCCCTTGGTGTTTCTGAGGAAAGTGGAAACTTTCATTATATAATGATTCCAATTGCAAGGGTTTGTGGGGGGGGGGGGGGGGCACGTGCGGTTGGCCTTCTGGGGAATTTGTGGCTGTCCACAGAGTGTCTGGGAGGTCAACAAGAGGGCATATGACGCACATATAACAAGGGCCTGGGCTGACACTGGTGGTTCCGTATCTGTGAAAGCACTTTCCCCAGCCCTCTCCCACTCCCCATTCTGTCAGTGCGCATCAGCACCCCTTGGCATGGTCAGTGCCTCCCTCCACCTCTGTCCAGATGCCCAGCTTCAGGTTCCTGTGAGGAATATGAAGGTGGTCTTCATGAAGCATATGGTTCCGTTTTGTTGATTTGGTCCAGTTGTTTGAAAACATCTTGTCTTAAATAGCATGCTATTTATCATATTTCACTATCTTTCAGTAGAAGTTTGAAGAGGGGGAAAAAAATCAGACATTTTCTTGATTTAATCTTAGTTTCTCAAATTTGAGAAACTGTTTTATTACTTTACAGTGGAAAAGAAGATTGCACCCCCTTTTTTTGTTTTACTACATCTGTAAGAGCATGCATTGTTGTGATAAATTAAATCTGGCAAGGATTAAAGGAAAATTCTCCCCCTAAGTGATCATGCAGCTTAAAGCAACATCAGTAGGTCAACTAAACCATCCCTCTGCCAAAGACAGACGGCGCTTAAACCACACCCAGACAAATGAAAGTTTATTCTATTTTTAAAGATTTCCAGGGGAGAGGATCATTGGAATTTTTGCCCCTTAAGGCATTTAGTCTGTCTGAGAAATTCATTTTACATAGGAACATGATAGAAACAAAGAGAACACAATTGTCTGGCTGCCAAATCCTAGGATTTTTATTATTATTATTATCATCATTCTGAAATACAAAGGACAGAGTGGAAGATAAAATTCATGCACTGTGTCTGGTATGTTTCCGATTAATGAAACAGACTCTTCTATTTTATTAAGGTTAAGTAACCGAGCCCAGCCAAGAAGCAGAGTTTTGCATTTTAATTTGGGGAATTTTGACAATAATAAGGCTGCTGAACATAAAGAAGTTAAAGCCAAGAACTGTTTTCTCTAGAATTCTATGCTTTTCTTCAGCTGTTACACTAAAGGAATTGTGGTTTAGCCAGTGAGAACCTCATAAATTTAAAGTATTTATGGGGGCATTTTCAATTATTATTCTGAGATATAGAACATCCTCTTGCATAAATGGAAAAGTCAGTTCACAAGTGGTTTAAAATGAGAAAGACTGAATAACAAAAAAGTTATCTGAATATATATATATATATATATATATATATATATATATATATATATAGCTTCTGGGCATATTTTAATTTAGAAGAAATCAATGCTTTTCTAAAATAATTTTAATTACTCAAATTGCCCATTGTCATTATGAGCTAAGCCTCATTCTTTTTCTAATTAAATGTGATCATTTGCTCAAATTGTTCTCTTCTCAGTGGGTAATAGGCACAAACTGATCTTGTGAGAAGATCTAACTTCCCAACAATGAGTATTTCCCCTCACTCCAGTTTGTGATTAAAAAAAATACGCGGGGTTGTTGGGGGTGGGGTGGGGTGTGTGGAGAATGAGCCAGTTTCGTAAATGCCCCCTGGCAGCGAGAGAAAATGCTTACTCCACACTCTCTGATGTAAGGGCCAGAGCTGAGAAGGAGGGAGTGGAGGAGACGGTCTGTCTGAAGGAGGAGCTAGCTGGCCGCCCAGCCTAGCCCAGATCCCAGGCCTCTGAGCTGCTGTAGAAGGCAACTCTGCATGATTGGCTCCCTCTGTTCTCCTGGCCACCAGCCCTCCCTTCCTCTCCCTTACCTTCACCCATGTAGACAGGAGCTAATATATACACAAATGTATGAAAATTCCAAAGTTGAGTTTTGTCCAAGGTAAATCTTTAACCCTTATCTCTCCCATATTTGCCATCTCACTCAAAAGATATTATAGCGTACATATTAGTCATTTGACTTCCTTGGGAGTCATAACCACTGGGATCTTTAAAGACCAGGAGCATGTTGGGAAACTGAGGCAGAAGGGAAAGAAGGGGCCAGGAAGCGGGGAGACCTGGGGACATAGTCCGGAGGGGGAAAGGTGACCCCAGTGAGGACGACTGTGTGACTGTGACCACAACCAACTCGTGCCCAGGAGCAAAAAGAAAGCAAGGCTGCCATTTGCTCACTTGGAACCCCAGGGGCTGTGACATGGGCCCAGTGTGGGGGACAGAAGTTGCCATGGGAAGACAGGCGTGTGGACTTTGGTTTCTGGTCTTGGCGCTCATGCTTTTTGCATGCGCACAGAAACTCTATGCCCAGGTCAGTCTTCAACGTTTATTTATTTTCGGGACAGAGAGAGACGGAGCATGAACGGGGGAGGGGCAGAGAGAGAGGGAGACACAGAATCGGAAACAGGCTCCAGGCTCTGAGCCATCAGCCCAGAGCCTGACGCGGGGCTCAAACTCACGGACCGCGAGATCGTGACCTGGCGGAAGTCGGACGCTTAACCGACTGCGCCACCCAGGCGCCCCCCCAGGTCAGTCTTCAGATACCACAAAAGAAACTATAGAGTTCTAAGAAAAGTCAAGGTATAAACTGGCTTAGAAATCTTTGAATGCCTTAAAAGTAACACAACATTCAGAGCAGAGGAAAGCCAGAGATAAATATTGGTTTTCTTTTTTTAAGTTTGTTTATTTTATTTTATTTTTATTTTTATTTTTATTTTTTTGACAGAGAGGGAGGGAGAGAGAGGGAGTGAGGCAGAGACAGAGGGAGACAGAGAATCCCAAGCAGGCTCCATGCTGTCAGTGCAGAGCCCGATGGGGGGCTCGAACTCACAAACCACGATATCATGACTTGAGCCAAAATCAAGAGTCGGTTGCTTAACAAGCTGAACAGCTCAGATGCCCCATGTATTAGTTTTCATGAGTTCCATCATGAAGCATATTTTTTCTAGATCAGAGAAACCCATTGAACAGAGATGAAAATATTCTTTTTGCAGTTTGGTTAATTCACTGATGATTTAAATAAAACATGGTAATTCTAGGTTAAAGAAGATGTGCAATGGGCTAGAAGTAAGCAAACACCATTGCTGTTTGTGATATCATCCCGGCAGGGGCAGAATTCTAATTCTAATTCTAATTCTAATACCCGTCAGGGTAATTCTAATGGTAATAGAAAAGCAAAGCAGGAGAAAGACTCAGGTAAGGTAGGTCTTTGGAAATTATTTTCAACAAAAAAAACCTAAACAGAACTTGGCATTTTCCTTCAAAGTACACAGTTGTAAAAAAGAATGGAAGCACAATTAAGCCCCCAAATGCTCTACATTCTTTTCCTGTTGTAGTATTATCAGCCTTTCTGATTTATACATATCTTATTATCAAAGAAAATTGACCTTGATTTCACATCACAATTTAGCAACCCACCCACCCCCACCCCCAAAAAACTGCTATCTCTTTGAAAGAAGTTATTCCATGCTAAGGCTCGGTTGCAGGTATCAACAGTTTAATTTTTGTCTGGAGTTTTTAAGTGGCAGTTAGGAAACAAGAGAGGACTCACCTCTTTGAAAAGCAGAGCAGTGTCTGGCCATGTGCGTCTTCGGCTCCCTGGGAAAGTGATTTCAGATGGTCGGTTGTGGATGGCTCAGACTTCCTCAGCTCCCTCCCACACAGGCAAAGCATGCCTTTCCTGGGGCAGTAGGTTGAGAGAGGACAGCTGTGATGTGCAAGGGTAGAGTCAGTAATCACCTGTCCTCTCCAGGCTTCCAGTGCATTCCATCTAATCCCTAGCAGCCTAGAAGCAGGAGTTTAGAGTTACCCTTTTTTCCATCAGGGAGGAGGACAAATTTGGGAATTTTTAAATGGAAAAAGTGGTATTATGGATATTTAGACCTGAGATAAACACCTGGCATGGAGGGGAAAGGAGGAAGGGGAGACTGGGAAATTGTTTTTTTGTTTTTTTGTTTTTGTTTTTGTTTTTTTACTAGTTTAGAACTTTGCACGAGGTTTGAATTAACTTAATAACTTAATAACTTTAGAACTTCTAATAGCGTTCTAAATAAATTGTTAGTGTCAGAAGGAATTAAATAAGTGTTACTTAGGGGCGCCTGGGTGGCGCAGTCGGTTAAGCGTCCGGCTTCAGCCAGGTCACGATCTCGCGGTCCGTGAGTTCGAGCCCCGCGTCAGGCTCTGGGCTGATGGCTCAGAGCCTGGAGCCTGTTTCCGATTCTGTGTCTCCCTCTCTCTCTGCCCCTCCCCCGTTCATGCTCTGTCTCTCTCTGTCCCAAAAATAAATAAACGTTGAAAAAAAAAAAAATAAGTGTTATTTACCTAAGAAAAGCCTTGTTTTCACTCTGTATTAATTTCTTATTTGATTTCTATGAAACAAGTTTCTCAAGAAAGTGAAGATTTGCCAAGAGAATGAGTAGCAAATACATGGCAGTGCTGTCACATGGAGTGCCCTCTGTGTGTGGTCACAGTTGGCCTGGTCCTTCTCTCCCACAGCAGTTACGCTCTGTTTCCCACAAGGACCGCAAAGTCTTCCCACTGCCCCACCGAGGTTGGAATGGCCTTGGCTATAGTGCAGAGGTAGAAAAGAGACCATCGCGTATACAGAAACAAAAATTGAAGGAGACAAACCTGAATTCCAAAGCAGTCAGGCAGGCCCAGCAGAAGGGCCCAGGGTGCCGCCTTGCCACAGGATGTACTGCAGCTGGCAGCCTCCAGCTGAAGCCAACCTCAGTAGCCTCTTAATTCCAGACACACATTGCTGTAGTGCAGCCACACCCACAGCAAACACTCTCCCGTGGGAGTTGGGCGACACCCCCACCTCCAAGAAAAGAACTGCTGGCAAATAAGTTGATTTAAATCCTGTGAGGACAATAATAAATATTAACGTTTCCATTTGCTGGGATTCTGAAACATGTCGGCCATCGGGAAGGGAGACGCTGTCCTTGATTACAATTCTGTAAGATAAGTAACCCATTCCTTAGGAAACTACATGCCAAAAAATCAAATGACTGGACTGTATCCACATAATCACCAAGTTGCAGAGGTTGTGTTTGAACCTAATATTTCTGACTCTCCCAAGTTTTCACAACATCACTATGGATCTTTTAAATAATAATGCTACAAGATACCATTTATTGAGCACCTATTGTGAACCTGGTATTCTACACACTTTCTGTACATCGTCATATTTAATCCCCAACAGAATCTTTAATATTAGATAATGTTACTTTCTATTTTTAACCTGATAAAGGTAAAATGTTTGATGACCTAGGTAGGTAAGGTTTGGGGACGGTTATTATCAGTGTTATAGTAACCATGATGGATCTTTGCCTCCTCATTTTGTTCAGGGAATAGATTGCATTTAATGTGGTCTATGTCTTGACAATTGTATAAGGCTTTCTTGAAATACTAGCTAACATTGTGCTCTTTGTGCATCTTTGACCCACAGGGAATAATGACTGCATTAAACTGGTGATATTGATTGAGAAAATAAGTTTTGGAATCATCCCAATCTGGTTTAGAATCTAGGCTCTGTCACATAAGCTACATGGCCTTGTAGATACTCTTTAATATTTCTAAGCTCCCATTTCCCCATTTGTAAATTATAGATAATAATACCTAACTCATAAGTATTCTCGTTGTGCAAATCAAATCAAGCAATGTCCATAAAACACTTAGCACTGTGTCTGGCATCTACTAAGTGCAAAATAATTGGTAGTTGTAGTTATTTTACAACAACGAGTAATCACGTTTTATTGACTGCATCAATTAGAATTCAATATAGCTGCCTTTAACAGAAAAAAAAAAATGTCATTGCCTGAAGAAGAGAGATGTGAACTTCTCTCTCATGTAAAAGCAGCACAGAACAGGCCACCAGGACATATATGGTGACTCTGTGGTATCATTAGGGAGACCCAGGATGTTGCCCTTGTTCTGTCATCTAGGCAATGGCTTCCATTCTCAAAGTCAGTTCATGTCCAAGGTGATTCTCTGGCTTAAGCCAGCACATCTGAGTCTTGGACCTAAAGGAGGAAAAAGCTTCAGTTAGCTTCCCAAAGTCCCATGCCAACTCATTTGCTTCTATTTTTTTTTTTTTTTTGTTTGTTTGTTTTTTACTTCCATGACCTTAGTTCCATGATGTGATCTGTTACATGACCATACCATGCTACAAGAAAACTGAGAAATGTTCTCTTTTATTCCAGGACAAATTATGCCCTGTTAAAAGCATCAAGATTTGTTTCTAAGGAGGAAGGGAAAAAATGGATGTTGGAGGAAGCAGGTGACAGTCTCTGCGACACTGGTAAGAATGAAAGTACCCTGATCAGAGCATGTCAGGGCTGATGGAATATTCGTGAGCCCTTAGTTCCATCATTTCATTTTAAAGATAAGTAAACTCTCATCCAGGGAGATAATGGGATATATGAGGGATTGCGTGGTGAATCAGTGGCGGTGGCCAAATAAAACTCAGATCTCTGACTTCCAGGTGGGCCAGTGTACTTTCTGCCAAATTCATTTTCATTCTAATAAATGACTTTGGGTTTTTGAAAATCCCCTTTTAGAGAGATATTACCTAAGTCTTTATATCAAGGCTTCTAGTTCTCATTTTGTCTCTTGCATTGGTTAATAGCTGGTCACTAGTCAACGTAGAACATATTTGCCATTATAAGTAGTGTTTATAATCACTAATAGCCATTTTACCAAAGGCAATAAGTATAATCCTGTCAGCTGCTCCATAAATATAATTTTAATACTCTTAATTATTTTTTTAAAATTCTCTTTGGAGTCCCTTCCATTATTCTTTCAGTCTGAAATTTATCTTCTGAAGATGTGGTTTGCCCTTCCCGAGGTTACAGCTTGTGGAAATGTTACAGGTCTGCATTTGCAAGCTTGTCTTTTTATTAAAGGAAATTTAGTTAACATGGTTCTATCTCATTTAAACTAAAATCTGTGTAATACTGGAGTGCTATTTGATATCAATAGGGCCCTTTTAATAGGCTTTTAAAGAACCTTTTATTTCTAGAAATAGGAAGCTATGTATTGCCTAAAAGCACCCTAGTACAGGAACATAAGTAGTGAAAGATTAGAATTGTTAAGTCCAGGCCACTGATTTTTATATGAACCCTAAATTAGAGTGAATTCTCTAGCTCCTAATTAAAACGGTTTTAATCACAGACAAAGAATAAAAAGCACAAAAGAACATGTAGCATAAGGAAAGAAATTATAATTATTTAGTTGGAAGGAAGCTATGTTGGGAAAAAAAATCTGTGCGGTCACATTAACTTGTCATACCTTCCAAGCATGATTTCAAAGTGAAACATAAGAATTCTCTTGTCTCTAGAAACTGGAATTTACCTCAATCACAGATTTATTTGAAAATTATTTAGTAGGGGGGGCGCCTGGGTGGCTCAGTCGGTTGAGAGCCTGACTTCGGCTCAGGTCATGATCTCAGGGTTTGTGGGCTCAAGCCCCACGTGGGGCTCTGTGCTGACAGCTCAGAGGCTGGAGCCTGCTTCTGATTCTGTGTCTCCCTCTCTTTCTGCCCCTCCCCTGCTCGTGCTCTGTCTCTCTTTCTCAAAAATAAATAAACATTAAAAAAAATTTTTTTTTAAAGAAAATTATTTAGTAGGGAATTCCGGATTTTAACAGCATGTCTTCTCATGGAAGATGTTGATCCTAAGTTGGTAAATGAAGGAAAAAATACAACAGGCTATAAATACAACCTAGAAAAACATTTTTTTGTTTTAATAACATACATAAGCATGTATATTTAAAAGGTTCTACAAGGATATATACCTAGATATTAATATATTAATAGTAAATATCTAGGGTGGTGTAATTGTGAGAAATTTCCCCCTTTTTCTTATCTATATCTATATTTTAAATATCTACTCTTTTTCTAAGAGGAAAAAAAGAAATGTTTATGTTTTCATTTTATTTTTTTTTTTTAATTTTTTTTTTTCAACGTTTATTTATTTTTGGGACAGAGAGAGACAGAGCATGAACGGGGGAGGGGCAGAGAGAGAGGGAGACACAGAATCGGAAACAGGCTCCAGGCTCTGAGCCATCCGCCCAGAGCCTGACGCGGGGCTCAAACTCACGGACCGCGAGATCATGACCTGGCTGAAGTCGGACGCTTAACCGACTGCGCCACCCAGGCGCCCCATTTATGTTTTCATTTTAAATGATGCACCTGATGACAACTGGTTTTGAAAGAAAGAAGCTAGTTTAATTCCCTAATGCATTCATTTTCATGAATGCAGTGGCAGGTTTATATTGTGTGGACAGAATATCTATATGTACTTGAAAAAAATATGGCTCCATTTATCCAAAAAGCATTTAATCCTTCAAGGTGTCATAATTTGTCTATTCCTGTTTTTCTAGAATCTAAAGGGTAAAAACAAACAAACAAACAAACAAAAACGCAAAAAACCTCTTTATTTTACAGATGTCCAGATGATGGTACTATTACTTTTATGTGGTAGGTTGAGGAACAAATGAAAAGTAGAAAAGTATTAAGTTCAAATGAATTTACTAGTGTTTAAAAATGGATTTATATTTTGTTATATTTGAAAATTAGTAGCACAAGTAATTGACGTATAGTATTTATTCAATCTATAAACAACGGTAATATTCTTGGCACGTATTTGATGATCACTGATACTAATTCCAAACACTCAGAGACCTGAGATCCACAATGGTACATCCACTCAGGTCCTCACCCTCTCCACCATGTGTTCAACCTGAATTATCTGCATCTTAATTAAGAAAAATAATTTTTCCCAGAAACCAGTCTCATCTTTATACCGATAGTCCCCTTCTGCCCATGCTTTCTCTCACCTGAATGCCTCTTCTCTCTGCCAAGAAGCAGGAGATAACGATCAGAGGTAGAGATCCAGAAAGAGCCAAAAATCAGGGCATTGAATGAAAGAACAGAGAGTCTTAGGTGATGTCTCATGTAGTACAGATCAAATGGAAGTGCGGACATCGTGCTTCAAAGCCCTTCTCCCAGGCGCTCCCCAGTGGCCCGTGTGCCCTTGAGCTGCCTCCATCATAGGCTACACAAAGTCTTCATTACAGGCACTGCACTTCAAACCCTTTTGTGCTTTGTCCTTCCTACATGTGTAACAGCAATCTGGCTTGAGCACGGACTATGTTCCCTCTGTGTCCATTTCTGGTCAAACACTACAGACTGATAGCAGAGTCCAATAGACGTCTATACTCATGGGGCTGAAAATCTTTTTGGAAAGTAACTTGGTTTTTTAGGACTCAAACACGTTGTCAGGTATAGAAGATGCACAAAACTGCCTCTGTGAGGTTTATTTGAATCTGTGGTCAAGGATCCTTCTAAGACAGAACTTATCCTACAGCTTTATAAGCTGACTGGCCACACTTCTTAAGAGATTCAAAAATGAGTAATGATTGAGTGCCGTATCAGTTAAATTTATCCCCAGCCCATTTTCATAGGAAAAAGACAGCTGTGAGTCAAAGGTGAAAACCTTGAATCCTGAAGTCTCTCTAAATCATTGGGCTACAATAGAGTTACTTCAGAAGCATCTCAAGTAGATTATGACTCAGAGGGAAACAAGGCAAAGCAGCGGGTGTGTCAAACAAAGTCAGAGTGCCCAGGGGTAAACCGATTATCACATAGAAATGTAGACTCTGTGCTTGCAGTTTAGGTTTATTGGTTTACGAAACAGCTTACCGAGTCTTAAGCCACCAAAAAAGAAGTGAGAGTTGATAAATCCACCCTAAAATGATTGAGCTCCTTTGTGGTCAGCCTGCTTGCCGAGAGAGTAGCTGGCTGATGGTCACCGTTCTCTTGCCATTTCTGACTTGGCAAAAGCTAAGGATGCTGCACAGGGCAAATAAAGCGTGTGTTCCCAAACCTCAGGTGTTATACTTTTTTTTTTTTTTTTTTTTTTTTTTTTTGGTATTTCTTGTATTTCTTCTCTGTTAAAATTGTACCCAAAAAACTCACTCTTAAATTATGCTAAATTCCTTCTCTGGGCAATTCCTGGGCTTCATTATTCTGCATGTCTGTCTCCTTTGATCAGATGAGTCCAGTAATTGATCGTACTTTATAGGGATATTTTACCAGAGAATGTGACTTCTTCTCTTGGTTTATCCATCCGTGATCTGCTTGTGTGTACTGATATGTAAGTGGGCAGCACCCAGGCTGGACAATTCTCTCCCAAGGACTGGCTGTTGAACACTGGTTCAGCAAGGCAGGCTTGCCTAGAGCCCAACCAGACCCATAGATCCACAGTTACCTTCCCCTGGAATGTTTCCAGCTTTGAGTGAGACTTTCATCAAGCCCTGGGTCTATGCCTGGGCCTCTCCATATGCCCTCCTCCGTGTTATGGGATTAAAATGTCCAGGAGCAAATGTACCATGTATAATGTCTAAAAGACAGAATATAGGGATTTTATCAGGAGAGTACAAAATCCAGACGAGGCTCCACCACTGTGTTAGTTTTCTTGTTACTATAACAAATTGTCACAAATTTAGTAGCTTAAAACAATGTAGTTACATTGTCTTACAGTTTTGAAAGTCAAGTCCGAAAGCAGTCTCATGGGACTGAGGGCAAACTGTCAGCAGACTTGGTTCCTTCTAGAGGATCTAGGGGTCAATCCATTTCCCTACTTTTTCCCACTTCTATAAGCCAAGTACATTCCTTGGCAGGTGGCCCCTCTTCCATCTTCAAAGCCAGTAGCATAGCATCTTGCTTCCAGCATCATAGTACCTTCCTCTTCTGCAATCAAATCCCCCTTTCCCTCTTTCTTGTAAAGACCCTGTGATTACATTTAGGGCCCACCAGAATAATCTCTCCATAGGGAGATCCTTAACTTTATCATATTGGCAAAGTCCCTTTTGCTCTATGAGGTCATTCTCGAGTTTCTGGGATTAAAACATAGACATTTTTGGAGGCATTATTATTCAGTCCAGCACAGCCAGCAAATAAGGATGTTTATGGTTGTGTTAGGCAGCATTCTTCAAGAAACATAACCAATAAAATATATACATATATATAATATATATTATGCATTAATTAATGCCATATTAAATACCTTTAAATCTTATATTAAATCTCTTTCTAGACATATAATTATATATAACACCTATAATTACATCTCTTACATTAATTCTCTTTTCAGATATATCATTTCTAAGTATAATGATATATTATTATGATATATATGTAGAAAGAGATTTAATGTAGGGTATTGGTTCACCCGATTATGGAGGCTTAGAAGTCTCAACAATCTAGCATCTGTGAGCTAAAGACTCAGGAGAGCCAGTAGTGTGGTTTGGGAGCCCGGAAACTGGAGGGGTGATTGTGGGTCATGTAGACTCCAGTCCGAGTGTGGAAGCCTGAGAACCAGGACAGCTGAAGGCAGAAGATGTAATTCTCAGTTTAATCAGGCAGGCAGAGAGCAAATCCAAATCTCCTCTACCTTTTTGTCCTGTTCCAACCTTCAGTGAGCTGGATGACACCCACTCACGGGCGGCGGGCGTGGGGAGGGGGGGGTTGGATATCTGCTCTACTCAGTCTCCCTGTTCAAATGCCGACCTCTTTTGGAAATACCCTCACAGAACCAAATTAGTGTTTAACCAGCTATTTGGGCTTCCCTTGGCCCAATCAAGTTGACACATAAAATTAGCCATCACAATAGTACAAGATATTTTATATTCTAATAGACATTTCATATTCCATAGATATATAGCATACGATTCTTTGGCTGCAAAAGTGCCTATATTTTACTGTTAATGGAAAGAAAATAGACAAATCCTTGTCATCTGCACATGATTTTTCCCTTGGACATACAGTGCTTACGCTGATGAATGGAATCAGTAGACTTTAATTTCAGTCTTTATTTAAAATTCTCCTGAGTTAACCAAATTAATTGTTTGTCTACCTTTTTCTTATTTTGCCAGGTAAGATGGAACTGTCCCACTCTAATTGTACTAAATTTGTTCTGAATTATTAAATTCCAAATGGACTTGTGGCCATTGACTTCTGTTATGCAAAAATCTAGAATTCATCAGGCATCAGCTTCTGTAGGTTAGAGAGTGGTGACAGTTGTGGGATATATAGCACAAACCCCAATGGACTATCAAATACATAGAGGAATTCATACCACATCGCATATTTTAGGTTTGTTAATGAAAATGGGATGTGAAAGAAGGGAATGAGAGTGCATTGATACATTTTTCTCAATGGAGGCTATTATTCAATATTATAAAACCAACTAATCAACATTTATGTAATTGAGAATTTTTATTGCATCCTGAAAGGAAAAGGGTTTTAGTCCATTAAAAATTGATAAATCCTTTAAAACATCTTCTTTGAAAGCCAAACTAAGTATAACTGTTACTTGTAGTCAATGCTAAAAATGAAAAAAAAAAAAAAAAAGAGCAAACTCATAAGATAGTAGAATGCTGTAGAAAGAACATTAGATTTGTAGAAAAAAGTCACAGATTTTCAGCTGTGATTATGCAACTTACAAGTCATGTACATTTAGGCAAATAGTTTGATTTCTCTGAGTCTCAGTTTCCTTATTTATAAAATATGAATAATATTATCTATTTCAAAAGATTGTTACAATAAGTAAATGAAATATTACATACCAAGTGTCTTGTGAAATGCTATAGAAAAATTAAGACGTTATTGTGAAGGGCCCACCAAGAACTATATTTACAAATAAATACATTGTTAACTAACATAGTTTGAAACATTTTAGCTGTTCTTAAAGTAAAAAGTTACAATAGCAAAACTCATTAGTAACCCCGAGGACATCTCTAAACTCCCCATGTTTGTAAAGTCATTATTATAAAGAAATACCAACTTCTAGAAACCATGCCAAAGTAGCTAAGGTGAATGACATCCAAGTAGGCCATTTTATTCAGGGTAAAAGTGGTCCAAAGAGTAGTTACAAAGATATTTACATGACTGGGAGTTAAAGAGGCAGAGAAACCCGAGGAGAAAACCACAATTTAAGCCATTGGTAATACATATGTAGTGTCTTAATTTAATACATATTTCATGAGCAGACCATCTAATAACAATTTCTAGAATATGAAAAAATAGTAAGAGTAAGCATTACAAACCCTGAAAAATAGGATTGTTATAAGGACATAGCCCCATGGCTCACTGAGTACCACCCAGACCTATGCCTTGTGATCCCCTAGCTGATCTCTGTCTAGCAACTAAAAGGTTAATGCTGCCATAAATGGGCTTCCAGGACTCTCCCCCAGTGTGACAGCCTGTGTCCCTTCTGATTGGCCCACACCTGTGCTGCCCCACGTGTTCCATGTTCAGAATATCTGCTCACATGTAGACCAACTGTTGTCCCTGGGCTCTGTCCAGAGGTCTGCCTTCCAGATCATGGACAGATCCCGATTCCTAATTACATACACCTTTTCCAAGTTTCCATGAGTCTGGGATTTCTGTTCATTGCCATCCCAGTGGGGGCATTGTGTAGTAACCACTCACAAAATGGTAATTGTGAAATCACTCCCATATGTCCTACTTTCAAATAAGTAATGTTAGCTCCTTTACTTTGTCACCCACATATTATGTTTTACATGTTGTTAATAGTTTGTTTAGCTGTAGCATCCCCTACCCCCTGGAACCTTTACATTTATTCACCATTCTCTTCAAGTGAGCAAATTACATCTGTAAATAATTTTTATTCAATAATATTTTATTTACTCAACCTGAATATACTGCAGATTGTTGTGTTCTAAGAATAAGCTACAATTGTTTGCTTATTCATAATAAAACTAATACTGGTTGTAAAAAATGCACATGTTCCATTTATCAACTTCCTCAGAGGTGAACACTATTAGTGCTTTTATCATATGCTTTCTAACAATTTTCAACATACGTAATCAAATCTTATTGTATATGTTGTTCGACAGCTTGCGTTTTTCCCTGACAACTTCATGTGGCCCTATTTTCATGCCAGTACAACTAAAGTCCTATTGATAGTCGTTTAGATAATCCAATTACAAAAACGTTTTTAAAATGTTCTTCAGTAATCATCTTTAGAGGGATTGATACACATATTTAAATTTTTCTCTAACCATGTTTTACTAGTTAGACTAGGTAATGTTTAGTTTTATGCCTTTTACTAAAGGCTCTTGCTCTTAAGCGTCATTGTACAAAAAACATTTAATTTATTAAATGTATTTAAGTTTATTGGAAATCTAGTGATAGGCTATACAAATTTCAAGAACTTTTCTGGAAATAAATTTCAGATATTCTTGAGTGCTAGACTGAAAACCCTAATCTACATGGTGACTTAAAAAAAATTACATAATGCACAAGGGAGTCAGCAAACATTCACCGAAAGCCCAGTTTGTACTGAGTACTTTTCTATCCCATTCAGATAAAATTCTGTGTCCTTGGGTATTTCACCATCTCACAAAGAACATAATCAATTGGACAGGCATTTGATTTCTGAGAGGGGGGGGGATGCTATATTAGAGGTGTCACCCAGTGTTTAAGAACCCAGAAAAGGGGTACCTAGCCCACCCCAAGGAGGACAGAGAGGATGCCTCAGACAATGAGTAGGATGAAATGTGGCCAAGGAGGAGGCCAGGAGAAAATGGGCCAGAAGAATGGAGAAATATTCAGAATCCCAGAGATAACAAAAATCATGGCTTATTCAGGACCCTGAAAGCAGTTAGCATGAAGAGCAGAGGAAATTAAAAAAAAAAAAAAAAAAAAAGTCAAAGGGTGAGAACTAGAAAGGGAAGAAGGAACTACCACAATTCCCCATAAACTATAAATACAAATACTTCTTTTGGAAAGTAAACCTTATTAAAATAATATTTATGCATATAACATCAGTAACAGTATCTTTCTCTCATACAAATACCTGGATTTTAAATGATATATTACCATAAAATTTATTAAATTTTGAGTAATTACCATATATACCATATATTACCATAAAATTTATTAAGGAGCAGGAAACAGGTTCTCCTAAACTGATAATGTCATCCAAAAAACTGGATCAAATTTTATGGAGAACAATCTGACTCTGTCAAGAGTGTTTAACGGTTCTCCCACCCCTTTATACTAATGTTTATTTCTAGCAGTTTGACACAAGGTATAATCATATTCTGGTATGCTTAAATTTTATGTAATTAAAAAGAAGCTAATAATATTTAAATACACAAATGTTCATCAAAGAATTACTGATAATAACAAACCCCTCATCAAAGAATTACTCATAATAACAACAAGGAAACTATATAAATGATGAAATATAGAAAGTCAGAGAAATTAATTATGTTGCTTAACATAATTAATACTTCCATTAAATGCATTATATTTAAAAGTATTAAATTATACAATAGTATGTACTGTTCAATTTTAATTTGATAATAATAAATATAAAAATCTTTAATAAAATATAAAAGCCAGTATGAAAATATAATAAATATATATATATATATATATTGACTCACTCAACCGACTGAGCCATCCAGGTGCCCTGATGGCTCAGTCGGTTGAGTGTGTCTGACTTGGGCTCAGGTCACGATCTCTTGGTTCGTGGGTTCGAGCCCCACATGGGGCTCTGTGCTGACAGCTCAGAGCTTGGAGCCTGCTTCAGATTCTGTGTCTCCTTCTCTCTCTGCCTCTCCCCTGCTTGTGCTCTGTCTCTGTCTCTCAAAAATGAATAAATGTTAGAAAAATTGTATACATATATATGTATATTTTTTACTTAAAAGGATTTATGCAACAGTAAGTAATTATTTTTTAGAACTGAGTTAATTTTTATTATCTTTCCCTTTTTTTCTGTATTTTCCTAATTTTCTACAGTGAGCATGTATTAATCTCACAATTAGAAAAAAAAAAACTCCTCTAAAATTGAAAGAACACACAGATAGATTAAATATCCAGGGTACCAAAAATGAATTCCATCTTACTATAATAAATTCTCTGTTAGCCAGTGCTTTTATTGTGTATCAGCTCTGTGGATTGAAGAAGGTCATTACCTACGTGCCCTTCATCAAAATGAATGTTTAAAACATCTTCCTATTTAATACTGTCTCAAAGGGATTTGGCAAAATGCCTGCTTGAATGCATTATTAAATATGTCTATGAGGATGCTGGTTGATTTTATAAGTCAACTTCAGAAGACAATGCAGGCATCACAACATTCTCAAGTGAATTATAACCAAATTGCTTCCAGTCAATGGTACCTTGATAGCCCTTATATAAACTGTGTCAACGCAGTCATTCTAGGGGATCTCCATCATCAGAATTTGACTCATGGGGAAAATATTGTCTAAATATTTTCAGTTCCTATGACCATTTTATTTAAGTAGAGATTTTTCAACCTCTGAGAAAAGAGCTCTTATGGTCTAGGGCTGTCAGTGACCACCAATGAATGCTTTGATCACCACTTCAAACATTTTAATTAATAATATAAAATTAGTGTGCTGGCCTCAGCTAAATTGGCCCTGTAACGTAACCTTTGTTAGAGAAGATACCTTGAGAAAAATAAACTTAGCAACTATGTATTGGTTGGTACCAAGTTCCAAGGACTTAGTAGGCACAATCCCTCCTCAAGAGGAACTCACACGTAAATGTTTATGTCAGATCCAGTGCGAACTCGAATACAACAGATGGCTCTTATGAAGGGCAAGGAATTGGAAATTCACTGGGGAGCCATGAAGATCCAAGGCTGGTATAACATGATACAAGGGAAACTAGGCAATCAGATGAGTTGGAAATGAATTTTAACATAGTGATAGAATTTTCAGAAACTGAAATATTATTGCATTTACCCATGAAAAGGTAAAGTAAATTTCCTTATCTCTGCTCTCCTCCTCACACATCGAGATATTCATTCGGCCTTCAACTAATTTTATCAGTGCTCCAAGAATCCCACTTTTTTAGGAGCTGCTTTATCTATCTCATCTTATTTTATTGTGAAATTTTCCCTTACTATGAAAGAATTTTGTGGAATTCTTTACTAAAATGTGAATTATTTTTGAGGTGTTTCAGTAATTTCATGGATGGAGTCTAACGTGCACCCAAAGTTGTTATAAATCAAGGATGGGAGTTACCACTGTATACACCACTGCAATCGTTAAATGGAGTAAAAATGTGATGCTTGAGTCAAGTATGTCTGCAAGGAATTGTGCCGTATTTGATTGTATGTTTTCATTTTATAGAAGAATATTGCAAGCTTCCAAATTGGGTATAAAATGACAAATTGTTACATGACTACTTTTATCTATAAGACAAGGGATTTGAACAAAATTATTTCTAAGTTCCCTTCCATTTTTAAAATACCATGATTCTACCCTTTTTACTCACAACATGACAGTAATGGCTGCCCAATGCCACGGCAGCACAGCAAGAATGGTTTTTAATGGCCACTGACTGTCAACTATCATTTTCCATGTCAGTGGCCCAGAAAAAGTCTTGAGGTCCATTTGGAACTTCTAGAAAGTAAGGCACTAGAAGCATAGAGTAAAGTTTTCCTTTTCGAGGTTGCTTCAGAGATGGTTTTTATTCAAGTAACTCAAGAAAGTATATCTTAATGGAGCCTGGATATTTTGGCCAAACCACAAAAAATTTCATCATCCCTACAAATAGAAGTGAACAATTAGAGTAATGATGACCAATCTTTTGTGCCGTTTCTCAGAAAGTAAAATGCGTCTCCAGATTTTCCTCAAAAGTTGTCTTGGCAGGGTGAGGCTGGAACCTGAATGTTTCTTCAGTGTGGGCAGGTAAACAGCATTCTCCTCTTCTGCCAGGATTCATTTACCTTATAATGTTTTCTGGAAGATGGAGAAGGTTTTCGGGGCTAGAAGGGAGTGAAGGGAGAAAGGAGAAAATGGGGGGCATTGGAATCTGAACACTCCATCTGAAGAACGCAGTAAAAGTGTCTTGAAGATGCTGTGAGACTCTGAGCACAGGAAGCGTTGTACTGAGGTCCAGGTAACCTCACAGGGACCAGTCACACACAGCCTCCCTACTTGCTTGCAGAGAAACAGGACAAGTAGCATCTTAAGCAGAGGCTTGGGACTTAGGGACAGCAAACCTCCAGGAAGAATCTGCAAATGAAGAACACCAAGAGCTGTGTTCCTGAGTAAATCATTGCCACTTTGGGGATTCTTTTTTTTTTTTTTTTTAATGTTTATTTATTTTTGGGAGAGACAGAGACAGAGTGTGAGTGGGGGGAGGGGCACCAGAAAGGGAGACAGAATCGGAAGCAGGCTCCAGGCTGTGAGCAAGCTGTCAGCGCAGAGCCTGACACGGGGCTCGAACTCACAAACTGCAAGATGATGACCTGAGCTGGAGTCGGACGCTTCACCAACCTAGCCACCCAAGTGCCCCACTTTGGGGATTCTTGAGATCACTTGAGAAAAGACTGGTCCTGAGGTTCTGCCTGGCCAGGTGGGCATTTGTAGCTCATTAGAGTCGGAAGTCTATGTGAATATGATCACATTTGACTCTCAACAGAGGTCAGAATATTGATACTAAGCACTAAATGAATTTCAAAAGCAACTTAAATTAACTTTTTACTTTACATGAGGCTGCAGATACTCTTTATATTGGTAAACGTGGAGATTAAGTTTGAGGCCAAACTAAAATTATTTTTTTAGAGTGAGTTAAGCTGAAATTTTAAAGTAGAGACATAGAAAGATTATTAATTGTGTGCAAATATCATTATACACTAAGGAAGTGCTATCCCTGGCCATTAACTGTGGGAACTGGACACGTCAATTCAACTCTCTGTCCTCACCTTTTTATTGCAAAAAATAGAGAAATACTGTGATAATGTGATACTCAAAACTTCCTGTAAGTTCTGTATTTCAAATATTCCATGATTCCATTAACTGCTTCTAAAAAACAAATATATATATATATATATATATATATATATATATATATATACAGTATATATGTGTGTGTGTATATATACTGTATTTATATATTTATACACACAGATGCATAAATACTTCAAAACACATGATTACATAAATATATGTCATCAAAAAGGGGGTTGGTGATTTGGGAGTTAAGTCCTTTGATTGCTTGGTTACTTTTACTTTTGATGTTTTGCATCAACAGTTATATTTATCAATATCCTGAGAGAACTAGTAAATTCCTATTACAGTTTGTCTGACCCCTGACTCCTCAAAAAGGATATTAATCGACATACCTTGCTGCAGACATGTTAAAAATCAATACCTTAGCATTCTGATTTTAGTCTTTAATTTTATTTATTTATTTATTTATTTTTTCCAACGTTTATTTATTTTTGGGACAGAGAGAGACAGAGCATGAATGGGGGAGGGGCAGAGAGAGAGGGAGACACAGAATCGGAAACAGGCTCCAGGCTCTGAGCCATCAGCCCAGAGCCTGACGCGGGGCTGGAACTCCCGGACTCGAGATTGTGACCTGGCTGAAGTCGGACGCTTAACCGACAGCGCCACCCAGGCGCCCCTAGTCTTTAATTTTAAATATCACCTCCATATAGACCCATGGAAGTATGCGAGGTATGCTTTTTCTAACCTGTCTTAATTTCTCAGTCTCATCCTCCCTACCATAGTCACAAATTAGGACTTGAGAAAGACTTTGTCTTCTCTATACAATCTTCCAGCGAAAAGAGAAAAGGAACCCAAATGCCACTCTCCTCCAGGAGGGATGGCCCCTGAATGGACTTAGCAGATTTTTTTTTTTTTTTTTTGCTTATTCACACATTCAGCACAAATCACTTCAGTAAAATTATTGTTTCTGGTCTGTGCTAGTATTGAATTGAAGCATGTAGCATTGAAGCATACGAGTCTCACTGAAAATGAAATCTTAATTTGCTTCACTAATGGAACTCATTTTATTTCCTTTAGGCCCTGCCTTTGATTATTACCTTGCGACACAGAAAAAGCAGCGATAAAACACTTTAATTGATGACACCTCCATAGTATTTGTTACACCTGCTATAAAATAATTAGTTATTCAACTATAATAACTGCTTATTAAAGTGAAATGCAATAAATACTAGAAAATCTGTAAGACAATTTAGCTACTTAGGAAAGCTATGGTCTGTTAAGCTACCAAGAGCAAAGATCTGTCTCTGTTTGTGATCTGCAGTGTAGTCCCGTGTCAGTTTTTAATACCCTGTGTTGTGATACCCTCAGTTCAGTTATTAGCAAACAGGTGTCCTCATTATACCAAAAGTGTAAATGGCCATAAACAACTCCCCTGACAGCAGAGAAGCCAAAGACTCCATTCTCATGGAGAATCACTCTGTCGTGGAGATGATCACTCAGCCCCAGCCTGAGTGGGAAAGGTCTGCTTTCCTGTACGTAATGCCTGCCTGGGGAACAGATCTCACTTTGGAGACTTCCGTAAGCATTAAGATAAATTCTGTGTACAATGAATAATTCTCAGGCTCCCACCAGCGGCATCCTCTGGCTGCCGCTGCTGATGGTGCTTAGCCGGCTGCGGGCAAGAAGTGTGTGCAGGCAGAAGAAGGTGCTGCTGGCCTTCCCTACCAGTAGCTGAGGTGTAAGTGGAGGGAAAACCATACATTTTAATAAACAAACAAGGTAGCCAGCAGACATTTTGTCTCTGTGTTTCCAAGGAAATTGGCTTCTGAAAGGGGGAAAGGAAAGACTACTTTTGAACTTTTGGGGGGCCCATCTAGAAGGAGATTACATAATCACAAGAGAAAGCACAAAAGAGCGTCAAGAAAATTGTTTTCCCTCTGCCTCCGTCTTCTGAAGTCATGTCACCTGCCCAGCTCACCTACTCTCTGGATCCCATACTTTCTGGTTTCTTTTATGTTCACAATTTTTTTTTAATTTTTTTTAATGTTTATTTATTTTTGACAGAGACAGAGAGAGAGAGACAGAGAGAGAGACAGAACATGAGTGGGGGAGGGGCAGAGAGAGAAGGAGACACAGAATCTGAAACAGGCTCCAGGCTCTGAGCTGTCAGCACAGAGCCCGACGCGGGGCTCGAACTCACAGACAGCGAGATCATAACCAGAGCCGAAGTTGGACGCTCAACCAACTGAGCCACCCAGGTGCCCCTGTTCACAATTTTAATGATAATAGTTGCCTCACAAGTGCTGCTGTAAGTTCCGCGAGGAGAGTTTGATGACTTTGGAAAAGAGTTTTCGCACACACATACACACACACGCACACACACACACACACACACACCACTTATTCATCTTGTTAGCCCAAACGCCAATTACTTATATTTTAACAAAATCTATACAGTGTTTGTGTCTAGCTGGTCACTGAGATATGCAGTAGGCTGACTATATGTTAACTTAGACATTCAACAGCAGGCCATCTCTCGCTCTGTAAACATTCTGAAGTTGATTTTTATAACTTGTCTTTGTAGAATATATCAGGGAGACTAACTCACATGGTAAAACTTCCTGAAATTCCTTATGAAAAGACGTGTGGGAAAAGTGTTGACTCACGTGTCTGTGAGTCTACTGATAACCCATATGTAAGTGCTTGCGCTGTCTCTCACTAATGAAACCTCTTCAGTACATCCTACAGAAGAATTAATGAAGGACCTTTCTTGATTAACTTTGTTCAGTGAGCAGAGATTTGCCCTGTTCCTCAGCTCAAAATGAACAAGAACTAAGATTTAACGTACATAATTGGGAAGAAAAGTATATACTTCCTAAATAAATTTGGCTTTCTAGAATTGACATTCATAAGCTCGTGACTTTTCTTCTTATATTAATGCACTGAGAAACTTTCAGACCCCTAATTTTTAAAAAAAAAATAAACTGGATGCACTTTAGAGCAGACATCCTTAACCAGCCCTTCCTGCTACTCCCCCATTTCCACAGCCCCTCAAAATCACCAACACCATTAGACTGAGAGGGGGAGGCAGAATCCGCGGCTGGGCTTACGGGAGCCCGTTAAAATACTGAAATTCTAGGCTGGATTTTTTCTTACCTTTATGTGTATTGGGGCTCTTGTTTGCAAACGACAGAGATCAGTTCTGGTGAATTTACCTAGAAAAGGAATTTACTGGGGGTGTGGGAATGCCTGGGTTGCTCAGTTTGTTAGGCATCAGACTTTTGGTTTCAGCTCAGGTCATGATCTTCTGGTTTTGTGAGTTCGAGCCACGTGTTGGGCTTTGCGCTGTGAGTTCGAGCCACGTGTTGGGCTCTGCGCTGGCAGAGTCTGCTTGGGATTCTCTGTCTCTCCCACCCCCACTCACACTGTCTCTGTCTGAAAATAAATAAATTAACTTTGCTTTTTTTTTTTTTTAAAAAAAGGAATTTACTTGAAGGATATTGGATACTTCACTGAATTTATTAGAAAGATATTGTAGAGTCTGTAAATCATTTACAAAAACAAAGGAAGCTAAACATCCAAAGCAATAGTGAAAATCACACCACAGGAGGCATTGATTAGGACCCCACTGCCAACAGACACGATACTTCACCACTGGTCTGGAACATTGAATGTTCAGAATAAATGCAAAGTGATCCCTGTCTCTTTGTGACACTAGCTTTACCTACAAACTCCCAGGGCTAGGTGAGATGATTCAAGTGGCAGAGCTTAGGGTAAGTGCCAGCGTACTATCTATGCAGGCTGAGAGACTACAATGGGCCTTTGCACATTCTGAGTTTCAGGTTGGTGATGGGGCTTGATTGCCATGAATTCTTGCATGATGGCTGCTTATCCAGCAGAAGATATGAGCATCTTTAAAAAAAAAAAAAGAAGTAGTATATATATTGAGAAGGTAGGTCATGCCTTTTATTTGGTTTTTATAGGTATTGATTATCCAACCAGGCTAAGAATGCCTATTATATAGAATTTATAAAAGGAATGATTTACCTCCAGAAGGACTAGGACCCAAAGAGATTAAGAGATCACACACTGCCACCCATTAGTAAGATCAACGCAAGGGCTAGAGTGTAGGGACTCAGAAAAGTGAAGCTGTTTTTGCTCACACAAACTGAATCATATTTAGAGGTTTTCAATTTGAAATTAGTATCCCCCAATAACTTTTCAGTTTATGAAAACTGTCAGGTACCTTCACTGGTCACCAGATAAAGAAAACTTTTTGGCAGACACAGAAAAGATCTTCATCTTGGGGAAAAATATAAGCATTTTATAAACTGGATATTGTTATTTGCCTGCAGATTACTCTTTCTTTCAAGACCGAGTTAAAACAGACAGAACCACAGTATAAATGGCCCCCCTTATTCATGGGGGGAATACATTCCAAGACCCCCAGGGGATGCCTGAAACTGCCGATAGTTCCGAACCATATATATACCATGCTTTTTTCCTGTACATATATTTTTTAAATTTTTCTTTATTTTTGTTTTTTTTTAATATGAAATTTATTGTCAAATTGGTTTCCATACAACACCCAGTGCTCATCCCAACAGGTGCCCTCCTCACTGCCCACCTCCCACCCTTTCCTCCCTCCCACCCCCTATCAACCCTCAGTTTGTTCTCCGTTTTTAAGAGTGTTTTATGGTTTGGCTCCCTCCGTCTCTAACTTTTTTTTTCCCCCCCTTCCCCTCCCTCCTGGTCTTCTGTTAAGTTTCTCAGGATCCACCTAAGAGTGAAAACATATGGTATCTGTCTTTCTCTGTATGACTTATTTCACTTAGCATAACACTCTCCAGTTCTATCCACGTTGCTACAAAGGGCCATATTTCATTCTTTCTCATTGCCACGTAGTACTCCATTGTGCATATAAACCACAATTTCTTTACCCATTCATCAGTTGATGGGCATTTAGGCTCTTTCCATAATTTGGCTATTGTTGAAAGTGCTGCTATAAACATTGGGGTACAAGTGCTGTACATGTATATCTATGATAAAGTTTAACTTCCAAATTAGGCACAGTAAGAGATTAAGAATAATAACTACAATAAAATAAAGCAATTATAACAACATATACTATAACAAAAGTCATGTGAATGTAGTGTCTCTTTCCCTTAAGATATCTTAAGGTGAATGATGTAAGCATTGTGATGTAGCATTAGGCAACTATTGAACTTCTGATGATACATCAGGAGGCTCATCTGTCTCTGGGCTGGGACTGACCTCTGGTAACTGAAACTGCGAAAGAAAGACCATGGATGAAGGGGGATTTCTGTATCCACTTGCTTCCAGGAGTAAAGATGCAATTAGGTTTCTGGATCATATATGGTTCTATTATAAAATATTCTATCTTTAAATCAGAGTTTAAGTAAATGAGCTCAGTGAAAACTTGCTAGCAAATTCTCAGTCATTTGCCTTAGGGAATTTCTTTTTGTTTCCCTTCCTTTTCTTATTTTCTTTATTTTTCCCTTTTTTCTTTCCTTCTTCCTTTCTTCCTTCCTTTCTTTCTTCTTTAGTATATTTAACAAATACACATAAACTTACATGTGTTTGTTTTACTCCATCTACACCACAATGGCAACTGGCCACAGTTTGACCTTTCATTTATGAATTGATGTTTAAAAGCTGAGAAAAAATAAATTTCTCACAAATAGTTTGATATAAATGACACTAATAAACAGGGAAATAAACTGACAGGCAAATATAAAAATACAGTAAAACCTGGATTGTGAGTAACTTGTTCTGCGAGTGTTCCACAAGATGAGCAAACATTTCTCATAAATTTTAACTTGATAAATGAGCGATGTTTTGTAATACTAGTGACACTGAATGTCACATGATCACAACTGAGCCAATGGTTTCTCCCCCCTCCCCGGTGGATTATGGGTGATCATCTCCCTTGCTTGGATGCCTGGTTTCTGGCCATGGTGTTTGGCAGAAATCAGTGATTTTTCAGAACATTGGAAAGTGCCCACAACTGGCATTAGTGCACTTTTTGTCATTTCAGAGCCCTTATGGACAGTCTTTTGCTTTTCCATACAAGAATAAGCTTAGGAATGCTTTGCTTCATTCTAACCTGCAGATATGGACCCTTTCCTCTGCTGTCTTATTGCTAGTTACATTAAATACAGTAAAGGACAAGAGGTTATTAGTATTGTACTGTAGTCAACCTCCGTGCAAGCATATACAAAGGCCCCCAAGCAGGGAAAGATTCCATTGAGCCAATGGATAGCAGTGATTCTGTTAGTGATAGGGAAAGTCATCCTACACAATAATCCTCCTCTCACTTTTCTCCCTCACACCAGCCATGAAGGTTCTCAAAGGTTAGTGCAGGTTAATTTGTTTATTTTTCTTTTATTTTGTATTTTCTTTATTATTTTATGTTATATTAAAGTATTGTAATCATTTTTATATGAATACTTTTGGGTGGAATGAATTGAGTTTCCGTCATTTCTTGTGGAGAAATTTGCTTCGATATACAAGTGCTTTGGGTTACAAGGATGCTTCTGGAATGAATTATGCTTGCAAACCAAGGTTTTACTGTATTTATCTTTATTAATCGTTATCCAAGAAGCTCATCAGAATGCTTTAGTTAACCTATAAAATCCCATAAAGACCTATGAAGAGAAAAAAATATAATGTTCATATCCAAGAAGCTCATCAGAATGCTTTAGTTAACCTATAAAATCCCATAAAGACCTATGAAGAGAAAAAAATATAATGTTCCTCATATTACGTATCAGAAAATCAGGACAAAGAAAATAAAGTCTTTCTTTGGCATAAATTGTTAAGCAAGGGGCTATAAAATAATTAACATAATAATAATGCAATTCAGGACTCTAGACAAGGCCTCTAGACAAGGAATAAAGCACAATCCTAGCTAGTGTGATTTTTTCAACTAGATATTAAATGAAATTAATAGGTTGATATATGGGACATCATAGTCAGATTGGGCTTGAATAATTGGAGTAAGCAAGGCAAAGAGAAGGAGAGTGGTGTGTAATTAGGAAGTAATCGTAGTCCGTTATTGGTTTCAAGAGATAGCAGATCTGGGAAGCAGAGAATTTTGAAGGAAAAGTGATGATGTGAAAGCATATCTTTGGGTAAATATGAGGTAGTTCTTAGGCATTGCACCAAGGAGTTTGACCCTGGGCAAGGAGTTTATCAAAGCAGTGTTTCACAAAGCCATGTCTGGGATTTCCGTGAATAGACGATTTAGACACTGACGGGAAAATAAAAAGGAAGAGGGAAAAATGTTATAACACATGTAATACTAGTAATGCTGGTCACATTTCAAGTTGGTCACCTAAATTTACAAGAAGTTGAACCGGGTCCCAAACTCAAGTGTTTCAACTTCAAATTATGGGCTCCTCTATCTGTAGATTGTGTTTACATGGAAGACAAACTTGAATTTGCACGTGAGTTTGAGTTTGAGGTTAATAAGAGAGAATCACTTATTCAGTTATAGGGAGAACACTCAGAATAAATGTAAAACCTAGTGATAAAGATTTCAGGGCAAATTAGGAAAACAGACTTGCCAGAGATGACATGGGTCTTTGCAGTGAAATAGGAATACAAATTACTTACTGAGGGAGGTAGACAGAGCTACTGGGTCCAATAGGTCTGGAACTTTCTCAAACCGTTTAAGCTTGGTATAAGAACAAAGGGCATTGATGGGGGAGGTGAAGTGGATATTCCAGAATTGGCTCAATGATCAACATTGAAGGTTAAGGGAAAAAGAAGTCTATGGTGTTGGTATGAGGTCTTCCCTAAATTGCTTGGCCAAATGCCGAAGAGGTTGAAATGGACTGCATACTACCGGAGCTGTGTCTATAGCATCATTTGGCCCTAGACAAGGAATTCTTAGCACGGTCACTGAGTTTCAGGATAACACTGTCCAACTCTCAGCCACCTAGTGCACCCAGGGTCGATGCCAACTCTGAAAGCTGGGCTTCCAGCTCTGAGTCACCTAAAGATGGGTCTGTATGCACCAGGGAATCCAGAGTTCAAAGCCTCAGATAATTTTAAATCAAAAGTTTAGCCTCAGGGAGCATAAGGTTAACTGAAAGTCAGCTTTGCAAAATCCATAAAACAGAATGAATAAAATAAAATGAGAAGCATGAACATAGCGTCACTGGAAAGGGAATTTATGTTCTCTATTATACACGATCTAGAGTCTTAAAAAGGAAAGATAACGTAAGACTTCACCAAAAAAATATATATTTTTTGAAGAAAGAGTTTCAAGAGATTATTCTAAGTGCATATAACTCTTTATCTCTAAAGGACATTATCAGATATGTAGGAAAAATGGCTATTAATTTGGTCAGAATTATCCTCTTCTATTTTATTGATGACTGATACACTAATAAAAGATACTAAGAAAATATAAGCCTGCTTTGAAGCAAACATATAAAAGAAGACTTGGAATTTAGTGGCCATAATCCTTAGTCCTGGTTCTAAGCGCTGTAAACTTGCAAAAAAGCAAACATTTTTCAGTGAGGCCATAGGAAAAATTGTGGGGAGGCTCAAAATATCATTTTTAATGTAATTGTCAAGGCCCAGTAGAGCGGTGAACTTAAAAAAAAAAGGAAAAATAAAGATGGGGGCTCCTGGGTGGCTCAGTCAGTTAAGTGTCCAACTTCTGCTCAGGTCATGATCTCACGGTGCATGATATCGAGCCTCGTGTTAGGTTCTGTGCTGACAGCCTGGAGCCTGGAGCCTGCTTCAGATTCTGTGTCTCCCTCTCTCTCTGCCTCCCCCCCCAACTTTTGCTCTGTCTCTCTCTCAAAAAAAATTATTTTTACTTAAAAAAAAAAGAAAGAAAGAAAAGAAAAGAAAAGAAAAAAGAAAAGAAAGAAATCATATTGGCCAAGAATATATTTGGGAGTTCTCTCAGCAATAGTCATTTGAAATACAATCTGAGAGTTAAAGCAATGCACTTAGCCACAGTCAGTTACCGTTGAGACCTTACATCGGTGTCTGTCCAATTAATTTAATATTTCCTTTAATTATGCCCACACCATAAATTGGTGTTCATTTTATGGACTGTGGGATGATAAAAAGGATTATTATTTTGCCCGTATCTGTAATGGCAACTGAAGAACAGGAGCACTTAAGTTTCTCACGGGGCACAGTTCATAAGTTCAAGACCAAATTCTGTATCCCAGGCCTAGCCTTCTGGTCCTGAGGTACTCAGTAAAGGAAGTCCCTAGATCAGGAGAAAAGAGCAGCTCGCCAGCTGGAAGGGCAGCAAGAGCTCTAGGAGACTCTGTGTGATGAGGAGCAGCATCTTCAGAGGAGAAGACGGGCAGGGGTGCCGCGGCAGCCCTACTTGCCCTTCCGCTTCCGCTTCCGGAAACAGAGGTCAGTGGAGCTGCTGTCAGGGACTGTGCGGAACTCAGCATGATCAGGGAAGGGGCGTTTCTCCTCCCTGATAAACTGCGTGTACACACAACACACACACACACACACACACACACACACACACACACCTTTCCTTTTTAGTCAATATAAAATGAGAAATATATTGAAAGGAAGGTGAGCCCCATCCATGGGGAAATGCTCACAAGCTTGAATGGAAATAACGAGTCAGCAAAAGACTAAAAATTGTGTGTTTTTTTACGTAAATTAAATTTAATTTAAGTTCTGAGAGACAGAGTGGGGAAGAGGGGAAGAGAGGAAGAGGGAGAGAGAGAGAAAGAGAGAGAAAATATCTTAAACAGGCTTCATGTTCAGCACAGTGCCTGATACAAGGCTCGATCCTAATGACCCTGGGATCATGAACTGAACTGAAATCAAGAGGCAGATGCTCAACCCACTGAGCCACCCAGGGACCCCCTAAAAACTGGGGGTTTTTTTTAGTGGAAAAATTGATGGATTTTTGAAGGAAGATACATGGTAAAAGTTTGTGGTTTTTTATTTCTTCTTTAGTTAACAAACATTCACTGATTCTTAATGGACATACATTTTCCTGGAGATACAATCACAAACATAGTTTCTTTCCCTTAGCTTACACTGTAGAAAAAAAAAAAAAAAACTATACTCAAGTTAAATTTCTGGTTCTCATAAACCCAGTAAAAGTTATTTTATTCTATGTTCTCTGCATAAATGAGAAGCAGAATAGTGTTGAAGAGTTTAGCATGCATGCCTACTACTGACTTTCTAAAGAGTTTGCTAATCGTCAAAGACAAGGTTCAGTCCCACAAATAACTCACAGGATGGTCCAGAAAAAGACATAGAAAAGTTGCAGTATGATACATTCATAGTAGAAATGTGGAGCACAGAGTCAAAGCGGCAAATGACAAGTTCTGTTTGCAGGGACATCAGGTTGGGTTTGCCAGACTAAGATAGACTAAGATACTGGAGCTGGTTATGCAGTGGTGGAAAGGAAGGGGGAATTTCAGGCCGGGAAGGATAGTTTCACAAGGTGGCAGGATAGGGGTCTAGGTATAATAGTTACCAGAGTGGGCATTGACAAGATACATATATTCTCTGTTTTCATACCAGAGAAGAAAGAAAACTTAAGAATGTATAAAGTTACAGACACCCGAGAGAAATCATTACCATTTACTTTAGCTCTGGACAATATCAGCCCTCATTTTGATGTATAGTAGAAGAAAAATCTTTCATTTCTATTAAAGTCCCATTTTCGATAGAAAAATGCAGCTGAATTCCCTTCAAAAAGAAGGACATGTTGGGGCATCTGGGTGGCTCAGTCAGTTAAGCATCCAACTCTTGATTTTGGCTCAGGTCATGGTCTTACAGTTTATGAGATCAAACCCCACATGGGGCTCCATGCTGACAGCAAGGAGCCTGCTTGGGATTCTCTCTCTCCCTCTCTCTCTGCCCCACTCCTGCGCTCTCTCTCTCTCAGTAAATATACATAAACATTTAAAAAAGAGGACATGAGAAGTTATATCTGCATTTGCTAACTGAAAAACAATAGTGCTATGAACAGAAAGCCGTGTGAATTTTTTCTACAATAACAATATAATGAAAACTAGACTAAAACCATCTCCAATTCATTAGGTTCAAAATAAGAAATATATTATTATGTAATACTCATGTAAATCTGTATATAATTAAATGGGCATCCAGTGAAAAATTTGAGATTTTCAGTTGAGTAGTATCAGAAAGTCTTCCTTGTATAGAACATAACAAACCTAATTACCTTGTATATAATATCCTATCAGACCAACAGACTGTATCATATCTTCTAGATTTTTGGCAAACTCCAGAATTCTTTAAATCTGTCTGGAATTCTTAAGGGTAGCCCTATTTTTTGAAATCTTTTGCAGACCAATGGATAAATGAAGAATATCCTCATAATCACATTGTGTAGAATTCTTTTGACCATGTGTTCAGTATCTCCATATCAAAATTATATAGTATAGATGTATTGCAGATGTTTGTATTTGGGGAGAGAGATTAATTTCCCTTTCTTCACAACTACCCAATAGCTTCTTTGACTCAAGTTGTTTTCTCATACAAGTATTTACTTTTCCTGAATTCAGCTGGATCATGAAACATGGGTGTATTCAAAGTGCTTTTAAAATTGGAAACAAATAGAACATGAGACCCTGTGACTATGGTTTTTATCAAAAACCTTAATGTAGTTTCAAAAACCATGCCTGAATTACACTCTTTTGAACAATAAATGTCTGTTTTTCTTCCCCAGTCCCACAATGGGGATAAATTTTCTGATTATCTTGCAAATAAGTAGTACAGCAGTACCTGAAAGCCATTGGATGCACAACAAATATCATTAATCCACTGGCCAAGTAGTATGAGTTTTGTGTTGAAGGTGGTATCAGATAGTAGTGGTGAAGCAATAAATTTGCTAAAAGTATAGCAGAGGGACTATTTATAAGGCGAAGGCAAGATTATAGGAAACTGTAAGAGAGCAATATTCTGGAGACAGGAATGGCAGGGTACAGTTACCACACTAGGCCTTTGGGAATAACAAGAGGGAGCAAAGCCCTGAGAGAGAGACCAAGAAAGAGAGAACATGAAACAAGCACCAGGAAGAGACAGATCTTTGTAGAAGAGATGAAGTGAGCTTACCGCGTTCCTTCCAGTGTCCCTAGAGGTTGTGCCCAACAGATAGCCTGAAGACGAGAAAGACCCGTTGATGGGAAACCTATAGGTCAACCTCCAGAGCCCAGAGCAGGGTGGAGAAGGGTGGAGAGTGAAGAGATGAAAAGAAGATACACGACACAGCAATTAAACTTACTATTTAGGACTTGAACTTTCAACCCCTACCCCTAACTACGCCAAAGATAGATGTTGAACACAAACTTTGTAAATCTCTGTCTGGTCATATGCTAATTCTTTTCAGGAATTCATTTTTTTTTTCCTTACTCTTGGAAAGCGTTGCTTTAGTAAAGTAGAAAATGAACGAGATACAAATATTCAAGCAGCTAAATCACATCTAGGGAGTGATTTAGGCAGTAGGAAGAAAATATGGCCAGTCAATGTGCTTGAATATGTACCATAAAGAGAAAGAAAATTTACTGATTCATATATTCCATAGTCAAACCTTTATAGAGAACATATCAGGCTCAATGAGCAAATGCAAGAAGCATTATGTAAGCAAAATTTTTGCTTCGAGTAACACTATGTGATTCTATATTTAATTATCACATTTCTTCTAAAACTAACTGTTACCTGTCTGCAAAAAGTGAGATCCAGTATGCAACAGAGTTTTTTATGCCTGTTCTCTATATAGTAAAAATATCTTAATAATAAAAAAAATAGTTCCATGAATAATCAAGTTTGTTTAGATACAGCCTATGTGTGAGAAAAGCTGAGCTGTTTCTCATTTGCTCCTCACTAAACTGAAATCTTTCAACAATTAGTTGAACCATGAACTTTTTTTTTACCTCATTTTCAAAATATTTTTTTGTTAGCCTTGGTTCTGTTTTTGAAATTACCTTCTTTATTACTTTAAGTCAATCATGTATCTATTTCCCACCACAACAGTGAGTTTTAACTGGCTCCTTGTCTAACTATGTGCCCAGCAAGGACGTCTCAAATTCAGAGTCTCTGTGGGCTAGGAAGGAGTATAGACCAGAAGCAATGGAATTGGATGCAGTGTGGTATTTTTCAAAACACAGTATCATCCACAAACCACCAAATTGCCATATCACTTGTCTTTGGAATAAGTTTCGCCAGTAAATATCTATCTAGCATTAGTAACTCGTGAGACCCAGTGCTCATCACAGCAAGTAGGTACCTTTTACAGGACTGGCTACTTAAAAGGTAGCTGAATCCAGCTGGAATCAACTATTTTTATCTAAACATTTGTCTGTGTTCTCACCTGAGGTTGGACTTGAGATCATAACCAGTTCTATAGTTTAGTGAAAATAACGCACATTATCCTAAGAACTTAAACATTTCCTGACATTACCAGAAGTTTCTTAAAGTTCTGAGTTTTTGTTCCCAAGTCCACTGATGTATTTATAAACATAGCTTTTGAATTTCATGGAAATAGTTAAGGTGGTAGATTTTCATAATTACATCAGGTTCTTATATACTGCAGCTGTCAGAACCTTTGTTGAATCTTGACATATACCTCCATTGGAATTTTTATCATGTCTTTTATGATTCAATGGCCTCTCATTTGCATGTATCATAAGTTAATTTGTAACATGATTAGCTACCTTTATTCATCTCTAGATTATCTGCTTTTACCAGCAGGTGCATTTTTATATCCTCCAATGATCTAGCTCTGCCCTGTACCTAACAGGAACTCATTAAGCTTTTGTCCAAGGAATCAGCATCTTTAGTGTGAATTATCTGGCCATAGTCTCTCATTTTATGAAATACCTATAACTTTCAAAGCCTGTTTTTATAAAAAAAAATATTTTTCTCCATTGAAAATGGTCTTTCTTCTGATAGAAAATCTAAAATTGGTATTGTTGAAAATTTTCAGGCACATCGATTCACGGCATCCTGGGTGCTGCTATATTCCCAATGCTTCCGCATCATTTTTATCACTTGTGTCATGAACGCTACTACCATCATCCCCAAGAAGCTTTTCTTTGAATGTATCTTTCTATGAAATCTTATGCCATTTAGACTAAATAGGTTGGAATAACGTCTTATAATGATTGCCTATTCTAAAATAAGGTGTTTTAATATTTAATAATTATTTGATGCATGTAGTTATTTTCTTGTCAGTGAAATCATAAACCCCTACAAGGTCAGTAGTATGCCAGTTTCTTCTAGGAAGTATATCCTTATCGAGGAAAATTCAGAGCAAACAGGCGTGACTTCTTTTTTTCAATAAAATTATTTTAAATCTTGGGCTGGGCCATGGAATAATGTCAGCAGAAATAGTTTTGGTCCATTGTTTGTAAAAAAAAAAAAAAAAAAAAAAAAGCCTACATCTCAGTTAAATGGTTGCACTGGGCATTTGGGCATTTATTATTTTACCCTTTGAAGCCTCTGCTATATCTCTTACATGAAAGATGTTTCTTTTTTTTCTTGTTCCATTTTAAATGTTTTAATTGAAATATATTGGAGATACAACGTTGTACAAATCTGAGGTGAACAACATATTAATCTGATATATATTGTGATATGATTGCCACTGTAGTCATAATTAGCCCCTCTGCCTATCACATTACATAATGATCTTTTTTCTTTTTAGTGGTTAGAAGCATTAAGTTCTAGTCTTTTAGAAAGTTTGATGATTATAATACAATTTTGTTATCTATATTCACTATACTCGGTATTAGATGCCTAGTGCTAGTTTAGTACTCCATGCAAGTATGTACTCTTAAACATCTGTCCTACCCCCCCCATCTCTCATCCTCTGGTAACCACCATGGTGCTTTCTAACAATTTGACATGTTTAGATTTCACATATAATATACAGTACCTCTCCTCTGTCTGACTTATCTCACTTAGCATAATATGCTCAAGGTCCATTGAGTGAATCAGGGTGACTATTTAATATATCTTTAAAAGACAAGAAAAAAATGAGTTTTCCCAACTCCAAAGGTTAAAGCCTTTAAAAGATGAAATGTACATAATTTTCTAAAGCTATCTTTTGGTTTTCTGTGTGTTTGGTATTTTTTTTATCCTTTTCTATCATAAGCTAGACACATGAAGAAAACATGGAGTGTTGGAGACACAAAAGAATAGAACAATCCCATACTATTGGAATTCTCATTTCAGAATTAGAATAAGTTCAATGTTAAAGAACATCTCCTCTTAGATTCAGTTAGGGAAATGGCCACAAAGATGCTCTATAGAATCATAGAATAAGCAACAGGATTAGATATTTACTTTACTTCTCCTTCCAAAGTATGAAATACATTCAAAACTTAACTAGGCATTATGTGCATGTATAATTAACATTTAAAATCTTACATATTTCAGGGGCACCTGGGTGGTTCAGTTGGTTAAGCATCCGACTTCAGCTCAGCTCATGATCTCATGGTTCGTGAGTTCAAGCCCCACATCGGGCTCTGTGCTGACGGCTCAGAGCCTGTTTTGGATTCTGTGTCTCCCTCTCTGTGTGTCCCTCCCCTGCTTACACTCTGTTTCTCTCTGTCTCTCAAAAACAAATAAATGTTAAAAAATATTTTTAAAAAATCTTACATATTTCAAAATATTCTCATCACCTCACAACTGAGAAGAACACGTGTCACGTAACCACACCTGCTGTGTTGGAGGCAGGAAGGATTGAAACTTGAAAACACCTAAGCAGTTTGTTTACTATAACACCACCGTAATAGTAAAAATAACTCTTAGTACTTTCATCTGAGGATGCCAAAGAATTTGAAAACATCAATTCAGTAATCTTCACAAAAGCCCTTCAATTTAAGTTAAGATAAATCTATGCCAAAGTGAACCTCCTTTCTACATTGCACATTTATTCTCATAATAGAAAAGAGGCTGACATTTGCCTCCAAATTGAAAATAATGACAGCCCAGACCTTTCAGTTCTTATTGGGGTAACAAGCCAAAAGTCTTAAGAAAAGATGTTTGTGATTTTGAGATGCACCAGAGAATAGGAACAAAAAAAATGACAGTAAGTAGTTTTTTTTTTTTTTTTTTAAGCCACCATTTGTTTTATTCTTTAAGAGAGCACTGCCTCCGATGTTCTGATAAAAGAGGCTGACAACACACACACAAAGTGGCCATATGTCACAGTTCTAGCAGGTTTCCTCTCTGGACTAGTGGTATCCCTGAGAAATGGGAGCTTTGCTTTAATAGGCAAGCATGTACTTTCAGAGGAACAGCTGTTACTGGCATCCAAGTGGCCGTTTTCTCACTTGTTTGTGCATAGCAGGTTTCACAATGAAATCTACAGCAGATCCAACATCAGAGGATTAAACCCAGAAGCTGGCGAGTCAGAGGTCCGCATTAACTTAAGGGTACTCTGACATCATATGCCGTGAAAACAAGTTCAAGAGAATATGGCAGCTCAACTGGGTTTACTCTGTGGGGCTGGGATTCACGAAGGCCAACACCAGTCCACTGTGAGGCACATCCAAAGTGATCATTTTACTCTCAGCCATTTGCTCTTCAATTGGTCTTTCCAAATTGGAGCCTGGTTCAGATTAAACATTTCTGAAACTGGTGACTTTAACAAAAACAAATTGACCTAATTTCAAACAGTATTACAAAGCCGTAATGATCAGAATAGTATGGTACTGGCATAAAGATAGGCACATAGACCAATGGAACAGAATCAAGAACCCAGAAATAAATCCATGCGTATATGGTCAACTAATGTGTGGCAAGGGAGCCCAGAACACACAGTGGGGAAAGGATAGTCTCTTCAATAAATGATGTTGGGAAAACCAGACAGCCACATGCAAAATATGAAAATGGACCGTATCTTACTTACATCATTCACAAAAATTAACTCCAAACAGACTAAGGACTTAAATAGAAGAACTTCTGAAACTATAGTACTTCTAGAAGAAAACAGGAAAAAAGCTCCTTGACATCAATCTTGGCAATGATTTTGCAGATATACCAAAAGCACAGGCAACAAAAACAAAAATCAGCAACTGGCCCTGAGGATAATGGAATAGTACCTTAGGATACTGCTGCAGCCTTGGACCTTGGCAGACACTGGATCGGCCCCTAGGATTCTGCACCAGAAGCCTGAATGCTTTGCTACCAGGTCCTTCTGGCTCCTGGAAGGCTATGGACTTGTGCCTGCTCCCGTGTGTTTTCCTCCTTGTTCTGGACTCTAGCAGTCTCTCTCACCTATGTAACATTTTGGCCAGAACTCGTTTCTTCACACCCATCCTGGCCTCTGGGGCAAGATGACTGAGGCAGGGAAGAGGTGAGGCATCCACAGTCATTGATGTTTGTGTGATAAGTGGTGGGAGTCACATTCCTTATGGATGAGTCTGGGATAAGGGGCCTCTGGCTCCCAGGGCATCCAGGTGTTTCTAATCCCAGAACACCCCCATCCACCTGTAGAACTCCCAAGTGATGAAGCTTCGTCTAGGAAAAGTGATCACAGCTGCAGCACCTGGGGGCCCTGATTCAGCAATTCTCTGAGTCCGCCCCTAATGCTAAGTGCATCCCAGCCCATCCTCTCCCTGCCCCTCCATCAGGACTGGCCCTTATTAACGCAATACCTCCCAAAGGCTTCATGTCCAAGGGGGTTAGAATTTCAACATATAAATTTTGGAGGAACACAAACATTCAATGCAAAACTTGAGTTGAATATATTTTCATGGGAGAATAGCTCTTTCATGGACTATCCTCACTCTATTGTGGCCCTTCCACCTTAATCTTCCATAGCACAACAGCCAAGGGGCTGTGATGTGTAAGGCGATCTGCTGAAGTTTCCACAGTAATGGGGGAAGGTAACCCAAAGGATGACTTCTGGAGAACGCACAGTCCCATTTCACCATTCCCTTTCTGCCCAGCTCCTAGACTATCAATAAATACCTTATCTAGATAGATAACCCACACACAGGCCTTCCAAGAATAAGCAATGATGAAAATTCATAGGACAGTCTAAATCTAGACTTTAAAAACAGTTCCCAAAAGGAAGAAAAGCTGTAGAGATGACCTTTAACCAGAGAATTCAGAGCAGTTTAGTTTTCTGGAGACATAGCTTCAGACCTCTCCAATCCAGACCAGAATTTTCTCTAGCTATAGCTATAAAATGGTTTTCTAGGTTAAGAGGAAAATATCCCTCAAAGATAGACTCCTTCTTGTGATGGTTAATTTTATGTGTCAATTTGGTTAGGCCACAGTATCCAGATATTTGGTCAAACGTTATTCTGAATTTTTCTGTGAGGGTGTTTTTGAAGGAGATTTACATTTAAATCAGAGGGACTCTGAGTAAAATAGATTGTCCTCCATAAGGCAGGTGGGTGTCTTCAAATCATTTGAAGGCCTGAATAAAACAAAAGTTTGACCTCCTCTGAGCAAGAGAGAATTCTCCAGCAGACTGCCTTTGCATGCAAACTTCAACTCTTTTCTGGGCCTCCAGCCTGCCAGTCACCTCTATCAGATTTTGGACTTGCCAAACTTTTATAGTCACATGAGCCAGTTCGTTAAGATAAATTGTATATGTACACACACACACACACACACACACACACACACACACACACCCTATTGGTTCTGTTTCTCTGGAGAACCCTGAATAATATACTCCTCTTAGAAAGCAAAACCACTTTTTATCATTTTTAATGAGAAGTCTTACAGTCTCTCCCCATCTCGGGCTGAAAATATTCTGAGTCCAGACCAAACCAAGGTCACCTTGTCCATTAGTAGAAACAGCTACTAACTAAATCTGGTGTTCCAATAAGCATTCATGTTTTGAGGCCACAGACAATGAAGAAAAGAAACAAGCTTATTTATAAAAGAGTCTGGGGATAAGGAAGGAGGATGGGGAAGGAAAAGTAACCAGAGGGATTTCTGTAAATGGCTTTAAGTCACCCACTTTAAACCAGGCAAGGGGATTAGTTGCCTTCTCTAGAGAGAAGACTCTCACATTGATCTTGCAACAAAAATACAATGTACTGAGGGAAGTAATGCCAAGCAAGTAATATTATAGAACATATTTGATAAATGTATGTCTCTTAGCAATTTCACATTGTGAAATGAGATTGAAATACCCAAGAAATGGGATTATTAATAGCTCTGCTTGAAATGTGGCATTTTGAAAAATGGCTGATGACCATATCAAGCATGACTGCAATTCTTAATAAGCTGCTTTCTTTGGAAAACACTTGTAATTTGTTATTAACAATGGTTATTAAATGTCCCTGGGTTCTTTTATTGTTGTTGTTGCTGTTGTCATTTACATTTTATTGCCAAACATTATAGATTGGAAGAAGTGCTTAGGCATCTCATCTGGGAGATGTTCTATGACTTCTCATGTAACTACATAACATTTATGAGCCCACTCTTTCTCAAAGATACCTGCGTAATAAACTAAAGTAAGTGTCTATTACTAGACTGATATAAATTGTTTCTTCTCAACTTCAAGCCTTTTAAGAAGCTCTGTTTTCTTGACTGTAAAAATAAAGATAGCATCTATGTCACAGAATTACAGTAAAAATTAAACCATATAATATATGTGAAGTACCTAGTATCATGCCTGGCACTTGATGTACCTTCAACAAATAGTAATTGTTATCATTATGACTACCTATCTCAAAGTTCTGTCAGTGGTGATGAAGGAAGGGCCATGTGGCTTTTCTAATACTGGAGCCATCATTTGGGTCTGTCCTTGACATCACACCCACATTGAATCTTGTGATTGGCTGTGTTCTGTGTTAGTCATGAATCTGTTTTATTTCACGTTGTCCCAGCTTGTTCTTCTAATTTGCACTTACCCTGTTCCACTACATTCCAGTAAACCTAGACTTCTCACTAACCACCAAACACATCGCAAGCTTTCCCACTGCTATTACAGTTTGTGTCCCTGTCACTGATACCTACTAAATGCCCTGCAGTTTGCCTCACTCTCTGTCAAAAGCCTGCTCTTTCTTCATGGTCCACATCAGATGCTACCTTCTCCATAAAACCACCTAATGTATCAGTGTGCTCCTTTCTTATTTTATATCCCCACAACATGACTTTGCCCCTCATTGTGCTGTCCTTCCTTGCTACAGTTTATTACAGTTGTAGATCATAAGCTCCTAGAAGACAGGAATTGTGCCCCACACATCTTTTAATCCCCATTGTCATTTGGCATAATATTTTGCTTGTACACAATACTCAAATATTGGCTAAATTTAAAGGTAAACCCCAGAAATCGGATAATATTTTGATATATTCTGTAACGAGGATGATATTGATTACATCATTGAACTTGGACTTGAATTCAAGTACACAGTTGGGGATTCTTAGTGTTGAACAAGAATAACCACTGCCTCTAAGCAAAGAGTCTCACTCATCGGGGCTAGTATGTGTACTTGAAATATTTTAGTTATGACCTGCCAGTGTGTATATTTTTTCCTTCAAAAATTAAGAATATTTTAAATTATATTTTTTTAAATCCCAAGTTTCTATCACTGCTATCAGTGAAGTCCAATTATTGTAAATCACATTCAATTCCCAGTTTTCCTATATTTATTTCCCGACCTCTCTGTCATAAAGGAAAGTCAATTGATTTTATCATTGGAAAATTCACCACAGGTGACAAGAGGAAAAAGGAAAAGAATTTAAATGGTACATTTTCCTGTTTTACTCAGCTTCAAGTAGAGAATCCACTGTAATTATATTTAGCAACTTACAAAATCTGACTGCTGGTTGTCTTAATCCCTATTTTCAGTCTGTGAATCCCTAAACCCACAGAATATCTCTTCAAGTTTAACATCTGACAGAAGTTATGGAAACGTTATTAACATTTCCTCCAGCCTCCCAGCAGATAAGCACAATATCTTCCTTTTAGAAGAAATATGCATAAACAAAGCCACCAGATCGTAAGACTGTGGCCATAGAGTTATCCTCTTTCCATTTTTTTCAACTTTGCTCAGCACTTCTGAATTCTTTGAGAAGGAAGTCTCCATTTGGGGACAATACATTTTTACCAAATGCTTTAACTTTGTGCTAAGTTTCCATTTTAAAAAAAAAAGAAGAAGAAAGCCTTAAAGATAGAATATATAAAAGTATTACCATCTTACAAATATCAATGTTTTATTTGCATAATGATTTTATTTATTCAACAATCTTGTATTGAATATTCAAGGACTTTTATAAAGTATATGGCACTTTACAGGAAGAAATTTGACAAGTTGCTCAGGTCATGAATGACTGTGAAGAGGATAGAATTAGGGAAGATGATGTTAATGCATCCAATATAATGTAGTAAAGGATAAGAGATATGGAGAATCCATGGGGGCTTTAAACAAAAGTATTTTCAGGAGAAAATCAATCAGTTGAGATGGGGAAAAAAAAAAAGAGAGGGAATAACAAGATTCAAGTAGTCGCAGAAGCTTTAAGAAGGCAACGGTACCCAGAAAGAACTTTATAATATATTATTTTCATTGGAGCTGATTTTATAATTGTCATCTATATATAATGATGTGGGATTCTATAAAACTACTAGCATTCATTTGCTTAAGTAAAAATAATAAGTCAATTGAAGAAAAAACCTTAAGTACATAGAAAAGTACACAGGAAAACATTACATACATAGGGGGAGAAAAGGTAAAAGACAAAAACCATCAATATACTTCAGTATAACCAAACTATGACCAAAATCTGAAAAAAAAAACTGCCCTAGAGGGTGTCACATATTTTATCTGCAGGAAGCTTACAGCAGAAAAACCAAAGTTTAGATTGGGTTCAGAGACTAGTGCTATGCTCTTTAAAATACAGGCTTTTCTTATTCCTTTGCAAATGGGTTTCTTTTTTTTCTAGCTTCTGCTATTTCCTTCTTCATCATTTCAAGTTTCAACTAAATCTCGATCCCTAGCAAAGTCATTTTAAAGCCTTGCTCATCTCACCCTAAGTTTCCTTGTGTTAGTTACACCATTTGGTACATATTTGTTTTCTATACCAGATTCTAAGCTCCCTGAGGATAGAGGCCATGTATTATACTTAGAAAAATGTCTGCGTATAGGCCCTGCATTTGTAGGTGCTGATTAATTCCAACTACATTTACTGCAGTTCAGGTAAAGAAAAAAAAAGTGGTATCGCAAGACTACTCAATGACTTATTTCTTACAAGGTTTAATGTAAGACCTTGAAAACTGAGACCAGTTGAAAAGATACCCACAAATCTAGTCTTGGACCCATGTCATTCATGACACTTAGGAGGTAGAAGGGATTTAAGAAATGTGCTAGCCCAACTCCTTAATTCAGGAAAACCAAAGTCTGGATAAGTTAAGATTGCAGATCTAAATAGGCAGACTTTGTAGCATGTTCTTAAGCTTTTAGAACCGGAAGACAATATGCTTCCCAGTTCATGCTGCTTCTTCACAATAGGATCATTCATTCAATAAGTATTTGTCAAACACTTGCTGTCCATGTGCCAGCCATTCAAAATAATATGTGAACTCGGCCTATGAGCAGCTTAAAGTCCAGGGCCTGACGTATGGTACTATTAAGTAACACCCTGAAAAGAATGCGCCAAAAACCTTTAGAGTTGTTTTACTAATAGAAAACCACATAAAATGTCATGAGTCAGGATTTCTGATACTAATCCTTCATCTTGAGAAAAGCTAGTATGATTCACCCAGAAGTTACCTACAAACTTCTTCTTCTAAAAGGTTTGCTAATACCCCAAACATTATGCCAGTTCAAAGTATTTACATTTCTGAAATTTCAAGCAGGCAAATAGTGCTTTTTGTATGGTATACTCATTTCAAGAGGGAGCAAAATTACCAACTTCCTGCCCCTGAAGTTTGGTCTTTGCTTATCTATCTCTTTAATGCTGACAAGAACCAGCTAAACATTAACATCATTACCACTCACTCAAAAACAAATTGATACTCAGGTTCATTATTCTCATGGCTGTTCATCATCATCACTCAAAAATTTGAAAGACATTACTTCCCGTGTGTCTTTCCAAGCACATTCTCTGAGCTACACTTTCTGGAACTAATACTGATGACGATGATGATGATGATGATGTCAATTCAAGTATCGAGGAGATTTATAGGTGATGTATAAACCATAACTTAAAATTTTCAAATACAGTTAGTTATTTTTCTGAATGACCAACTATTATGTCTATTGCTAACATCTATATATATGTAAGCTTTTAAAAGTTTTTTTTAAAGATTAACTTGACATTTCAGAAAAATAATGGACCTAGGAAAGAAAATAAAATTATAAAATTATTTGGAGATATTCTTCTCTTACTAGTTTAAACAAATTCCCAACTAAGAATAATTCTGATTATTTGTATATGGATAAGTGAAATAGAGAGTCAAAGTGGAGGTCTGAATACGTTATAACACTCAATTCTCAGTTATATTCCTATTTATTTAGATAATTGCCTTCCAACATATTTTGTACATGTAGAGTTTACCTCATGGAAGTTAAGTTTTATCTGTATCTTGGGTATGGTATTAAAAATGATTTTATCCCCCCTTTTTAATCTTTCTAAATATATAATTTTGGAAGTAGTATGGGTCATTATTTTAGCAGAAATATTTTATGTTTATAAATTCTGTATTGTCAAATCCAAAACATTTCCATCTAATTTTGAGCCTTAGGTTTGTCAGTATTTACACATTTTTGTTATTATTATTATCATTATCATTATCATTATTTAAAGAGGGGATGGGGCAGAGGGAGAAGGGGAGAGAGAGAGAATCCCAAGGAGGCTCCATGCCCAGTGCAGACCCCAACGTGGGACTTGATCTCATGACCCTGAGACCATGACCTAAGCCAAAATTGAGTCAGACACTAAACCAACTGAGCCACGCAGGTGCCCCAATATTTGTCCATTTTTAAAAATAAAATTCTAAAGATGACTTCACGCTTGTGAATGCTACCAAACATTTAAAGAACTAGCACCAATTTTTTGCAAATTCTTTGAAAAAATAGAAAAGGAAGACCACATCCTAAATCAGTCTATGAGGTCAAAATTACTCTGATACCAAAGCCAGACAAAGGCATCCCAAAGAAAGAAAACAACAGACCAATATACCTCATGAATACAGATGCAAAATCCACAACAGACTACTAGCAAACTGAATCCAGCAGCATATTTAAAAGGACTGTATATCATGACCAAGTAGGAATTTATCCCTTGAATGTGAGGGTGGTTCTGTATACAAAGAGCAACCAAGGTAATATACTACACTAGTCAAATAAGGGGGGAAAGTCACATGATTACTTCAATTGATGAAGAAACAGCATTTTAAACAATCCAGTACCCCTTCATGATAAAACACATTCAACAAACAAAAAAATAGGAAATCTTCCTCAACCTGATAAAGGGCATTTATGAAGAACTCACAGCTAGCATCATACTCAGTAGTAGTAAAGACTGAAAACTTTCCTCTAAGATCAGTAACAAGGTGCTGTTCAATATGTAGAAAATCCAAAAGAATTAACCACAAAAAGCTTTTAGAACTAGTAAATTCAACAAAGTCACAGGATTCAAAATCAACTCACAAACAGTTGTGTTTCTTTTTTTTTTCTTTTTTTTTAATGTTTATGTTTGAGACAGAGACAGAGTGTGAGTGGGGGAGGAACAGAGAGAGAGGGAGACACAGAATCTGAAGGAGGCTCCAGACTCTAAGCTGTCAGCACAGAGCCCGATGTGGGGCTTGAACCCACGAACTGCGAGATCATGACCTGAACTGAAATTGGACGCTTACCAACTGTGCCACCCAGGCACTCCCAAAAAGTTGTGTTTCTATAGACTAGCAATGAATAAATCAAAAATGAAACTTAAAAAAAAGTCTTCTTGACATTAGAATAAAAATAATAAAATACTTAGGAATAAATTTAACCAAGAAGGTACAAGACTTGAACAGTGAAAACTACAAAACAATGTTGAAAGAAATTCTAAGAAGACGTAAATCAATGGAAGGACATCCTGTGCTTGTGGATTAGAAGACTTGACATTATTAAGATGGCAACACTTCCAAAATGATCTATAGATTCAATGCAATTCTGTCAAAATCTCAGTAGCCTTCTTTGCAGAACTAGAAAAACAGATCCTAAAATTCATATGGTATTGCGAGGGAACCCGAATGGGGAATGTAATCTTGCTGAAACAAAACAAACTAGTACCACTCACATGTTCTGGCTTCAAAACTTACTACAAAGTTATAGTAATCAAAACAGTGTGGTATTGATATAAGAATAGACATATAAAGCAATGGGATAAAAGAGAGAGCTCAGAAATAAACCCTTGTATTTACAGTCAAGTAATTTTTGACAAGGGTATGAAGATCATTCAAGTATGAGGTTGAAGACCAAGTATGAGGTTGGACCCTTACATGATGCTGTATGCATAAGTTGACTCAAATGGATGAAAGACCTAAATGTAAGACCAAAAACTCTAAGATTCTTAGAGGAAAACATAAGGATGTTGATGACCTTAAATTTGGTAATGGATTCTTATTTGTGATACCAAAAGCAAAAGCAACTACAGAAAAAATAGGTAAATTGGACTTCATCAAAATTAAAACTTCCGTGCATTAAAGAATATTATCAAGAAAGGAAAAAGACTATGTATAGAACAGAAGAAAATATTTGCAATTCATCTGACAAAGGTCTAATATCCAGAATATATATTTCAAAAGAAAAAAGTACCTGTTACAACTCAACAATGAAAAAAAAAAAAAAACAACACACACAAACCAATTTAAAAGTGGAACAGGGACAGGAGTAGGCCTTTTTCCAAAAGAGGTAACACAAATGGTCAACAAGCACATGAAAAGATGGTCAAAATCATTAGTCATCAGGGAACTACAAATCAAAATCACAGTAAGATACCACTTCATATCCACCCACTATAATTTAAAAAAACAACAACAACACTGAAATAACCAGTACTGGTGAGAATTTTGAAAAATTGGAGCCTCATACAATACTGGTATGTAAAATGGTGCAGCCGCTGTAAAAACTAGCTTGACTTTTCCCTCAAAAATTAAACCTATGGGGCGCCTGGGTGGCGCAGTCGGTTGGGCGTCCGACTTCAGCCAGGTCGCGATCTCGCGGTCCGTGAGTTCGAGCCCCGCGTCAGGCTGATGGCTCAGAGCCTGGAGCCTGTTTCCGATTCTGTGTCTCCCTCTCTCTCTGCCCCTCCCTCGTTCATGCTCTGTCTCTCTCTGTCCCAAAAAAATAAATAAACGTTGAAAAAAAAAAAAAAATTAAACCTATATAAACCAGATAACCTAGAAATTCCCCTCCTAAGTATGTATCCTAAAGACTTGAAAATAGACATCCAAACAAACATTTGTACATGAATCTTCATAGCATCACTATTAACAATAACTAAAAGGTGGGAAAAACCCAAATGTCATCAAGGGACAAATGAGTAAACAAAATGTGGTTTATCCGTACAATGGAATTATTCAGCCATAAAAAGAAAGGAAATACTGATACATGCTATTACATGGATGAACCTTGAAAGCATTATACTGAGTGTAAGTAGCCAGACACAAAAGGTCACACAACGTATGATTCTAATTATATGAAGTGTCTGGACTATGTAAATCCATAGAGAGAGACAACAGATGAGTGGCTGTCAGGATTATGAAAAGAGTAACGTGGAAAGGGACTGCGTAATAAGTACAGGGTCTCCTTTGGGGCCAATGTAAATATTTTAGAACAGGATAGAAGGGGCAGTTGCACAACATTGTGAATGAACTAAATGCCACTGAATTGCACACCTTAAAATGGTTCATTTTATGTTATGTGAACTTCACCTAATTTTTTTAAATCTACACATTGAGATTACTTTTTAAGTATATTTTTAAAAATTAAGTTAAAATAATTACATGTCCAGAAACTCAACTTCAAAAAATGTTCCATGATCATTTGAGTACTTTGTTTTTTGTTGTTATTGCTGTGGGTTTTTTTGTTTGTTTGTTTTGTTTTTTGTTATTTTTTTAACAGTGGGTGAAGGTGGGTGGCAGGAGACTGGTCCTTGTTGGGTCTTTAAAAATTTTTTTGTTTTATTTGTTTTTGCTTATTTTTTTAAGTCAGGCCAAAGATTCAATAGGGTAGTGAATCAGCCAAACATAAGGTTTGAGCTTGCTAGAGGACATGCAACAAAATAGAATACCTGACATTTAGTCTTCAAAAACTTAACTACCATTTGACTATTTGTGGATTCATTTTTCTAATGGTTTTGTATACTGATCAATTTTACCAATTAAATTACAAGATATTTAAGTGAAATTGAAGATACCTTTCACTTCTGTTCAGTTCACTTATGTCATGTTGGAAAGAGTTTTTTGTTTTGTTTTAAGATTGCATTTGTAAGTAATCTCTACGCCCAATGTGCAGCTATAACTCACAAACCCACGATCAAGAGTCGCATACTCCGCCCACTGAGCCAGCCAGGTGCCTTTCGTCTTGATGTTTTGGTTGATAACCGAATTTTCTTCTATTTTGAATATAACTCACTTAAACTGGAACCTCTTACATCAATGGAAAAATTTTGGAATGTTTTTAGACTTTTGTTCATAGAATTAAAGAATAGGGATTGATCTACAGTACTGTGTCCTGAATTGATGAGAATTCTTAGGCAAAGGAACATTTTAAGGTCACTTTGTATATACATTATAACTAAAGGAAAATTACTGACCTAGAGATTCACTTTAAAACCATACCCCTTCAGAAGCTCTACAATCACTTGAGCAAAACTAGAAACCATTTTTACGCAATCAGCACATTTATTTACACACCCACTGTCTTAATTCTTCAGCATGTCTTTGAAGCACTGAACTTGATAGTTTTGAAAAGGTGCCTTGTTTCAACATAAAACTATGAGAACACCCATAATGCGGCTGTTTCTTTTCAAAAAGAAAGAATGCAGGGGATTTTTTTTCTGTTTAAACAAATGCTATTGTTTTATTGCCAATTTTTCTTTAAAGGAACCCATTAATGAATCCAGCAGCCTTATTAGGTATTTTTAATCAGTTAACAATGTTGTCAGAACTTGTTATGAATTCTTATCCGCTATATGAGAGTTTCTCAGTCTTTAGTCATCCTTTGAACCTGTAACATACCTGATGATTTATTTCCAAAATGCTGCTTTAGTGTTGTATCATTTAATAATGATAGGATTTCCTTAAAACAGAACAAAAACTAGTTTCTTCAGTTTCACTTTGTGAAATTGATGACAAATTCACATTACACTGTGTTAGTACTTTTTTCCAACTTCATAATCTATATGTGTTAAGTGGCACATTAACTATTAATTCCACTGAGTTGGAACCATTTGGAAATGCCAGCAAATGCCCACTCGTAATGATAGAAAAGGGTCTTCTCCCCAAAAACAAATCAATCTCAAGTTTGCTTAAAAGTCAACAAATGATATTTCAAGATTATATGTCAAGATTATAGAAATTCTGGTTTACTTGTGCTGCTTTGCTTTCAAAAATCTAAGATGGATTACCTGAAGTCCTATATTAACCAAAAGGGTTCAATGTTTTTTGATGCTTAATTAATTTGTTCTTGTAAGAAACATAAAATGAAAACATGACCTGAAAATGAATTGTAAAGAAATTTAAAGTGCTAGATTAGCAAACTAGTGCCCAGTGGAGCTGCTGTTCACATTCATCGCATCAAACTATCCAAATTACTTCAGCCTGCATACATATATTTTCTATTTTTCCCCACTTTGATTCACAATCGCCTTTCTGTCATCTATCGTATACCCATGGAATAGCCAAAAACAATTTATGATGCTCAATCCAGAATCCAAAAATCGTATTTTAACAAGATCCTTGATGACATTTTTTATTTTCTCAAAGTAGAAAGATAAAGTGAGACTGACAAATTAGGATTTAGATCACTCATTGTCAGTCATTCACTAAGCCACTAACATTTAGGAATTGTGCTCTCTGTCACATAACCCATATTGTATTAAATAGTCTGGGTAATAAAAGTGAAATAGAAGGTGTGTCTTCTGCCTCCCTAGTGCAAGCAATAAAAATGTATCCCCTGTACAAACACTAAGTAGGTGTTATGTGCAACAACATTGTCAAAATAGAGAAAGAAAAGAAGTAATCTGGTTCCTAAACACAAGTTTTGTATAGATATTTTCAGCAAGTAGATCATTAATGACCAATCCTCCCAAATTTCCATTCTAAAGCAATTGAGGGAAATTAACAGATGAGAATCTACTACTTCAGTTATCAAAAGGATACCCCACAAGTAGATCTTGGCTTCAGAAGATGTGAACCATTCCCAGCACGCATGGATCTTTCCTCTTTTGATAAGCCATTAACCTGCCCCAGTGGAAGAAAATTTCTGCATTGCATACTGCTTCAAACATTGTACCTTGAATGTTATAAACTAGTAGCCCCTCAATGTCTGGTAAATAACACATCATCAATCAACACTAGCGATGAAAGTCAAGTATGAAAAGGCACTAGAACATGCTGCATTTGTAAGAAGCTGAGCAACCATCCATCATTTGCCTCTGACACTTAGGTAACAACTACACCAAACTGGGGTTGGGGCAGGTGGGCGAAAGAAGAAACTTCAAAATAAGCAGTATCCAAACCAATAAGCTACTGGGGCAAAAAAAAAAAAAAAAAAATTTTTTTCTGAAAAAAACTAAATGGAAAGCATCAACCAATCTTTACATAGTAAATTTTATTTTTCACTAGGGATTATGAAAAACAAAAGAATGCACAATATGCAGAAGACAGTCTTTGCTTCAAATGTCATTAGCTAATCATCACTGTAACACATAATTTCTAATACAGCTTATTAATGATACCCATAATGACAGACTGTTTGAGTTACAAAAGCTTTTCTAATCTCAGAAATCTTATTCTAATTCCAGCAAACACCTGTAATCAATATATTACTACACAAACCATAGTTAGAAGTATGGCCATTACAGGTAAAATTTGTATCACCAATGCACATTTTAAATAATAAGGAAATGTAATGGTCTGTAATCCAGTTTTAAACTATTTCTGAGTTGTGAACTGGAAAAGTGCTACAAAAAAACCATTATATTTAGAGATTAAAGGAGGAAATATTAGATTGTCAACATTTCAAGCCGCAAATCTGTGTTTTAAAAAAAAAAAAAGACATCTCAAAGCAATGAAATAGACCATGACTCCATTTGTATTTATTGTGTTCACTTTTCAAATTCACCAAAAGGACGACCGAGAAATTTCTTGTGATTTCTGCTAGAGAAAAAGAAAAGCATACCTGCCATTCAATTCTCAGAGTATATTTCCTTTCAAAATGCCTGGAACATATTCGTGCTTTATCCATTACCTAAACCCGTGCAATATGTAATCCACAGTAAGCCAGAGCAGCTGAAGGTGAGCTTCTTTAAGAGCAGAATCAAAGGAATTTACGGAGCCAGTTCTACTTATGGTGAGAATATTTGGCTTAAGACCAGACACCTAGAGTTCTTACCTGCAAAGACAGGACACATCACAGAAGGAGATGCTAAAGGAGATGCTTGAACTTGGGCCAGGAATGATAATAGAGCTGGAGAACAAAAGACAAGCTATTGAGCCAAAAGGCCTATTGCCAATTAATCTTTTATTGTAAAAGTAAGACATTTTATATATAAGTACGTTCATGAACAGGAAAACCAAAAAGAATTCTTGCTCCCAGTTTTGGGGTTAGAATGGAATGAAGACAAATGAATAAAAGTAGAAGAGCTTGTATGGAGAAAAAAAAAAAGAAGAAGCAGAAGCAGCTTCTTTCTTTGCAAAGAATTTGAAAATGCTTTTAGTCCACAGGGCATAACACTTAGTGGAACTATCACTCTGACAAGACAATTTAGAGAGAAAAAAAATACCGTAATGCAACCAGTAGCCCTACTAACACTTATGAGAAATGAAAAGTCCCTAATTTCCATGAATACATGGCACTCAGCATGAGCCATTCCAGGTCAAAGTCAAGGCTAATTAATTAATTGATTTATAGTAATGTTTTATTTTTTGAAATTTAAGTATATCGTAACAAAGTATCAGTGTTTATTTGAACCAGAACATAAAGTTCTCTAATGCAATTATCTTGTGAACCACTCATAAACACATTGGCTTTGTGCTAAAAGGTGCAAATATACTCAGTGCTGAGAGCAGCTCCGTAAAATTCGGGGAATAAAAACTTTTGCCTGTTCAACATTTTATCCAGAGCTGTATTGTAAATAAAAACATAGGGTATAGTAGAACTTGTTTAAAGGTTTGGTTTAGTCATTTCAGTCAAATTAATTTGATATAAACCAGAACTCTGAAACTAACAAATAGAATTTCTCCCTTCATTACTTTTGTTAATTTCTGGGGGCAAATCAATGAAATTGATTATTTTCTTCCATGACTTCCTGTAAGCTGTGCCAAGAAGAAATAAACAGACATAATCATACCTTCTCCTAAGGAAGGTAAATATAAAGTAAATCTCTACTTTTGCAATTTGAGTCATACAAATAGCCTTTGGAAAAGGCCATACTCCATTAGCGAACACTGTATTAGGAAATTTTTTTACTTTTAATCAGGTCTTTCAGCTTCAGCACTATTGACATTATGGGCCAGGGGATTCTTTGTTTTGGGAGGGGGGTGCTGTCCTGTTCACTTTAGGATATTTACCAGAATCGCTGCCCCTACCCAACAGAGGCAGCAGTACCCTCCCCTCTTTGTGTCAACTAAATATATGTATTTATATATATAATGCCACTTATTCATCCATTCATCTATCAAGGGACACTTGGGCTGCTTTCGTAATATGGCTATTATAAATAAAGCTGCAACAGAGGGATGCAAATATCTTTTCAAATTAGTGTTATTGTACTGGGTAAATACTCAGTAGCAGAATACTAGATCATATGGTAACCTTATTTTAATTTTTTGAAGAAACTTTATACTATTTTCCACAGTGCCTATACTAGTTTGCATTCCCACCAACAATACAAGAGGGTTCCTTTTTCTTCCACATTCTCACCAATATTTGATGTTTCTCGTGTTTTTCATTTTAACAATTACGGCAGGTGTGAGGTGATATCACATCGTGGTTTTAATTTGCATTTCCCTGATAGTGATGTTGAGCATCTGTTCCATTGTTATATGTATCTATCTTTGTGCCAGTACCATACTGTTTTGATTACTACAGGTTTGTGGTATATCTTGAAATCTGGGGTTGTCCTACCTCCAGTTTTATTTCCTTTTCTTTAAAATTGCTTAGGTTACTTGGGATATTGTGTGATTTCATGCAAATTTTAGGATTTTTCTAGTTTGGTGAAAAATGCTGTTGGTCCCCTGATAGGGATTGCATTAAATCTGTAGATTGTTTTGTTTTGGGTAGTATAGACATTTTAACAATATTTGTTCTCCCAATCCAAAAGTATAGATTATCTTACCATTTTTCTGTGTGTCATATTCAATTTCTTTCATCAGTTTTTATAGTTGTCAGGGTACAGATCTTTCACCTCCTTTGTTAAGTTTATTCTGAGGCATTTTATTATTTTAGTACAATTGTAAATAGCATTGTTTTCTTAATTCCTTTATCTGCCACTTCATTATTAGTGTATAGAAATGCAACAGATTTCTGTACATTGATTTTGTCTCCTGCAATTACTGAATTCATTTATCAGTTCTAATGGTTTTTGATGGAATCTTTAGGGTTTTCTATATTTGGTGTCATGTCATCAGTAAATAATGACAGTGTTACTTCTTCCTTACTAATTTGGATGCATTCTATTTCTTTTCCTTGTCTGATTGCTGTGGCTAGGACTTCCAGTACTGTGTTGAATAAAAGTGATGAGAGTGGACATCCTTATCTTGTTACTGATCTTAGGGGGAAATCTCTCAGTTTTTTACCATTGAGTATGATGTTAGTTGTGGGTTTTTCATATGTGGTCTATATTATGTTGAGGTATGTTCCCTCTAAACCTGCTTTGTAGAGAGTGTTCATCATAAATGGATGTTGTACTTTGTCAAATACTTTTTCTGCATCTATTGAAATAATCATATGGTTTTTATCCCTTCTCTTGTTCATGTAATGTATGCACCTACATGGGAACACCAAAATACATAAAACAACTACTAAAAGACATAAAGGAAGAAACTGATAGTAATATAATAAAACTGGGAGACTTTAACATCTCACTTACATCAATGGATAGACCATCCAGGTAGAAAATGAACAAGGCAACAGTGGCTTTGAATGGCATATTGGACCAGATGGTTCTAATAGCTATATTCAGAACATTCCATGCAAATACACCAGAATATAGATTCTTTCAAGTGCACATGGAACATTCTCCAGAAGAGATCACATAATATGCCCCCAAACAAGTCTCAACAAATTCAAAAGCATTGAAGTCATACCATACATCTTTTCCAACCACAACGCTATGAAATTGGAAATAAACCAAAGGAAAAAATCTGAAAAGAGCACAAATACACGGAGTCTAAATCACATGTTACTAAACAATGAAGGGGTCAACCAAGAACTCAAAGAGAAAATAAAAAAATACATAGAGACAAATGAAAATGAAAACACAATGGTCCAAAATCTTTTCCCTGCATCCCCCCATCACATGCTCGGAGATTAGCAAATAAACCTTCCATATGCCCCAGGCACGTTTCAAACTGCTGCTTCTATGTTGTATCTCAGTGGGATTGTTTGTTATGTTGTCTCTTTAAAGGCAGGGAGGGACTCCATTTCCTATTGCCGTCTGACTCTCTCAGAGCCCAGCAGCTGATTTTTAAAGTTCCAGGTTTAAACCCCACTGATTGTAAAAACTTGCAAAGTTAAGCCCCTCTGGTTTTCAAAGCCAAATGTTATGTGCCTTACGTGGGGTCCGCTCCTGTCCCTTTTCTGTGCTTGAAATGTCCCTCCCTCCTGCTGACAGTCTCATGGGTCAGTTTGATTCTTGACTACATCTCCACCCTTCTTACCTTTTTCAATGTGGCCTCTTACCTGCATTTAGCTGTGGAGAGTCTGTTCTGCCAATCTTTGGGACTTTTACTGGGTTATTTACACTAATGTGGGTGTCATCCATGGGACGGGTGAGCTTAGGGTCCTCCTACTCTGCCATCTTTCCCAGAAGTCCCTTAATTAAGTATCATCACTGATCTCACTGGAAAAGTCTGTAAGTACAGGAAGTAGTCAAATTCACAGGGGCAGACACAAGTTTTCCAAAAGTTAAATTTTCACCAGCAACAAACATTATGATTTTTCTTCCCTTGAGGTGACACACTCACTTCATTAATTTTCAAGAAACATCTACCAAATACACAAGGCTGATTAGTCATAGTTTGGCAGTCATTCTTTTAAGTAAAAATGGTGTCCCATAAAAGAAGTGGCTAGGCCAGATTGCAACTTGAACAATTGCTTGAGGACTTTTCTAAAGACAGCCATGATAATTCAGTCAGCAGTGAAAGTGCTTCATGTATATTCCCATTTCTTCCCGCAGAAATAAACGTATACAAAGATCGAGGTTAATAATATTAATAATTTTTTACTGCTTCACCAAGAATTTTTTTTAATTCAAGTTAGTTAACATAGGGTGTAGTGTTGGCTTCAGTAGAACCCAGTGATTCATCTCTTACAAATGACACCCAGAGCTCATCCGAACAAGTGCCCTCCTTAATGCCAATTATCCATTTAGCCCACCTCTCCCCAACCCACTTCCCTTCTAGCAGCCTGCAGTTTGTTCTCTGTAGTTAAGAATCTCTTATGGTTTCCCTCCCTCTCTGTTTTTATCTTATTTTTCCTTCCCTTCCATATGTTCATCTGTTGAGTTTCTCAAATTCCACATATGAGTGAAATCATATGATATCTGTCTTTGTCTCTGACTTATTTCACTTAGCATAAGTGAAAAGTACACTTATTCTTGTACTGGAACCATTCTAGTTCCATCCATGTTGTTGCAAATGGCAATTTTGCATTCTTTTTTGTCACCAAGTAGTATTCCATTGTATGTGTAAAACACATCTTCTTTATTTATTCATCAGTTGATGGACATTTGGGCTCTTTCCATAGTTTGGCTATTATTAATAGCACTGCTGTAAACATTGGGGAGCATGTGCCCCTTCAAATCACCATTTTTGTATCCTTTGGATAAATACCTAGTAGTGCGATTGCTGGGTCATAGGGAAGTTCTATTTTTAATTTTTTGAGGAACTTCCATACTGCTTTCCAGACTATTGCATCGGTTTGCATTCCCACCAGCGGTGCAAAAGTGTTTACGTTTCTCTGCATCTTCGCCAACATCTGTTGTTGTCTGAGTTGTTCATTTCAGCCATTCTTAAAGGTGTGAGGTGGTATCTCATTGTGGTTTTGACTTTTATTTACCTGATGATGAGTGATGCTGAGCATCTTCTCACCAAGAGTATTTTTAAGCCAAAATAGCGTGTGTGTGTGTGTGTGTGTGTGTGTGTGTGTGTGTGTGTATTTAATGCAAGTGTATTAGCCACAACAGTTTGGGGCCACTACCTTCATCTCTGCTAAGGTGCCAGCAGTTTTATCCACCATTGTTTTTTTGTCACTAGTATAAATGTTAGTGAAAGAGCCAAATAGTGTCTTAGTATAACCATGAAAATAGTTTTGACTCAAAGATCCTCTGAGAGCTACTGACAGAAACCCTCAAAGGACCGTAGATCACACTTTCAGAACCATTATAATGGATGAAGAAACCTTCAGAGACATTCTTCTGTGATTCCCTTGCATTTCCATATATTGGCTTTCTGCCTAAGGGCCACTCCAACAAAGAGTTGGACAATGGAATTGAGGAAAATTCACATGGGTAACATTTTCATTTCAAACCATCAGGACCATGATCTCAGGAACCCCCACTTTCTTATCTCTTCCTCTCAATCTCACATGTGTTTATGGAGAACTGATTTCAAATGGTGCAAATCCAGGCTCTGGCTGGGAAGAGAGAAGATGAGAAACAGAGGATCTAGAGGGGATTTGTAGGGTAGTTGGACATAGTGAAGTTAGGAGTTACTATGCAAAGCTTTTTATTTAATATCTCAAATAACTTGGCTAAGTAAAGAATTAATTAACCAATCAAATTACTTCTGTGATCACTTTCCCTTCTACTACTCCCTGATTGTAAGCAGTGGAAATACGTACTGCAGTCCATTTCGTAGACAACCACATTTCTCATCACTGGAATTCATTACTGGTTAAAATTTGAGTAGTGTCTGAGAAACAGTTGAATATGGAAAAGTCATTTTGCATCCTTTTTTAATCAAGCATAGCACATATTACAGCTATCTATAGAAAACAGAAGGAGCTCTAAGGAAATTTCTTCATATCACATTTAGGAACAATTAATCCCCAGTAGACTATTTGATATTCTACGTACTGCCAATACAATCATTCCAGAGATTTTCACTAAACTTTTACTATAGAGAGAGGGGGAAAACTGTCTGTGTGGAATTCATCTTTTTGAAATATTGTGAGTTCCTATTTGACCTAGTCTGATGCCTTGCTATACCCTAGTAGGTCTTTCAGTTGATTGTCATGCCAAATCCATCCACTATATAGTATTTCAGTTATCTTTGCTTCATAGCACACCGGAAAAATGTGTGCAGAATCTCGGGCAAACTACTATACCAGGATTTGTAACATTTGTGAGGTGGATTATATCTTAAAGTGATTTTGCAGGCAAAGCCTCAGATTGAGGATTTATGTGAAGCCAAATAATGAGAAAGACTCATGAATCTACAATTAATGAATTCTATGTGAAATTAAATTGAGGAATGCTAAATTATAATGATAATGTGCTAAATCATTTACTATTGTATGTAGACAATATTACAATATTGGTAAAGAAGAATATTTTGCATAGCCAAGTTTAAGCAGAAGTCTTGAGGTTTAAGAGTTATGCTTTCTGTTATTAAACAAGCCCTTGTGTTCTGCACATTAACTTATTGAAGAACTTAAGAGAAAAAGTTGCTTCATAAATGGTGTTAAATAATCCTTAACTTTTCATCCCCAGAATTCCTCATGTTTATCTAACTGACAGGTCCAGGGAAAGCTCACCTTAGTTTGAGGGTTTTTTGTTTTTGGTTTTTTATGATCCAATCTTTTTATATATGTTAAGAAAAGTGGGAGAACAGTGTCACTTTTGAATTGATTCAAATAAAGATTAATTTTTCTTAAAGTAGTTATCTTTTACAGGATAAAAAATTTTGAATCTGGAATTATTCATAAATGTCTTTTTTATACACTACAATATAATTTGAGAATGAAAACTAACTTATAGAACCTCATATATGTCTAGCACTAAACATACATATTTAACATATTAAGTAGTACCATATTTATATATATAAATGTATAACATACTAAGCTCAGTTGCATTTTTTCTTTATACTTGACAATATTATTCCAATTCTGTTAGGTATAAACTGTCTTACTTGAATCTTTCAGTGTGGGTCTTTATGATCTCTGTGAATTTAAAGCTTTATCCTAATAACAATTCCTCAGCTATTTCTAAAGGTCTCACTGAAATTGATTCAACAAGGTCTATTACAGGTTTGTAGATGATTGATCACAATAGCCCCTAGAGTATTATCCTCAAGGAACCTACAGATAGTTCCCGAAGCCAAGAGCACACTGTATACACTGTATGTTAGCTAACCTGATAATAAATTATATTTAAAAATACATGTATTGTCCCAAGAAAATTAAAAAGGGAGGAAGGAAGGTCATAACAACTGATCATTGAATGATGAGTAGGTTACAGAAGACACACCTTCGTATTAAAAGTCAAAAGGATGAGCCCTTCACCCTTAGTGATATACTCAGGGCAGCATGAAAATCCTATAATTTCATTTTTGTCTACTGAAAACATCCAACCAAGCAGAAATTGGTTTACTTAGTTAATCTCATCTCTATTCTTTCTGGATTTTTAAAGTGTATTAGCTAATTTAAACTATCATGGTTTGTCCTGGCACTCTTAACTAGTATTCTCGTTACATATTTGTCTATTTATTGTCTTTTTCTGGACTAGGCCATTCATGTCCAATGACTAATACATTTCATTGCTATATATTTTTGGAGAAAGAATCTATGTTTGGAATTCCTTTAGCAATGTTGTCAGTATAATGAATAATTGGAGAGATTATGAAAGTGTCTTTTGGCATGTATTATTGTTTTATTATTATTTGTGGCTATTTTTAAGTATGTAAAGCACATTATGTTCTTACATTCAAAATTTGGCAAACAGCCACATGTTTGTTTTCAATTTTGTCTTACAGGCACCAATTAGTATCATAGTGACCTAACTTTTCACTGTCCTTGTATTTTTGTTCTATTTTTAATGCAAGTCTCTTTTCAGATTGTCAAGTCCAATTTTGTATAAGAGACCATGAAACACATACACCCACCCCTCACACATATCATCCTCCTCCTCCTCCTCATCACCCTCATCATCAATGTATTCTGTACGAACAGAATAAAGAGTAAGGCATAAATATTGTAAAAGAGATAACATTATCTTTCTAGATATTCACTATTTATATTCACTATATTCACTATTTATATTATTTCATTATTTGTCTAGAGGTTCAATCCAAGAAGGTAAAGTTTTATAAAAAGGTACCAGCACTCCTTAAAGTGGCCAGATTCAATATCATCATATAAAAATCAGTAGTTTTCTGGGGTGCCTGGGTGGCTCAGTTGGTTAAGTGTCCAATTTCACCTCAAGTCATGATTTCACAGTTTGTGAGTTCGAACCCCACATTGAGCTCTCTGCTGTCAGCATGGAGCCCACTTTGGATCCTCTGTCTCCTCCTCTCTCTGCCCTTCCCCCCTCGCCCTTGCACTGTCTCTCTCTCTCTTTCTCAAAAGTAAGCATACATAATTAAAAAAAAAAAAAAACAGTAGTTTTCCAACAGTCTACTATCAACTAGAAAATATAAAAGGAAAAAAATCCTATTCGCAATAGCAATAAAAAACAGAAAATGAGAAATAGTCTTTTTTTTTTTTTAGAAAATGAGAAATAGTCTTAATGAGAAAAGGAGTTCTATACACAAAGCCTGTAAAATTGTGTTGTATACATCTGAAAAGATGTGAAAAATAGAAATGGGTACAAATATCATGGTTGAGAAAACAATATTATACAGAAGTCAGTTCTCCCAATTTAATTCATAAGTTTTAGGCAGTCTTAAATCCCAAACAGAATGTTTCTAAGCTGCTTGACAATTATTCACAGGTTTATCTGTAATAGAAAAACAAATATAGTAAAAGAAATGTTGAAAGTAGGTACAGTGAGTGAAGACATAACCTACCACATATCTAAGTAAAGTTCCAATAATTAATAAATGGATCAATAGATCCAGGTAGACAGGTGAACAATAAACCCAAGTGAATATATAGATTTAGATGATGATAAAGGTGGTACATGAGGAGAAAAAAGTCTGGACTAACTTGACAAATTGTAATGAAATATTTAACATTTCATCTGGAAAATAAGAATACCTCTAATTTACACCATACTCCTATAAAAGTCTCATTGTTTTAAAAGTTAAATGTTATAGAGCAAAACTATCATAGTATAAGAAAAAAACAGAAAAATTGTAATCTTGAGCTAAAAAATGTCTTTGGAAGTTACAACCAAAACCTAGAAATCATGACAGAAGAGAAAATCACTGATAAACTATACAGTAAAAAATTAAATTATTTTGATAAATAAAGAAAATTGACATCATTCAGAAATGTTAAATCCTAAGTGAAAGATCAGCAAAAATCTGGAATGAATATAACAGATAAATAATAAATGTTAAAAAATAAAAGCTTCTGCAAACCACTAGGCAAAAAAGCAAAACAAAACAAAACAAAACACCCAATGGAAAAAGGTAACGTACGTGGAATATTTGGGATGTTTCGCTCCAGTTTCCGACAGATTATCTCAAATCTAGTGGATTCCAATTATATATGTAACAAATATATATAAATATGCTAGAACCAATTATATGTATTTATATATCATATATGTTAGAATCAATTCTAGGCTTAACAGCTGCTCAAGATAACTCCAGATTCCGTAGTCAATTAAATGCATACAAAACTCAATTTGAAACTTTGCAGCCAAGACTGTCAGATTGGTCAACAATAAACAATATCCAAAAATAAATATTTGTGGAAAGTCTATTGAACACAATGATTAGTCCTTTCCAAATACTTGCAGAGGACAATCACAAGCCAGACACAGAATCTTGGACCTGAGTCAAGGCTAGCAAGAGCTTTAAGGAGTGAGGAAATGAGACAGAATTCAACAGAATATTTACCCTCTGCCTTCTACTCTCTGTGAGTATCTTCAGGACGAAATTTCTGAATATAACTCATTTGCCTCCATGTTCCTATTTGCCAATCAGTCAACAAATAATGAACGACTTGCTATATGCCAATGCACGTATTTGTTAGGTGACAGGAATACAGACAACAAAGTAGACCCAATTCCTATCCTCTGAAACTTACAAACTAGTGGGAAGGACAAACAATAAAGAAATTACATATGTTATTAGCACAGCAAAGGAGCACCATGGGAATGTATATCAGTAATACCTGATCTAGTCATTTGGGAAAAGAAAGAATCCTGGTTTTGGTCAAACAAAATTCCCCAAAACACTTAACGGCACTAACACATATCATGATCACACCACAGTTATTCATTGTGTATAATTTTCAGAATTTGGCTGTTTCTAATTTTCCTCTAAAGTTCATCATTTTGCATAAAAATGCTTGAGGGTGAGCATTTCTTTGAATTGACTTTTAGGCTCTTTTTTTCAAGAATGAAACCTGAAAATTCTTGAGATGCCGTTTTGACCACCCAGCTCTGCAAATATCTCTCCTTGACTGATTAGAGTTCAGATCTGACACCAAAAATCTTCCAGGCCATTTGTCTTCCTCAGTTCTACAGAAAGAACTTTAGACCAAATTCTTGGTTTTCTTTCCGTCCAACTCTTAACATTTGTGTGTTTGCTTTACACATGAATAATGCAAACTTGCTAAAGCATCTCCTCTGGTAGGAACTTTCGTAACTCTCCAGTACAAACAGGATTAATCCCGGATGACAATTACAACAGTGAGTTATTACTCAGAATATCATGTGAACTAAGTTAAATGAGGTGATGGGAACAGAAAGAAATAAATCAAAATTAACAAAAAAGAAAGGGAAAGGTCTTGAGGAAGTAAATCTAAAAGTACAAGTGATTTGCCAAAGACACTGAACTGTATAAATGGCCATGCAGAGGTATTCAGTATTCTAAATTGTATTAAAAAGAAAGGGGGGGAGGGGGAGGAGGGGGAGGGGGAGAAGGAGGAGAAGGAGAAGAAGGAGAAGGAGAAGGAGAAGAAGAAGGTCTGAATGCCCAATCACCGTGGAATTTTTAAAAGTCATCTGACTGAGTTGCCTGAAACAAGAAAAAGGAGAAAGCTTAGATATATATTTATTTACTTTTCCTGTGTCAGCCCTACACCCAAAGCCAAATTACTCCAATTTATGCACCAGAGTCTCGTTTTAGATTCTTGCTATATGTGTGTAATACACTAAGGTCTCTGGCAATCTTTGATTATCTCATTTAATTATTCAACAACCAATCATTTTTCATAATTTTTAAAAATTACTTTGCCCCATTCTTACACCATCCCTTCTTTAATAAAATAATCTGGGGATAAGGGAATAAGTTAAAAATCAATCCTTTGGGACATAAGAAGTACTAACTTTTGTCCACCTTTCATTTCCTTAAAAGTTTTCCTTAATCTCATTGCTAAATTCAGACAGACACTGATAACCCCGAGTTTGGAGCAAGTGAGCAAAGAAGCTAGGTCAAAGGAGAATTCTGTTCCAAAAGCAGTAGTAGCACTTTGCTCTTTCCAAGACAAGAGAGGCAAGGATTGTTTGCACTATCCAGGACCAGCCCTGACATCCATCGTCCCTTCACAAGGAGAGAAGTATTCCTGCCAGACTGTCCCAGATGGAAGTTTGGCTGTGGTTGTCATCGGCCACCTCCCTTGGTGCCTACCCATTTCTCATGTCTGATTCTCCATCCTTTCTGGCAATTCTGTGACTTATCCAAGATCCTTTTAATAAAATGCTTTCTGTTTAAACCAGCCAAAGTTGGCTTCTATTTCTAGCCACAAAGTATCCAGAATAAAATAGGGAGATTTATTGGGCTCTTAAGCCATTAGTGTATTATTTCCTGGATGGTGCATTAAATTTATAACTTACATATATTTCTTAGGAACCAAAAGAAACTGGTAGAATAGAGCTAGATTCATTATATTGAATAGATTGGTCTCATTCTAACACCGGATTTCAGCTTGTCATAGGAATTCCATTTAATAAGCCTGGAATAATCCCTGAAGTTAAATACAGTAATAAAAGAGGACCCCTTTTCAGCTATTATGTACCTGGGTTGAGTTTGAAACTTCCTGGAATTGGGTACAGTTCAGTCCAGATTCACTGGATCTTCCACAAGCAAACCAACACCAAGTAAAGATTTAGGTCTTTGGTGCTCCAACTAGGTTTTCATGGCTTTCTTTTTGGTTAATTTCTGCTAAAGCAAAAATGACACCTGGAATGAACATTCAGATATTCTCATTTTACCTATTACTGACTAACATAAACTGAGAGAATTGATACCTCTCTCAAGGTATCCAATTTAAATTATGTTGATATGCCACAGGAAATTTTGATACAAAAATCTAAAATCATTCTCCTGTTTCAGTTAAGAATACACTCAGCTGTGAGCATGGAGTCCACTTGGGATTCTCTTTATCCCTCTCTCTTTTCCCCTCTCCCCCCTCAAAATAAATAAACTTAAAAAAAAAAAAAAGAATACAGTCAACTGTGAATTGCAGAAAACCCCACCACAGTGGCTTCAACAATAAGTTGTATATTAGATACAGCAATAAAGAGTCTAGACTAGTCCTTCACCTCAACAATGCTGTTAGGAACCAGGAGCCTTCCAACTTCCTGTTCCACATTCTTAGCACATGGGTTTTTCTCCCTGTGGCCATGGTTGCAAGATGCCCTGTATTTCTCAATATCACTTTCATGTTCAAAGCAGGGAGAACATGCAGGGGGTAAGGCAAAATCCACTCCCTGGGAAGGATTTATTTTTTCATATGAAAAATGAGAATCTTCTGGGGAACGTCTGCCATTGTGTTATTGCCCAGAACTGTGTTCATGATCACTTTTAGCTGCAAGGAAAGCTGGAAATTCAGTGTTTTCTTTCAGCGCCACGGTATAAGGCAAGAAATGAAGGAGTTCAAATGAGTGTTAAATGAGTCAATCTGCAGTATCCGTCATGTCTCATGACACACTTTTGTGCCACATGGACCCAATGATTCTAAGGCCTTAATGGAAATGTGACCACATTTTGGGTTTGTTTTTGTTGTTATTTAGTTAGCCCATAAGTTCCCAAAGTAAATCATAGTTTTCATTTTGAAGCGGATAATGATCAACATTCTTCTGTAGCTAATTGTTTATTTTATTATAGATAATTGTCTGCATTAGTTATCTATTGCTACATAGCAAATTACACCAAAGTTAGCAGCTCAAAACAGCAAACATGTATTATCTCATGGTTTCTGTGAATCAGGAATCCAGGTGTGGCCCAGCTGACTCTCTTCCTCAAGGTCTCTCTCACAAGGCTGCAGTCAGTGCCTGTCAGCAGTGCCCACAGCCTCGTCTAAAGGCTCAACTCAGGGATGCTTGGCTTTCAGTCTCATTCACATGATCGCCGGCAGGATTCTTTCCCTCTGGATGTCGCAAAAGGCTTCCTTTGGTTCCTCCCCGCATGGGCCTTTTTTTCATAGTGCTGCTCATGGCATGACGCCTGGATTCCCTCAGAGGAAGCCAGCAAGAGAATGAGAGAGAAGGGAAGCAAGATACAAACCACAGTTTCTTTGTAAGCTCATCTTGGAGTGATATTCCATAGCCTTTGCATATTCTGTGTTAGAAGACAGGCAGTAGGTTCAGTCCACACCCAGTGTGAGAGAATTAGGTGAAGCAATGAATACCTGGAGGCAGGGTTTCTTGGAGAGCCTTGTTAGAGGTTGCCTACCACACTGCCTATATAATTTGGCAGTCATTTGGGTATTTTATGACACTTCTACTTGGGTGCTACTCTGAGTAACTTCTGTATTACCTGGCTATAAATTGGATGCACTGAGAAGAATCTGGTATTTCAGTTGGAAACGGATTTAAGAACATATTTTCTTAAATTCTAAGCTCAGTTAAATTTTGCTTAAATAAGTCTTCACTCTAGTCCTTGCTCCAGTTCCTAAACTATAGAAAAGATTGCCATCTTAATTATGCTAAGTCTTGAATACTTTTAGAAATGTTGTTACTGTGTATCATCTTTGTTATTGTATTTTCAAGTTTGGTATTAACAAATGCTGTTGATTTGACATGTCTATCCTGTGTTACAACAATTTTGCTCGGTTTGATCACTTCTAAATTTCTCTATTGTTTTTGTGTGGTTTTGTATTTAGACAGTCCTATCATCTGCAAATAAATGAGACTATTGTTGCTTTCCTTATGACTCTTTATTTTACTTGTTTTTCTTATTTTCTTGCCTTACCAAACACCTCTGATATTATGTTAAACATTTGCAATAATAGGGGAAATCTTTTTTTTTTCCTTTTTCCATTTTTAAAGACTATAAAACTAAAGCTTTTCCAATAGGTATGATCACTGCTGAAGGTTATTTACTTTAATAGAATGTCTGATATTGAAATATCATTATATTCTTTGGGAAAGAAATACATTCAATTATTATGTATTTTTAACATATTATTAGATGTAATTGAGTTTGGAAGCTTTTTGTCATATAAGATAGAGATCTTTTCCTTGAGAGTTACTTAACTTCTGCTTAGAATACACTCTTCAAACTATTTGGTCTTGAGCTCTTTTGCGAGGGAAGAGTTATTTGATTACATTTTAATTTCTTCCCTGGTAATTCTTATTCAAGTTTTTATTTAATCCTGTAATAATTTTGGTATTGTATGTAATTTGAGAAATTCACCCATTTCATCTTATGAATTTTCAAATTTTTAGCCATTCTGTTGTTCATGATCTATTTTTGTCATACTTTGACCTCTATTACATACAGTTATCTGAAGGTATTTTAAAGTTATGTTTTGGTTATCGATCCCTTATTTTATGATTTTGACTTTATAGAGTATGATACTGCATTTATAAATATCCATGTATGTGCAGCAAGAATGTACATTCTATGTTTTTGGAGTATAAAATTCTGTATACATCTGTTGGTTTAGGTTTATTGATCACAGAGTTTTTCCAGATCTTCTAAATCTTTCTTTTTATTTTTTATCTTCTTGATCAGCTGATCAAAAGTGTGTTACCAGCTCCAACTGCAATTGCTGATTTTGCTGCTTTTCCCTCCTAATGTATCTTTCTTCATAATACCGGGAGATGTATATTTTTTCCTGTCACTTTTTTTTAATCTCCTATTTTTTTCTAATATAAACAATATTGATTTTTTACTTATATAGTTTGACAGCTTAAGTTGTATTTGTCCGTTACTAAAGTTAATGATAGCTTCATACATTTTTAACTAATTCTTTTCAATCTATTTCATTTTAATTATCTCCTGCTGACAATGTCTTATGGCATCTTATTTTCCCTGAGAGTCTCTGAGGTTTGATGTGCATGTTTAATCTGTTTACATTACTTAAATTATTGTCATATTATGATTTATTATGGTGAGTCTATTTCATACTTCCTATGTACCATCCCTTCTTTTTTTTTTTTCTTTTATTCCTTTCTGCCATTCATTAGACTTTTCCTTTTGGTATGAAAATGAAAATTGTCTGTCTTTTGGTTGGTTTCTGCTAATGTGTTCAGTCTTACACTTCATTCTTTTCTTCTCTCTTTTTTCCCCTTGAACAAGACAAGGACCATAGCCTGCTATCCATCTTCTAATCTCTGCTTGTTCCCTACCCCTTAACATATATTGGTATGATCTAGAACTTTATATCTAGGTTGTTAGAGAGCTACATTATACAGTGCAGTTACCATTAACCACTTATGGCTACTCAAATTTGAATTCATTCAAATTAAGTAAAATAAAACAGTTCCTTGGCCACACTCACCAACATCTTAATAGCCACATATGATCATAGATTATCATATTGCACATGCAAATGGAATGCTCTCATCAAAACTAAAAAGTCTTTTGGACAGCACTGTAGTAGATATGTACAAATAATCACACACACTTTTTTGGCCATTGCTTATTTCTTTCTAAAGTCATGTGTTTTCTCTATCTGTAGAGAACCTCCTATACAAAGTTTTCTCTAAGGTCTTATGCATCTTTGTGTATGTGTAGCTCAGAATGTCTTCATTTTATTCAATCTAGTGTTTAAATAATAGCTGAGTCATATAAAATTCTAGGTTTGAGATTATTTTCCTTCAATATTAAAATGTTACTTTACTATTCTACAGTGAGAATTTTGATGTCAATTAATTTAGAGTGAAATGTTTTTTTTTTCTAGATGATTCTAGAAAGTTGTCTTTTATATTCTAAGATAGTATAATGGGTCAAGATTTAGAGTTTTCCTCATCAGTGTTGTCTATTGCTTTATGGGTCCTTCTGATCTGACTCTTCCATCTTTCTTTAATTCTCAATCATGATTTCAATAACAGCGACAATTCTCTGCATCATTTCATTTTATCTAATAGGTCAAAATTGACCTATTTCTATCCTCTCCCTGTGTTTTAGATTCTCTTAGTTAGTTTCCATCTTTCTGTCCTTTTATTGCATGTTCCAGGAAAATTCTCTTACTATATCATTGATCTCACTGATTTATTCTTTGGCTATATCTGTTCTGCTATTATATGTTTGATTCTTAACTCCATTCGATCCTTTTTTTTTTCACTGATTGTTTCTGCTTCATATTTGCAGTATCTCCTCCCCCTCCTCTCTGAAGATATTTATGGTATTGATTTTACATTCTTGTTTGGGGGTGGGACATTAATTCAACTCCCTCTTATAAGGTCCTTCAGTACCTATTTGTTTTTTAAAGGGCCCGTGTTCCTGGGACGCCTGGTTGGCTCAGTCAGTTAAGCATCTGCCTTCAGCTCAGATGATGATCTCTCAGTTCGTGAGTTTGAGCCCTGCTGACAGCTCAGAACCTGGATCCTGCTCCAGATTCTGTGTCTCCCTCTCTCTCTGCCCCTCCCCTGCTCATGCTCTCTCTCTCCCTTTCTCTCTCTCTCTCTCTCTCTCTCACTCAAAAATAAACCCTTTAAAAGTTAAAAAGAAAGAAATAAGTAAATAAAGAGCTAGTATTCCTCCTCAGTTATCTTTCTGCTCCTTCCACTATCACTCAAATTCTTTTAGGACTATTGATCACCTTAGCTAGTAGTAGTGGGAATACTGATGAAACCTTAGACCTAGTGTGTGCTCTCTTCCAGGTACATGTAGGAGGTATAGAAATGACTTACAAGAGCCTCTACTATTGCAAATCTGGAAGCCTTTGTTTCCATACAAGCCCCAATCCTGCCCTTCGCGGAGCTCCCCATTTCTTCTGCATACAGACTGCTTTTTCTGGGGTCTGCTTCCCTCTGTTGTAACTATCTTGTCCATTAAACAAGGAGAAGGAGCTTGCCTCTCCACTTGAGATAGAAGCTGTCAGTGTTCCTTCCTCCACTCTCATATTAACTGCCTCATCCATTGGTGTTGGCATGAGGCTGCTGTGTCCCCTCCCTATAGGGCATTGGGGAAAACAATGATTTATCGGGGGCAGTGTAGAATAAAGAGGTAAGGACAATTAGAACACTCCTTCTCAGCAGCCCTTAGGTAGTGGCATCTGGTTCTCTTCAGATTTGGATTGCTATTCTCTTCTCAGAAAAAGGCCCTGATAGGCTTTGTTATGACTAGAATTCAACTGGTTCGGCTCTCTTTTCTTCTTCTTTTTTTTCCTATCGTTTTTCTTAGAGAGATAGAGCCTGAGTGGGGGGGAGGGGGGACATAGGGAGAGAGAGATCCCAAGAAGGCTACATACTCAGCCCGACATGGGTCTTAATCTCAAGACCCTGGGATCATGACCTGAGCCAAAATCAAGAGTCAGATGCTTAACCGACTGAGCCACCCAGGTGCCCCCGATTCTGTTTTCAATCATTCTTCTTGTTACTTGTGTAGTGTTTCCTGGTTGAGCTTAGAGAAGAGCCAGCTTGCATAATAGTTTGGTGTCTTGTCCAGAAGTCTTAGTATGTTGGCCAAAAAGTTTATACTCCAACCAGATTCAGACATGGCCATAGGCCCAAGTGAACACAGAACAAGTGATGCCTTAATGTAAAAAGTTTCCAGGAAATAAAACACTCCACAACCTGGGAGGAAATTTATATATCCCCATATTCATTGAAAACTGAACCAGGGAAAAACTCCACTGGAAAAAGCCTGAAATGACCTAAAAATTCTTAGCTGCTGTTATTACAGATTTTGAAAGCAAAACTATTTATATTTCTTCCCCAAATTATAAATGCAGAATATTATTGCAGCCCCTCAAAAAAACCCTCCATATCCTTACAGTCAAAATGGTGGAAATAAACTAATTGGCAAGCAAAGATATAACTAATACTGAACTATCAATAAAGTTTTATACTTTTATTAACAAGTTTTAACTGATATTTATGTGCCAGGCATTTCCAAATATATTATCTCTCATGTTTTGGTAACTACCTCAAGAAGCAGTCTTAGAGATAAAGAAAGTTGAACAGACACGTGACTTGTCCAAAGTCACCCAGGTAATAAATGTTGCAGCTGAGGCTAAACTCCAGGTGGAATTCTCTTTTTTACTGCCTTACTTACCAGCATTTATGTCGCGCAAATGACCTTAAGATACATATCACAATAAGGGCAGTTTCTCAGGAAATATTTATATCTGTCAAAAAGCCACCTTAGATGTGCACCTGGAACCCATGTACTTTGGCTTGATATTTTATTTTATTTTTTTACCTTAATGCTTTATTTTAATCTACATATTATTTTAGAAACATATTGCTGCCTCTCTGGGGTGCACATGTGGTAGTTTCAGGATGAAGTCATACAAACGTAGCACCTGGGCTCTGTGGTTTCCCCCATGTGGGTATTATTCAGGGAGCTCTTATTTAAGCAATAAGTAGGAGTCTTCTTTACAGTTTAGGGATGGGAACAGAGTCTAGGATGAATCTAAGTAGTAGCTTTTCAAGGAATTATTTAAGTACCATTTGACTGAGTTTAGAATTTAAAAACATATATTTAAAAATATGTAAAAATATTTAAAATATATATTTAAAATTATGTATATTCTTCAGCCAGTTACAGTTTCCAACTGTAACACTAGATTCTTCTCAGTGTATCCAATTCATAGCCAGGTACCTCTGAGTTTCGCAGACTAGAGCCAAGTGTTAGTCTCATAATAACACCTAATGAACCAAATTAAATAAATATACATTTACATACTTTGTACATCCAAACATTAAGGTCAGAGATTTTTCCCTAAAAAAATTGTACTTCAGAAAATAGCAAATCATACAACCTAGAGGATGCCATATCTATTACTTTATTACGAACAACAAAATACGGTTTATGGCAGACAAATTTTCCTGATATGACCTCTGTCGTGCTAGTTGTTGATGTTTATGGAAGTCAACTTTCAGAATTGGTTAAAGAAATCTTTTTGAATCGATATCATCATTATTCCTGGAAATATATGACCAATTACAAGTGAATATTGTAAATATAGTTTTGAAAAAATAAATGAAAAAATTTCTTTTTTTTTAAATTCCAGTACAGTTAATATACAATGTTATTTTAGTTTTAGGTGTGCGAAGTAGTGATTCAATAATTCTATACAGTAAATGAACTCTTAATTTCCATCACCTATTTCACCCATCCCTCTACCCGCCTCCCCTCTTGTAACCACTTGTTGGTTCTCTGTAGTTAAGAGTCTATGTTTTTTGTCGGTCTCTTTTTTTCCTCTTTGTTCATTGTTTTGCTTCTTAAATTCTACATATAAGTGAAATCATATGGTATTTTGCTTTCCCTGACTTATTTCACTTAGCATTATGCCTTCTAGATCCATCCATGTGTTGCAAATGGCAGGAGAAAATGAAACCACTAATTCAAAAAGATATGTGCACCCCTATGTTTATTGCAGCATAATTTACAGTAGCCAAGATATGGAAGCAACCACAGTGTCCAGTGTTAGAGGAGTGGGTCAAGAAAACGTGGTATATATATACAATGGAAAATAATCATTCTTAATGTTATGTGAATGGACATCTGTGGTGTGGAATAAAATTTCCAATGATAACATTATATGTAATTCAAAACTCCCACTTCTCAAAAATGGATGGAATATAACACAGAAAATATGAGAGGAGAAAGCTCAAAGAGTAGCTCTGGTGATGGTGAAAATCTACCATTTAAAAATCTGCATGACAAGTGAGACTAAATTATTTTACAAAAGTTAGAAGTGGAAAAAATACTGCTCATTTATCATATTAGGTAATAATAGGATTTTAAATACATACAGAGAACTAGATTTATTATATATTTTTAGTTCGATAGTTGATTAGTTTACCTACATCCCCAAATGTTCATTTGTTCAGGGTAGAAAACAAACAAACAAACAAACAACTCAAGGATCAAAGAATGCTTTGTATTCAAGGGCAACAGATATTTGGGCATCTGCACGAAATCTCCAAATCTCTGCCATATACCAAGTAATGGCGTTCAGCCCAGCAAAATGAGCCTTCGTGCCATCTGCCCTAGAAGCAGCAGTAACTCTGAGTGATCATGAAGGAAGAGTAAACACAGGTGTAGGACCTTTCTGCAGGCTTCCCAGGAAAACCCTTTGATTTACCTTACTGAAAAAATGTATTTGCAATATTAATAATGTGGCTATAAATAAAAAATATTTCAATTAAATTTAAATAAAAGAAAAGACAGGAAATATTTAAGCAGTGGCCATCCAAAATATGTTGATTCTTGCTGAGCATATCAGTTCCTCAGGAGCAAAAAAAGATCATTGACAGGGAGATTCTTCCCACTTACGTAAAATAAGAGAATCTAGATTTGAAGGCTAGGTAGGAAGTCTCACTTGTACGTCAAAGTCAGCAATCATTATGGGGCGCCTGGGTGGCGCAGTCGGTTAAGCGTCCGACTTCAGCCAGGTCACGATCTCGCGGTCCAGGAGTTCGAGCCCCGCGTCAGGCTCTGGGCTGATGGCTCAGAGCCTGGAGCCTGTTTCCGATTCTGTGTCTCCCTCTCTCTCTGCCCCTCCCCCGTTCATGCTCTGTCTCTCTCTGTCCCAAAAATAAATAAACGTTGAAAAAAAAAATTAAAAAAAAAAAAGTCAGCAATCATTAGAGCCCAGATGAAGTTCACAAGTGTGATCTGTAACATTTCTCAAAAAGATTAATGATTGAGGCAATAAGAAGAACCTTGTGACAAAAACATCATGAAAACTGCCTGCTAATACATCATGGCCAATAAAATAAAGCCTAAAATCAACCTTATAAAATTAGGTCACAGTCAACACAGCTTCATCCAACCCCACTCAACCTTTCCAAGATGTCTTCAGCAAAAAATCATATCATTGCCTAGCCCAGGTTTCTTAATCTTGGTGCTATTGTTATTCGAGGCCCACTAATCCTTAATTGTGGGGAGCCGGCCTTTGCATGGTAGGATGTTTACCTGTATCACTGGCCTCTACCTACTCCATGCCAGTGGCATGCCCTTCCCAGCTGTGATAGCCCAAAACGTCTCTGGATATTGCCAGATGTCCCCGTGTGGGGGGAAATCACCCCTAGTTGAGGACAACCACCCAAAACCTCATACATTCAATGTTAGAATGTCTATAATGGCTGCGCTTGTATTTTCTGGCTGGTCATGTTCAAATAAGAATATGGGATGCTGAAGAAAATGTTGGCATTAATGTTAGGGATGTGAACGAAGATGGTGGAGGCCACCGTAGACTGTGTCTCCTTCTCCCTTTTTCACTGGGGTCTTAAAACGCCTTCAGCAGAAAGAGAACCTGAGCCAGCTTAAGTTGTAAGCAAAAAACTAGTTCACCCCCAACCTGTGTACGCCTGGACCCTGGCAAGCTTCCTGCATCTGGCCTCACAATGTTTCCAAATGGCTGCATTCTCAATTTTACCCAAGAGTCCTGGAGTCAATTTTCGAAGCAGGGCTGGAGCTGCCCTTCGGTCCATCTGTTCTACTAACCATGAAGCCGTGTTCCCTCCCTCAGAGGTGTTCTGTCAAACGTCCCTAAATAGCAAATACCACGGGTACGTCCATCCTTCCTTCAGATACATGCCAACGATGGTTCAAGCCTCCTTCTATGATTCTGTGCTTCTCAAATGCTTCACACTTCACCCTAGCAGCATGAACACCACCCTTCCTAGAAAAGGGAACTGCAACAGTTAGCACTAATAGACTTTGCTCTTGTGTTTTATCGAGGTGTTAAAGAAAGAGAGTCAAGGTCACATGGACTTTATCAGTTCTGCTTGCCTTTTCTTTTCCACATTCACAAAATTGAAAGCCGTTTAATTAAAATCAAGTGGTCTGAGCTAACCTCCCACATCTCTCTCCATCTGTGGAGTATTTGCTTCCAGATATACTCAGGCTGTTCCAATTTTTCTGGGTTGACATTGGTCCAGTTCACCCCCACTGTAGTGTCAAACACACAGAAGCAAGCAACACTTTTCCAAAGAGTTATCTCTTTGAGAGTCCTTACTTTTCCCCAGCTGTCCATTTTCAGAGAAGACTTCTGTTCTATACTTTCCCCCTCTTTTGCTGGAAAAATACATCTAAGAAAGTTCCAATTTCCTTACTTATGCTGCCCATCTTTTTCTGAAAATCACTGATGTTAAGTTGGTAAATTATAATTTTGCCAGCAAGGTAGGGTGAAGGCTTCAGTTTGATCACAAATGTGACTTCTTTTTCTTCTTGCCTCTCTGCCCTCTTCAAGCAAAGAACATTGATTGCAAGCTCCCTGAAGCAAACGCCTTGTCTTCCTTCTCTGTCTCCCCTGCAATGCCCAATTCACTGCTGTGAACATAATAAAAATGTAGTATGAATTTCTTGGATTGAACTGAATTTTATTTTTAACAGAAGGCTAGCTGCTTCTGTTCTCCCTCTCCCAGAGATGCCTTCCTGCAGTCGACTCAGATGCTGACTACTCAGTCACTGATTGCCTTTGTCATGAGGGCTGCTGAGTGGGTTGGTGATTTTCTAAAGTGGACACCTGTCTCTCAAAGACAGAGCTGAGTCACATCATTTCACAGGCTGCTGCCGGGCACAGAGATGTTAACTCGGAGTCATGATCAGCCTGAGCAGGAATCATTCCGGAAAGTTAACAGCGAAGAGGATAAATTCCACATTTTTCTTCCTAGTGTTCCCATGCCCCTTGGACATTGCGAGTTCTCCATATCCTTGTATGATTCCTTGAAGGCTTATTAGCCTTCCTGCAGAACAACGTTGCATCATTTTTCATATGGTTAGAAAGTGACAGGAACAGCAAGAGCTGCCTTTCCCAGTGACCTTAATTTGCTACCACTGTAGAGATTGGCTGAGGACCCAGCACCTGCTAAGCTAGGCAGACACAGCTGTTCTGCGTCCTGGCTCACCCTAAATAAGTACGCATCTGAAATTTTACTGTACTTAAAGGCATTCAAAGATTTCACGTGTGTGTTATGTCTTCTCTCATTAACTTGGCCTCTACGCATCGCTCACTTTTGTTTTGATGTACCAAACTCATTATTTATATATACGTTATGTATGCTCTTTAGCCATTAAGCCCATTTTTATAAACCCCCCCCCACACACAAAAATCTTGTATGATAGATTGGAATTATGCCTATTTCAGAGCATCTATAACGCAAGCAAGTCTTTTAAGGATTTTTAATGTAACCGACCAGATAGAAAGGCAATTCAGGGACTAGAATTTTACAAGCAAGTAAATATGAATTTGTTAAGCCTGTAAGTGCCAGCACTCTGCAACACATTTGGATACAAACAAAAGATAAACTAAGCTCTTCCCTGAAGATCTCTAATGCTGTTTCTGTGTAGATTTCACAATGTTGCATGTATTCAGCTCTCCTATCACTTCTCAAATTGACTTGGAAGGGATCTATTCATTCATCGCAAGCCAGAAGGAACAAGGTGTTGTTAGAATGTACAGCAGCAGGTATGATACCCTGCTATGGGAGTATAAACTAGCACAAATTCTTTGCAAAAAAAATTTAGCATTATCTAACAAACTTGAAAACACACATACACTGTGACCCAAATCTTCCCCTCCAGGGTATAGTTCCTTGAGAAAGTTCCCCATGTGCATCAGGACACATGTCCAAAATGCTCACAGCAGCATTATTTTTAATGGAAAACAAAGAATCAGAGAACAACACAACCATCCACTGACAAAGGGAATGGCTAATTCAACTTCATGTTAAAAGAAATCTCTGCCCAATCTTGTACGTGTGCTAACATACTTGACTGCTGCCTGACCCTAAGCCTACGTGAGCCTTCTGTGACTCATCCCCAACCTTGCAGAGAACTGGACCAGATCTGATGCCTTCCCCAAATCCATCAGGCCATGATAATCACCCATGCCAAGAAAGGCTTCTCAATTCCCTTCTGTATTCCATTAAAAAGTGCCTTTCAGAACCCTAACTTATTTGGAAAGAGTTTTCAGAAAGACTCACTAAACTCACACAAGAATAATGCCGCTCTAAAAATTAAATCCACACTCATCACATACTGCTCTTAATCCTTGGTTATTCTTCAATATGCATTATGTTCACTCACTTGTGTATTAAATAGCAGTGTAAATGAATGAGCTGTAGAACATATGCCAATAGGAAATCTACCTTACAAACATAATAACATATTGCTTAGGAATACATACATGTATCTATGTGTGTGTGTGCATGTACAAAGCGTATGCATATTGTTTGTGTGTGTATATGTAAAAGAAAGATTGGCACAAAATAAAGAGTGAGAAACAGGCAGCACCTCCAGTCATCTCCGCCCAGCGGCCAGACATGTGCACGAAGGAGCTCCAGGGATATTCCAGTTCAGTCTTCTCAACAGAAAGCCAGGACGCTAATCACCATAGCATAGGATTATTATCGAGAAGAAATAGCATAACGTGTGCAGGATCCTAGCATACTGCCTTGAACATAGCTGGCTACTCGGTAAACTGTAGCCAAGTAGCAACATCCTGAGATACCAGAGGCTCAGGTGAGGGCACTGCATTTCATACACAGGGTCCGGTTTTTCAAACTGATCAGTCTGATTACCTGGCCAAAGACCCTGGGGTGCTTTTAACAATGCAATGGTGGGCCGCATTGCAAACCTACAGAATTAGAACCTCTATAGGTGGGGCCAGGGAACCTGCATTTTAGCAAACGTTCCGTGATTCTTCAGCAGTAAAAGATTAAACCCACAAGCTTGGAGATTCAAGTTCAGTTGTCTGTAAGGTAGCTTGAGAGAGGATATAAAAAGATTGGGAAGTAGAGGCAATGCCTCTATAATGATTACCAGGAGTATAAATACAGGAGTACCTGAGATTTCAATGAATAATAATTATGCATACTACTGGCTTACTGAATAACTGCCACGTGGTAGATAAAATAAGCACGGTACGTTATTTCCAATACAATTTCTGAACAGTGTTACTACCCCTATTTGTACAGGTGGGGACAGTGAAGTTCCGAGCTTTTCAGTGCCTGGCTGTGGACATAATTCTAGTAACTAAGGAGGAGAGGCAGGATCTCAAACCAAGGCTGAACTACTCTTTCTATAAAGATGTACGCTATCAGATCATACGGTTGCTGTTAGGGATGACACAAGGCTATACTGATGTTTATGTATGTCCTAAGGGGCCACAAGGTAGCTTTAATACCTGGAAGCCCAGAGGTGTCTGCAGGGAATTCTTTCCTTGCTACAACTGTTCTCTCTGAGAGCTGTAAGAATTGAATGAGCCCATGCTCCGATTTTCTAAAGGCTACCCCTACAGGGGACCGGAAACAAGTGACTATGATGTTTCCAGAAAAATCGACATTCGTGTTGAATACACTCTCTAGCTCTCCCCGACATTACTTCCGATGGAGTTTCTGGTTGTCCGATTAGCAAGGTTGGAAGTCTGTCTTCCATTCCTGGCACTCACTGGACGTCTGATTCTGTTGTGACCAAACAAGCACAGCAACACCCAGAGCTTTCAGTGCCCTGGGCTCAGAGTCATGTGACGGGTCCAGTCTGCTTAGGGCGGTGAGTGAGCAGGGAAGCCGGTGTCGTTAAGGACATCCTGACAGACATGATGCTTGAGGCTGAAGAAGCCCAGCCTCCTCTCGTCCACCCCCGTCACTCCCCACCTTATGCTGGGCATTGCTGCCAACGTGGGGCCTGAGACGGGAGGCCAGGGAGTCCAGAGCGAGCCCCTCCATGCTCCCAGTTTGCCACCCCTCCTGGATGCCAGCCTGACCACCGCTGACTCTATGGCTGGAGGGAATAGGTGCTTGGAGATTCCGTAGGAAAGGACGATGTCCCTTTGGACGGGGAAGCCACAGAAACATGACAAGAGCCAAATACCCCCGGAGAGCACTGAACCTGAGGATCATTTCCAAGTGGACACTTCTGTTGTAAGAAATATAAGACACAGGTGAGCCCAGGGATTAATGGGAGACAGGAAAAGGAGAAAGTGTGTTCTGAGGTCTTTCGAATGGCTCAGGTCACCCGCAAGGCACACTCCACAGATCTACACTAATTCCGGCGGCTGTTGGTTTTCTCTCTGGCTTCCCTTCACCTCACTTAGCCAGGCTTCACCGCCAGGCATTTGAGAAGCTAATGAAGTTCCTAATCTGATTTCTCCTGATCTGAATGCTGGGAGAGCAATGCTGCCTTTACTGTCACTAGCCCAGCCAGTGCAGCGTGTTTTCTTCTGAGTATTTCGTGTGCAAACATGTTTCTGTCATCTGTAAGCAATTCTGTCATCTCTGGGGAAGGAATGAGAGCCAGTCTGATGTCCCAGCCCAGTCCCTAATGTACTTTGAAATTTTCTTATCACAGAAGGCCAATCACAGGGCTGTCGTTTTCCCACGAGAAGCTCGTGGTGTCTTTTTAGTGACTTCACATTCTATGAGCTAATTTTAGTGGTTGAGGACTCTTTCCTTAAAAGCAATGCTCTCCCCTCCCCTGTACATTTGTGTTCTGGGAATAAAAAGTATCTCAGTATATTGACAAATATATATTGGCATCCCTATTCTATTCATCCCTTCTGGCCAGAAACCACCCAAATAGTTCATCAGCACAGAAGATATACCTGCAATTCTAAAATATTGGTGTCACAGGGAGGTTGTTTTTTTTTTTTTAAGGCATAGTAAAATCAGTTAATGTTCAAAAAAAAAATCTTAAAACATTTCCAAACTGGAAATGATCAATAATCATTATTAAAAAAAAAAAAAAAAAAAAAAACCAAAACACTAATCTTTAACTTTTGAAGCCAAAAATATTCCCAAGGCCAATTAAAGTGTGCACAATTTAGGGGTTTTTTTTCTTGTTTTTTTTTTTTTTAAGGTTGGAGGACGTAAAAGAACAGATTATCCCCAGACAGAATCAGCTGAATTGCAATGATATATTTTAAAAATTCACACATCTTTTTTACCATAATATATTTTCCTCTGATAGCTCTAATCTTAAATGTAAAAATAGCTTCAGAAAACAATAAAATTTGTCTGTCTTTAATTTGATATATCAGTTTTTACAACAGGAAAAATGCCAAGTTTTGAAAGAAAATGTATAGACAGGATTCTTTCCCAACCAAATTACAACAGACTATCAGTCACAGCTGAGGTTTCCCTTTAACGGTTTGTTTGTTTTTTTAAACAAACACTAGTTTGGACTCTTCATCCTGAAGTAAGAATTTCATAAATATCCTCAGTATTCTTTGTTCACGGCTGAGCAGCAAAACTCCCCTGAAAAATGTTCACATCTTCTCCTTCATTTATTCCTGTCTCTGAAAAAATAGGGACATCTGGGCAAAGTTTTTGAAGGAAGTCCCCACTTTAGGTTGAATGTGATAGATACTTCATTCCTTTTTTTCAGTTGGTCTCTGGAAAAATACGAAACAAACCGAATGCTTTTTCTGTGAAAGTAGCCATTTATCTGTGATTAAAAATCATGCCCTTTAATGAATGGGGGCCAGCAGGCTGAGCCCTCAGGAACACAGCCAAAGCAAGAGGTGGAGGCAGCTGGAGAAAAACTGTGGGAAACACACATTGTGGGGTCAATGCTGAGGTCGCAGAGTAATGGGGGAAACTCTGACTTAATTCACGTCCGGGTCAGGGTAATGTCAGGGTCCATGGCGTTCTTATCAGACCACATAAGAAAGTGGTAGGAGTATAGGTGGCAAGTGCTCTTGAGTCTAGATAGGAAAGGAGAGACAGAAAAGCCCCAGGATTTACCTGCAGGAGGCTGCAGTTCCGGGTGCCCCTGTCTCACCCCACAGCTGACTGAGCCCTGGAGCCTTGGGCACAGTCCCATCAGGACTGAATAGAGCTGGATGTATAGATCCTGGGATCAGTGACTTCAGCTGGGAGGGGTAGGTAAACATTATATAAAATTCTTCATTTGCGTGGCGCCTGGGTGGCGCAGTCAGTTAAGCGGCCGACTTCAGCCAGGTCACGATCTCGCGGTCCGTGAGTTCGAGCCCCGCGTCGGGCTCTGGGCTGATGGCTCAGAGCCTGGAGCCTGTTTCCGATTCTGTGTCTCCCTCTCTCTCTGCCCCTCCCCCGTTCATGCTCTGTCTCTCTCTGTCCCAAAAATAAATAAACGTTGAAAAAAAAAATTAAAAAAAAAAATTCTTCATTTGCATTTATGACTCTTCCAGATTCTTTAAATTATCTTACTTAGCCCTTTAAATTATTTCGGTTAGACAGTAATTGTATTCTCTCATTAGCAAAATGGGAGGTTTGCCCTTTTGCATTTCATAAGCCTGGGAAAAAATGCAGTTCTTAAACGCTCTTAGATAGCTAGGTTGTTAAATTTCAGAGTAAAGGAAGCCTGTGGTTAAAAAAAAAAAAAAAAAAGTCTCTAGACTTGCAAATGGTGTTCAACAAATTCTTAACAGCCTTTCCTGCTTTGCTGGACATCGAGCCTGCATCTGACCCAGGCCTGAGGACACCTGCTTACTCCTGTAGGTTAACCTCTGCCCAGTGGCTCCCCAAACCATCAGTCTGTTCCTTAGATCTCAGCCTGCCTTATTCTATCATGGCCCTTAAAATGTCTACATTAAAGTGTCTTTTTTTTTTTTCTCTGACCATTGCTCTCCTGGCTTTTCTTCTACCTCTTATTCATCCCTTTTTAGTCTTTTTCTCAGTTTATTTCTCTGCCTGTGCCTTAAGCACTGTTTTTCTGAGTTCGGTTTTATACCTTTATACTCCTATTCCACGTTACTTCCTATCGGCAATCACTTTCATACCCATCATTTCAACGACCCTATGTCTGTGGAAGCTCAGAACTTTCCTCAGAGCTCTCACTCCTTGGAAGTGTCCCATGCATTCCTCAAGGTCTCTGAAACTAATCTCATTTTTTTTTTTTTACTTGCAAATCTATCTCCCCCTCTAAAGTCCTTATCATCATTACCAGCTTTTTATTCGCACAAGCTAATTCATCACCCATCTTTCTATCCTTTATCCTTGACAACAGTCATTCACTGGGTCCTTTTTTCTGGACTTTCCAAATACCTCTTAGCTCTGCATCATCTTCCTCATGTCCTTTCCTTAGTTCACTACTTCCTCGGCTCTCGCCCAGATTATTCCCATGGATTCCTAGAATTTTTCTCTCCTTCTTATTTGAATCCTCTCTGAGCACTCACCATGTTGCAGCCAAGTTATTTTATGACAACAAAATAAATTCTGATTATGTTACCCCTTGCTTAATTCTTTGTGTAGTTTCTCCATACCTATAAGATAAATCCAAACTCTTTAGAGAGTTTGCATTTTAAGGTTGTTTGTTTGCAAAGAACATAACTCGCCTTCCCCCAAAAGGTGTCTTTATTAAAAGTTACAGTGGTATCTCATGGCACACAAAGGTGGGAAGTCACCTCAAGAACCTCTCCCCTGAGTCACATGGTATCATGTCTCTGCTTCTCTCTGAGCACCTGTTCAATAAACTTATTTCTCTCTGTAGACCCACCAGCTCTACTTTGGGAGGCACACAGGGGAGAAGGGCTGCCTCAGCCCCAGCTCCAGGCGACCTCTGCGCACATCCCCATCACATGCCAATATGACTCTCAGTTCATATTTTTGGCGAGAAGTATTTAATGGGTTTGGTCTCCTCGATGGTTTGGTTCCTCTGGGGTCATGTAACCACCTTCCATCCAATCAGCTGTGGCCAGCGGCAGCCAGAGGCAAACATGTTAGGTTGATTTACATCTTAAGCAAGGTTGTGAATGATGAGCAGGCCCCATAGAAAGGCATGGTCTGGGCAGGTGCCCCCAGTTAAGGTACACTGCAACAAACAAAGCCTTTTCTTAACTGCCCCTTGCCAGCCTTATAAGCCTCATTCCCTTCTCTAACTCTTCTGATACAACAGAAGTCCTGTAATATCCTGAATTCCTTGTTTGTTCTCACCTCTTTTTATGTTCACGTGGGCTGTGTCTGCCTAGAATATCTTTTCCTCTCTCCAAACCCCTAGAACCATGCACCTGACAAATGATAGTTGTCTTTCAGAATGCTTCATAAATGTCACCTCCTCTTTGGATGTTCCCTTAAAATTCCTCCCCTTGAATTAGAGATTCCACCTTCGGGGTTATACTTTGGACATGCCTCCCTTAGCACTTAAATGCACAGTGTTGTCATCCTTTGTTCCCACCTCCCTTAACGGAGACTGACCCTCTTACCTGGTGAAGTCCAAGTTCAAACTGCCTTAGCCGCAAGCAAGTTTCCTGAGAGATAATGAGCCTCAAGTATCAGTGGGAAGTAGGGATGGGAAGAAAAATGAAGGCGATTAAGAAGAAGAGGAGTAGAGCTGGATTTTTTTCTCCTTGTTTCCTCCAGCTCAGCCTGCTTCCCTGCCCTTGCCTGGCCTCTTTGCTCCCTTCCACAAGACCTTGGTTCATTACATCCATTGACAGGTTCCTGCCCCTCCACATACCGAACAGGACTTCTTGGCTGAAGAAGAAACAGCTTTTCTTTCAAGATCTCCATCCTAAAGCATCTGCTGCTTGTGTTTCTGACATTTTGTCTCGTCTCGTCTGGCATCTTGAAGCCGTGGGCTCACCACCAGCGCCTGTGAGTTCCCTATTTTCTGGTTAATCTGCATCACACTACAAACTTGAGGGCAGAGATTCAATTCATCTTGACTCAGTTCTCCACATCCTAGCCCTGAGCCTGACCCTTAGCAGTCAATCAAATAATGACATCTGTTCTTTATGACTTGCCCAATTTCATCCAGACCGTCAGGTTCCGTGCCTTCTTCCTGCCCTCCTACCCATTGCTGTCAACCACATTACGGTGTTCTGTCTCTATCCGGCGGTCTACAGGCACAGGGTTTCAAGGAAAGAGGATTGCATGACCCCAAGGTCCTTTCAACCTGAGAAAAAGGTAACAGAGTGATAACTTCTTGGAATAGTTACGTTGTGACACCAGCAGTCAGGAGGTGCTCCTGGTTCAAAAAGCCACATTTGATTTTCGTGCTCCTGGGAAGGACTCTAGCAACAGCCATTTCCCCCCAATTCACTGTACAATGGCAACATCTGAATTATGTTTGGTTCTTCCCTGAAGCTTTTCCTACGCTCATAGTCCTACTCTTCCAGCTCCCTCTACTGACCCTGCCTGCTCCTCTTGGCATCACTAGCCCAGCAGAAATCATGCCCTCTGATGTTTGTCAGTGTGGCCAAATGCCAGGCACTCTTTGTGAATAATTTCTGTGCTTTGTAGAAGAGCCTGATAACACTGGTTAAGAAGCCTACAGTTTTGCAGAAGGGTCTTATTTCTCACTTTTATGTCACCATTGTCACTTGTATGGGGTGAGAGTTTGGGTCTGTGAACCAGTGTGCCTTTCAATGATCATGCTCCGCAGTGAGTCTGGGCAGTGTTCTCAATCTTAAAAGTTAGCAAGGAGAGCTGCAGAGCAGTCAGATGATAAAGGTCCCCATCTGGAAACCGAAATCTCCTAACATGAAGTATGAGGTTTTCCATAGACCGACGTTTATTACTTTCCAGGGAACTAATGTTTTTCACAGAACTAACAACTGATGTATTAATTAATGTCTCCAAACCCATTTCTGTCTCATTCGAGTAGCAATGCCTCGACTCTTAAAAAGGTTAAAACTACCCAATTCCACCTACCACGGGGTAGTGAACGTAGGTATTCGAAAAATATTAAATGAGGGAAAAAAAGGAGAGAAGGCGACAGTAGATAGAAAAGGAAAGGTAGTAAATAATAAGAAAATAAATGTTTAAATAAGTAAAGTAATATGAAAATAGTCGCGTGTCCAGACAGCCAATATTTAGCAAGGGTTAATGTGGTCGCAGGAGAAAAAGTAAGCAGGTTGTGTGCTGGGAAAAAAAAGTGAATATTGATGTATGTATTTTTTCCACTGGTTTCTTTCCTTGTTCTTTTTTGCTATATTGACTAATGCAATATTCCAAACCACTTCAGTATTTCATCAACTTACCAGACACTACTGGAACATTAGGAAGATAAATAATTGATTTATTGTTGCCCCTTAATATAAAATTGTATTTTCAACTGAACTGAACCAATGAAAAGAAATGCAAACACAAATTTAGGAGAAAACAACAACAGGAAATTTAATTATTGTTTGTGTTGCAAGCCTGAAGTAAGAAATTGAACATTTTGAATTCCATTTCATGTCCTTCCTTCCTTGCTAAGTGTCGCTTCTTTCTATGCTTACTTATTTACCCGTGTTTCAGAATTAACAACCGTCCGCCATAATGACCTCTTGAGCAAAATTAAATATGCAAAAGGGTAAGTATCTGTTTATAGATAAAATATATTTGGTGTCTTTAAAGCTTTTAGAAAAATATAACTCCATGATGGTTAATAAATACTGTCTACAAACTTCACCAATAAGTGAAAGCATTCTATGGGCACTCTAAATTTCAGATCCTTGCTTTAAAGAGATCTCTGGGTCCCATTACTCCTCGGATTTCATCACACCCATACTGTCCCATGGTGGATTTGAAATGTAAATCCATATCATAACCCTGTGTGTTCACCCCATACGTTGCGCTGGAACAAACCCCTTGGAGCATTTGTAGACTTGGACATGACCTAAATCCTAACTGGCACCAAGTGTTCCATAAAAGGCATAGGGAAGCCTCAGAGGTGAGCTGGAGTCCAGATAAAGTCAGGGACACCTACACAGGACCATCCTGGGGGGGGGGGGGGGGCGGGCATTGGTGACAGGTGCCCAATAGACCCACCAGTACCCTGGTGATTGTGATTTCCCCAAAGACTCAATCAAGCTGCTAAACATTGAAATCAGTGTCCTAAATTGCTTACAACTTCTATTATGACACTCTCATCCTTATATCTCTTATTTAAATGTGCATGATGAATTCACTCATTCAGTCTTCAATACAGCACAGCTTCAAATATGTTTTTTTTATTTAAAAAAAATTTTTTTAACTTTTATTCATTTTTGAGCATGGGTGGGGAGGGGCAGAGAGAGAGAGGGAGACACAGAATCTGAAGCAGGCTCCAGGCTCTGAGCTGTCAGCACAGAGCCCGACGTGGGGCTCAAACTCAGGGACTACAAGGTCATGACCTGAGCTGAAGTCGGAAGCTTAACTGACTGAGCCACCCAGACATCTAAAAATATGTTAAAGATTATTCCGTATTTTCTATTAATGTGTTCTACAGAAGGCCTACCATAGTGATAATTGATGTACACCTAACCATATTTTAAAGCTTCCATTTAAAAAATCCCAATAGATCACCCAGGCTCCAGTATGAATCATAATAAGAGAGCCTTATTTGTACTTTCACTGCGTACATAAAAAGTCTGTTGATGTTAAATTTGATATATAAATAAACATGTCATAAATTTAAAGAATATTTTTAAGTAATAGTTTACTGAAGGTTCCTATGAGATATTTTTTCATGGTAGAAATTTATTTGGATTTTATTTTGTTCATTTGTTGTACAATGAAGTAATGTTGCAAAATTAATTGTTGGGAGACAACTCTCCATGTGTCTCCCACATTTCCACATGTCTTGCAAATAGGCAATGGCTGTCTTTGCTCTGGGCTGTCTTTTGAAGGATTCCTTGTATAATAAATAGTGTTGAGAAGATAGAGATAGCATCTCTCTCTGGAGCAAAGGATAGACTTACTTACAGCCATGGAAGATAACAATAGCATCTCCTGTCATGAGAGAGGACAGACATGCTTCATGTACACTATAATGAAAATGGTATTTCCCTCCGAAAAATAGCAAGCATGCCTACTGCCAATTATAAAATATCAGGCTTCCTAAAGTCAGACTTCTCTCCTCTAACACAACCCCCATGTGTTCAGATGTCACCTGGCCTTCTTTGCCTTACCCTGTGAGGCTTAGGGCTGAGGGAAGCAGCCCAAGAGATTGCAAATATTCTGGAAACTGCTATTGCTGTGAATAAGAAAGTCCTTTGTCTCTGACACTGGAGGCTCGTGTCTTCTGCCGGCATCCATGAAATCGTGGCAGTCTACCTTCTTAGCTTGCAATTTGAGTAAAATCTCAGACCCTTCACAGTCCTTGCCATTATTTTTACTAGTATCACACATTTTATATGAAGGTGCAAATGACACATGCATTTCAAAAATACTCGACTCAAAATTTTGAAATTTCTGTTAAAACCAAGTTTAGTACCATGTTACAGCCTCTAACATCAGCTTTATTTTAGAATTCCAGAGTTCATAAGAAATTTTATAAGAAAAAAGGAATCACACTCTGACTCATAAAAATGCTTTCATGACTAACTTCTTGAAGAGATGAGCTTCTTTCATTCATTTCATTCTTATTCTTTCTGAATAAAGCCTTTCAGCCTGAACTACCTCAGCTCCCCTCTGCATTTCAAAATGTTTCTTATCTTCACCAGTCTTCTCTCTTTCCCTTTTGTCTTAGAAGCAGAGTGGTAAGCTATTATAAAATGGCCCTAAGCTATTGTGCATCGATATTTGTGCCCTTGTGTTGTCCTCTCTCACAATGGACCTCAGCTGCCTGTGACCTATGGAATCCTTTGCTTTGACCTAAAGAATCTGACGTCAGCGATGCTGTGTCAATTTCAGGGCCTAGACCCACAAAGACCTTACAACTGTCTCTTCCCTGAGCCACCATGTAAAAAAGCCTGGGCTATGCTGCTGGAAAGACCAAGGGAAAAAGAGACCCAGGAGGAGAAAAGAGAGGCCTCAGCATTTCAGCATCCAAGCCAAGGCAGGGAGGCAAAGGAATCTGATAATTTGGACCCTCATACAAACTGGGGCCGTGTCTGATGGGCCGGCTGAGATGACTGGAGCGGAGAGGAGACGTCTGGGGGGACAAGTAATAAAATGGTATAGCTTTATGCCTCTAAACCAGCTTTGAGGTGGTTTGTTAGACAGCCATACATGACTGACACAGATCTAAAAGTCCCTCTTTTCCAAAGCTAACTTCTATGCTGTTGAGATCTCTCTTCATCTTTCTTAGAAGTCAACACTTTGTTTCTCGACAGCCTCCTTTCACTTATGATGTGCCATGGTCTTGCAGCCTTATCATCCAACACAAACAAAAAAGCCCCTTTTGAAACAATAATACATCCAAGAAACTGTCAATGCATATGCTTCCATACACAAGCCATTGTCTGACAACAATAAAATATATACCCATTTTTGCTCATCCTTACCTTCCATTTAGTTCTGTCACGCAGTTTATGCCCTTATCTTTCCACAGAGAGCAGTATCTTGAAAGTCACTTAAAATTTGCTCATTAGCAAATTAGCATTTGACTCTGGTAACCACTGTATTTTTTTCAAAATCTTCCACTGGCTTCCATGATTATACGTATCCCTTGTTTTCTTAAAACACCTCTGGCTATTCCTCATAGTTTCACTGGCTCACCTTTCCCACCTGACCCTCTTGTTTGGGCACATCTGCTGTCCATCCCCCTCCTACATCTCTTTTTATCCTCTATTCTATAATGTTCATGCCTTCTGGTCCCATGACTTTAATCATGACCTCTATTAAAATGGCTCCAAATCTTCCAAAACTCATTTCTTTCCCAGGCTCTAGATTTGTGTCACATGAACCGAATTGGCATCTCCTGGGAGCTAAGAGGAAAAACAGAATTTCAGGCTCCATTCAGACTACTGAGTCAGAATCTGTATTTTAACAAGCCTCCCAGTGATCTGTATTTGTATGAAAATCTGAGAATCACTGCTCTAAATATGTATTTCCATCTATCTCAGCCAAAGCAAAAATAGTTATCCCTCCCTTCCCCACAACTACCACAAAACATACTCTTCCTTTTGCAGTGAGCCATTAGTCCATTATGATTTTACTACCTACCAGGTCAAAATAGCCAAAAACTTTGGAATCTAGATTGTACCTGTACTTCTCCTTACCCGCCCTCAACTACCAGTCCATCACTTGCCAAGTCTGGGCCATTTGACTACCAAGGTCTGTCCTTCTCCTGCATTGTCCTCTTACTTACATATTGAATTTCCTTTTTCCATAGACTATTAGGATCACGTCCAAACTGGACACCTTCCCTCCAGCCTTTCTTATAATGCATTACCAGTTACTCCCAGCTACTTACTGCTCACCGTTTTAAAACAAAAGAAAACAAGCAAAAAATAAATAAATAAATAAATAAATAAATATAAAAATAAAAAACCCAAAATAACAACAAAAAAAATTTAAGACCATGAAAACAAATAACAAAAAATAAAACCAAAAGTCTTCACGAACTTTCCTTTTCTACACACTGTAAAGTGTAAACTCTGTGCCATAACATTCAAGACCATCAAAATTGAACCCCAGTCTGCCTGCTGGATGTTCTCTCTGCACTCTCAAGTCAAAATGGAAAATCAGCATTTATTCCCCTACTCACTCAATATGGAATTCTCTTCATTCTCCTTTGTCATAAGTTAATTGTCTGTACAATTATGGATTTATTTCTGGGTCTTCTATTATGTTCCATTGATCTGTGTGTCTGTTTTTGTGCCAGTACCATACTATTTTGATTACTATAGTTTTGTAGTATATATTGAAATCTGGAATGGTGATACCTCCAGCTTTGTTCTTTCTCAGGATTGCCTTGGTTATTCTGGCTCTTCTGTGGTTCCATGCAAATTTTAGTATTATTTGTTCTAGTTCTATGAAAAATGCTGTTGGTATTTTTATAGGGATTGCATTGTATCTATAACGGGCTTTGGATAGTATGGATGTTTTAGCAATATGTGTTCTTCTAATCCATGAGCATAGAATAACTTCATTTCCTTGTGTATCTTCAGTTTCTTTCATCAATATTTTATAGGTCTTTCACTTCTTTGGTTAAGTTTAATCCTAGGTACTTTATTCTTTTTGGTGCAATTATAAATGGTGTTTTTTAATGTCTCTTTCTGTGACTTTGTTGTTAACGTATAGAAATGCCACCAATTTTGGGGTATTAATTTTATATCCTGCCACTTTACTGAAATTTTTTATTACGTCTAGTAGGGGTTTTTTTTTTTTTTTTTTTTGGTTTTTTTGTGGTATTTTTTGTGGTGGTCTTTAGGATTTTCTAAGTTATCTGCAAATAGTGACAGCTTAACTTCCTTACCCACATGGATGCCTCTTCAACTTACATTTATCTTTAAACACTAAGTTTAAAATATATTTTAAAAGAATGGAAATTTCCACACCAGCTTGTTTCATTTTGTGTTTTGACGGCTGATAGATTTCCTCCCATAGAACAGGTTTCTGTGGAAATCCTGATAAACTCTGGCCCACATCACCACCAGTGGACATAATTACAATTGCAGTCTGGATGTGATTTGTATGCCCAGGCAAACCAAAGTCCATGTTTCTCCTTCAGTTTACTTATAAACAAAACTACTGTTGCTATGGATGTGTCATCCAAAATATGCTACCAGGAAGTAGGGGAGCAACCATAAAAAATGCAACTCAGGGAAAAATTAGCAGCTCCATTCTCGAAGTGTATCATCATGTTTAAAAGAAGATTTCCTGCAGGAATGTGGAATGGATCATAAAGTTAAATTATATGATAGTTAAGACAAGTTAAGTTTATTGAGGGAAAAAAATAACAGTTTAGAAACTCTCAAGCCCTTACACTGTAGAATTCTGTTGCAGAAGAGTATTTGCATACATGAGAGACTGTATAAATCTGTTCAACTGGAAAGATCAGACTTAACATGGGAAGCTTTTCACTACATCAAGGAGCAGGAAGGAAGGGAAGATATTGTCAGCTTTTGAAATTCCAATGTAAACAAAACATGGAAAAGCCGTTTTAGAGGCCTTTAGAGGCCATGGCATATACTGTTTTCCTCCTTCAAAAGCAAGTATGTTGTTTCCTTATTTTTATAGTTAAGAAAACATGGAATGTTTATGACTGGTTATACTGAAGGAATTTTACACAGTGATCCTTAAATGTTACAATCCAGCACAGAGCAACTAGAAATAGGGAAAAATAAATAGCCAGGGGGAAAATAATTTGCAATATTAGCTTTAGTCCCAGAGAATTCAAAGTCTGCATCAGAATTGAGTGGTGGGTCTTCTCATTTGCTTCCTACCAGCAAAACCCAGAATGTCCGTGACAATAGCCACAACAACCCTCAGAGATTCTGGACTCACACATAGAACTAACAATACGGGGTTTGGGGCCAACTTTAGGAGTCAAACTTGTGATGGCATTATTACTTCCCTTATTACCTCAAGTACCAAGGAGCTCATTTTGTGTTTTCCAGGCTTAAAATTTTCTCCTTTTTTTTTCTTTCATTTGTTCACCTACTTGACCAATCTCTGTTCATTAGCCTTTTTATCAGAAAACGTTGACAGCTAGAGAAAAGGAGATTTAAAAAGTAATACAATTTGTAACTCAGAATTATAAGACATTTTATTTGCAAGTGTCCTAAGTTCCATGAATTCATGGAACTTGAATGACTTTTATGTTGTTATCGCCCTAGCATCTAGAATAGCCCTTGACAGTATTATATGCAATAGATATTTCTCAAAGTAAGGAAAAAATGAGTAAAATTATAACCGAGAAAACTGAAATTTGTAAATTTCAGGTCTTCCATTTCTATGAATAATTGAGAGTTGGCACTGGTAAAAACCACGTGACATACATCAATTTGTGCCCAGCCATATTCCAGTTTAGTTGTTTGGTGTTACAGGGTGGTTATGATTCCTTGATCAACATCCAAAACCCAGGTTGCTTCAGAGTTTCTAAGACAGCGGCTTTCAAACTATTCTTACTGCAACCCAGAGTAAGAAATAAATATTACATCAAGACCCAGCAAACACATCATACACACATCATACACACATCATGCCTACCACCCATCCCCCACAACTGATACACACAGGCATAAGTATTTTATTTTTTAAAGTTTATTTATTTATTTTGAAAGAGAGAGAAAGCACGAGTCGGGGAGGGGCAGAGAGAGAGAGGGAGAAAGAGTGAGAATCCCAAGCAGGCTTTGAGCTATCAGCACAGAGCCCGACGTGAGGCCCAAACCCATGAACGGTGAGATCATGACCTGAGCTGAAGCCAGGCACTTAACCACATGAGCCACCCAGGTGCTCCAAGGCATAAATTTTTAAATGACACAGAAGTTTCATGGAACATACTTACTCTCACTATATAAAGTATACTGGTGTGTTCTATTCTATTTGATTTTTAAATTAGCTTCATGACCAATTAATAAGTTATGATTTCTGGTTTTTATAAAAACCCTTGGAACCACAATAGCTAAACAGGAAGGTTGTGAAATGGTTGAAGAGAACAACCTAGTCATAGAATCTCTGCACAAGAGTGCTATGTTGGGTACAGGCATCCAAAGATGTAAGATGCAGTCCCTGACATCACAGCACGCAGGGGAGTGTGCAGATAAATATACAAGTGACTTCCAGCACGATAGGATGAATGCTATAACGAAGTAGGAGGTGCAAAAAAAAGCATTTAAGGGGGTGCAGGCACCTAAATCAGCAAAAGAGGAGTTCAAGGCTTTTATGGAGAACATGGTGCATGAGCACTGATGGATGAGCAGGACTTTGCCAGACAGTCAAGGACTGGGGTCATTAAAAATAGTGGGCGCATCTTGTTCCAAATTGTGGAATACGAAAAACACAAGCAAGTTGGACAAAAGGCCTGTAGTTCAGCAAGAAGAGCTGAAGATGAGGCTATTAGTGGCTTGTAAGCCTTGTCTGAGAGAGGCCTAGAGGAAGAACATTGATTTGAGAATCCTCAAGAAATGAGTGTCACTGAAAACAATGGACATGGACAAGAATTACAAGGAAGACTTCAAGTACATGAAGAGCTCATAATTTCTAGTGTGCGACTTATACCTAACTGACTGCTTTCCTGTTATACCATTCCTGGTCTTGTGCAACATTATCATCACCACCATCATCATCATCATCATCATCATCATCATCATCATAGCTTCAACATCACAGCTTATTGAATGTCCTCAAAGCACTCCACCTGTATCATCTTATGGAATCTTCACAACGGCCCAGTGAGATAGGTCCTATTATTATCCCCTTTTCCCAAGATCACAGATGCAGTGATGGATGGTGTCAGGTTGTGAACTAGATGGTCCGAATCCTGAGCCCCTGGGCGTTTAGCTACAATGCTCTCCCGATATTCTGTAAGAAGGTAGTCTGGGCTGTCCCAGGCTCCTTAGCCTGGATAATAAACACAGTCGAAAGAGCACTGAGTTACATCACCCCTAAAAAAGAGGCATAGCATTCTGTCTGAGCTCTCTTCACATTAATGTTAACTATTAAAACTCTCTTGTTTCTAGAATTAATTCTCACTACTCCTTTCTGGGCTATCTTTGAGACTATTTTAAAGCTTTTAACCACGTAGATCTGCTGTTGCTGTTTGGCATGTTCATTGCTGCATAATTTGCAAGTTGTGGAATGAGTACTTACTGGGGTGATTTCAAATAGTACCGGACAGAATCACTTCAAATGCAGTAGGCAGAGGGAACTACCATGGCAGTATTGTGCTTGTTTGGGCTATAAATTTCCTGAGAAATGGAGGCTAGTTTCTACTTACAACAACTGTTGAGTATAAATCAAGCGAGAACTTCTGAAGCCAGATGCTTCATTTGTTATTTTAATGTACATTGTATTTTCTAAAGGATTGCAGGATCCGTGTTATCTTTTTTACTCAGAAACTGAGTGGCTGAAATAATCTCTGTGTCGGGTAGAACGCTTCATGGTCAATCAACGCCCACTTGTCCTGTGAACTTGAACTCTTGTGTGATTTTACTGGTGATCAGATTTTAAAGTTCTAGCTAGCTAGCTTTGTGAGAGTGACAATTTAAATAGCTCTCACCAGAAGTCACAAAAACGCTAGGCCGATTGGGTAATAAAGTAGTTCCTTTAAAGTTAAATGAGTCATAATTTAGCATGAAGTAGATTGATTAGAGAAACACTTGCAAGTTGGCAGGCAGTTAGGATCCTGGAGTCATCTTGGTAATTAGAACTGTTATGATGTCTGTTGGCACTACATATACAGCAAAGATGGGTCATGTCACAAGTCCATCCAAACACTTGTGGGTTCAGGGATTCAAACCCAAGTTGAACCTTTTGGTGTTTGAGTTTGTTAACTGTTGGCTAAATGCCACTTCCTGTTCCTAAGAAAAGAGGCTTGAAAAAGTCTCATAAAAAATGACTTAAAAGGCTTCCTTGACTTCAAAGGCTCTTACAAAACAACATTTTGATGAGTTAAGTGTAAAGGAATCAGAAACATACGGATTAAATTTCCCTTAAAGAGTCATGTGTCTAAAAATGGAGGGAGGAAAAAGTAGCAAGTTTATCTTGCTCAACTTGTTTCAAAATGTCTGGAGTGGCTATTGATTACCAAAGTAATTAAATTCTTCCATTCCAAAATAATACTAAGATAGTAACATGTTGAAAGGCACGTCAAAGGGTCCAACTGAATAAAGGCCAGTCCATTTGTGTAGGTTGGGTTATGCCAGGTCATCCTCTCTACAGTCCATTATGCCAGCCTCCACTTAAAAGGAAATAGCAGAGTGTCACAGGACAGAGCCACAAAGAACAAAGAATTTCTAAACCAGACGGCTCACTCAGGTCAGGCAATTGTCAACTCACCACACTGATGCATTACAGCTGACATGACTGTCTGAACAAAGAGCATACAAACACTCCTTCGCCATGAAGTGTCATGCAAAAGGCAGCATTACCTGGTGTATGTATTTAATTTTCCCATCCTTAATCATAATTTTGTGGGGTTCTGACCCTTGAAGATAAATAAACTAATGATTATTTCCCAAGTGGAGAAAAATGTCTTTGGCCAAGAATATAATTGCAGCATATAGAAAGAAATAAAAATCATTTGAACGAATGATGAGCAACCGTGAATTCTGGTCAAGAATGATTTGATGTAAATCTCATCAGTTTGCCACTAATTAACTGACAGAAAGCTAATACCTGGTTTGTTCTGTGTTTGAAAGCCTTAGAAAGAACACGGTGAGGCCAGTTTAACCTGTGAGGCCAAATAAAGCCATACACATATAACAAGGAAGCATTAGATACCAATGAATATAAGTTTAGCTAACTATTAGATACCCAATAACCAAAGGCAATGTTTTGTATTTGGCCAAATGCAATGGTATGAATTTTTATAGCAATATTTTTCTCAATTGTGGTTATGGTTAAAAGAAATATTTCTAAAAGTAGACATTTCTTATTTTAATTTGCTTGTGACGTGAACTGCTATAGGAACACATAAATGAGCTGCCTTCTTAAAACCAAATTAGTGTGAGAAAAAGGTTCTAATTAATTGAATCCATAAGTACTTTTTCTAAACAGTATTGTTTTATTTGTGTCAATTTATTTCTTAGGAAAGGAAATGAAGAAAACCTTCATGAATTGGCTTAAGGGGTGTAGTGATGTTTATATGTAATTCCAATGAATGTAGACTGGTAAATGTATTTATAAAACCAAAAAATATTACTATTTTTGTCATTTTTCTTTCAACATATCTCTGAATTTTATTTAAGTGGATATGTACTATTTTAGCAACTACAAAGCAATCAAGAAACCAACTGCAGATTTTTGTTTCTTTATATGCCCCAAATCACCTTGTCCCCTAACATGTCTCATGACCCAAAGACCCCAGAGGACAAAGAACCAACCTAGCCATGCTTCTGTACCCCAGCAGAGTTTGGGACTTCTGAGGGATGTGGCAATGATTCCATCTACTCTTAGCCTTAGTTACCAGAAAAGAATTTTGAATGTTCCTTAAGGGAGGAACTTTAGGACTCCTGAACCAATTGCTAAAGAAAAATATAATGTTAAGAAAACCAAGAAGTCCTGATATTACAAGAGTGTTCAAAGAAGTGGTTTCACTTAATCGCTTACTAAATCCCTGGAGGGAAATATTCGCCTTGATGGATACGGAAAATCACGGAATTGACCTTGTCATTCCGTAGGAGAGATGATAGGCATACAGCAATCACATAGCAGACACAACTACACTTTCTTTCAGTAAAGATGATTTGCAATTTCCTGTTTCCAATTTTTCTCTAAGTCTTAAAATTATCTACCCCACTGCCTCTCCAAAGATCCTGAATATTTTCAAGGTGTCCTTATACATACTGAGCAGTTCTACTCTAATATGATATAATTGCAGGTCAGGAAGTCCAACAAAGCCTCCCCTTCCAGGAACGCAGCTCTTGAAATTCTGCTATTGGAGAACTACTCACTTGGTTAAATATTGTCCCCTGAGGTTCTCCTTATAAAATTTATATCCTTCCAGACGGCTAGTAATTAAGCCACTAAAACCTCTGTGTTAATTAATCCGTCAAGAAGAACTCTGTATAGTTTGGGAATACATGATATCGGTGAGTAGAACAGGAAGGAGAAAGAGTAGAAAAAGAAGGGATAAAATAATTCAGACAAATTTTACATCAACCAACTTGCCTAAAACTAGCTTCATTTCCTATCCTCCAGACTGGGATCTCCATCACCAAAATTCTGTTTTTCTTCTATATTTTAGAACAATGTTTATGTGCACCTTTGAAAGTTGTGTTACCTGGTCATCAAATGCAAATAATGCACATGCAGCATTATCTACAATAGGCAAATTCTGGAAACAGCCCAAGTGTCCATCAACTGATGAGTGGATAAAGAAAATACGGTACAGTAAAACCTTGGTTTGTGAACATAATTCATTCCAGAAACATGCTTACAATCCAAAGCACTTGTATATCAAAGCAAATTGTAAGAACCATTGGCTCAGTTGTGATCATGTGATACTCAGTGTCACATACTACTCATATTGCAAGACATTGCTCGTTTATCAAGTTCAAATTTATTAAAAGTTTGCTTGTCTTGCAGAATACTCACAGAACAAGTTACTCATAATCCAAGGTTTTACTACATATATGTACAATGGAATATTACTCAGATATCAAGAATGGAATCTTGACATTTGCAATGACATGGGTGAAGCTAGAGTGTATTATGCTAAACAAAGTAAGTCAGAGAAAAGGCAAATACCATGTCATCTCACTTATATATGGAATTTAAGAAACAAAACAAAGGAGCAAAGGGAAAAAAAGAGACAGAGGCAAACCAAGAAACAGCCTCAACTATAGACAACAAACTGACAGTTACCAAAGAGGAATGAGTGAAATAGGTGATGGCGATTAAGGAGGGTTCTTGTGATGAGCCCTGGGTGTGGTATGGAAGTATTGAATCACTATATTGTACACCTGAAACTAATGTTACACTGTATGTTAACTAATTGGAATTGAAATAAAAACTTAAAAATTCAAGTAATGCAACATCATCCAGAAATACCCCGAGAAATGACAGCAGCAACAGTGCCTCTCTCCAGGGCTTAGTAGCCCTTTCCTAATAGCCCAGGCTGTGTTCATCACTGCTGCATTTTCCTTACTGAAAGACTGTTCCCTAGTCTGTCAAAACCATGCCTGGAAGGAGAGTATGATGGTGAATAAAACCTCAGGAAGTTGATTTTTAAGATGAGTGTAGGTAAAGTTTAGGACCAAAGTAGCAGATAAAATTGACAGTATGTTTGCAATGCGTAGAACAAAGAGTTTCCAGACTTCTCAAGGATGTTCCTACCAGTGGCGGTGAAATCATTTTTTTCCCACAAAGGAAGTCCAGCTCCACTTACCAAAATAGGCATTCTAGGAGCCACAGTACCCACCGGCTTGCTCAGCAGGTGATAGCATATTCTTTGATAAGTTATTTTTGTTTCAGCATCTTGGGTAGTATCTTAATCCATTTGTTCAGGCTGCTATAACAAAATACCATTGACTGGGTAGCTTGTAAAGGACAGAGATACATGACTGATCATTCTAGGGGCAGGAAGTCTGAGATCAGAGTGCCACTGTAGTCAGGTGACAGCTCTCTTATGGGTCACATACTTGCCATTGTATCCTTAATGGTGGAAGGGGTGGGGAATCTCCCTGAAGCCTCTCATAAGGCATTAATCCCATTTATGAGAGTTCCACCCTCAGGCCTTAAGTGCTTCCTGAAGGTCCTACCTCCTAATACCATGACTTTTGGGGCTTAGGATTTTAACAAATGAATTTTAGGAAGACACGATCATTCAGGGCATAGGAGGTAGTAAAAGACAAGCCTTTCTTTACCTTTTCTCTGTGGACTAGATTTGACATCCTCATTTGCATCTCAGCTATGGTTACAACTAAGTAAAAATTGTATGTTCATTGAGTAAAAACTAAAAAGGAGAATGGAGAAAATGAATAAAGTTGATTTATTAAGATAGTGGGGCACTGGGAGATATTTTCCAGCTATAATTATTACAATTTTATTTATAGAGTATTGTTTGTTAAGAAGAATTCTAACAGGCATTCACTTATTTAAAGCCTTATCTTGACTGTGCAGGATTGCTGAAACTTTTGAACTATTTCAGGAGATGACACAACAAGTTACAGCAGCTTCTTTCTTGTATCTGGGTCAAAGTACCCTCGATGTTCAGCCAACAGCCTGTGGTTATCATCTGTCTCTTTAAAACAAGTATCTAAAGCTCAAACTGGAGATACTGAGGCTCAGCCCACAACTCCAGAAGTAAGGTAGGGCTTAGGAGCAACAGTTCACAGACCTGGGAACAACACACACACACACACACACACACACACACACACACACAGTTACCCCCGGGAAGTCACAGGCTGGACACCCCATGAAACAGAATAAGGAAATATTGAAACCAGCAGCAAACTGCAACTGATTTATTGTGGTCAAATTCTAATTAAATGCCCTCAATTCTGAGAACCAGAATGATGCCAGAACCTGGGTTGAACTAAATCTCCAGGTCCAGCTGGGCAGACACTAAGTTACTCCATCTTTCGAGCTGGAAATGAGTCAACCAGATAAGCCAGGCTTACCCACCAGTTAATCCTCCACCTTGAGAGTAGATTCCTAGGAGTATGTTCCCACCTGTGGCCTTTCCTTCAGTTTCCCCCTCACCAGAATGTTCTATCCCTCTCTTCCAATGCTCTTATGTTTTACTCTACTTTAAAGACCCAAAGCTACTCCATATGCTGCACAACGCAGTTCAAAGCCTTCTCTTAAATCATGTCAACTGTCTGCACACCATATATTCTATTCACAGTGGTGCTTGGAAAATCTTGTCTGTTTATATTAACCACACTAATAATAATAGCACAGATTATAATTAACCTTGGAAAAAAGAGAATAATAATACAACTGGTTTTCGACAAATTTACATTTCATTTTCTTTATTTGAAAAGTGGGGACTGGGACACCTGAGTGGCTCTGTCAGTTAAGTGTCTGACTTCTTTTAAGTTTTTTTATTTGTTTTTGAGAGAGAGAAAGTGCGTGCTCTCTCTCTCTGCAGAGAGAAGCAGAGAGAGAGGGAGAGAGAAGAGCTGAAGCAGGCTCTGTGCTGTCAGCACCCCACAAGTGTCCAACTCTTAGCTCAGGTCTTGATCGCAGGGTCTTGAGTTCAAGACCCGCATTGGGCTCTGAGCACGCATGAAGCCTACTTTAAAAAACGGAAGTCGGGGCGGGGGCGGGGGAGCGGCGCGCCTCGGTGGCTCAATTCATTAAGTGTCCGAGCTCAGGTCATGATCTCAAGGTTCGGGAGTTTGAGCCCCACATCGGGCTCTGTGCTGTCACTTCAGATCCTCTGTCTCCCTCTCTCTCTCTGCCCCTCCTCTGCTTGTTCCCTCTCTCTCTCTCTCTCTCTCAAAAATAGTTAAACTTTTTTTTTTTTTAGTGGGAAACATGTTTAATGTGAAATGGGACCCCACTTGGCTATAATATTCTCTCATTTTAGGACAGTTGGTCACCCTGGCAGGGAAACTACTTAGGGATAAGCCTCCCTTCCAAACTTACAGATAACTTTGTCTCATCCATTTGCTTCTACAACATTTCGACCTTTGACACATTCTGACTTAGTTCTGAACCACCCTCTTGACTCATCTTGTATTTTCTCTCTATCCTGTTTCAAATCATCCTATCTTCTGGCCTCATGAATCATAGTTTTTCCATCAAGCCTTGGTGCTGCTTCAACTTTTGTTTCCCTTCCCGGTTCCCAACCATGATTCCATTTCTTCCCACTAACTAGACAACAATTACGTACCAACATTACTGGTCCATATGAGCTCCTAGGACCCTAGCCACCGGCACAGACAGGCTCAGATTGTGGCAACTCTTACAGGTAGAGCCACGGCTGAGTGATATTATTTAGATGTCCTGTTCTGCCAGGTGTAGTCTAACTCCTGCACAGCACTGCTGGATAGGATACACCTCAAGAAAGGAATATGAAAGGCGAATTTAAAACTTGAAATTGGATTTTTAAAATCTCAATGCTTTATTAAAATACATAATAAAAGATAAACTTTTTTATTGTCTGCAGATTTTATTCTCAATTTTCAATTTTTATTTTAATAAAATTCAATAATGATGTTTTAACTCAGGATTTTTTTGGTTTTGTTCTGTTTTGTCAGTCTCAATTTGCAGTAACTTTCTCTCCACTTTGCTCCTTCCTTTAACCAATAAATAGGTAAGTATCTTCTTGTAGAGAACTGAGAGAGAATTAAATTCTCAAGACACTGAGAATTCAATCATCATCAGACTTCAGTGACTAAAGTCACTTGCCTTTAATGAACTAAAATACTATTAAATAAAACCTCTTTTTTCAGCTACATAACGTGGAAAGAATTAAGCTTCAAAACTGGCTTTATTATGTCAGACATGGTTTTCCCCTAAAATTAAAATCTTAGTTAGTGTGTTGACTCCTCATAACACTGAGAAAAAACAGAGACCTATTTTATGCCTTGAAATAAATATAATTCATAAATGCATGAGTCGGTGTGTATTATAACAGACTACTGAAGCCAGTTCAATCTATTCTTTTTTTTTAAATGTTTTTAATGTTTACTTTTGAGAGAGAGAGAGAAAGAGAGAGGTAAAGCACGAGTGGGAGAGGGGCAGAGAGAGAGGGAGACACAGAATCCGAAGCAGGCTCCAGGCTCCAGGCTCCAAACTGTCAGCACAGAGCCCGACGGGGGACTTGGACCCACAAATGGCAAGATGATCACCTGAGCTGAAGTTGGATGCTTAGCTAACTAAGCCACCCAGGCATCCTCAGGGACTTCAACACTAGATTTGAGTTATATCCAAAAATTCCATCTTCTATAATACATAGTATTTTCTTTCAAAAAACAAATGTGAAGATCATATTCCACCTCTATGGATAGGGACTGAATCACTCATTTAGAATAGAGAAAGTGCACTTTCCAGTTCTGGAGGCTTCTAAATAAAGCCTTGCCAAGTGCCTAAAATACACACACATGCGTGCGCACGCGCACACACACACACACACACACACACACACACACACACACTTTCTTTAATAATGGGTCAATGAAGACCAATCTTAGTTTCTGTTCCAATGAGACATTGAAAAGAATATGTATGATTCAGCTCAAAGTCTTTTAGAGAATTAAAAATCACATTCTAAATCATCCCAATAAAAATTCACACCAAAGTTTATTCTAACTACTATACAGCTTTCTTTTAACAAAAGTTCTATTCTTTTTTCTTTTTTTTTTCTATCTTCTTTTTTCAAAATTTTATTTAAATTCTGGTTAGTTAACATACGGTGCAATGCTGGTTTCAGGTGTAGAACCAGTGATTCATCACTTACATATAAAACCCAGTGCTCATCACAACAGGTGTCCTCCTTAATGCCCCCTTAATGTCCCATCTAGCCCATCACCATCCACCCTAAGTTTGTTCTCTATATTTAAGAGTCTCTTATGATTTTTCCCTCTCTCTTTTTCTCCCCCTCCCATATGTCCATCTGTTTTGTTTCTTAAATTCCACATGAGTGAAATTATATGGTATTTGTCTTTCTCTGATGACTTATTCACTTAGCATAATACATTCTAGCTTCATTCATGTCATTGCAAATTGCAAGATTTCATTATTCTTGATGGCTGAGTAATATTCCATTGTATATATACCACATCTATATCCATTCATCAGTCGGTGGACACTTGGGCTTTTTCCATAGTTTGGCTATTATTGATAATGCTGCTATAAACATCAGGGTGCATTACCCCTTCAAATGTGTATTTTTGTATCCATTGGGTATTTTTGTATCCTAGTAGTGCAATTGCTAGATCGACGGGTGGTTCTATTTTTAGCTTTTTGAGGAACGTCCATACTGTTTTCCAGAGTGGCTGCACCAGTTTGCATTCCCAACAAGAGTGCAAACGAGTTTCCCTTTCTCTGCATCTTCTCCAACAACTTTTGTTTCTTGTATTGTTAATTTTAACCATTCAGACAAGTGTGAGGTGGTATCTCATCATGGTTTGGATTTATATTCCCCTGATGATGAGCGATGTTGAGCATCTTTTTATGTGACTGTTAGCCATCTGGATGTCTTCTTTGGGAAAATGTCCATTCATGTCTTCTGCCCATTTCTTCACTGGATTATTTGTTTTTTGGGTGTTGAGTTTGCTAAGTTCTTTGTCGATTTTGAATACTAACCCTTTGTCAGATAATGTCGTTTGCAAATATCGTCTTCCATTCTGTAGACTGCCTTTTTTGTTGCTTGTTTCCCTCATGGTACAGAAGCTTTTTATCTTGATGAAATCCCAATAGTTCATTTTTGCTTTTGTTTTCCTTGGCTCCACTGACGTGTCTAGTAAGAAGGTGCTCCAGCCAAGGTCAAAGAGATTGCTGCCTATGTTCTCCTCTAGGATTTTGATGGTTTCCTGTCTCACAGTTAGGTCTTTCATCCGTTTTGAATTTATTTTTGTGTATGGTGTAAGAAAGTGGTCCAGTTTCATTCTTCTACATGTCGCTGTCAAGTTTTCCCCCACACCATTTCTTGAAGAGACTGTCTTTTTTCCATTGGATATTCTTCCCTGCTTTGTGAAAGATTAGTTGACTATGTAAAAAGGTGTACTCCTGAAATCAGTAGTTTTAATAGAAATTGAAATTCTTTATAATGATAGCGTTGAACTTTTATCTTTATCAGAGGTTTCATCAAAATGAAACAAACATTTATGAAAAAGCCTGATGGAACATTTGTAGACAGAAATAAATGTTCAGGTGGAATCTATTGTCTAATCTATGTCCAGGGGTAACTGTCTGCCAAGCCACAAACTTAAAGAAAAGGTAATGTTAAGTATAAAGACAGATCAGCAACTACTAAATGATAATATTCTACTGTCCTCATAAAACCATTTTGCTTTTTGTAATTTATCTCAGATAAATTGTAGTAACAAGGTTTTTCTCATATATAGAAAAATAGGCTTATCACATTTCTCACGGAATTTTGTAAGCACAAGTCTACAAATATAAACTGCAAATAAACACTTTGATAAATGTAATCATTTTTGAGAGTGATAATATGAGAAACAATGGAGAATTTCAAGTTTTTGGACGACATGCTTAAGTTTTTACATATAATTAGAATAGTTGGGTAAAAAGCATAGATTAGGGCAAACAAGTTTATTTACCTCAGTGAGTTCTCAGAAATAATTTTTTTACAGTTTTAAGCTGATAATGGAAACAATTATTTAGGAAGTAGAAATTTGCCAAAAACATCCATATATTGAGGACTTGAATTTTCATTTCCATTTTTCATCTTCGTCCTCAGCTTTGTGTTTATCATCTTTGATAAATTCAACGAACTTAACACTTCCAACTCAATAACATAAAATGCTTATCATGTTTAGTAACATACCAATATAAACTATAGTGCTAATGGAACCAAAGGTTAATCTTAAAATTTTCTTAATGTTTATTTATTTTGAGAGAGAGAGACAGAGACAGAGTGAGAATGGGGAAGGGGCAGAGAGAGAGGGAGACAGAATCCGAAGCAGGCTTCAGGCTCTGAGCTGTCAGCACAGAGCCTGATGAGGGGCTCGAACTCACAAACCGCGAGATCATGACCTGAGCCTGTCAGACACTTAACCGACTGAGCCACCCAGGCGCCCCCAAAGGTTAATCTTAATAAGAATATAAGTTGACTATGTTTTGTACACTTTCTACATTAACTTTGGTGTATTTAATATGGAAAAGAATCACATTATCTTTACATATTTTATGCTAGCAAACATAAAAATATATAAAAACTGCTCAGCCTATAGTATGTTTTTACAGGGAATTTTTAAATTCCGTGTTCATAAAGCCAACATCTTGCCTCCAAAGAAATTATTTCTTAGATTTTACTTGGAAAGCAAAGTTAAATAAAGAATTGCTGGAGTTTATTATGTGGCACCATCAAGTCTAGAAGTATAATAGAGGGTAAAATATTAAGTAATTGATTCTTAAAACTGATTTTTCATCCTGAAGTCTACCACCTCACTCTCAGGAAACAATGGGACATAATTTTCAAATATGTGACTTCCTTTATTACCCACTTGAGATTTCAGACTATAAATGGAATTATATGCTTTATTCTGGTGAATCATGTTCCTACATTTAACAGTCTGCCAAAATTTGAAATCAGAAGGGAATTTTCTCTTAGAACACATTGCAATAGACATGGGGTAGTTTGAATGGCTTTTCCCTCTGCTCTTGGGATCAGATGAACACTAGTGAGGACTAAGATCAACGTGAAAGTGTGAGCAGCTTGATTTGTCCTTTCCGCTGCAGCTTTGTACCGCACCCTAGGACCCGGCCGACGTCACATCATTCCATCTTGAAGCCCCTTGGGGACTGAATGATTTCTGGCCGAGTTCCATCCTCCTCAGTACAGGGAATTGATTGTCATGTGCTCTGTGGAAACTGGCAGTTGGGCCACCGAGACCTGTAATGCCTGCCGAGGCTGCGTGCAGAGTGTAAAATGTGACCAGGGGAAAGAGAGCAAACGCAACTGGAAATTTCATTGGAGCTTGCCATTTCTCCCAGTCCAAACCAAACTGTGAAATGTATGTAAAAACTAAACTCCTTGGGGGGGGGGGGGGGGGGGGAGGGGAGGGGAAACAAAAACCAAAACTGAATTAGTAAGAATAAAATTTAGGATCTTCAAATTAAAGGATTGTCCCAAGAACCATTTTGTAAAAATAAAAACTTGGGGTGCCTGGGTGGCTCACAATTGGTGAAGCATCCAACTTAGGTTCAGGTCATGATCTCATGAGTTCATGAGTTTGAGCCCTGCAACAGCCCAGAGCCTGCTTAGCATCCTCTGTCTCCCTTTCTCTCTGCCCCTCCCCCGCCCCCACACACATACACTTGTTCTCTCTCTCAAAATCAAATACATATTTTTAAAAAATTAAAAAAACATAAAAACTAACGATGTGACCTGAAATCATTATGATACCAAAGCATGAACAAATATGCGAGAGAAGTTCAGAGTGATCAGAAACTCCTAGGATGTTCTACTACTTTTCTGCTTTTAGAAGTACTAACAGAGAAAATAACCAATTTCTTTGCAAGTGTATGAAAATCTGGCAAAAAAAACTTTCCATATTAGTGGTCAGTCTTGTTAGCCTATACACAGTACCTTGGAATCAAATTATATATATGGTTTTACCAATTAAAAAAAAAAAATCCAGGAGTGCCTCAGTGGCTCAGTCAGTTAAGCAACCCACTTTTGGTTTTGGTTCAGGTCACGATCTCACAGTTCATGAGTTCAAGCCCCATGTCATGTCAGGCTCTACGCTGACAGTGCAGAGCCAGCTTGGGATTCTCTCTCTCCCTCTCCCTCTCTGCCCTTCCCCCACTCATGTGCGTGTGCGCACTCTCTCTCTCTCTCTCTCTCTCTCTCAAAATAAATAAACATTTTTTTAAATAAAAAGTTAAAACAATCCAAGATTCAAAATCTACAAAGCAATGAAGTTCTATTTATTTTTCAAATGAAGTTATTTATTCCATTTAACCCCAAAATGTGTCTCTTGCTGGCAATATTTGTGATGCATGCCATTTTTTCCTTGATCTTATAAACAAAAGAAAACAAACTTAGCATGAATCTTTCTAAAAAGATTAATCCTTATATTTATATTGACTTGACATTTTAGGATTTCTTCTCATGTAGGAAAACCATGGCTTGGGAAGCTTGATGGTGTTCTTATCAAGTTCCTAGCAGCAGTAAGACATTTAATCTGCTTTATCTGTGTACATGTGCACATAGGTGGATACTTTGAAATAAACAAACCCAGGCAGATTAGCTTTTTTTAAATGGTTTAAAAGTAGTTTGTGTGATTTTAATTGTGCAATTTCACTTGAATTCATCAGGGACAGATCAATGGTTTATATAACACACCTGATCTTATTTCCTGTCAGTTGCTCAGAAAGTCTTCAGTCCCCGACGACCCACACAGCAGCATGTAACAAAAAAGCAATTTCTGGATTGATTGATATTTCAATGCATTGACTTTTATGTAGGCAAGTCATACTGAACAATAAAAATGGATATATTGTTTTGTCTATTTCTATTATTTTCTATTTCAAATTGTAAATAATCCCTATGACTACTTGATGGGATGAAGTAAATCGACACAAATCTGGGTTAATTTTACCATCAGATTTCTATTACTTCTCAAAAGAAAAGCATTGAAATCTTCTAGGTTTTGAAACCTTCCAATGAACATCCATATGAAAACTGTTTTCAAAGACCAATAAAATATTCCTTTTATTTTGCATTTCACTACAAAGAGCAATATAATAGTAGCATTCACTACATTTCAGCCCAGAAACCAGAGCTGCCTTTGAAAATCTCATGATAGCTCTTTCTGTGTGAATTATAAAAGGAAAAACCCTTTGCCCGGGCATGCCCTCTGAACACTCTTCCTCCATTAGCTCATTTAATCATTAAACAATAATGAATCCTCATTTTCTCAGTGATACATAGCACTTTATTGTTGTTCTTCTTTTTTAATTCTCAGATTTGAATTTCTTCTCTGGATATAATTTCTCCTTATTTTGGCCACAGCTATATATTGAGGTATTCCCAATATGGCACTTAATTGAACCCAGTTCCTGAAACTAACTCAGAGAATAGATTCTAAGAAAATAAACTCACTGAACTCAGAAGGAGAAATTAACTACCTTCGGTGTCAGAATGTGACAGGCCATGTGAAAAGAATTCTCCCCCCCATAAAAGTATATTTTCTTTCTGTTCCGCACTTGTTCAGTCCACTAATACTAACAAATAGAGGGGCGCCTGGGTGGCGCAGTCCGTTAAGCGTCCGACTTCAGCCAGGTCACGATCTCGCTGTCCGTGAGTTCGATCCCCGCGTCAGGCTCTGGGCTGATGGCTCGGAGCCTGGAGCCTGTTTCCGATTCTGTGTCTCCCTCTCTCTCTGCCCCTCCCCCGTTCATGCTCTGTCTCTCTCTGTCCCAAAAAAAATAAATAAACGTTGAAAAAAAAAATTAAAAAAAAAATACTAACAAATAGAAACCATGTGGTTATAAATCTATTATCTGCAGTATATTTTTAGTGTGGATGAATCCTTTATGTAACCAAAATGTCAAAGTCTAATAAAATCAGACTTTGACTGTATATACAGAATACAGTTGTTGGGAAACTTTTAAACATTTCTGAATATTTTTCAAGTTGATTTGTTAGAACTCTTGGGAATATAGTATTGTTTTTAAACTCTGAGAAAAATAACTGAGGATTTCTTGCTAAAACACCAGTAAACGAAAGGTATCATTAAGCTCCTATGCTAATTAATACTTCTCTCTGAGCAATTTCTGCACCCCTCCCTACTTTGTTTCGATTGAACTGTGATGAATAGTGGTTTTAACATTTGACACCTTAGTGTGTTTCTGCTTTATAATAGTAAAAATCATGTAAATTGTCTGTTTAAACTTTTTGTTTGGAACTGAGAAGTTCTTTATGAATGTCTCAGATCACCATGGCACGCGATCTGTATCACTCGGCTGTACTCTTGCTGTATTCTTCATGGGATCTGAACTTCCTCTTTTGTATTTGCTAATCCCTCTCTTCCTCTTCCCCACCCTCCCCATGATCCCTGTCAGATGCCCAAAGCCCCATTTGATTTCTACACATGGTGTTTTTTTGGGAGAGAGAGTATTTATTTGTTATTAAGACCAGTTTCTATGTTGCGTCTACCCCTGCCTCACCCCAGGGCAGTCTAAATCAGATGCAGTAATGGGCAGGAAGGAACCAGGCAGAGCAGTCCTCACTGCCATATCCTCTTATTGACTCTCTGGAGGCCTCGAGTCTTGAAAGCTGCATAGCACATGCCCACAAAGGCCTTGTTCACACTCTTTCCCTCTGGGTATGTGACACCCCCAAACCTGTATCTTTCGTTTCTTAGAATTTTATTAAGTTTTTCATTTTAATTACAGTATCATTAGCATAGAGTGTTATGTCAGTTTCAGGTGTACAATATAGTGATTAAACACTTCCATACAGCACCTGGGGCTCATCATGAGAAGTGTACTATTAATCTCCTTCGCCTATTTCACCCATCCCCCTACCCACCTCCACTCTGGTAACCATCAGTTGGTTCTGTATACTTAAGAGTCTCTTCCTTGGTTTGTCTCTTTCTCCTTTTTTTTTTCCCATTGTTTGTTTTGTTTCTTAAATTACACGTATGAGTGAAGTCATATGATGTTTGTCTTTCTCTGATTGACTTATTTTGCTTAGTATTATACTCTCTAGCTTCATCCATGTTGTTGCAAAAGGCAAGTTCTTTTTTTAAAAGTTTATTTATTTATTTTGCAAGAGAGAGAGAGAGTGGGGGAGGGGCAGAGAGAGAGGGCGAGAGAGAATCCCAAGCAGTCTCCATGCTGTCAGCACAGAGCCCAACTTGGGGCTCAATTCCATAAACCATGAGATCATGACCTGAGCCAAAACCAAGAGTCAGATGCTTTGAGCCACCTGGGTGCCTCAACAAGTTCATTCTTTTCATGGCTGAATAATATTCCATTATATATTAATACTATTATATATTATTATATATTATATATTATAATATTATTAATATTATGTATATTAATATTCCATTATATATATATACATATACATATATATATATATATCTCATATCTTCTTTATCCATTCATCTATCAATGAACACCCGGGCTGCTTGCTTCCATACTTGGGCTTCAGTAATTTCCACAGTGGCTGCACCAGTTTGCATTGCCAATAATGCACAAGGGTTCCTTTTTCTCCACATCCTTGCCAACTCTTCTTGTTTCTTGTGTTGTTGATTTTAGCCATTCTGACCAATGTGAGGTGATATCTCATTATGGTTTTGATTTGGATTTCCCTGATGGTAAGTGATGATGAGAATCTTTTCATGTATCTGCTGGCCATCTGGATGTCTTCTTTGGAGAAATGTCTGTCCATGTCTTCTACCCACTTTTCATTGGATTATTTGTCTTTTAGGTGTTGAGTTGTATCAGCAAACCTGTATTTTGAGTGATAATTGGGCTTCCCAACCAACATGAGAGGCAATAAATTTTGTCTAAATATACAGGAAATACATTTGAAACTAAGTGTAAGTCTTAACACGAAGGAGAGATAGCCACCCGCGGTTTCCAGTGTTCTGGCTACCTCTCTGTTCTCCTCTCCAGCAGAGAACAAACCACTCACCTCACATCCCTTCCCTGGCCACTTCCATCATCCAGGAGTAGGAACATTCTTTTTGTCCCGCACACAGCTCCCACAGCATTCCATAAAGCTACAGACTTCAGATGTGTGGCTAAAGGAGTATGGTCTTATTTATATATACTGCTTACCCAGGAAAAATATACAAAAGAAAAGAAGGCCTAGAGAGAGGATAACAAGGAGATCTACACATGGTTGAAAGAAATAATCATTTTTTTAGGATAAAGTATGCTAAGCAGATGAGAAAAACTAGCAATGTCCAAAAAAGGACAATGCATGGACTTGTGCACACATTTTCTTTTATTCCCTTCAAGGATCCTTACCACAGGTCATTATTGACGTCACCCCCCCAGGACCGTTTTCCATTGAGCATATATCACTATGAAGCTTGGATGCTTTTATCCCTCTCTGACCAAAATCTCAAGGGTAGAACAACTTGTTGTATTTGGCCCTCATCATACCACTTTATGACTACTCCAACCAGCTCTCATTTGAACCAACATGTCCAAATTGTGCTACGAAAGGTTTACTCTCGTTATTGTGTCCTGTTTTATTTTGCATTTGTTCTGTATGTCAAGATTTGCCTCCCTGTAGCATCCACATGGCCACAGAAACTTCGAGTCTGCCACTTAGTGGGGTTATTTTAGTTCAACACGTGAGGGAGCAGTTTATGTTGTGGTTAAGCCCTCAGGACTCTGGAGTGAGAGACTGGCTCATAGCCTGCATCTAGCTGTTCATCAATATATAAACTTGGGCGAGTTATTTAATCTCCTTAATCCTCAGTTTTCTTTCTATAAAGTGGCTATAATAACAATCCCTATTAACTGAGTGGTACTTACTAAGAGACAGTGAGAAGTCAATGAGATAATAAAGTGCTTACCCAGTGTTTGTTATATGGTAAGTGTTCAATAAATGCTAGTAATTATTACCATGCAATAATAAAAGACTTTTGTTTATTTGTTTCTGCCGTACCCAACATCAGTCACCTTTTTCACTTTGCCTCTTTCTATTTATATTACCTCCCTAAATGTGATTCTTTTTTTTAACTACTTCTGTGTGTCAATACAGGCTAAAACTTACAGTTGATTGAAATGAGATATTTTACTCACTTGTTTTTGAACTGTTAATCTCCTCCTTTTCTCTCCGAATTATTTTTGTTGAAAAATGCGTTCTATACCTCCATGTTTATTCGTATCTTCCTTCCAGGTTTCATCTCTCTTTGTCATATGGCAAAGGAAGGACAAAATAACCGTTGTGCGATTTTGAGTCCTTGGACGCATCATAGGTTTTGAAAACTCCATGATCTTGCTCTTGTTCTCACCTTCTCCTGAATGGAGTTTTACTCCCTCTCCTCTTTTGTTGTTTGCTGAGTTCCTATTTATCCCAGAGAGTAGGTCAAATGCAATATCCACTGTTTAGCTTTGCCTGGTTTCCCAAGGCACAGTGAGGAGTAGTGTCCTTGGTGCCCCCGCAATAAGGTAGGTGGGGCTCTGAGTTTATGTTTATGTTCCCTTTCTCACCATAGACTGTGTTTCTTGAAGGTAGGGACTATGAACTATGGATTCTTTACTTGATATCTCTAGCCTCTAACATGCAGGTTTTATGCAGTAAGTACCGAATAAATATATTTTGAATGCATGGACGTCTTCTAACTTCTATAGAAAAAGGCTTAATTATTAGAAAAATGTAGCTGAAATATGGCACTTATGGACTGCAACACCCATAGAGGGGTTGGAGGAAGGGAAAATACAAAAGCAAATGAAATGATTCAGGAAAGTGTACTACACAGGGAGACCCTTCAACTTTTCTGTGTTAGTTGATTTATTTTGACAAAAAGTGCTAGAGCCAGAATTCCATAAAAGCCTTTCCTTTGAGCTCTGCCATACTTTATCAACAAACATAACTTGTTATGACATAAAGTTACTTTCTTCTTCCTGGGCAAGTCTGCACCACCACTTAGAATCTTAATCATTAGCAAGATTAAGATTCTAAGATTAAAATTTACAGAACTATGATCCAACCAAATCATGGATAGCTACTACAATACAGTTCTGAATTTTTTGTATAAACAAAGCTTTTAAGAATTCTATCATGACACAAAGAAAAAGATCATTTTTCTCATAAACATATGTATATGCTCATAGACGTGTGTATAATACTTGACTTACTGTAATATATATATACATATATAAAGGTATGAACATTGTCATAGGTTGTTAAAACTACTGTAAGTTGCTTTGCTATGAGTTTAAGAATTCCCAAGCAATTAATTACATTAAAATTATGCTAATTACATGGGGAGCCTGGGTGGCTTAGTTGGTTAACCGTCTGACTCTTGATTTGGGCTCAGGTCATGATTTCACTTTTGTGAAACTGAGCCCTTCATCGGGCTCCCGCGCTGGGCTGAACATGAAGCCTGCTTCACACTCTCTCCCTCCCTCTCTCTCTGCCCCCACCTTGCTCGCTCACTCTCTCTCTCTCTCAAAGTAAATAAATAAACATTAAAAAAAAAATAAAATATGCTATACACAAATAAATAAAAATAAATAAAATTATGCCATTACACATAAATTACTTCTGGAGTAAATGACAACACAAAATAACAATGAAATTAACAACATTGGGAGAAAATCTGATAGTTGTGACTAAATTGCAGACAGGCCTAATTCAAGTTTGCTCTCAGCAGGTTATTATATTATGACATCAAGCCACAGGTGGGTGTCTCTGATCATTGGCTATTTTAGGAGGTGAGAAGATCTCTGATGGGCTTCTTCCTAGGTCATCACGTTGTTAGGAAATAGGTCTCAGTCTGAGGTCTGATATCTGATTTATCCCCAGATGTCTGAGTTTAATCCTCTAAATCCCTCCTCTAAAGCATAGGAGCAATCCTCTCTTTCCTTCCCCCTTGTGGAAGTCTTTATTTTAAGAAAGTAAATTTATATCACAGAAATGATTCAGTGCAATAAAGATACGACATCTAGAGGAGAGCTTTTCAAAGGTCTGGCTATTTTAGGACTACAAAATTAGGTAGGTAGGACTACAAAAGAGAGAGGAGGTAGGTATGTAGGTACACATACATTTGTAGGACTACAAAAATGTAGGTAGGACTACAAAAGAGAGAGGAGGGTCCCCTCAAATGGCTGGCTTATTCCTATCAAGCAGTGGTTTGCAAATTTAAACTGTGTGCTACAGACTTCTAAAGAAAAAAAAAAGTTCTCCGCCAGATTAATTTAAACTTTCTTTTTTAAAAAGAAAACATCGGGGCGCCTGGGTGGCGCAGTCGGTTAGGCGTCCGACTTCAGCCAGGTCATGGTCTCGCGGTCCGTGATTTCGAGCCCCGCGTCGGGCTCTGGGCTGATGGCTCAGAGCCTGGAGCCTGTTTCCGATTCTGTGTCTCCCTCTCTCTCTGCCCCTCCCCCGTTCATGCTCTGTCTCTCTCTGTCTCAAAAATAAACAAACGTTGAAAAGAAAAAAAAAAAAAAATTTAAAAAAAAAAAAGAAAGAAAAACATGGTGAAATTATTAAAATGAGCGTGAAATGTGAACCCAATCCAGTTATTGTTGGGATCAATCAAGAAAATAATATCTGAAATTAGTTTTCAGTGCTTGCAGACAGAAGAATTTCTTTTTTAAAAAAATTTTAGGGGTATCTAGGTGGCTCTGTCAGTTAAGCATCCTACTTCACCTCAGGTTCATGATCTTACCTGAGTTTGAGTTCCTGAGTTTGAGACCCACTTAGGGCTCTTTGCTGACAGCTCAGAGCCTGAAGCCTGTTTCAGATTCTGTGTCCACCTCTCTCTATGCCCCTCCCTGACTTGAGTTCTCTCTCGCTCTCTCTCTCTCTCTCTCTCAAAAATAAACATTAAAAATTGTTTTTTAAATTTTTAAAAACTTTTTAAATGTTTTTTTGGTGTGTGTGTGTGTGTGAGAGAGAGAGAGAGAGAGAATGAGAATGAGGGGGCAGGAGGGGGGCGGAGCATAGAGGAGACAGAGAATCCAAAGTGGGCTCTGTGCTGTTAGCACAGGGCTCAAACTCACCAACCGTGAGATCATGACCTGAGCCAAATTTGGATGCTTAACCGACTAGGCACCCCTGAAAAGAATTTCTAGTTCAGCATAAACTTTACTGCCAAACCACTGATGGAAATGAATAAATGTGAGGTATCATTCATTCATATCAATTGAGCATGAATCAGGTTTTCTTTACCACTTTTTACCAGGTTTGCTTACACTTTTCTCTTCAATTGGAAAACTTCACATGCTATAATATTTATTAGGCTTTCATTTGGTGTAACCACCCTTCCCTGGTTCAGAAAGAACCAGTCCTGCCAACACCTTGATTCTGGACCTCTAGCCCCCAGAACTGTGAGAGGATCAACTCCTGTTGTTTAAGCCCCCAGGCTATGGTACTTTGTTATCACAGCTCTAGCAAGCCAGTAAACAAAGCTAGGAGCAGGCTTAGAAACGGGATTTAATTATAAAGAGGCCATCAAGATAATGCAGAACATGCTTCAGCTGATTAATTTCTTAGCCTATCATCGAAACAAAACAAAACAAAACAAATGAACAAGCACTGCTTAAAAATATTCAAGGAGAGCTCACAGATCCTAAAGAACACATCTGAGCAAGATCCAGAAATCCCATTTTGAGACCACTGAGTTAGAGGATTGGACACTTTCTTCAGTTCCTAGAGACCTACTTAAATCAAGTTCCTAGACTCTTCAAATCAATAGGCAGATGTTTGCAACAAGGTCACTGCCATAGCACATGAAAATAAAAATGCCAGATTTTCCTGAGTAATGCAGTGCACAAGACAGATCAGAGTCACCTGCAACGACATGTCATATAACCATGAAGTTCAAGGGGCCTGATGATGGCCAGGAATGTAAGCACAAAGGAGAAACACACTGAGTCATTCCTGTCCGGTAAGGTCCAGAGCAAAGATTTCTTTTAGTGATCAACATGGCAACAAATTAGAAATTAGAGGAAACACCAGTTTCTACCAGCAGAACTAAAGGCAGCAAGGGGATAATCTATGGCAGGCAGGCCCAGCATGTGCAGAAGAAAATCCTGGTAACACGTCCGTCCCACCTACCAAGAGGACCTCACATCTGCCTCAGACTAATAGACCAATAGTGAATAGACCTGGCTGCGAAATATTATCCTCTAAATCTCCCAAAATTGAGCATCTAACTTTTGAACCACTTTCCAAATCCCTTCGATGTCAAGGAAATGGGTCTGAAAAGCCAAGTTAGTTAGAGAACTTGATAGAAATATTTCTTTTTGTAATAACTGTCATCTAGAAAGTAGAAACTATCACCTGCTTTAATAGATGTTTATGTCTGATAGCTCATTGATTTCTCACAGTGATGCTCTTAGGTCACTGTCATTTTTCTCAATTTGCAGAATAGAAAGATTCAGTCAACCTGTCAGTTTCCACTCTCAGATACTAGTGGATGCTAAATTACATGCTACATTATCCATTTCAGAACAGGCATCTTCATTTATAGCCATAACTTCCATCTTGTGCCGATTAAATTCAAACCCTTTCGGCCAACCCCTCCCCCACTTCACAGTATTTGATATATGACATATGACGTATTTCCTGTCCTCCGCTTGCCCCTTGTGTCCTATTTTTCTCTGCCCACATGTTTTCCTCCACTACCAGGAGAGAGAAAAAGCACTCCAGTATCTCCACTTTCTGAAAACACAGGCAAGCCTAGTTAGGGTATGTATTAGAGAAAAGATAACAACAACAAAACTTTTAAGGGAATAATTCATCAGCACTTTTACAAAAGATGACACTGGACTTCTCTGGAAGCACATGTCAATACAGCGGAGCATTGACTGAAGAACATGACCCGAGGAAGGCAGTAGACAAGATGAAGACAATGGAGAGTGGGCAGTGTGACATGTGATGGTTGTCTGTGGCTATAACATATATTTCGTCTCACATGAAGCTCCCAATCTGTCTCCTTCCACGTGGTGCTGTTTGTGTAAGGTCTTACACAGAGCACATGAACTTGATCACCGATGGAAGTTCCCAGGATATTCCTTAAAGAAAACGCTTTAGCATATGAGTATTTCTGGTATAAAGGAGTTTTGAGGTCTGAGTTGCAGATAATTACTTCAGTGTTCCCATCCTTCTTCCACAGATAAAAAACAAACTATTTTATCGTTTCTTTGTATTAAATTTGGAAGAAAACATCAGATGAGTGATGTGGTGATATTTTGATTTCGAGATTTTGTTTGGTCCAATCTAGCTGATAAAAGCATAGTACTCTAAGCAGTGTAGTGCACGAAATCATCTCTCGAGAGGAATTTACACCTTGTCCTCGACTGCCTTAATCTCATAGATGAGGACTCTGCAGACATTTCGTGGTACTGCTATTTCTAACTCTCCCTCAGGTATCTGTTCCTGAAGTCATCCACCATTTAAGACACAAGCACTGAATAATTCATTTCAAAGCGTCTCATGCGCCTTTCTCCAGCTTGAGCACTGTATAGAAAACCGCTTGTAAATTGCTTTTAGTCACGCTAACTATGCTATAAACTGTGCAGAAATCTGAGTGGTAAAACAGAGCACCCAGGTCATACTTCTGGCTTTATTTACCAACTAAAGAGGAAAGTCTTTAACATTTTCCTTCTTCTATTGAACGTATTTATTGTCTGCAAACCTCTCACTAATATGAAAATGCTATACTTTACCAGCTACAGTAGTTCGGCTGTCATGAGGCTGAGTAAAGACAGTAAAGAAAAACCGCTGACTTTTTTTTAGCACAGTGTTTTTACAACTTTGTACATTTCCCTTTAAACTCACTAATCATCAGGATCTTGGCAGTAAAAGCTTTCATACTCACACATTAAGAAGAAAATACCTACAGCATTGTTTTCCTTTCTGCCTACCTCCCACATTTCTTAGCCCCAGTTACCACCCATGTAAATATGAGTCACTTCTCTTTGGACGTATAAATTATAACCGCTCACCCCAGGATATACTCGGCTTAGATAAGACCATAAGCTCTTTTAAAAATGCCAGTCACCACCCATTCTCAGTGGTCAAACAAAAATATTATGTCATAGAATGAAGAAAAGAGAGTGGAGTCTTTTTTTCAAAAGCTTAAAAGAATCATTTAAAATACTCTGCATTTTATAGTAAGGGTTTGAGGGGGAAAAAGTGGATTAAGTTGTGGTAGAGGAAAAAAATACACAAAAATCTAAATATGTGATTTCATTCTTTTCAGTAGAATCTTATCCATTTCCTGATGTAAATAAATAACAAACACACAATTAATAAATATTTAATGAGTAAATAGATGAACAAATCCCTTACATTGCCTTCTGAAGGTAAAAAAAAGGTTATGTTTGGTTGCTTATCTATTATTCGTTTGATGTTCATTTGAAAAATAGTGTTCAGGGTACCTAGGTGGCTCAGTCGGTTAAGTGTCCAACTCTTGGTTTTGGCTCAGGTCATGATCTCGCGATTTCGTGAGTTTGAGCCCCACGGTCGGACTCTGCACCGACAGGGCAGAGTCTGCTTGGGATTCTCTGTCTCCCTCTCTCTTTGCCCCAGTCCCACTCAAGCTGTCTGTGCCTCTCTCAAACTAAATAAGTAAACTTAAAAAAGAAAATGTTCCGTTCCCACTGGTCATAAATACCATACTGGACCCTATGAAGCGAACATGGTAGACACAAGCGTTGCAGGGAGGGGGACAGATGACAGAAAAGGCAATAGCAGCATAATGCAATAGGCCTCATTTGGCGGAAATGTGTAGGAAAGGAAGCAGCCCAGTAAACCAGACATAAGCTACCAGCAAACTCTTTCCAGGGGTACAGACTTTTGAATGTAATCTGAGTGATGAATAGTAGCTAACCTCATGAGCTGATGAAGGGGTGGTGGGCTGGACAGAGAAGAATGTTGCAGAAGAAGAGGGAAGAAAGGAAGAGAGGGATGGAGGGCGAAAAGGTGGGAGGGAGAAAGAAAAGGAAAGAAGAGGAAGGAGGTAGGGGACCTCTTAGCTCTAAAGCAGCGAAATGGAGAGTCTGGTTCCCTGCTTTGTTTTTCCGCAACCACAGATTCCTATGAGTTCCATGAGGTCCTCATAATCTACAAAGCATACACTTAAAATGCCTTGACTTTCCCACTTATTCTTCATTAATTGGCCAAGGTTTACTTATTAATATTTATTACTTTTCTAAAGATGAATTTTAATCCTAAAAAATAAGTTAAGAGTTAAAATATGTGATACCAAAAACTTTTAAATCTTAGTTCTTTAATAATTTTGTTAAAGTACGCATAAAATGAACTATCAGAGTAAACTTGAAGGAAAAGTTTGCCTTCTGCTAAATAATACTTAATTACTCTTAATTAGAAATTAAATAATACTCTTAATTAGAAAATCCTGCCTTTTTACATAGCATTGCATAATGTGTAGGGAATTAGAAATAACTTAAAGAAACTGTATTTGCTTTTTTTTAATGTTTATTTTTGAGAGAGAGAGAGAGAGAGAGAATGAGTGGGAGAGGGACAGAGGGTGGAGAACAGAGGATCCCAAGTGGGCTCTGTGCTAACAGATCAGCAGAGAGCCCAACGCAGGGCTTGAATCCATGAATCATGACCCCAGCCGAAGTCTGACGCTTAATCGACTGAGTGACCCAGTTGCCCCAAGAAACTATATCCCTTAACACTGAATCCATCTTTCCAGTAAAATTAATTGTATTATAGGTATTATTTAGAATATATTGATTATGCTATACATATAGATTTGGGTACAGTTCTAAATATTTGTATTGTGAAGATAATTTCTAACTATCAATGACATTACTATCTAGTTTTGGTATTGTGAGGAATAAGCTCACCAAGTCAATCAAAGGAGAGACATGGAGACTCAGAGCACAGTGAAGTGACGCTTTAATCATTGTTCTTGCAAGAGCAGGTTTCTGAAGGTCAGGCACACTTGGGGCAGTTACAGCAGACAATTTATTTCTTAGCGTGCAGGTCCCTCCCCTGGCTCCTCATTGGCTGAGGACTAGAGAGGTTACAGCCTTACCCAGACATCACCTATGCCCACGTAAGGCAAAGAGTAGTCTGATTGGAACAAATGTACATTCCCTAAGGTGAGGCAGAGACTTTCAGTCCCTCCTCCCTTTGTTCTTTGGTGCATGCTCATTGCGAAGCCAGCGAAAATAAGCCCAGGAAACAGAGAGGGGAAGAAGAACCAGGAAGTGACGTGTCTAAGGGCTTGGGACTCCACTGGGTGTGTGGGTGGTGGTGGGGGTGGTGGTTCCTACATATTTCCAATAGGTTGTAAACCCATTGTTAACTAGACAGGACAGCTTCTTTTAGTATTTCTGAAAATGAATCATCTCCCTTACTTCTCATAGCGGTAGTATTTAATCTCAAAAAATAATGTGTCAGTATGTATGAAATTTTATCCTATTCTATGTATTACATAATTTATGCTATTAGCACCTGCATATATTTTACAGAAAAAAATTCAAAACTATTTGTTATAAAGACAGTAAGACATTACATAAAAATTTAAAAATATAGGAGTTAAATCACTCAAAAACCTACCACCTTAGTGGAGCAGCTATTGGCATTTCACCCATTTTAAGATTTTCGTAGTCAGGGTGGAAATGAGAAGTGTGGTACAACCAGGCGAAGACGTTGCCCAGTATTCTTTTCCTGCCTCTAGTACTGACACCTTAATCTCTTTCTGTAACTCTCTCTCTGGCTTCTATCCAGGGCTTGATGCCAGGACAGGCAAATTTCTACATGGAACAATTTACAAAATAAGCCCCTGAGTCCCTCACAATCTTTTTGTTTGTAAGAAGTACAATCCTAACATCATGGACATCTGGATTAAGGTTCCTTGGAGATATTGCGCATTATGACAGCCAACCCCTGCCCGCCCCTGCTTGCCAGAAAGAAAAAAGAAAAGAAAGAGGAAATCTGTCATTGCTGAACACAACTTTGAATGACTGGGTCTTAATTCAAATATTTCTCTCAATTTCACAATGTTGAATGGTCATTAGCTCACCAGAAAATAAAATAAAACTTCTGATGAATTTTATAATAAGGTTTTTACCCTTTTACACTTGGTCTTAGCCAAAGGCCGAAAAGAGATGGGGTTTTTCCCCTTTTAAGCCTAGCATTTAACACTATTAAATTAAAACACATTGAATACAATATTTTACCTTTACCTTGAAAGACGTGGTCATTTTTTCCTTTGAGGTATTTATCATTTTCAGTTTAATTTTTATTAATTCTCTTTTAAAGATACCAAAACCTCCACAATTACAGGAAAAAATCAAAAGGTTCTTAACAGATAATTATTATGTCCATGTTTTTTTAGAGAAGTTCTCCCTCAATAAATATTGTAACTATTCTGTCTATGCTCACTTGAATGACTCTGAAGTAGGTTTTCTCTGGAAAGACAGAGTTAAATCGATTATTTTCTTATCCAACCTACCTTTATTCCCGACACCATCTTTTTTTTTTTTACACAAACCAAGAGAAAGCTGTAACTTTCAACCCACCTTCTTCTCAGCTCTGCTTTTAGTCTTTATATCTCCTTTTGTATCTCTGTGCCCTCTAAAAATGTCCAGAACATTGGAGAGTTAAGCGAGTTCCTCCTCACTGCTCTACCAATACAAATTAACCTTTTGGGAAGATAATTGGGAAGTAACTGCCACAATTTAAAATTGTACCATACAACCTTACTTCTAGAGGCGCGCCTGGGTGGCTCAGTCGGTTAAGCATCTGATTTCCTGACTCAGGTCTTGATCTCATGGTTTGTGAGGTGGAGCCCCGCATAGGGTTCTGGACTGACAGCTCAGAGCCTGCTTGGTACTCTCTCTCTCCCCCTCTGTCTCTGCCCCTCCCCCACTCATGCTCCCTCTCTCAGTGTAAACAAACATTTTTTTTTTTAAATAAATTTACCCTTTAGAAATAAAGCACACAAAGCTATATGAAACAAAAGTTTTGAGTAGTCTTGGTATTAGTAAAAAAAAAAAAAAAAAAAAAAAAAAATTAGGAAAAAACCATAAAAGCCTTCAATAAGAAATTGAATAAATAAATGATGCTATAGTCATACAACAACATATTCAGTTGGGGTGCCTGGGTGGCTTAGTTAAATATCTGACTTTGGCTCAGGTCATGATCTCCAGGTTTCTGGGTTCGTGCCCCATGTCAGGCTCTGTGCTGACAGCTCAGATTCTGTGTCTCCCTCTTTCTCTTCCCTTCCCCACTTGTGCTTTGTCTCTCTCTCTCTCAAAAATAAAATAAAACATTAAAAAAATTTTTTTAAAAACCAACCATATTCAGTTAAAAGTATATGATGTGCCTATCTGTGTTGGCTTGAAAAATACCCACAGTAGGGGTGCCTGCCTGACTCAGTGGAGCACACAACTCTTGATCTCAGGGTTGTGAGTTCAAATGTTAGGTGTAGGGATTACTTTAAAAAAATAAAATCTTTAAAAGAAAAAAGAAAACTTCCCACAATAAATTGCTAAGTGAAAAAAGTTATACATCAAGATATAATATGATTCCATTTACATTATGCATATTGTGTGAAAAAAAATTCCAGAATATGCACCTGTGAGCAGTGTTGATCTTTGGGAAGTAGGATTACATGGCAAACATTCACTTTCTGCTTTATTCACCTTTATAACCTTTTTTTTATAAATCAGCAAGTCTTTCTTGATATTAAAAACTACTGTTAAATTATAGTAATTATAAAATTTGATCCTAGCTTAGGAATAGAAAAATAAAGCCCAAAGTTTTACGGATCATATATGGAATTCAGAATACGGTAATGATGACATTGCAAAATAATAGGAAGAAAATTCAGCACGTAGCACAGTTATCCATTGGAAAAGAAATTTAACCAAGTAACCGTTTCTTATTCTCAGATGAACCAGTGACTTCCTGATTCATCAGAATTTTAAACCTACAAAAGTACTTCATAAAAGTTACAGATTTAAAGACTAAGTAAATATTCTGTGGCCTTAAAAGCATGGCACAAAATATAGAGGCACCAAAATGTTAGTATTCATTTTCTCAGTTGTGTGAAATATCAGAGGACTTTAAAATTATTTGAGACATGCTTCAACTTTGTGTGATTTTTAACAGCAAATATCATGCAAGTGATAGATAAGTTTCAAAATAATAAATGGGTTCAGAATAGTCAGGATATTAGAAGTTGTGTGGTATAGTTGTAAATTTCTATACTTCATGGCACACCTGAATCATGGGGAAAAATACACTTTTTATGTATGTATACATTTTTTTTTTAATATAACTTATTGTCAAATTGGCTAACATACAGTGTATACGGTATGCTCTCGGTTTGGGGGGTAGATTCCCACCGCTAGTCAATACTCTATCCGTGACCCATGGCACGACATGCCGCGTCCATGCTTCTCCTTTATCATTAAATTAAATTCCATTCCCTTGAAATCAGAAGACACTTAACGTCCCCAGCAGGAGGTTTTGGGATTTGTGAACACATTACCACATGCTATGTGTCTTTCTCACAAACAAAAAGAAAAAAAAAAACAAACTTTATTTTCTGACCCAAACCGGCACTTTTTTAGACATCTTTTTCTTTTCCTCCATTGCTGTCAGCAGCAGCAGCACTGTCTTCTTTTCTGAGAAACTCTCCCCAGAGAGTGAACTAAACTGCATACCCCATGGTCTGCCATCATAAAGGTGCAGAGAGCCCCAGGCCTCATTCAGGTATGAAAACTGGGCTGCTTCTGCTCATTGGTTAAGCGACTCGTCCTTGCCCACCAAACTTACAGCCGTTAAAAATTCAAATTCTTACTTTCTACAGACTTTTCAAGACACAATTTGCCAATACTTATAAAAATATTTTAAGGGACATAATTTTTTGGTATTTAAAGAGACACTATGCTTGTGTTTGAAAAGAAAACTTCTGGAAGATTATACATGAAACCCTTAATTTGGCAAAATTAAAATCAAGTAGGACTGAAAGATGGAATAATTCAAGGAACTTTTATTTTTAAAGAGCTTATTTAAGTTTTATAATTATAAAAGTCCTGCTTCAGCAAAATTAAAAATGTTTATAAGTCCTCCACTATGAGGTTGCTCATAAACAGGAAAAAGTAAATATCTATTGTGCCCATTAAGCACCTCTGGATCATTATACTAAAGAAATAAGAACATGCCTGCCCTCTAAGAGTCTACAATTTTGTTGGGGAGATAGGCTTGCAAATAAATCATTAGGAAAAAAACTGAGACAGCCTACTATAAAGTTCTAGGTCGACTGTAATCAAATGCGTATGGCCAAAATGCAAAAAGTGATCATTATAGTTGTTCAAAAAGAAAGGTCAATAATTGGGAAGCAGTGGGTGACATAATAATACATAATTTATGGATCTAAAGAAGAGAGAAGGGTATTCTTGAGGAAGTGTCTGAAAAGAGATGAGACCTGGAGTAGAGTAATCAGGGTGTGAGTGAAGGTTGGGGTCATGGATGGAGACAGAAAGAGGAGCTAGGCAGGAATAGAACATGGGCATCTGACTGGCTCTGCTTATGCATGTGCCCTTGCCCTAGGGTCCGGGGTCTAAGAAGAGAAGAAACTCCCCATTTCAGCTCAAGAGTAAGAGACAGAGCCTTACCTCTCACCTATGTTGGAATTACTTCCAAGTAGTAAAAATGGGTAGGTACTGTTCAAAACAACAGAAGTGCACGCTGATAAGATCTGTCCAAAAATAAGTGCATTTCTTTTGGAGGTTGTACAGTAGGCTGAATGATGGTCCCTCAAAAGATAGGGCCATGTCCTAAATCACCAGCACCTGTGAATATTACCTTATATGGGAAGAGGGTCTTTGAATATGTCATTAAGTTGGAGCTCTTGAGATGAGGAGTTCATTCTGGATTATCTGATTGATTCCTGAATATATTACAGGTGTCCTTTTAAGAGACACACAGGAAAAATGATGTGAAAACTTAAGCAGAGATTAGGGTGATGTGGCCACAAGCCAAGGAAGCCAGCAACCACCAGAAACTAGCAAAGGCAAGAAATGTCATCTTCCCTAAGTCTCTGTAGAGAGTGTGTTCCTGCTAAACATCTTCAAGTTTCTAGTCTCCAGAACTATGAGATGATAAATTTGTGGTTTTTGAGTCACTAAGATACAGGTGGTGAGCCTCCCATTGCTGTAAGTATTTAACAGGCTGAATTCTACTTCTGAGATCAGTGTTTTGGAGATAATTCTTGCTCAGGGCCAGAGGTTGGATTTAGTGATATCACATGTTGTTTTCAATTCTAGGATTCTGGACTTCTTTTTTTTTTTTTTTTTTAAGTTTATTTATTTTGAGGGAGGTAGGGTGGGGAGGGGCAGACAGACAGGGAGAGAGAGAATCCCAAGCAGGCTCCATGCTATCAGAGCAGAACCTGATACGGGGCTAGACCTCAAGAAAGGTGAGATCATGACCTGAGCTGAAATCAGAGTCTGATGCTTAACAGACTGAGCCACCCAGGCGCCCTGCCCCTGGGGTTCTGCACTTCTGACTTTCATATAAGCAGCTCAGCAAATCATAGCCTCATCCTGTTCCTTAGTCTGTCATTTCTATGCAGTTAGGCTTAATGGCTCCAATGTTAATATTTGGCTACTGATAGATTATTGGAGATTTTATTTCCCAAGTTGTTCATAAACAAACTTGATCTATTACTTACACCTTCTCTTTCTTTTCCTTTCCTCTCTTTCTTTTCTTGACACAACAGTTTGAATTGACTAACATGGAAAAATTAACTGTTCAGATTATGCAGCTGTCATTTTTCATGCTCCTTGGGAATATTTGCTAGAGAAATAAATGGACTTGGGCTGCTACATTTGTTACCAAATCATTGGAAATTCCCTTATTGCACTTTGAATCATCCTGAGACACACTTATTTTTAGCCATTTTCCTGATGTTGTCATAAATCAGAGTTCATCTCCAAATCCTTGTGACTCATGTCTCATCTGCATAAATAAATATTGAGAAGTGGCAAGTAAAAAATTTCTCTTTCTTTTTACTTAAGGAATTTAAGCAAGTAACAAGACATCCTGACTATCCAAAAGCTAAAGCCACGGCACTAAGTTTGATCATATTTTATTTTCTTTCACACTTTCTCCAAATATTAAAAGTTAGTGATTGCACAGAATCCTTTGGAGGGTTTTCTGTTTTGTTTTTTTTTAAACAGATTTAAATTTTTATATCTCTGTTTCAGATAATATATGATATTTCATGGTCGTACCCTACTCATAGCTGAGCATTACCTATTGACACATGTTATGGGAACATTTGGTCGCAGATATAATCTTAGTTTTGGCAAACGTGTAGGCCTTATGAATATTGGGTTTTGTATATAAAATGAATTATAATCACCAGTAGATATCAAAGCCCTGGCATATGAAGATCTCTTGGCTTTACTGTAATCTTGTCTGCTCCTAATCTTAATGCTACTTTTCTCCATTGTCCTTTCATAATATCCCTCCCTCCCTGCCCTATCCAAATAGCTCACAGGGTAGAGGGAGGGACAGAGGCTGGATCAGATGGATCACATTTGGATTTTTTTTTTTTTTTTGCTTGTTATTTTATCTCATCATAAATGCACTCCTTAATCCTCATCACCTGTCTCCTCCAGCCCCTCACTCTACCTCCCCTCTGGTAACCATTAGTCCGTTCTCTATAGTTAAGAGTCTGTTTCAGGGTAGTTAAGTCCCAGCTGGGTGGCTCATTCAGGTAAGCGTCTGACTCAGCTCGGGTCATGATCTCACAGTTCACGGGTTCAAACCCCATGTCAGGCTCTGTGCTGACAGCTCAGAGCCTGGATCCTACTTCGGATTCTGTGTCTCCCTCTCTCTCTGCCCCAACCCCACTTGTGCTTACTCTCTCCCTCAAAAATAAACATTAAAAAAAAAAAAAGGAGGGGTCTGCTTCTTGGTTTGTCTCTCTTTTCTTTTTTCCATTGTGTATTTGTCTTGTTTCTTAAATTCCATACATGAGTGAGATCATATGGTATTTTTCTTTCTCTGACTTATTTAGAGCATTATACTCCCTACTCTTTCCATGTTGTTGCAAATGGCAAGATTTCATTCTTCTTTGTGGCTAAATAGTATTCCATTGTGTATATATGCACCATATCTTCTTTGTCCATTCATTAATCCCTGGGCACTTGGGCTACTTCCATAGTTTGGCTATTGTAAATAATGTTGTAAAAAACATAGAGGTGCATGTATTCCTCTGAATTAGTGTTTTCGTATTCTTCGGGTAAATACCCAGTGGTATGATTATTGCATTGTAGGACAGTTCTATCTTTAACCTTCTGAGGAACCTCCCTACTGTTTTCCCAAGTGGCTGCACCAGTTTGCGACCCCACCAACAGTGCAAGAGGGTTCCTTTTTTGCCACATCCTCAACACTTTTTGTTTCTTATGTTGTTGATTGTAGCCATTCTGACAGGTGTGATGTGATTTTATTATACAAATAAAGGGGAGTCATTTGAAGGCTTTTGAGTACAGAAAAGATTTGCTCTCTGGAAAGCTCAGAATGATCTGAATATAAGGTTAAATTGGAGGGAAAAGAGCTGGTCCCAGGCCACTCTTCTTTTTAGGCAGCAAGTTTGGGAAATGGCATGCTGGCAGAGTGATAGTGAAGGAGAAAATCGGAAGTCGTCACCAAGGAAAAAAAAAAAAACACTGGGACTGGATTAAACCTAGGAGGTGGAGGAAGATAGCATGTGAGGAAAGGCCAACATGTGTCGCCTCAGTCCGTTCTGCTACATAATTTCAGATGTGATCTGAATTGAAAAGCTCCCTATCCCGATGCTAAAATAATGAGAAAAAGTCCAGTAATATACTTGCAGATCCACACAACTTGAAACTCTGTTTGAATTGAACCCCAGTTGTTCCAAACAAACTCCTAAAAATCAGCTGACAGCTTTGCCACCCTACTTCATGTGGTTTGTAAGCAGGATAAGCAAACTTTGAAGGATCTGTTGTTTTCCTGGATCGCTGGAGCCGACTCTAGAACTTACCCCTCTCTGCAGTCACTTACTGCTTTATTAATTTTTAGCCCAACGTAAAGACATCGTCGGTGGTGTGCGTACGGATTAGTGACTATCGGTTGGGGTCCAGGGGGAGGTGTCCAGTGTGAGGTTTGAATCCTAATTTCTCCAGTCATGGCATTAAACGCAGCTGCTGTCTTCCAGCCCGGCCCGCCCCACCCCCCCACTACCGACTCTAGAGTTGCCTTTTGTTGTAGGCACTTGAGCGAGCCGGTCCTACCTGCCTTTTATCCCAGGCTCCGTGTAATCTGACCACTTAGCTTCCACATCCCTCCTGTCTTCCCCTCTCTCGAGGCCAGGCTCTCCCCAGCACATTTCTCTGCACTTATGTGCCCCTCACCTCCTGTGGAGAAACAAAGGCCACACAGCCCACGGTCCGAATGGCGCTTACCACTCCCACTGGTCAGTAGGGGATCAGGACAGTTTGCCAGCTAGAGAGATGTTGCGGTTGTCCTTAGGCCTGCTTGGTTCTGCAGCTCAACTGCGAGAAGGACAGCTTGTTTGTGATTTTTGAAATTCAGTATTTTTTAAGTGTGCAGTTTTACGAGGTAGGGCTTTTCTCATTGTCATAACATGTAATCTGTCAAGAAAACACACACACACACAAACACAAACAATTACCTATTAAAGTACTTGAATGATGCGGACTCGGAGGTGATTTCCCTTTGAAAACACACAATACATTGCATTAGACTTTCAAATGAGGTAACTTCCCATCTCTTCCTGCTTCTACACTTTGGTTGAGTTCTAGCTCTATCCTAAAAACCAGAATGGCAAACCCATAGGATGATTTAGAGTAATGCTTTGTGATGATCTATGTGAACTTCTCTCTCCTTTCTTCTCTTCCTGGATACCCACACCACAACCTCTCCTCACTTATACAATACTCTTAGAGAATTTGTAAAGTAAAAAGGGCTAGCCTTGAAAACAGCGCATCTGTATAAAAATCAGAATGGAAAACTACTCCATTGATTAACATTGCCAGCCCATCTTTTGTCAAGCACTGGCTAAGCCATTCGGAATACAAAGTCAAACAATATATAGTCTCAACTGTGAAAATGTGTCTACTTTAGTAGAAGCAGCAGCAAAGCAAATCATCATTTCAGTGTAGGATAGCTGACTTTCGGGGGTAATGTGGAAGCACCGAGGAGAAACTTCTCAATTAGATTAGGAGATAAAAGCGGTCTCTTTGGAGAAGTGATGCTCAAACTTTTGAAGCGTTTTGTAGAAGTTAGCTAAATAAGAAGGGAGAAAAAGAGAAGAGCATGAAGAAAATTTTAAAGGAAAGAAACAGTGTGACCCATTGTTTCCATACCAGAGGTATTTGGGAAAAAGGAACAAATAAAGCGAGGGAAAGAGAGAGGACACTTCTGAAAGACACACAAAAGCCACGAGTCCTAGGCTAAGGAATTTGTTATCCATCAGGCTCTGGAGAACGTCAAAGGATTTTTATGTAAGTGAATGACATAACTGGACAAATATTTTATAGCAATTGTTCTGACAGCATTCTGAATAATAGTTGAAAAGACAGGCGAGGATTGTAATTAGGTGGCTAATGCAATAATTCAGGCACGCAGGGTGAAATCCTAACTTAAAGTGAGGATGCTAGGATAGAAGAGGTAGGTGGCTAACCTGTTTGAAGATGTTGAATTCATGACTCCATGACTCATTAACTGCAAGAGGTGGGGGAGAGGGAAAAGGTGAAGGTGGCAAATGGGATTCAGGCTTTATCAGTTGGTTGAGTAGTGATACTAGTCGTTGACTGAGATAGGAAATTTAAAAGTAACCAATTTTCTAGAAAATTGTTTGAAAATGTTAAGTTTGAGGCTTATATCTACACACACAGTTATATAAATAATATATTCCGAGCAAAAAGTTGGGAGGAGAATACATCCTAAGTTTAATAGGGGTTATCTCCTATTAACATTTGGCAGATTTAGGGATTGGATTTCCTTTTTCCTTGTATTTTTTCTATATTCTAACTTTTACATAATGAATATGTATTACTTTTAATAATAAAACAAAAACTAATAAGAAAGAAAGGTCAATGTGGTCAAGAGGACCATAGAGCAGTAGACCTAAGGGAAGGAAGCATCTATTGGTTTGGCAACATAGAAGTCATTTGGCAATTTTACTAGACGTCTCATTCCATGGGTGGAGTTGTAAATGGACTCAGAGGAAAAAGAGATAGAAAGCACGGAGGATGCTTTCAAAGAGATTGACTGTAAAAGGAAGCAGAAATATGGATGTGAACATGAGGAAGATATCAGTTCAAAGGAATATCTGAAGATAGAATTATCTCCATGTGTTTACAGCTGACAGGAAAGAGCCAATATGGATTAAAAAGTACAAGACAGGGAAGGGATGACTATTGGAACAGTAACTCTGAAGAGAAGTTAAGACATTGAATTCCAATATCAGGTGAAGTAAGAGCCTTAGACTAGAAAAGACTTCAGTTAAGAGGAAATGAGGAAAGCATGGGTAGAAATAGAAATAAAGGAATAAACGTTAAACACTTGCATTAGCCTCGAACTCTTTCCCAAATCCTATTTAGATAGCAGTAAAGCTAATTAATACATGGCAAGTATAAAAATCCAAAAGGAATGTAAACATCAGCAGTACAATTTTGGAAACTGAAAAGTAGATGAGTGAGTGGTAATTGACTTAGCAGACCTCGTAAAGTAGAGAAAGCTAAAAAATAACCCAATTTACATCTCCCACCTGCAGAAGACCCAAGAATTGGAGGGATCCTCTTACAGAATGCTGGCAGCATAGGGCATTCCTCCAGGCAAGAGTCTGGAAGAGCCTTCCCTGGGGAATCTGGCCCACCTACAAGGGGGAAAAAAAAAATTACTGACATTGGGGATTCTACAAGAAAATAGCCAGCCAAATCACCATACAGTGAAACCCACTATCAAGAAAATCCAACCAGCAGCATAGAGATGCCCAAAAAGAACACTGACAAACAAACTTGAGATTTAAAATATACCAATAAGGGGCACCTGGGTGGCTCAGTCAGTTAAATGTCTGACTTTGGCTCAGGTCACGATCTCACAGTTCATGAGTTTGAGCCCCACGTCGGGCTCTGAGCTGACAGTGTAGAGCCTGCTTGGGATTCACTGTCTCCTCTCTCTGCCCCTACCTCACTCTTTCTCTCTCTCAAAATAAATAAATAAGCTTAAAATAAAATAAAATATACCAATAACAATGGAAAACTCAATAGAAAGATTGGAAGAGAAGGTGAAGAAGTCTAGAAATCAGTAGAAATCTAGAAAAACAGAGAAAACAGGGAGGAAAAGAAAAAATAAGTTAGAGAACTATTTAAGAGAGCCAAAATCTATATAATAAGAGTTCCAGAAAAAGAGAGGAAGTAAGGCAAATGGAATGGAGAAAATCATTAAGCGAATAAGACAAGAACATTTCCCCAGAGCTGAAGGATATGAGTTTCCAGATTAGAAAGACCCAGCAAGTGCCAAGTTGAATGAATGAAAATAGAATCACACCAGTACATTTCATTGGTACATTCGAAGGAGGGGGAGATGGGTGAGAAAAAGGTTTTTTTTTTTTTTTTTTTTTTTTTTCCACAGAGCAAAGGAAAAACAGGTCACATAAGAAGGATTAGGGATTTGAGCGGTTTGGACTTCTCAACAGCAATGTTGGAAACTGAAAGGCATGGAAAATGGCTTCGGAATTCTGAGGAAAAACAATTTCCGGCCAAGAATTCGAAACCTGGCCAAACTATCAAGTAAATGTGAGAATAACAACATTTTCAGACATGCAAAATCTCAGAAAGGTGATGGCTGCAAAGCAGACATAGCAGTCAGCCAGGCCAGACCGGAACAGGTCAGGGGCTCCACCAAGAGACTTTCCCAAGAAGAGGAAATTAACATTAGAGGTTGAAGGGATTGACTAGGAAGAGGATAGGGGAAGCCAAGTTGATTATTATCAATCCTAAAAACTCAGAGGGATGTGTGTTTTCACTGCCTCCCATTCATGGTTTTGGTGAGGGATGAATTCCCATCCTAGGGTTGTGGGATGGCTGAACACAGCACCGGGCACGTGAGATTGACAACAGTTGATTAATCATAAATAGAGCCCCCGGGAGGAGGGCACCACCGCCAGGTTGCACTCAGGGACTGTGAGAGGCAGTCTTTGCAGTGTGAAGAGGGGGAGGTGACCCCTCCCTCCCCACACGAGAATGTGATTGGCTTTTCTTTTTTAATATGTTTTATTTTATATTTGAGAGAGAGAGGGATTGAGCATGAGCAGGGGAGGGGCAGAGAGACGGAGACAGAATCCGAAGGAGGCTCCAGGCTCCAAGCCATCAGCACAGAGCCCGACGTGGGGCCTGAACTCTTGAAGCATGAGATCATGACCTGAGCCAAAGTCAGATCCTTACCCGACTGAGCCACCCAGGTGCCCCTAGAATGTGATTGGCCTTCTTAATAATTCCAAGTGCGGGGCGCCTGGGTGACTGAGTCGGTTAAGCATCCAACGCTTGATTTTGGATCAGGCCATGATCTCACCGTTTGTGAGTTCAAGCCCCACGTTAGGCTCTGCTCTGACAGCAGAGACCCTGCTTAGGATTCTCTCACTCTCTCTCTCTCTCTCTCTCACTCACTCTGTCTTTGTCTCTCAAAAAATAAACAGAGGAAATAAAAAAAATAAAATAATTCCAAGTGCTAGCAGGGCACTGAAATTCATTACCCAGGGATAAGCAGGAAGTACACCTGGTCCCCTTGATACGGACAGTTGTTTGGCTAGGGGACCTTCCCCATGAGAGCAGAGTGGGGAAGGGAAACTTGTAGAGAAACCATCTGAGGCCCTCCGGGTTTCACCAGATGTCAAGGCAGCACATAATATTGTGCTTTAATCGTAGGCCTTACACCACAGCATTCAGGAAAGGAAAAGTCATTGTAATATACCTGTGGCTCAGTCGTGATTGGCATTCACATTTTAAAACACATAAATGAATATAACCTGTAGCAGCATGGGGAAGGACAATATGGTCACGTGTTCATGGGGCCGAGGTTTTGCCATGGTGATTAGCTAATTCCTCATGCTTCCTTGGGGAAGGCAATAGAAAGCGGCTAAAGTGGACAGATCGGTGAATGGCAACATATGCGTGATATTTAGGAATATGGATATAAGTGCTCAGAGAGTCAGCTAAAAGTGGGTGCTTCTGGGGAAGAGAAAATTAAGGATAGGAAGATCAGGGGCTGCTGTTTTATTTATTTTTTTTTCCCGACCTATTTGTCTCTTTAAATTATGTGCATGAATAGCTCTGAGAAATTTTTTCAAACCTAATTTTTAAAAATTGAAGAAGGTAAGCTTGTAGTCTACAGGAGAGAAAGTTGAAGAACTTCTTGTCTGATGCTTGAAAGGTCCGTTCTGGAGAACCCCGCAGGGGTTCGTGTCCGCCACCCCCCGCTGGTCCACCCTGGGTAAATGAGCCAGCTTCTCCCAGCTTCTGGGGGCCTCTGCCCCAAAGTGGAGACTTCATAACCGTATCCACTGAAGGTTAGATGAGGTGATGTGAATAAAGGACCTGGCACCGTGCCTGGCTTACAATCAGCGCTCAGTTGATGTTAGCAGTGTATTCATCAGGATCAGCTTGATTTTCTCCGCAGAATGCAAAGGAGGGTGTTTTGCGGAAAGGGATGGGGGAGGGGGTGGGTCGGGAGTTTGAGGAATGAGGTGAACACGGAAGGCAGTCAGTGGAAGGCCCTGGACTAGAACTGACAACCACTGCTGCGTGGAATCGGGGGCAGCCGTGGGGCCTGGAATGCACGACCACCCGCTGCACCTGCGCCTCTGAGGCCGCAATTCCTGGGGTGGTCAGGCCCTCCAGCGTCGGGATTGATGGGGGCTCGGAGCTTTGCTGAGCAAAGCCGGCAAGGGAGTTAAAAAACAGTGGCAAGAGAGGGATTGACATGGTGGACTGCAGAGTTTCGCTGGAAATGGAACCTGGCAAACGAAGAAGTGACCTGATGGATGGAGCCTGGAAGTTTGCCTGTGGCCAACGAGGGTTACAGGGAGGAAGCGGTGCGGTGAACAAGAGGGAAGGGTCCCCGAGTTCAGACGAGAGAGGATTGGGGGGGGTTCCGGTTCCATAGCCCCACGGTATGGGAGAAAATCCACCACACGGAAAAGAACGTTTCTCTATTAGATCCGCGCAACAACCTTAGAAAGAAAGGAGGAAGCAAACAGACATCTGGTGCATACTTACCAGGTGCCTGGATTGATGCTCCCTATTAATCGCATTTATTTTTTGCCAACAGTCTTATGAGGTAAATAATAGCCCCCATTTTACAAACGAGCAAAACTGTAGCTCAGAGAGATTGAATCCCTGGCTCCAAAGTCAATGTAACTTCCACGGGCTGACCGTGAACTCAAAGACAAGCTCTTGGCTCAGCAACTAGCTGGGGAAACCGGGAAAGACGGTTCTGTCTCTGAGGCTAATGAGTGGGCCGGGCTAGATATTCTCTACGGCACTTCCTGAATTAATACCCAAATATCCAAGTAACGATGTCAGTGAGCGCCGTTTTCCTCATTTGTCCGGTAGAAGTAACAGAATCTTCCTTACCCACCTCAGATAGTTGTTATGAAGATCAAATAAGATAATGTATGTGAGAGGGATTTATAAATTAAGACACACTGTATGACTGAGACTTTAAAACATGTAGAAATACGGGGTCGGTGGGGATCAAAGTCATGAGGAAGAAAAATGGGGAGACTGAGATTCAAACAGTATCCACTGAACATCTACTCTCCCACCTACTAGCCGGAGACCTTGGGCAGATTATCGAACACCTCTGTGCTTCTGGAAAATGGAGATTGAAAACTGGACTGCCTCACAGATTTATTGTGAGAATTCTGTAGCACAATGCAAGGGCTGAAAATATTAACTGTTATCATCATTATTACCACTGTTTGCTAGGTGTGTTGTTTTTGCATAAAAATATGTAATTACACTAAGAAATATGAATCTATATTATATCATGTAATTTACATATATTCTTATATAAAAATGCCTCTCCTGGAAAATATATAATATATATCTTACAGACTATAACAGATAGATAGGTAGATAGATAGATAGATAGATAGGTAGATAGATAGATAGATAGATAGATAGATAGATAGATTGCTAGAGGATTAGAAAAATATTCAAAGGGGAAGTATCAGGAGACTGAAATGGGAATAAAGACAGAGCTTGAAGAAGAAGATAGGAGAACTGGGGACACATGGACTGCTGCCGACACAAGCCTAATAAAGAGAACTAACAGACCCGTATGTCTGATCTGTGGAGTTCATGAAGTCGGCTCGGCTGCCTGCAGAATATCAGTCCTCAGAAGTATCAGTACTTCTGATGAGTACTTCTTTTTTTTTTTTTTTTTAATGTTTATTTATTTTTGAGACAGAGAGGGACAGAGCATGAACGGGGGAGGGTCAGAGAGAGAGAGGGAGGCACAGAATCTGAAACAGGCTCCAGGCTCTGAGCTGTCAGCACAGAGCCTGACGCGGGGCTTGAACCCACGAACCGCGAGATCATGACCTGAGCCGAAGTCGGACGCTCAACCGACCGAGCCACCCAGGCGCCCCCTGATGAGTAATTCTGATGAGTACTTCTGATGAGTACTGATACTCATTCATTCTAGAGCCTAGTCTGTGCTTCCGATTGTGTTAGGTGTGGGAGAAGAAAAGATAAGCAAGGAAGGTCCCTGCCTTTAGGCGCCTAGTAGAGAAAGAATCCGTTATTTAAACAAATTGCTCTGATACAACATACAAACTCTATTTTTTTAAACCAGATAGTAATAAATGCTAACATACATTGACTGCTTACTGGGAGCCAGGTGCCGTGCAAGTGCTTTATACATATCATCTTCTTAAATCTCCCAGAAAAGCCAGGATTCCAGTTCCAGAGTTGGCACCATGGACACATTACCCTGCCCTGACTAGAAGGACCCAGTCAGGAGGTGGTTGCAGTAATTGAACTGGGAAGGGCAAGGGCCTGAACTAGGGGAGTGGTGGAAGGAATATAAGAAGAAGATATGAATTCAAGTTATGTTCAAGGAATTAAAAAGGGCAGGTCTTGGCAACTGATTACGTGTGGTGGGTGAAGAGATGCCGGAATTGAAACTTCCAGAGAACTCTGGAGGGGCTTTGGCCAGTGACATGAATCTAGGGGACACAAACATTTACATGTTTTTAAAAGCTCAAGCTCTTGGGGCGCCTGGGTGGCGCAGTCGGTTAAGCGTCCGACTTCAGCCAGGTCACGATCTCGCGGTCCGTGAGTTCGAGCCCCGCGTCGGCTCTGGGCTGATGGCTCAGAGCCTGGGGCCTGTTTCCGATTCTGTGCCTCCCTCTCTCTCTGCCCCTCCCCCGTTCATGCTCTGTCTCTCCCTCTGTCCCAAAAATAAATAAACGTTAAAAAAAAAAAAAACAAAAAAAAAACCTCAAGCTTTTTTTAGAATCCCCAGTACCAGATACTGCTAGTTTCCTACCTACTATCCATGAAGTCATCTTCTTACTGAATAGAACATGCACATTATTAGGTACAGAAAAAGATTCCAGCCACTTTTCCTTCTAGAAGTAGCCAATGAAAAGCTAGAAAAATGCATTGGACACAGCTGCTGGAAAGTTCCTTTGTTCCTCTCCCTTCTTTTCTAAATAGAACATGGGTATGATGGCTGGAGCTTCAGCAGCCTTTTCTGTGGACCTTGAGGATAAGCACTAATTGCCAAGGATGGAGGAGTCAAACATACAATAGCCTGGGACACTGAAGTCATCGTGGCACCATCACACAGGCCCTGACTGTTCTATCGCTGGCAACTGCCACTAAGTGATATGCCTCACTTCGCCACAAAAACTAAACTCCCATTCTCTCTACCACTCCAGGTCTCTATTCGTTGTAGGGAGCTAGTTGGACTCAAGGCCATCCTCCGTGGCAGTCAAGCAGAACTTGGAACGAGAAACCCAAATTCAAAAACAAAGAGGTGGGATTCTCTACTCCCTCGTGGCCTTCCCGTGTCTCCCTTTGCCCAGGAGCCCTCGCTCAGTTGAAAATTGGGTTTAGGTTTTGCTGTCAATCAGTTTTCTGTCTTGTGCGACCATGTAGATGCCACCAACTGACACCAGAAGGAGAGCAAGGTGTCCAGAAGACAAAGCATTCTGTTTGGAGAAAGTTGCATTTCAGATGATTTAAGGATAGCAAGGTGAAGTGTCTTAGTCCTTCCGGGCTGCTATAACAAATACCATAAACTGGGTGGATTATAAACAAGAGAAGTTTATTTCTCAGAGTTCTGGAGACTAGGAAATCCAAAATCCAGATGTTGACAGATTCAGTGTCTGGTAAGAGCCCATTTCCTGGTTCATAGACCATGTCTTTTCACCCTGACCTCCCATAGCACAAAAGAGGGATCTCTCTAGGGCCTCCTTTATAAAGGAACTAATTCCATTCATGAGGGTTTAGCCTCTCAAAGGCCCCACCTTCTAATAGCATCACCCTGTGGATTAAGATTTCAACATCTGAATTTTAAAGAGACATAAACATTCAGTTCATGGCATGAAGATTTCCAGAAAGGAGTTGGAGATGAATCTGAAGCTCAGGAGAAAGGTGTTGGCTGGAGGGCAGGTGGGTGTCTGGAACCATGAACATGGATGGGGTCACTAGGGAGAGTGTTGGAAGGAGAAGAGCAGGCAGTAGGAAGTGAAAGAACACTAGGGATGCCAACATATAACATGTGGGCAGAGGAGCCCCCAAACGGTGACAGAGGAAGCCCAATTCAGTAAATGAATGAAAACGAGGAAAGAAACGTGTTGTGACGGGCTAGGGAGTCAAAAGATGCCAAGAAAGACAGATTCCTTTAGCGAAACCTTCTTTAAAAGGATCCCCCCCCTAAAATCTTATTTAGATGCAAGCTGTCCTCCACAAGGACTGAGGTATGCTGTCACACAAAGGTTTTTCTGACTTGTAAGGCTTTTCTCAAGTCAAGGGGAAAAAAGTGAGGACCCGTGGAAATCTAAAGACAGGGCGGTGGAGTAGGAGAGACAGGGAGGAGGAGGGGAGGTAACAGACATTCTCTACCTCTAGCTTCCCACTGTAATTCTGTGAGGCAACGGGTTGACCATTGTGCTAGTGTTCCGAGCTCAGTGGACCCTGTTGTTCCAGGAGCCTGCTGTGTCAACCAGAAAGCCAAGGGTTCAGTTGTCAGAGTCCTTTAAGATGAAAAAGGTGAGAAAAGCAGGTTAAAGTGTAAGACAGAGTCTCTGAGGCTGTAGATGGCCATTATTTAAAAAGTCCTATCGGAGGCACCTGGGTGGCTCATTCGGTTGAGTGTCAGACTCTTGGTTTTGCCTCAGGTCGTGATCTCACAGGTTCGTGGGCTCAGGCCCCACAGTGGGCTCTGGGCTGATGGTATGGAGCCTGCTTGGGATGGTCTCTCTCCTTCACTCTCTGCCCCTCCCCCACTTGTGCTCTCTCTTTCAAAATAAATAAGTACACTTTTTTAAAAAATAAAAAGTAAAAACTCATAACTATCTGGTTCTTAAATTTGTAACAGAATAAATATTCAACTTGCATGGATATTTGTAAAAGATTATCCATTATTTTGGTGCAGTTGAGAGCCACTAGTCCCATCACTTAGTTTAAGAACTCTGTTTCGGTAAATAATTCGGACTCTTTGAAAACATATCCTTTAAATCAGCTAAGAGTATTTCCGTATCCTTTACTAAAACCACTTCCATTGTGACAAAGGAAGCACATCCATGTGTAAAACATGTGATTTTGCCTGTTTTTCTTACATAATGTGCATTGTAAACACTAATCTGTCAGGTGCTTGCTATTCATGCAGGTAGCAAGCTACTCTGTTGACGATTCTTTTGATTGTGAAAATCCTTTCTTTTGAATCAGATGAAATATTTGTTTATTGCTTTAGAGTTTTATTTGTTTGTGTATTTTCTCAACTTCTACTCCTAAGAGAACTAAAGCTATTTCTGTGAGAAGCTCAACAGTGAATGCCTATAAGATAAGAAATCAGATAAACTATCTTTCTGCTAACTGTCACATTGGGCTTTATTAATATATAGCATGTGTGCAAGGAGGTCTCTGTAAATTCCACTACCTCCAAGATGCATGGAATGTTTACTGAAGGCCTTGCCATTGTGTTCTAACAACTGTGTCTAGTTTTAAAGATTCATTTTCAAACACTAAGATCCTTGGTCATTATAATTGCATTCCATATCTCTGAAGAATGCCAGATTCATAATAGAATAGGGGACGTGTGTCTAGAGGCATGCTCTAAAACAACAATGGAAGAAAGCCCAGAAACAATGTCCTTTTCACGTTGCTTACAAAGCCTAACTGCTCTGTAATCAGGAGCACGGCGAACTTGTAAGAGGAATTGAAACATTGACTGGGTACCTAGAAACTAAAAAGGCCATGAAGGAAGGCTGGCTTGTCAAATGGGATTTCCCTTTTCCATCTAGGGAACATTTATAATTTTTCCTTGTCCAGATAACACAAAGGCCCTCTGCTTTTCTTCATACATATATTCTACATTTAGAGGAAAATTACCTCACCCTTTAGAATTTCTCCCTTTATGTTGTAAATCACAGTGACTGAAGAGGAGTCCTCATCCCCTTTGCATGCCTGAGACCAGATTTTATCAGGAAATGTTTCATCACATTCTTTTCCTGTCATTAGAGTCAATTATCATGTATATTTATGCATTCCTTTGTATGAAAGTGTGGTTTGGGTCTGAAAAGAGCCTGTACAGAAGGGCATTTTTAATTAGACAGCCTTGCGTCTCCTGACTCATAAATGGCTAAATAAAAATTATATAGACCTATACTGGACAAGCTCATAAAAGCAAGTCTCTGCTGCTTAGCCATGCTTAGCTCATTGAGCTGATGAGCGGTCAGCCGTATTCCTTTCCACCTCACACATCACCAGCCAAACATCCAGCCAGACTCCGATCCCACAGATTATTACTGGTAATGATGTTTAAGGCAAAATTGTTTGAGCATAGCACCCTGAGCTTCTAATTTGGCAGTTAGAGCAATCTTGTCGTGACGTGTAAACTTTGCACTTAATAGGCAAGGTATTTAACACATGAATTATGTGTAGGGCTAAATGCCACGTCGCAGATTTAGTGCCTCGAGTTGTGTCCGGTCTACGATCGGAAATGAGCATTCCTAAATGTTTGGCCAAAAGACAAAAAAAAAAAAAAAAAAAAAAAAAATTGCTCTTCCCTAGAATCCAGGTAAAGAAGCCTGGCAGATTTCAAAGCCTATACGGTGTTTTCAGAGAGTTGTTTTATTCTTTTAAGGTAAAAAAAAAAAAACAACCCAAAAAACAAAAAACTCTCTTTCTTTAAGAGGTATCCAGAACCTTTTGAGAGAGGGTCCAGTTACTAATATTGAAACAGAAAATGCCCAAACCTTGCCCTGGCGGCTGGGGGGTTGGCATCCAGCGGTCACCCCGCACAGTGGGGGCTCCACCCACCAGACCGACCCACTGCCTTTCAAGCAGCAGTTGAGGTCGTGAAAGGGCAGGAGCAAGGCACAGGCGGCCAGGCCGTGAGGGGCAAGTAGTCGCTGCGGCTACACCTGCTGTCAAATGCAACAGCTTTGTCCGGTGTCCTGTGATGTCGATCTCGGCAGCTCAAGCCACGGTGTTCGTGCCAGCAGCGGCAGTTGTGAGAAGGAAAAACTTCTTCACCATTCTAGGTCTGACTTGGGGTGGGTGGGGGAACTGGCGATAGATAGATTAACGGGAGAAAAACATATTCTGCTGGCAGGTGGGAGTATCCTACAGAGCATAGCCCCAGGAGCAGCTAGGGGTAAGGGTTTTTATATGGGCTCCAGAAAGCAGGAGGGCATCAACTATAAGTTCCACAGGTATCTTGGACTATCGAGAATAATGAGTAAAGTATCTCTGTTGATTCAAACAAATGGCAAATTTTGTAAGTAAAAAACAATTACCCTGTTAACTTACTTAGTTTTCTCTATCGTGAGTCACTTGGAAATTCTGTTTCTTACTATCATGCATCCTGGTGGTTCCTCTGCTACTGTTTCTTTGCATTTCACAGACTGTACTCAGCGATGCTGCACGAAATGCAGTTAATCCCCTGTCTCCGTGTCAGGTCACTGCTCCAGAGCGCTTAGAAAAATGTTCTTTCATCTATATTCTTACCTTCCAGGACCTGTTGCTAATATTAATACAGCATTTTTGAATTTGGGGATTCTCATTTGTGATGGGTTTGACTTCTTACTGTCAGTTCTAGATCAACTATCTGTAGATAGTTCTGTAGACTTAGTTGCAAGTTGACTGCATTGCTATTCAGTGTCTAAGAGCATCCTGATAGTTGTGCTGACTGATTACTAATATCGTCATTGCGGTCTTTTTAGCGGACCGTCTGAGCATGTGTTATTAGGCAGCAGAATTGAGACAGGTGCATTAGCAACAAAAGCCTTAAGTGTGCTAAAGATTTTATCTGATACTCATGTCTCAGTACCGTGTTAACCTTGCAAAATGGCACAATTTCTCTCATGTAGTTTTCTAAATGCGTTTCCGTCGCGTCTGAATGTGGCCCTTACTGCCAACTGAATGACTGTCGAGGATGTCTGAGAATGCGGCTTTGTGTGAGAAGAGCTTCTTGGAGGAGTAGAGGAAGTACAGTTTGAAATCGGCTACCAGGTTTCTAATTGCCTCCTTGCATAATGCAAGCTGAATAGACTGAAAAAGCCTTGAGTGTGTTTTTAAAATATCTAAAACATCTCCAAAGCCCAGGCCTGCAGGTTTTGTGCTCGGTCTTGCAGCCCTTCTTTCTGTTGGGTGCCGTTCTGCAATGTACCCAGGAGCTTCCCTGGAGGCCTTCAGAGTAGCCGGCCTTCCCGTGCACGCAGGGAGGACAGCAAGGCGTTTGATTACATCTGATCTGCCATGCCATCGGCTCGCTGACCAAACCAACAAACTGCCTAGAATTCCGGCAGAAACTGGAAATGCGCATCTCACATAAATTAGCTTGAGCAAAGAGACTTCTTGGTAAGATGCCTGGAATTGTTGGTACCATGACGTTTGTCTTTTTTTTGTTGAAAGCAGATGTTCACCACGGCACCCTTTCACAGTGTGCTGCGAAGCCAGCTTGCCTGACACCAGAGAGCATAATCTTTGTGGTTCCACTTTCTTGGCATATTAGTCTTGATTCTATAACAAATAACTTTCCCAAACTACTCATTATTATTCCCTTCTCTCTTCTGGGGAAATGCATTCTTCTTTTCTCCTTCCCCCCCCCCCCCCCCACATAAGATGTATTCTTTCCCTACATGCTTTTCCTTAGTTACGTGAACTGTGTAATTGATTGTGATAATTACGGTGAGCCTCATTTATACTCCTAAAGCCACTCCTATTTTCCTGGCCTTTCAGCTATGATTTTAAAGTTACTTCCCATAGGAAAATGTAAAATTCTTTAATGTATTCTCTGATTTATGGTTGAATATATCGCATACATGAATATCAAAAACTGCCTCACATTATACTCGAGGAATCACAATGGCTAGTTTCTAAGCAAAATATTTTCGGCAACTCGAGATTTATGTTAACTGTATACAAGTACGTGAGTCTTCATTAACCAACCAAGAAGAATTCATAAAATAACAGAGCTGGATTTTAGAAATTCTCTAAATAATGATTTTCAAATTAAAGTCCTGCAAGTACAAGGAATGCTGTGGCAGTTTCTCTGCAGGAAAGGGCTCAGACCAGGGCTCAGACTCAGACACACACACACACACACACACACACACACTGTGCATGCACATCCATGCGCACGCATACACACATATGGCACACTCACACACACTCTCCACACACATACGTCACACACACACTCTGACTTCAAATAGAGCAGTCTGCTGCTGCTGGGTTTTTACCTATAACATCTATATAAATGGTTCGCCAGCTGTAGGCATCAGCATAAAAGATCTGATTATTGGGGTACAGTCTCCTCATTGTTCTGAAAAGATAAGAAGTGCCAAATGGCTTAAGTGGTTTAACCAAGGCATTGGTTTTCCGTCTCTTGGTCAAATAACGTCTTCACTCACCTTGCTCTCTTCTTGTATTCTTCTTAACTTGTTTATAAAATACAGGACCATTAAGGGTTTTTTTTTTTTAATTTAAAGTTACTTTAAGTATTTAAGTAGTTAATTCATAAATAGAGGCAGTTTTAGTTTTATGACATAACCAGAGAGCTCTTTGTCACTTCCCTTAAGCACCTAAAACTATCAATATGAACCATAGGAACTAAAAAGGCATAGTTATGTATCCTAGTGTTGACCTCACCAAAATTACAATGCCTTTCTCTCATTTAATATACAGATCAGAAAACTATAAAATACAGGACAAAGAAAAGATGATATGCAAAAACAGCAAGGTTTCATTCTACTTTTCAAAACAATTTACTGTGCTTCTTTGGCCATTATGCAGAGTTTATCCACATGCTCCTGGAGTCAGTTAATAAAATATATTTGACAGTCCTAAGAAAGGGCAAGTATTTATGGTATGCGCTTAAGAAGGTTTTTTGGAGCTGTTAAAGATAGCACCAAAAAAGGATCAGAAATCACGCTCTTCTATCTAAAAGGATAGGCTTATCCAACATAAATAATTTCAAGAGTGGGTTTTCCTTGACATTGTAACGTAAGAAACTTACAGTAAGAAGATGGCTCTGAAGTTCCCCAAGGATATTAATGTGATTCGACTTCAGTCAGGTCTCTGTTGTGACTTCACACAAACCATTTTATTCTGTTTTCTTTATTTAAAGAGCAATATTGGGGCGCCTGGGTGGCTCAGTTGGTTGAGCGTCCAACTTCGGCTCAGGTCATGATCTCGCAGTCCGTGAGTTCGAGCCCCACGTCGGGCTCTGTGCTGACAGCTCAGAGCCTGGAGCCTGCTTCAGATTCTGTGTCTCCCTTTCTCTCTGACCCTCCCCCGTTCATGCTCTCTCTCTGTCTTAAAAATAAATAAACGTTAAAAAAAAAAATAAAGAGCAATATTAACTAATTTCACAAGATTTCTATGAACAAAAAACTATTACGGTAGCAGAAATCTTATAAAATAAGATGCAAAAGAATGCTATTTAACTGTGAAATTTGACTCATGACAACCACATTCATGGGTGACGATGACCAAATAAACAGTATTTAACTAAGGAAAAGCGAGAGAGAAACCTGCATCCTCTACATTTTGAGAATGGTTTTTCCAGAATAAGCAGTATGGACTTATATGTACACCCTCACACACATATGTACACGTAAATTTTATACATATATATACACATATACATATATGTACACACGCACACACAGGAACTTTGGAAGCAGACACGAGTTTCAAACTTAGTTCCACCACTTACAATCTACAGGACGTTAATCAAGTTGTTGAACTTCTTTCACCCAGTTTTCTTTTTAAAATTTTTTTTTCAACGTTTATTTATTTTTTTGGGGACAGAGAGAGACAGAGCATGAACGGGGGAGGGGCAGAGAGAGAGGGAGACACAGAATCGGAAACAGGCTCCAGGCTCTGAGCCATCAGCCCAGAGCCCAACGCGGGGCTCGAACTCACGGACTGCAAGATCGTGACCTGGCTGAAGTCGGACGCTCAACCGACTGTGCCACCCAGGCGCCCCTCAGTTTTCTTTTTAAATGAAGTGTGTACAATTTAATAGTTGTAAGTGTTAAATACAACTGGATGAGAAACTTTAGATGATGCGTCTGGCACGTAGTAAACACACGGTTTTCCTAAACACACCGGAAAAAAAAAAAAGACAAAAAACGGAAGAAGACTTATATGTGAGTAAGTTTCAGGATCCTTCAAAAGCATTTGTTCTGTGATTGCAGCCAGCTTCTCCACATGTCTTACAGCAAGCTTAGCACTCTCAGAGACGTGGTGATATTTTGACACAAATCTTGACTTTAATATAATTGTTTTTCCAGTATGTGTTTTGACTTAGTACAGACTCCTAAACAGGGATTGAATGAAAATCAGGCAAAACAATTTACCTGGAGGCAGATCTCCAAGAAGACTATGTTTGAACAAACTGCAGTTCTCAATATATATTTGTAATATCACGAGTAAATGAGTCTGATGGCATGAATAGTTTCCTATGAATCAAAGTTAAACAGAGAAAGATCATAGTTTATGACATGTTTAATGTTATTATTGTTACTATTGTCTCTTAAAATCTACCCACTGTGATCAATTCTCTGTCCAATCTTCCCTTAAAGTATGATCTTCTCTCCTGAGGCAGTGACTTCTTTCTTCCTATGCTAGATTTTTCTTCTTTTGCTTCTGTGTGTTTACACTATTTTGACATTAAAAACCTGTACTTCCTAAAGGACATTAAATCATCCCCAAATCTTTTAGGGCCGTGTGGAATGGATAAACTTAACTGGGAATAATGAAATCATTCATTTGATTTGGGTAAATGTTAAAGATTTGGAACCCTTCTGTCATTAAAATCCCATTTGCAGGCCACATTGAAAAATGCTACATAAAGCCAGGGCTAAAGGGCCTGGACTCTTGTCTCTCTGTTCCCACCTCATTCATATTCATCTCCCTCCCCATCAACTACCACTGTCCCCACCAAAGTGGCCCTGAGGGTTCCACAGAGCACCATTCGAAACTGTAGATCACTGTGAAAATGGCCTCTTTATAATCTGTCCGGGAAAAGGATGACTTCTGTTTTCTGGCAGCAGAAAGAATTCTGCATAAAGAGTAATTGCTGAGCTCACAAGAGGTAAAAGAAATCTCCAAGAGGTTCCCCAAACCCCTCAAAGTGAAAGGAAACTGGAGCAGTCAGTGAGGGGCCGAGAGAAGAGCAGTGCTAACCTGCCTGCAGGTGCCCGGTTCATCTCTGTGGCCAGGATGAGGCTTAGACCGGCATGGCAGCAAGGTAGGGAGGCTGAAGCCCAGACTGATGGAACCACGGGACTTGGCAGGGTCTAGATAATATTAAACTGAGAGAGAGAGAGAAAGAGAGAGAGAGAGAGAGAGAAACATACCTTGTACATTTTGAGAATGTGTTTTCTAAAGAAGTTAGAATGTATAGTGCCCCCTGAATCTTACTAACAGCAAATGCAAATCCTTTCAGGAGAAACTTTAGATAATGCATCTGGCACTTAGTAAACAGGCCAAAAAAAAAGTTACATGATACGTTAGTAAGTTTCAGATTTTGCAAAAGAACATGTTCTATAAGGGCAGCAAGCTTCTCCATATGTCTTACAGCAAGTTTAACTGTCAGTTAAATTCTCTTAACTCCCAGGTTACCCTGGAGTAAAATCGACAGCATGAATTTACAATGAAAGATCAGCATACACACGTGGGGAAAAAAATCACCTTGAAGTCAGCAGAAACAGCCAATTTAGACCTTTAAAGTCTTCAGGTATGGGAGTATTAGAATTCTTTCTACTTGTTTTGAATTATTGAGCAAGACCAAAATTACCAGGCATGTTGGAAAAGTGCTCCAGAAGGAATTATAGAAATAAAAAAATAAAAAAATATCAAATTAAAAGCTCATTTGACAGATTAAATAGAAAACAGATATAGATGAGTTGAGATCAGTGGACTAGGGGTGAAAAAAACTTATGAATCAAGAAGAATGCAGACAAGTGAGTCTCAGAGATGGAAGACACAAAAAGAGGTTAAGACATAGGAAGTGTAGAAGGAAGTCTGTATGTGTCTAACTGGATCGTTTGAATGAGGAACTAAAAAGGATGGAAAAGAACAATGTGTAAGATATCATGGAAACTCGCAATCCACAAAACAGAACACAGGGTTTGCCTACCAAAGTAAATTAAAAAGAAGCCAGCACCTAGAGACCATGAACCATCAAGGATAAAAACATGAAGAAATTTCAAGTGAGAATTGTGTACTCAGCAAAATTGCTTTTTAAGAACAAAGGTGATATATTAAAAAAAACATAAATTAATAAGAAAAAAATTAAAAGTGAGCAAAACATGTGAGCAGGCAGTTCACAAAAGAATTTCCAAATGGCCGTTAAGAATACAAAAGATGGGGGCGCCTGGGTGGCGCAGTCGGTTGAGCGTCCGACTTCAGCCAGGTCACGATCTCGCGGTCAGTGAGTTCGAGCCCCGCGTCAGGCTCTGGGCTGATGGCTCAGAGCCTGGAGCCTGTTTCCGATTCTGTGTCTCCCTCTCTCTCTGCCCCTCCCCCGTTCATGCTCTGTCTCTCTCTGTTCCCCCCCCCAAAAAAAAAATAAATAAATAAACGTTGAAAAAAAAAAAAGAATACAAAAGATGTTCATCAATCTTTTGTTACTAGGAGAATGCAAATTAAAACGACACCGAAATCCCACCACATCCATATCAGAACGGCATATTAAAAAGATAACAGTGCCAAGTGTTGGCAAGAGTAAGAAGGTGACTTAAACTTATTTATTTTTAGTTTTTTTTTTTTTTTATTTTTGAGAGACAGAGACAGAGCGTGAGCAGGGGAGGGGGAGAGAGAAAGAGGGAGACACAGAATCCGAAGCAGGCTCCAGGTTCCGAGCTGTTTGTTAGCACAGAGCCCAACGCGGGGCTCGAACTCACAAAATGCGAGACCATGACCTGAGCCGAAGTCAGACACTCAACCAGCTGAGCCACCAAGGCACCCCCAACTTAAACTCTTATTACTGCTTCTATGATATGAGTTAGTATAATAATTTTAGTACACTCTGTGGCAATACCTACTAAAAGTAAACATATATATAAAATATTTATATATATTTAAATATATTAACTAAGAACTCCATTCCTATTATATCTATTACCCAGCAATTCCATTCCTAAATATATACACAAAAGAAATAAGGGCTCATGGTCCCTAAAGATATATAGAAAAAGTTTTCAGCAACTTAATTCATAATAGCCAAAGAAGTTCAAACAAATCAAATATCAATCAACAATAGCATGAATAAAGTATGACAGTTGCATATAATGCAATTCTGTACAACAGTGAAAAGGGATGAGTTACAGCTACATGGAATGATAGGAATGAATCACATAGACAAAATTTTGAATAAAATAAGCCATACTAAAAAAAAAGAGTATACATTATAAAATTATCTTAATGTGAAGTTTTAAAACTAATCTACAATAATAAATGTCAAAACAGTACTTTTGGAGTATACTAAATGGAAACAAGAAGAATGAGCCTACTAGGTGGTTGGAAATATTCTATATCTTGATTTGGAGGGTGGTTAAATGTGTGTGTGTGTGTGTGTGTGTGTGTGTGTGTGTGTGTGTGTACGTGTGTGCATGTGCATGTGTACATGCAAAATTTTAATGGATATATTTATATGTGCAAAATTTATTTAGCTGTATATATAAAATTTATATGCGTAACTACATATGACTTATACATCAATAAATTTTTTAAGTTACCGTAGGTGAAATGAAAGCATTTTCAGATTTTAAAAAATGAGAAATTTTTTAAACCTCAAACAGATCTATGCTGAAAAAGAAAGGAGAGTGATAGTTGAAGAGAAAGAAAGATTACTCCAAAAGGATGGTCTGAGATCAAAGAAGTAATGGGAAGCAAAAGAGAAGTCAATATGTGAATAAATATAAAGAGGTATTGTCTCTATAAAACATGTTGCAAGTTTATGGGGTTTTAAAAAAGAGAATTAAAATTTTGACAAAATAGAATAAAACTGCAATGAGGTCATTTGAGTTAAATTGTTAAATTGTTCTAATCCCCTGAGAATGGGATTATTTTATTATGCATGGCAATATTTGAGAAGTAATTATGAAAATAATAGAAATAAGGTGTTTAATTTTCAAAAATAACTTACTTAACTGATTTAACAAACAAGAAATATAGAAGAAGCAGGGAATCTAGAAATCCTAAAAAAAGAGTAAAGCAATTTTAAAATATCCATAATGAAAATGAATGTAGTGTTCGCTTTGACAGCGAACTGAAAAGATAAAAACATTTCAGGGATAGAGAAGGTCATTATGTGATCATAAAAGTCTCAGTTCACCCAGAATGATAATTATAAATTTATATGCATCTACTAATATAGCAGGTGAAATTAAATAGAACTATAGGGTGAAACTGGTAATGCCATCATCGGGTGGGAGGTTTCAGCACATTTCTTTCACTTGGGTCGAGAGAAAAAAATTAAGATGGAAAAGAATGTACGACACAGTTAACCAAACCTCCACCCCCAAACTGGAAAATAAGTATTTTTCTCATGCACAATGCAAAATTCACTGCATAACTGACCATAAATAATATCTCAAAAATTTTTAAATATTGGTTTATGTTATGGGCTCATGCACTTTAGACAATGCAAACTAACTAGGTGTCATTAACGAAATCTAAAGAAAAAAAAAAAGCCAGTTTGTCAAACCCACTACTAAAGAACTCAGTTGTCAAAGGTGAAATCAGAATAGATACTTAAAAGGCTCAACATTGAGATGTATTGTGGAATATAGCAGAAATGGTACTTTGAAAAATAACAACAGCTTACATTATATTTAAAAAAAGAAGAAAAGCTAAAAATTAATGAGCCACATGCCCAAATTAACAAAATATTGGAAAGAGTTTGGAGTTAGAAAATAATAAATCAACAAAATTACTAAAAGGTAAAATATGGAGCACCTGGCTGGCTGAGTCGGTAGAGCATGCGACTCTTGATCTTGGAGTTGTGAGTGTGAGCCCCACAATGCATGTAGAGATTACTTTAAAAAAAAAAATAAAGAAGATCAACAAAGCCAAAAGTTGGACTTTGCAAAAACTAATAAACTTCCAAGACAACTATAAGGAAAAGGTGAGAAGGCACAAAAAATGTTTGGAATAAAAGTAAGGAGATAGCAAAAGTTGCAGGAGAATATGAAAAAAAAAAAAATATGCCAAAAAATTTGGGAACTTTGATGAAATGAATACATGTCTAGAGAATTTTTCCTAACAAATCAGACTCGGGGAGATCTACAATACCCAAAGACTTCTCTAACAATTAAAGAAATTGAATCAGTGGCTAAAAAAATAATAATAATTCTTCAACAACACTGAGTCCAAATGCTTTAACAGTCAAAATCTACCAAGTCCTCAAGGTCTTTCATATCTTAAAAAATATCTTTCAAATTATAGCAAGGAAGGAATTACCAACCAACTCATTCTGCAAAGCCCGTATAGCTTTGACAACAAAATCACACAATAACTGTAAGAGAAAGAGAAAGGAAATTACAAGCCAATTTCTTTCATGAATGTAGATGCAATTAGCCTATTCAAAATCATAGCAAATCAAACCCAGTTATATATAATAATAATAATAATAATAATAATACACCATGACCAAACTGGGTTTATTTCAGAAATGCAAGGTTCATTTCAAAGTAGTATATGTATAAACATCATTATCTTGTTAAATTAAGATCGTATCAAGAGAAACAGAAAAAGCATTAGATATAAATTAATATTAAATCATGACTTTAAAAAATTTTAAGATGCAACAGAAGTGCACATTATCAACCTAAAAACAGAGTATCTATCAAAATCCTACAGAAAACATCATATTTAATAGTAAAAATATTAGAAACCTACTTTTAAAACTTAGGAAAAAGCAGGTGCCTAATTTCACCACTCTTATTCAATACTGGAGCTAGAGAAGTAAGACAAATAAAGAAATAAAAGATATAAAGGCAGATAAAATGCATAAAGAAGAGTCACTATTTACAGAAAAAATGTGTTTGTCTACATGAAAATCCCCAAAAGACATACAGATAGGTTTCACTGGATGAGAGAGTTTAGCAAAGAGACTGGATATAAGATCAATATGCATAATTAAACTCATCTCTATACATTAGCAATTAATGTAATTAATAGAAAATATTGTGAAAAAAAGACACTATCTGCAATAGCAATAAAAATATGATAACCTAGGGGCACCTGGGTGGCTCAGTCAGTTAAGCATCTGACTTCGGCTCAGGTCATAATCTCGTGTCCATGGGTTGGAGCCCCACATGGGGCTCTGCACTGACAGCTCAGAGCCAGGACCCTGCTTAGGATTCTGTCTCCCTATCTTTCTGCCCCTCCCACATTCATGCTCTGTCTCTCTCTCTCTCTCAAAAACAAATAAACATTAAAAAAAATATTTTAAAAAAAGAGAAAACTGTTTAAAAGAAAATATGATAACCTAAAAAAAAGTCTAACAAAAGATACACAGAGATGTATACAGAATGTTATTAATCTGTATTAAAAGTCACTCAAGAAAACATAATTAAAAGAAGTTTGATTCAGTCTGGGTCTCTCCACCCCCTAAAGGTAGAAACCTGAGTAAAAGCCTTTTGTAAAAGTCATTTATTAGTCTGATTTTACAGGAAGGAATGAGGGATAAAGGAAGTTAAACAGGGAAGGAGAGAGAGTCAAAGCAAGGTTGCATTACTGAATTACTGAGTTGGCTGTTGCTATAGGCAACTGGATATTTGCTGCCATGTAGTCATCTGAAAAGCTTTATGAAAAGTGTCTCACTACCTCCCTTCCTTGTGAATGAAGGCAGTTGCATCTATTGATTCCCATTCTCCAGCGATCAAGGGTTGCCTAACAGGGTATGAACCACCCCATCTTCCAGGATGTGACATGTATGTTCTGAGTGGTTTCCCGCAAACATCTTACAATAAAAAAGACCCTGCCTAGAAAGCAAAAAGACTTGACATAAGTTTAGGGCGAGGTGAGGCACTGTCCTATCCACATATGTGAAGCTAGTTGAAGTAGGCATGGAATTGGTCACTGCAGCCGTGTCTAGAATGAGAGAACTTGCAGAGGTGTACAAGAAGTATCCAAGACAGAGACGGATAAATACCATGCTCATGGACAGGAAGACTTAATATTGTAAATATGTCAATTCTTTCCATACCGTTTCAGATCAACATCTGAAACTTTTTTTCCCATAAACTTTGCAAGCCCATTCTAAAAATTATATGAAAGACCAAAGGGTCTACAATAGACTAGACATTTCTAAAGAAGAATACATAAGGGGTTCTTGCCTTACCAGGTATCCAGACTTATAAATGTGACATTATAAAGATAATGTGACTCTGGCACGCAAACAGACAGATTGACCAATGGAAAGGAAAACAGATGCCAGAAGCCTATCACACATGTGGAAACTTGATATTTGACTGATATCAGACATCCTGTAGACTACTTGGGGAGAGATTAATAAATGATGCCTGGGTAATTGGTAATCAATTCTCATTTATTAAAGACTTAACTGCAAAAGGCCAATTTCTAGATCTTTTAGTAGTACATGGAGGACAATATTGTTAGTCTCTTTGGGAGGAGAAGAGTTTCTTACACAAAACTATTAAGGAAAAGTAATTGATAAAATAAACTAAATTAATGCTAAGAATAGCTGTTAACCAAAATATACCATAAGGTGAAAAAACGAAACCATATTTAAGGTCTAAGCTTCCAAGCTTGGAGTGAAAGAGAAGTTTTCTAAGAATGAAGGAGGTGACTTCCACAAATTTCCACAGCTTGAAGGTCTGAAGCTTTGGGAAAAATTTGGGGGGAAGCCCAATGAAGAAGTTTTATTTTCATTCCTGGGGCCTCAGGGCCCAACCTGGATATCCTATCCAGAGAAAAGGATAAGAACCAGATTGTGAAGGCACTTTCATTGGATGATTCTCTGGACAAAAAACAAGAAAATTTCCAAAAACACCTAAGAAAGAACATCAAGTTGTAAGAGTTGAGTTTCTCAATTTATTTATTGGGCCATCGAGGGAGGGATTATTGAGAAAAAAAAAAAGTGTTCCATTTCATGACAGAAAGAAACCCAGGAGGAAGTAATAAAGTGTCAACTCCCAAAAATGAAATCACGCCAAATTCCTGGGGCTTAAGAAAAATGAAAAGGGCATTTGAAATTATAGGACAGCCAAATGGCTGTCCCAAACAGTGGATATAGAGACATCACTTAACATGCCCAGACACTATCCTAGTTAGTGCCTAAATCTAATTTATAGGTTAACTTGTGCAATTATTATTTGTTGCACAATGATATGTGGTTCATGTAAACTCTTGTAGGATGATTATATATTCACTGAATGATACCAGAGGAAACATGGCTAAAAGCTAAAAGAGAATCCATCAACAAAGAATAAATTCACAGGAACATGGAAGAGGGTTTTTCTTACAAAAAGGCCTATAGACTAAACATAAAATAAGTTAAATAACATATACTTTTTATGCACCATAATATAATAAATTATGACATATATTATAATGATATGATAAATATACAATAAAATAATATGTGGAGGATATAGTAAACATAAATAAGATGCAAGAGGTTTGTATAAGTTAAGAGCATTTGTATTCACCTATTCTGCTATTTAAGCTACTGCCCATTTCCCATGGTTATGAAGAGTAAAGATGTTCATTAGTCTTTGATCTCACACAAGTGCATCTCCCAGAGATCCATTCACCTGCATTAAGCCACACTCATTCACTCATACATTAACTTATTCAATAAACACTAACTCTGTGCCTACCATTTACCAGGCACTAAAGAAGTAGTTAGGAATCTCTGCCCTCAAGATTAAAGTTCATTAGGGAAGGCATCAAAACAAAACAAACACTATAGCTAAAGAAGTTCAGGTTTTTCATAGAGGACACTAGGCAGCTAATCAATGAGTGAATAATGAGCAGGGGGCAGGTAGAGAAGCAGGTATGGAACTAAGGGCGGTTTAAAAGGTCACTCAGGGTGACACTGATTTGAATTTTGAAAGATGTATGGTGGTTATCTAAGGGGAAGCATTTAAGAAAATGGAACAGCAGGTACAAAGGGCCGGATGTGTAAAATTGCATAAATTTCAGTAGCAGGATAGAGCCAAATCTCTGGATTGGTGTGGCCATGGGGCAAGATTAGAGGATGAGGCATTGGCCCCAACAAGAATTTTGTATGACAAATTCAGACTTACAACTCACAACTATTGCTGGAAGGCATGGAGATTCATTAAAGGAGTTTAAATAAGAAACTGAAATGCTCTGGTTTCGATTTTCAAAGATCTCTCTGATGCGGGAATGGAGGTGGGCTGACTCAAGACAGGTGTAACATATAGAGGTTTTGCAGTGTTCTAGGCAAGACTCAATGAGGGCAGCAAAGCAGGCAGAAGCCGAGGATAGGATCTGGAGGGGAAAAGTCTGATAGGAAAGGGATCAAAGAGGCAGACTCCACAGAATTGGCTGCTGATAGGGTTGATGGAGACGGAGGGAAGGTAGGATAACTCACCAGGTTCTGGGTTGAATGTCATTTACCATACAGTTGGAGAACTTTGAAAATGGGAGTAGGGAATGAAGAGTGAATTCAGCTGGAGATAGGTTGACTTTGAGGAATCCATGAGACGCCCAAGTAAGAAGAAACATTACATAGGCAATTAAATATGTGGTATTTGCACTCAAAAACAAAGTCCAGATTTCAGATTTAGATATGTTTGCCTTCCCAAGTAGCAACTGATGTCATAAGTTGGACACTAGGAAAAATAGAGAGTAAGAAGAACTGAGAGCCAACTATGGCACCAGAAAACCATTTCAAGAACCAAGAGAGGAGGAGTGGCTACAAGAGGTTAAAGGAAGCATCTAGAGGGGAAGAACTAAAACAACAAACAGCCATGTCACAGAGCCCAACAACAACAACAACAATGTCCACAGCAGGAGGTTAAAGAGTAGAAACTTGTTTATAAATTCTTCGCTGGGTTTATGAAGCAGCATTGGTGATGCTGGGGAGCCATTTAGATGGAATCATAGATTTCAGGTTGTGAAGATGAGAAGTCAGAAGAAGGAGTTGAGGAGGCGTGGAAAGGGAAATTTTGACTGAACATAACTTGGTCTAGAAGGTTGGTTATAGTCCAGAAGCAACAGTGGCGAGAGGCACAAAAGGCATGAGAGACGGTTCTTGGCTCTATGTTTCTGTGCCGAAATCACAAATTCTCAAGTACCGCACCCAGGTACACAAACAAGATGCAACTTCTTTATTTTCCTGTAACTATTTTAATCTTACACTGGGCAGAGTGGAATCAACATAATTATTATAAATGGGCTCGTTCTCTTTAGCTTATATGGTCTCTTTTGGTGAGTCAGCCTCTTTCAAATTAACGCCCAGCTCCTCCCCCAAGAACACGTAAATCCATGAGACAGTTGAGGGGTTAACCTGTGTGAGGCACCTTTTCAAGCATTTTATAAAAAATATTTAAACTGTCATAACAACCCTATCTTTACTTGAGAATTGAGGAAAACGAATACTTTTACCAGGATTGGGCATCTAATAAATTTTGGAACCAGGATTCAAGCTTGGGCAGCCTGACCTGAGAGCCCGTGCTCTTAGCCACGACATTTGGCTGACACCAAGAAGTTGGGTGTGTAGAGGACTGAGAAAAACGAGTCCCTCGGGTCCTTACAATCTCTAATCATCTGATGGTTCCACCTGCGCCCTAGGCTTCTGAATGCTGGGGGGGCAGTGGATCCCCTCTGACCGTCAAGCTGCAAGGGCTACTAGGTTCCGTGGCCCTAACCGTGGCGTTTGGGCACTCCTGTCTCCACAGACTGTGGCCCTTTTGAGCTCCGTGTAGGCCCTCCCAGCTTCTCTCGAAGCATGGAAGAACACCTGGGTGTCCCACGTGGCCCTCAAAGGCACGAGAACCAGCACCTCTGCCTTAGGCACATCCTCCTACGGTCACTAGGCACTGTTTCCTTTACACTGCGCTCAACACCGCCACTGGCCGCGTCCTGCCCCATCCGGGAGTCCCTTTATCTGCGGTTTCGGTGACATGCAGTCACCTCAAAGAGGTCCAGAACCAGGTGCTCCTCCTTCTGACGTAGCATCAGCAGGTCAACAGTCGCCTACTGCTACGTCACATGCCTGCGTCATTCCCTCCACGTGCTCTCCTCACGTGGCATTTTATCATCTCACAGCATCACAGGAAGAAGGGTGAGTACAGGACGATGAGATATTTTGAGAAAGAGACCACATTCACAAAACGGTTACTACAGCATATCGTTATAATCGTTCCATTTCATTGCTACTGTTCTTCTCTTTCTGGGCCTAATTTATAAATTAAACCTGATCTGGGGTGTGTATGTTTAGGGAAAAAACATAGTATCTGTAGGGTTTGGTACTATCTGTGGTTTCAGGCATCCACTAGGAGGAGTCTGGGAATGTATTTCCCAGGGATGAGGAGTTACAAAGGTAATACCTATCGCACCGCCCTCTGTCTTCTGTACTCAGCTAGTTCGTCTCTCAGGTCAAAGGGGAAGTATTTCTCATTTCTCTCCGTCTCCAATTCTGATTGCCAGTTACACTTTGCATACGATAATCAACCACATTGTTATGTTAATGGGATCTAAAGAAACTTAGAACAGGAATCTCCTTCTCACCAAAGCCTGGATTTCAAAATTCTTGCCTCAGCTACATACTCGAGAAATTCAGCTCTGTGACCAAAGCTGATCAGTCCTATCTTTGTTCTAGGCAGAATTGTCCTCTTATTTTGTAGGGCACTGAGCCTCAAGGCCCATCTGTAGACATAGGAAGCTGGCAGGGAACATGATATTAAAGGGGAAATTAAAGTGCATTGATTTAATATCTTCAAGATATTACCAACAGATACGTGCCTAAAAACCTTCCTTAGGGTTATAAACAACTGTAAGTAAATTCTTCTTACTTCCCTCTCCTTGGGGCTATTCTGCATTTCAGTCTGGGGAATTCGTCCTGTATTTGGCCAGAGATTTGCCGTCTGTAATTTTATCACAGCCCTCTTTAATTTTTGCAGCCAGAGTGGGAGAGACTCAAGCTTGTCAACATTTTGCATCTTGAGGAAAAAGATTATTGTAACAGGTTCTTTTATTTAGGACCAGAACTGAGTCGGGTGTCTACTTTAATGAGTCCTACACAAATGAGAAATTTAATACTACATAAGCAAATATTTTCATTACGTAAAGAAGACATATTTTCCTTACAGGAGTTCAGCTTACAGATTTAGAGAGTCATAAAGGAACTACTGGTATTATTTATATCAGTAACACAGATATTCTAGCTTTAAAAGGTGGTATTCATAATTATTATGAGCTGACTTCTCTATCTGCTTTAATGAATGCCTGCATGAATTATATGTATCTATGTACAGTTGGTTATCAACCAACACATCTTATTGCTGGCTCTTTTAATGTAAGTCAGAAAATCATCCACAGGCTCATACAAATGAACAAGTACAGTATTAGGACTCTAATAGATTAGCATATAAGAAATATGATCAGACATTTCATCAAAGAAAAAACACCTAATAAATATACAGGGAAACAGCTTTTTTCATACTAAAGAGGAGCAAACATCTTTTTGAGACCATATGACGTTCCTACACTGGGGCCAAGTAAATCCAGTCCCAGGAACTTACCTTTATGAAATTAACCAAAATGCAGAAGAAATGTGGGTACTACGATAATCATTTGGAGTTGGCAGTGTTTTTCCGTCCAGGGCCAGATAATAAGTATTTTAGGATTTGTGGGCCGTCGTGGTAAGAAAGCAGCATTGATGATATGCAAATGAGTACGTGTGGCTGTGTTCCAGTGAAACTTTATTTACAAAAATATGTAGTGGACAGGATTTGGCCTGTGGCCTAAACCCAGCTTCACAGTGTTATTAGTGGCAAATGAGTGTAAAAATGTAAACAACGGTGTCAACAATTGGAACATAGTTTTATAAAATAGGATCATCAACTCAATGGTTGATTGTGTAGCCATTGTGATAACAACTATAAATATTGTAGGAGCCTGGGGGGCGCCTGGTGGCGCCTGGGTGGCTCGGTTGGTTAAGCGTCAGACTTCGGCTCAGGTCATGATCTCACAGTTTGCAAGTTCGAGCCCCGCATCGGGCTCTGTGCGGACAGCTCAGAGCCTGGAGCCTGCTTTGGATTCTGTCTCCCTGTCTCTTTGCCCCTCCCCCAATCACGCTCTGTCTTTCTCTCTCTCAAAAATAAATAAACATTAAAAAAAATTGTTGGAGCCTGGGAAATGTTGGGTAAAACAAAAACAAAACCAGGATCTAAAATTATATGTTCAGCAAGATTATAAACATAAAATTCTGTTCGTAGAAAGACAAAGGCTGAGGGGGGATACACAAAAAGTGCAAATAATTGTTTGCCATGATGGGTGAGATTTCAAGTTGATTATATTATTTTCATCACTAGTATTAAAAGTTTACTTGAGAAGTAACACAAACTTTAAACATTCATAGCTATATAGCATTGCTGTCATCACACAGCATCTGCCTTTTGGTTAGGAAAATTGCTAGAAAAACAAGGCAGAGGTTTTAGGTACTGAGGAAATTCTAGGGTGATCATGTGTAGTTTCCTAACCATACACGAATTCGCAACACACATGGGCTACACTGACCACACTTAATCAGATGAAAAACTGCACGGTTTAAACAAATCTGCAGGCACGTCTCCGAAACCAGCTCAGAGGGACTAGCCAGCTAGTGGTAGATTAATGACATTGTCATCATAGAGGACGGTGGTCCGTATTTTTAGATCTAGTTCTTGTTGCACATGCCAGAGGCCTTTCTTAAACCAAATCTTGTATTTGTCAGCGATTGAACATGGCCTGAAATCATAGCCATAAAATCTTTATACTGCTATATACTACTGTTAGTTGCTATGTTTTTCTATCTCCTTTGCTCCCCTGAACTCATTGTTAAAAGCTATCAGGAAATTTTAATATAATTCTTGATTTATTATGACACATTAAAATTCTATGTAACCATTCTATGGGTTGGTGGTTAAGAGCACGGGTCTGGATCCACAGTGCCTGGATTTACATTCCAGTTTCTCAACTTACTAGGTGTATGAACTTAGGCAAATTTATTAACTTCCCTCGGCCCCAGTAAAATGGGCATAGAGCAAAAACTACCTCATAGGGTTGTTCTAATGATTAAATAAGTTACTGCAATGTAAATTGCTTAGAATACAGTTTGGTATACTCAGTAAGACTAAGGACTCAGTATTTGTAGATACTCAGTAATTATTGTTCTTTTGAGAGACTATATTCCACTGATATTTTATTTCTTTTCTTTAAGATTTTATTTTTAAGGAATCTCCACACTCAACATGGGGCTTGAATTTACAACCCCAAGATCAAGAGTCTCACACTCTACCAACTGAGCCAGCCAGGCACCCCTGATATTTTATTTCAAATCACTGTTGTTTATGGAATTTTATTTCTCCACTCTGTTTACATTATTTTCTCCTCATGCAGCGCATAAAAATTATGCCAACTTCTTCCTAAACAGACAATAGTTCAATATCACATCTCACAATCTATAGCATTGTAAGAAATGCAGTGAAAATAATCAGATTTACTCTGATGATAATCTTAATTTTCCTGTTGCGCTACAAGCACTCTTTACTCTCTAAAAGCAATATTAAGAATCAGGCCCCAATAGATATCCAAGAAACACTGCTTATTAGATGGTAAAAGTCATCTTGGGCTTTCCATGGAAGCTACCTGGGAGATGGCAGGTTCTATCTAGGTCATTTCCAGGAAAACTGGTGGAAAATTTGTCCTGGGATCTGTGCCGTCAGACAAAAACAGGGTTGTGACAAAGCACAGTGAGTGTTGTATTTTTTATTTTAAGTTACAGTCAGCATTCATATGATTTTTAATAGTTACTGTCAACACCCTACTTTTACTATCTAAGTAGCACACATTGAGCAAATTGTTAAGGTATCAATCATATCCTGAAGACAACTGAGAAGAGTTCTGAAAAGTAAATATATATAATTAGGTAATAGCATGCTTTCTTTGATGTATTTGTCATAGCAAATATATTTATATTTTTCCTGCTGGTCCTAATGCCACGATTTTTACACTTGTGGACACTCCCTGATAGTGTAGCACAGAGATGGTTTTCCGCTGTGCCTGTCAGTCTTCCGCAGAGTTTCCTCCTCACCTGATAAATTTAGCACGTCCTTACAATCCTCCTAACAGGGTTAAGAGGTGACTGGATTATTGGTGAGAAACAGAATCTTAACCAGAATATCGACATAAAGAAATGTTAGAGAAAACATTTCCAAATACTGTCCAAGATGCGGTGGAGTGTTTGTTAATCGCTAACAGTTTGTGGGTTACACACCAACGTATGCAGTACATGTGTTAGTATGCAAGAGATTTGCTAAGGAAACATATTTAAGATACAAATCCCTGAGTCCCACCCAAATTCTGATTCAGCAAATCAGGGCTGGGGCCCCAGAATCTGCATTCTTCCCAGGCACCCCATGTCTTTTATAAAATGAATCTCAGAACACGCGTTGATAAAGACTGTGCTAGGCAACTGCAATGTTTCCACAAATCTACCAAGACAGAGTGCTTAGTGTATGACTATATGCAGTTTATGTACCTTTATTGACAAATGATATTGAATCGGGTTCTAGATGCAGCCATGCTGCTTAGTATGTGACGAGGCCAACACCCTTGGATTCTTTCATACTTACGCTCTTGCAGTTTGTTATTCCCTCTCTAGCATCCATGACCCAAGACAACAACCCGAATGTCCCTAAAATGTGGTTAGTATGGCGTTGATCCTGGCTTCACCTCCAGGACTGGAAGTCGTTTCCCTTAGCCCACTCGGCAAATCCAATCCCATCAATCACAGAAGTTAGTTCAAAAGAAAGAGTGGCACATGACCCAAATCAAGCCAGTCAGGGCCAGGAAAACTCACTTGGGGGATTTGGTTTGAATTATGAGGAAGGCAGACTCTTTCCTAGTGGGAGTGTGAGGAAGCATGTGGCTAAGGAGCTGTTATCCCCATTTTGTGGTCTGTACTGTACGACAAACTGGGGAGGCACCGGGGCCTGGTCAGAGCCTGAGCTCTGGATAAAGCCTTTTCTGTCACCTAGAACATCCAGTGCTATGACCCCCAGAATTCCCATTTCTACTAACGGTAGTTTGAATCAGTTTTGTGTTACATGCAACCCAAAGCATCCTAACCAAGACATTTGAGAAGAGAGAATATTTTCCTAGATGAACTGTAAGATGCCTTCCCTTCAAAAAAAAAAAAAAAAAAAAAAATCAGTGACCTTTAAAATCTTTTAAGTTAAAGAATTAGATTAGCACAATAGTATCTGGACAATGCCCTGCATACAAATTGAAGAGAGATCTTATCTTCTGTTAACTTGTAAACTAACTGAGAAATTTTCTATTGGCTACTCTTTGGCAGATATTCTGGAGAGAACTCTTAACTGGTCCAAGAACCAAAAGATGTAAACTGGTGTGGGATTTGCTGTGCTAAACCATGAAACACTGAGGGAACCCAAACACTGAATTCCCATATTGATCTCAACCAAAGGGACAGTTTGATCTAGGTGAAGGGTTACATCATGATTTGGGACAAATAAGAAAAGAAGGAACTTTAGCAGAGATTAGTCAACTGAACTGGGTGTGACAGCAGATCTAAAGTTATTAAGGATGGTCATTTTTACTGGAAGGAAGTGAATTGTCAGACAATATATCAAAGACTTCCTCCAGGAAACATCAAGTTAGTTTTTTTCCAATTCCAAAATATACTTGTCACTTCAGTTCAGTTCAGCCAAATTCATCATCATCTAAGATACGTAACATTTAAAAATTATTTTACTATATTCTAAGTCTTCAGATTATGTTCCATGTAATATAACATACTGAGAAATAATTAAATACATTAAAAATAACATCAGTGTTACCATATTGCTTTCCAAATTAACATGTTATTACATGTTCTGTGATATATTCTGGCCATCCCTTTTGAATTCATTAGGATTACAAACACTGAGCTTAAGAATCATCACTGCAAAAGAATCTGTCCCATAATAGAGACAGAGCCAGGCATGCCAGATCTTATAAAAGTTACATTTTTCACCTCTGTAAATCATAATTTCAGTGTTTGCAACATTTTGAGTGCAGACACCACAGGCAGTAATAACTGGCTTAAATGCCTTCACAGTACAGCTGTTTGCAACAATACCTCCATTCATAACGCTCAAAAAATAAAATGACAGCTACAAGTGCCTTGAAAGAATATATGCTCCTCTTTGCATAGGTTAACTCCTAGGGTGCTTGCAGCTCTACACAACAGTAACTGTAAATAAAAGCACTACACCCAAAGTTATTGCACAAGGCCATGGTAACTACAAACATCTCCGTGTTTTCTCAATGGGGAATTTATGTTTGAATTGCACTGCGAAATCATTCTGTGTGTTGTGGTGAATTTGTTCAGATTAGCACAAAAACTTCAAAGTATCTCATGTGGCTGTTGGTCAGACCATAGGAAAAAAGGAGAGAGAGTGACAGAAAGATGTTAGCAGAATTGCAGTCAAATCTTAACAGAAGTTCTGCAATAGGGACCACATTAGCTAAGACCCTTTTTGGTTAGACATGTTAGAAACCCAACTCAAACTGGCTTCCAAAATGGGAGAATGTAATGTCTCTGTGATCGGGAAGTCAGAAGTCGATGTGTCTTTAATTATGGGTGGATCCACAGGTAAACAGTGTGCTTAGAGTCCTGCCTCTCTCCTTCTTCACCTTTCAGTATGCTTATCTCCACTTGTATCGCAAGCAGGCTTTTCCTGTGTGTGTCAGACATGATGGCGTTCATCAGCCCCAGATGCACATTGGCCCTGCTTACCAGTCACGGTGGAATTATATGTTCCCCACCCATTAAAACCCTATATCAGTCTCAGAAAAGACACTAATTTATCTTTCTTGAGTCACATGCACATTCTTGAATTAATCCTTGGCACTCTAATAGCTAGCCTTGGTTACCCACTCGCCCACTAAATGGGGATTGGCCATTCTGATTGACATCACCACCTGGAGCACTAAGAATGGGGAAGGCGTAGAAGGAAGGGGATGGGGAATGATGCTAAGCAGACAAAAACTACAGCTCCCACCAATCACTGCACACCTTCTACTCTCCTGATCAACCTACAGACCCTAGAGAACGGATTTCTACAATGTGGGAAAGATTATCCCAGTAGAGAGCATTGATCCTTTAGGTTCTTTAGGCGTTTTCATTTGTGAAGAAGACTTTTAAACCAATCAGCACTGAAAGATCATTTATACCTGAACCAATGCATGAGTGGTCATCTGTAAATCATATTTCCTATGTGGGTGAGGACCTTTTGAAATTTTCTGAAAATCCTAAAATGTGACTAATATGAAGTCATGAGTTTGGAAAATATAATACTTAAATAGAAAATAAAACGGGGCACCTGGGTGGCTCAGCTGGTTAAGTCTCCAACTTCGGCCCAGGTCATGATCTCACAGCTCATGAGTTCAAGCCTCACATCAGACTCGGTGCTGACAGCTCAGAGCCTGGAGCCTGCTTTGGATTCTGTGTCTCCCTCTCTCTCTGCCCCTCCCCCACTTGTGCTCACTCGCTCGCTCTCTCAAAAATGAGTAAACATTAAAAAAAAGAAGAGAAATCAGGTAAGTCTTGATGTTTTATACCCAAATCTTGAGGAGGAAATTCACTTAAATTAGATTTTATACTGTGGGGAAAGAAAACCACCACCCAAAGAAATCTCATCATTCGCATGAATAAGTGAATGAGGAATTCCGCATTGTTTTACTTCATAAATTGAAAAGAGTATTTCCATTTGATTTCCAAATTTACAGACATGCTTTTGAGTATCAGTATGGTCGCCCCTGCTTCCCCCCCTTAAAGTAACATAACAGCTTAAGTTCAAAACTAAAAGCCATTCCTACCCTTAAAGTGGGTGATTATTGTCCTATCATAGTTTAAAGCATCTTTGGATTAAACAATTCTTTTTTTTTTTTTGCATTAAACATTTTAATTGTGTAATATATGACCATACGCATACAAATAGTAAGTGTACAGCTCGTGCATTTTTCACAAGGACACACCCTTGAAAACAATTATTTCTTTATGTGCTTTCCAAATTCGTGTGAAAATGGTCAGTGGGAAACCAATGTGGTAACATTATTGGAACTGATTCAGCTCCAGTCGAGTGGAGATGAGAAAGGAAATGGTTATTCTTCAAGCTCTTTCTCTAAATTTTGACAAAATTGTAGACGTAGAAGTTACTCACGGGCTTGGACATTCACAGTGAAGTCTGGTGCTTAGGAACAGAGCTCTTCAAGCTCACAAAACACGATTTCTTATTCTTGGGGCTGGGGTGGGGGGTGGGGGGGAATCCCTGAAGCCAAGAACAGTAATTTTCTGCTTATGAAGCAAAGGTGGGAATCTATATATTCTACCTGCTGGGTCACCTTTATGCCATTGTGGAGAACTTGTCTAAGATGGGGAAAAATGGTTAGAAACCAGAAGAACCTCCACAGAAACCCTGAAAAACAGAAGACTTGACTATAAATTTTAAGTTCCTTTTATCACCCATGCTATAAGAGAGATAAAACAATAGCTGCGTTAAAAATTAAGACGAAGAGTATAATTTAGTAAGTTTACTGAAGCCAACAGTTTCAGAAATAGGTAAGAGCTTTTGTTAAACTCACAACGTGGCCAGAATCACCATCTGTTATGAAAGGCTTTTCTTCAGCAGGGGTCCGATCCAATAAGGAATGGTTTATTTCACAGATTTTCAAACTCACATCATGGAAACCTTACAGTATTTTTATTATTTCTGAGATATGACAAGAGTGTTAGTTCTGTTTTCACTGTACAGGATAAGGGAACTCACACAATTGCTTTCAACCCTTTGTTTCTTTCTTAAAATCCAGCTGAAATTGCAAAGCAGTCATTTCTCCCTTGACTGAAGTTTATTCCCACCCCAAAAATCCCTTCTTGATAATTGCTATCACCAATTCACTGAACTTTTCTTACTTTATAACATAAACTTTTTTCTTCTGAATTCTCCCAGGTAGAAAAGCTATAAATAACTGTGTTTTTAGTGCTGTTCTCAGAATAAGATTCACCTGGCTTGCCTTGCCAATAGTTTTTTTTTTTAATATTTCCACATATTTTCATTTAAATTGAAATATAAATCTAGAATTCCATTTGCCATATAATCTATTCACTAGTCTAGAAAGCAAGTTTAGCCAAATATCATTCACAACTGTCCCAATTTTGATGTAATTAGTAATTGTTCACTTCTTTAATCTTAGCAGTCCCATCACATCAAGTAAGTATTCTTTCACCTTATACACTTTTAATTACCAGCAAACTGCACTCAAATATAACTAGAACAGGGTATAAAACATATAATAGCTAACAATTACAGAAAGTATTCTCTTTTTTTTTTTTAATGTTTATTTTTGAGAGAGAGAGACAGAGTGTGAGCGGGTGAGGGGCAGAGAGAGAGGTGGGGGGGGAGACACAGAATTCGAATAGGCTCCAGGCTTTGCGCTGTCAGCACAGAGCCCAACGTGGGGCTGAAACTCAAGAACGTGAGATCATGACCAGAGCCAAAACCCAGAGTCGGATGCTTAACCGACTGAGCCACCCAGGCGTCCCACAATTACAGAAAGCATTAATTGCAAAACATTTTGATCTTTGATTTCAGCTTATCTAGAGACATGTCTTTAGGTGGTTGAACTATACCATAAAGAAGGCTGTAAAAGGTGCTATGACTCAGTTTTACTACATGGATGTAGACCCATTCCACCCATGTCATTTAGAGGCCAACTCTGTGCTGCTTAAGTAAAAAATTACCTTCTGGGCCTGGGCTGTAAGAGATTCCAGTCTGTCTTAAGCATGTCTAAGAAACTGTAAGAATAGGCAGGATGATTCAGAAGCCTCTTGGGAAAGCCGCATCACTTTGGGACCCATTTTACCGAGTATAACACTAAGTGGAAAGTGCAATTTATCTTCCAGGATCTTCTTCACTGCCACATACCACCTAGCTTTGGCACTCTAAAGGACATCAGTTCTAAAGACTGATGGAACGGCTTCCTGGATCATCCAAGCAACAAGAAAGACGAGGGTGCCTGTTGGAATGGCTGCTGAGAGAAATCCCAGTCTGGCCTCAGTGCCAAAAATTGTTGTATCTCTCCAAAGCAACTGAGAATCATTTTTCTCCTGGCCCTTGTGACCATGTAATTGATTAGATTTCCCTCTTCTCAGTGCCTGCTAGAAAGCTTAGAGCCAACTTCTGTTTCTGGCACTCTTATAGATCAGATATTTTGAAAGACCTTGCCAATGAAAATGACTAAAATGTTGAATTAAGAAAAAAAATACATCTTTAATTGCATTGCTAAGCTGGCACAAATGAACAGAATCCACAGAGGCCAAAATTAAAATGAAAGAAGAAACCCAGGAATTAAGCAAGAGCCAAAGCCAGCTTTCCCTCCGAGGGGTTGAGCTAAGCACTGAAAACCTTGACTTTCCACCATGACAGCTGCACGGAGTGTAGAGGACAGGAGATAAATACGTGCCACGATGGGAAAGTAAATGGGAAGCTATGTCCACGTCGTGCTGAGACACTAAAGAGCTACACATGCTCTGCCTTAGGACAAATGAAAAATAAACCCCCTTCATAGAAATGGATGGCACAAAAATTTTCCTAACTCAACCCTGGAGCAATGCAAAAGAAGAAGGAGAAGTTAAAGAGGAAGATATATTGAGAATTTATGTCATTTAAGTTCAAATTCACCTACCTATGTGATTCAGATCTTTTAGGAGAGAAATTCCATTTAAAGTGGGCCAGTTAAAGAGTATGTGTGTCCAGGATGGCTGGAAAAAAGCAAATACAAACTCTCTTTGAAGGAACATTATTTTAATCTAGAACTTAATGAAATTCCATGATTAAAAAGAATGTGAGTTCCTGTAACAAGAGTCACAAACATCCAAGGAAACGATACAAGATAAAGTCAGCCAAAACAAAAGACAGCAGAAAATAACCACAATAACTTCAAATATTAGAATTTTTAGGTACAGAATATAGTGTAACTATGCTTGTAATCATAAAGTAATAAAATAAGAATTTGAAAATAGCCAGGAACATGAGACTACAGAGGGAAAAAAGAATTTTTAAAAGAATCAAATAGAAGTCTTAAAAATTAAAAACTCCATGGATAGAGTAAAGGGAATAGATACAACTGAAGAGAAAATTGGTAAACTGGAAGAAATCTCCAAAGAAACTATCCTAAATTCAGCTAATGGAGTGAAAAAGAAAAATATCAAAAAGAGTTCAAGAAACCTTAAGAATAAAGCAAGGAAGATCTACCATATTTTCAAACCGAGTTTAACAAAAAAAAGCTGAAGGGGTGATATTAAAGAGATAATGACAGAGCGCCTTCTAAATGGTGAGTCCTGTGGGCAGAGTGCATTATGGCATCTTAGACATGGATGCTTCAGATAGCCCCAGGACAATGAAGGCCATGCTCATTAAAAGCTACCTGTAATTTAAAAGGGGTGATTCCTTAATCAGTGGCTGGACTTGTCCCCAAACTTGTCCCAGGAACCCCAGCAGGGCAGCAGATGTGGATGCCACGAGACAGAAAAGCTTCAGTCTAGTGGCTTCGGAGGTCACACCAATGCCAGGTCGCAGACCCAGAAAAACCCTAGAGTAAGTCTGCCAAGGCCTCAGAAAGGACATGAAGATGTGGAACGTCTACAATTTGACTGCTAAAGGCTTGAACTCAAATTACAGACACAGCAATCTAAAATCACTTGATTATACCTTCCAAGGGGTCAGAAAAGTGGAAAGTGGAGAAATGCTTACCATCCCTGCGCTCACTTCTTGGACTTATCTTTACTATTCCCTGGACCTAAGACTCTTCTTGGAATTTTCCCTGATAACCACTCCTTCCCAAATGCCCCTAACGTCAGTTCGCAGAACACTGCACGCCCATCACAACGTTTAGTCTACTACACAGAATTTTAATCTTCTCATAATCTGTGTAACTGTCCCCTCCACTCTGAACTTCACACTGTTTGTTCCTACAAAATACAGACCTTAGGTTATTATTAGTCTTTGTATCTTTAGAGTCTGTTAGGATCTAGTTCAATGGCTAATATGTAGTTCAGTATGTTCAACAAATGTTTTTTGAATGATATATACATTACATATCATCTAGTATATATATTCCCAGTTATTACACCCTAATGTGTCAGAAAGGCTGGACTTTGTTCTCTGATCATAAAAATGAAACCTAGAGAGAGCTGCATTTAATTGAAAGTAAAAGACAGAAAAGGCTAAATAATAGCACAAAAGACCACAGCTAAAAGAAACGAGTTTAACATTTTTCATACTTCTCTTTCTACTCTGATTTCCATGCTTCTACTAGGCTTTAATTTTCCTTCCAAAATTCTTGAAAAAGAATTAGCATTCCTTATTTTCCAGACTACATGCATTTTACAAAACTTCTTCTTTTCACATTTTTCTCCTCCAGGCCTCCCAGGCCCCCACAGCTGGATGTGTTCTGCCAGCATGGAATCAAACAGTATTAATGCCTCCCGTCAGCTGGTGCTGTCATTCAACTCACATCTTTTTTATTCAAAATTAACACTGCACCAGATTCCTCATTAATTTTAGCAGAAGGTTTTGTAAAAGCTGGTGCTCTTGTGGTGCGTGATGTGGACCCCAAGAACAGATTTAGAAAATATACATATATGAACATAAGGACTATTATTCCCCACAATAGTAAGCCCTAAGTTATGTCCTAAGAAAGGTGAATAATATAATACAATAAATTAAATATTTATTACTCATTTCACTAAGTTTTTATTTTCATGTAATTCCAAACTTACAAAAGTTGCAAAAATACATGAGGTTCAGTATACACTTTACACAGGCTTACTGTTTGTTACATTTACCCCCTCTGCTGAATTTCTCTTTGTCCCTCATTATATAAAACATATATATATATATATATATATATATATATACATATATATGTATATATATATACATATATATGTATATATATATATACATATATATGTATATATATATACATATATATGTATATATATATGTATGTGCATATATAAAATTTTTTACAAATCATATGAGAGCACGTTATAGGCATCATCCCCTTTACACTTAAACACTTCAGCATATAATTTCTAAGAACAGAGGTGCTCCCTTCTTTAACCATAGTGCAATTATGAAAAACAGAAAATTTAGGGGTGCCTGGGTGGCTCAGTCACTTGAGCATCCAACTTCAGCTCAGGTCATGATCTCACAGTTTGTGAGTTTGAGCCCTACATCAGGCTTGCTGCTGTCAGCTCGGAGCCCACTCCAGATCCTCTGTCTCTTTCTTTCTCTGTGCCTCCCCCACCTCAGGCTCTCTCTCTCGAAAATAAATAAACACTTTTTTTTAAAAAAAAAAAAGCAAAATTCAACATTAATGTAATTGTCTATAGTCCATCTCCAAATGTTGCCAATTGTCTCAATAATATCCATTCTAGCTTTTTTGCCCCTCCAAGTCTAGGATGTGAGCCAGGATCACCCATGACATCTAATGCTCCTGTCTGTTTAGTCACTTGGCCTTTCTGTGTGTTTTGCCATTGTTTTCAAAGCCTATACGTCATCCATGTTGTACAGTGTCCTTCAGATTGGGTTTGTCCAATGTTTCTTCATGATTAGATTCAAGATAGGTACTTTGGGCAGAAATGCCACAAAAGTGTATATTGAACCACATCAGTAAATGAAGTGAGTAATACACATACACATGGGCTTTTATAAAAGCTTACAAGAAATGAACCAAATGTAAGAAATGGATAACATTCAGAGAGGTAACATATACTAACAGCCCATTTTGACAAATGAGACAATAAGTGAGCTATTAGAACCAAAGAGATAGGGCTACGGGGAAAATCTGGGAGCAGGGACATTTGCATATTAAGGAAAAGCAAGTTGCTAATAGTTTCATGAAATATACAATAAATCAGGAGTCATTTTTAAAAAACTAATTTGACTTCCCTGAGATCCCCTTCCCGGGGCATTGCTATTTACTGTTTATAAATAACTGGTGTATGATCATGGAAAATTTGGTCTATCTCTGGGGGAAAAAAAGTGATTTCTTTTTTTTTTTTTTTTTTTTTAAATTTTTTTTTTCAACGTTTATTTATTTTTGGGACAGAGAGAGACAGAGCATGAACGGGGGAGGGGCAGAGAGAGAGGGAGACACAGAATCGGAAACAGGCTCCAGGCTCTGAGCCATCAGGCCAGAGCCCGACGCGGGGCTCGAACTCACGGACCGTGAGATCGTGACCTGGCTGAAGTCGGACGCTCAACCGACTGCGCCACCCAGGCGCCCCAGGTGATTTCTTTTTAAGTCCCTTTTGATTCAAAAGTTTTTTATGTTAAAAAGTTGTAGGAATATGTCCTTATGACACAGCTTTTAGTACCAAATTATAATATGTGACAGTAAACTCAAAAATATAATATGTGGATTCGTATGTGTACATATGCATAATAGGACATATACGCATATTTTTAACATGTACAAAAAGTGGAAAATGTGTTCCTTTCCATTAAGAAAGGACATAATTCACAAAGCATTAATTCAACTAATGTCACCTTGCTTTGCTACCTTTCCTCATTCATGGAGTTTCCATGTGTAACAGGCAGCATTTTGGTTTAAGAATGATATCAGAAATCTCCTGGGGTAATTGTATTCCATCCCCACAATTGGATATAGTACAATGCTTTTCAGAGTCAAGTAGAAGGGAATTTCAGTGCATTACAAATGTGCAAACTATAATTTCAGTACCAATTTTCAGTAATTGTTCTGTTACAAAAAAATAACTTCCCTGGAAGGTTCAGCCCTGTACTATTTTTATGCAACTCTCTAGCCATGCAAACTTAAAAACCTGAATTGTGCAAATAAGTTATTTTCTGTTTTGTTTTGGTAAGAACTCAGTTCACTTAGCACTGAAGTTGAGAATGAAGAGATTCTTTTTTTTTTTTTTTTTTTTTTTTTTAATAATGCTGTGATGGCACAAAGCAGGACATGGAAATTACACTTTTTGTTCTTCATTCTTATCACTCTCCAAAACCTAAAGACATTAACTGGAAAGAGGCTAACTCAGGTGCAAGGCACCATTTTAAACTATGGTATAGAAGTTTAGGAAGAGAATGTCTTATCTCTTGAGCTATTTAATACCACCTAGGGATGGTGAGATATAACAAATACAAATCGTTTTTGGATAGTGTTGCTATACAATGTTCTGACAATTCACCAATTACTCTGAGGAAAGTCAGCTGAGAAAGATGTGGGAAAACGGCCTAGAGGAAGAGCAGGACTAGGGACCGGTTGGCTGAGCTTTGTGTGGGTCCCTCGTTGAGAATCTTCCCGGACTTTTAATCCCCAGGGAAAGGGATTGAAAAAAAGAAGAAGAATGCTTCTTTCTTAGACATCATTAAACACCCTTTTAAACTTCTGCCATGACGTCTAAAACATGTCATTGTTCAAAGGTAAGGAAAGTTCATAGTCCAAATGAAGAACACTTTTGACCCATTCCTGTTCTCTCCTAACCGGTCTTCTTGTGTTAAGTCCCTTTTGCCCGTTCACTCTGCTACCTGCACAGTTAGGCCTTTCCCATCTGCTTGTCTTCCAACCACGGAGCCCTGGTAAGTGCGCCCTCACGAAGAATTTAAGGAGAAACCATTGCAAGTAGACTTGGCTACGGCCCCTGTCGTGACAGCTTCCTGCTCCCGAGAAGATAAGACAACTTTGCCACTCCTTCATGTCAACTCACTTTATCAGATGGAAGAAATGAGTGAATTATTCACTTAGTGAATCATTGGCAGGGGAAGCAATAACTGACTTTTGGACCCTGCTTGCCCTTCATGTGTGGCCTTTCATTTCATCCACGAGAGAGCCCTTGGGGAATGCACAGCAAAATCATAAACAGGGAGCCAAGGAGTTCAGTACCAGCCCTTCACAACCTACAGCGACTTCCAGACATTTCTGAGAGCCCTTAAAAATAATCCTGTTTATATTTGAGGCCTTACAAGACAGTTGGTCACTTTTTTATTTTTATCTCTGTGGAAAAAGCAGGAAGCTGTTTATATGGGGATGGCGGCCCATTGCCATGGGTAAAATGCAGCAAGTCTAAAGAAAGAGTGTAACAGGTTAAGACGTAACAACTGATATAAATATATTTAAAGGGAGGGACAATGGAAAGCAGTTTTCCCATTTTGTTTTTGCATTTTAACAGAGAAATGTTGCAACCCCTATAGGTGGGAAGCAAGAGTTTCTTAAAACAATGATTTCTTCTTTTAAAGCAATTCCTTCAGTTATGAACTTTGACCAGTTTTGGCACGAGAAGCACAAACAAATTTGACAGAAAAGCACATTCCGTGCTGCGTGAAGTGGGAGGAAAGAGGTAAGTCCACATGGTTTAAGAGTTAAAGCAGGGGCACCTGGGTGGGCTCCTTCCTTAAGCGTCTGACTCTTGATTGCCACTCAGGTCATGATCTCATGGTTCGTGAGGTTCATGAAGTTGAGCCCCAAGCGGGGCTCCGTGCTGTCAGTGCGGAGCCTGCTTGGGATTCTCTCTCTCTCTCTGCCCCTTCCCCACACTCTCTCTCCTCTGTCTCTCAAAATAAATAAACTTAAAAAAATAAAGGGTAAAATCATTTAAAAAAAAAAAAGAGTTAAAACATACTGCACTTGGGGTCAGTTATGTTCTTGCAAAGTGGAAATCATCACATAGTATTTTCCTTGTGGGAGCCTCCTCTTTGGGGTCATGAAAATAACATTTACCTTAAATGATCAATGTGAGCATCCCTACCCAAACAATAGCAACACTGTGTAGTTTGGAATCAGATGTTCCTTTCATAACCAACGATGGAACATGTATAAGCCCCAGTTTTGTAATCCAAAATGAGAGTAGACGCAAGAAAGCAGCAGAAGATGTCAGCTGACTGAACTCCTGGGCTGACCTCATTCAAGGGGGGGAAAGAAGACAAACTTAGTGAGGGGCTGCCTTTGAAGTGGTTGCTTCTTTAGTAACCTAAGGGATAACCTAAATCTCTAGCATATTTTAAACCTAATCCGGGTTCTTTAAAAAGTTTTGGATGTGATTCAGATACGGCGAGCCCCCTAAGCCTAACATTTCCACAGCTGCCTTCATTTGCTGGCTTGTAAGCGAGACATTAAAAACGTCTATTGGAGAAACTCCACCATGGTGTGGTTAAAAAAAAAAAAAAAAAAAAAAAAAATTGCTCTTATTTCCTCCTCCCACACTCCTGTGTGATACGGTCAAGAGAAGACTGGGGTTTGGAAAGCAGAGACTAATTCACCCCTCTCATTGTGAATGTCACCTCTAAGTCAGACTTTGAGCAAAAGTAAAGCAAACAAAAGCACCGTGGAGAATCCAGCCCTTTGTACGATTCTCTTTCTCTTTCAAACCCTTCCTGGCAGAGTCGTTTATAGTGAGGAAAAATGAAAGACAACCAAATTATCTACTTTTGAGAGCTGGTTAAATACTTTATGGGATAACGAGCCAATTGAAAACCATTCGACCGTTTAAAATAATGAGGTAAATTGTACGTCTCAATATGGAAAAATAACCGAGACATTGTTGAGTGCAAAAAGCAAGTTGCAGATTATTGGGGATGCACTCAACCTGTTTGTTTAAAAAAAAATGAAAAAAATATACATATACATTTTATACTTTCTGGAAGAATATGTAAACCACAGCTAATAGTCGTCAGTCTAGGGCAGGGCACCTCCGTAGAGGCACTGATGACAGGTCAGGCTGGATAATCTTTGCTGTGGAGACTGTCCTGGGGACTGTAGGATGGTTAGCAGCAACTCTGTACCCCCCTGCTACATGCCAGTAGCAGGAGCACCCCCTCTCCATTATGACAACCAGAAATGTCTCTAGAAAGTGCCCCATGTCCCCTGGAAGGCAAAACTGTCCCCAGTCAGGGACCACGGCTCTGCAGAATGAGGCTGGAGGGAAGGTTTTATGTTTCATCTTCTGCTGAACTATTGGGTTTATTTTTGTTTGTTTGACTTTACCACGAACATGTACTATTTTTATGAGTTATATTTTTATTTTTTACGTTAATTTTTATTTTTTTTAAGTTGTCTTCATGCCCTATGTCGTGGGGCTTGAACTCACGACCTTGAGATTCAGAGTCACATGCTCTACTGACTCCACCAGCCAGGCGACCCTATAAGTTATATTTTTTTTTTTAAAAAAAGGAAAAATTTTCCAGGCTAACCTCAGAACTCATATAGAAACTGGGGGGAAAACGAACTATATAACTAATAAAAATACTCCATAAAGCTGTGTTGCCATTTTGACTGATTTCACAGCTTCACATAGTACATTTACTCCGAAGAGCTTAAGGCTCTGTTAAAAAAAAAAAAAAAATCAGAAAAAAAAATTTTATAGCCAGAAAATGACAGCAGCAAAAACATTGGGAAAGTGGCAGCCAAAATCAAGCCCTTTAATGAATACAACTGGCATCAACATCGGGGGTTAAGAATTTATTTTCTGACCAGTAGCACCTGCCCTGGGTGAAACTCTACAGAATGTGAACCGTCCGCAGTATCCTTCCAACCTCTCGTGCCACTGACCTTGATCACCAGTTCATGTATTCACTCAAATAAGCAGCAGGATTGTATTAGACTCTGCATTCTTTGGGATTTGAGAAGCACCAACAGCTTTGGTGGTATAAATTAATTTGTGGTTTTATCCTTACCGGTGATCTGTGCTTTAACATATCACTCAGAGACAGGAAAGTTCTCCTGGGGCATCTTCCAAGACCAATGTCTCCTAGCAGGAGCCACATGGGGAAAAGGACTGCTTATCACAAAGGCAGCCACCGGCTGAGGCCAGGGGCAAGGCCAGCTGCTCCTCGGGAAGGCAGGAGCGACATCCATAAGCAGTGGGGATGGCCAGGTTGTTTCACTGAGTGACCAGAAATCCCAAAGGAGGACGTGGAACCTGAAAACTTTTCAAAGACAAAAGTGGAGGTGTTCGGCCAAACTACGGGGAAAGCAGGCGGCACACCAAGGAGAGGGCAGAGAAGAGAGAGGGAGGGGCACAGGGAAACACCACCACTCAGGACAGCACTATGAGGCGGAAGAGTCTCAGGAAAAGAAAGGTGGAAAGAAAAGCGCCACCTGGGCCTGGCGGAAGGGGCGGGAGTTCAGACCCAGTAAGTGCCTCAAGGCAGAGGGTATTTTCTTACAGCACAGAACCAGTGGTGAGCTGTAGGGATAGGGTCGATGAAGTCCCATTCCCCGAAGTCAGAGACGTGAATAAGTAGGTCCTACTTTAGAAAAAGGAGTATTTGGATTCTTCAAGTCACCATATTTTAACTTCGTAGGACTTACCCATTATTCAGCCTTTGCCTTCCTCCGGCTCCAGCCAAGACGTGAGTTTCCATTTCCCGGTTCTGTGGGTGGTTAGGATAATGAGGGGTATTCTGTGGCTTTGCTTCATTTCTGGCCTGCCTCCCTTTGTGAGGGTGTGTCTCTCTTTGCTCCATAAAAGATACTGTCACACATGAACGCTGTCTGTGTGTGGCCCTGGGGCCCGCCCAGCCTGCGCCTTAATAATAACAGCAGCAGCCAGAAAAGGCAGCAAATGGATTACAAACCTCAGTGTTAATGTTAGGACTAGCGGTGGCCATGGCGCTCGTGCTTTTTTCTTCTGAAACAGAAACAGAAAGAATGTGTGTCCTGGGCTTTGTATGGAGTAAGTCATCATTTGCAGAAAGTTTTCGTTGTACCTCAAGGCAGTTGTGATACAGACTTTTGAAAACGTCCGTGATCTTAATACTTGGCACATTATAAAACCAAGAAGTCTACATTTAAAAAAATAAACAAGACTTTTTACCTTCCCTTATAATCTTATTTATGGCGATATTTAAATGATTTAACTAAAACTGAAGTGCCAGGAATTATGAAATAGCCAACTGGATGCTCTCTTTTACATAAACCGCTTGTAAAGGGGTCCCTGATCCGAAAGAAATGGAGGAGTCCCTTAAGCTATTTCCAGTATTTCTAAGAGTTAAACAGAAATTGCAAGTTCACTTTCAAAAGAGTTGCACAGGCTAATTGAAATGTTGGGCACCTTTGATTCTGCCGGGAATTAAATTGATGTCATGTGGCAGCACTCGTTATCTCTTGCGGATCAGAATTTCTATCATAGAGAAAAGGAAAAGTAAGGGAGGAAGAAGAGAGACAAGAGCAAAGAAACAGGATTTAGGTCTAGACCTGAACAGTCTTTGGTAACTTGGGTGATTTTTAATCTCAACAGGTCTCAGTTTTCTCATCTGTAAATTGGGCATAATGCTGACTGTGGCATGCTCCTACAAATACTGGGAATAATCTTTGTAAGCACTCAGATTATGTAATGAGGAGTGCTCGCTGTGTTCTAGACACTGTTCTGAGTGCTTTTCATGGGTTAATTGAAAACAACATGAATTTGCATGGGATAACAGTTATTATCCCACCCTTTAGAATGAGGAAATTAAGACACGAAACAGTTTTTCAAAACTCACTTAAAACCACACCGCTAATGAACTGGGGTCTCAACCAAGGCACTGGGCTTAAGAGTCCATGGCTGTCCATTACAAATCCATGCTGTCAACACTGTGCTCTATTACCTGAATAGGTAATGAATGTAACATGCAATCGGTCTGTCAATACTATGATTCTACGTCATTGTTATTAGAAAGGAAAAAAAACAAACTTTCACCAAATAAATTTATTGTGTTTACCAGGTAAAAACTCTTCAAACCTTAAGATCCATGGTGGTAAAATGGTTGGTAATCATTGTTCTATAAAGGGAAATTGTACACATTCTACGGTCCGTCATCAATTTCCTCCCTAGAATGACTCTGATATAAATAAAGTAACCTTCCCATCATTCTCTCTTTTCTCCCAATCATTCATTCATTCTCCAACTGCATGCCACATACTATAAAGTAGGCTATTTTCACAAATTCAAATGTAGTGTTTTCCTGAAACGACAGTGTACTTATAATACATGTCGTTATACTCATTAAGTACAAGATGTATTTTTAGATTCCTGAGTATATCCTCTGAAATTGCAAATCTTTTACTTAATTCACTTTCCCACTTTGCTCTTTGTTACTAATTTATAACTTATTAATGCACAGTTACACACCAAAATGCATTTTCTGAAGCATATAAAAAGTCTTGCACTTCCTCTGAGAAGATTTCATCCAAACTGAAGGAACAAGTATAAAAAAATAAAGGGGAGGAAAAAATAACCCCCAAATAATCCTTATGTACTATGGATTCTAGTACAAAAATATATAAGGCACATAACAATCCATTTCTGATGTCCTGATATATAGTTCCTATAAAGTGAGTTTATGAAAAGTTTAAAAACAAAAACCTAGCTACAACCAATTAGAATGCACTTAGCTACAGTGGGTGGTCCATTCCCAATTGTCCAACAACAGACTTTTCAGGTTAGAGATTAACCATACTCCCCTTCTACCATTTTCTCATTTTGTGCTTCGGGCTTCTCTCCCTTTAGCCATGTACCTGTTCACTAACATGTGAAGATAAGAGGCCCAAAGAACAGAGTTCTGAGCTAGAGCTCAATGAGGCCCTTTGACTCCTCATTAGCAGTTCTCATGGGGCTTTCATCAGAGACAAGAGACAATACAATGCATTACATTAGATGGCATGAATCAAAGTAAAATATCCTCCTTTCAATACTTAGATTGGCTATCTGTGACACCTTATGTCAGCTGGAAACATCCTTACAGATCATGAATTCCTACCTCCAAACTTTACAGGTGTTAACACCCGAGTCCAGACAAGGTAGGTGACCTGCCCCAAGTCATCCACATAGATAACATCATAGGATGAGAAACTAGGTTTTGCTAATGTTTCAACCTGCCCCTTTGAACCCTCTATTCTAATTTTTATCCAGATTCATGTTTTCCCAGTATATTTTATTTCTTCAGCATTTCACAGTGAGGAATTGAGTGAATTCAACTAAGACAATTCCATTAATAATTACAATAAAATTAGTTTATTTGAATACATTTGATTCTTTCCGTCACATGGTAAACCAGTATTTATTAATTGTTATATATAAAGTCTCTTCAAATCACTTTAACAAAGATACGGATCCAACAGAATTAATAGCAAAAGTTCACTTTTTCCAAGAGCATTTAGTATAGGGGTAAGCAACTTGAATATTTTTGGAATGAGATAGAAGAAGGAAGATAAGACAGGGAAAAAAAGGAGGGAGGGAGCAAAGAGATGCTAATATTATTATAAGGATTCTGTTCTTCAAGGACATAATAGTTTCATAGTATTATTGAAAATTGTTTTTAATTTGTGATTGTAAGGAAATCTTACAACATATACCCATGACCTCTTTTTATATACCCTTATCTAGAATATGTTCTTTAGTAAACTATAAGAGCAGATACCCTAAATTGTTCTGCTTATAACCTATTGTTTATATAAATCATCAGCTCTAGAACAAAATTAGTTTCCCAAAGTTTACCCATTGATTTATTTCTGCTTTGTGGTATAGAGTGTAATAAATCAATATTTAAAAAAAAAGCCTGAAAAATTCAAGGAAGATAAAGGACTAAGATAATTTAGTATCATTTATGTTTAGAATTATACAATCAAGCGTATGCTACATTCATATGTTATCTAGGACTTTGGTGATAATACTTTTGTGATATATTTTGCTTCTTGCAACCTTGATCTATTTTTATTTGTTCATTTTAAAATGTGATCAATTCAATTCACTTAAATCTATAATTTCTCTAAATTTTTACTTATAAAGTCTCTAAACTTGTCTTCATTTGCCAATTTAACATTTCTTCAAACATTGTGCTGCTAAGAATTAAAAGCAACTCTTAAAATTACCAGTAAAAGAACAAAAGAAATGCTTCATTTTTATAGATAGTGATAAATTAATTATATTTTTAATATCCTAACACTAAAGTTTTAATGTCTGAAAATAAGCCACAGGACACTTAATGCATTTCAAAAAATTGGTTTTCTGATAAATACTTTTTGTATACAGGTGCTTTTACAGATGCACAATCTGAATTGTACAATTCACACAATTATCTGTTGTGCAATTATCTGAAAATATGCACATTAGCTAGGTAGTAATTTTGAATAAAAAGAAAAATCAGTGGAGACATGATCATAACACTATCAGCATTTGTTTTTTTAATATAGAATAAGCGACCAAATATTTAGTCATTTGAAAAAATTTCAAAGAAAAATATTTAAATAGTTTATTAAGCTATATTGCTGGGACATACGTATTACAAATTTTGTGATAACTGGGGTTTTTCTTGTATTCAACGGTGGTGAACATAAGTGGGCTAACAACAACAATGAAAAGTTAAAATAAGTATTTGCACAAACCCTAACCATTCTACTAAGGGCTTTTCACATATTGTTTTCAGATTTCTACGGGTAGCTGTTTTATTTCTGAGTACTAGCTGTTTTTATGATTTTCCTGTTACAGAAGATGAAACAGGCTTACAAATTAAATAACTTACCATGAAGCTCATATTGAATGTGGCTAAGTTAGAATGTGAAGCAAGTTCTGGCTCTGAGCTCTTTCCACAAATAACAGGTTCACTGTCTTTTGGCACCACAGTGTATAGGTTTACTTAAAGAGCAACCTTATAAAATCTATCAAAAGGTCAAAATTCTTCAGGCTCGTTCACTCATGCAAGAAAATAAAAAAGATCATTCTCTGGGAAATTAAAAAAAAAACGCTTCTTTCATCTAAATTGACTAGGATAGTTGATAAGAATTTCCATATTATAAACTCAGTTATCCTCTTTCACGTATAATCTTTGAAATTAAGAACTGAATGGGGAATAGGATTTTGTATGCAAGATGCTAAGAAAACTGGATCGAATTGATTGATTCAATGAAGTAATCATTGAATTATTTTTTAATTAAATTTAATATTTGGAGTTAAATGGTCAAAAATAAAACTTGATTCAGTATTTTCCTGATTCTCATATACAGCCTTCACCTTTTTAATGTTTTTATTGAACTATAGTAGACACACAATGTTACATTAGTTTCAGGTGTACAATATAATGATTGAAGAACTCTATACCATATGCTATGCTCACAAGTGTAACTACCATCTGTCACCATACACCACTATTACTGTGCCATTGACTCTATGCCCCGTGCTGTACCTTTCATCCCTGTGAGTTATTGATTCGATAACTAGAAGCCTGTACCTCCTTCTCCCCTTTACACATTTTGCCCCTCCCCCTTCCTCTCCAGCAGCCATCGATTCTCCATATTTATAGGTCTGTTTCTACTCGTTTGTTTGTTCATTTGATTTGTTTTTTAGATCCTACATGTAATTAAAAACATATGGTATTTATGTTTCTCTGTCTGATTTATTTTATTAGCATAATACCCCCAAGATCCATCCATGTTGCTGCAAATGGCATAATTTCACTCTCTTTTGTGACTAATATTCCACTGTATATATATTTTATATATTCTTTATCCATGCATCTATTTATGGACACATCGATCGCTTCCAAGTCTTGGATATTATAAATAATGCTTCAGTAAACATAAGCATATATCTTTTTGAATTAGTGTTTTCATTTTCCTTGGGTAAATACCCAGTAGTGGAATTATGGAATTGTATGGTATTTCTATTTTTAATTTTTTGATAAACCTGCACACTGTTTTCCACAATGGCTGCATCAATTTACATTCCCACCAACAGTGCACAAGGGTTACCTTTTCTCCACAACCTGGCCAACACTTGTTATTTCTTGACTTTTTGATTCTAGCCATTCTGACAAATGTAAGGTGATCTGTCCTTATGGCTTTGAGTTACAATTTCCTGATAATTAGTGATGTTGAGCACCTTTTCACTTGTCTGTTGGCCATCTGTATGTCTTCTTTGCAAAAATGTCTACTCAGGGTCTCTGCCCATTTTTAAATCTGATTCTGTGTTTTCTGTGGATTGAATTGTAAAAATTCTTTATAGATTTTGAATGGTAACCCCTTCAACCCCTTGTCTGAGGAGACATATCTAGATAAATACTATTCAGACTGATGTCAAAGAGATTAACGCCTATGGTTTCTTCCAGGATTTTTATGGTTTCAAGTGTCAAATTTAGGTCTTTTATCCATCTTGAGTTTATTTTTGTGTATGGTGTTAGAAAGTGGTCCAGTTTCATTCTTTTGCATGTAGCTGTACAGTTTTCATAACACCATTTATTGAAGAACCTGGTTTTTCCTAATTGTATATTCTTGCCTCCTTCATCATAAGTTAATTGACCATATGTGCACGGGTTTATTTCTGGGCTTTCTATCAGTTCCATTGACCTCTGCATCTGTTTTTGTACCTATATCATACAATTTTGATTACTATAACTTTGTAATATATCTTGAAATCTGGGATTATGATACCTCCAGCTATGTTCTTTCTCAAGATTGCTTTGGCACTTGGGGTCTTTTGTAGTTCCATACAAATTTTAGGATTATTTGTTCTAATTCTGTGAAAAATGCTATTGATATATGCATAGAGATTGCATTGAATCTGTTGATTCCTTTAGGTAGAATAGATATTTTAATAATACTAATTCTTTCAATCTATGAACATGGTATATCTTTCCACTCTTTTACATCATCTTCAATTTCTTTCATCAACACTTCATACTTTTCAAAGTACAGGTCTTTCACCTTCTTGACTAAGTTTCTTCTTAGGTATTTTATTCTTTTTAGCACAATTATAAATGGAATTATTTTCTTATTTTCTGTTTCTGTACTTCATTATTAGTGTATAAAAATACAACAGATTTCTGTATATAATTTTGTATCCTGCAACTTTACTGAGTTCCTTTATTAGTTCTGCTGGTTTTTGGTGGAGTCTAGGGTTTTCTATGTATAGTATTATGTCATCTTTAAATGGTGTCAGTGTTTCTTCTTCCTTACCAATTTGGATGCCTGGTTACTGTGACTAGACTTCCAGTACTATGTCGAATAGAAGTGGTGAGAGTGGACATCCTTGTCTTGTGCCTGACCTTAGAGAAAAACCTCTCAGTTTTGTGCCATTGAGTATGATATTAGTTGTGGGCTTTTATATGTTCAGGTATTTTCCTCTAAACCCACTTCATTAAGATATGTTATCATGAATGGATGTTGAGTTCTATCAAATGCTTTTTCTCTATCAACTGAAATGATCATATGATTTTTATCTTTCATTTTGTTAATGTGGTTTATCACATTGATTGGTTTGTGAATATTGAACAATCCTGGCATGCACGAGATAAATCCCACTTCGTTATGATGAGTGATACTTTTAGCGTATTAAATGTGGTTTACTAATATTATGTTGAGGATTTTTGCATCTATATTTATTAGGGATATTGGCTTGTAGTTTTCTTGTAGTGTCTTTGTCTGATTTTGATATCAGGGTAATGCTGGCCTCATTTAAGTATTTTGAAACTTTACTTCCTCTCTTATCATTTGGAATTGTTTCAAGAGAATAGATATTAACTCTTCTTTATGTTTTTTTCTTCCAAGATTTTATTTAAATTCAAGTTAGTTAACATATAGTATAGTATGGGTTTCAGTATAGTATAGAATAGGATTTAGTGATTCATCATTTACTTATGACATCCAGTGTTCATCACAAATACCCTCCTTAATGCCCATGACCCATCTAGCCCATCCTCCCACCCTCCTCCCCTCCAGCAACCCTCAGTTTGTTCTCTGTATTTAAGGGTCTCTTACAGTTTGTCTCCCTTTATGTGTTTATCTTATTTTTCCTTCCCTTCTCCTATGTTCATCTGTTTTGTTTCTTAAATTCCACATATGAGTGAAATCATATGGTATTTGTGTTTCTCTGGCTTATTTTGCTGAGTATCATAATACACTCTTCCAGCCACATCATTGCAAATGGCAAGGTTTCATTCTCTTTGATAGCTGAGTAATATATATATTATACACACACACACACTTACATGCACACCCCACATCTGCTTTATCCATTCATCAATTGATGGACATTTGGGCTTTTTTCATAATTTGGGTATTGTTGATAGTGCTGCTATAAACATTGGAATGCATGTGCCCCTTCAAACAGCGTTTTTGTGTCCTTTGCATAAATACCTAGTAGTACAGTTGCTTGGTAGTAGGATAGTTCTATTTTTAACTTTTTGAGGAATCTTCATACTGTTTTCCAGACTAGCTGCTCCAGTTTGCATTTCCACTAACAATGTAAAAGGGTTCCCCTTTCTCCATATCCTCACCAACATCTATTGTTTCCTGAGTTGTTAATTTTAGCCATTCTGACAGGTGTGAAGTGATATCTCATCATAGTTTTGATTTGTATTTCCCTGAGGATGAGTGATGTTGAGAATTTTTTTCATGTGTTTGTTAGCCATTTGTATGTCTTCTTTGGAGAAATGTCTGTTCATATCTTCTGCCCATTTCTTAACTGGATTATTTATATTTTGGATACTAGCCTTTTATCCAATATGTCATTTGCAAATATCTTCTCCCATTCTGTGGGTTGTCTTTTAGTTTTGTTGATTGTTTCCTTCACTCTGCAGAAATTTTTTATCTTGATAAAGTCCCAACAGTTCAGTTTCCTTTGTTTTCCTTGCCTTCGGCAACTTATCTAGTAAACAGTTGCTCCGGCCAAGGTCATAGAGGTTGCTGCCTGTATTCTCCCCTAGGATTCTGATGGTTTCCTCTTTCACATTGAGGTCTTTCATCCAGTTTGAATTTATTTTTGTGTATGGTATAAGAAAGTGGTCTAGTTTCATTTTTCTCCATGTTGCTATCCAGTTTTCCCAACACCATTTGTTGAAGCGACTGTCTTTTTTCCATTGGATATTCTTTCCTGCTTAGCCAAAGATTAGTTGACCATATAGACATGGAGCCATTTCTGGGTTCTCTATTCAGTTCCATTGATCTTTGTGTCTGTTTTTCAACGTTTATTTATTTTTGGGACAGAGAGAGACAAAGCATGAACGGGGGAGGGGCAGAAAGAGAGGGAGACACAGAATCGGAAACAGGCTCCAGGCTCTGAGCCATCAGCCCAGAGCCCGACGCAATTACCTTTTTATTTTATTTTTTTTTCCAACGTTTATTTATTTTTGGGACAGAGAGAGACAGAGTATGAACGGGGGAGGGTCAGAGAGAGAGGGAGACACAGAATCGGAAACAGGCTCCAGGCTCTGAGCCATCAGCCCATAGCCTGACGCGGGGCTCGAACTCACAGACCGCGAGATCATGACCTGGCTGAAGTCGGACGCTTAACCGACTGCGCCACCCAGGCGCCCCTCTTTGTGTCTGTTTTTGTGCCAGTACCATACTGTCTTGATGAATACTGCTTTGTAATACAGCTTAAGTTTGGAATTGTGATGCTTCCTGCTTTGCTTTTCCTTTTCAACATTACTTTGGCTATTCGAGGTCTTTTCTGGTTCCATCCAAATTTTAGAATTGTTTGTCCTAGCTCTGTGAAAAATGTTGGCTTTATTTTAATAGGGATTGCTTTGAATGTGTAGATTGCTTTGGGTAGTATAGACATTTTAACAATATTTGCTCTTCCAATCCATGAGCATGGAATGTTTTTCCATTTCTTTGTGTCTTCTTCAATTTCTTTCATAAGTATTCTGTAGTTTTCAGAGTACAGATCTTTTAACTCTTTGGTTAGGTTTATTCTTAAGTATCCTATGGTTTTTGGTACAATTGTAAATGGGATCGATTCTTTGACTTCTCTTTCTGCTGCTTCATTATTGGTGTATAGAAATGCAACAGAATTTCTGTACATTGATATTATATCCTGCGACTTTGCTAAATTCATGTATCAATTCTAGCAGTTTTTTGGTAGTCTTTTGGGTTTTCTGCATAAAGTATCATGTCATCTGCAAAGAGTGAAAGTTTGACTTCTTCCTCACTGATTTGGTTGCCTTTTATTTCTTTTTGTTGTCTGATTGCTGAGGCCAGAACTTCCACTACTCTGTTGAAAAACAGTGGTGAGAGTGGACATCCCTGTAATTTTCCTGACCTTGGGGGACAAGCTCTCAGTTTTTCCCCATTGAGGATGATATTATCTGTGGGTCTTTCATATGTGGCCTTTGTGATGATATTAACCCTTCTTCAAATGTGTGATAGGATTAACCTGTGAAGACATCTGGTCTTAGACTTTTGTTTGTTGAGCGTTTTTTGATTATCTATTCAATTTTATTACTAGGAATCAGTCTGTCCAGGTCTTCTATTTCTTCTTCATCCAGTTTTGGAATATTGTATGGTTCTAGGAATCTATCCATTTCTTTTGAGTTGTCTAATTTGTTGGCATATCATATTTTAGTAGTCTCTTATAATTCTTTGTCCTTGTGTGATAACAATTGTTACTTCTCTTTCATTTCTGATTTTATTTATTTGGGTCCCCTCTCTTTTTATCTTGATGAGTCTAGCTAAAGATATGTCACTTTTTTATTTTTGCAAAGAACCACATCGAGGTTTCATTTATCTTTTTTTTTCTTTTTTTTTAAAGTCCCTTTCATTTATTACTGCTCTCTTTTTTATTTCCTTACTTCTACTAACTTTGGGCTTTCTTTGTTCTTCTTCTAGTTCCTTTAGGTGTAAAGGTAGATTATTTATTTGTGACTTTTCTTGTTTCTTTAGGTAGGCTTGTATCAAATTAAATTTTCCTCTTAGAATTGCTTTCACCATATCTCAAAGATTTGGGTCTGTTGTGTTCTCCTTTTCATTTGTCTCCATGTATTTTTATATTTCTTCTTTCATTTCTTCGTTAACCCATTGGTTGTTTAGCAGTATGTTGTTTAGCCTCCATGTGTTTGGGGTTTTTTTCAAGTTTTTCTTTTAAATTTGTTCATACTGTTGTTGTTGGAAAAGATGCTTGATATGATTTCAGTCTTCTCAAATTTATTAAGATTGGTTTTGTGGCCTAATGTGATCTGTTCTGAAAAATGTTCCATGTGCACTTCAAAATAATATGTATTCTGTTGTTTTGGGATGGAATGTTCTGTATAAATCTGTTAAGTCCATCTGGTCTAATGTGTCATTCAAAGCCACTGTTTCCTTGTTGGTTTTCTGTCTGAATGATCTATAATTTAAGTGTAATAATGTAAGTGGAGGTGTTAAAGTCCCCTACTATTGTTCTATTACTGTTGATTTTTTCCTTTTCGTCTGCTAGAATTTGCTTTATGTATTTAGGTGCTCCAAGTTGGGTGGATAGGTATTTATAAATGTTATATCCTCTTGTTGGATTGATACTTTATCATTGTGTAAGCCCTTCTTTGTCTCTTGTTATAGTCTTTGTTTTAAAGTCTATTTCATTTGAGATAAGTATTGCTACCCTGGTTTTTTTTTTTTTTTTTTTTTTTTTTTTTTTGGCTTTTATTGGCATGGAATGTATTTCTATATCTTCACTTTTAGTCTGTTTTGTATGTGTCTTTAGGTCTGAAGCCTACTGTAGGCAGCATATAGAATCTTTTTTTGTATCCATTCTATTACTTTATGCCTTTTGTTGAAGCATTTAGACCATTTACAACTAAAGTAATTATTGATGGGTATGTATTTATTTCCATTTTGTTAATTTTTTTTCTGGTTACTTTTGTAGTTCTTCTCTGTTTCTTTCTTTTCTTGCTCTCTTTGCTTGTGTTTTATGACTTTCTTTAGTGTTATGCTTAGATTTATTTCTCTATATTTTTTGTATATCTATTATATGTTTTTGGTTTGTGGTTACCATGAGGTTCATATATAACATCCTAAGAATATAACACTCTATATTAAGTTGGTTACTCAAGTTTGAACACATTCTGAAAGAACTTCATTTTTACCACCCCCTCCATGTTTTATGTATATGTTGTCGTATTTTACATTTTTATTTTGTGACCCCCTTTAGCTAATTTTTTGGATTTAATTGATTTTACCTTTTTCTTTTAACTTTCATATTAGTTTAAATGTGATTGGTCTACTACTTTTACAGTATGTTTGCTTTTATTCATGAAATTTTTTTCTTTCATAATTTTCTTACTTTTAATTATGGCCTTTTCTTTTCTACTAAAGAAATCCCTTTAACATTTCTTTAAGGCTGATTTAGTGGTCATGAACTCCTCTAATTTTTGTTTGTCTAGGAAACTTTTGTCTCTTTTTCAATTCTGATTGATAGTCTTGGTACTCACCTACTCTTGCTGAGTAGAGTAGTCTTGGTTGTAGGTTTTCTTCCTTTTAGCACTTTGAATCTATTAACACTACTCCTTTCTGGCCTACAAAGTTTCTCTTGAAAAATAAGGTGACAATCTTATGTGGTTTCCCTTGTATGTTACTAATTGCTTCTCACTGCTTTTAAAATTCCCTCTTTATATTTAATCTTTGACATTTTAATTATTATGTGTCATGATGTAAACCTCCTTGAGTTCATCTTGTTTGAAACTCTTTGTGCTTCCTGCAACTGGATGTCTGTTTCCTTTTCCAGGTTAGAAAATTTTTCAGCTATTATTTCTTCAAATAAGTTTTCTGCCCTTTTCTCTCTTGTCTTTCTGGGGCCCCTGTAATGCAAATGTTTATTCACTTGACACTATCTAAGAGAATCCTTAATATATCTTCATTTTTTAAATTCTTTTATATTGTTGCTGTTCAACTTGAGTGTTTTCCATTACCCTCTCTTCCAGATCACTGATCCATTCTTCTTCATCCTCTAATCTCCGATTGATTCACTCTGGTATATTTTCAGTTATTGTATTCTTCAACTCTAATTGGTTCTTTTCTGTATTTTCTTTTTGTTGAAGTTACCACTGAGTTCATCCACTCTTCTTTCCAGCCCAGTGAACAATTTTATGACCATTACTTTGAACTCTTTGTCAAGTAGATTCATTACCTCCATTGCATTTAATTTTGTTCTGAGGTTTTGTCTTGTTCTTTTGTTTGGAGTATATTCCTCTATCTCCTCAGGACACCTGGGTGCCTCAGTTGGTTAAGCATCTGATTCTTGATTTTGGCTCAAGCCATGATCTTGTGATTCATGAGATCAAGCCCCGTGTCGGGCTTTCTGCTGACAGTGCAGAGACTGCTTGAGATTCTCTCTCTCTCTCTCTCTCTGCCCCTTATCTAAACAAACAAACAAACAATTAAAAAATTCCTCTATCTCCTCTATCTCTGTTTTTGTTTCCATGACTTAGACAGAACAGCCATTTCTCCTAACTTTGAAAGAATGATCTTGTGTATGGTTATCCCCTGTATAGACTGACTGTTTGACTGACTGGAGCTGTGGCTGACATGGGCTGTGTGTCCTAGGATACTTCATGCTGAGACTGCCTGCTGGGATGGCTGTAGATGAAATGGGCATGGGCCAGGGTGGTCCCAGGGCTTTCCATGCAGAGGGCAGCCTGGTAGGATGGCTGGAACTGAGGCAGGTGCCAGTGAGGGTGTCCTGAGGCTCTCCACACATAGAGCACCATGGCAGGACAGCTGAAGCTAAAGCAGGTGAAGGGCTGGACGGTCTTGGGGCTCTCCACACAGGGGGCAAACTGGTGGAGCTTCTGGAGTAAAGGCAAGGCGTGGATCAGGGTGTCCTGGGGTGCTTTGTGCAGGGGAGCATGTGGGACAGATGGAACTTAACAGGCATGAGCTCAGAGATGCCAGAGCACTGTGCACTACTGGGTGCCCCAGCAAGTCAACAGGAACTGAATTGGTATGGGCTTGGAGTGTTCTAGGATACTTTGTGACTGTGTTACCTTGGTGAGACAGCTGTAGCTGTAGTGAATACCAACCAGGTGTGTCCCAGTGTGTGTCACACTGATGCCACCTTGGTGGGCGGGCTAGGGAGGTGGTGTGGCTTAGGGACTCACAGTGAGGGCACCCAGACCCTGCTCCTATCCATGCTGTCAAGGCGGATGGGAAATGTAAACCATGGTGCTCACCAGCCCCTCTGACCTAGAGAGAATTCCAGCAGCTCTCCTATCATTTGGTAGGGTTCTAGGACTGGTTCCTTTATATTCTGACTGCCCTCTTAAGACACAGCTTTTTTCCTATGTGCCAGGGCACATGAATGTGTTCATGGTCCTTTAGTACTATCCCTCCCCACTGCAGTTCCTAGGGTCAGGTGTGCAGGTTCCTTTCATTACTATATTTTCATCTTTCTTGCCATTCACTATTTGATCTCGCTTTTTTTGTTGTGCAGAAGCTGTTCAGTCAGGCCTCAGTCCTCCAGGAGAAATTACTCTATAAATAGAAGTAGATTTGGTATGTGTATGGAAGAGGTGAGTTTAGGGGCTTCCTATGTGGCTATCTTGGACCAAAATCACCTTCAACTTTTTTAAATTGAAGAATAACTGACATGCAATATTGCATTAGTTGCAGGTGTACAACATAGTGATTCCATTCAGTATTTATATACATTATGAAATGGTCACCACAGTATGTCTATTTACTGTCCTCCTACAAAATAATTACAATATGATCGACTCTATTTCCTACGCTATACTTTATATGCTGATGTCTTATTTATTTTATAACTGGAAGATTGCACCTCTTAATCCCCTTTGCCTATTTTTCCCCCTACCACCCCAAGAGCTCAGTCTTAGGCATTATTACACTTGAGATGACTATTAGACACCCAAGTGTCGATACTGAGTGAGTATTAGATAGACAAGTCTGAACTTCAGAATAGAGGTCCAGGCTAGAGAGAGAAATTTGGGAGTTGACCATATATATGGCATTTAAAGACTAGATGAGGTCAGCAAAGGAATGAGTGTAGATAGAGAAGAAGTCTAAGGACCTAAGTCTTGTGACAACACAATATTAAGACTGCAGGAAAATGAGGAAGGACCAAAGAAGGAAATTGAAAAGGAAAAGTGGTGAGTTAGGAAGAAAATCAAATTGTGGGGTTCTGGAAGATGAATCGAAAAAGTGTTTCAAAGAAGAGGAAGGGGTTACTTGTGTCAAATGCTGGATATAGGTCAAGTCATATGAGAACAGTGATTAAACATTTGGATTTAGCAACATGTAGGCCACTGGTGACTCTTCCAAGTGGATTTTAAGTGTAATGGGGAGAGAGGCAAATGCCTGATTCTAGTGGGAAGAGAAAAACGGAAAGAGGGGAAGCACAGACACAAGTACTAAAAGAGACAACTCTTTCAGAGTTTTAACTTAAGACGAGGTAGGGAAGAAAAATAGGGAAGAAGAGGTAGAATAGAGGAATAAAACAGTAGTTGCAGGGGAAAGTAGAGCCAAGAGAGATTTTTTTGTTTTAAGATGGAAGAAATAATATCATTTCATATGCTGATGAAAATGATTCGCCAGAGGAAAAGCTGATGATGCTAAAGAGAAAACAGGAAGGCTGTGGCATTCAAGGTCATTGAATAAATGAACAGAAATGGAACCTGTATTGGTTTTCTCCAACTATTATAGCAAATTATCATAGGTTTTCAGCTTAAAAAAACAAATTGATCATCTGCAAGGCTCTGTAGGTCAGAGTGTGCAGGGATTGGGAAGATTTTGCTGATTCCTCTGCTCACAGTATCACAAGGTCAAAATCAAAGTGTTGGCCACTGAGGACTTTAATGTGGAGACTGTGGGAGAGAGTCCACTTCCAAGCTCATTCAAGTTGTTGGCAGAACTAAGTTCCTTGTGGTTGTATGACCAAGGTCCCCATTTCCTTGCTGGCTGACAGCCAGGAGACTCTCTCAGCTCCTTAAAGTCACCAGCATTCCTTGTCATGTTGCCTCCTCTGTGCTAACCAGCAATATCACATGGAGTCCTTCTTAGGCATCGAATTCCACCAACTTTTCTGCCACATCTCTCCTGCTTTCAGCCAGAGAAAGTGCTCTGCTTTTAGGGGCTCAAGTGCAAGATAATCTCCCTCCATTGAGGTCTATAACCATAATTCCATCTGAAAAATCACGTTTTGCCATTTAACCTAACATATTCACAGGTCCTGGTGATTAGGAAACAGCTTTGTGAGGACTACTTTATCTACCATGGGAACATTTCTGATAGGAAGCAGAGCAGAATATACAGGTGTATTGTACAGGTGGCAAGGGGGACAACATAGGCTGGAAATCCTCTGTGACTACTCCCGTTTGCATCATCACGTAAGTGTAAAGCTAGGGCTATAGGTGCCGAAGGTTTGAGAAGAGAGAAAGTATGAAATGAGTGAGTGCTCTGGATGTGGTATCATTCCCAGGCAAAATGAAACATTTAGCTGATGTCCACATCCAAGAATATAAAGGGGCCCATCAGCCCAGTGGTTATTAAGCCTGAAAGTGGTAGGAATTGAAAGGAGAAAATAAAGATGAAAAGAGATATTGCGAAGTTGGACTGGATAAATATTTAGGAAAGGGAAAAGAAGAAATCCTATCTAGGGGATGGGTAACATTTCATTAAAATCAGGTACGTGTGCTATAAATAAGGAAGTTGGAAGCATGGGGGCACTGATTTGGTGGGGGCCAGGGGAGTTGATAAATTCAGTGTTTGGCATGTTGTATTTGAGAGAATGTTGGGACACCTGTCAGCCAAGCAGAGATGGAGGTTTGGAGACTGGGAGAGTGACGGGGCCTAGAGGTATAAATTGGGAAATCTTTGAGGAGCTAAAAATTGTAGCCATAAGAGCCCATAAGTTTTCTAATCATCCACTTCCTAGGATTACTATAAGGATTATAGATAATATTCTGTGGATAATAGATAATGATAATAGATAATGCCTTGTACATAGCACCTTGCACACAGTAAGCATTCTATAAATACTAGCTCAATTTATTTTCATTACTATTATAAAATGGTAGTGCTAGAATTCAAACCCAGGTGTTACTCCAGAGGCTGTTTCTCACCTACGCTACCTTTAAGTTAAGGATAAACAAGTCATGAAACTCATTTCATACTTATTATACTATTCCTCTCTGTTCATCTTTTTTTAACATAATCTTTGAAGGGCAATAGAAAAATCAATGTTACCGATAATATCAGAGGGACTCATTAAAATTTTGTATGCTCCACAATACTCCATTGTATATGAATATATACACATATATACACATTTTTACATATTGTATGTAATTATATGTGTAATTACATATAATATATGTTAAGTACACACATTATAAACACAGTATATGTTTATAATGACTATAAACAAGTTGAAATAATTGAGTATCACTTCAAATCCTTATGTATTTTGTGGTCTCCTTAAAGGCTTTGTTTGAAAACAATTAGAAATGTCAACTTGACATATTCGAGACTCTCAGATCTCTGTTCTGAAAAACATCTGAATTTTTTTTTCTCTGTGAGGTATATTGGTAGACAATACATTGACTGGAGGGTACATGAAATTCTGCTTTCTGTGTTCATCCTAAGAAGTGTCACAAGTAGCAAAACTTCTTTTATTCTGAATTCCTCTGGCTGGGTACTAACCACTGAGCAACTATTCATAGAAAGCATGAAATTGGGAATTTGTGACGCCCAAGCCAGCTGTGACATCACAATTTAAGACAGCAGCCATGCATGCGAGCAGCTTTCGCTCGTCTCTCAGTGCACCTGCCAGCTGGCGTCCATCATGGCGGGCAGTGCTCTACCGTATGGTCTGTTGCCATTCCACTCACTGGCCCTTCTCTCCCTGGGAGATGCCCACCAGTCTGAGACTTTGTAAACAACCCCATCAGCTTCTGTGCTCATGTGTCCTTTTCTTCCAGCCCTGTTAGGGGCAGGTACTTGCCTGCTTTCCTGACAGACATTTTTTGGTTTAACACAGAGGAATTGTTCCAGACTTGCTAATGTATGGGAAACGCATGGGGTCCAATACCTTTACCAGATTGTAGCTTGCTTCATCTTGGTAAATTTGGAAGCGAGCAGTGTTGCCATGTGCCTGTGTATGTGGAGAGATCTATTTTTTCAAATGCTTACCTACCTGCAATTAATGAGTTTCTATTTTTTCCTTAGTTCTTATAACAATATTAAAAATCTCTTAGTAGTCATCCGTAAGTATTTCAGAACCTGGGTGTGAACAGTTTTATCGTAGACTGTTGCCAGGTGTTGGGCAGAGACCTCCTCTTGCAGGAGGAAAACAAGGCCTCTCTAGCAATTCCCCCCATAAGTGAGTTCTAGAAAACACTATCACTCCTTTGTACACCTTTTTGGAGACTCCCTTCATTCCACCAAGTCAAGAATTTACACCGTTAACGAGAGGGTCCATTTTATTGTTTTTATCTATGAATGAGGGTGAGGATAAGGATGTGATGATAAAGACAATGAAGACAGCCAGTTGCCTAAATGAGCAGCCCAATCACTTCTAAAACTTATTTGACAATCTTAAAAAAATAAAATAGAATAAAATCTCACAGTTTTTTTCTTTCCTAAAACATGACCTTTTCATTTCCCTTGGTTGTGTGTGATCCTAACCTCTGCTCCTCCAATATTGTCACATTTCTTTAGCTCCAATCCACACAAATGTAATTTCCAGATAGAATTAAAATCATAGGGATTAAAGTGAGAATGTAAGTTAGAATCCGTGATACTAATTCATAATGATTGCAACATATATTTATAGTGCTTCATGGTTTAAAGGTAATAAAATATAACACTTGGTTTATGCCTGACATCCATCTTCTGTGTCGAACAGTATCATCATTTTTCAGTGGACAACACCACAGCTCATGACGTTAAGAAATGTGCTGGTAATACGTAGATAGGATTAGGCAGAAGTGTATGTAATTGGTATTTCACCTTTTCTGACCTACATCTTCATGTGGTTAGCAAGCAAAAGCTAGGACACCAATCCTGAGCTCTTCCCCTCATACTCCAGTGCCTGGATTCTTAGTCTGTGTGATTTTTTTTTTAATGCTATAATGGGCAGATCATTTCTATAAAGCACTTAAAAATAATATGGTTGGCAACTTGTTACCTGCCTCAGCCTTAAGATGAACTTGATTACTCTGTAGTAAGTTAAGAAGCTTTATACAGTTGCCAAGTTAAACAGTAAGGAAAAAGGAGGTAAAACAAAATATCTTGAAAGTATGTAGGTTACATAAAACGACACAAAATTCTGAGTTTAAGTATGATGGAAACAGCAATTTCACGACTCACTCTCATTAGAATAACAACTAAGTAACAACTGAATAGTGAAATTTAAGCCACTAGATCTGCAAGTGTAAAATGTGTATTGTATAGGAGAGGTCGTTGCTGAATTACTAAAATTTGGTTTTATTAACTCCTGTTATATGGGTTTTCCAGTATTTGTTATTTACACCTTTAGTAGTAAAATGTAAGAAAAAAGTTTTTTCCCGTAAATTCCTAAGGTATTCCATTCTCTATCATTGTGTTACTGTAGTCCTTATTTATTATTCATGTATCAACTTGGAAAATAGGTACACACACACATACGCACACACACACACACACACACACACACACTGAGAAAAGTGTATAAAATTTTGCAAATAAAGGGCATAAGTATGTTACTACACACAAAGTATACTACCAATATAGCCTGTTCTTTAGTGATAATGGTTCCATTTCTGCTCAGCTTACACTATCCCCCCTTCTGGAAGACAAGAACAGTATCTTTTTATAGTCACTGCAAGGTAATGGCCCTAAGTAAAATGCTAAATCAGAGTAATAGACTATATTATTTTACATGAATAAAAGTAACATTTATAACCTGTTATAATAAACAATTTATTATTGGTTCCAACAAGGCATAAAAGTGATAAAATTCTATGGAACTCTAAGATTATTTTTATTTTATTTTTTTTAATTTTTTTTTCAACCTTTATTTATTTTTGGGACAGAGAGAGACAGAGCATGAACGGGGGAGGGGCAGAGAGAGAGGGAGACACAGAATCGGAAACAGGCTCCAGGCTCTGAGCCATCAGCCCAGAGCCCGACGCGGGGCTCGAACTCGCGGACCGCGAGATCGTGACCTGGCTGAAGTCGGACGCCTAACCGACTGCGCCACCCAGGCGCCCCTCTAAGATTATTTTTAAAAAGGCACTTTACTCGTGTCAAATATTGCAAACTGAATTAGAAACTAGCAGCTCTATCCTTACTGCCATTTTGCACAGGAGATGGCTGGCCATTAGAACACAATCAAGAAGTTTCAATTGGTTTAAAAATAAGCCACATTTGCCAAACCAAATTTCTCTCTTGCAGCTTGCTGCATTATCCGCCTGTACCATGATCAAACCTTGTTCCAATTGAATAGACAGTAATGCGAAAACTCAATACTTATGACTTGCTTTCTCACTTTTCACCCCTCCTTCATGGCCCTAAAGACAGGGGGAGAAAGAACCTTGGACCCTGAGAAAAGATTTCTATGTCTCACAATATTTCAGCAAGATATCTGGACATTCCACTGTGAACCCTGTAAGAGTGCTATGTGAAATATTCATATTGCCTTACAGATGAATGGGTGAGCTTGGGGAAGAAAATAAGGAAGTATCTATAAGATCAGAAATGAAGTGAAAACAGTCATACGCAGTTAAGCATCTACCAGTTTTGGGTGGCCTTGAACTTTGGTTTCATGTCTGTATAGGGTCTGAGATCACTGCCAAAACCCAGAACCCAGAAAGGCTATAAGCATCAGTGATAGGGTAAAATGGGGGCGGGGAGGGGAGCTTAGAAAACCACTTCGCAGAGGCAGACAAAAATTGATTCATAAGACAAATTGCAAAGAACCACTATAATACAAGCCACATTTTCTGACCACAATTCAAGATGGACAGGCATGAGTAACAAAAACAACAAAAAGGATTATTCCTAGAAGTAAGACTCTTTTTGCTGATATTCTCTATAAAGTGTCTTGCCACCAAAGACCTTCTTGGAAGATCACACTGCATAGTTAATTTCTGCTCAATAGAGAAGTCTCCCACCTTTAAACCCTATAAAAATGAAGTTACTATTTTCTGTAGACATGTTTCAATAGTTATTCAGTCACCCCACCCGGTGAGGTCAGTTATATCCATGCATTCATTTACTGCACCAATATTTAATGATACAACTAGGCGTCCGGTTCCTCTGGCCATTAGGGACACGGCAATGGAAAAGGTACACAATTTTAGCTGTGACAGACCTTGCTTTGTAGCAAAGACACATCATACATAATATGTGATAAATATATATTCAATCAAATATGGTAAATTTGTTCATAGAATTGACCTCTTTTCAAGAAAAATTACAATATAGAAAAATGGCCCATGCATTTTATTTTAAAGCTCATCAAAAATCTGTATTTACAAGGAACTAGCGTTGGCTTTGTAGAGAAATAGCAGCCTTTTGATTTCATAATATGTAACCACATAGAATAAAGTTGGAAACCTTTACTTGCTTAGCATAAATGGAGAAAAGGTTTCCTTTAAAGAACATACATTACAACATGCTTTTGAAATATGATCAGTTAAGTTTATAACTAAAAGCGAGGTGCCCACAGAAACAAATGATCCATTCTACTCAAACATGTCTTGCGCCCCTGTGACAGTTGTTGTATGATGGTACAATCCCCCTAGAGAAAACTCTGAGGGTTTCCCACCACCCGCCCCTAAGAGAAAAGTCAATTTGCACATACTAGTTATTCAACTCTGACCTATTTGTGCAGCATAATTCCCAAGATATCCAACTTACAAATAGGTCCACTTATTGGACCTGCTGGTTGCAGCCAGTCTTTTAAACTTAAAGAGGGAACTCCTCTGGGGGTTTATGTAGGAGGGAGGGAGCAGAGTCTAATCCTTCACAGCACGCTGGCTGCCTGCCAAAGCGCTCCAGAGGAATTCCGGAGCGCAGCCCCTGGAACGCAGTCCCATCTGGGGAGGTTGTCTGATGACAGAGCTCGCATCCAGGAGGCTGCCACTCGCACTGCATGTGCTGTTCCCGGTTATTTCAGGGAGACACCAAGGTGCAGCGTGAGCAGCGAGTCCCAATTCTCTATCTTGACTGCAGCACACTCGGGTTCAGACAGTAGGAGGGAGGGAGCTGGAAAATAGTTTGTCTTTTCCACAGCAATAGAAGCAAATGATTTATCTTAATTATTTTTAGATTGCAATATGTTGCTTCGTATGTCAAATGTACATTAAAGAGCAATTAGCTTAAATGTCAGCCTTAAATGATTCACTACTTAGCATTCCAGAAACAGAAGACAAAAATAACGAATCCGAGCGTCAGTATATACCAGCCTGAACATTTTCAATAGCAGTATACTCTTCTTTCTGCTTTGAATTTGGAATAAGGTTTTCTGCTTAAATTGTATCCAGGAGCGAGTAACTATAAAAGCAAAATAAAACAAAATCCAAAAGACAGTCAGTAGTCAATAAGCTAAGGCCCATAAGCCAAATCTGGCCTGCCACACGCTTTTGTATATCAAACTTTATTGGAGCATAGCCATGCCCGTTGATTTACATATGATAAGTGCTTTAATGTTATAATGACAGAATCAATAGTTGCAACAGAGACCATATGGCCTGCAAACCCTAAAATATTTTCCATCTGGCCCTTTACAGAAGAAGTTTTTGACCCTAGGTTTATAAAGCGTGAATAATTCTACGAGGTGTGTCCTTTCCACAGAAGCCCATCTACTTCACAGAGAGAGGATTATGGAGATCTGTGGAGAGCCCCTTGAGTATCCAGGAGAGTACCGATCAGTGACCAAACCACCCAAGATAAGGGGAATAACCATTAGAAGAGTAAATGGAAACTGCCAGGGTCTCACACAGACAAAGTAGTTCCTGCTCTACTAGTCGTACTGGAAAACATCATAATTCCAAAGCACTGGGGAGAATACTCAGAAGGGTATTGCCTTAGCGGGGAAGGCGAGGGGAAGGGACTAAAAAATACGCCGACTGAGAATAACAACAGACTAGACATTGCAGGAGAAAATATTAGTGACCTCGAAGAAAAAAAAAGCATTGAAAATACCCTTCCCCCCGCAAAAAAAGCAATTAAGCGAAAGTGCGTCAGTGAACTGTGAGACAGCATCAAAAAGCCTAACACATATTTCTTTGGCATCCTTGAAGGAAAAGAGAGAAAAGGGAGAAACAAAGAAATATTTGAAGAAATAATGGCAAAATATTTCCGGATCTGATTAAAACTATAAAACCACAGATTGAAGAAGTTCAACAAACACAAAGTTCAAGAAACACAAAGAACACTATACCAAGGTCATCGGTTCTCACTATTTCTATTCAACATTGAACTAGAGGTTTTAGCCAGTGCAGTAACACACAGAAAAAGAAATAAAATGCATCCAGATTGGAAAGAAAGAAATAAAACTGCCTTTATTTACAAATGACAAAATGGTCTATGTAGAAAATTCATTGGGATCTGCAAAAACGCTACTAGAACTAATACATGATTTTGGCAAGTTTGTAGGATATACGATCAATATAGAAAAGTCAATGTTATATCTATAGACTAGTGATGAACAATTGGAAACTGAAATTTAACAAGGACTACAATTAAGAATAGCATCAAAAATATGAACTACCTAGGGACAAATACCTGTACAATGAAAACCACAAAAGACTGATGAGAAAAATAAATAAAACCTGAACAACAGTAGAAATGTACTGTTCTATGGGTCAAAAGGCTCAATACTAAGATTTGACTCTTAATAAATACAGGTATAGATTCAACATAATATGAGAAAAACAACCAAATGAGCTTACAAAAAAAATCCAATAGGTTTTTTGTGCGTGTCTGGAAATTCACAAGCGGATGAAACAATTTATAAAGAAATTCAAAAGACCTAGAATAAAAATTATTTTTTATTAAAAATAATAATTTTTAAAAAAAACTTTGTAAAAAGAAGAACAAAACTGGAAGATTTATACTACCTAATTTCAAGACTTATTAAAAGCCATAGTTACCAAGGCACTGTGTTATTGACATCAAGGTAGACAGATCAGTAGAACAGAGTAGAGTCCAGAAATAGACTCTTATATAAACAACTAATTTTTGCGAAAGATGCAAAGATCACACAGTAGAGAAAGAAATCTTTTCAACAAATGGTACCAGGATAATTGGGATATAAATATGCAACAAAATAAATGTTGATACATATGTTGTATCATATACAAAAACTAAAACACATCATAGACCTAAATGTAAAACCTAAAACTGTAAAACTTCTTTAAGAAACTTAAGAGAAAATATTTGTGACCTAGGCTAGGCAAAAATTGCTTAGACGCAACACCAAAAAGAAAAAAGACAAAAACAAAAAAACCAAATTGGCAAATTTAACTACATCAGTATTAAAAACTTCTGTTCTTTAATAGGACCGCTGAGAGAATGAAAAAATGAGCCACAAACTAGCAAAAAAATATTTGCAAAATATATACCTGATAAAGAACTTCTATCCGGACTCCAAGATGAATTCGCAGAACTCAGCAGGAAAACAAAACAACCAAACAAAAATTGGGTAAAATGTTTTAACAGACACTTCACCAAATTTGTACAAATGACAAAGAAGCCCATAAGTAAAAACTCAATATGGTAGATCATTAGGGCAGTGTGCATTAAAACCACAAAGAGAGACTACTTCCCACCAATTAGAATGAGTAAAATTGAAAAGACTGACCATACCAAGTGACGGTGAGGAAAGAAGCGACTGGGAACTTATACATGAGTGGTGGAAATAAAAAAAAATGGCACAGCAACTTCAGAAAACAGTCTTGCAGTCTTCTAAAAAGTTAAACATACACATGCCATATGTTCCAACCATTGTATTCCTAAGCATTTACCCAAAAGAACTGAAATCAGATGTTCGCACAAAAACTTGCGTATGGATGTTTAAAAAAATTTTAGCAGACTTAATATATTAGAGTCGTTTTAGGCTTAGGTTTAGGTATTGAGTGAAAGGTTCAGAGATTTCCCATTTACGCCCTTCCCCTACATATACGTAATGTCCCCCATTAACAACATCCGCTACCAGAGTGATATATTTGTTACAATTAATGAACCTACACTGACATCATCATCATCACCTAGAGTCCATAATTTACATCAGCTTTCACTCTTGGTGTTGTACATTCTCTGGGTTTGGACAAATTATTCTGACATGCGTCCACCATTATAGAATCATATGGAGTAGTTTTGCTGCCCTAAAAATCCTCTGTGCTTCACCTGTTCGTCCCTCTTTCCCACATCTTTTATATTTAATATCCCCCAAATGGAAACAAACCAAATATTCCTCAACAGGTCAATAAATAAACAAACTGGCATATCCATGCAGTGAAATACAAGCAGCAATAAAAATAAATGAGCTACTGATACACTTAACAGTAAGCATGAATCTCAGCATCATTATACTAATATGTGAGAGGAACTAGACAATACATATTGCATAATTCCATTTTACAGAAAACTCTGGAAGATGCACATTAATCTACAATGACAAGCCAGAAATCAGTGGGTACCTGGGGAAGGAAGGACTGGGGGGTGGGGGTGCAGGGGCAGGAAAGAGTGACTACAAGGAGGCAAGAAGACATTATTTGTTGACTGTGGTGGTGCTTTCATGGATGGATGCAAACAGCATAATGTTTCAAACTGCACACTTTAAATATGTGCAATTTGATGTCAATGGGTGCGCTTATAATAGCAATTGTACCTCAAAGCTGCTCTAAAAAAAGAATATATGAAGATCTACATCCTAAAAATAAGTTTGTGTTAGAGCCAAGTCAATCCTAATTAATATTTATTGAGTTCTTATTTTTTCCAAGGCAGTTTTACATTATCACATTTAATTGTCATAACACATCATAGGAAAAAGATACTGCTGTCCTCATCTGATAGATAAGAAAACAAAGCTCAGAATGGTTGGGTAACTTCCTCATTATCATAGAAATGTGTAGTAGCAATTTGGTTTCGAAGTCAAAAGCCAAAGATATTCTCTCAGTACATTTCACTCTACCAACAACTCTTCCTCAGCAAATAATTATTAAATAATACTAACTTACTACACGTCTTGAAATGCACTAGCCTCTCAACTGATAGAAGGCAAGTTCAAATTTCAACGTTTATAACTCAAGCATACTTTTTAGAAATTTATCATGGTATAAAAAGTCTTCCATGTAGCAGCATGTTAGAAATAAATTTGCTAATAATTACAGCTATTTAGAAATGGGATGCTTTTAATGGGGTTCCTGGGTGGCTCAGTTGGTTGAGTGCCCAGCTTCAGCTCAGGTCATGATCTCACAGTTCATGAGTTTGAGCCCTGCATTGGGCTCTGTGCTGACAGCTCAGAGTCTGGAGCCTGATTCAGATTCTGTGTCTCCCTCTCTCAGCCCCTCCCCTGCTTGCGCTCTGACTCTCTCTCTCTCTCTCTCAAAAATAAATAAACATTAAAAACATTTTTTTAAAGAAATGGGATGGTTTTCCTATGGGTCAGCAAGTTAGTTTTCTTTCTCAGTAAGATACTAAGGAGAACACAAGTGGATATCCGTACCCAAAATAATGAAGTTGGACCCTTACCTCATATCATATGTAAAAATTAACTCAAAATAGATAAAATCTCAATGTAAAAGCTAAAACTATAAACCTCTTAAAGAAATCATAGGAGTTAAATATTCATAACCTCAGATTTGGCAATGGATTATTAGATACAATGACTTAAGCCTACCTCATAGAAATATTTATTACAATCTAAAGGTCCTACATGAGGCAAGATGTTAGAAAGAAATTTGCTCATATTTACAGGTAGTATTTGGAAAAGGAATGATGTGTCATGAGGTAAAAAAGTCATTTTCTTTCCCTACAAAATGGTTTTCCTAAAAGAAATTAGTAAAACAATCCAGAACTTTGTACTATAGTCCATGACCTTTGAGTTCCTGAAGGTTTCAAACTAGAGCATTAATACCATCCTTTTCTACTTTCCTTTTCTCCATTCCAATCTGTCACATTAGTTGTAGGAAAACAAACTATTGAAATTTTGAGCCAAGAAAGTAGTTGCTTCCAAATTATAAGAAGTTTGCAAACTATTCCATGTGTTTGCACATTTTATTTAAAGAAATGAAATTTTCTAAAAACTCCACATGGCCATATTGTCTAGCCTTATGGATCTCCAAACATTTCATTAGTTGCAAATTTTGTAATGGAACAAAAATTGTTTTGTTTCTCTTTCACAAAGAAAAAGAAAGAAAATTAAAACAAAAGGTTGAACTCCTTTGCAGTTCTTTACTTACACACATACAAAATCTCTCAAAAGGACTCTTTGTCAGCCATTTCTAGGGTTGCAATCTCTGCCCAGACACAGCAATGTTTTGCTTACATTAGCACGATATCCTGTAATACAAGGCCTCTGACTGCTTTGGATAGAGATCTAAACCCTAGAAAAGATTACATGGGAATGTTTCATCAACTCACAGTTTAAATCAAAGATGACTAACAGAATCCTCAACGTCTTTCACTTTTAGCTGATTCCAAAATTGTGTCCTTTAATCCTAAAGAATCTCACTGAACATGGCTATTTTCTGGCAACGACATCTTGGTCCACTGTTATATCTTCAACAGCACAAAAATGCTGTGTTGTTCTCAATAAATATGAGATACATTTATATGAAACAAATATGTGCACATATGAGTGTATATGTTTTATGATACACAGAGAGACACAGAGCTATAATAGGAAAGGTGTGGGTTTGGAAATGGAGATCGATTCTGAGGTAGGCGTACGGATGCTAAATTTACAGGTTCTACAGATCCAGATCAGGACTTCTATATGTTTCTTAACTCAGATGGCAATTTAGAGATATCAGAGTCAAACTCCCATTAAATATAGGATTTCCTTCTTCAGTCTCCCTAATCTTGGCTTGAACACTTCCCATGCCCGAGCGTGTGTTATTCCAAAACCCTTTCTGAGACAGCTGAAATTTATAGATTGTTAATTACTGTAGTTAGGTTGAAATCTGTTTCATGTTTTCTGCCCGTTGGCCTTGTATCAATCGCCTAAAACAAAAATGTCTAGTCTTTTGTGGGTGGGGAAAGAGACAGTCTAGTGGAAAGAAAAGTTTTGTTTTGTTTTATAAAGCATGTTGTGCAGTGAAATAACCACTGGGTAAACTAATGATGAATAGGTTATGAACTAATATGAGGAGGTGCTTTCTGAGAATGATGACAAGAAGGACATGCTTCATTAAGCTGGACGTGCCACTTTCCAGGCTCAGGATCTCATCTATAAAATAAAATGATTTAACTAGTCAAGGGTTATAAGCACAAATGTTTTCAAGAGGCAGAGATGAAACATCAATGAACAAAAGATAATAGGAAGGTTTGGCGATGGTGTTCAACTGAAAACTACTGCCCTCTAATGACATTCATATCCAATTTAAAAGTTGTTCTACTGTGAGTCCAAACAGGCACATCCACACCATCTGACCTTGAGCCTGCCCTTCTCTACCTTTTACTAGCTGACCGACTTTTCAACCTATCGCTCATGTTTCTTTCACCTATAACATCTACAATTTTTATGGTTAACTGACCCCTCACCATACTGGTCTTCTCTGACCATCCGCTATTCTCAGTTCACCTGCACCTGTGTTGGCTTTCTGAGATGTGTGCGTTGTCCGTCTGTGCATTACCCATTCTTTTCGCTTTTGCGCACTCCAGCACTTTGGCTCACTCCTTAGGGCATATGGTTTCCATCCTCCAGAAGTTTCGTTGTCACTATGATGTATAAAACAGGAATATCTGTGTTTTGACAGTCTCAGGAAGATTCCATTTACCCAAAGGTTTAAAGTCAGAATGATGACCTTCTAGGCATTACCCACAACAGTGGGCAGGATGAATTTTGAGAATCAGGGTTATAGTTTTTGTGTCCTATAAACCCCCTTCATGTGTTAGCTTTCCAGTTATGTTTCCCCACACACACTGGTATCAAATTAAAAAAAAAAACATATAAAATTATCGCAATAATCCCAAATCTGTGATTGATATGTAAATATCTGCCAAACTGTCTGTGACCATGTTTGTATTTATTTGTGAAAAATAGTTGTGGTGTGCAGTAAATAGTGCTGGCCTTGAGGGAATTAAAAGATACAAGGTCCTTCTCTGCCCCTTGGCAGATTGATCTTCCGCAAGAGATTGAATTTTTTGGACCCTAGTCCCTAATCCATAAAATAGAAAGACTGATGCACATCTGCTTGGAACTGGAAGTGAGAAGGCAAATTCCAACTGGAATTGGAAGTCATGGGATTGCTGCGAGAATGCAAATTGAGATATTGCACTTACCCGGCAAAAGACAAAGAATTATATACAACAACCTGTAATTAAAACTAATTTACTCGACCTCTGTTTCTGAGATGTAGTAGGTTGTGAGGGACCAATGCTTCTGTGGTGCCAAGGTAGAAAAAGAAAGATATCCTCAAAGATAAGAGATGTGTAAAGACATCAGAGAGCTGTGGAAACGACAAAGAGTAAACCAACTAAAATTCCAGAAGTATTATAAGGGATATCTGGTGACCAGGGCATTTGCTGCTTCTAGGCTCAGGCTGAGGATAGCCGAGGGTCCGATCAGAGATGTTTAGCACGGAGAAGAGAAACCAGAAGAGCATTTAGCAGTTGTATGGTGCCAGAGGACAACATGGAAACTTGGGGGAGCTGCAAATACACTGCTGTTTTACATCCTAGGGCCTTTGCTGAGTTCTGAGGTTTGGCAGGAGGGTGTAGAGCCAGGGCCCAAACTCCTAAAAGACGGAATGAGATTCCCCGCGGTTTCATAGGGCTTAGGAAACACGCGGGCCAGGGGAGAGAGCTGCCTCACGTACATGACCAGTCCTGTCCTTAAGATTGCTGCGGTCTCTCCAAGTGGCCCGGGAAAGGTGGCTTGAGAGCCGGACTGGGAATTTCTAAAACACAGAGCTGGATCTCTTACAGTCTTTAAGGAAAGACGGAAGAGAAGGGTAATTAACGGCCTTTCAATCAAAAATACCGTACAACTACATTCAAGGAATGGCAACAAGCAGGATGTCATTAAGTTTTATTGACATTGCAACCCATTCAGCCCCAGTCCAGTGCAATCTCTGGATTCAAGTGATGCTCCCCTTAGTCTGTCTCTGTCTGCCTGCCCTTCGGTGGAAGACAAAGCCATCTGGGACTCCTAGGAGTCTTTTCATTATAGTTTAGAGCATAAAATAAGAAATTACTAAGTATGTAGGAGCCAAGATAATATGACCAATAATCAAGAGGAAAAAATAAATCATTAGATGCAGAACCACATATTTCAGTACTGGAGTGGACAAATGCTTTTAAATAACTATAACAAAGTGTGCTTTTTAAAGACAAAAATGTATACAATAGAAATGCATAGACATATTTACCAAAAACCATGTACATTAACATCTAATAGCAGCACTATTCACAATCATTAAAACTGGGAACTACCCGCAAAATGGTTGAGTGGAAAAATAAATTGTGGTATATTCATATAATAAAATACATGCAGCAATAAAAATAAATAATCTAAAACTACTTCTAGTCATATAGATAAATCTAACAAATAGAGCGCCCAGACCCAAAAGAATACATCCTCTATGATTCAATTTATACCAAGTTAGGAAAAATCACAAATAATCTATAATGGAGAAATAAGGAATAGTCGTACCTTAGAAGTGGGAGAAGCATCTGGAAAGAAACATAAGCAGAGCTTCCAGATGCTGGTAATGTTATGTCTCTTGATGGGGATGCTGGATACCACAGTGGAAATTTGTCAAGCTGTTTACACTCAGATTATGTGCACTTTTCTCTGTGGGCTACAATAAAGAGTTTTCAAAAACTAAAAAATACATAATTAAATTGACTTACATTCTACAGAAATTCCCAAACTGACTATGTAGGCACAACCTCATTACCCAGAGAATCGACTTACAACCTAACTATTACATGGGGGGAAAAAGAATTCATCGGGAACAACTTTTTCCAAAGGCGACATTGTGAGTTTTTTTTCTACCAAAGCCAATCATTTCTCCAAACCACATGTCACACCTCCCTCTTAGTTCTTATTATTTGATAAAAATCTCTAGTAATTCCCTTCCCAAAGATGTTTTCTTGTGCGGGGTATTCCTATTATTTAGTAGTAAAACACTCCTTTAAAACTCTTCGAGTTCTACAGGAAATCCCAGCCCATGGCCAAATGTGTTGGAGAATGTCTAGAAGGCAAATGGCAACACAGAGATGAGTTTTTCTCCAAAGCATTTCAACTTAGTCATCTTGCCTGGCACTGTAATCCTCAACTAAAAGCCTCTAACTGAAAGTCATCCATTCGTCACATCATGAAAGGATGCTGTTATCCCCTTGTAGTTGGCTTGGTCTGGATCTGCGAGAACTTGTTGACGCCCTGTCAGAATTCCGTACATCCCTTCCTTTCAGGGATGTACAACCCTCAACAGGGACAAAACTTACTTACTCACTTGTGTATAACACTATCGTTAAAGCTGGAAATGCTGGCAAACTAAAAAGATATTCACAGAAAAATGTATTCGCGCAATAGCTGTCCTATAGCTATGACCATATACGTGTTTTCCCAGAAAACACTATGCATCTCAAAACACTGCAGTGTAGCTTCAATGGAAAATGTACTTCCACAAAAAGCAGTCACACGAGGATATTCTCAGACTTAATGAGCATAGGAGCCATTTTTCTTTACACTGCTCTAAAAACCTCATTTCTTAGGTTTGTCACATCCTAGGCTAGAACAAAATGTAACAATGTAAAGGATGACTAGGTTGCATTATGTACTGTGGGATCTGTATTCTATTAGCAGGGTCACTGCCAGGCGTTTCGTAATTAAAACTCTATTGACCCATCTCTTTTTCCTCCGAAGCTGAAGAAGATTATTTAGTAGGTCATAAATTTAAAGGTCATCAGATCTAAGACTGTACAAATGAGCACAGTGCTGCCAGAAATGCCCTCAAAACAAGCATCGCTATGATGAGATCAGAAGCACAAGCAAGAACAAATACTGAGGACATGTTCCATATTTCTAGTTTCATCATTAGATGAAAACACGTTTTCATATCCAAATTCAAGTTTAGGCTAACGTAGTTTAAAGACCATGTCCATGATTATGTAAATATAATTAACAAACAGTGTCCATCACTGTGTAATCTGTGTTGTCTTTTTTTTTTTTTTTTTTTCCATTATAAAATCTGTCTTGGGAACTGAATGCCAAAATCGTAGTTCTTCTCTGTAGCCGCTACAGGGATAAATCCATGGAAAATACATTCTTTAATCTGTCTCCCATTAGCAGGATCATCAGCAGATTTTATAAACAGCAGTTATAAACTTGTTTACCAATTCCTTTTCTTCCTTCTGTATGTAAAAAGATCATTTGTCTGTGTCCTCAATCTTAAAGTTTTCAAATGTCAAGCCTCATTTGACAGAAAAGACATATATTGTAAAAAATCCTTCCTTACGTCTCAAAAATTTAATTTTCCCTTGAGCCAGAACATTAGGCCTGTGGACCTTGGAGCAGTCTTCAATACCTGACACTTCAGAGAATTAAGGAAAGTGCAAATGGCAAGAGTTAGATAATGTGTTGAATGTTTGCGAGTTATCTTTTTAACATTAACAAAACAAGTTGGACGACCTCCAGAAAATGTCCTTTGGAGATAAGTCTAAGCACAAAAAAAAAAAAAAAAAAAAAGGATTTTTGCTCCCCCGCAAAGAAAATAAACACTTCACCCTAAGAAATAAAATTCCTTCTAGATCTCTAGGTTTTAGTGCATCTGAATCGGTCATAACTTCAAGTGCACTTTTCTTCTGTGTCCACGATGGAGTCTGCATTAGGCTCCTCTATATATTTTAAAAGATAAAATAAAAGATAAAGTAAAATATAATCTTGATCTAGCCTCTGCCAGATTCATCCAAAAATTAATCTCGGAAAATTCAAGACAAAGCATAGATACATTTTTTTTTTTTTAATTTCAGACTAGAATAAACGGTCATTTCTCTCTGGAATACATTCATGTGGGCTTATAAAGCATATTAGACATGTAGTATTTTAAAACCCTGAAGATTACAGGCCCTCCTTGCAAGGAATGATTATTTTATACAATTGAATAATCAGTGTTGTAACAAAAGTTAATTGGAAACAAATTAAAGATAGAGTGAACATTTTTAATTTCAGACAGTGGAACAATTCATCCAGTTTCTTTAAAGTGAGTTGCCAACTTTAAATGAATTGTGAGGTTTTTGTTGTTGTTGTTGTTTGAAGTAACAGGAATACAAAGTTCATGTTTAATGTTACAGTTAATGATTGATTTCTGACCCTGACAACTAAAATCCTTTCCTCTGTCTCTCTCTCTCTCTCTCTCTTTTTTCTCTGGTGCTCAAGTTTTCTTTGGTCTTCAGCTTTGAAGTGGTTGCTTTATAAAACCAAGTAAAAATGCACAATGCCTCCATTAAGTATTGAACCTCCTTCTGACAGATTTCTTTTGTTCTACATAGGACAATCCATTCTTTTCCCTCATTAATTCTAATAAACTCAGACAGGTGTCTGGCCTTCTCAAAGGACTTGCTTTAAAAATATAACAAAACCTGTGTCTACACATATCAAATGAAGGGGAAAGTTAAGCTCCCTTTTGTTGAACTCAATTAGTGTGGACTGCCAAGCTCAATTATTTAGAGGAAGAAAAAAATATTTTCTTCACACAAGTAAGAATTGGCTTGAACCATCCAGATTAGGGGTCAGCAGACTATGACTCACAGGCCAAACAAGGCCCACTGCCTGTTTTGTTTTTTTTTTTTATAAATAAAGTTTTATTGGAACACAGTATGTTCATTTATTTATGCGTTGTCCAAGGTTGCTGTGGTAGCATAGGTGAATAGTTGTGACAGAGATCAAATGGCACATAAAGCCTAAAATATTTACTGTTTGGACATTTGCAGAAAGAAATTTGCCAAATCCTGAGCCAGATAAATATCTCAGCTCTCCACGTCAATCTTGCCTCCACAGAAGGAGCCCAAAACATGGGAGAATAACCCTTTGGGCAGCCTAAACTAACATTATGTTTTATGTTGAGTTTCTGTAAATCTTTATTTTAAAGAAGATGAGGAAGCAAACCATTTCGATCAGGACTTATTTTAATAGGCAATTATATCTGTTGGACTCTAGTTTTGCTATAGCCTCAAAGGGCATATGGAAACTCTCCCTGTAAACTGCAGCTTACTTAGTTAAAGGCGTTTGTTGGTTTGATATGTGTGGTTTTCTCTTTAATTGCTGCAGGAATTTGGATTGAAGGTGTATTAAAATTTAAAATTCCGATCATTTTGCAAACTTGTCATTATGCATGCTATAGGCAAGTTAGTAGATTTAGTTATGCCAATGATTGCGAAAAGATACATTATTGCTGCATTATAATGCATAAACAGGTTTTATGTTCTTCTGCATAATATTAGAAACTCAAATTTATGGAGTCACAGAGCTGTGATCATCATCCAGGTTTTAAATAAGGAAGCAATTGGTGATTTATATCACACATAAAGAAGTTTCCTTGTCAAGGTGCTTGCTGATCCGTGGCATATAATTTGGATAAATGAAACAAACCTTTGATGGGATCATTAGGAATTATTTGCATTCATGGTTTTTTTAGAAGTGTTTTTTTTTTTTGTGATTGTTAATCTCAGGTGGCACTTACCTCTTCTCAACAAATCTTGGTTGTTCAGAAAATCCATCTGAATAGCTTTTACATCAAAACTTTTAAAATTTAAATGTGTATGTGAAGATCTAGGTGTTGTGTATCAGCAGTTGTTAACATTATAATAAGACAACACACTGGAAGTTATGAGCCTCCTAATGAAAAAACACAGCTTTATCCATTAAGAAGTCTAGCCAAAAATACTCCTCCTCCTCCTCCTCCTCCTCCTCCTACTACTACTACTAATAATGATAGAACCTAAATCTGATCTAAACTCTAGATACAATTACCAATTAACAGAAAATACAGAGAGCAAAGAAACATGCTAAATCACACTATGAGGCTACAAGTCCCAAAATCCAGCCTGGGAAAAACTATAGGATAATGACCTAGTGCCCTAACCAAATAAATGTCAAGGAAAAATAGTGAGGTGTAATGGAACCTACAGATTAATAAAATCTTAAACATATTAAAATCTTAAACATCATAAAATCTTAAACACAATTGCATGTGTTTACCTTATTTGGGTCCTGACTCAATCAATTAAAAATCAATTTATGACATTTAAGAGATAACTACAAACTTGGGCCCTGGCTAGATATATATAGGGAAGGAATTACTGTCAGTTTTTAAGAGCTAGCTATAAGTTTACTGTAGTTATGTGGGGTTTTTTGTTTTGTTTTGTTTTTAAGAATCCTCATCCTTAGGGGTGCCTGTGTGGCTCAGTCTGTTGAGCGTCCGACTTCAGCTCAGGTCATGATCTCACGGTTCGTGGGTCTGAGCCCCGCATCAGGCTCTGTGCTGACAGCTCAGAGCCTGGAGCCTGCTTTGGATCCTGTGTCTCCCTCTCTCTCTGCCCCTCTCCCACTCTCTTGCGCTCTTCTCTGTCTCTCTCAAAAATAAATAAATATTTGTTTAAATAAGAATGCTTATCTACAGGGATACATGCTAAAATCTTGAGGTTAAAAAGAAAATGTTTAAGATTTGTTTTAAAATGATAAAGGGAGAAAAATTAATTAAAAGTAAAATTTTAGGGGTGCCTGGGTGGCCCAGCTAGTTAAGCCTCTAACTCTTGATTTCAGCTCAGGTCATGATTTCATGGTTTGTGAGACAGACCCCATGTTGGGCTCTGTACTGACAGCACAGAGCCTGCTTGGGATTCTCTCTCTCCCTCTCTCTGCCCCTCCTCTGCTTGCTCTCTCTCTCTCTCTCTCTCTCTCTCAAAATAAACAAGTAAATTTAGAACAAATAAGTAAATAATTTAAAAAATAATAAGAGAAAGGGTTAAGAGGGTAAAATGAAACAAGATTGCGAGAGATCATGAATGTGGACACGGGATGATAAGTACATTGGGCTTACTGTGCTGTGTCTACTTTTGTAGCTATTTAAAATTTCCATAATAAAAAGGTAAAAATATATGTAGGATACCATAAAGTACGATGCCTCTTTATGACTAGTTTTACTAATGATTAGCGATAAATAAAGGAATAGATATAAGTAATTTATTTGGGCATGAAATTAGTTCTGGTACTTGCTTAGACAAAAAAGAATTCACTATCTGGTTAGCAGTAATAAACAGTTATTTTTTTAAAAAATACATCTGTTTAGGTTTGTTTAACAAAATTCAGGAAATACAGGATTTGTGTTTTTCGGCTCATTTGCAATATGATTTGTAGTTTGTTCTTAAGACAGAATCCTTCGCACACTTCTACCTAAATTGTATTCAAATCACGCTTATTCTGGGTCCCCCACACATCAGGCAGGCTAGCTGAAGCTGGGCAGTGCTGAACTCAGGCTCTTTCTTCTCCGTTTCTTCCCCAGGAGGGGTCGGATTTCTCTGGGGGAGATTTATGCAGGAAACGCAAACAGAGAGCACCCGCACAGCTCTTTGCTCCTCCCTCACGTCTATCTTCAAATGCACCAAACATTCATCCCGCGCCCCTTTCAGGCTGCTGGATAAAGCTTACCTACCGCGCGAAGCTCACTGCCGTCTCCCAAGTACAGGTTCTGGGGAATGCTACAGACTGCATTTGCAGGGTAAAATAAATCTAAAATGACCACATGCACACAAAGAGATACGTGGACGTCGATAATTCAGTTCATATCTAATCAAGTCAACTAAGCTGAAGGGGTACATTTTGAATTCTTTCAGAAATGTTCTCTTATGACAGACTTGACATGTAGGGACGTGAAACTCTTTTCACCGCGCCCTACAGGTTTTACTCATTAGCAAGGATAGAGTATGCATGTCTTTCTTTTTCCAGTTTTTTTCTCTCCTATGACCATCACTTGTGGACTTCTCCACAAAGCTTCATGGTCATAATTTTTACTGTTTAAGTTTCAAATGTTCTTCTAGAAAAATATCCAGCCAAGTTAATGCACGTGAAAACCTAACGTTTTCTGTGTCAGAGCGGTAAGCGGCTGGGGGGCCAGCTGCTGAGTCCGGGCACCTCGGACCCCAGCGGAGCCCTGGTGCTGGGGACCTCACCCGGACTTAGAAGCGGGTCTTCCTTGTTCTGGAATCTCTTGTCTCCACACCATCCTCTACAGAGCCAGTGGAGTGATGGGCACTCGCCCTGATTAAAACCTGTCATGTTGCCCCGTGACTTACAGTTGTAGCTCTGCCCACAACTACTCAGACTCATCTGTCACCACCCTCTTCCCCGCCTCTGTGCTGTGTATCATCTCCTCCACCAAGCCTGCCCCAGACGTGCCATGCTGCTTCTCACCTCTCCGAAAGCCCAGATCACTCTCTTTGCCTGGAATCAATACACACACCCACACACACACTGCAAGCGCATGGGTCTGCTTCACAGACACGTAGCATTCCTTCAATACCCTTCTCGGAAGTAACAATCTCTGGTCCACGGACCCTTTACTGTCATCCGTAGGCCATCGCTTCCTACGCTGCTGATACATCACACTGTATGGGAATTTTTTCATTAAATGTCAGCCTGCTATTTTATGAGATCCTTTACTTCCAGCCACTGTGTTTACCTTTACGTCTTTAGCCTCCAGCCCAGAGTCGGGTGCACATTACACCTTCAGCAAGTGTTTGTTGAATGAATAAATGAATAATTTGAATGCTGTAGCTTACCTAGCAAATCCCTGGCTAAGATCTTCTGTAATAGTTCCATCAATTATTTAATAAATGTTTGCTTAGCATTTTGTGTAAGACACAATGCCCACCGTGGTTGTGGTTTACAAAGCTGAGCAGTGTGGTACGGTCCCTGGGCTGCTGGAGGGAAGATAGCTAATGTACACGCGTCACTGTATTCAAAACACAAAACACAAAACGCTACACGTTCCATAAAAGAGCGTAAGTGAATTTTTGTGCAAATTAGACAAGGAATAGGGAGGAGGTGCCAGACTTTTTAATGAGATGGAAAGCATTTAATCAAAACAAATTGTTCAAAAGCTGTTGAATAACATTCATATTTTTGAATGAACCTTTGTTTTACTAGCCTTTCAGCTAACGTCTGAAACGTCTTTCTTATAGCTTAGAAGTATAAAGCTGCAGAAATACTAAAGATGTTAGAATCCAGCTGTCTTATTTTCTAAAGAACAGAGCAGAAGTAGATCTCAGGGCTTCTTTCTCCCATTCTATAACTCTTAACACAGTGACAAACTGCCCCAGATCTTAAAACTTAATTCTGTCTATTGCTATTTGATTTGTGGTAACTGTAGACACAGACCCTAAAATGTGTTTGGAAAAAAAAAATCGAAAGACAACATTTTGCTCATATCTACGCTGTATAGGATTATTGTAAACTCATTTCAAAATTTGCTTTTCTGTATTGCTTTCTTTTAAGGACTATCTATGGATAAAACTTAAGATGAATACAAAATTATATATAACTTAACTCTGGCAATAAAATAACTTTAAAGTTATTTGAAATATGGATGGTATATAATGTTTTCTTTGTTTCTCTATGGACTTTAAAGCATTTGGCAAATGATAAATCCATGTGGACAGAAAATAACGTATGATTTTATATCATTACAAACTGGTATCGTTGATGTTGGCAAATAAAGCTGATTATTAGAGGTGTAGAGAGGGTAAATGTTGGATAAAGATAATAGTCAAGGGGCGCCTGTGTGGCTCAGTCGGTTAAGCGGCCGACTTCGGCTCAGGTCATGATCTCGCGGTCCGTGAGTTCGAGCCCCGCGTTGGGCTCTGTGCTGACCGCTCAGAGCCTGGAGCCTGTTTTGGATTCTGTGTCTCCCTCTCTCTGACCCTCCCCCGTTCATGCTCTGTCTCTCCCTGTCTCAAAAATAAATAAACGTTAAAAAAAAAAAAAAAAAAAAGATAGTAGTCAAGTGGAAACCGGAAAGGAAGTGACTTACTTACCTATTTGATATGAAAAATCATCTGTCATATTCTTGAGAGTATTTTCCAGTATCTGTTGCTAAGTGTGTCCCCTTTCAGAGAAATCTGGAAATAAATACTATAGTTCAGTTATAGGTTTGTCTACAGTTGTGGCTGCCAACTTTCAACTTCATAAATTGACAGAATTTCAAATATAAATTTGCGGATTAACATAGAGTCATCAGCCTTTAAAGCTCTTGTCCAGTAAGAATATTTTTTTCAGTTTATTTATTTATTTTGAGAGAAAGAAAATGAGGGAGGGGCAGAGAGAGAGAGAGAGTCCCAAGCAGGCTCCCTGCTGCCAGTGGAGAGCCCACTGAGGGGCTCGAACTCACCAACCGTGAGATCATGACCTGAACCGAAATCAAGAGTCAGACATGTAACTGACTGAGCCACCCAGGTGCCCCCAGTAAGAACACTTTTTAAAAGAAAAGAAAAAAATCATTGTAACAGTGACCATATTTCAAAAGGATGTTCTAATACCAAAATAGTGGGAAGGGTACAATATCAGAATAGAGAACAATATTTCAAGAAGAAAAAATGATTGTAAGGGCCACTATATTATACCAATTTTTCTTACTTCGGAATGGACTGGTGATGCTTTTAGCTCATTTAGTAACTAGGAACCACCAGAGGAAGGGAGGGAAGACCAAGAAGATTCAACGAAAACTTAATAAGAGTACAGAAGTGGGGAAAGAATATCTTATTTGTGAAAAGGCTTATTTCCTAGAAGTAAACGTTAGTTTCTTATTTCCATGTCTCCCCTTTGCTCCAGGCGACATAGCCAGTGCGGCCAACTCACTGGGCTCTCATGAAACTCTCTCACTTAGCTTCAAGTTTTAAAGAACCGCAGAAATTTCTGAGCGTATTGTAGTATTTATTTTAGAACGTTGCTCATATTCTTGGCAAGTAATAAAACAGGACCTAACATATTTGGGGCTTAATAATGCCATAGCCTTCTTTGAAAGGCTTCTAATCAAGACTTGGAAAATGGCCTTCCTAAGATCTATTCAAGATGAAAACTGCTGGCACATAATACTTGACCCCAGAAATCAGTAATCTTGTTCTCAGCTGAGCCCACATCTACCTACAGCCCATATTCTTTCAACATCTGCAATGTCACATGCAGGCAAGGGCCAGGTCCTAGGGCACCGTCAGTACCAACATGAGTCCTGACCTACAAATGACTTAAAACCAGATATGCACGCCGAGGCAATAGAGACTCAGAGTGACTTTTTAAGAAGGAAGGCGTGATTATGAGTGTTCGTTAACAGCACTGCAAACTAGTTCAGAAACTTACCTTGGGATTTAAGTCCAAAAACTACTTCAGTGTTGGTCATTGTTGTGATGTTTCTAAGCCATGATATTAGCTGATCATAAAAACAACAATTATTACCCTATATAAAAAGCAACATGCCAAAAGGAAAAAAAAAATGTTGAGGGTACGGCATGATTGAAAAACATTGGGACTACATAGATAAGCCTCTTCTTGCATGGTGTTTTTCTAACTTTTAAGTTTCCAGCTCTCCTTATGCCAGTGTTTAGCAACGTACAGGTTTAGAAAAGTAGAATGGTGTATATGGAGCCTTTCAAGATGTTAACCTGAGGACCGTGAACATACCCCAATGACCTCAAAGAATAATGTGACCAAAGAGACACTAATAATTTACAGGTCATGCACACATAGTCACATATTGCATACGAAAGAGCAAATCTAAAAACCGTTGTTAGTAAATTGTTGATATCTAACTCAATAAATCTGAATTTTGGAGAATGATCGTGGTATAAATGTTAAATGTGTGTTAGTGAGAGATCTGCCTTCACATCAAAGCCTTTCTGAGTTAATGATAGTGGCTATTACATTCCATATATAATGTCAATGTCTCGAGAACACTTTGGCAGAAATAGTACCATTTAACTTAGCCCACTTTTTGTCCTTCACACATCCTCTGTTAAGAAATAAATTATTGTGCTAAAGAAAGGAGTTTGTGATATTAAATTAACAGATATAAGCTAAGCACTTCAGCTGGAAATGCCACCTTTGGAGTTATATCCTTTATAAATTGTTATTGGAAGTTCTGAAAAATCAATTTTAACCTTGTACAGGAACTAAAAGCAAAATAATCATGAAGTGTGTGGAGACAGAAAGGAACCATAAGCCAAAGAATAGAAAAATGTGGACTTTAGGTGGTGAAAACAATAAATCCTAGATACATTGGTCCAATTTCAATAGTAAATCAGTTTTTGATTATTTTATACTCTATACACTTTTCTGCCATTATTAAAACAATAAATAACATCCGAGAAGCAAAACTTGTGACTAAAAAAACCCAATTTCACTAAAAGGAGATAAAATCTTATGCTTTAAAAGTGCAGGCAACTATTTAGCCCCGATGAACATATGGTGTTCCAGACTTCATGCTTAGAATTCACTTAGCCCTCAAAAGAGAATTTAGTTATTTTGTAAGACCAATTAATGACTCATTGGTCCTCCCTTATTTTCCTACAGACAGACACCCGTTGAAGTCAAATCTCAGGTTGAAGACTGAATTTAGTCGGACAAATCGGGACTCACATCTTTAAACCTGTCTCTTCACCCAAATCATTAAGACAATGGTCCTCACCTGCCTCATGTGGTTAATCAGAAGATTAAATGAGAAAATGTATTTGAATGCTATCACATATTAAGCATTCAAAAGAATCAGCAGTAGCAGCATTAGGAAAAGTTGTAATATTAAAGTACATGAATTAGAACAAGGGAAAAGAACTGAATTAAATATTTCATGGCATTAGGCATGATAATCTGATTCATCATTCTCTCAAGTAGGATGGTGTTGCCGATGGAATTTGAATAGTCTGTGCAGAAGGAGATCTTGCAGCCCGTTCTTATTAGGAATGTCCTTACTACTAGGATAGAAAGAATTGAAGCCTGTTGGCCAAAGCTGCTTCTTCCTTTGAGAGTGGTCGCCTGGCTCTGCCACACTTTGCTTGTTTAAATTCCATTTTTCCAGGCTTCCAATATTGCCCAACCTCTCTTGATCATATCCTTGCGATTCTTCCCTTGGATATACTAACACGCTCAACCCAGTTACAGTCTTACAGACCCACAAGTCATTCTTCCTTCTCCTTGTGATCTGAGATGATCAGTTAAGGAACTGATCTTACAGTTTAATTATCTGAAGGACAAACTTCACCTGTATTCCAAGTCGAATGGGACACCACCAAGAATAATCAAACAAGAACATCTGCAAAATGCAGTCATTTTTTTTTTTTTTATCTTCGTGTAGTATGAAATCCAGTTTGAATCTAGGTTGTGTTAAACCTAGGATTTGACATGTCTGGGCATATCTGGAAGACGAGTCAGGTCAACCTGGCAAGACTCTATTTAAATGACAGGTGGGAAGGTTCCTTGAAATATATTTATCTCGAGGGAGGCTTTACTCAAGATACACACGTTTAGTGAAAGGACGGCAGAGTGCCTTGGAGAGGCGATTCTGAGCACGAGATCGTTTCTGTCACTGACATGTTCTTGAGTATGTGTCCCCTATGCTTAAGTTCTAGGAAAAGGAGCTGAATTAAAACCGTGAAGAAGACCCAAAAGAGCCATATATTACAATCCCGCCAAGAACAAAAGCACTACTAGACTTACCATCTTATCATTTCTGCAAAAAGATTGCTCAACTTGGAGCATCAGAAGCAAGAACTCCGTGAACTGAGGGAGACAGCTGGACCGACCAGTGACAGGAAATCCAGGAGAGTTCCATGAGGCCCCTTAGACAGGGCCCTCAGGCATATCCCCTTAGCAGAATTAATCACAACAAAAGGAAAGGTCCATCCAGACAGAAAAATTAAAGCCACTCATGGTATTTCTCACAAAGCATCCCCAAAGTGATCTCAAAATTCCTTGGGGCTAGAATTTAAGCTGCTTGGGATCTCCATGGAGGAAGGCTAGGGAGTCAGCAAAACTCTGTTTTCTTTCTGCTCTAGTAACTTTGTTTTTACATCCAGGTAATTGTGAAAGAGGAACTGTGTAAATAGATTACATTAACATATTATTTCAAACGGTTTCGGCTAATCAACCCAGCTTTTTTTTTTTTTTTTTTTTTCTGTTTTTCTTTTTTTCCAGTATCACAGTGTTTATTGATAGATACAAGTATATACAATCAGGGCGTGAACATGACTTGATAAATTAACTAGACTTGATTTCAAACAGTTTTTGGCCAATCAACTCAGCTCTTTAAAACCATACGCTGGTCCTTCATGATAAACCATAGTTGGACATAGAGAAGGAAACTTCTCGTTTGTTCTGATAAGGAGGACTATTTTTTTTTTTTTAATGAATGTTTTCCTTATTTTTGAGAGAGCGTGTGAGTGGGGTAGAGGCAGAGAGAGAGGGAGAGGGGATGACTATTTTACAGTGCACCCAGCAAGCCAAATGTAAAGATTAGAATCCATTCTTTCAAGCTACCATTTTATATATATTATCAGACCAGGCAATAGTTGTTAAGAACATGGACAGTGGAAACAATTTGCATGAGTTCAATCAAGTGCCAGCTAAAACACTGAACTCTTTCTCTAGCTTATTTGTAAAATAAAGACAATACTCGTAACCACCTCATGGTGTTGTGAGAATTAAGAGTTAATGTCTAAAGTACTTAGAACAATGCCAGGTACTTGCTTAAGGTTAGCTGAGTAAAACTTAGTTAATAAATGACTAAATACACATTCATCCCACAAATATTTATTGAGTGCACATAAAAGCATAATTAGAACTTCTGATACTGGGGATATGAGAAAGAACAAAACACACAGAATTACCTTCCTCAAGGAGCTTATATTCTGAGTATTCCGTGAACCATAATCAATAGCTAAATACTCCAGGGTACCATATTAAAATGCTCCCATACAACCAGGCATTCAGGGCTCGTAATGTCTCATGTTCCATATAGCACTACTAAAGATCAAAATTTCTGCCTACATTTTGAATACTTTTTTTAGCATGAATATCCAAAAGTAGAAATACTGGGTCAAAAGTTGCCAACATTATATTCTAAGGAATCGATGCCTGATTTTTCAAAATAGTTGTGGTTAAACCGCTTTGGAAATTAGCTAAAATGATGATGGCCAGCACTCTAGTTTCTGACTGTGTTAATAAATTTAGGCTTTGCAAAAATGTAAATAACCTTAGACCTCTGCTGATATAATAGATTTCAGTTATACTGTACCCAAAGAACAGCTCTTCATGGCAAAGCCTTTTTTGGAGGGTGGATTCCATGCAGAAGTTATGAACTTGTGATTAGAGGAGAAGCCGTGGATTTTCACCGTGTAGGTACACTTAAAAGCTTCAAGAATTAATATGCTTTGAAGCACGAAGGGCCCCATATTAAGACAGGTTTCAGGGGCACTGGGCAGCTCAGTAGATTAAGTGACCAACTCTGTTTTTTTTTTTCTTTTTTTTTTTCCCTTTTTTCTTTTTTCTTTAATATTTAGTACCTTTGAGAGACAGAGAGAGAGTGCGAGCCAGGGAGGGGCAGAGAGAGAGGGAGACACAGGATCGGAGGCAGGCTCCAGGCTCCGAGCTGCCAGCACAGAGCCTGATGTGGGGCTCGAACCCATGAACTGTGAGATCGTGACCTGAACCGAAGTCGGATGCTTGACCGACTGAGCCACCCAGGCGCCCCTCTTTTGTTTTCTTTTAAATTGTCCTGTGTCAGGGCACCTGGGTGGCTCAATCAGTTAAGCATCCGACTTCGGCTCCGGTCATGATTTTTTGGTTCGTGAGTGTGAGCCCCTCGTCAGGCTCTGTGCTGACGGCTCAGAGCCTGGAGCCTGTTTCAGATTCTGTGTCCCTCTCTCTCTGCCCTTCCCTGACTCTAGCTCTGTCTCTCTCTTTCTCTCTCTCAGAGATGAATAAACATTAAACATTTTTTAATTGTCCTGTTTATTATGGATTTGAAGATTCAAAACAATATAAAATCCATGTGAGAAGAAATTGAGCTCAAAAGTCATACATAAATAGATTCTAGTAAAACCAATTAAAATTTTTCAATTGAAATCACATAATCAGTGACAGGCACTTCAGCATCACTCCTGGCTCCGCCATGGCACCTTGTTCAGCTATAAACGTGGCATTAGAAAGCGTCTGAGAACCGTTTTACCAGCAAGTGTATAAAATCTGTGATCTGGCCTCCTTGAGCAGCTACACAGTAGGACGACTTTGGGGAAGGAATCAGTCTCTGTGTACGGGCCTAACTTGAATTCTAGAACTACCGGCAAAAGAACAGTCATTCCTTAAACCAATGATTGTTCCCACTGAACTGGCAGTTTAAAAAGAAAAGTAATTGGGATGCCTGGGTGTCTCAGCTGGTTGTGTCTGACTCTTGATTTCGGCTTAGGTCACGATCTCACAGTTCGTGAGTTCAAGCCTCACGTCGGGCTCCGCACGCTGACAGCACAGAGCCTGCCTCGGATTCTCTCTCTCCCTCTCTCTTTGCCCCTCCTCCACTCTCTCTGTCTCTCAAAATAAATAAACTTAAAAAAGGAAAAAAGAAAAAGAAAAGCAATATCCAGGATTGGGTAGGGTACAGGGACACAGGAATTCTCATACACTTCAGATGAGAGTGTCCGTTAATACAGGCTTTCAAAAGGCAGCATGGTCTAGTGGTTAGTGACAGGAGTTTGGAGTCAGGAAGACCTTCGTCTCAGTTCTGGTTTTCTTACTTCCCGGATATGTGAAATTGGCCATTTTTTAAGTCCTTTAGCCCCCACCCCCTGCCTTTTTTTTTTTTTTTTACCATCTTTAAAATGGGTATAATGATAAAATCAAATTTTAATGTCATAATGAAGATTAAAATACAGTGCCTAGCATGCCATAAGCATTCCTGTGTTTGATTCCATTATGATTATTACTTCTTAAGATTGTAATTTGGCAATATACACAAAGCCTGTAGGTTAAACATTAGCTTCTGAGCCAGAAATTCCACTTTTAGGAATTCAGCCTTAGTAAATAATTAAGGGCACCCACAATGATTTAGCTGCCAGGACACCGTGGAATTTCAGAATCATAATTCTGAATATCACTCGTATGTGTTGGGTTTGGAGCTAGAACAAAAAGATACAAAGTGAGATGATAGTAACTCCAGGCCTTACTTGCTGGTAAATAACCTTTCTGGAATACTTTCAAAGTGAAATAAAGAATTTAAAATTCTGATTATTATACCAGAATAATGCTATCTGGAATAATGGTCTTGAAGTTTAGGGTGAAAAACACACTTTAGAAAATAATTGTCAATTTGAAACTTTCCCTGAAGCTTGAAGTTTGGGTTTTGTTTCTCATCTCTAGTGAAGAAATGCTTTTAGCTGACAATAACTAATTAATAACAAGATTAGCCCCAGGGCAGTATTTACTTGGTGTGATTCCCTAAACCCCCTGTATTAAAATTCACTGATTTGTTTGTTAAACATACAGATTCCCATGTTCATCTCAGGCCTGCTAAATCAGAATCCTGGACAGGGGGTTGGAAATCTGTACATTCTAAAAGCACCCAGAGGTTAAACAGGCTGAAGTTTTGGTTCCGGTCCCCATGGGGATGGAAGAACGCTTGCCCACCCACGAGAGCAATTGCAGATCTTCTCAAGTTGAGAGATTCAAGGTCGGGCCCTCTCATGCATTATTTGAAAAGACAAACATAAAAAGAAATGACTTTTTAAAGGAAAAGGGAAGAATGCAGGGTTATTTTGCATTTTGCTGGCTTGTGAAAATATATTAGATCATTTTAAATACTACCATTTGTGTCCTCATCTGCTTCTGTGTATGTATATTTCCAGGATTGTATCAGTACGTTTTTCCCTAGGAGTTTCATCTGTAAAGAATGTACCTATAAGCATTCCATTCCTTAAGGGGCACTTGCTTATAAACTCTTATACCCCTAAGAAAAAATAACAGCTGCCCAGAGCCTAGCTCTAGCAAAGGGTCTCATTTTTCTCTCTCCACTCTCTTTGTTGGTATAAGCCTTAAATTTATCGTCACAGATGAATGCAGTTGAAAGATTGGCTTTCAAAAGGTAAACATGGTCCACTCAATGGCAACCATTCTGTAGAACAGAACGAGTTCCCTCTGCATCCTTTTGACGTTGTGAGTTGTTTCTCACTTAGGTTGTGTGAGGTGACAATGAAAAACTTGATAATCCATTTTTAACTTGTATACCACTTTTTCAAGCAATTCAGCTTTTAAAAAAGTAAGAGCAGCATTCTAGTCACCCAGACTCTATGGTTGGTAGACCTTTGCTTTGGAACCTTCCATACATAATGCCATAAAAGTTTAAGATGTTTAAACATGACAGTGGCTCAAGGAAATTGCTGATGAACTAAAGAGAAAGGGGTAGCTGTTTCAACTGATGTGGAATTTCTTAATTGTTCAAAGATTTATATATCTGTGTACATTCAATTTATATATGTCAACTATGCATATGTGTCTTTGTCTATACAGTAGGCTATGCCTACCTATTATATAATTATTAGGCATAAAAAGGGTTCACATTAATGACAAAATTAAAATTTACTTTAATGCAGGCTGGAGTTTTAGGTGTTTCCCCCCATATTCCAATATCCAAAATCTGAGTCTAATATGTAAAATCTGATATCATGTGTTTTTTATTGAACATGGTGGCCCTGTCACCAACCAGTCCCATCCATCCTATCCTAGCTCCTAGCTCCCATTTTCCCCACTCGCACACATACGCACACAAGTTATCCACATGGAAACAGACAAAATCTTCCGATGTGATTTCTCAGTAACGGAGATTACACATCTCCACAGTAAGGTGTCATACCTAAATGCCCCAGTCTGAGATCCCTTGTGTTGTATAAAGGGCTGTAAGTTGCCATCCAATGTCTAGCCCTCTCACACACAGCTCGAGGCACCCTTTGGGCACTAGTCCAGTCTCCTGGCCTGGGGAGTGAGAAATCCTGGCCAAGGGCCAACAGGGCAGAAAGAGGAGAAGGACCTCAAGAGAATGTTCTCCTGGCATCTGGGAATCTTGAGGCAGCGGGATGGAGGTAGGGTGTGAAGACCAGAGTGGGGAAGCAAGGAGGGGACAGTCGATAGGCATAGCTTTAAAATATAGCCAAAGCTGGCAGACATGTCCAGAGCCTTTAGCACTAGACCCCCAGCACCTGTATCCACAGATCACTCTCTTTAGGCAAGTGGGGGGGGGGGTCTAGAGAGGGACATTTATCAAACGTTCTTACCCAACCCCCTGAGCGTTCTTTGAAAGATTGTTTTCTAAGCCTCCACTGTCCCAATAACCTGCAGTTCTCATTTACAAATTTAAAAGAATATGAATCTTATTGTTCAATTAGAATGTAAGGTTTCCTTAAAGCCTAGAAAATAACACTTTGGCATAAACACATTTTCTACAAAGAGTAAATAACTACAATTAGAGCCTGTCTTATTTTAATTGAGAGAAATTTCTGTAACTAAACACAACATTGGAGCTGGAATAGGAGCAGGGAGGCCACGGGAGGAAAGGAAACAGGAAGTGCAGACCAAAGGCATCTGACCCGATCTTCACTCTGCGACTTCATAGCTTTCCCGAGGACCTGCCCATCTCCTCAGTGATGGAAACTGGAGATAATGTAGATGCACTTTTGGTATTTAATGTTCTCCTTGGCTGGGCACAAAGTGCGTTGGCCTGAATGCTGCCTGACTTTGCCTGGGTGTGGCAGACTTCTCTACTCGGCAGGTCGGTAGTGCCTACTATTCACGAAACTCCTACAGCAACAGAACAAGATGCTGTTACATTATCCATTTGGAAATTCTCTCTCGCACCTCTGCCCTCCCTTTGGAGTTGCCTTCTCAACTTACCACAGTCCCTCCAGCCACCTTCTTTAACGTTTCCTCCGTCCAAACACAGGTCCTGTCTTGGGCTTCTCACTCTATCTACTCTTCCAGGCCAACCTCATCCATTCCTGCAGCTTCGGTTACCATCTTTACATCCACAATATTCTACCCTGAGTGGGGAGTTCTAGATCTAACATCCAAGTTTCCATTAAACAACTCCCCTTGAATATCCTGCAGGCACTTCAAGCACCAGCATCTAAGAAGGAACTCATCACTGTTTACCGTCCCCCAGAGGCTGCGTTCCCCAGCTGGGCACAGGCCGCCATCACTCTGTCCCTCGGTCGGCAACCTGGGCATTGCCCTGGGCTCTTTATTCTTTCACACGAGTCCCCTCTCCCTGCCACACCGCACATTGAGACAGTCACCGAATCCTGTTGTCCTAAAGGATTCTACCACTCTCCATTCCCCTGCGTCTAGCCTCGTCCAGGCTAACGGCTCTTTCCTCTGTTGAGGAAAAATGGCGTTTCATATTCCCGTCTGTCCTCCTTAGTCCCAATTGGAAAAATCCAACGCGTTCTAAAATGCAAAACTCATGAAGCCAATTCTTCCCTGGACTATGTCAGTACTTTTCTGTGTTCACGGATTCAAATCTAAAAGTTCTAATGCTGCTGCTTTATCCTTCTAGCCTTAATAGACCGTTATGCTCCTCTCTTGCCACGGGCATTATCTTTAACTTGTTTTTCTTTATGCAATTTGAGATACAAAGCTCCAAGCCATCTCAGTACTTACCTTCATTCCAGATTGTTCTTTCAGCTTGAACTCCACCCTTGCTTTGGCCTGGCCACTTCTTCGTGGAACTTGTGATAATATGACTTTTTCTTTTTTAATCTTTATTTATATTTGAGGGGGGGGTGGCGGGAAGGGGGGACACAAGTAGGGGAGGGGTAGAGAGGGAGACACAGATTCCCAAGCAGGCTTCAGGCTCTGAGTTAACAGCTCAGAGCCTGATGGGGGTTCGAACCCACAAACTGTGAGATCATGATCTGAGCTGAAGCCGGACGCTTAATCGACTGAGCCACCCAGGCATCCCAATAATATGACTTCCGAAGACTGGCCTCCCCCAGCTCTCAAGCCGGTTAGATCCCTGAGACAGCCTGGGTGCTTTCCTATGCCAAATTGACTCTCCTCATCTTTCCCAATAACAACCTGGATGGTGTTCATGCCGCAAGGTGACCAGCCAAAACACTCACCTTCTGTGCAGGAGAGGTCATGTGACCCAGCTCTGGCCAATAAGAGCTCACTGGAAGTGTCCTAGGGGGGCTTACAAGAATGATATTTAAAAAAAATTTTTTAACGTTTATTTATTTTTGAGACAGAGAGAGACAGAGCATGAACGGGGGAGGGGCAGAGAGAGAGGGAGACACAGAACCGGAAATAGGCTCCAGGCTCTGACCCATCAGCCCAGAGCCCGACGCGGGGCTCGAACTCACGGATGGTGAGATCATGACCTGAGCTGAAGTCGGACGCTTAACCGACTGAGCCACCCAGGCGCCCCCAAGAATGATATTTTAAAGAGAAAGACTCACTTGGCATGCATCTTTGCCTTTTGCACTCTGCCTTTGTCTTTCCCTCTCCTTTCCCTCTGCTTGACCCATGAGTGATGTCTAGATGTAAAACAAACCAACTTTTTAGAATCATGAGGAAAAAAACTCACATTATGATGATGGAACAGGAAGGTAAAAGGAACTTGAGTACCTAATGATATCTGTGGGCTCTGACATATTCGGGTGGGAACCCGCACTTTTTTAAGCTTACTGCCTTGTCCATTGCTATATGTCTCATCCTGTACTAGACACGAAGTAGAAACTAAAGAGCTGGATGAATAAGTGAATGAAAGGAGGGTGTGGCAGTCCCTAGGAGCAGTGGGAAGGAGTTTCTTCCAACACTAAGTCACTTGTTCCTTTTTAAAGGCTTAAAGTTTTAAAAGTTCTATGAATATTTAAATACAAATCTCTAGATAGGAGGGTCTAATATCTCTTATTGATCATTCCTCTGATTTGAAACCCTGAAACGTAGGTTAAAAGGCAGGCATTGTATAGTTAGGGAAATAAGCTGAAACATTAATATTAATGATGAAGTTAGTTTATCAGGTAATCTACTCATAATATGCTTACCTGGACCTTGGGAGAATAGGACAAGACCCCAGATAAAAGTTCACGGGAGAGGGTGCCTGGGTGGCTCAGTCGGTTAAGCGTCTGACTTCAGCTCAGGTCATGATCTCACGGTCTGTGAGTTCGAGCCCCGCGTCGGGCTCTGTGCTGACAGCTCAGAGCCTGGAGCCTGCTTCGGATTCTGTGTCTCCCTCTCTCTCTGCCCCTCCCCCATTCATGATCTGTCTCTCTCTGTCTCAAAAATAAATAAACGTTAAAAAAAATTTTTTTTTAAAGTTCATGGGAAAAAGGAAGCAAATTGGAGACAATGAGAAGGGGCTGGTCTAAACACAGTCTGGAATCTTAGGAAGTGCTTCTGTACCAGTATCCGTGTTGACCATAAACAGAGAGATCTCCTTTCTTTCACACGAAACAGCTCTGCAGGGATCGAAGTGTAAGTTTTCACCTCCTTTACATTTGAAACATTTGCAAGTTTGCAGAGGAGTGATACCATTTTCACTAACTGCAAGACCGCTCTACGATGACGTTAAAAACTGCTATAGGACAGTGATTCAGAGTTGGTGGGGGAAAGGAAATTCCCTCTTTGTGGCGCACCATCCATGGAAATACCAACCTCGTGTACCGTCCGTGGCAACAGCGATGCCTGACGGCCAAATAGCGACTTCATCTATCACCAGGTTTCATGTGTATCACAGCGAGTAGAGAGAGGAGAGGGTAAAAATAATAAACTAGTATCTTCTGGGGGATGTTACTTAGCAGGTTACTTTAACTAAGAGAAGAAAAGACTAAAATTAATTATCATAGAGTTAGTCCTGAACGTCTGAGACAAGAAATTAAATGCTCATTGCACCTCCTTTCAAACATCACTGAAACAGTAGGCAAATAACAAAGAGACAGACTACAGAGAAGAGAAACAGATACAGGGTTTTCTGGTATTTTGATGCTAAGTCTACTTTAAAAACTTTCAAAATATGTAAAGAATAAGGAATATTTTGATCCAATGGCTCAAAATTACCAAGATAATGCGAAATAAATCAGCAGGTTGCCAGTTGACATATTCTCTCTTTAGTTGTCACGCATGAGCCAAAGTACATAAAATATAGGTGCATCGGGACTGTAGTTTTTTGAAAGGACTTCTGTTTGGCTTTAATAAGTGACGAATCTCTGTATTCAGATAATTAACTGCAAATGATATGCTATCTCGTTTTTATTTGCTCTTTTTAATGAAAGGAATTTCACTAATGTTCTTCATTTCCTGAGCAGCTATAGCAATGATCTCCCCACGTTAAACCCTGCGGCCTGTGACTCAAAAAAGACATGTCCGAACACAAACCTCGCCTAACAATTGAGGTACTGTTAGTAGGAAAAGGGACAGGCTTAGACAAGACAAGCCAGGAATGGCATTTCTCTTATTTTGGGGGGGAAGTGAACAGTTTGGAATGATGGAGGGAAGAGATTGAAAATGTATTGAAAGACAGATGGAAGGCCAACTTTAAAAAAAGTGATAAACACTAGTCCTTTGTATGGGAAGGCAAACTTTACATCTTTCGTAGAGTAAAACACAGCTCAGAATGCAGCCCCAGCAAGTCGGGGTAGGTGTTGACCTTGCTGAGAAGCGAACTCCGGGAAAACTTGTTCCTGAGCTTTGCTCTGAAAGCCCTCAAAGAAAGTGAACAAAAAGCCCTGGGGCCTGGCTAGCAGATGTGTGACCACAGTCTCATCACCACAAAGACAAGAGAAGAAAGAGTCTTTCTAAAATTTGTTTGCAAAATGATATTTCTATCTTATCACCTTAAATATGCGTGGTTCGTACTGACATCAAAGGGGAATCTCTTCAGCAAAAGATAATACTGATTGATTGAATCAGTCAGGATTCACCAGTTGACAAATTGCCTTCATATGAATTGCAGTGCCTTAGGCCTCGTGTAAGATTTATCTGGATGGGCATAATATTTTGAAAAGACTAATTCAGGAAACATCATAGCCCAAGAAATGCTTTTTAAAAAAAAAAAGGAAAGAAAAGAAACAGAAACTCCAGCGAAAGATGGATGATGTGTATTTGCAAGCTTCCAATTCTAGCAAGAATACAGGCCCACCTGTTGTCACTCTGAGTCAGTCTCCTGAGACAGGCAGTGCTCACACATCCAGGCATCTAACGGAAGCAAGAAGGATTTACCAGATGAATGTTTTCTGCCTGGAGGGACAGGCTGTATTCTCCACTTCCTCGAGCATCTCCCCAGGACTATACTTGGCACACAGGGAGCGTTCCGGGATCCCCACGTTGAGCCCTGGGCCTTGCCTCCCCAGACATAAAGTTCCCCTTCTGTAGTGAGCATGGTCAGGAAGTTAACAAAAAGAAGCCAGGGCCACAATCCTGGGGCAGAAAGGTAGCCGAAGTAATTTCTACTTCCTTCCCTTCACCATCTTCCCCAAGGAGAGCCACAAGCAAATAGAAAGAATAGGTCGTACGGTTTTAGATTGGGCATAAATCTTAAACAATGGTACAAAGTACAGCATCATCATTATTAGGCTCGTCTCGAGGCATTTCCTGCTTCCTTGAGCCACAGTTGGTCACTCCGTGGTAATTACTGCCTCGGGACTTTATATCTACTTTTATTGCAACACTTAATGAGTTGAGGTGCAATTAATTATTTACGTGTCCATCTCTTTGCTTTCCTATGGCCTGTGAAGTTGTGAGTCCCCCACAGCAGAGCTGATATCTTATAGACATTCTCTCTCCCAGGGGCCCCCCTTGTCCCCACACTTGTAAGTGCCTAGTACTTGTCCGGCCGGTACCAGGCTATAGAAAAACATTCACTTGTTGAACAAATAAATGAGTCACTTGCAGATCCGAGCCAGAACGTAAAGTGGAGAAAAGTTTCCAAATAGAACATCAAAAATGACCCTGTCGCAGTTTTGATCCCCCAAGTATTGGAATATGTTAACTTCAAAGACAGAAAATAAAAAACTTGGATTTAAAAATATATATGAAACATTTCAGGGGTGTGTGTGTACATATGTATGCATTTTTCTCCAAGTATAATGTTATTTTGAGTCTAAACATGCCAACAGCACTCTTCGGGACAAAATGAAATACTATATTATTTCACAAAGTGAAATAATGTTCCGCTGAATATGTGAGTAGATTAATACACTACAAAATGAGTGTGGAAGAGGAGGTCCGAACCAGGAGCGAGCACCGAGTCGGAGATCCAGGATGCAGGAAGTCCAGCTCGGGAGCAAACGACAAAAACAAAGCCTTCCCCCCACCCCACGCCCCTGCCACCCGCCCCCCCCCCCCAAAAGAAGTTCTCAAACAAGTCTAAAAAGGGAACGAGGAAGGACCCACTGGCGCCTTAAGCCAAATCATGCTCCTCCAGCAAAGCGAGGGCCCCAGTCTTTCGGTGGATCATTCACTGTGCCTGGAACATGAGAATTTCGCTCAGCGCTCCTTGCTGGAGGAAACTGCCATCCCTCAGCCCGGCCCTCCGAACATCAGGTGCACCCACACCTCTGGGGCCCGGGGGCCTGGAGAAACAGGAGGGACAGGCGGTGTTGCACAAAGAGGTCAGAATCCCCCAGCAGGGGGGCACGCGCCCGGGGAGCTGGGGGTGGGGTGGGTGCAGTGAGCCTGAGCCGCCTCCGGTGCCGCAGGGATGGCCTGGGCCTGCAAAGCCCCGTGTGGAGCGCGGAGTCGTGTTCGCCTGGTTTCCTCTAGCCTCCTTCCAACTTCAACAACTGTCGCGTCAACGTGCGACAACGTTTTACCTTACAATTCCGTTGGGAGGAGTCCCCTGTTTTGGAACCACTGGCGAAGGAAAGCAAGCGTCCAGCTGCTCTTTTCCAGCTGTGTGTTTGGCGCTGCTGATCTGAAGGATAAAATGAGAGGACGGCAGAGGGGAACGATGCAGGGACCTTCCTACCAGCAACTCACAGAGGACATGGCAGAGAACGCCAAGCCTGCTACGGAGAACCAGAACATCTATGGAGGTTGAACCGTCCTGATGGGCGCACCAAGGACAGTGGGTGGGTGTCTCCTTCAACCACCTTTTGCCCATCGGGGAAGGAAGGCGGAGGGGTGAGGGCGTGCGAGAAGTGTGGGACAATGTGGCTCCTATTGCCATTTGAAAGACTTGACTATAACTCAACAGTCGTCCATCCGGCCTGAGTTTCCAGTGTTAAATACAATTCTTTTTGTTAGAAGAATAAAGTAGTTAGAATTCTAAGGTTCTTGTAATAACGTATCCTCGTGTGGACCAAAATACATTTTTTTTTCTCATTTGGGGATATATGAATCTATTCATCGTTTTGTTTGGGGCGGGGGGGGGGGCGGGGAACCTATTGGTGAGACAATTATACATCAGGCACTCAGTCTCCAATAAGGTGGGTTCTGGCACTTAATTTTGAAGCCCCTCAGCAGAGATCAGAATGCCTTGTTTCTTCTAGTTTGTCTACCTCTTATTCATCCCTGGAGAATGCTAATGACTATGTTTTTATATGGTATTGGCCTCCTGCTGACAATTATCTTCTAATCCTCTTTAAAAATTGTCTTATTCTAATCAACCTCCAGAGGAATTTATTGTCTGAACAGAGATTTTCTTGTTTTGATTTATACAAATCACTGTGTGATATCAACAAATGCTTGCCTGATGATTTCACTCGCACAGATTTGTCTGGAAATAATGAATACCATCCATTTAATGTTCTAAAGAAATTGGCATGTTCATTCGTGGCATTTCCACCTGCGTTAAATCTTTGGGTTTTGTTTTTTGGGTTTTGTGTCCTTTAGAGATGAGGCAAATCGCTCATTCTATGTGGGTACCTAAAGTATTGGGGGGTATTTTAACATTTGAGAGATAACACACTTGTGTCCACTTCTTTTCCTTATTCTGTAGACTAACGTGCAGACATTTTGAATCATCAGCAATATAAATAACACGAGTATCAAATAAACAAATGAAATACCTTATAACTTTGTTCCATCACAATGAGGCATATAGTATTATATAGGCAGACCACTTGAATGTTTTATCTTAATTTTTGGTTATTCTTTTAATTCTAGGTTTGTTTTTGTTGTTGTGCAACAAATACCTATTAAGCAAATTCTATGCACAAGTTCGCTCTGGTAATTATTTTAGGAGAGAAGAAAAAGACAACGCACGATTCCTACTTCTGAGAAGCTTAAAGTATTTGGAGAAATAAGTTTCTAATAATAAATAATCATAATGACAGGGGCGCCTGGGTAGCGCAGTCGGTTAAGCGTCCGACTTCAGCCAGGTCACGATCTTGCGGTCCGTGAGTTTGAGCCCCGCGTCAGGCTCTGGGCTGATGGCTCAGAGCCTGGAGCCTGTTTCCGATTCTGTGTCTCCCTCTCTCTCTGCCCCTCCCCCGTTCATGCTCTGTCTCTCACTGTCCCAAAAATAAATAAACGTTGAAAAAAAAAATAATAATCATAATGACAAGTAATGTTTTTTAATGTTTTTATTTATTTTTGAGAAGGAGAGAGACAGAGCATGAGGGAGACTCAGAATCGGAAGCAGGCTCCAGGCTCTGCGCTGTCAGCCGAGAGCCCCCCGAACTGTGAGATCATGACCTGAGCCAAAGTCAGACACTTAACCGACTGGGCCACAGGTGCCCCAATAACAAGTAATGTTTATAAAGCGTTTAATAATTTACCAAACTCCTATCACATCCATCGTCTAGTATGATCCTTGGAGAAACCCTGAGGAAGAAGAGACTTTATTATCTCTGTTTCACAGATAGGGAGATGAAGACTCGGGAGGTAAAATAGCCCGCTCGCCTAGTGGTAGGGCCATGACCGGAGTCAGCGTTAGGCTTCAAATATCGTCTTGTTTCTCCTGCCCCAAAGGACAATAACTCAGATGGCGTTGAAGGGTGACAGAAGAGTGATTGAGATAATTTGCTATAGTGTTTGGACAGGGGTACTGTTTCATCTGATGAAAGGAGTAGCATTAAAGCTAAACCTGAAGGTGGAGTAAGAATTCATCCAATGGAGACTAGGACAACAACATTCCCGGAAATAGAATTACACAAGGGAAGCCACACAGGTGGGAAAGGGCAGGACATATCAGGAAGAGATCAAGGGGTCCATATGGCTGGCTTATGAATTACACCTTGTACAAAACAGGGTGAGAAAGCATCTTAAAAATCAGACTTCAATGGGTCTTGTAAATCAGCAAAAGCACTTTATTTAATAAGCAACGGGAGCTACTGCAGGGGTGTTTTATGGCGAAAAATGATATGCTGAGTTTTGCACAATAGGAAAATTACGATGTCAGTAGCATATGAACGGGATTGCAGGAAGAAAGATTTCGAGATGAGGAGGATATTGCAAAAGCCTAGGAAAAACAAGGGTTTGAACCTGCATTAGAGTGTTAGTGGGAGGAAGGTCAACACAGGAATGGACAGGAGGATGATTTCAAAGGTAGAGACAAAAAGACAAGACTAAAGACACAGCAGATAGCTCAATGCTGGGAAGCAAAAGGGAGAGACCTGTTAAAATTTTATTGTGAAATTTGCAGCCTGCATGTGGGAAAAGCAAAGTAACCATGATCAGAAATGTAGAAACCAGGAGTAAGAGGTAATTTGGATGAGAGAAATATAATCTCTCTGAGGAAGGCTGAGCTTGAGTTGCTGGTAAGACATCCATGTAAATATACAAAACCGGTGCACAGTAGATGGAGTTCACCCCCATGAGACAATCCATGGTGGTTGATAGAATAGTCAAGAGACAGAAAGAGAAAGAAGGTTAAAGGACAGGGCTTAGGAGTTACATGCATTTGTTGAACCAGGTGGAGATGAGATGAAGTAGTGATTTCGGAGGAATGATCAAAGAAGAACAAAAAAATAGTATCCATCAGTATTGTACAAGTCTTTAGAAAGAATAACACTCACAAAGACGTATCTGGATTCATGCTTAGTGAGGAAAGAAAGAAGTTTTTGTAGAAGGATGGGGTTGGAAAACAAGTCATATGAAACTGGGGCAGGAAGGGTTAACCATCCCTTCAAGAATTTTGAGAAAGACCTAGTGGGAGAAAAGAGGCGAAAGATAAGGAACAGAAAAAGATAAGGTGGTAACTTGAAATAGAGTTACGACTATAAGAAAATGCTTCATAATACATGGAAAACCCAAGCATACTTCAGCGCCTTGAGGAAAAGACCAAAGAAAAGAATACAATGTCCAAGACAGAGGGAGAAAATCATACAGCCAGTGCCTGAAGGGCATTAGATAAAGATTTTGCATGGAAGACTCTAGAAAGACTCTAGAAAGAGGGGATATATTGAGAGAGACATTTTGAGGTGGAGATCATTTGAGGAGCTCATAAAGAGTGGCTCCAATTTTTATTCTGCCCCCACCCCCACCCCCCACCAAACAATCTACGTGGAACAGAGTGGCAAATCACCCAGCAATGTATTAGCAAGTGGTTTCAGTGACAAAGTTGTGTATTTCTCTTTCTCCTTAGTCTGAGGTGAGTGTTCTTTGTCGGAGGGAGGTTCTATTCCATGAAGTCTTTCAGGGACCCAAGGTGTCCACAGCCTCGCCATCTTTAACACATGACTTTCAAGGTGGCTCTGGGCATCACCAGCTGTTGAGGGACAAAAATTTCCTCTCAGGGGCGTTAGTTGGAAGTAAAGACCTCACTTCCACTCACATTGCTTTGCTACGTCCCATGGACACACCTCACTGCTGGGGGCTTAGAAAATGAAGTCCCTTGCTGGGTAATTACAAACTAGCTACGACTCTATTTTTAAGGGGAAAGGAGAGAAGAGATGTTGGTGCCAACAAACGAAACCAGAACTCCTTGCCTCTCGTGTGTTTAAAAAAGAACTCTTCATTGTAGCTCGTGCTCTAGAATATCCTCTTCTAAACAAGATTATAGAAGTGGCTTTGCTTCTGAGGACATTTCTCCAAGCTGTAAAGAAATAAGCCTAGAGAAGAGAGTCAAAGGATGAGTTTATTTCTTACTGGCTGAACTGTAGATAACTTTCCCCTCTTTGGAAGGACAGATAAAAGCCCAATAGATCATAGATGCTTATTAATTATTTACATAAGTAACACTTACTATCCCACACTTATGTGATCTGGAAATTCTCTGGGTGCAATTAATTAGAAATGAGATCAAAGCCACATACTCCTTTTGATGTCCTATTTATATAATTTATTTCTGTCAGCAGAAAATAATCATAATGTCATGTGCCATGTGAATATATGCAAGTTTGTTCTGACATTGTTGTTTTGAATATCTGAGCTTTTTCTCACAAAGACTGTGTTCTGTGATGTGACATCTTGTCTGCTCTCACTGCTTCCTTTTATACATACAGACTTGGTGGTCTTTCTAACTATTTAAGTCTTCTAGCTTATTTTTACTTTATTGATGTAATTTTCCGGCTTCTCATTATTCACTAAAAGCTTCTGGACCTTGAGTCTTTTCTTACGTAAAGAGCACAATTGAGGGTATTGTGGTAATATTTGTTTCTGGGCTCAAATTGTTATTTTAATGATTATTACCTATATTCACTGCCTATGGAATTTTGATAGGATGAGGTTACACATTTAAAAAGCTATTTGGAAACCAGTTATTTCTAATTCAAACAGTTACCGGTTAATGACCTACCAAATATTCTGAAAATAACCAATTGTATGTTATCAACAAAACTGTGCTCTTTTAGTACATCTGCATAAAATTGGTTTTTGGTTAGCCCTGCCATGAGATACTTATCATTTGAGTCAAGTCTCTTACTTTCTCTGCATTCCTATTACAACCTCACTGGTCCAGCGGTGATAGCATCTTTCCAACCTATCTCGTCAGGTGATTAGAAATTTAACAACAACAACAACAAAAATCAAGATACTTTCAGACGCGAAATTATAAGCATCATTACTTTCATTTCTCAAAATGATTTCAGTTTGCGGATAGACCCGGAGAATCGCAAGAATTAACGAAAGAGTCAACGGCAAGTGGTCATATCAGTAATTGCTGATAGAAGTTCTCATCTGAATGAATCTAAGGATTAGGAAAATCATATTAAAGATTTTTTTTTTCTCTAAAGCAGAGAAAATAGTGTCTCCATACTAGTAAGAAAGAGAGTTTAATAGAGAAAGGATACATTTTTCTAAAACGGTCTCTAATTTTATTTTGGCCTTTTTGTTATTAAAAATCAGCCAGGGGGCGCCTGGGTGGCTCAGTCGGTTAAGCATCCGACTTCAGCTCAGGTCAGGATCTCGCGGTCCGCGAGTTCGAGCCCTGAGTCGGGCTCTGGGCTGGTGGCTCAGAGCCTGGAGCCTGTTTCCGATTCTGTGTCTCCCTCTCTCTCTGCCCCTCCCCCGTTCATGCTGTATCTCTCTCTGTCTGAAAAATAAATAAATGTTAAAAAAAAAATTAAAAAAATAAAAATTAAAATCAGCCAGGAATTTAAAATCTTCATGAAATCAGTTCAAACTGGTTTTTAGATGGGGTTCTGCACTTACAAGGAAACATGATGCTAACATTAGCTGTTTAGGTACAGGCTGGGTTGCTGTAACACAGAGACCCCAAATGCAGTAGTTTAAATAAGATAGTTTATCACTTAATATAAATAGCAGTCCAGGTGTGGGCAGACAGTCCAGCCTGGCCAGACAGCTGAGCTTATAAATTCATTCAGAGATTCATATTTCTTCCCTCTTTCTCTGCCATCTCTTAGGACAGCGATTCTCAAAATTTTGCCCTCAGACTTGCTTTACACTTTTGAAAATTACCGGGATTCCAAAAAGCTTTTGTTTGTATGTATTGTATCTATCAGTATGTATCATATGCAAAACGAAAACTAAGACATGTTTGAAGTATTTATTTAATTCTTTTAAAAATAACATTATATTAGTTTCCTACTTCTGTTGCAAAAGAAATACCCCAGTGTAGGGGCTTAAAACAATACAACGGTATTTTTTTTTATAGTTCCGGAGGTCATGTATCTATAATCGAGGTCTTGGCTGGGCAGCATTAGTTCTGCAAGCTTCAAAGGAGAATCCGTCCCATGCCTTTTGTAGCTTCAGATACTTCCTGCATTGGTTGGTGGCCTCTTCCTCTGTCTTCAAGGCTCATCACTCCAATCTCCAGTTCGTTCATCACATCTCCTTTTCCTGCTCCTGGCTCTCCTGTCTTCATCTTGTAAATACTCTAGTGATCACATTGTGCCCAATCATCTAACCCCACAGTGTCTCCCAATCTCAAGATCCTTAATTTAATCTCATCTGCAAAGTCCGCTATAAATTTTTTTAATATGTGTTTATTTTTGAGAGAGAGAGAGACAGTGTGAGTAAGGGAGGGGCAGAGAGAGAGGGAGACACAGAATCTGAGGCAGGCTTCAGGCTCTGAGCTGTCAGCACAGAGCCTGACGCGGGGCTCGAACTCACAAACTTTGAGATCATGACTTGAGCTGAAATCGGACGCTTAACCAACTGAGCCACCCAGGCGCTCTTGCAAAGTCCTCTATAAAATGACATATGTACAGGTTCCGGCGATTACGGTGTGGATGTCTTCAAGGGCCATTATTCAACCTACCCCAAACAGGAAAGTCATTCATTTTAACATAAATAAAATAGATTTCATGAAAAATAACTGTATTTTCCAAAACTCAAACTAAAGTTTAGTGAGAAGAATGACATCGTTTTACATTTTGCCAATCTCTTCAATGACTGGCTTAGCAGAAGCCTGCTGGATTCTCAGACCTCCTTCTGTTCTCAATCTGTTGTAATGTGTTCTGTTGGTTGAAGTATAGGAAGAAAATCCATTTTCACACAGTCGTATAACTGTAAAAAGAAGGAGTATTTTTAAAGACTTCTCAAATAATTGTGGATCTGCTTATTTAATACTATACCTCAACTTGACAAGTGCCATTTTATTAAAGGTTGACCACCATGTGGAATCTGAAATAATATCAATGTAGTTTTCAGACTCTGTCACGTGAAAGTCCGCTGTTCCAGCTTTCACTCTGATATCTTTCCACACATGATTTTGTGATATCGTATGTTCATCGTTTGGAAAATATCGGTCCACTGAATTCTGCATATCTTTCGACTACTAGAACATGTTATTATGCAACATGAAACAGCATTTATGAATATCACGACCAATCTCGTTAGAAAATCCTCTAAACATTGGGAAGCTATCAAGTTCACAATGGCAGATACAACTTTTCCAATTCTAATTTTTTTCTTTCAATCTTGAACCTTCTCTCTGGCAACAAACACCGTTGTTTTTCTTGAAGCAACAGGCTTCCTTTACTCCTTTTCAAGAAAATGTCTGCCAAGTCCCCAAGTCTGAAGAACCATGGTGTGCGTTTGTCTGTCGGTTTTTTTTTTTTCCAAGTAAAAATGGTGCGACGTTAAAAAAGAGAGTGAATTATTCAGTTTTGAACTCAATAGTTGTATGGGTGTTTTGCCTCAAGACGGCCCTACTCGAACACGCACAGGTATATCCTGCCTACTTTTCGTTTCTTCGCACATACTATTAAACAGCCGTGAACGTAAGATTCTAGATTTAACAATATTGATCATTGTGACTGCTTCATCAGTGATTTTTTTTTTAATTTTTTTTTTCAACGTTTATTTATTTTTGGGACAGAGAGAGACAGAGCATGAACGGGGGAGGGGCAGAGAGAGAGGGAGACACAGAATCGGAAACAGGCTCCAGGCTCTGAGCCATCAGCCCAGAGCCCGCCGCGGGGCTCAAACTCACGGACCGCGAGATCGTGACCTGGCTGAAGTCGGACGCCCAACCGACTGCGCCACCCAGGCGCCCCGTGTGATTTTTTTTTTTTTTTTTAAGGAAACCGCCATTTTTCTTCTGCGTGTGGCAGCAAAGAATGCAAGGACTGCTTCCTACCAGCTGGTAGGATTCACGCGAAGGCACTAGAAGCTCCACTGGCCACTGTTTTTGTACCGTCAGGGCCAATGTCAACTCAGTGGGTGAGGCAGACTTCATCTTAGGATTATCATCGAAACCGTTTTGACCACGTAGACCCGCAGAAAATGTCTCAGGAGCCCCTAGAGGTCTAAGGACAACAAATTGAGAACGGGGCATTCCTTTACCTGCCTTTGAGTCCATGCCGCATCCACAATCCAGCTTTCAGGGAGGAAGGAGAGCGTACTCGGAGGGCGAGCAATTTCTTTTTGGAGAAGGGTTGGAGGAGGTGTCCATGTTACTTCCGCTCACGTTCCATTAGTGAGAACTTAGTCACATGCCCAAACCTAGCTGCTGTGGATGATGTGAAATGTGGCCGCCAGCTCTGCAACCCTGTGTTTAACAAAAACTGGATCGAGATTAAGGAGAGAACAAATGTGCGGTGCCGGGGTGGCTCAGTCAGTTAAGCCTCCGACTTGGGCTCAGGTCAGGACCACACGGTTGGTGAGTTCCAGCCCCCGTCAGGCTCTGTGCTGACAGCTCAGAGCCCAGAGCCTGCTTTGGATTCTGTGTCTCCCTCACCCTCTGCCCCTCCCCAACTCATACTCTGTCTCTGTCTCTCTCTCGAAAATAAATAAACATTAAAAAAAATTTTTTTTTAAAAAGGAGAGAACAAACGTTTAGGGAACCAGGAACTTTCTGCTAAGTGAATGTCATCAAACGATATTGTTTAAGTTGCCGTATAATTAGCTCCCTACATATTTATTTTAGGTATGTACATTTTTAAAAGGACCATAGGTTTTCTATGTAGTTCATTTTAAAAGTCGAGCTCTGCTGGCAAACGTCCATTAAAATGGTGCAAATAGGAGGGGCTCCTGGGTGGCTCAGTTGGTTACGCATCTGACTTTGGCTCAGGTCATGATCTCACGGTTTCTGAATTCGAGCCCTGTATTTAGGCTCTGCGGATAGATCCTCTGTCCTCCTCCCTCTGTGCCCCTCCCTCTCTCTCTTTCTCTCAAGAATAGATAGACATTAAAAAAAAAAAGGTGCAAATATGAGATTGAAAATAGTAATATTAACACAATTGAGGCATTCTTAGAGCTAGGAGTAGCTCTGAGCAGTGGCTCTGGGGTGGGAAAGAAGCAAATAATGCGGGTAGCAGAGCGCATTGTTCTGTAGATGGGACCAGACTGACATAAACTTCGGAGTAATTTTAGAGAGAAAAGATAAGACGTCATTCTGTTTCTTATCCTCTCCTCTCATTCAAGACAGGAGCCTCTGCAGTAGTGGAAGAAGCAGGGGCTTTACGGAAGAGGAAGGCTAAGTTTTTCTCTCAGATGCTGCATTTGAAGGTGGTGATAAGTAGTATCCACCTCACAATAATATTGGGATAGATTAAATGAGAAAACCTGTGTGATCCACTTCCCAAGGGGTCCTTTAAAAAAAAAATGTGGTTGGGGCGCCTGGGTGGCGCAGTCGGTTGGGCGTCCGACTTCAGCCAGGTCACGATCTCGCGGTCCGTGAGTTCGAGCCCCGCGTCGGGCTCTGGGCTGATGGCTCAGAGCCTGGAGCCTGTTTCCGATTCTGTGTCTCCCTCTCTCTCTGCCCCTCCCCCGTTCATGCTCTGTCTCTCTCTGTCCCAAAAATAAATAAACGTTGAAAAAAAAAAAATGTGGTGGAGATCACCAGGTGAATAAGTGATTTTCCAGGTTAAGGGCCAAAGCTACAGGTAGTGAATTATCTCCGGTAGTGAATTATCTTCTAGTAGCACACTGCACGATAGGAGCTAGTCTTTAAAACATCCTGAAATAATTAGGGGAACAATAGGATACTTTCCAAGGTCAAAATTTCCTGTGCCCCAGAGTGGACTACATCCCTGATTTTTCTGACACCAGCGTTTCCAGCGACTTGTTTTAATAGCCTCTTCCCATCTAGGTGAAAGGACCTCTTTCAGATCGTTCTCAGTTAACCCCCTGGGCAGTCTCTCCTCACAGGGGAGGGGGCAGGAATGAGAAGTCAGTGACCAGTTCAGAAGAGATAAGAAGGGATCTTATCAGGTGCTCCCTAACTCCATCTGGTCCCTGTGAAGGCAAATGCTAGCGTTCTCCATCATTTACTTATCAGGGGTCTGTGTGTTTCCCGGCTTCTCTGCAGCCACAGAGGTGGCCTGGGGTGGCCTTACTTAACAGATCTGTATCACACACACACACCCCCAGGGAGGTGCTCTGCCTTCTGTTTGTGAAAACAGAGAAAATATCTGCCACCTGTTCAATAATTTCCAAACACTGTGAACCTTTGAGCACAAAGATGAATTTTTTTCTCAATCGCTTGGTTGGTCCGTAGACTGATCAATGAGAGACTGAATGCTTTGATTTTGTAAGAGAAGCAGGGCTTTTAATGAACTTGAATGCAGGGATTTGAGGCCATTTCCCATTAGGACTCCCGGCAGGGGCAAAGAGCGCAAGGGCACGCGGAGGGCGCAAACGAAGGCCTGTCATTCCGCCGGGCACAAGGACGCAGAGAATGCAGGGAGGGAGCGCAGCCCTGAGTCTGACAGCCCGCCCCAAGCACGCCCAGCACATCAAAAAGAAGACGGAACTTGAGGGGACAAAGGGCCAACCAGACCGTGATGCTGCAGAAAACAAACATGATTAGTCCGGGTTAGCCCTGATGCTCCCAGGATGAATAAACAGGCCATGGAGTGCTGTCAATCACCTAGCAATTCACACTAATCATTAATAACAGGATAAAATGACTACGTCTAGGGCTCTACATTAAAAAAAAAGAAAAGAAAACTGCACCAGCTACACAAAAGCTCAAAAACATGTTCTCTTCCTAAGACAAACAAAACTTAACAAAAGAATGGAAAATGACTAGCCCTGTTAACTTACATGTGATGACATAGAGTGTTACGCTAACTAGTCACAAACGCCAACCAGCACAACCCTTCCCAGTCCTTCCCGGAGGTCCCCGCCCACCCCCTTCGTGCCTGCCTGGAGGTTGGAGGCAGCGCTGTGGCCACACCAGCCACACACACGAATTCACAAGAGTTTGAAATGCAACAGCGACCGTCAGCCCCTGCTAAGAAGCCTGCAGGAATCCACCCCGGGTTGGAAGCAAGACATACTTGGGGTTGTTGAAGTACTAGGTTAATAGTGGGATGCTCAGCACTTACGGCTTTCTGCACGGAGCCCTTCGCCAAAATGTTGAAGCATGCCACAGCAACCAAAGGAGAGCTTATAGCAGTCTAAGTCACTTGTGCCGCAAGTTATAACGTATAACCCGTTATAACGTAACTCAGTAAATAAGAATACACAGATTATAAAGTCAGAGTTTCTAAAAGCAGAAATGAGAAGTCAGAGCGTATTAGGACACCATGAATACTTTAGGAGCGTTTACTATTTCTTATATTTTTCTGCAAAGTTGTAAGGGAGAGTCATACTTCATAATAATTACACACTTCAGGGTTGATTTATGCTTTTCTCATATCACCCTTTCTCCTTCTACTTTATTTGGAGAATACATCTAGTTGTTCTTAACACATGACAGGAAAATGAAGGACCCTTCTCCTCCACCTGGGTTGAAAGTTTTCAAGCTTTTCTCTTTTTTCCATTGTTTGCTTTAAAAAGAACACTCACTCAAATAGAAAATTAAAGACTTAAGAATTCTAAAACAATTCTGAACCTACCAGGCAAACATTGATTTGTAGCAATTTTTAAGTGGTTTTTTTTTTCCCTCCTAAACAGTTAACGTTCTCTAGAAATGTGTATCGTACAACGACTTTCTATTCTTATTCTCCCAGGTGTTCATTTCTCTGATTAGAGCTCAAAATGCTTATTTTGTTCAGCCCATTGCTGTCAAATTATTGGTACTCAAAAGCATATTATTCACAAGTCATGCAGAGAGAGCACTTCATTTTTATCAGAACTGAAATGGAAATCACATAGTTTAAATGAAGTTTTCATCAAGATTAGTGATTAAGTCAACATGTAATTATTTTGGATCTCAAAACTTTTTTCTTTTCTTTTGAAACACATTCTAATCTCTACATGCCCTGTGGAAATTGTGGCGCAGCTGAAATCGTGGTTAAACTCCTTGCTTCCTACAGACCGCCCCATTTCCGTATCTCCCAGATCCCTTGGAGGAAGGCTCCACCAAGCCCAGGTCTGTAGACTTTCCCACAGCTCCATCCCCACCTGGAAGGTAGTGAGCACCCAATTAATGTCGGCCATTACTAGTATAGTCGTAATTATTAAGATTAAAATGCTGACACTATCCCATATGTTTGAGGCCTAAAGCTAGGAAGCCTACTGGCTTAGCCTACTGGCTACCACAACTAAATGCTCTAGACTGAGTGGCTTAAGCAATAGATACTTATTTGTCACAGCTCTGGAGGCTGGGAAGTACAGGACCAATGTACTGGCAGATTCGATTGCTAGTAAGGGTCCCCTTCCTGGTTGCAGAGACACAGCTATCTCCCTGGGTCCTCCTCACGTGGCAGAGAGAGAATGACAGGAAGCAAGTTCTCTGGAGTGTCTTCCTATCTGGATGCTAATCCCTTCTCGGGGGCTTTATCCTCATGACCTCATCTGAACTTCATTCCCTTCCAAAGGCCCCATCTCCAAATACCATCCCATTGGGGGTTAGGGTATCAACACATGAATATTGGAGTGGGAGGAGACACATTTCAGTACATAGAATTCAGCCCCTGCCCCCGCCCCCAAATTCATGTCCTCACATGTGAAATGTACTCTTTCCATCCTATCGGCCCCAGAAGCCTTAACTTATTTCCAGCATCAACTTTAAGCCTAGGGTCCCAAGTCTCATCTAAATATCATCTGAATCACATATGGAGGAGATTTGAGATATGATCCCGATCCAGAGGCAGAATTCCTCTCCAGCTGGGAACGTGTGAAACCAGATGAGTTTATGAGCCTCCAAAACACAGTGATGGAGTAAGCATAGGATAGACATTCCCACTTCAAGGGAGAAACAAAACCAGGAGAGACCTATCCCAAGCAAGATAAATTCCATTCGATCTTAAGGCTGACAGTCAGTTAAGCGTCCGACTTCGGGTCATGGTCTTACAATTCGTGGGTTCGAGCCCCGCATCGGGCTCTGTGCTGACAGCTCAGAGCCTGGAGCCGGCTTCAGATTCTGTCTGTCTGTCTGTCTCTCTCTCTCTCTCTCTCTCTGCCCCTCCCCCCCTCACACTCTGTCTCTCAAAAATGAATAAACGTTAAAAAAAAATTTTTTTAAAAGATCTTAAGGCTGACAAATAATCATCTTTGATTCAATGGTTTGCCCTCTAGGCCCCCTGGAATGAAAGCACAACCCCACAGTGATGCTGAGGCAGTGTGGGGCCAGATGCCCTGCCCCTTGGGCCTCTCGGGCCTGAGCCCAGCTCTCTCTGAGAGGTCCCTCCCTGAGGCGCTGGGTACAGGGATCCCAACCACTGATGTCATAGTCAGAATCCAGGCAGCCCTATCAGTGGGTGCCATCAGGATTGGTATTTTGTGCCAGATTCCTATTTTCCTGAAGTAGGCTCTGTTTTATCCGTATTGGCCAAAACTTGAACAGCGAGAATTTCAAGTTCACCGGCAAGTAGAAGCGGCAGCCTGGCAAATGTTCCAGATATTGGGGAAGAATCAGAAAGGGCAAACGTGAGGAATGCACCATCGTCTTCAGGTTTCATACAACATTTGGTAGCCCTCTGCTTGGCATAGATGTACAAGTGCCTGTCCCAGAGCATTGCTCTGTCTGTAAGAGACGAAACTTCTATCCTTTGCTCTTCCTGCCCTGTAACATATAACTGCTGCATGTTTTCTATTCTCTTCCTGAGATAAATATACCCCACGAAATTATCTGTCTCTCGGGCAGAACACATCAAACATTTCCAATCCCTTTCTTTAACATAGACCATGTACCTCATGAATAATTAAGTAGCAATTCACAATTGGCTGGTTTCTCTTTGCTTTTGTACCTCACACACACTTCAAAGGTAGAAGGTGAGGCTGGTGGGAAAGATCAACCCAAATTATCTTATCACTCAATATATTTTTGCTCGGAGAATTTCATTCTTTAGCCGTGATGAGAGCAAGACGAGTCTTCAGCTTCAAAGCTTTCAAGTCTTTAACAAATCCTTGCTCACTTCAACCCGTAATTCCAAATTCCACCTGTACCCGCTCATTCCTCCGCGTCGGTCTGCATGCGGTTCCTTAAATCCTCACTAACCAAGGCCACATCCTCCTACTGAGCAACGTTATGCAAGGGGAGGCCCCATTTTCCAAGATCAAAACACAGAGTTTATATAGCAGCAGGACAGGGTACCCGTGCATAGGGAAATTGAGTTGGTTCCTTTTATGATAAAATCTGTGGTTCGTGCTCTTTCCTAAATATTTTGTTCCGTGACTTGGTTCTCAACAGCAACAAACTAAGCAAAAACAATCATTAGAACACACATCAATTCCTCAACACATGAATTCCATTCTTTCAGAAAAAAGTTAAGTGAATTGCTGAATTGCATCCAATTACGGTGGCTAGTAAAACAAAGCATACTTTAGAAATGTGTTGCAGACATTCATTTAGTATTAATTATGGACACATTTGGCCTTCAATAGGTCATGTTCGGTATTTAATTATTTTATGAGGCTTTTGGATCCGATTTAACTTCCCTTGTTTAGTTCCTTTAATCCACTGTTCTTAATAAGAAAAAAAGACGTGTTCAGTGCCCAGGAATAGGATTAAATTAACTTTTCTGCAAATCCATTTGGCCTCAGGCCTCTGGGTCACACTTTGGTAGGGGTCCCTGTAGGGATCGACGTTGGCACTTGTTTGCCCGGGAAGTGTTCTTGAGCTGGGCCAAAGGCACAACACGGAACCCGGTGCCTTCTTAGACAAGTGGAAGATTGGCACAGGCCCTTGCCTGTCCCTTGGGAGTAGATGATTAGTACCTTCCTGTAGGATTGTCATGCAGATGAAACGTCATGCCGTCATGCAGATTAAATGAGTTTATTCACAGAAAGCGCTTAGAACAATGCCTGGCGCCTGGGAAGCACGTGGCAAGTGATGGTTAAGATTCAGTTGATATTGTTGCTGCTTCCATGATTGCCTCAACCCATGAAAGGACCATTAGGGAAGCAGATCTTTATTTACCTTTGGCACCTGCTGAAACTGGCCGGGTCCTGTATGGCGGGGGCACACCCAAGGGGAAGGCCCTTAAATGGAACACTTGATTATTTTTACCATTGATTTCACGGAGAGATCTCAAAGAAAGCTTTTTCTTATAACACACGGTATACGATTGAATAAAGGTAGCACATACAGAGGTCGCTGCATCAAATTCAAAACAAACTTTTCTCTGTGCAACCAGGAAAGAATATTTCGGGGCTGGTGGCGTTTAAGTGCCCAATGAGTGTGTGGCTGGAAGCTGGTGGAGGAAGTTGTAGGGAAGGAAAGATGGGGAGAAAGAAAACAGATGTAAATTTGGGGAAGGCGGAATCATATGATTTGTGGTGGTATCTTTTCGGTAGGGCAACGCCATCAAAAATTTCCAATTTTTGATAGGGCAACGCCATCACATGCCGTTCATTCACCATTCTAAAATTTCCAAGCAAATCATTTGTGAATTCTAAGTTCAATTCTGCTGTCTTCTCAAGATAATTTTGTTCATCAAACCACGTATTCCGATGTTTACTAAATCTGAGTTCAGACACTTCATTGCTCAGGAGATCCCCATTTTCTCAGCCAGGCTTTCCTACCCTGATATGAAATACCTTTCCATACAGCTTGCTAATCCCTAACATGCCATCAATTGAAGCGAGAACCTTCCGTTTCACAGTTAGGCCCCGTGCATGATATTCAAGTGCTCAGATGCCCTTTGACTTTAAAACTCAAATTAAATTATGCACTGCTGGGTTCAGATTGTTTCTAGGAACCAGCAGTGGAAAGAACAGGAGCACTGGGGCTAATAGATGACTGAGGAGGGAAAAATGCAACAGAGGAGGGGTAATGGGTGATCAAAAAATAAGAAGAAGAAAGACTAAGGGGCCCAAAGAAAGTGTTCAGTCGTCAAGGGGGCCCAAACATTAGACCTGGACAGGAGAGTTGGCTGAATAGGAGCGAAAAGGTGCTTAAGGTATAAAACCAGGATTAAGTTAGGTTTGTGCATAAATAATTATCTGCTTGTCCATCCTCTAGGGACAGAGTGGGTGAAAGAGGGAGGAGGTCCACCAGTTCCACAGGGAGAGGGCAATTCTGTCCTGAGAGCAGATCTTGCTGGCAATCAGTCCACAAGGGTCAACAGAAATGAGGCTTCTGAACCCCCTTCCTTAAGCCAACCCCCTGAGCCAATCCCACAGCCTCCCCTGAGTGGGTGACTAATAGAAATTGATTTATTTTGAGGCGATTCTCTGCCCTAGTCAAATATGAACTTACTGGTGGAAAAGACAAGTGGGGCTTGCTGCTGCTTGTTCTTCCAGAATCAGCAAGAACACGGGACTTACCTAAATTCTCCCCCCTCCCCCCATGCCGTACTCCACCTCATTAACTAAAGCAAACTGCATTCAGCCTCTCACGAATGTTGGAACCACTTGGCAGGCAGTCCAGCATTAGTATGTATGACACGAGGAGTTTCTTCTGTCAATATGTTTTAGAGTGCCAGTTAATATCCAGTCAATGTTCAATTAATGTTTTGATACTGATCCCAAGAATATCTGTGATTTTTGATGTTTTCAGACTTTCTTCATAGCTGGTTTCTTCACTCCATAAAAGTTACACACTTTTTTAAAAAATTTAATTCCAGTGTAGTTAACATACTGTGTGTCAGGTGTACAATATGGTGATTCAACAATTCCATACAACACCCAGTACTCATTACGACAAGTGCCCTCCCCAGTCCCCATCACCTATTTCACCCATGCCCCCTCCCCACCTCCCCTCTGGTAACCATCCATTTGTTCCCTGTAGTTAAGAGTCTGCTCTTTGAGGGCACCTGGGTGGCTCAGTTGTCAAACGTCCGACTCTTGATTTCAGCTCAGATCATGATCCCAGGGTCATGGGATCAAGTCCTGAGTTGAGCTCCACACTGAGCATGGAGTCTGCTTAAGATTCTCTCTCTCTCTCTCTGTCCCTTCACCCCTCCCCACCACTGTGCGTGCACATGTGCTCTCTCTAAAATTAAAAAAACAAGTCTGCTTTTTGGTTTGACACTCTCGTTTTGTTTCTTAATTTCCACATAGGAATGAAATCATATAGTATTTGTCTTTCTCTGATTTATCTTGCTTAGTATGATATTCTCTAGCTCCATCCACATTGTTGCAAATAGCAAGATTTCATTTTTTTTTATGGCTAAATATTTCATTGTGTATATATATATATATATATATATATATATATATATACCACTTTCTCTTTATTCACTCATCCATCGATGGACACTTGGGCTGCTTCCATAATTTGGCCACTATAAATAATGTTGCCATAAACATAGGCACACATATGTCCCTTCGAATTCGTGTTTTTATTTCCTTTGGGCAAATATCCAGTAATGCAATTCCTGGATTGTAGGGTAGTCCTATTTTTAATTTTTGGAGGCACCTCCATTCCGTCTTCCACAGTGGCCGCACCAGCTTGCATTCCCAAAATGCACGAGGGTTCCTTTTTCTCCACATCCTCACCAACACCTATTGTTTCCTCCCATAACAATTTAATGTCGGTGTGTTGGGCAACGAAACTTATCTTCTTATCAATAAGCAACATCCAAACCTTAGTTGTCACTTCCTTCACAACAGAAAATAAAATGAATGGTCCCTCTAAAGCCCCTGTTTAGTACAGAAGACCATACCCCAGCCTACAGACCTGGAGGTGAGGCAGAACAGGAAAATGACCACGTGTCTGGGCCAAGATCACAGGAGAGAAGACTGAAGCAAAAGTCCAGGTCAGGCCTCAGGGCCATGGACAGGGCCTTTGAAAGACAAGGGGTGAGCCTTTGGCAAACAAACTGAATCTCCATTAGGAAGAAGTGTCACTTAATGAGCAGTGATACCTTAAACTCAAACTGTCACCAAGTTTCACCAGAACTCACCAAGATCTGTCAAGAGGTTATTATGTCTCCAGTTTTACATTTGAATAAACTGGGGGCCGGTGGATGGAGTGATTTCCTTAAAGTCACACGGCCCATAAGTGCCAGAAACAAGATCTGAGCTTAGTTAGGCCGGACTGGTGGAAAAGTTAGGCTTTTCCCACCATGCCGTGTTGCTCAAATTTGACTTCTCTGGTGATTAAATTCAGCTTCCATTCAAAGACATTCCATTTCTATGTTCATCACCCCACATTTTATGATATTTATCAAGCTTAGGAAACGTGCACACGGATTGCATGGAAATGTTTCTTTTAAAGAGACTGTTGTAGATAAAAAAGGTCTGTAACGTTTCCCTTGTCTGTTGACAGACTATACATAGATCCTCGTCGATTTGCAGATGTAATGCCATGTTCTAGAAACAATATGCAAATAGCATAATTCTTTTGGTTTTCCATCTTGTCGCCTTTATCCTTTAGCCCTATTCTGAAGTGTTCCTCTAGAACAGAACCAGGTGAGGGCCAGGCTCATGACGACGAGCCGACCACAGGAGTATCTTCTGTGACACGCTCATTGGGTTGGTCATGTCTTCTAGCATCCCTCTCCCAGTGGCTCTAGGAGGCTGGGCTGGGAGAGTGAGGGTACCGAAGAGCCAGCAGGGTCTTCATATGAGGAAGCAGCACCCAGCCCTCCTTTTCAAGCAGCGAGCTGCAGAGCCTTGGTGACCGGGTTAGAGAATTTAAACCTCAGCAATGCAGGCTTTTACTGCTTTTAAAAACACTGTGCCCATCTGTTGGCCTCATGCACAGGCAGCTGCATTAGGGCCTGAGTATCAACATTCTTAATGTCAAGGGGTTGTACAATTTTGCTTTTGTGACAAGAAGTCTTCAGGGCCATAATTAACAGAGTAGGGAATTTCAACCCAAATATTATAACTTCTTTAAAACTATGCCATCTGCTAGCCTTATGTCCTCAGTTGAGCTAGAGTCCTTGAAAACAGCAGGAATAAAAAAAAAAATCACAAAACTTAATTTGTATTGCAGTAAGGTTTATTTCTGGGGGTGGGGTGGGTGCAGGATGGTGAGGAAGGAAGGGTGGGCATTGTTCACAATTTACAAAGGAAGCAAGCAGCGCTGTTGTAATTGGGCTTTCATTCTGTTTAAAATTGTTTCATTTTTCTCAGTAGAAGTAGGGTTATAGGTTGGGAGAACAGGATTTAATGTGATACAATTAGCAAAGTTATGCTTTTGTTATTTCTGTTTCCTTCTTCTCTTTCTCCTCTCTTCACCTCATCTCTTTCCAGCCTTCCCTCAGGTTTGCAACTGTGTTTTCCATATGTCATGTAGTAAGGTGGATAAGCCTCACACTGATAACTTCTTGTGACCAAGGTGGGAGAAAGTTCCAGTAAAATGTCAAAAGCATAGAATCTAGCTATGTTACATGGGTATCCTTCCAGCCTTTTTTTCTATATATCCAGCTTTTTTCTTTCTTCCAGAATTGAGATCATACCAGAAGCATTTTTTAAGTTTATTTATTTATTTTGAGAGAGAGAGAGAACTCGGGGGGAGGGCAGAGGGAGGGGGGACAGAGGATCTGAAATGGGTTCTGTGCTGACAGCAGAGAGCCCGATGGAGGGCTTGAACTCATGAACCGTGGGATCACAGGCTGAACCGAAGTGGGACGCTTACTGGACTGAGCCACACAGACACCCCTACCAGAAGCATTTATTAAACCCCTATACCAGCAACTAAGAAATCAAAGATGCATAAGACATAGTCTCAGCCCCAGTGATAAACCAATTCATCGTTAAACAGATCCTTTTAACCTAGGGTGACAATGCTACAATTTAGGAGGGCCCAGGTTACCATAAATGAAAAAGCCATTGAGCCCAGGATAAACAATTCAAGAACGACTTCCCAAAAGAAGTATCACCTGAACTAAAATTTGGAGTGGGTGTGGTGACAAAGGGTCAAGAGGGCATTCCAGATCTAAGGAAGAAGTTGGTCCTAGTGTAAGGGTGAATTGACAGTTATTCAGCATTGCTAGAGAAGGAAAGGCCAAGTTGGAGGCTCCAAGACTCAGTGGAGGCCAGGTCTAGAGCTGTGATAAAGAGCTTAGATTTAATCCTTTAGAAAACAAAAGCATTTTAATATGGCATCATGTTGCCATTTTGAGAGATGACACCAGGAGCGGAGTATGAAGTTTGGATTTGAGAGAGGACACGCCCGAGTCTGGAAGACCAGTCAGGAGATGAGAATTAATCCAAGTGGGCAGGAAATAAAGAGAAGGGAATGGAGTCCAGACCATTTGGTGGCTGAACGGACTTAGTGATTATTGTTTGTATGTAAAAGTTTCAAGGGAAAGTGTTATCTCTAGATTACCACCATGAGTGGGGTGATCATGATCTAATTCCTTTAGACAAAGCAGGACATCGAGTTCGTCTTGATTCAGGGAGGTGAGGCAAAACTGAGTTCACTTCTCTAGATTTCATATTTAAGGTATAATATACACAAGGCCAGAAAAAATGCAGCTTAAGTTCAAAAAGAGGGTGAGGGGGGACCTGGGTGGCTCAGTTGGTTCAGCATCTGGGTCTTAGTTTTGGCTCAGGTCAAGATCGCACAGTTCATAGGCTTGAGCCCCGCTTGGAATTCTCTCTCCCTTTCTCTCTGCCCCTCCCCGGCTCTCTCACTCTCTCTCAAAACAAATAAATAAAATTAAAAAAAAAAAAAAAAAAAAAGAGGGAGAGGGATAGAGATGCAGATATAGAGTCTATCTGCACGTAAGTGAAAACCTTGACAGTGGGGGAAACGATCCAGAGTGTAGAGTGAGAAGAATTACAGACAGCAAGCCCTGGGCTCATGCTCCAGAAGCCTCCACAGGGTCAAATATTGTGGTCAACATGTTGAAGGGTCTCACTAAACACCTGTTTAGTCGTACATCAAAACATACCTGCACTCAAAGTACAATAGACAACTTAGAAGTCACCCTGGGGTGCCTGGGTGGCTCAGTCGGTTGAGCATCTGATTCTTGATTTCGGCACAGGTCACGATCTCACAGTTTAGTGAGTTCGAGCCCCACATTGGGCTCTTTGCTGGCAGTGCAGAGCCTGCTGGAGATTCTCTCTCCCTCTCTCCCTCTCTCTCTGCTCCTCCCCTGCTCATGCTGTCTCTGTCTCTCTCAAAAATAAATAAACTTTAAAAGTTTTTTACAAAGTAGTACGTTACCCTTTCCTAAGAGGTTACTCCTAGTGTTGACTACTTGAACAAATCCTTTCTTGAATAAATCTTTATTAAGCACTACAAGGAAGGTAACAGTTCAAGACACTGGGTGATGGTATGGATGCAATGGTTATAAAAATATTGAAATATCTCTGTAGCAGACAGCATATAGCAGCAGTTTTCAGCTAGGGTGATTTTCCTCGCGGGAGACATTTGACAATATCTGGAGATATTTCCAGTTGTCACAACTGAGGGGGAAGTCATAAGGGGACCTGGGGCATAGAACCAGAGATGCAGTTACACCTTCCACAATGCATAGCACGGCTCCCAAAGACAAAGAATTAGTAGTTCCAAAATGTCAAGAGTTGAGACCCCTGGCGTGTAATCACTGTTTCGAGCTCCCTGAAGGCTTTCCATCCTTCCTCTGCCTCTCCCTTGGCTCTCCTCTCCTCCTACCTTCTCAGGATCCAGCAACTGAAGGGTTCACATCTGCCCTTAAAGGAGCCTGCAGGACTTTGTTCAGCTTTTTGGCTCGGGTCTCTTCTGATTGGTCCATGTCCTAGCCTTATCAGTTGTTAAATATTTGGAATATTTTATAAATATTTATAAAATACTCATCAGTAAGTTTACTAATTCATCTCAATGATGATATTGACTGAAATTACTTCCTTGAAGAAAGATCCAACCTTCTACCAAATACTATATATCACCAGAGAAATAAAGGTTTGATGCACCAGGCAATTTGTGAGGAGCTGGGAAAACATAAATTAGCGGTATGTAATGGCCCAAGACAAAAATAATAATACAATTATTGCTAACACGGAGGACAGTCTGGAAAAAACTTTGAGAAGTTTAAGAGGAAATGACCTGGGCCTCTTTGGTTTACCCCAAAGTATATTAAAGACTAGAGATGTGAACAATGTTAAAAAAAAAAAAAAAGATATTTTTAACAGAGCAGGTGATAACAGGAAAGAAATTTCCTTCAACAGTTGTTGAGCCACTAATATTCCACCCTTCAACATTTATATAAATTGCATTAAATGTGAGTTACAAATACTATTTGGATGAGCAGTGCATTTTTAAATACATTTTGATATAAACACTTAAAAAATGAAATATCCCAAAGAAATTACATAGCAAAGGAAGTCTGTTGTTTCTTTCAAAACATCTTCACATATTGACATGGTTAGTTGCTAAAGATAAACATAAATTATTAATCAGCCACCTACAGTGTTCCTTTCTGTTCTGTGCTACTGGGAATTCATAACCGAATTATGCTTATTAAAATGCACTGTAAATTAGAAAAACGGTTTTGTAAAGGCTTACAATTTCCATGGTCATACAACTTAAGACAGAGTAACATGCCTGTCAATTTAACAGCCCTCAAAGTTCCCCTCCATTTCGCCAGAGCCTACAGAGCTACATGGGTGGCATTAGCATGAAAGAAGTTGCCCCCAAAGAATATCGGATTTTTTTAGCCAACGTCAGCGTTGTAACTATACACGGTTCCCATAACGGATAAGTGAGGGCCGCCTTCAGAATGTACGCCTTTTGTTACGTTATTTTCAGCAGGAAGACACCATCACCAAAAAATGAGGTCTGACCATCTTCCACGTTAGATTTCAGCCAATGCTTGCCTGAAAGTGTCATTCAAGAACTGACATTAAAAATGAAATGAGGAGCACCTGGCTGGCTCACTCGGTTAGGTGTCAGACTCTCGACTTTGGCTCACGTCATGATCTCATAGCTTGTGGGTTCGAGCCCTGCTTTGGGCTCTGTGCGGACAGCCCAGAGCCTGGAGCCTGCTTCAGATTCTGTCTTGCGCTCTCTCTCTCTCTGCCTCTCCTCCGCTCGTACTCTGTCTCTTTCTCTCAAAAATAAATAAAACATTAAAAAATGTGTTTAGAAATCAAATGAAATAACAACCGAAGTGTTTTTAAAAAAATGTAAGGTAAAAGGGGCATCTGGGTGGCTCAGTTGGTTAAGTGTCCGACTCTTGATTTCGGCTCAGGTCAGGATCTCGCAGTTCCTGGGTTTGAGCCCCACATCAGGCTCTGTGCTGACAGTGTAGAGCCTGCTTGGGATTCTCTCCCTCTCTCTCTCTCAAAATGAATACTTTTTTTTTTTTTTTAAAGCATCAAATAAAAAGTTTTAAACAGCCTCTTTTCGTTGGGGCTCACCCACATGGCACTGGATGCGGGCGAGGTGGGGACTTCCTCAAGGTCAGAGACTCTCTGTGTTTCTTTTACTCTTCATGTCCCTGAGAGGAGCCCCCGTGACAGGTGCTCCGTGCGCACTTGGGGCTACTGTGGCTGCTGTGTGACAGCTGCCTTGAGAGTAATCATCTCTGGTAATCGGTTCATTCAGCTGGTCACTTACAATTTTTTTTCACAGTAACAGTCAATGCTCACCTGTCAATGTTAGCAGAAACCAAAAAAAAAAAAAAAAAAAAAATGAAGTGAAAAACAGATATCTTTACTCTGAATGTCATTGAGGAAATCAAATCTTTCCAACAGTGCCAGTTTGGTTTGGCACAAGAGAAACCCTTACGATAATAACACGATTTATGGCCATCTGAAATCCCCACCCCCCCCCACCCCCCCACCCCCCACTGAAATGGCCTTGGATTTGGCAGCCTTTTTCCTCGAGAAGCCAATCTTCATGTTAGCTTTAATTCCGTGTTCACTCACTGAGTCCTGTATTATATGCAAGGCTCTGTTGACTACCACAAGTGGTTTGGCGTTTTGAACTTTCTCGTGGATGTCGGGATGGTGATCACAGGGCCGCAATGCATTGTGGGTGGTCTAAAGGACAACGGCCCGGGAAATCAGGCAAGTAACACCAGGCTCTATCCCAGGGTGCCTGGATAAGAGCTGATCCCACTCCTGTCCAGGCAGTTCCTGAACCACACTAAAGGTTCAGATGCACTTCGAACAAAGGAGTCTGTAGTAAATGCTTACTAAATACTTGTTAAATAAATGAATTTCACCTTTTTTTAATTAAAAAAATTTTTTTTATTGGAGAGAGAGAGAGAGCGCGGGCAAGCGGGAGAGAGGGTCAGAGGGAGAGAAAAAGAGAATCCCAGGCAGGTTCTACGTGCAGCATGAGTGGGCGCAATTCCACGATGCTGGGATCATGACGTGAACTGAGTCAGGCACTCAACCGTCTGAGCCACCCCGGTGCCCCAGAATTTCATCTTTTTAAATTTAGAGAACTTTCACTTACTTTATAAGACACCTTAGAGTTAATGCATACTATTGATTCACTTAATTCCCTTGAAATTTTAAGAAATTTACCCACATGCACGCACATACCCCCCCCCCCCCCACAAATCCAGGTGGAAAAGAATCTATTTTGTAGAAATGCTCTTGTTGGACCTTACAAATGATGGTTTCTATTGAGATGCAAAATTTTCATAATGGTTGGAGAAATCCAATTTCTCTAACGTTTCCGAGCTTCAAAAGACTTCAAATGTCTAAATCCTTTGAGTCTCAACTACTAAAAATGAACACTACCACACACAAAAAGTCAATGACTGGATATTTCTATGAGAATGAAAATTGGAGCTCACCTAAACTTTCATTGTTCGACACCTATTGAGAATCTGCTTCGTCAGATTTTTATTCCCTTTAATTCTGTTTCTTCATCTGTCTGGTGCAAATAATAAAACTACCCTGTGGCATAAGTTAGTTGTTAGGAGTAAATGAAACAGTGCATGCAAAGGAATGAGTGCATTTGTATTCACAAATTGAATTTGAAAGCGGGAAGGACCCCAGACTTCTTTGGTTTACAAATGAGAAAATTAAGCCTCAGAGAGGGTAAAGTGAAGAAAGTCACACAGCTTGTCAGGGGACGATCCAGAATCAAACCTGGATCTCAAGACATCCAGTCCAGTGCTATTTCCATAGAATTACACTACACTCTGAGCTAAACTAACTCTGAAATAATTAATAGTAAATTTTGTGTCATAAAACCCCCCATAAAGTTCTTCCCTCGAGCTAGCCACTCAACAACAACAACAGCAACAACAAAATGTATCCTATTTTGGATTGTAATTCAAGCCTCAACAGTGACTAATTTGATTTATTTTCCAGATTAGTTCCCATAGGTGCTTTTCCAAATGCTTTTTCTACACGCTTTCTCATGGAAATAGGAGCTAAATATGAACACTCATTAATCTTTTTCTTCTATCTGAGAAGAAATTTTAATAGAACTGCCAGCTATCACATCAGGCATCCTGAGTTCTTCCGCATTGTCTTCCCATCACTGAGATGGCGAGTCCTTGAGAATAACCTGCTGACCCACTCTGGGAGAGCTGTCACAGGAAGCAGTGGGGCTGGGGTTGGGGGTGGCAGGGAGGCGGAAGCTGTTTCAGCTTCTCTACCCTTGCCTCTCCTTTCTTCCAAGGTCCTCTCTACCTAAATGATTCCCAAAGCTGGCCGACTCATCGGAACCGACTGGGGAGCTTGTATGTTTGTTTAAAAAGAACTTGTTCATGTATTTTAATTTTTTAGCCTTTCATTATAGACATTGTCAAACAAACCCAAAAGTCGAGATAACGGTATAATGAATGCCACGTATTCCCACCTTGCTCCAACAAACCAGCCACCCTCTGTCCATATTTTCTCATCTATTCTTACCCAATTTTTTGCCCTCTTCTGGATTTTTTAAAAGCCAACTGCACTTACCACATCGTCTCATGCACGGAGACACTATATATAGCGAACAGGAAAGGACTTAAAAAAACAACGACAACCATAATCACCATGTCATGCTCATACTCGACAAATTAGTGGTGAATCCGTACTATCATCTAACACCCAGTGTGTGTTCAGTTTTCCCAGGTTTTCTTTCAGGTGTGTTTTTAGGCTGGTTTGTTTGAATCAAAATCCAAACAAGACCCCAAAAATGTATTTGGCTGACCTGTTTTCTAAACCTCTTTAAAGAGGTACTGTCTCCCTTGCCCACTTTCGTTTTCTCTAGCCTTTGTTTATTACCGCCTAGATCCATTATTCAATGAAAAGGTGCAAGATGAACATCCTCAAATTCTATTGTTCCTTCTGCATCTTATTTAGTTGTTGATTAATTAATTAATTCACTCATTCGTTGTCAGTTCCGCTGAGATAGAATTGACATACCACTCTGAACACATCTGAAGTGACATGCGGATATCTCAAAATGATCGCCACAGTAAGTTTAGTCGAAACTCATTACCTCGGATATTCATACATTTTTTTCCCCTTGTGATGAGAACTTAGAGGGTCTACCCGCTCAGCAGCCTTCAAGTGTACCACATAGCGGCGTTAACTGTGGCCATGACGTTGTACCTTCTATCCCCGGTACTTCTTTATCTCAGAGCTGACGCTCTACCTTTTGACCGCCTTCACCCAATTCCGCCACCCCCATCCCTGCCTCAGGTGAGCGCAACTCATTTTTTGGAGTATCCCTATTAACTTGGGCATTTTTGTATTATATATTCGATGTGTCGCAATCCATTGCGCTGGTCCTTTTTGCTGCTGAAATGACCATGTCTCCGGCCAGCCGGCGTTCTCAAACTGGCACTTGTGTCCTTTTGACCAGACCCAAGGTTGGCAGCTTCCTTACTTTCTGACACAAGATGCGCCAGAATCGTGTTCTTGACTGCCTGCCCTGTAGACCTGGCGTAGCAGACCCGGTTCATATGCCTCCCAGGACGTGCCTGGCCTTGGATTTTTGGCTTGGCGCTACTGAAGAACCTCCAACAGGCCAGGCTGGCATCCAGGCACGGAGAGGCTCCGGTTAGGACAGGCTACGTCCGAACTCCCTCTGTGGGCGCACTGCCTCCACCGCTCCCAGTATTCCAAGTCACCCATGGCACAGCCCCATAGCTCTTCATCGTACGCCTCGGGCTGCGTGCCTCCGCCCTCCCACCTGCACTTTTTACGTCATCACCAAAGTGCACCTGCTCAAGGCTGCAGGCTGTAGATGGTGGTGCCATAACTTCCCTACCGTGGCTCTGTCTCCCAGGCTGCCTGAAGGGCTCAATAAGAGAACCAGGCACTCAGGCCAACTCTGACCAATGCAAGAAGGGAGAAGGGAAGGAGTTGGCACGTTCTGTACCCTTCCTTCCCATTGACATTGTTCCAACACGCAGTAGTTCCATATGGCCTCTCTGAAGATGTCCCTCGTGGCTAGGCAACCAGCTGTGTTTTCTAGTAGAACTGCAGCTAACTGGTGATACGCTATCTTGGATTTGCTTCCCTCCTTTTCTCCTTCTTTTCTGTTTGATTTTTCTTCTTGCTTCCCGGGGTTGTAACACTCACACACACACACACACACACACACACACACACATCAATGAAGAGTTAGCGTGTAAGTTTTAGTGATGAAAATATATTAATATTTTAATACATGCTAGCAAAACACTGTCAACTAAGACCACACAGAGGTCTTTGAAAGAAAACCTGTAAGAGGTTATCATTACAACAATTTCAGTTTGAAAGATCCCAGCTGCCAAAACAATGTCCTCCATACCGTGTACCTTGCAGTCCCATATCCCGCACCTTGAATAGGAGTTGTGGTACGTACTTTGGATACAAGGCGTATACAGCCACGGAACACAAAATACTCTTAGCACAGCTACAAGGAAGTCTTTTACAAATGCCAACTTGTAAATAAAACTCAAAATCGAGGGCTCAGTAGGGCTCATTCTGTAACCGGCTTGCTCTCCTGACAGGCCCATAGAAGTTTTTAATACTTGTGGAAATCAGTTTTTATATAATGTGATCACTTTTTGTATTTCTTGGTTTGCTTTGTCTTTAGCGCCTGCTTCCTGCTTTATACAATAGATAAAATGGACAATATCTAGCAGCGAGGAGCAAATCCAGAAGAGAAACGCTCAGGTGGTAGAGGTTTGGGGGATTGTGGCCCTTGAATATAATAATAATTGTAAAAAAGTTTAAAAAGTAAAGGAATAAAAATAAAGATCCTCTGCTTTCCACCTGGAAAAATTCAGGTTTGGTAGGAGCTGAGGTGGGGCCTGGAAGAGTATGCCTCCCCAAAGCTCTCCAGATTATTCTGATGAGCTATATATTGAAGGCAACACTATACCCTTGCCTTCCTCCTGAAGGGAAGGGTAGGAGTGGGTGAAGTTTGGACAGACTCACACCCACCCCAGTTATTCTCTTTTCTTGTCTTCGCTTAAAACAAAAGGAGGGGAAATTGGGGTTCACGTGTAATCTCTCAAAGCCTATCCAAGCTTTTCTACTGAATTCAAATCAAATCAAACTGTCCAACCAAGGAAGTGAAACAGCGCTCTAGAAACAGAAAGTAACTGGTATTGCACACCATTAACACCACACGGCTCGGTATCTGTCCATGCTTCACACACAAGGCCAATCCACAAGGTGTTTGTACCGCTTATTTCTATTGTTTTGGTTTTATTAAAATCTGAGACTCTCCAAATCCCAGCCTCACTCATCTGCCACACGCCGAAAGCTCCTGGACATAAGGAGTCGTCAACGAAACAGTATTAAGGGAGGCTCTTTTCTTTAACAGGTATGTTTATCGTGCTAGAACAACTCGGACCGCGAAGGAACCCAGGTAAAAGAGCACATCCACTAGCTTTGTACCCATCTTCTACCTTTGCCAAATCTTGACATCTGGTCCTATTTTTCTTGTTAAGAAACGGAACTTTTAGATACAGAAGCTTTCTATTCTCTACTCATCAATCTCATTCTCTACACTCTTGTGTGAGATGTAACACTTCTCTGAGTTTAGAATTTATTATTCTAGTCACATTTTAATAGTTTCACTACATATATATCCGTAAGGAATATGGAACAGTATTTGGTGTTTTCTGAAGTTTCTATAAATTATATTACGCTGTACATAGTCTTTTGCAGCGAGGTTTTTTTCCAACCTTGCTTTGAAGATTTATATATTCACATCGGTGGCGATGGCTCACTCCATTTAACTTTTGTTCCACCCTCTGAATATTTTACAATTTATTTATTCTTTTTAATGAATACTTAGATCGTTTCCAAATGTTGCTATTTAAACAATGCCACAGGGAACTGATACGCATTGGTCAGCTTTTGCTGGAATAACAAACAACCCCCAAATCTCAGAGGCTTACAACACAAAACATTTATTTTTCTGTCCACGGGACGGTGGTTCGGCGACAGCTCCATCCTAAGACTGGGGCGGGAGAGAGCAGAGCGAAGGCGGAGGAAAAAAAGGGGCGGGCTTCTCTCTTCTCTCTGAGCATGCGCACTCCCTTTCCTGCCCTCCCAGCCAGAGCTAGAGCAGCCTCGGCACCTCCAGGGAACGTGTTAGAAATGCGGATTCTCAGGCCCCAGCCCAGACCTACTGAAACAGAAGCTCCGAGAGTGGAGTCCAGCAATCTGTGTTTCAACAAGCCCATGGTGGCTCCGATGCCTGATAAAGTTTGAGAACCACCCGCACCAAAGAATAAAGGACTAACAACCGTAAGTCACCTCCTAGGGGAAGTTCTCTTTAATGTCCTTAAGGGAAGTGAATGGATAGATATTTACTAAACAGTGGGATTCTTTTTACATTACAGGTCACATTGTGAAGTATTGAAATTGTATAAACTAGGAAACATGAAGAGAAACCAAGAGATGCCACACTATTTATCGACATGTTTATAAATAATCTTGAAGGATGTGATTACTGTGTGTATTGCTGTTGATTTATGGGAAGATTCTACTTTGATTTATGCTTTTGTTTTATTACAACTGACCTTTGTGTGATCCCATTTTGTGAGGGAGTTCTTTGATCAGAGTACTACAATATTGGTCTCTAAATGAATACTTCTACGGGAGTTCATTTTCTGGCTAATTTGCATCCAAATGGCCCTATCTGAAACACTGATAACAGGGCTAAAGATAGTTTAAAGACCCAAATCTTTGGAAGAAAGCGTATTAGAGTTCAGCATGAAGAGTTGTATTATGCTAGGAGGTAAAATTTCCTATATAACGATTTCCTAATCTATGCCTTTTAAAGATATAAAACAGACTTTTAGGTTATTGCTCAAATAAGTAGAATTTGAATACACTTTACAACAGCTAATAGATAACAAATGTATCTTAAAAGGGAGAAAGTGGAAACCTGTATTTGAGGACATGCTACATTTCATACTTTTTCAGGTACTTACACGTGATACTTCAATAATCTGTTGGCTAAATATTATCATGTATCTGTTCAGATAAGAAAACTAGGGCTCTGAGCTGTGAAGTAACTCATCCCACGTCTGACTACAAATCTCATGCTCTTTCCCCTGTATCACTTGTATACTTCAGCAAAACGATATTTCCATGAAGGTTCCATGCATTATTACTGGGTAGATGCATTGAAAAAGGCGTCTGTGCACTTGGAAAGTGCAGTATAAATTTAGCCAACTAAGGGGTCAAAATCTGAGCCTAAAATAAAGTTAACTGGTCGGTAGTTTCACAGAATGCATAAAAACATTTACCACTTTTTGAAGTGGGTTTTCAAATTAGCTATCTACATTTGGCTGTGCAATCTTATCCAAAAATGAATTAATGCAGCCTGCCAAGATACCGATCACAATGGCACAATTTGTTACGAAAAAGTTGCCTAATGAAAACAGCCAAGGATTCGTGGCCGCTCTCCTGGATGCTGTGTCTGCCTTGTTCCTTCTCAAGAAGTATCAGAATCAGAGCCACTGTGTCCTCTTGTACGCAGCCTGTCTGGGGCAGCACAAGTGAAGGTGAAACTCAGCCATCGAAACGCTGCAGTGTTCCTAAGACTCTTGCTTTCCCATAGCTGGTTGTGAAACTGAAGTTTGACAGAATAAAGGGTTGAAATAAAATGCAATACCAAATAGGAGTTGTCTGTATAGTAGAATTAAAAAACCAACTTTTCATCCATTTCAGAAGAACGTTAAACTTTTTTTTTTTTTTAATTTTTAAATGTTTATTTATCTTTAAGAGAGAGAGAGAGAGAACATGGGCAGGGGAGGGGCAGAGAGGGAGACACATCATCCAAAGCATCCAGGCTCCCCCTGTCAGCACAGAGCCCTATGCAGGGCTTGAACCCACAAACCGTGAGATCATGACCTGAGCTGAAGTCGGACACTCAACTGACTGAGCCACCCAGGTGCCCCAGAAGAACATTAAACTTAACAGAGAAAGAGTTTAGGGCATCCTGAAGATTTTCAGAAATGAGTTTACTTGAATTGGAAGGCTAAGGTCTACCAAGAAGTTAGCCCTCTTCGAAGAAGCACTTACTGTATTTAAAACATGCACTGAAATAAAAACACTATTCAAAAATTATTATTCAACAGGAAGTTTCTGGTGCTAAAGGTAGTTGAGAATACATTCCCATTACTAAACCTGTCTAAAATGCATACACATTGTCTAAAGGCAAATTATATACGTTTTTTACTTAAACAGGACATCTCAGAACTAAGATATTTCTGGGGAAATGGTTATCTTCATATATATATATGTACACATATATATATACATACATATATATGTATATATATATACATACATATATACACATATATGTATGTATATATATAATATATGTAGCATATTCTATATATCTTTATGTACATTTGTGTTTATTATATTATATATCTCTCCTTTAGTTCAGACAAAATTTTGAAACCTATCTCTCTGTTTTCTCTTCACAGTGAAAATAAACCAAAGAAGACAAATGTACAAGTTCGAAAAAGAAAAATCAAAAAGCCAAACAGAGGTAAGCCAGTTACTTTGGCGTCTGTAGTCAAGGTACTCCACTCATTTCCAGAATCTTTCGTTTCACATCCGAGCAATATGATCTCAGGGAGTCAGTGCCAAATGAAGCACAATGGAAACGCGCTTTCTGGCTGACTATTTCATCAAAATGCACTTTGCCTCGGAGAATCATTAAGAGACATGATTCAGGAGGCTTTCCAAAAAAATTAATAGTAATAATCAGGACGTGTTTAGTACTGTCACAATGCACTGAAAGGTAGACGTGGTGGCGGAGATCCCACGAAGCCCCCTCTCCGATGGTAAATCCTGCCGGAAGATTAAAAGCATTTTTCTCCCCACTGTCACGGCTTCGGGTTGGGGCATAGCCAACCCACAAAACTAACACGGTGAACGTCCAATAAGCTATGGAGCCGGAGCTGCTACACCCTGGCCTGCCTCTGCCCTGGTATCGCCACTGACGAGAGTCATTATCGCATGCTGAAATTTGTCTCGCTTTGTTTTTCTCCCCTCACTCTGAGGCTTGGGAAGGGTGTGAGCTGTACAATCAGATGATGATGCCACTAACACAAATCTCTTCCACGGGAGCCTTCAGGTCATTAATCTCCAATAAAGTAATCTATTTAGGACATTGTTGAAATGGCCTTGGGTCACTTTGCATGATGGCATGAGGATCCCCTGAGACGCACCCCACGTTAAATTCATGTGGAGGAAATGGTTTCCCCTTGTCTCTGAGCTTCCCTCCTAACCTCTTCCATTTCTGTAGTGTTGGAGAATCCCACAAATCTCAGTCAGCCAGACTCGGACTGGGCTGGTTCCTCACATGATGGCAGAAAATGGGACAAGAACTCAGAACGTGTGTTGCCTGCGGCTGGAACCATCATCTCATTGTCAACTTTCATCTGCAGTTAGGGCTGCTAAGTGACAGACGTGAGTTGGCAGGTACCTAATATCTTTCACCTGCTCCCCTTTTGCACTCAACTCTGTGCCCCGGAGATGGGGCCTTGCAGATGATATCAGTGACCTTCCTTGCACTGGCAAGCCCCTTCTTTCTCAAGGTGGCCAAACCTGACTCTTTCCTTCCTGGTTCCTAATAACCCCTCCCTTTCCTCCTCCCTTCAGGCTATATTATATTACAAAGTAATAGTTCTTAAAACACTGATACTGGCATAAAAATAGACCAATGGAACAGAATAGAAAGCTCAGAAATAAACCCAAGCATACAGTGTTAACTTTTTTTTTTTAAGATTTTACTTTTAAGTCATCTCCATACCCAATGTGGGGCTCGAACCCACAACCCTGAGATCAAGAGTCCTACACTCCACCAACTGAGCCAGCCAGGTGCCCCAGTGTTAACTAATTTCCACCATGGGCACCTAGAATACACAGTGGGTTAAAGAGAGCCTCTTCAATAAATGGTGCTGGGAAAACTAGATATCTACATGCAAAAGATGAAATTAAGACCCTTACACTGTAAACAAACATCTACCCAAAATGGGTCGAAGACTTAGACAAAATACCTGGGATGGGTAAAACTCCTTGAAGAAAATATGGGGGAACGCTTCTTGACATCGATCTTGGCTGTGATTTTTTGGATATGACATGAAAAGCACAAGCAACAAAAGCAAAAATAAACAAAGGCTACATCAAACTAAAAAGCTTATGGGAGCTGGGGCACCTGAGTGGCTCAGTCAGTTAAGCAACCGATTCTTGATCACAGCACAGGTCGTGCTCTCATGGTTTGTGGGATCGAGCCCCACGCTGCACTGTCAGCGCAGAGCCTGCTTAGGATTCTCTCTCTCCCTCTTTCTGCCCCTCCCCCACTGTGCACTCCCTTCCTGTCTCTAAATAAATAATTTTTTTTTTTTTTTAAAGCTTCCGGGGCACCTGGGTAGCTCAGCTGGTTAAGCATCTGACATGTGATTTAGGCTCAGGTCATGATCGCAGAGTTTGAGCCTAGCTCATGTTGGGCTCTGTGCTGACAGTACAATGCCCACTTGGGACTCTCTCTCTCCCTCTCTCTTTTTGCCCCTGTTCCTCTCACTCTCTCTCTCTCTCTCTCTCTCTCTTTCTCAAAATAAACATAAAAAAAATACAAAGCATCTGCACATGAAAGAAAACAAAATGAAAAGGCAACCTACAGAATGGGAGAAAATATTTGTCAGCTATATATCTGGTTAGTGTACAAAATATATAAGGAACTCATACAACTTAATGGAAAGAATAGCAATGATAATAATAATAACATGGTTGAAAAGTGGGCAGAAAACACGAATAGACATTTTTCCAAAGAAGACATCCACATGGCCAACAGACACATGAAAAGATGGTCTACATAACTAATCACCAGGGGAATGCAAATCAAAACCACAGCGAGATACCAACTCACACTTGTTAGGATGGTCATTATCAGGAAGACAAAAGATAACAAATGTTGGTAAGGATGTGGAGAAAGAGAGGAATCCTTGTGCGCTGTTGGTGGGAATGTAAATTGGTATAGTCACTATGGAAAACAGTATGGAGGTTTTCCTCCATAAAAAATTAAAAATAGAACTACCATATGATCCAACAATCTCTCTTCTAGGCATATAGCCAAAGCAAATTAAAACAATACTTCGGAGGGATATCTGCACTCCCACGTTTTTTGCAGCATTATTTGCAATAGCCACGGTATGGAAACAACTTCAGTCTCCATTGATGGATAAACGGATAAAGAAATGGTGGTATATATATATATATATAAGGAGTGTCATTCAGCCTTTAAAAAGAAGGAGATCCTGCTACGTGCAACAACATGGATGAGTCTGGAGGACATGATGCTAAGCGAAATAAGCCAGACACAGAAAGAAAAATACTGCATGATTTCACATGTAGAACCTAGAAAAAGTCAAAAGTCATAGAAGCAGAGAGTAGAATGATAGTTACCAGGGGTGGGGAGATGAGGAAAATGGGGAGATACTGGTCAAAGGGTGCAGAGTTTCCGTTATGTGGGATGAATAAATTCTAGCGATCTGATGTGCACCATGATGATTATAGGCATTAGTATTGTAGAATGGAGATTTGCTCAGAAAGTTGATCTCAGGAGGTACCCTTACCACACACACGCGAAAGGTAATTATGTGAGGAGATGACTATGTTGATTAGTTTGACTCTAGTAATAACTTTACTCCGCGTATGTAGATCAAAGTGTCACGTTGTACCCAAGATACAGTTTTTATTAAGAAAAATAAAAGTTCGACCGCTCTGGGCTTCAGGATGCTGCACTATCTATTGGGATTTCCGTCGGCTGATGGGTCTCCTGCTGGAATCACCTGAACGGTTCATTAAAGCAGATTGCTTAGCCCCCCGCAAGGGTTTTGGATTCAGGGGGTCTTGGGTACAGCCAAACTTGGCATTTCTAACGAGTTCCCAGGTGCTGGTGCTGCTCTGTGTGAGACCACACTTTGAGAATCACCGCTCTGTACTGACGCCTTTGTTTACAAAGAATATAGGCAAATAGTGTGCAGTAATAGCTGCCAGGAAACCACGCCCAGCGTTGCCAACAGCTGGTTCGAGAGAGGTAATTAATAGGCCCGCTTGTGTCCGTTAGGGTCCCAACTGGAAACAGATGGCACATTTCAAATAGGGTAATTCCCTACAGCCAGTAAGTGAATGTGCAAAGCCCTGGGGTTTTGTACCAAAGACCTAAGCATACAGGTAAAAACAAAACACACACACACACACACACACACACACACACACACAAACCACCTGAGCTCTGCCCATCTCCACACACACTCATTTCAAACAGCTGACATAAGGCCAAGTTACGAGGTTATATCCGTCTGTCCCCTGGCCAAGAGGCCCAAGTAGGTATCCTAGCTGGGTACTCTGACATGATTTTTTTTTTTTTTCCAGAGAGCACCTGTTCCCTTTGACCTCTTGATCTCACTAATTTATCTTTCCTCAAAGCATGACTCTTAGGAGTTAGGTGTCTAGGAAAGCCTTTTGTGATGTGGCAGACTTTTATCTAGGCAGTCCCGTCTATCTCCCTTCCTCTGAGCTGGCCCATTTCTCTACCAACTACTGAACCAGCTAGCCTCACTTCAACACATGTGCCCGGGGTCATTTTCTTTCTTTCCGTTCCTGAATTTGAGGTTATATCCATTCTTGCTGCCTTCCATGTCTCTAAATACCTGTCAAAAGGTATTCAACAGACACATCGATCGCTTTAGGCCGCCCTAATTACTACAACATTCTCCTTTTCCTGTTGTATCATTTTGGTATTACATATTTTTAATAATAACATATTAAAAGAAGAACTTACATAAGATATTTTTAAGTTAATAAGCACAGAATGAATACAATAGACGAGGCACCCATTCCCTATCTCAGAACTAGAATATTCCTATGCCGGAATGTATCTCGCTATCCCATCCACCAGCCTTCTCTCCTCAAGAAGCCGTGATCCTTTTTAAAAGCAAATAGGCTTCTACCTTATGCATATTTTCCCGCACGACATATTGTTTCGTTTTGCTGGATTTTGAACACATTTTCTAGAATTTCTATCTCTTACCCAGAGTAGGAGCGGGGGAGGGGCAGAGAGAGAGAGAGAGAGGGAGACACAGAATCCAAACTAGGCTCTGGTCTCCTAGCTGTCAGCACAGAGCCTGATGCGGGGCTCGAACTCGCAAGCTGTGAGATCATGACCTGAGCCGCAGGCAGGTTCTTAACTGACTGAGCCACCCAGGCGCCCCTTGCCACTATGATTTGTATATAAGGGTATTACACTGACGACTTCACTTTTATTTCTCTACTAACTAATAAAAGTTTCTCTTCTTATGCACCTCATTCGTTTGTTAGGGCTGCCTTCACCTGTTACCCCGCACTGGGTGGCTTGAAACAACAAAAATATATTTTCCCACAGTTCTGGAGGCCAGAAGTGCCAAATCAAGGTGTCGGTATGGTTGTGCTCCTTCTGTTGGCTCTCGGGAAGAATCCTTCTTTGCATCTCCCAGTTTCTGGTGGTGCCAGGCATTCCTTGGCTCGTGACTACAGAGCCTTTGCCTTCCTGCGGCCTTACTGGTCTGGGTGTCTCTCTCCTGAATGTCCTCTAAATCCTCTTGCCATTGGATTTAGGCCCACTCGAATAATCAAGGATGATTAAAATGATCCAGATTCTTAATGTAATCGCATCTGCAAAGACCCCTTTCCCAAAAAGGTCACATTCACAGGTTTTAGGGATTAGGGAGGCACATTTTGGGGGCCACAGTTTACCCCGTGATGTGTACGATCACTATTCATTTCCTCTTCCAAGTTACAGGTTTGTGACTTTTCCCATTATCCTATTGAATCTTTCCTGTTTTTCTGTTGAGTCTTTTTCTTTTTGATACGCAGGACTTCTTTATATTAAAGATATACATTTTTTGTCAATTATATTTGTTACATGAACATTCTCCCAGTCCTTGGCCTGCATTTTCAGTTTATTTGTTTATGTTTAAGTTTACTTATCTTGAGAGAGAGAGAGAGCAAGAGAGCAAGCAAGTGAGCTGAGGAGGGCTAGAGGGGGTGGGGGGGCGGGGAGAGAATCTCAAGCAGGCTCCACGCTGTCAGTACAGAGCTCAACGTGGGGCTCCAACCTATGAACCGTGGAATCATGACCTGAGCCGAAGTCAAGAGTCGGATGCTTGCCCTACTGAACCACCTAGGCACCCCACATTTTCACTTTTTAAAATGCTGTTTTCTGATAAAAAGGTTCTTGATTTTTATGTAATCGAATTGCCCAATCTTTTCTTTCGCGATTAGAACGTTGTATGGCTTATCTAGCAAGTCCTTCCATAGCCCCAAATAAATTATTTTCTTATATTTTCTTCTAACTATTTTTACAGTTGGACTTAGAGCCTTAGGTCTTTAATTCAGCAGTGGGATATTTTTGTGCGTAGTATGAAGAATCGGATTGTACTTTTCTCCATGGATGGGGATAACCATTCCCTTTCATCCTGTCTCAGTGTCAGGAGAAGCAGTGGATGTCTTACACTTACGTGACTGCAAGCTTGAGGATATAAGGCACGCGGTGACACGACAAAGGGATTTTAGGTTAAGGATAGAGTCAACATTTAAGTGATATCAGCTTTATTACAGAGCACAATTCAACATATATTATTTAGGAAGAATGAGAACATCGAGATGAACGTGTATGCTCTACTAACAGCATGACATGCCTGGCGTCCTACAAGCCTTAACTAGTACGATCTCTTAAGTCTATGTCTAGTTAGGCTTAACTATCATTACAAGGAACTTAGGGCAGTTGTGTTAGCATCTGGGGTGGCATATTTACCAAATGACATCACTAAATAAGGTGGTGCCAAGAACCACTCAGTTATTAAGTCTCTCGCACCCATCAGGTGGATGAGTCAGCCGTGCCCCGTGTGGCTAAGGTAACTGTGGGCGCACTTGGTTCATTGCATGCCTGTTCAGTCAATCGCGCAAATTGGCCATCGTGTGAGACAGTCAGTTGAGTCCATAATTTCATGTTCAATAAATTGCACACGTACACACAAGAGGAAATCTCTCTGAGGTCTCAAAAAAACCCCGGTTTTATAAAATGCGTGGTTCTTTTTCACACAAGGAAAGACATAATTACTTCCGCTCAATCTGTCATTTCTGGACTTCATAAAAAACACAGATCCTCTTTCAGAAGTTCGTAACTGGTAAAGATGGCATGATCATGATTTTTAAACGTTGCTTTCTTTTTGACTCTGTTTTGGAAAAGTCATTTGTGGGTAGAAACCCTTAGACCCACTCTGTCCAAAATGGTAGCCATTAGCCACCTATGACCGTCTCCATTTAAGTGATTCAAAATTAAATAAAAATTTCAGTTCCTCATTTTGTGCTCACCGCATGTCAAGTGTTCAGTAATACTATACAGGACAACGTGGACTGAGCATTTCCATCCGCACACAAAGTTCTTTGGGGTAGTGGTGTTCTAGATATTATCTTCCAATCTATTTGTATGGTTCCAACATTCACTTGATACTTTAAGGTTTACCAAATATTTTCTAATCCATGCTTATTCTGAGTCCTCAGTATGTTATTGGAAGGAAGCCATTGTTCCAAATTTTTTATCTATTGCTGAGCAACAAATTCCCCCCAAAATTTAGCAGTTTAAAATAGCAAACATTTATTATCTCACATAGTTTCTGAGGGGCAGGAATCTGGGAGCAGCTTAGCTGGGTGATCTGACTCAGGGTCCCTCATGAGTTTGCAGTCAAGCTGTCTCTGGGGGCTGCATGCATCTGAAGGCTTGACTGGGGCTGGTAGATCTACTTCAGGCTTGGAGTTTCAAATTGGTTGGTTCCAAGTTGGTTGCAACCATGGTTGTTGGAAGAAGCCTTCAGTTCTTTACTATGGGGGTCTTTGGCTTGTCCCAGAGCAAATAATAAAAGAGACAGAAATACAGAGAGAGAGAGCATACGTGCTTGGTGTCTTTTATAACCTAATCTCAGAAATGACATATCATCACTTTGGGCTTATTCTACTGTCACAGACCCTGGTTGGTAAAATGTGGGAGGAGATTACCCAAAGGTATGAATGTCAGAAGTGAGGATCACTGGGGCCCATCTTAGAGGCCAGCAAATCATATCACTATTTATTTATTTGTTTATTTTTTCAACGTTTTTTTTTATTTATTTTTTTTGGGACAGAGAGAGACAGAGCATGAACGGGGGAGGGGCAGAGAGAGAGGGAGACACAGAATCGGAAACAGGCTCCAGGCTCTGAGCCATCAGCCCAGAGCCTGACGCGGGGCTCGAACTCACGGACCGTGAGATCGTGACCTGGCTGAAGTCGGACGCTTAACCGACTGCGCCACCCAGGCGCCCCATCACATCACTATTTAAAAAGCTGAGTAACTTGCCAGTAAATGTTAGAGGCAAAACTCACTTAAATTCTCAGACTTCTAACTCCTTTCTCTCTCTTCTACACACTCTGCCTTCACCCATTTGGATCCTGCCTCAATTAGACAGTTTGGCTTTTTTATAAACCAACGGCACAGACTAATAATGTTAACCTGCAAACATTACAGCCGAGGTTCAAAAGGTCTTAGAAGCCTGATTAATAACAGTTGTCCCTCTCTTTTTGTTTTTTTGTTTTTTTTTCAGGAAAAACAATTACAGGGCAGTAGAAGCGAGCGAAGGAGCCAGCTACTGACAACACTCTCCCCTGGACCACTCTCGGCCTCGACCTTGGTGTGTGTCCTTGTTAGGCCTGAATCATCCAGCTGTAGCAAGAATCCTGTTGAGTTGGCTAAGTTACAATCCCCCACCCTGGCTATCTGATCAAATGTCCTTGTCCCGCCATCTCCCAGGTAATATTGGGTCACCTTGGCTGCCTGCAGCAAGAATCCCGTCAGGTCAGTTTGGCCAGAATCCCCTCTCACCCACCTTCCCCTACAAAGATTGCTTTGTTCTTTGTCTCTCATACATCTGCCCACATAGGAGAAGAGGCTTTTTACTCATCGTTGCTTCAAAAAGGGGCAGAGGTAGACTATCTTCCTTCTTAAAGCTGCAAAACAATAAAGCTGACTCAAAGATAACCTTATCTTCAACCATAGCCCATCTTAATTGGAAAAAAGTTTTTTGTTTTTGTTTTTGCTTGAATGATTCTATTTCAATGGAGGGCGGAGTGTGGGCAAAGTGGGCCATGGTGAATATAAACCGATTTCACTTTTTGGCTTGGCATGAGATACTGAGCATCGGAAGAACAAACAGATACATATCCCAAACGTCATGCATGTATTGCCAGTGGGCACGGCAGCTGACTGCTTTATCCTCTGGTAATTATTTGAAAGCATGGTTTGGTTAACAATCACTGCAGATTCTAAGAAATTACTTCTGGGAATTCCGTACAAAGATATCGGGAAATATGCTAAAAATGTTTTGGCCCTTGAGAGGAAGGAACAGTAGGAATGAAGGAAAATCTTTTAGTTGAACAAATAAAATTTCCTATCCTTATTTTCATCTTCATTATGGTAGGAGAATGGGCAGTGTGTGAGACTGAATCATTATGTATCTAAAAACTTCCTTCTAACCATTAAGGAAAAGTTCCACGTATCGTTCTATCTTGTTGTTAGAGTCAGGCTCAATTCCTATTGACCCATGAGTTGAGAGGTACATCTATTTATTTTTTCTTTCAAATAATTCCTACTATATTTGAAAAAGGATTATCTAGCTGTAGGAGATGATGTCAGTTATGAGCACCCCAGATCTGACACAATCCAGCTTAAATAAGATGGAAACTTACGATCTCCTATAAAAAGTAGTCTTGAGTTAAGATGGCCTTCAGAGACAGTTGATTCAATGTCACTGAGAACCCTTATCTGCTTTCCCTGGTTTAGGCCTCATCCTCAGCAAGTAAGAAAACTGTAATAGTCCCAGGCATGACATCCTAATCTGACAATGTCCACAAAGAGACATACTGTCTCTTGTGGATCTCTCTTAGGAGGAAGAACATTTTCTTTTTCCAGGAGCCTTCAGGAAACTTTCTCTGACATGTCATTGGCTATAGTTGGCCCATATGCTCATGACAAATGATACAGAATTATCCTTTGGGCCTGGATAGATCATCTTTTAGAGAAAGGTCTTTGGGGGACTATTACAAGTCTCATTTCTGAAATGGGATTCTTTTCATCTCTGTATCATATTAGCTTTGATGACCAAAACAATTCTACAAGAAAAGGGATGGGATCTTAGTAGTCAAAAAGTATTGGTAGAGGGAATCTCCCACATAGTCATATGGGAAAGTATAAAAGAAAGAAAGAAAGGAGAATTGGAGAGAGATAGAAACACTAGTGGTTGCAGACCAGGAAAAGGAAAAGTGAAGTGTAAAATGCAACACTGATCATGAAATCCAGTGAGATGGTCCTTGTCAGAATTCATTGAGAACAATTGGTGTGCATTTTTCCTGCTGTTCAGATTAAAGAAGTTAGAAGTCAGACAATGATTTTGAATCAAAATGAGTTTAAGAGTATGTATATCTGGGGCGCCTGGGTGGCGCAGTCGGTTAAGCGTCCGACTTCAGCCAGGTCACGATCTCGCGGTCCGTGAGTTCGAGCCCCGCGTCGGGCTCTGGGCTGATGGCTCAGAGCCTGGAGCCTGTTTCCGATTCTGTGTCTCCCTCTCTCTCTGCCCTTCCCCCATTCATGCTGTGTCTCTCTCTGTCCCAAAAATAAATAAACGTTGAAAAAAAAAAAAGAGTATGTATATCTGCCTAGAAAAATGGGAAAGCCAAACAAATAATGTGTATTACACATATATTCCTAAACACAATCAGTGATGCTCTCATTCTGTGATTAAATGACCCACTTTAAGACAATTCCTTCTCCATACTCGGTGTAGCTGCTACAAAGGAACATCTTCCTCCAGCCATCATTTGATAGATTTTTATTCTCTTAGGTTGCTTCTTGAACCACAACATTGCTGACAACAGCCACCTTGGTTCATAAAGGGTTCAAATGAGTTACAGGGTATTGGAGTTAGTGCATTATATCGATAAGAGTGTTACCTAATCTACCTAACTTTAGTTTCTCATCTGGAACAAGGTGGTAGGGTATTAATTGCTAATACCTTATAGGATTTTGTAAGAATTACATGAAATGATACACACAAAGAGGTGGGAGCAGAGTCTGGGGCATAATTGGCATCAAATCAAAGTTACTTTTTACTCTTGGTTCTACAAAGCCTCATAGCTGGGATGTAGTGGTAAGGTGAGAAATTGTGTGTAAATCGAGAATAATGATACTGTAGTAATTATCAAATTGTATCAAACAATTTGATATAGTTGGTATCTCCCAACTGTTGGGGCACATTTTTGTTTGTTAGAGATTCCTTTATTAAGGAAGGTGAGACTCCCCAAATTCAGTAATAAGCAAATACATTAGATTTTATGTCGCAAAGACAAGACTCAAACCAGATCTCCTGACCTTGAGTGTGATGTTCTTTCTAGTACCTCTGTTGGAAAAGGGCTTTAACAGATTCTGAATGATTCATTGCTTACTGGTCAAAAAGGTAGGCTTGAGATCATTCAATCACTGAGCTGATAAAAACATAAGAATGACATTTATCCAGCAAGATCTGTTCCCAAACCAGCTGGGGGTGAAGATCTTATATTTGTCATGACAGAATATCCACAACCAGCCTATTCTAGTATGTGTTTATCTCTAAAATGAAGGTTACCTTTTTTTTTTTTTTCAATAGTCATCCAGTAGGTGAATTGGAATACCTCCAAATATTTGCCTAATTGGCCATGGCATCTGGAATTTCACCATTAGAATAAAATTTCATCATTAAGATTTAGGTTTAAGAAAGCCCTTGTTATAATGCCCTTGGAAGGGACTAGAAATATTAACATATTCATACCCATAGTTAACTGCTACTGATTCTTAGATTGAGTAGTTGTCTGCTCTAATGGCCCCCTTGGAGAGTACAAGCAGATCCCGGAGGAGAGCTGTATTTGAATGCAAAGAGTAAAATAATTCCAAAGCTGGGGAAGTGGAGAGGGCGGAAGAGGGTGTTACCTCCAGGAAGTGTAGGCAGAAAGGGAGTGCGGGCAGAGGAGAAAGCAGTGAGAAGGATCACAGAGGGTGGGATACCAGAGGCCAGACTACTTAGAATTATTTAATCTTAGGACAAGTCCTAAACATGTCTTAGAATTCTTTTCTGCTTTAAATGTAGTGATTTCCCCCTGGTTTTAGTATTCAGCAATGAAAGAAAACAATTAAAAGCCTATGTTAGGCCATGTTAATATTTCTTAATCACCAAACAGATAGAACTGCTTAAAATTCGAGTCCTTTATAATGTCACATAGCATATCGTTGGTACTTGATAAATATTTGTGGAATGAGTGAATCTGCTGTGATTCTGCTTGTGTTTTTGTTTTACTTTGCAAGTGACTCAATATTGGGTGCATGAAAAACTATAATACCTGGTGTAGCTCTCCAAAAACAATAGCAAAGTCCATAACAATGCTGTCCAGTAGAATTCTCTGTCATGACGAAAATATTCTTTAATTGACCCCGAACAACAGGTAGCCACTAGTCACAAGCTGATATTGTGTACTTGAATTGTAGCCAGTGAGACCAAAATAACTGAATTGTACATAAATTTAAACAGCCACTTGTGGCTAGTGTCTACTTATGGTATTGGACCATGCGGGTCTGGAGGTTGTTAAAAGTTTTCTCTCCTCTTACTTTGTTAATTTTTTTTCAGTTTTTCTTTCTTTCTGTCTTTCTTTTTCTTTTTCTTTTCTTTCTCCTTTTTTTTTTTTTTTAGTAATCTCTATACCCAACATAGGGCTCAAACTCACAACCCTGAGATCAAGAGTCACATGCTGTATGGACTGAGCCAGCCAGGTGCCCCGGTCTCGCACTGTGTTTTTAAAAATAGCTATTTTGATTAATACCATCAATTATAGATAAGTTTCTTTTGTTTACGATTTTTTTTTTTTACATGGGAAAACTTTGATTTACAGGATAACTCTAAAGACTTGTAGAGCACACTGAATTGACTTGCACAGCCGCATCTGGGAAAAATTGATGTGCCTCATTTATGAGAACTTGTAATATGTGGTCAATTTCTAATTTCGGCTATTGACATAAAAGGAGTGGGCCTGTGTACTTGAAATAGTGAAGCATGAGAAGTCTGTCCTCTGCAGGGACAGGCTGGCCTCCCAAGCCAGTCTTTCTTTTGATTGTCTCCTCCCTCCTCAGGAATCTGGCACCTTCCACTGCCCTCTGGTCTGCTGAGGCCTCTAAGGTCCTTTCCCAAAATTCTCTGTCTCCTAGCTTCTCACTGCCCTCTCCTCCCTTCTAAATCAAAATGTATCTCGAATCATTTGTGATAACCTCCCTTTATCTCTTCCTAAGTTTAGGGATGTGAAAGCTGACAGGCTGCGAAAATAGAGAGGGTAAGAAAACTGCTATTGATTTACTACTGTGTGCTTGCTCCACACTTTATATGATGCTCAGTGGAAGTGTGGCCCACGTGAATGAATGTTATCTCTCTGGCAAAGAAATGGCATTCGATAAATATTTTTTGAATGAATAAATACACGAATACATTTTTCAGAGTGAAACAGATATTATCCCCTTACCACAGATGAGAAAACTGAAATTTAGAGAAGTTACAGGATTTCCTCAAGGCTAAGCATATACAATGCTCCAACATTTAATCTTCCTTCTGTTCAACTCCTTGCCTTGTTTCCAGGGTCCTCAGGGTTTTTGCTCTTTACCTTTCAAAGAGAAAGACCAGCTAAACAGACAGGCAGATTTACATCAATGGCTGCAAATGTACTGATAGATCCTGCTCCCAGCGTCCCCGCCCTTTTCAGGGTCCTCTTTATTTTAATGACAACCTTCTGTGGACAGTGTCAACTCCCAGAAATGGCACCCTGGGAATTTCACGCTGTTCAGGATAGATTTTATTTTGGTACATCAGCGGCATTAGGGGAAAAAAAAAACAACAAAAAAAAAAACCCAAACACCCAACCACAATCAACACACGTTCCACAGTAGATATTTTCCAGGAGTCTGGACGCTTACATAAAAACGACACATTCATTTATAAATTAAATTTCAATAGTGTTTGCGTTTATCTTGCTCTACATTACGAGTAGACGACTGATTTGTGTTTTGGCCCCTATCCCTAAGGACGATTTGTAAGAAACGTTAAAAATTGGCTCCTCCTCCATCACTTCCCCCACACCCCTCGGAACCTTATACGCTTCGGAGTACCGTGTCAAAACGTAGGCGATGTTGCAAAGGATTTGAAAATTAAAATATGGCTCTGTGATTTTCAATGCAAAGACCACAAACAGCGCTAGAGGACAAGAGCTATTTAAAATACATCACATCCAGAAGTTGGAGGGCTACAAAGTACAAGTCGTCCAGGCCAGTCTGCAGAGACTGTCCTCGCTTCCGCCCTGCAAAAACCCGGCAAGCGACACGTCGCGACGAATTTCAGCTGCAGAAGAGGAAGAGCATCACCTGCAGTTCGACGCGTGGGAAACGCTGCGGGAGGGGGCTTGCCCAAAAGGAAAAGCAGAGGGGTGCGCGCCGCGGGGCTCCGGGGCCGTTCCGGTGCTGAGTGCGAGGAACGCCGGCGCTCGGTGGAGCCGGAGAGAAGTCGCACGGTGGAGAGGGACACAAGCCTCCGGGAAAAGAGCGCTGCGGCAGCGGAGACCGCTCCGGCCCCTGGCTCGCTCGGTGCTACTGTCGGGGAGGCGGACCCCGCAGGAGAATCCCATCCTCGCGGCGGGGCGGGGGGCGAGGCGGGGCGCTGACGTCACCTCCCCTCCCCCACCTCCTCCAAGAGGGAGGGAGTGGGGAAAGAGGCAGCGATCCGCCGCAGTTCCCGGCCGCAACTCCCAAACTCAGCGGCTTGCTGCCTGGACATGTCCTGACAAACTTGGCTTCTCCTCGGCCCTCTCCGTAGCCCTCGCGCACTCTCATTTCGCCTCCTTTTGGTGTTCAACTTTCCACCCAGGACGGGAGCCTCCGGAGATGTGGCCACCTGGGTCCGGGCAGCGCCGGCGGATCGCGCTCTCGTTGGGGACATGCTGAAGATCCGAGGGAGTCAAAGTTGGTACTTCAGATACGGCTTTTTAACAAATATCCAAATTGCGTGGGGATTACGGAGCTACCGAGGACTTTAAAGCCTGCATCCAAGGACTCGGCTGAACTGGTAAGTTCTTTGTTTAGTGCAAGCCTTTTGTATTTAAGTTTAAACGTAAATGAAATTACGTGGGGCTGTTTGGCTCTGAGCTAGTGCAGGGAAGCGTGTGCATCCTACAGGCTCTCTTCTTGGCGAGCTGCACACCCCTCTGGTTGTACATGCCTCGGGAATGAAAGATCAGTCTGCACAGGTTTTGGAATTCATAAAATACGTACATAGCAGTGTTCAAAAGAACTTGAAAAGCTATGCTGTTTGTGCATTATTTTGAATGTAACTTATTATAGAAATGGTGCCCAGGGAGGGCGCAACGGGGGCCGCGTGATCTGCAGTGGCGCAGCGCCCTCTAGTCCGGACACCCGGCAAGGCGCGCGATCCCTGCCGGGTTCCGCGCGGACCGAGAACTTGGACCTGCTGGGCGCTCCTGGGACGTGGGCGTGAGCTCCCAGCCTTCACTTACCACCCATTACGGCCCATTCTCTAATTTCCAAATACTGGCTTGGGTGGACTGGATAGAAAGGCAGGGCTGGAGGAAAGCGTTTTTGTTTTCAGGAACCGTCCCCTATTCCCCTTATTTCCAAAAGCCTTTGGGGACAAGGTTAGGGAGGGCCGACTATTGAAAGGACGAACGTAGAGCTTCAACTACATTACTCTTTCTTGTGAGGGTAATTCGATGGTAGCGAAGAGCCATCTCTATTTCGTTCCGTTTAGGCTAAAGGATCAGGAAAACGTGTCGTCGCGAGTCTGGAATCTCCATCTCTGGCTCTCGGCTGTTCCTGTGGCGAAAAAGTGCAACTTCTTCAGGCAATTAGGTTTCGCAGTGAGCCTGGAAAATCGGGATTCCCAAACAGATGTTTTAGCTCTAATAGGCGTTTTTATTTATTAATGAATGGTAATTTTGTTCAGGAATTCTTTCGTGGCGTTTATAGCATCTTGTGATTTCATGTTACGGGATGGTGTCCTTTTACTTTTCAGTGTTCTTCCTTGTCCTCCAACTCTACCTCACTCCCCCAGCACACTGTTGGCGTTCTTGCGTGACTGTGATTTCTTGAGAGTTAGAATTCGGCAAGGAGAGCATACCGGTAGAGCTTGGAGATCAGGTCGTCTATTTTCGAGGTGTTCCAAGTATAAAATTGACCTGTAACTCCAGGAGCACTTTGCGCATTTATGACGATGGCCAAGCGTTTGGATGATGGTGTTTGCTGGGTGTGTGAATGAATATGTGTGTATTCTAAATACTGCGCAGGGAGTACACCAGATACTCTTAGTGCTGCGAATCAGTACATTCATTCTGCAGGCGTTATTTTTCCTTCCCAGCCATAACCTGCTAGACACCTTCATTTTTTCAAACGCCTTCTTTAATATGTTTTAGGAAGAGACTGCATTAACTTTGAACCAAGGAATGTCTCTCTTTAAGCCTAGACACCCTCGCTCGCATGTGCTTCGCAGTTCTCGCTGAAGTCCCCTCCACCGGTTCCGGGGAAATCGGCTCTCTTTGTCCTCACAGTGTTAAACGTTCGAGTCCCACAAACTTTCCGAGATCATGTCCGCCCTCTTTTGTGGGCTGTTTTCCAATGCCCGGGACCACTCCGGGCTTCGGCTGAGTCTCAGCTGTGCGGAGCCCGCGTCTGGAGATTGCCCGGGCCGAGGATGGTCTCACAGCCCCAGGACCGGGACTGCGCGCTCGGGCGTGGGGCGTGGGGCGGGGGGCGGGCTTCCCCGAGTGGGGCAGCTAGACGCTCGGGGGCTTCCCCTTGTCCCTAGGGAACTTGTAGTTTAACATTAGACTGGGTTCACACTTTGTGCCGCCGACTTGCCGGCTGGGAAAGCGCACGAGGCGGCAGAGCAGCCTTTTGTCCCGCAGACGTGGGAGTCGGGGGTGTCCGCCGGAAGAGGCCGGCGTTGGGGTTCGTAACCAGGGTCGGGGAGGTTATGGGATTTAACCAGCTCTGCATAAAGAGATGGCAGAGGAAGCGCTTTCATTTTCCCTGGATCTTCGTGCACACTGTAGAAGGAAGTAGATCCGATCTAACTGCATTCCTTTTGAGACCTTTTGGAAGATTTTATTTCACCGAGCAATTGCAGACCCAGAACCGAGGCTTTCAAATGCAGATTTAAGAATTCCCTGAAGGTGCTAGGCAATCTAAACGGAGACGGGGGAAGCTCACTTTTTTTTTTTTTTTTTTTAAAGCTAAGCTAAACTGTTTCCCCTTTCCTAGCAGGAAACATTCCATATTAATTCCCTGCACAGATCTGTGTGCTAGCCGTAACCAACATCCGCACTAGAGCAAGCCGCACACTGTTCCTCGGAGTGTCGCAAGATCACCCTGGGCACTCGCTCGTCTCCTCGGAAGGAGCTGGCGGCTCTGGCGGCAAGGGATCACTGACCCGTGGCGGGGCGTTGTTGCCCGGGACCCGCAAGCTCAGAGTCTGGCCGCCAGGGAAAGTCAGATCGAGTTTCCGCGCGGGAGAAACGAGCGCCGGCGCTCGCAGGCGTGGCTGCGGGCGGAGGGATATATTCCGCTCCCAGTGCGTGAGGCGCCGGTGCTTAGCCGGGCGGCCGCGTAGTGGGGCGCGCGGGCGGCGAGCAGTGGCCTCCGAGCGGGGCGCACGGAGAGGGAGGCAGGGCCGTCGACATCATGCGGACCCGTGGGCCCAGTGAGGCCCCCGGAGGACCTGGCCCCCGCTCGGGCGCGCGCTGAGGCGGCGAGGCGCGCGTCCCCGAGAGCGCCGCTGCCACTTGGGGCCAACTTTGCTGTAAGTTTGCTAGAAACGAAGCTGGGGCTGCAGGGCGGGTGGGCAAGGGGCGCAGCGCCGTGCCGCGTTTGCCCGTGCGCGGCCGGGCCGGAGCCGTCTGCGCTCGGTAGGCATGCAACTTGCTGCTTCTGGGTGGCGGACTTTTCGGCTCTTTGGGTGCTTTCCCCGCACCGTCCGGCCCAGGAGCGCGCTCCTGCCGGTGCTCTGGGACAAGGGATGAAAGCAAGCCCGGCTGGAAGGTTGGTAGTGCCGTGGCGCCTGCCCCCTTGGAAAGTTCAGGACCCGCTCAGGATTAGGGCGGCCGGCGGAGGATGCGGGGGCGGAGAGGTGGGAGGGGGACAGTTTGCAACGTGAACCGAATGGTAATTGCCGAGCCGAGTGCCCCCGCGCGCGGGCTGCAGGCTGCGGCGGCGGCCGGGGCTGCACGGGTCTGGTCCTGGAGCCATTGCTGGAAATCAGAGCGGCGGCCGCGGCGCGGGGCTACCGGGCGGCCGGAGGGCGAGGCGAGGACTTCCGCTGCGCCCCGGAGCTCGGAAACTTCGCCGCCGCGCTCCGCTCCCCTTCCCCGGTAATTCTCGAGCCCGCTATTGACTTAACCGATCTCGCCCTAGGTTAATTCTTCCAATTTATGAGAGTCCCAGCGTTGGGGAGATGAAAGGCGAGGCCAGTAGCCAAGGAGATGGGAACTTTGAAATGGAGTCGCAGTTTCTCTTAGATGTTTTGTGCCCCGAGGGAGCGCTGCTCTGAGGGTTAAGTACTAACTGGTTGAATGTAGGTAGACGAGGTGCGATTGATAAATTGCGGGGCTAAACATTTGCAAAATGTGCTGTTTATTAGTTTTTTTTTTTTTCCCCTGGAGGAGAAACTTGTATGGTCTTTTTTTTTTTTTTTTTTTTTTTTTTTTAAAGAGGGATCCTCATTCTTCAGTGCTTTTTCTTACTTAGAGTGCTTTCTTCCAGGAAGCTAACTTTGTGTTGTTTCTTTGAGATTTTTTTGTTCCCATTGATGTGAATTGCAGAGCTTTGAAAACAAGGACACTATTGTATGGTTTAGAAGAGTAAACTCAAATATTTTTTATGCATTTAAGTTTTTTGTGGGGGGAGGCATGTGTTTGAACTACAGTTTCATTAAGTGGCTTTTGTTAACTCTGTGCTTGGTAGAGTAAATTTTCTATTTCCTTCCTTCCTTCCTTCCTTCCTTCCTTCCTTCCTTCCTTCCTTCCTTCCTTCCTTGGATATTTACACTGACTCTTAAAATTGGGAAACATTTAAAAGGCAGATCATCTTCATTTATTTGTCTTTTAGAAAGGCAGCCTCTTGAGGCTTTGTGGGTTGCGACATATAGGGTTCAGTAGTTGATCTCTGCACGTGTTAGAACTAGGTTTTAGTGATGTTTTCCTGTGCCATTCTTGGAGATGTAGTGGTTAACCCAACATATCCAGTTGATAGTTATTCATGAAAATGTATTTTTTCTGCAGTTATATAGGTCAGTTTTGGCTTTATCTTTTGAGTTTTAGAAGGACAGCTTTGGTTCCACAGTTGGAATTAATTGTCTCACTGTCATCATTAAACTTCAAGATGGATTTAAAAATACTTAAAACACTACATAATTTTTAAAAAACAATTGATCTAACTCTAAGTTAAGCCAAACATGGCATTTAACAGGTTCAGTGTAAGGTTTGATTTGAATAAAGTGTGCATTTGTGTACCCATTTCTTGAAAAAGAATGTCTTTTTAAAAAAAAAATTTTTTTTTCAACGTTTATTTATTTTTTTGGGACAGAGAGAGACAGAGCATGAACGGGGGAGGGGCAGAGAGAGAGGGAGACACAGAATCGGAAACAGGCTCCAGGCTCTGAGCCATCAGCCCAGAGTCTGACGCGGGGCTCGAACTCACGGACCGCGAGATCGTGACCTGGCTGAAGTCGGACATTTAACCGACTGTGCCACCCAGGCGCCCCGAAAAAGAATGTCTTAAATGAGCCAAATTCTTTGTCACTCTGAAAGGAAGGTAGATTGTTAGAGGACTTAATAAAAGCATTTAGGCCACCTGTATTTTACTTGTATCTTTTAATTAGTCACTAGAAGTTACCCCCAGTGAGTTCTCATCATGTTAATAGATCATTTAATCCACGTTGTGGACAAGTGCCAAGATGAGAATCTGAAAATTACGTGCAGACTAACAACTGTTTTGGTTTACCAGCAACCCCCCTCTCATGTGTATCTTTAGACTTAGTTCATGAGCCACCTTGGAAGCAGTTATTTCTTTGAATGTTAGAGGTGAAAGGGATCTTACTGCCACCACCTGCTTTCCACCCAAGTTTGGCTGATTTTACATAGACTCAGTAAACTGAATCAAATTAGTGCATTATTGTTGCTTTAAATGTTGTCTCAGTGGCCTAATTTGTGGCCTAAAGGACCTGATTTAATAGCAGGAAGCCATAAGGCTAGGTGTCTGTTTAATCTTTTATGAGTGGGAAATTGCAGTAGGTAAGCTTTCTTTTGACCAAATTATATAGACGATGACGCCAAACTATTTTTTTTTTTTTTTTGTCTCACTTAATTGGTCAATTTGCAAGTGTTAGTTTATCCTTAGGCACTGGAAAGAAGTTTTTGAAATCAGTGATTTCAGGTAATTCATTTAAGATCAGAGAGTTGTCATTTTCTTTGCTGACTTTAAAACGTATTCAGTCAGATGACGAATCTGTATATTTCATGTTTTAAAGTTTTTAGAAACTTAAACTTAACCTTTAGGTCCCAGATTTAAATATATTGCCAAAATTCTTAATTCCAAAGGTTTATTACATGTGTGGAGATGAACCTGTAGTCTTTTTACAAACTATTTAGGAAAACGAAGTGGTCTTTAATCCTTCGTAGAATATCCAAGCATAGAGCTTCAAAATAAGCTCTGCATCACAGAAACTGATCTGGCATCTCTTCCAGCCGATTTGGAAGCATTTTGAGGTGGGTGGTGACCCTGTTGCTCAGCTGCTAGAAATCAGAGCCATCTGCACTGTTGTTACTGGCCTGGTGGTTGCACCTGGATTTTCTGTTAATTTCAGAAGAATGGATGTGTATTTCCCCCTGTTACCCCTCCTCTCCTAGAGTCCTGCCTTCCATTCTCCACCCTCAGCCATCTGTCCATTCATGAACTCAGCGACTATGGGTCTCCTCTTTGCCAGACATTGGGCTGGACACAGGATACAGGGTGAGCAAATCGCATTTCCTTCCCTCAGGGAGCTTACAGCACAGAGCGGGAGGAGGACAAAAAATAGTTATATCCAGTGTGATAAGAGCAGGGGAGTTCATCCTAGCACTTCATTGAGCTGGGCATGGCAGGTAGGTGGATATTAGGTAGGATAGGGTGAGTTCTGAGGGAAGAGTGAATCAGGAGGGAATAATTTAAGGAGAGGAAATGACACATATAAAGCAAATTGTAGAAACCTTAGTTACGACATGATTTGCGGTATGCTGAGAGCATACCATGTTATCTTTAGGAAAAGGGTTGGTTGATTTATCATCAATGCCTGTTTAATCCTGTTTTCCCATGACTTGCGGCTTGTTTTTTTCCTTCGTGCAAGTAGAACATAGAATGTCTATGATCTGGACGTACATTGGGTTATAGACAGGGAGGACAGGTTTTTATGGGGCAGGTGTTAAGAAGTGGTGGAAAGAAAGAAATGTAGAAAAGTGAGAAAATAACTAGTATGTGAGGAATGAAGGACAGGAAGACCAATGTTGAGGTTACCTTTTTTTTTTTTTTCAACGTTTTATTTTATTTTTGGGACAGAGAGAGACAGAGAGAGACAGAGCATGAACGGGGGAGGGGCAGAGAGAGAGGGAGACACAGAATCGGAAACAGGCTCCAGGCTCTGAGCCATCAGGCCAGAGCCGGACGCGGGGCTCGAACCCACGGACCGCGAGATCGTGACCTGGCTGAAGTCGGACGCTTAACCGACTGCGCCACCCAGGCGCCCCTGAGGTTACCTTTTAAGAAGGCAAGGGATAGAGATCTTACAGGGTTAGAGGCCTCACCACTAGGTGGTGTCACCTGCTCTGGACAGCTTGGTGGTTTCCAGCCTGTGGAAAGTCCACCTTTTTGGCTTGAAATAATACTATTGGGAGATCCAATTAGGAAGCAGGTGGAGGTCTTTAGTCTTTAGTACAAGGCTAAGAAGAATATACTTAATCAGCAGGCTAAGGGGAAACACGGAATATTTTCAAACTAGGGACTAATATTGCAAAGAAGTTTTAATGAGATTAATTTGACTGGTAGATGGGCTAAATTGGGGGGGGGGTGGTAAGAACACAGGAATACTGCTTTGAAAGCTATGAGATCCTGTGCCTGAGTAAATACAGATAGGAACTAGGTGACAAATGGAAAGGGAACAGTTTTCAGAAATTGAGAGGAAAAAATTGTCCACAGTCTCAATAACTTTAGATATGGAGGTTTGGTAGTTAGAAATAAAAGATCGGTGTCTGTACAAGTGTGAGAGAGAGGAAAGTGGTGGGGGAAGGGTGGGGAGGAGAGAAGTGTCTCTCTGGAGGGCAGGAGGCTATGAAGATTTTAGTACAGTTTTTCAAATAAAGAGATGGAATCCAAGCATTAGGTAACTTCCATGAATTCACACAATTGATTTAGGGACAAAGCCAAGGCTAGATCACAGGTTTTATGCCTGCCAGCCCCTTCTGTCTTAATCGATTTCTTAGGTTGCAAGCCTGAGTGATTTGGAAAGTGGAGAAACTGTTCCGTTGCTGGGGAGGTTCAGTAGGATAGTAGAGTGGAATGGCTGGCATGTTGTGGTTGGGAGCTGGTGAAAGGCTGTGTGGCAGGTGTGATGGCATCTCAGGAGGCGTGTTCCCACACTTGGGGGAAGTTAAGGCTGGAATGTGGGATTCCAAAGTGCTCCTGGCCGATTGAGTACGACTGAGTGGATGAGACCTCGAAGCACGATACTACGTGAGTATGTAAGAAGAGTCAGAAGACAGAAGTTTGTGATGGCGAACTTCAAGGCGAGAGAGTGTAGAGTGTAAAAGAGTGTTGAGGAAAATCAGGAAAACAGTGTCATTTATCCTTTATGTGTTGTGGATTGACCATGCTTTAGGCAGTCTGTGACCTGTAAAGGACGCAAGGGTGTAGTGGGTGGTGTCACATGTGACATTAATTCAGGGAGTACTGAGAAAAAGTCCTCTGATTTGACACTGACTTGTGATGCCAGGAGAAGCTGTGTCTGGTGCCAGGATGGATGTGAGGTCCTGTAGAGCAGTTGAGGGTAGAAGTAGCCTCTTTGGAGACAGAAGTCAGGGTAGCCCTAAGCAAGTTCTTGTTTAGAACTCTCTGCCTGTACGGGAAGGGGAAATATAGGGTGTGAGTTGGAAGGAAGTGAAGGTTTGAATGAAGCTTATTTTTAAGTAGGGATAAACTTGCGTGTGTTTGTAGACCCTGGAAAAAGGGCCGGTCATGGCTGGGTCATTCGAGTGTGATGTTTCAGAAGGAGTGATCATTTAGGGAGGAGCTGCAGAAGAGGCAGAATTTTATGTATGGCACCCTGGGTGGCTTTATTTGTAGCTAGGCAGGGTCCCGTGTCTTCTGAAAGGTGGGAAGAAGAACAAATAGGGGGAAAGAACATTTTAAGGAGAGGAAGAGGAGGGACTTTGTATATGATGACTTTCCTTTTTTTTTTTTTCTTTTACACGGAACCTTCACCTTCCCGATCCATTATTTAGTGAAATATCTGTATGTGTACCTAAATAATTATCATCATAATTTGGCCAGTAGTAAAAGCTTTACTAATTTGGGAGTGGAGGAAGTGGCTGGTATTAATTAATGGCCACCCTGCCAAAATGACATTTAAATGCTATTTGTTTGCAGGGGAAAAGTACGTTAGGTGAGATGATGTAAAATCACGAGCGGTAAGCTGTGTTTCTGGAACTTCTCCGTGAGCAATGTTTGCCCTGGAGCGTGGGTGAGGAGAAAGTGGTTGCAGGGTGAATAACAAGTAGTGGTCATGTCTGGTCTGTAAAAAGAGGAGAGGAAAGTGAATAGCCCATGGATGCCTAGCCCAGCCAGAAATGTCAGCGCAGCCCGTGTTCCTCCTGTCTTGTCTTGTGTGTCACAACGGCACAGAACAGCCAGTGATCTTAGATGCCCGCAGATGTGTTTTATAGGTTCATAGAGCAGGTAAATTACATAGCAGATTTTATATGGAGGCTGCTTACAAACTAGGAACTCTCTAATTTTCTTCAGGTTTTTAAGTGCTGGAAAAGAGTTACGTTGTGCTGAGGGGAGAGATTTGGGGTTGTCACCGTCATGTATTAGTGGTTTGAAGACTGCGTTAAATGGAATGAGTTGTTGATCATTTGAAGGCAGTATTTAAATCAAGTCATCGCCGGAGCGACCAGACTTAGCGCGGCCCCTCTCAGAATTAACACCAGGAGCAGTTACAGGAGACACATCCAGCCTAAGGCTGTTCAGTCTGGGTTCATAGTGGGCCCCCACCCCTGTTGCTACGGACAAATGTCCGAACGTGGCTTAGAAAGATTTGATACGCACTCGGAAAATAAACAGGAGCCACCCATTACATTTTCAGTGTAACAGTAAAAACTTTTAAAAGTACTGTTGTTGGCTATTATAATTTATTAGGAAAGTGACTTTTTCCCGTCTTGTAAATGGTATCTGGAAGCTGTGGATTAGTAATACCTGAATAACAGGCTTTCTTAGTAAGATCTAATTCTCTCCCTCCCTCCCTCTCCCTCCCTCTCCCTCCCTCTCTCCCTCCCTCCCTCACTCCCTCCCTCCCTCTCTCCCTCCCTCCCTCTCTCCCTCCCTCCCTCACTCCCTCCCTCCCTCTCTCCCTCCCTCCCTCTCTCCCTCCCTCCCTCTCTCTCTCTCCCTCCCTCTGTCTCTCTCTCTCTCTCCCTCCCTCTCTCTCTCCCTCCCTCCCTCCCTCCCTCTCTCCCCCTCCCTCTCTCCCCCTTCCCCCCTCCCTCTCTCCCCCTCCATCCCCCTCCCTCCTTATTGATTTTAGAGACCATTGAACATTTAATATACACTATTTTTAAAAAACAGGAGTCATTTACATTTCATACTGGCTTTTTGGTGACATTTTTCTTTGAAAATGTGGTTATCTTCCCTGCAGTTGAAACATCTTCAAAAATACTTAAAAAATGTGACACTATTCAAACTGAACATTGAGCTCTGGATTTCAGTAATAAGTTCAACTCTAGTGAGTACTCTCACTGCTGCTGATACAAAATGGGAGAATGTGGGAGGGCACACCGAGGGAGAACACAGAGTTCTTCAGGTGAATATTTTTGTGTGTTTTTATCATCACAGGTGGCATTGATGCTGTTTACTTTTTGCCTGTTGCATGGCGGGCTGAAGGCATGTTAAGATTTGGGACCTTTAAGTAATAGATGTACAACATTTAGGGGATTTTATGCATGTGTAATGCTGTGTCCCACCTAGTCCTATCATGGAAGCATATGCAACATTTCTGAATCTTCAGCTTTAGATCTAAATATTTGAATTTATGCAGTTTTGTTCTTAGCACTGGGGCTGTGTTCTGTTTTGTGACGAAGGGGCAGTCACGGTAATTGACTTAGAACACTCTATGTGAAGGTCTCCCTAATGAAGAAATATGAGCACGTTAATATCTGATTTCTACTAGAAAAATTATTTTTTCTCTCTTATTTATGGATTTCCAGAAATCTATACTAAAGATATTTTAGCTTCAGACCTGAGGCCCTTTCCTCTACAGGCTTCACTAAGTAAACATTCTTGGTTTTCACTTTGCAAAATGCACAGAAGAAAACCTAAACTACAATGAGTTGAAGTAGTATGATCACCTTCTAAATATCAAAGTGTAGCCTCTGGCTAAAATCGTTTCTGGAGTTTAATTTTCATAAGCATGAACTCTAGGTAATGTACTTTTCAGTAGAAATGGTATTAGTATCTTTTTTTTTTCCTTCCTCAGCTTTGCTGTTTGTTTCGCACAGGGGAACAGCCACCACTTTTTTGATCACGCATTTTATAGCAGAACCTGGATCCACGGTTCCAGGTTCCTTTACTAAAGGTTAATACCTCCTAAAAAGTGAATTGTTTTCTTCCTTTTTTTTTTTTTAAATATTTGAGAGAGCAGGAGAGAGTGAGATCAAGAGTGAGGCGGGGGAGGGGCAGAGAGAGACAGGGAGGGAGAATCTCAAGCAGGTTCCATGCCCTCAGTGCAGAGCCTGGCGTGGGACTCGATCTCACGACCTGTGAGATCGTGACCAAAGCCAAAATCGAGTTGGATGCTTAACCGACTGAGCCACCCAGGCGCCCCGTGGAATTTTTTTTGTTTTCTGATGTAAAAAGTTGCCCTTACTCATTGATCCTGATCACAGTGGCATTCTGTTAGCCAGGTTTGCAGAGTAAATTCCGGGTTCTGAACGGTTTCTGTTGAGGGTGGTCCAGCAGGGGTAGTCCGGCTTTGAACTGTCCCTGAGAAGAACCGCTGGCGGGGTGGGTTCAGGAAGGTGATCAGGCGTGGGGAATGCAGCTGTGAGAGCAGGGTGGTGGCCGAGATGCGGTGGGGAGGGAACCGTTGCAGTAATGTGATGTGTTGGCCTTTTCCTTGTGCCGGGTTGGGGGGTGAGGGCGTGTCCGGGGCCGGCCAGCAGTGTGTGCAGCTGCATAGTAGCAGCCAGTGTGTATGCGTCATTGCCAAGTTCTAATGTGAGGCTTCAGATGTTCAGAAAGATTGACGGACCCATCCTGTTTTTACAACACCACTGTCTCTTGCTTCTGCGTCAGCGACTGACTGCTGTCCCGTCTCATGTGCTGGTTCTCCTCTTCTGTCCTCCACATTTTGGGGGCGTGGGTCATCAGGGCTCTGTGCTTGGTTTTCTTTTCCTCTCTACCTGTGCTCTCTCCCTGGATGATCTCAGTTTTGTGGTTGAAACAGCATGCTCTGTAGATTCAGGCAACTCTCAAATTTGTGTCTCCAGGCTGGACCTCTCCCACACGTCAGCCTGCCCCCTCAGAATCATTACTTGGGTAACAGTGGGCATTTTCACCTTAACTTTCCAAAACTCCTTATCTAATTCCCTAGGTCCTGTTCCTCTCTAGTTCGTTAGTTGTGACAGGTGCACCATAATAATGGAAGAGGTTACTAACAGGAGAGACCGTCTTCATAACTTTCCTGTAAATCTAAAATGATTCTAAAGGTTAAAATTTATATATAAAAAAACTCCCTTACTGCTCTCCCCCCATCTGTGCCCCAGCCACAGTGGTCTCTGTTTTTGTAACTAATGCCTCTCTACTGGACGTGATTTTGAGCCCCAGGGAACACTGGCAAAGTCTGGAAACTGTTTGTTTGTTTGTTTGTTTGTTTGTTTTGGTGGGAGAGTGTGGAGTGAGTTGGAGGAAATACAACAGGCTTTGAATGGGTGGAGACCAGGATAACACTGAACATCCTAAAATGCACTCTGGGCCTTTTGAATTTTATTTATGTATTATGTATGTACGTATTTATTTTAGAGAAAGTAGGGGGGAGAGGCAGAGAGAGAACAAGAAGGAGGATCCAAAGCAGGCTCTATGCTCACAGCAGAGACCCCAATATGGGGCCGGAACCCACGAACCTTCAGATCATGACCTGCACGGAAATCAAGAGTCGGACGCTTAATCCACTGAGCCGCCCGGGTGCCCCTTGGGCCTTTTGAATTTAGTTCTGTCTTTCCCTTCAGGTTCCCGACCACAGTCTCCTGCCCTTCTTTATTTTTCTTTTTGGTGCCGCATCATCAGCATGGGATACACTCTTTGCTTGTTTCTCACCAGGAAATATGTCTTCCGTGAGGATTTGTTGCTGCTTTGGCTCACTTTTGTATCCCCAGCATCTAGAACGATTCTTAGCACATAGCATTAAATATTCGTTGAATGAAGTCAAATAATTGATGAAGGGAGTGAGTGAGTGGAACAGATGGCCTGCACCTGTGCTAAAAATATTCAGCTAGAGTCGTGGAAATAAAGCATGAACATTCACCTAGCTGCCTGTTCTCCACAAATTACCACTGTTGACAGTTGATTTTTTTTTTTTTTTTTATCCAGAATGTTTCTGTCCATTTTTCAGCATATTCATATACTGTGCACACAATTCATCCCCCCCCCCGCCCCCACCTTTTTTTTACACACATACATGGGATCAGTTTAATTTTTCCATTTAACATATCTGGACGTCTCGATGTACCAACAGTCCGAGTGGCGGCTTATTCTTTTTAGTGGCTGCATAATACTTTATATGTAGAATTAAGCAATAATATTTTAATTGTTTACAATAGAGTCCCGGCATAATACTTTGTTGTAAAGTGGACAGCAGTAACAAGTCTCCTGAGATGAAACACTGCTTGCTTCTTTCACAGGAGCTTTTTAAGTGTTACTGAAAGCATCTTCTCTCTCTCTCTATTGTTCTTAGTTCGTAAATGCCTCAGGATCTGGAAATAGTCTTTGGTTCACGTACCCTCCACAGTCTGTCCTGAGCTAGGCTCCCCATACCTGTAGGTTGAACTGAAGTTTTCCCTGGTTTAGGGAACGTCCCTGCATCGTTACATCTTTCAGATTTCCCTGAATATTAGGACTGTTGACCACATGAAGAGATTGTTTTGTGAGGAAACCGTTTTCTTATTTTGAAGTGGTCATCGTTCTCCGGGAGGCTGGAAGTCTGTATGGTCTCCTGACTTTGTCGCTGAGGAGATGGCATGATAGCAAAGGCACATGTCAGGGGGCCCGCCTGGAATGTGATTGAGCATCCGTTAAGCCTGGTGTGAAGGAGGGCTTTTCTTTTTTCCCTGATGAAATGACTGACGGGGTGCGGTGGAGATACTGTGAATTAATGCTGCCTCGCCAATTCCCGCCGGCCCTTCAACCAGCCCTCCAGTCTGCTGCTGCTGTCACCCTTGGGTGGGGCTCCCGTTCTGGGAGCACTTGTTTGAGGGTGCAGTGCTGTCCTCTCGGGAGAGTGCTGGGGTGTTTTGTGAGGCTCCATTGATTTGCAAGGTGAACTTGTTGGCATTTAGAGGAACGGTGGGTCTGAAAATAATTGTCTTGCTCATCCGGAAGGCCAGCCCGGGGGACTGCCTACCTTCCGCTTGCTAAAGGGAACCCTTTCTCAAATGCCCCCTCGCCTTCCCATTTCCCCTCTGACCTTCTCCGCGGGGCCGACCACCTTGCTGCGTTCATGGGGCCCTCTCTGTGTGTCAGCCTGGATGCTTTAGCTGTGTGTGTGTGTGTGTGTGTGTGTGTGTGTGTGTGTCTTGTGTTTGGTTGTGAACACTGGTTGTTGACTGCAGTGGTGATAAAACATGGATATGGTTGATAAGATTCGCTTTGCTGTTTGACATCAGGCTGCTGGTTTCCCATTTGTAAATGGACTCTTTTTGACTCACGTTGGGTTAGAAGTGACCTCAGTATCCAAATGATATAATGATTTTATAAGTATTTTAATACCTTTAAATAGTTACATAACGCTAAATGAGACCGTAAACCCTTACGTTTTGGGAGGGAGTCAACTAAATTATTCTTAGAAAGAAATAATTTCTGGATCACTTTGGAGATGAGGTTATAGAATGCCATTATGGGAGGTCCTATGAAACCACCTTTCAGGTTGGGTCTTGTTCTGAATCAGTTCTTCAAAGCTTCCTGTGCTTGGGGTACTGTGGCAGCATGAAATTTGTGAGCTTTTGGGTATTTCATCTGTTGTGTATAAGTAAACCTAGACAATGTTCGTTATCTCCCTTTGTCACAGTTGGTTCCATTTGCCTTGAAGAATCAAGTAGAACAATTCAACTTTGGTGTTACATGGAGCTGGCGGGAGTCTTTGATCTGAAGCTCCTTATGATTCTTGAGTCCTCAAAGTTCAAGAAAAAGATTGTTCCTTAGTAATTCTAGACATGTTAGAGGTATTGATACTTGGACAACGGAAAAAAACCTAAAAACTATTGCACATATTTGTATTTCATACACATGTACGATACTTCATTAAAACGCAAAGTCTAAAACTCCCGAAACGAGTTTACGCCGCCTTGTTTATTTCTTCGAGGTCACGACTCTTGTTTCTTTCCTGTGTTTTAGATTCCTGAGGGTTAAGCGATGGGGAGACCTGTGGCCTTGCTCCTGCTCCTGCTCCTCCAGCGTTTTGGAGACGGCGACGGAAGCCAAACCCCTGAGCAGAGTCCTCTCCAGTTTACACACTTCCAGTACAATGTCACGGTGCACGAAAACTCTGCAGCTAAAACCTATGTGGGCCATCCTGTAAAGATGGGTATTTACCTTACAAATCCACTGTGGGAGTTAAGGTACAGAATTATCTCCGGGGACAACGAAAACCTTTTCAAAGCTGAAGAGTATGTCCTTGGAGACTTTTGCTTCTTAAGAATAAGGACCAAAGGAGGAAATACAGCTATTCTTAATAGGGAAGTAAAAGACCATTACACATTGATAGTCAAAGCAGTTGAAAAAAATACTAATGCTGAAGCCCGAGCCAAGGTCAGGGTGCAAGTGCTGGATACAAACGACTTGAGACCGCTGTTCTCCCCCACTTCGTACAGTGTTTCGTTACCTGAAAACACAGCCATAAGGACCAGTATTGCCAGAGTCAGCGCCACAGATGCAGACATAGGAACCAACGGAGAGTTTTACTACAGTTTCAAAGATCGAACAGATGTGTTCGCTATTCACCCGACCAGCGGTGCCATAGTTTTAACTGGTAGGCTCGATTACGCAGAGACCAAGCTCTACGAGTTGGAGATTCTTGCTGTGGACCGTGGGATGAAACTGTATGGTAGCAGTGGTATCAGCAGCATGGCTAAGCTGACGGTTCACGTGGAACAGGCCAACGGATGTGCTCCTGTGATCACGGCGGTGACGCTGTCTCCATCAGAACTGGACAAGGACCCAACATATGCAATCGTAACGGTGGACGACTGTGATCAGGGGCCCAATGGGGAAATAGCTTCTTTAAGCATTGTGGCAGGTGACCTCCTTCAACAGTTTAGAACAGTGAGGTCCTCTCCAGGGAGCAAAGAATATAAAGTCAAGGCAGTTGGTGGCATCGATTGGGACAGTCATCCTTTTGGCTACAATCTGACGCTACAGGCTAAAGATAAAGGAACCCCTCCCCAGTTCTCTTCTGTGAAAGTAATTCATGTGACTTCTCCGCAGTTCAAAGCTGGGCCAGTCAAGTTTGAAAAGGATGTTTATAGAGCAGAAATCAGTGAGTTTGCTCCTTCCAATACCCCTGTGGTCATGGTGAAAGCCACGCCTAGTTATTCTCATTTGAGGTATGTTTTCAAAAGTACCCCTGGGAAAGCTAAATTCAGTTTAAATCCCAACACTGGTCTCATTTCCATTTTGGAGCCAGTTAAAAGACAGCAGGCATCCCATTTTGAACTTGAAGTAACAACAAGTGACAGAAGAGCCTCGACCAGAGTGTTGGTTAAAGTCTTAGGTGCAAACAGCAATCCCCCTGAGTTTACCCAGACTGCTTACAAAGCATCTTTCGATGAGAACGTGCCCATTGGTACGACGGTCCTGAGCGTGAGTGCTGTGGACCCCGATGAGGGGGAGAACGGCTATGTGACTTACAGTATTGCCAATTTAAACCACGTGCCCTTCGTCATTAACCATTTCACTGGTGCCGTGAGTACTTCAGAAAACCTGGACTATGAGCTGATGCCTCGGGTTTATACTCTGAGGATTCGAGCGTCAGACTGGGGCTTGCCATACCGCCGGGAGGTTGAAGTCCTCGCCACGGTGACCCTCAATAACTTGAATGACAACACACCCTTGTTTGAGAAAATCAATTGTGAAGGAACTATCCCCAGGGATCTAGGTGTGGGGGAGCAAATAACTACTGTTTCTGCGATTGATGCTGACGAACTTCAGTTGGTCCGATACCAGATTGAAGCTGGAAACGAACTAGATTTGTTCAGCCTAAACCCCAGCTCTGGGGTGTTGTCCCTAAAGCAGTCGCTACTGGATGGCTTAGGGACCAAGGTGTCATTTCACAGCCTGAGAATCACGGCCACAGATGGAGAGAATTTTGCCACACCGTTATACATCAACATAACTGTGGCTGCTAGTCGCAAGCCAGTACACTTGCAGTGCGAAGAGACGGGCGTCGCCAAAATGCTGGCGGAGAAACTCCTGCAGGCAAATAAGTTACACAGTCAGGGAGAGGTCGAGGACGTTTTCTTTGATTCCCACTCTGTCAATGCGCACGCGCCACAGTTCAGAAGTACTCTCCCCACTGGTGTTGAGGTAAAGGAAAACCATCCAGTGGGTGCCAGCATAATTTTCATGAATGCTACTGACCTGGACACTGGCTTCAATGGAAAACTGGTCTATGCCATTTCTGGAGGAAATGAGGATAGTTGCTTTGTAATTGACATGGAAACTGGAATGCTAAAGATTTTATCTCCGCTTGACCGTGAAACAACAGACAAGTACACCCTGAACATTACAGCATCTGACCTTGGTATACCACAGAAGGCGGCTTGGCGTCTCGTAGGCATCAGAGTTCTGGATGCCAATGATAATCCCCCGGAGTTTTTACAGGAGAGCTACTTTGTTGAAGTGAGCGAAGACAAAGAGATAGATAGTGAAATCATCCAGGTTGAAGCCACAGATAAAGATTTAGGGCCGAATGGACATGTGACCTACTCTATTCTCACAGACACAGATAAATTCTCCATTGACAGCGTGACTGGAGTTGTGAAAATTGTGTCCCCTTTGGATCGCGAAGTACAGCATGTGCATTACTTAAAGATTGAAGCCAGGGATCAAGCCAGAGAAGAACCCCAGTTGCTTTCCACTGTTCTTTTGAAAGTATCATTAGAGGATGTTAATGACAACCCACCTAGGTTCATTCCACCTAATTACCGTGTGAAAGTTCGCGAAGACCTTCCGGAAGGAACCATAATCATGTGGTTGGAGGCCTATGATCCCGATTTAGGTCAGTCTAGCCAAGTGAGATACGGTCTGCTGGACCACGGAGAAGGACACTTTGATGTGGATAAACTCAGCGGAGCAGTCAGAATTGTCCAGCATTTGGACTTTGAGAAGAAGCAAGTGTATAATCTCACCGTGAGGGCCAAAGACAAAGGGAAGCCGGTTTCTCTGTCTTCCACTTGCTATGTTGAAGTTGAGGTCATTGATGTGAATGAGAACTTACACCCACCAGTGTTTTCCAGCTTTGTGGAGAAGGGGGTAGTGAAAGAAGATGTCCCTATTGGTTCCTCAGTAATGACAGTATCTGCTCACGATGAGGACACAGGAAGAGACGGGGAGATCCGCTATTCCATAAGAGATGGTTCTGGTGTTGGTGTTTTCAGAATAGACGAAGAGACAGGTAAATACATTATTACTCTTCTGGTTTGATCTCCCCTCCCATTTGTCCCAAAGTAATGATCTGCCCTGCGCCGGCTCCTGTACAGTTCCCTGTTGGCCTCTGTCAGGGTTCCACACAGAAGTGCACGTGCATGCTTTTTGCCCTCTTAGAAGCATCCCTGTGTGTAGTAAGTCGTGAGTATGGAACCGAAGGAACTTGAATGACGTGGTGTACAATGAGTAAGGAAACGGGAGAAAGTTGGAATCATTACCGTTGATCCTGATCTTTAAGTTTGTGCTCTGCATTATCAGAAGCATCACTGCGGTTTTGCTGTAACTTTGAGAAACTGTTCCAGAGCTGTTCAAGCTAGTCTTTTTGCACACTTAGAACCGCCACCGCCCGCTGTCTAGCATGCTTTTCAGAGATGATTGCACACCTGCAGAATTGTGCAGTGCACAGAGAGAACACACTGCTAAAGCTTCCGCGATGTGGTCTGCTTTCCTTAGTACCTCTTCCAAGTTTTGTTTGAGAGGCAGACAGACGTAGGGAAGTACAATGTTGAATTGTAGGGACTTGGCTCTTTGAGTTGTTAATTGGGTGATCTTGGACAAGTTAATTATCTTACCGAAACTGACTTCATCTGTATGATGGAGACGCTCAAAAAGGCTGCAAGATTTATGTGAGGATAAAGTGAAATAACATGGGAAGGCTGCCGAGCGCGTGTTAGTCTGTTAATGTCTTCGAAATGGTAAGGAGGCTTTGTTAGCATACCCTTTCACCTGGAATAAGAGCCTAAAGCCAGAACATCCGGGACGGCCGACTGATGCTACGGTCTGTTGCTTTGCACTTTGTGCATATCTCTAATTTAGCTGCTCTTCTTGGATATTACAGTTTGATGTCAGTCTCCCCTGATGGAGTGTGAGCCTTTGTGTTAGTTTGCCAAGGGCCAGCGTAGCAAAGGACACAGACTGGGTGGTTTCAGCCACAGACATTGATGTTTTCACAATTCTGGAGTCTAGAAGTCGAGGTTGGAGGTGTTGGCAATGGTAGGTTTTTTCTGAGTCCTTTCTCCTTGGCTTGTAGATGGCTGTTTTCTCCCTGTGTCTTCACCATCTTCTCTGTGTATGTCTGTGTCCTATTCTCTTTTTATAAGGACATTAGTCATATTGGATTAGGGATCACCCTAATGGCCTCTATTTATTTCCAAGTCGGTCACATTCTGAAGTACTGGGTGTTAGGGCTTCAGTGCATGAAGCCTAGGGGACATAATTCAGCCAAAAACCACCTTTCAGGACAGGCTTTTATTTAGCTCATGCATTTTCTGTCCTCCGCCCTAGCAAGAAGTACTAGGCGTATAGAAGCTGCTCATTAAATGTGAAGACAACGAACGAGCAAACGAATGATTATTTTGATGAGTGTCATATTAAAATGAATGAACGTCCTGCTTCCTGAGAACGGTAGTGGAAATAGAAGGAAACTGGGTAATCGCAGGGTTAGATGAACTGCCATAGATGGGAGTTCAGTTCGTTTGTTGATCTCATTGATATGTCCTTTATGAATATATCCATTCTAAAAAAAGATGTTTTTCTTACTACACTGAAATTTTAAGTTTATCTTTAAAATGCTACAAGTAAATTATTTAATACCCACCCCACTAAGCATGCCTACATCTAATATAAGAAACATAATTATTATCCTAGAAAAAGTTATTTTAGAAGCCATCATATTTTTAATGTACTTTTGTTTATTCAAGGGATTCTTTTTGTAATGAGTTGTAGACCATTAGCATGTGTTGGGTGTATCCATTCCTCTAAAATGCCAGATTTTAATTTTTTAATTTTGAAATTTTTTGTTAGTTTCTAGATTTTAGAAAAATTTTAATTTATTTTATTTTATTTTTTTTTTTTCAACGTTTATTTATTTTTGGGACAGAGAGAGACAGAGCATGAACGGGGGAGGGGCAGAGAGAGAGGGAGACACAGAATCGGAAACAGGCTCCAGGCTCTGAGCCATCAGCCCAGAGCCTGACGCGGGGCTCAAACTCACGGACCGCGAGATCGTGACCTGGCTGAAGTCGGACGCTTAACCGACTGCGCCACCCAGGCGCCCCTTAATTTATTTTTTAATTCCGGTATAATTAAAGGATAAAATACCAGATTTGTTTTTATTTTTACATCATGCCGCCATTTAGAATCTTTAATCCAGTTTCATCAAAGATTACCAGCCACATGCCGTGATTAGTTCTCTAGAAACAACTTTGCTTTCTGTGTGCAAATCAGTGTCAATGAAATAAAAACTGAAACCATATACTGAGCAAAGAACTCTATTAACCTTGTTTCAAACTTTATTCTCAGTCTTCTTCAGCTTAATTAGCTGCACAGAATGAATTGTGTCTAAGCAAAAATGGAAAAGAGCTGCGGTGTCCAAGGGGCTGGGGGCTTAAAAATATTGGAGGTCTAGGTTTTGTCAGACCCATGAACAACATTTTAAAAAGCAGTCATAATATAAAATAGACCCCCCCCCCCCCCCCGCCGCGCAACATCGTCAAGGTCTGTCTACCTCACAAGTTGCCTCAATGCAGTTGGCTTCGGCCTGTGGTCTTGAACTAGTCAGACCGTCCGCACCGCGTTGGATCCTGGGTAGCGTTTCTGTCTGCTGCTTGGTCTGGGACCCGGCGAGTGTTCGCTGCCCGGATGCCTGCACTTGAGCGCTGTGGAAGCGGATCATGGCGCCTTGGTTGTGAACATACTCCCCTCTTCCCCGCCAGGGATCTTGTGTACCCTTGGCTCCTTTAAGGAGAACTGAGGTTTCTATCAGCTGCGGTAGCCCGGACCCACCGCCTGCCTTTTCGGGGAGCCGGTCCTTCCCCATCACTGCGCACGCGTGCTTAGGGTGTGGCGTTTTCTCCTGCTTCCGGAGAGTTTCTTTCATCTTGTCGGAGCAGAAATGGAGCACACGGCGGCGGGGTCTGGACGAGCGTTGGCGCTCAGGGGGGTCTGGGGCGGACCAGCTGAGATGAGGTGCACACTCCCCTGGGGATACAAGATGGCCACTAGAGCCAGATTGTTAAATAACAGTTGACTGACTCCTGTTGGTTATGCTATTCTAGTCCCTCCTCTTGTATCTATAGATATATACGTGTATATCCTGCCTACTCCAGTATTAATTCGAATGTTCAGGTATATTGTGTCAACTTGGAAGAGTACCCACATTTTAAGAACTTCACCCAATACAACGAATATGGTTGCACATTTTCCTAAGGACAATTATTCCCGACCCTTTTTTTTTTCCTTTTCTAAAATAGCTTCTGAAAAGCTATAAAAAATTGTTACAAGTTAAAGTTGAGACAGAAAATAGAACCCAAGTCTTAATTTACATTCCCTGAAGGCTTAAATTATATGAGCACTGCCTTTTGGGTTTTTCTTTCAAGTGAAAAGAGTATTTTTGTTGCTTTTTAAAGACTCATTTAGAAACTAGTAATTTTTTTTTTTTTTTTTTTTTTTTTTTTTTTTTTATTTTGCTTATAAAGTTAAGACATTGGGATATTCTTACTACCAAGGGAGAAAAAAGGAAACCACCAACCAAACAAGGCAGGGTTCTGAAATCTGGAGTAGTTTTCAAAGCTGAATGGCAGTGCTAGACTTTTCTGGTGGTAACTTAGTGGGGGGCCAGGGGATGAATTGGGACTGTGGGCATTGGGGTTGGGAAGTATATAAGAAACTTTGTGCATCTGTGTAACTACTGAGATTTGAAAGTGAGAGAAAAGTTGGAAATCTATCAGTCATCTGTTCTGTAGTCCTTGGCTTTACAGAAGAAAATATTTCATGTATAGTAGATTAATGTTTCTGTGTTTTTTGGAAATGAATCAAAGTGATATAATAGTATTTACACATTACCACACGTTGGCCTGGTGTACATTACGAGATGTGATTTGGCAGTAGAATTATCGGCCCAACTTATTTTAGAGATTCCTGGCAAGACGTTTGGTATCGTAGTGTAGAATTCCTTCAGGAAAAGTCAGTATGTTTTGTGCAGTAGAAATTCTTAAATCAGGTATGTTCTTTATTTGGGGTTTGTCTAATTCCTAGTGTGGGTCGAAAGTGTGGAGCGGTGCCTGTCCGAAGAAGAAAAGTAGGGCCAGTTCAGGAACACAGGTGGGGACTCCGTAGGACACGACCCTAATAACACTCAGTGTGAGCTGGAGAAGGCCTGGCTCAGGTCAGGTTTAATAGCACCTTTCTAGAAGTTCAGACACTGTTCATCGCCTGTTTCTGCTGTGCTGTTACTTTCTCTTCTTGTCACACTGGACTAGCTGATAAGGGCCTGCGGAGGACCAACAATCTGCCTGCTTCATTGTTCGCCTCCTGCCTTTGACTTAACTTGAAACTATAATGCTGTCGGAATAATATAAATAAATTTTTGTGGGATTTTACCTATTTCAGCATTGCCACATGTGTGTATCATTTGAATTTGATACAATCTGAATTTCGTTCTTACTATTTTTATGATCCTTTTCTTTAAAAAGTCTGAATTTCGTTCTTACTATTTTTATGATCCTTTTCTTTAAAAAGTCTGCTTAAATGTGAAACATGCCCTGAAAAGGAGTTTTTAGTTTGTTTGTTTTTTTTAACTAGAAATTCTATGAACTACCTAAAATATGTAGCCAAATGTACGGTCCCGTGAGCTCTGCATTTTATACATACTTTGCTAATTGGCTTTGCAGGGAGGTAACATGTAATTGCAGTGTGGGGGTAATTGTCACTTGACTCATCTGATAATCTCTCACCAAATCACATGCTTTTCCTGGAGAGGCCTCTGGGTGTTGGTGAACTGTTCTGACACATTCATGCCCACGTGATAGCTCGTCCGTTCCAGGTCTGGAAGGTTACGTGAAAAATTATTTGGGAAATGGGTCTGGTTAGAGAGCCAGTCTCCAGGGTTCTAATTAAGATTTATGCTCCCCCCGCCCAATCTCCTTAAAAATCTACAGAGAAGGTGATAAAGCAGATTGAACAGAAATGTTAGTGGAGGATCTCTGAAGCATGTGCAATTTCACATTTAGGTTTTGATTTGTCCCCCATTCTCACTGCAGATATGTGCCTGGTAAGCTTGTAGAGTTGAGCAGAATAAATCTGGAGAAGCCCTCTTGCAGATTTATGGAATAAATTATAAATTCAGCTTAGTGTTCTTGGCCGAGGCGGGTGCATCCAAGTTAATTATTACTTGAGCATCTGTAAAGAGGTGCAGCTTTTTGTTAGTTTGGAAACTAAAGTAATGTCTAGAAAAATGCTTGGCTGAAAGATTTTTTTTTTTTTTTTTTTTTAATTGTAGGTAGGTAGTTAAGTCTGTTCCCCTCACGTATGTAGTGTAATTGGGATACCTTTAAGTATGTTTTCCCTTCAGTCTGGAGTACTTTGGTTCAGTGTTTCGCTGTTAGAATAATGCAACCCAGTAAGAGTGTTTCCCCTTTCCACTTCTACTTGGGGAGACCATGTTTTTCATTAAGATAAGACTGAATTTCTAAACTTACTAATGCTGTGTTGCTCTTAGAATCCCAGTTGTGGTTTCAGAATTGAAATTTACATGTCGATGGAAAGACTTGGGAAGAATTAATATGGAAGTACAGCTGGTGCAATGAGATAAATCGCCATTCGTGAAAAATGGGAGGGGGAATAGGGACATCGTTTTTCTTAAGAGAACGTGGCTACATTCTCATCATGGGGGAGTGGTATTGCATGGTTCCTGTAGTGCCCATCCGGGGACTGGCTCCTGGACTTCCTCAGTTAGGGGACACGGGATGAACGCGTTTGTGCAGTGGGACCAGAAGGGACTTCCAATCCAGGCTAACCTTATTGTTGACCTCAGTGAGAGGGAAAATGTTTTTGGGGTTTCTTTCTGGTTTGGCAGAACTTGGAATATTTTAATTATTATCTTAATTAGTCAAGTTAAAAAAAGTTTTTTTTAACGTTTTATTTATTTTTGAGACCGAGAGAGACAGAGCATGAATGGGGGAAGGTCAGAGAGAGGGAGACACAGAATCTGAAACAGGCTCCAGGCTCTGAGCTGTCAGTACAGAGCCCGACGCGGGGCTCGAACTCACGGACCGTGAGATCATGACCTGAGCGGAAGTCGGCCGCTTAACTGACTGAGCCACCCAGGCGCCCCTTAATTACTCAAGTTTAAAAGAAAACCTTTTCCCAGCTTCAAGTAGGATGTCTTCTATACATGGCAGGGACCTGTGTTTTTTCCTAGGGCCTGTTGTCATGGCAGAAAATAGAATGTAGAATGTCAGTGGCCTCCAAGGTTATGACCAAAGAATCTGTAAGAGCGGCTGACAGCTGTGTGGCCATTAGGAGTGTGGTCTGCTGTGGTAGGACCCTTCTACCTCTGCTGGAGCTGGATCTGGAACTCCTGGCAGTAGGAACTTGAACAGACACTGGGGGAGGCCCCATCAAGGAGTTCACAGATTAGCGGGTGAAGTGGGCTTTTGTGTTGGCATCTCCTGCCTTATGTGGCCGCAGCCGCTGTCCTGTTCTTACATTTTGTTCTCTCGCCAGGAAAGTTGAAGAGAAAAACTGATTTCTGAGCCACAGTGAGATTGAAAATCAGGCCTTGGCAGAAATGAGGTTATGATAATCTGCCCTTTTGTGTGTGTGTGAATCTGAGTCAAGGCAGGGAGGGCATGGTAATTTCGCCTGGGGACGGGATCCTCCTCTGAAACTGGAGGATGTTAAGGTGAAAACAGAATCTAATTAGAAATCCTAAGGAAACTCTTTTTGTTTTAAGAGAAAACAGGATCCGCTTTTCTTTAGTTACTAGTATGGTATTTAACAAGTTGACTGAATAGTGGTTGGGGGAGGAGCTGGGCTGGGATCCAGGATGGTATCATGTTGTGAGGCAGAATGTGGTGAAGTTCTGCCATGCCTTCATATAATCCTAAAAGGTGGGTAAGGGCCAGAACCTGGACGGGATAGAGTAGAAACCTAAAATATGGTCTCCTTAGCTCTGTGCTTTCCGTGATTATGATGATGATGATAATAAAGGGCATCAGTATAATAAACCACAGACACTGTTACCACCAGGTGCTGTTCTAATTTAATTTTTATATTAATTTTCTCATTAATTTATATATATTTTTTATATTAATTTATATATTAATTTTCTTGCTACAACTACCAAATAGATACTTTTATCCCGTGTTATTGATGAGGGAACGTTCACAGAGGAGCTAAGGAACTTGTCTAAGACCACTTGGGTACTAAGGGGGACAACGAGGGTGGGGGCCTGCGTCTCCCAACACCACATCTTACTGCCTCTCACTCTTTGTAGAGCGATCTGGAGATGCTCTGATAGAACCCATTTGAAAACTACTGCTTGAATGGGATTCTGGACTGAACTGGGTTGGGCTGAGCCAGGCTGGAGGCTTGAATCCCAGATTGGAGGCTTGGTCTTGAAGAAGATGTATTGAATCGAGCAGTCTTCTTCCGTCATTTCTTCTCCAGAGGGCATATTAGTCTTTAGCACATTGAAGAGAACAGGATTTTAGCATTACATAGGGGTGGCATTTAAGCAATTTAAGATTATTTCGATGAAGCGCTGAGCAGTGGGGGAATTACGCCGAGACCCGTAGTGAGTTTCGTCGTCTAGTGGGGATGGACGGGTGTCTCATCTGTGCGTGCAGTTGTGAAGGCACAGCGTTCTCGTAAATAAAGGTGCTGCTGGACCAAACTGTACGGCATGTTCACTGGAACACTTTCTCACCAAAACAGTGTCTTAGATGGCTGTTAGGGTCCTGTGTAGCCTTTAAAACCACTTTAACCCCCTGAATCGCTTAAGTTGCAGTCCACACGGCCCCCCGCTGAATCCCTGTTCTCTGGCCTTGGCCTCCTTGAGATGTTGGCTTCAGTGTCTGTCCTCACCGGCCATCTGGTCTGTGGCAGGAAAGCCAGCGAACTTGTTCTCTTACTCAGCCCTCTTGACAAGGCACCATTTTTATGTTCTAAGAGTTGTTTAAGAGTTGAGTGTTGATAACCTGATGGAGTGGCCTCTGTGTATGGAGATTTAAGGCTCAGTTAATATCTGGCCTGGTTTTTTTTCCATATGGCCTGCCTTGCCCAATTAGGAAAATTGAATAGATTTTAAAACTTTAGGTGTGTTTCCATTGTTGTATTTTTTTTTTAACCATTTAGTTCCTGTTTTGACTTTGTGGATTCTTTTCTTTTCTTTTTTTTAAGCTTTGATTTATTTTGATAGAGCAAGCATGTACGTGGGCACAGGAGAGGGGCAGAGGGAGAGAGAGAGAGAGAGAGAGAGAACAAACGAACTAGCAGGGGAGGGACACAGGGAGAAGGAGACAGAGAATCCCAAGCCAGCTCCAGGCTCTGTGTGGAGCCCGACAGGGGGCTCACTCTCCCAAATCATGAGATCGTCACCTGAGCCGAAATCAAGAGTCAGACGCTTAACTGACTGAGCCACCCGGGCGCCCCAACTTTGTGGATTATTTTAATTCAGAAGGCTGGCTTTGTTAAGATTTTATTATCTGCGTTGTGCACCGTTACTTTGCAGTCACCTTTATGGCACTTAGGTTTTAAGAAATCAAGCCACGTTGTTAGAACAGTGCGTGCTGCCCAAGGCGTAATGCCAGGAAGCACGGCCTTTTCGGGTCTTTGTTACTAGGAATAGACGGACCTGGGAAGATGGCTCGTCGGGCACCTGCCTGTACCGCTTGAGTCGGCTGTGACCCAGTGTAACAGCCGTGAGAGGGGGGCCAGGACGCTACCCACGCTCGTACTTCACGGGCCGCTCTTCCCAGCGCAGCTGCCTTCCGGTGAACCGCACCGGGTCTCCTCAGGGTGTCTGATGGCCTCTCACACCCGTTGCATCCCTGGGCCTCCACGGCCGAGTGAGTCGACCTGTTGTCGGAAGGGATTCTTCAGAATTGTTGGTGGCTTTTCTTTCTTGAGAATTACTATGCTGAGGAAGGTCCGAGAGGTAGTCTTTTTAATTTCAGCTTAAGTTTTTTCTTTTGTGATAGAAGTTACCCAGCAGCTTACCTGGTTTCTTAAGATTTCTTTGTAGTTTGTGGTAATTTCACCAGTTTTCTCCTTTATTTTGAGAGAGAGCGTGAACAGGGCCGGGGTAGAGAGAGAGGGAGAGAGAGAGTCCCAGGCAGGCTCCGCGCTGGCAGCACGAACCATGAGCTCATGGCCTGAGCCAAAATCACGGGTCAGATGCTTAACCAACGGAGCCACCCAGCCGCCCCCAACCAATATTATCTTTTTATCACCGGGGAGCCTTTTCTTCTTTATCATCGTCTGTGTATAATTATAGGTCACATTTATTGAAAGCTCAGTGTGAACCAGCCCTATTGTGAGCTCTTTTCGTAAGTTGTCTCCCTAGATCGTCACAATAATTTGTGAGTAAAACTAGACGGTAATATGCCGTGTTCACGTAGTGCCTGTATTAAATTCTGAAGATATGACGGGGGTGGGGATTATGGTACACGCTGACCTCATGCTGTTGAATTTTGAAATCTTCGCTGCGTTTCTTTTTTTTTCTTTTGTTTTTTTTTTAATTAAGTGCTGTAATAGAAGTGTTTGAAGCGTGGCGCTTTGAGGGATTAATGGTCACACAGCTGATTCTCGAAGCAGAGGTGTTCGATCTCTCATCGGATCTTTCTTAAGACCAGTTAGGGTCTCCCCTACGTAAAGCCCAAGCTTTTTTGGCCTCGTAGGCTCTTGCGCCCTCAGAGACTTCCTCCCTCTCCTGCTTTGCTCTGCTTCTCCGCTCCCAGCTCCCATTCAACCCCAGTGCTTGAGGCGCCTGGAGCCCGGCCCTCCCCGCCTTCTCTGCCCCATGGTTTCCCAGCTCCCTGCCTTTGGGTGACGCCTTGACTTATTAACCGTCTGCATAATAAATCTTTCATGACAAGCCTTCTCCCTCCTGTGGAACCCATTTTTCTTCTTTTCTACTTTTTTTTTTCTATTTTACGTTATTGTAAGTATCACTCTAGTGGGAATGTTATTATCTGTCCTTTTCCTCTGAATTGGCAGCTTCTTGTGTGGGTAGATGCTAAATCTTTAACCACGAGATTCATAGAAGAGGCACTCATTAAGTTTTGGTTAGGTTGGCCCTAATAAGCCATTGTTGCCTCTCTCGAAACCGGTAGTCTCCATTTCTTTGTTCCAGTAGCACTCTCTGTATGTTCCTGTGTTACGACTCAGGGTATTGTTTATCTCGGGCCTCAAGGCCTCTCCTGAGCACAGTGGCTGACGTGGCCCTACGTAGCCCTTGTTTGCTCAACAAACAAGCTGATTGTAGCATATTAATAATGATAGTCATAAGGTTGAGTGAAAGCTTTTCTTCTACTGCCTGTTTCTAGACTTCCAAAACAAAGGTTCGTGATATTTTTGGCGTCACAGAAACTTTTGAGAATCTGTTGAAAACTGTATATTCTGTCTTCAGAGACAGTGATTTGCTTCTAATACCAGGAGGCTTACGAAGAGCTGAACCTCCATGGCCTTGGACCGCTGGTTTTACGTCCCTCTGTTCTAGAGTTTTCTGGGGCTGCCAGGCCCTCACCAGTTCTGAAGGAGGACCTGTGACGATGACGAGGATCGCGGGGACGGTGGAAGTGACCAGCATTTCAAAGACGCTCAGCAGCCTGCACCTATTTTTGTATACACTTCATGGCACTTAAGTCTAATGCGTGTTTGTTATCGACGCAGTAGGTTTCCTTTGTGTCTTATAAATGAGGTAGATCAGCCTTTACGGTGCACAAACAGTAACTGCTGTGCTGCATACAGGACTTGCATGTGTGCTTAAAATGGTTCAAGGCAGTCTGTCATTCAAGATGATTTCCCGGTGATCCAGTCGTGTGCAGTTCTCCACACACCTGTATCGGCAGAGCCCTGTCTCCCCGTGTAAGCGTACAGGACGATTGTGAGAAAATAATTACGGTACATAATACACACTGTATCTGTTTTTAAGTTAGCAGCCCTCTAGGCCAGGATCTGATCTTCCCTGGCGCCCGTTTACCACGGAAACCCTCTTTGCTCAGCTAGTGTGCCTTTATTTATTAAGGTAAATAATCTGTCAGGAAACTCAGGCTTCTAATCATAAAGGTAACTTCCCTAACAGGCTGGATTTTTATATAAATGGACCTAAAGATCAGAGCATTTGAGACTTAATAAACCATTTTTAGTTTTGTTAATAGTCCCTTATTCCGTACAAGAGAAGAAAGTTGAAAAATAATTCTTAACTGTTAAAGGTTGCTCCTCTCATGATAAAAGTGTTGCTCTTGTCCTGCCCTTGTAAAGGGAGCATTAAACAACTTTACAGCGACAGGCGGAATCCATGTATATGTGGCAAAATGTTCTGATCTCTGATTTACGGGCGTTGATAGCCATATCACTTCTAGTCAGTATTTTTTTTTTTTTTTTAAACCTCTGGAGATGAGATTTTGTAAACAGTGATTTTGGAGTCTTTCATGAAGCAGTGTTTTCTTTATCATGAGTTGAACACTTTCTGTTGAAAGCAAGAACTGCTCTTTGGAAAATGACTTTAAAGTTAGATTAACTTTAAAATACGTTAAAGCAGTCCCACCATAAATTCTTAGTTAAAAGATTCTCTAAAATCTATTTGCTTTTAGTTCTTACTATTTCTGTTGGCCCCTTCACTCCTAAAGCTGCTTGACATCAGGCAGTCTCAGACATTCTTATTTCTCTCATGACAGTGCTTGGCACACGGCTGGTATTTAGTAAATACTTATTCAGTGATGTTCATCTTTTGATAAACGCAGTAAGTGTTTGTCACATAATGGTGTTCTTTTGATCTGTTGCTCAGCTGAAGGTGTTTACATTTTTAATGAAAAAAAGATGAATTTGCTATGTAAATACCAAGTTAGTTTGTTGGTTGAAGCCTCCGAATGGAAATGAGTTGCTTTTAAAGGCTGGATCTAAACAAACTTTTTTTTAAGGAAATATTTTTGCTTACAAGCGTGTTAACCTCATGTAGAAGATGAAAGCTGATTAGGAAAGCATGAACGTGAATAATACCTGTGTTTGGCTTTAATTAGCTCAGCGCTGTTGATTTTGAGAACGAAGTCAAACCGAGGATCATCACGTCTAAAGAACATCAAGTTTTATAATTTGAGGTTCATGATTTTTTTTTTTTTTTTAATTTTTTTTTTTTCAACGTTTATTTATTTTTGGGACAGAGAGAGACAGAGCATGAACGGGGGAGGGGCAGAGAGAGAGGGAGACACAGAATCGGAAACAGGCTCCAGGCTCTGAGCCATCAGCCCAGAGCCCGACGCGGGGCTCGAACTCCCGGACCGCGAGATCGTGACCTGGCTGAAGTCGGACGCTCAACCGACTGCGCCACCCAGGCGCCCCGGTTCATGATTTTTTTTAACGTACATCCATACACATCATCCATTATGTGGCAAAATTTTGAACTTCTGAAAAGGCTGTCAGATCCGTAGGATCTGTATCGCTCTCAATGAATTTCCTAGAGCCTCATATAAGTAATTCTAGAGATTCACAGAGTCTTTGAAACTGTCCGTTTCAAAGCTAATATGATGTTAACATATTAAAAAAAAAATCTGCTTTAGTCATTTTTCTTTCACAGCGCCAGCCTTGTGAGCCTAGGTGGGGACTCTGGCCCTGGATGGCTGGCGTCTAGAACTGCACCTGGCACGTGGTAGACACCCAGCCAATACTTGATGGATGAGTAGTTTGAAATTGAACTAGACTTTGACAGAATATCAAAAGCAAACCCATATCTAAGTAACTATGACTGGGAAAGACCTTGTAAATTTGTTCTCTGTTCCCAGGTAGAATTTCGTCTCTGGGGGCGCTTGGGTGGCGCAGTCGGTTAAGCGTCCGACTTCAGCCAGGTCACGATCTCGCGGTCCGGGAGTTCGAGCCCCGCGTCGGGCTCTGGGCTGATGGCTCGGAGCCTGGAGCCTGTTTCCGATTCTGTGTCTCCCTCTCTCTCTGCCCCTCCCCCATTCATGCTCTGTCTCTCTCTGTCCCAAAAATAAATAAACGTTGAAAAAAAAAAATTAAAAAAAAAAAAAAAAAAAAGAATTTCGTCTCTGTATCCAGCTGAAGTGCTGTGTGTGCCTCAGGCCTGCCTGTCCTTTTAATGCACTTAAAGCTGCCCTCGTTTTCCACACCTCTGAAGCAGCTAAAAAATGAGGAAATTAGAACAACAGCCGTCACAAAAGCTTCATTAGCAGCGCACTTTCCTTTTGTTGATGTTGTGTTCTCTGCAGAAGCGACTTCATATGTCAGATGGAGCACCACAGCCTAGAACTGGAAATGTTCGGCTCAGTGGCTTTCCAGGCACAGAATACCGGGCGGGGCATTGCCATTTTCTTGGGCTGCATAGTGGTGCTATTGCCTGTTACCCTCTGAACTGAAAAATGCTTCTGTTCTAAGTGTAAAAGACGAATATCCATTTACATCGTACATTATGTGGCAAAATTCTGAACTTTTGAAAAGGCTGTCAGATTAGTGGACTCTATTTTTGTTAGTATCACTATCAGTGAATTTCCTAAAGCTTCGTGTAAGTAGTTCTAGAGATCCACAGGGTCTTTGAAACTGTCTGTTTCCTGGATTAAATTGCGCCCCTGTAGTTGTAACCTTTAAAAAAGCTATTTGTATTGTAAATCTTCGGTTGTTTCTGTTGATGGGGTGCTCTTATAAGCAAACCCTTCTTTTAAAGCCTAGTTGAATTAAGGGAAATCCAATGATGAGGCTATTTTAAGGAGAATACATTATGCAGAAACTAAAAATATTTTTCACACTCAAGTGGCTGCATCTAAATCACAAATTTCTAAAAACTCTTGCTTGTTCTTTGTCTCCTTTTGTCCCCTGGGCGTCTAATCCTATAAACTTTTCGTCCATGGTCAGTTAATTTTGTTTTTCTCATTTATAAATAACTCCTTAGGATGATGAAAGGAAGGCGAAAACCTTTGTGGAAGTTTTCTCTGCGTATTCGGGTGGAGATGTGTTCAGAGGGGGCACATTTGGCACCTGGTAACAGGTGAGAGTCACAGAAATGAGGAGACGATGGCCAAGTTCAGTTAGATTTGGTGAGGGAGATGGAAGACGTGATGGAGTAGGTGCAGACACGTGCAAAGCTGAATCGGAGCTTTTATTATAGGTGGCCTGATACTACTATTGTGAAAAGAATCATAGAGAATTGTGTAACTTTGCCTTTCGTTGGGAAACAGATCGCCCTAAAATTTGGTGGCTTTCAACGGCCACTGTTTATTTAGGTCACTGTTCAGTCGGTTGGCAATTTGGGCCGTACCTCCCCTGGGTGTGTGCCCTTCGCCAGTTTCAGCTGGGCTTGCTCCTGTCGGGTCAGTTGCTGGTCAGCTGGGTGGCGGGACTCGTGGGAGTTGGCTGGATGTTGGCAGGGGACGTGGGCCTCTAAGCCCTGTGTCTGTCCTCCGTCAGCAGCCTAGCCTGGACGTCAGGGTCCCTAGAGCTCAAGGAGAGAAGTAGCTGGATCTCCTGGCCTAGGCTCAGACTCCTACCTTCTCACTTCTCCCATTCTATTGGCTGAGCAAGGTGATGCAACAGTTAGGAAAATAGTCTGCACCTCTTGTTGGGTGCAGCTGCAAAATACCGGGTTCGTTTTTCAGTCTACCGCCGAGGCACTTTATCTGATATTCTTCCCCTTTGATGAGGACATTCCTTTTGGATGTTAAATGTGCACAAGAATTTAAAGGCTTTTGAAAATTGTGCAAATATCTATGCTATCTTAAATTTCTGCCACAGTCAGCTGTATACTTCAGGGTTTTAATACTGTGAAAATATTTAGTGGTAGTAAAATACTTCAAAGTATTTTTACAATCTTTCCATTTAAGCTAGAACTTTAAGAGATGCCCGGCGTATTGCCAGAAGTGTAAAGACACTAAAGCACTAGTCTTCCGTTCCTTCACTCTTCCGGTTTTTGTCACAAAGGTTTCTTAAGTTGCTTGCCCCCAAGGGGATTTGGGAATTCCAGTTTTTGCATGGCATTTTAAAATGCCAAAGCGGGGCGCCTGGGTGGCGCAGTCGGTTGGGCGTCTGACTTCAGCCAGGTCACGATCTCGCGGTCCGTGAGTTCGAGCCCCGCGTCAGGCTGTGGGCTGATGGCTCAGAGCCTGGAGCCTGTTTCCGATTCTGTGTCTCTCTCTCTCTCTGCCCCTCCCCCGTTCATGCTCTGTCTCTCTCTGTCCCAAAAATAAATAAACGTTGAAAAAAAAATTTTTTTTTTAAAAATAAAATGCCAAAGGAAGAGACTGTCGAGTGGTAAAAGGGGGCAAGGAGTTCTCCACGAGAGCCTTTCGCTTGCAGATACTATTTTTGCTTACTAACACCACCTTTCTTACGAATTATTTTGTCACAAGTTATTTCATTCATTTAGTGCTTTCCCTTGAGGGATGAAAGACTTGGAGGAATTGGAGAAGTAGGTGGAAGGTGTGGGGGACATGAAAATCGAAGCCAGAACAGAGTGAGAACATCAGAGGGTTGCTTTGGTGTCTTTTGGCTTCACACACATCCCTGTGCTTAGTTTCAGCTTAAATGGCAGTGTGTTACAAATAAATTGAAGATGTACTTAGTGCTGCTTACTATTCTGCTAAGTTTGGTTTGTGTTAGATCTGTTATGGGACCGATTTGCAAAAGAATAAATAGGAAAATGCTCCATGATAAGAAATCGCACGGTTTGAAACACAAACTCCTGATGTACTGACTTACTAAATATTCTGATGTTTCTGTCTGGAAATTTTGGGAGTTAAGTGTCTTTAAACACCTTGACCTGTATGTGGAATCCTTGACCTATCTTTAACAGGGTTCTTTTAGAGAAGATAGAATGAAACCTTGGTTAGTATTCTTTATCTCAATGACATTAGAAAAACAAGTAAAATAATGGACAGAGATGAAAAAAATAAGTGATCTCAGTAAAATGTGTTTGCTCATTGTTCACTCCTTAAGAGAGTTCAGTGATCATTAAATACTAAACACTCAGGTTTCTTCCTTTTCTTTTTAATGATTGTTTATTTTGAAGAGATTGAGCAGGGGACGGGTGGGGAGGGGGGAGAGAGAATCCCAAGTAGGCTCAGTGCTGAGAGTGCAGAGCCTGACATGGGGCTTGATCCCACAAACTGTGAGATCTTCACCTGAGTTGAAATCAAGAGTCATATGCTTAACCGACTGAGCCACCCAGGTGCCCCCAAAACGGTCAAAATTCTTTTATGGGATGAAATTAAGATTCTAGAACAGAAGTGTAGGTTTCATGAGAAACCTAATCTAGAGGTGCTGATCTAAAATTTGGTATTTTAATAGTGCATCTTGAATATGGTCTGCAAAAGACCATTGTATCTAAGAGTGTAACAGTCTTAAATTCTCTGTTTTGGGATTAGAGATGATCCTGCATTATAGATCCCTAATCAGTACAACCTGTGTAAATGAAAACAAACACAGCAAAACAATTCATGTCCCAGAATATACCATAAAACCATTTAGTGGAAATGTTCTGTTGTTTAGATTCTGTTGTTTACCTACACCAGTACTCATGTGAAAGATGTGAGCTGATTTTCACAGATTGGCACAACTGTGTAAATTCTGCCAGTGTTTACTTTGCCGTTTAATTGTTCAAATCACCAAAGGAGTTAGTACTAACAAGTTAAGGCAGCCTTGCTCGGTAATATTGTCCACGTACGTAATTTTAAATATTCTAGTTGCCACTAAAAAAAGAACAGGTGAAACTAATTGTAATAAATTTTATTTAATCCAACAGATTGAAAAGTGTCACATCAGCATGAAATCAACATAGAAGAATATTAATGAGATCTTTTACCTTCTTGCATTCGCATGAGGTCTTTAAATCAGTGTGTATTTTGTACTTCGGAGTACATTTCAGTTTGGACTGGCCCCATCCCAGTGCCGGTTATTAAAGCAGAGGTTTAATATTTGTTGATTCACAGCAAAGCTCAGCCACTCAGGTGAGGTGGTGGCCCTGTGGCCTGTCCCTCCATGACTGGCTGGTGTGCCCTGGCTGGAAGGGGAAGCAGGAAGGGTTAAGTCGCTCTGCATGTTGAGTTCAGTGCTGTGTGGGAGTTGGATAGGATACCCCGTCTTCTAATGGCATTCAGTGAGGACGTTAAAAACCCATTATGCTGGTGTTGCAGAAAATTTCTTTGTCAGAGATGCTGATGGCCTAGATCCTGGCATGGCTTTTAAAATATTACAGTGAAGCAGTTCTTGTGATGTTAAACTAATGTCAAAGCTAGATGGAAACTCATTTTGCAGTCATTTGACTCGGATTCTTTCTGTTAATGGATGTAGGAAAACAACCTACCAGTTAATTTCAAATTAGAACCTTGTTTTCAATTAAAAGTTGTCCAGTGACAGCTTTTATCAAATTCCGAATCATGTGTCTTTTTTTTTTTCAGAATAAACATCTGTTATTTAATTTGCCCCATTCAGATTGCTTTTTTGCAGGTTGGTAGAAATTCTAATTTCATTTGACCTATGAGATGTAAATCTTTCTGTGAAAGTATGCTGTCTTAAGACAAATTTACAGTTATTTTCCAAAAGATTTGATTAGATGAGGTCTATCATTTCCAAGTGAAAGCATCCTTTAGCAATTAACAAACAAGTTCTTGTGGGTTAACAAAACTGTTAACCTGCGTAATTCAAAACCCTTGTTTTCCATCCTTCTCTTTGGGATTATGGACAGTTAATGAAAAGTCTCCCTTGTGTAGACTCACTCTTGTGTTGTTTCGCTGTTCGGTTTATTCTTTCCGCAGTTAAAAAGTCACATTTTTAGATTTTGGAATTTTCTGTGTCAGTTTTGGGGTGTGCACACTGAGATGACTTTTTGGGCCCTATTTATTCTCGTCATGACACTTTTCGTGCCATTGAAATGGACACAGACCGTTAAAACCTATTCTGCTATACTGCCACTGCTACTCTTGTGTATCAGTGATCTACCTGTTTCCATTTGGGCTTCAACAGTTTCACATCAAAAGTTGTGAATGAAGCCTAAGTAAATATGTTTATTTTGTGCTGGCTGCTGGCCAGGAATCTGCTGAAGCAGCTGGAGGGTTTTTTGTTTTGTTTTGTTTTGTTTTGCCTTTTTTTTTTTTTTAAAGCCCCGTTGGGTGAACCATCACTGTGACAGGTAAATAGCTTTCCTCAGTAAAGCTTGAACTCTTCCCCCACTCCTGCTTCATTTCTTCAGGACTGTTGAATGTAGGGATTGTCTTGCTGGGGACCTCACTGATTAGGTCACAGCCTGGGCTGCAGAAAACAGAGGTGCCTGGGGCCATCTCACTGCAGGGGATTTGCTAAAGTCCCTGTGAAAGGGCCACGTGGGGGTCTCAACTATTACCTTGTGAACAGGAATCCATTCAGGCAGCAGAGCATGTATTAAGGACCTATTAACTTCTTCAGGATTCTCCCCCAGTTGAAAAGCGCTTGGGAGCGAAGGCATAATAAAAGGAAATTGTTGCCGAAGCCACTGACAGTGCATCCTGCCATAACTCTGTGGGTGCATCCTTTTAGCAACAGATTTATTTCCTGCTGGGGAGTCTGTTAGCTTTAGAAATCCCCTTAAAGGTCATGGAAGGGGAGTTTGAAAATGATTATATAATGTTGATTTTTTTTTTTCTTTGAAGAGATCTCTTAGAGCATTTGGGAAAAATGGGCAGAGACCTAACCCACATTTGAAAATGAGCTTTATTTTCCAATGAAATAATATATCACCTTGTAGAAGACTGGGAAAATGTGGACTATTGTAAAGAAGAAAAAACTTATTAAAATTCTACTGCCTAGAGTGCCATTGAAGTTTTGCCAACTTGTTTATGTACACATGCACACCCATTCACCCTCTACAGGTACTGGAGTAAAAAAATTATATAGTGCATATATATTATTGATGGCCTTTTAACATATTCGCAGCTTTTTATGATTTTATTTTAATTTTTTTTAATGTTTATTTATTTTTGAGACAGAGACAGAGCATGAACAGGGGAGGGGCAGAGAGAGGGAGACACAGAATCCGAAGCAGGCTCGAGGCTCTGAGCTGTCAGCACAGACCCCGATGCGGGGCTTGAACTCACGGACCGTGAGATCATGACCTGAGCCGAAGTCGGATGCTTAACTGACAGCCACCTAGGCGCCCCAGCTTTTTATGATTCTTAAGTATTCTAACAGAATGTGACTCTTGATTACATAGAATACCATCAGAGAAATAAACTCTAATGCATATAACAACACCCAGTTTTAGAACATTTAAATCGTTTCCTTGTTGACGTATTTGTTTTGCCCTCGCATAAGTTTCAAGAAGTAGAATTACTGGGTTAAAGAAAATAAAAATTTAAAAATGTTTCTCTGATACAAAACAAATTGCCACATTATTCATCCAGAAAGAAAAGTCTCATTAGCAGTTTTGAGAGTGTTCGTGTCTGCATTCTTGCTGCCACTAACTGTTTGGATTTAAGAACAGAAAATGAAAAGGTGCCAGTATATTATTGGTGGAAAAACTTAACTTCATTCAGGGAACTATCATAATTGAAATGGTGATTGTTCGTTTTGTGTCTGGTTATATGTTGGAAAACTCTTACTTTTTTTATGCATCAACTTTTTGAGATGCTATTCTGATTCACTTAGCTTTTTTGGATCTTTGTCCCAAGTGACCTCTGGAGGCTTATTTCTTTAATTTTGTTTTGTTTTGTTTTGTTTTTTAAATGGATGTTTCCTGAGTGCCAGATAAAGGTCCTGGGGACCTTTTTATTTCACTTGGTTAGCTACTCTTTATAAAAGCCTCTGATTAGTATGAATTTTTAATTGTCTGGATTTCCAAATAATAAATGTGATTAAAAATGGGAATAAGAGATACACATGTATTTATTTATAGAGTAAGTCATGGAGATGAAAAGCACAGCGTAGGGACTAGAGTGACTAATACCGTAATAACGCTGGATGGTGACAGTGACAGCAGTAACTGTGGTTGAGCACTGATATATAACATTGCATGTCAGCTACACTTCAGTCATTAAAAAAAAAAAAAAAGTGATCTTACTGTTACAACTGAGAATACAGGCTCTTCTGTATTCCCTAAGTGGTCCTTGTAGATTGACTAACCCAAGTCCGTAGCTAATACATACTCAGCAGCATAGTGATTGAATTAAGACAAGTTACCTTATTCATGGGATGATCTCAGAAAAATTATCCAAGATCTTTTATCAGGCAACATGTAATTCTTGACAGCTAGTGACTCCAGTACCGACAAAAGGGTATGAAGCAGATTAAAGCACACAGGTTTCTATTCAAAACATAATTGGGCAAAGAACAATTTAAAACAGCAATAACAACACAGGGATAAAGTTTTAGTTGATTTAGAATTAAATAATTAGAATTAAATAATTAGAATTAATAGAATTAATTAAATAATTAGAATTAAATAATTAGAATTGTAATACAGGCCCAGATATTATGAGGTTAATACATTGATTTTAGATATACTGAAGTGATTTTATTGAGCCCTTGGAAAAAAGAATATTCAGAAGTCCACTCCTTTTTTTTTGTTTGCTTCATAGTACATACTTGTGGTTGCAACAACTCACAAAAACTCTTTTAAAGTCTAATTTACTAGTAAATGATGAAGATGGGAGGAAGTATACAGGAAAAAAAATCTCTACTTGGTTTCTTCCGAATTTGGGTGGAGAAGAAAATTCACAAATAATTATGGTACACAAACTTTCTGCCTTACTTGCCTTGGGGGCTCATTCTAAAGGCAGCCGTACTGAATGGATGCATCTTTAATCATCTGGAAGTAAGAAATCCATTATTTTTCTAAACCAGACAGTGGTTGTCTGTTTTAATGGAACAGTTGGTTGATTACAGCTCTTCAGGGCTTTATTTCCCAATGCTTACTTCCTGTACATATTTGAATTCAAGCTTTAGGGATTGTTAAAAGTGAGTCAGAGAGTCAAAGAATTTAGAGTAGGATTTGATTAATTTTAGGTTTTTTTGGTAACATTACAATTAGACTGTTTAAGGGAAGTAGATTTCCTTAGAGCAGATTCCCCAACCTTAGAAATGCTTAGAAATGGACTGCTGTCTATAGATAACATAAGATGAACTTGGAGGTGTTTGTGGTTCAGCCTACCTGTCTGCCTACCTACCAAACGGAACTGAGACTTCAGGGTCTGCCCTTGTGTTCTCTTTTAGTAGAGAGTGTCCTGCTTCTTGCTTAAGTTGAAGGGAATAAAGTAAGCTCTTGTAGAAGTGAACAAAAAGTCTTCACTGTTTTTTTTAAAGTAACCAAATGTAGGTTGGCTTTATGGAAATCAGAGATCTGCTTTAATTACAGAATCCCATATATAGAAAGCATTATTGACGTTGAAAATTACTGGCTAAATGCTTGAAATACCATCTGAGATGTACTCAAAGGAAAAGTTAACTAGAGTGAAACAAAATGTTGAATGCATAATCCTTAGCTAAGGAGTAACTAGAAACACTATAGCAATCTAGGCCTGTGTGTTTGCAGGTTGTAAATCTGTCATTTTAAGAAAATCTCAATGAAGATTTTTCATTTGAAGTAAAATTTTAGGCCTTCATGTATTTTATGTTCTTACTGAAAAATAGAGAAGTTTGGCTTTCCTATTAACTTTCTCCTTGTAGTGGTCTTTTAATGCTCTCTGATTGCAGTCCACACACTATCAGCTATTTGAAATTTTATTTAAGGGACACAGAAATGCTTCATTACAGCTTACTCATTCATGAAATGTAAGGCTCGTTCTTGCTGTCCCTGCGAAAAGAGCTTTGTGTGAATGCCTTTGCCTTCTTGGAATGCTTTGTTTGATCTAAGGGTAATGCCCTTGGAGTGCCCTTCCTGTAATGAAAGAAAGGTGAGGTGAACCACAGTCAGGCCAGATAAGATGGGAATGTGCTTCTTGGCTAGTCTGTGGCCTTTTGGTTTTGAGACTGTGGCGATCTACTTTATGCTTTTTGCCCAAGGGATCAGGACACTGGTTGACTTTCTTCCTTTTAGATACAGTGTTTCATGCACAGATGGGGCTTGCTTGCTGAATTCCTAAAATTCATGACTTGATTTTGGACATAAAAGAAGTTGCCAAAAATAATAAGAGATGGACGTTTTCAGTTCAAACTGAACACAGGATGCTAAATGAAAACCACGCCTGTTTAATATGTTATACTACCCTTTTAGTTTAGATGTGTTATATTTTTGTTTTGTTACCCTATTTGAATTATTTACCTGAAAGTGTTTCACTATGCTGCCATTAACACGGGTGGGGTAATGGGACGTGTGATTTTTTTTTTTTTCTCCTCCCCTGTTAACCCTAAAGTTAATGATTAACATGTGGTCATTGACTTGTGAAAAGAATATTGATTGCTTTGGAAAATACATGGTAATTATTTAAAGTTTCCTAAAGAAGTTTCCTTCCATCCTGTTGAAAATAGGCCAAGGGTCAGTTCTGTTTTCTGTGTATTGGAATGTTCAGGTATGGAAGGCAGGCACATTCTTCTCGGGAGGAAGCACACTTAACAGTAGCTGGTGAGTCTTGCGTGAGAGCCAACAGGAAATTTGCAAAACCACTTTCTCCCTCTCACAGCCGGGCCTGGCCTTTCTACAGTCTCATTTCAGTGGGAGCACAAAGCACTAATATGTCCTGTGCTGTGGGACCTGTGTCTGGGGTGGGGTATAATACAGTTGGAGAGGAGGTTTAGTCCAAATCACACCCTTAAAAAAAAAAAAAAAAAAAAAAAAGTGTAATTAAAAATATCTTTAAAAAATTCATTGTTTTTTTTAAAGAAGATGATGTATTTTATTATTGTCAGATACCCATAGTTCATAATGACCTAACTGAGTGGGTAGATAGGGTTCATGTGGGATGAAGAATCTCTTAATGGGTTTAACACATTCTTAAATACAAATAAACATGATTAATTCTAGCTTATTTTCTTAAATAGGTAAGCGTATATCTATAGTTTACTCAACTATTAATTTGCTTGTTGAATCATTTGCTTAAGAGAATTACAGAATGCCTATGTGTTAGCACAGTGGAATTAAGTAGTAATCTTACTGTGTTATAACTCTTGAAAACAACGGGAAAACACAGTTTTATTAAATTTTATCTGCAGTATTTTGTGATGAAAAAATTTTCTTAACGTTTTTGGGAGAGAAAGAGGGGCAGAGAGAGGAGAGAGATTCCCAAGCAGGTTCCCCGCTGTCCATGCAGATCTTCTGTCCCCTTCTCTCTCTGCCCTTCTCTGCTTGCTCTCTCTCTAAAAAATAAATCTTAAAAAAAAAAAAAAAAAGAAAATAAATAAGTAAGTAAAATGGAGTTCTCAGGGAAGGACTTCCAAGGAGGAAATGTAAGCTGGGACTTGAATGACCAGAGTGGAGAGCCAGCCTTTTGAGGGCAATTTTTGATCCTTGGGAAGGGCAGCCCCCTAAATACAAAGCAGCTTGTCCGGCAGCGGGAAGTCAGGAGGAGGTAGGGGAGACAGACAGGGACAGGGTCCTGCAGCCCTGTGGTCCATGACTGAAGGTGAATGGCGGGGGCACGGGGCAGTCAGTGCCAGGGGAGGGAGCAGGCAGTCTGCTTCAGCGGGGGAGGGGCCATTTACATTTACAGTAGATGCCTGCCCCCCCCCCCCTTTCTGTTTTCCTGCTGCTCTCTTCCTGCCCCACAAGCCCAATTACCAGTGTGTTTCCCAGCCCAGACTTGACTCTTGGCTCCTTGAGGACCCCTGTGATAGTGGGTAAAGGAAAATGCTCTTCTAATTTCTTTTCTTTTTAATTTTTTTTAAATGTTTATTTTTGAGAGGCAGAGACCAAGCGCAAGTGGGTAAGGGGCAGAGAGAGAGGGGGAGACACAGAATCCTTAGCAGGCCCCACGCTCTGAGCTGTCAGCACAGAGCCCGGTGCGGGGCTCGAACCCATGAACTGTGAGATCATGACCTGAACCGAAGGCAGAGGCTGAACCGACTTAGCCACACAGGTGCCCCCACTCCTCTATTTTTCTTACCACTCCTGTCAGTTTTGATGGTTTGCCAAACCAATTTTCCTCTTTGGTTTTGCATATAAACCCTTGGGTAAGATTGCTGTTTATAAGTACTTTTAAAGGAAATCATTAAAAGCCAGTTCTTTTCTCTCAGAAGAATGTTTTTTGTTTCAAAACAGTCTTTACGTGTATAGGTCCTAAAATGTCTTGCGTTAGAAACATGTACAGTTTTTAGCAGTTCAGAAGGTAAGTTATTGATTGATAGGTTGGAAAACAAAAAAATCTTGGAAGGTGTGTGATTCATATTCTTGTACCTGGGTGGGAATCTTAGGTTTTCTTCCCAGATCTTGGATAAGAAGGCCCTCTAATGTTCATCACCTCCATGTGATATTCATAGTTTTGTACCTGTGGTGACGAAGGGTTAATTGGTACATAGGTATAAGGTCTGTGCTTTAAATAAATTCTTTTAAATAATCATGGTACATTCGAGCAACTTCTGTTGAACTTGGTTAGTTTTAACTCCTAAATCTGTAGCAACTACTGAAACCTTGCTGAAATTTGATCAAAATTTGATGAGAATAAGTGGGGAAGGAGATAGTATCTGATAATGCTGTCTTTGCTCCCAAAATTTCTAATTTGATTCTTCCCACTATCATGCCATATTTAAAATGGGACTTTATAATGTCTCATAAAAGTCCCTCTGTACTTTATTGGGGTTCAGGGGAGAGCTTATGACAGATCTCACTCAGTGGCCACTTGAGCAGGATTGATGCGTGCTGTGCACGTGTAAGATTTTACTATCAATGGAAATAGCTTCTGTCTATTTGAAAATGTTGCCATAGAGGTCTAACTAAATTTCTTTTGCTCTACAATATTCAGTTCAGAATGCTTAGGGGTATTTTAGTCACTTGTTCTTTAAGTGACTCTGATAGTTCTATTTCAGACCCTGCCTCATCATAATGTGGTTTGTGTTAGCTAGTTTGTTCTCTGGAGTAATAGTACATCCTTGGAAGCACCGAGGTTAGGGATGAAGGTGTTACACTTCTGGTTAGAATCTTCCAAAATCTTGACTTTGCTTTAGTTTCTCAAGCATCACAGTAGATGATTGGCAGGAATTGCCTTTATTTTTATACTAATCGCTTAGTCCTTATATCTGTTTTTCTCATTTTCCATGTGAGGAAATTGAGGCGTAGCTTAAGTTTCTGAGTTCTTGTAGGATTGGGTTTGGCAGCAGACTGAATATTTCAAGTAGCTGAATACTGCTTGTGAATTATACCTTTTACGTTTGTAAAATAATTTGAATGTTTAAAACCGAAAAACTGCTTTGTAGTTAAAATGCAGTTTAACAGAGAACTTTTTTTTAAAACCAAAAATGGAGAAAAACGCGACTTTGGGGTGATAGGAAGCGGGGGGGTGGTTTATGCAGGGCATTTGCTTCAACCGGCATTGAGTTTATGTAAAACATGCCTTCCTTTTGGCTTAGCTGAACTGCATGTGGGTCTCAGGTTTTGTTTTAAGAAAAATAAATAGGTGCAGTTTTCTGTATTTAGGATCTGTTTTATGGAAGCCTAAACAAACCTAGAAAAAGGAAAACTTGCTCTTCTACGAGCCTTGTGCATTCTAGGACTCTGGAGACAACTGTCTCTTTTGGAAAGAGCTGTGTTTATACAGTGGCCAGCGTAATACTTGACTGTCGCGGAGGAATCTCATTCCTTTCCTTCTTTAGCCAGGGAGCGCTGGAAGGAGTTGGGCGTGAGGCGGAGTCACGTCAACTGACATTTTAATCACTGAATAGTGCCTTGTCTTCGTCATGCTAAAGCATACTCTGCAATACAAATGTTTCAGGCAGCTGTTACTCGGCTTATGGAAACCTGTAAGGCAGTCTTCACTTTGAAAGGTTGCTTTTACATTTCTGAGATTTCTTAAGTTCTCTTGGATACACTTTGGATTAATCCTCTACGTGTGTAGGTTTACAAAAATAATTTTTTGCAATGCATACGTATTTCTTGTAGAAAAACTGGAAAATATTAACACAAAGAAAAAATTCACTCACCCCTATAGCCCACCGTTTTAGTGTATATCCGCCTCCTCTCCCTGTCTCTGCTCACAAAATGGATTGTGCGTTCTGTTTTTTTAAAGTTTACTTATGGAGAGGCGGGGCGGGGGGGAAAGGAGGGGAAGGGCGGAGAGAGAATCCCAAGCAGGCTCTGCGCTGACAGTGGATCTCAGTGAACCCTGAGATCGTGACCTGAGCCAAAGTCAAGAGTTGGACTCTTAACTGAGCCACCCAGGAGCTCCTGTTACAATTTATTTATTTTTTAATTAACTTAATTACATGTTGCATCATAAAATTCAGGCAGGGACTCATAAACCTAAGAAAAGATTTATTTGACCTTTGTATGAAAAATATTTATAAAACAAATAGAAAATATTAAATAGTTGCTAAATTACTGTGTTGCCCTTCTCAAATACTTGTGCTTTCTTCCCCCTCTCTCTCCACTGTTCCATAGAATAAATTCCTCTTTTATTTAACTGTCTTTCTCACAGGACCCTGTTTTACTACTCTTGGTTTCCTTAGCACCTCATACCATGCTTGGCAAACAGTAGGAACCCTATGTTTGTTGAGTGAATGAAAGAACGTGTAAATCAATAACGCCAGTTTCAAGATTAATTTCTAGCAAGATCCAGGCCACTAGAAGCACCGTAAGATCATTTTTAATGAAGAGGAAATCATAGGATAAAGTTCTTAAAAAACCTGTTATTTAAATATTGGGACTAGGGGCACCTGGGTGGCTCAGTCGGCTAAGCGGCCGACTTCCACTCGGGTCATGATCTCGAGGTCTGTGAGTTTGAGCCCTGCGTCAGGCTCTGGGCTGACAACTCAGAGCCTGGAGCCTGTTTCAGATTCTGTGTCTCCCTCTCTCTGACCCTCCCCTGTTCAGGCTCTGTCTTTCCCTGTCTCAAAAATAAATAAAACGTTAAAAAAAATTTAAAAAAAAATATTGGGACTAGATAAAAAAAAGTCACAGATTTCTTTTCCAAAGAGGGGTGATCCTTAAAATACCTGTTTTTATCTGACGCACAACTTTACAGCTGGCTTAGCATTTGGAGTTCTGGATCTCCCACCCACTGCTCCGTATTTTAACTGCGCTCACTGCTCACTTACGATACCCTCGTAGTGATCTTCAGTATTACAGGATGCCTTACATACCACCTATTGTGTTGCATGTAATATAAATTTAGTCTGAACTTTCATGTAGCAAGAAGGAAAATACAGTTGACCCCTGAACAATGTGCAGACTGGGAGCGCTGACCGCGCCCCCTCACAGTTGAAAATGCACATATAACTTGACTCCCCTAAAACTTCTAATAGTCTACTGTTGACCAGAAGGCTTACTGATGACATAAATAGTCGATTTAACACATTTTTGTGCTACATGTATTATATATGGTTTGCTTACAGTAAATTACCGTAGAGAAATAAAAAGGTTAAGAAAAGCATCAGGAAGAGAATATACATTTACAGCACTATACTGCATTTGTTGGAGAAGATCCACGTATGAGTGGGGATCCTTGCATTTCCATGTACTTCAAAGGTCGACTGTGTACCAACTTTCCGAATACAGAGCAGCGTGGATCCTATTTTATGTCCTTTTTCCTTTTTTATCCTAAACTTAGATGGGATTTTTGAACTTTGAGTAGGAGTCTGTTTGGCCCACATTTGGTTGGGTTTATACTTTTTAAATCCTGTCATTCCTCCTTCCGTGGCCAAACGCCGGTAAACTTTTGTTATGTGTTACTTTTTCTTTTCATTAATAGAGAGAGATTAATGAAGGTCACCTACACAGGCTTAGAAGAAAAGAGCCAGGGCTTGAGAGGCAGGCATCCCTTGTTGAATCACAGCCCTGCTACCCCATAGGAGTAAGAAAGGCAGAGGGAGGTACTCTGTTGCGTAGGACTTTGGGCTCTAGAGCTAGTAGGCCAGGTTTTAGATTTTTTCTTCTCTGCAACTAGTTGGGTAGCTCAAGGCAATTAACTTTTGAGGCTTAATCAAGTTATTATATGTAAGTGCAATGATGGCTAACTGGTAAGACAATTCACTAATGAATTCATTGATTAATGTATTCCCCTTATGGTGAGTAAATGCCTGGAACAGTGACTTTTCAGCTCGAAAACCTCTGCATACGGAGCAGGAGGAAAGACTGCCGAGCTTACAGAATTAACTGTGAGGATTAAATAGGTGGCATATATAAAGCACTTGCTGAGTGTGCATCCAAGAAATAGAATGTGGAAGAAATAATCAATATTGAACTTGTACAACTTCTAACATACAGAACAAACGGCTAGAAACATTACCATTGGTGTGTGAACTGTGTCTTTTGAATTTTAATTCCTCCAAAGGCTGTCTTGTGTATGTAGTTTTATCCAATGAGTATGTCTTCAGGTGATACTTTTGATATCCAAGGATGATCCTCTTTGAGAGAGCTTATCCATGAAAGCCCTCATTAACAACACTAATGACTCTGACATGGAAGTCAGAAGTTGGAATCATTTCTCAACAAAGCATGAAAACATGGTTTAGCAGAACTTGCCATGGGACTGACTCTTTGCAAAGCTGAAGAAATCCTGGGACTTGAAACATGATGCTTAAAATCTGATTATGAACTTAATATGTTTTAGTAAGTTTGCAAGTCAGAAAGCCTCCTCAGCTAATTTGAAAGTTATTGCAACAATTTTAATGGAAAGAGTTGTTAGATCTCCATTTTAATTAAGATGATGTAAATAGGCAGTTTAAATGATGAAAAAACAGATTGGCAGTTACTGCATAAAAAGCTTTCCTTTTAATCATTAATTTATGACCTACCTCTGAGCAATATAATTTTAGAATTTCCTAGACCTACCTAAAACTTTGTAAGTTTCACATATAAATACTTTTGAATTTTAATTGTTGAAACTGTCAGACTAAGTAGACTGTTGTTACCCCATCTATTTAGATGAAATGAAACCGTTAAGATACTTGGAAGTGAAAGTATATCTAAAAATATAAAGGGAAAATAAAATATGAAGGTTATTCTAGCACAACCTCTACAGGACTGCTGGTACTTAACGGTTTGTCATTTTTCATGCACATTTTAAATACAGCTTAACAGTCATTGTTACAGAAATTTAAAAATTTGGTTCATTGAGTTGATTTTCTTTACTGTCTCTCCATTACCTTGTTTATTTGTAGACTTTTATCTTTCCCTGCACGTATAATTGTGTGTTGTGTGTTTCTTATTTTTAAATCAGAACTAAACAGAACCAAGTTCATACTTTATGTACTTCATAAAGATTTCTTTCTCATTTGTTTCCTTAACTTGTAGATCACTGACATTTCTGTGTAATTAATATACATACCTTTTTTTAAAGCTGTATCATATGTACTGTTTTATATTACACTAGTTTCCTTTTTCTCCTGAAACTACGGAATGTGCTTAATGTCTTAATGGCACAGAACAACAAAATTTTTGTAGCATCAGATACTTCACCTAGAACCCCAAATGTTGTGAAGACAGCAAAACCATTTTTTTTTTTTCCCCAATCTGGTCATTATATTCCAAAAAGCCAGGGCTTTTTGTCTGGATACTGCAGGCTGTGTTCAGTTGCTTTCATGCTTCCCTCTAATTAGAGAATGCCGGAGACTGGGAGGTGCTACAGCATGATTATCTGAAGCCAGTCTCCTTGGGATTGAATCCTAGTTCCACCATGAGCAAGCTGTGACTTTGGGCAAGTTGTTCACCCTGGTCCCTCCCCTGTGAAATAGGGTTGATCATATTACCTAACACTTAGAGTTACTGTAAAGATCAAATAAGTTAATCTATGGGAAGTGTTTAAAGTAGTGTCCAGCACGTCATGAGCTGTGTATATGTATTTGCGGTTATAATGTCATCATCGGCATCATTATTAACACTTCGCTGAGCTTGCTGTGATTCCAACCAAAAACGGCTTCTCATCAAATGATACAGCATGTCATTGATTTTGAAAGATCAGGTCATGGTAATAGTGCCATGTCTTTAAACTGAAAAGATAATTGTACGACCTGACTGACTTGGTCTTTAGCTGTAAGAGGGCAGAGAGGCATCTATCCAACTGTTCCATGTGCTAGGAAACTGCCGAGCAGTTTGCTTGGCCAATGAGGGGTGCTGTTGATTTTATGTACTTTGACCTTTCTTTTTATTAGCAAAAGCATGGGATATTTACTTTGTGTGGTCTCAGGCGTTTAAAATTTTGTTTTACAGGGACGCCTGGCTGGCTCAGTCAGTAGAGCTTGCCACTCCTGATCTTGGGGTCATGAGTTCAAGCCTCACATTGGGTATAGAGCTTACTTTAAAAAAAATGAGGGGCTCCTGGGAGGTTCAGTCGGTTGAGCGTCCGACTCTTGATTTTGGCTCAGGTCATGACCCCAGGATTGTGGGATCGAGTCCCTCATTGGGCTCTGTGCTGAGTGGAGCCTGCTTAAGAGTCCCTCTCTCTCCTCCTCTGCTTCCCTTCTCTGCTCTCTTTATAAATTTTTTGTTTAATTTGACTTACATATATATATATATACACACACACATATGTATGTGTGTATGTATGCATACGTAATTTACGGTTTAATGAAAATGAGATAAATTCAAAAAAGTTTCATTACTTGACGGAAACAAATTTAAGTAGATCTGCAGAAAAATTGAGCAGATAGTACAGTTTCCATATAGCTCCTACACCTACAGTTTCCCCATTGACATCTTACATTAGTATATCTGTTATAACTAGTAAACCAATATTGATACATTCTTATTAACCACAGCCTGGGGTTCACTCGTATTTCCTTAGCTTTTTTTTTTTTTTTTTTTCTCCTGATGTGCTTTTTCTGGTCTAGGATCCTCTCCAGTCTCCTACCTTGGCATTTCGTCGTCCTGTCTCCCCTGGCTCCTCTTGGCTGTGAGTGTTTCTCAGACTTAACTTGTTGATGATGGGCATTCTTTTCAACACATGCTTAACAAGTACCCACTATTTACCCGGCAAAACATCCCTGCCCTGAAAGGGTTTGCATTTTCATAGGGAAATCATAGTCTACTTTTTAAATGTAATTTCAAAGCAGAATGTCTTGTAGCAGCATGTTTAATATGACAACTATGAGACTTCTGATTTTTCCATAATTAGGAAAAAATTAACCACTTGAGTAACCTTTGTGGATTAATGTCAGATACATACATATTGCATCTCTAGTGTGTATTGTTTTTATATTTGGGAAAACATTTATCTCCAGAAGAGTTACTCTGTACATGATGAGACTACAGAATTGGAGGAAGGGGTAGTTAGTTGCTTACTGTCTGTAGGGAAAATATTATCCAAAACTCTATTTTATGTTTTAAGTTTTTCTTGTGATTGACTAAAGAGGCTTTTCATACAATTGCTGCCTTAAGTTTGGTTCCAGAAAAGTAAAAAAAAAAAAAAAAAAAAAAAAAAGATAAGTATTTTTGAGTTGGAGTTGCTGAAGAATCTGAAATAGCAAGGTTTTGTTGAAACTTTGGCACTGGGGCTGGATAAGGGGCCAAGACCTGTTAAACAAAGAAAATAGGAAAATTCCAGGGAGAAAGATGTTCTGTGGCCATGGAAATTTGAGTTAGTTAAATTATTTTTTGGCAGTAAAGTGACTACATATAATTTTACTTTTGCCTTAAAAATGTGTTGAAAGCATCCTGTTCCACCTTGTCAGCTGGAGCAAATGCTGGCCTTTCCTCTTTGAGGGCATATTCAAGTTAACATCATCATTAGCCATCAGTGGTGGATAGTAGGAATTAATTATTCTTGGAAACCCTTTACTACTTCAGGATCATTGGCTTGAGCAACTGTACTCAACTGTACCCTGTACCCTTTGTTGTTTTTTTTTTTTAATTATTTTTTAATGTTTTTTATTTATTTTTGAGACAGACACAGAGCATGAGTGGGGAAGGGGCAGAGAGAGAGAGAGGGAGGGAGGGAATCCAAAGCAAGCTCCAGGCTCTGTGCTGACAGCTCAGCACAAACCCACGAACCGTGAGATCATGACCTGAGCGGACGTCGCATGCTTAACCGACTGAGCCATCCAGGCATTGTACCTTGTACCCGTTGAATAATTGGACTATGGAACGACAACATGAGTACCTAATTACTATCTGTGGAAAATGACGAATCTTCTAGAAAGACATTTTGCTGTGAGCTGTACTTTCAGCCACATCGGCCAAACTCTTTTTTAACAATTACATTGTATTTTTTTTTTCCCCCTTTCAGTCTAGTTCCACTGCATGCACATTTAAAGTCAGTTTCCATAGTGACATCTGGTGGTGACTTTGCAATCCTAGCGGGTATGTTTGGAATGATAAATATTTTTACTTTAATAGCTCCAGATTTCCGGCTTCTTTCAAATTTTTCAGCTTATTAACAACTTTTCTTGAAAATGTCTTCATTATATTCTTGAGGTTGGAAGGCTAGTCAGTTATTGCTTCTGTCATGTTTCATTAAAGCAAAGGAATGATTCCTTGTAACGTTGCTGGGTGGCGCATATAACAGGCTTGTCTAAACTTGTCTCGTACTCAAAATATACATCCCAGGATCAGGAAGCAGCACCCCTACCTTGTCTACTGCTTCTGTGCCATAACCTCATGATGAGAAAGGTGGTGCTCGCCTATTACCGTGCTCAGTGGCATTTTCTCTCAGAGCATCGATCTCTCCTTGTCTGGCGGGAGGAAGCTCTGTGGAAAGCCCGGGCTACTGCTTCTGTCTTTTCACAGCCTGGGCTTGGGGATCATCTGGTGGCATGCTGTCGCACCTCTCTCGGAAAGTGAAGGCGGAAATAAAAAATAGGAGCAGAGATGGCAGAGAAAGTAGGGGAGAAGTTCGTAAACAGGCGGAAGGCCACAGATGAAGAGTGTGTGCGTGTGGACGTACACGTATGCCGAATAAGTTGGTACTCTTGTGGTAGGTGTTAGTGAGAAGTGTCTGAAAAACTAGGGTTTAATATTTAAGATTTTGTTGGTTCCTTGAAACTTGTTTCAGGAAAGGAGAATTTATAACCTAGGGCGCAAAAAAGTAGTTCTTGGAAGTTGGTTGGTGGAGGGTCATGGAGAGAAGTAGGAGTGAGGTGGGGTTCTGAGGATGGACACAGTAGGCTTGTTTCTCTGTGCTGGCTGGGAGGCTTAGTTGTTGTTTTCTGGTGTCGAAGGTACAGACTCGAAGTCCACGGGGTGAAATTTTGAAGATTCTCTTTTATGAATGAAGGTGCTGCTGAAGTTATAGAAGAAATCCATCTATGCGTGCTGTTTGCGGCTACAGGAAGCACTTGGTAGAGAAGGGTGACAAAGGCTAGGGGTACGAACACCATGACTGGAAGAGTGGACGCTGCTTGTGGTCAGTGGGTCTGTTGGTTGTCTCAGAGGCCAAGACCTCTGTAAATCATGATCAGTTCTTTTTTTTTTTTTTTTTTTTAATTTTTTTTTTCAACGTTTATTTATTTTTGGGACAGAGAGACAGAGCATGAACGGGGGAGGGGCAGAGAGAGAGGGAGACACAGAATCGGAAACAGGCTCCAGGCTCTGAGCCATCAGCCCAGAGCCCGACGCGGGGCTCGAACTCACGGACCGCGAGATCGTGACCTGGCTGAAGTCGGACGCTCAACCGACTGCGCCACCCAGGCGCCCCAATCATCATCAGTTCTAATGAGCCCCCCTGACCGAGGAGGTACCTCATTCTGGATTCTAAACTCCGTACCAGTTTAGCTTTCTTAAACTTGGGCAAATCCTTTCAACTTTCTTTAAAAACAAGGGAGTTGAGCTGCTGGATTGCTAAGGGGTTTCCAGTCCATAGCTGTGATTTGGCGGCTGCCAAGGCTAGATCTGCTACTCTTCCTCTATTCTCTGCACTGCTCCCAGCCGTTCCTGGGCCACTGGTCTCCTCTCCCTAGATTGAAGATGGTGCTCAGTGCAGCGCTTTATGCCTGCTTCAGAAGCTTCTGCCCGGGGTTCTTAAGGGGCTGTGTCTTGTGACTGAGCAGACAGACGAACAAGCAGAACATAAAATAATTTTGCATGCGTATGGTCTTTTCCCACCTACTTTTTATGCTTTTAAAATAGTGCTTAGAATTACAATCAGCAGTTAGAATAGTACTTAGGCACCGCAGCCTGAACTTCTGTGACCAAGCGGAATCCTTGAATCTTCTTTTATTGTCCTTTAAGTGTGGGGAAGGACCCTTATTTAAGCAGTAGAAAACCTGTAGCCTCTCCTCGTGGCATCAGTCCCTCATGGTCCCCAGTTTCCTTGGTGCCGTGGAGCATGTGATCATGACAGTGCAGCCTGTGGTGGAGACTCAGAGTTCTGGAGCCCGTCTGCGGGTTGAGATCCTGCTTCCACCTCCTATGTTTCTTAGCCACTCTAAGGCTTGGAAAAGTTTGTCCTCTTTCTCATTTGTGAAGCTGAGATGAACATCTTACAGTTTGTCTGTGTCGTGTGATTTCATGCATGTAAAGCACCTAGTGAAGCCTTTTGTGTACTTCTCTTGTAAATACTGTAGTATCGCAAATACAGTAAACTGAGTTGAATGGTTATGAATTTGAGCATTTTGGTTAGAAGGGATGACTCAGTGTGCCCTCCTTCCTCTTTGGCAGTCAGAAATTCACTTTATTATCTCTGAGCTGTATTAAATCATTTTTTTTTTTTTTACAGGGATGTAATCAAAATACATCAAAGCATAAACATCTCAGCAATCACTATGTGATGGAAATATATACAGTCCTGAATTCATGAAATAAGAACATCTGAGCATCCCACTTACGCATATTTAGTATTTTAATTGCTGGGGCACCTGGGTGGCCCAGTTAGATAAGTATCATACTCTTGCTCTTGGCTCAGGACACGATCTCACAGTTCATGGGTTTGAAGCCCACGCCAGGATCTGCGCTGATGGCATGGAGCCTGCTTGGGATTCTTCCTCTGCTCCTCCTCCTCCTCTTGTGCTCACGCGCGTGCACGTGTGTGCACTCTTCACTCTCGATTAAAAACATTTTTGTTGACTATGCTTTGGTCACGCTAGCCCTAAGACTGACGGCATTTCGTTGGCACCGACATCAGAGATTCAGAGTGTCTGAACTCCAGCTCAGCCATTTGCTATGACCCTGGGAAAGTTCATCTCTTAATCTTAGTTTTTCATCTGCGGTCTGGGGATAATAACACCACATGTGTAGTCAGGTTGGATGTAAAGACTAAATAAAGTCGCTCATGTAAGACAGCATAGTGCGTGGCATATAGTAAACACTGAACTAATTTGTTTCTGTAATTATCAGTTTTTAAATGCCTGCAGATCACATTTAGAGGGGCCCGATTTTACTAAGCGGATAGCAGCATGAATTATTGAGTATTAGAACTAGAAAGAGGAGGATTACAAGCACCAGGTAGCTGTCTTCTTGAAATTTGCTAATACTTCACCTGTCAAATGAATTGTGTTACATTTTAATGGCAGAATACAGGAGGAACATATGTACGCTCATTTGTCAATGTTTAGTCCTAGTAGAGAAAACATTGTTATTCCCTGACTTCCTCTGCATCCCTTGATGAAAAAGAGAAACTGGAAAAGATTATTTTCCCTTGGTCATTAAGGACCCTCTTTCAGACTAAAAACAGGTAGAATTTTACTAATTTACTGGACAGATTGAGTAAGCATAGACTATGTTGGGACCAGACAAGAAGGAAAACATGTTGAATTTATCTGACAGTTGTCTCTTGTTGCATAGGGAGACCAGATATCTCCTTTTTTTTTTTTTTTTTTTTCCGAATGTTTGTTTTTGAGAGAGGGAGAGAGGGAGACACAGAATCCAAGCAGCTGTCAGCACAGAGCCCGATGCGGGGCTCAAACTCAGGGACCGCAAGATCATGACCTGAGCTGAAGTCGGATGCTCAACCGACTGAGCCACCCAAGCACCCCTAGCTCCTTTTTATTTGAGAGTTGTGAGGCTTTATTCGTTATTTCTAGGAGTATTACAGATCCATTTTGAGGGTTTGCTAAGAATTAATGAAACAGTTGTAAATAACGACAATGCTTTCTGGATAGTGATACTCATTTCATGATCATCTCTTTCACGTTTTGATATTTAGTTAAGTTTGGTATTTATAACTTGTAAGTCTTTTGGGAAGTGTTAGATGTGATTATCTGACATTTAAAATAAATGAGTTTTTCTGATATTATTTCAAATAAGTAAAGATTTAAATTTATGCAATGATCAAAAAGTAAAAAATATAGATTTATGCTTCGTTGAGATAAATACTCTTTCATTTCTTTTTTAAATTTTTTTTTTTCAACGTTTATTTATTTTTGGGACAGAGAGAGACAGAGCATGAACGGGGGAGGGGCAGAGAGAGAGGGAGACACAGAATCGGAAACAGGCTCCAGGCTCTGAGCCATTAGCCCAGAGCCAGACGCGGGGCTCGAACTCACGGACCGCGAGATCGTGACCTGGCTGAAGTCGGACGCTTAACCGACTGCGCCACCCAGGCGCCCCAAAATACTCTTTCATTTCTGAGTGCAGATCAAATTGACATCTCTTATTTTTCCCATAGTATTTTGCATTAAATGGGAAACTTTAGTTAAATTCTAGAGTTGTAGGATTTCCAAAGTCCAGCCTGGAACCGTAGTGTAGAAACCTTAAAAATAGCATTAGTTCGGAATGATATTAATGCAGAAGAAAAAACTGCAAGGATGTATTTGGGGAGAGCAAAAGGACAGGATCACACCATTGAGTAAAAAAGTGGGATTTGCTAAGAGAAATGGCTATTTCTACCTGATCATCATCCTGGGAAGTGGTTAATCCTGAGATTAAGTAAGGTTTCAACTGGTTTCAATGGCTGGGCCAAAACGTTACAGACACTTTCACCCTCTTCTTTGTAATTACAGAACTCCTGTATCACTAGTTGACTTAGTAAGAAACGTGTTCTAGTGTGGATCCCAGTTGAGGGACTTTGTGCCAACTTCAGTTAAGTCATCTATTCATTGTTGTTTGTTCATTTGATAAATAATTACTGGCCTCTGGGTAAGGAGCAGGGTAAACTGGCATTTAAGAGGGATGTGGCCTTTGCCCTTGTGGAGCTCCTAGCAGCGAGAGAATTTCTGTGTTCAGCACCCTGGTTGTCTTGCCATTTGCCTAAGGGAAGTAAAAGAAACTGAAGGGTTTCTTTCAGTGCGCAGGAGACTTGGGCAAACCCTTGTTCTGGATTTTGAAATACTGTACTCTGTTTTGTTAGCCGCCGTAAGGGGTGTGTGTTCCAAACTGAGATGTGTCGAGAAGTGTTGCCGCAGCCTCATTGTCTAAACCATAGCAGTGGACAAGCGAATGCAGCGTGGGTACCGGGGTGCTAGAGAGTGGGGACCCTGATCCGGGCCACAGCTTTTTGATTTTTTCTCTGGGAACCTCTAGGAAAATCAGCAAATCTCAAGTGGTCATAAATTTCATCTGTGGAAACAGAGCATCGGGCCTTAGATGGTCTCTCAGTGCCCATCTCGCTGGGTTGTTTGGACGCTTAGCGGATAGAATATTTGTATCGTGTCCACACAGTGCCCAACACCTAAACCAACAATGACAGAGACTTTATAGCCGATACTACAGGCCACACGCTATTCTAATTGTTAATGTGTGTATTAGTTCATTTAATTATTTCCATTTTATAGGAAGGGAACAGAGGCACAGAGAGGTCAGACAACTTGCCCACGGTCATGCGGCTCTGACGACGCATAAGACTTTGCTACGTGAGAGTTGTTAGTGAGGTTGACACTTGGTCAAAGTGGCAGTTTGTGGTTGTTGTTGACGTGTCTTCTTCTTTCTCTGTAGGTGTCATAGAGACCTCAGACGGACTTGACCGGGAGTCCACCTCCCATTACTGGCTAACAGTCTATGCAGCTGATCGGGGTGTCGTGCCTCTCTCATCGTTTATAGAGATCTACATAGAGGTCGAGGACGTCAATGACAACGCCCCACAGACATCAGAGCCTGTTTATTACCCAGAAATAATAGAAAATTCTCCCAAGGATGTATCTGTGGTCCAGATAGAGGCATTTGATGCAGATTCTAGCTCTAATGACAAGCTGACCTACAAAATTACAAGTGGAAATCCACAAGGATTCTTTTCAATACATCCTAAAACAGGTATGTGTTAATGCTATTATGTGAAAGGTTCATGCTTACGCTTCTTGATATGGGGAAATGAAGAATTTTCTTAATTTACCAGTTTATTTTTGTAAATTGTTTCCTTTTCAGGTTATTCAAAATAAGGCTTTATTTCCTGATGAAAATTAAGTCCAAATGCTGTGTTTCTTTTTGAAATTGTTTGAAATTGTTTTTATGAAGCTATTTTATGACTTTGCTCATTAGTAGAATTTCACTTCCAGGTTAAAAAACAAATACAGTGTTTCAGTAACAGCTCCTAAATTACTGATACATCCTAAACTTCCTGCAAGTTGTGCTGCCGCTAAGTATTCCCATTTTCTGAACTCTGCTTTTTACGAAGAATTATCAAAGGAATTTATTTGACAATTCAGTATTTTTCTGTGTGGTTTTGGAGTTTTTCCATCGAGCAGTGCTCTGTCTCTGTAGGCAGTAGGGGATCAAGATTAAGCAATTCTCAGACTGGCAGCTGTTGCTTTCCTGAACTGATACACCAAGTTTCCTTTCTGTTTTCTCAGTGTCTGGCCCCCTACTTCTAAGTGGGTAGCTCCTCGACTCCAGAATCCTCTTCCAAAATCCTTGTCAACTTTTACTCTGTTCTTTTACAGATTTGACAGCGCCTCTGTTTTTTTTCTTAGTTCTTGCTTCTTTTTTGCATTATTTCACACGGAAAAGAGCTTCCGTGTAGCTATCATTTTTGTTGTACTCGTTGATTTCTTGATCACCATTAAAACAGAACCACCGTATGAATTGAGAAGACGGTTTATTTGTAGGAAATGAAACTTCTTATCAAATAGATGACTGGCCTTTGAGCTTAGGGATGTTTCAGTGATGTGGCACTTTATGGTAGAATGTGGTTAACAGAACATTCTGAAGGGGGAGATTGGCTGAAATAAATGTACATACCTCCATCCTGTGTTTGCTAATTTTGTCTTCCCTTATTCTAGGTGAGTTGGCCTGTTCAGTCACTGGGTTGTCTATTTGATACATTAAGGAAGTATAATAAACACAAATCAAAATTAAGGAGGCATTCTCTGCTTCCTTACCAGTCTTTGCTATCCCTTACCATTATCTCCTATCCTTACCATTCTTATTTCATAATGTTCTTTGTTAAAAGCAATTCTTTTTAAAAATTTTTTTAAAATGTTTTTATTATTTATTTATGAGAGGGAGCACAAGCAAGCAGGGGAGGGGCAGAGAGAGAGAGAGAGAGAGAGACAGACAGACAGACACAGGCAGACAGAAGGACAGACATAGAATCCGAAGCAGGCTCCAGGCTCTGAGCTGTCAGCACAAAGCCCTATGCAGGGCTCAAACTCCCGAACCATTAGATCACGACCTGAGCTGAAGTTGGACGTTTAACCAACTGAGCCACCCAGCTGCCCCAAAAGAAAGCAGTTCTTAAGGTAGAAGGAAGCTTGAGGTCAGCATCTGTGTACCAAAATGACTGTACAAAGGTACCAGGTAGATCAGTATGTATGTATTGTCTCTTAAAAAGCATGTTAAAATGTTGGTTTTTTTAAACCTTTTGTCGTTCATAGAGTGTGTCTTGATTGTTGAAAATTAAACGTTGTCGTTCATAGAGTCTGTCTTGATTGTTGAAAATTAAATGTAAGTACGAGATTTATTTTGAATGTATGAGAATTAATTTTACTTGGGTTAATTATGGTCTAGCTCTTTGGCTAAATTTTCATGTGTCTCTGCTAGAGAATAAGAGTGAGGTTTGGATACTTATAAACCTAGTAGTTAATTATTAAGAATGATTGAGCTGACAGAGTATAACATCCATTCATGGTAACAACCTTCTGCAAAGTAGATCTAGAGGGAACATCTCTCAACATAATAAAGTCCTTGGTTGAAAAATCCACAGCTAATATCATCCTTGATGAGTCCTTGTTTCCCCCAAGGTCAGGAACAAGACAAGGATGTCACTTTCATCCCTTTTTTTCAACATAGAACTGGAAGTCCTGCCCTCAGCAATCAGACAACAAACAGAAATAAATCCAAATTAGTAAGGAAGACATAAAACTCTCCTCTCCCTATTTGCAGATATGACATGATGCTATGTATAGAAAACCCTAAAGACTCCACCAAAAAACTGTTAGAACTGATAGACTAATGCAGTAAAGTCACAGAATACAAAATCCATGTACTGAAATCTGTTGCATTTTTATACACCAATAGTGAAGCCGCAGAAAGAGAAATTAAGGAAACAACCCCATTTACAGTTGAACCCAAAATAATGAGCTACGTAGGGATAAAACTGAGCAAAGAGGTGAAAGACCTGTAGTCTGAAAACTGTCAAACGTGAAAGAACCTGAAGATGACACAATGAAATGGAAAGACATTACATGATCATGGATTAGAAGAACAAGTATTATTGAAATGACTATACTACCCAAAGCAGTCTACACATTTAATGCAATCCCTATCACGATACCATCAGCATTTTTCACAGAGTTAGAACAGTCCTTTTAAAATTTGGGTGGATGGGGCGCCTGGGTGGCGCAGTCGGTTAAGCATCCGACTTCAGCCAGGTCACGATCTCGCGGTCCGTGAGTTCGAGCCCCGCGTCGGGCTCTGGGCTGATGGCTCAGAGCCTGGAGCCTGTTTCCGATTCTGTGTCTCCCTCTCTCTCTGCCCCTCCCCCGTTCATGCTCTGTCTCTCTCTGTCCCAAAAATAAAATAAAAAAAAAGTGGAAAAAAAAAACTAAAAAAAAAAAAAAAAAATTTGGGTGGAACCACAAAAGACCCCAAATAGCCAAAGCAATCTTGACAAAGAATAACAGAACTGGAGGCATCACAGTTCCAGACTTGAAGTTATATTACAAAACTGTAGTAATCAAAACAGTATTGTTTTGACAGTACAACAGTAGCCACACAGATCAATGGAACAGAATGGAAAACCAGAAAGAAACCCACAACTATACGGTCAGTCTTCAACAAGGCAGGAAAGAACATTCAAAGGAAAAAGGACAGTCCCTTCAACAAACGGTGTTGTCCCAACTGGACCACTTTCTTATACAGTACACAAAAATCAATTCAAAATGGATTAAAGATTTAAATGTGAGACCAGAAACCATAAAAATCCTAGAAGAGAACACAGACAGTAACCTCTTTGACATGGGCCGTAGCAGTTCCTTTCTGGATGTGTCTCCTGAGGGAAGGGAAGCAGAAACAAAAGTAAACCGTTGGGACTACATCAAAATAAAAAGGTTCTGTATAGCAGAGGAAACAGCAAAACTGAAAGGCAACCTACAGAATGGGAAAAGATACTTGCAAATGACCTGTCTGATAAAGGGCTAGTATCCAAAATATATACAGAACTGATACAACTCAGTACCCCCCAAACGAAATTGTCCAGTTAGCAAAATGAAAAGACATGGACAGACATTTCTCCAAAGCAGACCTCTGGATGGCCAATAGATCTATGCAGAGATGCTCAACATTACTCATCATTAGGGAAATGCAGATCAGAAGTACAATGAGATGGTACCTTACACCTGTCAGAATGGCTAAAATCAATAACACAAGAAACAAAAAGTGTTGGCACGGATGCGGAGAAAAATGAACCTTCTGGCATTGTTGGTTGGAATGTAAACTGGGGCAGCCACTGTGGAAAACAGCACGGAGGTTCCTCAGAAATTTAAAAATACAACCACGCGATGATCCAGCAATTGCACTGCTGGGTATTTACCCCCAAAATACAAAACCACAACCACAACAACAAAAACATTCACTAAAAATATAAAAACACTAGGGATACTTGCACCCCTATTTTTATTGCAACTTTATTTACAGTAGCCAAATTATGGAAGGTACCCATTGTTCATTGAGAGATGAATGGATAAAGAAGTGATACACACATACGTACACACACAGGAATATTAATTCACTATGAAAAATGAAATGTATTTGCAATAACATGGATGGAGGTAGAGAGTGTCATGATAAGCTAAGTAAGTCAGAGAAGGGCAAATACCATATGATCTCACTCACGTGGAATTTAAGTAACAAAATGAGCAAAGGAAAAGAAAAAAAACCAAAAAATAGACTTTAGAGAACAAACTGATGGTTACCAGAGTAGAGGTGTGTGCAGGGTGGGTGAAGTAGGTGATGAGGATTAAAGAGTACATTTATCATGATGAAAAAATGAATAAAATAAAGACCAAAAAGTAAGTAAATTAAAAAAGAATAATTGGGCCATATAAAAATTTAACCATAGAAAGAGAAGTGGGATCTCAGAATTCTGTTTCGGAAGCATTAGGGCATAGGGTGCAGGACCCTGAGCCTATGAAAAAGGACTGCTTAAGAGATTATACAAGAACATAAAGACTGGAATGAGCACCTGTAAATGATTCCTCACAGGGTTGTTTAAACAGCATACTTGCATACCTTTTTTACTGCACAAGCGGTAACCAAGTTTCGCTTCATTTTTGTGAAATAAAATGAAAGAGAACTAAGAGCTAAAAATTTAGCAGGCACTATCAGATACAAAAGAAGAAAGATCAGCAGTTTATAAACATTTCTGCGGAGGATTTCAGAGTCAAGAAACTTTGCGTGGAAGCAGGGGAGTTCACAGACCTTGGGAGACAGAGAAATCTACAAGTTAAAGCCTTGTGATAATTCAGGAATATAACTCCCCCAGTTTAAAATTGCTTGTGAACTAAACTTTAAAAGGCTTTCATTTTTCCTGTCTCCTCTCCCCCTTCTAGATGAGGGCAAATCTTCTATGAGGAGACATGCTAACCAGCAAGCAATGAATGTCCTTTAGAATACCTGAGCCAGTACTGTAGGTCTGGGCATAAAGTATAGTTTCGGAGAAAGAAGAAGGCAAACGTAAAGAAGTGATGTCGGTTAGAGCTGTTGTGGGCAGCCTTGAAGCCTTCGTTATCTCTGGGGGCCGCTCAAAGGAAGATCCCTCTGCTGTGGTGTTATGTCTTGGTGAAATGTGATTAATGTGGCATTGCTGCTTCCTCTTAACATCTCTGTATTCTGACAGCTCCTAGGAGGGGATGTCTTCAGAGACGACTTCTTGATCTTCAGGGAGAATAAATCCCTTCCAGGAGTCCACAGCTAGCTCCTGAACCCCTGGGTGGGAAGCACATGCATCCTGCTGCCGGGACAGCGGGAGGAAGTTCATAAGGATTCCAAAGAGGTTTTACTTTTTTATGAGTTGAAGACCGATAATAGTAAGGAATAATTGTAGTTAGTATACAAGAAAGATTTTGTTGTGAGGTATATTAAAAACTATGGTTAGTAAAGAAGTCTGACTATTTCACAGATCATGTAAAGTCTCTGATCAAGAAATAACCATATTTTAACTTGGGCATTATTAAAGATTAAACACAGCCTTACAAAGCCTGTCTCCAGATGATTCTGTTCCCCCAACTCAGCAGAAAATTTGAGTATGATCCTCAGGGCCCAAACTGCAATGCTTCAAAATATACATCTGGCTCAAAACTTTGAAAGCAGACCTATTTTTAATGGGTAGATCAGTATTATTGGAGGCCAGATTGTGAAAGCTGATGAAAGAGTCTACTAGAAGAAAGTTCTCCTGATTTACCAACCATAACACCACCTGGAGACCCTAAATCATGTTCCTTAATAATTAATGGCTGAGTGAGAAAATCACTGGGCTGGAAATCAAGAGATCTGGGCGGTAGTGAGGTTTGTTTCCCCCCCCCCCCGCCCCGGAATCATGGGGAAAACTGGCTTCCTGGTCCTTCTGTCTGGTGATTAGTGATTTTTGCACGCTTGTTACAGGATGTCTGTGCGTGCAGAGCACTCAGAATCATTTGTGGGAGAGATGTCACCACCTCTTGTGCTCGTGTACTACATTTGCTCTTTTCACTGTGTGTAAGATAATCAAGATTTAAGTAAATTGATGAAGGATAAACACATTTGATGGAATAAAATGAATCTCCTTGCTCCTTAGTGGTGAAGGGAAATTTAGGACCCTGGTGCTTATCAAAATGTCCAGCAGACCAGAGAAAGCCCCAGTTCACTGCCATCCAGTCATTTGTTTTCACATCAAGTATTTACTGAGCCTCTCCTCTGTATACGGCGCATTAAGCGATGTTTTGAAAATTGATAGCCTGCATAAGTGCAGTGGCAAAGAGAAACCTGTGGGAACAGGCAACCGGGGCGGTGTTGCTGTGGGTTCGGATAAACACCCCCCGGGAGGTGAGAGATGCCTGATGTGGTAGGTGCAGTTGGGAGGGTGGGGCCCCTTGGGCAAGTTACTGAGCCGATTTTGAAGGTAGTGAAAACGGATGGTTGCACAAGAGGTCAGGGATGTTCGTCATGTTGGGGGACAGTTCGGTGACGTGATGAGTATTAGCGGCCAAGAGATCAAGTTCGATGAGTATGTGGGGGGTTGGCTACACTTGATGGAAAGCCTTCAGTACCAGAATAAGGTTTAAAAGATCATATTTATGTTATTTTTATAAATAATGACCTATTTTCAAGAACATGTGTGGAATTCTTTGAACGTTTTGTAGAAATAGGAGTCTGATGACCTCTCTAAGTCATTTTGGAGAGGAGGGAAACCTGGCTGCCGTATCTGTTTCTCCTTTCATGGTATGACAAAATATTTGTTTTGAAAAACACAAATCCTTCCTAGGACTGGATTTGATCATCTGAATTTGGGGTTCTAAATGGCAGGTTTGAATGAACACTTTTGAATGTTTTCTTTCTTCCAAAGGTTTTGTGCGTGATTATGGCAGGAACTGTGTTTCTGCATCTCAGATGGTTCTTACACTGTTTAAGTAGGGGGGCTGGGGGGTTCTTTGTCAGGGCGTACAAGCAGATGAGATTTGATCTGTTTTCTTTTTCTGTTTTACGCTCGTTGACACCGTGAATTTTTGTAACTTTCTTTTGCTTGTGTCCAATATCAGGGTAAACTTGCTTTTTTCCCCCTCCCACCCATTCCCACCTCCCTCTGGCAACTATCAGTCCTCTGTCTTTAAAAGCCTGTTTTTGTTTGTTATATTTGCTTCTTTTAACATAACTTCTGTGGTTGCTGAAGTGCGAGAGAGAAAAAGAGCATAGAAGGCTAGATTATCTGAGCCTAGACAGACGCGTCACGGCTTCGTCCGGTGGCACGTCAAGGACAGAGTAGAACGGGAATCCTGAACAATAGAGACCAGTGTGCACTTCACAGGTTTCATTATTCACAAGCTGAAAACACCCGAGCAAAGCGTTTTTTTATTTAATATTAACAATTTAACTTCTGAGGAGTGATACGCTATTTTTATAATTGGCAATGATTTTTGAAGTGTTACTTTCATTCATGTGCACGTGCTTTAGAAAAGACCATGGTTTTATTCTCCTATCTATATATATTTGGCATTTTCAAGTTTTGGATGCAAACAAATATTACTCTTTATTTTTAAAAAGCTGTGTTGAAGTGTAACTGACCTTCAGTGAATTGCACATATTTAAAGTCAACAATTTGAGAAGTTTTGCCTTAGCGATAGAACAGTGAAACCATTGCCGTGAACATGTCCATCTCTTCCAGAACATTCCCCACAGCTCTTTGTATCCCCACCCGACCCAGCTCCTCTCTGCCCGCTCCATGCAGCCGCTTTGGTCACTATGTATTAGTTTGCATTTCCTAAAATTTTATGTAAATAGACTACTGGAATAGCTACTCTTTTCTTGGTAACGCCTCTTGTAGTTAGATACTTACTTTGAGATTTATGCGTGTTGTAGTGAGTACCAAAAGCATGTTGCCTTTTTTTTTTTTTTTTTTTTTTGGTTTATTTATTTTGAGAGAGAGCGTGTACGGGCAGAGAGAACCGGGAAAGAGAATCCTAAGCAGGCTCCACACTGGCAGCACGGAGCCCAGTGTGGAGCTCAAACTCAAGAACCGAGCTGAAACCAAGAGTTAGATATTTAACCAACTGAGCCATGCAGAGGCCCCCAAAGTATATTCCTTTTTATTGCTAAAATCCCTTGCATAGGTACGCTGCAGCGTATCCGGTCACCTGTCCATGGGCATTTGTGTTCTTGCACTTTTCGGCTATTACAAATAAAAGCTATTATGAACATTGGAGAATAAACCGCTGTGTGGGCATGTACTTCCATTTCTCTTCGATTTTCACCTAGGAGTGAAAACTGTCTAGAAATGGTCTTGACACTATAAGCTGGGCCATCTGTCAGTCTCGCCCTGTTGGTTTCCCATCTCAGGGGGTGACTGTCTTCTTCTGATAGCTGGTGTCCCATAAACTGTTATTTCATTTATTTTGTCTGCTTGTTTCATGTGGGAGGGTAAATCTGATCCCATGGCGGGAAGCAGAAGTTCAGCTTTTGCTTTTTAATTAAAAAAATATTTATTCAGGGGCACCTGGGTGGCTCAGTCAGTTGAGCGTCCGACTTCAGCTCAGGTTAGGATCTTGCGGTCAGTGGGTTCCGGCCCCACATCAGGCTCTGTGCTGACGGCCCAGAGCCTGGAGCCTGCTTCAGATTCTGTGTTTTCCCTCACCCCTTCCCCTCTCTCACCGTCTCTCAATAAGTACACATTAAAAAAAAACCTTAGAAAATAAATAAATATACATATAAATGCTTATTCAATTTAGAACTGCCAATAAGCCTGTATATACTGTTAAAGCTTCATTGACTAAGTAGTACGAGTATTCTTAACCAAATTTGTCTGTGGTTTTAAGGAGTAAAAAAGTTTCTAGGTTTATCTTAAACAGAAACCTGGCACCATCCTGGGTGTGTTTCTGGAGTTGGTAGAAATACAGGTCATTATACACTTCTGTCCACAAAATGTGTTACAGTGTTGTACCTAATGCTCAGAATGGTGATGCTCGGGTTCTGGCCGGTCCCACTTGTTATCACTATATACCGTTTACGAGACTGGAAAGCAGGTGTGTGTGTACATGCGTGCGTGCCTGTGTGTGGATAACATACTTCATAAATTATGTTGCTTGTTACAAATAGGTAGTGCATTCAGAGTCCAAAATGCCAAAGGTACAAAAAGATACCCAGTGAAAATTTTTTCTTCTTTTTCGGTTCAGTAGATGATCTGCTTTCTTCCTTAATATATATATTAACTATGTTTTGTTTTCTGTATTCTTGATGCCCAGTCTCTGACCTGGGTAGATACTGCACCTGTCAGGATTAGCCAGCTCTTAGAGATTCCCAAGGATCCACTTCTCATACGCACACTAGCCGCTCCAGAACCCGTACTTGGAATCCCTTCCTTTATGGAGCCACAATCCATGCACCTTCCCCAATCATCCCAGGTTCAGGTACCAGACAACCAGCTCAGCCCTCTCCAGAGCCCGCTGAAGTAATTCAGACTCTCCAGTCTAAACCTGCTCTTCCTGCTCTGCCTTGTGTATTCTGTAGAAACCACAACAAAATCTCTTGTCCCCTACCCCTCCACCCCCACCCCAGTTTTCTCCTTGTTCTTTCCTCGTGGCCAACCCAGTGTGGCCCTGGGCACCGCGTCTGTGGTATGGTGCCTCCCTTCCTCGTAGGAATTGTTAATAGTGAAAGTGCTCTCCTCTGACATGTTGGTCTCACCGTACTTGAATAATAAGAAAATCTACATTTTGAAACACTTTGAGGCAACTAGTGTTTATAGTTTCTTTTCCTAAACAAGCAAGAAGACATGTTACTCTTTTTTTCCCTCTTTTTCAACGGGTACCAGCACAGTATACATAGTGATAGTCATCTCGAGTTTTTCTTGTAACAGTATTAGATACCGTGCATTAGGAGAATAACGGTATCAGTGGGCTGCCACGTTATTGCAGGAATATATGCGCATGTCCGTGTCAATTTCACCACCCTTCTTGCTGAACCCCTGGTTTTTGCTGTCTAGTAAATGTATTATTTTTTATACCTTCGCATTTGTGGATGTGCATCTTCCTGTTTGGGAACAAACATACTGAAAAGGAATTTTTTATGGCTAAAAATAAATGCATCAGAAATGTTAAGTGAAAATAGAGGCATCCTTTTTGAAAAAATGTGTATGCGTGTATGTGATTTCTCTCTGTCTCTATGTGCATCTTAAAAGGGTTTAGGCTCTTTGACAGCTGTTGGATCTGTTTCCATCCACTTGGAATTTTAAATGGTATAAAAATGATTTGGCGGCTTTCAGCTGTTTTCTTAGCTTTTCCTTTATCAATTCTATAGAGTTAAAATTTCACCTCTTTCGGTGGCTGATTTCTTCTCATTATTGGATCTGGAGCACACCGCACAGTTTGAATCTTGTAAATCCTGCTGGTTCTGTCTCTTTGGGCTGATTTCCATCAGGCTCTCTCATGCCTGTTACCTTTGAGAGTTGAGCTTGAAAAAGACCGCCAAAGAGAAACCAGCACACTGTGGCTTTCCTTCTTTGGCTACCCTTCTGTGTTGTTCTCTGATCTTTCCTGTACCACTTTTCCACCCTGCCGCCATCCCTTGACCTCACTTTTAGATCAGGCCGGAACAAAACTTTTGTTAGGAGTCACAGGGCCGGTGACAAGCACAGCTGATCATGTATTATGTGCATTGTGCTTCATATATTACAGGCGACCTCACATAATCTTTATAGGAAACCCTGTGAGACGGCTACAGACTGCAAACCAAGAGTCTGCTGTCTTCCCCATCTGTCTTTTCCCCATTTTGTAATAATTACATGACTTCAGAGAGGTGAAGGTCACCTGGGGGTCGGTGCCAGAAAGACATAAATTCCATGACTGCTGCTTCTGGAAGCACAGCCCATGTTCACTTGGTGTGCCCTTGGGTCTGGGATGTAAACATGGTTTGGGAGCCAGTTTTTCTGTGCCTTCTCTTTTTTTTTTTTTTTTGGTATTGAGGAATTCCTGTGTGACATAATAGTTGCTCTTTAGGCTAATCTTCTCTAATAACTTAAGGCCAGGGCACCTGGGTGCGTGGCTCAGTCGGTTAAGTGACCGACTCCAGCTCAGGTCGTGATTGCTCAGTTCATGGGTTCAAGCCCCACATCGGGCTCTGCACTGACAGTGCAGAGCCTGGAGCCTGCTTCGGGTTCTGTGTCTCCCTCTCTCTCTGCCCCTCCCCTGCTTGAGCATGCGCGCTCTCTCTCTCTCTCTCTCTTTCTCTCTCTGTCTCTCTCTCTTCCTCTGTCTGTCTCTCTCTCTCTAAATAAACATTAAAAAAAGATTTTGTATCTTCTGGCCGAAGAGCAGGAACCTTCTAAATAAACACTGGATGTTTAAACTTACTTTTATTAACCGTGGACTGCAAACACCATTACGCTTTTTCTGTAAAGGGCGAGGTAGTAAATATTTTAGGCTTTGCGGGTCATACAGCCTCTGTCACAGCCATTCAGCTCTGTCACTGTAGACTGAAAGCAGCCATAGACAGTATGGACATGAATGAGCATGGCTGTGTTCCCATAAAACTTTATTTGTGGACATTGAAATTTGAGTTTCATGTGCTTTTCCTTTGTCACAATACATTATTCTTTGATTGTTGTATCTAGTCCTTTAAGAATGTAAAAGCCATTCTTAGCTTGCATGCCATACAAAAACAGGTAGTTTTCTGGCCCTTGATATGTTGATGTAGTTACTAGTTAACTAGTTGGACTAGTTAAATTGTTGGTTTATTTCTCAGGGGGTAGATTATTTGATATTCTTCAAGTAAAAATAGAACATTTTTCCCATTGCTGTAAGCAGTGAATGCTTACAAAAGAGATTCTGTGTTTTGTTTCTCCAGGATATTAAAATTATTTTTTAAAAGAATCATAGTTCAATATTAGTTATCAAGGTCAAAATCGCAGATAAAATTTAGCAAGTTGATGAGAAACTATTAGATCTCTTCTGCTTTGAGGAAAAAAACATTGTCATCAGAAAATAAAATATTTCCAAGTTTTGAGATTTCACACTTTTCCTTTGTGCTGCTGTATCCTGTTAAAAATATTTCAGAGCTTGGAGTTCCAGCTCTCAGAGTCAGCTGTATGTATACTTATCACATCTTTGACCAGTTCTTGCGTTTTTGTTTTTTTTTTTCCATTCTTTCATTCTGAATTAAGATATTCACCCCTAAAGTAACAAATTACAGCTTACACTTTGTAGAGGACCACTTTATACAGGGGCCTGTTTTTCATCCATTTGTTTACATAGAGGATAGACTATTTAATGTAGAATTAGTTTAAGTTCGGTATAAGGCATGTTATTTGACTGCAGATGGATTTGGTGGTATTGATACATAGGTAAGTTATACACATTTATACGCACGTGTGTGTTGTGTGTGTGTGCACGCGTGTGTGTAATTTATATGGAGTGATCCCTAAAGCATGGCGAAGATTTAAAATTCTGTGATTTTTGAGTTTGCGGGCATGCTGGGTTGCTGGGAACTCGCCCATGGAGTCCACCATCACATTGCGACTACTTTTTTTTTTTTTTTTCTCAAAGTAAATGGTGTTTTATTGTGGCTGGAACGGAGGCCGAACAAAGTGCAATAGGAAGTGGCTACAGCTGCAAACAACTTCCAAGCGTTTCCGGTAACATTCGATAGCCACAAAGGAAGGAAGTAAAGGGCCGGTCACTTCACAATGGCAGGAATTCATTGAAGGGGGAAAAAGTTTACCTATTCGTGGACTTCTTTCAAAGATGTGCACATATTTTAAAGAAGAATCTGTACATTTTTCTTACCCGTTCCTCTGCTTATTTTTTATTTTCTAGTGAAATGTGTTATCCTCAAAGTCTGAAAGAAGGAAAAGCTTTATTCCTTGACTTTTTTGAGCATATTGAGGTGGATATGCTTTGCCTGCTAAAATCTGTTAATATTGAACCCTTAGGATCAGTTTTATTCAGGGGCATTCTGTTTTGTTTATGTATATGTGTTGCTGAGTATCATTTGTTAAAATTAACGACCGATATTTTAAGATTTTCCATTCACGTGCTTTTTTTTGTCAACGTGATGTGAACCTTCTAAAGTGTGTTAAGTTTTCTTTGCCTCTCTACCTATGCTCTGTCTGACGTTGAAAGGAATGTTGAAGGCAGTTCCCAATAAATTGCATTTGGCTTTTGATCTCCTGTTTATCTTAGGCTTTAATACCATGAAGTTTCAACAAGAAACAGCTAGTAAAATAGAATTAAAGCCAGAAGGGAAGTCTGGGAGACTTGAGGGTATAAATTCCTACCCAGCCACTACCTGTGTGACTTTAGATTGGTCATTTGATTCATTTTAAAAGGGTTTTCTAGGGGACTCTGAAAAGTATTTCATTTTGAAAGGGTTTTCTAGGGAGGGGACTCAGAAAACTATGGGAACTAAGTGAGTTCCGAGGGCCTTTGCAGCCTTGACAGTCTATGAATAGAATTCCATTTTTGGCTCTAAGCCTAATCCTGCCGGCACCAGGACTGCAGTGACGGGCAGCAGCCGCTCAGATGGCCGCAGCTGCCAGGAGAGCTCGAGACGGGCTGTCGTTAAACGCAATCTTACAACACCACCTAAATAAAGACGGCGCAATAGGGCACAGTATCTCTGAGCTCATGGTCTGCAGCTCCAAGGGGATGGATGTTGAATGATAACTGTAGGAAAAATCGAAGGTTCGCTCTGGGCCTGTAAGGCAGTCTGTATTTTTAGAATGGGCTGGGGCAGCACTGCCCAGCCTCCCTGCCTGTCTTTCCGAGTCTGCTCTGCCTTTTCCGTGTGGGTGCGTCCAGCCTTGGTGTAGGGCTCTGAGGGTCAGGGCCTACCCATATTCATTTACTGTATCCCTCCTGGAACCAAACGTGGTGCCCAGCATGTGGTCGCTGCCCAATACTCATTTTACAGTTGAGCGATAGATTTTTAAAACAGTGGAATTCATAGGATTTTCGTTTCACCTGTTAGAAGAGGTTCTTAAAAGTTTGAACAGGGAAATGCTGTTTCCTGTCAAGTTATCTCTCCCTTCTACCTGAGGTGCCCTCTGTCAGCCTGCTGTGTGGTCCTCAGGACTTCAGATGGGATCTTCGTGTTGTTTTTTTTTTTTTTTTAATTTTTTAAATGTTTGTTTATTTTTGAGAGACAGAGTGCGAATGGGGGAGGGGCAGAGAGAGGGAGGCCCAGAATCTGAGGCGGGCTCCAGGCTCCCAGCTGTCAGCACAGAGCCCGACGAGGGCTCGAACTTAAGAACTGCGAGATCCTGACCTGAGCTGAAGTCGAACGCTTGACTTACCGAGCCACCCAGGCGCCCCTCAGCTGGGATCTTTGTAAATTGCAGTAATCAGCCTATAATGAGAACATTTTCATTTGATTAAAGCTGGTCAGGAACAGATCGGTAGGGTAGAGTATCCCATGGAAAACTCTACTGAGTGACAACCATGTGCTACATGGAATTCTATAATTACTGTCTCCTGCTTCCGTGTCTCACTGTGCCTTCCTTGCTTTAATACTTTATGTAACAAGTACTAATTTTAGGGGCACCTGGGTGGCTCAGTTGGTTAAGTACCCGATTCAGCTCAGGTCATGATGTCACCGTTCCTGGGTTTGAGTCCTGCGTTGGGCTCTGTACTGACAGTGTGGAGCCTGCTTTGGATTCTGTGTCTCCCTCTCTCTCTGCCCTTCCCCCACTCGCACTCTGTCTCCCTCTTTCTCAAAAATGAACAAAACATTAAAAAAAAAAATTAAAAAAAGAAATACTAATTTATGGGGCGGGTGGGGGGGTTGCTGTGTGGCTCAGTTGGTTAAGTGTTCCACTCTTGATTTCGGCTCAGGTTGTGATCTCATGGTTCAGGGGTTTGAGCCCCATGTTGGGCTCTGTGCTGGCAGCGTGGAACCTGCTTTGGGTTTTCTCTCTCCCTCCCTCTTTTTGCCCCTCTCCTGCTTGTGCACGTGCTCTCTCTCGAAATAAATAAATACTTAAAAAGGTACTAATTGTATTGCTGCTTCTGTGGTCCATACGTTTGATTAGTCCTTGTAGTTCTTTGGTAGTAACTAACTTAAAGCAGGTTATATTTCAGTAGCGCACCATGGAAATTAAAAAACAACAAAATTATTCAGGAGCCCGAAATTTAAAATCCATACCCCATAAAGTTGCTAAAATGCTTTTGTTTAACTTATGACCTCTCCTATTTCTTTTCTTTAGTTTATGTTAATTTTTCCTGGCAGTAGGCATTTTACTGTTTTTTTCTTAGCATACAGTGTATGCAAGATGAATGAGAGGTCATTATGGCTAAAGTGGAGAGGATCCTTGTGGCGAATGTGGAGCAAACACAGGTACATTTTTTCTGACAAAAGATATTTTACCGGGTAAATGGTTTTTGAAGATGTTTTCTCTTATTATTCTCATGGTACCCTGAGGCCATGGTGCTTGTTCAGTGAACTCTTAAAAGATCAGCAGGGGGGTGAAAAAGAGGGAAAAGAAAGAGCAGTAAGAAGTTGTTTTGGTTTATTCAGAACAAGAGAGTGTTTTCTATCTTGTTTTTTCGTTGAAACAACTTTCTAATTGTGATTTTTGTATTTTATAGGCATTAAGCTAGTTTTTGTCATTACTGTTAATAGGGTTACTGAAAAATGCTTAGGCACTTTTTATTTCACTATTTTACTATGTAGGAGGGACAAGTAAGAAAAATTATAAAGATACAACTGGTGTACAATTTGTTGCATGTTTTATAAATTAAAAAAAAGGAGCTGACTTAGCTTGTGTGTGATTCTCAGCCAGGCTAGTGTAGGAGGTCCCCCCAGAGCTGAGAGCCTGCTTCCCCTGCCTTTTGAGGGAAAGCATACAATTAATTTGAATTATTTGGAGCATTTGGCACTTTCCCACTCCAAAGCATCTTTGGGTATAAGACCTGCCTTTTAATTGTCTCTTGATAGAATGATACCTATAAAGTCATATTTCAAATGAAGACAATAATAAAATACAGAGAGCCAGTATGAGTGGTTCTTTTTGGGTTATGAAATTGTTTGCCATTGTTACCTAATTTTCCCTCCTCCTCCACTCTCTCCCCCCTTCGCCTCTCACTCCTTCGTATTTTGTCAGTGTTTTTGTTTGATACCCGAATGAAAAGGTTATTAATTTTCTCAGGCTATTGTAGTTATCACAAACAGGGTGGCTTAAAACAACAGAAATGTATACTCTGCAGTTCTGGAGGCCTGGAGTCAGAAGTGAAAGTGTTGGCAGGGCCACACCCCCTCTGAAATTTCTCAGGGAAAATCCTTCCTTGCCTCTTCAGGCTCCTGGGCTCCTGGCACTTTCTCGGCTTGTAGCAGCAGCACTCTGACCTGTATCTCCTCCTCCACGTGGCCCTGTGGCCCACGTCTGTACATTCCACATCTCTCTCTCTTCAAAGGACGCATCGAATTTTGGATCCTTCATAAATTTGGATCTTACCTTGAGATACTTCATTATATTTTGAGAGACTAGTTTTCAAATAAGGTCACAGCCACACAGGTTTCAGGGTGGATGTATCTTTGGGGGAGGGACCAGCATTCGTTTGTGCTACAAAAGGTAATTTCTAGAAAAAAGGAAAATATGCTGCTAAATGGAAATTGATTTAGCCATTTAGATTGTTGTTTCTTTTTATGTTGGAAAGACTACATTTCATTTAATGTAGGTTCTAACGGGATTTAATTATTGGGGCCTGTAGCTGAAGATTTGTGAGGAAGCTTCTGAGATGTTTTTGGCTTTAATAAGTAACTTAAGAGCCGTTGGAATCTTCATGTAGGCTCACCAGACCATTTCTGCAAAGTAAGTTCTGTAGTGTTCATTATGGTTCTTGGTTTTGTTTTTAATTTTTTTTTAATATTTATTTTTGAGAGACAGCTGGGGAGGGGTAGAGAGAGAGAAACAGAATCCAAAGCAGGCTCCAGGCTCTGAGCCATCAGCACAGTGCCCAACACGGGCTCGAACCCACCAGCCGCAAGATCATGACCTGAGCCAAAGTCGGACACTTAACCGACTGAACCACCTAGGCGCCCCCTGTTATGGTTCTTTTTTTTTTTTTTAACCGTTTATTTTTAAATTGGGTAGTAGGCCATCTCTGATTATTTTCATTTTTCAAATGTCAAACCGTGAAAAAATTCTTTTTTTGTTGTTGTTGCATTTTTTTCTTTTTAACTTGTTTTATTTTTTATTTTTTTAAATTTACATCCAAATTAGTTAGCATATAGTGCAACAGTGATTTCAGAAGTAGATTCCTTAGTGCTCCTTACCCATTTAGCCCATCCCCTCTCCCACAACCCCTCCTGTAACCCTCAGTTTGTTCTCCATACTTACGAGTCTCTTCTGTCTTGTCCCCCTCCCTGTTTTTATATTATTTTTGGTTCCCTTCCCTTATGTTCATCTGTTTTGTCTCTTAAAGTCCTTATATGAGTGAAGTCATAGGATATTTGTCTTTCTCTGACTAATTTCGCTTAGCATAATACCCTCCAGTTCTATCCACGTAGTTGCACATGGCAAGATTTCATTCTTTTTGATTGCCGAGTAATACTCCATTGCATTGTGTCTGTGTGTATGTGTGTGTGTGTGTGTGTGTGTGTGTATACATGTGTGTATATATATACACGTGTGTGTGTGTGTGTGTGTGTATATATATATATATATATCTTCTTTATCCACTCATCCATCGATGGACATTTGGGCTCTTTCTATACTTTGGCTATTGTTGATAGTGCTGCTATTAACATGGAGGTGCATGTGTCCCTTTGAAACAGCACACCTGTATCCCGTGGATAAATGCCTAGTAGTTCAATTGCTGGGTCGTAGAGTAGTTCTATTTTCAGTTTTTTGAGGAACCTCCATACTGTTTTCCAGAATGGCTGCCCCAGATTGCATTCCCACCCATTATGGTTCTTAAAGATGTTTTTTCTTTGATAAATCCATAGTCCTCCGTTATATTTCTCTATGTCTATAATGAAATGTATTTCTGATAAATAGATAATACACTTTCTTCCAGAGTATGGCCATTAGTGATCATTATAATTACTAAAAACGATCCTGTGTTTAGGAAACTATTAGAATAAGAGGGCATGGGTTCTTGTCAACTTCTGTAAGCTCTTGTCCCAAGACGGTTAGCATGGGATGGATTGTCTGGAAACCTCTGTGACACTGTTTGAGCTGGGTCCTCACGGGTGGAGATTTTTTTTTCTTTTTAATGTTTATTTATTTATTTTGAGAGAGAGCACGAGCAGGGATGGGGCAGAGAGAGAAGAAGAGAGAGAGAGAGAATCTCAAGCAGGCTCTATGACACCAGCATAGAACCCGACTCGGGGCTCAATCTCACAAACTATGAGATGGTGCTCTGAATAAGTGGAGATTCAGATTTGGTGGTTCTCCTATGGGGCAGGAAGGAAGTGGGTTTGACCCAATCCTTCCTCAGAGTTCCCCGCAGACCTCTGGCTGAAGAGCCCCAAGAGCAGCAGAGAGACTTGGAAACACTTTCTTTGGGAAGAACTCAATTTTAGTTCCAATTCTGCTGCTGCTTCTGACTTTCAGGAATTAATTCAACATTCCTGAGCTTCACTTTCTTGTTTTTAAAGTGTGGGATTTGGGCTAGATTGTAAAACACCCTTTGGCTCTAGCAAACTTAGTTTTTACGGTAAGAGTACATTCTAGAATGTATGATACACTTCATTAAGTTTTATTAGAAAAACTTGTAAAAGATATACTACTGTCGTATTTCTGAGAAGTTTTTCTTTTTTTGAGTTTATTTATTTTGGAAGACAGGGACAGCCAGTTGGTGGCTGGGGGGTGTGCAGAGAGAGTGAGAGACAGAATTTCAAACAGGCTGTGTGCTGTCAGCTCAGAGCCCAACATGGGGCTCGAACTCAGAACTGTGAGATTATGATCTGAGCCAAGAACAGGTGTCGTATGCTTAACTGACTGAGCCACCCAGGAGCCCCCAGGAAGTTTTAATATTTTAATATATGCATGGCCGGATATTCCAGATTTAAAAAAAAAATCATTTATTTGAGACTTCCCAGCCTAAAATTAGTTTTCAACCAATAAACATTTCTGTCTTTTCATATTGACCTTTAAACTGTTTTGATAGTTTAAATAATATACTTAATACACAGAAAATACTTTAAATAATGTACTTGTTACAAATAAAAGATTCCCGTAATAAAGAACTTTATAAAGTAAAATGTGAAAGTGCCTTTTCTTCTCTTCTCCTCTCCCTTTGGCCCCTCCTATACCATTTCCTAAGGGGCAACCACAGGTCGTTTGGGGTCTAACCTTTTATGAAGGTGTATACACATAAAATATACCATATATAAATATATTACTTTTTTAGTTTTTGTAATACTTGTCTGAAAATTGCTTGAGCGTGTTTACTTTTACCGTCTACTCACTGGGGTGTTACAGTTCTTTAGTAATTGTCCTTAACGTTGCTGATGTTTAAAACCCAGTGAATGTCGTCGGGGCAATCCCTGGTAAGGGTTGAAAGTAGAAAGGTAGAAATCAAATTCCGGATCCCAGTGGTAACAGCTCCTAAAGAAATCACCATCCTCACTGACGGACCCTCAGACTTAAACTAAATACTTCCTATACCACCAAATATGCCACAATTAAAGTTCTTAAACTTTTTGAAGAACAGAACGTATTAAAGTATTCCAGCAAAATCAGTGGGGAAAACCGTTGAAAATAATATTCCTAAATTGCATGGCTGCAGTCAAGGGCTGCTCAAAATAGTGCTGTGGTTACTAAAGCACCGTGAAAGGGATACAGAACCGTGAGGACATCCACAAAGAGAGCCAGACTGGATGGCTAGAGGTAATCCTGCAGTAATGTGAGAAACTCGTTTGTGCTCACTGAATAATTTTGTGGTGTGATCATTATACATATTAAATAAGGAATTATGAGCTACACACTTAAAATTATTTGTGTGAGCCAAGAGTTTGGGCTCTGGGATCAGATGGACTTAGGGTCAAATCTCCACTTTGCCGTTTACTAGCCTTGTGACTTTCCCTCTCAAAAGCCTCAAATATCTTCAGATACTCTCTGTTAGTAGCTCCCTTCTGGGGTTGCTGTGATTATTCATTGAGAATGACCTATATAAAATGCTTAGCCCAGAGCTGGGTCCTGGGAAGCACACAATTAGTGCTGCCTAAAAAGTGAGCTATGGCACCGTAGTATAATACTTAGTTGTACCTTTTAGGTGTACGGGCTGTTTCCTTAAGTGAATTGTATGCTTTTGAGGACATAGGCCTTTTCCTAGGTTTTTTATACGTATGTTTCAAAGCGACACATTTGGGGAAGACATAATGAAAAAGCAAGTTGAATAAGGTGATACAGACTGAACAAGTGACTTTGAGTTAGTAAACCTTATGACAACATCATCACTGCTTATGAACATACATTTCATGGATTAGTGTTCTTAGAGATCATGAGAAGCAACAAATACAAGTTGGTATAATGAGTTTTTTTTTCCCCAAAAGCCTTTAAATACAGAGAATCTTTAACAAAATTTTTTTTAACGTTTATTTATTTTTGAGAGAGAGAGGGACACAGAGTATGAGTGGGGAAGGGGCAGAGAGAGGGAGACAGAATCCGAATCAGGCTCCAGGCTCCAAGCGGTCAGCACAGAGCCTGACGCGGGGCTCGAACCCATGAACTGTGAGATCATGACGTGAGCTGAAGTTGGACCCGCAACTGACAGCCACCCAGGCTCCCCTAACCCTAAACACAGAGACTCTGGATGTTTAGGTGTTGGGGTGAAACTGTGAACTCAAAGCAACCGACCAGGTTTCTTCATCGCCTGCAGAGCCCAGTGAGAAAGGAGACCAGTGAAAGGGGATGTCAGGAAGGGAACATGGAACAGCATCAGCAGGTCAGAATCAGGCTCTTGGAAAGTTTTCCTTTTTTCACTCTTTGGAATTAAGACAGATGTTTACAGAATTTGAATTTTGATAGCAATTATTTGTTTGCCACCGAATTACTGTTTCAAATTCTAACCACGGAAAAAGATTTTGAATATTGAAGGCATCACAGTTTTTGGTTTTGATGTGGATGATTTGAAAATTGGAGGCGCCCTAAAAAAGCAGAGATGACTTATTTACATTTAAATCATTGAAATTAGCTTTAAAAAATTCAGTTCTGCAGTCACACTCGCCACTTTGCCGATGCTTAGTGGCCACATATGCGTTGGGCTACTATATTGGACAGTGCACATTGAAGAACTCGCCCATCACAGGAAATTCTGGTGGACACCTGCTTTTCTAGAACATATGTTGCTGTAGTTTATGCATTATTGCAAAATGAGCAAAAGTATACAAAAGCCAAAGTAGTTGCAGAAGTTAGAGGAAAATAATCAGAGTAATGGGAAATGTTAACGAGGTGGGTAGTCCTTTTCTCCCCTTCCTTGATATTTCCCCTTTTTCTGTTTATTGTCAAGCAGAATAATTGGAAAATGGTTCAAAGGAAATGGTTCAAAGTAAATTCTTGCCAAACAAGGTGAACACATGGCCAGACTTTTTTTTTATTTTTATTTTTTTATTTTTATTTTTTTTTACAGTTTTGGTTCTTTAAAAACTCTTACTACCGATCACAAGTATTTGTTCTCTCGTTGTGGTTGGATCTTAATCCTACTAAGAAATTGTTTCTTCCCCCTCCTTCATCTCTGGCTGCCATCTAGTTACATCCACAGCACTGACGTTTCAAACCATTTTCTATAGATCCTAATCTTTCAGTGCCTCCCTGGGTTCTCTCGTTCTTATTGTGGACTTCAGACTCTGATGATCTGGGTGTATCGAACTTCCAAATCACCATCTTGCTGAATGACCTTGAGAAAGCAATTTAATCTCTCCGAGCCTGTAACAAGGGTAACGTGTCATGATATAGATACCGCCACTTACATACATCTGGACTAAATGAGAAAATTTATTGCAAGCTCACCACCTTGGCATGTAGTAAGTCAGATAACGATTAGAGGTGAGGTCATCTGATGCATTATTTTGCCCTTGCTGTGGAGCAAACCGTCCCAGAATTTAGTGGCTTGAGACAGCCACCACCATAATTTCTTATAGGATTCTGCTGGGCGCTTCTGGTCTTGTCCAGGCCTGGCTGATGTTTCATGCAGCGTTGGTCACTCGGCTGGTTCTCTCCGAGGCTGGTTGGTCCTGGCTGGCCTCGCTTGCACATTGAGTGGTGGGCTGGTTGTCTCCTGGAACAATAGAGATGGCTAGACTACGTGTGTCTCATCGTCCAGCCAAGTTAAAGCTTTCTTGGAATACAGAACCCTCAGCAAGAGCCCTTGCTTTCTCCCTGCGTCCTCTGTGTACCCTCCACTCTAGTCTAACTGTTGTATAGTTTGTTGAATGCGGTCTTTGCTTTCACCCTTGTTTCTTGAAAACGAGCCTCTTGGTCATCTCTACGTTCTTAGCGCACCCCCAGGATGGTTGAATGAATACCTACGTATAGCTCCACCTTTGCGGACCATTTCACCTTATCCTCACCTGCTGATTCTTTGACGTTCATCTTTATGTGCTACCCTACTTCGTGATGTCCATTTGACCTCTTCAACTTTGAGAAGTTTACAGATGGTTTTTGGTATCGTAACAAATGTCAGAGTAAAATTCTGTATCGAAACATTTTAGTTAATCTAATTTTCTTGTATCTTTAAATGGATTCTCTTCCGTAAATGCTAAAGTGGCCTTGGAAACCTGAATGGTTTTTTTTAATACTGATCGTCAAACAGGAAAGTTTGGCTTCTTAGTTTCACATATGTTTATGGAGTAAAGTGGCCACTGCGACTTGGTGAGAATATAGGGTGTTTGCTGTCTCAGTTCACTTACATTTATAATAGTATTGGTCGGCACAGTGAGATGTTTTTGTAGGCCAAATAAAGAAACTTTGTCTTTGCATTTCTATTTTTAGTTCAATAGTGCTCCACAAAAAAGATGGAACGCAAGAGTTAGAAAAGGCAGCACTTGCATATACGTTGTTCTGCTTCTGCCCACTCTTGCCTTTTCTCCCTTTTTTTGACCTACTAAATGAATAATGATTAACTATTGCTGACTGTGTGTGTGTTCCCGTAAGTTTTATGTAAGTCGTGGTTGAGAGTTGATGGAGACTTGAAATCCTAAAGTATAGTAAATGATGCAGTGTGATGCGATGGGGAAGAGAAGAATCCCCAAACGCTCTCAACGGGGCCTCAGGAAAACTACACTTGTAGTCCTGGCTATGATGACTTACTGGTGGTCTTGGGACCGTTTAACTTCTCTTTGACTCAGGCGAGTTCGATCATGTTGAAGGTTTCTCTCTAGTTCTGAAGAATCGTGCTGTTTCTACTAGTATAGATCCTCCTGGGATTCAGTAATAAACATAACGGATGAACACAGATGTTTAAAATGAAAGAAATGGATATCCTTGTTAGGATATGCCACGCCTACAGGGTTAATAACACGGACTGGGCATATAGAAAAGGTACACTTCGGATTCGCCTTTCGAAATAGGTGCTTGTCAGGTAGGCCAGGCGGCGGGATTAGCAGCATCGAGATGTGCAGAATTGCAACGGAAGTGAGTGCGAAGTGAGCATGGCTGGAATGTGGCTCCCTGGGGTGGCTCCAAGGACATCCGGTTTTCCTGGGATTTTCCTTCCTGGTTGGGAAATGTGTCCTCTCCCCGGGGTTCATTTGGGGTGCAAATTCCACAAGAAGCGTTAATTTCTCTCTTCTCTAAGGGGCAGGGCACCTCATGCCCCCCCAACGCCCCCAGAGGCACAGGCACAGCCTCGCCCTTTGGCGTTGGGCAACAGAAAGCACCGTGGCGCTTCTGACGGGATTTCTTCTGGTAGGAGTGTTGTGAATCCAGAAAAAAAAGGCTGTCTTGTCAGTCTGAAGTGTGTTCCGTGTTCACGAGCTATTTTAGGTGCGATTTGAATTTGTTGCCTCACGATGCTTGTGGCTCCTGTACTGGTCAGCTCTGGTCTCGGGCTTCATCTTCCCTCGCGTTCAGAGCTCACTCTCTGCATGGCTCCGTGCTGCCTGCTGAAGTCTCCTCTTCATAAAAGAAACACCCGTCCTGGTCTCCTTCCTGCCTCTCCGGCTCTCCTTTTAGCTCCTCGGCGGAGCCGCTCTGACGTACTCGGGGGAGGGACTTCCTCCCTAAAACTCTCTGTCCCCGATTCCTGCGACACGTGGTGCTTCTCTTCAGCCTGCTGCTCCCTCGGCTTCTTCCTGGCTTCCTAAACGTGGCTGGACCCTACTTTCGTAAAACTGGCCCACCGTTCCCTTTATTCCTCACAGCCTTTAGTACTTGGGGTGGAACCCAGACGTACTTGGGTACACCTGTAACCCAGGTGTACTTGGGGTGTAACCCGCCCCCCGCACGAGGGATCTGGGCCTCTACGTGCCTGCTGGACGCCACCGTCCCCTGGACCGCCTGGCACGTCCTGCCTGTAAATAGATGCTGCGTCACTTTCTGTTGGCGCATATGTGAGCCGTAAATGCGTATCGTTATTTCCAAGTTTAGGGTAGTTTATGTGTCTGTCTCGCTCAAATACGTAGTTTTAATGCTGCCCCTTTTTGGTTCGCCCGTTTAAGTATTTTCTTTTAGGGTAATAGAGGTGTAGCAGTAGCACCAAGATGGGCGAGAAAGGCAGTCTGTCCTCCTAGGCTTTGCAGGCAGCAAGAGGAGGTTGGAGTGAGTGACCGTAGTCCTGTGGGGCCGTGCTGCGCTACGGCAGATGTGAGTGTGGAGCCCGGCCGCGGGACCCCAGGCACACCTGTCGGGTCAGGCCTCAGAAGTGACGTCTGAGCCGAGAGGTGGGGGAGCGGATAGCAGTAACTAGGCTGAAAGAGTGTGTAAGAAGGGAACAGAACATTAGAATTCATTGCATTCAGACGGAGTTAATGTTCCGTTTGAGTTAACAGAGGAGAATTAATTTGAAGCATATGGAGAGTGCAAATAATAAACCTGGGTTTGCTCTTTGTCTCTGTTGAATTTGTCGCGTGGATGTGGGCACACACCCTTTGTTAAGTGTGCCGAGAGCAAGCCATGAAGTGGGGGATTGTATTGCTAATGGGCATTTGGTTATTGGCTGTAGAAACTTATTTGCTAACAGGCATTCTTGCAACAAGTGATTATGCTCTACACAAGCAGGATCCTGTTTCGCTGAGAACGTGCCAAGCTGTTGCCCTTGTGATGTTGCCATTGATGACAGCTTTTCGATGGGCACCTTAGGACAGTTCGATGGGACGAATCACAGTGATTTCCTGTCATTCTTGAACTACTTAAAACCACCATCAGAAAGTGGTAAACATTTGATAGGAAAACAAGAGGGATTAACTTTAAAAGGTTTTTGACTAATGAAAATCAAACCTCTGCCACAATAAGCAACATTTTTACTCCATTAAGCATTGCCGTGCATTTTCCTTGAACCTGTTTCAATCTATAAGTGTGGTTTGGGAAACCCCCCAGATTCTAGTTTACAATATAGTCTTTTGTTGTTCTTATCAGCAAGAGTGCGTTGCTTCACTGAATTGTGGGGGAGATCATGTTGATTGACATCCTCCCTAAACTATTTTAGGGAAGAAAAAAATCCTCATCAAATTAAATAAAAACACGAACCTTTCATTTACAAATTTAGAGAATCGTTTTGAATAGCCTTTAATTGGTAGTTGTGTGAAATTACTTAGGATGATAGGGGAAAATCAATTACAGTGATAAAGTCTGTTCTTAAATAGACATTATTTGAAGTATTTTCCTGTGGAAAAAACCACAAAAAGCTGGGCCGGAGAAAGGTGGTTCCTGCCAGTCGTCTTGCCTCAGAAGGTTTTACCTGAGCTGCTGATCTGACGTCAGATCCACTGTATACACCCCTGACCATTGTCAGCGCAGGCTTCGGAGGCTGTGTTCGTGGTTGGGGGAATTTTGTGTGTATTTTGTGAAGTACAGAAAGGATTTAATCAGTTTTCACGGTCTTCCAGAATCCAACCTATGTGGACACTCACATCGACTGTTATTAAAGTTCTAGAGACAGATTGAAACTATAGATTTTCTAGTTTGATAGAAAAATCAAGGAGATAAAGAATATGGGGTTTCTTTGAGGATCATTTATTTTTTTCTTCCATTGGAAATTTTTTTCTTCCATTGGACATCTGAGTAGTATTTCCTGGAAAGTCACATAACTTTTATAACGAGTCTCCACTTACGAGGGTCAGTGATTGGGAGATAATAAGTCATGGTGGTAGCCATTCCACTGGTCCTTCTAATACAGTTACAGAAGATTTTTTCTGTCACTTCATACTTAATTGTCTCTGCAGAAGTTAGAGGAGTTTGAAATCCTGAGTAACTTCATCTCAACTTTTTAAAAAATGTCTTCTGACAAAAATGTATATTCAGACCACTGGCCACATCAAGAAGGTAACTGGAGTTTTGCCACTTTTTCATCCTTCTGTCATTTATTGTGTTTACGAGCCATTAAAATGAGACCGTGTGAAGTGTGTTGGTTGTAAATAAAATGATTGAACCTGGATTAATCACTTTTTTTCCCTTCAGGATCAGAGATTTGCTCAGACTTTTGTGCTCAGTGAGGTTTCAGTGACGATATGTTGTAAATATTTTGACTTTATTTGTAACGATTAATGAACTGTTACCACTTCATAGGTCTTATCACAACAACGTCAAGGAAACTGGACCGAGAGCAGCAGGATGAACATATATTAGAAGTAAGCATTTCTTTATTTTAGTTATTTTAAAAATACTATAATTATAAATACCGTGGGAAAGAACATTCGTGGTCACATTAACTAGTCTTCATAATTGTTACTATTTCATTATATTGCCTCCTGGTCATTATTAGAAAGGAAAATAAAGGGGAAACCAAACCTTTGTGAGTGTGGTTCATGTCCTCTTAAATCCCTTTGTATCCCCAGAATACAGGACCGCTCAAATTATTGTGCTTTACACATGCACAACACACACAGAGCAATCAAATGAAGCCATATTATTGAAATTTCCTTTTCATTTACATGAGATGTATTTCTATAGGCCTTCTACATCTTTTTCCTCAGTATTGTTTTCAGGATTTTTTATGATACTAGGTCTTATTCAACTGTAGCTAGTTTCCAGTTTTTGTTATCGTTATCCTTAAGTAATTGCCTTGTTTTTGCATTTCAAACTGAATTGTAGAAAGTTTGTGTTTCGTTTTTTAAAAAAATTATTTATTTTGAGAGTGCGTGAGAGAGTGCAGGAGAGGGGCAGAGAGAGGGGGGAAGAGAGAGAGAATCCCAAGCAGGCTCTGCATTGTCAGCGTGGACCCCGACGTGGGGCTCAATCCCACAACCCTGGGACCATGACCTGAGCTGAAACCGAGAGCTGGACGCTAAACTGACCGAGCCACCCAGGTGCCCTGAAAGTTTGTGCTTTTTACTAAAAGATTGAAGACTGACAGGGTCTCTTCTGCTAGGCTTCTCATGCTCACAGCTCACTCAAAATGCCTTCTAGTCCCTGAAAGAAGAAACACAGCTTGTCCTTCACTAGTTTGCTGGTAGAGGGTGGGCCCCCTGTAGGCGCAGGGATAGGAGTCTGTGGAGGGGGGCACGTAGTGTCCTGTGGACGGCGGGCCGGATGCGACGGCCGGGAGCCACGGCCTCTAGGCCAGGAGGGGGCTGAGGAGAGACGGCACTTGGGGAGGGACGCAGAGCAGACATGTAACCTCTGCTGGCATCTCTGTGTCACACGTTAATAGCCAGTGTTGATCGTTGGAGCCAGAGCTGGAAAAGACCCAAGTGCTTGTCGAGTCCTCTGCATGAATCTTCCCTTCTGCCAGTGTGGGTCCTGGGGAAAGTTCTAAGCTGTGATTTGTTATTATTTTGATTAATATTTAGCTATCTCTCTTTTTATATTATTGCTGTTCATAATGCTGCCTGCTTAATTTCATTTCATCCCTGGTCCAGTTTCCTTCCTTCCTTCCTTTTGTCCCTTCCTGAGAGAGAGAGAGAGAGCGAGAGAGAGAGAGCGAGCGAGCGAGCATGAGCAGGGAGGCGCAGAGGATCCACAGCAGGCTCTGCACTGTCACCACAGAGCCCGATGTGGATTTGAACTCACAGACTGAGAGACGACCTGAGCCACAGTCGGACACTCATCCGACTGAGCCACCCAGGTGCCCCCTTGGTCTGATTTTCTAATTGTCAGTAAAATACGTAGCTTTTATAGCTGTGTAACGTGTGCACATGAATATCCTGTGTAGAAAAGGTGCTTCACAGCCACCATTACAGTTAGTAATTTCTTCGTGTGTTCCATCCAGCCGTCGGTGGTACAGGTCCCTTGAATTCTCTTTCCTTCTGATAGAGCAGAGCTTAGAATTTTCATCCAGTCACTACAGTGATTGACAGAAGGGAGAATATGGTTCCTGAAGAAAAGGAACCGGTGGCAGTCTGTCCGGAGTGGCAGGTCCCCGGCATGGGGATCGTGCTGGGCCCATGCCCTGGTCAGAGCTGCACGAGACACCTGCTGGCTGTGCGCCCTACTCCAGAGCCATCTGTTGGTGGCACCTGTCAAAGGCTGGATGGGAGCAAGTGTAAGGTTAGGACTTAGGACTCTGAAGATGATAGTAAGACGTTGGTGGGAAATAAGACTAATGGTTTGTTTACATACCTCGTATGTTTTCTGTAGTCCTTGGTGGGGTGTTTGAGGGCCAACGCCGGTGTTGATTGGCCTGTCTTGAAGAGTTTTTCAGTTCCATGTTAAAAGCTGTGTTACTGGCTGCTGGTTATTGAACCGAAACTTAAAACCATGTTGGTGATGATACCGCAAAACATAGTGCTTGCTTCTAGTTCTCTTTAATTTTCTTTCTTTTTCCTAAAGATCATCTGAAAACCGATCCAAAGGAAATGTTTTGGGAGGTTAAAATTAAATAGTAATTGTAAATTTTGTTTTTATTTTGAGAGTGTGAGCAGGTAAATCATGCACTGGATTTTTCTCATTTTTGTTTTCTTTTTAAGCTTGTGTATTTTGATTGGGGGGCGGGGGGCAGGGGCAGAGAGAGGGAGAGAGAGAATCCCAAGTAGGCTCTGCACTGACAGTGCAGACTCGAGGCTCGAACTCACAAACCCGTGAGATCGTGACCTGAGCCGAAACCCAGGGGCAGATGCTTAACCGCCTGAGCCAGCCGGGTGCCCCAATCATGTACTTAAGGAGAAACAGCTACTTGACTTAAATACTCTTGATGAGTACTATTAGGATATAGTCACATTTTTATAAACAACAGATTTATACTCACCAAGCTTTAAAAACAAAATGAGTCCCACAAAAACCTGCAGTATACTTTAATATTTTTAAAAATGCATTTCAGTCATTAATTTTGGAGGATGTGGTGAGGGAGCTGTTCCTAGGGTTATTGCTTTGAACGTACACACCAAAATAATAGTGGACATCTGATTTCGGGATGAAATTGCGCATATGGAAGCATTCACCAGTCCTCAAGACCTCAGGTTGTTGTTTATGTTCTTTTTACTGAAAATCTTCTGGAATAAGTGGGTTCGGAATGACAGTTTTTATGTCCGCCCTGCTGAATGTGGAGGACTCCTGTGCAGGAACAGGGTCCGACAGAACAAAAGGGCGACGGCTAGTATGAAGAGGCACGTGACTTTGCACATATTTTAAACTGATGATTTTTAATGCGGTATGTGGAGATGTGATTTTTAAGGGTAGAGAGTGGATGTTCTTCCTAAGAGGACTCCTTATTGAAAAGCAAAATCTCCCGGTAGCTCTTCCGTGATTCCGAAAGATGCTGCTGATAGTTTGCCATTTTGGCGACATGCGCATTACAGCTGTGGCAGCCCTGGGACGGGCAGCGTGGTGAGGGGAGAGGCGGGGCTCCTGCTGTGCCTCCTCCTTAGCCCCCCGCCCGCTGCCCGGGTCCCTGTCTGAATGGGACACGTCGCCTTGCCTCCTGTTGTCAGGAGAGGAGATGGTGTGCGTCCTAGTGCTGGGTGAGATGCAAAATACAGGTTTATGCAAAATACAGGTTATCCTCAATTAGGAGGAAGGTAGTCACTTTTTATGTAGTTCTCTTTTTAAAAACCTCTGTCGACCTGTTCCCTTTCGCACACAGGTTACCGTGACAGACAATGGTAGCCCCCCGAAGTCAACCATTGCTAGAGTAATTGTGAAAATCCTTGACGAAAATGACAACAAACCCCAGTTCCTACAAAAGTTCTACAAAATCAGACTCCCAGAGCGGGAAAGACCAGAACGAGAAAGAAACTCCAAGCGTGAGCCCATCTATCGTGTTATCGCTACAGACAAAGACGAAGGTCCCAATGCAGAGATCTCTTACAGCATTGAAGATGGAAACGAGCATGGCAAATTTTTCATTGAGCCAAAAACCGGAGTGGTTTCGTCCAAGAAGTTCTCTGGAGCTGGAGAATATGATATCCTTTCAGTGAGTTAAGATCTGGTCTTTGAATTTCTCACATACTTTGACTGTTAATCTGGTCTCACATCACTTCTCTTGTAACTTTTTCTTTCTTCAATAAGTAGCCTCAGTGTTTGTGACCTGACTTTGGGAAATGTGGCTTAGGTTGTCCTCTTCAGCTGTCACTCCAGTTATTACTTACATTGACTATGGCATGAAGAGGTTGCTCTTTTTTTTTTTTTTTTTTTTAATGTTTGTTTAATTTTGAGAGAGAGAGACCGTGTGAGCAGGGGAGGGGCAGAGAGAGGGGGAGACCCAGAACCCGAAGCAAGCTCCAGGCTCTGAGCTGTCAGCGCAGAGCCCGACGTGGGGCGCGAACTCCCAGACCACGAGATCCTGACCTGAGCTGAAGTCGGATGCCGAACACCGACTGAGCCACCCAGGCTCCCTGAGAGGTTGCTCTTTTTAATCAAACCTTAAACATGGGGAATACACAAATATAGATACTGTTTGACATTAACTTAGTTTAAGACCAAACCGATCTGTGCTTCACTTATGGATGAAACTTCTAATTTGCTCCTTTTATCCCCTCTGCTTACATTTTATAGATTAAGGCAGTTGATAATGGTCGCCCCCAAAAGTCATCAACCACGCGACTCCACATTGAATGGATTTCCAAACCCAAACCATCCCTGGAGCCGATTTCATTTGAAGAACCGTTTTTTACCTTTACTGTCATGGAAAGTGACCCGGTTGCTCACATGATTGGAGTGATCTCTGTGGAGCCTCCTGGCACGCCTCTTTGGTTTGATATCATTGGTAAGCATGGCTCAGAGTTCTCATTGTCTGTGTGTGGGTTACACTGAGGAGAACGTGTCTTTGATTTATTTCTGTCTTTGAGAACCTGTCTGTTTTTCTGATTTTTGTGTCCATCTCAGGACTTAAAATTGGGAGCAAGAGCCAGAAGTGGGGAATTTGTCTTAAATTGCAGTATTTTGATTGCAAATGTGTTACAATATCCAGCACGTACTCACCTTGTTTAAAATAGGTGCTGTGTATCATGAACCTAAAAATAAGGTTTTCAGAAGTGCATCAAAGAGTTAGAAATCTGAATGTTTTTGGTTCGAAAGCACAGCTTCTTGGTTTTCCTTCTTGATACATCACATGGCACATTGCTATTTTTAGTGAATATGGTTTGAATGCTTAAAATAACTGCCTGCTTGACTGTCTCAGGTCAGTCGGTATTTTATAGGGAATAAGCTTACAAATTTTATTTGTATGACTTAACAATGATAGTGCCAACTATGGCCTTTTTAAGTTTGACTTACCACACTTTGGGAATGTGGGAAGCAGGGTTCACTAGATGAAATAACCCTGTAATAAAAATGACATGCCTAGGTCAGTTTTCCTTTTTCTCGGCCATTTAGTTTAGACCTAGAACGTGTTACCTTATTCTGACATACTTAAAAAAAGAAATTCGCATTGAACTTTGACATCTTAGGTTTTTAAGTGCTATTTCTTCACATTACCTTAATCACAAAGATACTTAAAAGCAAAAATACGTATTGCAACTCCTTTCCAGTTGGATCTTTATATTCCTTTTTCCCCTCTTCTGTCCTTTAGCCACCCTCCGTACCCCAAATGCTACTTCAGTGGGTTGAAGCCGATGGGAGTAGGCTGCCAGGGCCACAGGGCAAGGGGGGTACAGGCTTTTTACCTCTTTAATTTTCCATGCTAGACTGTTAAGCTGTTTTCCCAGTTTGGGTCATTGTATGAAATTGTTGATGTCATCAACACCTATGAAACCGTTATTTTTGTTTATTTATTTATAATTTTTTTTTTTAATTTTTTTAACGTTTATTTATTTTTGAGACAGAGACAGAGCATGAACAGGGGAGGGGCAGAGAGAGAGGGAGACACAGAATCGGAAACAGGCTCCAGGCTCTGAGCCATCAGCCCAGAGCCTGACGCGGGGCTCGAACTCACGGACTGCGAGATCGTGACCTGGCTGAAGTTGGACGCTTAACCGACTGCGCCACCCAGGCGCCCCTATAATTTTTTTTTTAAACGTTTATTTATTTTTGAGACAGAGAGAGACAAAGCATGAATAGGGGAGGGTCAGATAGAGGGAGACACAGAATCTGAAACAGGCTCCAGGCTCTGAGCTGTCAGCACAGAGCCCGACGTGGGGCTCAAACTCACGGACCGTGAGATCATGACCTGAGCCGAAGTCGGACGCTTAACCGACTGAGCCAGCCAGGCGCCCCTTTATTTATTTTTTTAAGCTTATTTATTGATTCTGAGAGAGAGAGCCAACAGCAGGGGGAGGGCAGAGAGGGAGAGAGAGAATCCCACGCAGGCTCCACACCGTTAGCGCAAAGCCCGACGTGGGGCTCGAGCTCCCGAGCCGTGAGGTCATGACTGAGCTGAAAACCCAAGAGCCGGACCCTTCGCCGCCCCAGCCACCCGGGCCCCCCAGCCGTTACTTTAGTTTTAAAGAAAAGGATTATTTTTGTAACTAACTGCGGTCAAAATAGTGTGTGTGCTGTCTGTTAACTCCTGTCACGCTTGCAGACGAGCAGGCTGCGGCTGTGCCGTGTGTAACTTCCCCGCGTAACACTGACTGCGCTTGGAACTGGTTTGATTGACTGCTCCTCCTTGTTCTGTGCTTGCCTCCCACGCTCGCTTGCTTCTGTTTGGCCGTGCCAGGCGACACACTTGCTAGAGAAGCGTTTCACGTCTTGCAGGTGACTTGTGACCTGAACTGTACAGCAGAAGGTATCTGCTGAGATCACATAATTTGCCTCAGATTATGAGATCTAAGATCAAAGCGTCAGCTTTTAGAGCTTTGTTTCGTGTCCAGTGACTCTCTCATTGCCCTCTGTTTCCATGGTGTGCGCATGGTCACCCATCCCAGCTGCAGACATGCTGACTTCTGATACATCTCCAGATCATCCTTAGTTTTAGGTTTAGCTGAAGAGTGTGGCTTTTCTGTGTGTTTCGTTTTGCTTTCTGGTGCGTTTTGTAATAGAACATCATCATGACGTTAAGTCTTTATTTTCATTCCATTTCGCTTCATCGATAAAAGTATCTCAAGTGCAGTGGATTTGAAAAGAGAGTTTTATCTAGGATCTAATTGGGAATGCATTTGGATAATGCTCGTAGCACAGAAACTTTTGCTTCCTTAAGCTTTGTGTTTGGCAACAATGGGGAAAGTTTCTTTTCAAGTATGTAAGAGCCAGGACTAATTGACATTAACTGCCATTATCTTTTCCAGAGCTAACATTTGTTTTGAATAGTTAATTTATTAGGGCAGTTCGTTCAAGTGTCATAATTTTTGTGTGTGTAGTTAAACGTTTAAATAGCCGATTTTGGTTAGTAAGTGATGCTTTATATAGCTACTGAGGTATATAAATTAAAGACCTATTCAGAACCCCTGAAGGAGCAAATCGAACGTAATTCATTGGCAATATTAGCAACGTTTTTCTGTTTTCAGAGTTGCTTTCCTCTCAGTTACTAGCTTCCCTTGAAATTAGAGCTCAACTTTGCATTAGTAAGCATTGTCTTTCTAGTTGGCCCATCTTTTCTTGTCTTTCAAAATGAAAGCTCCTTGGAATCACCTTGATCAATATCAGAAGTGTTTTGTTTTTTTTTTCCCCCGTGTCATTCACAAGTAGAAAGCCACAAAGTAAATGACAGAATTTCATCCTATGACCTACCTGTTGTTACTTTTCTGTATGTCCTAATTTAACCTAGGTGGCAACTATGACAGTCACTTTGATGTTGACAAGGGCACCGGAACAATCGTTGTTGCCAAACCTCTTGATGCAGAACAGAAATCCAACTATAACCTCACAGTCGAAGCCACAGACGGAACCACCGCCATACTTACACAGGTAGGTGACTTACTAAGGATGCATTTGTCAGAGGAAGGTTAGTATGACCTTCTGATATTCGGGGTCCGGGGGCGGTATGGGCAGTTGATTCTGCCCTCAGAGGCTCACAGAGTTACTGTGTTGTTAGAGTTTCCACATATGCACACCAAGGCTTTGTATTTAGGGAAAGAAAATTAACTGCACATCTCAGTTTAGGTTTGGCATGTAATTACCCAGTTTTGGAAATTTTGCAAGAAGACTTAAAAAGCCCCCTTTTAATTATCAAAATCTTTCAATTTTTTGCTGATTTTGAACAATATTAATATAAAATTTATAACTATTGAGGATGCATTCTCCGAGTCATTTTCATTAAAGCTCATTAAAGTGATTGATTATGTCTTAAATCCCTTTTCTCAATTCCCCCACCTTGGCTACTTTAACTAGGGCTGTATAAAATGGTAAAATTGTTGTCATAATTCACTTAACATCTTTATTTGTTCCTATCTGATGATTAAGAGATGGTCAGATTACTGGGAATTCAAATTGAAATGGCAAAAATCCTATAAATTAAGTCTAAATTCTCTTTGATTCTCATCGTGGACTGTTAGAGAATTTGTTAAACACTCGTTACATGGCAGGTTTCTTCTAGAAGCTGAATACTAGGAAACAAAATCCTGCACCTTGGAGCTTACCTTAGGATTGTAGAAGCTAAGATTTACATACAGTCTGCTGTACTCTGAAAGAGGAAGAAATTAAATGCTGAATAAAATGCTCCTGAATTCTAGTTTTTTATCTTTATTATTTTTTTTTTTTAATTTTTTTTTTCAACGTTTATTTATTTTTGGGACAGAGAGAGACAGAGCATGAACGGGGGAGGGGCAGAGAGAGAGGGAGACACAGAATCGGAAACAGGCTCCAGGCTCCGAGCCATCAGCCCAGAGCCTGACGCGGGGCTCGAACTCACGGACCGCGAGATCATGACCTGGCTGAAGTCGGACGCTCAACCGACTGCGCCACCCAGGCGCCCCTCTTTATTATTTTTTTAATGTTTATTTTTGAGAGGGGAAAAAGGGCATGCGCACGTGTGAGCGGGGGAGGGGCAGAGAGAGAGGGAGACACAGAATCTGAAGGAGGCTCCAGGCTCCGAGCTGTCAGGATAGAGCCCAGCGCAGGGCTCAAAGTCACAAACTCTGAGATCCGTGACCTGAGCTAAAGTTGGAGCTTAACCAACTGAGCCACCCAGGCTCCCCAACCAATTTTTTTTTTATCTTAAGTTATGCTAATTTAAATCTGATTTGAGACAGATCATCTGTCAAATCATCTCGTAGGGTTGAAGACTAAAAGTCTGAGACGTCTTTTCAACTAATTAGTGAGTAGATAATTTAGAGCCAGTTATGAAAAGGCCTTACTCGTTTCTCTAAATGCTTGTGATTTTTAGTGTATTTGCAACTGACATATGTACCATGCTTTGGGGTCATTTTGAGGTTGTCATGTAAACGTTTTAGCACAGTATTAAAATTTCATTTTTGTCAGTAACTGTTCCCATTATAGAAGTTAGGCTTTAGAGCCTGAACATGAGAATAAAAATATCAAGAATTGTAATAAATTTAACAGGATAAATTTTGAAAGGCTCAAAGAGTATAACTTTATGTGGACCAGCTCAAATAATCAACTAGCCAGAAATCTAGCAAAAGGAACTAAATGGCTGTCTGTGCCAGGCGTTCTCATTAATGAAGATGCTCTGTTTACCTGTAGGATTTACCACTTACTACATAGGTGAGTAATTAGCAGAGGGCTCCTCCCCCAATAATTGTAGCGTTAGCTAGGACAGTCAAAAGCTTAGTGTGAAATGTGGTGCAGGTTGATTGAAATATCGCATAGATCCTGGCAAATAGATTCTAGTGTTTTGAGGGATGCAGAATGTCTTCAGTTTCAGTCTTTCATTTATACTTCTGTAAGTTATTTTGAGTCATTTTCAGGGGGTCTTGATAATATTCTAATGACATTGCTGGCGGGGAGAGGTAGTCAGACTATTAGTGGTTACAGAGCCCACGCTGACCTGTTAAAGTGTGACACAGAGGGGACGGTCAGTAATTAGGTTTACATTTCCATGTGGGGCAGATGACAGGGAGATAGGAGTGTGAGTGAGAACACAGCAGCAGATACCATCTGAAGAGCATCACCGAGATCAGAACCAGGTTGATAAGGTACCAGAAACACAGCCCAGTAGATTCAGGTTTGTAGGTCAAAGTCCGGAACCAACAGGGTGAGTTTTGCTGCGTTGAGGTCAATAGCCAAGGGCAAATCGGAGATTTGGGGATTTGGGGAAGATTTGGAGATGTGGGGTTAAGCCATAGTGAGTGCATCATCAGCAGAGGTGGGTGGTGGGGGGGGGCGGGTCACAGTGTAACCCCCAGTACCTTCTGGAAACAGCACTGCTCCATGCTTTCCTGTCCTGCCATTTTCCGCTTAGGATGCTGATGGGTATTGATTCAAGTCACTTTGCTTTATCTGGTGTCTCGAGGTAACTTACGAAATCCAGTTAAGGCTTTTTCTTTTCTTCAAAACAGCTTTGCTTTCATGATTTCTTACGGTTTCTTTCAAGCATCGGTCAACATTATGCTCAGGTCATTTGGTTGAATCTCTTAACCCTATCCATTAGCAAGTGGCTAAAACCCTTTGTGTTTCCCTTTTCTTATCTGGAAACTGGGCATCGTGATTTTGTCCTCATAGGCACTTCTGAGGGGTGAGTGAGGTAGCACACGGGGCGCTTGTGCTTGAAGCCCCTGGAACCAGGTGCCCTTGTGCGCCCACAGAGCACTCGCTATTGCGTATCAGCACTGGTTTGGACTCTCTTCCCCACTTGACACCTGAGTCACCTCCCTGTCCCCATTCTCCATCCCTGCGATTCATCTTGCTCTGCTAGAATGGTCTGCCAGTTGAGAAGAGGAGGTAAAGGTGAATTTCCTCCGAACAAATAGTTCAAAGCACACGGGAGTTTTTGTTCTCAAGGCTCTGCATACTGGATCCTCCCTTCTCCCTTCTCCTTTTCCATCTCTTAGTTCAATGTCCTTCTCTCCAGTCTCCAGAAGCTAGGATGTGTGATGCTACTACTTGCCTTCACGTCTGACCAAGGTGTTCCCCCTCCAATCCCAGTATACATTGATCATCTATGCAAGCCAAGGCTTACCTCCTCCTTAAAAGCTTTCAAATGTCCCACACCATCTCTGGACTCCTAAAAAGTTACTTGATAACTTACCTGATAATATGTGGCTTCGTATGCGTAAGACATTTCATGCGGAGGTTGAAAGCTACCCAGGGCAGAGGCTGTTGCACATATATTTGCCCCCCAGTGTTGTGTAGGTGAGTGCCGAGTGTATAAGGGCCCTGCGGCCGTGTTTCAGTGGAGTTGCTGTATCAAAAATGGTTGTTACTGCGGCACCTGGGTGGCTCAGTTGGTTAAGCGTCCGACTCCGGCTCAGGTCATGATCTCACGGTTCCTGGGTTCAAGCCCTGCGTCAGGCTCTGTGCCGACAGCTTGGAGCCTGGAACCTGCTTCAGATTCTGTCTCTCTCTCTCTCTCTCTCTCTCTCTCTCTCTCTCTGCCCTGCCCCCCTTGTACTCTGTCTCTGTTTTTCTCTCAAAAGTAAATACGCATTAAAAAAAAATTTTTTTTTTAAATGTTGTTATTTTAGCTGTGCTATTTAGTTGTGATTAATTGACTTTAGAGCAGAAGTAAAGTACCTCTGCCCAACACTAACTTCATTAGAAAAATAATACATAAATTTATAGTGGAAATGAATATATAATGGTTTAACTTAGAGAAATTATAACCATCTCTTCTGGATCATCACTGACCTTTGAAAAATGGTCTGTAATTTTCAATGTTTACATAACTTTCACATAAAATCTTTTTGTGGTTTAGTGAATGCATATCTTAAGTATATAAAGTTTAATGTTACAAGTCCATCAGTGATGTTGCAGGGTTTTATGAGAGCACTGGTGTAGTTTCCATGGAAAGACCTCTAGTTCACATGCCTGCACCAGTGTGCTTAATAAAAACCTCTGCGTTCCCGGGACTTTGTCCTACTTTGCCATTTGGACTAGTGAACCTCTTTATACAGGCTAATGAAGCTCAGATTTCTTGGTCGTAACTAAACCATCTTATTATAATTGGTACTGATTTGCACTATGCCTTATCCACACACATCTTTTCAATCTGAAAAGTAATCCTCTTACTGTTAAAGTAAAAAAAAATATTTTTAATTCAGCTTAGGACTAAGTTTTTTTAATATTGGCTTTTTCCCCCTCTAAGGTTTTTATTCTAGGATGACTTTTTTTTTTTTTCCAGAGAAAGAGTGCGAGAGTATAAGTGGGGCAGGGGCAGAGAAAAAGGGAGAGAGAATCCCAAGGTCCTATGCCCACTGCAGAGCCCATAGGGCTCGATCCCATGACCGTGAGATCATGACCCAAGCTGAAGTCAAGAGTCAGATATATAACAGACTGGACCACCTAGGTGCCCCTGTGCTGACATACTTAAGAGAGTGTATCTTTTCAGTGTCCTTGAATTTTTTTTAGGAAATGAATGTGTTTCCTATATATATGTAAGTTTTATGGTCACAAAAATGTAATGAAGATTTTAAAGCACATTTCTAATTTATCAATAGCAATTTGGAGTCCTAAAGATTAGAATGAGAAATTTAAATACTAGGAATCATCTAAAAAATAAATAGATCAACACAGTAATCATCCAGTATCGTACTCTCCTCATTACTGTGGTGGTTGCAGATCCAAATCTGATACAAGAAATTAGCCTTCTGTAAATCCTGCTCAAGTAAATTCTTGGTTACTCTTCCATGAGTACTCTAGAAATATCTCTCTAGTGGTGACCTAAGAGAAATTAAGTATTCAGTCAGAAAGAAGTGTGTGAAAGGTGTTACATATGCCCTCCAAAGTTACTCTCAAGAATTTAGAGAGGTGTTCATTACCTTGTTCATACAGGTAAGAAGCAGTGAAAAATTTTAAGGATTTTTTTTTTATTCTAGGTTTTTGTTTTTATTTCCCAATTTTGTATTTCATGTTGCTAAATCCGTTTTTTCCCCATTGTGCACCTAATTTTTCCCCTTGATTCTATAAATATTATAATTAGGGATATTTTAATGGGTCTTTTTGGTCATTATAGGTATTCATCAAAGTAATAGATACAAATGACCATCGTCCTCAATTTTCTACATCAAAATATGAAGTTGTTATTCCTGAAGACACAGTGCCAGAAACAGAAATTCTACAAATCAGTGCTGTGGATAAGGATGAAAAAAACAAGCTCATCTATACACTGCAGAGCAGCATTGATCCATTGAGTCTCAAGAAATTTCGTCTTGATCCTGCGACAGGCTCTCTCTATACTTCTGAAACACTTGATCATGAAGCCATCCACCAACATGTTCTTACCGTCATGGTACGGCTTACTGCTCATCCTTTGGCCAGTATTTGGTTTCTGAAAGGTCCCCTGTGTTTAAGAGTGATTTTTAATCCCATATAGGGGAAACCCCCCCCCCCCCCCCCCCGACACACACACACACACACACACACAGGAATGATAATGTATTGAATCTTTCAGGTACGGGATCAAGATGTTCCTGTGAAGCGCAACTTTGCACGGATTATTGTCAATGTCAGTGACACCAATGACCATGCCCCCTGGTTCACAAGTTCCTCCTATGAAGGGAGGGTTTATGAATCTGCAGCTATTGGCTCAGTAGTGTTGCAGGTTACAGCTCTGGACAAGGACAAAGGGAAGAACGCTGAAGTGCTGTACTCGATCGAATCAGGTAATTTGGGAGCCCTCAGTATGTTAACTTTAAAAAGTACATTTCTTTTCTAAAATTCCACAGGTAGAAACATTTCTGTGTGTCACTGTAAAAATGGCTTAAATTGATCTTCAGCTACCATTTTACATATTAGGAGAAAGAAGCCTCTTTAGAAAGCAAGGTGAGACTCGTGAGACTCCTACATTCCAGTGAAGAGATTCACATTCTTAGCATGATTCAAGGCTCTGAGAAGTCTTGCAGTGAAGAAAACCGGTCCAGTTCCTTATTTCCACAATGTTGTAACCATACGACATTTTCCTCCATAAGACTTATTAACTATGAAACATTGTTAGGAAACCACTGGCCTTAGTAATTTAACTTCTAGCCAGGGAGTATTTTCTCTTGGGCAGAGCAGGAAATTCCACGACAAGAGTGCTGGTGTCCTGCCTCTGCTTACCCCTTCCAGGGTTAATTTTTCTGCCCCTGTCATCCACCTTTTACAGTTGAGTTTCCTTCATGGAATTGGATTGTTGCAATAGGGCCCAGGGTGGCGATTTGGACTGGAAACGTTGAAAAGCCCAAGGAGCCTGCTGGAATTGGGCAAGGAAGGCCAACTGAACTGTCGGTGTGGACCTTTCTTCTAGGTGTGGCAGGGCAAGAGATCCAGGGTCTTGCTGGTGGACACAAGGAGGATCACCCAGAAATAGTTGTACCAAAGTGAAATATTTTGTTCTCTGTTCTCTTTTATGATGCTATTCCGTCTTTCATTTATTCATTCCGTGGGTGCCACGCTAGGAACTTGATAGGTAGAGGCTATCACTGCTCCACAAATGTATGTTCATGGCAAAGGAAAGCCCCTGATTGACACAGGGATCTGCTTTAGGGCATATGTTTTGTACTGTCAGAATTCATCTTCCTTTGGAACTTTCCCTCCTTATGCCAAATACTATGAGTAAGTGATTAAGTATCAAGAAGGCAGCTTCCATTTTTTCCATGTTTCTCAAGGTCATTGTTAGTGCAAAGAATATAGTCTCTCTCATTCTTCTCGCTCTTTTATAAGTCTGTTCCTCTGCATATTTAGAAATTGTGCATTTCCTAGACATTGGTATTGGTGTAGAGGTATGAATTAACTATAGGTCATATAATCAAAAGCTGGGTACATGGAGAATAATTTTTAAAAAAATGTGTTTTATGTGGTTAAACTATTTTTACTTCTTAGTATTTTCAAAGCTTCATTTGTTTCCCTGAAAATAACCAAATATAGTCCATCACTTACAAATAAGATCTTATGTGCTGCTCGTAGTTCAAGGTTAAAAATGTAGTGAGTGCCTTGAACAAAGATGAAGGATTTTCCACGGGGTCAGAAATTTTGTTGTTAAAAAAACAGTGCATTCCCTTTGTGCATGCCTGCGCACTTCAGTAAAATAATTTTCTCACAGACAAACCGCCTGGGTTTGTGTAGGAGAAAATGTTCAACTTTCCCCTTAGCTTTCACATAATTTTCAACAACTGGGTGGTTAAAGTACGATTCTTGGTGCCTCACTAAAGGCATGTGCATTCTTTAAATGCTTGCGATGACTGATGGGATTAGTAATTTGGTATTCCAAGAATGAACTGTATCTCCACTCAAACAGTAGATAATACCAAGGGCCTATTTCAGTGTAGCATTTGAACTTCTTAGAAGATAATTTTTATAGATTTGGTAATATAAAAAGTGTGCTCAAAAATTGTAGGCAGCAGCTACTGTTAAAATGCAGAAGAGTGTGTGTGTGAATCTGTTGGAATAGGTGGAAATGTAAAGTGGTCATAACACCTTTCATTTAAGTTACTCATATTCACCTTCTCATTTGTCAGGTTACATTTAATAAAGTTCAGAAAACTAGCTACAAATTCAGACTGTAACACTGCATGTTTAATTAGCAGCAATTCATTGAGCAAAAAGTTTGGTCTCATTAGGAGTCTTCAGGGAAAAAGGAATTAATTAAAGGATATTTTCAGTAACAACTGACTTAACGTGTTCAGAGACATCAGCGCCCTATTCTGGACCGTGTGGTGTGTGTGTGTGTGTTTGTTTCTTTTTTTAAAGTAGATTATTGTAACTTCCAAACTGTCATAATGCCTGGAAATAGAAGATACTCTGCAAGTATCCTTATTGACTAGAATTGATTTTCTTCCTCAAACTTAGGTTAAATAGAAGTGCAATTGCAACTGTACGTTTCACACTTGAGGCTGCCATCCTGTTGGGCAGTCAGCACTTTCCTGAGGGTCCACAGCATGTCCACCATAGGAAGAAAGATTTCTGTGCATAGCTCTCTGACATTTCTTTTGGAGTGTATGTGTGTAATACAGTCATAGCTAATGTGCCCAAATTCACATGTTTGTCCAGATAATTGCCTACTTCAAACACGACAATCTAGGACTACACGGAAATCACCAATCTCTCCAGCTAAAGTGAATGACTTAAGCCCCCAACCTAGTAAAGAGTTCCACCACTGCCCTATTAATTTCTTGACAAATAACATGCGTGTATTTCTGCCTTTGATGAATTGTACCCATTAGTGGATCAGACGGGCATGTTTAAGCCACTCAGCTGCCCTGCAGTGTTTTTCCACATAAGTATGTTGCTTTCCCACCTGCAAATCTGATGATTCCTTCCATACTGTATATGTATGTCGGAAACGCCCTGTTAACTGGCTAGCTGGGTTCCTGTTTAACCTTCTTATTAAGATACTTCTGGTAGTAATGTTTCTGAATTTTATATACTGATTAAAAAAAATTTTTTAATGTTTATTTATTTTTGAGAAAGCGTGAGTAGGGGAGGAACAGAGAGAGAGGGAGACACAGAATCCGAAGCAGGCTCCAGGCTCTGAGCTGTCAGCACAGAGCCTGACGTGGGGCTCGAACTCCCTAACCGTGAGATCATGACCTGAGCCAAAGCTGGACGCTCTACCAACTGAGCCACCCAGGTGCCCCCATATACTGATAAAAATTTTTATCAGAAATTTCCATTTAGTATGTGTTGCTTTTGTCAAAATGTACTTCAGAATGTAGTGCTTAATCCAACACGTGGTTGTTGGTAGTGATAGAGGTAAACTGCAGAAAAATAGAGCCAAGTAAAAATATAAATATAGTGCTTTGATGAATGTATTAATATTTTTCAGGCTTCTGGTCCACCCGTTTGGTATTTAATTTATCTTTCCATCCATGCATAGAAGTTGTGTCATTCATCAAATATTTACATAGGACATAGGATATGTCTCTGTGTGTCAGGCATTCTTTTTAGGCACAGGTGATAAAAGAATATATAAAACAAGCCATGCTTAAATTGGGCTTACATTCTAGTGGAAGAACAGATAAGAAGGTTGCAATATGTGTTATAAAGAAAAAAAACAGGATAAGAGAATAAAACAGCTATTCTGATAAGGGAGGTAAAGGAAGGCTTCACCACATTATCTAAGCAGAAGGGCATTTGGGTAAAACCTGGATGGATGGATGGATGGATGGATGGATGGATGGATGGATGGATGGATGGATGGAGAAGCAATGATAATAGCTGGGGAAGACTGTTCTAGAAAGAACCCACCAAATACAGTCATCCTGAGATGAGAATGTTCTCGCAGGGATGAGGCGTGAAGAGACAGCAAGGCTGGGAGGGCAGGGAGCACATTGTGTGGAAAGTAGAGTGTTCTAATACCACCAGCTTGTTTCACTGCAGAGAAAATCTATTCATTCCTCCATGTTGGGCCTTGCATGTTTGAAGCTTTAAGACTTCACTACACCAAATAAGAGAAATGCCACAGAGAGGATTGAATATAAAATATGGTAGGTCGGCTGCTTCATTAGTACAGACTTAGGGAAAGCCCAAGGGGTGAGGATGCAGACCACTGTACAAAGGTTTTCTCAGTCTCCATATTAGTCCAGGCAAACAGTCAGTATTGGAAGGCCTGGGTGGCGCCCAGGTAGGGTGAGAAAGGTCCCTGGAGTTCGGGTGACTGACTAAAGCACAGTGAGAGAATCTGGGATTGTTGACTCATACATGTGGACAGGCAGAAGTTAGGGTCTGTGAGGCGTGGCAAAGGCCTCACGGCTCACCCATTCATGGGCAAGGGTTCAGCTTGGAACTTGGGGCTTGTAGAGAAGAGAGCCCGGCCTCTGCCCTGTTGTAGACTATTCCTCATGGCCGTGGGGCCGAGACGTGGAACTGGGCAGGCTTAATGAAAACCAGACCCGGTCTGGCCTCAGAAAAAATTATATTATGGATTTTGGGAAAAAGTATTAAAGGAAGGAAATGAAGGCTGTCGGGGAAATGTTTACTAGTAATCGTGGAGAAAGGAGTGCTTGGTTAATCCCCCGTTTCTAAATCACACTAAGTGATTCTGGCCTATGAAGGGCCACACGCGGTTGCAAACCTAGACGAAAACAGAACTTGAAAAAAAACAGTTAAGTGGCAAGTCAGGTTTGTTTTGGGGAAGTGGGATAGTTCATTTGGGGAAAATAAACTCAGTTCCGTGAGGGGGATAATGGATTCGGGACTCATGGATGTGAAACAGAACAGAGACGGAGTGCGTGTAGGTGAATCCAGTCTGAGGACCCTCACACTGCTGTGATCTATCCAAAGAGATTGTAAACTGCTAGACTTCAGTAAGCTGCCGGTGTCTTCAGAAAGATTTCAGTTGATGATACAAAACCTGGACTATTGTGGAGTTGCATTTGCAGCAAAAGGCACCTACAGTATAGCTGGAAAAGGCCCAAAGCGAACAAGTAAAACCGTCTATTTTAGAGTTTATCTGTCAGCACTGTTGACACTTGGGAGCAAAAAGTCCTTTGTTGTGGGGCTGCCCTGTGCCTTGTAGGATGTTTAACAGCATACTGGATCTCTATCCAATGAAAGTTAGTAGCGCCCTCCCCCTCTAGGTGGTGGTAACTAAAAATGTGTCTAGACATTGTTACATGTCCATCTAGACAAGATCGCCCCCCATTGAGAACCACTGACGTAGAGGGTAGATTGACCTGAAAAAGATTAAGAAGGGAATATTACAGAAATCTTCGAAAGCGACACAGTAGGGCAGGTAATGCACAAGCTCATTCAACAATTCCCTGAATATTTAAAATAAGGGACAGCTCTCTTGAACCTTGTTAAATTTTCTTGGTGAGTTGAAGTCTTCCTTTTCATAATGAGTAAGAGTCTTGAAAACTTGCAAGTGATAAATGCTGAAAGTAGAAGTATGTTCAAAGGACTTTTGAGGGACCGTTGGAAAATTATTAACTGCCTTACAAAAGGATAACCTTCTACAACATATTCCTGGTTCAGGTGATAGCAAGTGAGTTCTGGCTTTACCTAGAGTAATATTTCTTGTGTTTCTTGCCTTTCATAACTTACAAAACTCTGAAAAGTCTGCCTCATTTTAGGTGGATAAAAATGAAGTGAGTTCTATTCAAATGTTGATAACCCCTGAATTTCTGTATAATTACAGAATAATCACTTTTAAAGATTAAAAAAAAAAAGTTTGTGTATCTCCAGCTATTACTTGTATTGGTTCTTGCATTTTTCTGTAACATGTTTTTACCCCCTCTCCTCCTAGGAAACATTGGAAATTCTTTTACCATTGATCCCATCTTGGGCTTAATAAAAACTGCCAAAGAATTAGATCGAAATAGCCAAGTGGAATATGACTTAATGGTGAAAGCTACCGATAAAGGGAATCCACCAATGAGTGAAATAACTTCTGTGCATGTCTTTGTGACAATTGCTGACAATGCCTCTCCTAAGTTTACATCCAAAGAATATTCTGTTGAAATCAGCGAAACTGTCGGCATTGGGAGTTTTGTCGGAATGGTTACAGCGCAGAGTCAGTCGTCAGTGGTATATGAAATAAAAGATGGAAATGTAGCTGATGCTTTTGATATTAATCCACATTCTGGAAGTATCGTCACTCAGAAAGCCCTGGATTTTGAAACGTTGCCCATTTACACATTGATAATACAAGGAACTAACATGGCTGGTTTGTCTACTAACACAAGTGTTTTAGTGCATCTACAGGATGAAAATGACAACTTGCCAGTCTTCATGCGGGCAGAATATACGGGACTCATTAGCGAATCAGCTTCAACTAACAGCGTGGTCCTAACGGACGAAAATGTCCCATTAGTGATTCGAGCAACTGATGCTGATAAAGAATCAAATGCTCTGCTTGTGTATCACATTGTTGAACCATCTATACACAAATATTTTGCTATTGACTCTAGCACTGGTGCTATTCATACGGTACTGAGTTTGGACTATGAAGAAACAAGTACTTTTCACTTTACCGTACAAGTGCATGACATGGGGACACCACGTTTATTTGCTGAGTATGCAGCTAATGTGACTATACGTGTAATAGACATTAACGATTGCCCTCCTGTGTTCTCCAAATCATTATATGAAGCGTCTCTTTTATTGCCAACATACAGAGGAGTAAAAGTCATCACGGTAAATGCTACGGATGCTGATTCGAGTGCATTCTCACAGTTGATGTACTCTATCACCGAGGGCAACATTGGGGAGAAGTTTTTTATGGACTACAAGACTGGTACTATAACTGTACAAAACACAACTCAGCTAAGAAGCCGCTATGAGTTAACCATTAGAGCTTCTGATGGCAGATTTGTAAGCTTTACCTCTGTAAAAATTAATGTGAAAGAAAGCAAAGAAAGTCAACTGAAGTTTACCCAAGATTTCTACTCTGCAGTAGTGAAAGAGAATTCCACTGAAGCCAGAACATTAGCTGTCATTACTGCCATTGGGAACCCAATCAACGAGCCTTTGTTTTACCATATCCTCAACCCAGATCGCAGATTTAAAATAAGCCAGACTTCAGGAGTTCTGTCAACCACTGGCATACCATTTGATCGTGAACAGCAGGAGGCATTTGATGTGGTGGTAGAAGTGACCCAAGAACACAAGCCTTCAGCAGTGGCCCATGTCATTGTCAAGGTCAACATAGAAGACCAAAATGACAATGCACCAGTGTTTGTCAACCTTCCTTACTATGCTGTTGTTAAGGTGGATACCGTGGTGGGCCACGTTATTCGCTACGTTACCGCCGTTGATAGAGACAGTGGCAGAAATGGAGAAGTGCATTACTACCTTAAAGAGCATCACGAGCATTTTCAGATCGGATCCTCAGGTGAAATTTCACTGAAAAAGCAGTTTGAACCTGACACCTTAAATAAAGAATATCTTGTCACAGTGGTTGCAAAAGACGGAGGAGACCCAGCGTTTTCGGCTGAAGTGATAGTTCCGATCACTGTTATGAATAAAGCCATGCCTGTGTTTGAAAAACCTTTCTACAGCGCAGAGGTTCCAGAGAATATCCAGATGCACAGTCCGGTTGTCCACGTACAAGCCAACAGTCCAGAAGGGTTGAAAGTGTTCTACAGCATCACGGATGGAGATCCTTTCAGCCAGTTTACTGTTAACTTCAACACTGGAGTTATAAATGTCATAGCCCCTCTGGACTTCGAGTCCCACCCGGCTTATAAACTGAGCATACGAGCAACCGACTCCTTGACCGGTGCTCATGCTGAAGTATTTGTTGACATTATAGTGGAAGACATCAATGATAACCCTCCTGTGTTTGGTCAGCAGTCTTATGCCGCAACCCTGTCCGAGGCAGCTGTCATCGGCACGTCTGTCGTTCAAGTTAGAGCGACAGATTCTGATTCAGAACCAAATAGGGGAATTTCATACCATATGTTTGGGAACCATAGCAAGAGTCATGATCATTTTCACATAGACAGCAGCACCGGCCTCATTTCGCTAGTCCGAACTTTGGATTACGAGCAGGTCCAGCAGCACAAGATTTTTGTAAGGGCTCTGGACGGTGGCATGCCCCCCCTGAGCAGTGATGTGGTTGTGACAGTGGATGTCACGGACCTCAATGACAATCCGCCACTGTTTGACCAACAGATTTATGAAGCCAAAATCGGCGAACACGCCATGCATGGGCATTTCGTGACCTGTGTGAAAGCATATGATGCAGACAGCTCAGACATAGACAGGTTGGACTATTCCATTCTCTCTGGCAACGATCATAAGAATTTTGTCATTGACGGTGAAACGGGAATCGTCACACTCTCAAACGTGCGCCGGCACACCTTGAAGCCGTTTTATAGTCTTAACGTTTCTGTTTCTGATGGAGTTTTTAGGAGTTCTGCTCAGGTTCACGTAACTGTAATCGGAGGCAATCTGCACAGTCCTGTTTTTCTTCAGAGCGAATATGAAGTGGAGTTAGCTGAAAATGCTCCCTTACACACGCTGGTGATCGAGGTCAAAGCAACTGATGGGGATTCTGGTATTTACGGTCACATCACTTACCATATTGTAAATGACTTTGCCAAAGACAGATTTTACACAAATGACAGAGGACAGATATTTACTTTGGAGAAACTTGATCGAGAAACTCCAACAGAGAAAGTAATCTCAGTTCGTTTAATGGCTAAGGATGCTGGTGGAAAAGTTGCTTTCTGCACCATTAATGTCATCCTTACAGATGACAATGATAATGCACCCCAGTTTCGAGCAACCAAGTATGAAGTGGACATTGGGTCCAGTGCTCCCAAAGGGACGTCCGTCATTAAAGTTCTTGCAAGTGATGCCGATGAGGGATCCAATGCCGATGTCACCTATGCCATTGAAGCAGACTCTGAAAGTGTCAAGGAGAATTTGGAAATTAACAAACTATCTGGCATAATTACTACAAAAGAAAGCTTAATTGGCTTAGAAAATGAGTTCTTCACTTTCTTTGTGAGAGCTGTGGATAGTGGGTCTCCGTCAAGGGAATCTGTGGTTCCTGTCTATGTTAAAATACTTCCACCAGAAATACAACTTCCAAAATTTTCGGAACCGTTTTATACCTATACGGTTTCAGAAGACATGCCTATTGGAACAGAGATAGACCTCATCCGAGCAGAACATAGTGGGACCGTTCTTTACAGCCTAATCAAAGGGAACACTCCTGAAAGTAACAGGGATGAGTTCTTTGTCATTGACAGACAGAGCGGCAGACTGAAACTTGAAAAGAGTCTTGATCATGAAACGACTAAGTGGTACCAGTTTTCCATACTTGCCAGGTGCGCTCATGAGGACTACGAGGTGGTGGCGTCTGTAGATGTTAGCATCCAAGTGAAAGATGCAAATGATAACAGCCCTGTGTTAGAGTCTAACCCGTATGAGGCTTTTATTGTTGAAAACCTGCCAGGGGGGAGTAGAGTCATCCAGGCCAGGGCATCTGATCTGGATTCAGGAACCAATGGCCAAGTCATGTACAGTCTAGATCAGTCACAAAGTGTGGAAGTCATCGAATCTTTCGCCATTAACATGGAGACAGGCTGGATTACGACCCTCAAGGAACTTGACCATGAAGAGAGAGACCATTACCAGATTAAAGTGGTTGCATCAGATCATGGTGAAAAGGTCCAGCTCTCCTCCACGGCCATCGTGGATGTTACTGTCACCGACGTCAACGACAGCCCCCCACGATTCACGGCAGAGATATACAAAGGGACCGTGAGCGAAGATGACCCACCAGGCGGTGTCATCGCCATCTTGAGTACCACGGATGCCGATTCTGAAGAAATTAATAGACAAGTTACATATTACATAACAGGTAAAACATTGAAGCAAAATGGTTTAAGTTAAACATAAATTGGATTAGAGGTATACATTTTGAAATAATAGTATTTTAGGGAGATCGGGAGTTAAAGGGATGATTTTAATTAAGTAAGCCTAAAATAAGTAGAAATAACATCTGTTAAGCTACATTGAAGAGGCTAACAGTTGTCATTAGACTATTTTTGTTTTGAATGTTTATTTTTGAGAGTGAGAGTGTGAAAGCGGGGGAGGGGCAGAAAGAGAGAGGATCTGAAAGCAGGCTCCAGGCTCTGAGCTGTCAGCACAGAGCCCAACACGAGGCTTGAACTCCCGAACCGTGAGATCACGACCCGAGCCGAAGTTGGAGTCTTAGCCAACTGAGCTACCCAGGCACACCCCTGGACTGTTTTTGATTTTTATGACTCATTCTGTTGAACTTAGCAAATGATAAATATGTATAACAGCTATATTTTCCATATAGGGTGACGTATTGTTTAGTAGGCTTTTATGTTTTCTTTAGCTTAATGCTGTGTTTCAGTACACATTTTAATGCCTTGATGTTTTGGTGGTGGTGGGAGTCACTGGGAAAGTTAATAAGCCAAATTTAAATGTAGTAATTTTTTAAAAAACCCTTAATTCTTTTAAACCATAACACTAAATGTATTTATGTCTCCTGTCACTTAGATCTTTATTTATTTCAGCCAATTTGTCCTCTTCCTCCATTGATTTAATAGGAGGAGATCCTTTGGGACAGTTTGCTATTGAAAATATACAGAATGAATGGAAGGTGTTTGTGAAGAAACCTCTGGACAGGGAAAAAAGGGACAATTATCTTCTGACTATCACAGCAACCGATGGGACCTTCTCCTCAAAAGCCATAGTTGAAGTGAAAGTTCTTGATGCAAATGACAACAGTCCAGTCTGTGAAAAGGTAGGCGGTTCTTTCTTTATGTATTACGAATTTGGATTTCTTTCTGAACCTTTCATTCGGACTCTCCTGTGGCGCTGGCTGTAATTCAGATGCGTTTCGTATGATAGCCGGTGAGCATTTAAGCAGAGGTGAGTGTTGAGCGGGGCAAGAGTTGGATCAGCTCCAGAACTATTTTGGGAAATGCTCAGTAGTTGCAACAGCTCATTGACAGATGCTGTAAATTACAGACAAGATTGCAGTTATGTTTAACTCTCAAAATGCTTTGTGAAGATTTCATTCCCCTTATTGGGGGCTGAGCCTATTTTGGGGGCACTGGCTGTTCTACACGAGGTCTGTGAGGGTGCTCCACAGCTCTGGGGCCCGTTGAATATGAGAACACATACACCAAGAAGGAGCCTTTCCCATCCAAGCCTGCGGTGGGAGGACCGGGGCAGGAGTGCTCCCGGGGAGGGGCGGGGGTGTCAGCCTTTGGGAGGTGGTGATTAGATCGGCAGAGGAGTTGGGACTCCGTCCTAGAGAAGAGAGGACCTCGGAACCTGTTGTGTTTGGAAGGTGGAGCTGACGTGAGCCAAGAGTTCCTTACAGAAGACATGTTCGTTCGGTAGTGTCGTGTACACTTGGATGAGCGCGAGTGAGAGCACGGGGTGGAGGCGGCCAAGGCACAAAGGGACAAGAGACGGTGCAGAGCGCAAGCTGGTGCCCATGGTACCGCCTGCGTGTGACAACATGGCAGGCGTGTGATGTCGGGATTGACTGCCATTTCCTACAGAAGCGAGTGGGAGAAAGACCCAGATAGAAGCCTGGGGTGGGGTTGGCTTAAGAGGAAGCATGTTGTGGTCTGTATTGGACTCATTAAGTGTAGGGTCACGGGACATCCAGTCGAATCGGTTTTGTAGACGTTTAGAGACAGTGAGATTGAAGATGGGCAGGGATGCAAACTTGGCCGTTTCTTTGGATGATGGACAATGGAATCCATCCGAGAGGATGATCACGAAAAGGGACAAAGAGTACCGGTGGGTATTTCCTCTCCTAGGGAGAAGGGAGGAGGAAGCAGAGGTGGGAGGAGGAGACCCCTACCAGGGCAGTGTTACTGAGAGGGCAGGAGCCGAGGATTTTTAGGAGGCAGGACAGCACATGGGGGTTTGGCTGCTGAACAGATGCTGGAGCTGTGGAAGCGAACTGTGGGACTCCGAGAGTGGCTTGGAGACGGAGGGCTCGGCATCCTGATGCGGACAGGTGCCTGGTTGCAGGGAGGGCGCGTGTCAGTAGGCACATAGATTCGTCCACCGAAGAAAGAGGAGAGTCTGAGGAAGAAAGAAGAGTGGTAGATGAAGGGAAGGCTGGGGAAGAGAGCGGGGAAGACGGTCTGGAAGAGGGACAGAGGAGATGAGCAGTGTCAACAGTTGTGGCAAGGGACAGAGCCGTTCTCAGGGAAATAGAGCACAGTCAGCAGGGAAGGGAGTTTCAGAGGAGGGAGGACTTCATTCCCATCCATGTCTCTACTTTTTGGCAACAGTATCGTGTACGGCTGGGGGGTTGGTTAAGTCTGTGTGTGTCGTATAGAAAATAAATGTGTGCGTCTTATTGTGTTTTTCTTTTAAACACTCGCACATTACTTGGATATGATGCGCTGTCATCTTTGAGAATAATAAAATTAACATATTAGCTCATTTGAAATCATCAGTGTTGCAAAGTATCCTGTTTCATGAGTCATAAAGTGTAGTTCATCTAGAATTGAGCTCATCTTAAGAAAAAAAAAAAAATCAACAGAATCTTACCTGTGAGCCTTGTGCGTTGGTTGATAGCATGGATTTCTAATGAGTTGGAACTGGAAAGAAGTGTTGATTATGTTTGAGTTCAGTCGGATGGGAAGGGCGGGGGCAGGGTAACAGAAGAGTCCTGGCCATGGTGTCGCTTGCACTCACCCTGCTGACCTGGGGGAATCTTTGTTTTCTCCATGACATGAGGATCACATCTGTCTCCACTGCAGTCACCTGGCTCTGTGTTAGGAAAGATTGCAAATAATAACTTCCTGTATTGAAAATAGACAGGATGTAACAGGCATTGACTCACCAATTTTCAGATATATATGGAATGCTCCTATGTTCACTCATAAGAATTTAAGTTAAACATGAAACCAACTTAAAGGCACAAAGTATTCAGAATTCTGTAGGTTAAATGTCAGATCAGACTCTTTCATTGATACAGAGGAAGTACCTGTGACGTGACTCCTTTTTGTTTTAAATATGTTTTATAAGAAAAATCGGTTTCAAAAGCTCCTCGGATGTTTAAATTCTGTCATTTCCCACATTTTCTGTGACCAAAGTTAAATGATTATTTTTTCTGTTATTCCCTTGGCAGTCATGTTAACGCTTAATGTTTTATGTTCGTGGTGTTCAAAATCTTTGTAGAGCTTATATTCGGAAACGATTCCAGAAGATGCCTTTCCCGGGAAGCTGATCATGCAGGTGTCTGCTACAGATGCAGATATCCGCTCCAATGCTGAAATTACTTACACATTATTTGGTCCAGGGGCAGAAAAGTTCAAACTAAATCCAGACACAGGTAAGATGGGGTTTGGGGCAAAATTAACCATGTTCCAGCAAAGTCATATCAGATATAGGTGGTCTTAGGTCACATGTAAAATTTGAAATTATATCCCGTTCCTTGAAAATTTACTCTGATGCTACAAAATTGGCATCTTTTAGAATTAGAAATCTACACAGCAATTTAGTGTGTAAAACTGGGGATAAGATAAAAAAAAATTGACAACAATATCACCTACTTGAACCCAGAATTTAAAATTTAGTTTTTAATAGTAACTTTAAAAAAAACTGCATAATTGGGCGCCTGGGTGGCTCAGTCGGTTGAGCGTCCGACTCTAGCTCAGGTCATGATCTCACAGTTCGTGAGTTCAAGCCCCGTGCTGGGCTCTGACTGACAGCCCAGAGCCTGGAGCCTGCTTCGGATTCTGTGTCTCCCTCTCTCTCTGCCCCTCCCCTGCTCATGCTCTGTCTCAAAAATGAATAAACATTAAAAAAAAAAAACACACAACTCCATAATTTAAGTATATCTCATACTTTGTGCTTTATCTGTTTTGTATAGAGTTTTCTTGAATATGTGGCCATAAATTAATAATTTAGCATATTCATTAAATGATGAATGGTATTCTGTTCATCTTTATATCTTTAAGACTGTTAGATTGTTTTCTCTCTTACCGTTTGTATTTTGTTAATATCAGGAGTCCACGTAACAGTTTTCTGGGAGTTCCACCCCCCAGAACTGATTGTAAACATATGAATCTGTAAGTCAATTTAAAAATATTTTAAATTTGGTAAATAGGTAGCTTTTTTTTTTTTAAAGCTAGCTCCCAGCAGGGTTTGGAAACCTGGATCTCAGTGTGCTCCTGCAGCCGTTGACTCTATAGCATTGATAAAATTGCTGCTCCAAAATTTTGTCATTGTAAGAGGGAAAGGGGAAGAAATAGATGTGCGTTTGCAGCTCACACCTTCAATTTCAAGTGAATCCACTTTTTTGTTTGTTTTCAGGTGAACTGAAAACATTAGCCCCCCTTGATCGTGAGGAGCAAGCAGTTTATAACCTGCTCGTCAAGGCCACAGATGGAGGGGGTAGATTCTGTCAAGCCAGTATTGTGCTCACATTAGAAGATGTGAATGATAACGCCCCTGAATTCTCAGCCGATCCGTACGCCATCACCGTGTTCGAGAACACAGAGCCTGGGACGCTGTTGACGAGGGTCCAGGCCACGGACGCAGATGCAGGTACCGTCCAGCTGATGCTGTTGGCTTCAGACTGTGCTCTGAGATCTTAGGAACCTCATCCCCAATTTGGTCTCTTTAACTTACTGACCTTATGCATATTGATTAACTCACTGTTGTATTTTTTTAATTCCTCAGCATTAAAAATGGAATGGAATCTTTACGATAATGAATTCATTTTTTATTCACGTTTGAAGTCTCAAAGTTCTGCCCTGTGCACGTACCATTGTAAGACATCTGTGGTGTCCCTAAAATTACGGTCGGAGACTGTATTAACTGATCTTCATATCCAATTGAATTAATCAGTGAAGTGTTATTTTATGAATAAACCATTAGTGACGTAGAGATTTTAATGTGGAGACAGAACAGCAAATGTTACACTGCTGTAGTTTTATAAACCTTTCACAATTTTTATGGAGAATATAATAGTCTAGGATACATATTTATAATCTTCCGATAGAGAAAACAATTTCTTAAGTCATACTAATACTGAAGAATTAAAGCAATAACAAAAATACCACTTTTCAAATAAATCTTTGACACTGAGGCGAAATCATAGATTTCATTTTAAAAGACCTGCTGGGTACTGCAGGACCATATGCTGTAGAATTTAGTCTTAAAAAGCCAGGTAACTATGGAATTGTGTTTGTTTTAGGTTAGTAAGTTGTCAGTGAAAATGTTTGCTTTTTAAAGATCAGAGTCCTAGGAACATCTCAGTAACGAGTGTTCGCATTTTCCTTTTATTTTTTAAAATTTTTTTTAATTTTTTTTTTTTTTCTCAACGTTTATTTATTTTTGGGACAGAGAGAGACAGAGTATGAACGGGGGAGGGGCAGAGAGAGGGAGACACAGAATCGGAAACAGGCTCCAGGCTCTGAGCCATCAGCCCAGAGCCTGACGCGGGGCTCGAACTCACGGACCACGAGTTCGTGACCTGGCTGAAGTCGGACGCTTAACCGACTGCGCCACCCAGGGGCCCCCGCATTTTCCTTTTAAAACATGCTACACGTGTTTTCAAAAAATAATTTAAATTTCTTGAAATAAAACACTCTGACGTGATGTCATGTGTCAACAGGACTGAATCGGAAGATCTCCTACTCGCTGATGAACTCTGCTGACGGGCAGTTCTCCATTAATGAATTCTCCGGAATCCTTCAGTTAGAAAAGCCCTTGGACCGAGAAGTGCAGGCCGTGTACACCCTTACTCTGAAAGCCGTAGACCAGGGTTTGCCGAGGAGGCTGACGGCTACCGGCACTGTTGTGGTGTCCGTCTTGGATATAAATGACAACCCCCCTGTGTTTGAATACCGTGAGTACGGCGCCACCGTGTCTGAGGACATTCTTCTCGGCACAGAAGTTCTCCAGGTGTACGCGGCCAGTCGGGATATCGAGGCGAATGCGGAAATCACCTACTCAATAATAAGTGGAAACGAACATGGAAAATTCAGCATAGACTCCAAAACAGGTAACCTGCCCTGAAAATGAGAAGAAGGCCTTTGTTCTGCCAAAAAAGGCGAGATGGCCCAGCACGTAAGGCAGTACAGAGTGCCAGCTCGTAGATCGGCAGTAGATCCTTTAAAAAGATGAAGGTTCTAGGTGCCTTCGACCTTTAAGCGGGGAAATGAAAGCACACTCCAGGAATTCAGTCGAGATGTCCGATGCGTTACATGAGTAAAGATCAAGAGTGGGAGGTGGTGGAGGGTCTTGCGTAATGGCTACTCGTTCTCCATATTGAGTCCACGTGAAGTAGCTTCTTAAGGGAAACCACAGTTTCCGCCTCTTCGATCCTAGTCTCTGTAGGAGGCCTCTGATAATTCATTAAAATTGACGTCTTCATATGCTAGGTGTATAGAATAGCCGAAGTACTCTGAATCGCAATGAATGACTATATCCACAAGGTCAAGAGTTGCAGGAGGTATTGACTCCTGCTCCGTACACGCTTTTGTCGTCTTGTTAACCTGTGGTCTAAGCTGTTCGAATGTTGTACAAAGTCACTCCTTTCAAACTGTATTTAATTGAGTGTGACTATTTCAGATGAGGAGCAGGTGTGTGTTGATGGGATTTTAAAACGTAGTTTTAATGCATACTGTAGAATTATTACTTTTAGGGCTTTTTAATAGGATGGACTGTAAGGAAACGAGAAGTGTTAAAGGAATCGTTAAATCAAAAAGATTTTTTTTTATTTTATTTTTTATTTTTAAAAATTTACATCCAAATTAGTTAGCATACCGTGCAACAGTGATTTCAGGAGTAGATTCCTTAGTGCCCCTTACCCATTTAGCCCATCCGCCTTCCCACACCCCCTCCACTAACCCTCCATTTATTCTCCATATTTATGAGTCTCTTCTGTTTTGTCCCCCTCCCTGTTTTTATATTGTTTTTGGTTCCCTTCCCTTATGTTCGTCTGTTTGGTCTCTTAAAGTCTTCATATGAGTGAAGTCATATGATTTTTGTCTTTCTCTAATTTCATTTAGCATAATACCCTCCAGTTCCATCCACGTAGTTGCATGTGGCAAGATTTCATTCTTTTGATTGCCGAGTAATACTCCATTGTGTGTGTGTGTGTGTGTGTGTGTGTATATATATATATACATACACACCACATTTTCTTTATCCATTCATCCCTCGATGGACGTTTGGGCTCTTTCCATACTTTGGCTATTGTTGATAGTGCTGCCATTAACATGGAGGTGCATGTGCCCCTTCGAAACAGCACACCTGTATCCCGTGGATAAATGCCTAGCAGTGCTATTGCTGGGTCGTAGGATAGTTCTATTTTTAATTTTTTGAGGAACCTCCATAGTGTTTTCCAGAGTGGTTGCACCAGCTTGTATTCCCAAAAAAGAGATTTTTTTTTTAAATGATAGGATGTAAATAGTTATTCTGGAGATATAAAACAAGATACACACTTCTATAAAAGAAAAACAATGAGGAGGAAAATATAAGCCAAAAAGTAGAATTCTTACGTTTCCTTTTTATTGTACTGTAGTGGCTTCCATAGTAAACTATGGTTTAGAAGAAAGAAGAAATATAATTTTATAGTGGAATGTGGGTAGTACTGGGAAAGCAATTTATGTATCACAGAGAAATAAATAAGGATCTAGGAATAGGCAAATTCATAACTTTTAATTGCTGAATGAAGAAATTAGAAAACACATATAAATGATAGGGGTGCCTGGGTGGCTCAGTCAGTTAAACATCTGACTTCGGCTCAGGTCACGAACTCAGTTTTTGAGTTCAAACACCACCTTGGGCTCTATGCTGACAGCTCAGAGCCTGGCACCTGCTTCGGATTCTGTGTCTCTCTCTGCCCCTCCTCTGCTGGTGCTGTGTCTCTCAAGAATAAACAATCATTAAATATATGTATATATACATACATATATATATATATATATATATATATATAATAAATGTTTGAAGTAGAAATTAGAAATGGTTTGTTTAAAAGTTTCGATTTCAGTCACAGTAGGAGAAAGTGGTGGCATTTTAAAGTAATGAAAGTCATTTTGATTTTCTGTGCAGGGGCCATCTTTATCATTGAGAACCTGGATTATGAAAGCTCTCATGAATATTACCTGACTGTAGAGGCCACTGACGGGGGGACACCTTCATTAAGTGATGTGGCCACTGTGAGCATTAACGTAACCGATGTCAATGACAACTCCCCTGTGTTCAGCCAAGACACCTACACAGCAGTGATCAGCGAAGATGCCGTCCTTGAGCAGTCTGTCATCACGGTGTGTATTTCCTCCCCTACCGTGTTCTTCTTCTGGATCTTTGCAAGAAATTTCAGGAAGACCGATTCAGTGTTTGTTGTGGCCTTACTCGAAAATAATTGGAAGATGGGGAAATGTCTTTTGTTACCCTAGTCAATGACTGACTCTATTATAAATGATTGCCTTATAACAGCTAGTTATTGATGGCAGAAAAGCTTGCTTCATAGACCCCTTCCTCAGCTGTCTCCTAAGTAGGAGCGTGATGTCTTCTAGGTTATGGCTGACGATCCTGACGGACCTTCGAACAGCCACATCCGCTACTCAATTACAGATGGCAATCAAGGAAGTCCATTTACAATTGACCCTGCCCGGGGAGAAGTAAAAGTGACCAGGCTTCTCGACCGGGAAACAGTACGTGCAAAACTTTGGCTTAAATTGTTTACAGATTACCAAGTCGGTAAATAGAAGCTCCTTGTCCACTTAATGGGAGGCACCAGAAGGGTACAACCAACCTTGTTCTCAGGCAGTGAGAAGTAAGATATAAATACTGGAAAAGCAATTCCAGTACGAAAATCTCTAGAACAGAAGAGAGGTGTTTCCTACTGATAGAAGGTTGCATAACAAAAGCTCGTGTTCAGGAAGAAACTACTATCGGCTCTGGTGTTTGGAGGCACTTCATGGAGCTAGAAGCTGGGTTTTCAGTAACGGCAGACTCAGAAAGCCATAGTTGTGGAGAGGCGAGTCGCCGTGAGGAACCGCATGAACAGAGACGTGGAAGACGTGGCAAGTACTTAGGTGATCATACTAGATTGTGTTGGAGTAGAGGAGTCCTGGTGACAAGTGAGGGACGTGTGCTGGGACGGGGTTCTAGGAACAGAGCAGAGGTTCACGCTGGCTGCTGCAGGCGCAGGGAGCCGCTGAGTATTGGTGAGCCCGGGAGCGACTGGCCGAGGTGACTGTGCGGGTGAGCACCACGGTAGGCCTGAGTGGGGTGTAACATCGTGAGCCACCAGGCAGGTAGGAAGCCCAGGGCCCGGGGCTCCGCGGTGAGACACCGCGAGGCTGATTGGGAAGTGCCGTGACGCGCGAGCAGACAGATGCAGAAGCTTCGTGAAGGAGGCCTTAGAATCTGTGAAGCTGAGACACGGCCCCGCGTAGGAAGCGGGGGTGGCCGAGATGCTGGCTCCCCTCCACCTTGCTGTAATGGGGTGGTGCCCTCCGAGAGAAACGGGGCATTGTGAGGCCGTGGAAGCCTAGCGCCGGGAGAGGTCGTGGCACGTGGTTTTTGACGTTGTTTTAGAGGAGAGTGACGTAGGTGAGTAGAAATACTCAGCCAGGATTCAGAGAGTTTACTCAAACTTCAGAAACTTGAAAGCCAGGAACACGGAGATGGCACAGGCCTCCGGAGAGGATTGTGGAGGCAGTCCGAGGTGATTAGATAAACGCGAGCAACTGACGAGAGGAAAGCCAGGCGGAAGTTCTGTCCCTCATGTGTCTCTCCGTCCCTCTGCTAACACTCACAGGCAGGGAGCTGCCTAGGGAGGTCACGAAGTGAGGAAGTGCAAAGATAGGACACTGCTGATCAGAGAGTCTAGTTTCAGAACAGTAACAGGTAAAGGGAAGATTAGAGGGACTTGGGGAAATAGTGATGAGCTACCTCCTGAAAGGCCGAAATCTTTCATTCCTTCTCTGACCTGTTCTTTTGAGCAGAGACTTTCCAAGAGTTTAGGAAGCATGACTGGTTAGCCTTCAGGCTGCTGTACTGCTGGGCCGAACAAATTTAGGACTTGTGACCGGTGCGCTTGTCCGCTCCTTTAATGCGCTAACGCCCGACAGGAGCCCGCAGAGGAGATGGCGCGTGCGCCCCAGGCCATTTGCCCTTCTCTGTTGGGCATCCTTTAGGACTAAGAGTCGGCAGAACATCCGCTGGGGATTTAGCCCCCTTTCTGGCTTCTTCCACCTCTCATTCTGGAAGCAGAGAGCTTAACAGGGGACTGCCCTAGAACAGAATCTACCTCACTCGATACAGCTTCTTTTGATGAGGTCAGTTTGTCCTGAGAGATTCAGACAGCTGGCTGCGGTCCAAGTGTAAAAGCGATGGGGGAGGGTGATCTGGAGCGTCCTGAGGTGTTGAAGAGGGGCTACGACAGCTCCCCTCTGCTTCTGGCTGACGGTCCCATTTAGGCCTTAAGAGGAGGCGGCTGCCCCTGTCGCGCACGCTCCGTCGTGTAGCTCTTCACGGCGCGCCTGTCTGTAGCTTGGGGAGTCGCCCACATCCAGGGCAGCACGCGGCAGGGGATGACGGTCGCCCAGATCTGCCCTTGTGGGTGGTCAGCAGTCTGCTTCTCATGGAGCCCCGTTCTCGGGCCTCGTGAAGTGGACATGTGTTCTGTCTTGTCCCGGGAAAGATTTCAGGTTACACACTCACAGTCCAGGCTTCTGATAACGGCAGTCCGCCCAGGGTCAACACGACTACCGTGAATATCGATGTGTCAGACGTCAACGACAACGCTCCGGTCTTCTCCAAGGGAAACTACAGTGTCATTATCCAGGTAACCTTGGGGCGCTGACAGTTTGTCGGGCACATTCCTTTTGAAAGGCGCTCATGCGTTGGCTTCGTTGTTTGAAATCTCTTTCTTTTCCAAAGAGTACTTTTAGGAAAATGAGAAGAATAAAATGAGGGGGGGTCTCCATCAGTACTAAGATGAGCATTTTCAAGGGGCAACCAAGCTTTTCTCTCTTCTTTTTGTACTTTGGTTTTTAAGACGTTCTCACTGGCTTGGTCCTTAATCTTGTTTTCTGCTGGCTTTTTTTTTTTTTTTTTTTTTTTTTTAGTTGATTTATTTTGAGAGAGAGTGAGTGCTCATGCACACAAGTTGGGGAGGGGGGGCAGACAGGGAGAGAGAGAATTCCAAGGAGGTTCCATGCTGGCCGTGCAGAGCCTGACAAGGGGCTTGAACTCAGTAACTGTGAGATCACGACCTGAGCTGAAATCAAACACTTAACCGACTGAGCCACTCAGACACCCCCATCTGCCCGCCCGTTTCTGAGAGGCATCAGAGAATCCACTCCACCTTTTCTCCTTTTCCCCTTTTCCCCTCCCCCACTCCACCCTTCTTCCACTCCTGCTACCCACACATCCTTTCTTCTCACACGTTCCCTCCCCTCCAGCCCTGTCCAAATCCCCACCTTCCCCCCTCCTCCCCTCTTTCCTTCCCGTCAATGCCCACCGCAACCCCCCCCCCCACCTTCCTGTCAAATGGAGCCGCAGTGAGACGTTGTTTTCCGTATACTTCATTTTACAGAAAACTTGCCTGTGTCTCTTGCCACGTAGATTGGGTTTTATTGCAAGTCGTGTGCGTTTTGGTTCTCTTCGGTGCAGGAAAATAAGCCCGTGGGTTTCAGCGTACTGCAGCTGGTAGTGACCGACAGGGACTCCTCGCATAACGGCCCACCCTTCTTCTTTACCGTTGTGAGTGGGAATGACGATGGAGTGTTTGAAGTGAACCAGCAAGGGGTCCTTCTCACATCAGCTGCCATAAAGAGGAAGGTGAAAGATCATTACCTACTGCATGTGAAGGTATGAAGGTCTTCAGGACTTTACATCGTGGATTTCTAGAGAAGGGTTCCTTTGCTGGCTCTAGAAATAAAATGAGTAGAATTGTGGGTTTTTGTTCTGTGGTGGGTTTTTTTTTTTCCTTCTTTTGGCCATTCCTTTTTTTCTTTTAAATGTGTATGTATTTTTGAGAGAGAGGGCACGAGCCATCAAAGGGGGGAGGGGCAGAGAGGGAGGGAGACAGGATCTGAAGCAGGCTCCAGGCTCTGAACTGTCAGCCCAGAGGCCGAGGTGGGGCTTGAACTCACTAACTGTGAGATCGTGACCTGAGCCGAAGGGAGACACTCAACTGCCTGAGCCACCCAGGTGCCCTCTTACCTTCGTTTTTATCCCACTGCACTTTGCGGGGCCCATATATCCACTTGGTTACTTTATCATAGATGTTAACGGAGCTCACCTCCCTTACGAATTCGTGAAAGGGCTGTAAAGAAGTATTTATTCTTGTCCTTCATAGGCTTCTTGTTTAGAAGTATTTCGTGGTAACTTTTTAAAACTTGCGTGAGGGAAGCCAAATTTTTATTAAGAAGTTAACGACGACCTATAGACCAAGGTGTTGTCGTGGTTTTGGTTTTAATTTCCTCATAGGTGGCCGATAACGGAAAGCCTCAGTTGTCATCTTTGACGTATATTGACATTCGGGTCATTGAGGAGAGTGTCTACCCGCCCGCAATCTTGCCACTAGAGATTTTCATTACTGCTTTTGGAGAGGAATACTCAGGCGGTGTCATCGGGAAGATTCACGCAACAGACCAGGACGTGTATGACACTTTAAGCTATAGTCTTGATCCGCAGATGGGCAGCCTCTTCTCTGTTTCCAGCACCGGGGGTAAGCTGATAGCACACAGAAAGCTAGATGTAGGGCAGTACCTTCTCAATGTCAGCGTAACCGACGGGAAATTCACGACGGTGGCGGACATCACGGTGCACATCAGACAGATAACCCAGGAGATGCTGAACCACACCGTCGCCGTCCGCTTCGCCAACCTCACTCCGGAAGAATTCGTTGGTGACTACTGGCGCAACTTCCAGCGAGCTTTGCGGAACATCCTGGGTGTGAGGAGGAGTGACGTCCAGATCGTTAGTTTGCAGCCCTCTGAACCCCATCCACATCTGGATGTCTTGCTTTTCGTAGAGAAATCAGGGAGTGCCCAGGTTTCAACCAAACTGCTTCTGCACAAGATCAATTCTTCTGTGACTGATCTCGAGGAAATCATGGGTGTTAGGATACTGGACGTGTTCCAGAAGCTCTGTGCAGGACTGGACTGCCCGTGGAAGTTCTGTGAGGAAAAGGTGACTGTGGATGAGAACGTTATGTCAACGCACAGCACGGCCAGACTGAGTTTCGTGACTCCCCGCCACCACAGGACAGCTGTGTGTCTCTGCCAAGGTAACGCACATAAGTCGGATCATTTCGCGTGCAGCCTTTGAAGGCTACACACGAATCGTTTTCTTGAATTTCTTGAAGTTCCTGTTAATGGGCTTTCCCCCCTCTCCTGTCTCTTCTTTTGGTGGTGTTTTTTACAGAGGGAAGATGCCCAGTTGTCCATCATGGATGTGAAGACAGTCCATGCCCTGAGGGATCTGAATGTATCGCTGATCCCAGAGAGGAGAAATACGCCTGTGTCTGCCCGGGTGGCAAGTTTGGTCAGTGCCCAGGTGAGAGTTCAGTGGTGAGGGGTGCTTCCGTTTGAAAAAGTCACTTCCAGTGTTCCTTGCCATTGTTTTTTGTTTTTTTTTTTTTTGTTTTGTTAGCTTTGGTAAATATTGTCAAGTGCGTTTATAATAACAAGTCAAGGGTATGGATGAGTAAGGAGGAGCAGTAGTAACTTCTTCCACAGAACTCACCCGAATTAACGGCGATGCTCTTTCTTTTTCATCCTCGTGCTCGTGTAAACACACAGTCCCATATGTGCACATTCATTGTGCTTTTTTTTTTTTTTCACATTCCCTTTAAGAATAAATAGTTACCATATCTCATAGAGTCTACTGCTTGCTTCTCCCCCTGTTTAATGTATGTTGTGGGCATCTTTCCAGGTCATTGCACGTAAACCTAATGCTTCTGAATGGCTCTACCATGATTTATTCAACATTTTCCTTATTCATAGAGCTTGAGGTTCTTAAGATGTTTCCTTGTGTTAAAAATGAATCCTTTTCTGCACTTAATCGTGGTGAGGCTTTGACTAATGTATACAAGTGTTGAATCATTCTGTGGCAGTTCTGAAACTAATGTAACATCGTATGTTAATTATACTTCAGTTTTTACAAAGCACTTGTATCCATACAGCCTTATTTATTGGTGCTTTCTTTTCTAAAACAAGGATGTACTATGTCAAAGACTAACTACATTTTCAATTTTTAAATATACCATTATGTTAGTTTCCCAGAGAGTTATACCAATTCCTTTCTTGCAGTCATGTGTGACCGTTTCACTCCCCATTTTCTTGGCAATGCAAGGTTTTCAATTAAAAAACAAATTCCTTCATCCAGTGGGCAAGAAATGATATCTAGTTAGTTTAGTGTGGATTTCTCCAGCCTTTTTGTGAATGTTTTGTTTTCTTTTTATTCCTGGTAGCATTTCCTCTCCGGGACTGTTCACAGTCTTTGCTAGTTTGTCCAGCTTCTCTGTCTGGTTTTTGTTTCAGCGTATAGATCACTCTGTGTGCTGTGAGCATGAACATTATCTCCAACCCACTGTCTGTCTATTACTGTCTATTGTTTACAGTATCTTTTGTCACTTTGAAATACAACTTTTGTCTGTTCTGTATAATTTTTACATAACCATTTCCATCGCTGGAGAGTGATATTATTTTCATTATTTTTGGAGACTGGGAATTAGATCTTGCTTGCAAAGTTTCCCCAAACCGTGTGAGGCTGTGTAAATACTTTCCTAAGTTGTCTTCTAATAATTTTATATTGAACGTTTTTATATTTATTTTTTTAAATACGTATTTTTTGAAGTTTATTTTGACAGAGTCCACGCGTGTGCGTGCATGCGTCGGGGAGGGGCAGAGAGAGAGGGAGAGAGAATCCCAAGCAGGCTCCACACTGTCTGTGTAGAGCCCAACGTGAGGCTTGAACTCATGAACCGTGAGATCATGACCTGAGCTGAAATCAAGAGTTGGACACTTAACCAAGCCACTCGTGAACATTTTTATATTTAGATCTCTTATTATTTTAGAACTCATTCCTCACTGATACAGTAGTCTAATTCTCTTCCAAAAAGAGACCCAGGGGTGCTGTGCTTTTTATTAAAGCAAATTGACATTTTCCATCAGATTGAACTTTATGATGTTGTAACCTTAAATAAAAACTTGGATCAGTGTTGGGGGGAAATCTCCCTTTTAAAGATACGCTTCAGCTTGGTTCTGATTTATGTTTTCCTCTTTGTGATTCACAGGGAGTTCATCTGTAACATTTACTGGAAACAGCTTTGTGAAATACCGTCTAATGGAAAACGAAAACAGATTGGAGATGAAACTGACCATGAGGCTCAGAACGTACTCTGCTCACGCAGTTGTGATGTACGCTCGCGGGACCGACTACAGCATCTTGGAGGTACGTTTTTGAACCTCACGTTATGGAAGACTTAAAAATACAAAATTCCCATTTTGTTTCTATGGTCCATTTTTGAAAAAACAATGAAGGGAAATGGTTTTATTCCACACTTAAATGGTCTCTTGATACTTCTAAGTTTTAGACTTTGTGGGCCAAAAAGCTCCTTTATTTGCTCTGCAGTAACATAGAGATTGACTTCTTTTTTTCGCAACCTTTTCAGGTCACATGACCATTAATGTTCAAACTCTAAGTGATACTACATCTTATTCATGTCGTAGAGAATTTGTAGAGAACATATGTAAATGCTTGAAGTGGTCATTATCCTCCACCCCCCCCTTTTTTTTTTTGATCTTACCTGATACTATTTTTGTTCAATTAACAGTTAGTTAATTGTTATTTCTGTGATGCTTTTTGGATGTGCGGTTTGAACTTGATATCCCTGTAACGTCCATTTTTACTTTCTGCCGTGAGCAGATGAGCCTGTGTTCTGTAGTACTTAAGTGCAAGGCCTCACTGACTTTCTACCTTCAAGAGCTCACCGTGCCTCTCCTTTAGATGTCTGATCAGAGTTCATAATTGCAGATTCTGTGGGAGTAATGTGAACGGCCATTGTTTTCATGACAGATTCATAATGGACGGCTACAGTACAAATTTGACTGTGGAAGCGGCCCTGGAATTGTCTCTGTTCAAAGCATTCAAGTCAACGATGGGCTGTGGCATGCAGTGTCTCTAGAAGTGAATGGAAACTACGCTCGGCTGGTTCTCGACCAAGTTCACACTGCATCAGGCACAGCCCCTGGGACTCTGAAAACCCTGAACCTGGATAACCACGTGTTTTTCGGTGGCCACATCCGCCAGCAAGGCACAAGGCACGGAAGAAGCCCCCAAGTGGGTAATGGCTTCAGGGGTTGTATGGACTCCATTTATTTGAATGGGCAGGAGCTCCCTTTAAACAACAAACCACGAAGCCACGCGCACATCGAAGAATGGGTGGACGTCTCTCCCGGGTGCTTGTTAACGGCTACCGAAGACTGTTCCAGCAACCCTTGCCAGAATGGAGGCGTTTGCCAGCCATCCCCTACTGGAGGTAGGCTTCGTGACGTGGTCCTTTTTAAAATGTTACACACGAATACACGCAGTTCCTCAAGTATTTGTGTTTCCCCCTTTTCATTCAAATGATAGGTCAGATACTGCAGTCAGTATTGGAATCGAGTGGTTGGTGCATGTGACACCAGACCGGGGGCGTGGGCGAGGATTCTTCCCTGCGGGTGAGGCCGCAGTGGGTGGTGTCTTACCTGCCGAGGTCCTGCAGACACGTGGCAGGTGTACCCAGAGGAAGTGTGTCCAGACACCCCTCGTTCCGCACCAGGAGCCACTGGTGAACTACGGCTAACTCTGCACTTTTTCTCCACCCACGCTGACATTGACCCAGCGGGACTCGGAATTGTACACTTTGTTCTTTCGAGTGCCCTTCTTTGATCTGATGGCTCAGCGCCCAGCGACTGCTAGTCGTGCTAGTTATAGATGGGGTGTGGTTTTCCAGAAGGCCTCGAACCCTCCTGAAGCGTCACCAGTCCTCTCCCGAAGCCCTGACGTGGAAGGGTGCGCCGAGACTTTTTTCACCTGGCCCCATTTGTTTCCTTTCCCAGTAGTAGAAATTATGACAGTCCTGGTGCCTGGGAAATAGAGCTTTGTGTAAGGGCTAGAGCAAATATCGAAATAACACTTGGGTGAGATTTCAGAAGCTTCGGTTTTTTTGTTATTTTCTTTGGAAAGCATCTGTGCACACTATATGCAAACAACGGGCCAGGTCAGCCCCACAGTAATACTCTGAATGAAAGTGTAGACTGTGCTCGTGTTACATGGCCACGTGAGGTCGGCCAGGAGACTCTCCTTGTTGCGTCACTCAGGCATGAGGCTGAGAGAAGCATGTTCTTGAAACGTGCTTCTGCAGTCCCTGTGGCAGCTAGACACTGGCTCTGTCGCATGTCACAGTCTTTATGTTCCTTTGGACAGATTTGATAATCCCCTTTCGTTAATGATAGCGTATAGTCTCACAGTGCCTTCACGTTTACTGTTCTCTCGTTGAGCCCTTAAAAGCTTGTGAGTTGTGAATTGAGGTCGATGTCCAGTAGTAAGTGTTGTCTACGTGGTCCCTCAAATAAAGGACTGTTGGTCCCTACTCTGTATGCTTGGCCCAACAACCTTACCTAAGCTATGATTCACTAAAGCCAACGACGAGTTCTCTCTTCCGTTCTTTGTGTTAGGGTTCTCCCAAAAGCGGAAGGGATAGCTTGTTGATCTAGACCACATTTTACCCAGAGGGAATAGGAATTTTACTAACTTTTATGGGTCTCCGAGTCTCCCCTTAGTAAAAACCAATGTACTGAGATACAGTTTTTGAGTTACTGATTGGACTTCTTTGTTCCCTTTTGCTCATTTAGGTTATTACTGTAAATGCAGTGCCTTGTACATAGGGACGTATTGTGAGCTGAGCATCAACCCGTGTTCCTCCAACCCATGCCTCTATGGTGGCACGTGCATTGTGGACAACGGAGACTTCGTTTGCCAATGCCGAGGATTGTACACTGGCCAGAGGTATGTGTGTTTTTCTTAACTTTCATAATTACAGTCTTAAAAAGTTTTTTAAATGGATGCTTGGTATATAGATGGATACTGGATACATACGTCTGACTAAATTTACGTGTTGTTTTCTCTGGCACTGTATTTATCTACAGTAGAAAGTGTTAAGTTTATGCGTATTTCCCCTTCCTTCTTCAGGTGCCAGCTTAGTCCATATTGCAAAGATGAGCCCTGTAAAAATGGTGGAACGTGTTTTGACAGCTTGGATGGTGCCGTCTGTCAGTGTGATTCGGGTTTTAGGGGAGAAAGGTAAGTGGCTTCTTCCAGAATTTGTATCTGCTCTTCTCTGTAGTGTCAAATCAAATAGCAGATGCAACAGAAGTTGATTAATCTGGACTCTGTTGCTTCGCATTGTCATAATCCTCATATAGCTCCTTGAGGAATTGATCTCTTCACTCTTTAAAAACAGTGAGCCGGTGATAACGTAATGCTTGGCAATACTTGTGGACGTCAAAGATATTTATAAGCAGAACATACGGGTTCTTGGAGGCAGTACATGTTTGCGGGAAGAGTGACGATTTTTTTAAGGTGGATACACGTGACGTTGTTACCGGTCTTGAGTGGGATGACAATGACCTCTTCTCATAATCTGTTATAGCTAACATTTAGATAGCATCTAGACCCCCCTTTCAACTCTCATTATCTTTTGTAATCCTTACCATAATGCTAAGAGGTGATGATTATTTCCGAGAGGAGGAAAATGAGGCACAGAGCTGCCTGTTAGACACCGCGAAAGAGGCAGGTTGGTGATGGGGCGCCTGGGTGGCTCAGTCGGTTGAGTATCCGACTTCGGCTCAGGTCATGATCTCATGGTTTGTGAGTTCGAGCCTCGCATCGGGGTCTGTGCTGCCAGCTCAGAGCCTGCTTCAGGTTCTGTCTCCCTGTCTCTCTGCGTCTCCCTCAAAAGTAAACATTTAAAAAAAAAATTTCAAAAGTTACTTGGTGAGGGGCAACTGGCAGTCAGTGCTGAGCATCTGCCTGTCCAGGGTCATGGGATGGAGCCCCATGCTGACAGCGCTCGGAGCACTTAGGATTTTCTATCTGTCCCTCCCTGACTCGCATGTGCACGCTCTCTCAAAACAAAACCGTTCATGTTATTTCTAAGTGCCTGATGCTTCACTGAAGTGTTCACTGTCAATCTTGTTGGAAGGCTTTTAAGTGTGAGCTGCTTGTAGGTATTTGCATATGCTTTTGCTCAAGTGGTGATTAGAGCCCTGAATTTGGCCATCAGTCACATGGTCTTAGTTCCTAAGTTGTTGACTTCAGTAAGTCCAGTGGATCAGTCCGTGACATATTTGAGAAAAATGTCTCAAACTTTCAATGGCAGGTGAGTGTGGGGCCAGGGCAGTAGCTACCTTTTATTAAAGGAGGGAAGGATTGATAAGTGTCAGGTGCATCCTCCCAGGGCCCCCATTTGGAAAGGCAGAGGGGACACAGTGGCATGTGAAGTGTTAGGTCAGGTGACGGGCTTTGGGAGGTTTTCCACAAGAGAAACATTTTTAGTTTGTTTTTTTCTTAAATTTGATAGAGACAGAGCACAAGTGGGGCAGGAGCAGAGAGAGGGAGAGAATCCCAAGCAGGCTGTGTGCTGTGAGTGCAGAGCCTGATACGGGGCTCGAGCTCATGAACCATGAGATCGTGAACCAAAACCAAGAGCCCCTGATGCTTAATCACCTGAGCCACCCAGGTGCCCCAGCTGTTTGCTAACCTTTCACATGTCTTAGGAAACAGTTATCTTTCCAAGCAGGAACATCTCCTTCGAAATTGAGGCTCGCATATTAGAACAGTTTCCAGCATACCATTTATCAAAATGCACTTTCTTAAAGAATCTGCAGCAAACTGGTGCACTCAGCTCAGTCTGTGAGTTTGCTTTAGTCAGCTGTGGAATCCTAGAAGAGTAGCGTTTGAATACGGCTTGACATGATGTTTATCTCCCACAGGTACCGCATATAGGATCACATGATCAGTTACCCCGAAGGGTTTTTGTTGGGATCACTGTTGTCAGCTGTGTGTTTTTGGGAGTTACAGATTTTGCTCTGTTTGGGTGCCGTCCTTCCGTGGGAGTTGCAGGCCAGGCGTCTTCTGACTTCCGTTGCTCGTGTCTGTCGTCTTTGCAGGTGCCAGAGTGACATTGACGAATGCGCTGCCAGCCCCTGCCGCAACGGAGCCCTCTGCGAGAACACGCACGGCTCCTACCACTGTAACTGCAGCCACGACTATAGGGGGAAGCACTGTGAGGACGCTGCCCCCAATCAGTACGTGTCCACGCCGTGGAATATCGGACTGGCTGAAGGCATAGGAATTTTCGTCTTTGTAACCGGGATATTCTCACTGGCGGTGGTGTTCGTCCTCTGCCGCAAGATGATCAGTCGGAAGAAGAAGCACCAGGCCGAACCTGAAGACAAGCACTTGGGACCAACCACAGCTTTCTTGCAGAGACCATATTTCGATTCAAAGCTAAATAAGAACATTTACTCCGACATCCCACCCCAGGTGCCCGTCCGTCCTATATCCTACACTCCAAGCATTCCAAGTGACTCCAGGAACAACCTTGACCGCAATTCCTTTGAGGGATCTGCTATCCCGGAGCATCCCGAATTCAGCACCTTTAACCCCGAGTCTGTGCACGGACACCGGAAGGCAGTGGCCGTCTGCAGCGTGGCCCCGAACTTGCCTCCCCCACCGCCTTCCAACTCCCCTTCTGACAGCGACTCCATACAAAAGCCTAGCTGGGACTTCGACTATGATAGTAAGAACGGCTTTTTCCATCTGAGTAAAAACAGTGACCTTGTAAATGCTGCCAGAGATTCTGGTGGCTCCATTCACAATGTGTGGAGCCTCTGGCAGTGACAGATAGGCTCAGCCTCTGAAGACCTTTAGTAGGATTTGAAAAACCTGCCGGGGCTGAGCGCTGTGGCTGTGATGTTACGTTAATCAAGGAATTGAGTCTAGTCCTGTTCGTATTAATATTCAGAAGAGAGCATTCCATTATTGTAATGGATATAGGTTCTCAAGTATGATTCTGAGGGCTTTTTATGACAAATTAGGAAGGGCATTTGCATGGTAGGATTTTTTTAAATATGGTCAAAAGTGGTGGCCTGACTTGTCTTTTGATGCTTTAAAAATGCTATATACCTCTTTAAAGGGTTTGTGTGTGTGTGTTTTGAGAGGGCACAAATCAGCAAGGGGCAGAGAGAACAGCGGGGCTTGTGCTCACCTGATGTGGGGCTGGGACTCACGAACCGTGAGCTCGTGATCTGAACAGAAGTCAGATGCTGAACCCGCTGTCCACCCAGGCGCCCCTAAAAGGAAGTTCCAATGCCCGTGTCGACTAATGGTCTCCACAGGCGGGTTCATTGGGAATTTCCGTTCTGTGAATCTGCAAGGATACTTGCAGGGGTTCTGTTTTTCAGGTGCTTCTCCTTTTTCCAGTCGTTCCCATATGAAGTCCGTGTCGGGCGGGCTTCTGGCGTCACCTGCTTGGAGCGAGCATTCAGCAGTGACCGCGCCGGAGGCCTTGCCCTCACGGAGCTCACTGTTGTCCTCTCTTGCTTTCAGCTAAGGTAGTGGATCTCGATCCCTGTCTCTCCAAGAAACCTCTGGAGGAGAAGCCTTCGCTTCCGTACAGTGCCCGGGAGAGCCTGTCGGAGGTGCAGTCGCTCAGCAGCTTCCAGTCGGAGTCGTGTGACGACAACGGTGAGTAAGTCGTTCGGAAACGCCGTGGCTGGCAGCGCGGGCTGGTACGTGCAACCTCGTAGGTGCACCGGGTGCCCCTGTAGAGTCCCCGACTGTGGCCAGGTTCCACTCGGGACCACTGGTGACCTGGACCTCGCACGGCTTGCATGAACGCCTGCAGGGGACCGTAGTTAAAACCTCCTTCACGGGCGGACAGGAGCCGCTTGTCAGAAATGGGGAGGAACACCTGCCTCACTGAAAGATCTTTCCTGATTGGCTCGCTTCATATCGGCCTTTTTTCCACGACAGTAAATGTTTTTAGAGGTTTTGTGGGCTGAAAAAAAAAAAAAAAAAAAAAAAACAAAGCATGCTCGTAGCAACTTAATCGTGAGCGCGGCCCCCGCACCCTTCACGCTCGCACCCCCGGGAGGAGCCCGATGGGGTGGTTGGAAACGTTGTGTTCCAGCAGCACCTTTGGGATTACAAGGTTCTATTCATCTCTTCCCCCGACTCCCCTGCGGCCCAGCTCCCGCTTGGATCAGAGCGCACTGACTGAGAGCACAGTTTAAGAGATTGCTAGTAAGTTTGATTCTATTTCTGATGAAGAAAGTTTGACAGCGGGATCTGCGGATTTCCCTAGGTGAATTGTGTTACCAGCTTCACCACGGTAACACTTGCCAGTAGAGAAAATTGCCAGTATTCAGTAACAAAATCGTTGTTAGTGGAAATTTTTGAATCTCAGAATGAGGACATTTGACTAATTTTTTTCCTGCGTAAAAACGGGATGTGTTTAAACATTTCAAATACAGGTGGAAAGAAATGACCCCACTGATTATTCTTTGATTGTTTCTAAACCCAGAGTAATAGGGTTCATAACATGTTGTGGAGTCCTTTTCCAGACTAAAGATGGCCATAAGCATCCTCCATTCATTTCTGACTTCTAGCGTGTTCTGTGTGATATCAGGTACAGGGTCTGTTCCTCAGCGACAGAGTGTATGAACCTAGCTTTGCTTATCAAACCAACGACAACAGGATAGAATTCTTTCCATCATTAGGCTTAATCTTTAAAACATTAGTGTTGCCAGTTTATGTAGATTATGTTGTTCATAAATACATTTCAGAGTTTTGTCATATTTTGCTCATCCCCTTCCTTGCTTTTAATACCTCCTGAATACTTTTAATAAAGTATGGTCACATTAGCTATGAGTTAATTGCCAGAAAACAGTGTGAGAGCCAGGAGTGTTTGTATTTTAATCCTTAACATAATTGTAGTCATTATCAGTCATAAAGACCGTATTAAGAATCTCTGCTTAAATTCTAAGGCTCTTCTAACACATTCCCACAAATATGGTGGCTTAAAACAAGATAAATGTATTCTCTTATCGTTCCACAGTGTAGAAATCCAACACAGGTCAGTAGGCTAACGTCAGGGTGCCTTTACTGGGGGCTCGAGAGGACAGTCTGTTTCCTCACCTTTTCTAGCTCCTAGAGGCCACGTTCTTCTCCCTGGCCGTGCTTCTGTAGTCCTAGCTCCCTCAAACTGCAGCCGGGAGAGTTTCTGCCCTTTTAAGGACCTTTGTGAAGAATACAGTGGGCTCATATAGGCCGTTCGGGAAAATCTTCCCAAGGTCTTTAATCACACCAGCAAAGTCAGGGACGGTAACTCATTCACAGGCTCGTGGGATTAGATGGGGACATCTTGGAGGGCCGTCATTGTGTCTACCACACACACACACACACGTTTATCTTGGCATCCACGCTTTCACACAATCTGATCCACAAACGAAAAGGGAATTTACCTAGGAAACAGCCAAGCAGACAGTTTGCATTTCTTTGCTAGTGTGTTAGCTCCTCAGCTGTTAGCCTGTCTGCAAAAAGAGATAAGTAATTTGGAGTGGGCGTACACAGAACAGAGTTAAAGCCAGTTTTGTGCTTATATTACACATTTTGTTGTATTACGTAATGCTAAATTTTTCTGGGAATGTATGAATTCATTAAAAAAAACCCAGAAAATTGGCTTAGCAAGTATTTTACTATTTAAATCTGAACGCTTTTGCCCTGAGATGTTCACATAAGGATTGTTTTGTCAATGACTAGATCCCTAAGTCAGAAAACGTAGAGCAACCAAATTGCTTCAATTCTGGTATAATGTGGTTACCTTATTTGATGAATAATACGTAGCCTGATTAGAAAAATGTCTAAGATCTATCACAGCAAGAGCATAGGAGTCATGCATAATTATGTGTTCTGTTAAAGTATTCACTTTGTGTTTTTACATTAGGAGGTAGAAATTGTGTAATATCAAGGAATCCTATTTAATGCATTGTTTTCTAACTGAAGGTTTTCCTAATTCACTCCTTTTGTACCTTTTTACAAGCTTCCATAGTGACTGTCATACACCTTGTCAACGCTGTAGTTGACACGGTGAATGAAGAAGGTATAGTCACAGTGTGTGTGTTGTGTTTGTGTGTATAGCGACCGCTACTAGACTAGTGTGCTTTTGCTCATTGTGGGGTCTTAAAAACCACTCGTGGTTTTGAGGGGGTTGGGTACGTGTGTGCAGGTGTGTGTATATGCCCATAAATACTCTTACGTATGTTATGTCTTTGTGACTTTTGGCCCCTCGTGGTGAATCCATATAGATATCAGAAGTGACCCCTAAATCTTGACAACTTGAATTTTTCTAGATCCTTTTCACAGGAATACCACTAAGACACAGCTTATATAATTACCTAAAACTGACTCTTCACGTCTGAATTTTCCATGGCAGAAAATAATTATTTGCATTATATGGTTTAGTGAAAGTTCACCTGAAGCTTTATCTCTCTGTTCAAAAGAAAGGGCATTGATCACCACCTAAAATTACTTAAAGTCTGCCCTTTATTAGTGCACTGAAGTCTGAGTCATCCCATGTAACCTGCACAAGCTAGTAGTTTTTAAACTGCAGATCAGAGCATCTAGAGGTGATGATCACCCAGAGGGCTGGTTTAAAAGCCTCATCGTTGGGCCCTGAGAATTCTCCTTTCTAACACATTCTCCATTCATTCTGATGTTACTGGTCTAAGGATCCTACTCTGAGAACTGCAGCAATAGACGATCCAGAGCGCATGAAGCACAGGGGAGTCTTCCTTGCCTGGAGATGTTTTCGGGACTGAGCTGAGAAGGATAGTTTTGTGCCAGACGTGATGGGGCAGGCCGGATGGGGGGTTTGGGTGGTATCCATGAATCATACACCTTCCTGACAACAGGTGCTGTGTCTTTACCTGGGGAAGCAGAGAGTAGTGACGGAGTTTTAAAAACCAGAACCTAAACCAGTTCTTTCGTTGGATCTCCTCCATTGAAAAATGTACCTTGGCATATCTAAGAAATGGTATTTGAAGTTGCATGCTAGCTTCAATGTCAAGAATTGAGTGCCGGTGGAGTAAACACGTTGTCGGTCTTCTCTTTGAAAAGAAATTGCTACATTTTTAGGAGACTTAAAAAAAAATTCTGTAGGTACGCATTGCCTAAAATACGAGCTGATTCGTTTTTTAGTTCATTTCAGCTTTTGATTTAAATTCCTAGAAGAGAGCCATCAGTCACATCCTCTTTGTTCCAAATGATGAAATGGGTTTTCAGGAACAGTGTAGAAGGCATAGGGAAGCATTGGTTTTGTTTAGAACAGCACCGAAGTGGCCCTGTTTCTACCGTGATTACTACTTTTCAATAATGAGAATCCTGCCAATAGTTAAGAGTTAGGGCTTGGGGCGCCTGGGTGGCGCAGTCGGTTAAGCGTCCGACTTCAGCCAGGTCACGATCTCGCGGTCTGTGAGTTCGAGCCCCGCGTCGGGCTCTGGGCTGATGGCTCAGAGCCTGGAGCCTGTTTCCGATTCTGTGTCTCCCTCTCTCTCTGCTCCTCCCCCATTCATGCTCTGTCTCTCTCTGTCCCCCAAAAAAATAAACGTTGAAAAAAAAAAAAAAAAAAGAGTTAGGGCTTGACCTACATTCTCGGATCTAATCCTCATAGTGAAGGGATTTCCACTCCCCTTTCAAAGATAAAAACCTGAAGCTTAGCCAGGGTAAGCACCCTGCCCAGGGCCACGTGGCCGTGACGGGGGTGGGGACTGTGCAGCCGGAGGCCTCCCGGGAGAGGTGAACAATGTCAGTGTGTAAGTCCCACTCGGAACAGGCACGATTTGAAGGGAGTTTCTTCTAGTGATTCACGGGCACCTGGGTTTGTGAATTCGTCTGGAGGTTATGTACACGTGAGGGCTGGCAAAGTGTCTCTTCTGTAGTGTTAGATGTGTTTGGATTGGGTCACGGGATCCCTCAGTATCATGAAGGTGTCGTTGAAGCTCCTTATCGAGTTACACTCGGTGAGAGCCTATAGACTTGACCTCTTCCTGACCAAATCGTGTGCCTTCAGGTTCAGATGGCCAGAAAAAATGGAAAAGGAGGTAAACTCGTGTTTGAATTTCCTGGCAGAGTTCATCAGTGTCTTCCTGCCCTGCCCCATTTCATTTGTGCTACGTGCATTTCTCGAGCATTTGGAATTCTCCTAGAGGATGGCTTAAAGGCACGATACATGGCTGACTGGGCCTTGATGAACAGTTTGTATTGTATTGTGTACTTACCTTTATTGCCTTTCAGCCGGCTTTCTGTTTTAATTACGAATGTTTTCTTTTCTCTCTACTCTGCCACCAAAAGAGTCTTTGGCTGCTCCTGACCTCAGCAAATCAAGAGGTGACTGATGCATGCCAGTTGTTCATTGGTACTCACTCAACAAAACTGGTCAAGAGCTGACCCCAGGGCCCGCCTTGCTTCACTTGTCTGCTCCGCGGGTGCCGCCCTTACTAAGTACAGGGCTGTTTGTGCGCTTCATTGAAACGTGTACTGCCTTGCCTGCCTGGCAGAGTTCAGTAATCCTCGGGGAGGGGGGCATCCCCCAGTGGGGAGGTTTCTGAAAAGAATAATTAACCTTTTAAAGTGATCCTTAGGCCTTGTGAAAGTAACAAAACTGATTGTTGTAATCTATCAAAGATTGGGTTCTGTGTTTCAGCGCTTGATTGCATTTTGCTTGATTTGAAGGCATGCTTTGGTACCTAGATGAACGTAATTCATCGTTTATATGATTGTAGAGGAAATTTGTGTTTTAAATTTTACCACGTTTAAAATTACCTTGGCTCTTCGAGTGTTTTTTGAAGGCCTAAACTTACTTACCGGTGTCCTGAGCCTGAACTAATAGAGCAGTGGGTTCTCTGTGACCAGGAAAGTGGAAGGGCTGACTGGAATCGCGTGTGCAAGAGTGCACGTAACCTAGACGCTAGCACACCGCTTCTCTTGAGCCTCGTGTCGCTTCCTCGAACGTTAGGTACTTACAGGAAGCTCTGAGGCCCCATTTTGAAGCAGAGCTTTGGGTCACTGGGTAGCAGGGAGGCCCTCAAAGCAAAGATACTGCCTTTGCACGTTGAAAAAGAGCTCAGTGTAACAGACGCTGGGGGAGAAAAGACACTGAAACCTGTTTTCTTGTCTACCAAGGGTATCACTGGGATACGTCGGATTGGATGCCGAGTGTTCCTCTGCCGGATATACAAGAATTCCCCAATTATGAGGTTATCGATGAGCAGACCCCCCTGTACTCGGCCGATCCGAATGCCATCGATACGGACTATTACCCTGGAGGTTACGACATTGAGAGTGACTTTCCACCTCCCCCGGAAGACTTCCCTGTGCCAGACGAACTGCCCCCCTTACCTCCGGAGTTCAGCGATCAGTTCGAATCCATACACCCTCCGAGAGACATGCCCGCTGCTGGTAGTCTGGGTTCTTCATCGAGAAGCCGGCAGAGGTTCCACTTGAATCAGTATCTGCCCCACTTCTACCCCGTCGATCTGTCTGAACCTCAAAAGACAGGCACTGGTGACAACGGTCCGTGTAGAGAACCCTATGCCCCCTGCCCTCCAGGGTATCCAAGAAACTTTGAAGCCCCCACCGTAGAGAACATGCCCCTGTCTGTGTACCCCTCCACGGCTTCCTGCTCTGATGTGTCGGCGTGCTGTGAAGTGGAGTCTGAGGTCATGATGAGTGACTATGAGAGCGGAGACGACGGCCACTTCGAAGAGGTGACAGTGCCTCCGCTGGATGCGCAGCAACACACGCAGGTCTGACGCCCCGACTCCCCCCAAAGTGCCTGGACTTGAACGAGCCCGAGATCGTTCCGTAAACGATCTTCTGCCTCGTTCTCTGCAGAAGTGCTTAAGCGCTTTTTTTTTTTGGCGAGCTGGGGTGGGCATGGCCGCACGGAGTCACGCACCGCCTGGCGTGGTGGCCATTCCCAGCGTCCCAACCTACTGTAATTGGGTGACAGGTCCATTTCTGAACATCTTTTTTGCATTTTACATCCGTCTGTTAAAAATAATGAAACGAAAATCAGTCCTTTCATCTTGTTAGCATGATTCATGTATTTAAGAGATTTGATTATTTTAATTTCCCTTTTTTTTTGTAAATGTTTTGTACAGATTTGATTTTTCATAGTTTTAACTAGATTTTCAAGACCTTTTGTGCATTTGTTTTTGACCGAATTTTGGTGGTGTTAGTGTCATTACCTAGCACCCTGATTTTTCAGTATAACCAGGGTTTCATTATATGTCCTTTTCCATTGAGGTATGACATTTCATGAAGACATTTCAATATAGTCCTTCGTTTCTAGCTGTACATAGGATGAGGAAAGATTGTATACATGAACATGTCTTAAATGGGTGACTGTATTTTAGAACTATAAACATTTTTCATTATTGGAAAGTGTAATGGGGACCTTCCGCATACCTGTTTAGAACCAAAACCATCATGACACAGTTTTTATGGTGTCTGTATATTTGTGATGCGATGGTCTTGTAAAGGTTTTTACTGAAAACTACCATTAGCCAGTCTTTCTTACTGACAATAAATTATTAATAAAATATTTGAGCTTTCCTGCCTGTTTTTCCTCTGTATTTATGCTTTTGCTTGGGAGTCAGTTAACGAACTGACAGGGACGGATGGATGAAAAGACAAAACCACGTTGGCTTTTGGTGGCCCTGACTGTGGAAGGTTCCACCCTGCCCAACCAGGCTGTACCTACAGATGTAGCCGCTAGGTGGCAGTACATGGCTACTTGAGTCCGCTCAGAAATCCAGGTAGAACTATAAAACCACACCCTTTTTACGTATTTGCCAACTACAAGAAAGATTTCCTTTATGCATTTCATTCACTAGGTAATGGTTATAATTTAAATGCTTCTATGGTCTTCACCTAGGACATCTATCAGAAACAGCGACGTCCATCCATCCAGCAAATTCTGTGTGCCAACCACTGTGATATGAACGGCAAAGAATCAAGCTTTCTTAGAACTTTAGAAAGATACTTTTTCCCTTTAAGTAAATGCCTCATTTTATCAAATGATACATATATATGTACATGTATAAACAAAAGAGCTAAAATAGGTATAATTGAACAAACAGCAAACTCAAACCCTCTGCTGTAACCACTTACAATCCCAAGCTGTTTTTCTCATTTTCCTGTTCATGTGTTTGTTAGGGTCTGTATATTGCTCCGAGAGTCACTAGTATTTTTTAGGAATCGCTTATTGATTGTGATGTTTGCGAAAGGCCATGTAACCTAAACAACCGCCACTGAGTTAACACCATAATTTTTGGATTAATCCACGAACACGCTTTTCATTGTTTTGGCGATGTCAATATTCACTGCTGAGCCAAGCGGGCTAGGAGGTTCATTTCCATTTACTTTGCTACTTTTTCTGAAACAGTTGCCTTCATTTTTCTTTCACTTTGTAAAATTTGTGACTATTTCATGAATTTACCCAAAACACATTTTTTTTGGTCACCTACCATAGGTTATTCTACATGAAAAGACAAAAATTCCCTACCTTGTCTTTTCCCTGTCATGGCACATGCAGAAGCTGGTCCCACTTTTAGGGTATAGACGGCATGAGGAAGGAGGCTGCTTGAACCCAGAGGGGCCGCCGCCTGAGGTGATGCCCAGGTGATGCGTGGGCTCCTCCCAGCCACCCCGAGGGCTACAAGGTCAACATCTGGGTGCACCGGAGCTTTGGGAGAGAGAACTCTGGGTAATCCTGCTCGCTCTCCTCTTCCTGTGAATTTGTTGCTGTGGAAAATAAAAGTCTAGTCAAGAGCTGGATCTTCGTAAAATCTGCTTTCATTTCGATTCGATTTTCAGCGACCTCCTATAAAGGTAACTGTGAGGTTTGTGGGCGGCCAGACCCGGAAAACTCCCCAGACGCCTGTTTGCTGCCTCCGGTCTTTCCCACCCTCACCCAGCCCACTGAATCAGCTCAGTAACTTTCTCAAGGTCAATGTGGGCCGCTCCCCTGCAGACCAGCATTCAGTGTACTTTCTGATTGCTCCTCCTCAGAGGCATTAGGTTCAATTGCAATTAGTGGGCCGGCTGAGACAGTTGTTTGTCGGAATTTAATTCCCTCACTAGCAGTTTACTGCCTCTGCGGCAAATAGGATGAGCCACTTGAAAAGAATGACAAGTATTTTCTTTCCCAAGAAAACCTGTTTGTGTGAACACTTAGGCAACGAATGCACTTGTCCCCGTGCTATACGAAAGCGTGACCCTGGAAGAAGCTACGTTCTCAAATGATGCTAGACAGAAAATGTGTAATATTTGGACCACATAGATCTTAGAGCTACGAGTGCAGGGTCTCTAGGAGGGAGGACACATAGGAACTCAGTGATTCTGAACCAGAGCTGTTCTAAGAGAGTCTTAAAAACTGAGAACAAACTGAGGGCTGATGGGAGGGAGGGGGGGGTGGGTGATGGGTATTGAAGAGGGCATCTCTGGGGATGAGCACCGGGTGTTGTATGGAAATCAATCTGACAATAAGTTTCATATATTAAAATAAAAAAAAAATACATCCTATACAATTAAAATAAAAAAATAAACCAGAGCTGTTCTGTTAGCCAGTTGCCTCAGGGGTAAAAAGAAATTCTCAGGGCACCTGGGTGATTCAGTCCTTTAGCGTCTGACTCTTGATTTCAGCTCAGGTTGTGAGATCGAGCCCCGTCGGGCTTCGAGCTAGGTATGGAGCCTGCTTAAGATTCTCTTTCTCCCTCTCCCCCCGACCCCCCATCTCTCTGCCTTCTCTCTCTCAAAAAGAAATTCTCAAAATGTCTAACGATGATTGCTTCAGTTCATTTCACTATTCAAAACCTAACAGTTTTCGGATAAGGGGACGGTACGGGAAGAGGCACAAATCATCTACCCAGAGGGAGGGTCAACCTCCTCGTGCCTGTTAGGGCACAGCTCCACTTTCTTGCCAACTTGGGAATATTAGCCCACCTGCAAATGAGGACTGCAAAGGTTTTTCAGAGATGCTCTTGTGACTTCCGTTTTTAAGTATTTACTTCAAATGAGTATTGTCCTCTCCCTTCAAGGGTACTTCTACTTTAAATAGATGCTTTAAGTTAGGGTGGAACAAAATAAAATTTCATGCATAATTTCAATTAAGCCAAATGTTTACAATGCACAAAGGTTGAGGGCACCTGGGTGGCTCAGCTGGTGAGAGCATCCGATTCTTGGTTTTGGCTCAGGTCCTGGTTTCACAGTTCGTGGGATCGAGCCCCCTGTCAGGCTCTTCACCGACAGCACTGAGCCTGCTTGGGATCCTCTCCCTCTCTGCCCCTTCCCCACTCACGCTCTCTGGGTCTCTCTTGAACTTCTTTAAAAAAACGCACAAAGTTTCTCCAACTAAAAAGCTCCTACCGGATTGAAATTGTTTTTAAGAATCATCTAAAAGGTTGCGTTTTCACTTCTAATGGGGAACTTCACAAATTTGAAAAATACCCTCAGGTCAGTGAAAACCATGGTCTTACCTTTAATTTCTGGGCCATAGTTTCGAGTCACGCCGTGGTTCTGGAGATGGCCTCGCGATGAATGACAGAGCTAGGTTGGTTCTCTACTAGATTAACGACAGCGACGAACGCTGGGGTCAGCGAGCCGCGCCTTGTCGTGTGACGTTTGGCTCCGTAATCCTTGGCAACCATCACGTCTGGGAGCGTCTCTTACCGGTGCCGTTGATGTCAGAGAAACAGACATTTGTCCATGACGACAAAGCGGGCAAGCGGTAAAGCCCCATTTGACCTTGGGGGGGGGTCTGACACCAGAGTTTATCCTCGTCACCAAGACCGCTGGCCGCCACACCCGGCAGATGCCTGGCTTCCTCAGGTGGGGCCTCCGTGACCGCACTGGCCGATAGTCCCCACCCCTGCCTAGAGAGCTGTGCGACCTTCACGTGGAGTTGAACTCCGCTGACCAGAGGGATCTTTTTTTAAAGCCATGGGCCCTCAGGGTACACTTGTAAATTCCCGTGCCTTCAGGCATCAGTGGGAGGTGGAGACTGCTGGCTTTTGACCCACAGACCTCAGGCGGAAAGTGTTCCCTGTCACTTACTAGCTGTATGACATTAACCAACTGCTTAACTGAAAAGGAGGTGTGGCTAATAAGTGCCCCCCAGGAATTACGCGGAATGCACACTAACCATCTGGACGAGTGTTCTTAGGAGAGCTCATTCCATGCCAAACATTCTGCAATTGGTAACTCCTCGAATCCGTCCAGGGCCCCCCCCCTCCTTATTATCGCCCCACTTTCCCGATCAGGAAGCCCAGGCGTAACTTAACTTTCCGAATGTCACGCCAAAGATCAGGGTTGAGACTGAAATTCAAAGCCCTGACTCTGGTCTCCAAGCTGCTTCCCACAGACCTCCTTTCTGAACAGCGTGTCTGAGACGAACCAAATGGCAGACGGCAAAGCTCGGAACAAAGACGTTCACCAAATGCTTTCATTGCCGTTACTGTTTCCTCCCTCGCCGCCATCCCCGTTTTCAAATTGGCATTTAATAGATGCCTTTTAAAACGTATCATAGGCGAGTTTTCATTTTCTTGGTGCTACGATTCCAAGAAGCTTCCTGATCGGGTGGTTGTCACTGGACCAACCTCCTCCAATCCAGGGCAGCTTTGGTCTTCGGATCTTGGTTGTTTTTGCTAAATGCGTTCCACACGGGAGGATGTGTGACATGGGTGCAGCCGAGTCACAAGGTGCCGCTTCTGCTGTTCCTTTACCCAAAAGTTGTTTCTGAGAATCCACTCCAGTCCGCCAATGCCAGAAGCATCAGGTTTGGATGATGAACAAGATCAAGTCCCCCCTCACTGTCTAGGAATGAGAGGAGAATGTGCAGGGTCAAGTTTACAGCTTCCTGTGTCTTGTTTGCCCACCTGCTGCATGTAACAAAAATATACTCTGCATTTACCTGGGGTCCAAATACTAGTGCTTCCGGGGTCGGGTGCGTCTTTTCACTCACCGCCCCTCGTCTCCATTCATCCGTCTGTCCATCCAGCCGTTCACTCATTCCTTCGTTCGTTCGTTCGTTCATTCACTCGGTTCAATTGATTTTCTCAGTTGCATTCATATTCGTTCAGTCCACCCTTTGCTGGCCCCTGGGCTCATAAAAGTGAGCAGAACTTGCTTGTGAGCAATCATGTGACCTTCGGGAAAAAACTTCCAGTGTGGTCGAGGCTTGTGTGCCGATGCAGCAACATATTATTTAATAAAACCTGAACTATGAGGTGCTGCGCTCTTTGTCCCAACTCCGAAAACGCTCTAGAACAGGTCAGTGGCTGAAAGAAGAGTTACACGCGTGGGGTCACGGGAAAGCAAAATCAGAAACGCTTCCTAGTTACTTACGAGTTCTCTACACGTTAACTCGAAACTCCAGAGGCGTGATCTCTGTCCTGTTCGTCTGTAGAACCTCCGCAGTGACGGTAACTGGGGGCCCAGGGGATCGGTTGTCGGTCATGAGCAGTGAAGGACGTCGCAGCGAACACGGCTTCTCCCCGGCGGGTCGCGGATGCGCCAGTGCCTGGCGACAGGAACCGTGAGCGGCACGGCGGCCGGAGCCGGGTGGATGCGCCCCGACCCCGGCTGCAGATGTGAACGCGGCCGCAGCGGTGGAAAGGGGAGCAACGGACCTGGGACACCGGGCTGTGTCACTGTGCCGTCACGAGTCACCCATGAAAGCATCTGCGTGCAGGGAGCTCCGCTGACCGAGTGCCCTTCCCCGGCAGGCGGCCCACGCCGCTCGCGGCCATTGCCGATGCCGTTTTGGTTCGTGCGCCGAGCCCTCGTGGACACGATCCTGCCTTCTGGGTTACGCGTGTTCTGACTTCCTGACATTTCTCCCACGTGCTCCGCAAATACTCGCTCGGAGGGTTCCGACTTAGACCAACGGGGCGGAGGCCCCTAGGGAGGTGTTTACGCTGGGGTCCTGGCCCTGCCGAGAGAAGCTCCCATTCAGTGCCACCCCGAGTGCGCGCTGAGCCCAGCCCCGCCTCCACAAAGGCTCCATTGTGTTCACCAGCAGGAAAATTCCTAACGACCCCTGGCTACGGGGAATTTTGCTTGTGTCTGCTTGTTTACACCCATTTTATCTTCATTTTATTTGAGGATAGCGGGCAACATTCAAATATTTATCCTTGACCGGAGCACCTTCTCCCTAGAGGACAACAAGTAACTAACAGGTGTTTTAAGGTCCTTAGCTCTTAGGTTCAGTAACTTTTTCAAAGCGTGGCAAGTAAGTTTGAGAGAAACAAACGGAGGCAGTTTCTCACCTTCACTTGCAGAACAAATCCCTCTCCACCACTGTGCGCTGACGGACCGAGTTGCTGCTCTTCCGCATCAACCTCATTGCCTTCCCAGCACATCTGATAATGGGCTCCCGCTCTTGGTCCAGTGGCACCTCACCCATCTCTTCTGCCTAAGTCCTTACATATTCCTGCAATTTGGAGAAAAGTAGCCTCGATTTTTTCTTTTTCGTTTTTAAGTTGTATCCATCTTGATACTTCATCTACTAGAAATATTATAATGCACACCTTGGAACTTGATCATGAATTCACCGGGATTTTTCTATGTTCTCGTTTTGCCCACCAAAGACCCCAGAAACAGCCTACGGTCCCCAGCCTGTATCCCCTGGGGTCAGCGGGTGAAGCCTCTGAGTCAGAAGTCAGATTTCCAGCAGAAATCATGGGGTCAAAAAACAAAAACAAAAACGCGGGGGTTATTTTATAACCACCACCGTGATAAATGTAATAGTCACGTTACTACTTTTGTCACACGTATTTATACACGCCGCCATGAAAACTTCGACTATTCCTAATATTTCTTATATATAATGAATATAATAAATATATGATAAACTATGTGCTTCTGCCAGCAAAATGTCACCTGTATTAGTATGAAAATGAGAGCTTGCAAATTACACAAAGGAATGGCAAAAAACTATTGAATGGTATACTTAGCTCATGAAATTAGGATACACGTACATTTAGTGCAAGTATATATACCCTAAATAAAATGTGAACTCTTCTGTTGTTTTACATCTTCCAGAACACCTAACTGTAATGGTCTTCTTATAGCAGGCAAGCAGAGAAAATCCATATTAACTAATCTATTAAAACGCAACACAAAAATTCTTTGAGTGAAAAAATAACACTTCCTCCTTCTCGCCATTGACCGGAGAAATACGGAGAAAACGTCTCATGACTTGAGGGTGACAAATGCATTAAAAACCCATTAGCCTGACAAATAGCCATTTTTTTCTGATAAATTAGAAGTTTCCAAATGTGATGAAAGACATAATTTCATGGAAATTATGTTATCTTAAGGCCACCAGGCAATCACCGATTCACTGACTCTCTCATTTTATTCAACAAATAACTGTCGGTGGCTTCTGATCACCAGACACCGCGTGCGGTCCTGGGGTGCGACCAAGACCAAGCCACCAGCCTAGCTCCTCGGTCCTGCGGTGGGATTCCAGCAAGAAACCAGGTACGGTAGGGCTTGTGGTAATAGGACAGAGGAGACGCAGTGAACGGCGGGAGGGCAAAGGCGGAAAGCATAACCAACACGTGGGGACTAGCCTCACGGGACGATCAGAGTGAGTCCCAAAGAGGGTGTAGAAGGGGTGTTCCATTCAGAAGGCACACGTGGGCAACAGGGCGAAGGGGGTAACACGATGCGAAACTAGAGAAAGTTCATGGGCTGGAGAGTGGACCAGGTGTACTGGCTGGAAGGATGGTTAGGAAGGTCAAGGCCGGAAAGGCCAAGCGAGGGAAGCCTCGGAAAAATTGGCTGGCTTCCAAGGAGCGGTGGGCGTGATTGAAGGGTGGCCACTCCAGTCTGAGTTAGACCCTGACTTGGGGGCTGCTGTGAGTGTTCTCCCCATGGGTGTGGTTTCGGACACTGCTCGCTTTCTGACGGGGCAGGGTCTGAGGATCCCCGCTCTGGCTCATTCCTTTCAGAGATTTCTCATTCTGTGCCTATTCGTGGTTCCCCAGCTTCCCTTGCCTCACCCCCAGCCAGAAAGACTGGGGGGTTTTCCATATGCACCCCCACTATGTGGGAGAGGGACGGCCATCTGTGCCATTAGATTTATCTGTTCATTGCGTGAGTTTATGAAAGACCCAGTTATAGGTGGTTTAGGTTTTCTTTTTTATTTTATTAAAATGTTTATTTTTGAGAGAGCGTGTGCACACAAGTGGCGGGGGGGGGTGGTAGGCAGAGAGCGAGAGGGAGACAGAGAGCGAGTGGGGAAGGGGCAGAGGGAGAGAGGGAGACACGGAATCCGAAGCGGGCTCCGGGCTCTGAGCTGTCAGCACAGAGCCTGACGCAGGGCTCAAACCCACGAATCACGAGATCATGACCTCAACCCAAGTCAGATACTTAGCTGACTGAGCCACCAAGGTGCCCTGAGGGTTAGGGCACAAACAATGCTGGGACAAACAACCCCATGTCCATTCACATCTGAACATGTGTCCAATTATTTTTCTAACAGTGCCATTACTGGGTCAAAGGGTATGGGTATGCAGTTTTAAGACTTATAGGTAGCGCCCAGGAATGCTTTTCCTCACATTTTAGTATTGTTTTGATCACACTTAGTACCAGTGATTTCTCGTACTGTTTTCAAAAGTGATAGCTGGAATGGTAACTGCCCATACTTCTGATTTTTGTTTTCTAAAACAGAGGTTGCAGGGCGCCTGGGTGGCTCAGTCGGTTAAGCGTCCAACTTCGACCCAGGTCACGACCTCACGGTCCGTGAGTTCGAGCCCCGCGTCGGGCTCTGGGCTGATGGCTCGGAGCCTGGAGCCTGCTTCCGATTCGGTGTCTCCCTCTCTCTCTCTCTGCCCCTCGTCCGTTCTTGCTCTCTGTCTCAAAAATAAATAAACGTTAAAAAAAAATTTAATAAAAGAAAAACAGAGGTTGCCTATGTATTTTTAGTTTTTAATTCTTTAATTACGTCCTTTAAATATATGTCTATCATTTTTCTTTTTTGAAAAAATTCTGCATATAATCAAGGCCATTAATACTTTGATATGTTGCAAACCATTTCCATGGTCTATCTAGCTTTTACTTATTTATGGCATTTTTCAAAATACGAGAACTTTTAACCTTCGTGCAAATCTGTCAGGACTGAGAAACACTACCGTAGCTCAGTAACGAGGGTCGATGCTTTGGAATCAAAGAGGGGAAAGTACAAATCCTGCTTCTACCCCTTATTAGCTGCGTGCCTTTGGCGCACCACTTGACCTTTCGGAGCCATTCGTGTATGTTTCTCGCACATAAAATACTAGAAATGCCCCAGCTTTTAGGACCCCTAGCAGATTGTGGAAGGTGACGCACGGAGGAGACTTTTACGAGAGCTGGACCATGATAGCGTGCAGCAAATGGTAGCTACTACTGTTCTTTCTATGGTTATGAGTATTTTCTGTCTTCTCTTGTTGTCCACGTCAGAGAGTTCTTCTCACCAAGGTTACATAAATATGTATCTACACTTTTTACTTACATTTTAAAAAAATTTTCTTATTGTTTATTTTTGAGAGAGAGAGAGCGAGCATGAGTGGGGGAAGGGCAGAGAGGGAGGGAGACACAGAATCCGAAGCAGGCTCCAGGCTCCGAGCCGTCAGCACAGAGCCCGACGCGGGGCTCGAACTCACAAACCGCGAGATCGTGACCTGAGCCGAAGTCGGACGCTTAACCGACTGAGCCACCCAGGCGCCCCTAGTGTTTACTTACATTCTCTTACAGTGAATCTTTGTTTTCATAATATAATCCCCCCCCACTGATGTGAAATGTTACCTTCATCAAACCTATGTCTTACGTGATCTTCAATTATCGACAACGCTCATACTCTTTCAGTTATCGTGACTTTTAATGTGCATTTTAATACTGGCAACTCACACCCTCTCCCACTCATTCAAATCCTTTTTTGCTACACTTTGTTTCAAGGAATTTCGTCATTTTTAAAAATCTCTATTGGTCTTTTTGTTGGCTGGCAAAAAGCGTAAGGGACATTCATTTTCCAGATGTCAGTCCAGGAACACTGTGTCGTTGCCTTTGTGTTTTCTTTCATGAGTCTTAGCAAAGTTTTGAGGTTTTTAAAAGAATTTTACACATTGGCCTGCACACTGCTGATTAAGCCAGTTCCCAGTAATTTTACATAGATTGCTCTTATATATCAGATCTTCTATTATGGGTACTATTTCACTTTTCCTGTCATTTAACAAAGTACATACACTCCTATCGTCTGCAAATGTTGAGTTTTACTTTTTTCTCTTTTTAATCTCATTTCATCATCAGAACCATCCAGTACAATGCTAAATAGGCATGTTATTAGCAGGCACTCCCTCTTCTGCTCAACTTAGAGGAAAACAACTCTACTATTTCTCTTTTGAAATATCCTTTATGGTGTCCATTTTCGTTAAAGTTTATGGAAACTTTACCAAATTGGGAATGAACAGGGAATTTTTAAATCCCATTTTAGCCTGTGTTAAGATAATCATGTAGTTTATCTCCTTTGCTTTATCAATATGGTAACTTATATTAACATAGTTTAATACTCTACACACCCTAAGTTTCTGCAATTAACCCCATTTGGTCCTAATAAATTATTTTTGTAAATCCTTATTTACTTCCAGCATATAATGAGCTCAGAAGTCACCGCTCCGTTCTAACATCAAGTAAAAACCTATAAAAGAGGGAAAATCAGCAACTCTACCTGGTTCCATAAAAGGAGTGGGGGCACAGGGCAAACTGCTGCCCCCCAAATTGGAGAGACGGGTGGCTCTAGAGAATCGCAACTTAGCGGAGCAGAAGCCCACAGGCTGGAACAGGAAGATGTGACCTGCAGTGTCATTACTAGAGACTCGGTGTGGACAAGCCTGAGAGTTCAGAACTACAGACGGACTCAATTACAGAGGCCTCCGCACTTACGTGAGCTTACCTCCAGGAGTCCTTTGAGCTCTTCACGGTGAGTATCTCTGTGCTTCCCTACTGATTCTAGCAGGATGAGGGGGAAACAATATTTCAAAACATGCCAAAGCTTTCTGTTCTTCTTAACAAGGCCCACCCTCGGGAGAATCGGTTTAACCAGAACCTCAACTGCTGGGGTTTTACCAAAGCCTCATTTCCTGGGGGGAAGAGAAATACCCAATTCCAGCTAGCTCTAGACTTCCATGTGGCAGAAAGGAAATACAAACCCTCAATCCCTTCCAGCCATTCTGTCCCACCAAAGGTTGGGGGAAGTGAGAACCACTGGTGAAGTTCACAGTCCAGGGGCACAGTGTCACTAACAGTCCTAATCAGAAGACTGCAGAATATTCCCTCTTCCCCCACCCCTTACCACGTTTTACTAAAGGCCCATTTACCATAGTTCCTTTTCTCTAGTGGATAAAATAGAGCATGTCCACCTTTGAACAGAAAATCACAAGGCATACTAAAAGGCAAATCCAGTTTGAAGAGAAGAAGCATCAGAAACAGAGTTAGAGATAGTAGGAACGTTGGAATTATCATATCGGAAATGTTTTAAAACTATGATTAATATGCTAAGAGATTTTAATGGAAAAAGTAGGCAACATGTAGGGACACATGGATAAGGTGGGCAGAGAGATGGAAATTCTAAGAAAGAAAAGAAAAGAAATGCTAGAGATCCAAAACACTAAGAAATGAAGAATGTCTTTGATGCAATCATTAGATTGGTCACGGCTAAGGAAAGAATCTCAGAGTTTGAGGATATGACAAGAGGAAATTCTAAAATGGAAAAGCAAAGAGAAAAAATATTCTTGAAAAAAAAAAAGCTCCAAAATGTCCAAGAACTGTAAGATACCTACAGAAATTATAACATATATATAATAAGAATATCAGACAGGGAAGACAGGCAGAAAGAAACAGAAACAATATTTGAAACAATAATGACTGAGAGTTTTCCCCAAATGAATGTCAAACACCAAACTACAGATCCAGGAAACTTGGAGATCAGCGAGCAGAATAAATGCATCAAAACTCACACAAACGCCCTCCCCACCCTAAGCAACAACCAACCAACCACCACCACCCCCTGACATCTAGGCATATTATATGCAACCTGCAGAAAATTAAGGATAAGGGGGAAAAAAGAGGGGAAAAAATGCTTTGCATGTAGTCGAGCAAATGTAACAATTACATCTGACTTCTTAGAAACCATATAAGCAAAAAGAGAGTGGAGGGAAATATTGAAAGTGTTGAGAGAAAAAAAAAACCCACCAACCTAGAATTCAGTACCCTGAAATATCATCCTTCAAAAGCAAAGGCAAAACAAAGACTTTCTCGAACGAAGGCTGAGGGAATTTATTGCCAGTAGACCTGCCTTACAAGGAATGTTAAAAGACATTCTTTAGAGGGAAGGAAAATATAGGTCAGAAACTTGGATCTACATAAAGAAAGGAAGGGTATTCAAGAATGAATAAAGGTAAAATAACTTATTTTCTTATTCTTAATTGATCTAACATTCCAGTGTGCTCAAAATTGGAAGAGCAACAATGCATTTGGTTATGTATGCTGTATACACATATATACTTTTGTATGCTTATGTCTAAGTGAAATGAACGACAATAATGATACCAAAGATGACAGGGAGAAATTAGAAATATTTTGTTATTATCAAGTACTTGTGCCACCCATGAAGTCGTTTTATGGTATTTGAAAGTGGACCTGGATTCGTTACAAACGTACATTACAAACTCTACGACAACCACTAAGAAAAGTCTAAAAATAAGAATTGGGGTGCCCAGGGGGCTCAGTCAGTTAAGCATCTGACTTCAGCTCAGGTCATGATCTCACAGTCTGTGAGTTCGAGCCCCGCGTCGGGCTCTGTGCTGACAGCTCGGAGACCGGAGCCTGCTTCGGATTCTATGTTTCCCTCTCTCCCTGCCCCAACCCTGCTCATGATCTATCTGTCTCTCTCTCACTCTCTCTCTCAAAAATGAATAAATGTTTAAAAAATTAAAAACAAAAGAATTGATATGCTAAGAAAGGAGAGAATAGAGTCATATAAAACGTTCAACTAAAACAAAAGAGTGGATCACAAAGATAGGAACATAGGAGAAATGCAAAAAATGGAAAACTATACTGAACACGGTAGATATTAATCCGACCATATCAATAATCACCTTGAACATATACGGTCTAAATATGCCACTTAAAAGAGATTGCCAGAAGGGATCAAAAAATAATACCCAATTGATTATAAGTTGTCTAAAACAATGCTCACATTAAATGTAAGGACAGAGAGAGATCAAAATTAAAGGGAGGAAGAAAGACGTATCACGCTAACACTAATCAAAAGGTAACGGGAGTAGTTACATTAATTTTAGACAGAGTTGACTTCAGAGTTTGGAGGGATAGCGAGGGGCATGACATAACGATAGAGGGCTCATTTGTCCACATATGCCCCTAACAACACAACCTCAAAATACATGAGGCATAAACTCATCAAACTAGAGAAATAGATGCATCTACTATTATAGGCAGATACTTTAACATGTTTTCTATCAGAAAGGGACAGATCCAGCAGGCAGAAAATCAGGACATGTTTGAAGTTCAGAGCATGATGAGTCAACGAGATGTAATTAACATCTATAGACGTCCAACAAGAGCACGTTACATATTCTTCTCAAGGTCACAGGGAACGTTTACCTAGACAGACCACATTCTGGGTCATAAGACCACATTCTGGGTCATTAAATACACCTCAAGAAATTGAAAAGAATAGGAATCATGCAATATCTGTTTTCAGACCAGACATCAATGACAGAAAGATAGCTGGAAAATCTCCAAATACTTGGAGATTAAACAGATAAATAACACAGAAACCAAAAAAGAAATCTCAAGAGCAATTGCAAAATAATTTTAAATGAAAACAAAAATACTTATCAAAATTTGTGGAATACGCTGAAAGCAGTGCTTAGAGGGAAATTTATAGCATATATGCAGGATAAATCCCACGTAGACAAGCCTGGTTCAACACTAGAAAATCAACATAATCTGACACTTCAATAAGCTAAAAAAGAAAAATCACACGATCGTATCAGTAGATGCAGAAAAAGAATCTGACAAAATCCAATACCCATCAATGATAACAACTGTCTGTAAACTGTGAATAGAGGGAACTTGTTCTACTTGATAAAGAACATTTGCCAAAAAGCTACGGCGAACGTTATACCTAAAGGTACGAAAGCAGAAGTTTTTCCACTATGATCAGAAACAATGCAAGGATGCGACCTCTTATTACTTCTTTCCATCATCCTACTGCAAATTCTAGCTAATTCAATTCTGACAAGAAAAGGAAATAAAAGGCATACGCATTGGGAAGGAAGACATAAAACTGTACAGATGACCCCATCGTCTATGTAGAAAACCCAAAAGAACACACACGAATGCCTGGAGCTAATAAGTTGTTATGGCAAGGTGGCAGAATATGAGGTTCATGTACAAAGTCAATTGCTTCCCTGTGTACCAGTAGTGAACAAGCGAAGTTTGAAATAGCAACCCACCCCATATAAACCCAGGAGACCTGGTTTATTTGATTGGAAGTCTAATACAGCAGGGGATTTAATCCCAAATGGAAGGGCCCTGCCAGGTCATATTTTGTACTCCCTCTGCAATAAGATTAGGACACTCCTCACGGACTCCTCCATCAAGAATTCAACCTGTACCTCCCTCACAGGAAACCAATGAGCAAACTAACGTGCCTTTTTATTCCTGGGGTGAACCTGTGGTGTAGCCAGATTCTCGCACAGGGAGACAGGACGCCGAGGCTTTTTGTCCAGGAAGCAACTTTACTTGTGCCGGCACGGACTCAGTGGGCTAAGACCCCCCCCAAAAGGCTGAGCCCCGAGCAGAGCGGGGTGGAGCCTTTTAGGAAATGTCTACTTCTCCGTCTCCCATATTTGGCGACACACATAGCCTGATTGGACACAGTCCAAGCAAGTTACAGTGTCGGGTCAGAGCTGTGCATACGTGTCTAGGAGTTGACTGGGCCATGTTGCACGTCGCCTTCCTCTGTACTGAGAAGAATTCCACCAGATTCCTTAGGGAGGGGCTCCACCACAGTGCAAGACCTTGAATTTCTCTTCAAATGACAATAAAGAACATGAGGAGGGGCGCCTGGGTGGCTCAGTTGGTTAAGTTGGTTAAGACTTTGGCTCAGGTCATGATCTCGCGGTTTGTGAGCTCGAGCCCCGCGTCGGACTCTGTGCTGACCACTCGGAGCCTGGAGCCTGCTTCCGATTCTGTGTCTTCCTCTCTCGCTCTGCCCCTCCCCCACTCGCACTCTGTCTCAAAAATAAACGTTAAAAAAAAAACACATTTATAAAGGACATGAGGAAAATTCTGATTAACTCTGAAAGATTGTCTATTTAGGCTTCTCTTTCTCATCATGTTAACTTTATTTGGTTGTCTTTTCTGGTGTCCCCCTGCCTGTTGCCAAGACTCCTTCACCTCCATAACTTCTAGCTGACAGATGATCCTTTCTACTCAAGGAGGTTCACATATGTTGTCTACCTTTGACTGGCTGCCTCTGCCTGTGGTAACTCCTATATATATCTAAAGTCCCCAATTGACCAACGTTGACCCATAGGTAGGGACATCTCTATGCCCCTATCTAGCAAGAAGAAGTTACAGAAGAGAAGACCTTCCACCCTCAGCAACCTTAAAGATTTAAGGGTCAAAACTGTTCAGGGGGAAATGACGTGGGAAACAAAGGCAGAAGGAAATGGCAGAGAAAATTAAATTTCCTTATAACCTGCAGCTCATTGACAAATACTTGAGGCAGGCAGAGTAAGACGTTTCTCCAGGAACTCCCTACTGTCTTCACATCAATGCTTTGCTAGAGGGAAAAAAAAACCTTAGCTTGACAAGAGCAAGGCCTCCAGTCTTCTTTAGCACCTGAAAATCCCTTTGGAAACTTCCCCTTGCCTTTACCTCCCACAACTCCCAAGTATATAATCAGTCTCTCCTCATGGTCCCAGGGCAGCTCTTCCTGCCCATAGGTCCCGTCCCCATGCTTTAATAAAACCACCTTTTTGCACCAAGACAACGACAACAAAAAACAAAGCCAACAAACAAAAACGAAACAAACATTACCATTCCAGGATCACCCCTTAAAATGAAACACTTAGGTATAAATCTAACAAAATATGTACAAGATCTACATGAGAAAAATTGTAAAATTCTGATGAAAGCTCTCGAGGAGAACTTAAAAAATGGGAGACATAGCCTGTGTTCGTACATTAGAAAACGTAATATGGTCAAGATGTCAGTTTCCCACCTTTATCTCTAGATGAAAATGCAATGTGAATCAAATTCCCAGGAAGCTTTTTTGTGTCTGTGGACACACCGATTCTAACATTTATATGGAGAGGCACAAAGAACAGCCAGCTGAGTATTAATAGAGAAGAACGAAGTCAGAAAAATGACACTACCCGCATTCAAGACTTACTATAGAGCTACGGTAATCAAGAGAGTATGGGATTGTGAAAGAGTAGACATAGATCAATGGAACAGAATAGAGATCCCACAAACAGACTCACAAATAGAGTCAACTGACCCTGAAAAAGAGCAAAGGCAGTACAGTTGATGGAAGTTTTGGGGTGATGGTGGGGTGGTTCGGAACTGAAGGCCAAGAAAGAATTCTTGAAGACGCCTTTGGTGCAAAAAGGTGATTTTATTAAAGCACGGGGACAGCTCTTCATGGGCAGGAAGAGCTGCACTGGGCTTGTGAAGACTGACTGGTTACATACTGTGGAATTGGGGAGGTAAAGACAAGAGCGAAACCTCCAGAGGGACTTGGATATGCTAAAGAGGACTCTTAAGATACCTGAGGCCTTGCTTTTGTCAAGCTATGGTTGCCTTCCCTCTAGAAAGACATTAACATCGGGACAGAAGGGGGTTCATGGAGAAACATTCTACTCTGGATTTGCCTCAAGTATTTGTCATGAGGCTGCAGGTTACAAGGGAATTTAATTGTACCTGCCATTTCCTCCTTGCCTTTGTTCCCCACCTCACTATGGAGGGGAGGGTGATCCTAGGGGCCCCAGGACACGGAGTCTGCAGGTTTTTAGAGGTTAGGCTGTTGATCGGATTGCCTTTTTCTTGTCATTTACTGAGATATTTGTAAATATCTCTATCAGCTTAACCATTTGTTTTATGTCCTTTCCTTTGTCCTTGGGCAGCCAGGAGTGCCTGAGGAATGTCACACATATCCCGCCTGTGGGGTGGGTAATGCCAGCTTGGGCTTGGCCCTAGCTTGCCTCATGGCCCCTCATCATAGTGTCTTTTCAACAAACGGTGCGGAAACAACTGGACATCCACGTGCGCATATACACGCAGACTTTCTGCCTTTCGCAAAATTAACTCGGATGGGTCACAGACCAAATGTGAAATGCCAAACTCTAAAACTCCTGGAACACAATACTGAGAACACCTAATGATCTCGGATGCGGAGAAGACTTTTTGGACACAACACCAAAGACGTAATCCATAAAAGAAATAATTCGTCAGCTAGACTTCCGTTAAAATTACAAACTTCTGCTTTGTGAACAACCGCATGAAGAGATAAGCCACAGGACGGAAGAAAATATTTACAAAAGACACATCAGATAAAGGGCTGTTATCTAAAATACAAGAAGAATACTGAAAACAGTGAGGGGCACCTGGGGGGCTCAGTCAGTTGAGCGTCTGACTCTTGACTTTGGCTCAGGTCATGATCTCTTGGTTCGTGGGATCAAGCTGCACATTGGGCTCCATGCTGACAGTGTAAAGCCTGCTTGGGATTCTCTCTCGCTCTATCTCTGCTCCTATCCTGCTTTCTCTCTCTCAAAATAAATCAACTTAAAAAAAAAAAAAAAGATTTTGTTAAAAAAAACAAACAAACAGGAAAACAATAATGCAATTTAAAAAACGGGCAAAAGACCTGAACAGACACCTCACCAAAGAAGACATTCAGATGAGGAAGCATATGAAAAGATTTTCAACATCCTATGTCTCTAGGGAACGGCAATTAAAACAATGAGGAGATAACACTACAGCCCTGCGAGGATGGTCCAAATCTGGAACACTGATGATACCAAATGCTGATGAGGATTTGGAGCAACAGGAACTCTCGCTCATTGCTGGCGGGGGCTGGGGGGGGGGGGGGAATGTAAAATGGTCCAGCCACTTGGAAGACAATTTGGTGGACTGTTATAAAACTAAACATACTCTTAAGATACACTCCAGCAACGGTGCTCCTTGGCACTTACCCAAAGGAGCTAAAAACCTATGTCCACCCAAAAATCTGCATGTGGATGTTTATAGCAGCTTTATTCAGAACAGCCACAACTTGGGAAGCAATGGAGATGCCCTTTGTTAGGCGAATGGATACGTAAACTGTGGGACATCCAGACAATGGAATAATATTCTTCACTAAAAAGGATGAGCTATTAAGCAATGAAAAGGCATTGAAGAAACCCAAAAGCAGATTACTGAGTGAACGAAGCCAACCAACCTGGCCAGGTGACACAACGTACGATACCAACTACGGGACATTCTGAAAGCGGCAAAAACTAAAGACACTAAAAAGATCAGTGGTTTTGAGGGAAGAGAACAGGGAGCGAAAAAGAGGCCGAGCACAGAGGAGTTTAGGCAGTGGACGCATAACAATGGTAGATGCGTGTCATTATCCAATCGTCCAAACCCACAAAATGTACACCACCAAGAAGGAACCCTACTGTCAACTGTGACTTCGGACAACGATGAGTCAGTGTGGGCTCACAGATTGCAATAAATGTACCACGGTGATGTGGGCTGTAGCCAGTAGGGACGCTGTGCATCTGAGACGATGGGGGTACCTGGGAAATCCCTGTACTTTCAATTCTGCTGTATGTCGAAAACTGTTCTAAAAACTAACATTTATTGGGATGCCTGGGGGGCTCAGCTGGTAGAGCATCGGACTCTTGATCTCAGGGTCGTGCGTTCAAGCCCCACATTTGGCAAGGAGCCTACTTAAAAATTTAAATTAATTAAAAACCTCTATTACTCAACTTATTTAATGTGCCTATTAATTTCTAAGTTCCTTCCTTAATGCTGTCCTTCCTGCACGTCACTTCTGAAGCTCACAAATGCCCCATAGCACACACACCCTGCCATGTGGAGGGTAAGGGCTGTGTTTTGAGCCAAGTCTGTGAGTTACTTCCCGAACAAGTACATTCATGAATGCCATGGAATTGATTTTGACCTAGGACTTTGCAGATTGCCTGGACACCTTCAATGGCCAAGTGAAGTTATTTGCTTTTAAGTCTTATTTATTTTTGTGAGAGACAGAGCGAGCGAGCACGCGAGCATGCACAAACGGGGGAGGGCAGAGAGGCGACAGAGAATCCCTAGCAGGCTTGGAACTGTCAGCACAGAGCCAGATGTGGGGCTTGAATTCACAAACCAGGAGATCGTGACCCGAACGGATGTCGAGTCCACGCTTAACCAACTGAGCCACCCAGGCGCCCCGAGTGAAGCTCTTTTTAAAAGCTCGAGGGTGAGTATGTGCCAAACCTAATCTTGGACGTCTACAGGGAGAGAGCACACGGCTAGGATCGGTACCACTCCTGGAAGAAGTCAGCTGGAGAAAAAGCGGCTGCCGAAGCAAGACTGCGGCTACTCTGAAACCATTCAGTCCGCTGACGTTTGAAATTGAAATGAAAAGTGCACAGTTGCTTTGAATCAGCCCTCCCGGTGGAATCTTCCCGCCATTTCAAGGGGCCGTTTCCAGTGTCCGGATTCTCCACCGGGGGCAGCAACCAGAGGCACGCACAGAGGTTGAGGCTGAGAACTTGGAATTTCTAAATTGGAAAAGTTATTTTTATTTTTAATTGAAGGAGACAGAGTTGACCTACTGAACCCTTAACAGACAGTGTTCAAGAAAGATCAAACTAAAAGTAGCTTTGTGGGGGGGAAGATTATGAAAATTCTGGCTTGCCTTTGCAGTACGGGGGGCGGAGGAGCTGGGGAAAATGATTTCTGTTCCATGAATGGTGCAACACTTGAGAAAGTTCCTTGACTTTTCCCACCTGTGGCTTCGCGGGGCGCGCTGCCAGGCTGGAGCTCGGGTGGCCCGGCGCAGGCAGCCCGCACGGGGGCGCTGTGGCCACGGGCTGAGCCCCGGGGGACCGAGGAGCCTCCCGGCGGCTGCACTGTGTCCCCGGGCTGCAGGTGGCGGGGAAGCGGCGGAGCCGGCCGGGCGGCCGCCGGGGGGGCCCTCGGGATGGGGCGTAGACGCGGGCAGGGCCCGGAGGAGCCCTGAGCCGCGGGCCGGGTGGCGCCGCGCCGCGCTCCGAGGGCAGGCGCGATGGCAGGGTCGTGGGGCGCCCCGGGCGGGACCCTGAAAGGCAACGGCAGCGCGCTGCTCAACGCCTCGCAGCGGGCGCCCGGCGGCGGGGAGGGGGCGCGGCCGCGACCCTCCTGGCTGGCCTGCACGCTCGCCTTCACCCTCATCTTCACCATCGTGGTGGACGTCCTGGGCAACCTCCTGGTCATCCTGTCTGTGTATCGGAACAAGAAGCTGAGAAACGCAGGTAGGGGCTCCGGGGGGGGCGGGGGGGCCCGGCCGCCCCCCAACCTTCACCCGACGGCCGCCTCCCCTCCTTCCTGGCTGCTTTGCGGAACGCAGCCCCCCGGCCCCAGCTGTCCATTAGCTTTTTCTAAAAAAGTGCGTTTTATCTTACAAACTGGGGGCTTAATTTTTCCCCAAAGGGACAGAAGCCTGTCACTTTACTTTTCCTTTAACCCGCACGTGTAAGTTTTCTCTTTTCTCTCTCTCCCCTCCCCTCCAAGAAAACAGGGAGTCTGAAGTCCCCAAGGGGGTAGAAAACTCGACCAGAGTCAGATCCTCTTTATTTTAGGGGAAACCCCCACCGTACCGTTTTCGGTTTCGGAGCTTTTCCTGGATTGAGAGATTGCAGAAAGTTCCTCAAGAAGTCCTTGCCAATCAGATCAATGAGCTTACCAATTGTTCCTCCCAACTTTGTTAAAATAGGAGAAAATATAAAAGCTGGTGAAATGATAGTGCCATTATTTTGGTTTTGTTGTCAGGAGTAGTTTTCAGTTTTGGCCACGCAATTTACAAAGACTCATGAAGGCTCCTAAATGAGGTTATTACTCCTCCAAGTTAGAATGTAAACTTGTTGCCATTTTAAAAGAAATTGTTACAGAAAAGAGTATATTTACATATCATCTGCTACCTAAGCTAATTTTGTGTTTGAGCTTAACTTGCTTTATCGTCCAAGCAATGAACTGAAATCGGTTTATCTTGGGTGGGAGACCAGGGACGGCCTTGCATAGGACAGGGGGTGTTCAGATCTTTAAGTGATGAGGTACTTAGCTCTTTAGCTGGAGGCTGACTTTCTGGAGGTGGGGGTGGGGAGGGGAAGGAACCTTGCACTTACTTCCATGTTTGTCAAAAGCAGTATTTTTTGTTCTAATAAGGTAGTAGGTCACACTCTAATTTTCTTTAGCTGCCCTCCGGGAGGGCCCCCTTTTTCTCTATAATGCTTGCCACAGGGAATGGTTTAAGCTCAGTCAGGAAGGCATCCGACCCTTGATCTCAGCTCAGGTCATGATCTCCTGGTTTGTGAGTTCGAGCCCCACGTGGGGCTCTTTGCTGGCAGCACAGAACCTGCTTCAGATCCTCTGTCCCTCTTGCTTTCTACCTCCCACCCCCCCGCCCTACTCACATTCTCTGAAAAAAAAGAAAAAAATCTTTTTTAGAAAAAGAATTAACTTGATTATCACCTGCTAATACAAAGTGAATTTGAGTTAGTCCATTGAATAACCTCATTTCACATACGATTGGGCTTAAACTAGAGGAATTCTGCCTTCAAGAAGAGGCTCTTTGAAGAAAACATCGGCAGTAAGCTCCTTGGCATCGGTCTTGGTGATGATTTTTTGAATCTGACACCAAAAGGAGGAGGAACAAAAGCAAAAATAAAGAGCTGGGATTACATCAGACTAAAAAGCTTCTGCACGGGAAAGGAAACTATCAACAAAATGAAAAGGCAACCTGCTGACTGGGAGAGACTATTGGCAATCCATGTTAGATAAGGGGCTAATACTTAAAATATTATAAACGATATATATAATATATATATACAATATATATAATACATATGGAATGTATATATGGAATATATAATACAATATATATAACATATACGGAAATCATACACCTCAGCAGCAAAAAAGTAATCTGATTTAAAAACAGGCAGAAGGTCTGAATAGACAGTTTTTTCACAGATGACATCCAGATGGTCAACAAACACGCGAAAGGATGCTCAACGTAACCCATCAGGGAAATGCAAATCAAACCCATGATGAGGTATGGCTCCACCCCCATCAGATGGCTATTATCAACAGGAAGAAATAACAAGGGCTGGTGAGGATGTGGAGAAAAGGGAACCCTGTGCACTGTTGTAAATTGTTAGGATGCAAATCGGGCAGCCACTGTGGAACAGTATGGAGGTTCCTCAAAAACTTAAAAATAGGGGCACCTGGGTGGCTCAGTTGCCTAAGCGTTCCACTTCAGCTCAGGTCATGATCTCACAGTTCATGCGTTTGAGCCCCACCTCTGCCTGGTAGTGCAGAGCCTGCTTGGGATTCTCGCTCTCTCCTCTCTCTGTGCCCCTCCCCCACTCACACTTTCTCTCACTCTCAAAATAAATAAATAAACCTTAAAAAAATTAAACATAGACCAGATGATCCAGCAGTTCCGTGCCAAGCAAAAACAAAAATGCTAACCCCAAAAGAGATCTGCACCCCCATGTTCACTGGGGGATTATTTGCAATAGCCGAGGTATGGAAACAACTTTCGTGTCCATCAACAATGAATGGAGAAAGATGTACTATATATATACATACATATATGAACATATATATATACATACACACATATGCATACATATGTACAGAAGTTACACACACACACACACACACACACACGGATGAAATCTTGCCATTTGTGACATGGATAGACCTTCAGTGCATTATGCTACCTGAAATAAGTCACAGAAAAGACCAGTACCATATAGTCTCTCTTAAATGTGAAATCTACAAACACAAATAAGGGCACCTGTGGGCTCAGTTGGTTAAGTGTCCAGCTTCGGCTCAGGTCACGATCTCACAGCTCATGGGTTCGAGCCCCGCGTGGAGCTCTGTGCTGACAGCTCAGAGCTTGGAGCCTGCTTCAGATTCTGTGTCTCCTTCTCTCTCTGCCTCTCCTCTGCTCACACACTGTCACGTTCTCTCTCTCCCAAAAATACACATTAAAAATCTTTTAAAAGGGCTTATTAGAAAAAATCTTAAAAAAAAAAATTACCTGTCATCCCCAGGAGCAAAGCAGTGGGGGAAGCCTGCTTTCTCATCATGGCTGATTTCTTGCCAGTCCCCACTGTTCCCTCTATTTCTGGGATCTGGGGGTGCTGGCTCTGCTTATAATAGGTTAATCTGCTTTGCAGCCTCCTCATTGTGTTAGTGATTCCTTTAATTTCTTGGATTAGGATTTGATAACTGGACTTTTGCTCTGACCCGTTCAGTGCATTCCTGTCTCCTTGCAAAAACAGACACAAAAGAGGCTCCTTCCCTCCTAGCAATAAAAGCAATTTTCTGTGGGCCACACACAGTTCTGAAAGCCACGTAAACTGAATCCTTGGGGAAGCGCTGTAGTAGGGTGCTACCCTTAGCCTCCTCACAGGGGAGGAACTGAGGACACAGATTGGTCGTGTGCACTCTAGGCACACGGTGGAACAGGGTATCGAACCCACAGAGCTTGTTCCCAGAGCTCATTCTGCCTTGCTGATAGCAACAATTACGTCATTGGGGAAGTTTGGGTCTTGCAAGAACTTTCATTTAAAAAAAACATTCACATGCCTGAAACAATTCAGCTTCTTCTGTTTTGTGAAAAATAGTTGTACAAAGGGTGCCTTCCACACTACTTTGTATTTTGGATTCAACAGCAAGTTTTCAATAAGGCCACCCAGGGCACACTTACATTTCTGTGGCTAGCCGGGAGACCCGTTGTGAGCTTTCATTTGCAAAGCTTTAGACCTGTCATATTTTTATAATTGGGATTTCGTTTCTTCACTTGTACCACTGCTGCAATTGTAACCATTTGAGGCTTTCTAGAATGGTTGGTAATTTTGAAACAGAGAGAGAGAGAGAGAGAGAGAGAGAGAGAGAGAGCTGATTCCAGCGAGTTATAGGATGCTTATCAAGAGTTCTCATGACTGTTCGATCCTTCCATTTCAGTTAAATTATTGTGTTGGTATTAATGAGATAAGACTCAAAGAAGAGAACAGAAGAAATGAGGTAAGGAAATAAGAAAACTAAGGCATCTGCAGCTTTGATGTTTCCTTTGGAAATCTGGTATAATGGCGGGCTTAATTTATGCCCCTCCCTCGCCTAGGAGGGTATGTTGACAGGTGACTTCCCCGAGAAGAAATTTAAAATGTTTCACAGCCGTATCTCAGGGGCACTGGTCAGTCGGAGCAGACACAGGCTCCAAAAGCCCACCAGGCTCTTAGCTGCTGGGGTGCAGCTCTCTCCTGTCCAAACTGTGAGACTGGAATTGGTACCACCACGTTCCATCTTCTGAGTCAATTTCACAGCCTAGTAATGGGAAGAGTCCTGCCCTGGGATACTAGGATTAATATCGTTGCTCTCTGCTTTGTGATCTGAGACGTCAGGTAAGTTATCCAAGCCTCACTGTCCCCTTTTGTCAAGTACAGAAAACCTCTCATCTCTAGCCTCACACAATTGTTGCAGTTACCTAGTGAGACCATGCATATGGGAAAGGACACATTGCATGTGGAAAATGATGCATACTTTGAAAAGGACGAAGTAGGTAACGTTATGTGTTCTCTTTTTCTAGGTATAGCTAACAAGGGTGTATTAAAAACTCTTAAGTCTTTTTTGTTAAAATTTGTTAAAAACGGGGCGCCTGGGTGGCGCAGTCGGTTAAGCGTCCGACTTCAGCCAGGTCACGATCTCGCGGTCCGTGAGTTCGAGCCCCGCGTCAGGCTCGGGGCTGATGGCTCAGAGCCTGGAGCCTGTTTCCGATTCTGTGTCTCCCTCTCTCTCTGCCCCTCCCCCGTTCATGCTCTGTCTCTCTCTGTCCCAAAAATAAATAAACATTGAAAAAAAAAATTTGTTAAAAACCATGCACTCTAAACTTACAATTTGTATACTTTCCTCTATGTATATTATGCTTACAAAATTTTTTTACTAAAAAAAAATAAAGCAAAAGTCTAGTATCTTGCCTATTGAAAATTCAGTGATCTGGCAATCTAACCTATCTAGAATAGAGCCAGTAAATGGAAAGAGGCAAATAACAGACACCCCCTGATTGCTGATTTGTTCTTAGAATTTTTTCCTAAGTCTATTTATTTTGAGACGGGGGGGGGGGGAGGGGTAGAGAGTAAGGGAGAGAGAGAACCCCAAACAGGCCCCACGCCATGAGCCCAGAGCCTGATGCAGGGCTGAGATCACGACCTGAGCTGAAATTAAGAGTCGGACATTTGACTGACTGAGCCACCCAGGCGCCCCTGATTTGTTCTTACAGCACTGTAGAGCACTGAGGCTCGTGTCCAGATTATAAGCCATAAATTAGGAGGATGACTGACACATTTAAAGGAACAACACATGCGGCCAACAGCATGGGTTGAAACTGACTCATTAACAACAGGTCTGAAAAACTGAAAAGCACAATCTCTGGAGGGAATGTTGTGAAGAAGAACTCTGCTCACCATTAATTCCTCCTGAAACAGCAGGTGTATTCTGTTTAAGAAGACAGCACCATACTATTTTAGAAAGATACCTGTCTATAGGACTTTATTATTATTTTTAAATCTGGCACGCAGTGGGGTAAACTGTCAGTATTGTAAAAAGAAACAAATTAAAAACTTCCCTAGAATGACTGTAAGACTAGATCATCATCAGCACTGTGTTCTCTGCTTGAGTGTAACTCCTGTCAGGGACAAGACTGAACTCACTGGTTTCTTTCAGGCCTGTATTGTCTCTATCCTTCTTGCGTTTCTACTCAGAGAAGCTGCAAACCTTGGATGCCCCAGGGCTGTTTTTAAGAGTCTTACAGTCTTAGGCAGGCATGCCTACTTAAAAAATACTATTTTGAGGGGCGCCTGGGTGGCTCAGTCAGTTAAGTGTCTTACTTCGGCTCAGGTCATGATCTCACAGCTTGTGAGTTCAAGCCCCACATCGGGCTCTGTGCTGACAGCTTAGAGCCTGGAGCCTGCTTCAGATTCTGTCTCTTTCTCTCTCTGCCCCTCCCCACCTAAAATAAACATTACATTTTTAAAAACCCCCACTATTTTGAAGTCGAGGCATAATGCAGACAATAAAGTACACAAAACATAAATACGCAGCTTAATATATTTTTCCTTATGTATACACACATGACCGTCACTTTTGGAAATGAAATAAGGGTGTTGAGAGATGGCAGTATTATTATTATTCACAGCTTGAACTAGAACTTATGCCAAGTCTAAGTACTGGAAACCGCCAACATGAATGTTTTCTCTTTTACCATCCACAAACAATTGGTTGCCTGTATTGAACTTGACTCTTTGTTTGTATCCTTTGCTCAGATAAGGAAAGCTGAGGCTCACTGCTTCCCCCAGTGCCCTTGGCCACCCTCACCATCAGTTCACCAGTATTCCTGGCTAGGTCCCATTGAATGTGTTCATAGCTACCTTGATTGAGCCCTTGACCACTCTGTTCACTGTACCCCTGGCTGTCATTTTCTCTTTGCTCTCTTTCCTTCTCTTCCTTCGCTTTCTCTTTTCTTCTCCACCACGGTTTCTGACTCTGTTCTTCAATATCTTTTAATCACCATCATTAGGTTTGATCTCTTCAAAGAGGTCACATGTGCATCTGTTTCCTAATTGTGTCATACATCAGAAAAAAAGATAGTCCTGAACTTACAAATGTATTATATTCCAGAAGTTCTCTTACAAATGCCTTGAAAGAAAAGTTCATCTATAGTTTGGCTTCTGTGCTACCCTGCAAAATAATTCAAAGCAGTAATATGTCTGAAATAAAACTCAGAATATCTGGGTCACCTGCCATTCATGAGCTCCTGAGGGCAATCTTCCTTGTTCTAAGTTCTGACTCGCTTGGGATCCTGTGAGAATGGGGACAGGCGGGATGGAAGGGGCATAGGGAAGCTTCCCTTATTAACTCAAATGTCAGGAGAAAGTTCAGGGGCAAGGCACGATGATAGAGGTGGATTTGTCATCACATATGGGGTGCAAACAAGTATATGCATGTGCTTATAGTCAAGTTCTCCTGTGTTGGGGACAAACCTGTCACCGGATCCTACAGGGAAGTGTGGGAGGAGCCTGTAAAGAGAACTGATCTAGAACCTGGACTCCAGGTCCTCTTTACTGAATGGATCTGCGATTACAGATAAATCGCCATCTCCCCGGACTGTTTTCACATCAGCAAAATGATGGGGTGGGACGAAATCCGAGTCTTTCTGCTTCTAGTATCCTTTTTTGCATGGGGATTAAACTCACTGTGAAGTGGGACATTCTAATGTTATGAGATTGACTAGCAATAAGAATTGTGGGTGCAGGGCTCCTGGGTGGCTCAGTTGGTTGAGCGTTTGGCTTCGGCTCAGGTTATGATCTCACGGTTCATGAGTTCGAGCCCCACATGGGGCTGGCTGCTCTCAGCATGGAGCCCGCTTTGGATCCTCTGTCCCCCTCTCTCTCTGCCCCTCCCATGCTCGCTCTCGCAAAAAAAATAAACATTACAAAAAATTAAAAAAAGAATTGTGAGTGCAATGTTATATACACATACAGTGATAACAGGCATCACAGACCTAGGCAATGGTGTTATGATGAAAGTGTGTCTCACTTGTCCTAAACTATCTGGGTGATTCGTCTCCTATCTGCTAAAAAACATCTCAGCAGAACATCTAGTGTCCCTGTTTTATTTCCCAAGAAATGCTCCCAAGGTTTAGACATTTCCCAAGTAGTTCTCCCTTCTTGGCAGAGAACGAAGTAACCGACTACACAGAGACAATAGGTTGGATCCCTGGGATTTATGCAGGTTCTTGTGAGTTTGGGTGGGATGCGCTGGGGACACTTATGATGAACTGACCCACGGGGTATGGGCGTGAACAGTCCCCCTGGGGGAGCTTTCTGGCCTCTGGTTGGACCACCTGGACTGGCTCTTCTAGGCCGGTCGTGACCCCTTCAAAGATGTAACCACTTAGGAGGAACAGGCTAGGTTGGCAGCCAGCCTGGCCGCTTGTTGGTAACAACACACGTCTAAAGAACTGGGGGGTTCACGTGAGTGAGCACGTCCCTCTTAGGTGTTCAAAGATGGAAGGAAGATAGAAGGAAGAGAGATAGGTGTTCAAAGATAGAAGGAAGCCCTTCACCGTGTTACAGAATAAAGAATCAGACAATCTCTCCTGCAAAATCAGTTTGGGATGTCTCTACTGGGGTCCTGAAGGCGGCTCGTTTCATAGTTTACTGGTGATTTAAAAACCAGTGTTCTGTGGGATCTTTAAAGCCAAAAACATCAAACAAAATATCCATTTATGAACCAAAGCCCCAATCCCACAATAAAAATAAAAACCATCCATTTGGGGGCACCTGGGTGGCTCAGTTAAGCGTCCGACTTCGGCTCAAGTCACGATCTTGCAGTTCGTGGGTTTGAGCCCGATGTCAGGCTCTGTGCTGATGGCCAAGATTCTGCTTCGGATTCTGTCTCCCTCTCTCCCTGCCCCTCCTCTGCTCACGCGTGCTCTCTTTCTCAATAAACATCAAAACAAACAAAAGCCGGGGCACCTGGGTGGCGCAGTCGGTTGAGCGTCCGACTTCAGCCAGGTCACGATCTCGCGGTCCGTGAGTTCGAGCCCCGCGTCGGGCTCTGGGCTGATGGCTCAGAGCCTGGAGCCTGTTTCCGAGTCTGTGTCTCCCTCTCTCTCTGCCCCTCCCCCGTTCATGCTCTGTCTCTCTCTGTCCCCAAAATAAATAAACGTTGAAAAAAAAATTAAAAAAAAAAAAAAACAAAAAAAAAACAAACAAAAGCCAATACATTTTGGATAATATTATTGAGTCAGTTTCTCCTTTCAGAAATCTTTTTTTCATAAAGGTTCATTTTGCCTGTTACAGTCTCTTCTTCCTTAAAGTGATGCTGTCCTATGATTCATTTACTATCCAGAGAATTCAGATATAAAGTAAATAGAATTCTAACAAAGGTCTGACTTCTGGGACATGGGCAATTAGAACAGATCCAGAGTATTCCTCAAAACTCAGCTCCGGTGTCTTAAGTGAAAATCTAAACCTTTTGTGATAAAAGTAAAGCCTCTTTTATATTGTTCCCATCCATAACTGATTTTGCAAAAACTGCTGGTCATCTTATGATGAACATTTCCATTTAAAACAGGAGTATTTTCCAGCGCCCTTATCAAGCTAACCCCTCTTATTAAAGGCATTTAGATTTTCAGTCCTACAATTTTATTTTGCAAATGTATTAATTCAGGCGTGAAACGTTTTTCAAGCTTGAGAAAAGGAAAGTAGGCAACTTGTGAGATTGTTGTGTGCGGTGCACTTTTCACAGACAGCTATTTTGATCTCATTTCTGCAGATGAAGTATAAAAATAACCTCTTATTTAGGAGGCCTAGTGCTTTGTACTTGTGCACATAGAGCAATTCTCAATTTTCAAAGCACTTCCGCACATTTTCTTTTATTTGTTCTTATATAGACCTCCTCAGGTAGATTCAAAAAAAAACAACAACCCTGAAACTCCAAATTCACAGATAAATAATCAGTATTTCTTACTCCAGCATACAACCCAGTGCGGAACAGTGGAAGAGGCACAGGAATTAAAATCTGAAGACCCAGGCTGAGTCCTTTATATCTGCGACACCTTTATTTGTACTATGTGTTGGGTCTAGTTATTCAATCTGTCTAAGCCTTAGTTCCCCATCTTGTGTCACAGGGATGCTAGGAGAATAGATTTAGATTCTGCCCACCCATCCACCCACCCACCTACCTATCGCCTTGAAATTATAAAATACTACAGAAATAATGCTATTATGTTATTAGTATGTATTCTACAATTAGTACTTTTTATGTTGTTTTTTTTTTTTTTGTTTGTTTGTTTGTTTGTTTTTCAAACGTTTATTTATTTTTGGGACAGAGAGAGAGCATGAACGGGGGAGGGGCAGAGAGAGAGGGAGACACAGAATTGGAAACAGGCTCCAGGCTCTGAGCCATCGCCCAGAGCCCGACGCGGGGCTCGAACTCACGGACCGCGAGATCGTGACCTGGCTGAAGTCGGACGCTTAACCGACTGCGCCACCCAGGCGCCCCTTATGTTGTTTTATTAATGCTCCTTTTTTTTTAAGTGGACAATATGAATGATAAGTGAAATCAGTCAGAAACTAAAGATTTAGGATTGAATTCTCTTTGGCAACATTATGGAAATTGCATAAATTCTCTTAGGTCTCCATTTTCCCTTTCATGATAAACATTATCTCTCTGCAGCATGTAGGACTGAGATTCTGATTGTTTCAATATCCAACCTTTGAGAGGCTGATTATTTCAATATCCAAGCCATTCTCTAATTTAAAATGAATCACCTCTGCAAGCTACAATAACTTTCTCAGACAAGTATTTATCATTCAAAAACTTATGACCTAAATGTATGTACAGACGTGGAAAATGATTTCAAGCTAATAAAGTCAATGTTTAACACAATTCACTATCTGATAGAATTCTTCTCTCTACTGTTGACATTCTCTGCCTACAGCTCTTCATGATATTTAAAATTATTGATTCAAGGCAATATTCTATTTGTAAAGACATTTTATTGATTTTTTTTCTCTTGCATGCTTGGCTACTGTTTAAATTTTTCTGATTTTTTTTTTCTGGTCTGTGTAGTATTTTATTATTGAACCCCAAATTTTATCCAAATTTGCCAAAGTAATCCTCAGAATTGCCTGGAAACTGGATTAAGACTCCTAAATATGTCATTGAGTTTTGGTCTACAGGATTAAATTTGGATCTGATCTTTGGTTCCTCCACCTATTCATTGCATAAGAAAGTAGCAACTTTCAGCATTAATCGTGGATATGATGGAAGTTATTTTTGCTAGCTTTCACAATCATTTTTTCCTTGGCTATTCTGAAAGGTAACCAAAGATAAAATGTCCTAAATTAAACCTCCTGCATTTAGTTCTTACCAACATTTGATGGTTCTGTTTTTAAAATACCTGATTTGAAAAGTATCTGAATTGAAAACAATTCCATTTACAATTGCACCAAAAAGAATAAATGCTTAGGAATAAACTTAGCCAAGGAGATGAAAGATCTGTACTTTGAAAACGATAAAATACTGCTGAAAGAAAGTGAAGATGACACAAACAAATGGAAAGATATACCATGCTCATGGATTGGAAGAACTCATATTGTGAGGATGTCTGCCCTACGCAAAGCAATTTACAGATTCCATGCGATCGTTATCAAAATGCCATATTATTATTCCACATAGAATAAACAATCCTACAATTTGTATAGAATCACAAAAGACCCGGAATAGCCAAAGAAATCTTGAGAAAGAAGAACAAAGCTGGAGGGATCACAATCCTAGATTTCAAGATATACTACAAAGCTGTAGGAGTCAAAACAATATGGTATTGGCATAAAAATAGACACAAAGATAAATGGAACAGAACAGAGAGTCCAGGAATAAACCCACAGTTATATGATCAATTAATTTATGACAAAGGAGGCAAGAATATACAGTGGAGAAAAGACAGTCTCTTCAAATAAATGGGGCTGTGAAAATGGAGACCTACATGCCAAAGAATAAAATTAAATCAGTTTCTTCCACCATACACAAAAATAAACTCTAAATGGACTAAAGACCTAAATGTGAAACCATAAAAATCCTAGAGAGAACACAGGCAGTCATTTCTCTGACACTGGTCATAGCAGCATTTTTCTAGATATGTCTCCTCAGGTGAAGGAAACAAAGGCAAAAATAAACTGTTAGGAGTACATTAAAAGAAAAACAGTTTTTGCACAGTGAAGGAAATCATCAACAGAACTAAAAGTCAACCTACTGAATGCAAGTTACTTGCAGACGATACCTCTGAAAAGCAATTAATATCCAAAACATATAAAGAACTTATACAACTCAATATAAAAAAAAAACAATCTGAATAAAAAGTGGACCGAAGACATAAACAGAAATTATTCCAAGAGGACATACAGATGGCCAACAGACACATAAGAAGATGCTCAATATCGCCAATAATCAGGAGTATGCAAATCAAAACCACAATGAAGTATCATCTCACATCTGTTAGGATGGCTATAATCAAGAAGAAGAAATAACAAGTGTTGGCAAGGACATAAAGAAAAGAAATCCCTCATGCACTGTTGGTGGGAATGGAAATTGGTGCAGCCACTGTGAAAAACAGTATGGAGGTTCCTCCAAACATTAAAAACAGAAATACCCCATGATTTAATAATTCCACTACTGGTTATTTACCCAAAGAAAACAAAAACACCAACCTGTAAAGATCTATGTCCCATATTCATTGTAGCATTATTTATAATAGCTGAGATATGGAGACAACTGAAGTGTCCATCGATAGATGTGTGGATAAAGAATTTGACACACACACACAAACACAATGGAATATTAATCATAAAAAAGAATGAGATCTTGCCATTTGCCACAACATAAGTCGGCCTAGGCGGTATTATGCTAAGTGAAGTGAGTTAAAGAAAGACAAATACCATTCGGTTTTACTTATATGTGGAATCACCCAACACACACACACACACACACCCACACACACACACACACACACACACAGTAAAGACCCATAAACACAGAGAATTGGTGGTTGTCAGAGAGGAGGGAGATAGGAGATGGACAAATTGGTTAAGGGGAATGGGAAGTTTAGGATTCCAGTTATGGGATGAATAAATCACACGAATGAAAGGTATAGCAAAGGGAATGTATTCAATGGTATTTCACTAGTGTATGGTGACTGATTGTAGCTACATCTGTGGGGAGCAGAGCATCACAGATACAGATGTTGACTGGCTATGTTGTGTGCCAGAAACGAATGCAACATTGTAGGTCAATTATATGTCAATTAAAAAAAATACCCGTTTGGAAAAATATCTGCTTTGGAGGTCGTTTTAAATCTCCATAGAGTCTCTGGACATTGTTCTAATTCTTTATTAGTATCTTTAAAAAATGATAATTGGAATATTTGAGGTGAATAGCGCGATCTAAGATGGCTTGAATTTCCTCCCTTAAGCGGTTTTAAGTTACCTAGCTGAGCGAAATGCCCTATTTTCTAGCATAAGAAATATGCACGCTCTCAGGATGTTTCTAGGCTACCAGAGGCAATTAACGGATTGTTTTTAAAGAAGCAGTTGTTCGTGCTTAGAACTCCGCATGGTAACACCAGTGTCACCCACCCCGCCTTTGTAAAGATGCTTTCTTAATCAGCATCCTAAGTTCTTCACCTTTCAAATAGGTTGGCTATTTGAATGTCAAGTTTACATGACACCTGGGGGCTGTATGTGACATGCAAGAAATTTCAGTGAAATTCAATGATACTGCAAGTTGGGAATAAACTTCTGGATTTTCGATTGAGATGTCCTAAGATTTATTCTTCTACAGAGCTATCCACTTTCGGCAATCACACAGAAGGCATTCGTCTTAGAAAAAGGGGACAAGAAAAAGAACAACAAACAAATCTACTTGGCGCTGAATATTATACAGGCTACTTAGGTTGAATTCGAGTTGTGGCACTTCCGGCTTAAAAGGATGCTTGCCTGCTCTGACAGTGAGCGCTTTTGGAACTTACTGGATTGAATATTCATTTAAGTCAATATTTATTGCATACCTACAGTTTAAGACACAATATAAATTGTCAGCAAATACTTCTTGGTTTGTCAAAATACAAGACGACATGCTAAGCTTGGATCCTACTTCCAAAGAGGTTGCTTTCATTCGGGCACTTAAAATTCTTCTATTTTCAAATAAAAATTAAGACCTGGCATACAGAGGTGTAAGACTGGAAACATGTTTATATAGCAGAAAAATTTTTCAAGAGGAATTTGCAAGTTGGCTGGTTAGATGGCAGCTGAAGCCTGAAGTAGTCATAAGATGTTTTAAAAGATCCTGCCTAGGGGCAGCTGGGTGACAGTTGGTTAAGGCTGACTTCAGCTCCAGTCATGAGTTCGAGCCTCACACCGGGCCGTTGGCTGTCAGCGTGGAGCCCACTTTGGAGTCTCTGTTCCCCTCCCTCTCTCCCCCTCCTTCCTGTATTCATTCTCTCTCTCTCTCTCTCAAAAAAAAAAAAAAAAATCCTGCTTGACTGACAGATGCAAACTACACTCACCATGGTGAGCATTTTGTGATGTACATGAAAGTCGAATCACTGAGTTGTTTGTAAACATGGAACTAATATAATATTGTAGGTCAGCTCTATTCCAATGAAAAATCTTAAAAAATTTAAAATAATTTCAATTACTCATGGTGTAGCTGAAATTCAAATTAAAAATAAATAAATAAAAGCTGTTACCTCAGGATGAAAAAATAGGTAATAAATAGGGAAATACGAAAGTGAGTTCACACAAGGGGCAGAATTAAGGAGAGAACCTCCGAGTAATTGTCAGTAATGGAGACACAGCCTAGCAATTTGCGAATGATACACTGGCTCATATCTTTTGGAGAAAGTAATACAGCCTGAAAAAAACACCTGTTGGAGAAGGTTTGAGAACTTGCCTGCTAACTTAAATTTTAAAACCTTTCCTGACATAGTTATTAAAGGGAAGATGATCATATTATAACCAATAACTAGTTATTTCCTCTTTTCTAATTTTCTTAACATATTTAATTTTTTTTTTTTTCAACGTTTATTTATTTTTGGGACAGAGAGAGACAGAGCATGAACGGGGGAGGGGCAGAGAGAGAGGGAGACACAGAATCGGAAACAGGCTCCAGGCTCTGAGCCATCAGCCCAGAGCCCGATGCGGGGCTCGAACTCACAGACCGCGAGATCGAGACCTGGCTGAAGTCGGACGCTTAACCGACTGCGCCACCCAGGCGCCCCTCTTAACATATTTAGAAATACAAAACTCTCTTATAACCTTGGAAGGGGTAACGGGCTTTGTTTCTAGCTTTTTATTTTACTTATTTTTGTTTAGTTAACACACAGTACAATATTGGTTTCAGGAGAATTTGATGATTCCTCACTTACAACAACTAGTGCTCATCACAAGTGCCCTCCTTTTAAATGTTTTTTTTTTTTTAATTTATTTTTGAGAGAGAGAGCGTGAGCGAGGGAGGGGTAGAGAGAGAGGAGGACAGAGGAATGAAGCGGGCTCTGAGCTGACAGCAGCGAGCCCGATATGGGGCTCAAACTCGTGAACCATGTGATCATGACCGGAGCCAAGGATGGACATTCAACTGACTGAGCTACCCAGGCGCCCCAACAAGTGCCCTCCTTAATACTCATCACCCATCTAGCCCGTCCCCCACCCACCTCCATCAACCCTCAGTTTGTTCTCTATCATTAAGATTCTCTTGTGGTTTGTTTCTTCTCTTTTTCCTCCTCCTTCCCACATGTTGATCTGTTTTGTTTCTTAAATTCCACTTATGAGTGAAAGCATACAGTATGTCTTTCTCTCATTGACTTATTTTGCTTAGCATAATACTCTCTACTCCATGTCACCGCAAATGGCAAGATTTCATTCTTTTTGACGGCTGAGTAATATTCCATTGTGTGTGTGTGTGTGTGTGTGTGTGTGTGTGCGCGCGCGCGCGCGCACACACGCGCACAGGTATTAAATTCTTTACCATGTAAGTTTTTTAAAAGCTTGTTTACAAAACAGGTTAGAGATAGAGATAGAGGGAGGTTACACGTATATAAAGTTGTTTTATATTTAATATTTTATATATGAAACATTCCTTATCTGTGGAAAGTTAGTTCTTTCTAGACCCAATTATTTTTGGTAGTACGTTCCCTCTGAAGAATGTGGGCTGTGGAACCAGATAACCTGGAGTAAAATCCTGGCCCTGCCATCCAATGGGTGTGACCTTGGGAAATTTATTTGTTTAATTTCCTCACTTATTAATTCAGGACAGTACTAATGCTGTAAGGATTACAGGATTGCTGAAGTTAAAGTTCATTGTGCTTTAAATATAACATTCTGCGAAACACAATAAATTCTTTGTTATTTAGTACTTGGGTAGAATTAAGACAAGTGAATGTATTTTTATTTCTAAGGCAGAGTACAATACTTAACACTACTTTAGGTACTTAAGTTCTTTTTTGTTTCTTAAAATATTTTATTTTTATGTAATCTCTACACCCAACATGGGGCTTGAACTCACAACCCTGAGATCACGAGTCACATGATCTACTGACTGAGCCAGCCAGGTGCCCCTAAGTATTTAAATTCTAAGAACATAAAAAGGAGAGTCACATTTCGAATTTCTAAAATGAACTTTATGAGAATCTTAATTCATACTTTTGTAGTACTAGCTTTTATTTCATTTCTCCTCCCATTTTAGCGTATAAATAGGATGATACTATGATTGTTCCTGTTTAAATAATGACAGTAATTCTTGTTTGGAATTTAGCAATTTAGAGCTCTTGTCTAATTAGAAATATTGCTAAGCGCCACTGATTTGCTTTTATAAGCTGAGATTTCACAGAATTCTTCAAGATAAAGAAAATAAAGACTACGATCTCAGAATGAACACGAGCTTTTTTTTGATTGCCAGTTAATGTGGTTAAAATATGTTTTTAAAGTTGTTTGTGTTTAAAGTTTTATTCTTGATTTTGTAATATAAATAATGGTGTAGACGTCAGTAATTTGGTTAAGTTTTTAATTCCAGATAACATACAGTGTTATGTTAACTTCAGGTGTACAATATAGTGTATTCAACACTTCCATACATGACCCAGGACTCCACACGACAAGTGAACTACCTAATCCCCAACACCTATTTAACCAATCCCCCAACCCCCTCTCCCTCTGGTAACCATCAGTTTGTTCTCTATAATTAAGAGTCTGTTTCTCAGTTTACCTCTCTCTCTCATATTTTTTCCCTTTGCTCATTTGTTTTGGGTCTTAAATTCCACATGTGTGAAATCATATGGTATTTGTCTTTCTCTGCCTGACTTTGTTTCATTTACCATTATACCTTCTAGCCCCTTCCATGTTGCAAATGGCAAGATTTCATTACTTTTTTTCATGGCTAATATTCCATTATATATATATATATATAATATTATATTATTATATATTATATATTATTATATACTATATTAATATATTATATATTATAATATATATTATATTATATATATTATACATTATATTATAATATATATTATATATATTATATATTATATTATATTATATATTATATTATATATATTATACATTATATTATAATATATATTATATATATTATATTATAATATATATTATATTATATATTTATTATATATATGCATATGCCACTTCTTTATCCATTTATCAGTTGGTGGGCACTTGCACTATTTCCAGACTTCGGTTATTGTAAATAATGTTGCTATTAACATAGGGGTGCATGCATCCCTTTGAATCAGTGTTTTTGTATTTGGGGGGGTAAATATCCAGTGGTGCAATTGTTATATTTTTAACTTCTTAAGGAATCTCCACACTGTTTTTCACAGTGGCTGCACCAGTTTGCAGTCCCACCAAGAGTGCACGTGTTCCTTTTTCTCCACATCCTCAGTGACACCTGTTGTTTCATGTGTTGTTGATCTTAGCCATTCTGACAGGGATGAGGTGGTGGCTCGTTGTACTTTTGATTTCCATTTCCCCGATGGTAAGATATGATGGGCATCTTTTCAAGTTGGCCATCTGAGAGGTCTTCTTTGGAGAAACGTCTGTTCATGTCTTCTGCTCATCTTTTAATTGGATTATTAGTCTTTGGGTGTTGAGTTCTTTATATATTTTGGATACTAACCCTTTATCAGATAGGTCGTTTGCCAAGTATCTTCTCCCATTCTGTAGGTTGCCTTTTAGTTTTGTTGATGGTTTCCTTTGCTGTGCAAAGCTTTTTATTTTGATGGAGTTCCAATAGTTTATTTTTGCTTCTACGTCCCCTGCCTCAGAAGACACGACTAGAAAAATGTTATTATGGCTGATGTCAAAGAGGTTATTGCCTGTGTTCTAGGATTTTTATGGTTTCAAGTCTCACATTTAGGGCTTTAATCCATTTTGAATTTATTTTTGTGTATAATAAAGTGGTCCAGTTTCGTTCATTTGCTTTTTGCTGTCCAGTTTTCCCCACGCTATTTGTTTGGAGAATGTCCTTCTCCCATTGGATATTCTTTCCTGCTTTATTGAAAATTAATCAACCATTGGGGCGCCTGGGGGGCTCAGTCGGTTAAGCGTCCAACTTCAGCCAGGTCACGATCTCGCGGTCCGTGAGTTCGAGCCCCGCGTCGGGCTCTGTGCTGACAGCTCAGAGCCTGGAGCCTGCTTCAGATTCTGTGTCTCCCTCTCTCTCTGACCCTCCCTCATTCATGCTCTGTCTCTCTCTGTCTCAAAAATAAATAAGCATTAAAAAAAAATTAAAAAAAAAAAGAAAATTAATCAACCATATCATTGTGGATTAATTTCTGGGCTTTCTATACTGTTCTAGTGATCTACGTATCTATTTTTGTGCCAGCACCCTAAAGCTTTTATTACTCCAGCTTTATAATATAACGTATAATCTAGAAATTTTTTCAAGATTGCTTTGGCTGTTCAGGGTCTTTTGCGGCTCCATACAAATTTTAGGTTCCTTTGTTCCAGCTATGTGAAAAATGCTGCTAGTGTTTTGATAGGGATTGCGTTAAATGTGCAGATTGCTTTGGATAGTATAGACATTTTAACAGTATTCGTTCTTCCCATCTGTGAGCATGGAATGTCTACCTATTTCTGTTATCTTCAGTCTTTTTGATCAGTGTTTTAGAGTTTTCAGAGTACAGGTCTTTCACAACTTTGGTTAGATGTATTCCCCAGGTATCATTGTTTTGGGTGAAATTGTACATGGAATTGTTTTCTTAATTTCTCTTTCTGCTGCTTCATTCTGAATGTACAGAAATGCAACCAGTTTCCGTACAGTGCTTTTGTATCTAGCAGTTTTTTATTGGAGTCTTTAGGTTTTCTATACAGAGCATCATGTCATTTGGAAATAGGGAAAGTTTTACTTCCTTCTTAACAGTTTTGATTCCTTTGATTTATTTTTGTTGTCTGATTGCTGTGGCTGAGACATCTAATACTGTGCTGAATAAAAGTGGTGAGAGTATACAGCCCTGTCTTGTTCCTGACCATAGAGGAAAAGCTCTCAGTTTTTCCCCATTCGGAATGAGTTAGTTGTGGGTTTTTCATAGCCGGACTTTAATTATCTTGAGGTATGTTCCCTCTAAACCTATTTTGTTGAGTTTGTTTTTTTTTTTTTTTTTTAAACCATGAATCGATGTTTTACTTTGTCAAATGCTTTTTTTTCGACATCGATTGAAAGGCTCATGTGGTTTTTACCCTTTCTTCTATTGATGTGATGTGTCTTGTTTGATTTGCAAATGTTGAACCACACTTCCAGCCCTAAAGTAAATTCCACTTGATCATGGTGAATGATTTTTTAAATGTATTTTGGATTCGGTTTGCTAGTATTTTACTGAGAAGTTTTGAATCAATGTTCACCATAGATATTGGCCTGTAATTCTCTTTTTTATTGGTGTCTTCATCTGGTCTTGGTTCAAGGTAAGGCTGGCCTCGTAGAATGAATTTGTAAGTTTTCCTTCTTTTCTATTTTTTGAAGTAGTTTCATGTGTGGCAGAATTCACCTGTGAAGTCATCCTGCTCCTGGACTTTTGTTTGTGGGGAGTTTTTTGATTATGGACTCAATTTCTTCACTGGTTATCAGTCTTTTCAAATTTTCTATTTCCTCCTGTTTCAGTTTGGTGAGTTTTTACATTCCTAGGAATTTGTTCATTTCTTGCATGTTGCCCAGTTTGTTCAGATACAGTTTTTCATAATGCTCTCTTATGATTTTATTTCTGTGGTGTTATTTCCCTTTTCTCATATGTGATTTTATTTATTTGAGTATTTGAGTACTTTCTCTTTTTTTTTTTTTTTCTTGAGAAGTCTGGCTAGAGGTTTATGAATTTTACTGATTTTTTTCAAAGAACCACCTTTTGGTTTCATTGATTTTTTTTTTTTTTTTTTTTTTAGTTTCTATATCATTGATTTCTGCTCTGACCTTTATTATTTCCTTCTGTCTGCTGTTTTTAGGTTTTGCTCATTTCTAACTCCTTTTTTCTAGCTCCTTTAGGCTTAAGGTTAGGTTGTGTATTTGAGATTTTTCTTGCTGCTTGTGGTGAGTTTGTATTGCTATAAACTTCTTAGAACCACATATGTTCTATCCCAGAGGTTTTGGACCGTTGTGTTTTTATTTTCATTTGTTTTTATGTACTTCATTATTTGGCTTTGATTTCCTGGTTGACCCACTCGTTTAGTAGCATGTTATTTAACCTCCATGTATTTGTGGTCTACTCAGACTGTCTTCTTATAGCTAACTACTAGTTTCATAGCTTTGTGGTCAGAAGAGAGGCATAGTATGACTTTGATCTTCTTGAATTTGGTGAGGCTGGTTTTGTGCCCTAACATGTGATCCGTTCTGGAGAATGCTCCATATGCACATGTGCACTTGGAATGTGTATTCTGCTGTTTTAGGATGGAATATTCTGAAATTATCTGTTAAATCCATCTGTTCCAGCGTGTCATTCAAACCCATTGTTTCCTTGTTGATGCTCCGTGTACATACTCTGTCCATTGATGTAAGTGGGGTGTTAAAGTCCCTAACTATTATTGTATTACTATCGATTAGTTCCTGTACGTTTGTCATCAACTGTTTTATGTATTCAGGTGCTTCTATGTTGGGTGTATAAATATTTACAATTGTGGGGCACTTGGGGGGCTCAGTCAGTTAAGCATTTGACTCTTGAGTTTCGTTCACATTATGATCTCACAAGTTTGTGAGACTGTGCCCCATGTTGGGCTCTGTGCCTACAGAGCAGAGCCTGCTTGGGATCCTCTCTCTTCCTCTTTCTATGCCCCTCCCCCACTTATGCTCTCTCTCAAAAATAAACATTAAAAAATAAATATTTACAATTGTTTTATATTCTTATTGAAGATATATTATATTATATTAGTGTTCTTATTTTCTATTACAGTCTTTGTTTTAAATTTTTTTTTTCAACGTTTATTTATTTTTGGGACAGAGAGAGACAGAGCATGAACGGGGGAGGGGCAGAGAGAGAGGGTGACACAGAATCGGAAACAGGCTCCAGGCTCTGAGCCATCAGCCCAGAGCCTGACGCGGGGCTCCAACTCACGGACCGCGAGATCGTGACCTGGCTGAAGTCGGACGCTTAACCGACTGCGCCACCCAGGCGCCCCTTACAGTCTTTGTTTTAAAGCCCATTTTGTCTAATGTAAGTATCGCTACTCTGGCTTTCTTTTGACCTCCATTTGTGTGATAGATATTTCTCCATCCTCTCACTTTCAATCTCAGGAGACTTTAGGTCTAAAATGATTCTTTTATTTTTTAAATAAAAATTTTTTTAATATTTATTTTATTATTTTTGAGACAGAGAGAGACAGAGCATGAACGGGGGAGGGGCAGAGAGAGAGGGAGACACAGAATTGGAAGCAGGCTCCAGGCTCTGAGCCATCAGCCCAGAGCCTGACGCGGGGCTCGAACTCACGGACCGCGAGATCGTGACCTGGCTGAAGTTGGACGCTTAACTGACTGAGCCACCCAGGTGCCCCTAAAATGATTCTTTTATAGGAAGCACATATTGTTTTTTTTTTTTTTTTATCCATTCTGTCACTCTGTCTTTTGATGGAAGTGGTTAGTCCATTTAAATTCAATATAATTATTGATAGACATGTATTTATTGCCATTTTATTACTTGTTTTTAGTTGTTTCTGAAGATTTTCTCTGATCCTTTCCTGTATTTCTTTCATGTTTTGTGGATTTTGTTTAGTTATATATTTGGATTCCTTTCTCTTTATTCTTTGCATATTTATTAGTGGATTTTAATATACGGTTACCATTAAGTTTGTATACAACCTCTTTTGCATATAACAGTCTATATTAAGCCAATGGTCATTTAAGTTTGAACCTTTTATTTTCTCCTTTCCTCCCCACGTTTTAGGTATATGTTATTGTTGGTGCCTTGACTGATTTTTTTACATCAATATTCATTTTTACTGCTTTTATGTTTCCTACCTTTATATTGCCACATTGGGTCTCTCCGTTCCATTCAAAAAGTCCTCTTTACTGTTTCCTGCAGGGCTAGTTTAGTGGTCATGAACTCCTTTAGTCTTTGCCTGGGAAACTCTTTATCTCTCCTTCTATTCTTAACTATAGCCTTCCTGGGTAGAGTATTCTTGGCTGCAGATTTTTCCCATTCAGCATTTTGCATGTATCACGGTACTCCCTTCAGACTTGCTAAGTTTCTGTTGAAAAATCTCCAGCTAGCCTTATGGGTTTTCCCTTGTTAGTTAAGGGCTTCCTTTGTCTTTCTGCTTTTAAAACTTATTATCACTCTATTTTGTAAATTTAATTATAATATGCCTTGGTGCCTGCTTCTGTTGATTTTGATGGGAGTTCTCTGTGCCTGCTGAATCTGGATGTCTCCAGATTAGGGAAGTTTACAGGTACTGTTTCTTCAAATAAATTCTCTGCCTCATCTTTCTCTCTCTCTTCTTCTGGGACTCCTAAAACATGAATGTTATTATGTTCCATGGAGTCACTGAGTTTTCCAAGTCTGTACTTAGTTTGTGTAATTCTTTTTCTCTCTTCCATTTAGCTTGATTCCTTTCCATTACTGTGTCTTCTAGGTCATTAACTTGTTTTTCTGCTTCTTCCATCCTGCTATTCATTCCATCAGGCATATTTCTCATTGCATTTATTAATTCCTTTATCCCTGCTATGATATTCCTTATCTCTGTGTTAAGGGTCTCACTCACGTCTTCCCCTCTTTTCTCAAGTCCTCCCCCATACATGCTCTTTCTCTCACAAAAATAAATAAATAAATAGAAAGAAAACCAAAGGTGGAGGCATCACAATCCTAGACTTTAGCCTGTACTACAAAGCTATAATCATCAAGACAGTATGGTATTGGCACAAAAACAGACACATAGACCAATGGAATAGGATAGAGATTCCAGAATTGGACCCACAAATGTATGGCCAACTAATCTTTGACAGAGCAGGAAAGAGTATCCAATGGAAAAAAGATAGTTCTTTAGCACATGGTGCTGGGAGAACCGGACAGCAACATGCAGAAGAATGAAACTGGACCACTTTTTTACACCACACACAAAAATAAATTGAAAATGGATGAGACCTAAATGTGAGATGGGAAACCATCAACACCCTAGAGGAGAAAACAGGCAACAACCTCTTTGACCTCAGATGCAGCAACTTCTTACTCAACATGCCTCCAAAGGCAAGGAAAAAAAGAAAAAAAGAACTATTGGGACTTCATCAAGCTAGAAAGCTTCTGCACAGCAAAGGAAACACTCAACAAAACTAAAAGGCAACTGACAGAATGGGGGAAGATATTTACAAATGACATATCAGATAAAGGGTTAGTATCTAAAATCTATTAAGAACTTACCAAACTCAACACCTGAAAAACAAATGATCCAGTGAAGAAATGGGCAGAAGACATGAACAGACAGTTTTCTAAAGAAGACATCCAGACGGCTAACAGACACATGAAAAGATGCTCAACATCACTCATTGTCAGGGGAATACAAATCAAAACCACAATGAGATACCACCTCACATCTGTCAGAAGGGCTAAAATTAAAAATTCAGGAAACAGATGTTGGCAAGGATGTGGAGAAAGGGAAACCCTCTTGCACTGTTGGTGGGAATGCAAACTGATGCAGCCACTCTGGAAACCAGGGTGGAGTTTCCTCAAAAAATTAAAAATAGAATTGCTCTACGACCCAGCAATAACACTACTAGGAATTTATCCAAAGGATACAAGAGTGCTGATTCATAGGGACACATGTATCCCTGTTTATAGCAGGGCTATCAACAATAGCCAAATCATGGAAAGAGCCCAGATGTCTATCAACAGATGAATGGGTAAAGAAGTGGCTATATATATATTTATATATAAATATATGATATATATTTAATATATTATATATTATATATATGTATATATATGTGTAATATATATAATATATATATACATACACATACACACAATGGAGTACTTCTCATCAATGAAAAAGGATGAAATCTTGCCATTTGCAACAACGTGGATGGAACTGGAGGGTATTATGCTAAGTGCAATAAGTCAGATATCATATGAGAGACAGACAGATATCATATGTTTTCACTCATATGTGGAATTGAGAAACTTAACAGAAGTCCATGGGGGAAGGGAAGGGGAAAAAATAGTTACTAACAGGGAAACAAACCATAAGACTCTTACATACAGAGAACAAACTGAGGGTTGATGGAGGAGAGAGGGGTAAATGGGTGATGGGCATGGAGGAGGGCACTTGTTGGGATGAGCACTGGGTGTGGTACGTAAGTGACAAATCACGGGAATCTACTCCCGAAGCCAAGAGCACACCGTATACACTGTATGTTAGCTACCTTGACAATATTATATTAAAAAAAATATTCACAATTTTTCTTTTCATTGAAGATTATGTTCTAATTATACAGTGTTCTTCTTTTTCTCTTCTTACAGTCTTTGTTTTAAAACCTGTTTTGTCTAATGTAAGTAGTGCTCCTCCGGTAAATATCCTTATGATCAGTGCTTTAAATTCTCTATCGGGCATCTTCCTTATATTTGTTTCACTTAGATCTCAGGTTGTGCCCTTGTCCTGCTCATTCATTTGGGATAAACTTCTCTGTTTCCTCATTTTGTCTGCCTCTCCGTGCCTATTTCTCTGTTAAAAAAAAAAAAAAAAAAAAAAAAAAGGCAGCTGTGTCTTCTGTTTCTAAAGGAGTGACTTTATGAAGAAGAGGTCCTCGAGCGCCCTGCAGTGCGGCGTCCCCTGTTCACCAGAGCCTGGCACTTCAGGAGAGTGTCCCGTGTGTGTTGCTTATGCCCTGCTGCTGTGTCTGAGTCACTTTTCCTTTCCGTGCAGTCGTCCGCACGGACTCTTTGCCAGTTGCTGGTTTTGTCTGCTTTGTGTGGTATTAGCGGGACCCAGGCAGGCCAGCTCTGAGGGTGCCTGTCTGCAGGGACCTTGAGAACGGGGCACTGGTGGTAGCAAAATCCACATTGGGCCACTAGTCCTAGGCCAGATCTTCTGCAGCGCTGTGGTGGCTGGGGGCTGTCTGTCGAGCACACGGCTGGGCCCGGGGCAGGGAGACAGCTGTGCACCCAGCGTCTGGGCAGGGGGTGCCGCCAGGCACGCAGCAGTGGCCGGGTGGGGCATGGGCACAGCTTTCACCAAATTTGCCCTGAGGCCTGTGCTGAGGTACACGTGTGTGTGCAACCCTGCCCCCTTCAGGTGGCCCCATGTTTATGCCGGGAAGCGGCATAAACACACTCCCAAACCATTACCAACAGACCTGTCTCCTCTTTGCCTCCCAGCCTTGCGTAAACGGCTGTGTGTATGTTGCCTCTCCACACAGGCTGTGTCTCTTTAAGGGCAGCCACTTGGCCATCCCTGGTGCCTGGGTGGCCCAGTGCTGAGTCAGCTGACTCTTAAAGCTCCAGGCTCCAAGTCCCACTGGTTTTACAAACTCAAGTCAGCCTGCCCTTTGGCTCTTATAGTCGAACCATATGGGGATTAGTTTTCCCGTGGGAGCTCCCTGGTGCGAGGGCCCGTTTCTCTGCCCTCTCCATGCAGGTGGCTCCCTCCCTCCCACAGCCAGCCCCTCTCCACCTCTCTGCCCTTCCCAACCTTTCAGATGCAGCTTCCTCTCTATATGTAGTTGTGGAGTCTGCCCTTCCAGTCTTCAGGTGGCTCTCCAGGTCACTAACTTGGATGCGGACGATGTCTAGCTGTCAACGTGGGACAGGGTGAGCTCAGGGCCCTTCTACTCCGCCATTTTCCCAGGCTCCCCGCTGACATTGGTAGTTTGTGTTTAGCTTGTACATGAAAGGCCGAATCAATGGGACTGTAATGTGGATATTTACATATTACAAACATCTCCCTAAACCACCCTTCTGGGAAAAGAGTAATGAGATCTAGAAAATGAGGAGAGTTCTTGGCAGGATTTCACACTTTTAAAAATTGAAAACCGTACTACAGCTCGAGGGTTATGTCACTTTATGATACGCGGAAGTTTTCTTAGTCTCTTTTACTACATATATTACTGTATGGTAACAGAACAGCCAAGACCCTCCATCGATCAACTCAAGTTCACAGTGTTAAAGAGTCACCACCAAGGTGAGGAGTAGGACCGGGAAAACAGTGAGATGCAGACAGAGCGTCAAAGAGCCAGGGAGGCAAGTGGGGTCAAGGAAGCAAGACAGCGAAAATCAAAGGTGTGATCAGGTATCACATGCATTGTATGTTACACTCTTCACGCAGGGTTGTATATGGACGGTTTACGTGGACAGGGTATTAGATGTCAGGACCATAAGGAGGAGGAGGGCTGAGTGAAGGCTCATTAAGAATGCCCCTGCTGGGGCGCCTGGGTGGCGCAGTCGGTTAAGCGCCCGACTTCAGCCAGGTCACGATCTCGCGGTCCGTGAGTTCGAGCCCCGCGTCGGGCTCTGGGCTGATGGCTCAGAGCCTGGAGCCTGTTTCCGATTCTGTGTCTCCCTCTCTCTCTGCCCCTCCCCCGTTCATGCTCTCTCTCTGTCCCAAAAATAAATAAACGTTGAAAAAAAAAAAAAGAATGCCCCTGATGACTGGAGAGAAGTTTCAGCAACGCGGTGTGGGTAGAATCCAGACGTTACAGGAAGGTGAGTTGAAAGCAGGTGGGAAGACAAGAGAGGGGATACCTTTGAGGGGAGAGGGCTGGTAGCCAGAAGGATAAGAGGAGGCTTATGTGTCCAGGAAGAGCCCTGCAAGACGGCAGGGACTGGGAGAGGAGTCCTTGCCGGGAGAGAGGCCACCTCAGCCAGGGCTTTCCGACCGGGGAGGAACTTTCTATGAAGCACAACACGTGGTTTTCATCCCGGTGGAAGAGAAGGAATAAATATTTATCCGAAGCCAAATGTGCTCTATGCGCTCTCTCAACTCCTCACTGTGGTCACTGTTACCCTGATTTATTACATACTAGGAGCCCGAGGCTCCGGGAAGCTGTGACTTACCCGAGGGTGGTTAGCAGGTGTCATAGCCAGGATCTGAATGCAGATGTTTTTGTTTCTAAACTTAGGGTCCACGCTGCCTCCAATAATCTGAAAAGACAAGTCTCTCAAATATAGTCCTTTGAAATCTAAGAATGTAAGGCACTGCCTGTGAGCTTTGAGATGCAAAATAGATAGCTTCTTCTTTAAGCCAGACTTCTTAGATCTGAGGCTATGGGATTTGCTGCGTAAAACAAATGAAAAATGTTTTCAAGAGTAGCCAACGTATATTTTTTCGCTCTTTAAACTGGTCTTTATCTCTTTGATGTTAGGCACAATTCAGGCACAGCCAGGGTTTTATATTTTTAATTATGAGCAATAACTCAGGGGGTCTCTAATCTTGCTTTCCAAGTCCAACTCCAGGCTAATACTGGCCCGTTGAGAAAACCAACATCCTGGCAAATAAGAGCCAAAAAAAAAAAAAAAAAAAAAAAAAAGGAACTAATTTCTACCTTTGCATGAGTGAGGTTTAGCGACTTAAGGGTACCTTTGTTCACCCAGAAAACTGTTCCCGATCATGTGCTACATGCCAGGCGCTGTGCAGTCGCAGTCCTGGACCTCAAGAGGTCTTTAGAGGGAGACAGACTTCTATGCACATGAGTGGGGTCATGTGCTGGTTTGATGTTGGAAACGTGTACACATAACAAGGATGAAAGGATTGAAAAGCAGTACCAGGGCACCTGGGTGGCTCAGTCCGTCAAGCATCTGACTCTTGATTTCGGCTCAGGTCATGATCTCATGGTTAGTGAACTGGAGCCCTACGTCGGGCTCCGTGCTGACGGTGTGGAGCCTGCTTGGGATTCTCTGTCTCTCCCTCTTTCTCCACCTCTTCCCTGCTCAGGAGGACACATGTTCTTTCTCTGTCTCTCAAAATAAATAAACTTAAAAAAAAAATAAGCAATACCAAAAAGCATTTAAACTTTGGACCCTCTACCCAATATGGCTGGTTGGTTTGTTTCTGTAAGATAGCATAGTAAGTAGTCTTTCTTTTTTTATCTTAGAAGTGGGTGACTTGTGTAGAAAACTACCTAACTGCATCACAGAGCTGAACGTCTGTCTCAGGTTGCCTAGAAACAGAACCTGAGAGGGAGCTGGCATGTTCGCTGCTCCTGCTTTGTTGAGGGAGTGCTCTCAGGAGAGACCTGTGGTGGGTGAGGGACTCTGACGAGGGCAGGGAGAGGCAAGCAAGGAAAGGATCTCAGGTCCAGTGGAGACTTGGCCTGATCTGAGAAGTTGAGGCCTCCGGGTGTAAATCCAACCACAGAGTTGTAGCCATTGCAGGTGAAGGGGCTGGCCTTTTGTACTCCATTGTCAGCTGGTCATCCATTGTCTACTCAACTGAGGGCAATTCTCTGGAGAAGGGTGTAGCTGCAACTAAATGGAAGCACCCAACCTTCATCAAAATTCCAGGGATAAGTGCACCTACCAGCCTGGCAGAGGGACTTGAAAAAGGGGCTTGAAAAAGATACCGGCAACATCTACTCCAAGGCCTGTGACATAGAGAAGAGGTAACAAACAACCCAGAGACCAGCCTGCCATAGTAATGGGCTCCCCCCGCCAGCATTTTGAAGAGGGTCCACATAAGCAAATGAATTCTCCACAGGTTACACCATTGCACAGATTTAATTGTTACCAAATTAGGACCAAGATAGCTAGAGTAGAAACATGTTGAGGAGGACAAACTCAAGGCCCAAACTTGATACAGTGTTAGGGAGAGAGATTTCTTGCCTGTCAGGTGACTCAAACTTTCCTTCTCAAAGTTCCCCACATTGGCATTCCAGCCTCAGTTGGGATGCTTGGTTTTCCTTTGGCTTTAATCACAGGGTGTGGCAAAACCAAGGCACTGCAGGGAGCTCCTGCATTGCAGACACACACACATCACTGCTCCTACTGTGTAGTAACAACCCAGTTTTCCCTTGAAAATCAGGATTGATCACCCACTTCAGGCCGGTCTATTGATTCCCTGGGAGGAGGAGCCCAAAGCAGCCAGGTGGCAGTCTCAACTTCCAGTTTGGGGAAACCAATGTTATGTCTCTTAGTGGAGCATTCTTCTCTTGGGAGCTAAGACTTGAGAATACAACCTACAGTTGTGAGGGCAGGAAGCAAATGTTTTGCTAGGGTATCACTAGGATAATTAGGTGAAGAAAAATGACCATTTCCACCCTTGATTTTCTGATCCATGAATCCAGTCACTGATTTAGAACACACACTACACCCTGGGGGACACCCTAGGCTCGTCCAGCTGGTGCTGGAACTAAACCTTCAGAAGGCATTCTACCGCAATGCCTTGCTTCATTTGCTGTAAATTGAGTTCCTCCATCAGAAGCAGTGTTTTTACCATAAACAAAGACAAAGGCATCTTGTAAGTCTATGAATGACAGCTTGGTGGAAGAATTAAGGGTACGAAAGGCAAATCCAGATCCAGAATATGCTTCTATTCCACTGTGAACAAAGTACTTCCCCTCTGATGATGGCAGTGGTCCAATGTAATCAATCTACCGCTATTGTCTGGCTGATATTCTTGGGGAATGGTGCCATATCAGTGTTGGTCTCTGCTGTTGACAGGTTGCTGACACACCAGGTCAGCAGTGGCTATAACCAGGTCATTTGAATGAGTAGTACTCTGTGTTGCTGGGCCCATTAATAACTTCTGTTTCCAGTGCATAACTTTGTGAGCCTAGGGGTCAGGGACAGTGGTGGCTGAACGAAGATCAATGTACACAGGTTGTGTCATTAAGATCCTCTTCTAGACAAAAGAAAGCCCGAATAGCCATACTTACATCAGACAATCTAGACTTTAACATAAAGACTGTAATAAGAGACGAAGAAGGGCATTATATCATAACTAAGGGGTCTATCCACCCGTAAGACCTAACAATTGTAAACATTTATGCGCCAAATGTGAAAGCACTCAAATATATAAATCAATTAATTACAAACAAAAAGAAACTCATTGATAATAATACCATAACAGTAGGAGACTTCAACACCCCACTTACAGCAATAGACAGATCATCTAAACAGAAAATCAACAAGGAAACAACAGCTTTGAATGACACACTGGACCAGATGGACCTAACAGATACATTCAGAACATTTCATCCTAAAGCAGCAAAACATACATTCTTCTCCAGTGCACATGGAACGCTGTCCAGATTAGATCACATACTCGGACACAAATCAGCTGTCATCAAGTACAAAAAGATAGAGATCATACCGTGCCTATTTTCAGACCATAATGTTATGACACTCAAAATCAACCACAAGAAAAAATTTGGAAAGATAACAAATAGTTGGAGACTAAAGAACACCTACTAAAGAATGAATGGGCTAACCAAGAAGTTAAAGAGGAAATTAAAAAGTACATGAAGCCAACGAAAATGATAACACCATAGCCCAAAACCTTTGGGACGCAGCAAAAGCAGTCATAAGAGCGAAGTATGTAGCAATCCAGGCCTACCTAAAGAAGGAAGAAAGGTCTCAGATACACAACCTAACCTTACACCTTAAAGAACTGGAAAAAGAACAGCAAATAAAACCCAAAACCAGCTGAAGTCAGAAAATAATAGAGATTAGAGCAGAAATCAATGCTATTGAAACCAAAAAAAAAAAAAAAAAAAAAAAATCACCCAAAAAACAGATCAATGAAACCAGGAGCTGGTTCTTTGAAAGAATTAACAATTGATAAACCACTAACCAGTATGATCAAAAAGAAAAAGGAGAGGACCCAAATAAATAAAATCAAGAATGAAAGAGGAGAGATCACAACCACAACAGCAGAAATACAAACAATAATAAGAGAATATTATGAGAAATTATACGCTAACAAAACGGGCAATCTGGAAGAAATGGACAAATTCCTAGAAACATATCAACTACCAAAACTGAAACAGGAAGAAATAGAAAATTTGAACAGACCCATAACTAGTAAAGAAATGGAATTAGTAATCAAAAATCTGCCAAAAAACAAGAGTCTAGGGCCAGATGGCTTTCCAGGGGAATTCTATCAAACATTTAAGGAAGAGTTAACACCTATTCTCTTGAAGTTGTTCCAAAAAATAGAAACAGAAGGAAAACTTCCAAACTCTTTCTATGAAGCCAACATTACCTTGATTCCAAAACAAGATGAAGACCCCACTAAAAAGGAGAGCTATAGACCAATTTTCCTGATGAATATGGATGCAAAAATCCTCAACAAAATATTAGACAACTGGATCCAACAATACATTAAAAGAATTATTCAAAAATTATCCCACAAGCAAGTGGGATTTATACCTGGATGCAGGGCTGGTTCAGTATCCACAAAACAATCAATGTGATTCATCACATCAATAAAAGAATGGACAAGAACCACATGATCCTCTCAACAGATGCACAGAAAGCATTTGACAAAATATAGCATCCTTTCTTGATAAAAACCCTCAAGAAAGAAGGGATAGAAGGATCACACCTCAAGATCATAAAAGCCATATATCAAAGACCCACTGCTAATATCATCCTCAATGGAGAAAAAATGAGAGCTTTCCCCCTAAGGTCAGGAACAAGATAGGGATGTCCACTCTCACCACTGTTATTCAACATAGTATTGGAAGTCTTGGCTTCTGCAATCAGACAACACAAAGAAATAAAAGGCACCCAAATTACTCTTCACAGATGACATGATCTCTATATGAGAAACCTAGAAGATTTCACCAAAAAAACCTGCTAGAACTGATCCATGAATTCAGCAAAGTTGCAGGATACAAAATCAATACACAGAAATCAGTTGCATTCCTATATGCCAATAATGAAGCAACAAAAAGTGAAATCAAGGAATCGATCCCATTTTCAATTGCACCAAAACCCATAAAATACCTAGGAATAAATCTAACCAAAGAGGTGAAAAATCTAAAATTGAAAACTTTAGAAATCTTATGAAAGAAATTGAAGAAGACACAAAAAAATGGAAAAATATTCTCTGCTCCTGGATAGGAAGAACAAGTATTGTTACAATGTCAATACTACCCAAAGCAGTCTACATATTCAATGCAATACCTATCAAAATAACACCAGCATTCTTCACAGAGCTAGAACAAACAATCCTAAAATTTGTATGGAACCAGAAAAGACTGCTAATAGCCAAAGCAATCTTGATAAAGAGAACCAAAGCTGGAGTCATCACAATTCCAGACTTCAAGCTGTATTACAAAGCTGTCATCATCAAGACAGTATGGTACTGGCACAAAAACAGATACTCAGATCAATGGAACAGAACAGAGAACCCAGAAATGGACCCACAAACCTATGGCCAACTAATCTTTGACAAAGCAGGAAAGAATATCGAAAGGAATAAAGACAGTCTCTTCAGCAAATGGTGTTAGGAAAACTGGACAGTGACATGCAGAAAAATGAACCTGGACCACTTTCTTACACCATACACAAAAATAAACTCAAAATGGATGAAAGATCTAAATGTAAGACAGGAAGCCATCAAAATCCTAGAGGAAAAAACAGGCAAAAACCTCTTTGACCTTGGCCACAGCAACTTCTTACTCAACATGTCTCCAGAGGCAAGGGAAACAAAAGCCAAAATGAACTACTGGGACCTCATCAAAATAAAAAGCTTCTACACAGGGAAGGAAACAATCAGCAAAACTAAAAGGCAACTGACAGAATGGGAGAAGATATTTGCAAATGACATATTAGATAAAGGGTTAGTATCCCAAATCTATAGAGAATTTATCAATCTCAATACCCAAAAAACAAATAATCCAGGGAGGAAATGGGCAAAAGGCATGAATAGACACTTCTCCAAAGAAGACATCTGCATGGCCAACCAAGCCATGAAAAAATGCTCCACATCACTCATCATCAGGGAAATACAAATTAAAGCCACAATGAGATACCACCTCATACCCGTCAGAATGGCTAACATGAACAACTCAGGCAACCACAGATGTTGGCAAGGATGCGGAGAAAGAGGATCTCTTTTGCACTGCTGGTGGGAATGCGAGCTGGTGCAGCCACTCTGGAAAACAGTATGGAGGTTCCTCAAAACATTAAAAGTAGATTCACCCTATGACCCAGCAATTGCACTAGTAGGTATTCATCCAAGGGATACAGATGTGCTGTTTTGAAGGGGCACATGCACCCCAATGTTTATAGCAGCCCTATCGACAACAGCCAAAGTATGGAAAGAGCCCAAACGTTCATCGACGAATGAATGGATAAAGAAGGTGTGGTATATGTATACAATGGAGTATTACTCAGCAATGAAAAAGAATGAAATCTTGTCATTTGCAACTACATGGATGGGACTAGAGGGTATTATGCTAAGTGAAATTAGTAAGTCAGAGAAAGACAAATATCTTATGACTTCACTCATTTGAGGACTTGAAGAGACAAAACAGATGAACATAAGGGAAGGGAAAGAAAAATAATATAAAAACAGGGAAGGGGACAGAACATGAGAGACTCTTAAATACGGAGAACAAAGAGAGGGTTCCTGGAGGGATTGTGGGAGGCGGGATGGGCTTGGGTAAGGGGCATTAAGGAATCTACTCCTGAAATCATTGTTGCACTATATGCTAAAACTTGGACGTAAATTTAAAAAATAAATTAAAAAAAATAAAAGATCCTCTTCTGGCTAAAAACAAAAGAAAACCCCCTCAAAACAAACAAAAAAAAACACAACAAACAAAATACCCCAGATCCTCTTCTGCTGAGATTGCTTGCTGGTGAGTTTTGTATGGGACACATACAAAATATCTTCATACTCATTGCCCATTCTGAGAGGCCTGTGTTCCTACTCTTTCTCCGGCTTCCTGTGTTACCAGGTTTCTAAACCTGTTCCTTCCAGTCCTTGACCATCTCGCTATACCATTAGCCACTGTCTATGAATCAGGGTAAGTGTGTGCCTGGGGCCATCTCTGTTTCCAGGCAAAATCAACAAGCAGTTTCAAGTTCTGTTCAAAGTTCTGTTCACTGGGTATACTTGGCCGGTAGTGCTGCAACATCCAATTTGGGACAGGACTAGCATGTCATGCAAAACCATCTGTAAAGCATGCCAGAAGTTTTTTCCTTCCTTATTAACTGACCACAGGGGACTCCTCATGAGGCCATAGGTGGAGGCTGTGAAAAAGGGGGCAATGTGGTGGGAAGGTGGGCCACGGACATCTGTGACACTTGCTCATGAAATTTCCTTGTGCCCTCAATACATGCTTGAGCCAGATTTTGTCTACACCACTTCTGTTCTATATGGTGCAGGCCAACTTGATTGATTTTAGTGGGTCAGACAATACGTAGTCCATAAGAGATTTTTCAGATCACACGGTCACTTGGTCATCTGTGGTCAAGTTTTCAGACTCTGCTAATGCTGAGTAGCAAGTCAATGACTGTTTCTCTGAAGGGGAATTCTAGTCTGCAAAGGAAGGCATGGATTTGTCACAAAATGTTGAGTCTATGGTTATAAGTCACTCCTGTGTGCCTGGTAAGGGAGCCTTACATCTCCAGATCTTCTACAAACAATTCAAACACCATTGGATCATATGAGTCAAACGGTAGAATAGCTTTCAGAGACTTTTCTTATTCTCGGCTCTACTCGAAACTGCCTGCTTTTTGGGTTACTCAGTAAACGGATTGGTGTAGCATGTCAAAAGTAGGGGTGTGTGTGTGTGTGTGTGTGTGTGTATTTAGTGGTAGGAGGGTGATGCACCAACTCATTCTTCACCTTGGAAGATGAACACAGGTGATAATTTAAATAACTCTTTTGCCACTGTATGCCATGAACTACCCGGGTCCCTCTTGCTCCCGGAAATAAGGTTTTTAATGCCTTTAAATCTAACGCCATTAGAGAATTCAATCCAGGCCACTAAGAACCAACACAGAGAAACCCTCCTTAAAGTTTCTCGGTCTACTTCTAGTACCAAATTTTATATCAGTCAGAGTTCAATCAATTTAAGAAACAAAATGAGTAGAGCAATTATGGGAGCTGATTAAACAATTCAGTTGAAGCTGTTGCTTCTATGTCTGGTGCCGGGGCCTTGTATTGGCCAGGGTTCGTCAGAGAAACGGAGCCAACAGAATATATATATTCTAGTAGTATATTCAATGTATTCTATTCAGAGAATAATATGTTCTCTATATAGCAGTAGGACATAGGATATATACAATAAATAACAGAATTGTCTATTAGTATGCTGGTATATATTCTATTTAGAATAGTCTATTCTATTAGTTTATTAGTATATCTATTTTATTAATATATTACATATCCTATAACATTATATTGGCTTACTGTATTTATTACCAAGAACTGGCTTGCTTGGCTGTGGAGGCTGAGAAGTCCCTCAGTCTACCATCTATAAGCTGGAGACCCAGGAGAGCTGGTGTAGTTCCGGTCTGAATCCCAAGACCCGAGAGCACCTGTACTGTCATCCCATTCTACAGACTGAGAAGACTGATGTTCCAGTCTAAGGAGGCAGGCAGAGAGACTGAGTTTCCCTTTCCTTCAACTTTTCTTTGTTAGGCCCTTACTGGATTGGCTGACAGCGAGGACCTCTGCTCTACCAGGTCTGTTCATTCAAATGCTAATTCCCTCTGGAACCACCCTTCCAGACACACCCACAAGTGATGTTTAACCAGCTCCCTGAGCATCCCAGGACCCTGGTCGTGCTGACACATCAAATTAACCTTCACGAGCCTAGAGTCTATAGATAAGGCACCTGAGAAGAAAAGATGGATGTCAAGGGGGAAAGCAAGGGCAAACGAGATCGTTGGAGGAAGGGCTGGAACCCAGGAGGACGGACTGAACTCTTGTCAGTCTCCCTTTCTCCAAGCCAGGCTGGAGCTCCGAGAAGGAGCAGGAGACGCTGTGGGCCCCCTGCATCGGCGACCCTCACTGCAGGCCGGGGACAGGAGTGAGAGGGCCAGAGCCCCCACAGTGCCTGGGGCCGTACGCCCGCCTGGAACCACACAGAGGACTCGACTGCTGCTTCGCTTCCACGTTTTACCCCTCAGGCAATGGTCTCTGCCGGGGAACTGGAAACCCTGGAGCTCTGCACGCAAATGCCCTTTCAGCTTAGTCCATATAAGATAGACCCACTCTGCATTTTGTGTCAAGGCACAACTCTGCGCCAGGCCCTGTCATAGGGGGAGAAAGATGCCTAAGATGGGCGCCACCCTCATGGACTTAACAGCTTGAGCTGTGGGAAGATGGTAAGAAGATGAGAAGTACTTATAAATAGAAAGGCGATGACCCCTTGCTCTGGCCATTCCCAGAGGGAAGTCCCCGGACTCGTGCTGAAGGAGGCAGTTCAGCCAAGGCAACTCTTCAGCTGTCTGCTATCTGATCTTATTCACATCCGTGCCACATTTCACTTACAATTTAAGGTTTTATTCACCAGAATGATTGTTTGCTCAGCACTTTATAGTTTGCCTGTGTCTTTAATCATCGTGAGGCTGTTTGCGGTATCTTCTTGTTACCGGTACAGAGACCCGTAACTGCCTTCCCCTCATTCTGGTTCTAAGATGCTTTTTTAGAATTATGCCTAGGGGCGCCTGGGTGGCGCAGTCGGTTAAGCGTCCGACTTCAGCCAGGTCACGATCTCGCGTTCCGTGAGTTCGAGCCCCGCGTCGGGCTCTGGGCTGATGGCTCAGAGCCTGGAGACTGTTTCCGATTCTGTGTCTCCCTCTCTCTCTGACCCTCCCCCGTTCATGCTCTGTCTCTCTCTGTCCCAAAAATTAAAAAAAAAAAAAAAAAAAAAGAATTATGCCTAAAGAGGCTGTAAGCCAGGGCCTGCCTGGCCAGAGGGCCCATTACCCAACCCTCACCTACTTCTAGCCACAGGAACTCTCTTAGGGAAATGCACCGAGCGACATGAACAAATAAACAGCGCCGTGGCAATCTTGCATTCATGGTATGACTTCTTCCGATTGAGTTCCCCGTTTCTCAGCTTTCCTCACCTCTAAAAAGTAGGAATTATCCTGCATGATCACTAGTGTTCCTCCCCATCTTAACATCCTCTGAGTCTACAGTTCCTCTGGGGCAAGGGCTGGACGTAAATCCAACAGAAAGAGGAATTGCTAGCCGTTCACAGGACTTACTTGAAATTTCAGAATGCGTTGTTGTGCTGGTTGTACAGAGGGTTGGGTGCCTGCAAAAATGGAGAGATGGCGGTCTATCTGGACACACACAGGGCTGAGATGAAATAGGTGATCTTATAATGTGGATGATCATGATTAAATTAATTACTCTTACCTTATCATTCTTCTCCCCAACACACACACCCTCTACACACACATTGCAGATGTGATAAAGCTTCCAGCTGAGACACTATTAGCCGCATCTACAAAGAGCCTATGGCTTAATTGTTTTTTTCTCCCAACTCTGGTAAAATGGGATTAGTTCAAAGAAAACTAAACAAATGATTTAATTAATGTAACGACTTAAAAAAAGAAGCCTAATTGCTGCAAACTACATGCGGCAAAAGATGAATGCTATGAAACAAACCTGTCACACGGTTTATGACCTCAGTTTTAGGCTCTTGAAAAATAAATCTATTTATGTCGGTTTGTCATCATGACGTTTTAGGTAAAAATGTACTGCTTCGATGACAAGTTGTAGCTGAATTTCACATATTGTACATATTTTTAAAGTATTACCCACTTTGAGTTAAAAATTCATTAAAACATGCCCACGGTGGAATTTAAATATTTCACTGGCGATTGGAATTGTTCTGTGGGGAGACATAAATTTGTTCTGATTGCTTTAATTTGGCCTCGTATAGCCAGCTTTTGAAGAAGTTGTATTTACAACAATTTATCTGAAATTCCTACTTAAATGGCAAATCCATGACTTTTTTTTTTTTTTTTTTTTTTTTTTAGCCACAACTATCTTACTTCACTTCTTTGCAATTTTTGGAGGACTGTGAAATAAAATTAACCAGACAGGAACTTCCCCTACAAAGGTGATTTTATTTCAGGTATTGGGAGATGACAATTTATTTATTTATTTTTTTAAATTTTTTTTCAACGTTTATTTATTTTTTGGGGGGACAGAGAGAGACAGAGCATGAACGGGGGAGGGGCAGAGAGAGAGGGAGACACAGAATCGGAAACAGGCTCCAGGCTCCGAGCCATCAGCCCAGAGCCCGACGCGGGGCTCGAACTCACGGACCGCGAGATTGTGACCTGGCTGAAGTCGGACGCCCAACCGACTGCGCCACCCAGGCGCCCCGGGAGATGACAATTTAATATCTGCCATCAAGCATTTGAACAGAAGTCCCAAGCGGGTACTATTCTAGATGCATTTATGCGGTGGACACACTTTTAGGGTACTACACTATGGAAATATAGCAAAGTTAAGTGCACAAGTATAATAAAATGCAAAACGTAAGGTCACTCTGCCTGGAATGTTCCTGCCCACTTCTTTCATGCTCACTCCATTCCTTTTCTGTACGTATTGTACTTCTTTCTATCTTCTTTTTCTAAGCTTAAGGATCATAGGATCACTGTCCGTACATTTCTGTTTCTCCACCACCTATTAAATGCATTCGGTAAGGTTTTATTGAATGAAATTTATCATGAGTTAATCCAAATTAAATGTGGTATAAAAATGTGATTTAGAAGCCTTCAAAAGAGGAAGGTTTTCCACATAGTTGGGCAAGTAAGTAAAGGCTTTGGGCATTTCTATCGAAAATGGGTTTGGGGAAAATGGGTACCATTTTAAAAATGAGAGAGAGGAGCCATTCAAGGCAGAAAGAAGAGTAAGAAACAAAGACAAAATGAGCCACCAAAGTAAAGAACATCCTTGCAGAGTATCTTCTAAAATTTGACTGGAGTTCCTTGTTTTTGGACTTTAAAATGTGTTGCGTTATTAACATAGAAAATATTTAGGGTTTAATTTTTAGACCTTAAGTTCTTTATGAAATCTACAAGTATTTCTACCTTCTCCTTTGGATTGAGGCGAGTGTTGTAGAATACCAACATTTGTGGAGCGCTTATCACGTGACAGATTCTGCTTGGTACTTGACATAGACTGTCTCAATTCGCACTCATCATCCCCTTATGAAGAAGGTACTATCGTTATCCCCATCTTAGAGAAGAGGAAGTCGACATCTGGTGAGATGATGATACTTGCCTCAGGGAGACAGCTAGCAAGGGGTGAAGTCAATATTCTAACGCAGACAGTTGACGAAAGAACCCTTTTCCTCTTCACTGTTACACTATGGCCAAGGATTTATTGCTCCCCAAGGACAGGAGTTAGGGGCAGCCTTTGAGGGTGGCTGGAGAGTTAGAGGGACAGAAAGCTCAGAACTTAGAGAAGTCACACGTCACTTGGGAAAATGTGGGACATGAGGTTTCTCAGGCCATGTAGAATATTCCAGAACAAAATATGTAACACGAGTATACTGAACTCGAGATTTTTTTTTTTTTTTTTTTTTAATTACAAGAGAAACCAAATGGTTTGAAGAACATCAGTTTCCGACATGGAATATGCCTCGTTTTAGGGACGTGGGAATTTGTGAACAGCAGAACTGACTTGACCAGGGCCATGGTGGGCTTACTTCCTGGTGAAGATGGCCTCCATTTCATTTATCATGCGGCAGCAGCTGTGATGCCCGGTTAGCTGAGTTGTAAGAAGAACTCTCTGAGCCAAAAGAACTGTGAAAGAAAACCCCTGCAATCCGCACAAGATCGGTAACAACCTGTATTTTCTAAACCTTTCTCTTTTAGGAAATCTATTCGTGGTGAGCCTGGCAGTTGCGGACCTGGTGGTAGCCGTGTATCCATACCCCTTGGTGCTGATATCTATATTTAACAACGGGTGGAATCTGGGCCATCTGCACTGCCAAATTAGCGGGTTCCTGATGGGCTTGAGTGTCATTGGCTCAATATTCAATATCACTGGAATTGCCATCAACCGCTATTGCTACATCTGCCACAGCCTCAAGTACGACAAGCTGTACAGTAACAAGAATTCCCTCTGCTGCGTGTTCCTGATATGGATGCTGACCCTCGTGGCGATCGTGCCCAACCTGCGTACCGGCACCCTGCAGTACGACCCGAGGATCTACTCCTGCACGTTTACGCAGTCTGTCAGCTCAGCATACACAATCGCGGTAGTGGTCTTTCATTTCCTCGTTCCTATGACCGTAGTCATCTTCTGCTACCTGAGAATATGGATCCTGGTTCTTCGGGTCAGGCGGAGGGTGAAACCTGACAGTAACCCCAAAATGAAACCACAGGACTTCAGGAACTTTGTCACCATGTTTGTGGTTTTTGTACTTTTTGCCATTTGCTGGGCTCCTCTCAACTTTATTGGTCTTGCCGTGGCTTCAGACCCCGCCAGCATGGTACCCAGGATCCCAGAGTGGCTATTTGTGGCGAGTTACTATATGGCATATTTCAACAGCTGCCTCAATGCCATTATATATGGGCTCCTGAACCAAAATTTCAGGAAGGAATACAGAAGAATTATAGTCTCACTGTGTACAGCCAGAATGTTCTCTGTGTGTCGTTCTCATGATGCTGCCGATAGGGTTAAATGCAAACCCTCTCCGTTGGCGACCAACAAGAACCTAGTAAAAGTGGACTCTGTTTAAAACACAAAGCATTGCTGACAAGGTATACACACTTCTCAAGGTCTTACTCATTTTCGTGGTTGCCTCCCTCTTGACAGATGCCTAGAAGCACAGGGCAGTCGAGAAAACTTGCACTCTTAGGAGGTTGTCTCTAGTTTATGAGCTCTGTGGGATCAGCCTTCTGAATCGGTCTCTAACTCTGCTTATGAAGAGAAATACAGAACCTAAGAGTTATATGTTAATTGGAGAATATGGTTCAGGGACAGAGGCGTGGGCGGGCAATGATTTTAAATAAAAATGCTAAATGTATTCACGTGGAGAAACAGTGTGCAAACTTTTATGGCAAATGAGCGTCATAAAGCATTTGCTTTTTTCCTCCACTTTTTGAAGATTGCTTGTAGGAAAACAAATGATGTGTCGTAGTCATAAACAAGCAAATGGAACAACAAGAGAGAAGTGGGATGATTGATTCATTACACGGCGACAGGCTGAAAATAAATCAGGGAATAACGACACATCAGCAACAAACCACAGCAAAGTTTTCACTTAGCACTGGTAGCATTGGGTGACTATAGTCATGATTCTAAATGCGGTCTCTTTCTCTCGAGTGTTGCATGTTTAACTAGATAAAGAATGAACTATAGGACGGAGCTCTTTTCCAGATCTCAATAACCACAGTATTTGAAAGCAATAGCGAAATACAAAATTCTATTGGATTTTATCAGACATTGGCTTATTTTGTCACTGAAGATTATTATTCATGTCACTGACAAATTGTTTTGAATTGATCTCTGTTAATTTATGAAGTCATTTAATGAGTTTAGTTAAAATGTACCAAGAATCAAAGAGCTATAGATCCTTAGGTATAGTGCTGACTGTATTCTAGATTGATAATCTCTTTTGGCAAGTAAATATCTGAACCAGATTGCTTTCCTTGTATAAATATTTCAAAACAATATTCTTTAATAATTCATTTCAGTATTTGATTGCTCTAATAATTCTGAAAGTCTAGGAGAAGAAAAAACGCACAGGTAAACTATGGTTTCATGAACTATGGCTCTCATTCACTCCAAAAAGCTATTTAGGACCACCTTGAGGTTTGTTACTGGAGTGCTTTGCAGGAAATTAGAGACATGTTTTCTAGCGTTATAAAGTTCTGCAACAAAACTGTCACACAGGAGGAGGTGGTGATTTGCAACTATATACATAAGACACAAAGTGATCTAATATATTTGCTAATCTCTGTCTAGATAATCAGAATTTCCTTGGAAAGTTCTATCAATGGTTTTAAAAGGTTCTTCTGTTAACTGTTTTTATCAAGGATATTTGAGAAACATTAAGTCATGGTTTGTGGTGGGGTTATGGAGTCAAATGTATGTGTATATGTGTGTGTGTGTAAGTTATGTCTAGAACTTTACCCATCGAGTCATTTTTGTGTAAATGTTCTAGTCAGAACCAACACTAAATAGTAGAGATGAGTTTTAAATCCTTGTTCCAAATTTCATATAATTGAACGTTAAAAATATTAACCACGGCAGCTAAACTCTTTTTTAAGTGTATGACACTTTTATCTTGATGCTGGGGATGAATCACTACGTTGCTAACTGTATGTTCCTTTGCTCTTTATAGAATTCTGTTTCTTAACTTATACAATAGCAAAAATGCTGACTAGAAGCTGTGCCCTTTAAAAATTGTCTGCCAAGTACAGTATCTCACCTGAAGATGAGGTGTGTAACTTTAAAGTCTTGAAATGTTTTTCTTCACTACATAGGAACACCAGCTCATTCAAACACTGACAATAAGAAAGCAACTCATCAAGATCAAGGGCAAAGTCTCAGATTTCCTCTAATGGCATCTCCTTGTAGAAGTCTTTTAAACATTCAAAATATTATCAGTGGCTTCCTCACTGTAAAATTAATAAGTAGGAAGTCCTTAACTAAATATATTAATATTTGTGTGCAGCTTGTGTATAGGCTGGAGGCTTTGTGAGGCTGAAAACAGTACATATGTCGTATGTACAGGGTGGGGGGGGGATGTCTTTTTCTCAAAAACAGTCAGTGGATTCTGAGACTCTAGATGGGTAAAATCTACACAAGACCATTTGATTTGGAATAAGGATAGCAAAACATCTATCATTGTCTTCTGAAATCAACTGCCAAAATCATGTGCAATTATTAACATTATGTTATTTAAGTTCCTAATACTCAGTTGAAGTAGATAGACCAAAGAATTTGACCATTCTAATTTAAGTAAATCATTTGACTATTACCAGTGGAATGGCCACCTCAGTTGTATTCTCGTATGAAAAATGTAAATTACGTAGGATTCTTGCTGGCCCCTAGAGAACGTCACTTTTAAACATGTTATTTTATTTTTTATACCTGTTTGCAACAGATGAGTTTGGGACATACTGACTACACATTGTTATGTAAGTTACATGATCACACAAAATGTGATTGTATTTGGTTACAACTAATAGATACTGCAGATGGGGGGAGGGAGCAATAATTTCAGTTTGTCTACTCTGTTGTAGATTTCATTACCAAATATTTATGTAGGAACCATCTCCATGTATAAACAGGACTTTTTTTTTCTGACAAAGTAGCAGAACTACCTGACTTTAAATATTCTGGCAAGTAATACTGGAGGATGACCAATCTTAGAGATTAAATCGATAATTGCTCATTAAGTGAACACATTCAGCCTGAATGTTGTGTAACGAACAATAATTTTGACCATTTTTTGGACTGTCTCTGATACATCATCAAATATTTCACTGTGAATAAGCAGACACATTTGGAATTAGATACATTTCAAGTCAGTTTAAATTACTAAATTATTATTTTTGCAAATAGCCTGAGCATAAGCAGCCTTTTCTTTTTTTTTTAAATATGAAATTTATTGTCAAATTGGTTTCCATACAACACCTCGTGCTCATCACAACAGGTGCCCTCCTCAATACCCATCTCCCACCCCCACCAACCCTCAGTTTGTTCTGTTTTTAAAAGTCTCTTATGCTTTGGCTCTCTCCCTCTCTAACCTCTTTTTTTTCCTTCCCCTCCCCCATGGGCTTCTGTTAAGTTTCTCAGGATCCACATAAGAGTGAAAACATATGAATAGACACTTCTCTAAAGAAGACATTCAGATGGCCAACGGGCACATGAAAAGATGCTCAACGTCCCTCCTCATCAGGGAAATACAAATCAAAACCACACTCAGATATCACCTCACGTCCATCAGAGTGGCTACAATGAACAAATCAGGAGACTATACATGCTGGAGAGGACGTAGAGAAACGGGAACCCTCTTGCACTGTTGGTGGGAATGCAAACTGGTGCAGCCGCTCTGGAAAACAGTGTGGAGGTTCCTCAAAAAATCAAAAATAGACCTACCCTATGACCCAGCAACAGCACTGCTAGGAATTTACCCAAGGGATACAGGAGGCTTTTCTTTTTTTTTTTAATTTTTTTTTCAACGTTTTTTATTTATTTTTGGGACAGAGAGAGACAGAGCATGAATGGGGGAGGGGCAGAGAAAGAGGGAGACACAGAATCGGAAACAGGCTCCAGGCTCCGAGCCATCAGCCCAGAGCCTGACGCGGGGCTCGAACTCACGGACCACAAGATCGTGACCTGGCTGAAGTCGGACGCTTAACCGACTGCGCCACCCAGGCGCCCCGGAGGCTTTTCTTTTTAAAAACAATTTTTATAATTTGTTTCCCACTTTTTACTTTTATCTAAAGAATCTCCTTTAAAAAATTATCTTGTATATCAGGAACACGACAGGGATGTCCACTCTCACTGCTGTTGTTTAACATAGTGTTGGAAGTTCTAGCATCAGCAATCAGACAACAAAAGGAAATCAAAAGCATCAAAATTGGCAAAGATGAAGTCAAGCTTTCACTTTTTGCAGATGACATACTACACATGGAAAATCCGAGAGACTCCACCAAAAGTCTCCTAGAACTGATACATGAATTTAGCAAAATTGCAGGATACAAAATCAATGTACAGAAATCAGTTGCATTCTTATACACTAAGAATGAAGCAACAGAAAGACAAATAAAGAAACTGATCCCATTCACAATTGCACCAAGAAGCATAAAATACCTAGGGATAAATCTAACCAAAGATGTAAAAGATCTGTATGCTGAAAACTATAGAAAGCTTATGAAGGAAATGGAAGAAGATATAAAGAAATGGAAAAACTTTCCGTGCTCATGGATTGGAAGAATAAATATTGTCAAAATGTCAATACTACCCAAAGCTATCTACACATTCAATGCAATCCCAATCAAAATTGCACCGGCATTCTTCTCGAAGCTAGAACAAGCAATCCTAAAATTCATATGGAACCACAAAAGGCCCCGAATAGCCAAAGGAATTTTGAAGAAGACCAAAGCAGGAGGCATCACAATCCCAGACTTTAGCCTCTACTACAAAGCTGTCATCATCAAGACAGCATGGTATTGGCACAAAAACAGACACATAGACCAATGGAATAGAATAGAAACCCCATAACCAGACCCACAAAAGTATTGCCAACTAATCTTTGACAAAGCAGGAAAGAATATCCAATGGAAAAAAGACAGTCTCTTTAACAAAGGGTGCTGGGAGAACTGGACAGCAACATGCAGAAGATTGAAACTAGACCACTTTCTCACACCATTCACAAAAATAAACTCAAAATGGATAAAGGACCTGAATGTGAGACAGGAAACCATCAAAACCCTAGAGGAGAAAGCAGGAAAAGACCTCTCTGACCTCAGCCACAGGAATTTCTTACTTGACACATCCCCAAAGGCAAGGGAATTAAAAGCAAAAATGAACTACTGGGACCTTATGAAGATAAAAAGCTTCTGCACAGCAAAGGAAACAACCAAGAAAACTAAAAGGCAACCAACGGAATGGGATAAGATATTTGCAAATGCCATATCGGACAAAGGACTAGTATCCAAAATCTATAAAGAGCTCACCAAACTCCACAACCGAAAAACAAATAACCCAGTGAAGAAATGGGCAGAAAACATGAATAGACACTTCTCTAAAGAAGACATCCGGATGGCCAACAGGCACATGAAAAGGTGCTCAACGTCGCTCCTCATCAGGGAAATACAAATCAAAACCACGCTCAGATATCACCTCACGCCAGTCAGAGTGGCCAAAATGAACAAATCAGGAGACTATAGATGCTGGAGAGGATGTGGAGAAACGGGAACTCTCTTGCACTGTTGGTGGGAATGCAAATTGGTGCAGCTACTCTGGAAAACAGTGTGGAGGTTCCTCAAAAAATTAAAAATAGACCTACCCTATGACCGAGCAGTAGCACTGCTAGGAATTTACCCAAGGGATACAGGAGTACTGATGCATAGGGGCACTTGGACCCCAATGTTTATAGCAGCACTCTCAACAATAGCCAAATTATGGAAAGAGCCTAAATGTCCATCAAATGATGAATGGATAAAGAAATTGTGGTTTATATACACAATGGAGTACTACGTGGCAATGAGAAAGAATGAAATATGGCCCTTTGTAGCAACGTGGACGGAACTGGAGAGTGTGATGCTAAGTGAAATAAGCCATACAGAGAAAGACAGATACCATATGTTTTCACTCTTATGTGGACCCTGAGAAACTTAACAGAAACCCATGGGGGAGGGGAAGGAAAAAAAAAAGGTTAGAGTGGGAGAGAGCCAAAGCATAAGAGACTCTTAAAAACTGAGCACAAACTGAAGGTTGATGGGGGGGGGGGTAGGAGGGAGGGGAGGGTGGGTGATGGGTATTGAGGAGGGCACCTTCTGGGATGAGCACTGGGTGTTGTATGGAAACCAATTTGACAATAAATTTCATACATTGAAAAAAAAATTTTTAGCAAGAAAAAAATTATCTCCTACAGTACAAAAAGTGTGATGTTCTACACAATGGTAACATCAGCTTTCCTATATTGATCACAACTTTTGTGAAACTCCTAAAACTGTGTGTTGGTGAAAATTTAGAGGAGACGTGGTATTGGTTTTAATCCTATTCAATATTTATGTTGTTGATAAGTATTTTAGCAGAGGTCTACAGAACAACCAAAGATTGAATGTAAACTGGATTTGTAAAATACAGGACAAAGCCAAAATGGAGAAAAATGTACTCAAAATCTCCGTGGATATATAATGTAACAGTAACAAACAGGGTAAGAATTCAGTAACAAATTGAGTGGGTACCAAGAGATTATCTGGTAATTAGAATGTTTAGAGGAGTATGATCTTAGCTGGGTCAAATTCTTGAAATGTTGGGGCCAATCCTAATTGGGGTCAGCTCATGCTTGTCTACCACCGGAAGGATAATGGAGTCACATTTGCAATCACCCTGTTTAAGGTGACAGAGAGGAATTTAAGTTCAACTGTGGAACATCATACGACATATAGGAATATATCATGATGTTAGAATCATAAGCTTTATTCATATTTTGTATTTACCACTTCTAGAACAGAAACGTTTTAAATTCATAAAAGCAATTACTTTGCTTTTTTTTTTTTTTTTTTTTTACCACTAAAGAGTTTAACATCAGAGAACGCTTTTGAGTATGAGTGTGTACATGTGCATATTGTGTGTTTTAGCCAACAGATTCATCTTTAAAGTTGATGATTTTCAAGAATAAGAATAGCATCTGCAGCTTTAAAAAAAATAAAGGGTTATTTAGATGTTGTGCTTTGTTATTTGTAATAATGCTCTCACCCTTGGAAACCATTTATTACAAGGACACATTTCTGTTTCGATTACGGGAGGTCAATGATGAAGATGCCTGTTTCAAAACCAATTGATTATTGTTGCTTTTAGACGTTGCCTACCGAATCTGTCTTTTCTGGTGGTAATCAGGTACTCTCATTTCTGATCCAACCATTACTTTCCAGTGAGTGATACAAATGTATCTGGTTTGTTAACATAGAGTGGAAAAATAGTTTCGTTGGGAATGGAAACATGAATTGTACTTTGATTCCATAATGAGTTCAACAAGTGTCTAGTAAGTCCTGTGTGTTTTTGCCAAGGGGCTATGTGGCCACGGGCTCTGTGACCGCTGAGCTGGCGAATAAACGTGGAGAAGATTCAAAATAGCTGAATACGAGCCAAATCACCACACCATGCCGCATACCCCTGGCTGCACTGGTGTGCAGCCGCCGGCCGCTGCAGCACTTCAGGGGATAAGGCATAGGACAAGTGTCCCAGCACTCAGTTTGCTCTGCTCCCAAGTTCCCCAGTGGTATGCCCCCCAAGGGCTGGTGCCACGAATGCCACAGGGAGCGAGCACAGCCCGCGACAGGCAGAGAGTCAACGCAGATGACTTCACCGAAAAGATAAGTGACCCAGACACAAGAGCAGGGCGTAAGCGACACGCACAGGACACTCTCCCGAGGGGCCAGGTTCCGGGGAACAGGAGACAGTGCAGGGCAGGGCAGTGACTTAATTATGCCACTACTTTCCAGAGCAGAAGACACAGGTGCATTTCTTAACACGGACAAATAGACACGGAGAGGCAGACCAGATGACGAAACGGCGACATTCGTCCGAAATCAATGAACAGGATGAGGCCACGGCCAGAGATCTAAGCAAAACAGAGATAAGTAACAGACCTGATAAATATGGACTTTAAAGCAACGATCATAAGGATACCTACCGGACTTGGGAAAAGAGTGGGAGACATGAGTGAGACGTTTAAAGCAGAGAAAGAGTAACGCAGTCGAGATAAAGGATACACGAAATGAAATGGGCAATGCACTTGACAGAACGAACCAGGGGGTAAGAAGTAGAAGAGTGATCAGTGACCTGGACGACCCAGCAATGGAAAGTAATCAAGCTGAACAGAAGAGAAAAACTTTTTTTTTTTAAGTTTATATATCTTCTTTTTTTTTTTTTAATTTTTTTTTTCAACGTTTATTTATTTTTGGGACAGAGAGAGACAGAGCATGAACGGGGGAGGGGCAGAGAGAGAGGGAGACACAGAATCGGAAACAGGCTCCAGGCTCTGAGCCATCAGCCCAGAGCCCGACGCGGGGCTCGAACTCCCGGACCGCGAGATCGTGACCTGGCTGAAGTCGGACGCTTAACCGACTGCGCCACCCAGGCGCCCCAAGTTTATATATCTTCTGAGAGAGCGAGCGAGCGAGCACACAAGCAGGGGAGGGTCAAAGAGGGAGAGAGAGAATCCCCAGCAGGCTCTGTGCTGAGAGTGGGGCTTGATCTCACAAATCGTGACATCATGGCCTGAGCCAAAATCAAGAGTCAGATGCTTAACAGACTGAGCCATCCAAGAGCCCCAAAAGAGAGAAAAAAAAATTATGCAAAACAAGAATAGACTTAGAGGGGCACCTGGGTGGCTCAGTCGGTTAAGTGTCCGACTTCGGCTCAGGTCACGATCTCACAGTTTGTGAGTTCGAGCCCCGCGTTGGGCTCTGAGCCGACAGCTCGGAGCCTGGAGCCTGCTTCCGATTCTGTGTCTCCCTCTCTCTCCCTGCCCCTCCCCCGCTCACGCTCTGTTTCTGTCTCTCAAAAATAAATAAGTGTTTAAAAAAATTGAAGAAAAAAAAAAAAGAACAGACTTAGGGAACTCAGTGACTCCATCAAATGTAGTAACTTTCATATCATAGGAGTCTTCAGACGAAGAGAGAGAACGAGGGGCAGAAAAGTTATTTGAAGAAAAAGTAGCTCTAAACTTCCCTAATCTGGGGAAGGAAATAGACATCCAGATCCAGGAGGCACAGAGAACTCCCACCAAAATCACAAAAGCAGATATTCATATTATACATATGACATATTATACATCCAGACGTATTATAAATAAAATTACATAATATAGTGATAAAAGAGAAAATTTCAAAAGTCGCAAGACAAAAGAAGTCCTTACCTTACAAGGGAAAACCCGTAAGGCTAGCTGGAGGTTTTTCAACAGAAACTTGGCAAGTCTGAAGGGAGTGGCATGATATACTCAAAGTGCTGAATGGGAAAAATCGGCAGCCAAGAATATTCTATCCAGGAAGGCTATCATTCAGAATAGAAGGAAGGATAAAGAGTTTCCCAGACGAAGACTAAACCTGTGGCCACTAAACCAGCCCTGCAAGAAATCTTAAAGGAGACTCTTTGATTGGAAAGGAGAGATCAAAAGTGACAGTATAAATACAGAAAACACAAAAGCAGTAAAAGTGAATATTTCTGTAAAAAAAAACCAGTCAAGGAACTCACAAAAAAGGATATAAAATATAACAATATATACCTATAGTGTGGGGAGGAGCGGAGAAAAGAATGGGTTTAAACTGAAACTACCATCACCTTAACACACACTGCTGTATGCAGAAGGGTTATACACAACCTAATGGTAACCGTATATCAAAACCACTAATAAACATGCATAAAGAAAAAAGAAATCCATATATATAATTAAAGAAAACTTGGCAAACATGAGAGAAAGAGAAGAAAGGATCAGAGAAAATCTTTAGAAACAACCAGAAAACAAGTAATACAATGGCAATACACATCTATCAATGATTATTTTGAAATATAAAGGGACTAAATGCTCCAATCAAAACAGAGCGTGGCAATTTTATTAAAAAACAAGACCCATCTGGGGCGCCTGGGTGGCGCAGTCGGTTAAGTGTCCGACTTCAGCCAGGTCACGATCTCGCGGTCCGGGAGTTTGAGCCCCGCGTCAGGCTCTGGGCTGATGGCTCAGAGCCTGGAGCCTGTTTCCGATTCTGTGTCTCCCTCTCTCTCTGCCCCTCCCCCGTTCATGCTCTGTCTCTCTCTGTCCCAAAAATAAATAAACGTTGAAAAAAAAAATTAAAAAAAAAAAAAAACAAGACCCATCTATATACTGCCTACAAGAGACCTATTTTAGACCTAAAGATACCTGCATATTCCAAGTCAGGGAATGGGGAAATATCATGCAAATGGATATCAAGAGAAGGCCAGAGTAGCAATACGTGTATTGGACAAAATAGACCTTAAAACAAAGACTGTGAGCAGAGATAAAGACGGATACTCTGTAACAATAAAGGGAACAATCCAAAAAAAAAAAAAAAAAAGATAGAATTGCAAATATGCACCTGACATAGGAGCACCCCAATGCATACAACAGTTAATAAAAAAAAAAACATAAAGGAACTAATCGATAATAACCCAATAACAGTAGGGGACTTTAACACCCAATTACATCAATGGACAGATCATCTAAGTAAAACCTCGGTAAGGAAACAATGACTTTGAATGACACACCGGTCCAGATGGATTTAACAGATACGTTCAGAACACTCCATCCTAAAACAGCAGAATACACGTTCTTCCTGAGGGCACATGTAACATTCTCCAGAATAGATCACACATTAGCCTGCAAAACAAACGTCAGCAAATTGATTAAGAGCAAAGTCACACCATGCATCTTGTCTGACCACAATGCTATGAGACGAGACATAAACTACAAGAAAAAAATCCGTAAAGACCACAAATACGTGGAGGTTAAATAACATGTTACTCAGCAATAAATGGCTCAACCAGGAAATCAAAGAAGGAATTAAGAGGTACGTGGAAAAAAGTGAAAATGAAGACACAACAGTTCAAAATCTTTGGGGTGCAGCAACAGTGGTTCTAAGAGGGAAGTTTATAGCAATAATACAAGCTGACCTCAAGAAGAAAAATCTCAAATATACAACCTAAGGCTTGCGCCTAAAGAAGCCAGAAAAAGAAAAAAGAAGCAAACCTAAAATCATCAGGGGAATGAAATAATCAAGATTAGACTAGAAATAAATGATACATAACTTAGAAAAATGATAGAAAAGGTAAATGAAACAACAAGCTGGTGTTTTGGGGGGAAAAATCAATAAAATCGATAAACTTCTAGCCAGAATTACCAAGAAAAAAGAGAAAGGACTCAAATAAATAAAATCACAAATGAGAAAGGAGAAGTAACAACCAGCACCAAAGAAATCAAACGATAAGAGAAAATTATGAAAAAGTACATGCCAACAACTTGGGCGATCTACAAGAAATGGGATAAATTCCTAGAAACATATCAACTCCCCAAACTGAAACAGGAGGAACTAGAAACTTTGAAGAGACTGACAACCAACAACAAAGGTTAGTGAGTAATCCAAAAACCCCCAAAACACAGAAGTCCAGGACAGATGGCTTCACAGGGACATTCTACCAAACATTTAAGAAGAGTTCAGACCTCCTCCTCCTCCTCCTCCTCCTCCTCCTCCTCCTCCTCCCCCTCTTTCTTTTTATTTATTTTAAATTTACTTATTTATTTTCAGAGGGAGAGTGTGAGCAGGGAGGGGGCAGACAGAGAGGAAGAGAGAGCATCCCAAGCAGTGCTCAAACTCATGAACCATGAGACCATGACCTGAGCAGAAACCAAGAGTCGGACACTTGACCGACTGACCACCTACGTGCCCCCGGACCTATTCTTCTAAAACTATTCCAAAAATATAAAAGGAAGGGATACTTCCAAATTCATTCTATGAGGCCAGCATTATCTTGATACCAAAATCAGATAAAGACACCACTAAAAGGAGAACTACAGGCTAATATCCCTGAAGAAAACAGATGCGAAAACCCTCAACAAAATACTAGCAAACTGAATCCAATAATACATTTAAAAAATCATTCACTGCCATCAAGTGGGGTTTATTCCTGGGTTTCAAGGGTGGTTCAATATTCACAAACCAAACATGTGATGTATCACATCAATAGGAGAAAGGTTAAGAAACATATGAGCGTTTCAATAAATGCAGAAAAAGCATGTGACAAAGTAAGACATCCATTCATGATTAAAACCCTCAACAAAGTAGGTTCGCAGAACATAATAAAGTCTGTCTATGAAAAACCCACAGCTAACATCATTCTTAATGAGGAAAAACGGAGAGCTTTTCCTCTATGGCCAGGAATAAGACAAAGATGTCCCCTCTCACTACTTTTATTCAACATAGTACCAGAAGTCCTAGCCACAGCAATCAGACAACGAAAAGAAATAAAAGAAATCAAAATTGGTAAGGAAGAAGTAAGACGTTCACTATTTAAAGATAGCATGATACCCTATATGGAAAAACTCTAAAGACTGCCAAAACACTGGCAGAATTGATCAAACGAATTCACATAAGTTTCAGGGTACAAAATCAACGTACAGAAATCTGTCGCATTTCTAGACACAAAAATGGAGCTACAGAAAGCAATCAATAAAGTCACCCCATTTACAGTTGCACCCAAAATAGTAAGATACCTAGGAATAAACCTAGTCAAAGAGGTGAAAGATCTCTGCTCGGAAAACGATAACATGCTGATGAAAGAAACTGAAGATGACACAGTGAAATGCAAAGACATTCCATGCTCGTGGATTGGAAGAATACTGTTAACATGTCTACACTATCCAAAGCAGTCTGCGCGTTTAATATAATCCCTCCCAAAATAACAACAGCATTTTTCAGCGAACTTGAAGAAACAATCCTAAAATGTGTACGGAACCACAAATGACCCCCAATAGCCAAAGCAACCCTGAAAAAGGAAAGGAAAGCTGGAGGCATCACAGGTCTAGACATCTAGATCAAGAGAACAGAACAGAAAAGCCAGAAAAAAAACCCTACAGTTATATGGTCAATTAACCTTTGACAAAGCAGGACAGAACATCCAATGGGAAAAGGAGAGTCTCTTCAAAAAACGGTGCCGAGCAAACTGGAAAGCAACATACAAAGGAAAGAAACTGTACCACGTACTTACAATATACACAAAAATACCCTCAAAATAGATTGAAGACCCAAAACTGAGACCAGAAACCATAAAAAAAATCCTAAAAGAGAACAAAGGCAGTAACCTCTTTGATATCAGCTATAACAACTTTTTTCTAGATGTGTCTCCTGAGGCAAGGGAAATAAAAGCAAAAATAAACTATAGGGACTGCATCAAACCAAAAAGCTTCTGCATAGCAAAGGAAATGATCAACAAAAGTCAATGACAGCCCACAGAATGGGAGACGATATTTGCAAATGGGCATAGCTGATAAAGAGTTAGTATCCAAAACACATAAAGAACTTACAAAAACCAAATAATCCAATTTCAAAATGGGCCGAATACATGAATAGACATTTCTCCAAAGAAGACATCCAGATGGTCAATAGACACATGAAAATATGCTCATCATCTCTTACCATCAGGGAAATGCAAATTAAAAGTACAATAAGCCATCACCTCACACCCGTCAGAATGGCTAACATCAGCAACAGAAGGAATGACAGGTATTTTGAGGATGTGGAGAAAAAGAAACACTTGTGCCCTGTGGGTGGGAATGCAAAGTGGTGTAGCCACTAAGGAAAAGAGGGAGGTGGTTCCTCCAGAAGTTAAAAATAGAACTACCTTATGCACTATCCAGCAATAGCACTCCTGGTTATTTACCCAAAGAATGTGTTAACACTAATTCAAAGGGATACATGCACCCCTATATTTATAGCAGCATGTACAATAGCCAAGATTTGGAAGAAGCCCGAGCATCCATTGCCTGATGAATGAAGAAGAATAGTGTGTGTGTGTGTGTGTGTGTGTGTGTGTGTGTGTGTGTGTTATATTCCATTATATATAATGGAATATCACTCAGCCATAAAATGGAATGAAATCTTGCCATTATAGAGTATAAGGCTAAGTAAAGTAAGTCCAACAGAGAAAGACAAATAACATATGATTTCACTCATGGGAAATTTAAGAAACAAAATAAACAAGCAAAAGGAAAATAAAAACAAAGAGGCAACCAGGAAACAGACTTTTAATTATAGGGAACAGACAGATGGTTACCAGGGGGGAGGTACCGGGGGGATGGGTGAAATAGAGGATGGAGATTAAGGAGTATATCTGTTGTGAAGAACACAGGGTAATATACAGAAGTGGTGAATCCCTACGTAGTCACCTGAAACTAATGTAAGACTGTATGTTAACTGGAATTAAAATTAAAAGTTTAATGGGTGCCTGCGTGGCTCAGTTGGTTAAGTGTCCACCTTCAGCTCAGGACATGATCTCATGGTTCATGAGCTGGAGCCCCACGTTGGGCTCTGGGCTGACCGCTCGGAGCCTGGAGCCTGCTTCGGATCCTGTGTCTCCCTCTCTCTCTGTCCCTCCTCCACTTGTGCTCGCTCTCTCTCTCTCTATCTCTCTCTCTCTCTCTCAAAAATGAATAAACACTAAAAACATTTTTTAAAAGAAACAAGGAAATAATAACTTTAAAAAAAGATGAACAAATGTAAGGTTAAACCTAAGACAGTAATCTGAGAGCTGACATTGTTTTATACTTTTAAATATTTTCTTGTAATTTGGGTATAAATTTGAATAAAACCTACAAAGCCTTTTTCAAAAGGCAGTTTATTTTTATATATTTGAAAATAGAGCCCATGATATAATATACTTGCATTTTTTTACTTCCGTTTACTCAAGTCTATACTGTGTTACTGCTAAAGATGAATTTTAATATTTATTCTAATAATAGTTGTATATGTGTGTAGGTATCTATGTAAAGATGACTGATTTCTCATCACTGTCTTCAAGGCGATTAGTTCATTTTTCTATTTGGTGGGAATTAAGTAAACGGTGTTTAAGGATGGAGGGCGGTTTGATAATTAAGTTATGTACCTGTTTATGGACAACAGGCTATCTCTCTGCTTGGAGCATTTTTCTTAGCAGAATTTATTCAGTTATTCATATGTGTTCAAGTATCATGTATTTTATATATTCTTATCCATCATAGAAGGGAATTTAACATTATTTGCTTCAGTTTGATAGATGCCACCAACAAATTATATTCTATTCCAAATTTGGTGCACTATTTACAAATGTAGTCCTGTCGAAAGCTTTAAAGAAAAACCCAGAAAAGATTGTTTCTTACTCAGTATGTGCACATGGGCTGGGTTCCCTTACTTCTTGAAATCTTTGGTGTGGGAAAGAGAGCTCATATTCTTGATCTTTGTATGACCATTTCATATAATCATTGAAGGAAGCATAGAGGCCATGTTTAAGCCAATCTCTTCATTTACCGACCATGAAAACGAGATTCATTACAAATGAATTACCTTGCCAATGATCTAGAAAGAGTTAGTGAAAGCTGACCCTGAGCCCTGAGGACCTGGATTCACTAACCTTTTAGGAAATATTGGGCACCTATTCTATTAAACTGTACTACGTAGTAGGGATAAAGTGATGAATACAGTTTTGCTCTCCAAAGGGCTCACCACATCACAGGAAAGGCATGGTAACACATAATTACCGTATATTCAGCAGCTAACATCATAAAGCGACAACTAGAAGGAAGTACACAACATCACCTATGGAGTAGTCTTGTCTTCCAAAACTGCATCTCATATACCTAGAAATTATCAGGAAATACAGGCAACAGGTGCACATATAACATCACAGGAAGCATTCGGCAAAATTCAAACTACGCTAAAATCTCCAGAACAACAACAAATCATTACCTTTTCCAACAACAAATTGAATGAAGAAAAGATATAGGGGGAACCTCAAGATTTAAAAAAAAAATAATGTTTATTTTTCAGAGAGAGAGAGAGAGAGATGGGGAGGGGCAGAGAGAGAGGATCCCAAGCAGGCTCTGAGCTGTCAGCGCAGAGCCCAAAGCGGGGCTTGAACTCATGAACCCGGAGATCATGACCTGAGCCAAAGTCAGATGTTCACCCGACTGAGCCACCCAGGCGCCCCGGGAACCTAAAGATTAAAAGAGAATTGAGACCTATCAACCACTTGTAATAAATTGATTTGTTTGAAACAAACTATGGATTTTTATTTTTTTTAAGTTTATCTTGAGGGAGGGAGGGAGGGAGGAGGGGGGAAGACAGAAAGAGCAGGTCAAGGCCAGAGAGAGGGACAGAGAGAATCCCAAGCAGGGTCCACACTGTCAGTGTAGAGCCTGATGTGTGGCTCGAACTCACGAACTGCAAGATCATGACCTGAGCTACAGACGGACACTCCATGACCCAGCCACCCAGGTGCCCTGAAATGAACTATAGTTTTAAAAATTATTGGGGCGCCTGGGTGGCTTGGTTAAGCGTCCGACTTCGGCTCAGGTCACGATCTCACGGTCCGTGAGTTCGAGCCCCACGTCGGGCTCTGTGCTGACAGCTCAGAGCCTGGAGCCTGCTTCAGATTCTGTGCCTCCCTCTCTCTCTGCCCCTCCCCTGTTCGTGCTCTGTCTCTCTCTGTCTCAAAAATAAACGTTAAAAAAAATTAATAAAAAAAATTATTTAATACAAAACTAAAAGGCAAACGCTAAATATTGACAATATTAGAGTATTATTTTTTAAAAGGCATGATAAGGTGTTTTAAGTTAAAACAAAAGCAGTGCCTTTTAGAGATCCCTAACGGAATATTTACACACAGTGACAGGTCTCTGAAGTCTGATGTGCTTTAGAGTAATCAGAATCAGGTGAGGGGGTGGGAGGGCTCACAGAGGAAACACAATTTTCCATGACTTGTGTATTTCGTAAGGGACTAAGGAGAACACGGGAGTGTATTACCTTTATTCCTCGCTTAAAGAGCGATTTTGTTAACTGTGTCTGAAAATCCTGCTGCTACTTGAAAAGTCATTAAATAAAAAAACATACACTTCCAAAAATAGACATATATTTTTATTTCCAATAATTTCGATGGGAAAATTAATGTATCCCACCCACCCCCAAGAGGCCAAGATGGTTCAAGGATTCCTATTAATTAAGAGTATGAAATAAATCTAGATTCAAATACAAATATCCATTTATTTACCAATCTTGGAAGTGTCTCAGATTTTTTAGTGTATTATTTATTATTTTTTTGTGTGACTAGTGGCTGCACTTCCTGTCATCTCAGTGATGACATCATTATAACTTGGTTTGTAAGTTTCTGTGAAAGGTTTTATTTTTTTTTTAAAGGAACTTCATAATTAAAAAATAAAAGTTCAGCTTCTTTTCAATAGTTTAAAGTTTGTTTTAATCTTTGTTAGATTTATATGTGCTTATCAGTTCCTATAAGCTAATCTTAATAGGAATTCTTCAAAAAAATTTTGTTTTCCATTTATTTATTTTTTGAGAGACATAGAGAGACAGAGCACAAGTTGGGGAGGGGCAGAGAGAGAAGGAGACACAGAATCCAAGGCAGGCTCCAGGCTCTGAGCTGTCAGCACAGAACCCGATGCGGGGCTCGAACTCACCAACTGGGAGATCATGACCTGAGCCGAAGTCAGACGCTTAACTGACTGGGCCACCCAGGCGCCCCAATAGGAATTCTTAATTTAATAGGCTTTAAACTTTTTTTTACCCTCTCCGGAAGTAGGTAAAGATACACCAGTTTTATCAGAAAATGCTTCATATTCACACAACACTCCAGTCTCATTAAACTTACGGGCAAAGCCAGGGATGTTGGAGGTGACTCTTCCCTGCAGAACATAACCGATTTTCCCAGGGGCCGAGCCCTGCCTTATGCTCTTAGTTTGGGTACAAAAACCCACCCTCAAATATAGAAATGGTAGCCACTTCAACCAGGGGTCAAAAGCAAATACAGATACATACATGTGAATGAAACCCCTGCATGGAAAAACCAAACGAAAATAAACCTCCAAGAATTGGCAGTTGCTAATTCTAAGCAATTTTTGTAGGTCTTGTACTATTCTTCAGATGTAAGACATACAGATAGCAGTTTTTTTTGTGTGTGAGTTCTTTCTTGTGTATTAAGTGTGATAGCTGCATCTTAGGTTGGCTTTCGAGGCATAGCTTTCTCAGGGCTTCAGAGTTTTCCTACTGTGCATTTCAAGGATTTATTAGTGGAAAAGAATGCACTGGTGGGTGCAATATATCAGGTGTTTAAGAAATGTAAGGACATCATAACTATCAGGAATTGGATCACTGTGGCTGAGGCCATCTATACTTTGGAGAAAGACAATGAAAAGTTGAACACCAATTAAAAGCTAATTGTAAAAGCCAGAGGACCTGGCTTTAGAAGAATATCAAGATTCTCACCTCTTTTAGCTAGAAGGCAGAAAAACACTCAAGATCAGGTCCAGAAATTAATTACAAGAAGAGCAGAGCTTTAGAGGAGGTAGGGTTCCCAGTCCCAATAGCTCTATCCCAGATTCAGAAGGGGTGGAACACAGAGAACAGGAATGGGGACCTCCAGGTCAGTCCATTTAAATATCCTGAATCTCTGGCATATCAGTCATCCGTTGCTGTGTAACAAGTTACTCCAAAACTTACAAGCTTAAAGCAACAACGCTTGTTATCTCTGTTTCTGTGGGTAATTCTGGTCTTTGGCCGGGCTGGTCAAAGCTGGGTCTCTCACATGGCTACGGTTAGGGGTCAGCTGAGGAGACGCAGCCCTCTCAGGGCTGACTGGAGAAAATACTCACTTCTGAGCTGCTTCGTGCGATTGTGGGCATGATTCCCTTTCTGTGATCTGTCTGAACTGAGGGCCTAGGTTCCTCATTATCTCTTGTCTGGAGGCTGCCTTCGGTTCCTCGTCACGTGCGCCTTTTTCATAGAGAAGCTCGTAAGAGAACAAGCAAGGGAACAGAACCAAAGAGGGAAGAGGTGCACGGAAAGGTGCATGGTCTTTTATAATCGAATTTCCAAAGTGACATCCCAACGCTTTGGCTGTATTCTATTTATTAGAAGCAAGCCACTAGGTCCTGCCAACACTCAAGATTGGTGATTGCCCAAGGGCCTAAGTACCACGGGGTAGGGAGTCTTGGAAGCCATTTTAGAAGCTGCTTATCATAACCAGACCCTAAGAAGACCCGAAGAAATGGCCCACTCTTCACAGTAAAGTCTACTGTTCCTCCCTCGCCTGAAGGTGATGAAGAAGCCTCTGCCTTGCAAGACAACAAATGCCCCAGTCAGGATTTGCCACCGACTCCCCTCCTGCCCCCTTGACATCAGCGTTAAAACACACCAAAGTGTTTTCCTAGCATTTCCTAGCTAGGAAAATGCTGGGACTAGTAAGAGAAAAAAGAGACTATATCCCCCCCAAAATCATGGGGCAGTTTTCCCAACACGTATGGGCCAGGGCCAGGGAGTCCATATGGATCCTGAAGTGGCTGGTTCAAGGGGACTAAAAACAGAAGGTTGTACAAGTGAGAGCTTATCAACATGGCAACATCCTCCTGGGTGATCATTTAACACCTTGGCAAAGACCCAGGAAACAGTGCTATCTCGTCCGTAGTATGGCTCTTGGAAACTTGGAGAAAGCGATAGTTCGTGCTAAGTGTGAGACAGAACGCTCAAATTTTCTGTTCAAGCTGCTGTGAGAAGGGATGAAAAGATTCAGAAAGTGGGTATAGAGTGGTTATATCACGGGGCAGAAACCCAACCAGATGACCATGCTCCGTGTGAGCGCCTGAAGTAACTGGTATAAACCAAAGCTATGAGAAGAAATTCACTGGCGAAAGAGGCGTTGACTGAGAAGCTCAGTGTAGGCATGCAGTTCTATACTCAGCAAAAGGTAGGAAATACCAATGAAGAACTGGACGCTCTGAAAGCAGGACAATCAGGATGTCAAAATAATTGTGCCCAAGGGGCAGCACTTAACCTACAGAAGCTGGGTGGGCACAATCATTGTAATACTTGGTGAGGTTGGAATAGCAGCCTTCTGCCTGACCCGGAGGGGGCTATCTGTGCTCAGGATCAGTAAGAACACACCAGTCAGCAAAGGTATTGGCCAACCCATAGATGGATGACCCAAGAAATCCAAAGAAACCAAAGACGGATGATCAGGAGCTGCCTCAATAAAAAGCCACGATCCCTTACTCAGTTTCCACACCCGCAGCAGTTTTCAGATTGCGAACCCATTGACTAAAGGAGAGGTTGGATTCCCAGGGGGAGCAAACCTGAAACACCGCCGCAGGTACATACAGTAGTGATTCTGCCACTCCTTTTCCAAAGAGACCTTCCATCATTTAATCACTGGTGTAATGGGGAAAAGAAAATACCCAAACATTTAGGGAACTGGGCATAGAGTCCTAGCCGACATTTCTATGTATCATCAGAGTGTCATAATTGTTCCCTCTTAGAATGAAGGTAAATGGGGACCAGGTGGTCATTCTCTTGTTCTGCATATACTTCGGGCATGGGCATACTCTGTCATTGACAGAGCCCTGACATTGGTCCCTTGGCCAGTGCTAAGAGCTATTATAGCGGGAAAAGACAAACAGAAGAAATTCAAACTGTCCATGACCCTCCTCCCCTTGGTCAAAGTATTAAATGAAAACGATATAGCTCTTCCTTGACTTACGGTGGGTTGTGTCCCAATGAATGTACCCTAAGTTGAAAATATAGCGAGTCAAATATGCATTTGGGACACCTAACCTACTGAACCTCAGAGTTTACCCTAGCTGACTTCGATGTGCTCTGAACACTTACATTAGCCTGCAGTTGGGCAAAAATCATCTTACACGAAGCCTTTTTATACTAAAGTGTCAGACAGCTCACGTAATTTATTGAACACTGTACTGAAAATGAAAAGCAGAACGGTCGTATGGGTACAGAATGGCTACATGCGCATTGGTTGTCGACTCTCCCGACTGGGCTGGAAGCTACAATTCACTACCACAGCCCAGCACCCCCAGCGAGGATCGTACTGCCTATTGCCAGCCTGGGCAGAAAAATCAACAGACTCAAGTACAATCTCTACTGAATGCTTTCACATCATCACCAAGTCAGCAAGTCTCAAGTTAATTCATCCTAAGTCAGGAACTGTCTGTATCACATCCTGGAGGCAACAGAAATTAGTGCCAGCCTTAAAAACCCAAAGGATGCAGGGATGCCTACCTATCCCAGGCAAGGATACGTTAAATTCACCAGCCAGACCCTTCCAAAGGCCAGCTGGGCCCAAGAGGATGACAATGGACTACTAACAGCTCTAGCTGAGGCCCACTGCACGCACAGCTGTGCTGCTGTGGGGACAGGGTGACATGGTCTCAGGTACCTAGTCAGCAGTCACTGACCTCATCAGTGCAAGCTTCCCCATTTCTATCGTGAGAAAGGATCGGAAACAGTCTGCATGAACTTGGGATGTTCGTGGTCTTGTGCCAGGGCTCCCTCCCCGCCCCCCTGCATAATACAGTCTAAAGGGATTGCGGTCACTTGGACATCCCACAAAGCACCACATCCATCTACTGGATTGATCCACCGTATCGATGCATTACGTTAATTGGACCAAATAAGCAAAAGGCAGCAAACCCACCGGATGACTGGACGATATACACGCGTTCCAGAACGCCGCAAAAGTGAAGCGTTTGGTGGTCCGGTGGTCTGAGGCATGCTGGGACATCCCCTCAACCATACAAGACACACTTTACACCTTGCAACTCTCACCACCAAGATGGAAACACAACTCCAGTTTCTGGAGGCAGCTTATCGTATACATGCGAGCGCTGCTCTGCCCCCCACACTAGTTGATAAGCAAAGCAACCAGCTTTGTGTGGTTTCCAGAGCAGAAAACAGCTCTCCAGCACGTCCAGGCTCCAGTACAAGTGATTCTGCCGCGAGGGTCCCACAACTCGGCAGACGTTGCCGCAGCAGAAGTACGTCTGGTGTGAAAACAGCTGCGTGTGTGTGGAGTTTATGGCAGCCCCAATGGGATAATGGCAGTTTAGACCCCTAGGGTCTGGAGTACATCCATGCCATCCGCAGTGCAGAACGATGCACTTTGCAAGAGAGAGCCTGGTCCCTCGTAAAGGTGGAGCACTGCCCACGGAACAAGAGCCAGGGCACCCAGAGCTGCTCGGCAGGGGCTGAGACTCACAGAGTCGTCAAGTCAGGTGGACCCGGCAGCATTCCATCACGAGACTGACACTGACCTGTAGCAGCTGACGCGTCTCAGCGGGGTCTCTCTCTGGGCCACGCCACAGACCAAGGAGAGGTGCCTCAACCGGAACTGTGCTTTCTTCCTGAAGAACCACCCAGGTCCTATGCCTACTGGGGTCTAGAGGCCTGGGTCCCTTAGGCCAACTTGAGACAATTCTAAAGGCCACAGAACTCCCTGTGGGGTTGCCCAAGGCCTTTGTTGTGATTTCATTGCAATGTAATTCAATGCGCATTCCTGCTTCTTTCATTCACCCTAGATGTTGATCCTGTTTGTTTGTTTATTTGAGAGAAAGAGAGAGAGAATGGGAGTGAGCAGGCGGAGAGGGATGAGGGGGGAGAGGGAAGAGAGGGGAGAGGGGAGAATGAGAATGAGAATGAATCCTAGGCAGCCTCCATGCCTAGTGTGGAGCCCGATGCAGGGCTGGATTCCATGACCCTAGGATCATGACCTGAGCCTAAATCAAGAGTTGGATAGGGGCGCCTGGGTGGCGCAGTCGGTTAAGCGTCCGACTTCAGCCAGGTCACGATCTCGCGGTCTGTGAGTTCGAGCCCCGCGTCGGGCTCTGGGCTGATGGCTCGGAGCCTGGAGCCTGTTTCCGATTCTGTGTCTCCCTCTCTCTCTGCCCCTCCCCCGTTCATGCTCTGTCTCTCTCTGTCCCAAAAATAAATAAACGTTGAAAAAAAATAAAAAATAAAAAAAGAAAGCAGCCGATTCCAAAGATAGATTTTAATCTGTGATGGTTTTATTGGAATTATTTAAAGAGATGGGAAGACATGTGGATAAACTGTGAAAATAGTGATTTTTATCATATTTGCAAGCTGTACCTTTAGAGGCAAACAGATAGATATTCTAATTTCCTGGTAAGAATTTCCAGGGTAGAAAAGACCAGGGTGATGGATAAGAAAATGTTGAAGGACTGACTTACCGAGTTTGAAGAAGACCATTACTGATTAGAGTGGTAATAAAGTTCTTTGGGAAAAATTGAAGTCTAAGTGGACAAGGTTTATATGATGTGTTTTCAGATGCTAGTGGATAAAATGTTATGAAAAGCAGATTTAAGCCTTTGACCTAACTTCACTTTTTCAAAAAGGTAAAAAATTTGTGCTGGGATGTTTAATTTTATGTGTCAACCTCATTAGATCACGGTACCCAGATATATAGTTGACCATTATTGTAGTTGTTTGTGCGAAAGTATTTTTTTTTTATTTTTTAAAACTTTTAATTTATTTTTGAGAGACAGAGAGAGACAGAGCATGAGCAGGGGAGGGGAGAGAGAGAAAGGGAAACACAGAATCCGAAGCAGGCTCCGGGCTCTGAGCTGTCAGCACAGAGCCTGATGCAGGGCTCAAACCCATGAACTGTGAGATCATGACCGGAGCGGAAGTCTGATGCTGAACCAACTGAGCCACCCAGGCACCCCTGAAAGCATTTTTAAATGAGATTAACATTTAAATTAGTAGACCAAATAGAGCTGATTGCCTTTCATAATATGGGTAAGCCTTATCTGATCTGTTGACAGCCTTAAGAAAAAAATCGACCTCACCTAAGAAGAAAGAATTCTGTCAGCAGACTCCCTTTGGACTTGAAATGCAGTATAAACTCTTCCTTGGGTCTGTAGACTGTTGGTCTATCCTTCAAATTTTGGACTTGCCAGCCTCCTGAATTGCATGAGCCAACTCTTTAAAATGAATCATATGCTCTCTCTCACTGTGTCTCCAAAGAACCCTGACTTAATACGGTAGTCTGGGAAAAGAGTGGTATACTGATTTTAAGGAATTGGCTCATGTGATTATGGAAGCTGGCAAGCCCCAAATCTGCAGGGTGGGCTAGCAGGTTGGAAACCTGGGAAGAGCTGATTTGCAGTTCAAGTCCCAAAGCCATCTGCAGTAAAGCTATAGAATTCCTTGTTCTTCAGGAAACTTCAGTCTTTGTTCTTAAGGCCTTCAATTGATTGGATGAGGCCCACCCATGCTCTGGAGGGTAATGGGCTTTATTCAAAGTCTATTGGTTTAAATATTAATGTCTTGCCAACACCATGCTTTCACAGAAACATCCAGACCACATATCTGGGCACCTTGGCCCACTCAAGTTGATACAAAATTAAACATCACATACATCCTACTGTTTCTGTTTCTTTGTAGACCCCTAATACACTGACAGCTTTAATTCCCGGCACTGGGCGCGAGAGGTTGAATAATAAAATCACCCATCAAGATGTGGTTTGTAAATTTATAAATTTAGAGGAGAAATAATTAAAATTATGGGGGCAAAGGATTAAATATATTCTCTTTGTCTTTTTATATTTTAAAGACACTGGGCATGGAAACTCCAATTCTGTCTACATCATGACCTTTACTCGCATCATTGACTATTTACGGACCAATTAACACGTGTCAGGCACTGGGATTATAGCAGAGAACAAGGCAAACCCCTGCCTTCATGGGGTTTACATTCTTATTTCTGTTGTGGTTTTACACATTGAAACATACGTCTATTCTTTCTTTCAAATATGATATTACCTAGAGTAGTATTTCAACCTCTTTGAAAGAAATATCTTTCAAAGAATTCTTGCACTACTCAGGATAGGAAAAAAGCTGTTAGTTGGCTGGCTGACCATGTATGAGAGTGCATTGCTTCTGTCCTTTGGACAATCTGTGAGTTGTAGCCAGGAGATATAATACTTCTTTTGCTTTCTAAGGACTGAAAGGTTTCTAGATATTTACTTAGAATAAGTGGTATTACTTTTTAAAAAAAAAAAATTTAATGTTTATTTTTGAGAGAGAGAGAGAGTGAGTGAGTGGAGTGTAGGTGGAGGAGGGGCAGAGAGAGAGGGAGACACAGAATCCGAAGCAGGCTCCAGGCTCCGAGCTGTCAGCACAGAGCCTGACGCGGGGCTCGAAATCACAAACCATGAGATCATGACCTGAGCCGAAGTTGGACACTTAACCGACTGAGCCACCCAAGCACCCCGTCACATTACTTTTCTAAACATAGTTCAGTGACATGTCCCTCAAAATGTCTGCTACATCAAGTATATGGCTCTCATGGGGAGAGTGATTGCTCGTGGAAACAGAGAAATGCCAAAAAGGTATCTTTGCTCTCAGTCCTTAAGAGTGTAAGAATACATTTCTCTATTAAACGAGAACTCTCTTCCTTTCCTTGTTTGATGCTTCTTATTCTTTGTTTCATCTTCCTTGGATGAATTATGAGATAAACTAAATTATTTCTAAGTATGTAAAATGAATAAGGTGGTGCCCTATATTAGAGACGAATGCATCTTACTTTAAATCAAAAGCTAGAAATGACTAAGCCTAGTGAGGAAGGTGTGTGTCAAAGCTGAGACAGGCAGAAAGCCAGGCCTTTTGTGCTAAGCTTGGTCTTTGTTGCATATTCTCTGCGCTGTTTAAATTGCATTCCAGAGTACAAGTATGTAGCATATATAACATTAACATATAATTAAACATATAATTATTTGCTCCTTTGAATGAAAGTGCCCAGGAAAAGAATAGCTGCCTTACATAGTAAGGGTATTTTTTTTTTTTTAATTAATAAACTGTCTAAACTGTTTTCCAAACATCCCACTTGGCTTAATACAAGTCACAGAGATTTTTCTTACATTTCCTTCCAGATGTTTTATAATTTTGCGTGTTCTATTTAGGTCTGTTATCCATTTTGAGCTGCATTTTGGATATGGCACAAAATAAGAACCATGGAATTTTAGATTTGTCTTGCTATTTTCCACCAAAAAGAAAAAAAGCCTACTGCAATTTTGATTGGATTTGCAGTTGAATTTGTAGGTTGATTTGAGAACGAGCAACTTACCAATATTGAGTCTTCTTAGACATGACATAGTATTTCTCTTCATGTATTTATGTCCACTTTCTTTTCTATCAAAAATGTTTTAAATTTTTTTTTTCAACGTTTATTTATTTTTGGGACAGAGAGAGAGACAGAGCATGAACGGGGGAGGGGCAGAGAGAGAGAGGGAGACACAGAATCGGAAACAGGCTCCAGGCTCTGAGCCATCAGCCCAGAGCCTGATGCGGGGCTCGAACTCACGGAACGCGAGATCGTGACCTGGCTGAAGTCGGACGCTTAACCGACTGCGCCACCCAGGCGCCCCTCAAAAATGTTTTAAAGTGGTGGGGCTCAGGGAAGATGGCAGGGTGGCAGTATCCTGACCCCACCCTGTCCCACAGATACACCAAACCAAGAGTTACGTCTATACAACTGACTCTGAAAAAGATTTGTAGACAGGCAGAATAGACCTTCCAGAGCTAATCATTCAGGGTAGGCCACTTTGAAAGGGGTAAGAGTGGCAGATGTAGTTGGGAACCAAAGCCCCAGACCAACTAACTACAAATGGGAGGGATACCACAAGCATGGGGAAACCAAGAGGATCAGACCCTTGCTATATACTCCTAGAACTGGGGATCTGCACCAGAAGAGTCATCATCACGTCTGATTTTGAAAACCAGTGGGACTTAGCTCTGGGAGAGCCACCGTGTGATAGGAAATTGAGTCCCCCTTCTTAAAAAGCCAGATACTAAATTACTCAGCCTGAGACACAGCACGAAAGCATCACTTGGAAAAGAATCTGGGGTATACAGGATGGAGATTTGTTGACTAATCTTACAACATGTGCCGGAGGGGCAGGGATCTGGAGATTTCTCTGGGGACAAAAGAGCTGGCAGCCACTAATTCTTTTTCCCCTCTCTCTACCTGGAGAGTTGAAAGCTTGGTGGAGCTGGTGCTAACACTCTCCATCTGCCCTGCTGGCATTACATGCTCTGCCCTGGCATTCCCCTGCGGATGCACTCCACCTAACCTGTCTGCCTGGACAGGTGTCTGTCGAAAGCAGCTCCTGCCCCACCACATCTGGTAGGCAGCCCTGGCTGGGAACACTTCAAAATGTCTCCTGCTTGGGGGAGATGGGGGAAGATAAGCCCTTACACCATCTGGCCAGCAGTTCCTGCAGGTGGACTTGTTAGCTAGCTGCACAGGAAGTAAGCCCTGCCTTCCCATGCCCTGCAGCTGTGGCTTCCAGATACGTTCTATGAGGTCAGCATTACCCTGACACCAAAACCAGATAAAGACTACAAAGAAGAAAACTACAGGCCATGCTCTCTGATGAATACAAATTCAAAACTGTCCACAGAATATTAGCACACTGAATTCAATAGTACATTAAAAAGTATCATCCACCAAAATCAAGCCGTATTAATTCCAGGGATGCAAGGAAGGTTCGATATTTGTAAATCATATTAACAAGAGGAAGGAAAAAGACCATATGATCGTCTCCATAGATGTAGAAAAAGCATTTTACAAATTCATTTGTTCATGATAAAAACTCTCAACAAAGTAGATTTAGAAGAATATATCTTAACCTAACAGTGATCATATATGAAAAACACAGATAATAATACACTCAATGGTGAAAAGCTGAAAGCTTTTCCTTTCAGATAAGAAATAAGGTACGGAGGTCTTCTCTCACCACTTGCAGTATACTTGGTAAAGCAAATCCTAGCCACAGCAATCAGACAATAAACAGAAGTAAAATACATTTAAATTGGTAAGAAGTAAAACTGTCATTTGTAGATGACATGATACTATATATAGAAAACCCTAAAGACTCCACCCAAAAACTATTCAAACTAATAAATGAATTCAGTAAAGTTGTAGGATACAAAATTAATATACAGAAATCTGTTACATTTCTATACATTATTAATGAAGTAGCAGAAAGAATTGTTAAGAAAATAATCTCATTTACAATTGCTCCAAAAAGAATAAAATACCTAGGAATTTAACCAAGAAGGTGAAATGCCTAGACTCTGAAAAATAGGACACTGATGAAAAACATAGAAGACACAAATAGAAAGACATACCATGCTCATGGATTGGAAGAATTAATATCATTAAAATACCCATACTGTCCAAAACTATCTACAGATTTAATGCAATTTCTATCAAAATACCAGTAGCATTTTTCACAGGACTAGAACAAACAACCCTAAAATGTATATGGAACCACAAAAGGCCTTGAATAGCCAAAGCAATCTAGAGAAAGAAGAACAAAGCTCGAGGTATCACAATTCCATATTTCAATATATACCATGAGGCTATAGTAATCAAAACAGTATGGCACTAATACAAAAACAGATATATACATCAGAACAAAGAGTCCAGAAATAAGTCCACATTTATATGGTTGATTAATCTACAACAAAGGGGGCAAGAATATGCAATGGGAAAAGAATCTCTTCAACAAATGGTATTGGGAAAACTGGACAGCTACATGTAAAAGAATGAAACTGTGCCACTTCCTTATACCATATACAAAAATTAACTCAAAATGTGTTAAATTCCTAAATATAAGACCTGAAAGTAAAAAACTCCTAAAAGAAAATACGGGCAGTAATTCTTATGGAAATTGGTCTAAGCAACATATTTGTGGATTGGTCTTAACCAAGGGAAACAACAACAAAATAAACTATTGGGACTACACCAAATTAACAAAAAGGCAACTTACTGAATGAGAGAAGTTATTTGCAAGTGATATATCCAATAAGGGGTTAAATATCCAAAATATAAAAAGAACTCATGAAACTCAACACCAAATAAACAATCTGACGAAAAATGGGCAGAAGACCTAAATAGATATTTTTCCAAAGAAGACCTACAGATGGCCAACGGACACATGAAAAGATGCTCAACACCACTCATCATCAGGGAAATGCAAATCAAGACCACGATGAGGTATCACCTCACATCTATGAGAATGGCTAATCTAACAAAGACAAGAAAAAAAAGACAAGAAATAGTAAGTGTTGGCAGGGATGTGGAAAAAGGGGAACCCTCATGCACTGTTGGTAGGAATGTAAATTGGTAGCACCCCTGCCGAAACAGTGCGGAGGTTTCTCAAAAAATTAAATATAAAAATGCCATATGAACTAGTAACTTCACTACCAGATACTTATCCAAAGAAAACAAAAACACTAATTTGAAGAGACATGCAAGCTCCTATATTTATTGCAGAATTATTTACAATAGTCAAGTTATGGAAGCAACCTAAGTATCCATTGTAATAATGCTGTATGGTGATAGATGGTAACTACACTTATCATGGTGACATTGAATAATGTACAGAATTGTGGGATTGATATGTTGTACACCTGTAACTAATATAACATTGTAGGTCAACTACAATAATAAAAAAATTATAGCTTAAAAAAAGTTTTGCACATATTTTGTTAGATTTATGTTCAATCATTACACTCAATTTTAGTACGGATGGTTTTTTAATTCAAATTTTCAATGATTCACTGTCAGAAAGACCTTTGATTTCTATATATTGACCTGGATCATGCAACCTTACTAAACTCACTTATTTCAATAGCTTTTAAAAAAATTATTTGCAATATTAATGTAAACAAGCATATTAAACCTATGTTTGTTTTTTTCAAATCTGTATGCCTTTTCTTTCTTTCTTTCTCTCTCTTGCCCTTTTTACTGTTTAGGACTTCAAATACAGCACAAAATAGAATTGAGAGAGTTGACCTTCCTGTCCTGTTTCTGTTCTTGGAGGGAAAGTCTTCATGTTCATCATTAAAGAGAAAATGTAAGCTCTTCATGAATGACTTTTTATCAGCTCATTGGAGTTCCCTTCTATTCTAGTTTACTGATAGTTCCCCTTACAAATGGATATGAATTTGGTCAAATAATTTCTGTGTATCTATTTAGATCATAGGATTTAGCTTTTATTAGTATGATATACCAAACTACATCAATCATTTAAAGGTTGAACCAGTCTTACATTCCTAGAATAAACCATAGTTGGCAATTAAATGTCATCTTTGATTTGCAACAGGTATGCCTGTACATAGCAGGGCTTTGTCTTTTTAAAGGAAATCTTTCCTTTAAATCCGATTTGTGCTGAAAATACAAAGCAACTTTCACAAGTGAGTTGTTCAAATCACCACTCACTGAGAGCCCACTGTCCCTCTGGGGACACTATGCACACATTGCCCGTGAATCCTGTAGACATTCGTTTCGCTCTGGACACCATGCTCAATGTTCAATCAGTTTTCAACCCCGTGCTCTGTTCATTCTGTCCAGCTTCAGCTAACCTTCCTGCAGGGGGCCAGTGGTGAAAACAGAAGCTGTCTTTAGTCTGAGGTATAGGAGGGTTGCTTATGGTTTTGGCAAAAATTAACACTTTGCAGCTCATTTGCTTTCTTTGCAGTTGGTACCTCCTGACCCCTGCAATTACTAAGAGGTCTTGAGCAGTTTCTTGACTTTCCTTATATTCTTTATTTCATTTGAAAAGGGGAGAGGTGCAAAATTCATCTATCATTGTACTCTTTGGTTCTATTTTAGAGTTGAAAATTGGTGGGAACTGAAAGAAATCCTGATTTCTTGGTTTTCCTTAAAAAGCATGTGAACCTCTGCTTCCCTCATTTTCCATGCCCCCATGGAGGACTCCTCTGGCCATTTCCACTTTGCATTTAGGTCCCAGGGTACCTCAGTTAACCCATGCCCTTGCTAGATTTTACCAGGTTGGCAGAAATCCCAGTTGCAGGACAGGGACTGGAGTCCCGCTGTCCCCAGAGTGCTGCGGTCCAAAGCACCACCACACATGAGCCCCCTGGTGGTCAAGATGCTCACCTCCCCTGCAGAGGTGGCCACTGATCTGCAAGGCTGAGGGTTCTGCAGTGTGATTGTGTCTATACAATGCTGCTTCCTGGTGACTTGTCTCTCAAATGGCAGTGGACTCAAAGCCTTGTCAGTGTGACTCCAGAAGCCTGGAGGAATAATGCAGAGTAGCATGTGGTTCTCACAGAGGAACCCAGGAAACCCTTCATAACATCCTCCATAAATTGCTTTCCTTTTCCTCAAGACCTTCTGCTCAAGAAAGTTGCCATCATGCTGTCACTCTTTCCTCTTGTCTAGGACAACGCTATTTCTCAGACGGGAGAACACTGATGCTTTAACTCCAAAGTATGTCACTTCCTTAGATGGATGCTTTCTGGGGGTTCAGCATAGCCCGAAAGCCCGCAGGGAAGAAGCCATGAAGCCACTCTGGGAAGCAGGGTCAGTGACAATAACCTTGCTTCACTTTAGACTTCTGCCCAGACTTGGCTCAGTCTGCAGAGCTGGGAGGCACAATTTTGCAAGAAGGAAGAGGTTGTGAGTCAAGTCTTTGGCTACCCTTCGTTCTCTCGCATGGTCTCTCTCATCCCTACTTCTCACGCGTTCATATCCGGCCAGCTTTGCCCCCCTGAGTCTTTTTTGGAAACTTTCCTGCTGGCTGGATGCTTTTCTCAGTCAGTTGCAAAGATTGTTTCTTGAATCCCTGATGTTATTAAAGTCACTGTCAGGAGATACAAGAGTGATAATACGAAATATCTTGTTACAGAGGGTGGTGCTTAGCTTTCCACAAAATATGGAAGGAATATCTGCAGATGTGTATTCTTGTCAGATCCTCTGAGACTTCTTGTGACTTGATAGAATAATATTGGCTCAATGTCAGCCAGTCAGGGAAGAGCCACTCAGGGTGTCTGTAGGGTCCTTACTATGTCTCTGCTCTTCTCCCTCATCCCGTTGCATTTCTTTGCCGCTCCTCAAGAAGGAACAGGCTTGCGTGGGTCTGCAGAGGAAGCAGCCACTCAGAGCTTTAATCTAACCTGAAGGGTGACCACCATGATGGCTCTCCATTGTGTGTGGTCTTTCCAATCCTCGGCTTTGTTTTGAAAATCTTTTAGCCCCTCACGGAAACAGATGTCTGTGCTCAAAATGGAGCTGCTCTTGCTGGGGTGCCATGTTAGTAAACTGAACTTTTGTGTTCTGGTAAATACTCCACTTGACCAGAAACAGTAGATCTAGTCAGCCAATTCCTAAACTCCAAGCCAATGCTGGGATCTATGCTCATTTCCTTGTTCCTTGATCTTTCTCACTAAGGTCAGGTAGGCAACCCCAGCCAATCATGCCCTGTATCTTCATCGCCACTTCGAAAGCTCTATGAAAGCTGCTCTTGGCCAAAATCCCTCAGGCTGCCTGCGAGGCACCATACTTCCCCCCTCCATGAATTATGGTCCCTTGGAATAAAAGACATCAAACTCATTACTGAACTGTTTTAGTTTTCCTTTTTTTTTTTTTTTAAAGTGCATTTATTTGAGAGAGACAGAGTGAGCGAGTGGGAGAGGGGCAGAGAAAGTGAGAAGGAGGGAGACAGAATCCGCCTGACGCAGGGCTCGAACTCACCAACCACAAGATCGTGACCTGAGCCAGAACCACGAGTCAGACACTTAACTGACTGAACCACCCAGGCATCCCTGTTTCAAAACGTTTTCTTATCTGATACCCTAAAGCTGAGGATTTGCCTGCAGGGGTGTTTCCCAACCATCGCTGATTATAAAAATCCCTCGGGGTACTTGGTAAATGCCGAGCCTCCAGCCTGCAGCCCAGACCTAAACCAGAATGTGGAGTAGACATTTCTGAGAGAGGAAGGCGAGAAAGTTGCCGTAGAGAATTGCCAAGCAGCTTATTTAATGCTTGTTCAGTTTTCTCCGCATAGTCCCAAGAAAGATGGAAATTGTACTACATGACTCAATTTGTGTGTGTGTGTGTGTGTGTGTGTACGTATACATACACACAGCTTCCCCCGCTATCCAAAAGCAGAGCGGTCCTACGAAACCTGCCCTAAGCGGAAACGGCATTAAGCCAAGATGCAGCTACTATTAATTTATAGGGAAGATTTGGGAGGAGGCATTTCTAGACCCAAAATATAACTTCTCTTAGGCTCTTCTGATGCCTTAGGACACATCTCGCCAGCAAATGCACAAAATAAATCGAGATGAGGCCCAGATGCTCACAGACTCAGTCCAAAGCTGTGGAGTCTCCGGGCTGAACGCGGTTTCCAGGGAAGGAGCTGCTCAGGTGTGCGTCGCCTCCATAAACCAATGCTGAACACTATTTCCGCTATTGGCCTCTTTTTCATAAAAGCACACATCCTCTCTAGAATTCTTTCAGTTAGCAAAAACAGGCAGGAAAAGCAGGTCTTTTGCAAAAGCAGAGTGACCTAATGCAAACGTGAGGAGCCAGGGGTACCTGTGTACCCATTTGAGCCTCGAGCCCCTTGACCAAACTCTGGTTAGGCTCTTTTTAACCCTCTTCTCAACCACGCCCTGATCCTTTTTTAAAAAATGTTTTCAAGTTTATTTATTTATTCTGAGAGTGCGCACCGGGAAAGGGCAGAGAGCGAGGGAGACAGACTCCCAAGCAGGCTCCGCACTGCCAGCACAGAGCCCGACACGGGGCTTTAACTCGCAAACCGTGAGATCATGACCTGAACCAAAATCTAGAGTCAGATGCTTAACTGATTGAGCCACCCAGGTGCCCCAACTACACCTTGATTTTGAGCTTCAATTCCACGTCTATCCCTATGAAGACTCGTTTTAGCAAGAATCGCGCTAAGTCAGTTTCAAGAGAACCCACGACCCTTGACGTCTGATCACCTTCGATACCTGATCACACTCCTCGTCCCTCACCTTTGGTAGCTGACCTGATCACCCTGGCCTGCTAAGAATCCTGTTATGTTGGTTTAGATATTACGTTACCCTTAATATCTACTCTTACTAATTTTTCATCCCCTGATTCCTTCACTCTCCTCTTTGGCTGTAAGTCCCTACTTGTTGTGTCCAGAATTGAGGTCAGTTCTATACCGAAGCCTCTTCTTCTCTACTGCAATACTTTCTTAATAAAATTTGTCTTTATCACTATAACTAGAGTCCAGCTCTGGTTCTTTATGAAAGGCAGGAACGGTGAACGTGTTTTACCTTGAGTGTCGAGTTTCATTGGTGGTGGTTGCCTTGAGTACTGTGCTTAGAAAGATTCTGAGACTACGTCCAACCTCAGCAGGAATGAGAGCTGTGATCTGTCCGTGATGTCTGCCGTGGGTACCACTCGGGGGTGTACATTTAAAGCCTCTTCTCTGACAAGACTCAGGGCTTGTTTCAGGCCCAGTGCCATTTTCAAGAAAGAAAACAGTTGAACAAGAGGGCTGAGGATAGAGGTACTGCCTGGAGAAGTCGAAAAATTACAGAACTGGCCTAGATAAGTATTTTTTCTTTTCTTTTCCTATCACGCCGCTGGTGTAATAAGGGATGCAGGAAGTAGGTGTCTTTAGCCTTGAAAGGCAAAACAAAGACCAGGCTAGGAGCCTGAAGAAAGTGCTCCCGTGAGCCTCGTGTAGGCCTCAAGCTAAAGGGCCAAAGTAACTTGGAGATTCCCAGTTTGCTCCAACTCTACTCACTCTTAGACCAGACGTGGCTATTATGTGACTCTCGTTGGTGCAGTGGGGTCTGTTGGGTTCCAGGAACTCTGAAGTGGTGCAGGCTCACAGTGCAAACTTCCCTTCCTGCACTCGCTCTCTTAGAACCACGTCTATGAAAAAATTAGCAGAAGGTGCATTTAAGTGTAATTCACTTATATTTAGGTCAGCACCTAATAACTGCCAAACCTCTTTAATACAAGTCTCGATTAGAATACTCATCCTGGGGCCAAAACCATCTTGAGAAAGAACAAATCCAGAGGCATCACACTTCATGATTTCAAACTACATTACAAAGCTACCGTAATCCAAATGATATGGTATTGGCATAAAAATAGATACAGAAATCAGCGGAACCTAGAAATAAACACACGCTTATATGATTAGTTAATTTATGACCTAAGGGCCAAGAACATACGATGGGAAAGCACGCTCTCTGCAGTACATGACGTCGGGAGAACTGGACAGCCACACGCATAACAAAGAAACGGGACCACTTTCTAACACCACGCACAAAAATAAACCCCAAATGGATTACAACACTCAGCACAGGCCCGGAGGCTGAAATAGTACCTCCGATTCCTGTGATCACCAGAAAAAGAAGAAAGGGAAAAAATGAGAGTGAGTACAAAGCAGGTCTGTGTTCCTAGTTCAGGCATAGAAATTGCGGACACAGCTGTGGATATGGCTAGATGAAACATTCTGCTCCCAAGGAGCAAGTTAGGCTTTAAATTAGCTTCCTGTAAGGCAGGAAGTAAAGGAGAGAGCCAGGGATGAGTGTAAAAGACACAGAAGCCGGAATTTTTGTTTCACAAGCCTAGTCATCAAGAGACCTTCTGGGTTGCTTTCCTTCCTTCCTTTCTCTCGCTCCCTGGCCTCCCTCCTCCCTTCGGTCCCCCCACCCCACTTTTAAACTGAAACCCTTCCTTTGGCCCAATTTTCTCAGGTAGACTTATGAATATACTCTTTTCACACCCAGTAGTAAAATATCAATTTGATATAACTCGCTTGCCCTCTTTCTAATCCAGATCTTGGGGGAGCCTCCATATTTAAACAGTATTCTAATGCCACAAACTGCCCACCATTGTTTTATAAGCCAGCCCATTTTTAGGACTCAAGCAGAATTTCAGAATTCTATCAGCCGAAAGAGAATTATAGTTCCATTAGGTAGAAGATAAAGGTTCTGCTATTATCAAAGAGTAGTTAGTACTGTTTGGTTTAAAGGTGTTCTTTAGGTTTGGCACCAACTACTGATAAATGATGACATTCATCATTCTTGAGGTGAATAAAGACAATTCTGCGTTTAGTAGTGTCTAACCAGGACTCTCTCTCTCTCTCTCTGCCCCTCCCCCTGCTCGCTCGCTCGCTCTCTGAAAATAAACCTCAAAAAAAACTAAAATAATTTTTAAAATGGATGTTTTAAAATAAAAAAAAATGTTTTAAGTGGATTTCATATTCTACATGGAAATATGAATATTTATTTTGACATTGATTTATAGTTCATTTTGGTGTATTTGTTCTTTATGTACTCAAACACATTTAATAGTTTAATTATTGGGGCGCCTGGGTGGCGCAGTCGGTTAAGCGTCCGACTTCAGCCAGGTCACGATCTCGCGGTCCGTGAGTTCGAGCCCCGCGTCGGGCTCTGGGCTGATGGCTCAGAGCCTGGAGCCTGTTTCCGATTCTGTGTCTCCCTCTCTCTCTGCCCCTCCCCCGTTCATGCTCTGTCTCTCTCTGTCCCAAAAATAAATAAACGCTGAAAAAAAAAATAGTTTAATTATTTTTTATTTAGTTTTTCGAGACAGCATGAGTGGGGGAGGGGCAGAGGACGAGGGAGAGAGAACATCTCAAGCAGGCTCCACACCCAGTATAGAGGCCAACATGGGGCTCAGTCTCAGGACCCTGGGATCCTGACCAGAGCCGAAATTAAGAGTCAGAGGCGTAACCCACTGAGCCACCCAGGTGTCCCAATAATTTATTACATAAATATTTTATTGGGTTTTTTAAAGACCCAAAGAGAAAGTCCGTCTCTTTTTAGCTATCAACCCGGCTTTTGTTAACATTCGCCCCTAGATGCTCAGTATATTCATTTGTTACATTAACGTTAGTTTTAGGAAATTTGTCAGCAATTGTTTCATCCTAGCTAAACAAAAATTCATCTTAAACCAGTGGGCGATGTTTGAAGTGTTTTTTTGTTTTGTTTTGTTTTGAGAGAAACATAATAGACACGTTCCAGTTTGTAAAAATCTGCTTTATCTATTTAGTGCATGTATTTAAAGTATGGTGAACTTATTTAAAGTATGGTCAACTTATGGTGCCTTCAGTGTTAACACACACCTTAGTTTTCACACACACAATCGCACACAATTTTACTATTCTTACTATTGTTCGGTTTCCAAACGTGCTTGGACAGTTACCTCCAAGGTATTTACTGAGGTGAGCTGGATCCACTGAATATTTAAAGGTCTTCCACGGAGAAACATTTTCAGGTAATCTTACACGGTTTGGAAAAAAAGTATGTCTAAATGAAAAGGGCATGCACGAAATAAATATGTGCCTGCGTATTCCAGGATTAAAAAATATCTGAGCGAGCTGAAAAGGCTTGCACAGTTATTTCCCTTCACTTTGCACATGTAAGCAGAAACACAAAAATTGGTGTAACAGCATATTGCAAGTGTAGGAAAGGTATAGCACATATTAGCAGGCAAAGAGCAACAATTCTCTCATACCAAATTCCCCAGCGTGGCCTTGTTTGATCATTCTCTGTATAGAATACCCTAAAACAGAAAAGAGAAATCCCACCTTTGAGACCACTACATCAGTTTTACTCGTAAGACACTAAGCTTGACTTTCTGAAACATTTCATATGACCACCTACAGGGCTAGGAAGGAAATAGTGTCTGCATTCAAAGGATAAGACTTAGTTGGAGTGAAAATTAGCCTTGTCCTCGAAGCTTGGAGGTGTGAATTCTTCATCAGGTCCTGCTCTTAGCCAGTCACGTAACTGCTAAAAATTCACCTCACTTTCGCAATCTCAGATTCTTAATTTATAAAATTACAGGATTTAAATTCCCGTTTAATTCTATCATTCTCTGATTTGCTTTTGGGGATTTGAGCTGTTATAGGTGAATTTTTACTCCCTCTGCTGGTGGATAGGAGTATAACAATAAAAAAATGTAAGGAAATGATTTCGTGCTATGATACAATGTATTACTTTGGAGAACTATGTGATTTCAGATTTTTGGATTTTATAAAGTGAGTTAAAGTAAGTCAGACTCCCTTCTATCACAAGTCAAGTCTTATACTGAGGATCAAATTATAGTTCTGAAGTCAGAGGCCAGAGCTCAAACCCAACACAGGTCTGAGACCAGGGAAATCGTCCCCACCTCTGGTCTGCAGGTTTCTCAAGCTGAAAGGGAAGAGAGACATTAAAACCACTACTCTGCAGACGTAACGTCATATGCTTAGCCCAAGATCTTATATTCCCAAAGTGTTCCATGATTATTAACTATTATTGGAGTTTCTCGGGTGCTCAGCCTCTGTTTAAGCATCTAGAATACATGTCCTTTTCACAGTATCTGCAATGCTACACAACAAATTTTCCTCAACAACAAAGCAAAATTCAACAATTTCTTGCACAACTCGGACTAATTCTGACAGTTTATATGGAACGCCTTCACATACATGGATTGCTTGTTTGAATTGACTTATACTGGGTTCTGGCATGTTTACATTATACCGTCTTTTACGTTCTCTTTAAAATACATAATTAAGATGAAAATTTCTCAACAATTTTTCTTTATGGTAATAAGTTTTTAATAAAGAGCATCTTAGGTTAGAAAATAATGTATTTAAACTTTAATTACATTCATTCAGTTGCTAAATTTCCTTAACTGTTCATCCGATGCATAGATTCTAAAAATGATTGCATTTGCAAATAAACAACTTCAATCCTTTAATTCACTATAACTTCCAAACTTTTTAGTTTATTTTTAATTACAGTTGAGAGTTTTAAAAAACTATCATGGAATTTTCAAGCATCATGGGAGAAAGAATATTATTATGAACTCCCACGTACCCATCATGCAGATTCAACTGTTACCATCACTCTTATTTCATCGATTTCTTTATTCCTCTTCCACCCCTGAATTGTTAAAGAGCAAGTTGTAGATATTTTATTTTTTTATTAACAAATATGCCAGTGTGTATTCCTAAAACATAAGGATGATTTTAATTGCATTCTTTAATATAATTTTATATTTATATATTTAATATAAGTGCAGTGTTATTAGTATACCTAAAGTCAACAAAGCTAATATTATCAACTATATGGCTAGGGTTCAAATAGCTGCAACTCTCATAAATGTTTGCTTTATACTTGGTTTATTTGTATCAAGGTCTAACCAAGATCCATCCATGCGCTTAATATGTATCAAGTCCCTTTAATCTGTAACAGTTTAAAAAAAAAAGCTATAATAAAATGAACTGCCAAAAAAAAAAAAAAAACCCAAAACACTTTAATCTGTAACAGTTATCCTTCCCTCTTTTTTCTAGCCATTTGGTAAGGAAACCCAGCCATTTATCCTACAGCATTCCTCAATTCTAGATTTTGTTCATTATATCCCTCTGTGATCATTTTCCTCTATCACCAGTAACTAGATCTAGGACCTTGATCAGAATCAGATTCTATTCTATCCTATTATTTCCCTCGCTTCCCTTCCCTCCTTTCCTTTTCTTTCCTTCCTTTCCTTTGTTTTCTTTCTCACTTCCCTTCCTTCTTTCCTTGCCATGGGCATGTGAAGTGGAGGTCTTGTGGGTCTGAGCCCTTAAACTGTGGGATCTGTCCTAAGTCCAGGTACACAGTATCAAAATTGAATTGAATCATTAGATACCCAATTGGTGTCCATAGAGTTGAAGAATTGGCTATGGTGTGGGAAAAAACCAATGTATTTGGTGGCAGAACTAACTCTTCTGTAAATAAAAAGTAAATCCTAGTAGGTTTCCCTTATTTACATATTCCTAACTAAAATTATTTTTTAGAGCACATCTTTATAGGGAGTAGATTATATTTCCCACATCATCTTAGGACCAAAATGTATTGATATGTGAGAGAAAAATAATTTAAGCGCAGGAGTAGAAACTACAATAGTTTTCTGGCTATGTTTTACTTAATCAAAAATTACAGCCAGTACATCCACTCCATATCTAACTTGTGAATCAGGATCCCCTCTTTGGGTGTGAACCAGACAAAAAGAGTCAGACACAAAAAAGAAGCGAAGTGGGAGAGAACGGGTCCAAGATGGCAACACAGGAAGACTGTGAACTCACCTATTCAATATGCACACTAAATCTAAATCACTTACAGAGCAATTCCTTCTAAAAAAGAGTTCAGGGCTGACTGAAATCTTTTGCACAACAAAAAAGAGAGAGACCACATAGAGAGAGAATGGCAAAGGTAAGACATGGTAATGAGGGGAACCTCCACCCCCGGTGTTGTGAACTACAGTGGGGAGGGATAATAATGAAGGACTATGAGCAGATTCACCTTTGCAGGGGCAAAGAAAAAAAGAATCCATGGTTTGAAAGGACAACTAGATACAAGATCAAGCCCTAGAACTCTACTGAACAGCAGGGGAGATGCTGTAACTCGTTTTACTTCGGAGGGACTGGCAAGCACCATGGTCTACTTTCCCCTCCACTGTGGTAGTGAAGATGGGGGTAGGGTCCTGGTGTCCCAGACAGCCTACCATCTTGCTGAGCCCCAGACCCCTACCCTACATCAACCCCAGCCATCTCACAAACATGGCACCAGCGCATGCACACTGAAATGCCCCTGGTCAGCACTCATTACAACTTCAGCCATCTTGCTAAGAGGACATAGTCAAAAGTATCCCAGAAAACTCCAGGCCTACACCATTCAGTTCCAGATGACTTGCCAGGGCACCCCCAGCACAGTGTCCTGGGATCCTCTGGCCTGTACCTACTTCAGCTTCAGCTGTCCTGCCAGGGCACCCTCAGCACGGAGAGTCCCCAAACCTACTCACGTGCACCCACTTCGGCTTCAGTTGATCTGCCAGGGTGCTCATTTGGTGGAGAACCCTGGGAATACCCTGGTCTGTGTCCATTTCAACTCTGGCTATCCAACTGGGATGGCCGCAGCATGAACTTCCCTGTCAGCCCATGCCAGATACAGCTCCAGCCAGTCAGCCAAAGTCACCAGGCACACACAGTCTACATAGGGAATGACCATACTGAAGATCATTCCTTCAAGATGAGGAGAAGTATTCTGCCTAATTCATAGAAACAAACATAGAAAGCCAAGCAAAATGAGGAGACAAAGAAATATGCTCCAAAGGAAAGAACAAGACAAAACAAAACCTTAGGAAAAGAATTAAATGAAATGGAGATAAGAAATATGCCAGATAAAGGGTTCAAAGTAATGGTCATTAAGATGATCACTGAGTTGGAGAAAAGAGTGGAGGAACTCAGTGAAAACTTCAAAAAAGAAATAGAAAATATATAAAAAAGAACCAATCATAGTTGAAGAATGCTATAACTGAAATGAAAATACCCTAGAAGGAATCAACAGATTAGAGGATGAAGAAGAACAGATCAGTGATCTGAAAGAGTAATGGAAAGCAACCATGAAAATGAGGATAGGATAAGGGATCTCTTGGACAACATCAGGCAAACAAACATTTGCATTACTAGGATTCCTTAAGGAGAAGAGAGAAAAGGGGGAAGAAAACTTATTTGAAGAAACAATAGCTGAAAACCTCAATAATCTGGGGAAGGAAATAGACACCCAGTTTCAGGAAGCTCAGAGAGTTCCAAACAAGATGAACTCGAGGAAGTCTACATATAACACATAATGATTAAAATTTCAAAGATTAACAACAGAGAATTTTAAAAGCAACAAGAGAGGGGCGCCTGGGTGGCGCAGTCGGTTAAGCGTCCGACTTCAGCCAGGTCACGATCTCGCGGTCCGTGAGTTCGAGCCCCGCGTCAGGCTCTAGGGCTGATGGCTCAGAGCCTGGAGCCTGTTTCAGATTCTGTGTCGCCCTCTCTCTCTGCCCCTCCCCCGTTCATGCTCTGTCTCTCTCTGTCCCAAAAATAAATAAACGTTGAAAAAAAAAAATTTAAAAAAAAAATAAAAGCAACAAGAGAGAAACGACTAGTAACATAGAAGGGAAACCCCATAAGGGAATTAGTTGAGTTTTCAGCAGAAACTTTGAAGGCCAGAAGGGATTGGAATGATTTATTTAAAATGTTAAAAAGAAGAAACCTACACCAACAATACTTTTTCCAACAAGGTTATTATTTAGAATTGAAGGACAGCTAAAGAGTTTCCCAGGTAAACAAAAGTTAAATAAATTCATCAGCAGTAAACTAGCCTTACAGGAAATGTTGAAAGGACTTTATTAATTGGAAAAAAAGGGGCCATAATTATGATTAAGAAAATTATGAAAGGAAAATATGTCACAGGTAAAACAAAACAAACAAACAAACAAACAAAAAGAAAACATACAGTAAAGCCAGGACAATCATTTATAAAACCAGTATGGACATTGAAACACAAAAGTAGTTAAATCAATTAGATCTATAAAAATTATTTAAGGGCACTTTCAAAACAAAAAAAATGCAAAATATGATGACATGAAAATCAAACTTAGAGGTGGGAGTAAAAATGAAGTTATTTTAGAATGTTTTCAAACTTAAGTCACCATCAATATAGAATGCTACATACTTAAAATGTTATATATGAACCTCATGATAACCATAAACCAAAAACCTATAATAGATACACAAAAACAAACAGGAAAAAAAAGTCAAGCATGACATTAGAGAAAGTCATCAATCATAAGGAAAGAGAGCAAGAAAAGAAGGAACACAACTAAAAAATGCCCCAAACAATGAGTAAAATGACAACAAATACATGCCTAAATATTTCTATTAAAAAACATAGAGTGATTGATTTGATTCAAACAAACAAAACAAGAGCCATTTATATGTTGTCTATAGGAGACTCACGTTAGACCTAAAGATTAATACAGACCGAAAGTGAAGAGCTGGAAAAACTTTTACCATGCAAATAAAAGTGAAAAGAAAGTTGGAGTAGCAATACTTACTTATATCTGGCAATATAGACTTTAAAACAAAGACTGTAACAAGAGACAAAAAGACATACATAATGATAAAGAGATAAATCCAACAAGAAGAAAAGACAATTATAAATATCTATGTGCCCAACATAAGAGCACTTAGATACATGTAGGAAATATTAACACATATGAAGGGAGAAATTGATATTAATACAATAATGGTGGGATGACTTAACATCTTACTTCAATCAATGGATAGATCATCCAGGCAGAAAATTTGTGAAGAAACAATACAGTGTCTTTGAATGACACATTAGACCAGATGGATGTATCAGATACATTCAGAACATTCCATCCAAAGACAAGAGGACACACATTATTTTCAAGTGTATATGGAACGTTCTCCAGGACAGATCACATATTAGGCCATAAAACAAATATCAATAAATTTGCTAAGATTGAAATTATAAAAGCAAGCATCTTTTCCGACTGCAACTGTATGAAACTACAAACCAGTTATAAGGAAAAAAACTGGAATAAAAAAACATATGGAGGCTAAAAACATGCCAGTAGACAACCACTGGTCAATGAAGAAATCCAACAGGAAATAAAAAATATACTGAGACAAATCAAAATAAAAATACAATGGTCCAACATGTTTGGGATGCAGCAAAACCTGTTCTAAGAGGAAAACTTGTAGCAATACAAGCTACCTCAAGGAACAAGAAAAATCTCAAATAAACAATATATCCTTACACCTAAAGGAACCAGAGGAAGAACAAACAAAGCCCAAAGTTAGAAGAAGGAAGAGTGAAAATAAACAAAATACAGACTGAAAAACCAATAGAACAGATCAAGGAAACCAAGAGCTGGTTCTTTGAAAAGATGAACAAAATTGATAAAACTTTAGCCGAACTCATCCTGAAAGAGACAGAGGACTCATAAATAAAATCAGAAATTTAAGAGGAGAAATAATAACCACCAACAAAGAAATACAAAGGATTGTAAGAGACTACTATGAAGAATAATATGCTAACAAATTGGACAACCCAAAAGAAATAAACTCCCAGAAACATACGGTCTTCCAAAACCTAGCCAATAAAAAATAGAAAATATGAACAGGTTGATTACTAGTAACAACATTGAGTTAATAATTGAAAAAACTCCCAACAAACAGAAGTCTGGGACCAGATGTTGTCACAGTGAATTTTACCAAACATTTAAAAATGAGTTAATACTTAATCTCCATGAGCTATTCCAAAAAATACAGGGGAAGGGAAAGCTTTCAAATATATTCTATGAGGCCAGGATTACCCTGATATCAAAATCAGATAAAGCCACTACAAAGAGAGAGACAGACAGAGACAGAGAACACACTATAGGCCAAGATCTCTGATGACCATAGATGTAAAAATCCTTAAAATATTAGCAAACCACACTGAACAATCAAAGGATCATTCACTATGAGCAAGTGGGATTTATTCCTGGCATGCAAGGTTGTTCAGTATTTGTAAATCTATCACCACGATACACCACATTAACAAAATGAAGTTTAAAATTCCTATGAGCATCTAAATAGATGCAGAAAAAGCATGTGAAAAAATTCACCATCAGTTCATGATAAAAACTCTCAACAAAGTGGGTTTAGAGGGAACATACCTCAACATATTAAAGACCATCTATGAAAAACCCACAGCTAACATACTCAAAGGTGCAAAACTGAGAGCTTTTTCCTGAGTATCAGGGACAAGGATGTCCACTCTACCATTTTTATCTGACAAAGAACTTGAAGTCCTACTCAGAGCTATCAGACAATAAAAAAGAATAAAAGGCAGCCAAACTGGTAAGGAAGAAGGCAAACTTTCAGTATTTGCAGATGACACGATACTATATATAGAAAACTCTAAGGAGTCCACCAATAAACCATTGAAAGTAATAAGCAAAGTCAGTGAAGTTTCAGGATACAAAATTAATATACAGGAATCTGTTACGTTTCTATACACTAATAAGGAAGTAACAGAAAGGGAAATTAAGAAAATAACTCCTTATACAATTGCACCAAAAAGAATAAAATACACAGGAATAAACTTATTCAAGGAGGTGAAAGACCTGTACACTGAAAACTAAAAACCACTGATGAAAGAATCTGAAGATGACACAAACAAATGGAAAGATATTCCATGCTCATGGATTGGAAGAATTAGTATTGTTAAAATGTCATACTACTCAAAGCAACCTACAGATTCAGGGTAATCTCTATCAAAATACCAACAGTAGTTTTTACAGAATGAAAAGAAACAATCCTAAAATAAGTGTATTTGTAAATGATATATCCAATAAGGGGTTAGCGTTCAAAATATGTAGTGTTCATATAACACCAAAAAAAAAAAAAAAAAAAAATGGGCGGAGTACCTGAATAGACATTATTCCAAAGACGACATACAGATGGCCAACAGACACATGAGAAGATGCTCAACTTCACTCTCAGAAAGACGTGACATAACAAGCGTTGTTGAGTATGTGGAGAAAAGGGAACCTTCGCCATAGCCACTGTGGAAAACAGTATGGAGTTTGCTCAAAAAATTAAAAATAGAAATGCCATATGATCCAGCAACTCCACTACTGGGTATTTACCCAAAGGAACTGAAAACAGTAATTGGGGAAGATTTGAAAACACCCCTATCTTTATTGCTGAACTATTTACAACAGCCAAAGTATGGAAGCAACCTAACTGTTCACCAATAGATAAATGGATACAGACATGCCATATATACTGATATACATATATCAATACTTGCCCACCAAGAAGAATGAGATCTTGTCATTTGTGACAAAATGCATGAATTATTCTAAGTGAAATAAGTCAGAGAAAGACAAATACTATATGATTTCACTTACACGTGGAATCTAAAAACCAAAACAAACACAAACAGACCCATCAATACAGAGAGCAAAGTGGTGGTGGAGGTGGGTGGTAGGATGGTTGAAAAGGGATGAGAGGTACAGGCTTGTCTATGGAATGAATAAGTCACGGGGACAAGAGGTACACCATAGAAAATATAGTCAATTGTATTGCATCGGTTTGAACAGCGTATAGAGTTGTTGAACTATACTTCAGATAAGAAAACAATAAAAGAAAAAAGAAGCAAAATGTAGCTTGGTCCTATTCAAAAGCGAAATTCAACTAAATAAATTTTGAAGATCTTACTGGCTTTTTTTTCTTAATCATTCATACATTAAGCAGTATCCAATCTAGCAGATAGGAATGATCTCCTGTCAGAGGAGCTGTAGAAAATGAAAGACTTTCATAGGCAGAAGGGAATGGAAGAAGGAAGCACAAAGCAGATTGGCTGTGGCAAGGTCTCTTTCCCTTAGGGGATAACAAGGATCTGTCAGGCAGATGACCTCACTAGTGCTAACCACGCTATTCCTGAGAGACTGATTTAAGATTCCATTTCTGAGACAGCATGACTAGAAGTTAAGACTCAGTTTGAAGGGGGGTCGGGGGGTGGCTTAGCAAAACTGGATCCATTTTGGGTTTGTTATCTTGTTTTGTAATAGTCCCCAGGTGGTATCCACATAGTTTTGGAGAGAGCAGTGTGCTGGGGACAGACTGGGTGACTTATGAATGTGGCCACTCAAATGGCTGGAGTCTCAGGCAACACCAATGCTGTACTGCCTTATAAAGATCTGGTCCCCAGAATCACCAGACCCTCTGTTAATGCCAACCTTACTTTCCCCTGGTTTTTGTTTTCCCCAACAGAAGACCACAACCAATAAGTTGTTTTCTTATTCTTTCTCGTAGTTGTTGAACTATGAGTCTATAGAAACTTTTTAAGTATTAGTAGGACATTGAAAGTCACCATGTTAAGACAAGTTAAAAAAACACCTCTTCTCTCACTTAAATTCAGTTTTTTATAATACTTTTTGGTTTTGGGTCTCTAAAATTATATTTAGAATTGCTAGCGTGTGTATTTTGAGCATCACATTAAGTTTATTCGCCACCGTATCCCTCATCTTATTTCTGCGTGTCCTGTTTAAAGTTGGGGCACATAAAATCCGTGGAAATAAATTGATTTAAACTATAAAGCCACTTCAATATATCAATTCAAATATAGAAAATGTGGCCCCTGAGGATTCACTGGATGAAAACATGTTAAAGACTTCTATAGACAGATCGTAATGAAAAAGAAACCTAAAGCATTCAAATGAAATTAGATTTTACGTGCTCCATTTACATTTTCCACTCTTGTTTCTTCATCAGTCCTGACTCTACCGTTAGAGAGAGACAACTGAACCAGTTAACATACTTCCACGGTTCATTTCCCCGTGAAACAAAACACTAAGTTTTCAAAGTTATTTTGGCTCCTTATGCCACCCTTCCCCCTAACTTCTCTGCATAAAAACTTGGCATGTTGAAAATCTTCATCAAATATTTCTGAAGGAATGACTTGCAAGTGATATTCTACCAGACTTAAGGCAGTAAAGAATAAATTCTATCATATATACTTTCTCTACTGGCAAGCAGCAAAATGGAAATTCTAGGCAAGTTAAGGTGAATTATTCCCAAACTTATAAATAAAACCTGCGTTAGATTTCGTGGTAATTGGCTATAGACAAGGAGCATTAATCAAGGTAATTGAGTTTTATCAAATGAACGAGGATTCTGAATTAGCCGTAAATGAACCTGCAGTTGACTGTAGAATTTTAGCAGTACCAAAACAATGCTGCCTGTTAACATTTGAAATTCCATAACTTGATTGTTTTTCATTAAATATTTAGAGAATATTTTTACCATGAGAGAAACCCTAGAAGGGGATAGCACATGAATACAAATGCACATGAGGAAACGAATGACTGGTCTCAGAGGCGGAAACAAAATCAGATCCTGATGGTCAAGGAATGTCTCCCCAAGGGATACGGAAAGGGGGGATGGAAATCTCCAAGATAAATTTTCCTTTCCAATTTAAATTTTCCTAAATTTAATGTTGGAAGATACAGTGTTTCCTAAATTTAATATTGGAGGATACAGTGTACATCTAAACAGATCAAGAATTATATTGATAACTCAGGAAAAAATAATCAGTTCTTGGTCCTATGGAACTATTTTTGGCTGTGTCCACACTGATGAGATTCGCCTTTTGGAAAGACTATACTTTTATTCAGTGTCAGGAAAAACTTTATTAAAATATTAACTTGCCAGAGATACTCAGTCGAACATCATGCCAGACCACAATCCATCTGTATTCAAATCATCAGCCAGCTTCTTCTGACATCTTCATAGAAAAATGATGAGGCCATGCCACTTGTCAGGAGAAAGCTATCACTGCTTCTCTACTACTTTCTATAGCTCTGAGGCCCCTTTAAGCTTTTATTTGTTTCAGGCTCTAGCCAGTCATATTTTCAGTGAAATTTTTCTCATTATGTTAGCTGGCTCTGACGTTCTCACATCTCACCACACAAGGGAGACACTGGTTTGGTGTTTCATACGTTTGTGAAAATTGATTGAGTGGTTTTAGCCACACACGGCTACTATCTGTCAGTCATATAAATCTCCAAATGCTTGTACTCCAGATAAAGCCTGGTGATAGACGCCTTTCCAGAGAACAAGAAATTCCTTGCCTGCGTGTTTTCTGATTCTTTTTTCTATAATTATATGTAACCCATCCCCTTACTACTAGCCGTATCCATTTCTGGTTGATACTCAAGTGTGATTATCAAAGGGACGATCTTCTTTTTATTTTTTATTTTTATTAAAAAAAAATTTTTTTTTAACGTTTATTTTTGAGACAGAGAGAGACAGAGCATGAACGGGGGAGGGTCACAGAGAGAGGGAGACACAGAATCTGAAACAGGCTCCAGGCTCTGAGCTGTCAGCACAGAGCCCGACGCGGGGCTCGAACCCACCGACCGCGAGATCGTGACCTGAGCCGAAGTCGGACGCTTCACCGACCGAGCCACCCAGGCGCCCCGGATCTTCTTTTTAAATGTGAATCATCTCACTGGACTCTGAACTCTGGGTTCAGGAACTGTTTCCCTTATTTGCATCTCTGTGAACAGATGCATACATATGCAGATCCATAACGTGTGCAGAGTACATGTTGCTGAATGGACAGAGAATATTTTTCAAAGTCCTATATTCATTAGAACAAAGTTTTTTAAAATTAACTTTTATATGTAAATTTTCAAAAGATACCCTTGTTTTCCAGTTTCCAAGAAGTCCTTATGATAGCACGGTAGTATATTTAGGACCGTACATGAAAACATGCTCTATGAATACGTTAATTTTTCTAAAAATGAATCACCACCAATTTCTTTTGAAAGAACAAGAACCATAAACACCACCAGATAAGAGTTTTTGAGTAGAGATGAGAAACATTCGGGAGAATAATTCCACATGAGGACCTGAAAATATCCTTTTACTTCTAGAAGCTATTATGCTAAGCGAAATAAGTCCTGTTAATCTTTTATTAGCAACAAGGTACTGGGTTAAGATTGTGGTTATTATTTATTTAATTGCTGTATGTTATCCCACTACATTATTATAGAATACTCTATTCGTTTTTCCACAAATGGGTATTCAAAATACTTTCATTTTTCACCACTACACAGAATGATGTAATAAACATTGTTGGGCAAATGTAATTCCAAACATCTGGAGAAAAACATTCTCCCAACCCACGAGACTTCTCCACGATGGTAGGAGATACACGAAACAGTTTTTATCACTGAATAAACATTAAACTAGAATGTGATGGGTATCACAGACAACCCTCTAAGAGATTACAAAGACCAAAAGAAACATCACCTTTTGCTACAGCCAACGAGATACAACCTATTACATGTGTTTTCAAGGTCAACAATAAGTAGCCTTCAGGTAAGAGACCTTCATCCTAAATTCACCTGGAAACCAGGGTTACCATTTGTGTTCATTTGTTTGACACAAAGGGAAACTAAACAACTATATTCGTGCTAGCAAATAGTCTGCATCTTGGGGCAAGGTGTCCACCAAAATTAGGCTACCCTCCCATCAGAAATAGGGGCACTGCCTGCCTTGGAAGAGATGGGTCCCAGGCCTTTGAGAAACACATGCCCGGGTCATAAATCTGGCAAGAGCCTTATGTGGTTTCTAATAAGATTGACATACAATTCAGAGGGATGGAGAAAGAACTTACCAGCTAAAGTAAATATTCTAAGAGAAGGGAGAAGGGTTTTCCTTTATTTTCTACATGGAAAATGAAGCCTTTTTCTTATTTTTCCTGGTCTTTACAATTAATTGTATAGCTTCATTCTGCATGTGTAAAAGACATGGATGTAAAATATAGATAGAAGTGAAATTGTTCTTTTGTCGAGCTTGTACTTTTTTGGGCATCTTTCATAAATTTTATAAAAATACTTTCCAGAGTGTTTTTCCGAATTTGTATTCTCACCGGTAATACGTATGCATTCCTGTTTCTCAACATCTTCACGATACTTGGTAATGTCAAACTTCATAATTTTTATAAATTAGGTGGGTGAAAATGGGGTCACCTTTTAGCTTATGTTTTTATTACCCTGATTATTAGCGAAGTTAATAATCTCTTCGTATGTTCGTCGGCTGTTTTTGCTTTCTTTCTTGCGATCTTCCTATTTATGGCTTTGAGAATTTGTCCATTGGATTTTTTGCCTTTTTAGTATTTTCTTTTAAAAAAATCCTTACAAATTTTGAACATTCTCCCTCTACTAGTTATATGCTTTGCAAATATTCTGTAGATCCCTGGTCTTTTTAGTTACAGTGTAGGTAACTTTTAACATAATTATGATGCCAAATACAAATGTCATAGTAATTTGAAGAGAAAATATGTAATATTGAAATTACATCAAAGGACTTCTCCAAGCTCACCCATGTGGCTGTGAGCAGGCCTTGCCTTCTCCAGAGACTTGCCTCATGACAAGGCAAACAGACCGAGGGAGGATGCAGGAGTATCTAAAATGGAAGCCACGGTCTTAGAATGTTGTTCTATCCTGTTACTTCTCCTGTACTCTGCTCATTACAAAGGAGTCGGTAAATTGCAGCCCACCCTTAGTGGGAGGAGATTATATAAGGGCATGAATACTAAGGACCCAGGACAACTGGGGCCCATTATAAATACTGACTACCAGTGAAGATTTTTGAGCCTCTGCCTATTTCCAAATGTTTTCATTCCTTTTTTCTCATTTGATTGATAACGTTATTTATAAAATTCTAGTTTGCAAGTAATTTTTCTCCACAGATATAAGGAATTTCTTCAATGTCACTGAGAAGATCCTTCTGACTCATTATGCGACTTGTTTTTCCTTTGGCTTCATCTTTTTTTTTTTTGTTTTTGCACTGATGTCCCTCACAAGGAGAATTTTTCTTGAGAGATCTTTCCATTCTTTCTTTTTCCTAGTTTATTCTTTTTAAAATTCCCATTGGGGAGATTTTGTATCTCTTTTTCTTCCTTTTAAATTGTGGCTTTTAGGGGTGCCTGGGTGGCTCAGTCGGTTGAGCGTCCGACTTCGGCTCAGGTCATGATCTCGCGGTCTGTGAGTTCAAGCCCCGTGTCGGGCTCTGTGCTGATAGCTCAGAGCCTGGAGCTTGCTTCCGATTCTGTGTCTCCCTCTCTCTCTGCCCCTTCCCTGATCATGCTCTGTCTCTGTCTCAAAAATAAATAAAAACTTAAAAAAAAAATAAAAAAAAATAAATTGTCTTTTAGACACCTAATCTTGGGTCAAGATACTAGCTCTCAGGTCCAATCTTTCTTGACTCAACGTGTATATGTCAAAAGAAAATGTGCAATAGGTTAATAAAATGCATGTAAAAGGAAGCTTAAAAAAGAGAGGAAGACATATACTGGCCAAAAGGGTTTTAACACTTTCTAAATGAGGATCAAAATTGGCTTTGAGTGTCTTGATAATCAGAGTACCACCCAATAATCTAATAAGAAGCTGGTCTTTTGTAATTTAGCAAATTGGGGGATAGCTGAAGATAGACATTCTTTTTTACTATATACGAACCACACCCTGAAACCAAATTCTCAAAGAGCAAACAACTGGAACCGGATTTACTTTCCGGAAGAATCTCTTTTGTTGCACAGTTACGGATAGAGAGTATGAAGGGGTTCAGGACAGTCCCCTGAACCACCGTTCCCCAGAATGTGCCACTTTGGCACATGCATTCTTTTGAACTGAAGGCACTTGGGACCCTGTGGGCTCAAGAGAAACTTTTGCCCCTTCCTTAACCACACAGAAGCATCTAAACTCGGGGTTTTCCCCAGAATAAGGGCTATTAGTGGAGATAAGTTTTATCTGAGTGACCTATCTGTATGACAGGGCAAACATCTAATTGCCAAACATCTGCTCTTATTATTACCCTATAAATGTATGACTTTATTCTGAAATCCCAGACCCTTAACTCTTTCGTCTCAGTTCAGAATGACGTATCTACCTCACTTTGCCTGTCTTTGGAATTTCCAGGTCTATGTGGATTCGCCATACATACGCCTATTAAATTTGATTTTCTCCTCTTACCTGTATCATGTTAATTTGGTTCTTAGTCCAGCTAGAAGGACCTTTGAGGGGACAGGAATTCTCGCTCCCCAGCAATAGTGTATAATTTGTGTATTATTTGCTTTCATGTAAGTAGCTGCTTGGAATGTTTCAATATGCTAGAAAATAAGCTGTTCTTGGTTGTTCCATCAATTTACTTGACATTTCTTTATCAAAAGAATTCAGAGAGAACACCAGTTTGCTTTGAGCCTAAATGATAATCAATTATAAAATAATGGTATTCAAAGTTATTAAATTGTAAACGGCATCTCACTCTTTTGAATATGACTGGTAATTTGGGACCAATTTGGATTTACCTTTCTAAAATATATAGAAGGGTCTATTAAGTTCCCCTGTGGTTTTATTTGCAAATGTCAAATGAGTTTATCCAATTTTCTTCACCAAGTTTACTTTTTTCTCCTTATTGACCTAATTGTTTCAGTGTTCCACAAGTATTGTTAGATTCGTTGTACCATTCACATAACTATCCAGAATATGAATTTAAAGAGTTCATGGCAGGACAGAGAATCACATGTGCTTTGTTATAAGGTCTTAGATATATCTAAGTGTAATTTGGACTAGATAAACACATAAAAAAAGAGTCAGAGAAAGTCATGTAACAGTCATTCTATTAGATTCAAGTCCATTTTCATCTGTGAAATTGTCTGAAACTGAAGTAGGAGATTCTAACAGGTTGTTCGATTGATTTTTGTTCTTTGGTCAAGCAGTTTTTCAAGAAAAACATCTTCTGAAATGGAGAGAAGTAGAATAAAGGGGTAGGGAACTTCAGTTTTATTACCTGTTGTTACCTCCTCCACAATAATACATAACTCAGCAAGTCTCAAAGTTCAACGTACATAAAAATCAACCAGGGGGCTCATGTAATGCAGATGACAGGGCAAGGTGATCAGCATGCCAAATAATTACTTTTTGCTTCTATTTCTCTTCAACTGTGATTTAAATAAAGCTCTGTGAAGCTCTGTGAAGAACTTATTTGTGGACCAGACGTTTCTCAAGAGGAATTCTGAAACTGGAAAATAAGTCACGTGGCAATTTAACTCAAATACATTCTGCAGTGGCAATATTTATGATTGAGTATGAGTAGATGGAGGGTCCAGTGTGGTGGTAATTCTCTCCCTGATGAAACAGGGAGTGGGAGGGAGGGAGGGAGGGAGGGAGGAGATGTCACTGGAGCCGGGTTTCCTAAGTGATAATGATTATTCACTGGGTGGAAAATAGTCTTTGGCGACATTACACTGGCAAGCTGCCTCAAGCCTTTTCTCATGTTAGCTTACAAGCAAAGATAAGCTTGCAGCAGTGGAAAGCAACTTTGGAGGAAGGGGAAAAGGAACAGAAGTCTGAGGGGAGGGAAAGAAGGAAGGAGAGGAAAGCTAGGGTAGATACAGAGTTAGGTATAAAACAGAGACAGAGAGAGCAGTATTCGCAACCTAAAAAAGAAACCGAGCAGTTTATGTTGAGAAGTAGTAGCTCGGTAGACAAGTCACTACAAGTTTGTTTGAATCGTGGTCGTTTGGACATAACAACTGCCGATAAACACTAGAATCAGATCACAATTAAGCAAACATATGAAGGGTTTTCTCAAAAAAAAAAAAAAAGCACTAAGCTAAAAATACAAAGAGGTCTGCTCAGTTGGGGTTTTGACAAGTTTACACGGTCTTAGGAAGGTTTATAATATTCTGTGTTTTTAAAGAAGTCAGTCTTTTGAAGAAAGTTTTCATCATCCTCTCAAAAACAATCAATCGTTGAACAAACTAGAAGGTAGAATGGTAGCGTAAGATCAAGTCTATGGCTGGACTTCTTATTTCTAGTTTCTGTTTAAATGCCTATTAAAAGAGACGTATGGGAAAATATCTGCATTAGCGGAAAAATCTAACAAGAATTCATGACTGCCAATGGCAACTCAGCAACGATGGATTAGAAGGCTCAACTACTGTCTTTATTCAACCTATTGAGCACAAACAGCAAACACAGCTTGAGAGAGTGAGAAGGTGTCTGAGCCCTGCCCCATTAACAGCTCCCAGGGCAGGGACAAAAATTTCATCCTCAGCCAGGTGGTCATTAAATTTTTTTTTTTTCAACGTTTATTTATTTTTGGGACAGAGAGAGACAGAGCATGAACAGGGGAGGGTCAGAGAGAGAGGGAGACACAGAATCGGAAACAGGCTCCAGGCTCTGAGCCATCAGCCCAGAGCCTGACGCGGGGCTCGAACTCACGGACCGCGAGATCGTGACCTGACTGAAGTCGGACGCTTAACCGACTGCGCCACCCAGGCGCCCCAGGTGGTCATTAAATGAAAGTCATTCTAAGAGTTAATATCGTTAAAATGTTCATAATATCCAAAGCGATCTGCAGATTCAACGTAATCCCTACAAAATTACCAATACTATCTTTCACCCAGAACAAATAATCCTAAAATGTGTATGGAACCACAAAATATCTTGAATAGCTAAAACAATCTTAAAGAAGAAAAAGATAGGGTTATCACAATCCCAGATTTCAAGATATACACAATGCTTCAGTAATCAAAATAGTTTGGTACTGGGACAAAAACATAGACACATAGATCAACGGAACAGAAGGGAAAACCCAGAAATAAACCCATGATTATATGGTAAATTAATCTATGACAAAGGAGGCAAGAAAATGCAACGATGAAAAGACATTCTCTTCAATAAACGGTGCTGGGAAAAGCGGACAGCTACATGCAAAAGAAAAAACCTAGACCGCTTTCTTACGCTATTCCCAAAAATGAACTCAAAAAACCTAAATGTGAGATTTGAAACCATAAAACTCCTGGAAGAAAACATAGGCAGTGATATCTTCAATACAAGTCTCAGCAACATTTTTCTAGATAGGTCTTGTCAGGCAAGGGAAACAAAGGCAAAAATAAACCATTGGGACTCCATCAAAATAAAAAGCTTTTGCACAGCAAAGGAAACTCTCAACAGAAGGAAAAGGCAATCTACTGAATGGAAGAAGAGATTTGCAGATGCTGTGATCCAGGTGACATGACTTTAGAAAGGCGATGTTAAACATGTAAGGGCTAAATTTTAAGACATTGTTGATGCAGGGATCAAAACCTTTGTGAGATGGTAGACATGATCCTGAAGAGAACCACCAACCCACCTTAAGTACAAGTGTTTTTAGTATAGGAAATTTTCTTTTACTGCTTTTGAATCCTCTCTTTCCTTAGGATAGTATGTTACATATACACGCGTATTACATATATATTATCATTATTATTGTTTAACTTATACTTACTGAGATTGCAATTTTTCTGGCCGCATGGGTTGTACCTATTTGGAACAAAGTTCTCCATAAACACTGATTGGTATTTGTTGAAAATGTGCAGTTTATACAGAAAAGAAGGTAAGTATTTATTTGAGAAGAGGAACCAATTTCTCAGCCAGGAGAAAACAAGTTGCTTTGGTGAATGTGTTTTGGTAATGTATTAAATTTTTAAAGAAAAACACACATACCCAAATCAAATTTTGTTTGGTTTCTCAACAACCACATGGAAAAGCGTGATAGCAATTAGAAACCTTAATTAGAATTCTTCAACACTGAATATCTTGGGCTACCATAGAATGTAAGTCCTCTGAAAGCAGGAATCTTGTCTGTCTTCTCTACCCCTGAGCCCTAGAAAGGGTGTAGCACAGAAATAGAATCCAATAAATAAAGTTGAATGAAATAAAAAATAAAAGCTAACAGGCTCAGCCAGAAGCTCTCAAGTGGGACAATTTTGAAAACTCTTCTAAAAAATTATTTTTCTCATGTATGCTAGAGGGTCACAGATTTATCATTTTCCTAAACAGTAACAGTTTAACAGACCACTTATTTTCTTTTTTTTTTTTTTTAAACATTTTTTTTTTTTTTTTGGGACAGAGAGAGACAGAGCATGAACGGGGGAGGGGCAGAGAGAGAGAGGGGGAGACACAGAATCGGAAACAGGCTCCAGGCTCTGAGCCATCAGCCCAGAGCCTGACGCGGGGGCTCGAACTCCCAGACCGCGAGATCGTGACCTGGCTGAAGTCGGACGCTTAACCGACTGCGCCACCCAGGCGCCCCGACCACTTAGTTTCTTAACAATTGTCATCACAAACGGTCTCACCTCTGTTTGGTTGTTCAGAATTGTCGGATTCTGTTTGGTAAACACCGGTATCTGCCTGTATTTAAAGACAGATGAGTAATTCTTCTTTATAAACTTGCTATCGTGTCGTATGTTACGATGAGAACAAACGTAACGGAGTTCTGCCACTCATACGTTTATTAGCCAATAGGCACGAAACAGGCATACAACCTGTGTCATATGCTTCAGGGTAGTTCCTCTTCCACGAAAACACCATGTGAGGCAAATATGACAAGATTATAGATGCAGCATACAGCTAGTCCTCTATTTTGAGTCAGGCACCAAAAAACTCTTGGCGGTCCCCTAGACATAGGACAGGCTTAAAAATTCTAACCATACAGAGCTGTTCTAACAAATTGGGGCACTGGGCTCACTGGATCCTTATACAATTCAACGTAGAGGTGTACAAGTTTGGACAGAGGTCCTACCCAATTCACATATTTGATTTTTTGTTGATGAAATGCATAGTGTTCATCTAATAAATTATATTGCTTTATTTAACAACCATCTGGAGATCAGAGACACAAGAAAAGATGAAGCAACTTTTGTCACTGTCTAATACTGTTTCCCACATGTTAACCAATCACCCCCATACAGAATGTATTAGCATCCTTCAAACATTAACTCACCCCCTCACCCCCGCAGTAGAGTGCTTCTCAGCCGGTGGCAAGCCTCGGACTCTGGTCTCTGTTCCACAGGATGGGGTTTGTTAAAGTTGTCAAGAATAAAGGCTTGTTTCAAGAGATACCAAGTGAAGTTTAGAAGAAGACAAGAGGGTAAAACTCATTACTATGCTCAGAAACACTTGGTAATGCAGGGAAATAAAAACGCACAACACATCTAAATACAGGATGATAATCCGTGTAACGAACGGATTGCTCCTGTCCGTAGAGGAGTATAATTGTGCAGCTCAAGCTCATGACCTCCCGAAGTTGGGTGCGAAGGTTGGCTTGACATAATACAACCCAACCATGAGCTTCTATGAGGATTTTTTCAGATAAAGACACTAATAACGTTATTCACTAAGCAGCTAAAAAAAAGGAAAAAGAAGAAAACACAGTACTTCAAACATTAACTGGCCACCAGTGTGAAAGCTAAAACTAAAATAAATCTATGTATGGAAGTGTTTAAAAAACATTATAGACCATACAATACTGTGAAGATGTAACGTATTTAAATATTTTATCTTTTTCTTTTATTATTATTTTTCTTTTTTATTTATTTAAAAAAAAAATTTTTTTTAACGTTTATTTATTTTTGAGACAGAGAGAGACAGAGCATGAACGGGGGAGGAGCAGAGAGAGAGAGGGAGACACAGAATCGGAACCAGGCTCCAGGCTCTGGGCCATCAGCCCAGAGCCCGACGCGGGGCTCGAACTCACAGACCGTGAGATCGTGACCTGAGCTGAAGTCGGACGCTTAACCGACTGCGCCACCCAGGCGCCCCTTATTTTTATTTTTAGAGAGAGGGAGAGTACAAGTGGGGAAAGGACAGAGAGAGGAGAGAGAGAATCTTAAGGAGGATCCATGCTCAGTACAGAGCCCAACGCAGGACTTGATCTCACGACCCAGAGATCATGACCCGAGCAGAAATCAAGGGTTGGTTGCTTCAATAACTGAGCTATCCAGGCGCCCCTAAATATTTTATCTTTAAATATACAAAATTAGGTGCGGATGTCATATCTTAATATCTGGTTCAAACTGTCTTACTTTCCTCTCCTCCCCAACTTCTCGGTCATCCACAACATTTTATTTATCCTCCAGGCACAGTTTAAACTCACCTTCTTACACGGAGCCTTCCTGGATTACCTTTGTCGGAACTAATTGTTCTTTCCTGACATTTGTACTTCTCTTACTGCTTCATTCTGACTTGGTAGCATAGTAAATTATTTTCCTATCAGGCGAGGTAGCGAGTATATTCTTCTTCAGTAAACTCAAAAACAATCACGCAGTAACTTACCTGAAAGGTAATTTTCTAGGTGGGGCAAAATTCCTTTTTTTTTTTTTTTTTAAGTTTATTCATTTACCTTGAAAGACACAGAGAGAGAGACAGACAGACAAGTGGGGGAGAGGAAGAGAGAAAAGTAGAGACTGATTTTGAGCCAACATCCAGAGTCAGATGCTTCACAGACTGAGCCCCTCAGGTACCCCCATGTGGGGCACAATTCTGAGTGGTGATCAGGGAAGCATTTGGAGAAGCAGGGATACCCCGGCTGGGCCTTGAAGTCCATGTTGGACCTTCTCAAGAAGTTGTCAGTGAACTTGGGGAAAGAAAAGAGATTATAGTTCACGAAACAGATGGCATTAAAGGGTGAAAGAAGATTAGGGATGCGAAGACCTGAGCACGGTCCTATGTGGAATATACCATGTGACAAAGATCACAGAGCAGTCAGGTTTGGAAATGAAGTGGTTTGGGTGTCTCCTCATTTAAGATGGGGCGGATGGGGCAGAGGGCGCCTGGGTGGCTCGGTCAGTTAAGCGCCAACTTCAGCTCAGGTTACGATCTCGCTCTTCCCGAGTTCGAGCCCCGCGTCGGGCTCTGTGCTGACAGCTCAGAGCCTGGAGCCTGTTTAAGATTCTGTGTCTCCCTCTCTCCCTCTCTGCCTTCCCCCCACTTCTCTCAAATAATGAACATTCCAAAAAATGTAAAAAAACAAAAGATGGGGAGAATGAGGAAGGGCCTAACCCCAGTCTTTTCGATATTCAACAAGGGCTTGCTGAGTGAGTATAAAAAGAGTTTCCTTCGATAATGAGGGACCAATCAGAATCAGAGTGAAAATCCACCGTACCAACAATGCTACTAAAAATCTTAATTCATTGGACAGTAGATTAGTGATTCAATATCTGACTTCTCTGCCATTTCCTTTTCTCTCAGCGTGTTTGTCTTTAACTTCTTCTCTTTCCAACTGCCTTCTCTTTTGTCCTTTTTTCTCATGTGTCCTATAAAATGACCTCAGATCAATTTAACCTTCAACTACTTCACTCCTCCCCCCAGGCTATGAAAAACTACTAGTAAAAAATCATGATCACAAAATAATGCAGACTGTAGTCGCTGCAAATTAACTCATGTTCCTGAACCCTCGATAAATATGATAAAATATTGAATTTATTCCTCCTTCTCCAAAACGATGAGACTAAGACTTTTATACTATTTTCAAGCCTCCTGTTCCGCACATCGTCTTAGTACGTATCATACGCAGATCCACAAAGAAAATAGAGATCATCAAATAGATACACCTCTGACTCTCTCCTTTTACATTTTAAATTTGGGGGCAAGTGGCAATGATGAGGGTCAGAAGACATATGTACACGTACAGGAAGCCTGATTTCAGGCTCGAAGCTATAGGTCACCTCCAGCATTTCTCAGAGCAGGTGCTATCAGCATTTTGAATGGGACAATTCTTCAGGAACATGACTTAAGCTATATTCAAACTCCTTGTGTCTATCTCTTACTAATCATTTTTGTAGTTTTTTTCTTTTTTGTTTTCTTGCGTATTATTTCATTAGGCTTGTTCACTATTTCTCTGTATTTTTTATTCTGTTTTTGTTTCTTCTTATATTGCTTTCATCTTTATAATGATTTTATATTTTGCTTCTCTTTATTACCTGAGTCCTGCCACTATTTCATTGAATCCTCTTGTCTTTTATTATCTATTTAAGCCTTTATAACTTTGTAGATGCCGAGAGGGAGAGAAAGAGAAAGAGGGAGAGAAAGGTCTCTGGAAGAATAGCAAGCTGTTTGAATTCTTCTTCTGTTTCCTTGATGAATTCCTTTTGTGTGGTGTTTTCTTCATTTGCTTTTGGCTTCATTCCTTTCCTTTTTTAAACCTTTGCGACAGATCCCATGGTTCGTTTTTTAAATTATTTATTGTTCGCTATTCAGGTACTGAATCATTTACTAAACCAACGGTCAGAAACCAAAGGCAGGAACAGAGAGGAGGGCAGTCAGGAGGGGAAGTGACGTCAAACGCGTTGGGGTGGATTAGATTACCTCCGTAACACTTGGCCAAATCCGTCATTTTCTTTTTGTTGGTGTTAAACAAAAACCAACGTGCAGACCACATTTGAATATGCCCCTAGACCAAACACTCCCAGTCACATAATCGAAGTGTAAAATTGTACTGATTTCCCTGAAATGCCGACTCTGACCTTAAACAAAGCGTAAGCTTCCTTCACATCTGGGCGACCTTACAGCTTCCTAGCCAATCAGCTACAAACCAGGAAGCTCATGCAATGGAGAGGACAGGGAGTCTCCAGTATAAAATTGCTGGGGAAAAAAAACCAAACAATATACTTACTCATTCTTGCTTTATAAACTGAGCTGTAACTACTAACAACTTCAGGGTTTTGATGTCTGTTAATCAACAGCTTATCACTCAAGAAAATATTCCTATCAAATAAAGCTTTCTGAATTTTCTTCTGCCATTGCTAACTCTGGAAACATTTTCTCTTCCTTTTCAACGTTCAGGAGGTACATGGCGTGCTCTTAGCCTCAGGTGACCACTGTTTCCCTCCTTGTTTGACTCTCCTGCCCTCCTTGACAATCACCTACACAGTGGGCTTTTGAAAAAGATCTGTTCTTTAATGAGCTTTGAAGAACGAAGGCTACCGCCGGCCCCCTCCACTTCAGATTTCTGAACAGTTAGTGGCAGTATCCATCAAAACGTAGGGTTCAGGGTTATCATCCGTCTCCTTATTTCATTGATAACTGAATTTTTTATTCATTTCTTCTTCGTTGTTTGGAGTAAGAGTTTATAAAAAAGAAAAACAAATCCTGTTTCTACACTATCTTTACCTAGAAAGTCTTTAAAACCGTTTGGCATTAGAAAGTGTCCTCAAACAAACCAGACAAAGAACAAAGCCCAAAATGGTTCAGAAACACACTGCCCCCAGAAAATCAAATTCAACCTCACTAACTCCTCTTACGGTGTTACAGTAAACTTCCACATCATGGAATAGCCTGTAAAGGCTTATGAAATGAGAGGGAAACAGCAGCATTCTATTCCCCCTACTTCATCCCTTCCACAAAGCTTATTTTAAGTCTTGTCTCTACCACTGCTTTGTGACTGGTTTCAGTTTTCTCATTTACCAATTGGGAGCCATGATGCCTACCACATACTCGTTGCGAGGAATAAACAGCACCTAAGCAAAGTAAGTTTTACACTCTAAAGCGTTTACTTAGCTAACCGCCAAAAAGACCATGGAAAATCCATTGCCAGCCCGGGGAACCTGGGAAGAGACAGAGGGCCTGCTATCTACTTATTACGGCTCGGCTCGTTAACTTCAACTTCTTTTGGTCATCGGACCAAGTGCAGAGCCATTGAGCTTTAGTATCCTTATCCAGAACCATCATTACATGTTTCTAGAGTTCCAATTTGTCTTTATTCCACAAACTGTTTCTTGCAATTTGAGTTAAAAAAAAAAAAAAATGTCTGCTGTTTTCTTGGTCCTGCTATTTGTTAATTCAGTACTTCCCCCCCCCCCCCTCCACTGCTTGGATGGCTGGCCTGAATCAATCCAAAACAGTTCCACTGACAAGAGCTGGGCAGATTTCTGTGTTACAAAAATGTTACATACTCTGCGTTAGAGTTCTGTGTTTAATGGATTGGACTCAGCCAGTGGTGTTAACTTTTCTGCCTTATTTCCTTTCTACAAAAAGGGCACAATGTTGAGATGTCTAAACTTGCTTTTTGTGACTAAGGCAAAAACAGTAAAGATTTTTAAAAAAAAAAATGCTGAAACTAGGTACAAACACTTGGAAAGCTTTCTATCAAAGAAAATTTGTCAAGTTTGTGCATTACAGGAGAAAATATAACACGGATACAGAGGCCATCCAGCTCTTTAGCTGATATATCTAGCCAGGCTTCAGAACTGGGTCCCATATATTTTTTTATACCCTCTGTCTTTTTTTCCCCCAGAGGAAGCTTCTATGGTATTCAGATTGATAGGCTCACTTTCCCAGAGAAGATATGTATGCTCTTTGGGCTCTCAGCTCCCAGGGAATATGTTACATAGTCTCCCCCACTTAAACGTGGCATACATACTCTCGAAGTATCAAACCCACGGTCTCCATGAACACTTCATTAAATACACTGGCCTTGATGAACTCTAGTCTTTCACTGAATCAGTTTATTTTGTTAATTCACTACTGTCTTAGCATGTCTTAAATAGCGAGTTCCTCCTCCTAAATTCAGTTATCTGAAGACAGTGACCATTTGGCATCTAATAAATAATTGTTGACAAAATGAATAAGTTGTTGGTCTATGTATCTGAAATTAACATCTCCTACATCTGTTTAGAGTTAATATATAGCAATGGGGGGTTGTTAACAAGCCAGCAAGCATACATCTCATCGGGATTTGAACAATTACATTAACACTAGTGACAATATCACTTTTCTAAGTTACAGCTTCCTAAGTAGTCAGTTCATGAGAGACTCCACCTGGAAATTCTATAATGGGTTATCTGGCCTATATCTGTTCTCCTTCAACAGACCTATCTTTAGTCTCCATAACAGTCTATGTACTGGATTTTCTGTGGAAGGGAATCACTTGGAACCAATGGATGTTAAAGTATGAAGGGTTTTTCAAAGTGTTATTCAACTTGGCTAAGTTAATTTTTTAATTAAAAAAATTTTTTTAGTCTTTATTATATTTTTTATTTTTTTTATTTTTTTTTCAACGTTTATTTATTTTTTTTGGGACAGAGAGAGACAGAGCATGAACGGGGGAGGGGCAGAGAGAGAGGGAGACACAGAATCGGAAACAGGCTCCAGGCTCTGAGCCATCAGCCCAGAGCCCGACGCGGGGCTCGAACTCACGGACCGCGAGATCGTGACCTGGCTGAAGTCGGACGCTTAACCGACTGTGCCACCCAGGCGCCCCAAGTCTTTATTATTTTTGAGAGAAAGAGACAGAGCGTGAGCAGAGGAAGGGCAGAGAGAGAGGGAAACACAGAACCCGAAGCAGTCCCCAGGCTCTGAGCTGTCAGCACAGAGCCCTATGTGGAGCTTGAACCCATGAACCATGAGATTATGACCTGAGCTGAAGTCGGATGCTTAATTGACTGAGCCATCCAGGTCCCTCTCAACTTTGCTAATTTTTTTTTTTATTAAAAAAATTTTTTAATGTATATTTAATTTAGAGAAAGAGAAAGACAGAGCAGGAGTTGGAGAGGGGCAGAGAGAGAGAGAGGGAGACACAGAATCCGAAGCAGGCTCCAGACTCTGAGATGTCAGCACAGAGCCCGACGCAGGGCTTGAACCCACAGACCGTGATCATGACCCGAGCCAAAGTTGGACACTTAACTGACTGAGCTACCCAGGTGTCCCCATTGGCTTTTTTTTTTTTTTCCAAAGACCCAGTCTCAAGAGTCAAGGTCTAAATATTGTTGTCTTATAGTATCCAACTTAGGAAGAAAATTTAATAATATTAGAAATAATGTCATTAGGTAGATTTTGTTGACTAGTACAAAGTCATCACTGATCAAACATGCCAAATAAAACTATAATGACTACATAAACTCCAAATACTTTTGGTTTGACAGTTGCTTCTCTTTCCCTCTGGAAAGAAAACAACAACATATTAGGTATGGGTAAAAATTCCATAAAAGGGGTATCACCTGATTTACCCACACAAATAAGGTGTTCAGGTTTTGTAATGCCCGAAGTTCCTAAACCTCCCACAAAAGACCACCAGAGTCGTGAGTCAAAGCCAAGCGGCAAGGGGCGTTTATTGCAGGTTCGAACCTGGACCTCTGCGCACTCGTTGCCGGTGACGCTAAGAGGCCTCGATCAGGGTCGGTATAGGGTTTTTATAGACAGGGACAAACAGCATAGGTGAGTGAGGGTCCTGATTGGTAAATTTTAAAGTAAGGACATTTGTTATTTTCAGATTGGGCGTCCTTGGTCTGTCCTTCGGCGAGAAGGCTTTGTCCATTACTTGTGGTGGGAGGAGAAAAAAAGGGGGCAGGGGAGGAATGTGTTAAGCAAGCAAGATTACAGAAGCGAAGGACGCCAGTTAGTTTATGTACAATTACTACAATTACTCATTCTACTACACAGCGGGTTACATCCAGGAAAGGTCTCACAATGCTCATAGCAAACAGCAAGCAAAACAGACTTCTCAGCAATTGTATTTCTTATCAAAGATCCATAATAAGCAGAAAAGAGAACCTAGCTTTAAACTAAGGTAGGGCTGTCATTTGGATTGTTCCTTTCAGTTTGCTATGTCCTCGGTGACTTAGCCTGAAACTCAGACTCCTCCTCTGTCTAATTGGGATATACGAGTAGAAAAACCTCAAAGTTTCCTTTTAACTCTAAAATTTACAACTTATTTTTATGAAAGAAAATGCTCATTGCACTAAAAGGTTGGTCCAGGGCAAAGAATGGTAAACTGGCATTCTGGGGGTGAATAAAATGACTCGTTTCTAGTGTGTGCTGATTACTGTAGTACGGACACTCCCACGATAATTTCAAGCTCCCCAAGTGTAACCAGCAGATGTAGAGTTGGAAAGACATGTATATAAGCCATTCTCCTGTAGTTCAAGCCAATTCCAGAACACCACTGGCTGAAACCCATCAAGAATTTTATTTCAACATTTTTTTAAAAATGTTTGTTTTTTTTGAGAGAGAGAGAGAGAGAGAGCGTGCTAGACAGCGAGAGCGAGCACACATGAGTGAGGGAGGGCACAGAGAGGAGGAGACAGAGGATCCAAAGCAGGCTGGGAACTGTCAGCACAGAGCCCGATGTGGGCTTGAACTCACAAACAGCGAGATCACGACCTGAGCCCAAGTCAGACGCTTCACCAACTAAGCCACCCAGGCACCCCAACAATTTTACTTAAAAAAAACATACTTAAGCATTTTTAGGTGTTTCTAATTTTATGTGTGTCCCTTAGGAATAGAACTTAAGTTCTTTCATTAGGTATGTGTTATTGACAACATAGATCTTCTTAAAGCTTGAAGTAAATTTGTATGCCCCATCAACAAAAATCTGCTAAGCATCTGATATTACCAGGCGGTGTTCAAGGCAATACAGCTTAGCAGTGAACAAAACAGACAAAAATCCCTGCCCTAACAGAACTTGAGGTTTATCTCTAAATCATTTAGAGACGCTATGGCAAAACAGAAGACACTGTATCAGTTAGAAATCTCTTAGTTGCAACACATAAACCGAAATAAAATTAATTCACCTCTGTTGTAAGACAACTTACTGGTTCATATAAAAGCAGAATCTGAAACTATACCTGAAGCGAGGCTTCATCCAGTGGCTCAAGTTAATCACCAAGGACCCAGTTGTGTTTGTCTCACTAAGCTGTCCTTTCTGCTTTACACAGGACCCCTTGCAGACCAATGATGTCCCTTCCTGGTGGCAAAATGGTTACTGTATTTCAGATCTCCAACCTCATGTCCAAGAGAAGAAAGAAGGTGCCTTTCAGGAGCTCCTGCAAACCAGAGAAAAAGCCTTTATTTTAACAGAAACCCCGGGTCATACCACCTTACTTTTTATAAGGTTATTTGCCCAGCTCTAAGAAAATCTCTTTGGCCAAAGAGATGATTTGGTGATTCACTGAAGCCCATAATATTTCACCCTTGGAGTTGGACGTGGGTCTTCTGTCCATTCAAATCTCACGGATCAAATAAAGAATGCTGATTCATAGGGACACAAGTACCCCAATGTTTGTAGCAGTGCAATCAACAATAGCCAAATTATGGAAAGAGCCCAAATGTTCATCAACTGATGAGTGGGTAAAGAAGATGCATGTTTACACACACACACACACACACACACACACACACACACACACACACACAGAGGGAGGCAACCCGTAAGAGACTTTTAAATACAGAGAACAAACTGTGGGTGGGGAAAATGGGTGGTGGGCATGGAGGAGGGCATTTGTTGGGATGAGCACTGGGTGTTGTGTGTAAGTGATGAACCACCGGAATCTACTCCTGAAGCCAAGAGCACACTGTATACACTGTATGTTAGCTAACTTGACAATAAATAATATATATAAAAAGAAACACATACATGCACACACACGCGCACACAATCAGAGAACAAAAGCTATTTTGAAAGAAATAAAATAAAAAGATGCCAGACAGTAAAAATACCAAGTGTCAGTTACAGGTACTTAGCACCGGAAGTGTGAATTAGAAAAATGAATAGAGCCTGTATGGTTTCTATCTCTCTGGCCACTTATAAAAAAGACTTGCCTCTGGGCTTGTGGTCTAATAAGGGATCTGACACATAGTCACAATAGTTAATAGTTAAAAAAAATATTAACTGAAGATCAGGACATTTGGAATTAATTATAATTAACACAGGTGTCCCAGTTTGTCCAATGGAAAAACAGAGAAGACATTTAACAAGGATCAAAGGGTCTCCTTTTCACGTTTTAGTAGTTTTTAATAAGTCACAGAAATTTCTTGGTGATATCAAGTTGTTTATTCTGTATCCATAAAATGAACAGAGAGAGTCAACCATTTTAGAGCAAGTCAGAATATACCTGACAATAATCACACTACAAAGATGCTTACGGCGATTGCTGGAGAAATATGTAGAACAAAGGCTGAAATTTACAGTGTTTGCAAGCAAAGAGTGGTCTTTAACTACCATGGATTATGAGAAGTAATGACTATGTAATTGGCTTCTAAGCTTAAGTTTTTTCTCCAAAAATATTCACACATAACTTATTTTCACATGCGTATCTTTTGCTTTCCAATGCATATCTACAAAATGCATTTAGGCCAAGATTAAAAAAACTGAGGCATTATTAAAATATATTACATTTCTCTTTTTCCGATGTTCATGAAAGAGATAGACACACACACGTCTAAACGTTTAGATCTACTTATCTTTACGTCAACTGAGTGCCTATCTCTTTCAACTACGGTTATCCTTTCTATGGTGATTAAGCTCCAGCCTGGCAAATGACGTCAGTAGCTTCATCTAGATGTGCCTCTGTATTCTTTATCTACATCCCACCAGAGTCTAGCTGTAACTGAATCCTGTTCCTCCTTGTTATATCTTCAAGGGAAATTAAGGCGAGCAATTAACCTAGGGATTTCAATTAAAACTCGGGACGACATTCATTTTTTCTGTACAAGGAACCTGCCACCCACTGGGCTTGTTGGGGGTAGTCTTAACTTTGTTTCATCTGAGTATTTGTTTTATTTGAGTCACAGCTGATTGAAGCAGAGGTGTTTTAGTTATTTATTGCTGCATAAGAAACTACCTTAAAATTCAGTGGCTTAAAATAGTAACCGTTCTATTACATACTTTCTATGTGGTCTCAGAGCTTTTACACATGTCTGCCAAGCAAGGTGGTCAACACAGCAACTCCAGGCTCCAAGAGTGACTGTTGTTCTACCAAAGACCCAGGTAGAAGCTCTAAGGCTTCTTTTGACCTCACTGTGGAAGTTCTCCTTGCAGGTTACTTCTATATTCCGTTTATCAAGCAGATCACTACTGCAAGGCCAGTGTTAAGGGGGAATTAAGTTAGACTCATCTGTTAGTGGTAGTAGAAAAGAATTTGCAACCCCCTGTATTTTGCCACAGGCAGCAAATCCATAGGTTTGTTAGGGATGCAAAGCCAGGTTGAACAGGTAAACTAGCTAAATCACATTCCTCTTCCAGTAACCTGAAATTGAGAAATTGGTAAGATGGGCCAATTAGCTATGATAAAGTAGAGTCACGGGTGCCAGTAGACGCTGGTGTAAAGCCAGCTGAGAAAGGGGAGAGCAGTTATAGGTACACCTTGCAAGGAATTACACGGCTCCTGAGACAGAGGGAGATGGAAAGAACAGTTGTCTAATCCTCATATATCTTTATCATATTGCCCTTCCTGAGGTTACTTAGGTGAGACACTATTTCTTCAAACCAAAAATGTAGTGAGTCAGCTATTCGCCATCTGTAAACCATGTTTCTGCTAAGTTTTGACTTTAAAAACAAAGTACTATACATTACTGTATCTTTTGCACTAACATTTGCTTCTCCAAATATTTCTCAGGTGAAATAGTTGAATAAAGTCTTCAGGACTAAGGTACAACCATAAAATGCGGAAAAATAATATATCAAGTCTATGCTATGCCAAAATATGTGGATAGAAGTTGGAAAAAGTCAGCTGACTTTGAAACATTTTTCTCTCCAATACCAATCACCTAGCTATTTGAACAGAAATTAGTCACTGATGGTCCACCTGTCTTATCCTTCTATCCTACAGATTAGGCTGAGCTCTAGAAAGGCAAAGAGTGAGTGGCAGGAACACGGAACAGTTGAACCTCTCATTCGCGGAAAATTCAGCCATGACTTGATGAATCCAACTGGACCATGTTTCAGCTGTACAATACTTATAAAAACGTTAGACATTGATTCCTGAAGACATCAACGGTGAAACAGCACTCCTTACGTAATCAAAAGTTCCACTTTTCTTTCCTTAAAATTGTGTTGCCATTTAGATTTTTTAAGGGCACAACCTCTATGTCTAAAAAATATCTCAGTCGACAGGTGAAAATTCATTAACATTTCAAAATCAAATATTCAAAACTCTACTCCTGCCATGTGCCGTTCTACAGAATAAATCTGATTTTAAAGTCACTAAGACTGACTAGATCTGAGCCTTTAACAATGGATTCTTTTCTCCTGAGAAACACAGTTTTACTCCACACGCAGCTGGACTACTGAAGTAAAGTGTTAGCGGATTTCATTAAATCCGGGATAAACACAAGCAGATTATTCTGGCCAGAACCAAAGTTGGCTGAAGTAGTAGAAATAAATACAACAAAGCCCCAAACCTAACCTTCTATTGACTGAGAAGACGACGACTTGCCTTTTGTTGTTGTTGTTAAATTAAAGAACTTTATAGGAAGGCCAACCACCACTGCTCAAAGTAGTCTGCTCCTTTTTTGGGGTTCCGTATAGGAACAGAACAAGTGGCTAAATCTGGAGAGTTTTAAAACAGTGCCCAAGAAATTGTCTAGGCAAACATTGTGCTTCGATGCGGAAAAGTCCCTTTTTTGTTATAAGGAAAAAGGAAGACACAGTCCTGATTTTTTTTTTCATTTCAGAAAGGACCATCTATTTTTCTCCAGCTCATGTTGGTGTTCTAATCTCAACCATTTAATGTGCTTCTAATTTGAAAATTTTCAATCTGAAAAGAAAGCATACAACAAGTTTAAAAGGCACAGTGTTCTGCCGCTCATTTGCAGAGATTTTAATGGGATCAACAGAATAGATCCCAAGTAAACACCTAAATCATAGGTTGGGAGGTCAGAACAAACCTGAAACGGCTTAGATATCATCTCTTACTTTGAAGGACTAATTATGTTCAGGTAAATAGCAATGCATTTGAAGCCCTTTCTGGAAGAGAAATCATCATAGCTTTTGTGGAGCCTTCATTTTCTTTCTTATTAGATGCCATTTCAACTTTACAGTGAAACAAAATACTTCTCTTTCCTACACAACAGCGAAATTGAAGGTAAAGTTAGGCCATAATTTCTTTTTCTTTCTTTCTTTCTTTCTCTCTTTCTTTCTTTCTTTCTTTCTTTCTTTCTTTCTTTCTTTCTTTCTTTTTCTTCCTTCCTTCCTTCCTTCCTTCCTTCCTTCCTTCCTTCCTTCCTTCCCTTTCCTCCTTTTTTCTTCCTTCCTTCCTTCCTTCCTTCCTTCCTTCCTTCCTTCCTTCCTTCCTTTTTAATTTGCCATGTGCTTAATTTGTCCTTTCTGGGTATTCTCTTCAATGTATGTATACATGCTGAGAGGGGCCACATTGTGCTTAGTGAAGACCCTTTCCTGGGAGTGTGGAGATGTTTTAAGCAGAGGCAGGCATCCACAATGGCAGGCTGGCCCTCAGGATTCCATGCCCTGCAGCAAAAGCAAAAACTGGGAAAAATTTGTGGAGGTTGGGGAGGCGAGGGCCTGAAAACCTTGTGTAATAGATAATAGATTCCATCCACCGGTATCAAATGAAATGGAAAGTTTCTGTGGATTTTGTAGTTTCTGAAAACCGTATTTTTGCCTTTGTTAATTTTTTAGGCAAGGGTACAGGCATTTTCCACCCTCCGAATGATTTAACATTGAATTAAACTGAATGTTATCCTAATATTTGCACCATCACAGAAACAGTTGCAACTGGTTGTGAAAACCAGCTCTTCAAAAACTGTCCTCTAGCAGGAGAGTGTACTCACCAAAAGCTTGACTGCCACAGAAAATGACATTTTCAATAAATACAAATTCAAACATTTCTAAGGAGATTTTTGGTCTGAGTACGGCTGCATAAGTCATCATCTTTCCTCTTCTCTTCTGGAAATCATAAAAGAAAACTCTCCATTGTAAGCAAAACTAGATGAATGCAATCCCTATAGTCTAAAATGCATGTACCGTAGGTCGAAGGTCACTGAGATATGACAGACGCAGCCAGGTAAACGTGAAGAGGAGAAGCATGAAAAACTACAGGTGACCCAAGTGGGCGGAGCTCAGGAAACGGCAGGCAAAGTACACTTTCTGCAAAGGGTTCCCTCAGCTAAAATATACAACTGGATTCCTTGTTAGTAACAATCTGTGGAGAAACCGGGGTTGGAGGCGGAAGGCTTCTTGAACCTGGTTTGTTTCAAAGAGGTGGAGGAAATGAGCTGCAAAAGAAGAAATGTAACAACAGGCTGGCTACACTGTGGAAATCTATTTGTCTCCATGGCAGCAGAGAAGGACAGAATCTTTCATATTAAAAAATATGGAAGGTTCCTTGGACTCTTCTCTTACAGGGAAAAATTTCCATGAACCCAAACTCATTCAATGATGGAGGTAAAGCGAGAAAACAATAACCAGGAACTGGGAAATCAATGATACGTAAAACTTTAAGACACAATTTGAAAAGGCTGTAAAACTTACAAACAGAGAAATAATACCTATCAAAAGAAATGTTCCCACGGTGCGGACAAGAAAGAGTGACAGAACATTTTACCCTGATTTAAAAAATCTTAGTGAATAAGCTCTGTGTTGGAAGATCACCATTCAGAAGTTTGACAACCTGAGGAATTAATGATTAAATAATAGCAAATAAAGTATGAGCTTGAAGAACTCAGATTTAAAAAAAAAAAAAAAAGAAAGAAAGAAAAATGAAATTGGAAGGAGCACTAGGAAGAATAGAAATTGAAGACAGTGAGGGAGCCTGGGTGGCTCAGTTGGTTAAACGTCTGACTCCAGCTCAGGTCATTATCTCACGATTCGTGAGTTCGAGCCCCATATCTGGATGGCAGCTGTCAGCAAAGAGCCCGCTTCTTATCCTTTGTCTCCTTCTCTTTCAGCACCCTCCCCCCCCCCAAACTTGTGCTATCTCTCTCTCAAAATAAATACACTAAAAAAAAAAAAAAAAAAAAAAAAAAAAAGAAAAGAAAAGAAAAGAAATTGAAGATAGTGCATTAATGGATACAGATGCCAGATGAGATAAGTGAATGAAATAAAAGGAGGACTAAGAAAGAATTTAGGGGCACCTGGGTGGCTCAGTCAGTTAAGCACCGACTTTGGCTCAGGTCATAATCTCCCGGTTCATGAGTTCAAGCCCTGTGTCAGGCTCTGTGCTGACAGCTCAGAGCCTGGAGGCTGCTTCACGTTCTTTGTCTTCCTCTCTCTCTCTGCCCTCCTCTCTTTCTCTTTGAACATAAACATTAAATTTTTTTAAAGGAAAGAATTTAAAAGATCAAGAAGAACAGCTACACAAACCCAATAAAAGAGTTCTAATAAAGAATTGGAATCCTGAAGAAGAAAACAAAATTGAATAAAATATTTATTCACATTTTATTTATTTTTATTTATTTTTTAATATGTACTTGTGTGAGAGAGACACAGTGGAGCTGGGGAGGGGCATAGAAAGGGAGATCCAGAGTACGAAGCAGGCTCCAGGCTCTGAGCTGCCTGGAGGCACAGAGCCTGATGTGGGGCTCAAACCCACAAGGCGTGAGATCATGACCTGAGCCGAAGTTGGAAGCTTAACCGACTGAGCCACCCAGGCACCCCTCAAGTTTTAATTCAAGAAAACATTTCGAAATAAAAAGCAACCACAAATGAGAATGAATATATTAAAAAGCTTACTCTGTGTAAGGGAATATCAAACTGGAATGGTCAGCACCAAAATGTATTCTAGGAAAATCACTGCACTTTAAGGATCAAGAATTTGGGGACAGCAAGGCCCAAACAAAGCAAAACAAGAGATCCTTGTAAGGAGGGTCAAAGACTGGCCTCTGCTTTCCCAGGCAGGATTCAACTAAATACAGCAAAGCAACACTCAAGATTTCGAAAGGAAGAAAAGCATAAGGCAAACTGTCCTTTGGTGCAAAAAGGTTAGTAAAGCAACCCTCAACATGCAGAAATACAGGAACAGTCTTTCGTATACTTTTATAGGAATACTATTTTCCTATACCGTTTTCATTTTAGGAAATGACTGGAGAGTGAATCTCGGTCAACCAAGAGATGACAAAAGGAAGTGAGACAAAAGCGTTTGTAATCATCACTAAACCTGTGTATTGGCAAACTTAATGTGGTCGTGAAACAAAACCGTACGCTATGTTTGAGATGCATCGAAAATAAATATTTTTTAATGTTTGTTTGAGAGAGAGCGAGCCAGCGCACGTGCGAGGGAGGGGAGACACAGAATCCGAAGCAGGCTCCAAGCTGTCAACACAGAGTCTGAGGCAGGGCTTGAACTGACGAACCGCGAGATCATGACCTGAGCCGACGTTGGACGCTTAACCGACGGAGCCACCCAGGTGCTCTGAAAATAAATAAATTCTAAATCGGTAGAAACGTAAAGACTCCTGAAAGTATGCAACGCGGTGCAAAAAAAAGCAAGCAGAGAACACAGGGTTCACATCAGGCCAGGTAAGGATTCACACCTGAACCACTATCACATTTTATTGACTCTAAAATGGCACTGATTTTATGATTTGCTATTATTTCATATTTCATTAAAAAAAGAATATCTGCTGCCCATTACATTGTGATTCAATACTTCCTGGTCACCTAAGCTTTTTATTTCCTACCTCCTGAAATAGGTAGATTTATTGCCACAAAATTTTTTAAAAATCATCTATCGCTATTAGGCATTCAAAAGAGAAATAGGTCAACGAAACCTATGGTTTATTATTGCCAGAGACTGACATACAGAGACAGTTCATTTGAATCGACCACCAACTGAGGTTCACTAATGTCTGTGATATTCACAGACAGAAGGATATCAGTTTCTGTGCTATCAAGAGCATTGGCGATGCAGTATTTCCTAAGAGCTCTCCATGATGGATTCCAGAATTTTCTTCAAAGCCATTGCATCTTGCGCAAATCAGGCAACAGTGGGCACACACAAGTCAGGGAATTTGACGACAGCTTAATAACGAAACCACTTACATAGGTATGGGCAGGGTGGATAGTCAGTTCAGTATCCCAGGGGCAACCCTTACCACCCCTAGTCCTGATGGGACAAGAACAAGGAGCAGTGCTGCTCACTGGAGAGCCCACATGTTAGGAGCCACAGGCTCTGGTTAGAGCCACTGCTATGGCCTGTGAGGTGAGCCAGGGGAAAAATATCTCAGCCTCCTTCCATCATCTCCTGCTGGGGTTCCCTGACGATTGAACGCAACTGAAATCCAGCAAGAAAGATTAAGGCCTGCCCCTTAATCGATACATTTCCTTGCAGGTTCCTCCAGATTGGAGATGATCGATATCCAAACAAAGCACCTGTTAAACTGTAGCCACCAGCTTTTCTTGTACATTTTCCACACCTCTCTTGTCACAGCATCTCATTGTAATTTATCTGCCTACTTGTCTATCTCTTCTTGAGGCCTATGGACAGGGACTGTATCTGTCTTACTTCTGCATTCCTAGGGTGCAGGGATGGGGACACAAAGCTTTGGGTATTATGGGTTGGGTTTCTAAGTGCCCGGGTGTCCTGCTGGCAGAGGAGGAAGCAGGAGTCTGGAGGAAAACTCAAACACCTAGGGTCATTACAGTCACATCACGATGGTGCCAAGATACCGTAAAATTTTGAGAACCACTGAAATACATAACATATTTACAGGTGACCATAATGCTATTATTATTAGGTTACTTGGGCTCTCTTAAATTAAAAACTATGCATCCAAAAATCCTGAAAGAACTCTTGAGGAAGGCCAGAGGAGATTTCTTCCCCAATTTTTTGGTTTCCATGAGGACAGATTTCCCCTTCTCTCCTCAGACTACTGGGAAGATGGCAGAGAATAAGGATCCTGAACGCACCTTCTCCCATGGATACACTGAGATTATAGCCACGTCAGTGCAATCAACTCTGAAAATGACCTCAAGACTAACAAAACACACTTCCCATAGTTAATCATAGAGAGGAGGCCTCATTAAAAGGGTGGGAAGGGGGCGCCTGGGTGGCACAGTCGGTTAAGCGTCCGACTTCAGCCAGGTCACGATCTCGCGGTCCGGGAGTTCGAGCCCCGCGTCGGGCTCTGGGCTGATGGCTCAGAGCCTGGAGCCTGTTTCCGATTCTGTGTCTCCCTCTCTCTCTGCCCCTCCCCCGTTCATGCTCTGTCTCTCTCTGTCCAAAAATAAAATAAAAACGTTGAAAAAATAAAACTTCTTTAAAAGGGTGGGAAGGGTGGAGAGGTAGAAAGGGGGGTCGGGAGCCAAATTCCTGGCAAGACTAACCATAGATGAGAGGGACACCACATGCATGGAGAAGCGAGAAGGTCATAACCCACGTCAGGCATCTCAGATGTGGAGAACCTTCACTGGCAAGAGGAGTCCCCAGACATTTGGCTTTGAAAACCAGTGGAGCTGAACTTCATGAGTTTTTACCAGTGGGTCTTTTATCAGTGGGTCTTAACTCTAGTATTTTAAAAAATCAATGGACTTACCTCCAGGAGAGCAGAGGGCAATAGAAAACCGACTCCCCGCCATTAAAGAGCAAGCATAACAAATAACCCGGCCAAGACACAGCATAGAAGGAGCAGCTTGGAAAGCACCTGGGGCGAAGATTTACTTGCTAATGTCAGGATGTACACTGGAGGGGCAGGGGTTTTAAGAAACCTCTCCAATAGCAAAACATGTGGCAGGTGCCACTCCCAGCCTCTAGTCCCTGTCCCACCTAGGTAGCAGGACACCAGCGGACCCAGCACAAACACTCTCTACCTACCTCGCTAGCACTGTGCACCCTGTTTTTGTGTTCTCCTGTGGATCCACCCCATCTAAGTCACCCCACTCCACAGGAGACCTTCCAAAGCAACCTCAGCATGGCAGGCACCGTTCCAAAGTGACTCTTGCCCTGGGGAGAGGGGAGGATGACTATGTATACCGGTGCCCCTCCAGTCCCAGCAGCCAAACCTTACAGCCACCAGCACAGAGTGACCTGCCAATTAGTAGGACTGTAGCCCCAGGGGACAGGCCAGTGGCAGGAGGCAGGTCTGGCCCTGCCCATCAACAAAAGCCTTTAAGGGGACAATGCAGGGATAACAATCTGCAGTTCAGTGTGACCAGAGTCCCGGCAGATGGGCCAAAGGCAACATCTGTTCTGACTGCTGATGCCACCCAGGTACAAGCCTGCAGGGGCCTCAGATGGGCCCCCAGCAGCACAGGGACCAAACCCTGCGTAGGGCACTCATAACAGGCAAAGTGAGCCATTGCAGCCGACTAGGCTGAAGGCAACCGTGGCTCAGACACCACAGTAGGGTGCACACCACTCACTTAAGTGACACCCTGAAACGTCTGGTTCGGGAAAACAGGGACAGTGCACTACAAAGTTCCACAGGAGCTCTTCTTCATAAGGCCACTACTTGCAAAATCAGGAGATAGAGCTGATTTTCCTAATACACAGAAACACAGAAGTTTAGAGAGAATGAGGAGACAGAGGAATATGTCTCAAATCAAAGAATAGGACAAAAACACTGCAAAAAAAAAGTTAAACGAAATAGAGATAAACTATGAATGATGAAAAATTAAAAGTAATGATCACAAAGATACTCAATGGACTTGAAAAAAAGAGTTGAGATCTTAATGAGAATTTCAACAACGAGACAGCAAATGTAAAAAAAAAAAAAAAAAAAAAAAAAAACGAAAACGAACCAGAGATTAAAAAAAAAACTTCAATAATTGAAATTAAAAATATACTAGAGGGAGTCAATAGCCTATTAGAGGAGGAAGAATGAAATCAGTGGTCTCAAAGACAGAGCAATGGAAAGCAACGAAGCTAAACAGCAAAAAGGAAGAAGAACAAAAGAATAAGTTAAAGGAACTCTATGACATATTCAAGTGTCACAGCATTCCCATTACAGGGATTCAAAAAGGAGAAAAGACGGAGAAGGTGGCAGAAAAGCTATTTGATAAAATAGTAGCTGAAAACTTCCCCAATTTGAGGAAGGCAACAGATACCCAGGTCTAGGAAGCACAGACAGCCCCCCCAACAAAATTAACTCAAAAAGGTCTGTGCCAAGACACATGGTAATTAAGTTACATGTAAGGGAAACTCCATACGTCTATCAGCTGGTTTTTCAACAGAAACTTTGTAGGCCAGAAGGAGCAGCATGATAGATTTAAAGTGTTGAAAGGAAGAAACCCACAACCAAGAAGCTCAACACAGAAGGTTATCATTCAGAATAGAAGGAGAGAGAGAGTTTCTGGGACAAACAAAAGTTAAAGATGTTCATCACCACTAAACCAACCTTACAAGAAACATTGAAGGAAATTCTTTGACTGGAAAGAAAAGGCAATGCAATGGTCAGGAGTAAGAAACACACGAAAGGAAAAATATTCGCAGGTAAATGCAAACATATAATAAAAGTAGATTAATCAGTTATGAAACCATTATGGAAATTATAGCACAAGAGCAAGAAAATGGATTATATTTATTAAAACTCAGTGAAAGGATTTATAAAATAAAAAAATGTAAAGCCAGACTTCATGTACATAAAGCATGGGGAGAGGAGTAAAATTTTAGTGCTTTTGGAATGGATTCCAACTTAAGCAACCACCAACTTAACGGCTTTATGCCTAAGATGCTATATATAAACCTTATGGTAACCACAAATCAAAAACATATCATATATAAAGGCCCCAACTGAGGGGTTAGGGCTTTAGCATGGGACTTTGGAGGAGACACATTCTCACTGTAGCAACAGGGTTCACGTATAGAGAGTTATTGTGACCTCGGGATTGAGCCATATTCTCAAAAGCTCTATTAGTGACAAAAGCTGACTTTATCTCCATCTTCCGGATTCTCTCAACTGAGTCAGAACATAGTAGGGGTGAAATACATTCATCTTTTCCTGCCCCCCCACCCCCCCACCGCTTCACTTCCTTTCTTCTCCCTTCATCCCTTTCTTCAGGGTCAGAGGGATCAGTTAGTCACAGCCCTCAGTCCATGGCACATCATCATCATCGCTGGATCACATAAGGACCCTCATTTTATTTCTCATTCACTGACAACCTCAAATCCCAACAGAACTCTGAGTACAAATCCAGGATGCTATGTTCCTTTCCTTTTTTAAAGTTGGAATTTGCAGTTCACGGCTCACTGTCAAGATCTCCAGATAATTAGCCGTTGCTACGTGCCACAGCAAACAACGAATTAAAGTCACTTTTAAACATTTTAACTGAAGTCACTTTCATTTTGGTTCCTTCCTGACAGCGGAGGCCTATGCCATACACTTGATGTAAAATGTGTATTTATAACAACATCTTATTTTCGGTCCTTGGTGCTGATGCAATTAACTTTAATTTTGCGACTATAGCATGATAAAGTTATTCCTTCTCTCCAAGATGTAACCTTTGTGGAATCCTTGAACGGTGTAAGCCATCCCTGAAACACACAGGAAATTTCTTGTGTTGCCAAGATCTAGCCCCCCATCAGGCAAGACGTCTTTGGTGGCACTGGTCACATAGTGTTCCACCATGGTCACCTTCTACTGGTCAGGCTCAGGGGTGGTGGCTTTTGTCTTTCTTAGTATATCTTAGAGCCTGACATTGGATAGTGTGTAGCAGGTTCACAACAAGTCCATACTGTGCCTGCATTGAAAACTGCTTAAGTGCTCTCTCTCTCTCTACACCCCACCCATGGGGGAAAACCCAACGATACAAGAACATCTAGATATTAAAGGAGTGGCATAGAAGAAAATGAACCCATGGCTTTCTCCATTTGTGTGCCTTTCTAGATGGGTGTGGAGATATAGCTCCTTCCTGACCACACCTTCTAGGGGTGTGTGGCCCTGGATTAACCCTAGTATTCAATCTAGGGGGACGCGTAGACTGAGAGGACCAAAGCTAGATTCTGCAAGCAGACATATACAGACCGCAAACTGCCATGGCCCAGAGCGTCATAGGGGCCCTGTTTTTATGGTTTTGTTCTCCTGGATTTCCCTTCAGACCAACAGCCTGCGGTTAACCAGGTCACAGACCCCAAAGTTCCTTGATTCAATTTGCGGAGAATTATAAATTGGTTTATTTACTCTAAAGCTTAAACTCTCATCGGAAGCCTGGCTGATCCCGGTTTAGTGTTTTTATAGCACTTAAATTTTTTTTCCAATTCACACCTCCTTAGAAAAGTAAACATCTTTAATACTGTAACACAATTCTTTTTCTTTCTTTTTTGTCCCAAGGGTGGAAAATCATAGCAACGTTATTTAGAGTATCTCTCACCCACTCTCTTGAACAAATTAGGACATGGCATTTCGTATGGAAAAGTTTGAAACCCATGGCTATCTCTGGGGAGTGGTTTCCATTCTGAGTTTAGCTCCTAGTGAAGTTAGCTTGGATGCCTGACTTCTTCCCTCAATCAGCCCAGTTGTCTACAGAGAGAGACTTTTGGAATCTGCTTTTCTGTCTATTCAGGGATACCCAATTGTGTCAGCCAAAAAAACTTCTGAGTCTCAGATAGCAGGTGCTTCGAAAGCTGAAAAGGTCCCACACCACACCTCAACCACCTTCTACTTCCACCTCAGTCGCCTTCTACTTGTCAGGCTCAAGGGCAGGGGCTCCGTCTTTCTTAAAGAGTGAAATCGTTTATTGTGTAGAAGGTTCACAGAAGGTTCATCCTGTGTCCGTTTTGTGCCCTGGAGTGCACGAGAATCCTATTCCAATTCTGCTAGTTGGACCGACCATGAGGTCGATCTGCAGAAACTCGTGTTGCTCCAATCCAAAGACCGTGGGCTCCCTCAAAAGCAAAGCACCACAAATTAAACCATCAATAAAAGATAAACATTTAAATAAATTGCTCAATGCAAATGTGGCCACAGTAAATTTTCCCCATGTATACTTCATTTTAATGCGAATATTAAACACTGCTGAAGTTGGGGCGCCTGGGTGGTGCAGTCGGTTAAGCGTCCGACTTCATCCAGGTCACGATCTCACGATCCGGGAGTTCGAGCCCCGCGTCGGGCTCTGGGCTGATGGCTCGGCGCCTGGAGCCTGTTTCCGATTCTGTGTCTCCCTCTCTCTCTGCACCTCCCCCGTTCATGCTCTGTCTCTCTCTGTCCCAAAAATAAATAAACGTTGAAAAAAAAAATTAAAAAAAAAACTGCTGAAGCATAATTATTATCTAAATATCCAGATAATCTTAAAATGTTGCATGTCGGAAAAATTAGTTTTCTGAGATTCCCATATTAAAATGATTATGTAACTAATTGAAAAGAGTCTCTCGTACGAACGTCTATTTCTACATTGTCACAGTGCTTAGTATTTTAAACGTTTCTCGTGTTTATCTTATTTTCAGGACCTTTACCTATATAACTAAGATGCCATGTTTATGATGCCCACTAAAGGACACAGAAAGGGGGAAATATTGGAAGAAATCTGCGTTGTCACAAATCCTTCTGTTTGGTTCTTTTGGGGTTCAGTTATTTACTCTTTCTGCTTTTCATTTCCTTTCATACTCTTTGTCTATATGTGGGCATCTGACCAAAGAACCAGCTAAATAATTCGAACTCCCCACAACAAAAACAAAACTCAAAGCTTTTTAGTTGAGGTTATATAGAAATTCTGCGTTTTTATATAAATGTATAATCTTAGCTCTAATTCAGGAGAACAAAAAATTAAATCTGTTTCCTGGGATATTTAACTAAACGACATGAACAAAAAGATTTTTTAAAAAATTCCCACGTGACCTCCCGTAATAGGAGTTTAAGAAAGTGTTTAATAATTCCTGGGAGATAATGTTAACTTTTATTCAAGCAGTGATTTGGCAGAATAAATGGCAGTTCTCCAACACCTCTAACCACAGCCCCAGGAGTCCTATCTGCACTCAAGAAAAATAAACCTCATCTCCAACACACCACCAGTACTGTGAACAGTCTGCCACAACCTTAGAGAACACACATAAATGAGAGGGATTTACATTAAAAATCAGGGATCATTTTTCAAACACGAAGGACAAAGTGTCTTGGAAAGAAGTAGGTAGGACCCTATTGAGGTATCCTTAAGAATCAAATCTCCCCACCCCCCCGCAAACCAACCCCTGCTCCTTACTACCATTCCGTTCATTTTATTTTTTATTTTTATTTTTTTTTAATTTTTTTAACGTTTATTTATTTTTGAGACAGAGAGACAGAGCATGAATGGGGGAGGATCAGAGAGAGGGAGACACAGAATCTGAAACAGGCTCCAGGCTCTGAGCTGTCAGTAGAGAGCCCGAAGCGGGGCTCGAACTCACGGACCGCGAGATCATGACCTGAGCCGAAGTCGGCCGCTCAACCGACTGAGCCACCCAGGCGCCCCCCATTCCGTTCATTTTAAACTGCCCTCCAGCCCAACTAGACCTTTCTTTGTTCTCCATCCTTCCACCCACCCAAAGCCCTTCCAAAGGGCCAAGTCTTCGCCCAATTGCTTAAAATCTCATCATTCACCAATGCTCCAAACATCATCAGGCCTTCCCGGCAAACTTCTTTTCAGTCCACAAGACCCAGCTCAAAATGTCATCTTTTTGGTGAAGTCATTCTTGATTACCCATGTAGAGTTCATTTTTCTCTTTGGCTTCCAACTGTAATTTTTTTTCATGTCTCTAAAATGACTCACAGCACTGTGTTGCCATCGTTTGCACATAGGTCTCCCCACCGTGCTCCCATCTACTCATCTTGGTAACATCTACAATTAGCACATTTTCTAGAACAGAACAAGGCCTAAATATTAATTAAAGGAAGGCATACGTGGTTTTACAATGGGTATACTGAAAATCATGAATTGTAATCAAATTTCAGCTTTATTATTATTCCTTAATTCTTCTGCTGTATTAAGCTTTATCCAAAATAAGATATAATTCCTCTATTATTGGAAGAAAAATCATGGCAACCCTCATGAGGTTGCTATTCTAATCTTTTTTAATGTTTATTTTTTGAGAAAGAGAGAGAGAGACAGACAGACAGCGTGAGTGAGGAAGGGGCAGAGAGAGAGAGAGGGGAGACAGCATCTGAAGCAGGCTTCAGGCTCTGAGCTGTCAGCACAGAGCGTGACGCAGGGCTCGAACTCACGAACCACGTGATCATGACCTGAGCCGAAGTTAGATGCTCAACTGATTGAGCCACCCGGGCACCCCATGAGTTGTCTATTCTAATGCAGTAAGTGGTCTCAGGCTAGTAATTTGAATGTCCAGAAGTTTCGATTTTTCATTTGAAGTGGACAGCAGGTAAAAGAAAACTTTATTACTTAAAGTACAAAGTGTTCTCATTTTTTTAGAAGCAATCACATTTGCAGAATTACTGAAAATACAATAGAGATTTTTTTTTAAATTTTATTTGGTATGTTTCAGGAACTTTCCTGAACCATTTGGGAACAACTTGATGGCCTAATTCCCCATCACCTGTGTGTACTTTAGTCAGTATTTCCTACAAACAAGGATACTGTCCTGTAACTACAACATCTTCCCGAAAACCAGGAAGCTGACACTGAAACAGTACTCCCATCTTATCCTCGGGTCCCATTCAAGTTTATTCAGTTGTTTTCAATATATTTTATTTTTAGCAAAATGATCTCATTCAGGGGCACCTGGGTGGCTCAGTCATTTAAGCCTCCACTTTGACCCAGGTCATGATCATACAATTGTTGAGTTCGAGCCCCACATCGGGCTCTCTGCTGTCAGCACAGAGCCTGCTTTGGATCCTCTATCCACCCCCTCTCTCTGCCCCTTCCCCCATTCATGTGCACGCTCTCGCTCTCTCTCTCTCTCTCTCTCTCTCTCTCTCTCTCTCTCAATATTAATAAATAAATTTTTTAAATGCTCTGGTTCAGAATTATGTTTCATGTCTTTTTGTCTTTAAGTTTGGAATAATTCCTTAATCTTTCCGTGACTCCCATACCTTTAACATGTTTTTTAAAATTTATTTTCGGGGCGTCTGGGTGGCTCAGTCGGTTGAACGTCCGACTTCGGCTCAGGTCATGATCTCACGGTCTGTGAGTTCGAGCCCCGCATTGGTCTCTGTGCTGACAGCTCAGAGCCTGGAGCCTGCTTCGGATTCTGTGTCTCGCTCTCTCTCTGACCCTCCCCTGTTCATGCTCTCTGCCTCAAAAATAAACATTAAAAAAATTTTTTTAAATAAAATTTATTTTCAAGTTAGTTAACATACAGTGTAGTCTTGGCTTCAGAAGAAAAACCCGGTGATTCATCTCTTACATGTGACACGCAGTGCTTATCCCAAAAGTGCCCTCCCTTGAAGATTTGCTTTGCTGTGGCCCTTGTATGGGGTTTGTGCTGTCTCTTCAAGCTTGGGTTCAAGCCATGCCCTCTGAAAAAACTACGGCAGATGTGATGCTGTGTTCCCACTGCAGCCCATCAGGTGACATGGAATTTCAATTTGTCCATAACTAACGAGGTTCGTTTGAGCACTTGATTAATTGCTCTTTGTAAGAATAAGTATTTTGTGGCAAAGTACTTTGAAACCGTATAACTACCACATTCCTGATATCAAATTGTCAATATGGTCATTTTTGCTTACATTTGGATGAACTCATGGTTTTCTATTCCACTCATTGCTACTATTATTTATATCAGCGTTCATTGCCCCCAGTTGGGCAAGGAGGAAATGAAAAAGGTCTCCATTTTTTTTTTTTTTTGGATATGTCTGCATCATTTTCTGACTACTTCCTTATCTTCTGGTACAACAAAATGTTCCAGGCTTATCCCATACTTTGGTCCAATCTGGGAATCAGCCATTTGTCTAAGGAGGTCTGGTGTCTATTACTGGAGAATGTTATTTAGAAGCGAGATCTGGATGTTAGGTGTCCTCAATGGTGCTGGGGTGTCCATTGATCCCAATGGACAGATCTAGGAGATATATACACACACACACACATACATATACATATATGTATATACACATACACACACACTTATAAGTATATAAATACATATTAATATATACTTTTACACATATATACATGTATATATATCCATACGTGTTAATGTGTACATATATAAACACACACACACATAGATGTGTGCATAGATCATGACCTGGGTATATATACACACATTTATATTTAATTGATCTGTCTGCCTGAACCATGAGTTCGATTATCTCCAGTCCCAATCCAACATCATGCATTTTATTTTAGTTTTCTTCCTTTCCGTATTTTTAACTCCTTTCTCTGGCAATGAGAATCCTGGCTCCAATGATCCTTATTATGTTTACTTACTTGATCAATCCCCCATATTAACTAAAATCTCATCTATAACACTGAATTATTCAGGAAGACAAGGAAACAGAATTCTAGGTTTTTACATTTCCATTTAAAGACAGAACTTGTTTTTCCCCATGCTCAGGCTAGAAATAGGTGACTACTGGCCTCTGGTTAATGCAGAGAATTTAGAGAATGGAAGCTGGTTGGCTTATGTTTTCCCTCCCCTCTCACTTGCTTTCCCACTGTCTAGTGGTTTGTGGCTGCTAAGGTCAAAGAAGGCAAGTTAAGGTGTTGGGGACAGAGATAAGATGGTAAGACACTTTTTTTTAATCTATGTGGTTTCATGAGCCCTGCACTGACAGATGGTTAAATCTGACTCCTATAGACATTTTTAAGACTGCTTGGGAGTCTCCACAAGTGTTCTCCCCAAAGGAAATTCCCTTGGTATTTGCAACACTTCTTTCTTTCAGTCATTCCTAATGTCCCTTCAACTTCGACTTCTTTGGTGCCCTATCCTTAACAGAATCTCAATATTGAGGTCTTCTCACACTTTTGTAGAAATTCTCTTAGAAAAAGTTCAGAATATTCCATCTCTTCACTTTTTTCTGGTGGGCTAGAAGTTCACATTTGGTACCCAGAAGCATCCCTCGCACCAGTAAGTTCTGGAAGAAGAAAACATCCATCTAGCTGCCTATGGCAGACATATTTCTCACCCTCTGTGTACCCTGCATAGGAGTCGGACACCAATCCTTGGGCCTCCCTACTGGAGAGAATACATGTCAGTGCTCCTCGGCTGATCTCATGGAAAACCCTCTTCACTAGGGTTCAGTCCACTTGAGAAAAAGAAGGTAGCTCTGCTCCCCAAAAAATGTTCCCAAGTATTTCTATTTTTCTCCATATTCTGATCCATTTTTTATCCTGAATCTGCCCGACAGATTCAAGTTTTTCAGTTTCCTTTGTGAATTTGGCATGAGTTGGTTTGCCTCAAACCCATTTTGGTACATGATTTCTACCATATGGGTAATTAACTTGAAACAAGCAGAAATAGTCCTATTTTAACACAATCAGCTTTGAATGAAGAAGTTAAAAGCTGAGGGAGAAAAAAAAGAGTGTAGTCTCATCTTAACTGCCTAAGAGACTTCTCTACCCTTAATCTTAGACCAGATGCGCCTCTCTGTCCCCGAGACTTATGTCCTCTGGTTTCAACTACTCATAACTCTCACAATCCCCCTGCCCCATGTTCGGTCACTGTCATGGTCATTTTTCAATGGGGATTTTCAACATGGATAAACATTTTTCAACACAAATTTTTCAACGTGAATACCCACTCGAGACCTGGACTTTCTTCAGGTTTTGGGCATGCATCAGTCAACAGAACAAAAATTCTTGCCTTACAGCATTTGCAGTATAGTCAGAGAGAAAGACGGCAAATAAGCCAAAAACGTGTGCCATAAATGTCAGGTAGAGACAAGTTCCATGCTAAATAAATAAATAAGTAAGTAGGTAAGTAAGTTAGTAAGTAAATCAATGCCAGTGGATAAAAACTGACGGAAATGAGTGAATACTGGTTTAGTTAGAATAGTTAAGGAAGGCTCATCTGAAGTGATATTGGGCATCCACCTGAAGGCAACTGGAGAACTAGTCAGGAATTGCTGGGAAAGAGAATTCCAGGTAGAGGTAACAGCCAAGTACCAAATACCAGTGGCAGGGCAAAGCTTGACATGATCCAAGAAAAACAAGAGGCTATTACGGCGGAAGCGGAGTTAGCAGGGGGTTAAGTGGTAGGTAATGGGCCAGAACATGTAGGGCCTCGTATGCCATGGCACAGATTTCAATTTTATTTTGTGCTCAAAAGGAAGACACCCGAGTGCTGGTTTTGAGCCGCACGGTGGACTGCTTGCTCTCTCAGCCATGGTCGTGTTGCTGATCACGGAATGCCCGAACTTGACAGACAAGGCTTCCTTCACGGTGAGAAGCCATTTTTGTGCTTCCTATCTCCACTGCCAACACAGACTAGCCGATCACCTCACTTACACGTCTTTTTCCATCTTTTTGGTATCCAGGGTATTCCATACATCGCAGCAGAATTTTATGCTAAAAACTTAGTCTTTCGCAGATGCCCTCATCCTTTTGGGTCTTTGTTTTTCTTTAGCCCAATTTTAAGACATTCCCCTGAACCGTTTCTGGTTTTCCACCTCACGTCACTGCCCCATTCTTCACACTATTTTCCATAGCTACTCAATGCTGCATGAACAGTCCTCGAGCACCCCTGCCTTCACTCTTTCAGTAAGCCTATTTTTAAAGATGTATTTCTAGTTTCTGGCTTATCTAACAGACAGTAATCACCAGTTCCAGTAATTACCATACATACCTATTTCTGTCTAAGTTATACTGACAATAAAACACGAGACAAGGCTTCCAGAAAGAGATTATCCTTAAGATGATTTTATAAGAATCATTAGGCTTTAAGTTGGAGCAAGGGCGGTGGGGGCAGGGGAGAGTAAGGGAGGAGGGAGCAGCTGGGTGGGGAGTGCCATACGGCAGGTAAAAAGAACTTCACATACAGAGGTGGAGAGGCGTGACGTTATGCTAAGGAGTTTGAGTATCATTCTGAAGGCAATCCAAGGAAGGATTTAAGCGGGGGGGGGGGGGGGGGGGAATAACACGGGCGAAATAAAGTATTGTACCACATAAACCAAAAAAATGAAGAAAAGAGCTTATTAGATTGGCAGTTTGTAACTAAGTGTTCTAAAGCTATGTTTCTAATAACCGAGAATCAAAATGGAGATCACAAAATGTTTTCTCCCTTCGCTTAAATCTCTTGAGCACATACCCAAGATACTTAAGTCATACAATTTTCCACTAGAGTTATCAAAGATGGATAAGAAGAAGATACAGAAGAAAATACAATGAAAGGGAAAAAAAATTGGCTTTGCAATTAGATTCAGTTTATGCTAACTTGGTTCCTGTTATTGGTAAAGACCATCTGTCTGGGATAAACATTCAATTTAAGTAAGTGAAATACAGTCTTGAGTGATATAGATCAAATCCGCTACAGAAAACAGCTCTTCAGGAGATTGTTTTTTAGCAATGCGAGCTGCTGAGACATATGCAGTGTTCAATCATTACATAATTGTCACAGGGACTAACTTTTTGTATAGATAATTAATATCTTGGAAGAACCGTAAGAAGTGTGCCTCAGGGAAACAGAAGTTGGGGAAAAATTTACAGAATAAAGTGAAACATAGAAAACGCTTGCGTGAGGAGTCTATATGTGAAAAAGAAGATGCCATTCATTTAAATGTGTATCGATCACCCAATGTATGGCAGGCACTAATGGTTCCGTTTCTCTGGAGAACCATAATACACAGGCTGAGAAAGGAGAGCGTGTTGAGGGGATGGCTGAAAAAGGAACAAGAGGTGGGCAAAGAGACAGCTGCAGCCCTTCAGAGAGCTGGCCAGAAGAATGACCAGGGGCCAATGTTTCAAGACCTACAAAATAGGGGTCTAATCATTTTTTGCAAAAAAAAAATTTTTTTTTTTTTACTTCCATCAAGACTTTTCTTATCTGCCTTATTTCCCACTAACTTCAATTAATTCAGATCGAAACATTTATCTCAGTTTATTAACATTTAAAAAAAACCCTGAATTCCTCCTATGCAGAAAACCTGATCAACACCAGTGTCTGAAGATTTTTGAATGTGCACATCAGCAAGAATTTTGCGCCTATGCTTCTGATATTCATGTTTATTTAATTGTAAAGTTTTTACTATATCAATCTATAAGGTATACAAAACACGAAAAAAAATAAATTTTATATTGTAACATGAAGGTGAAATCATATTTAAGTGAACTATTTATTTAATGATAGCACTTTTTTCTTTCACAAAAAAATTATTCATTTAGAGAAGCACAATATGGTAGAAACTGTCTCCTTACTTTTAAAAATCTTGCATTAATATCCTGGGTACAGCAATTCAAAGAACTAAACCTAATTTCAGGTCATTTGATGTAACCATTCGTTTTATTTGCTTTGTTAGTGGAGAGAGATACTTTATCAAGAGCTCCAACAGTGAGAAATACATACTGGCTCCATTTACCAAATCCTAACATTCAGGGGTGCCTGGGTGGCTCAGTTGGTTGAGTGTCCAGTTCCTGACTCTTGACTTTAGCTCAGGTCACGATCTTGGGGTTTGTGAGTTTCAGCCCCGCCCCCAGTGGATTCTGTGCTGGCAGTATGGAATCTGCTTGGGGTTCTGTCTCCTTCTCTCTCTCTCTGCCCCTCCCATGCTTGCTCTCTGTGTCTCTCTCAAAATAAAAATAAACTGTAAGAAAAACCTCCCGACATTCCTTTTTTCAATTCCAGCCAATAATTAGGAAAAGGTTTTTGTTGAACTCTTGCTAGAAACTTTCAATTTTCCCTAATGTTTATCAATTGTCCTTCAAGACAATTAGGAAGCAGATGCATTTTTGTATTTTTGACAAAGGATTTCAAAATTCACTCAAGGTGTTTACTTGAAAGATTTTTAAAACAACTTATAAATGAGGTATTCAATTTTAAGGGCAGAGAGTTATTATATTCAAAGAGTTAGTATATAAATAAAATAAAACAAAATAAAAGTAAAGTAAAAGTAAAGTAAAATAAAATAAAATAAAATAAAATAAAAGGAGGGAAATCAGTGTCTCAAAAGCTTAACTGAGCACAAGATAGAACATTAGAGGGCGCCTGGGTGGCTTGGTCGGTTGAGTGTCCGACTTCGGCTTAGGTCATGATCTCACAGTCCGTGAGTTCGAGCCCCGCGTCGGGCTCTGTGCTGACAGCTCAGAGCCTGGAGCCTGTTTCAGATTCTGTGTCTCCCTCTCTCTGTGACCCTCCCCCGTTCATGCTCTGTCTCTCTCTGTCTCAAAAATAAATAAAAACGTTTAAAATTAAAAAAAAAAAAAGATAGAACATTAGATGATACTAAGGAATCACTGTTCAAATAAATTTTTTGAAGGGGGGGAAAAAAGTTAGTATAGATGACATAGGCCATCTTCAACATTCAAATCATCATACTAACAAATCCTACTTTCAAGATACTCTTTACATAGCACATGTTTTTTTAAAAAATGGGGAGTTGGGGAAGATGGCAGACGAGGAAGATCCTGAACTCGCCTCGTGTCATGGACACAGCAGGCTAACAGCTACATGTATGTGATTAACTCTGAAAATGACCTCAAGACTGACAGAAAAGGCCCTTCTGGCTGATAACAGAATGTCACATCAAAAAGGGTAGGAGGGGCTGAGAAACTGTTAGGGACCAGATCTCTAGTGGGACTAATCACAAACGGTTGGGACACCACAGGCATAGAAAAGCATCAGATGCCACACCAGGCATCCTTGGCACTGGGGACCCACAATGGGAAGACCGGTCCTCATAATGTCTGGCTTTGCAAGTCAGCAGGGCTTAGCATTGGGAGCTTTAAAAATCAGTGGGCTTGACTCCCATAGAGCCAAGGCATGATAGCAACTTGAGTCCTCGCCCTTAAAGGTCCAGCATACTAAATAATGTGGCCAGATATATAGCACAGAATCAGTAGTTTGAAAAGCCCCCGAGGTATACATGAGACTTACTGAACAATCTTAGAACGTGTGCGAGAGGAACAGGGATCCTTTGGGAACAAAACTGCACCCTTTCTCTTTTCCTCTCCCAGCCTAGAGCCTGACATCTGCAGGAGCCAGCACTACTACTCCATCTACCTCGCTCACACAGCATGCCCAGCCCTGGTGTTCCCTTGTGGACCTACCCTGTGCAACACAACTGCCACAGCATGCGTTCCTCCAAAGGGGCTTCTGGCCCCATCAAACCCAGGAGGCAGTTCCAGTGGGATCAGAGTAGCTCCTACCCTGGGGAGCGAAGCAGATAGCACTCATCAGCATGCCTGCAATACCCGGACCCGGGCTGCTTAGCGTGCTGCACCGGGGGCTAGCCCTGCCCTTTGATGCACCTGAGCCTGTGGCAGAGAGGCTCACTGCAGACACCTCGACTGAGTACTGGCCTTGCCCACCAACGAGCCACAACAAGGCAGCCACAGGTCGATCTCTCAACACCATGAGGAGCAGAATCCTCTTCGACCCTATTGGTAACCGTTTACCAAAGCCACTAATGAACATGCAAAATGGCAACAGGTAACGATAATTTTAAAAGCAACAAGAGAAAAGACAACAGTTACATACACGGAAAACTTCCTAAGGCTATCAGCTGATTTTTCAGCAGGAATTTTGCAGGCCAGAAGGGAGTGGCATGATATATTCAAAGTGCTATAAGGAAGAGATCTGCAGCCAAGAATAGTCTATGCAGCCAGGCTACAATTCAGAAGAGAAGCAGAGATAAAGAGTTTCCCAGATGAACAAAAACTAAAGGAGTTTATGACTACTCAATCAATTCTGCAAGAAATATCAAAGGGGACTCTGAGTGCAAAGTAGAGACCCCAAGTGACAATATAAAGGTAGGATACTCAAAAGCAGTAAAAATGCATATTTTCATAAATAAGGAGCCAGGGAACTCGCAAAATTGGATGTAAAATATGACACCCTATGCCTAAAATGACACCATATGGGCAAGGGAAGAGTAAAGAATGGGTTCAAATTTAAAGGACCATCAACTTAATATAGAATGCAACATCCACAAGTGGTTGTATACTAACATAATAATAACCATATATCAAAACCACTAATAAGATGCCAAGAATAATGAGAAAGAAATCCAAATTTGTCACTAAAGAAAATCAGAAAAACATGAAAGACCAGAATAGATCAGAGAAAATGTACAGAAATAGCCAAAAACCAAATAATAAAATGACAACAAATACATATCTATCAACAATAACTTTGGATGGAAATAGATTAAATCCTCCAATCAAAAGACATAGGGTGACAGAATGGATAAAAAAAAATAAGACCTCTCTATATACTTTCTACAAGAGACTCATTTTAGATCTACAGACACCTGCAAATTGAAAGTGAAGGGATGGAGAAATGTCTATATTATGCAAATGGACATCAAAAGAAAGCTGGCGTCACCATACTTACATTGGACAAAATAGAATTTAAAACAAAGACTATAACAAGAATCAAAGAAGGACACTATATATTAATGAAGGGGACAGTCCACCAAGATAGAATTGCAAAGAGGCACCCAACATAGGACCACCTAAATACATAAAACAGTTAGTAAAACACATAAAGCAACTAATCAATAATACGGTTATAGTATGGGCTTTGACACCCCATTCACATTGATGGACAGATCCTCTAAAACAGAACATCAACAAGGACAAAGGGTTTTGAATGGCACACTGATCCAGATGGATTTAACAGATATATCCAGAACATTCCATCCCCAAAGAGAAAAATTCACATCCTTCTCAGATGCACATGGAACATTCTCCAGAATAGATCACATATGAGCATGTAAAACAAACCTCACCAAATTCAAGAGGATCGAAGTCATACTACACATCTTTTCTGACATTATGAAACTAGAAATCACAAGAAGAAACTGGAGAAGACACACCCACATGAAGACTAAACATCATGAGACTAAACAACCAACGTGTCAATGAAGCAATCAAAGAAGAAGTAACAGTGATACAGGCCTAATTCCAGAAACAAGAAAAAGCTCTAATAAACAATACAACACTATGCCTAAAGGAATTAGAAAAAGAACAAAGCCCGAGTAGAAAAAAGAAAATAATAAAGATCAGAACACAAATATATGATATAGAAATTAAAAAAAAATAGAAAAAGATCAATAAAACCAAGAACTCGTTCTTTGACAAGACAAAAATCAACGAACCTTTAGCCAAACTTATATCAAAAAAGAAGAAATCCAAATAAATAAGAAATGACAAAGGAGAAGTAACAACTGACTCAAGGAAATACATATAATTATAAGAGAATGATATGAAAAATGATATGCCAACAAATTAGATAAGCTACAAGAAATGGGTAAAGTCCTAAAAACACACAAACTTCTAAAACTGAATCAGGAAGACACAATCTGAATAGACCAATTACTAGTAACAAAATTGAATTGTTAATCAAAAGACTACCAAAAATAAAAGTTCAGGACCGGATGGATTTACAGGTGAATTCTAGCAAACATCTAAATAAGAGTTAATACCTATTCTCAAACCATTACAGACAAAAAACAAAAAAAAAAAAACAAAAAAACAAAAACAAAAAAACCCCCACAAAAAACAGAAGGGAAGAAAAAGTTCCAAATACATTCTATGAGGCCGGCACTACCCTGAAACCAAAACACACCACAAAAAAACTATAGGCTAATATCCCTGATGAACATATATGCAAAAATCCTCAACAAAATATTAGCCAATTGAATTCAACAGTACAATTTATTATTCTTATTTTTAACTTTTTTAATGTTTATTTTTGAGAGACAGAGCATAAGTGGGGGAGGGGGAGGGAGCGAGGGAGACACAGAATCTGAAGCAGGCTCCAGGTTCCCAGCTGTTAGCACAGAGCCTGACACGGGGCTCGAACCCACCAACCATGAGATCACGACCTGAACTGAAACTGGACACTTAACTGAGTCACCCAGGCACCCCTCAACAGCACATTTTAAAGAATGTACCATCCTCCGTGATCAAGTGGAATTTATTCCAGAAACAAATTGAATTCATTGGCTGTATTCCAGCAATGCAAGGGTGTCTCGATATTCACTAATCAATTAACATGATACGCAATGTCAACAAAGCAAAGAATACCACGATTATCTCAATAGCAACAAAAGCAGTCGACAAATTTCAACATCTGTTCATGATGAAAACCTCAACAAGGTGTGTTTAGAAGAAACATACTTCAACATAATTGTGGCTCTACATATTTAGGTGCCGCCATGTTGGATGCATAAATATTTACAATTGTTACACCTTCTTGTTGGATAGTTCCCTTCACCATTGCGTTTTGTCCTATTTTGGTTCTTATTACGGTCTTTGTTTTAAAGTCTATTTTGTCTGGGGGGTACCTGGGTGGCTCATTTGGTTAAGTGTCCAGCTCTTGATTTTGGCTCAGGTCATGATGTCACGGTTCGTGATTTGAGCCTTGCATCGGGCTCTGTGCTGACAGTGCAGAGCCTGTTTGGAATTCTCTCTCTGCCCCTCCCCTGCTTTCTCTCTCAATAAATCAACATTAAAAAAATAAAGTCTATTTTGTCTATCAGGTATTACTCCTGCAGCTTTCTTTCTGCTTCCATTTGCATGAATAATATTTTTTCAACCCTTCACTTTCAATCTGCATGTCTTTAAGTCTGAAATAGGTCTCTTATAGGCAGCATTTAGATGTGTTTGGCTTTTTTATCCAGTCACCGTGTATCTTTCCATTGGCGTATTTAGTCCATTTATATTCAAAGTAATTATTGATACCTATTGCCATTTTGTTACTTGTCTTATGATTGTTTTTGTAATTCTTTGTTTCTTTCTTATCTTGCTTCCTTCCTTTATGGTTTGATGGCTCTTCTTATTGATATGATTGGATTCCTTACTCTTATTTTTTGTGTATCTCCTATAGGGTTTTGATTCATGGCTACATTATTAGGTTCATATAGAACATCAATTTGGGTTGCAAAACAAGGTATAAAACTGGAATATTCTTTTTTTATTTAAAATTTTGTTACAGTACAATATTGGTTTGGGGAGAAGAATTCAGTGATTCATCACTTGAATAAAACACCCAGTGCTCATCACAACAAGTGCCCTCCTTAACACTTATCACCCATCTAGCCCAGCCCCCACCCACCTCCTCCATCAACCCTCAGTTTGTTCTCTACAGCTAAGAGTCTCTTGTGGTTTGTTTCCCTCTCTCCTCTTACTCCCTTTCCAGGTGTTCATTTTTTTTTTGTTTTTGTTTCTTAAATTCCACACGAGTGACATCATATGGTATTTGTCTTTCTCTAATTGACTTTCTTCCCTTAGAATAATACACTCTAGCCCCATCCATGTTGTACCAAATGGCAGGATTTCACTCTTTTTGATGGCTGAGTAATATTTCATTATATATATATATATATATATATATATATATATATATATATATACACACACACATATGTAATATATATACACACATATATGTACACATACACACACACACACACACACACACCACATTTTATTCATCAATTCATCAGTCAATGGACATTTGGGTTCTCTCCATAGTTTAGCTCTTGTTGCTAAGGCTGTTATAAACATTGGGGTGCATGTACCCCTTTGTTTGTATCCTTTGTATCCTTTGTATTGTATCCTTTGGGTACAACTGCAGTGTTTTTAAAATGATCAAGAATCACATAATATAAAACTGTCTTAACTAGAAACATATTAGACATTGATAGGTTTCTTTAGACTAAAGTCATGTTTTAATGAATCATACGTTGTTAAAGACCAATTTTTTGTTTAACCAAATGTTCTGTTTTTAAATCATGAGGACAACAGTGAATACACTACCTTCATCCCCTCTCTATTACATAGTATTCTCTTATTTTCTGACATTATAGAAAATAAGATAAATTATTATATGTGTTTAAATTTAAAAATCCTTAGTGTAGCTTAGAAGAATCTGGCCCCCCGCTTATCTCTCAAGCTTGATTTTCCTCCTTTCTCTTTGCTGTATGCACGACAGCCACAGGGAACTTCTTTCAGTCTGTTAAGCATGCCATGATTTTACTTACTCCCAGCCTTTGTCTACCTTCTCTCTTCTGCCCAGAATGTTCTTATCCATCCCCAAGTTCACCTGGCAAAGTGTTGTCCTTCTTGAAGATGTAACGTAAACGTCACATTACCAAAAGCCTCCAGTCCCCTTCTCCCACCCAGCCACTGCAGCCAGATTAAGTTCCTTTTTACACGCTCCTCAGACCAACATCTAACTTGCTCACTGCTGTGTATCCAGCGTTTAACACAGTCCCTGGCATATAATAGGTGCTCGGTAAATAATTATCGAGCCACAATAAACATCTCTGTAGCTTAATAGCAATACGGTTCCTTTGGCTAAATATGAAAAATATTTTTATCACCCCATTTTAATTATGTAACACAAGTAATCTTTGATCCCAAATGTCTCTCCTTCAATCAATAACCTTATGGTTTAGAAAATATGCCTGTGATGGTTCATTCTGTGTGTCAACTTAGCTAGGCTATGGTGCCTAGTTGTTTGGTCGAACATCTGTCTAGGTGTTGCTGTGATGGTATTTTGTAAATGTGACTAACATTTCACTGTAAGCAAAAGAGATTATCCGCAATAATACGGTGGATCTTACTCAGTAAGTTGAAAACCTTAAGAGTAAAAACTGAGGTTTTAGAGAAAAAGGGATTCTGCAAAACGAACATAGAAATCCTGAGTTTCCAGTCTACCCGCCTGTCTTATCAGATTTCAGACTCAAGACCATAGTATCAACTTTTACACAAGTTTCCAGGTTTCCAGCCTTCTGAAACACATAAATGCATGAATAAATAAATGCTAAATCCAAGTGAAGATTTATCCATAATTCTTTTTAGGTAACGTTAGCTTAATCACATATCAATCATGATATTTTCCCCTAAAATATCATAGAAAATAAAAGAATAAAGAATATTTTCTATTTTATCTATGTAACTATGTATCTATCCATCTGTCTCCTTTCTTTCATCTTTTAGGGTAATATATAACACTGAAAAAAGTGTAGTATATTAGTTAACTCAGTGTGGCTCCCAGATCTGGAAATACATTTTGAATTATAACCCTCTGTACCCATTATACAATAAATTTTAAAGCCTTCCTGCATTATTTTAATATAACTTTATTGCTGCCTTTCTCCTTAATATGTAAGATATTTGTGTATACCTGATAAAAATTATAGTCTTCACTCACATGAATAAATTTTGGCTGACTTGCCACCCTAGAAAACTCATAAAAACAACTTCATTAGCATATGGTATATAGAATTTAACACCATTATTAATATTTTCTTTGATGTTTTTAAAGTTCAGTGGTTCTAAGTGTAACGCCCCTGTGTTTCAATCTTATTATCCAGCTTTTTGGGGGTATGAAAAGAATCTGACAACCATGAAATGAAATTTGCTTTGTTCACATATTAGCACAGCATGGGTGGGGGGGGGGGCGTACTGCTTTGAGTCAGTTATAAAAATTTCCAAATCGCTATTATCATAGACTTTCAAACTTATTACGAAAAGCAGTATCTTAAGTATCCAATATTGAAACAGACATTTTAAACGCATGCAAAATTTGACATAATGGTATCATGATCCTCACCCAGTTTCCAAAATTATCAGCTCAAAGACAATCGTGTTTCTTCTATGCCTCCCACAAATTCCCTTCGCCTAGACTACTTTGAAACAAATCCACACACGATGCCAGTTTCTTCTGAAATGTTTTAGTAATATATTTCTAAAAGATAAGAACACCAGGGGCACCTGGGTGGCTCAGTCAGTTGAGTGTCCAACTCCTGATTTTGGCTCAGGGCATGATCCCAGGGTTGTAGGACTAAGCCCTACAGGGCTCCGTGCTAAGTGCAAAGTCTGCTTAAGATTCTCTTTTTCCCCCTCTGCTCCTCTCCCCCATTCTCTCTCTCTCAAAATAAAAATTAAAAAATAGTAAATTAAAAAAATATAATAACTCTGGAGATAAAACAACCCCCAAATGGGTCATCTCCTATACAAATGTAATAATTCCTTAATCGTAAGATATCCTGTCAATAATAAGATTTATAGTGTGTCTCATAAATGTCATATAGAAAAAGTTCCAATCAGGATCCAGATATCTAAAATGCAGAGATCGGGATCCTACTGTGATTGAGATATCGCTTAAATTTATTTTATTCCATAATTTTTTCCCATCTTTTTTTTCTCTCACAGTTTATTTCTTGAAGCAAGTGGATTATCTTTCCTGTAGATCTTCCCACAGTCTGAATCTGGCAGATTATATTCCATTCTTCTTTAATGCTTCCTCTATATTATTTTCGATAAACTGGTAGTTGAACATAAAGGCTTGATAGGATTTTCTTATTAATTTCCTTCAGAAGTTGTTCTGTATTAATCAGAAATTACATATGTGATTCTCTCTTTTCTTATTTTTAACAGCCATTTTTGGTATCAATGATATTAATTCGTGAGGAAAAAAGTGCTGAGCATGTGAGCCCTAACTTTGAAGTCCGGTATGAGGCATGCTTTTTTAAAAAAAAAAAACATTTTTTTTTAATGCTTTCATTTATTTTTAAGACAGAGAGAGACAGAGCATGAGCAGGGGAGGGGCAGAGAGAGGGGGAGACACAGAATCCGAAGCAGGCTCCAGGCTCTGAGCTGTCAGCACAGAGCCCAGCGTGGGGCCTGAACTCACAGACTGTGAGATCATGACCTGAGCTGAAGTCAGACGCTTAACCGACTGAGCCACCCAGGTGCCCCTGGGGCATGCTTTAAGTATGCGTGGGGAGCCAAATCATCAAGGACCACCAGAGATTTGGAGATGTGCCCCTCTGACCATATGGTGCTGTTCTTTTTTTTTTTTAATTTTTTTAAATTTTTTTTCAACGTTTATTTATTTATTTTTGGGACAGAGAGAGACAGAGCATGAACAGGGGAGGGGCGGAGAGAGAGGGAGACACAGAATGTGAAACAGGCTCCAGGCTCTGAGCCATCAGCCCAGAGCCCGACGCGGGGCTCGAACTCACGGACCGCGAGATCGTGACCTGGCTGAAGTCGGACGCTTCACCGACTGCGCCACCCAGGCGCCCCCCATATGGTGCTGTTCTTACCCAATTAATACAAAGCCATTGTGCAATTATACAAATCAGTCTTCCTTCTTTTCACCCCTTTGTGACATTAGAACTCAGTACTGACCCCTTAGCCCTATCCCCATTGTTACTGAATAACTAGCGGGGTTAGGAGTAAGCCCTCAGAGAGGAACACAGTGGACTTATTTTATCTAAGACATTTGTGAGCTAAAGTTAGTGACCAGAAAAAAAAAAAAAAGAATTTTCTCTGCATTTGGACCATAACTTAGTAATATGGGTTGCACTAGCCATAATCACCATCACCCTCACCAATAGCCATCCTGTGAAACTCTATGTACGTGGTACCATATTGAGTGCTAGGACACGGAAACAGAGAAGGCATGTCCTGTGGTCTTCTAAGACATACTGATATACTTGGCAAGAGGGGAGAACATTAATAAAATGTAAGAAACAGTAAAATAGAGGAGGAAAATGGCAAGCATAAGAGTAAACAGAAGAAACAAATACATATTTTCAAATGAGGACTGAAGAAAGACCTACCGAAGGTTGAGGCAGCCAGGAAGGTCTATGGAAGGAACTATGTCTGCTGTGCAGGAGCCCTACAAACTGGCAATTTGTGAGTAAGGAGACAAAAACCTTCCTTTGAATGGAAGCTTTTTAAAAATTAGGCACAGTTTCCCTTTCCATCAATGGCAGACAATGTCCCCCAGATGGCATCATGGGTGAATTTTTACTGAATATTTAAGGAGAAAATAACTTAAGTCCTTAAAAAAGTGTTCAGAAAATAAAGGGGGCAATAATTCACAACTCCTTCTATAAATCCAGCTTAACTCTAAAACAAGCATCTTAAGTGATTGACAGCAAGAGAAAATACAGACAAATCTAACTCATTAACATAGATGCAAAAATCTAGAACAAAATTTTAGCAAATTAAATCTAATTTACACACACACACACACGCACACACACACACCTCAAAGTGAGGTTTATCCCAGGATTATAAATTTTAGAATCTGAAAATAAACCAAGGTAATTTACCACATTAACAAAGGAAAAAACCAGATGATCCATTGGCTACATTCAGAAAAAAACAATTAACAAAATTCCATACTCATTCATGACAAAAAAAAAAAATTCAAAGAAAACATCGAAGAAAACTTCTTCAGTCTGATAAAGGGCATCTATGAAAATCCTACAATTGATGTCATAATTCATGGCAAAATACTGAATTCTTTCCCCCTAAAATTAATACCAGAGCCAACAAATCCACTCACACCACTTCCGCTCATTATTCACTAAAGGTCTAAACCAATGCGGTAAGGAAAATAAATAAATAAAATATAAAACATAAAAAGGAAGGAAGAAATAAAAGGCAGAACTGGGAATAAAAAAGTACAACAGTCTTTATTTGCATATATTATGATTATATATATATGTAGGTATAGAAAACTCAAAGAAACCTAAGCAGAGTCTATTACATTTATACTAAACTGGAAAAGTTGAAATTAGCATGACTTTGAGATATAAGGTATATATAAAAAATAACTGTATTCCTATATACAGATACATTTTTAAAGATGCAGAGCACTTAAAATTAATATCAAAAGACATAACACACCTAGGAAGATATGCAAAGATATATCTTAAAGATATATTTTAATTTTTTTTTTTCAACGTTTATTTATTTTTGGGACAGAGAGAGACAGAGCATGAACGGGGGAGGGGCAGAGAGAGAGGGAGACACAGAATCAGAAAAAGGCTCCAGGCTCTGAGCCATCAGCCCAGAGCCCGACGCGGGGCTCGAACTCACGGACCGCGAGATCGTGACCTGGCTGAAGTCGGACGCTTAACCGACTGCGCCACCCAGGCGCCCCTTAAAGATATATTTTAAAGATATATAAAATATATATATATATATTTTTTAAAGATATATATATATTTTAAAGATACATAAAATATTCTACAGTTAAAAACTACAAAAGTATTGAGAGAAATGTGAAAAGATCTATAGACATGGGGAGCTATACCATTCTCCTATTTAGAAAGTCATTAATTCTGCCCAATTGTTCTATTGATCCAAATCAATTACAATTAAAGTTTTGGCAAGGTTGGCTTGTGGGGGTGGGGGTGGGGAGTTGATATATTGATAGATTGATCCTAAAATATATAGGCAAATGCAGAGGACTTAGACTAGCCAAAACAATTTTGCAGGACAATAAGAAAATTAGATGACATACCCTATCTGATTTTAAAACAGTATACATAGTTATACTAATCAAGACATGGGATACTGACGATGGTTAGATATATTGATCAACAGAGTAGAAGACAGATTTCAAACACAGATCCACATGTATGGTCAACTGATTTTCAAAAAAAAAAAATGCAACAAAATAATCTGAGAAAGGAAAAACTTTCAGCAAATAGCACTGGGTAAATTAAATATCTGCATCAAAATGATGGAATTTGATCCATATATCACACCATATACAGAAATTAACTTGAAATGTATTGCAGTATGAAATTCAAAAGCTAAAACTATAAAACTTTTAGGAAAAAATAGAGTAACTTTGCAACTTTTGGTTATGCAAAGATTTCTTAGAGCACAACATAAACCACAAAAGAAAAAGATGATAAAATGGATTTAATCAGAATTAAAACTTATCAAAGGATGCAACTAGTAAAATAAAAAGGTAAGCCGTAGACTAAATCTAATTATGCCCGAATAATATTAACAAAAAAATCCCTGTTGGGAGGGGAGCCATGATGAGATACAGTAGGCTAAACCCCCAAGGCTAACAACAATTAATGTTGGAGAGGATATGGGTCAATCAACTCTCATACCCTGTTTTTTTGGGTGCCAATTGGCACAATCATATTTCAAAACTATGTGGGGTTATCTGAGAATGTTGAATATAAGCTTCCTCAGGAAGCTAGAAATTTCACTCCTAGTTATACACTCAACAAAAATGCATCAATATGAACACCTATGTACAAGAACATGTGTAGCAGCATTATTCATTATGGTCAAAAATGGAAAGAAACTTAAGAATCCATTAGCAGGAGGATGAATTTTGCGTATGTATAAGCTGAAACACCACAGAGCTTGAAATGAAAGCAGCACACTACGACAGCATAAACTGAGAGGACAAGAACAATGAGGTGAGATTGGAAATGCAGTTAATGGTCAGAGTTCCTTAAACTTTATTTTGAGACAGCGTGAGAGCGAGAGGGACTGAGAGAGAGAGAGAATCCCACACAGGCTCCATGCTGTCAGCACAGAGCCCGATGCAAGGCTCGATCTCGCAAACTGTGAAATCATGACCTGAGCCAAAATCAAGTCCCAAAGCCTAACCGACTGAGCTACCGAGCCGCCCCGGCATTCAGAGTTTTCAAGGACTTGGCAGTTACAGCAAGGAGATTGGAGGTTTTGATTCATCTGATGACAAAGGCACTGACAGATTTAATGGAAGACAGTGATCTGATATGATCTGTATCTTTTAAAAAGGTTATTCTGGAGGCTCTATGGAGAAGTGATTGGGTTGTGAATCAGAGAAAAAGCCAGGAGAGTCACTAAGATGTTGTTGCAATGGTCCAAACAAGGGGTGAGTGTCTTCAACTAGAAGACGGTAATGTCTCTCAAAAGTTGTTGAAAATGAGCTTCCAGGCTGGTGAGTCAGAGTATTTGTACGCACCACCGTGCTGGGTCCCAAGCTATGCAAGGACTGAAGCTCCTTTGTTCAGAATCCTGCCCTATTCATCGCTTCATCTGGCTGTTAATTTGTATCTTTTAATACCCTTTGTAATAAACCCATAGTCCAGTGAGTAAAAAAAAAAAAAAAAAAAAAAAGGGGATAAACCATCCCTGTAACCTAAAACAATTGTCAGCATTTTCTTCTTGATATATTTGAGATTTATTTTTTAAAAATTATATCAAGAGTTTACCTCACTTCATAATCATCTAAAAGCAACTGCCAGGGTATTTTATATTCTGTACTAACTCTCAAAGTCAATTCTAATAGATATGGAACTGTCTTCCACGTTGTTTTTTTTTTTTTTTTTTTTTTTTTTCAAATTCATGCATCACTAGACTTTTATCTATTACCCATGGTAGTTTTAAAGACACCATGCTTACTTCTAAGGTTGCAGACGTCTTCTGTTTATTTTGGTATTTACTCTGTTCTCTAACAGGGACAGTTGTTATTGGTGCCATGCTGTTATATGTCTGCTTATCTGAATGGTAATGTAAGTTATTAGCTTGTGTAGTTTAGTATAAAGCTCAGGTCATTTGACTGCTAATGGTAAATGAGAATAGACTTGGTAAGAATTGTGTCTTTTAATTTACAACACAACACATTATCTTTTCTCAAAACTCCCTTCCATTTCGCTCTTAATGAAGTTTAGCAATGCAGAATGACTATTCACGGACTCGGAATATAAACACAAATATTAGCAGGGCACACGGGAACTGACCCTGGCACGCCTGTGTTGTTCAAGAACCCTCCAGGTCTTGGCGGACTGGGGTTGAGGGTAATGTTAATGAGTAGGAATACTATGCTTTTTGCTTTTACCTCTGAAGCAAAGGAGATGCTCTGATGTCAAACTCCCACATCTATCTGTGGCACTGTGCAGGAAGTGACCGAGGATTTGCTACCTTCTCATAGAACTCAGATCAAAAGCCAGCAGAGGGTGACTGACTCATTCGTAGGGCTGGCCTACGCAATAAACTTGTGTTCTAAACAACGGGGGGCTATTCTGGCCACCGTATGTTCCACATATGTGAATTTTAAGTCCAAGAAAAAAAAAGGCTTCCAGGTTTTTACTTCAGCCAGTTCTGCTGCCAATGGATTATAAAATTAGCACAATGTCACTTCAGTTTTAGCTGTAGGATTTTAGTGTCAATTCCAGAGTAAGGATTCAACTGATTCTGGGTGCAAGGTGGTTTTGCCCAGGGAGAATTTTGGTAGGAGGCACTGTTCTAGGGTTGTGACTTATTCTAAGACTGCATGCTTCTTGGCTAAAATGCTACTTAATGTCTCTTTCCAATGAGACTGCAATGTTCAAAAAGACACTTTGTCTGTTGCATTCACCCTCCATCTTCAGCACCTATAATAGAGCCTGACACAAGCGTTCAGGTTCAATGGATACACGAGGTTATTAGTGCTGTCCACCTGATATTTCCGGTTCTACACTCCCATGCCATTCCTCGCCTTGAATTGAGGTCTAGTCATGGGACTTGCTTTGTGATCAAAGTGATCTGTGGCACTTTGTTTACCATACAATAGACATTAAGAGACTTTGGGGGCAAAGAGGAGACTGGATCATTCATATAACTCAGTCGAGGTGGTTTATGGACCTACGTGTCAAAAACAAAACTCTGAAAGTCTAAGTAGAAAATATAGTCGAATATCTTCCAGATACTGAGGTAGGGAAAGACACAGCAAGACCCAGGAAAGTATTAATCATAAAAGAAATATGGGTAGATGGGACTATATTAAAATTAAAAACGCTTGTTCATCGAAAGATACTCCAAAGGAAAGTGAAAATACCAGTTACAAACTGTAAGAAGCTATACACGATACACATGACTGGTACCTACGAAGAGAAGAATATATCAAGGGCTCCACAAATAAGTAAGAAGAGCCCAAAACTCAACGAGAAAATGGCACGGGAGTCTACAAAGGGTGATGGAACCGGACACCCATGTGCAAGAAAACGAACGTAGGCACACGTCTCATACCCTTCGCAAAACTGAACTCAGAGTGAACCGCAGACACACAACTATACGACCCTCCTACAAGATCACGGGAGAAAGCCTAGATGACGTTGAGTCTGGTGATGATGTCTTTTTTTTTTTTTTTTATTTAAATTTTTTTTTTTTTCCAACGTTTATTTATTTTTGGGACAGAGAGAGACAGAGCATGAACGGGGGAGGGGCAGAGAGAGAGGGAGACACAGAATCGGAAACAGGCTCCAGGCTCTGAGCCATCAGCCCAGAGCCCGACGCGGGGCTCGAACTCACGGACCGCGAGATCGTGACCTGGCTGAAGTCGGACGCTTAACCGACTGCGCCACCCAGGCGCCCCTGGTGATGATGTCTTAGAACAGCAGAAACATGATCCGTGAAAGACACAGTGATAAGCTGGATTTCATTAAAATAAAAAAACTTCTATTCTGTGAAAGGCACTGTCAGGAGATCGAAAAGATGAACCACAGACTGGGAGAATACACTTGCAAAAGACATGTCTGATAAAGGACTTCTGTCCAAAGTACTCAGAGAACTCTTAAAAGTCAACACTATGAGATGCCTGGGTGGCTCGGTCAGGTGAGCTTCTGACTCTTGATTTCGGCTCAGGTCATGATCTCATGGTTTGTGGGTTTGAGCCCCGCGTCCAGCTTTGTGCTGACAGCTCAGAGCCTGGAGCCTGCTTCGGATTCTGTGTCTCCCTCTCTCTCTCTGCCCCTCCCCTGTTCACACTCTGTCTCTCTCTCTCTTTCAAAAATAAATAAACATTAAAAAACAAACAAAAACTCAACAATAAGTAAACAAACAACTGGGTCCAAAAAAAAAAAAAAAAAGTACAAAGACCTTAACAGGCATCTCACCAAAAAAATAAATAAAATAATACTACTACTACACGGAAGGCAACTGAGCATATATGTCACATTATATGTCATTTGGATAAACACATAGAAGTTGAGTATTCTGGCTATCGTATGTATAAGTCTCCTTGTCCGTGACATGGGCAGAATACGCGAACTTATTACGTAGGCTCGATTTGATTGGTTAAAGACAATGACCCGTGATGCTTTTCAGCATAGTGTTTGGCCCGTAACAAGTCCTCAAATCATATTCTCTTTCAGGTCTTATCAATCACCCCGCTGAGCCTCATAGAACAGCATCTTCTAGTCTAGCACGACAGTGTCCTGCTGTCCTTGCTTACACTGAAGCTATTCCTCAGGCATAGAATACTCCCGATCTCCAGCATCTGATTCCATAATGAGTACTGAAAATTGAACACATTTATGAATGAATACCGTGACTTAAAAAAAAAAAAAAAAAAAAAGACTAGTGGATCAGTCAGGATTCAAAGACACAGAACAATCAGGAAACAGAGACTAAGATTCGTTGCAAGGAATTAGCTTACATGATTGTAGACGCTGGCTAGGGCAAGTCCAAACTCTCTACGGCAGGATGTCAGGAATGCAAGCTGGACCTCTCAGGCACAGGCTGAAGCTGTTGTCTACAGGGAAATTTATTCTTCAGAGACACCTCAACTCTTAAAACCCTTTAACTGATTAAGTCAGGACCGCCCAGATTATTCAGGATGATCTCCCTTAAATTTATTGGATTAGGAATGTCAATCACATCTACCAAACCTTCCCAGCAAAGCCTAGATCAGTGTTTGAGTGATTACCTTGGGGCCGCAGTGTAGCCAAAATGACACAAACTGGCCATCCCGAATGATACGTAAATTCTGCTTACGTGACGCACACACTAATGAAAGACACATTGACAGAACATAGAAGATGGGGTTTGCAGGGGGCTCATGTTTCTTGGAAGTTTCTACTCAGACTGAAGATCCAGCTCCCCCAAATCTCAACGTATTGGTGGCTGTGTAGACCTCAATATAGCTGAATTGTAACTCCTTCAAATAGAAGCTATAACACTTACTTCCTTTTTAAAAATTCTCTTTTGGATTTGTTGGTTTCTTTTTAATGGTATCTCTAGTCATAAAAGTTACTTAATAAAATTGCATGGGAAGTTGAAGACCCAGAAAGGAATTTATTTATTTGCCATGTCTGATATTATTCATGATTCCAAGCCTGCATAAAATTTAAATATTACAACAATCTTTCGGGGGTTCAATTCCACTGGGAAAATAAGGCAATGCAGGAAGTGTGTCAAAGTCATGAAAAATTCCAAGCACATGATCAAAAGACTGGCTTCGCTTGGAAGAAATGTACCATTTTCTAGGGCAAATGACTCCTAATAAATGGAAATGTCTGGTTTCTTCTTGCTCCCATTAACTGTTGTGTAATTCACACCAGACAGCCAACAGGCAGACCTTTAGTCTTCGAAAAATGGAACAATTTGGGGAGAATTATGAGCCCAAACAATACTGAATAGATGGGACACATTTTCCCTAGCAGGGTGTGAACAAAACAGTCAAACGAGCAGCTGCAGACTCCCTGGCTCGTGGGACACGCTGTACGTTTTCATCTATGCTTTCACTGTCTTAATTCAAGCAGGCAACACAGGAAAGCTACGCTCTCTTTAATTTTGAAGGCGAGCAGGGGCCACTGCTTGCTGGTGTAACCTAAAGTTTGAGAACCACTGGTGAAGAAATGCCTTTGATTAGCTTTCATTTGGAGAGCAATGCTTCTCAGGCTGTAGTGTATGAGGAGACGCTGCTGGGGAGCAGGCAAAATGCAGATTCCCAGGCCTGCGTGATTGTGATCCCCCAGGGACGGGATGGGAGCCATTTTTGAGATGCCGCTTTGAGTCTTCAGGGACAAGCCTGAGAAGAGGCTCTCTGCCTGGTCCTTTATGTCTGCAATCCAGACTGGCCCAGACTCTCCACTGCAACATTCTTGCCCATGTCTATAATCCTCTGGGCCGTCCTGGGGCTTCTCTTTCTTAAAAGTGACGTTAGCCTTTACCAAATTGCGATAAACAAAATGGAATATGTAATTTCAGATCTATCCTAGGAAGAAGGAAACTAATGAGCTTAGAAATTTCTAAGAAAAGCATAAAACCTGGAGGAATGGGAAAAACACAATTTGCTTTTCCTCCCCCGGGGGGTTAAAACGGCTCAGGGTACTTTTTCTTCCTACTTGTCTCAAGTTCTACCAAATCTAATCAAATGCACACTCTCCTGGTCGAATGAATTAATCAGAGGAATTAATAAAACAATTAAAAAGTATGACGAAAACTGGTTTTATTTTATGGACTTGATGTTGCTCAAAAGGATTCAGAAGTCTGTGAATAGAGGCCTTTCCCATTTGTAAGGCTGTTCTAGGATGCAACTGACAGTCACCTGGGGTTCACAGACCCTGGGCAAGGACATACCGACCTCATTCCCTACACTCCCCTGCAAGCCTGGGGGACGCAGGAGGGAAGTGCTGTCTCCAACTCAAGGAAATTTAACTGCCAAAGTCTATAATATTTGCTAGCAAACGTTATCACTTTGATTTTCCGCTTGTTATGTCAATGCATGTAAAAGTAACACGTGATTTTTAAATCTTGACACAGTTTAAAAATACGTACTCAGGGGGCACCTGGGTGGCTCAGTCGGTTAAGCAGCCGACTTCAGCTCAGGTCACGATCTCGAGGTCCATGAGTTCGAGCCCCACGTTGGGCTCTGTGCTGACAGCTCGGAGCCTGGAGCCTGTTTCAGATTCTGTGTCTCCCTCTCTCTGACCCTCCCCCGTTCATGCTCTGTCTCTCTCTGTCTCAAAAATAAATAAATGTTAAAAAAAAAAAAAAATACGTACTCAGTCCTGGCCTTCGTATAAGAAGTCATCATTTCATGGAGTGTCAGGGAGGCCCAGTCAGTTAAGCACCTGACTCTTAGTTTTGGTTCAGGTGACTCACTGTTGGTGAGTTTGGACCCCACATCAGGCTCTGTGCTGACAGGCAGAACCTGCTTGGGATTCTCTCTCTCTCTCTCTCTCTCTCTCCATCTCTCTCAAAATCAATAAAATGTACATTTAAAAAAAAAAGTCCTCCTTTCATCATAACCTCTAGTTTTGTCTTTTTTTTTTAATTAGATGAAAAAAGGTTACAATTTCTTTCCTTCTTGATAGTACTACCAGTCCTACTGAGATTCCCTAAGAATATGGAGGCAACGGCCTTGGGTTATTGGTGAGCCCCAGGTGTCATAACCCCGGACAGTGCAAAAGAGCTCTTACTGCCACCTGGCCCAGCAGTAATTTTTCTTTTTAATTCCGTGTCACGGTGATTTGCACTGATGCATTTCTGTGCATACCAGCCTATGAATATTTGGGGGATTAAAAATGGAAGCCGTCAGAAATCAAGTATGTATTTGTTAGCACACCAATAGACTCATTAAAGTGGTTGGTGGAAATTGTTTTAGTGATTCACTTCCTAGAAATTTGATTTTTCAGTACTCCTGTCTGCGAGAAAAATAGTAGTTTCTTTACTATTATCATCGCTATCATGCTAGCAGCAGAAACTATCAACGCTCAACCATGCCTGGCTCCCAGCAAAATCATGACTGAGGCAAAGGTTGTTTTGATCGCTTTACCTCCCTGTGTTCCGAATTTATTTCATTAGTTCATGCACCAAGTATCTGTTCTCAGTGCAAGGTTGCTGGTGACCCCGAAGAGTACAGTTGTGAAGGGGTTTGGAAGTGAAAGCCAGATATGAGAGGATGTGAAGAGAATGCGATGAGAAGAACCGGTGAGAATTTTGAGAAATTGTGTTGCATTGAGTGACAAAGAAAATAGGGTCGTTAATGCGGTGAAAGCGAGAATAAGCGAAGGCTTTTCAAGTGAGAGAAGTAACAGCACGTTTGTCTGCTGATGGGTTGACCCAGGAGATACTGAACACATGGAGGAGGAGAAAGGGGACGCCGGTCACTCAGCCCTTCGGAAAGGGAGAGCAATGGGGCCCTGAGCCAGTAGAGGACTTGGCATTATTTAGGACTGTGAATAGTTCATTTGTAGTAACTCAGTTAAAGGCAAGTGATTTGGGGATTTGTGTAGCCATGTTAGGTTGGAATGGCGAGTGAGTGAGCATACTGACTTCTGATAGCTTTTCTCATTGAGGTAAGAAATGACTGTGAGAATTACAAAGGCATTTGAGGGATTTGAGGAGAATAAAGGTGTAACATAATAATCAAAGGCGGTGAAGGAACAAAGGGACAAAAGTCGTACAGAAGTGTTGTTCGGTCCCCAGTGGCCCCGTGAGGTACAGGATTATAAATTTGCTGTCCAGTTACTAGGTCACAGAAGACAGAGAATTGGATTTATCCTTAGATGGGGTTCAGTTAGGCAATTAAAGCGAGGGGAGGAAAGGCTAACAATATTGATAAAGCCTTTAGGGAGTAAGTAAGGTGAAATGAGGTCATGGGGGGGGTTCTAATCTGACAGAATTGGCGTCCTTATAAGGAGAGGCAGAGATAGTAGAGATCTCAGGGTGCACACACCAAGGAAAGGCTCTGGGAACACCACAGCCACAAGGCAGCCATCTATAAAAGCCAGGAAGACAGGCCCCAACAGAAACCAACCCTGATGGTGTCTTCATCTTGGACTTCTAGCCCCCAGAACTATGAGAAAAAAAACAAATTTCTGTTGTTTAAGCCACCCAGTGCTTTGTTAGGGCAGCCCTGGGAAACTAACGCACTAACTTTCCTCACCGACAGCAAAATCTTAGAGAAGAAAAATCAAAGGTAGTTTCGAGAGCTTATTGCCCTAAGCCTGTATCTATAGATCTCCGCTGACATTTACTTGACATTTACTCCTAAGTATATTCTAAATGTATATCCTTATTACATTACAAAAAAATCAAAATGCACGAAACTATTTGAGAATAATACATGCAAGTATGTAATTATAAATCCAACAGCAGTATTTGTGAACTCTCACATAAATTTCCTACGTAGTTTCTAGATATAGTATTCTTGGGAATAGGGCAAATATAACTGCATTTATTTTTCTCCTTTTAACATAATTTAGAATGGAAAAAAATCCTTTGCCGAAAAATAACGCACAGGTGCATGTATGGCACTTTACTCTTATAGACTGCATAGAGTTACCAGAGAATTCTCCCTAAGACCCTCAGGTCTATTTTCCCGTGGGTTTGTTATAAATTCCCCCTGGAAACCCTACACTCAGTAAAATGACTGTACTTTTTTTGAGAAAAGTAAGGTAAAACTTCCCAAACTGGCCGTGCTACTTTGTCATAAATCCAGATTTGCTAGCTCCTTTGAGCTCCAGATTTTGCTTGGAAAAGAGAGACAGACAGAGAGGGAGACAGAGAAAAACAGAAGAAATTCCTGCCGCTTACCGAAGTGCTAGTTCCTAAACTTACTGGCACTCGCGTTAGTGACACGTCTAAAGAATCCTATTGTATACTCCCGGGTGATACGCATGGAACTGGGTGGTTCAAACCATGTCGTGGGAAAGGAAGGAAGAAAACGGAAGATCATGGTAGGTAGGGCCAACAGAAGGAGGTTGTTGCCCATGTCCTTGCCCATCAAAATCAGGAACAAATGAACTAGAAGTGACTAAGATTTCAGAACGCTACCTGAAAGTTAGTTTGATGTCCCTATTTTAAAACGGAAATCATCTTTCATGGACACTTCAGATGAATTTGGGGAATGATAGAGGTTTCTAGGAAGTCGTCCTAGACGAGGAAGAAGAGGGTTATTTTGAGATTTGAAAGGTGATAAGTAGGAGTCAGGCTTCTCTGGGAGTTCAAACGACAAACCCTACTTTTCACGAAAATTCAGTTTCCTAAAAATTTCAGTTCACATTGGCTAGGCCATGTGGATTTAACTCTACAGCAGTGGCCATGATTGCTGTTATCTTGTAACAACTTTTACGTAAAGCTATTTAGGGAGCTCTGTAATTAAAAACATAAAGTAAATGTGTAATATGTTTTCTTGCACTTAGGAAAGCATGTTAATTATAGGTGAGCAAGCACTTTGAATCTGCTTCCATTTATGTAGGTTAGTACTTTATTATTGAAGTGGTCTGCACTGTAATTTAGGATAGTCCTGACTGAGGTGACCATAATCCCAGTCTGCCCAGGGCAGGTGATGTTTTACGCCTCTTGTTCCAGTGCAATTATTAATTGAGCCCCTTTTCATTCTCAAAAGTATCTTCATTTGCATTAAACTTCCATTGTATTATGACCCACCCACCAGCATCTCATGACACCAACTTTGACGGGTAGTGGGTCAGAGAATCTACAAATTATTAATAGTCATCTTACACTCACCTGAATGTAAAAATGATAAAAAGAAAAATAAAGAGTTCCCGAGGTTGGAAGATGGAAGAGGGGTGGGTGTGGACCCCAAGCTCACCTCATCCAGGGAATACAACGAGCTCAATATCGAATCATCCTACGTAGCCCAGAAACCGACCTGAAGGCTGAAAAGTCAAGGTGGAGACAAGGCCACATTGAAGAAGGGAGGAGGTGTAGAGCTGCAGTTTGGGAGAGAGACGTATCTTGGCTGCTATGGTAGTATAGAAGGGTAAGAGATGGAGTGGCACACAGGGAAGTGCCTGGGGAAAACAAATTCCCCTAGAAGTTGGTTTGAAACCAAGAGGAGCCAAATCTCCTGAGTTCTTGCCATCAGTGGGACGTAAAGCCTGGAGTTTTAAGGTTCAGCGGGTGTGGCTGGGATAGAGCCCCGATGCCATTGTGCTGCTCTTGGAGAGAAGGCAGGCAAACAACCCTTGGACACACAGCACGGAAACAGACGTGAAGAGCGCCCAGAGCACAACAGCGGGGAGGCTGTTTGCTCATCTTAAAGTGTGTCCCAGAGAGGCAGCATCCATGTAGACGTTCCTCTGGAAACAAAAGAACTGTCTAGAGCCATCTCCCTCCCCTGCCCTTCAGCATTAGCAGAGGGCCACCTGCAGCTCCAAAACTCACTACCTGACTTGCTTAAACCAAGCCCTCCCTCCCCACCTGCCCCCACACTCTGGTGGAACCACCTCTCCCTGTCACATTTGCTTTAGTCCCAGCCCTAGAAGACCAGTCCCCCGCCCCTCCCAGAAGACCAGTCCAAACCCCTAATCACACCACATCTCCCAATTCAGGAGTTTTGTAGTGCCTCGGTTCCAGAGGCATTGGTGACAGGTCTCATTTCACAAGCAGACCATAGCACACCTAGTTAAAACGCACCACATTCAAGCCAGGGACCAAACATTAACCAACAACAGGCAAAGCCTCTCCAGACAACTGGTCTGAAAGGATAAAGCAGTCAGGACAAAATATCAGAGCACATACAGCACACATTAGAGACATTCCCTCTAGTGCTAGGCTCTGAGGAACAAGGGACAGTACACGGGAGGGCACCACAGGAACTCTCTTTTAGAAGGCCATTACCCTCAAGGAGACATAGTTGACTTTCCTAGCACAAACAGGCACAGATAATTAGATACAATAAGAAGACCAATTTATCCTAGATGAAAGAACAGGACAAGGCCACTGTCAGAAATCTAAGCAAAGCAGATATAAGTAACCTGCTTGATGGAGAATGTAAAGTAATGATCACAAAGATACTCACTGGACTTGAGAAAAGAGTGTAAGGCTTAAGTGAGACCCTTAACACAGAGATAAGGAATACCCTATCAGAGATAAAGGCTCAAAAACCAAAATGAGAAACACACTTCATAGAATCAACAGCAGGCTGGAAGAAGCAGAGGAATGAATTAGAGACTTAGAAGACAGAGTAACGGAAAGCAATCAAGCTGAACAAAGGAGAGAAAAAAAGAATTATGCAAAACAAGAACATACTTAAGGAACTCGGTGACTCCATCAAACATAATAACATTCATATTATAGGAGTCCCAGAAGAAGAAGAAGAGAGAAAAGGGGGCAGGGAATTTCTTCGAAGAAATAATAGCTGAAAACTTCCCTAATACGGGGAAAGAAACAGGTCTCCAGATCCAGGAGGCGCAGAGAACTCCCATCAAAATCAACAAAAGCAGACAGACACCAAGACATATTATAATTAAATTTACAAAATATAATGATAAAGAAAAAATCTTAAAAACAGCAAGTCAAAAGAAGTCACTGACTTACAAGGGAAAACCTCTCAGGCTAGCAGGAAATTTTTTAACAATACTTTGGCAAGGCTGAAGGGAATGCCATGATATATGTAAAGGGCTGAATGGGAAAAAATCAGCAGCCAAGTAGATTCTATCCAGTAAGGCTATCATTTGGAACAAAAGGAGTGATCAAGAATTTCCCAGATGCACAAAAACTAAACAAGTTCACGACTGCTATACCAACCCTGCAAAAAATATAGAAGGGGACTCTTTGAGTGCAAAGGAGAGCCCCAAATTGACAATATAAAGGGAGGAAACACAACATCCGTAAAAGTGAATATTTCCATAAAAAATCACTCAGGGAACTCACAAAATAAAAAGATGTAAATATGACAACATATACCTAAAACGTGGGGAGGAGAGGAATAAAGAACGAGTTCAAACTTAAACCACCATCAACTTAATAGAGACTGCTACATGCACAGGAGTTTATGCTTAATGTAATAACCATTATGAATAAATATGCAAAGAATAAAGAGAAATAAACCCAAATATATCACTAAAGAAAATCAGTAAAACATGAAAGACAAAAGACCTGGAAAATCTACAGAAACAACCACAAACAAGTTACAAAATGACAATAAATACATACCAACAATAGGTCTGGATGTAAATGGATTGCATGCGCCAATGAAAAGATAGAAATTGACAGAATGGATAAAAAAACAAGATCCACCTATATGCAGTCTATAAGAGATCAATTTAGACCTAAAGATACCCGCAGCTTGAAAGTGAGGGGATGGAGAAATGTCTATATTGTGCAAATGGATTACAAAAGAAAGCTGGAGTAGCAATACTTACATTGGGCAAAATAGATTTTAAAACAAAGACTGTAACGAGAGACAAAGAAGGACACTGTATAATAATAATAAAGACAATCCAACAAGATGTAATTGAAAATATTTATGCACTCAACTCAATGTATTTGGGAGGATCCGAATACATCAAACAGATAATGGCAAACATAAAGGAACTAATTGGTAATAATAAAATAATAGTAGGGGACTTTAACACCCCACTTGCGTCAATGGACAGATCTAAACAGAAAATCAGCAAGGAAACAGTGGCTTTGAATGACACACTGGAACAAATGGATGTAACAGATATATTGAGAACATTCCATCCTAAAACAGAAAAATACACATTCTTTCAAGTGCATATGAAACATTGTCCAAAACAGATCACACGTTGGGCCAGAAAACAAGCCTGACCAAATTCAAGAAGATTGAAGTTATACCGTGCATCTCTCCTGTCCACAACACTATGAAACTAGAAGTCAACCATAAGAAAGAATCTTGGTAGACCACAAATACATGGAAGTTAAATAACATGCTACTAAACACTAAGTGGGAAAACCAGGAAATCGAAGAAGAAATTAAAAAGTACATGGGCACAAACTCTCAAATAAAATAACAAATGAGAGAGGAGAAATAACACCATAGAAATAAAAACAATTAAGGATATTATGAAAAACTATATGCCAAAAAATTGGACAACCTAGAAAAAATGGGTGCATTCCTAGAAACATACAATTTACCAAAACTGAAGAGGAAATAGAAAATTTGAACAGACCAATAACCTGCAAAGACGTTGAGTCAGTGATCAATAAACTCCCGACAAACAAACGTCCAGGACCAGATGGCCTCACAAGTGAATGTACCAAATATTTAAAGAATTTATACTTATTCTTCTCAAACTCTTTCAAAATATACAAAAGGAAGGAAAACTCACAAATTCTTTCTACGAAGCCAGCATTATCCTTACACCGAAGCCAGATAAAGACCCAACTAAAAAAGAGAACTATAGGCCAATATCCCTGATGAACATAGATGCAAAAGTTCTCAACAAAATACCAGAAAACCAAATCTGACAACATGTTTAAATATATATATATATTTTTTCACCATAATCAAGGAGATTTATTCATGGGTTGCAGGGGTGGATCAACATTTGTAAATCAAACCACGTGATACATCACTTCAATAGGAGAAAGGATAAAAACCCTATGATCATTTCGATAGACTCAGAAAAAGCATGTGACAAAGTACAATGTCCATTAATGATAAAAGCCCTCAACAAAGTATGTTTAGAGGGAACATAACTCACCATAATAAAGGCCGTATACGAAAAACCCACAGCTGACATCATCCTTAATGGGGAAAAATAGAGCTTGTCCCCTAAGGTCAGAACTGGGCAAGGATGTCCACTCTCACAACTTTTACTCAACACAGTACTCAAAGTCTTAGCCACAGCAATCAGACAACAACAACAACAAAAATAAAAGGTATCTGAATTGGCAAGGAAGAAGTCAAACTTTCATATTTGAGGATGGCATGGTACTATATATGAAAAGCCCGAAAGACCCCACCCCAAAACTGCCAAAACTAATAAATTCAATAAAGTCTCAGGAAACAAAATCAACATACATAAATCTGTTACGTTTCTATACACCAACAATGGAGCAGCAGGAAGAGAAATTAAGCCATCAATCCCATTTACAATTGCACCCCAAATCATAAGACCCCCTGGGATTAAACCTAACCAAAGAGGGGAAAGACCTGTACTCTGATAACTATGAAATACTCGCGAAAGACATTGATGATGACACAAAGAAATGAAAAGTCGTTCCAGGCTCATGGGTTGGAAGAATATTGTTAAAATGCCTATACTACCCAAAGCAATGTATATACACTCAATGCGATCCTTGTCAAAGTACCAATAGCATTTTTCTCAGAACTAGAACAAACATTCCTAAAATTAGTATGGAAACACAAACGACCCCAAATAGCCAAAGCCATTTGGAAAGAGAAAAGGCAATCTGGAGGTATCACAATTCCACACTTCAAGTTATATTACAAAGCTGTAGTAATATACCAAACAGTATGGTACCAGCAAAAAAACTGACACACAGATCAATAGAACAGAATAGAAAACCCAGAAGTAAACCCACAACTATGTCATCAGTTAACCTTCGACAAAGCAGAAAAGAATATGCAATGGGCAAAACAGGCTCTTCCACAAATGGTGTCGGCAAAACTGGACAATGACATGCCTGAGAATGAAACCGGACCACTTTCTTACACCATACACAAAAATAAATTCAAAACTGGAGTGTCTGGGTGGCTCAGTTGGTTAAGCATCTGACTCTTGATTTCGGCTCAAGTCATGATCTCATGGTTCATGAGATACAGCCCCATGTTGGGCTCCACGCTCAAAGTGCAGAGCCTGCTTGGGACTCTCTCTCTCCCTTGCAAAAAAATAAAACGTTAAAAAAATGAATTCAAAATGAATGAAAGACCTCAATGTGAGATACGAAACCATCAAATTCCTAGAAAAGAATATAGACTGTAAACTTTTTGACAGCAGCCATAGCAACTTTTTTCTAGCTATGTCTCCTGAGGCAAGGGAAACAAAAGCAAAACAAAACAAAACCTATTGGGACTACATCAAAATAAAAAGCTTCTACACAGCAACGGAAATAATCAGAACACTAAGGCAACCTACAGAATGACAGAAGATGTTTGCAAATGACATATCTGATAAAGGGTTAGTATCTAAAATATATTAAGAGGTTATAAAACCCAACACCCCCCCCCAAAAAAAAACCCCAAATAATCCAGTTTAAAAATGGGCAGAAGACATGAACAGACACTTCTCCAAGGAAGACATCCAGATGACCAACAGATACATGAAAAGATGCTTATCATCACTTATCCTCGGGGAAATGCAAATCAAAACTATAATGTCTGACACCTGTCAGAATGGCAGTTCAACAACACAATAAACAACAAGTGTTGGGAGAATGGGAAGAAAAAGGAACCCTCCTGCACTGCTGGTGGGATTGCAAACTGGTGCAGCCACTGTGGAAAACAAAGTGGAGGGTCCTCAAAATGTTAAAAATAAAACTGTCCTAGGATCCAGCAATTGCACTACTGGGTATTTACTCCAAGAATATAACAACACTAATTTAATTTTTTTTTAACATTTATTTATTTTTGAGACAGAGAGAGACAGAGCATGAACGGGGGAGGGGCAGAGAGAGAGGGAGACAGAGAATCGGAAGCAGGTTCCAGGCTCCGAGCCGTCAGCCCAGAGCCCGATGCGGGGCTCGAACTCACGGACTGTGAGATCGTGACCTGAGCTGAAGTCGGACGCTTAACCGACTGAGCCACCCAGGCGCCCCTAACAACACTAATTTAAAGGGATGCATGTACCCTGATATTCATGGGAGCATTATCTACAATAGCCAAAATGTGGAAGCAGCCCAAGTGTTCATTGATTGATAAATGGACATAACAGTGGTGTGTGTGTCTATATACATACACGTACATACAATGTGTACACACACACACACACACACACACACACACACACACACAAATAGAATATTACCCAGTCATAAAAAAGAATTGAATCTTGCCATTTGCAGTAACATGGATGAAGCCAGAGGGTATAAGGCTAAGTGATGTAAGTCAGTCAGAGAAAGACAAATACCATGACTTGATTCACACATGGAATTTAAGACACAAATGAGCAAAGGGAAAAATACAGAGAGAGAGAGAGAGAGAGAGAGAGATAACCTGTATGTTAACTGGAATTAAAATTCACAAATAAAAATATATTATAAAAAATAAATGTTTATATATAAGTTCAAGTATAAGTAACATCTCTCACTTTGTGCTACATAACGACTAGTCCTTGGTATAAATGAGTTTTGTCATTAAAGAATTTTACTGCAAAACCAGTGGAAAGTTAGTGTGTATGAGTAGGAACCATACAAAATACAGCTTGTAACCGACAGATTACATATATCAAGACGTGTCTGAACTTGGCCCTCTGAGGTCCAGGTTCACCCATTATGTAACTGAAAGCATTATAGGATCAAGGCCAGACAGCTGGTTGTCAGCAACACTGCCTGAAACAGGTCAAGAATTAAGAGACAAATTAAAGACGCGTTATGGGTGTAAGTATTAATTAGTATAAAAAACTACATTTGATAGGAAACTGGGAAGAGTTAGACCCATTGGGATGTCACAAAGAAGGAAAGGGTCACGCAAGAGAACACAGATCAACAGAAAAAGGCCTCAGGGTTTGGATCTTGAGGGAGATAAATCTCAAACACAACGAGCTCTTTTCCTAGCTTCCTTCTTCGGGAAGTCTGTAATGATGGCAAACTGGTCTAATGACAATTGAGTGACTTACTAATGCCCATTCTCCTCGCTGTCAAAGGCAAATGGGCTGTTATGCAGCCAATGCAGAATTAATTTAAAATTAAGGTCAAATTCAGAATGTATTTGAGTGCCCTTTAAAAGAAACCAAGACTGTCCCTGCTAATACATGTCTACAAATAGGTACACTGTGGGCGCACCGCCAGTGGGTCCTATGGCACCCACATGGGTAAAAAAGGCAGTTAACATCCTAGAACGTATAATTCGAGATGATATACTCTTGACTTTACCAAAGAATCTGTCTATATGTAAATACCAACACGATCGTGTCTGTCAGAGCCGCGAAGAAGCAATTTAAATCTCCGAGAAATCCAAATCCCTCTGGAGGTTCAAGATTTCTTTTCCTGACAAACCTAAGAGGTTTTTTTTTTTTTTTTTTTTCCATTAACACCGCCATGGAAAGAAACAGTGACAGAATAGTTGCTACGGGGGTAAACGCCCTGAAAGAGATGAATCGCCGTTTAAGGTGGAAAGTCTGAAAGCATAAAGCTCCGTGCAGTGAGTACAACGGAGCGTGGGAAGCATTCACGGACGATCGACCTTGCCTTGCCATCGTCACCTGGGTGTGTGAACCCAGGACCAAGGACTTGCAGTTTATAAGACAGAATGATGAAGGGGGAGTGGGACAAAGGCAAGCAAAATTGGCAGGAGCGATGAGGGTCCCGGGAGCATGCAACGAACAGCAGGGCAGAGCTGTGGCAAGGTGACCTGGAACACGACCTCCTGACCTATGAGGCGCTGCTTAGGAATGACCCGGCTCCCTTCAAAGTAAAGGCTGATTAACTTCCAGTGCTTCCCTAAGACCCACAATAAGGCACACTGCGGGCCAGCTACGTCCCAGGAACTAGCCTTGCCCTGCAAATGCTCTCAAGAGCAACATGGTGTCTGCGTTCAGGAAGCTCAGAGTCTGGGACACGAGACAGATGCTAACTGTATCATTGTGTCTGTATATATGTAACGCTGATATGTAGGTCTCTTCGATATTGCATTTTCGGGTATTTTGCAAAGCAAAGTAGAAGCAGTCATATAGGATTGAGTCACGAAAGCAGTTAACTGGTAAGAGCTTGTATACACATAAAAACCAGGTAAGGAGATAGACTTACGTGCAATGAGGAAACATATACATTGAAGTAGTTTGTAGCTTTCATATGAAACAGTAAAAAAAAGAAAAAATCAAACAGGGGCCCCTGGGGGGGTTCAGTCAGTTCAGCGAGCGTCCGACTTCTGCTCAGGTCACGACCTCATGGTTCGTGAGTTCGAGCCCTGCATCGGGCTCTGTGCTGACAGCTCAGAGCCTGCTCCGCATCCTGTCCCCGCCCCCACCACCCCTTCTCCCTCTCTCTCAAAATAAATAAACGTAACAAGAAATGAAACCTGCTCTACGGACGCGCTGTTCGAAGCAATACTGCAGAGGAGAAAACAACACTTAACTCAGGGACAGACCGAGAGGCCCAGATTTTACAGCATTAGTGCCCTAAGTCACAAGACTACACTACAGCACGTTAAGCCAAGTTTAAGAACTGTTCCCAGATAGGTCACATTTTTGGCCCTCGGGAGTTCATTCCTACAGAAGTCAACTACTTTAAATATCTAGCAACTGGGGCGCCTGGATGGCTTGGTCGGTTGGGCGTCCGACTTCAGCTCAGGTCATCAGGTCATGATCTCACGGTCCGGTGAGTTCGAGCCCCGCGTCGGGCTCTGTGCTGACAGCTCAGAGCCTGGAGCCTGTTTCCGATTCTGTCTCCCTCTCTCTCTGCCCCTCCCCTGTTCACGCTCTGTCTCTGTCTCAAAAATAAATAAATGTTAAAAAAAAAAATTAAAAAAAAAATATCTAGCAACTAAGTGGGAAAATGATTGCAAGAAGGCTTGTGAGGGGTTAGAAAGTCTCTGCAGACCAGAGAGACCAATTATCGTTGGCTCTCACCAATTGCCCTCACACTCTTCAGGGAAGTATCTAGAAAAACGTCAGAGGCCTGTGTGGTCACCACCTCCTGTAACGTGCATATGACCTACATTCGTATGTAACACATGTGAAATGTGGTGTTGAAGTGATGCAGAGACGTGGTTCGTGCTGCAGGAGAGCGCATATTAGCGATTTCCACCTCGTCTGCAAGGTTAAAAAAAAAAAAAAAAAAGAAAAGGTTCCCCAAGGATGTAACAGTTGAACTAGAATCAGACCTCAGAACAGATAGCTGGGAGGGATGGGGTGGCCTGCAGGATGGGGGGGGGACCCTGGAATGGAAAGAAGCCTGGGTGCAGGCAGGTGGGGAGAGAGGAGGCTGTACAGACAGTGAAAGGCCAGAGGACAGCAAGGGCCAGCGGCTGTGGAAAGGGTTTGGGGCTTTATCCCAAAAGCACTAAGGGACATTTAGAGTATCTGAAGGAAGGTGTTAACACACTCCGTTTTCTTTTGTGCAAAAACCATCCCGGAGTGAGTACATACGTTATCAACCTAAAGGCTTCCCATATACAAATACGGTATAGAGAACACGGAGGTCCTAGGAGAACGGTGTGGCCCCTGGGACTTTGCACGGCTTGAGGGGCCATGTGCGTGAGCTCTGGCAGGGCAGTGAAAACATGAGGAAATGTTTAAGGCCAAAACAGGACTTTTTAATAATGGTTTATTTTCATCCATCCAGTAAGGATTGCTGCTTGGCAGGTATCCTGCACCAGAGCTAATCCCACCCTGGTTCTGTTTATTGAGACAGAAGCTGAGTTGAACCCCCAACTGAGTACAAGACTAATTGCCCCTATTATAGAAAGAAGCCTTTTGTTACAAAAAGCAAAACATGCCAATGGTTGATAGAGTACGAGCTCTGGGTGCCTACAACCTGGAAGCTGGTTGGCGTCTCTTGGAGGTGGTCTGGATTTCTTGGTTGCCCGTGCACAAAGCCTTTTTGTTCACCTTCCATGGTAACAATTGCTTCAGAAAGTTCCTTCATCTGGCAGCAGACAAAATTATGCCCACTCAATTGGGGGAAATTCCATTCTTCACGGAGGCCTTTTACAGTATTAATGGTTTTATGTTGGACATTTGGGAAGCATAGGAGCCAGACCGTATTCTGGTAGAATTTCTACAGTAAAACATTGCCTGATTCATTCCTGGGCTGTTTATTTCTGCAGTTCTCCAATTTATTATTCGTACTACATGGACCTTGGTTCTATCCTTTATAATCTAAAACAGTTAAAGGTATTGCCATATGGATACTAAATACATATCATTTATTTACATTCTAGGTATAATCTCAACTGTTAAGGAAATAGCAAGGACAATCCTATGTTTACAAACGCAGTTAATTTCCCTCCTGGGGACCTTGAAAGATTCATTTCCTAGTCTTCCTTGCAGAGATGTGGGAGTCATGTTTCTAGTCACTGCAATGAAGTTGGACATTATAATTCCAGACTTGGCCATGAACACCCCGGGGGAAGATTTCGTGCTCCCTTTTCCCCTTCACACAGCAGACCTGGAGGCCACGCATAGAGAAGGAGGAGGCATCCAAAGTGGAAAGGGCTTGCACTCCTGAGTCACTACCCAGGGGGCGTGAGTGCTGCTGTCCAGGAACATCCACGTTGGACTTTGTACGCACCAGAGATAAACCTTTGTGGGCTGATATTTGGGGGTCGTCACAGAGAACAGCTATCCTGACACAACATATTAACGTTATTAGATAAGATCTAAGCCTTGTAATAAAGTCGAACTGTTACATTGTAGGCAGCGTGGGGTTCTGCTTTGATTATTGAATAGCATGTGTCTAGCACTTAAATACCCAGTATAAAAACTGTTGTACATCCAACAGGCAAATGGATAAACTGTCGTACATCCAATGGAATACTCTTCGGCACTTAAATGAGCTATCAAGCCATGAAAAGACATGAAGTAAACTTAAAGGCTTATTACCCAGTGAAGGAAGCCAATCTTAAAAAACTAAAGACTATAGGAGTCCAACAATACGATGTTCTGAAAATGACAAAAGTATGTAAGAAGTAAAAAATTCAATGGTCGACAGGGGTTGGTGGTGGTGGGGAGGGATGAATAGGCACAGCACCGACGATTTTCGGGGCAGTGACAATATCCTGTGTAATACCGTAATATTAGGGTATTATATAGTACGTGGTATCGTAGAATATACATATTATAATGCATCAGTGTAGGTTCATCAATTTTAATATATGAACCACTCTGGTGGCGGGGGGGGGCACTGATAATGGGGAACGATATTCATATATAGGAACAAAGAGTATATAGGAAAGATCTGTACCTTCCCTTCAATTTTGCTGTGAATGGGAAACTGCTCCAAAAAATATAGTTGTAATAATACATTTTTCCAAGAAATAACAAAAAGATGTTTCTATCAGCAATCATGTTTGGCTAGTTTTAATACAATGCTATCTAAAAGACACTGCCAGCTGTGTATTTATATCTTCTGGTAAAATAATATATGAATACCTCCAGGCGTGTAAGCTTGCGTGACTAGAATCAAAATAGAACCTATCGAGAAGCATGAAGAGTCCGGGGGACGAGGTGGCTGTAGGGCAAAGATTATGATTTCTGCTTTATCTCAGATACCTATCTATGACTCCTGCTAAAATAATGCTGAATGCTATTAATGACACGTTATAGTAATACTAAATTATAATTACTGTACTTTTCTTGCAGACTGATAAACTTGGATAAGGATTTTGAGACATACTTCTATTTCCCATTTAATCGCACCCCTTGTATCCACACCAGGTTGCCAACATAAAGATAAAACTCAGGTTTTAATTATTAATAGATTCTACTGATACGGAAATTGGTAGTAAAAGACTAAGTTTTGGGTCAATTGCCCGAGTATTTTAGGAGCTAAGATTATGTGGAACGGCAAATTCTAGGCTGAAGGGGCCGTGAGTTCCTTTTTCTTTCTATGTCCTACTATATAAAATTGTCACACGTGAGGCATGTCGGCACCTAAGCCAACAAGGAGGGAACAGAAGCGAGGGAGGGAACCTGAGCAACATAGCCGAATACAATGGGCGCTCCCAACTACACAAATAACTCATGGCACAAAAGGCAAACTTAGCCCCAGTTGAGGATGTTTCTGAGCTCCAAGGGTATCCAGCTGTTAAGTGGGGCAGGGATAAAAAAAAAGAAAGTCACTGGGTCAGCTAATACTCAAAAACAAGTGGGCATCAGTTTGAATATGGCAGAAATACAGCCCGCAGGCTGGGGTCGGGGGGATGGAGAAAGTAATGGTATTGGTGAAAGGATATAAAAGGCACAAGGTCTAACCACTGGGTGGGAAGTTTGAGGCTGATAAACTGAGATTTGGGGCAAGGTTCAAGTCAAGATTGACAGGGAGGGGCAGTGAAAACAAAGGCATCATACCATGGGGATGAGCTGCCCCAAGTGGTAATTCGTTATTAACAGTAAACAAAGTAACAACAGCTACCATCTATGACAACAAAACAACAAAACCTTCTCCTCTACTACCCCGGAGGGTGGATTTGTGCTGCTAGGGGGAAAGGAATTTTCTTCTCCACAGCATCAAGACGCAATGTATATTTTCTCATAAACGATGAACCTTCGAGATTCACCTGTGCTCACCATCTGTACGCTTTTGAACAGTTGACCAACTACGTCAATTGACCCAATTTAATAAGTGTGTGTATACCAGGAGTTAGACATCCACTGGGTGGCCACATGGATTCAGTTTGCCTTCTTAGGCGTTCTCTATCCCCACGGGCGTCTGGCATATAGTAAGGACTCAGTAGAAGTTGGCGGCTTTTATTGTGTTATTATTATGTACAAAGTAACTGATGTCACAGCTGCAAAGGTTTTAGACTGAGAACCCTCTATTAAAATACTTCCGTATTTCTTGTGGCCATTAACCAGGACATCATTAGAGACTTGGGAAAAGATTAGCTAATGAGGGGCTCAATTCATTAATGAGACAACTCAGTTGTGCTTCTTTTTCCCTTAACGGCAGATCCTCTTACTCTCCAAGGCACTATTTAAACTATTAAAATAACTAATGAGATCATTACTGTTGTCAGACGAGTCCCAGACCGAGCAGATATCTGTACAAGTAATTGTAAAGTATTTATTCCGATAGAATGTCCTACATGCTTACTAACACCCAAAGAGAAATTAAGAGCAGGGCAGAGAACCCACTCCACGGGGACTGGGTCCAAACGTCAGGAAGGGTAGAGTAACCTGAAGTTAACTTGTTTTTAGTCAAATGTGTGATTACAGTTACTCCTTTTTTAAGGTTGAATTTTTCTATGATTTTTTTTTTATGTTCGTTTATTTTTTGAGAGACACAGCACAAGTTGGGGAGGGGCAGAGAGACAAGGAGACACAGAATCGGAAGCAGGCTCCGGGCTCCGAGCTGTCAGCACAGAGCCCGACACGGGGCTCGAACGCACAAACTGCGAGATCACGACCTGAGCTGAAGTCGGACGCTTAACCAACTGAGCCACCCTGGTGCCCCTTTTCTATGATTTTTAAAATGAGTGAACACAAAGGCCTTAATTGTCAACAGATTCACATGAAGGAGGAGTCATACCTGACAGACTGTTATTGATGATTAGTAAAATATATACTATATAATTAAAAGCATGTGTGACATCAATACCTAGGGATTCCCAAGTCCAGCAGACAGAACTTCCTGAGTCCCTGTTTTTTTCTGGGATGGATTTTGACTTCTGAGAGGGAACTGTGTGAGGGATAGGTTAGCAAGAAGCTGCCATTGAATCTAGGCCCTCTTAGCTTATTTATCTTCTAGTATCATGTAGCTTTCTCTGGTTCCAACACTCACTCTTCAGGGCAGCCGCTACCCGTGAATTGCAGGTTTATTGGCAATAAACAATCTTTTCTAGACAGACTAAGAATATCTTGCTAAAAGCATTTCTAGATGAGTAATTGGTACACAGCAACCCAGGAAAGACCCTGATTTAACACCACTTCATGCTTGTAAGGGGTTCTGCTTAGGGCCAAGTTTGCTTCTGGTGTTCCTAAGAAGGGAGAGAAATGGTTTAGAGACCTTCCAATAACCCTTTCCTTCCTGAGAACAAAGAGAAGTCGGCTGGAATGTGAAACGCATTTGAAATATACAATGGCCAGCTGTGATTTTCAGAACATCAAGTGCTATCAAGGGTCAACCACTGAAATTCCAGACTGTGAATGCAGCCAAGTATTAAAATCACCATTATTCTATACCACAGTGAATCAAAAATAAAGTCTTCGTGATATTTAAGAAAAAAAAGTCCTAGTTTCCAGTGTAATCATTTTTTAATCCAACCTAATCCCCTCAGAGGAAAACAATTTGTATAAAAATCCAATGATGACTGTTTTTGGCGTATCTCAATGTTTATCTACAAAAATCATGCTTCGGAAGTGACGGGAAGGATAGTGTGAGTAAACATAGTTCTTACATGATGAACTCCTTCTATAGTTAATTTCCTTTATTTTACTTATTCACTGCGTAAAATGCCATCAGATTACTAAACACTTCTATAATCTTAAAAATGATGTCAGCTTGTAAATAATGGTCTTAATATATGAAAATCTTGTAACCAAAACAATATTTGATTTTATTGTAAGAATACCTAAGTACTGGAGGTAAGAAGAAATGGATGTGGCTTTTTCTATTTGTATTTCACTTATTCTTTACTGTGTGCTTATGCCCAAGTTATCTTAATGTTAGAGATGGGACCAGAATCAATCTTTTGACTTCTCCACTTTTCTTGTTATTGGGCATAACAAGAATAACCCAAGTCCCTTCCCCATGACACCCTACGGTCTGATGGGCAGTTAGATATCCAAAAAGGTCATTCTGAGCCACAGAATAAATCCTACCCTGTATTATGTGTAAATGCACTAGGAATACAGACAAGTGAATGCATAATTGTGTCCAGAGGAAATTTTAATTGAAGTGGTGATAGTTGTGTGGTTAGCATTATAGTTAGAGGTTTTCCAAGTGTCAGTGGAAGGGTAGGGAATGGCAGTATATGTGGAAGAAAAAGCAAGTGCCATGACAGATGTACTAAGTGCCAGGCAGCCTCACTCCCTCGGGCTTCCCTCTGGAAAGAATTCTGGGAATTTTCCATCTCATCCAGGTGGCCTGCTAGTTTGCTTATGGAAATTGTTCCCATGGATCGGGAGGATACACCGAGGAGGCAATGAAATTTTCATAAGGCAATGGACTGGTAGAAAAACCTCTCTCAAACTGAGGATGTTAAAAATCAAGGAGTACAATGGGGCGTTAATGATGGAACACGTGAAGATTAATTTTGAAGGAGAAACCACATCAAATGCCTAAGGATCTACATACAAGAGTCACATAATCACGACTGTTCTCGTCTTTGTGATTGCAGCTCTTTCCTTTTCTACCAGTTATTGGTAGCAGAAATAATAACAAGGTGTCAAAGTAGTGACTATAATTGACTGAAAATGGGAAGCTCCCTTGACCCCTTTCAGATTTGTCAAGACCCATCTGTTAGTCCATTTGCTAACCCTGGGTACCCAGACACGCGTCCGGGCAGGGCTTAAAAATTCTGGGAATTGCTTTGCCTACACCATCCTACGTTGATATATATCTGGCATAATTAATATCAGTGCGTTTTACTGCAATAAAAGTGAGCTTTTGACAAACTTTGAGAACTTGCTCTTTTTTAATCCACTCAATTAACATAGAAGAGGGGTAAGAGCTTAAATATTCAACTGAGTTTAAATACAGTGAGCTCACTGTATTCAAATGGATCTCCAAAACTGATGGGCACTCAAAGTCCAGCAACACAATGCCAGACCCACACAAAGTATATAAAGGGTTAAGAAACACATGGGAACATGGCCCTGGGTGAATAGCTTGGGCAGATGTTGTGGGGCTCAACCTGCCTTTCTGGTGCTCACTTCGCAGGAAGGCCACCTTCAAGGGGCCAGTGACAGATCTGCACTATTTAAATGAACTTGGGTGGGTCTGCACATTCATGGGACCTTCTATCTTTGTCCTGGGATGAATCAAAGACCCCAAATGCTGATTCTAATAAGAAAATGCAGACTCCTAACCATGTTCGTGAAAATTCGCACCCTTGGTTTTCCCATATAATCTAACACAGCTCAGATTCTCCTTCAATCTCTACTTTCTCTCAAACATTCTCAAAACATACTATCTAAATGCTTGTCATGAGAGATGTCACGAGGGGTGGCACCCTGCCCAAATAGACTGGTTATGTTAAACTAGATGCTGTCTTCTATTCTTACGGAAGTTTTGACTTCCGTGCATGGTTTCCCAGACAGATGTTTTATAAAGTTTACAGACTTCTGTCCTCAATGTCAAATCATAGGAAATCATGGTGATGTGTTCAGTGGCATTATGGCTTTCGCTAAATAGCTATTTAAAACATTTTATGTAGTGCCTGCACTTGATATTTAATCAAGTACATATATTCTCATTGATAAATCTGTGCCTGTTTCAAGGGAAATTTTGTCCATATGCTCCTAATTGATTTGCACTTAGCTCACCAAATGTTGAACATGAGTAGGATTTTCAGTACAGGTCACTGGAAATTAACTTGCTTTCAAATTCTGTAAATGACAGATTATTTCAATGAGGAATCTTAGTGTAGTAACATATAATGTCAAACTAATCATTTATTGATGCAAAATGTAAGATGAAAGTCAATTTACCTGGTAATTATTTTATTTCCTGTTTCCAGAAAACCAGTGAACCAAAATAGGAAAAAAAAATCCAAATTGAGGAAATTTATTGTATTTAATTCACTTTAGTAATTAACATTCCTCCTGTTCCATAATGGATTTGAGGTGACTTACAAAGAAAAAAAAACATACAAGCTAAGAAAATGAAGTTAGAAATAGAAGTTGCCTATTGCGTATCTTAAGTAAAGCAAACAGGACTTTTTAAAGAGTTTGGCTAAAAGGGGCACCTGGGTGGCTCAGTTGGTTAAGCACCGACTTCAACTTCAGCTCAAGTCATGATCTCAAGGTTCCAGAGTTTGAGCCCCCGCCTTGGGCTCTGTGCTGACATCGCAGAGCCTGGATCCTGCCTCGGATTCTGTGTCTCCCTCTCTCTCTGCTCCTTTCCCGCTTGTGCTCTGTCTCTCTCTGTCTCTCAAAAATAAATAAACATTAAAAAAAAAAAAAAAGAGGAAGGTTTGGCTGAAATACTACCCTTTGCCAAACATAAACCTGATTCAGGAAGAGAACGAGGAGATTGGGGCATTACGTTTTCCAAGGCATAAAACAGTCAAGTATAAAGAACCTTGGTGCACTTCAGTGTAAGGTTAAGACCTGGGTTGGTCTGTTTCTGTCTTGGTGGCTGATCTCATTCCAATTACAACAGTCCTGATGATGAGACAGGGAGATGGCCCGCTAGGGCCCTGGGACACCAAGAAGTGAGTCCTAGGTGGGGCCAGGTGAATTTTACTGGTACCTGTGCCCAACTCAATCCCCAGGGAAAAGTAATGAGGCAATTTTGGAGGTCATTACCCATGAGTTTTTAAAAAATGCCTTGCTTTCTAGCAAGCAGGTGTAAGCATCTAGGCAGAGGCCGTAGAAGCAAGTCTGACTTTCTCCACGAACGTTGCCTACCTCAGCATCTTCCCTCATTGCCTCACAATTTGCCCCAATTCAGGGCCTATCACCCCTTCTTTCTCTCTCTCTCTTCCCTGCCATGCTTTTGGATCTACTCTCCAATCTCCGAATCCTACGTAGCACCCAAGAACACCTTTCGAATACGGGATTCCATAGTTACGGAAGATTGAACCCAAGCATCCAACTTTGTTTCCCCACAACACAGAAGCTCTATCTCATGTCAATAAAGGTAATTTCGAGAAAGAAAGGCAGAAGGAGAGAGCAAGACAGGAGACAACAACACACAGTTTGGTAGGTGAAACATGGGCATAGATAAGTGGTAATCTACTTAGGAAGCCTAAGCAATTCGAATCCTAAACCAGCAGAAAGCTAAAGCTAAAAAAAAAAAAAAAAAAAATCTGATTTAAAGCCCAGAATTCAAGAAATAATCAACAGAATTTTAAAGAGACTCAAATAGGTGGCACCAGGTAGCTCTTCAGTAGGAGTGAAGAGGGGTGGGCTGATATACAAAATAAATTTCTTAAAGCTTTTTCCGTAGAAGCCTAGATCACTTTCCTTGACACCACTGGATAACTTCCCTTCTTCACTACTGTAAAAGGGGAAATTCTAGAGAGGGTAAAATGAGGGGCCTCTGCCTTGGCGTACAGAAAACACAGGTGAGGCCAACACACTTCATTGAAACCCAAAGGATTAAGTTTGAATGCTAATCCCCTCCATTCTTCTTTCCCGGCTCACGCTTTCCCACCCTTTACTTCCAGGTAGCAGATGGGGAAAAACCTTCTCTAAGGAATGGGATTAGCCCGAGAGGAAAAAAGCCACTCTGATTATTTCCAACAATAGACTTTCCCAGAAGCTGTGTCCAACCTGATCACCCTACAGTCTCACTGCCAATCGTACGTTTGGTCCTTCACTCATATACGATCAGACAATTCATGATTACCGACATCTGGAGACGACCTCCAGCAGGGGAGAAAAGAAACAGACAAAAACAAAGGCAATAAGTAATAAGCCATTTGGAGAAAATATCAATTTCGCAGAAAAAGAAAACCTGAAAAGCTAACTTAGGTCTTGAAAATGATAAGCAAAGGTGTTACATCCATCAGCTGAGAAGACAATGCAACAAAAAGACGGGAGCTTCATGATATAAAAACACCTCTTAGAACTTACAAGGGTTATGGCAGAAATGAAAACAACAGATATTAAAAAGTGAAACTGATAAAATGTCACGTAAAATAGAGTAACAAATGAGAAAAAGAAGTGACATAAAAAAAAAAAAAATCAAAGGATCAGTCTAGGAGATGTATCATCTGAATAACAAGTTCCAAAAAGAGAACAAAGACAATAGAGGGGGGATATCTTGTTTTTTTGTTTGTTTTTGTTTTTGTTTTAATTCCAAAGCACTTGTAGCAGAATTGGCAGAGGAGGAGGATCCTAAGCTCACCTTGACCCAGGGGTACACCTGGTTAACACCCACATCAGCGTAAATAACCCAGAAAATGACCAGAAGTCTGGCAGAACAGACTCTCCACAGTTAACAAAGGAGAGGCTATATCAAGGAGGGTAGGAGAGCAGAGATAGGATCAGGAGCCGAATGGACCCAAAGGACTGTCCACGGGAGGGAAGGACACTGCAGGCGGGGAGAAGGGAGAGGAGCAAGACCGCCTGACCCCACGCCAGGCACCCCAGGCCCTGGGGACTCAGGCAAGGAAGATGAATCTCCCTAACATTTGGCTTTGAAAACCAGGGGGTCCTGGCTTCCCAAGTTCTTAACCATCAGTGGGGCTCAACACCTGGAGGTTTAAAAACATCAGTGGGCTTGGCTCTGTGACAGCCAGAGGGAGGTAGGAAACGGAGTTCCTGCCCTTAAAGAGACAGCGTAACAGCCCTGTGGAGCCAAAGCACAGAAGCAGCTGTTCAAAAAACTCCTGGGGTATGCCTGAGGGAGATGTGCTCAATAATCTCAGAGCTTGTGCGGGAGGGGCATGGATCTTAGGGAGACTTCTCCAGGAACAAGGAGGTGGCAGGTGCCATTTCCCCACCCTGTCCCCAGCCTAGACACCTGTGGGAACCAGCACCCTGTTAACACTCTCCATCTAGTGTGCCAATAGCATGCTCTGGCCCTGTCCCTATCCGCATACCAAACCTTCCAGCCCAGCTGGCCTCAGCAGGCGTTTTCCCAGGGAGCTACGGGTCCCACCTCCAACAGACCAGCTCAGACCTTGCCGGCACCACGGACCCCCGCCTCTGGGTTCTTCTGAGGGATCCCACCCTCCAGCACGCCTCTGACAGGAGTTCAACCAAAGCAGTGCCACAAGTCTGACAGGACGCAGAGAGACCCGACAGGGGCTGGCACCACTCCAAACGACTCCTATCCTGCGGAGAGAGGAAGACAGGATTTTCTCTCTGTTCATCTTTGTTGAGGGCAAACAGCGAGTGGGACTGCAGGCCTCACCCACCAAAGAAAGCTTCTCAGGGCACAACACAGGGAAAGCACCCTGCAGTCGGGGCGACCGCCATTCTGGAAAATGCCCGGTCGGACTCAACTCAAGCCCAAGGAGGCCCCAGATTGGCCCACTAACAACGCAGGGACCAAATCCTGCCCACAGCAGACAATGGGAGACATTGTAGATGACTGGGCTCAACATAAACTTGACTCAGCCACAACAACAGGGCACATGCGACATGCATCGGAGACGTTCCTAAAGCACCAGAGTCTGGTGAATAGGAGACGGTGCACGGCAAGACCCTCTTCTTCACAAAGCCACTCCTTTCAAGAGTAGGTGAGGTAGCTGACTTTTCTAACACACTGAAACAGACACAGAGATTGACCAAAATGGAGAGGGGGGAATATGCCCCAAATCAAGGAGTAGGATAAAATCAGGGCACAAGTAAGTGAAATGGAGACAGTAAAATATGACTAATAAAGAATTGAAACTAATGGTCATGAAGATATTCATGGCACTTGAGAGTAATGGAAAGGAATCAAGCTGGAAGAAGAGAGAAAAATAATAACAAATGAAAATAGACTAAGGAAACTCAGCAATACCATCAAGCATAAATAACCAAGATCCCAGAAGCAGAACAGAGCAAACAAGGGGCTGCCATTTTATTTGGAGAAATAATAGCTGAAAACTTCCCAAATCTGAAGAAAACAAATCCAGATTCAGGAGGCACAGAGAGCCCCCAGTAAAATTAACCCAAGGAGGACAGCACCAAGATACATAGGGATTAAGATGGCGAAAAGTAGTGATAAAGAGAATTTTAACCCAACAAGGTGATCGTTCAGTAAAGAAAGAGAAATAAAGAATTCCCCAGACAAACCAAAGTTAAAGGAGTTCATCACCCCTAAATCAGCATTAGAAGAAACGTTAAAAGGAATTTTTTTGGGCAGAAAGAAAAAGGCCATAATCAGGATAAGAAAATTATGAAAGGAAAAATTTTCACAGGTAAATGCAAACATAATGAAAGTATTAGATTATTTACTTACAAAAGCAGTAAAAGCAATTATATCTATAAAAATCAGTCAGGAGATTCACAAAATAAAAGGATGGAAAGTGTGACATCATATACATAAAACATGGGGGGGGCAACAAAAGGTTTAGTGCTTTTATAATGGGTTCAAACTTAAGTGACCATTAGCTTAAAATAGACTGCTATATGCATCAGATGTTATGTGTAAGTCCAATGCTAACAATAAAATCTGGTAATATATTCACAAAAAATAAAAAGAAAGAAATCCAAGCATATCACTAAAGAAAGCCATCATACCACAAGAGAAGAGGTCAAGAAAAAGAGGAATAAAAAAGAACTACAAAAAAACTGGAAAACAAGTAACAGAATATTAGCAAACCAAATCCAACAATACATTAAAAAATCATTCAACACAACCAAGTAGGGTTTATTCTAGGGACGCAAGGATGGTTCAGTATTAATAAATCAATGTGCTACATCACATTAACGAGAAAAAAATAAAAATCGTATGATCATCTCAACAGGTGTGGAAAAAGCAACCGACAAAATACAACTTCCATTCATGTTAAAAAATTGCAGTAAGGTAAGAGGGAACATATCTCAACACAATCAAGGCCCAAAATGAAGCAGCCACAGCTAACATCATACGCAATGGTGGAAAACTGAAAGCTTTCTCCCCAAAGATCAGGAACAAGACAAGGATGCCCACTCTCCAATTTTTATTCACCTTAGTACTGGAAGTCCTAGCTACAACAATCAGACAACAAAAAGAAATAAAAGGCATCCAAATTGGTCAGGAAGGAGCAAAACTTTCACTATTTAAAGATGACATGATAGGGACCCCTGGGTGGCTCAGTCGGTTCAACGTGTGACTTTGGTTCAGGTCATGATCTCACAGTTCATGAGTTCCAGCCCTGTGTCAGGCTCTCTGTGGACAGCTCAGAGCCTGGAGCCTGCTTCGGATTCTGTATCTCCCTCTCTCTCTGCCCTCCCCCCGACTCATATTCTCTCTTGCTCTCACACTCTCAAAAATAAAAAAAAAATTAAAAAAATGTTTAAAAATATTAAAAATAATAAAGATGACATGATACTATATATAGAAAACCCTAAAGACTCCATCAAAAAACTACTAGAATTGGTAAAGGAATTCAATGAAGTCACAGGATATAATATCAATATACAGAAATCTGTTGCATTTCTATACATTAATAATGAAGTAGCAGAAATAGAAAATAAGCAAATAGTCCCATTTACAATTGCACCCAAAAAGAATAAAATACCTAGGAACTTAATCAAGGAGGTGAAAGACCTGTACTCTGACAACAGTAAAACACTGATGAAACAAACTGAAGACAATACAAAAACTGCAACAATATTCCATGCTTATGGTTTGGGAGAATATTGTTAAAATGTCCATGTTACCCAAAGAAATTACAGATTGAATGTAATCCCTATCAACACTCCAACAGCATTCTTCCTACAAGTAGAACAAAGACTACTGAAATTTATATGAAACCACAGAAAACTCTGAATAGCCAAAGCAGTCTTTAAAAACAAGAACAAAACTGGAGGTAGCACAATCTCACATTTCAAGATATACTACAAAGCTACAGTAATCAAACCAGTACGGTACTGGCACAAAAAGAGACAGATCAAGAGAAGAGAATAGAAAATCCAGAAACAAGCCCGTGATTGTATGGTCAATTAATCTTCAGCAAAGGAGGCAAGAATATGCAAGGAGAAAAAGATAGTCTTCAACAAATGGTATTGGGAAAACTGGACAGCTACATGCAAAAGAAAGAAATTGGACCACTTTCTTACATCATACACAAAAATGAACTCAAAGTGGGAGACCTGAAACATGTAAATCCTAGAAGACCATGCAGGCAGTAATTTCCCTCCCATCAGTCTTAGCCCTGTTTTTCTATATATGTCGCCTGAGACAAGAGAAACAAAAGCAAAAAGAAACTATTGGAATTACATCAAAATAAAAAGCTTCTGAACAACAAATGAAATGACCAACAAACTAAAAGAAAAACTACTGAGGAGGTATTTGCAAATAACATATTCAATGAAGGGTTAGTATCCAAAATATATAAAGAATGTATACAACGTAACACCAAAAACCCCCAAATAATCCAATTAAAAGTCATGAATGTTTTTTCGAAGAAGACATCCAGATGGCCAACAGACACATGAAAAGATGCTGAATGTTACTAATTGTCAGGGAAATACAAATCAAAACCATAATGAGTTATTACCTCAGACCTGTCAGAAGAGCTAAAATCATAAACACTAGAAACAACAGGTGTTGGCAAGGATGTGGAATAAAAGGAACCCTCAAGCACTGTTGGTGGGAATGCAAACTGGGGAAGCCATTGTAGAAAACAGCATGGAAGTTCCTCAAAAAAATTCAAAATTCAATTACCGTATGATCCAGTAACTCTACTTTGGGGAATTATCCCAAGGATACAAAACACTAATTCCAAAAGATATATGCACCCCTCCTTCTTACTGCAACATTATTTACAAAAGCCAAATCATGGAAGCAGTCCAAGTGTCCATTGTAAGGTGAAAGTAAAAAAAAGATGTGGTTTATATATAGAATATTACCTAGCCATAAAAAGAATGAGATCTTGTCATTTCCAACAATATGGATGGAGCTAGACAATATAATGCCAAGGGAAATAAGTCAGTTAAAGAAAAACAAACACCATATGATTTCACTCATGTAGAACTTAAGAAACTAAAGAGCAAAGTGGGAAAAAAAGAGACAAACCAAGAAACAGACTCTTAACAATCAGGAACTGATGGTTACCAGAGGGGAGGTCGGTGGGGGAATGGGGGAAATAGGTGAAGGAGATTAAGGGTACACTTACCATGATGAGCACGGAGTAATGTATAGAATGTTGAATCACTATATAGCACACCTGAAACTAATATACCATTGTATGTTAATGATACTGGAATTAAAAAAAAAATTTTTTTCCCAAAGCCGAGTAACAGGAGTTTCCAGATTCAATGAATCCGATATATGCCTAGGACAAAAGATGAAAAGACCCCTCTCAAGAATATCTCCAAGCAATTTCAGAACAGTAAGGACAATTAGAAGATCTGACAAGCTTCCAGAGAAAGAAATATAGGTCACATCAAGAATCAGAATGTCTTCTGCAAAAAATAACATACAAACAGGGAGGGAGGGGTGCCTGGGTAGCTCAGTAGGTTAAGCATTCGACTCTTGGGCTCAGGTCACCATCTCGAAGTCTATGAATTCAAGCCCTGCGTCGGGCCTTGTGCTGACAGCTCAGAGCCTGGAGCCTGTTTCGGATTCTGTGTCCCCCTCTCTCTCTCTGCCCCTCCCCTGTTCGCACTCTGTCTCTCTCAGTCTCTGTCAAAAATAAACATTAAAAAGAATTAAAAAAAAACAAAAACAAGGAGACAAACCATAAGAGACTCTTAAATACAGAGAACAAACTGAGGGTTGCTGGTGGGGTGTTGGGTAGGAGGATGGGCTAAATGGGCAAGGGGCATTAAGGAGAACCCTTGCTGGGATGAGCACTGGGAATTGTATGTACGTGATGAACCAATGAATTCTATTCTTGACATCACTATTACACTCTATGTTAAATAACTTGGATTTAAATTAAAAAATAAAAAAAAAAAGAATCAGAATGGCTTCTGTTATCAGAGTTCCTGGGTGGCTCTGTCAGTTAAGCACCTAACTCTTGATTTCAGCTAAGGTCATGATCTCACAGTGAGTTTGAGCCCTGTATCAGGCTGACAGCACCCCAGCCTGCTTGGGATTCTGTCCCTCCCTCTGTCTGCCCCTCCCCCACGCACACTTATGCATGTGCCTGCACGCGCACGCGCTCTCTCTCTCAAAATAAACAAACATTAAAAAAAAAAAAAAGAAGGAATGGCTTCTGGCATCTCAACTGCAATACTATGAGCTAAGATATAATGAAACAATACCTTGAAAATTCTGAAGGAAAATTATGTTATTATATATAAAATTTTACCTTTAGTCAAATATCAATCAAGTATGTACAGAATGAAGAGACAGGGAAAGGCATTTTCAGACATGGAAAATATGACTAGGAGTTTTTCAAGGAAGGAGACTAAAAATAATGGTGGAGTGTTTGGAAGTAAACCAGGGCAAGCAAGTAAGCCAAAGGAAAATGAAAAAATTAACTACAAGAAAACAAAAAATTCTACAAAAAAGAATTATAATTACTCCCTATCATATGTAAATACCAGTTACAAAGTTGTAATTAGGTAAACGCTGAATACTGATCAAACCAAAATACAAAACAACTAAGTATTAGCAAGATAAGAACATGGAAGGTATATAGGTAGATAAGCAGAAAATACTATAACATGTCAACATATCTTAACATATAATATCTAAAGTGGAAAAATAATAATATTAAATCATAAATGACCTAAATCCACCAGTTGAAAGAAATTGGCAGAGTGGATCAACAAACAGTCCCACTCTGTTTTCTATAAGATATTCGCTCCAAATATAATAAGGTAAGCAGGTTTAAAGTCAAAGGATAAAGATCATTTGAACACAAGTTAAGGGAAAAAATGAATTGGCTAGATTATCATCAGATAAAGTAGAACTCAGAGCAAAGAAATTTCTCAGACACAGAGAGGGACATTTTGTAATTATAATGGTAACTTATAAACAATGGCTTCCAGCAAAAAGATTCAGCAACACCACGTGACTAAGTGTGTACAAACCAAATTAACTGGGAAATACGTGATGCAAAACTGATACAACTGAAAGGAGAAAGGACATATCTATGATTATGGTTGGAGACTTCAACTCACCTCTTACCATTGATAGAACAACTAGACAGAAGAGTAGCAAAAAAACCCAGAAGAACCCCATGATACCATCAATTAACAGGATCTAATTGATATTTATAGAACACTCTTCTCAACAACAGCAGGATATACATTCTTTTTAAGTGACTACACAACATTTACCAAGATAGACCCTATCTTTGGCCATCAGACAAACTTCAACACGTTCAAAATCATTTAAGTTATACAGAGTGTTGACTGACCACATTGCAATCAAATTAGAAATCAGTAACAGAAAGAGAACTCTCCAATCTTTGGAAACTAAACAACACACTTATAAATGATTCACAAGTGAAAAAGTCTCAGAGAAAATTTAAAAAAAAATTTATGAAACTGAAAATACAACATGCCCAAATTTGTGAGACACAGCCAAGTAAGTGCCAAGAAGGAAATTTCTAGCATTAGTGCACATGCTAGTAAAGAGGAAGTCTCTAATAATCTAAACGCCCAGTGAAGAATCCAGAAAAAGTAAAACAAAATAAACATAAAGCAAGCTGAAGAAAGTAAAGAACTAAAATAATTTAAACTGAAAACAGCAATAGAAAAAATTAACGAAATAAAGGGTTTTTCTTTAAAAAGATCATTAAACTGAAATGTTTCTAGCAAGAGTGGCAAAGACAAAAAGAGACAAATTACAATCAAGAAAGAAACATGGGATATTGCACAGACCCTTTAGACATCAAAAGAGACTATTAGAAATTGCCCTATACGCATAAATACGAAAATGTAGACAAAATGGACCGATTCCTTGAATGAAACACAAACAACCCCAACACTCAACATCATTTAAATACACTATAACTATTAAAGAAAGTGAATTTTTATTTTGAACATACACACACACACACACACACACAAAATTCTTAGGCCCAGATGGTTTTACTAGAGAATTCCACCAAACATTAAAAAATTTCCACAAATTCTAAACAATGTCTTCCAGAAAATAGAAGGGGAAACACTTTTTAATTCATTTTATAAAACTATTATTACTATTACTATTATTACTAAACTATTAAGACCAAAACAAAACTACAGATAAACATTCCTCATTAATACAGAAGCAAAACTCCTTGACAAAGTATTAGCAAATAGAATTAAACAATACACAAAATGACCTATAAACTGTGATTAAAGAGGGTTTAATCCAGGGATACAAAGCTGGCTCAATATTCAAAATTTAATCAGTATAATTTTTTTATATTCTAGGAATATAATCTACCATATTACAAGCTAAAGAACAAAAATCATTTCAACTAAAGCATTTGATAATATTCAACACCCATTCGGAATAAAAATTCTCAGAAAATATGAATAGAAGAGAACTTCCTTAACTTGATCAAGAGTGTCTACAAAACACATACATCTAACATTATGTTCAAGATTCCAAGAGTGAATGCTTTCCCCCAAGATCAGGAACAAATCAAGAATGCTTACTCTCACCAGTGTTCAATACAGTACTAGAAGTTCTAGCCAGCACAACAGATGGAAAAAAAGAAATAAACCTGCTCTTATTTGCAGAGAACGTGATTTTCTGTACAGAAAATCACAAGCAATCTATATAAACAAAATTCCCAGGATAGGTGAGTTCAGTAAGGTCATCGGATACAAGACAAACATAGAAAAAAATCAGTTGCGTTTCCACATACTGGCAGCAAACACATGGACGACAAAAATTTAACAATAGACACAGCACCGCTTACAATTACTCAGAAAGATTAAATACTTAGGTGTCAATCTAACCAAACAGGTCCAAGACTTGTATGCTCAAAACTACAGGATGCTGACAAAGAAATTTGACTACATCTAAATAAGAGAAGAAACATTTATGTCCGTGGACAGAAAGATCGAAAATAGTGAATACATTAAATTTTCCTAGATTTATATACAGGTTTACTTGAGATCCCTACCAAAACTCCAGCACAGCAGCACCCCGGTTGCCCAAACATCAGACTCTTGATCTCAGCTCAGGTCATGGTCTCACAGTTCATGAGATCGAGCCTCACATTGGACTCTGTGCTGATAGCATGGAGTCTGCTTGGAAATCTTTCTCTTCCCTCTCTCTGCCCTTCCCCTGTTCATACTCACTCACTCTCTCTCTCTCTCTCTCTCTCTCTCTCAATGAATGCATGAATGAATATTTTTTTTTAGAAAATCCAGCACAACTTTTTGTATACACAAGCAAAATTATTCTAAAATTTCTATGGAAGAGTGAAGAATAAAACAATTTTGGAAAAAAAAAATAGTGGGAGGAATCCATCTACCCAATTTGAAAACTTGATGTAGTTACAGAAATCAAGACTATGTGGTGTCGGTAAAGAGACAGACACATAGATAGATAGAATGGAATAACAAACCTTGAAAGAGATCCATACAAATACGCTCAACTGATTTTTGACAAAGGTGCAAAAGATAGCCTGGATAAAAGATGGTCTTTTCAGCAAATGATAGGCAATTGGGCATGCATCAGAGGAAAACAAAGAGAAAATCTTGATCTAAATCTCACAATTTTATGCAAAACTACCTCAAAATGGATCATGCACTTAAATACGAAATGTAAATCTACAAATATAAAGGAAAAAAGAAACACAAGAAAATCTTCAGAATTTAGGCATAAGCAAAAGAGTTATGAGACTTGGTACCAAAACACAATCCATAAAAGGAAAAATTTATAGATTAGACTTCATCAAAATTAAGTAATTTTGATTTGCAGAAGACCCTGACAGGATGAAAAAGTTAGTTACAGAGTGGGAGAAAATATTTACAAACCACATACGCAACAAGGGAATAGTATCTAAAATATATCAAGAACTTTCAAAACTCAGCAGTAAAAATCCAAAAATACAATCTGAAAATGGACAAAAGACACAAGGAGACATTTTGCTGAAGGCAGACGGGCATATGAAAAGATACTCAACAAGTTAGCACATTTAGGGAAATGCAAATTAAAATCACAATGAGAGATCACTATACACATACTAGAATGGAAGACATTTTTTCTTTGAAGAACACCAAATGCTGGCAAAATTATAGAGAAATTGGACCACCCGTTTGGGAGTTTTTTAATACACACACACACAAGCACATCATACAATGCAAAAATTATACCCTTGTGTATTTATACAAGAGAAATGAAGACTTACGTCTACACAACAACCTGTACATGAATGCTTACAGAAACTTTATTCACTATACCCCAAACATTAAACAACTCAGATATCCCTCAATAAGTGAACAAACAGTGGTACATCCACATTATAGACTACTACTAAGCAATAAAAAGGGATGAACTATTGATACATGGAAAGAACCTGGATCAATATCTAGAAAATTATGACGGGTGAAAAAAAAAAAAGCCAATCCCAAAAGGTTACATACTTTATGATTCCATTAAAACAGCATTGTTGAAATGACAAAAAAAAAATGGAAATGGAGAATAGATTAGTGGTTGGCAGGGGTTAAGTAGTGGAAGGGGGGCAGGTGGATGGTGGTTTGGGCTATAAAAAGGCAACATGAAGGATCACTGTGTTGATGGAACGTTCTGTGTCTTAACTGTATCAATGTCAATATCCTGGTTGTGATATTGCACTACAATTTTCCAAGGTATTACCACTAGAAGAAACTGGGTAAAGAGTACATCTGTTCTCCTTGTGTTATTTTGCAAAACTATGGGGCGCCTGCATAGCTCACTCAGTTGAGCATCAGACTCTTGATTTCAGCTCAGGTCATGATCCCAGGGTCATGGGATCGAGCCCTGAATCAGACTCTGTGCAAAGCATGAGGCCTGCTTAAGATTCTCTCTCTTTCTCTGCCCCTCTCCCCAAGTCATTCTCATTCTCTCTCTCTTTAAAACAACAACAACACCACAACTGCATAAGAATATACCATTATCTCAAAATAAGAAGTTGCATTAAAAAAATAGAAAAAGTACACTTGGGCTAAACATTTTTTTCTCTTCACCTTCAAACTCTTAAATTTATTCGAAGCTCTTTCTAGAACCCATCAAATATCAATGCTAAATACACCAGGGATGTGTCTCTGAAGATTTTGGACTTCGTTGGAAATTATTAAAACCCACTGATGATCTACTCTTCATGTCTTGATCATGATTTATCATGACTTATTTGCCTTTGCAAGTTAGAGCTTCCACTTTTTGATCTATTTTTATGAGCCAATTTGCTCTGGTAAGTAAACACTTTTTAATTTATCTCAATAAAACCTCTAACAACCCTCTGAGGTAATTATGCCTAATTTGCAAAGAAGAAATGATTCTCTCAGAAGAAAATGCTTGTCAAACAAAACCCAGGAAGTGATGAACCAGACTGTGAGCTTTTTTTTTTTTTTCTCATTGCAGCATACTGTACCCATAACCACTTTATCATGGTGTTCCTTCTGCCTGAAATGTTCCTGTTATGTTCCTCCTAGGAAACTCCTACACATTTTTTTTTCTGTTTCCTTTTGAACCAAATATAATTTCTTCTGCTGAGTCTCTCTTGACTGTCAAGCAGAATTCATTACTCTGTTACTGTCCTGAATATCTTGTATATACCTCTTTCAAAGCACTTTGCACACTCTTACAACTGTCTTTTCCTGAAGACTCTGAGACCCTATAGGGCAGGTACCAGATTTCTTTCCTTTTATTATATTCCTAATATCCAGTGTAGTGTACATTTAGTAGAATCACAATAAATGTCTGTTACTTGACAGAATAACTGGTGAAAACATGTCACAAATTAAATAGGGTAGAATCCAAACTGCCTATGTGTGAAGTACACAATCAGGGAGGACACAGGCATGGGTGTTAATTAGGCCTGAAGTGGAGCTCACCTCCCTTATGAGCCTAATGAGTTACTTCCAGCTGTATTTCTGGCATTGACAATGAGATGGAATTAAACATCTACTGTCTAAGTCTATGTATTCCTGTCTGTGATGCTCTCCAAAATATGTGTTGGATGCTTCAACTTATCTGGTGTATTCCATAAGAGCTTTGTAAACGTATGTATCTCTCACACACACACACACACACACAAACCAAGTTCACATTACTAGGTAGTGACGTGTCGTATCTGTATTTAAACAGAATATATATCCAAGATCAAGCAGAAAAGAAACATGCTATACTCTACTCCATCCTCCCATGATGAGGGCAGTCTTACCAGGCTAGGTGGTTGACATAGTGATGAATAAGGCAGTTCTTATTTCAAAGGTGGTAGATGACAGGAACCCTTGGGGAAAGAGAGAAATCTCAAGTACTTAGGTCCCCACAAACAAAGGAGAACAGACAATATAGCAAGGTTGGAACACGATCACAACTAATTGCTTAGCTGGTTATTCCTAGGTCATGCCTGTCACATGCAGCCCTCACTGGAATTTGATAACCACTGGCAAGAATATTCTTCTAGCAAAAGTACACAAATAAGGTAAATTATAGGTCATATGACTTTATTTGGTACCCGTATGTGTTAATCATTCCCCAGAACATTGCTGTTTGACTGAAATATTCTCATTTTGCCACTCTCTGAATGGTAGATGTGTGGAAAAACAAAGAAGGCAGTGGTGGTGTGAAAGGATGACTAATTACTGTCCACCTCAAATAAATATAGTCTCGGGGCACCTGGGTGGCTCAGTCGGTTAAGCGTCCAACTTCGGCTCAGGTCATGAACTCGTGGTCTGTGGGTTTGAGCCCTGCATCGGGCTCTGTGCTGACAGCTCAGAGCCTGGAGCCTGTTTCAGATTCTGTGTCTCCCTCTTTCTCTGACCCTCCCCGTTCATGCTGTCTCAAAAATAAATAAATGTTAAAAGAAATCCAAATAAATATAGTCTCCAAAGAAAGATGCTTCTCAGCCAGCTTCCATCGGCTTCAATATCCATAAATTACTAATTTTATTTTTGTAGAAATGGGGAGTCACCAATGATGCTAATTAGTTTCCCAAGAATCAACCTTGAGACACTGATTTTTGGCAGAACAACAGACTAGATATTGAGGGACTTTTTCACTAGAAAACACCTACATCCTGCATAAGACATCTTTCAGAGTTATAAGTACCAAATATTATTCACATAAAAGCAAAATTTCTCTGAGGCCCAGATGCCAGTATAGCAATCTAGGGCCAGCAGAACCTATAGAAAGGTGGGTGTGACCCTCAAGGATTATACTCATTCCTAAAGGAGCTGAAGTGGTTCTAGGTCAGAAGTGCTCCCTGGCTCCCAACAGAAGAAAATCTATTTTATCTCTAGATGAAAATATTTTAATCACCCAAGCTCTTAGAATATTGAATTAAAACATTTTTCCATTAAAATGATTGCCTCTACAATTCAAAATTCTTTGCACAGAGATGTCAAGAGGATCAGACAATTTTACAAGTAAAACCTACTACAAAAATGAAAGGCTCAGAAATAAATCCAGCAAGAGATGTTTTAAATGGTATGGAGAAACCTAAAACACAATAATAAAAATAAATGAAGATATTCTATGTTCATGGATAGGAAATCTCAATGTTATAAAGCTCCAAGCAGTATCCTCAACAGTATTCCCTCTCCAAATCAATCTAGAATCAATCCAATTTCAGTCTAAGTGCCACAGGTTCTTTTTTTTTTTCCCCTTTGAGAAACTTCCTTTTTTGAGAAATTGGATTCTAAAATTAACATGGAATAGCAAACACATAAGAATTAACAACATGCTGATGGAAGAGAATTTGAGAAATCACTCCCCACCAACGATGATGACATATTGTTAAGCAATAGTTAATGAAGACGGTGTGGTACAGACACTAAAATTAAACTGGTAAAAGAACTGAATAAAGAGTCAAGAGATAGACTAACACATCTATGAAAAATTCAAATAGGAATGTGGTGGTGGCATTGTAGATAACTGAGGAAAAGATCAAGTTTTCAAAACATAATACTGGGACTATAGGCTATCCATGAGAGGGTGGGGTGGAGGGAGATGGATCTCTTCTACATTCCTGACACCACAAAAAATTCCTGATGGATTTAAAACTTAAATGTGAAACAAAAACTTCAGCTCTTTTAGAAGAAAAATTAGAAAAATCATTTTAGGAATGTCATAGTGAAGAAGGGCTTTTTTTTTTTTTTAAGTTTATTTATTTTTGAGACAGAGAGAGACAGAGCATGAACGGGGGAGGGTCAGAGAGAGGGAGACACAGAATCTGAAACAGGCTCCAGGCTCCGAGCTGTCAGCACAGAGCCCGACACGGGGCTCAAACTCACGGACCGCGAGATCATGACCTGAGCCGAAGTTGGATGCTTAACCGACTGAGCCACCCAGGCGCCCCAAGAAGGGCTTTTAAAAGCACCTAAAAATGCTCATCATAAAAGAAAAGATTGGTCATCATAATGCTCTTAAAATATTTACTTGAGTACATCAAGACTTTGTAAAGAACATTAAATGACAACCCATCAACTGGGAGAAGACACATAAAATACACGTAATTGACAAAAGACTGGTATTCCAACCTGCTACCTAGCTAAAGAAAAATGAACAAGTAGAATGATGGGTAAAAGTTATCAGGAGTTATTTCAAGAGAATACAGCCAAATTACAAATAAGCACAAAAAATTCACCCTCATAAGGTTTTCAGGAATCATATTTGAAGACAGCAATGAAATACCATTTTATAAACATTAGCCTGGAAAAGATTAAGACCTGATCAAATTATTGTAACAATTTCAAACCAAGAAGTATGTCATAAATTTGAATACTTGCATACGACATAATCATAAAAATACCATGGTATCATTGTTCCCAACAGAAAAAATGTTGGCAGCAACCTGAATGTCCACGGATAGAAAAAGTAATAAATATATTGAGTGATTTTGCATAGAATATGATTTGTCAGAAAATGAACTAACTGCTGTTATATGAAACAAAACAAGAATTTTGGAAACATTGGGTAAAAAGAGAAATTTTCTGTAGACAGCATACATCCCAGAAAAAAAATGTCATGTTACTTAAGAACAAACAAAACTGAATGCACTATTAGAGGTACCCAAGATTTTGTGACATTTTTTTTTAAGTTGTTCAAAGAGGTAACGCAAAGATGAAGCAAACACACAGGTAAAGTCAAGGTATTTGGGGAGGAAGAATTCACAGGTGTTTCTTCTCCTATTGTACTTCGTAAGAGGTAAAATATATCTATGTTCGTTTGTCTATATCAAATACTACGCAATATATTTCAATAGTATTACGATCTTACTTGTTCAACTGAGCAAAGACTTTGAATCCAGTGTTTTTATTAAGTAATTCCAGTCATACTTCATTTGTGCTTTGCTTTTATAGTGCTTTACAGATACTAGGTTTTTTATAAAGTGAAGAATTGTGACCACATTGCATCGAGCAAGTCTACTGGCACCATTTTTTCCCAACAGAATTTGTTCACTTGGGGTCTCATAGCAAGAGGTCAAAATATCACTATTAATGGGAGTGTAGAAGAAGTTGGTCCCTCCAATCCTCATGGATGACTTCGAGGGATTCATGACTCCAGGGGAAGAAGTAACTGCAGATGTGGTGGAAACAGCAAGAGAATTAGAATCTGAAGTGGAGCCTGAAGGTGGGTTTGAACTGCCGCAATCTCATGATAAATAAAACCTTAATGGATGAGGAGTTGCTTCTTAAGGCTGAACGACGACGACAGCAACAAATGGTTCCTGAGATGGAAATCTATTCTTGATCCCGCGAAAATTGTTGAGATGACCACCAATGATTTAGAGTATCACACAAACTTGTTTATTACATAAATTCAGTGGCAGGGTTCGAGAGGATTGACTCCAAATTTGAAAGGACTCCTACTATGGGGAAAATACTATCAACAGCATCACATGTTACAGAGAAATTATTCATAAAAGGAAGAGTCAACAGTCGTGGCAGGCCCTGGCCTTCAGCAACCACCACCCCGATCAGTCAGCCATCAACATTGAGGTAAGAGGCTCCACCAGCAAAAAGATGATGAATTGTTGAAAGTTCAGATGATGGTTAGCATATTTTAGCAACCAAGTATTTTTAAATTAAGGTAAATACATTGGTTTTCAGACATATCCTATTAAATAGACTATAGCACAGTGTAAATACAACTTTTATATGTACTGGGAAACCAAAAAAAAAATTTTTTTTTTTTTTTTTTTGCAATATTTGCTTTATTGTGGTGGTCCGGAACCAAAGCCGCGGTATCTCTTAGATGTGCTGCACAAGACCACTTTGTTTCCCAGTAACAGCAGCAGGTAGGACACCACCAGGTTAGGGGTCACGAGACACGTGTCCAAATCCCCTTCGTCAGTGAACCAGCTCTGTGAATCTGAGTGAGTCATGAACTTTCTCTGAGCCCCTGTTTCCTATCTAGGAAATGAAGATTAAAATAAAACCCCGTCCTGCCAATTTCACAAGCCTATTAAAAGAGGTAATATGATAGTAATTTGAAAATTGTTCAGTGTGAAGGTAGGTAAAGGTCATTGCCCACATGTTGGCGATACTAAAACTCTGATTTTCAGTATTGTAGAAATAGAAAGAACAGCCAATGGGAGGAACTTCTGCACAGAGCAGCAGCTGGAAACGCTCTCCCATGAAAAGGTGATGATTATGAGCTTTGAGGAGACACTTCAAAAAGAAAGAACAAAGTTTTCTTTGTTCTAATGTAAGTGAAGAATGTTGAAAATGTTGAAAATGGTACTCTAACTGGAAAGAATGATGGCAGAAAGTATGAAAAAATGAAGCCTGAACCAAGGGTTAGAATCATCAACTCAGCTTTATCAACGAATTAGTTTTGTGATCGTGGGGAAGTCACTTGATCTCTTGTGCCTCCTACTCTGCATCTATAGAATGTGGTTGAAATTAGAACACTGATGTTTTCTGCAATTTTGACTATTTAATTGCAAGGTTACGGAGACATTTCTTTGACAATAAGCTGAAATATGCAGGAAAACTGGAAACACTACAAACGGCATCTTGAATGTTTGGCTTTTATAATTTCCTAAGTGGCTTTACACACATCACCTCCTGTCAGAGGTCCTGAAAATTTCAATATTGAAAGGGATACTAAATGGCATGCTATCTGATTATCCCTTTACTGATGTGTTTCTTTTCAAAATCAATACTAAATGTACAATCAATCAGTCTATACTTGCATATTCCGGGGACGTGGAACTATTTCACAAAACAGCCCAGTCTCATTTTGAGAATTTCTTATTAGGGAAATTTCCTCAAAAGAATTGTATCTAGTAATGCTGTTAAATGGGGCGCCTGGGTGGCGCAGTCGGTTAAGCGTCCGACTTCAGCCAGGTCACGATCTCGCGGTCTGGGAGTTCGAGCCCCGCGTCAGGCTCTGGGCTGATGGCTCAGAGCCTGGAGCCTGTTTCCGATTCTGTGTCTCCCTCTCTCTCTGCCCCTCCCCCGTTCATGCTCTGTCTCTCTCTGTCCCAAAAATAAATAAACGTTGAAAAAAAAACAAAAACAAAAACAAAACTCAGCCATGTATATGTTCCCTGTAGATTATCTCACCTGATCCTCAAATCAGCCCTGTGATCAAGGCACCATGTTAAAAAATAAACTTTCTTTTGTTCACCAGATATCAGGTTACAGAAAAACCGAGCAGAGAATACAAGAGAGTTCCCATATGCCCTCCAGCTGTCCCCTCCACAGATTCCCCTACTATTAATATTTTGCATTAGTGGAGAACATTTGTTACAGCTGATGAACCATATTGACACATCATTATTAACTACAGTTTATAGTTTACATCAAGGCTCCCTCTTGGGGGTATACCTTTTATGCGTTTCGACAAAGCTATAATGCTAGGTGCCGCCCCCCCCATGAAGCACTTTACAGAATAGCTTCATTGCCCTACAAATCTCCTGTCCTCCCCGTTTGTCCTCTCCCTCCCTCTCCCTGAACTCTTGGAAATCACTGATCGTTTTCCTGTCTCCATAGTTTTGCTTTTTCCAGAACGTCGTAGGGAGTCACGTGGTTGCCTTTTCAGATCGGCTTTTCACTTAATTATAAATGTTTAAGTCTCCTCCCGATCTTTTCATGACTTGACAGCTTGTTTGCTTTTATTGATAGAGAATATTCCACTTTCCGGATATACTACAGTTTGTGTTTTTATCCATTCACCCACTGAAGGACATTTTGGTTGCTTCTAAGTTTTGGCAGTGATGAATAAAGCTTCCATAAACCTTCATGCACAGGTTTTTGTGTGGACATAGGGTTTTCTGATAGATTTTTTTTCCCAGCTTTATTGAAATACGTTTGACATAGAACATTGGGTAACTTTAAGGTGTACAACCTGGTTATTTCATATACATGTATGTTGCAAAATGATTACAATAAGAGTAGTTAACACATCCATTACCTTCACATAGTTACCTTTGGTGTGACTGTGGTAATAACATTGAAGATGTACCATCAGCAACTTGCAATTGTACTATACAAAATTGTTAACTATAGTCACCGTGCTGAATGCTAGGTCCCAGAACTTTTTTGTCCTATAACTGGAAGTTTGTGCCCTTTGACCGACATCTCATTTCCCCCCACCGCTTAGCAAGTACCATTCTACTCTATCAGTTTGGCTTTTTTAGATTCCACATAGAAGTGAGAAAATTCAGCAATTGTCTTTCTCTGTTTTATTTAACTTAGTATAAGGCCTTCCAGGTTCATCCGTGTTGATGCAAATGATAGGATTTCCTTCTTTATATGGCTAAATAATATTCTATTGTATACGTGTTTTCCTTTTCCATTCATCTGTTGATGGACGTGGGTCATTTCATGTCTGAGTATTGTAAACAATGCTTCCATACACAAGGGGATACAGGTATCTCTTCGAGATAGTGATTTCATTTCCTTCAGATATACAGCCAGAAGTGGGATTGCAGGATCATAGAGTAATTCTGTTTTTAACTTTTTGAGGAAGCTCAATAATGTTTTCCATAGTGGCTGCACCAATTTACATTCTCATCAACAATGAACAAGGGTTCCCTTTTCTCCACATCCTCACCCACACTTTTTTTTTTTTTCCTGTAGCCATTCTGACAGGTGTGAAGGGCTATCTTACTGTGGTTTTGATTTCCATTTCCCTGATAAGTGATGTTGAGGACCTTTTGATGTGTTTGTTGGCCATTTGGGTCTCGTCTTTGGAAAAAAATATTTGTTCAGGTCCTTTGCCATTTTTAACTAGGATTATTTGGGGTTTTGCTATTGAGCTGTGTGACTTCCTTGTATATTTTGAAGACTAACCCCTTTATCAGATACATAGTTTGAAAAGGTTTTCTCTAATCCATAGGTGGCATTTTCATTTTGTTCACTGTTTCTTTCGCTGCACAGAAAAACTTCAATTTGATACGGTCCTATTTGTTATTTTTTTTGCTTTGGTTCTGGTCTTATCCAAAATACAATTTTCAAGACCAACGTCAGAAAGCCTTTATCCTAGGTGTTACTAGTTTTATCGTTTCAAAAGTCTTATGTTTGTCTTTAATCCATTTCAAGCTAATTTTTGTGACTGCTGTAATATGGGGACCCAATTTCCTTCTTTTCTTCATGAATATCTAGTTTTCCCAACACTTTGATCTTCTTACATGCTGGACTGGACACCAGAAGTCTTGTGTACAGTTTTAAAAATATAAGTAATTTCTCAGTGAAACAAGCAGGCATATTTTTAAATTCAATAAAAGTTTCTTTTAAAGTCTGCTTCAGTAAACTCGGTACCTTTCAGAGTATGTCTTTTAAGTTGTATTCACTGCTGTTTCTTTTTATTAATGAAGCAAAATATATAGTCATTGAATATTTTCTTTAGGCACTTGGGTGGCTCAGTTAGTTGAGCATCCAACTCTTGATTTTGGCTCAGGTCATGATCCCAGGCTTGTGGGATACGAGCCCTTTATCAGGTGTGGAGCCTGCTTAAGACTCTCTCTCTCCCTTTCCCTCACTCATACTCTCGCTCTCTAAAACAATTTTCAAACATTTTATTTTTGAAAGAAATAATGTCTGTAATTTCACCATCAATAGTCTGTTAATATTTTATTGCATTTTGTTTTAGTATATATCTAATTTTCTCCTTTCTCTTCCCCGTCCCCTCCTCTCTCCCTCCTTCCCTCCCTGATTCATTCTGCTTTCCCTCCTCTATACATTTAAAATACTCACGGTTTCACATACATATGTGTATATGTGTGTATATTTAAATATATATACATACAAACATACTTAATTTTAATCTAATATATATAGATTAAAAACAAGTTTAATACATAATTATATACATTACCAAATGTACCTAATTCCTTCTATTTTTATCAATATCTGTAATTTTAACTTAATCCCTGATTGGATGGCATCCAGACTTCCCTGGGAGTTTGGTTTGAAGTTTCCAACTGTTCAAACTGTATTCACCTTAACTTAAGCCAAAGACCACTCTTCTGAGATGGTCACACGCCTATTATTCTCTCTGGTGTCTCTCCTCCTAGCTTTTCTTCCCTTCAATCCCGAAAGGGAGAAAAAGAGGCTAACACATTTGTGCAATGGCTGTTCTTTCAAATAGCATGAACCTGTGGACTGTCCTTTCTCCAGAGAAGTAACTAACCCTTTCAAATTCTCTATTATTGCCTTCATTATTTTGAGATTTTCTTCTTCTATTTCATCAAAAATGTTTTCCAATAGTCTCCTTTATGATCACACATAGTTTGCAAATTTATCTGTGTACAAGAATGTCCCTTTTATGGAATCTAAGTTTAAATCATGTAAGTATGTTAAGGGGTTTTTTTTTTAACACATAATTGTTAAAAATAAAAAGTAGTAAATGTAAAACTGAAGTTGTTTAGAAAATTCATCAAGCCGATTTTTTTGTATTTAATAATGTGAATTTCATTAAGAGTCAAGCTACAATGTCATTTCATTAAAATGGCCAAGATATCTATGTATGTATGCATTTATTTTACCAGAACATTTAGGACTTCCTAAAATTTGACCCTTGTCACTATTACAGTTGTTAAGTGACATCCCACCGAACCTCAGCACAGGAAATCAATGAATAAATACCATTAAACTTCTATCCCTCCCAATAAACCCCATATGAAGGCCTAACTGGTATGCTGGCATGAATCCCTGCTGCCTGAAAATGTGGGACGAAGAAAAGCTAAGTCTCGCTAATTTTGTTACAGTGAATGAGCTCAAGTAACACTTTCCTCTTTCTCATCTTTGGTATTGAAGAAAAGTAAGTAAGAATTACCTCCGAAGCCCCCAGAAACACTTGAGCTCCCGTCCAAGTCCTCAATAACCAGAGGTGACAGAATCCATTTCCAAACTGTTCGCTGTAGTAGGCACGGTGTGAACACCTAACTCCTTCACATTAAATGAAATAAGAAGAACCCCGTGAAAAATTATGGCTGGTGCTTACTTTTATTGGGAATTTTCAACTTCTAGGCTGCAAGAAATGCTAACAGCCTTTTCAAAGAAATCTGAATGATTTAAAAAATAATCTAAGTTGTCAGCGTGGGCTTTAAGAGAGAACATGTAGTAGTCGTAGGACTTGTCACTGAAACAAGATAATAAGGAAATGAGAGTCCATTAGCCAGGCTAGCTTATGCCACATTAACAAGCAACCCCTAAATCTCTGTGGCTTAAAACCAAAGAGCTGGTTTCCTATTTGGGCGAAATCCCTTGTGAGTCTGGGCAACGCTCCAGCCCATTGGCTCCCGGGTCATCTCCAGGGCGTGTCCTCCCTATCGATTCAAGCTGCCACAATTCCTCAACAGGAGGCAAAGATTCTTGACAGTTTTATACCTGCAAGTACATGCTCCTCCCTGTAAGTGATACACATTATTTCTGGTGCTACACGTTGTTCCCCCATTGCAACAGGGTGGGGGATGGGAGTCCCCCGATGGAGAGGCGGCAGATACAGGGTTAACACTGCCAGTCTTCCCCCTCATAAGGTGAGCCCCAGAACAGGCCGCACGTTCCCACTCCTGATTTTTGCAAGTGAACCTCCCCTGTTATAAATTCAGTCTCTATATTGGCAACTCATAGTAACAAACCTAAGTGAAATAATTCAGTTGAGCTCACTTTGAAACTTGACTCTTCATGCAGAAAATAAAAATTTAGCAGATGGATTGTAGATCCTTCCAAAGCCAGCAGAAGCAGGGACCGTGACCCCGCGAGTGGACAGTATGGCTACTACCCAGCTCTGCTTTTCAGTGACTGAGTTCCCACAAGCCAATTACCTAAGCGGGGTCTGTTTGTTTGTTTCAGCCGTCTGAAGATTCCAGTTTTACTTTATTCTTCCACTTAGGAGGTTACAAGCATACAAAAGGCAGGTCTAGAAAGGTGCTGGGCTCTCCACATAGGACCACTTCGCAGCATGGGGCCACCTCTCAGATCATGGCACAGGGTGGGAGGGACTAGATGACCAGGGGGCTGCCATCAGTGGGAGCTGCCGTTGTCACAGCCCTTTACCTATGTGCTTTCATGCAACAATTAAGATAACGTGTTACTAACAAAAATGTCAGAATCCTCATTCTCGGCATCCTAAAACCATTAGTCTCACGTATCAACGGTTTAAGGTTTAAATTATTGACAACGGGGATGCTTGTGCTTCCACTCTTCCAAAACTAGCCTGGACGAGTTACTGTTTGCTTTGGTCTCCTTTTCAAATGCGCTTTTAGTTTATTTATGTCTTTTGAGAGGGCAGGGGGAGGGGTGGGGGGAGACAGAATTCCAAGCAGGCTCCGTGCTGACAGTGGGGCTGGATCTTTCGAACTGGGAGATCAGGACCTGGGCCAAAGTCAAGAGTTGGAGGCTTAACCAACGGAGCCGCCCAGTTGCCCTGAAATGCACTTTTCAGTGTCCTTTTTCCTTCCTACCTCTTCCCACAGGTACCCAAGCCCTCAGGGCGTCCTCTGGTTGTACGCTACCACGCCACCCAAACTTGTCCCAATGGAGAAGTGGTCAAGGGCAAGAGCTTTGAGAAGAACATTTTAGGAGACAGGACATTGCCCGCCTGCCTCAAATACGCCCATGTATCATGGCTGGTCTTGTGCTCCCAGACACACAAGATCTCTTTTTCTTCTGGATAGTAATGCGGTAGTGGTTAAGCCTCTGTTTCCATCCCTGTATCAGTTGTTTTCTTTTACAAAGGATTAGCAAATTCCAGAGATCTGCTGTGCAACCTCGTGTCTATACTCAACAATACTGTGCTGTGTGCTTAGAAACTGCTTGAGAGGGTAGCTCTCCTGTTAAGTGTATTGACCACAGGGGCGGTGGTGGCTTCAGAAACTATGTAGGAGCTTGGATTGAACCCTTTGCTCTCACTGTCAAGGACAACTGCTGTGCCTCACGCCTTTAGAATCAAGGAAATTAGAGACTTGAGGATTTGTCGACACTTTCACTTTTCTATTAATATCCATGATTCTTAGAATCCTCATTCCTATTTTCTCCATATCCTTTACCATTTTTCATTAGGTATTACTTCATAAAAATTTCTTCTCCCAGCTACTTCATACATATTAACTCCTCTTTTGCCTTACACGGAAAAGTAAAAGATTTGTAATATAGCAGCAGGCTCATCACAAGGCTACGGTCACACACAATAATTGCCAACGCAATCCTGCTCAAGACCAACAAAGTTGGAGGACACCTTATCTGATTTCAGTAAGCATGCACTCAAGGCATGCGACACTGGCAACAGAACAGACACAGAGATCAATGAAACAGAATAGAGAACCCAGAAATAGATCCATACAGATACCGCCCACAGAGTTTTTGAAAAAGGCACAAAGGCAATTTGATGGAAAAAGGAGGCTTTTCGACAAATGGGGCTGGAACAATTGGACATTCGTAGGAAAAAAAAAAAAAGGACCTACACATAGACCTTAGATCTTTCACAAACATTAACTCAAGGTGGGTCATAGATCGGATCACTAAACAATACAATTTCCAGAAGAAAACATAAAAGAGATCTATAGGAGTTTGGGTGTGTTGATGAGGTTTTAGATTTGACACCAAAAGCACAATCCATGAAACAGCAAATTGATAAATTAGACTTAATTCAAAGCAAAAACTTCTGTTCTGCAAAAGACACTGTTAAGAGAATGAAGAGACAAGCCACAGATGGGGAGAAGATCTTTGCTGCAGTGCATAGATCTGATGAAGAACTTGAATCCAAAATAGACCAAGAACGTTCAAAACTCAACAGGAAGAAGACAACCCAATTTTTATGAAGGGGAAAGCACTGAACACACACCCCATCAGCAAATAAGCATATGAAATGATCTCCGATATCCTATGTTTTGAGGGAAACAAATTAAAAAGTAACCCCACCACCACTAGCATAGCTAAAAAATTAAACTGATAATACCAATTGCTGGCGAGGATGTGAAGCGACATTACTGATGAGAAAGCAAATGGCATGGCCCCTTAGGAAGACTCTCAGGCAGTTTCTCACAAAGCAGAACATAGTCCTCCTGTATGACCCGACCATCTTGCTCCTGGGTATTTACCCAATGGATCTGAAGACAACCTACTAGAAAAACCTGCAGGCAAATATGTTCATAGCGGCTTTACTCGAAATCACCAAGAAACTGGAAGCAACAGAAATGTCCTTCCATAGAATAAACTGCGATACATCTGTATGATGGGATATCAACCTGTAATCAAGAATGAACCATGAAGGAGCACCAAGACAGATAAATCTTAAGTAAATATTGCAAAAGACATCAGTCTGTGAAGGCTACATACTACCAGATTCCAACCATTTGACTTTCTGGAAGAGACAAAATTGTGGAGCCAGTCAACAGATGGGTGGTTGCCAGGGGGTTGTGGGAAGTTTGAGGGAAGGGGGTAGTATTCAACAAGAGAAGCAGAGAGGTATTTTGCCAGCAACACTCTTCTGTATGATCCTGCAAAGTCAAATGCGTGACACTAAGTTTGTCCAATGCTATAGCAATTAACCTCGCAAAGAGTAAACTTTAATGGACTGTTAGAGAAAATGAGGCACACTAAAATTTACGAGTTTATCTGTGCAGCCATGGGTTCAAACTGGGCAGCGCCTCACTGGGAGTGGCTGCGAGCCCTCCACCAACAGGAACCACAGGAAAGGTTTTTACAGAGGAGACGCAGAAGCAAGTCAAGGAAATTATTTGATTGCTTATAGCTTAAGGGGAGTGATGCTTTCCTCCATTATTGCTAAGGGAACTTAGCTATGTCCCCTGCATGTGACAGGTATCAAATGGGAGTAAAAATCCACTGCAAAGTGGAAGGGCGGGCTAATGAAGTAAATACGGAGATACTTTATTTTTACTTCGGCATTAGACCAACTCTTGGGAGCAGGATGTGGCCAAGGCCGTAGCTGGAAAGACGTCTGTGTGACTGCACCCCGGGCAGAGCCCACTGGCAACGCTTTGGGAAGAGAGGTGCTACCTTGTACAGGGCAGGGCAGGGCAGGGGCCGGACGGGCTGCATGGAGAGACTGGACAAACGTCCACGCGGGAAAACAAATGGAAAGGTTATTACCCTGCAAAGGAAGTTCCTCCTGTGCTGTGCTCCTCGATTCATCTCACTGGAGTTGGGCAATCTTTTTTTCTTTTCCAAGAGGAGAGAAACTGGTTCTGTTCCATCCTAAACCGTCTTGATAACGTTCTGTTGTGATGGACCCCAAGCGAGGGAGTGGGAAGAGGGTCTCTGCCTCCGCAAATCAGCCTGTCAGCTCCAGCGGGTGAGGTGTGGAGGGGATCTGCAGTTCAGGGCAGTTTTCTAGGGTAGCCAAGTGGGAGGCTGGCAGCAAAGCACCTGAAATCCTATCATCAGGCTCTCGCCAGCCCACAGTCAATGTCCCACACATTCTCTCTAGGTGTGAACACAGGTTGGAATTAGTTAGTTCAGTATCATCTCCCGTTTTGCAGCAAAATCTAGCCAGAGCTGGTTTCAAATTGGATTTTCCGTCGAGACAGGAATCCACAGTGTCCTCTCGCCTCGTCCGGTCACTGGCACGGCCAGAAGCCAGAGTCTGGCTCCCTGGAAGTCAGCCTCTCCTTTCTTCTTCTGTGTGGATCACTACATCATCCTCTGCAGGCAAAGGCACACAGGCTCTTTTCCGCGATCAACACCCACTGCTCCTACCAACCTTTCTCGCGCGTTAGGGTCACGCAAAGAGGGGAACGGGGCTCGGCGAGCCCCAGAATGAGGAAGGAGAGCAGACGAATGGGCATGACCTGTTCTCGAAGATCAAAATAGACAATTTAGGAGACGATTAATTACCGATAAGGCCGGCTGCTGAGAAAAGGAGCTTATTTTTAGTTTACAGGGTAACCCTGCAAGACAATGATTGGAACCCCTGACTGGGTGTGTGTATGCTACGTGCTCTTCTGGTGACTTTTGGACACTTATATTAATTTTCATAATAACCACAATGTAGGGATTGTCAGGGTCGGCACAGCATGGTGCAGGGGTGAGCAAAGGCGGAAAGGGCTGGATACTGAAGTATTTTAGGTTTTGTGAGCTACAGGGCCCCTGTTGCAGCTACTCAACTGTGACCTTAGAGCGCAAAAGCAGACATAGGTGGTACGTCGATGAGTGGTTCGGGTTGTGTTCCGATACAACTTTACAAAAACAGGACGTGGGCCAGATTTGGCCCACATCAGTCATTTGAGAATCCCTCGTGTAGTAGCGAAAAGCTTAGATCCATGAGCCAGACACGATGGATTTGATTTGCTAGTCTACCTCGTACTAACTCTAGTATTTCCTCTCTCTTTGCCTCAGTTTTCTCATCGGTAAAAACAGAACTTAACCCGCCCAGTAAGGGCCTCGTACATTGTTGGTACTCCATCAACATTTGATACCCGATTCCGAGTTAGGCTAAATATTTCTGTTTTCAAGTGAATTCTGTTTTTCAACTAAAAATGGGAATAGAGGGATGGGATTGGGATTCAGACCCGTTAACACAGATCTAGTGAAATCTCTTTCCAAGTGTTGCTCCACCATTTTCATTCTCACCGAGGACAAAAATCTCCCTGAAATATATTCAACTATATTCAGAGGCAAAGTAAACAAGCCATTTTCAACACAGAAGATGACGAGCCAGGAGTCGGCTTTCATAGGCCATCAGAACGGGTAGTTGGATAGTCAAGAAGTTTATTAAAGGGAAACCAAACAAAAGGTTGCTTGCACGACCACTGCATTTGTTGGAGAGAAAGCTAAACGAAAGCAAGCAACGAGGAAAAGGAAGAACAGAACTAGAGCAGAAATAAATAAAAGGAAAAATAAAAGAATCAACAAAAATATTTATTTGAAAATATCAATCAAACCAACAAACCATTAGGGCAACAAGAAAAAAAGTGAAAAACTCAAGTTACTAAAATCAGGACTGAGAGAGGAAACATCACTACTAATCTTCCAGACCAAAAAAAAAAAAAAAAAAAAAAAAAAGATTATAATGGAATACTATGAACTATAGGCAACAAACTAAATAATAGAAGATATGGACAAATTCCCAGAAAGATATAAAGTACTGAAATTGACTCAAGAAGAAATGGATAATCTTAACAGACCTCTAAATCAAGGCATCACCAGGTTTTTTTTATTTTCATTTTTTTAATGTTCTTAATGTTTATTATTTTTGAGAGAGACAGAGCTTGAGTGGGGGAAGGGCAGAGAAAGAGGGAGACACAGAATCCCAAGCAGGTTCCAGGCTCCAAGCCATCAGCAAAGAGCCTTATGTGGAGCTTGAACTCATGGACCAAGAGATCATGACCTGAGCCAAAGTCAGACGCTCAACCGATTGGGCCACCCAGGTGCCCCAAGGCATCAGCAATTCTTAAACTTGGACAAAACCCAAAGCAAGATACAGATTCAATACAATCTCTATCAAAATTCCAATGGCATCTTTTCCACAGAAATAGAAAAATCCTAAAATTTTGTACGGAACCACAGAGGATCCCAAATAGCCAAAGCCATCTTGAGAGAGAACAAAGCTAAAGGAGTACAAACCTACAGTCATCAAAATAGTGTCATGTTGGCACAAAAACAGACACACAAATCAAGGGAACAGAATAGAAACCCAAAATAAACCCACATACACAGTCAATTTATAACAAAGAGGCCAAGAACATACAATGGGGAAACAATAGCCTCTTAAATAAATGGTGTTGGGAGAAGTGGACAGTCACATGCAAAAGAATAAAACTGGACCTGTATCCTACACCATACACAAAAATTAACTCAAAATAAAGACTTAAATATAAGACCTGAAACCATAAAACTTCTTTTTTCTAGAAAACATAGGCAGTAAGCTCCTTGGTATCAGTCTTGGTGATGCTTTTTTGGATTTGACACCAAAAGAAAAGGCAACAAAAGCTAAAATAAGTAAATGGGACTACATCAAACACTAAAGTGTTTGCATAGCAAAAGAAACCATCAACAAAGTGAAAAGGCAACCTGTAGAGTGGGAGAAAATATTTGCAAATCACATATCTCATCAGGGGCATTAATAGCCAAAATATATAAAGAACTCCTAGAAGATGGCGGCGTAGGAGGATGCTGGGCTCACCGCGCGTCCTGCTGATCACTTAGATTCCACCCACACCTGCTAAATAACCCAGAAAACTGCCAGAAGACTAGCAGAAAGGAGTCTCCGGAGCCAAGGGCAGACAAGAGGCCCACGGAAGAGGGTAGGAAGGGCGGAGAGGCGGTGCGCGCTGCATGGACTGGCGGGAGGGAGCCGGGATGGAGGGGCGGCCCGCCAGCCAAGCAGAGCCCCCAAGTCTGGCTGGCAAAAGCGGAGGGGCCAAACAGAGTGTGTTCCGACAGCGAGCGGGACTTGACATCTGGAAGGTTATAAGCTAACAGCTCTGCTTGGAGAACGGGAGGGCTGGAGGACAATGGGAGGGAGAGTTGTTGAGCCCCTGACGACAGAGCTCAGCTGGGCGGGGAACAAAGGCGCTAGGAAGCACCATCTCCCTCGCCCATCCCCCAGCCAAAATCCCAAAGGGAACCAGTTCCTGCCAGGGAACTTGCTTGCACTGTACAAACACCGAACGCTGTGCCTCTGCGGATCCATCCCTCCGGGGGGTCTGACTCCCTCCCGGTGCCGCAGGGCCCCTCCCGAAGCGGATCTCCCAAGGAAAAGCGAGCTGAGCCTGCCCCTCCTGCCCCTGTGCACCTGGCCGATCCACCCCAGCTAATACACCAGATCCCCAGCACCACAAGCCTGGCAGTGTGCAAGTAGCCCAGACGGGCCACGCCACCCCACAGTGAATCCCGCCCCTAGGAGAGGGGAAGAGAAGGCACACACCAGTCTGACTGTGGCCCCAGTGGTGGGCTGGGGGCAGACGTCAGGTCTGACTGTGGCCCCGCCCACCAAAGCAAGTTATTCAAGACAGCACAGGGGAAATGCCCTGCAGGCCTGCACCACTCCAGGGACTATTCATAATGACCAAACGGAAGAATTCCCCTCAGAAAAACGTCCAGGAAATAACAAAGCTAACAAACTGATCAAAAATGATTTAAACAATATAACAGAAAGTGAATTTAGAATAATAGTCATAAAATTAATCGCTGGGCTTGAAAACAGTATAAAGGACAGCAGAGAATCTCTTGCTACAGAGATCAAGGGACTAAGGAACAGCCAGGAGGAGCTAAAAAAATGCTATCAATGAGTTGCAAAATAAAATGGAGACAACTACAGCTCAGATTGAAGAGGCAGAGGAGAGAATAGGTGAACTAGAAGATAAAATTATGGAAAAAGAAGAAGCTGAGAAAAAGAGAGATAAAAAAATCCAGGAGTATGAGGAGAAAATTAGAGAACTAAGTGATGCACTAAAGCGAAATAATACACACATAATTGGTATTCCAGAGGCGGAAGAGAGAGGGAAAGGTGCTGAAGGTGTACTTGAAGAAATAATAGCTGAGAACTTCCCTGAACTGGGGAAGGAAAAAGGCACTGAAATCCAAGAGGCACAGAGAACTCCCTTCAGACGTAACTTGAATTGATCTTCTGCATGACATATCATAGTGAAACTGGCAAAACACAAGGATAAAGAGAAAATTCTGAAAGCAGCTAGGGATAAACACACTCTAACATATAAAGGGAGACCGATAAGACCTGTGACCCATCTCTCTACTGAAACTTGGCAGGCCAGAAAGGAATGGCAGGAGATCTTCAATGTGCTGAACAGAAAAAATATGCAGCCAAGAATCCTTTATCCAGCAAGTCTGTCATTTAGAATAGAAGGAGAGATAAAGGTCTTCCCAAACAAACAAAAACTGAAGGAATTTGTCACCACTAAACCAGCCCCACAAGAGGTCCTAAGGGGGACCCTGTGAGACAAAGTACCAGAGACATCACTACAAGCATGAAACCAACAGACATCACAATGACTATAAACCCATATCTTTCTATAATAACACTGAATGTAAATGGACTAAATGCTCCAACCAAAAAACATAGGTTATCAGAATGGATAAAAAAACAAGACCCATCTATTTGCTGTCTACAAGAGACTCATTTTAGACCTGAGGACACCTTCAGATTGAGAGTGAGGGGATGGAGAACTATTTATCATGCCACTGGAAGTCAAAAGAGAGCTGGAGTAGCCATACTTATATCAGACAAACTAGACTTTAAATTAAAGGCTGTAACAAGAGATGAAGAGGGGCATTATACAATAATTACAGGGTCTATTCATCAGGAAGAGCTAACAATTATAAATGTCTATGCGCCGAATATGGGAGCCTCCAAATATATAAAACAATCACAAACGTAAGCAACCTTATTGATAAGAATGTGGTAATTGCAGGGGACTTTAACACTCCACTTACAGAAATGGATAGATCATCTAGACACACGGTCAATAAAGAAACAAGGGCCCTGAATGATACATTGGATCAGATGGACTTGACAGATATATTTAGAACTCTGCATCCCAAAGCAACAGAATATACTTTCTTATCGAGTGCACATGGAACATTCTCCAAGATAGATCACATACTGGGTCACAAAACAGCCCTTCATAAGTATACAAGAATTGAAATCATACCATGCATACTTTCAGACCACAATGCTATGAAGCTTGAAATCAACCACAGGAAAAAGTCTGGAAAACCTCCAAAAGCATGGAGGTTAAAGAACACCCTACTAATGAATGAGTGGGTCAACGAGGCAATTAGGGAAGAAATCAAAAAATATATGGAAACAAATGAAAATGAAAATACAACAATCCAAACCCTTTGGGATGCAGCAAAGGCAGTCCTGAGAGGAAAATACATTGCAATCCAGGCCTATCTCAAGAAACAAGAAAAATCCCAAATACAAAATCTAACAGCACACCTAAAGGAATTAGAAGCAGAACAGCAAAGAGAGCCTAAACCCAGCAGAAGAAGAGAAATAATAAAGATGAGAGCAGAAATAAATATAGAATCTAAAAAAACTGTAGAGCAGATCAACGAAACCAAGAGTTGGTTTTTTGAAAAAATAAACAAAATTGATAAACCTCTAGCCAGGCTTCTCAAAAAGAAAAGGGAGAGGACCCAAATAGAGAAAATCATGAATGAAAATGGAATTATTACCACCAATCCCTCAGAGATACAAGCAATTATCAGGGAATACTATGAAAAATTATATGCCAACAAACTGGACAACCTGGAAGAAATGGACAAATTCCTAAACACCCACACTCTTCCAAAACTCAATCAGGAGGAAACAGAAAGCTTGAACAGACCCATAACCAGTGAAGAAATTGAGTCAGTCATGAAAAATCTCCCGACAAGTAAGAGTCCAGGACCAGATGGCTTCCCAGGGGAGTTCTACCAGACGTTTAAAGCAGAGATAATACCTATCCTTCTCAAGCTATTCCAAGAAATAGAAAGGGAAGGAAAACTTCCAGACTCATTCGATGAAGCCAGTATTACTTTGATTCCTAAACCAGACAGAGACCCAGTAAAAAAAGAGAACTACCGGCCAATATCCCTGATGAATATGGATGCAAAAATTCTCAATAAGATACTAGCAAATCGAATTCAACGGCATATAAAAAGAATTATTCACCATGATCAAGTGGGATTCATTCCTGGGATGCAGGGCTGGTTCAACATTCGCAAATCAATCAACGTGATACATCACATTAACAAAAAAAAAGAGAAGAACCATATGATCCTGTCAATCGATGCAGAAAAGGCCTTTGACAAAATCCAGCACCCTTTCTTAATAAAAACCCTTGAGAAAGTCGGGATAGAAGGAACATACTTAAAGATCATAAAAGCCATTTATGAAAAGCCCACAGCTAACATCATCCTCAACGGGGAAAAACTGAGAGCTTTTTCCCTGAGATCAGGAACACGACAGGGATGCCCACTCTCACCGCTGTTGTTTAACATAGTGTTGGAAGTTCTAGCATCAGCAATCAGACAACAAAAGGAAATCAAAGGCACCAAAATTGGCAAAGATGAAGTCAAGCTTTCACTTTTTGCAGATGACATGATATTATACATGGAAAATCCGATAGACTCCACCAAAAGTCTCCTAGAACTGATACATGAATTTAGCAAAGTTGCAGGATACAAAATCCATGTACAGAAATCAGCTGCATTCTTATACACTAACAATGAAGCAACAGAAAGACAAATAAAGAAACTGATCCCATTCACAATTGCACCAAGAAGCATAAAATACCTAGGAATAAATCTAACCAAAGACGTAGAAGGTCTGTATGCTGAAAACTATAGAAAGCTTATGAAGGAAACTGAAGAAGATATAAAGAAATGGAAAAACATTCCGTGCTCATGGATTGGAAGAATAAATATTGTCAAAATGTCAATACTACCCAAAGCTATCTACACATTCAATGCAATCCCAATCAAAATTGCACCGGCATTCTTCTCCAAGCTAGAACAAGCAATCCTAAAATTCATACGGAACCACAAAAGGCCCCAAATAGCCAAAGTAATTTTGAAGAAGAAGACCAAAGCAGGAGGGATCACAATCCCAGACTTTAGCCTCTACTACAAAGCTGTCATCATCGAGACAGCATGGTATTGGCACAAAAACAGACACATAGACCAATGGAATAGAATAGAAACCCCAGAACTAGACCCACAAAAGTATGACCAACTCATCTTTGACAAAGCAGGAAAGAACATCCAATGGAAAAAAGACAGTCTCTTTAACAAATGGTGTTGGGTGTACTGGACAGAAACATGCAGAAGATTGAAACTAGACCACTTTCTCACACCATTCACAAAAACAAACTCAAAATGGATAAAGGACCTGAATGTGAAACAGGAAACCATCAAAACCCTAGAGGAGAAAGCAGGAAAAGACCTCTCTGACCTCAGCCATAGCAATCTCTTACTCGACACATCCCCAAAGGCAAGGGAATTAAAAGCATAAGTGAATTACTGGGACCTTATGAAGATAAAAAGCTTCTGCACAGCAAAGGAAACAACCAACAAAACTAAAAGGCAACCAATGGAATGGGAAAAGATATTCGCAAATGACATATCGGACAAAGGGCTAGTATCCAAAATCTATAAAGAGCTCACCAAACTCCACACCCGAAAAACAAATAACCCAGTGAAGAAATGGGCAGAAAACATGAATAGACACTTCTCTAAAGAAGACATCCGGATGGCCAACAGGCACATGAAAAGATGTTCAACGTCGCTCCTTATCAGGGAAATACAAATCAAAACCACACTCAGATATCACCTCACGCCAGTCAGAGTAGCCAAAATGAAAAAATCAGTGGCCAAAATGAACAGACTATAGATGCTGGCGAGGATGTGGAGAAACGGGAACCCTCTTGCACTGTTGGTGGGAATGCAAATTGGTGCAGCCACTCTGGAAAACAGTGTGGAGATTCCTCAAAAAATTAAAAATAGACCTACCCTATGACCCAGCAATAGCACTGTTAGGAATTTACCCAAGGGATACAGGAGTACTGATGCATAGGGGCACTTGGACCCCAATGTTTATAGCAGCACTTTCAACAATAGCCAAATTATGGAAAAGCCTAAATGTCCATGAACTGATGAATGGATAAAGAAACTGTGGTTTATATACACAATGGAGTACTACGTGGCAATGAGAAAGAATGAAATATGGCCCTTTGTAGCAACGTGGATGGAACTGGACAGTGTGATGCTAAGTGAAGTAAGCCATACAGAGAAAGACAGATACCATATGTTTTCACTCTTATGTGGATCCTGAGAAACTTAACAGAAACCCATGGGGGAGGGGAAGGAAAAAAAAAAAAAGAGGTTAGAGTGGGAGAGAGCCAAAGCATAAGAGACTCTTAAAAACTGAGAACTGAGGGTTGATGGGGGTGGGAGGGAGGGGAGGGTGGGTGATGGGTATTGAGGAGGGCATCTTTTGGGATGAGCACTGGGTGTTGTATGGAAACCAATTTGAGAATAAACTTCCTCTATTGAAAAAAATAAAAATTAAAAAAATTAAAAAATTAGACAAAAATAAAAAATGCATAATTATGTTGCCCCCAAATTATAACAGCTCTATGCCCAATGACAGTTATTTAGTTTGATCCCTCTACTTTTTCTTAGTATTATTCTGTAAGTAATTCAGTAGACTTCCCCATTGTTGACTTTCACGTTTTTTAATTTATTTTGTATATGTTGAATAAATATTGGTAAGAGAGGCAGATTGTAATTTCTAGTTCAACTTTATTAGATACCTCCAGTATGTAATGAATTAAAAAGATTAGGAAATTAAAAAAAAAAAGAACTCCTACATTTGAATAGAGAAAAATCTGATTTTTAGAATGGACAGATAATCTGAATGGATCTTTTTTTAGAGAAGACACACAGATGGCCAACAGGTACATGAAATACTCAAGATCACTAATCATCAGGGAAATGCAAATCAAAACCACAATGAGATGTCACCTTACACTTACTAGAATATTATGAGAAAGACACGAAGAAACAAGTGTTGATAGAAATATGGAGAAAAGGGAATCTTTATGCTGATAGCAATGTAAATTGGTGCAGCCACTGTGGTAAACAGTATGGAATGGAAGTTTCTAAAAAAATAAAAATAGAAATACCGTATGATCCAGCAATTCCATTTCTGGATATTCAAAGGAAAAAAGGCATTAATTCAAGAAGATATCTGTACGCCCACATTTATTGCATTATTTATGAAAGTCGAGTATGGAAGCAACCTAGGTGTCCATTGAAAGATGAATGGGTAATAATGTGGTATACATACACAGTGGAGTGTTATTCAGCCATAAAGAAGAATTCCTGCCATTTAAAACATGGGTAGATCATGAAGTCATTATACTAAATGAAATCAGATGAAGACAAATACTGTATGAGCTGACTCCTATATGGAGTCTAAAATAAAAAGAAACCCATAAAACAAAAAACTAAACTCATGGATTCAGAGAACAGATTGTTGGTTGCCAGAGGAAAAAATTGGTGGTTTAGGGGGTGGGAAGTTGGCAAAATGGGGGAAGGTGGTCAAAAGGTACAAACTTTCCACTGCAATACAAACAAGTCATGGGGATGTAACATACAGCATGGTGACTATAGCCAAGTAACACCATAGTGTTTATTTCTAAGTTGCTAACGGAGATCTTAAAAGTTCTTAACACACACACACACACACACACACACACACACACACAATTTGCAGTTTTGTGTGGTGATGGATGTGAACTAGATCTATCATGGTGATCATTTCACAATATATATAAATTTTAAATTGCTACGCTGTTCACTTGAAAAGAACACAATGCTATAGGTCAATTATATTTTAATTTAAAAGTTTGTCAGTTCTTCAAAACATTCAACAGACTTTTACTGTATAACCCAGATATTCCACTTCTAGGTATACATCTAAGAGAAAGAGAAACGTACGTCAGCACAAAATCTTCTACACAAGTATTAATAGCAGCATTATTCACGGTAGCTAAAATGTGGAAGCAATCCAAATTTCATCTACTGATGTATAAACAAAATGCACATCTATACAGTGGAATATTATTCAGTCATAAAAAGTAACCAAGTACTGATACGTGCTGCAACATGGATGAAACTTGAAAACACTGTGGCAAGTGAATGAAGCCAGGCACAAAAAATTTACATATTGTAGGATTCCATTTATGTGAAATGCTCAGAATAGGCAAACATATAGGGATTCAAGGTACATTAGTGGTTGCCTCGGGCTAGGGTAGATGGGGAGAACAGAGGTGGGATGGTAAATGGCTGCTAATAGGTATGAGGTTTCTTTTTTAGAGTGATGAAAATGCTCAGAAATTATATTGATGGTTGGACTACCCTGTGGATATACTAATCATCACTGAAATGTACACTTTAAATGGGTGTATTCTGTGAATTATCTCTCAATAAATTTTTTTTCTTAAAGAATCCATACTATCACTGATGACTTATTAAGAGGACCCATCACCGATGATGATAAACTCATTCACCTGGCTGGTTTTGAACTGTGAAACTACCTTCTCATTCCTCTCCATACTCTACCCACCAGAAGAAATTTCTATGACAGGAGGAGTAGCTCCATAAGTTACCTGGAGATTTGCCTCTTCTCATTTTTATATTTATTCAACAATTTTTTTAATCATTCTGAACTCATGAATATTTTTTTTTGCTTTGGGATATAAACCAATACTATATGATTCATTTCATTACTCAAATTGTTCCAGCTTTGGTCATGGGAACTCTTTTGGTTGGGGCGTATGGAATTGTAAGTAAATGGCTTCTTTACAATAACTAGTTAAAGTGATCTGGACACGAAAACAAACAGCCGATTCAGAAGCTGCCATTCAACTGAACGGAATAGAATCTTGTGTGCACTAGAAAGTAGCCTGGAAGCCATGAGCATTTCATGTGTGGCGGAATCAGTGAGGGATGTTTTACAGTAGGTGTGGGGAGTGCTTGATGTGAGTCTCAAAGTCATTAAAGAACTTCAACTCAGGGAGGGGCCAAGATGGCAGAGCAACATGGAAGTTTTCTGCTTCTCTCATCCCTGAAATGCAGCTAGATCAACACCAAACCATTCTGCACACCTAGAATATGGATCTGAGGATTAACACAACCATCTGCATAACTTGACCCACAGAACTCGGCAGGTATGGGCGTGGAGAAGGGAACTGGAGGAGAGAGAAGTCATGGAGGGCGGGGCACTGTTTTTGGGCCAAGAGGACAAGAAAGGGGGCAGAGTGCAGGAAAAGCGCTCCTCCCAAAAGTAGCTGGAGAGAAAGAGTGGAAACACCTGCAAGTGACTGAACAAGAAAGAGAGGAAGGAGAAAGGAGAGGGTTTTAATACCACTAGGACTCTATAAACAGGGCAGAGAAGCATTGGAAATTCCACAGCCCAATACCTGGCAGCGTTCTGGTGGGAAGGGTGAATTCCCAGGAGCAGGCAGCAAGGTCTAAGGGGTCTGCAAGCCATCCAGGGAGAAGCAGTGTCCCTGTTAGGAGGGCATTTTGTAGAGGCCCTATGGCCTCCCCACAGGCAAAATTCCCAGCACACCCCAGATAACAGCCATGTTTGCTGGTATTGGAACAAAGACACCAGGGTGCGGTGAAACCCGGCACCAGCTCTGTGTTGTGATTCACCTTAATCCCAGAACTGCTGCTGCTATGCAGTCTCATGAACTTTTTCTGGGGCAAAATGGCCCCCAACCACAATCTCTGAGCCTCTGTGGCAGTACGATTGCAAGAATATTCCCGGGGGCAAGCTGGCACCTGGCCAATGCTTGGGAAGACCCTCCCCCAGAGGGTCAGAGTGGGTCCAAGCCACAGGGCCCTCAGGAGTGAGAGATCTGGAAACACAGCCCCATCTGAGATAAAATTTGGGAGGGAGGTACCGCCTGGCAGGCTGATGGCTTGGACACGGACAGTGTAGAAGCAGGAAGTGGACAGAAACCTGAGACAAAGGAGAGGTGCTTGACTGCTGGTTGGTGAGAGCACAGGGTTCTGGCACTAGAGACTGGGAAGCTGGGTGATGCCATTTGCACCTTTCCCAAACATGTGCATACACATGAATGCACACCGCAATGGTCCACCCTAGTAACCTAAGCAGTACCTAAGCAATAACCTGGTGGAGAATGAAGCCCTTACACCAAGCCATGTCCAACTGCACCAACCAAGTCCTAGAGGACCACAAGTCTCTCCATCTGCAAAGTATGCAGACTATCAAGTGCTTCATAGTTATCTTCAGCTTCCTCTAGACGTCGAACTTCATTCAGACTTCATTCTGTTCACTTGTCCATCTACTAGTTCTTTTTTTCTTATTCTTAGATACAGGAAAAGAAAAAATATTTTTATTTTCCATTTTTTATAAAAATGTTTTTAATTTTTACTATATTTTATTCTTTCTCTTTTCTGTACATTTTTTATTCTATTTTACTTTCTTCTTTGCATTTTCTTCTATTTTATTGTATACATTTTAATTTTTACATGTTGTCTTACTTTTTTCTTTTCTTTCTTTCCCTTTCTTCTCTATTCTATCAACCTTCTTTCAACAACCAGACCAAAACTCATCTAGGATCTAGCTTCCTTTATCTTATCTTGCATGTGCTGTTTTTAATTTTTTATTTTATTAATTCGTTTTCCTCCAAAATGAGGAAATGCAGGAATTCACCCCAAAAGCAAAAACAAGAAGAAATGACAACCAGGGACTTAATCAGCACAGATATTAGCAAGATGTCTGAAGCAGAATTTAGAATCACAATGAGAATACTAGCTAGGATTGAAAGAAGCATACAATCCCTTTCTACAGAGATAAAAGAAGTAAAACCTAGTCAGGACAAAATTAAAAATGCTATAACTGAGATACAATCTCGAAAGGATGCCACAGCAGCAAGGATGGATGAAGCAGTCAATCAGCGGTATAGAAGACAAAATCATGGAGAATAATAAAGCAGGAAAAAGAGAGGGAAACTAAGGCAAAAGAGCACAATATAAGAATTAGAGAACTCAGTGACTCCTTAAAAAAGGAATAACATCTGAATCATAGGAGTCCCAGAAGATGAAGAGGAATAAAAAGGGGTAGAAGGTTTATGTGAGTAAATCATAGCAGGGAAAACTTTCCTAACCTGTGAAAAGACATATATATCAAAATCCAAGAAGCACAGAAAACTCCTGTTAAATTCAACAAAAACCAACCATCAACAAGGCATATCCTCATCAAATTCACAAAATACACAGACAAGAAAGAATTATGAAAGCAGCAAGGGAAAAATGTCCTTAACCTCTAAGGGAAGACAGAGCAGGTTCATAGCAGACCTATCCATAGAAACTTGGCAGGATATATTCAACATGCTGCATCAGAAAATTATGCAGTCAAGAATTCTTTATCCAGCAAAGCTGTCAATCAAAATAAAAGGAGAGATTACAAGTTTCCTAGACAAACAAAAAGTAAAGGAGTTCAGACCACTAAACCAGCGCTGCAAGAAATTTTAAGGGGGACTCTCTGAGGAGAGAAAGGACAGGGAAAAAGGAAAAAAAAAAAAAAAAGACCAAAGGCAACAAAGACTAGAAAGGACCAGAGAACACCACCAGACACTCCAACTCTACAAGCAACATAATGGCAATAAACTCTATCTTTCAGTACTCATTCTAAACATCAATGGACTAAATTCCCCAATCAGAAGGCATAGGGTATCAGAATGGATAAGAAAATAAGATCCATCTATATGCTGTTTACAAGAGACCCACTTTAGACCTAAAGACACCTTCAGATTGCAAGTAAGGGGATGGAGAACCATCTATGATGCTAATGGTCAACAAAAGAAAGCTGTAGTAGCCATACTTATATCGGACAATCTAGACTTTAAAGACTAACAAGAAATGAAGACGGGCATTGTATCATAATTAAGGGGTCTATCCACCAAGAATATCTAACAATTATAAACATTTATACCCCCAACGTGAAAGAACCCGAATATATAAATTGATTAATCAAAAACATACAAAAACTCAACAATAATACCCTAATAGTAAAGGATTTCAACTCCCCACTTACAACAATGGACAGGTCATCTAACAGAAAATCAACAAGGAAACCATGGCTTTGAATGACACTGGACTGGATGGACTTAACAGATATATTCAGAACATTTCATCCTAAAGAAGAACACACAGTCTTCTCGAGTGCACATGGAACATTCTCCAGATCAGATCACATATTGGGACACAAATCAGCCCTCAACAAGTACAGTAAGATCGAGATCATACCATGCATATTTTCAGACCACAATGCTATGAAACTTGAGGTCAACCACAAGAAAAAATTTGGAAAGACAACAAATACTTGGAGATTAAGGAACATTCTACTAAAGAATGAATAGGTTAACCAAGAAGTTAAAGAGGAGATTAAAAAGTACATGGAAGCCAACGAAAATGATCACAGCACAGCCTAAAACCTCAGGGATGCAGCAAAGGGGGTCATAAGAGGAAAGTATATAGCAATCCAGGCCTTCCTAAAGAACGAAGAAAGATCTCAGATATACAAACTAACCTTATACTTTAAAAAGCAGGGAAAAAATGGCAAATAAAACTCAAAACCAGGAGAAGACAGGAAAGAGTAAGATTACGGCAGATATCAATGCTAACAAAACAAAACAAAACAAAAACAGAAGAGATCAATGAAACCAGGAGCTGGTTCTTAGACAGAATTAACCAAATTGATAAACCCCTAGTCAGTGTGATCAAAAAGAAAAAGGAAAGGACCCACATAAATAAAATCAAGAATGAAAGAGGAGAAATACAAACAATATTAAGAGGATATTATGAGCAATTATATGCCAATAAATCGGGAAATCTGAAAGAGAGGGATTAACTACCAAAACTAAAACAGGGAGAAACAGAAAATTTGAACAGACCCATAACTAGTGAAGAAATGCTATTAGTAATCAAAAACCTCCCAAAAAACAAGAGTCCAGGGCTGGATGGTTTTCCAGGGGAATTCTACCAGACATTTAAAGATGAGTTGACTCCTATTCTTTTGAAGCTGTTCCAAAAAAATAGAAATGGAAGGAAAACCCAAACTCATTCTATGAAACCAGCATTACCTGGATTCTAAAACCAGACAAAGACCCCACTAAAAAAGAGAACTACGGACCAATTTCCCTGATGAACATGGATGCAAAAATTCTCAACAAAATACTAACCAAGCAGATCCAACAATACATTAAACGAATTATTCCCCACAATCAAGTGGGATTTATACCTGGGATGCAGGGCTGGTTCAATATCCACAAATCAATCAATGGGGTACATTACATTAAGAGAAGAACAGATAAGAACCGCATGATCCTCTCAATAGAGGCAGAGAAAGCATTTGACAAAATACAGCATCCTTTCTTGATAAATACCCTCAAGAAAGTACGGATAGAAGGATCATACCTCAAGATCATAAAAGCCATATACAAAAGATCCACCACTAATATCATCCTCAATGGGGAAAAACAGACCTTTCCCCCTAAGGTCAGGAACATGACAGGGATGTCCACTCTCACCACTGTTATTCAAAATAGTATTGGAAGTCCTAGCCTCAGCAACCAGACAACACAAAGAAATAAAAGGCATCCAAATTGGCCAGGAGGAGGTCAAACTTTCTCTCTTCATAGATGACATGATACTCTACATGGAAAACCCAAAAGATTCCACATGAAAACTGTTAGAGCCAATCCATGAATTCAGTCAAAGAGCAGGATATAAAATTAATGCACAGAAATTGGTTGTATTCCAATATACCAATAATGAAGCAACAGAAATCAAGGCATCGGTCCCATTTATAGTTGCACCAAAAACCATAAAATACCTAGGAATAAACCTAACCAAAGAAGTAAAAGATCTGTATGTTAAAGACCATAGAAAGCTCATGAAAGAAATTGGAGACACAAAAAATGGAAAAGCGTTCCATGCTCCTGATAGGAAGAACAAATACTGTTAAAACATCTATACTATCCAAAGCAATCTACATATTCAACACAATCCCTATCAAAATGCCACCATCATTCTTCACGCCACTGGAACCAACCATCCTAAGATTTGTATGGAACCACAAAAGACCCCAAATAGCCAAAGCAATCCCGAAAACAGAAAACCAAAGCTGCAGGCATCCCAAAGCTACCCAGACTCAAGCTGTATTACAAAGCTGTAATCATCAAAACAGTATATGGCACTGGCACAAAAACAGACACTCAGATCAATGGAACAGAGTCGAGAACCCAGAAATGGACCCACAAACATACGGCCAACTCATCTTTGACCAAGCAGGAAAGAATATCCGATGGAATAAAGACGGTCTCTTCAGCAAGTGGTGCTGGGAAAACTAGAGAACAACATGCAGAAGAATGAACCTGGACCACTTTCTTACACCATACACAAAATAAACTCAAAACGGATGAAAGATCTAAATGTAAGACAGGAAGCCATCAAAATCCTCGAGGAGAAAGCAGGCAAAAACCTCTTTAATCTTGGCCGCACCAACTTCTTACTCAACACATCTCTGGAGGCAAGGGAAACAAAAGCAAAAACCAACTATTGGGACCTCATCAAAATAAAGAGCTTCTGCACAGTGAAGGAAACAATCAGCAAAACTAAAAGGCAACCGACGCAATGGGAGAAGATATTTGCAAACAACATATCAGATAAAGGGTCAATACCCCACATCTATAAAGAATTTATCAAACTCGACACCCAAAAAACAAATAATGCAGTGAAGAAATGGGCCAAAGACATGAATAGACACTTTTCCAATAGACACATGAAAAGACGGTCACATCACTCATCATCAGGGAAATACAAAGCAAAACCACAACGAGATACCACCTCACACCTGTCAGAATGGCTCACATTCACAACTCAGGCGACAACAGATGTTGGTGAGGATGTGCAGAGAGAGGAACACTTTTGCTCTGACAGTGGGAATGCCATCTAGTGCAGGCACTCTGGAAAACAGTATGGAGGTTCCTCAAAAAATTAAAAATAGAACTACCCTACGATCCAACAATTGCATTACTAGGCATTTATCCATGGGATACAGGTGTGCTGTTTCAAAGGGACCCAGGCACCCCAATGTGTATAGCAGCACTATTGACAATAACCAAAGTATGTAAAGAGCCCAAGTGTCCACTGACAGATGAATGGATAAAGAAGACGTGGTGTATATTTACAATGGAGTATTATTCAGTGATCAAAAAGAATGAAATCTTGCCATTTGCGACACTGTGGATAAACCAGACTGTATTATGCGAAGCTAAATTAGTCAAAGACAAATGTCCCACGACTTCATTCGCATGTGGAATTTAAGATACAAAACAGACGAACCTAAGGGAAGGGAAGCAAAATAATCTAAAAACGGGGGGCGGGGACAAAACAAATTCTTAAATATATAGAACTGAGGGTTGCTGGAGGGGTTGTGGTGGGGATGGGTTAAAAGGGCAAAGGGCATGTAGGAATACACTTGTTGGGATAACCACGGGGTGTTAGAAATAGGGGATGAATCACTAGATTCTACTCCTGAAATCATTATTGCACTATAGGCTAAGTAACTTGGACATAAATTAAAAAATAATTTTTAAAAAAGAGCTTCCCCTCAAATGTTGACTTCTAAAACAATGTCTACCGTGCAAAGTACCAATGCCCCCAAATGCAATTGTCCAATTCTCCTCTGACATGATTGGTTATTACCCAGGCAAAGCATCCTAGGCTTTCACACCACACCTCCTTTTCTCCCCTCTCCTGGACAGCAAAGGACTCAGATCTTCAACAATCCAGACAAACTAACGAGACTTTTGCATTAACGCAACCTCTTTCTAGAACTACAGATATTATCTTGGGTGAAGAGCACAGCCTGGGCTCCAGAGAGAGTTATTATTCTACTCTGCTTTGTTTCTAAGCACATTTCAGACCCACCCCCAGCTTTAAACAGCAATTTATTAAAGAATCTAAGTAAATCTCAACATCTGGTTGACCTTTGATAAAGTCCCTCTTGGAGAACAGAAGAACCTATTCAGTTGTTTGTTTACCACGTTAACAGCAATGCTTTCATTTTCGACAGATGCCTGTTCCAGGGGACAGATCTTTCAGGGCAATTATGTTCTATTAGGGAAAATTACACAGAAACTTGAATTTCTGGTACCCAGCATGGGAAAACAGAAGAGCATTGTGAATTAAAATGTTATGTTTCTCTGGTTTTATAAGTGTATGTTTATGATAAACCAGCAAGAAGCAATTGGCTTTCTGCATGTTAACTCATTCATGGATTCAGCAGTTATTGAAAATGAACTATATTTTAGATGCAAGTAGAAATTCTAGCCTATGATAGAAAATAAACCCACGTAAAATATATATTTTTAGGTTTATTTGGAGAGCAAGAGAAAGGGAGGGGAGGGACAGAGGGAGAAGGAGAGAATCCCAAGCAGGCTCTGCCCTGTCAGCCCAGGGCCTGATGCGAGGTTCAGACTCATGAGCCATGAGGTCATTACCTGAGCCAAAATCAAGAGTCAGATGCTTAACTGACTGAGCCACCCAGGTACCCCAACAGAAGATGTATTTTACCGTGATAAGGTCATGTATCACTGAGGATTCCTGTCATGGTTCAGTTTGTGTGGATGAGCAAGACTTCTCTATAGCCGTGGGTTTGGAGCGGAGACTTAAAATCTTAAGATCCACTCAAGTGAAAACTGAGAATGGTACCTTCCAGAAAGAGAAGCCAGTACCCAAGGCCTAAGCAAAGTGCACTGGTGCGGAGCGGTGCCAAGGATGGGGAGTGATAGGTAATGTTCGAGAGGGAGGAGCCCGACACATCAGGCTTTAGAAGTCTCAGGTAATGAGTCGGGATTTAGGTAAAAATCAAAGACCTAGAGGGATTTGATCTAGAAGTCCAATCATCTGCTTTCTATATTGAAAAGCTCTGCTTACTTGCAGAGAACAAACTGTAGGAAATCAAGAAGAGATGGCAAGGACACCCCTTCACAGACTTGCATTCGTTCAGGCAGGAAAGAGGTGATTGCGGCTCGGTGTTGTCTGCCAGAAAAGATGTACTGAAATTGAAAGCAGAGACCTTGCTGATCAATCAGATGTGAAAAGAAGCTCAGAGCTCCTGATTCCGGGGGAATGGACTTGCACCTTCTAAGATTACCATATATTCAACCCAGAGTACAGAAAATATCAGAAGTGGGTGGCCACACGGACTGCAGGCGAGGTAGGACCACTTTGCCCACATTTCCTCACTCCCTAAGAGAGAAATTTACAGCTTTACTAAATGTCCGCCATATTTTTCTTGCAGGAAGGGAAGAGGCTCTATTTGAAAGAAGTTATTTTTCCTCAGAAGCTGTACATTCATGAATGTGGGAAACAGAGAGGGCAAAGCCAAATCTGTCCGGGCCAGCATTGTCTTCCCACAGTTGAGCAAAATCAGCTGTGCACTCACCCGGGTGCATAAATAATGCTAACAAGTGCTTGGGGGACAAAAGCAATGAAGCAACAACATGGCTGACCTTCGCTCTATCAGCTGCCCACAGGATAGTTCAGAGTGGAGGCTGAGCCCTCTCCACTGCCTCCCTTTGCTTACCCTGCACACAGGGGAGCCTCACACAACTTTGACAACATCGTTATTCTTGGGACATTTAAGAAAAATTTGCCAATACAGAGGATGTCCTTGCATAATAGGGGTTTGGACTCAGGGCAGACTCTTAGCAGCAATAGAAATTTGCCCCCATTAAGCAAACTTTTTTTTTAATATATGCATTTGCACTTTTAATTATCTTCTACAATAAAGCAGCCATCTCCACCTACAGGGAGGTTCTTCAAGCCATTTGCATTAATTTCCTATTGCTGCTCTAACAAATTACCGCAAACTCAGTAGCTTAAGACAACACGAATTCATCATCTAACTTTTCTCGAGGTCAGAAGACTCCATTCAGTCTCACCGGATTAAAGTCAAGGCATTAGGAAGGCTGCAGTGTTTCTGGAGGCTCCGAGGGGAATATCCCTTTCCCTGCCTTTTCCAGCTTCTAGAGGCACCTGCACTCCTTGGCTGGTGGCCCTTCTTCAATCTCTCCAACCTGTTGCTTCCAGGGTCACATCTATTACCGGCTCTGGTCCTCCTGTGGTCGTTCTTAGGAGGACCTCGTGATTGCATTGGGCCCACTGGGATAATACAGGACAACCTCCACATCCCAAGATGCTTAACCACCTCAGCGACATCCCTTTGCTATCTAAGTTAACACAGTAACACGTTCTGACATCTTTAGGAGGGGGAGACAGTACCCAGCCCTCCGTACCCCCTACAGTCAAATTTCACATCCTGGTCTCTGCAATGTCTCAGAACTCCGAGAGGTCAGGCAGATTCAACTGGAAGTTTCCAACTTAAAAAAAAACCCCAACTTATCAGAAGTAAAAATAAGTCAACAGACAAGAAATCTTAAAATGTGTTCCTCCTGTGTTTAAATTATCTTCAGATTAATTCAGGAGCCCCTTTAGGGCAGTCGAGAAGTTTTTTCTTCTGCCAATTTATCAAAGCTAGGGAATTAAGAGTATTAGAGAAAGGGGTTAAAAAAGAAACTCATCGGGAAATGTCACAAAAACTCTACTATGTTGCCTAGATGGTAGTTTATATTAAAAATCTTTCCAGGGGCGCCTGGGTGGCGCAGTCGGTTAAGCGTCCGACTTCAGCCAGGTCACGATGTCGCGGTCCGTGAGTTCGAGCCCCACGTCAGGCTCTGGGCTGATGGCTCAGAGCCTGGAGCCTGTTTCCGATTCTGTGTCTCCCTCTCTCTCTGCCCCTCCCCCGTTCATGCTCTGTCTCTCTCTGTCCCAAAACTAAATAAACGTTGAAAAAAAAAAAAAAATCTTTCCATATCCATCGGCTCTTTTGTTCGGTTATTCATACAAAAATATTTGAGTCGTTCCCCCGTGTATGCCGGGTGTGTGATGTTTAGGGTCCGATAGGCCATTACATGATGGGGCCCTGTGCTCGGGAGTTTGATGGGGAGAGCCACTGGAGGCTTTGGAGCAAAAAAGTAACATGATTAGATGTAGGTGTTAATGGGGTCACTTTGCCTCTTGGGTTGAAACCGGATAAAGGGCGGGAAAGATGAAATAGAAGAGACTCATGTCAACGGTGTGATGTATGTGTGACAGGTTACCCTCAACAATAACAGGAGTGCTCACTTAGCATATGATGTACTCTCATCAAAACTCAGTGATCCACATGATCTCATGGTTTGTGAGGTCAAGTCCCACCTCGGGCTCCCGGTTGACAGCACAGAGCCTGCTTGGGATTCTCTCCCTCTTTCTGCCTGCTCCCCATTCTCTTTCTCAAAATATGTAAAAACTTAAAAAAAAAAAAAAGAAAAGAAATCAGTGACCCAGAGGTGGTTAAATAGCATTTCAAAGGATGCTGTCAGAATCCATACCACAGCGTTTGGTTCCTTAGCAAAATTAACAAAGAAGCAGGATTGTGTTTGTTTAGGATGAGGGAAGGCTAGTTAGAAACATCTGCACAGGCCCCCTTACCCTCGCCTGAGTAGAGCACAAGGCCGCAGGTCCACACCTGTGTCTTGTGTGGCCTTCGAGGTCCGGAGCTGGAGCCCCACTGAACCCCAATTCAAGGTTGACTAGTCCTTCTACCAGAATTCTATGTTCCCCTTGCAGTAAACCTAAAGACACCCCAAAACTACAAGGATAGGTTGTGTAACTTTTTGTTCCTGTTTGCTAATAAACAGTCATATGTTTGGTAGAATTTGGTCTAAGACTTGCTTTCTCTGTAACAGACCATCTTAATAGGCAGTTATTCAGAGAAGAGAATGTAACACAGCCAACCTTCCACTAAGCAAGGAGACACTATTTACTAAAAGCACGTGGCATTTTTGGAGCGGTCAAGTCAGTTTAGATCCATTTACAGCTAATAAAATGATTTACCTTTTTTTTTTTTTTTTTTTAAAGCCCAATCTGGATTCTGAGGGCTTGTGTTCCACATTGGAAATTTCTATCTATATTCAAATACAACAATGCTCTGAAGTCTCCCTTTCAAGCCATCTTTACTAGGTTCTAGAAATATAAAAGTGACTGATAGAGTTCAGTCTGAGTGTCAACAATGCATTGGGATGATGGCTGAGTTTTATTCGTATCTCTGTATTTTGATTTTACCAATTTCCTTCAATAAACAGATCTTAAGTTTATAGTCATAAAATACCACTGCCAATTCTTAAACATTTTCAAGAGCAGTAAAAGTCATTGTTCGTGGAGGTGCCTGGGTAGCTCAGTCGGTTCAGCATCCCACTTCAGCTCAGGTCATGATCACGTGGTTCATGAGTTCGAGCCCCACAGCAGCCTGCTGCTGTCCGTGCAGAGCCTGCTTGGGATCCTCTGTTCCCCCACCTTCTCTGTGCCCCTCCCCTGCTCACACTTTCTTTCTCTCTCAAGAATGAGTATTTTTTTTTAAATAAAAAATAATTCATTTTTGGTCACTTGAAAGTGAACTTAGGCCAAAAAGCTTCCATTAGAAGACGGCAGAGCTTTTCAGATAACCTAGTACTTCACAGAAAGTTCAGAGGATTTTACTTAACTACTTTTTTAGATATAGAACATCAACAAAACATCTTTAAAGAATTATGATATTTTAATATTAGTTGTATTTTAAATCCATCCATTGATTTTTAGAGAAAAAATATAAATATATGAAAGCATTTTCAATTAGTTCTCCTGATAAAACGCCATTTAACATTTCTCATAAAATTACCAATTGTGTCTTACAAGTTCCTTTCCCACCTCCCACCCTCCATAATAGGTCACTTCCTATTAAATCATTTTTAATTTTTTAATTAAAAATTTTAATTTTAATAACCATTTAAATCAATTTTAATGATTCTTGTTGGAGGAACTGGATAATGGGTGAGACAGTTTTGTTAGTTTTTCTCTGAGAATTTGAATACTTTTTTTTTAAATTTTTTTTAACGTTTTTTATTTATTTTTGAGACAGAGAGCGACAGAGCATGAATGGGGGAGGGGCAGAGAGAGAGGGAGACACAGAATCGGAAACAGGCTCCAGGCTCCGAGCCACCAGCCCAGAGCCCGACGCGGGACTCGAACTCACGGACCGCGAGATCGTGACCTGAGCTGAAGTCGGACGCTTAACCGACTGCGCCACCCAGGCGCCCCGAGAATTTGAATACTTTTGATGTTTGCATCTTTGAGTCCTCATCCCTTACGTTTAGAAAGAAATGGTTGAGGTGAAATTTACTCCAAGATAAAATTTTTGTGTAGAAGTGGGCTCTTTATCCTGATAGAGACTATGATCTCGTCTTCAGGTACACTACTTAAAGGTTACGTTTGAATAAAGTAGGATTTTTTTTTTTTTTAACATTTATTTATTTTTGAGACAGAAAGAGCATGAAAGGGGGAGGGTCAGAGAGAGGGAGACACAGAATCCGAAACAGGCTCCAGGCTCCGGGCTGTCAGCACAGAGCCGACGCGGGGCTCGAACCCACGGACCGTGAGATCACGACCTGAGCCGAAGTCGGCCGCCCAATCGACTGAGCCACCCAGGCGCCCCTAAAGTAAGACTTCTAAAGCTTCATTTCCCATCCCTTTCCCCCCGCCCAGCCCCACACACAAATTACGTGGCTCTCCAACAACTCTCTGCCCATCAGGCACCTTTTACCAGAGGGGCATCACCTGAACCCACTTTCCGAAGGGGCCTTAAAAAAAAAAAAAAAGATTCCACAGGTGATTTTAACTTAATGGCCTAATGGTTGAACTGGGGAGGCGTTTCAAGCACATTCCAGCAATGGCCAGGCGTGGCAGGATTCTCTCACCAGGCTTCACGGGGGCCAGATGAAAACGCATGGGATCTGCAAATTTTCAGGGGCTCTGCACGTGACCTCCCACAACACCTAGATATCTCCGGGGGGTAGCGCTGAATTATCATCTTGTTGTTGGGAGTCCAAGGCGAGCCCTTTTGGTGAAAGCATGAGGGCCACAGACTGAAGACCTGGTCAGGTGGGACTGGGGGGGGGGGGGGGGGGGGATGCCATTTTGAGGCTCTCAGCAATTTCTCACGCTCTGGAAGCTCTGGAGCCCGGCGTTGGTCTGCAGTTCACGGGGTAACAGCACCCTCTGCTGGGCCCCTTTGGAAGCTATGAAGATTTCACACTGAGCCCCTTCAAGAACTGCATCCTTTTTTTGCGGTTCTTGTTTATTCTGAGAGTTTGCATGCACGAGTTGGGGGGGGGGGGGACAAAGAGAGAGGGAGCCTCCCAAGCGGGCCCCAAGGTGGGACACGACCCGAGCAGGTATCCAGAGACTGTGGCCCAACCAACCGAACCCCCCAGGCGCCCCTCAAGAGCTGCATCCTTAACCCCCCTTGCCCGCACTCTTTCCGCTGGTTTTTCATTTTTTCTTTTTTACTTTTATTTTTTTCAAGCTCCCAAGCCGGCTGGCCAGTACCTTAGACATTGTGCCCGAGGCAGGAAAGAGCCACACCTCGGGCCTTTGCTCCGTTCCCACGAAGGGGACCAACCCAGTACAGATGAACGTTCTGGCCCCAAGAGGCTTTCTGGGGCACACAGTCGTATCCCTAACCGCGGGGGTCATTGCCACACCTCCAGGGGACGCCTGAGACCGCAGCTGGTACCAAACCCTCTGTATACTATGTTTTTTCCTGTACGTGCCTACCTGCGATCAAGTTTGCTTTACAGACGAGGCACAGGAGGAGACCAACAGTAACCAATAAGCTACGACGATAACAACATACTGAAATACACGTTATGTGACCGTGGCCTCCCTCTCTCTAAACATATCGCCCGCGGGTACTCACCCTTCTGCCTGGGATGCTGCGAGAGGATAAAATGCAGACCGGAACGGAGGACGTGAGGTGAATAAATACCTGAGGCTTCCGGACCGAACGCAGCGTCGCGACGCAGAGTCAAACGAGGGGCACCTGCTTCCAGGCCAAGGGTAACCGCGGGTAATGGGACTACTGCGGTCCCGGAGCAGTATACGCTTCTGCCCCACAAAAACTGGTTCTGACCCCGGGGGCTCTGTGGTTGGGGTGTCCTTAAGCCGGGCCTTGCAACACACAGCCAGTAGGGAAGCCTCCATGAAGGAACTTGACCAGTGGAGAAAATGATAGTGTCCTTGTCTACTTGGGAATGGGGGGGGGGGGGGGGGGGGAGGGGAGGGTGCCTGTATGTGTGCTTGTGTGTGTTTGTGGAGGTGGTATTTTTTCTTCTCCTGTTATCATCAAGCCTCTAGTATTCAAAGAGTTTGTTTTAAATATTGCCACTTGATGGTAACAGCCCGAGCAATCAAGGGAGGAGATTCCGTTCAGGTGTTCGGCAGAGCAGGGGTGAGGGAGAGGCAGGGGGTGACCGGAGGGTTGGTGAGTGGTGGAAAGGTGGGGAGGCAGGAGGGGCTTGGAGGAATCCACAAAGAAATGGCAACAAGCGGTGCTGAGCCATGTGATTCAGCAGGGAGTGACCCTGCTAAACGACAGCAGGGATGGGTTGGTGGGACCAAGAGAGGACCCCACCCTGCAGTCGTAGAGGTGCCCGAGGAGGACACCTGGTACGCTTGGACCCCACTGTTGGGGACTCACAACAGCCACTAAAAGGAAGCGAGGTCCCCAAAGCTGAGGAGCCTGGGACATATTGTTTTAGGGACAACTACTGTCTACAGACAAGCGATTTATAACAGTTCTATTGGAAAACACAAGCATATTTGAACGGAAGCAGTTGAATTGATCTAATGTTTCCAGATATTGTATATACATAGAATTTGTTTAGATAAATTAAGTGCATTCGGTCTGGATGCTCTGGTTTAAAATGTGAAAAAGAGGTAAAAAGGGCCATCTAGTGGGACAATGGAGAATTAACTTGAAAATATTTACAAGCCGATGTTTCTTCCCCCCCCCCCCCCCGCCGTGTGAATACACAAATAACACAATATTCTGTTGTAACGGAGATAATAGTACCTTATCATACATGGTGGTGATAAGGGCAATGAGGTGATACCAGGGGTAGAGCAGACAGGACCCTCTACAACAGGTAGATCTTGTCATTTCTTATTTGTATTCTTGTTCTTGTTTTTGTTGATCAACATGATATTACTATTACTAATATGACAGATCACTGAATGTTGGCCTACTGAATTTCATGTTCATGATATCCATTGAAAATAAGCCGTTCGCTTAACTCTAGAACGTCAATTTTTACTCCGGGGATAGGATGAAATGATAATGATGTGATAGCCTTCCATGGGATTGTTTAAAAGTCTGCTCAAGAAGCTCCTAATTTATTTCAACACACACTTTTCCCCAACACTCAACTAGAAGGTGGACTTTGGAGGAAAGAGGGAGAAGAACACACACCTCCTGAGAAAGGCAGCCTACCCTTAAGGCCGATGGCGTGGGTACAGGCTCATTAGCGCCTGGGTGTAAAATGCCTGTGGGTAACGTGTAACATCTCAGAAATGTTTCTCATATGTATGTAGCAGCAGAAGGACATGCTGTGACCAAGGGACCGCCTTCCCATCTGTTATCTGACTTCCTTTCGCGTCTGAAATGGCATCGGGAGAACCAGGCCTTGAAGTTAGAAGATCTGGGTTTTCCAGGCTCCCCTCTTGCTGTAACTCACCGTGTCAGCCAAGGGAGATCTCTTCACACTCTGGGCTTCACCTCTGCGCATATGATCACTAGCCCTCCGCCCTCACTATTGTGGGTCCCCAAGAGTTCGTGTGCCAGATGTGACCTTCCACTGGGCTCAAGCATACAGACCCTAGAGCGACTTTGAACTTGATCTTCTGATCCCGCAAGGCAGCAGAGACCGTGCTCTTCACGTGAGGTTTAGTAGACTGAGCAGCTTGGGGAGGGGGTGAGGCGGGACTGGAAACATAGATATCAATGTAAAAATGCTCGGAATTCGGATAAATTGGAAGAATGAGCAAACTGAGCGCCTGAGCCTGGAATGGAGCTGGACACAGTTTTTATAACCTCCAGCACGGCCGTCCATATGCTGCTCAACTCACGTACTGGTGGCAGGAGGTGAAAGCTGCCGGTCATGCCTCTGATTTTTCATTTCGTTTCTCATCTATGAAGTAGAATCTGAATAAATAAAAATTAATTTTCAAGTCTGAAAAATAGACCTACCTGGATTGCTGCCACTTTATAGACACATTGAAATATATATAACGCAGTAATATCATTCTTTAATTTTTTTTTGAGAGAGTGCACAAGTGGGGGAGGGTCAGAGACAGGGAGGGAGACACAGAATCCGAAGCAGGCTCCAGGCTCCGAGCGGCCAGCACAGAGCCCGACACTGGGCTCGAACTCACGGACCACAAGATCGTGACCTGAGCCGAAGTCGGACGCTTAACCGACTGAACCACCCAGGCGCCCCCCAGAAATATCATTTTAAAATAGCTTCATTAGGGGCGCCTGGGTGGCTCAGTCGGTTAAGCGTCCGACTTCGGCTCGGGTCATGATCTCACAGTTTGTGAGTTCGAGCCCCGCGTCGGACTCTGTGCTGACCGCTTGGAGCCTGGAGCCTGCTTCGGATTCTGTGTCTCCCTCTCTCTTTCTGCCCCTTCCCCACTCATGCTGTCTCTCTCTCTATCTCAAAAATAAATAAACATTAAAAAAATAAAATAGCTTCATTAATCCTTCCTTTAACTAAGTGAAGTAATGACTTGAAAAATACATCCAAGTCCACCAAGCCAAGTGCAAATCAATAGTTTGGTCATACAGATATTACTGAGGAAGGAATTCTGTCTTGATTTCTCTTCAGTGTTTGACCATTCTTATGGGGAAAATTATTTTAAGTAGTGGCAGCAGAGACCTGTCAGGAAACCCCCTCCTACAGGGTGGTTGATGCTGTTTTCCACGTAATGACGAAGGTTTCGTATTTTGTTTTTAAATTTTTTTTTTTTTCAACGTTTATTTATTTTTGGGACAGAGAGAGACAGAGTATGAACGGGGGAGGGGCAGAGAGAGAGGGAGACACAGAATCGGAAACAGGCTCCAGGCTCTGAGCCATCAGCCCAGAGCCCGACGCGGGGCTCAAACTCACGGACCGCGAGATCGTGACCTGGCTGAAGTCGGATGCTTAACCGACTGCGCCACCCAGGCGCCCCGAAGGTTTCGTATTTTGTATACTTTGTGAAGGTATCTTGCCAAGCAAGATCGTGATCGTGAGCGCCACCCTGGCTGTTCGGACAACCTCCCAGCATTGACCTTACCTACAAATCCTCACAAACGTTACAAATTCCTGCCTGGGCACAGCACAGCGTGCTTTGAGAGTTTCAGCGTGGTTACCAAGCGGGTGCACGGTCGCTGGGGAAGGGCGTGTCGGGAGAGGTGGGAAATCGGCCTCGGGGAATAAGAGACAACACCGTGTTAGGTAACACACACACACACACTTGGACAATTACAATCTCCATCTGGAAAGCCCACCATATAGTAATACATTCGTGACCAAATTGCCCGATACAAGGGAAAAGGGGAGGGAACTGCTGAGTAATGATTGGGGTGAGTATCTGTTCACTGAATATCTGTTTGGTGCCAGTTACTGTAGGACTCATTTGAATACAGTCTCTCCTCTGAACGTTTGGATGAAATGGATACTGACAGTAAATGATACACTATTCGCAGTATATACTCAACCCGGGAGGCGGGCTCCTAATGCGACAGGACTGGTGTCCTTATGAGAAGAGGGGAAGAGACACGGGGGGAGGAGGCCACGTGAGGTTGGAGGCAGAGATTGGAGGGGTGCAGCCAGAGGCCGGGGGCCACCTGGGGCCACCAGCGGCTGGAAGAGGCAAGGAAGGAGCCGCCCCTGGTGGCCTCAGAGGGAGTGAGGCCCTGCCGACACCTTCATAGTAGGCTTCCAGTCTTCAGAACCATAACGGAAGACATTTCTGCTGTTTCACAACAGTTTGTGGCAATTTGTTACAGAAGCCCTGGGAAACAAAAGCCACATGCAAAGGGGAAGCTTGGAGACTCAGAGAGGCAGTGAAGCTGAAGGGAGTGTTAAATATTCATTACATTCTCTCTCTCTCTCTCTCTCTCTCTCTCACACACACACACACACACACACACACACACACAGAGGTACATCCCTATGGGATGGCTTTGGAAATGGCAGAAATGTTCTCCCAGGAGGGAAGAGAAAGAAGCTGGGACTGCTCTGGTTAACGGGCATTGCACGCACACCCGAGTCAGAGTCGGGAAGAGCCCGCGGACCGCCTGTTCCTGACACAGAGAGAGGCCCTCCCGAGGGCAACAGGCAGGCCCACAGACGTCACGTAGGAAGGCCCAGTGACAGAGGAACCTACCGTGATGACACGGCGGTCACCATTAAGCGCGGCTGGAACGTCAGTGTGGCCGGTGAACTCTCTGGAGGTGACCTTCGAGTCACTGCTAACCAGGATGTGGAAAATCCTCGGGGCGGCCGGGTGGCTCCATCAGTCAGGGGTCCGACTCTTGGTTTCGGCTCAGGTCACGATCGCATGGTTCGTGGGTTCGAGCCCCGCATCAGGCTCGGTGCCGCCGGTGGGGAGCCTGCCTGGGATTCTCTCTCTCCCTCCCTGTCGGCCCCTCCCTCACTCACGCTGTCTCTCTCTCAAAGTAAGTGAATAAACTTGCAAATATAAATTAATTTATTAAATGTTTAAAAAATTGTGGAAAATCCTCTCACAGAAGGAAAGGGGAAGGCCCGTTCTAACCCAGGCGGGGAGAGGGTGTGGAAAAGCACACAGGTAAGGGATGTCAGTGCCACAGAGAGCCCAGAGAATGAACAGAGAAAAGGGACTGAACAGGACCAGAGGGAAAAATGCCTCCTTATCAAAATGGATCAATTTCCCCGATGCTTTAATGCGGCCGAACAACAGGTAAGGCCATAAGTGTGTCACATATAATAATGTATTTTTTGTAAAATCTTTCATAAATCAATGCCTTAATATTATACATGATCCTCATTCCAAAGTAGGGGTTCACGTCCCAGAGTCTGTGATAATGGCAGCCTATGGCCGCCTGTGAGAACCACAGTAGGCCTGGCCGGGTGTGGCCTCATTACTGGCTGTGCAGGAGAGCCACTCATCTGAGAAAGCCAGACAGCTCTAACAAGAGTCGCAACCAACCTTTCTTTGAATGTGTAGAATCAAAATTATTCAAGAAAATAGAACTTTTAAAATTAGAAGGAATACACCGACCTATTTTCCACAGAAGAGTACAGCTCCACATGCTTAATATATGTGGGTTAAACCAAATTGAATCAGGGTAATAATACTACTTTAGGTCATTAAGTACCAGTGCATTCCAGTGTTTCCATTGCAAGGAATAGAAAACCCAATTTGAACTGGCTTAAACACGCAAGGGGATTTATTGCTATAAAACAGCAAAGCCCAGAGCTCGGTCAGGCCTCAGGCCTTCTTTCTCCATGTCTCCGTGGGCCCCAGGCTGGCTTTTTTTTTTTTTTTTTTCAACATTTATTTTATTTTTGGGACAGAGAGAGACAGAGCATGAGCGGGGGAGGGGCAGAGAGAGAGGGAGACACAGAATTGGAAACAGGCTCCAGGCTCTGAGCCATCAGCCCAGAGCCCGACGCGGGGCTCGAACTCACGGACCGCGAGATCGTGACCTGGCTGAAGTCGGACGCTTAACCGACTGCGCCACCCAGGCGCCCCCCCAGGCTGGCTTTTCAAGAGTGCTTGACCACAACTGAGATCAGTGCCTCCTCATTCACGTGGAGGGGGAGGAGAAAGGCATCCTCTGGACAAAGTCTTTTTTTTTCTTTTTTAATTTTTTTAAGTTTATTTACTTTGAGAGAGAAAGAGTGTGAGCTGGTGAGAGGCAGAGAGAAAGAGAGAATCTCAGGCAGGCTCTGCAGAGTCAGCTCGGAGCCCGACGTGGGGCTCGAACCCACGAAACCACGAGATCGTGACCTAAGCCGAAATCAAGAGTCGGAGGCTTCACCAACTGAGCCTCCCAGGTGCCCCTGGACAAAGTCTTAAATGTTGCTCAGAGTGACATCTCTGAGCCAATCACAGTAGCGGGGGGGACATCACGTGCCAGCTGTCTGGAGCCTGCTCACTAGTAGACTAATTCCCAAGGCAAGGATACCTCACCAGAGGCACCCAAATCAGGATCCATACCTGGAACTGAGTTAATTCTACCCCCAAATTCATGTCTGTAACATGCAGGGAGGGTAGGCAACCAATATTTCACAGCACGAAGTCACTGTCCAGTTTGAGCCAGAGAAGCTCTGGAACTTTTATTTTCTTGCAAGCATTCTTAACATGTTTATAAAACCGCAAGGATCATGCTCTATTTTTGTCAACATGGTAACGACTAATTTTAACAGTTAAATAAGAAATTAAGCTGTTAGTAAGTTGACAGCCTTATACATGTGATGTTCGGTGACTTTCATATCAAGAAAATTGCAAAAATAAAACTACATTGAGACACCTTTTTCCACCTGTTGGGCTCCCAAGTTTGAGCATCCAACTTTGAGTCAGGTAATGGCCTCACAGTTCGTGAGTTTGAGCCCCACATTGGGTGAGCTCAAGCCCCACTCGGGATTTTCTCTCTCTCCCTCTTTCTCTGCTCCTTGTGGAATTCTCTCTCTCTCTCTCTCTCTCAAGAATAACAAAATCAAAAAATTAAAAAGCAAATTCCCAAGTGTAATGTCATAACGTTAGCCAAAGCGTGACCCTCTCTTACATTGCTAATGGCAGAGACAATTGCCGCAAGTTTTTGGAGAAAAGTTGGATAATATGTATCAAAATTACAAATGCAGTCATGCTTTTTGTTTTGTTTTCAGAAATTCTACTTCTGGAATACATGCTGTAAATTTACCTGCATGCATGTGGATGAGTGAAAAAAACTGGAAACCACCCAAGTGTCCATCTGGAGGGGCTGGTGTGTGGAATCCCCGCCCTGGGATACCATATTTTTGTAAAATCACAGACTGAGGAAGCCCTGTCCGTCCCGATCAGAACCATTTCCAAGGCAAAACACCACGTGGAAAAGAGAGCAGTGCTCAGTATACAGAGCGTGTCATCTTTTGGTGCGGACCAGGGAACCTTCTCACTGTATTTTTAATACCTTCTTTCCATGATTTCATTTGTGAACCGTGGGCATATACTCACTGTTCAAAAACTGAGGTCTTTTGCAACGTTAAGTCTGACAAAACTAACGTGTGTGCTTTTCTCAAATACTTTTCAGGAAAGACTTTGCAGAAAGCTCTTTCCTCTCTGTCTCTCTTTTAAAGAACACCAAACGTTTATTCAGAAATGGATCAGTGACACGTGTTCCCCTCCAACTTGAAGGCTTCTTCCTCTCCTTTGGAACAACAAAAAGACACAGATGGGGAATGTAAAGGAAAGATGTCTTCTTCCGAGGAATTATATCCTAACGTTGTTTTTTTTTTTTTTTCTTTACTGTGAAGTGTTACATCAAGACTACTCAGGTAAATAAACAGATAATGAGACGATTATTAGTGCTGTTTGGGAATCTCAATGGCATTCAAGTTTCCGTTCCAGTCCTGTTTGAATCTGCAAGTGTTTCAGATCTGCCCCCCTTATACCACCCCAGCCTTTTTGACGTGGGGTTTTGTTTGCCCTTGGTTGTGTTTTGTCTTCCTCGGCACAAACTCCTTCTTGTCCCAGTCTTTGCACCCGCCCCCAAATGCTCTTTCTCTCTCGTCATAGAGCCCTGTGCATCCCTCTCGTTCAAGTGTAAAATCATTTTATACTTGTGTAATTGGCTTATTTTCATTGTTCATGCTAACTAGACTGGGGCTCCGTGAAAGGAGGGACATAGTTACATAGGCCAACCACGGGGTCCTCATCGTTCAGTGTGCTCAATAGCTATTTCTCATCTTGGACGAGACGTATAGTTGTTGACACAGGGTGAAAATTGCAGTGGAGACAGTGCAGATTCTAGTCATTGCACCTCATCAGAAACCATCACCGGGCAAATACTCACACTAAAGGGAAAACCCCAGTACTTAGTAAACAGGGAGCTGTTTTGAAGGTAATGAGGGCTCTGTGATAACCATCCACTTGTTCCCAAAGTGGTCTTTCCCTGTAGTATGGACGTATTTTGTATTGAATTCGGTCCAATCCCTTTGTTATCTGCAAAGGTCAATTTGTAAACTTCCACCCACAGTGCCAGCTTCTCTTGGGAAGGTTCTAGCTTACTCCCTTCATCTCTATCAGCCTCCCTGACCCAGAATCACACCGACTAAGTATACAATCTACACACCGATAATTTTCTAGGCGAGTACAACTTTTAAGATCCGTCCCCTAAGACGGGGTGGCTGGGTTACTCGGTTGGTTGAATGACCAACTTCGGCTCAGGTCATGACCTCACGGTTCGTGAGTTCGAGCCCCGCGTCGGGCTCTGGGCTGACGGCTCAGACCCTGGAGCCTGCTTCGGATTCTGTGTCTCCCTCTCTCTCTGCCCCTCCCCCACTCATGCTCTGTCTCTCAAAAATGAATAAATGTTTAAAAAAAATAAAAAAAAAAAAAGATCCTTCCCCTAAGCTACCACTTCTAGGTAAACTACTACCTTTAATCCTTTCCCATACAGAAATTCTGGAGTCCACATTCATGCTCGCTGATGGCTTATGTCTACCCAAACTAATTCAGAAACATATTAAAAGTTGAAATGACAAAGATTCCTGATCATTCTGAAAACATGCCATTGAATCTCATCAAGTTCCTCCTTTACAGAAGGAGGATACTCACGTAGGCAGAGTACGGATTTTTGCAAGTTGATGGTGACGGTCCTTGTCCCCATTTTCTCCAGCCCCCATTCCTCACCTAACAAATCTCTTTATGGTGGTTGCTTTGGCCGTTCTACCTGAGCCTCTGGTGACACAACTCGCTTCTTTCCTGGTATATCTGGCAATCCTTTAATCTTAAAAAATCTTAAAAAACGGATTTCTTTGGCTCAGTAAGGTGTGATCAAAAGGCAAGAGACTGGATGCTGAAAACAAACTATGATTATCATACAATGGGAATTGCGGAAATGACAGCTTGTGTCTTTTGACGTGTGGCTCACAAATACCAAGGCCCCTCAACGCCTTACTGTCTTGACACTGGATCCCGCGGAGGAACATGGCGGCGCGGTGTCTGTCTTCTTCAGTCAAATCAAAACCCTCCTCCCGGGAAGACTCTGGTTTGCCTTTCAGGGGTCACATGACATCTGGGGACTCTTTCACACCGCTTGAGTTTTCTCCAAAATCCAGTCCACGTACTCAACCACATTGGTGTAAACCCCCGGCCGTTCCCTCTGACCGCAGCCTTCTCCCCAGCTGGTGATGCCCACCAAGTGCCAGACGTCGTTGTGTTTACAGGACAGGGGGCCCCCCGAGTCTCCCTGTGATGGGGGGGGGGGGCAGAAAACAAAAGGTGCACGGATCGGTTCAGATGCTTCTTGTCTTAAACGCATGGGTTTCAGAGTGATTTCATTTAAAATTCTGTTCTTGGCCCTTTGATAAACGTCAGTGTAAGCAAAACAAATAGACCATGGTTCCCTGCTCCGGGGCAGAAGACTGCTTCTTAAATGCATTAAACATTCTCATGTGAATATATTCAATGGCCGAAAACACTCTTACCTTACAAGCATCCTTCCCTCCTTCTCGGTAGCCTGCACAGAGCATCTTATTGGTGATTTTGTGCCCTCTGTATCTTGTCTGGCACTCTTCGGTTGTCACCAAGGGTACGTTAGCTTTTTGGAGAGTATTTTGTATTTTGTCTGAAAAAAATTTTCGGTTTGTGACTGGAATAATCATATATATAATATAAACACGTATGTTTAAAATCAAAAGCGTACCGATACAAAAATCTAGACAGAAAAAAAAAATACTAGGTTTACCTCCTAGACCTTTTATAACTACAGAGTTATAGAGAATATATTGTTTATTAACATTCAGTTTAAGACTAAGCCTGGCTCTGACTGGAATAACCTCCCAGAGAAAATAATTGGGTAACAGGCTATGACATTGAATAAAAAGTGCTAGGTTTCGGGGCGCCTGGGTGGCGCAGTCGGTTGGGCGTCCGACTTCAGCCAGGTCACAATCTCGCGGTCCGTGAGTTCGAGCCCCGCGTCGGGCTCTGGGCTGATGGCTCGGAGCCTGGAGCCTGTTTCCGATTCTGTGTCTCCCTCTCTCTCTGCCCCTCCCCCGTTCATGCTCTGTCTCTCTCTGTCCCCAAAATAAATAAACATTGAAAAAAAAATTTTTTTAATAAAAAAAAAAAAGTGCTAGGTTTCACACTAAACTTCATTACAAAAAATGAGTCATTCAAGAGATTGTCATATTTAAAATTTCCAATCAAACAGACATGGGATCCTCCTCACTTGGGTATTTTTGTCTCTTCATTCTTCATTCGCATGCTTTCTGTAGCTGAAGACTGTGATTATTTTACTCACATTTTAGCTGTGGGACTTGACAGAGCAGAAAAGGTTAAGACGAAACCATGTTCTTTATCTTTAGGGTGGAGCACACGCAGAAACGTGGTTTCTTACCTCCTAATTTTCTGTACCCCCATCCAGTCACCCAGCACTCAGCATATATTATACTTCGATCTCCTTTGGAAGGCAGACATATGGGTCTCTGAGCATCTAAATTTAAAAAGTCATAGTTTAGTCATCAGAAACAAAATACATCTTCTCTCCCAGGAGAGACTCTCTTCGTTCACTTTCTATTATGCAGTGTGTTCTCTATTATATTCGGGCTGTGCCTCATCGTCATTCACTTTCACTCCTTGTGTTCAGCATTCTACATCACGTATCCTGGGAGGAGGGAACAAGGAAGAGAAAAGGCACAGCCCTCCCTCCTAACTTCAGCTCTTGAACCAGGTCTGTTGACCCTGTAGAAATTGCCTACTCATTCTGACCCTTGCCCCTAAAAGGGAGATATAGGTCATCTTTAATATTCCAATATATTATAGAGTTAGGTCATTCTGTGAACCTAAAGAAACCTGGAGGAAACTTAGCGCTTCACCCACACCCCATAGTAAGATTTAACGATCAGGGAACAGCGCCGGTCTTAGCAGACTAAAAGAGTAGCTTAGTAGCCCCTCTCTCATGATCATACCACCTGGAGATGGTGGAGCTCAGGCCATGAACCTGGCAGTGTTAAACAATACATCCAGGCCATCATTGTAGAGATCGTTCCATTTAAAATTCGACACACCTGTGTAATTCATTGCCGTTTCCAGTTTCAACAAGGCAATATCATACCCACTTTCTGCCATTTCGTATTGATCATGAATTATTATTTCTTGAACCCCAAAGAAAGCTGTGTCCTTTTTAACTTCTGATTGATTTAAAATGCCACTATAGACACGCAAGATCTTAGGTGACTCTAACCTAAGGAATAAACAATAGAGGAAAAGAAATTTTCATTACCGAATGATTCCCAAACATTTGAGCTATACTGTTATTTACCTAGCTATTACCAATATTTTCTGCCAGCAGCAGGCTTTTTGTCGGAAAGAAGTGATTTCGTGCTAAAATTTTTCACTCACATATTCCTCCTGTAGAAGGTCCTGGGTGAGCATTTACTATATTAAACACATAAAAATGAATGAATGCTCTTTTCACCCTCCAACACACACACACACACACACACACACACACACACACACACACACAAACACACTCGCGCTCTCTTTCTCTCTCCTCCTCCCTTCCTCCCCCTGACTACTCCCCCCCTCCCCCCATGAAGAGTTCCGGGTGTTAGTTTCAACCCTACCATTGATTACCTATCGACCTGAGAAATTCACTTGGATTTTCTTGTACTCCATTTTCCCATATGGAAAAGGTAAAAGGTAAAGGAGGCTATTGACTTCAAACATATCTTTGAGTTATAACATAAGTATAAACAAAAACAAACCCACAAAACCATGTCTGGAAACTCAGAGAATACCAAAGTGCAAAGAGGAAGTTTGGCCAACTAAAATTCCCTGGAATACATATACTCTCCTGATGGAGCTTTTAGGTTTGGCCGATATTAAAATTGACCTAAGTAGGGAATCCAATCTGAGGATACGTAATGAACTCTTCCTTCTGTATTTGGAAACATGGCAGTGGGGTTGGGGGGTGGAGAGAGAGAGAGGAGAGAGGAGAGAGGAGAGAGGAGGAGGGCAAGAAGGAGAAGGAGGGGAGGGGAAGACCTGATGCCAAGACAAGCACAGATGATATGTTCTGATGGGAAATAACAAGAACACCCCTCGGCATGTGGATGCATTTAAATGGGAAAGCAGAATAATATGCCATCATATTCCTACACCTAATCTGATGCTGGTAGACCATAACTGTTCTTTCTTTTTGCCTTTTTTTTTTAACTACAGAGATTTAATGTAGCAAATAGGGTAATTTACATTTTTAAAATATTTACGAAAATGCTAATGACAGATTCAGTATACGGGCGACCCCCGGGGAACTGATAAAATCGGTAATGGTACTGACCCAATCAAACAGTGAGCAGCTGTTAGTATCCACTGGTTTCCAATGATGGAGCCTCCACACAGGTGTCTCTGGGCAGGTGATGTGATGTGCAGAGTTATCTGCCATGGCCACTCACCATGAACAGATGCCTCTCCTCCAACAATTCTGGGCTTGATTTTGGTCGTACACACTACAACAGAAGGGTTGCAATGAGTGGCTTCCTAAGTCTTCCTTTTCCATCAGCAGTTACGTCCCTTCGGGCAGAAAGAGAAGAAAACCTGCCCTCGATTCAGTATCTTATCACGACTTTGACTTGAAGAAATTGTATAATCAACTCAGCAAGCAAAGCTTGCACAGGAAAATTGCATGACTAAGTCACCTTCTAATGACATGCTCCCAAAGAATGTCTCATCCGGTCCTGCGTGGCAGTCTTCTCCTCCCTCATCTGCTAACCCTGATGGTTCTCTTAAAGCAGTTGTCAAGTGTGGCCCTTGGACCAATTGCGTCACTTGGGAATTTCTTAGAAATGCAACTTCTTGAGCTCCCCTCAGACCCAGTAGATCAGAAACTTGGACAATGGAGCCTAGTAATCTGAATGTCAACCCGCCCTGCTGAAGTTGGAGAAATACTGTCATAAAGAAAAGTGAGCACCCTCCTCTCAGTTTACAGCTTTTGCCCAATTCCTATCTTCTTCCGCTCAGGCTGACCTTTGGTCCCAGAGTCTCCTGCTCCAGCTGGGCACCATCCAAGCATGGGCTGCTCTTCTGTCTGTGAACTGCTTCTCCTTTTGGCTTTGTTGACAGTTTGGGGTTCTCCCGGTTCAACACTTGATACTTTCCAAGCACTTTGATTCACATTTACCCCCTCTGTTTCCTCCTGTCTTAGCTGCCCTGGGCAGGATGGTCGTTTTTGCTCCTACTTCCTGGCACGCCAAATGAGAACCCACCCTCCCAATGGGAGCCCTGGCCAAACCTGCCCCAGTAACCTAGACGGAATTGGAATGAGGTGTTCCGGGACAACAGTATTCTAGAGCAATGCTTCTCATACTTTAATGTGCATATGGATCACCTGGTTATCTTTTAAAATGCTGATTCTGATCCAGTTTGGGGGCGGGAGGTTGCTGAAATTCTTTCTAGCAGGCTCACTGCTGATGTCAACGTGCTACACCCAGACCACACTTAGACTAGCATGGCTCAGAGGACCAGGGAGGCTTCATGTCCTTAGCTAGAGGAGGAGGAGTGTGAAGTTAGCAAAAGGGTCAGCAGTCAAAAGCCAAGTCCTTGGGGTGCCTGGGTGGCTCAGTCGGTTAAGCGTCCGCCTTGGGCTCAGGTCATGATCTCACAGTTCGTGAGTTTGAGCCCCGCGTCGGGCTCTGTGCTGACAGCTCAGAGCCTGGAGCCTGCTTCAGCTTCTGTGCCTCCCTCTCTCTCTGCCCCTCCCCTGCTCATGCTCTGTCTCTGTCTCAAAAATAAATACACATTTAAAAAAACTAAAAAAAAAAAGCCAAGTCCTTGATGGTCTGTTCCCTGGTTTTGTGCGGGTGTAGAACAATCTCTCTAGGACTTTCTTTTCTGAACAGGAAAATAGACGTATAATCCTGGGGCAAACGTCAAATAGGAAGAGAGGAGTCTTGAAGAAAACTCTAGTTGGTAGCAAGCAGAGGCAGGAACCAGCTGGGTGTGTTTGTGAAAGCTTAAACAGGCTGGCACACCGAGAAAAGTGTTCTCACCTGAGGGTGGATGGGGTGAGATTCGTTTCAGAGACACATTTTGAAGATTTTGACCAGATTCTGGAATTACAGGGAAGCCCTTGTGATTTACGAGGAAAGGCAAAGTTTAGGATAATGAATGGGTATACAGTGACTAAAATATGTGGTAAACAATTCAATAGTGCCTTTCTTAGGGACAAATGATAGGTCTTGATGTTCATTCTATTTTGTCTCTCGGTTCAAACAAAATGCTGCAAATATCTGCGTTTAACATTAGATTTTGTGTTAGGAAACACTTCTTTTGATAGCAATTCCTCTGTATCATCAGAAAGTTATGTTGAAGACCAATGATGGTGTAAGATGTGAGAGTCACTTCAGTTATATATCCCCTCCCATTAAGGTATTATTTCATCGGACGTAGTGCAGGAAAACCCAATTCTCTAGTTTCAGAAGGTGCACTACAAAGTCTTCAGATTTTATTTTCCTTTATCTTGTATTCTCTGCCTCAGCTATCAATCTCCACCTGATATATTCTGTAGCCTTCATACACCAGAATCCATACATTCATCAGAGAAGAACGTAATGAAAGGAAAGTGGGGAATGGGTTCGAGGGTTGAGTGCTGGTTCCCATTTTAGAAACTACGTCAACATCACTGACAACAACATCTACCAAGCGTCCCTTCTCGTGCTTCGCAGAACGAAGACAAGAGAATTATCATAAATGCTCCTTCTTAGATACATATATTGTAAGGAAAACAGAATATAGGAGATACACCTTAATTGGCTGGCTTTTTAAAGGAGTTTGGGCCATCAGATCCCTCTGTACTCCAGGAAGGCATGGTTTCCTCGTTAGGATGTTAGATTGGACACAATATTGTACATGCTACAAAACAAGTGCTCAGAAGTTAAGGATTTACTCTTCTCTCAGTAGAGAAATAGTTCTGACACAGAAGATTTTTATACTCTGAAAACTGTTACAAATTACAATCATCACTTCTATGTTACTCATTAAATCTCAGTTGAATCTTAAATTCATAGTACATTGTAATATCGGACATTAAGCAAGAAAAAAGTCTAAAACATGTAGTTTTATGTGAATTAGTATGCACTAAAGTCATCATAGGTTATTATGGTAATTTAGAGAAAAGTGCGATAATGTTCTTTCCTGTTGGAGATTCTGTCTGGAGATATGCTCAGAAATCAGCCCCTAGAATTGGCCAGTGCTGATCTTATTTTCAGGGTAATTTGTATCACATTTTACACATATTGTAGGTCTTTTTATTTTCTTTCCACCCTGTGACACTCATTGTTCTAAATAAATAGCGTTTTACTGAAAATTTTTGCCAATATGCATAGGTGTGAAGAATACTCGCAGGGGATCTGAAAGAATGAAGACCCCTGAAGGGGAGCTACTTTATTTCTTGAATACATACACATTTTTTCAAACATATGGTAGTTATTTATGTTTCAACTAAATACCAAGTAATGGCCAATGGACAGAAAACAAATAATCTGATTAACCAAATCCCTGACCGATATTCAATCTTCAAGGATAACAAGAAAGATAGTTAGCCTTCATAGTAGGAATTAAACATAAAAGTGTCGACTGAGCCTGAGTCTCATCATAAACCGTATACATGTGTCCAATTAAAACCCATACTCACTTAATATTAGGTAATGCAGAGTTTAGTTGAGGCCCAATATTTACCACTAAAACATGGTCAGCCTGGATGACAGGAGTAGAACTAACAGAAAATTGTATCTAAGTTGGTTATTGTACTAATTGTCTCCCCTTTGCGGTTACTATTGATGCTGACAGTCATGATATGTTTGGTATAAAATAGCTTCTTCAGATGTATTTTCTCGTGTGCCGTTAAACTCACCGTTATCCATTTTACATAACCTTAATGTATATCCAGAGACGCCTCCTCTCCCATGAAGTATTTTCGTTGGAGACCCATTTGCAGAGAGTTTCAAGTAACATTTACCCCTGCAGGTGGGAAACAGAAGAGTATAAACATAACACCCCCCTCGAGGAGACGGGACGGGAGTATCTGTGTAACTCTTTGTACGTCTTACTTCCCTCCGTTGCAAGATTCTGGAGATGGCGAATAGGTAAAAAACTGGCAGCGGATGGAGTCGGTACACATTTTCTGGCAGGCTTCGTGCCCTTCCGCGTCAACAATGTCCAGTTCTTCTCCCAAGAAATCAGTGTCGTGGTAAAATGAGGAATGACAGAACACTAGGCAGGAAATCACACGTCAGGGACGAGACACCAAACTTACCACTAGTCGACCTAGGTTTGCTGATCTTGATCAGGAGAGAGTGGCTCCATTGTTTACCTGGGACACTGTGCCTGCAGGTTTGCAGACTGAAACCAGAAAGAGCTTTGTCCTTCTTAATGCGTGTACTCGGTAATCCACTTTCAGATGTTTTTAGGAGACAAAGATTTCTAACAGAAAAAAAAAGGGGGGGGGGAGGAGGGAATATAAATGGATCATGTAACACATATCAAAGAAAAGAACCATTTTTATAACACGTACAAAAGTCAATTCATGTTGGTGTGTTTAAGAGTGAACAATTTCTCATTTTGTAAGTACTCTTCATACATCACTGAGTCAGACCCCATGATCCATAGGTTGTAGACAGGTCTTCAACAGGATACCACTTGCCTCCATGAAAGTTTTCTGAGCTGTTTCTATCGCCAGTGTTCTTCCCATCTTCCTTCTTTCTCTCCTTTCTTTCCACACTCCTCGCCCATTTCAAAGATTCCATAACTTTCATGCTCTGGAGAAATCTGCTATCCAGAGGTGCTTCAGGCTCAGACACGGATAAATGGCATTCATCACAGGCTCCATACAAGCAGCCTCTTCTTGGAACAAAACAACTTTTCCTGATTAGCCCCAAATCACAGTCTAGAGCAGTGCTGTCCAATAGAGTTTTCTGCAATGATGGACACGGTCCCTGCCCCTGCCACCCAATTCAATAGCCCCTAATCACATGTGGCTACTGAGCACTTGAAACGCGGCTGATACAGCTGAGGAGATGAATATTTAGTTCTATTTAATTTTAATTCATTTCAATTTAAAAAGCCAAGTCTTGGCTTCTAGCACTCATGTTCCTCTCTCACCCTGTATTGAGGATCCAGTGTTTTACCCCTCTTACAGGTATTGACCGCGAATGTTATAAAAGGAGTAAAAAAAGAAAATGAGCAGTGATTAGGCATCTTTCTAATTTGTGCCATTTATAATGCAGTCTTTGAACCCCCTTTCTTCTCTGACTGCATTCAGTCCCTTCAATTACCAGCGGTATGCTAGTGATACCCAGACACAGATCCAGAACACAAACCTCTCCTCTTAGTTCAAGATTTCCCTTTCCAACTTGCAGATCAACATTTCTCTCTGGATGTCCACTGGGCATCTCTTCCCTCTTGAAATCTGCGCCTCATGAAATCTGCATCCCAGTCATGGGTATTTTTATCCTTTCGATTCCTTGGGCCAAAAGTCTTAGAGCTCTCACTGACTCTTTCCTTCAGAGCAGACAACCAGTCAACAGATTTTATTGCCTCCCCATTGGACAATATATCCCAACCTGATGACTTCTCTATCACTTCCAGTCTTGTCCAAGTAGGGCAGGGTTTTCGTCTCTTTCGTTCACTAGTGGTATCCCTGGTGTTTAGAACAGTGCCTCGTATGCAGTAGGCACCAAATAAATTATATCGTTGAGTAAGTGAAAGTAACAGATATATTTTCATGGGACCAAACTAGTACTTCCAAAAGTCACTCAATGGAAAACCAGGCTTGCTTGACGGACAAGGACCTCAAGGGCCTAACCCAGCTGGATTCTGGGGGACCCATTCCTCACGCAAACAGCCAAGTCAGGCAAATACCGGGGGCTCTGAGAATTCCCATTCAGATAGTATAGAGTATCGAGATTCTGAAGCACTCTTAAGTGGGGTTTTTGGTTTCTTGTTTTTGTTTGTTTGTTTTAGTGAATCTTACTAATGAGGAACGACAACCCCAGCAGATATCCGTTTAATGATCAAAGACCTTTCCCACGTTTCAGCATGGTTTCCTGGATTGATACCCATCGGTAGGAAAACAGCATCTCAATTCTCAAACACCCCTCCACAATTATCCCCAATTCCATTAATATAGGCCTTCCTTTCCACCTCTCTTCACTTCGGATTTGACATTACCCTGATACTCCCAGCCCTTTCTACTCTAGGTTCACTGATCTCCAACTGGGCACTGGACTAAGTTGCCCCTTGAGGGTCATCCTTATGTTCTTTACTCCGTTCAGAACGAGGCAACCCCCCCTTTGCTGCAAGCAGAGACCTCCCTCAGCTCAAGAAAACAAGAGTCCTCGGTAACCTCGGGTTTGCGGTCATCAGGTGGCGAATGCAAAGAGAGAGGGGCTAGGCATCCTTCCCGGCAACTTTGGCCTGTCCTCTGCAGACATTTAGATTAAATGTGTAGCTGCTCAGAATTTTTTAAAGGATGGACCTTGATCGGCCGTCTTAAGGCATGAATCTTCATCTTAATTCCTCACCTTTCAGATCCTTTTGGCCATTCTTGAGAAAGGAAGGTAAAAAACAAACAACTGGGGTGGTGAGTACAAATGCGGCGACAGACAAAGACATCCGGAGCCATGACACTGTCGATGTTACTGTCTGCAAATGCCGTACTAGGGAAAATGTCCCTGATACAAGCTGTACGACAGAAGAAACCATGTTTAAGAAATCAACTCCCCAATATAATCAGTAAAATCCCAGCTAGAGTATTTGTAGATTCCATATAAAAAGTTTGTTGCGGGGTGAAGAGGGATGAGTAGGCCAAGCACGGAGGAGGTTTTTAGGGCAGTAGAAATTCTCTGCACGATACCGTGAAGGTAGATAGCTATCATTATACACTTATCCCAACCCATGGAATATGCAACACCAAGAGTGAACTGGAATGTAAGCTGCAGGCTTTGGGGCGATTATGATGTGTCAACGTATGTTAACCGATTGTAACAAATGTACCACTCTGGTGGGGGCGGGGGGTGTTGATAATAAGGGAACCTGTGCATGTGCCCCGGGGCAGGGGTCTATGGGACACCCATACTTTCCCCTCCATTTTGCAGTGAACCTAAAATCTTAATAACAATTCTTTTTACAGTTTGTTTATCCCAAGCTCTTTAAATTTTTTTCACTCGGAAAACTGGAGTGATTATTTTAAACTTTAAATTCAAATAGAGCTCTAATTACATGGGACATAACGACATTTTGTCACACGAAGAAGGTAAAAGATCATTAGGTCTTTTGGTGTCCTAAAGACATGGGTGTCCTAAGTCAGGCCCCTCATTCATACTACCCGCACCTACTATTTAATGGTTAAACCACCTCGCCGAGAAAGTAACAGTTACCCAGCTTAGAAAGCGCACAGGATTTCAGTGAAAATCCAGACACCACTTTAGTGAGCTTCATTATTCTGGTTGGTGTCCCCATGTGGGTGTACTTCAGCAGACAAATGTTTCTGAATGAAAACAAAAATGGGAAAATGTTTTACTCTTCGAAATACATGTAGCAAACAACATGAGACGATACAAAATTCCAGTCTAGAGACTTCCTGGGCTGACAGCTGAGGATCTGCTCTGAAAAGCATCAAGCTGATGCTGGACAGCAGGACTTGAGTCCTTCCTCTGCCAGGACCTCGAGGGCCCCTGAATTTTGTCAATTCTAGTTTTCATCACTTAAATGACAGCTGTGGAGAGATGACGGCCTGAAGAGTCGGAGGGAGGAAGTAATGAATTCTCAAGCCCTTCTCTACTCCCCATTTCCTGGCTTGCTGTCCCTGTCGTGTTAAGTCTCAGACGTGAAATATGTTAAGAAGATGTAGCTTGAGCTGAGCCAAACACAAAACATGAAAACTTACTTCTAAATCTGAGCATTTGGTTTTATCGTCGTCGTTTTTGAAAGGAGTGACGGATGCTTTATTATTATTTACATTATTCACCTCCTTGTGAATGTGGAGAGTGGAATGGAAAAACCCAAAGGGGAATCCAAATAATGGTCATTTAAACTTAGTTCTCCTTTTTTTGTTGGGTTCTAGATCAGTGTGGTTTCCTACACAACCCTAGAACATCTCAGAAATTTCTAAATATAAAAGTTAGTGATATTTTTTTTCCCTAAAAAAGATTTTTTTTTAACGAGAACACCGATTCATCATTAGAGATCAGGTCATTTCTACATTCTCACACATTTATCTCCAGCATATTTCAAAATCCAGTTTGGGGTGGATTTTAAAACACTTCACATGGGCTTCAGTTATTCTGTCTTAGATAAGGAACTCTTACTTAGAGAGGTCTGAGTAGGTTTTCCCTTCGGTCCTATAATCCTCAGGCTGGGAATGACGCAGTCCGATCAACTGTAACCGTCTCAAAACTTCCAGTTAAGAAACGTATCACTTTTTAAATTAGCCAGGCGATGGGTGAAGCAGATACAACAATGTCAGTAAAAAGACAGAGTCCTTAACATAAAGGAAATGCATTTCTGCTACTTTCTGTGAAGAAAACTATTAGCACTGTACTTATTCTAGAAATGTCGTTTGGGGGCTGAAAACAAAAATTCTGGCATCAAGTCGAGGAGAAATTTTGTTTTCCATCAGACAACGCGACGATCTACTCACTGTCCGCGGGCTCAGCCTACGGCTCACTCACCGATGCTCCGTGCTTGGAAACTGCTTCGTTGCATATGTGAAAAAGTGACAGTGCACATCATTTGTGCATCTCTCTTGGCATTCCTGGGCATCCCTGGTCATCAAGCTATTATAGTTCATGCCCTTCATGTCCAGGTCCACGTACAAATTCCTGTGGCAAGCTGGAGACAAAAGCAGGCAACGTGGCGGTCTTCCAGACTCCAGGGCCAACCTGAACGGTGCTACGTTAGCAACTGCCCTTCCTGACTTACTCTTTCAACTCTTCCAGTCACTTTTTCTCAGAAGTCCTTTGTTTTCATCTTCATCTGCTTAACTCCTACGCTCACATGGAAGCAGAAAAAGAATGAAAATGCCCTTCTTATGGCGCAATAATATTAGACTTGTAAATTGCTGGGTTAACTTTCTGCCCTGGCCTCCCTTGTCTCCTTAACTCCACTGACTGATTGATCCACTAACCTATTGGAGGATCTTTCGACGGTGAAGTGTCGTCTCAACCTTCCTAGTTGCTCCTTTGATTCGAAGTAGTATGTTTAGTACGGACTTCCAGGGGCGCCTGGGTGGCTCAGCTGGTTAAGCGTCTGACTCTGGCTCAGGTCATGATCTCACAGCACGTGAGTTCGAGCCCCGCGTCGGGCTCTGTGCTGACGGCTCAGAGCCTGGAGCCTGCTTCGGAGTCTGTGTCTCCCTCTCTCCCTGCCCTTCCCCTGCTCAGGCTCCAGGCTCTGTCTCTCTCTCTGTCCCACAGATAAATAAACATTACAAAAATATGGACTTCTCTATAAAACTTTAAGCTGGGAAGAGAAAGATGAATGATGAGAACTGATACAGTAAGACGTGTCCTTCTAGTTGGGTAAATTCTAATGAAGGGGGGACAGCGTGTGCATGCTAGTTTTGACTCTTCCCTGAAAGAACTTCATTAGGAGACTCTAAGTCCACACCGCAGGGTTTTGTTTCATAGCCATAAAAGCATATGTGATATAACTATATATATATATATCATAGTAACTAAGTGTTTACGAATTCTAATAGGACATCTTACCACTTATTCGATGTGGGCATTGCTTGAAAGAATATCCAGAAATTGCTCCTGTCATATTCACCCTTGGCAGTGTTTCTGTTACACTGTCTTTCAGGATACAAGTAAACCTGCGTGAGAACTTACGTTTTAAAATAATGGATCTTAAAAGTCAGCACACAGAAAATCAGAGAGAAAGAAACAAACTGCTCTATCTGATGCCAAAACAAATATTTTCTTAGCAAAGCTGTTTGTTTGTTTTTTTCCATTCTAACATCCCTTCACTTAAGAGCTCACGTACAGTTTTCCCTACTAACTGGAAACAGGAGTGAACTATGGCCCGTTGGTCAAGCAGCCCTCTGCCTGTTTTTCGCAGCCCATCAGCTGAGAATGGTGTCTTATTGCTAAATGGTTACATTTTAAATAGTTATAGAAGTACTTCTATAATATCTTTGACTTTGCTTCTGGATCCATCATTGCTAAAATACTCAACCCCGGCTTTGTCACGAAAAAGTTTGCCAACCCTTGTTGTAGACTCTAGAGTAGTAATTTTTTAAGTTCAGGATACTATGTAAATATCTATGAATGCAGCAATAATACACAAACATGTTGATTACTTACCTCTGTAGTAAAGCTTCATCATTGAATGTTCAAGTTCAACATGGAAACAAAAGTGGTGGATGGAATGTCCTAAAAGTTTTTTTTAATGTTTTTATCTATTTGTTTTGAGAGAGAGAAAGAGAAAGCAGAAGCAGAGGAGGGACAGAGAGAGAGAGAGAGAGGGGGGGGGGGAGAATCCCAAGCAGGCTCCATACTGTCAGCATAGAGCCCAACGTGGGGCTCAGTCTCATGAAAGCATGAGATCATGACGTGAGCCAAAATCAAGAGTCGGACACTTAACCGACTGAGCCAGCTAGGTGTCCCCAAGTGTCCTAAAATTTTTAAAAATATGACTATAGACACAAAACCACTAAATGCAGTTGTGACTCTGGAGCAGACACTGGTTAATAGCTATAAATTATATTTGGGGGACACCTGAGATGATATAAAGGGGTTCTTGTTACAATCGTTTCCTTTATGTAGGAAAAGGTATGTTGAAAGATTTAGGAGTAAAATGTTATAATGTTTTCAAATTATTTCAAATGGTTAAATAGAAAGATAGATAGACAGACAGATGATAGATATAGATAAGGCACAAATGGCGAACAAAAAACTTGGTGGCGGGATCACTGTGCTGTTCTTTCAAACTACATTTATAAATATCTATTTCCTAATAAAATAATTGAAGGAAAAGCACCAGTTTGAATAATATCAAATATCAATAATGAATCAAAAAGCAAGGAACAAAATGATTAAGAGGCGTAATAACAGCGGAGAGAAATAAGAGTACCGCTAAAATCTAGACCACAGAGGAGCTAGAAAGTCCACACTGAGAGGCATGTCTGCTCCTCCCTGATCTGCCTGGGCACGATTTTTTTTCCCTGCAATACTTAATATTTCAATTGAAGGACCACATGTTTTCCCATCATTAACCTTCCATTTTATAAAATGGTAGATGAATACTTATTGGTAGGTAATCATCCCGGAAAGCTACTTCCTCTGTGCAGAAACGCGAACATTTACCATCTGGTAGGATCTTCCGACGACGATTCAGCCATGAAGGTGAAAAGCAGACATCTCGGATGGTGGGTGCAGATAAGCTGACAGTGGTTGGCGCTTGGCGTGAAAACGGTAGTCACGTCTCCTCCTTGAAAGCCGGTATCTGTGAACAGCTTAGTCACACATTCTGTGATGTAATACGTGGCATGAATTATTGGGGGCTTTAGTTGCACGTATCGAATTAAATAATAATCTCACAAAGGCAAGCGAAGTAGGTCTACTTCCCAGGAAATGCGCCTGAACTTGGAAATCAGAGCAATCAACCCTTTGATGTTGGTTGATTGGATGAGCAGCCTCAGACAGAAAAAGAAATCGCAAAATGGCACATTTGCCTCGATGGAACTGTGCTTCTGAGGGATTATCTTGGAGATGAGGGTGCTTTGCGGGTAACTGAATAGTTTCTCAGAGCTTTCCTGGCCAAAGATGTTCCTTAGGGTCACATCCAAGTCTGGAACGGGCCGCCTGCTTTTCCCTTTTCCTGTTGCTTGTTCGTCAAAACTCCTTGTTTACATGAAACAAAGGATCCAGAGTGGTGGTTTTTCAATAGTGTTTGATGGCCCTGGCTGTGATACACTGTATCACCTCACTATTTAAAATGGGCCAGTTTAGGAACAGGAACTGTAGATTCTCAGAAAAATATCTGAATTCCCATTCCAGCTGAAACCACACACAGGTATTTTTTTAAAAGCTACGTTGGATAAAACCCTTTTTTTTTTTTTTTTTTTCTGTTTCTACACTTGATCTTAGCCAAAAGGCCAAGAAGCGATTATTTTTTTCTGTTTCTAGAAAGAGATATTTAATATTCCAGATTATGGCTCTTTGGGTCATTATTACTCAGTCACTGAATAAAAGGTTGTAGTTTTTAATCTCAGTACACTGCCATTAAGAAGGCTTCTTAATATCTTTCATATACGTAGCATATGCATGCTATATATATATAAATGTATACATACACTTACAGTAAAAATGAAATACTTTGGGAAGGATAAAATATAACTCAAATATTTATTGTAGTAACAAACATACCAATGAGTATATGGGAAAGTACGTAGGTACAGAGCAGTGAAAACTATCACTATAACTATCACTGGATTTAGCCAGGGTCTTGGATGGGGAAAATTCCAACTTTGTTTTCACGAACCTCTACCCAAAACGTGATATAGCCTTCCATCATTAATGTAACAAACCACAATGTTCATAGTATCTGCTTTGTCATACTAAGATGACAGATTTAAAAAGAAAACATGACAGCTGCCGATATCCTCAAATAACATCACCAGCTTGGTGGTGGTTATTACTTTGCAGTTTTAGACCCACCACCACTAAACCTTGTTACATCATGTGTCAATAAGAAGGGCATCTAGGGGCGCCTGGGTGGCGCAGTCGGTTAAGCGTCCGACTTCAGCCAGGTCACGATCTCGCGGTCTGTGAGTTCGAGCCCCGCGTCGGGCTCTGGGCTGATGGCTCAGAGCCTGGAGCCTGTTTCCGATTCTGTGTCTCCCTCTCTCTCTGCCCCTCCCCCGTTCATGCTCTGTCTCTCTCTGTCCCAAAAATAAATAAACGTTGAAAAAAAAATTTTTTTTTAAAAAAAAAGAAGGGCATCTATTTTTGTGTCAGGTTTTGTTTTGTTTCGTTTCGTTTTTACATTTTCACTAACGATATTGCAATACAATTGATTTTCTTGGCAATCCTTTGTATTTTTACTTTACGCCTTCGAAAACATGACTCTGAGAACGCAGTCCAAAGAGATCTCTGGGGAAAAAGAGAGTCAAGGATCCCTGCCACAGCCTGTGCTCAAAACCCACCACATACGCCTTCTAACTTACCCAACTATAACCTCTGCATATAGGATAATTTTCTCCAAGATTAGCAGCTACCCAAGAGTGACCCGGAGGTGAGCAGAAACCTGCCCCCTCTCCCCAAGCTCCGGGCGGCTTCCTTGGAGTTGCAAGGCGGCGGGCCCTCATTAGTTAAGGGTCTGTTTGCACCTAGAAGTGTTCTCATGGTCCACGGAAATCCCCCCATGCGATGCAAAGAAAGTAATGATTACCACCAAACTTGTCATGACTGATGCAGATTTGGATATAAACAGAGGTACAGATTTGGATGTGACTTATACATATGGACCCAGATTACTACTATTATGACCAATTCCTGTCCTTTAATTGCCCTCCCTGTTTTGAAAACCCCAGGAGCCCTTAAGTGAAAAATAAAATGATTTAACGTCCTTCCGTGGAGTAGATGGTGTGGGCCTGTAGATCAGCCCTTCTGTTTTCCAGTCTTCAAAGCAGGAAATTAAGCTGTTTCCAATTCTTATCTGAGCTTAGGCTCTACTTACCACTGGAAACGGAGGCAAAGAAAATGAAATGTACCACTCGGTATAATAAAATCATCCTACGAAAAGAAAAACGTGTATGTATTTAGAGCACGCAAAGTGAATTCGTAAGTAGTTCACTGACATCAGGGTTCACAAGAAACAGGGAGGGAGAGGAGTGGTGAATTCTACGGTATTTGCAGGTTGTTACGTTGATGCTGAATTTTACCTTCCCCAAATCCTGGGACACTCCCCGGGACGATAGCACGTAGAGTTCGAGACTTTCCTAGTTGTAAAGAACCCAGAGCGGACGGGGGGAGTCCCCCCATCTCTGCTTCCCCTGTACCTCCAGCTCACCGTTAACCAGAAATTTTTCATTGCTGTCATCCGAGCCCTCCCCAATTCCAGTTTTTCCATTTGTGTGTTCTTTTCCGATGTGTTTCCTTTCTTTCCATCTTTGAAGTCTCTCTCTGTACCTCTCGGAAGCTCTAAATGACTTTCTACTTACGACGTTACCATTTCGAAAAGTCTGCTGCAAGTATATTCATAGACCGTCTTCATTACCTGTAAACGTACTTCTGCTCACAAAGCATCGCACTAACTGCTCTGTGAAAAACTCACTATCAGTGAGACGCACCAAGACTTGCTATTGTTTCAACCCCGTTCTTGCAAATCTTTCTAATTGGGAAAATTCTCTATTGTAAAAGATTTGTAAGACCCCCCCCCACCCCCCATGGTAGGGAAAGGCACTTCAAGGAAAATTTGCTGGAGAGAAATCAAAGAATTTTTGAAATCGTACCTGAAAATATTTTGTTTGCCTGTTTGCCACCTTCTCAACATGAGGGTTTCTCTTCTTCCAAAATGGTCTTCATCCTCCTCTAAATGAGCCTGGGCAGGACACGTTCACTCAACTTTAATATTTACTTTTCCCGATTCCCGATGTTGTGTAACGGTGTCTTTTCCTACAGCAGTGTCTGCGAGAGCTCTCAAAATCTCGGCGTATCAAAAGTGGTCCAGTTGCTCGCTCTTTCAAGGCAATACATCTTTTGGTCTTATTTCACCGTGTATTTTTCAAAACTTCCCCCCAGAGAGACTGAGAGAGAACTTGAATTTGTGTGGCTTAGCAACTGGCCCCTCACACTGGGATGCCTGGTAACCACGGCTGCCCTTCACCACACTGACAAACATCGGCTGTTAATCATTAATTCTCGCCTAACTCGAGGCTCACAGTCTACAAAGAAAACGGGGAAGGTCTGGTGGCTTCTTGATGCGCGGTGTGGCCCCGGGGAACGTCACCTGTTGGGGGTGGGGACAAAGGGAGGCGCGGACTGCAGGTGCCCAGCGCTCCTAGACTCAGTTTCCTTTTGTATCAAGTCGCCTCCTCCGGGTTTTATGTCGATATGGTCAGTTCCAAGACGCCAACCCCTTTTTTATTCATCTTGCAAACACTGAAAGTCTAACTTAATTAAAAAAAAAAAACAAAAACAAAAACGGAGAAAGGTGGGGCTTTCCTGTCTTTCTTTAGAGTCCGCAATCGGAGACAAAAGGGGAGCTAGGAAGTCACGTGTCTAGCTTTTGCAAGCAATCAAAAATTAACCCGTCAGTTCTCTTTGCCTTTTTTTTTTTTAATGTCTGAATCTTTATTTATGTTTGAGAGAGAGAGAGAGAGAGACAGAGCATGAGCAGGGGAGGAACACAGAGAGAGAGAGGGAGAGACAGAATCTGAAGCAGGCCCCAGGCTCTGAGCTGTCAGCCCAGAGCCTGATGCGGGGCTCGAACTCACAATCCGTGAGCTCATGACCTGAGGCGAAGGGGGATGCTTAACCTACCGAGCCACCCAGGCACCCCCCCCCCAAAACATCTGTTTTAAAAGTCCGATTTACATAAATTTTAGTTCCCTTGCAAAACTAAAACAAAAAAAAGTACATAAATTTTAGAGAGATAATTTTATGGTTCAGAGAAGACTTCTAATTCTTCATAGGAAAGCAAAGTACGATTTTAGGTTTACAAATGCAGTCATAAATTAAAAAAAAACATTCTTGGGGTGCCTGGGTGGCTCAGTTGGTTGGGCGCCCAACTTCGGCTCAGGTCGTGATTTCACAGCTAGTGAGTGTGAGCCCCATGTCAGTCTCTGTGCTGACAGCTCAGAGCCTGAGCCTGCTTTGGATTCTGTGTCTCCCTCTCTCTGCCTCTCCATCCCTTGCACTCTCTTTGTCCTTCAAAACTAAATAAACGTTAACAAGAAATGAAAAAGGAACATTCTGAAGATGAAAGGAGAAATAAACCTGGAGACAGGTTTGCCTCCATTCGAGATCCTTCTGAAGTTATTGGTATCAGAGGGGGTACTAGACTTCGTTCAGTGACACCGCGGTGATAGGAGTGGGATCTTCGGAGCTTAGAAAACACCACCAGCTTCCTTTGAGCCTTTTAATATTTGAAGACAGAGACCCTCTCATTTTATGTCTGTTACACGTAGGTTGCCATTATCTGAACCAGTTTCTGAAAGTGTGGAAGACCTAATCCCCAGTGGCCAAGTGCCTGTGAAGAGAGGTGACCCAGGATTAGGAACACTGGACACCGTTTTCAAAATTCTTATGGAAATGGAACTATGGAAAAAGAGAACTTACTGAAGGAGACAGTGAGAGAATAGTGAAGTAATGTAGCTTTGAAGTTTAGCTCCGTATAAACTAATTGGACACTTTTTGAAAAGAAGAGAGAAGACAGCGTTGTGTCCCACGGGGCAGAAAATTAAGGGGGATTTGGACTCAGAAGAGGTGTGTACGCAGAGTGCTAAGGACTACTGTGGCATTCTATCAGGAAGGCGGTTCTTCAGCCATTTTTATTTCATCTGTTGCCAAGATTGGGTGACCTGTCTTGGCAGAAAGAGTCCTTAGTTGCTTTCTTGAGTTTCCCATTTAAACTGAATTACATTCCAGTTACACAAAAAGTGCATATTTATGACACACTGCTTTCTATGAAGCTCAAACACAGAAGGGCAATTTTATGCCAAGGCAGGTTTTCATGGAAAACCGATATGTGGAGTTATATAAGGTCCTTACATCCCTGTATTGTTTACTCCATGAAACCCCATCTCTATCCTAAAGCTTCAATGAAAAGACCATAATGATAACCTTCCAACCCTATTCAGAGAAACAGAAAGACTCTAATGAGAGCAATACTTCATTGGGAAACCAAATAACAGCATCCCAAGTTGGGTTTAGCTAGTTAGTGAAATCTCTAAAGCTTTTGAAATGATATAAAAATTCCAAACTATCTTTGTCCATCCAGGTAAAAGTGGAATAAGGGTCTTACTTGCATAGAAATTCTTTGAGATTAAATAGACCTTCCTTTCAAACAGGAAGTATTCTAAAGACTTCTTTCAACTAATGCCATTGCAGTCTAGAATTTTAAGGTCAACTACTTTTATCTTAAAGGCAAAGCCCCCCCCCCCTCCATAACCCAGTCAAATAAAATGCTTTTGAAGGCTAATGGAAATGGGGAATTACAGACAAAATCTTAGGAAGAATCCAGAACTTAGTCTGCAGAGACCCAAGTGCAAGTCAGAACTTAGCAGCATTGATGACCTACAATCCCCTGTCTGGGACAAAGAAAACCACACAGGCGCACTGCAGTGGAGACCCCTCTTCTCAGTCACGGCCACAGTCAGCTTTCTCTCGGAGCTCCTCTCTCTCTCATCAAGATTTGCTTTGAAAGAGGGCATAGCTTCCCACGTCCAACAGCCCCATTCTTGCTGTCCCTGAAATATCCCCTTTTCATTATAACGTATCAATGCTGACCTTCGATGGGAGTTTCTCGACCCTGCCATTATCGATATCTGGACCAGATAATTCTTTGTCGCGAGGGGTTGTCCTGTGCCCTGGCTTCTATCCACTGGATGTCTGTAGCACCCCCTTGCCCAGGTGTGACAACCAAAAATGTCTCTAAACGTTGCCACATGTCCCCTGAGCGGGGGTTGTCTCCAGGTGAGACACTGCTTTAGAGGATAATGAAAATAATGAATGGTGGTTATAATTGCTCCCGTGACCCTTTATGAGGCACTCTGATAGGGGCTGGAGACCCAATCTGGGATCTATGAATGCCACGTGCAGTCTGCCTCTGTCCTCGCCAGTGGCCTTGGGTTCATCTGTTCACCTCCTCAAGCCTCTGCTGCCTCCTCTTTAGAATAAAGATGCATTTATTCATTAGACATTTACTGAAAGCCCATTTATATGCTATATGCATGAAAGACAGCCTCCTTCAAATTCGTTCATGATTTGGTGAGGAAACAGTAGTCAACAATAACTAAAAGTTGCAAACTTAAGTTAGAGGTTTCGCACACCTTGGGGAGAACGAGACAGATGCCGGAGGCGTGGGCTGACCTCGGATGAGGCGTGTGCCTGTGCTCTGTGCTCCACGCGTGCAAATGCTGGAGTAACAGGGACCATTCCAGTACCTCTGGCTCCGATCAGCAACTTTTAACACAATCATCACACCCCAGGGGAAGTCCACATTTCAAAACCCTCTTCCCGGTTTTGCCGAAACGACGTCATTCCCTGACCAGTGGTTGCCCAGCAAGCATTCCAAAGTCCTATTCAAACACCCGTGAGAATTAATCCTAAAAGCCAGAGATGAAAGATTCTGGTAGCAAGCCACTTATTTTTCCTTTTAAAGATAAAATGACACCCACACAGAGCGAGGACCACTGTGTTTATTGCACGCCAAAGTAAACCGTTGAAGCTGTCTTTATTTTTAATTGTTTCGTGGAACCCAGCCAGACTTGACAACGTCTAGAACATTTACTCCCGGAGTAAACACTTCCCTCTCGGAGGCGGTTGTGAGGAAGGCGCTCCTCATGGTTTTCCTCCAGCCCTTCGCCTTTAGCCCTTTCTAGTACTTAACGTGTCTTTCGGTGGGGAGGGAAAAAATATTTTTAGAAACTTCACTTTTCCGTCTTTCTACTTGTTTTGCACAATAGTTTGTAAATGGGCAGCTCTCTGTAAGTGTGAAGTCAGTGTAACTGACTTGGATCCCAGCTACCTGGGGCCGGCTGTGGTCATCGCCGGCACGGCTGGAATTTGGGTCTCATACGGACTTAGGTCACGTTTTTCCCAGGGTGACTCCCTGCTACCGTGAACTTACGAGACTGGATTTACGAAACGCTGCATACCTCATGCGTCTTGAATTACCACCGCAGAGCCCCATAGCCACGGACACCCCCCACCCAGCCCCGAACAGCAGATTCCTTGCCCTGCTGGAAGGCTGTGTGATGCGCGTGTTATAGGAGCTGCAGGCCTGCGAGCCTCTCCTGCACACCCAGTGTGCCAGTGCCAGGTAACGAGGTAGGAGGCCCAGATGAAAAGGTGCACTATTCGTGATCTCATGGTTGGCGAGTTCGAGCCCCGCGTCAGGCTCCACGCTGATGTGCCGAGTCTGCTTGGGATTCTCTCGCTCTCTGCCCCTCCCCTGCTCACTGTCTCCAGGTCTCTCTCAAAATAAGTAAATAAACATTAAAAAAAAGAAAAAGAAAAAGAAGAGAGGCACTGTTATTCTCCCAGGTTCAGAAAACTCTTCCTTAGAAAAGTGAGTCTTATACAGGTTCCTTCCCTTCCACTTGGCAGAACAAAATGCAAGCGGGCTGGACCTTCACCCCAAGCGAGGCGACCAGTGGTAGGTTTCGATGACCATGCAGATGGGGAAGAGTAGAAATTTCTGTCTCTAAGATATACTGTGATCCAGAGGAGGCAGTAAGACAAGAGTGATGTCAGCACAAGCACTGTGCTAGAACCTGGAGTCCCTTCCTTTCTGTTTCACAGTCAGAAGAAAACACTGCATTTATTTATTTAATTTAATGTTTATTTATTTTTGAGAGAGACAGAGACAGAATGCGAGTGGGTTAGGGGCGGAGAGAGAGGGAGACCCAGAATCGGAAGCGGGCTCCAGGCCCTGAGCCATCAGCCCAGAGCCCGACGCGGGGCTCGAACTCACGGACCATGAGATCATGACCTGAGCCGAAGTCGGACGCTCAACCGACGGAGCCACCCAGGCGCCCCAGAAGAAAGCACTTTAAAATCACATTCTTTTGCCATTTTATGGCACAACAAATAATCACGGAAATGTTCATTTGTTATCTCCCGGTACTCGCGTTATGACTGAATGCCGAACGCCTACTGGTGCAAGACCTTGTCCTCAGCAGCTGCATATACATTGTCCCTTTTTACCCTCAGGACAAGGACACGAGGTAGATACCACTCTCCATGATTTTGCACATGAGGACCCCACGGCTCAGGACTTGAAGTGAACCTAGGATGGAAAAGCGTAGGCTACAAACGGGGCTCTCTCCCACCTCCAGAAAGCTTCGTCACGCCGGTGACCTCATCAGAGACTGGTGAGCCCATCACCGACCTGTGTTCTCTCTAAAATCCAGTCCACATACTCCGCGACTTTGGTGTAGACACCCGGTTGTTCTCTGCGGCCACAGCCTTCACCCCAACTGGTGATACCGACCAAATGCCATATTCCATTGTGTTTACAAACTAAGGGACCGCCTGAATCGCCCTGTGGCACAGCGGGTGGAAAAATAAAATCACAGAAAAGTATGACAGACATGCCTTTAAAATTCTCTAGTCACACCGCACGCACCCCACACATACGGTTTCTTATACTTTTGTCGTATGTTCCTCATTGGCTGCTGACGGGATGAAAATGATTTAATTCAGTAGCGTATGCGTGCATTTTCCGTTTTTTCCAACAAGGAAATGTGGACATCATAATCTCAATGTCAAATACATCTAACGCCCTCTATATTAGTACAGTTGTTATATGTACAATTGTGCTCCTTAAACATAGTATATATATATACACACACTATATATTTATATTATATATAGTATATATTATTATATATTTATATGATAAAAATATAAATATATATAAATAAAAAATATAAATATATATAAATATAAATATAAATAAATATAATAAAAATGATATACGTTCATTAAAGGTTACTTATGAAATTGCCAGATTATGTGGCTCAGAATTTTTTAAGAGAAACATAATGAAACATACTATGAAAAATGTATTTTGGAGCTAATTTTCTCAAGCAGGTTTCTATGTGTTCTTTGTGCAATCAAATGCATTACCTTACAGGCATCTTTGCCTCCTTCTTTATATCCAGCACAGATCATCTGTTTGGTTACTTCATAATCTCTGTATTTTTTCTGGCATTCTTCACTCGATACCAAAGGAATATTTGCCTTTTGCAGGGTATTTTGGATTTTGCCTAGAAGGTCACCAATATGTAACTTCAGAAGGAAGAAATAAGATAAATAGGAAACATACTAACGTCTTAAAGCAGATCAGAATAGTGAGCTTTTCGTTCAGGTCATTTCTTTAGATTAAAAACAGTAGGGTTAGAAAGTAGCGTTAACCCCACAAACAGCGAGTAACAGAGAAGGAAAATTGAGAGAGAGAGAGAGAGAGAGAGAGAGAGAGCGCGCACGCCATGTTTTGGCCTCTGACATGTAATATTAGGACAACCCTTCCATATCCTCTGTCCTCTCATCTCGGTCGATGTCTGTCAGAAATTCCCTCTTATCTCCTCCAACCCCAAAGCTGGAAGTTCTTACCTCTCGGTTTTTGTTTTATATATGCACCATGATCATTCTAAAATATATCGTTTCGGGGGGAGGGGACCACCAGACCTCTGACAGCAGAGGAGTATTTTGCTCTGTGAGTAAGTCCCAATATTTTCCACGAAGAACAATTTATTGAAAAATAATTAAATTTCCACCACTCTCCAGGTTCCCCTTGGGCGTACAGTGGGAGCCTTCCTTGTTTAGTTAAGGTGACTTTTACAATTTCTTCCTGTCTTAAGGCACTTATCAAAAATTGGAAAAATTTGAATTCATCGAGTAAAGGAGTAAGTCAGGAAAGAGCATGACAAGCTTAAATAGGTAAAGAATGCTGCAAATATTACTCCCTATAGTGTCTATCAGGAACATAGTTTTGGAAAGGGAGAATAGTCTGTTTCCTGGAAAATTCAAGGCCAGTTGAAATACACCAACAACCCGTGAACAGGGGCTCTTAAACGGGGCTGCACCGAAAGAATTCACTTGTTCTATTAACTTGCATCGGAAAATACATCTTTACTTTCACCGATACCCAACTGCAGTCTAACTCCTTTCAATCAGGAAGGCAAGCCCCAAGCAAGGGAGCGTTAGCAGAATCTACGACCTTGCCATCAATAGAGAGCCCAGATATTTGCATGTCACGGTCGCGATATTTGCACATTACCGTTGTGGCAGGTAACGGTAAACATCACTTGTGCTCATTACAATTTCTAAATTACGGCGGTTACCTGAACAACTTGCTATTTCATATATTAACAAAGAAACTCAGGCATTACTATAGCACATCCTTTGAGACGTATTTTGAGAGCTCATTTGCAATTTCACTGCTGTCCTTCGTGTTTCTGTGTGTTTTCAGTATTTAAAAGTGGTTCGTGGGCTACATCAGATTGCAAGAAGGATGTATTTAAAAACAAAAACAAACAAACAAAAAAAAACAACAAAATTGACAGCCTGTCAGAAAGAGAGATGGTTTGCCTGCCTGTGCTCCAGGTCCTTAACATCAAGGCACAGAGAGATGGGAACACTATTAATACTGAGGACAGGATGGGCTTGAGCGGTCTTGTTAGCCCTGTATGGGACCAGTCCCTTTATGAAGTCCCACAAGTGATCTTTATTATAAAGTAAGATGCTTAAAAGGTTGCCTGATACATTTCCCCAGACCCAAACAAAAATACAGCTCAAAAATCACTGAGTGGGGCGCCTGGGTGGCTCAGGTGGTTAAGCATCCGACTTCGGCTCAGGTCATGAACTAACGGCTCATGATTTCAAGCCCCACACAGGGCTCTCTGCTGACAGCTCGGAGCCTGGAGCCTGCTTTGGATTCTGTGTCTCCCTCTCTCTCTGCCCCTCCCCTGCTCATGCTCTGTCTCTCTCTCTCTCCTTCAAAAATAAATAAAAACATTAAAAAATTTTTTTTAAAAATCACTGAGTAAATATTTGAGGCGAGAGAAGACTTCTCGTAAGAACATTTAAAATGTCACGCCGTACCTTTTTCTTTTGTGAAGCCCCAGCCAGTTACCCAACAATTAGTATACATTGTGTTTGTATCATCTTTGGAAGGCAGGCATATTGGTTTTTGGAATTCTGAAAGGTAAGTTTTAAATTAGAGTTTGGTTAAATAAAGGTATGGATATTGACTTTAAAAATATACACCTTCCTTTTCCTGGATTCTCTTTCTATAGGGCAGCACCAAGGAAAATGACCCTTTTGCTTTCTGCTCAGTTGCTAAGGGCAACGATTCAAGAGACTTTCTCATCTCCCGAGTCATTTTCCCATGACGTGTTTGGTGTCACATCTTCTGGATTCAATCTTAAACCTCAGAACACAAGTTTCTGCCCAAAGCATTAGAAGTTCTCGCGTTTTATCCTGTGGGTGATACTTTGCAGAGTGGTAATGGAGAATCTCCAGGCACGATTTTAAGCGCCCTAAGGTGTTAACTGACAATTTTTATGACAAACCAATGGGTCATTATCACGCTCATTTTACAGATGAGGAGATTTGAGGTGCAAAGAGGTGAGAGCAACTTGCCCGAGGTCACGGGATCGTTACTGGGCGCAGTGGGCATTCACCAACCGTGGACACTATTCCTCCAAAGGCCACACCTCCAACCATCACACTACCGGCTTCCCAGAACCTCCTTCTGCGCACATTCGACCTGGGAATTAGGATCTGGCCCCGTCTGCCTTCCTGTATTCCTAATATGCCCCAGGCAGTGGTAATTCCGCTACTTGTGTCAAAGCGAGCCAGGCTTCCCAAATGGCCATTTCCGATGTTGCATTATTTCAATAACGGAACAGTGGTTGTATTCCTCCCTGAAGAAGCCAATTGATGTTTCTTGACCCTTAAGTAGAAGCCATTTATCCAGATCACAGGTGTTACCTTCCTTGGCAATTCTCACCTTTCCTCCAGCCCCACCCACCAGGAAATAAAGACACTCTGTCCGCATTCTGCCCTCTCATTCAAACGGGTGTGAAAATTTAAACCGCTGAACTCAGATGTCTAGCTTCTCCTCGATCGAATACGCCGCGTACCTGTGTAATTCAAAGGAGGCTCAAGTCTTATTAAGGCAAGATCATCACCACTGTCTGACATTTTGTAATTCGGGTGAATAATCATCTCCTTTATTCGTGAGAAAGGCGTTTCTGTTGTTATCTCGGACAGATTAAAAATGCCACTATAAACACGCCAAACGTCCTGCAGGGGAAGCCTGGGAGAAAAAAGGAAATACCAATTTGACCCCAGAAAGACTGGCCTTTGATATTGGTCCTTTTTCCTGTCGCTTCACCTTTCAAAAAAAGAACTGGGAAGAAAATACTACGGGTTATCTTTACTCACCTAATTTCGCTTCCTGGCAATTTGTCATCCCCCCCCAGCAGCGGTACGGAAACTCTGAAGATTTTACTTAAAAACACTGAGAATGGACATTTCTGTAGTTATTCCATGCTTACTGTAAGTCAAGATAGAAGAATGTTGCTGTCCCAGTTCTGAGAGAAACTGGTTGGGAGAGACTCACAGGTGATTGTGGGAAAATCCTGCTCAGCTCACCAAACCTGAAAGCAGTTGCTTCCATGAAATCCAGACTCCTCAAGAGGTCGGACCCGTGTTACACAAGCCCCCCTACCCCGGCCGCCCCGGCCGTTGGGCAAACTAGGGAGGCTTCAGGGTTATTTAAAATGTATCTATCTAGGGGCGCCTGGGTGGCTCAGTCGGTTAAGTGTCTGACTTCGGCTCAGGTCATGATCTCACGGTTCATGAGTTCAAGCCCTGCGTCGGGCTCTGTGCTGACAGCTCAGAGCCTGGAGCCTGCTTCAGATTCTGTGTCTCCCTCTCTCTGCCCCTCCCCTGCTTGTGCCCTCTCTCTTTCCCTCTGTCTCTCAAAATAAATGCACTTGAAAAATAATTATCTGTCTAGGTCTCTGGCTGCAGTAAGGCGAGTGGGAGCCCCAGGCATGGGGCTCAGAGTGGACCTCCAAGGTGGCTTGAGAAAACGGCAGACAAGCCGGCGGGCTTCCCCAAGGCCAAGCTGGAGAACAGAGGGATGCAGGAGAACACCTGCTCACCCGAGACCACGGAGCAGGAGAGGCGGAGTGAAATTTCCCAAGAACCTGGGGGATTCCCCACCCCTGTCATCTTGGAGACACCTCAGTCCCGACTTGGAGGACAGCCTCCTGCCAGGTGAACATGAGCGACAAGCTGTGTTGTGAACCCACACCCAGAGCTGAGGCAACCAGCCTGTGGGGCTCTCAGGGGACCCCCGCTCCTACAGCCAATCCTCCAGCTTGCCCTGGGCTGTCAGACAAAATCATTTGTAAGATTAATGAAAATAAAGCACACCTTGGGGGCAGGGCCAAAGAAAAACCCCCCCAAAATATAATAAAACATAAAAATAAATATAAAATATAAAATAGTAAATTAAAATAGATTTTGAGAAGCATGAACATTTAAATTAACTCTTTAAAACATAAGTATCTACAGGGGCGCCTGGGTGGCTCAGTTGGTTGAGCACTGACGTCGGCTCAGGTCATGATCTCGCGGTCCGTGAGTTCAAGCCCCACGATGGGCTCTGTGCTGACAGCCCAGAGCCTACAGCCTGCTTCAGATTCTGTGTCTCCCTCTCTCTCTGCCCTCTCCCACTTGCACGCTCTCTCTCTCTCTCTCTCTCTCAAACATAAAATAAACCTAAGAAAATAATAATAAATAAAATATGAGTATATACAAAGGAAGTCTATAACTGTGATCAAAAGCTAAGTCTTATCTTGTGTAACGATTGGGACATTCTTACCACCATTGAGAGATACAAGACATATCTGCATAAAACTCTAGAGGAAACCATGCAGATAGGGGCAAAGTGGTTTTCTTTCAATTAAATCCGTGTTTCCGTGGATATTATCTCTTATAAACTTAACAACACTGAGTCTTCAAGAAGGAAGGTTCTTTTTTTTTATTATTGTTTTTAATGTGTATTTATTTTTGAGAGAGAGAGACAGAGACAGAATGTGAGGGGCTAGCGTCCAGAGAAAGAGGGAGACACAGAATCCAAAGCAGGCTCCAGGCTCCAAGCTGTCAGCACAGAGCCCCATGCGGGGCTTGAACTCACGAACCACGAAATCATGACCTGAGAGGAAGTTGGACACTTAACCAGCTGAGCTACCCAGGTGTCCCAAGAATGGAAGTTCTTAACGTAAAGTGCTACAGTCACCGTGGAAGACAGTATGGGGGTTCCTCAAAAATGAAAAAAACAGAACTACCTGAAGATCAAACAATTCTGCTTCTGGTTATATATTCAAAGAGAATGAAAATACTACTTTGAGAGGTATCTGTACTCCCTTCATAACGGCATTATTTACAGTAGCCAAAACATGGAAACAACCTAAGTGTCCCTCAATGGATGAATGCATAAAGAAAATGTGGCATAATATATGTACTATGTCTCCATATACACATACATATACATAAATGTATTATACATATGCATATAAGTGCATATACATATTTAGGCATGTGTTTGTGTGTGTATGTATACTTATGCTTATATATAGATATATGATGGAATATTATTCAGCCATAAAAAGAAGGAAATCCTGCAATTTGTAACAACACGGATGAGACTTGAGGGTATTATGTTAAATGAAATAAGTCCGAGAGAGACAAATGTTACATGTTTTCACTTGTACGTGGAATCTCAAAAACTGAACTCATAGTTGCAGAGAACAGATTGGTGGTTTTCAGGACAGTGTCATGGCAGGAATGAGTGAAAGTGGCCAAAGGCTACAGTCTTCCAGTTATAACACGAATGAAGTCTAGGGACCTAAGGTACAGCATGGTGACTAGAGTTAACAATACTTGAAATATTTGAAAGCTGCTGAGAGTGCGAATCGTAAAAGTTCTCACTACACACACACACACACACACACACACACACACAAGTATTTCTGTGCGGTGATGGATGGATGGATGTGTTACCTAACCTTAATATGCTAATCATTTTGCAATACATGCATATGTGAAATCATTATATTGCACACCTTACATTTATACAAGGTTATGTATCAATTATATCTCAGCAAAGCTGGAAAAAAAAAGACGAAAATTCCTGACCTCCAATTGCATGCATTTAGCAAAAAGGGGACCTACCATTTCCCTTCTCAGGGTCTTTCCTTTCAGATCAGTAGCTTTCCCCTTAGCAACGCCCATGCTCTGCTAACTGGGGGCCCATGCTGCTAATTGGCAACCATGAAGGAGGTTTGCTCTGCCCATCCCTGCCACTGACCCTTATTTCAGCAACTGTATCCTCAATCCTGATACATGCAACCCGGGCCCCACCCTTTAGACAGGGGAAGAGGGAGAATTTTACGAAAACAAAATACTTTTTGAGAGAGATCAACTATCGTTTATTTTAGAGCTGTTAGTATTTCTTGCTTATTCCTATGCTTTGTCCATTTTTACACTTCTTATTTAATTATACCTTATTTTTTAAAAAAAATTTTATGTTCCAAGTATAGTACTTAGCATTTTAAGTATGTCACTTCATCTAACAACCTTGTGAATTAGATACTATTATTATTCATATTTCACAGATAGGAAAATAAAGCTAAGAGAGATTTACAAACCGCCCAGGGTCATTCGTACTTCTGGTAATTGCGAGAGCTGCCCTGTTCTAACTGCAAAGTCTACGTGTTTTAAAACTTTAAAACCCTGCCACAGGTACAATTTGCCCAATAAAGTAGAAATGTTGCATCAGATTTTATTTTCTGAAATATAGAGGTTACAAACTATCGCATCTTTCTTTTCACTATTAATGTTATTTAGTGTATTTGTGAATCAGAGAGCTGAAAGTAAATCTCTACAGGCCTGAAAACAAAGTCTTTGAAGAATACATTTAGGGAGCGGTAGATGGAGGTTGCAGCAGATAGGGCATTTTTCGTTTTTGCTTTAAAGCAGGAGTGACACCCCCCAGGAATGTCAGGCATTCCTGCAAAAGAGGCCACACCGCGTGCTGATGGCTCAGATCTTTCCGTGCTCAGACAGGCCCTACCTCGTTGTTCACCATTTTGAATACAAGCCCTCGCTGGAAATGTCTTTTATTCAAGAAGAATAAACTTCGATCAATAAACGGACATGATGATCTAGACCCTGAACTTAGAGTTTTCAAAACAAAAAGGCAAGATAAGACCCTGGATAGGACGCACCCAAAACTTACCCATCAAAGCAATGGGCGGCGGTTAGGACCCACTGGTGTCCAATGATTGACCCTCCACACAGGTGGCTCCGGGCCGTCAGCTTCACTTGCAGGCTAACTTGCCAAGGCCACTCTCCCCAGGAAGAGTTGGTTCCTCCAACGATGCGTGTGTCTGTTTTTGTTGAGCAGACTGAAAAGAGAGTGTTAAAGTTAATGGTTGGAATTAGAGGTGAATCAGAGTTCTCTGGAGCCAAGGGAAACAAAGTACACAGTTCTATTGTTTAAGACTAAGCAAGCTATCAAAATAACACAGACAAGCCTTTGCAGTTCCATGAAAAAGTGAGGCTTACTCACCAGAACCGTCCCCACTTTTACACAGCCTCAAAGAATAACCAGAGCTCGCTCGTGTCCCGTACGTAATCCTAGTGGGGGACCCATCCAAAGATAATCGTAAGGAACACTTACACCTAGATAAAAGGATCGGTATAAAGATTAAACCTTCACAGAGGAGGATCATTCATGAAATTGGCTTGCCGACTGTGAAAAATGAATGTTCACTAACTTCTTTCTTCTACAGTCTTCGGGGAGTAAAGAATAAGTAAAAAACTGACAGCGAATCGTCTTACTACAAGTCTCTTGGCAAACATTCACTCCTTCAACAAAGGTTACATTCAACTCTTCCCCTTCAAAAGCAACGCCTGGGTAAATTTTGGAATGACAGGGCTCTGTGTGAATTAGAGACATAAAAAGACATTAAATGAAAGCAGCAGTTAAGCCACATCTACACAAGTCGTTGGTACACTGAGGAATGTTTCGTTACTATTACTTGTTAAAAGATCACTATCATCATTGAATCACGTTACCAGGCAAAGTTTGCTTGCAGGTTAAAAGGCTGTATCCAGATATGGTGTTTTCCTGAGGAGTAGGGGAACTTGGTGTCCCGCTTTTGGAAGTCTTAAGAAAGCAGACGTTTCTATTAACAAACAAACAAAAAAAAAAAAAAGCAAAAGACAGAGAAACAAAATTGCGTTAAAGGCAAACACCAAACAAAGCACTTCGCGTTTTGAAAAGCACCTCTGCAAAATTTATTCTTCTGAGAAACTCTTCTGTTTTTTAAAAAAAAAAACTTTATGTTTTCTTTATTTTTGAGAGAGAGAGAGAGTGAGCGAGAGAGCGAGATCAAGTGGGGGAGGGACAGAGAGAACGGGAGACACAGAATCCAAAGCAGGGTCCAGGTTCTGAGCTGTCGGCACAGAGCCGGACTCAGGTCTCGAACCCATGAGCCGTGAGACCATGATCTGAGGCGAAGTCAGATGCTTAACCGAATGAGCCACCCAGGCACCCCATAGGACTTTTTTAAGTCCGAGATTTTTGTGCTTTTGTTAATATCTTCAGTGTAGAACCTTGAAGCCTGAGTCTCATAAAATTTGAATTGAATAATGGAAAAAAGTAGGCAACATGATTACATTTCAGTGTATTTAGTAATTTTTTTGATGTTTTTATTTATTTTTGAGACAGAGAGAGACAGAGCATGAGCAGGGGAAGGGCAGAGAGAGGGGGAGACACGGAATCTGAAGCGGGCTCCAGGCTCTGAGCTGTCAGCACAGAGCCCGACGCGGGGCTCAAACTCACGGAGTGTGAGATCATGACCTGAGCTGAAGTCGGATGCTTAACCGACTGAGCCACCCAGGTGCCTTTTTTCTATGTTTTTTAAAATGAGGGAACACAAAGGCCTTAATTGTCAACAGCCCGACATGGGACTCGAACCCCTGAACCGCGAGATCATAACCTGAGCCGAAGCTGGACACTTAACCAACTGAGTGACCCAGGCGCCCCCAAGTGTCCGACTTTTGGTTTTGCGTTGGTTTCGGCTCACGTCAGGCTCTATTGTTCGTGAATTTGAGCCCCACGTCGGGCTGTGGGGAGCCTGCTTGGGATTCTCTATCTCCCAATCTCCTCTCTGCCCCTCCCCCACTTGCACACGCTCTCTCTCCGTCTCTCTCAAAAATAAACGAACGAAAGAAAGAAAGAAAGAAAGAAAGAAAGAAAGAAAGAAAGAAAGAAAGAAAAGAACATAGGTGGAAAAGTCAATGAAGTTCCTAACTAACTTGCACCTGGCGGAAAAGGGCTTGCTGCGGCTTCAAGCGCTCTGCGCGAAATTCCCCGAAGTTTTCAAACACTCAAACTAGAAAATGACGGCGATGACCGGACGGTAGCAAACGTCGCACATTCTTACCTTTGCGGTTCCAGATGCCATGCCTTTGTGTGGAACGTAAAGAAGAGGCAGTTAGGATGATAGGTGCAAATGGTTTGGCATACAAAAGCATCCGGGGTAACGACTCTGGCAACGTCCACATCCGAGAATGCGAGATGCTGGAAAATGTTCCTGTGGCAACCTGGGAACTCAGAGGGAAGACAGACCTCAAACCGCACGATGCTCAGGTGACGGTACTTTGTCATCGTAACGAAAGGACATGATGACTGTTTGTTATTCATAACGCTAGACATCCTCGAGGGGGGAGACTGTTGAAATACCCTCAGACTCGTTGTTTGTCATTCGGAAGAAGGAAAAATTGGGCTAAATCCGATAAAAGATCGGCTCCCATGTCAGAGAAGTGAAACAGCTCAACCTGTGTGTCCAGCTCCAGGCCGACCAGTGCAAAATATTTAGGTTACTCAGCCTATCCTCACATTCTCTTTGTGGTACCTCGACCCTGAATTCCAGGCCTTAGGAGCAGAAGGTTTTGTGTGGTATTTTCCTGAATATTATGAAAAAGATCTTAATAAAAAGCGTTTAACAAAAATATCAGGTGACCAAAAAATAAAAATAGGAGAAACCCACCTTCATTATCCTTATGTAATCTTCTTTTTTTTTTTTTTAATGTTTATTTATTTTTGAGAGAGAGACAGAGTGCAAGCAGGGGAGGGCAGAGAGAGAGGGAGACGCAGAATCTGAGGCAGGCTCCCAGCTCTGAACTGTCGGCACAGAGCCCCATGTGGGGCTTGAACCCACAAGCTGCGAGATCACGACCTGAGCTGAAGTCCGGCGATTAACCGACTGAGCCACCCAGGTGCCCCAATATAATCTTAATTCTAAATTACGTTTTTATTTGTGTTCGTATTATTTACTAAGTTTACTCAATTTGATAACATAAATTTTATTAAAATGATGGGAGCCTGAAGAATAATTATGGCATTTGCAGGAAGGACAAAAGGAGTCCCAATTTAAACGAACATAGTTTTATCAGGAGAAACTACCTCCCATGACATAATACCTACATGTGGGCAGTCTAGGAAATGAGGCTTCAACTAATTAAATCTTTAAAAAAACAAAAAAACAAAAAAAACCCAAAACACAGATTCTGGAAGCTGAAAGAAAACTTGTGCCAACCTACAACTATATCCCCTGAAGGACGTACGTGACAAGTTGTTCAACTTTTCTGAGATATTTATAGTGATAAGAGCTCACTTCCTCATGACAAGGTCCAATTCTTTTTCTTTAAAATTTTTTTTAATATTTATTTATTTTTGAGAGAGAGAGAGAGAGAGAGAGAGACAGAGCGTGAGTGGGGGATAGGCAGAGAGAGAGAGAGACAGAATTGAAATCAGGTTCCAGGCTCTGAGCTGTCGGCACAGAACCCGACAAAGGGCTCGAATTCATGAACCGTGAGATCATGACCTGAGTCGAAGCTGGGGTGCTTAACTGACTGAGCCACCCAGGCACCCCTGACAAGGCCTAATTCTTTTCTGGACCGTTCTAGGTGTTAGGATTGTTTTCTCTTTCCTTATTTCCTTCATGGTAGCATCTACCTACATCTGCCTAATGGAGCCACACACATTAGTCTAATCCTTTCTCCAAAGACAGCCCTTTATAAACAAAGAATTCAGATAGTCATCCTGACTCTTTTTCAGGTTAAATACCTTTAACCTGTCCCTTTAGCCATTTTTTGTTTTCCATTGCTTCTAGATTTCTTACGGTCCTGGTACCCCCTTTTGAAGTGCCCTGGGCATCCATCGCTGTAGAGGACGTAGGCAACACAGAACTGAATACAATTTCCGTCCCTATCTGACCCATCCAGATGATAACAAGCCAGGGGCTATCTTGTTTGAAAGACCGTTTTCTTTTTCAGAGCTACTTTTCCTGTGTGTTTCATTTGTTTTATCAAAAGCATACAGGATCGTAGTGGGAATGGCAGACGAAGGGCCTCTGAAAATTCTCTCTTCCATACAAGTGATGGGCGCACCGGCCTATTTGTCAAAATCGATGTTTTCAGAACTCTAGAAATTGATCAAATTATAACCGTCTAGGGAGCGTTTGTTCAAGAAGAACAGCTGACTCTCTATAAGAACCCTAAGTTTGGGGGCCCCCGGGGGGGGCTCAGTTGGTTCAGCACCTGACCCTTGATTTCGGCTCACGTCATGATCTCACAGTTCCGAGAGATCGAGCCTCAAGTCAGGCTCTGTGCTGACAGTCCAGAGACTGCTTGGGATTCTCTTTCCCTCTCTCTCTCTGCCCCTTCCCTAAAATAAATTAAATAAACATCAAGAAAAAAGGATAGTTGCATAAGGCTTTGGGCTGACAGCTCAGAGCCTGGAGCCTGCTTTCGGATTCTGTGTCTCCCTCTCTCTGTGTTCCTCCCCTCCCCCGCTAGCATTCTGTCTCTCTCCCTCTCAAAAATAAATAAAAAAATAAAAAATAAAATTTTAAATGGGGCGCCTGGGTGGCTCAGGTCATGATCTTGCAGTTCCTGAGTTCAAGACCCGCAGTGGGGGTCTTAGGCTGACACCTCAGAGCTTGGAGCCTGCTTCAGATTCTGTCTTTCCCTCTCTCTTGGTTCCTCTTCCTCTCTGTCTCTCGCAAAAATAAATGAAGGTTAAAAAGAATTTTAAAAAAAGAAGGATGAGTTTCGTGGGGTTTTAGTTTGCCCTGTTCCAGGTCTCCCCTCCCCAGCTCCACGAAAGCCTTGAAAACAGCCTCACAATCATGCGGAAAAGAGACCAGCAGTCCCGCAGCCCCGGAGCGGGCAGAATGGGGCTGGGGCTGCTCCAATGTCCCATCCGCATCCCCAGTCAAATGCCATTCTTTGACTTGTCTGGAAATTCTTGGGAAAATCCCACCCGCAAGGACTGAGTTTATTTTCCATGGCTCAGAGCTTCTTCAGTGTTAACTAACAGCCTTTTCCTTGCAAGTGTTTGTCTAGAACAAACAAACAGGGGCGATTATGTAACATTGCAGCTTCCTAGGGCAGCAATCACAGCTGGAACAAACAACAGGCTCATAAAAGATCTTAAAAGGGAAACCAGGGGAAAGAAGGTGGTGGCGAAAATCTTAGACACGTTCCTGGGAATCTGGAAGGCCATGTGCAAGTGCAGGGTTATGTGGCATAACCAGGGCTGTGCTTGTGCCCCCCAAAGATTTGAGAAAGTCCTAGGCTCTCGGGCTGGCTGATGTTTCGCCCTGCGTCAGCAGAAAGAAAAGGCCCTGGTAAAGTTGTGAAACGCCTGTCTGAACGTTGAAAGCATGCTCCGAAATTCGCAAAAAGCCCCTCCTCAAAGACTGAGAAACTTATTGACTGCAGGCATCTAAGGAAATCCTCGTCCAATCATTAGATAACTATTAAGAAAACTAAGTAGAGGGGCGCCTGGGTGGCGCAGTCGGTTAAGCGTCCGACTTCAGCCAGGTCACGATCTCGCGGTCCGTGAGTTTGAGCCCCGCGTCAGGCTCTGGGCTGATGGCTCAGAGCCTGGAGCCTGTTTCTGATTCTGTGTCTCCCTCTCTCTCTGCCCCTCCCCCGTTCATGCTCTGTCTCTCTCTGTCCCAAAAATAAACGTTGGAAAAAAAAAAAAAAAGAAAACTAAGTAGAAACATCAGTCAGTGGTGATAGACTCCAAAGAATAAATACTTTACAGAGTTAGTTCAGAAAAGTCACCAAACAAATAGTAACAACAAAAAGCAGTAACAACAGCAGACCCTGGGGAAGGAGGGAACCTGATTTCCAGGGTGACCATATGCTATTATTTAAAAGGTCTCGGGGCACCTGGGTGGCTCAGTCAGTTCAGCTTCCGACTTCAGCTCAGGTCATGATCTCGAGCCCCAGGTCGGGCTCTGTGCTGACAACTCAGGGCCTGGAGCCTGCTTAGGATTCTGTGTCTCCCTCTCTCTCTCCCCTTCTCCACTTGCACTCTGGGTCTCTCTATCTCTCTCTTTTTTTTTTTTAATTTTTTTTTTTTTTAACATTTATTTATTTTTGAGAAAGAGAGAGACAGAGCATGAATGGGGGAGGGTCAGAGAGAGGGAGACACAGAATCTGAAACAGGCTCCAGGCTCTGTGCTGACAGCACAGAGCCCGACGCGGGGCTCGAACTCACGGACCGTGAGATCATGACTTGAGCCAAAGTCGGCCGCTTAACCAGCTGAGCCACCCAGGCGCCCCTGGGTCTCTCTCTCTTAAAAATAAATAAACATTTAAAAAAAGTTGTAAGAAAAAAGGTCTCAATTTTTTTCAAAAAATTACAAGCCATGCAAAGAAACAAGAAAGAATGGCCCATACGCAAAAAAAAAAAAAAAAAAAAAAAAAAAAGAAAAGAAAAAGGCAGTTAATATAAACCCTTGCTGAGGAAGCACAAACTTCCTCTTGTACTGTACAAAGGCTTCAAGCGAGCTATTTTAAATATGTTCGAAAAACTAAAGGAAGCCGTGTTTAAAAAACTGAAGAAAGTATGAAAACATTGTCTTGCCAAAGAAAGGATATCAACAGAGAGATAGAAATTATACTTTTTTTTTTTTTTAAAAAAAGGACCGAATATGAATGTTAAAAGTGAAATATTCAGTAAATTTGAACTGGAAATCTGGTACACACCATGGAGGGGGGTGTGCCCGAGGGAAAAGGAAACAGAGAAGGAAACAGGAAAAGGAAAAGGGGAAACAGGAAAAGGAAACAGGAGAAGAGATGCGCTGTTGACAAGTTCTTAACCTCCTGCAGAGGGGACCTAGCCCAGCACCTGACGCTGATCTTGGCACAGAGCTGGCACTGGATGCCGTGTGGCATTGGCCATTGGTGATTTGGTTTCAGCAACAGCTTATCGTTAACACCCTGTTATTCTAAATCTGGTGGAAGGTCATGACGATTTTCTGGATAATTCCATCGAAATTACCTGAATGTCTGAAACTATAGCACTTTGCTGATTCATTATGGTAGAGTGGGTTCACTAGACAGTGGACACTGCCCGGAAACGACCTTCTTGTTTTCCCCGCAATGTAACTGTACTAGTTTTCTATTGCTGCTCTGACCACTTATCACAAGCCCAGTGGCTTCAAACAACCCAAATATAGTAGCTCACAGTTCTGGAAATCAGAAGGCCAAAATGGGTCTCACTGGGATAAAATCAAGATGTCGGCAGGATTTTTGTTCCTTCGGGAAGCTCTATAGGAGGACCTGTTTCCTTGCCTTTTCCAGCTTCTAAAGGTTACCATCATTCCTTGGCTTGTGGATCCTTTCTCTATCTTGAAAGCCAGTGGTACAACATCTTCAAATCTCTCTCCCTCTCTCTTCCTTTTTCTCTTATAGGGACTCCTGTGACTACATTGAGCCCACGCACATAATGTAGAACAATCTCCCATCTCAAAATCACATCTACAAACCTCTTTTGACATGTAAGGTTACGTATTCACGTGTTGCAGGAAATAAGTGTGAACATCTTTGGGAGACTCTAACTCTGCCTACTACAATCACACAGTGAACTAGTAGCCACACACTCGTGAGTTCGAGCTCCGCATCGGGCTCTGTGCTGATGGCTCAGAGCCTGGAACCTGCTTCGGATTCTGTGTCTCCCTCTCTCTCTGCCCCTCTCCCACTCACACTCTGTTTCTCTGTCTCTTTTTTTTTTTTTTAATTTTTTTTTAACGTTTATTTATTTTTGAGGCAGAGAGAGACAGAGCACGAAGTGGGGAGGGGCAGAGAGAGGGAGACACAGAATCGGAAGCACACTCCAGGCTCTGAGCCATCAGCCCAGAGCCCGACGCGGGGCTCGAACTCACGGACCGCGAGATCGTGACCTGAGCTGAAGTTGGACGCTCAACTGACTGAGCCACCCAGGCGCCCCTCTCTGTCTCTTAAAAATAAATAAACGTTAAAAAATTTTTTAGAAAAGAAAAAGAAATAGTAGGCATACAATTACCAATTTCTGAGAGTGCACAGGGCTTCAGGGAGAATCCAGATGCCACGTTAGCCAGGAGCTTTATACTGGTGGGTGTTCCTCCTGCGCTGTGCTTTAAAAGGCAGGTGTTCCTGAATGTGAAGAAAAGAGGTTACTTCTCTCCCCAAACTGCAAGGTGCACGCAGAAGCCCGTTTTGCGTTGAAAGGAGCTATGGTCGGTGGGAAATGAAGCACTCAGAGCAATGACTTTGAAAACGAGCGGGTTCGGGGTTTGTATTATTAACCAGAGAGACATCTTTCCGCTCTACCCAAGGAAGCTTCGGGTGAGAATGGGGTGGGAGACATTATTCAACCAAACCCTCATTCCCCAAGAGATGGAAGGTATTCTCCTCAGAAAAACTGGCAACAAAACTGAGCAAATAAATAAGTGGAGTGGTTAGGTCTAAAAGCCCTGTTTGGTTTTCCACTGGGCGGAAAAAAAGTTATGAAGCGTACAATCAAACCTCAAAAGCACCATCGGAAAGGACAGACGCTATGAATTTTACTCACCGGTACTCTGCATTGTAAAACGTGCGAGTGGCGTATGTGAAAAATTGGCAGTGAATGCTGTTGGTGCACTTTTTTTGGCATTCTTCAACACTTTCGACCTTAGAGGCGTTAAAATTGACTCCTCTCATATCAATTCCTTTATGAATGTCTCGATGGCAAGCTGTACACACAAGATGCACAGAGCAAATTCAGTCCGTTTCCTTCTAGAAGTAGATCATCAGTTAGGGTGGTTTTGAAGGATGATACTCTGTTTTTCACAACTGCCCCATTAGTTAGGGGATTTGGAGTTTTTGTTACATCACTAGATGATCAAACTCTGCTTGAAATAAACACATTCCAATATGTTTTAGAGCACTACCATGGAGAAGGGGTAACTTTGCTTCCCAAATTGTAAAGTACGTGCAAAACAATATGGGTAATAGTTCACCCTGAAATTAACAATAAGCAGAGGAAGACAAAGGAGGCAAATAATGGGGGCCCTGGTGATTGTTCGAGGAATTTGCATTGTTATACTAACTGATGTGCCTTTGACTTCCTGCACTGAATGAAGAAGCTTCTCACTTTGCTTACTTCTTGGCTTTCAACCACTCCTGCCTGATGGCGAATTTCATCCGTAAGCCCTGCCACTGACATCCATGTGTCAAACCGTTATCATAAAAGGTGAACAGTTCTTGTATATTCATGAGGAATCTAATTTTATTCTTGCTTTAAAATTTTGTTAAATTACACTTAAGCATCCTTTCAGTTGGAATGTATCTTATATACAAAAAATATAGATAATTATTTTAACAGACAGTGAGCCAAATGTATGATTTAGGCTTTTTTTAATTTATTTTTTTAAAGAACTTTTTTTAATGATTACTTATTTTTGAGAGGGAGAGAGAGAAAGACAGAGTGCAAGCAGGAGAGGGGCAGAGAGGGAGGGAGATACACAATCCGAAGCAGGCCCTAGGCTCTGAGCTGTCAGCACAGAGCCCGACACAGGGCTCAAACCCACGAACCTGTGAGATCATGACCCGAGCCGAAGTCGGCCACTCAATTGACTGAGCCACCCAAGCGCCCCTAGGCCTTTTTTTTTTTTTTTTTTTTTTAAGCGCTCAAATACATTAGTTAGAACCTTGGATAAAGAAACCAGCAGTATAAACCATAATGTATTGGATGTAATGTTCCACTCCTCAGGGGGATGGTGAAAAAAGGCATAAAACTACATTTAATGGTGGGAAAGACAGAAAATGTACAAACTAGTAGGAAAACAATATATTGAGGTGGGTGGAGCAGTGGATAATCCACAGTGATTCACGCACACAAGAGTCTGTAGATTCTAGAAATGAAGTCTCTTTCCAGTTCTGGTGCGCATGAGAAAAGAAACTCACTGAGTTGGAATGGGTTAATTGCAAACTAAAACTTTGTGATCAATTGAAAGCTATAAATCTACCAATAACTGTTTTAAATGAAAATTGGTCCTGAGCTTAGGGACTTTATATCCTTGGGAGCAATTATTCACTTTAATTTGAGATACTCGGGGAGAGTTAGAAGGGAACATTAAATCGAGTTCTATAAGACTGAGTTTGGGAAAAAATTAACAATGACTACTAGTTATTGAGAAAAGCAAAATATTGTTCTTTAAATTTTATTATGATAACATAATGAAAAATAATGCTTAATTGAATAATTTACATTAAGTTGTATGAGGACATAAATTTGATCTTGTGAAATGGGACAGGTACTCGTCCTCAGGTAAGCTACACATTGGCTAAGTCAGATCCCCATGTTTATAATGAAGGACTGGATACTATACACACTCCAGATGCATATGCATGAGTATTGAGGGAGTGGTTGGTGGTAACTGGGGAAGGAAGGATAAAAAAAAAAAAACCCAAAAACTTTAGGGGGCCCCTGGGTGGCTCAGTCAGTTAAGCCTCCAGCTTCGGCTCAGGTCATGATCTCACCGTTCATGCGTTCCAGCCCCGCCTCGGGGTCTGTACTAATAGCTCAGACCCTGGAGCCTGCTTGGGAGTCTGTGTCTCCCTCTCTCTCTGCCCCTCCCCTGCTCATGCTCTGTCTCTCTGTCTCTCTGTCTCTCTCAAAAGTAAATAAACATTTAAAAAAATTTTTAAAAACTTTATAACACCTGAAATATGAAAGTACAAAATTAACTGTAAGCAGTAAAGATAAAACAGCAGTGATACATAGTCACAACATGGTTATCTGAAGGTTCTGCCAGCCATCAATTGAGAGATTCTTTTCTGTACCTTTCACTTTCAGATCAGCGATGTCAGGGAAATGGTTCATTTGCCTTAAATTAGGATAGGGTCGGAAATGTTTCATAAGACATTAGTAGCAATAAATGTTGGAATTTAAATTTCCTGGCCTCTTAGTCCTCACATTTTTTTTTTTTTTAAGAAGTCTTATTCTTTTTTTAAGTTTCTTTATTTATTTTGAGAAAGAGAGAGACAGCACACATACATGAGCAAGTGGGAGGAGGAGAGAGAGAGGTAGAGAGGATGAGAGAGAGAGAGAGAGAGAGAGAGAGAGAATCCCAAGCAGGCTCCACACCATCAGTATAGAGCCTGATGTGGGGCTTGAACCCACAAACCACAAGATCATGACCTGAGCAGAAATCAAGAATCGGACGCTTAACCGACTGAGCCACCCAGGTACCCTGGAGGTATTATTCTTATTAGCAAGGTTTACAGAGCCCAGGCCTTCAGGTTGGGGGCGTAATGGGGTTTTGTAACCTCTGCATTATTGACATTTGGGACCAGAAAATCTTTGTCATAGGGGTTTCCCTATTTGGAATCTTTAGCAGCATCTCTGACCTCTATCCACTAGATGCCAGTAGCATCCCCCCACATTGTGACAAATGTCCCTTGGAGGAAGGACAAAGTCACCCCTGGTTGAGAACTATTGAGAACCACTGGGGCACAAATTATCTCAAGTAAAACGGGAAGAGAGACACTCTCCGTGTTCTCTTAAAGAGCCTTATCTGCAATTGGAGGTGGGGGAAGGCGGCAATTATTTGAATGTGGTTCACTTTCTGCAAATCTTATACTGTAGGGCTAACCTCGTAAAGAATAGAGGCTCCTTAAGCACGTAACTGGTAAAGGCAAGAGGGAGGACACATCCAGAACTGTGCCCCATCTCTGTTATCCTTCTGAGTACTCCCTTCCAAAAGTCCAAGGCAGTACAGAGATTGAACAGAAGCTATTTTAAGGTAGACCCCTTACTCATTCAAATAAGAAATCAAGAAATCAACAGCTTACCACTTATTTGATGGCCGCATTGCTTTAAGGAGTGTCCAGAAATTGTATTTGCCCATGACATTTTTGGCAGAGTTCCTGTAACACTGTCTTTCAAGAAGCAACCAAATCTGTTTTTAAAAATACTGTCAGTTAGAGAGTAGAATAATAAACACACACTGGTGAGATGCCTAACGTTTTCTATACACTAATAAATGTGGCCAGGAATAAGGAAAATAATAGAGCTTCCCTGACGCTTGCTAGAAAGAACATTCTTAGAGGCAATTGCATAAAATCTAACAGGCTTTGTAATACCTAACCTCAGCATTATTTCTCTTTAAAAAAAAATTTTTTTTTTTTAATTTTTTTTTTTCAACGTTTATTTATTTTTGGGACAGAGAGAGACAGAGCATGAACGGGGGAGGGGCAGAGAGAGAGGGAGACACAGAATCGGAAACAGGCTCCAGGCTCTGAGCCATCAGCCCAGAGCCCGACGCGGGGCTCGAACTCACGGACCGCGAGATCGTGACCTGGCTGAAGTCGGACGCTTAACCGACTGCGCCACCCAGGCGCCCCCCAAAAAAAAAATTTTTTTTAAGTACAGAAAGTCAATCATATTAAAGAGGTAATGATTTTTTTCTAAACTTTTGGAGGATTATGTTTCTAAACTTTTGGAGGATTATCTTCTCACCTGGTGACTGTTTTCACGTAAGAAATTAAATCAGTCATGAGAGTTGGATCTCTATAAGGTGTTCATCTTGCTCATTAACTCCTTCTAGTTCACAGTAATGGAATACTTCTGTCTTTGATGTCAATCTTCTTGGTAATCTTTCACAAGGATTCTAGAACCTAACTCAACTTTTTATTTGAAAAGTTGATGCCTGTCACATACAGTCTGGGTTTTCTGTACACGCTTAACAGGTTGAATCAGGGGATGTTTATCTAGTTTCTAGTTTCTAAATTCAAATGGTGTTAAGATAAAAGGCTTCTGGAAATGGAGCAACACAGAAATGTTCATTCTGTATTTTGAACAAAATGAAAGCAAATGATTATGAAACCATGGCTGTATGACCTAATAAGATTTTTAGTGACTTTTTTTTCCAGTGCTCTTACTTTTCCAAAATGCCAGTAATATGTATTTTCACGTATGCACATGCCCCCCTCCACACACACATAATGTATGTACCACAGTTGCCCAAAGTCATTCACTATAGGCCCCTTCAGTCCAGAACTTTCCTGAGGTCACAAGCTCTGGAAATGCCTCAACTTTATCGTCAACAAAATGTTTGCCTTCTGTTGTATTTTCTTAAGACCGTGTTATCCACCAACACGATCACGAGTCAGGCAATAAGTATGTTTCCTTGTTCAGGTGAAATATTCACCTGTTTTTAGACCCTTTCTTGAGACAATCACTTAACCCAATGGTTTTCAAGCATTTTCCTCGAGGCCTTGGGTAGACAATGCCTCGTTCGCCTTTCGGCGAAGACAGCAGTTGTTCTAGCATGTGTATTTCCAGGCCCAAGCCACTCTGGTTCAGTAGGCCAAACGGTTTGGGGTCTAAGGCTGTGGCCTAAGACTCTGCTAATGTAAGAACCAACCGCTCTAGGTGACTCCAGTGAAGCTGGCCCTCGGACCCCATTTGGGAAACATAACCCTGAAATAGCTACACCTTTTTTGCACGCCACTGGCTCTAGTTTGAAACGTGGATGGCTTCTCCAATAATGAAATATCAGCTTTTACCTTTTGTCTGTGTCATTAGTGGAACTTTCAGGAAGAAAGCTGAAGAACAAGCACCTCGGATGAAATGTGCACATCATCTGACAGTGCTCGGCATTCGGGGTATACATGGCAGTTAGGTCCCCACCTTTGAAGAAGGTATTTTTATATAGTTGAGTCAGGCAGCCTGTGGTATAATCATCAGAAAGAGACATTAACTTGGAATGAATGCAAATAGAAATACGTCTGTGCTGTGAACCTTCTTACTTCCTCCACTAACTATCCAAAGAGCTTCACAACAGGACTTTCGTTAGAGAGGTGGAATGACACATATTGAGGTGGCTATTTGAACAAGGTGTCGTGTTATTGAAGAGTCACTCGATGGGTACTTCCATATAAAAAAAGCTTGGTTGATTTTTATCAAATCAAACAATAATTTTCCCATAAATTGTCCCCAAGAAAATACAATTCTAGCTTGGTTTCTCCCTGTCGCCTAACATGCTATGGAAATACCATGCCTTGAAAATAACAGGCTTCCGGTTACGGAATGAATAATTCACGGGCGTAAAAGGCACAGCATAGCTAATACAGTCAATGGTATTGTAATAGTGTTGTACGTATGGTGACAGACGGTAGGTAGACTTGTGGTTGAGCCCAGCCTAACTAGAGAGAGGCTGAAGCACTACGTGGGACGCCTGAAACTAAGGTAACATTATGTGTCAACTATAGTCAAATATGAAACTTAAGGGGAAAAAACCCCCCACATCAACGTATGATCTCTTTTTCAAAACCCTTTCATAACAACCGTTCCTGCTAGATTCTCACAACAGCTCTGTAAGGGAAGTTAGGAACAGACCTCATTATATGCCCCTGACTTTAACTGAGTCTCAGAGCAGTACACATTTGCCCAAGATCCACGTAGCTAACGAACGTCCAGGAAGAGAAACCGAATTCTTCTCACTACCAGCCCTGTTCCTTTTCCCAGCATGCAATGTTCAATGTTCCCCATCTCAGTGTAATGTCAGCAAACTACGAGTCATTGGGTATTTAGTAGGCTGGTACAGAGGAGACATTTATTCGCTTGGTTTCTACGAGCAAATGCAAAGGCAGGCCTATGCTACCCTGAACATCCATTCTGAACTATTTGCTGTCTACAATTGGTCGCCGTTCTAAAGGACCCCACATCTCCCATGTTATGAGAATATCAAGGGATACCCTTACTGCTCTACTGTTTCATATATTAAAAGTAAACCTTTAATGCATGAATCTGGGTTTACCTTGAAAGACCCACTTGCTTTTTTTTAATGTTTATTTTTGAGGAAGAGAGAGAGAACAGAGGCAGAGCAAGAGTGGGGGGAGGGGGAGAGAGAGAGAGGGAGACACAGAATCCGAAGCAGGCTCCAGGCTCTGAGCTGCCACACAGAGCCCGACGCGGGGCTCGAACCCATGGACGGGGAGATCGTGACCTGAGCTGAAGGTGGAAGCTTAACTGACTGAGCCACCCAGGCGCACCCGCCCCCCCCCCTCCTTTTTTTAATGTTTATTTATTTTTGATGAAAGGCTCACTTTAAAGTCAGCTTAATAAGCTTTTCCAGCTAGATAGCACACTTGCTTGCCAGTCAATCGTCCGTTAACCACAAGATACGCCAATGATAACTTTGTTCACCCTCCAGGACATCTATTTTTGTACTGCCCTCCAAGGAATGGGTAGCTTAGACACATGTGTTTCATTACGCACTGAAGATTAAAATGCCCTCTACACTCTCCCACCCCTCTGGGGATTCTGGCCCTGAGCTCTATTACGATGACCTAACCTGGCAAGATCGTGTCTCGCTTCTCTTCCTCTCGGTGGTGTGGCTAAGATGACTATCCCTTGGGCAAGTTTTATATTTAGAAAAAGCAGACATCTCTTCAGGTGGAAGCTTATGGGAATGCAAGTTGCCAAGTGTACAGGCCCAGATTTCAGAGACACCCAAAACACTCAGCGGCCAGTCCGGTGACAGTGTTACCTGCAAAGGGACCTGTGTTTCAGACAACTGGTGCCTGTGGCTGATGCACAGTTATCAAGCGGCCATCCTCCCCCTTCGCAGCGCACAAACGTGCATGCGAACAACGGCCTGTGCCAGCCTGGGAGTTCCCCTTCTGCCACGTGACTCGGCTGATGGGAAGGTGCAACTGGAAACCGACCAACATTGGAGCAGACTGGGAGGAAAGTTCTAATAGGTGTTCTTGCTTATCCTCAAAAATTGGTAATGATGATGATGATAACGGTGATAGGCTTGTTTGTATCGTGTTTTAGAGTTTTAAAGCAGTTACGCAAGTTATCCCATAACATAAACTATGTCATGCTGTCCTCTGTGTCCATGGATTTCGGGCGGGTTATTTGGTCTTGTTAAAAAAAAAAATACATCATCGATAAAAAGAAAAATGCCCTATTTTTAAAAAATTGGGCAAAGGAAATGAGAAGGTAATTTACAAAAGAAACATAAATAGTATACGAAAAATGGTAAGGATCATAAAGATGAGGCAAGCTAAAACAACAGATGCCATTTTACTCGCCAGCTTAGCAAAAAAATTTAATTGTGTAAGTTCCCAGTGTTGATGTGCTGATTTTGGCTCCAAATGATGGAAAACCTAGTTCAATGGGACTCAGTATAAATTAAATGTATTGGTCCAGAAGCCGAGCCCATGGTGGATTTGGCTTCAGGAGCAACCGAACAGCATACTTGGCTGATCCCATCAAGATACGATTCCCCTTCATACATGTGCTCTGTTCCATGGTTTTGCTGTCGTGCTCAAGCTCCACAGAGTGACAAGGTGGTGCCCCAAGTCCAGGCCTTTGGATTCCCCAGTGGTTCAAGTCCAGTTGGAAATAACGATAAGAAGAAAACTCTTATTTCTAGAAGTGTAAGCAAAGGTCTTGCTCTAGGGCTTTGGCTCTCATCAGGTCACTGTAGCTAGCAGGATGTGTAGACCTACTTACTGGTCCAGGCCTGCCTGGGTCACAAGTTCATAGAACCAAACTTGGAGGCAGAAGTTTCCCAGAAACAAATTAGGATACTGTTTCCAGAAAGGTGACTATATGTCCAGTCACAAAACAATGGTTCATTACTGGAGTTGACCTAATTGGGGTACGTGATTACTCTTATCTGCTGGTGGAGACGGCTAACTGGAGAGTCACCCTTGTGAAAGATAATTCCATTACGTATATCACAAAACCTTCTAAAATATTCACACACCCGGGGCGCCTGGGTGGCGCAGTCGGTTAAGCGTCCGACTTCGGCCAGGTCACGATCTCGCGGTCCGTGAGTTCGAGCCCCGCGTCGGGCTCTGGGCTGATGGCTCAGAGCCTGGAGCCTGTTTCCGATTCTGTGTCTCCCTCTCTCTCTGCCCCTCCCCCGTTCATGCTCTGTCTCTCTCTGTCCCAAAAATAAATAAACGTTGAAAAAAAAAATTAAAAAAAAAAATATTCACACACCCTCGTACCTAACATTGCTTATTTCCAAAATGTTGTTCTACAGAAATAACTGAATGTGTATAAGCATGTGCATACAAAAATACCACGAGTAAGGAAGATTACTAAGCTGCAAAAAACGTCATGTATATAAAAAGATAACTATAAATGGAAAGGTGAGTTATAAAAAAGTATCTATAATTAATAACATCTTCGTTAAAGGTGTAAATAGACGTGTGTAGAAAAATATCTCAAGGACTAAAAAAGATTTTTAACAGTGGCCATTTCTGTAACGTAGGACTTCAGACAATGTGTGCTTTCTCGTTTGCTGCTTACCTGCACCTCTAATTTTACTAGAATAATTTTTTTTTGCCAAAAAGATAAAATTGAAGTGGCCATAGTCCATAGCATCTCTGGCTTCTTACTCCTCAGTATTCAGTGGATTTGTATATGGTAATGATCATGGTAAAAGCAATTAGACATGGGGGCAGATTTCCATTTAGAATGGCGGTGGGGGTCAGCTTCTTCCTGAAGAAATTATATTCCTTTACAAATGTAACCCTTACCCAAGAGGTATTTATATCTTAGCCATACATCTGGGGGGTAAGTAAATAATCAGTGAGGTGTGGTCTTTTTAAGTGAACATAGACTCAAAATCTACCCATAATGGTGGCTCAGAGAAAACGACATTCTATAACAATGAATGATAAACAGTGTCCAGAATCATCTGTATTCCCTGAACATTTAATGGAATGGATAGAAAGGGAAACAAGTTCAAAACCCGATACTGAAACCAGAACTACTCAAATGGATGATTTACTAATTTAAATTTAAACCAAATACTTTCATTTCTGAAGTAGTTCCCCAGTGGCCTGAAAGAGTACAAATACGCACCGGGTACTTATGACACGACTTGGGTCGGACCCAGACCCTACAAAATGCCTACCCTGAATATTTAGATCAAGCTGATTTGTAGAATATGGTAATAATAAAAATTGAGGGCTGAGTGTTTAAGACCTGCTTTGTAGAGAGCCATTTACAAATAGAAGTTTCTGTTAACACAGGCCCAAAGCCATTCTCACTTCTGGGCTCCCCAGCGCCCATGTGTCTAAGGCATTGCATCTGAAAAGTGGCAGTTGCCTCTGAATATTAAAAGGATTTGTGTCCTGATTTTTGGGGTCTGCCTCCTTCCCGAAGCTGTATGTTCAGTGGCTTTCTCTGGGGCTGGCATTCTTGTTAACTACTCCTTTCCCACACACAACCGTAGGTCTTAGAGATAATCCACTCACCACAGGAAACTGTAGCAAACAAGCAAGTGAAGTAAGCAGCTTGCCTGAATGAAATCATCCTAAAAGAGAGAGCAACACAGGCAAAATCCTGCTGGTTACAGATCATAGTTGACATGAAGCCTAATTTACGGTGATAGAGATTTTCTTCTCAATGTCTGCCTTGCAAATCTAAGCACATAATGACCAGTACAGGGAACAGGAGCTTTCTGTATATTTAATGCCGGGGACTTCGCACAAGATTCCCACTGAGACCTCTAGACTACCGCTGTGTTTGTCCCTCACTTGCCACCTATGTGGCTGATAATTACCGAAAGGGAGTTGGTAGACGGAAACCTCTTGATTGGAGCAAGAGGAAAATTATTGTAAATAATGGCAACAATGTCGGCCCAGAGTCCCTACGTAAAGAAAAGCACTCAACATGATCAAACTCATTTAAATTTTAAAGCTGTCAATACTCTCTTTGCTTTTAAAATGGCCTGAGACTAAAAGGTTTCATGTATAAGAACATCGAGTTTCTTCTACACTCACTAAATAAGCCAGAAATTACAACATATACTGAGAGCTTTTTCTCAAAGTAGAAATATGCTTATACGCTTAATTGAAAAAATACACACACACACACACACACACACACACACAAATTATGTGGAAGCAATCAGAATAATAGAAATTCTCTACCTGAAAGCGAAATTGCTTCCGTGGTTCTGGAGGTGAGGATGTCTCTCGCCACTTAAAAATGGATGGTTCAAGGCCTCCTAATGGAGCACTGCAGGCAGTATTTGCTTGGCTCCAATATTGACTTTGGTTTTTGGCCAACAGTTCCAACTTTCTGTCCTGTCAACATATTCTATGAACGTCCATTTCCTGTGTTCAGCTATCTAATATGTTAACTATTTCATGTTAGGGCCACCCTATGCATGCACAGACTTCCATTTTCAGAAATGTTCATAACAACCCCAGTTATATGGAGTCATGCAGCCTAAGTCTCACCTAACTGAACTTTTTCCATCACAGTTACCTGGATCACAGCTGACTAAGGGATGCATAGCTCCTTCTGGAAGGATCTTTTGGCAAATGATATCTACGCTTTTCCAAACTCTAGTCAAAGAAGCATGTTAAGTAGTAACACTGAAGTTTTGAGTATGGAAGGGAATTGGTAGATGATTAGGTCCTTCTCCTACCCAATTCAGGAGACGAGATATAGCGGGAGCTGACAAACCACGGTTCGCAGACCAAATCGGGCCCAGTGCCTGTGTTTGGCTTTTTGTGTGTGTTTTTTAATGTTTATTTATTTTTGAGAGAGAGAGAGACAGAGCATGAGCGGGGGAGGGGCAGAAGGAGAGGGAGACACAGAATCCGAAACAGGCTCCAGGCTCCGAGCTGTCAGCACAGAGCCCCACGTGGGGCTCGAACTCACGAATCATGAGATGGACGTTTAACTGACTGAGCCCTCCAGGCGTCCCCCAGTGCCTGTTTTTATAAATAAAGTTTTATTGGAACACAGCCACACCCATTCATTCATGTATTGTCTATGCTTGCTTTTACCCTACAACTACAGAGTTAAGTAATTGTGTCAAACAGCACGGCCTGCAAGGCAGAAAAAGATTTACTATCTGGTCCTTTTCAGATAAAGTAATCTGAAACCTGCTATAAAGCACTCGTGGCAGAGTTTAGACTTCCCTGTCAGGATGCCTCATCTGGGAAAAAAAAACCAAAACCAAAAACAAAACATACTGCTTTTCCCAGACGTCTGCTCCTGCTCAGGGAGTTCTATTTTTATTCTTATATTTAATAAAAATTCTCCTTGTATACAGAGATATACCTTCTTTGCAACCTCTATCCTTCAGTCCTAGATTTACCTACCCGATCTACATAAAATAATTTATTCTTTTTTGTGTGCTTTTGAAACTGCCTAAAGACCATAATCACTTGCCCACTAAATCTCCTTTGTCTTCCAACCCTCCAAGTTACAGTACATCATTCTGGCTAGTAAATTAGATTTTTAGGGAGTTGAGCCTTATGTAAATATTTTATGCATATTACTGCAGTGCAGAGCCGTGTTTATTAAAAATGTAGCATAATGTTGCTGGTAAAATATTTTCTGGCTGTAACGAAGTGGCATATTTCAAATATGCATGCTGTGCTGCCTTGTAGATTCGGGGCATTAACTAGCACACCAGCCGTCAACAGAAAGGAATGTTCTACCCCGTGCAGTATAAAAGAATTTAAATAGGGGATCTCACCTGTTACCAGCCTCAGCAGAAAAACGACGAGTGGAACACATCCACCTTTGCCTCCAAAGCACAGCAGAAACCCTCAGAGGTTGTCTCCCTGAAAGGTGCGATTACAGGTTTTAACCTACTCGCGTCGACTTCAGTGTTCCATTTTAATATCTCTTACAGCAAAACGCAAGTCATGCTCTAGCAAGGCAATAAAACTCAAACATTTCTTCTTGGAAGAACCAAATGAGAAATAATTCGAAGAGGGGCAGGGGTAGGCCGAATTCTAAGATGTCCCCCAAGATTTCCCAGTCTAATCCCGGGGACCGAATGCAGGAGGAGACGCCCTGTCTGTCCCCGATGACGTTGCGTGACGTGACAGGAGCGATTTTGCAGGTGTAATTAGGATCGCTGAACAGTTGATTTGGGGCTAATCAAAACGGAGATGATGCGGGGGCCTAATCCCATCACGGAGGCTCTTTAAAAGCAGAGCTTGCTTCTGTGGTTAGCCTAAGGAGAAGGCAGACACCAAGGGCGAGAGGGACTTCGTTGGCTTGGACACCGACGGGGCCTGCGGCAAGGACCCCAGAGTGGCCTCTACTACTTCCAACAAATGTGTAATGACCTTGATAGAGGATTCTTCCCACAACACCCACACCTTGGTTTGGGGCTTGTGAGACGCGGAAAAGGGAACCCAGCTAAGCCCACCTACTGACCCACAGAACACAGAAGGATCCTTTAGGGTTGTTTTAAACTGCTAAGATCGCAGTCAGTTGTCACATGGCAAAAGGACACTAATATAGGTTTATTTATCTGAAGTGAAAGTGGCTTGGAGAGAGGGGGGTTTGCAGCGGGACACTTTGGGGAGAGGGGAATGGAGGAGAGTCCCTAGTGAAGCACAGGGTGCTGGATGGGAGGCTGGGCTGGAGACAGGGTGGTGATCTGCCCTGGGAGCTTTCAGAGAACCTGGGTTTTGTTTTTTTTTTTATTTTTTTTAGTGTTTGTTTATTTTTAAGAGAGAGAGAGAGACAGAGGACAAGCAGGGGGAGAGCGAGAGAGAGAGACAGAATCTGAAGCAGGCTCCAGTCTCTGAGCTGCCAGCACAGAGCCCTGATGCAGGGCTGGAACTTGCGGACCCCGAGATCATAAACCCAGGCAAAGTCAGAAGCTTAACTGAGCCACCCAGAAGTCCCCCCCCACACACACACACACTTTTTTTTTTGTTAAGAGAAAAGCCTTGAATTTCTCATGAAGCTGTTGTGGGGCCAGGAGAAGGGCCGACCAGGAAAGAGGCAGATGAACAAAAGCTACATTGTGCCGCTCAGTAAGAATCTCAGTTCACTGAGAGCTGAGAAAGGTCTTGGGAGGTGTACCTTGGACGCCTGAGAGATTTTTGCGGTCCGCATCGCTGTGGCATTAAGTGTCCCTGAGAAGGGCCCGACTTTAGGCTCTGTCCTTCCCGGTGCCCTTCAGGGAGATAGTGTTTTACACATGTAGTACCATTATTATAAACACGTATGTAAATAAAAGATATAGGAACAGAATAAATTACAAAATAAATAATTTAACAGAACTGCCGTGACTGCCCTTGTGGCGAGGCTTCAGCTGGAAGGGGAGAGTAATCTGCTCTTTGTAAGGGATATGGAAGAGGAAAGGGGGCAGTAGCAAACAGGAGAGGCCATCCTTCAGCATCTCATTTAAAAAGAGATCTTCTATCCGTCCTGGGTCTTTACTATGCTTCTTTTTCTTCCTAGCACCTACCCCTAGCTGACATCGTGCTACCCATTTGCTCATTTTTATGTTGTGTTTCTGCAGCACACCAGCTCCCACCTTGCTGTTAGGCTTGGGTCTCTAGCTCCGGAGCCCTGGGGAGTTCTTGGCAGACAATTATTGAAGGAGAGAGTGAAGTGGTGAATAAATAAGAAATTAAATGTTTTTAAAAGAAGGAAGGAAAGAAGGGAGGGAGGGAGGGAAGGTGGGAGAGAGAGGAAAGAAGGGAGGGAAAGAAAGGGGGGGAGGGAGGAAGGCTAAGGAAGGGGAGAGGAGGCGAAAGATGGGGAGGGGAGGCAACCGGAGGGGAGGGGAGGGAGGAAGGAAGGGAGGAAGGGAGAAAGAGAAAGAGAGAGAGGAAGGAAGGAGGGAAAAGAAAGAGAGGGGGCAGGAAGGGAGGAGAAGGAAGGAAAAAAGAAAGAAAAGAGAGAGAGAAAAAAACCAATTGAGGACAGGGTGGTCCTTTTACCCACAGTTGTGGACCATCTAAGTCACGTCCGAGAGTCACTGCCACTCTTGTAAGCAATCATTGGACTAAGAGGCAGACTGGCTCTAACTCTGTGAACGTCCCCTGTGGGGAGCAGGTGTCCTCTTGAGGCTCCATCCAATTGCTCGGGAGGAGACACTGCCACCCTCGGCTTTCATCAACAACTTTGTTTCTGGTGGTAACGGATCAACAGTAGATACAACGTCGCGCGTCGCCAACGGAGTAACAATTAATTATGAAGGCACAGGAGGCCGTGAACCCAGAAGCACCGTCACAGGCTTGCGGAGCTGTGGCCACATGAAAACAATTAGTTGTGCCTGAGTGGATTCAAAGTTTTAATTTTTTTTTATGTTTATTTAGTTTTGAGACAGAGAGAGACAGAGCATGAGCGGAGGAGGATAGAGACAGAGAGGGAGACACAGAATCCGAAGCAGGCTCCAGGCTCCGAGGTGTCAGCACAGAGCCCGACACGGGGCTCGAACTCACGAGCTGTGAGATCATGACCTGAGCCGAAGTCGGACGCCCAACCGACTGAGCCACCCAGGCGCCCCCGAAAAGTTTTAATTCACTCTATGTCCCTAAGAATAAAACTTCAGACCTGAGCGAAAAAAGAGACCAAGAGTACAAACAATAGGATCAAGGAGTTAGGCCTGCATCCTGGGAGAAGATTCCTGTGCCAGCACACCCTTTACTATTCAACTAAAACATATAGATTTAAATGATATACAGTATTTAAACATAAAACATTCTAGAAATAAGATAAATAATGTCTAAATACAGTAATGATTTTTCTTTTGAGGAAAAGGCTGTCCCATGTTTTTTATATAGGAGTTTGAGCATCTCCTCTATTTCCAAGAGACCTACATTGACTAATACCAGAAAGAGAGGAAGGAGTGCACGTCCACTGTCCACTACAACAACAAGAAAATGCTGGGTAAGAGGACACAGTAAGTGACGGGAAGGAAAAAGAAAGTGCCAAGGAGTTATCTCCTAGGAGCACGAGAGCAGGAGTAGGGACAACTACAGGCTGGGAGTTAATTGAGAGACTGAATTCAGTGCAAAAGGGCCAAAGAAATAACCCATTTGGCGAATTTCTGGACAAGAAGCAGAGGAGAGAATACACAGTCCTTTTGTAGTAATCACAGGTGAGAGATTTATCCCTGGAATTTGGAATACAGCTAGCCAGAAGGAAAATGGGGGTGAACCTGGTTTAATGAAAGCAAGGAAAAAAAAAAAAAAGACAAATTAGCCTGGGGAATACATCAGGATGGGGCTAAGAAACTAGACCCTTGTGTTAGGCTAATCCCAATTTGTTCTAAGATAAAGCAGGGGACTTTTAATTTTCCTACCATCTAGAAACGATGGGAACTCTGCATTTCCTCAAACGCTATTGCATTTTTCACTTCGTACACATACAAATATCAAATCACTGTTATACACCTGCAACTAATATAATGTCAATTAAATCTTAATTTTTAAAAATTCTATCACATTTCAATGACTAGCAGACATATGTTATCGGCTGAGGTTATCCAGCCTGGAGGAGAAGTAGTGAACAGCACAAAGGAAAGAGGATAAGGAGAGAAGATCACGTCCGAAGAATAGAGCACCTTTCTCCTTCCTGCAGCTGAGCTCACAAACACTAACTGGCTTTGGGTTAGAAATGGAAAGACGATCAACCTAAACAAAATGGCAATAGCCTGGCGCCTGGGCTCCAGCGTGCAGGTGAACAATTGAACAGCACACAGGGCAGGCGTGTAGCTGAACTTGCCCATCCCTGGGAATGTGGGACTCAGAGCCTCCAGGATTCTCTCCGTTTCTTTTCTGTGCATCTTCTCTCCCCTGCACCTTCTGCCCAGAGCTTCAACTGCCAACTGATCCCCAGTCTCACAACCTGAAACCTCCACCGATTCCCAAGGGGAGAATCTGAGCGGACCCTGCTTGGGTCAGTCCACTTAAGACGGTGAGATTGCCTGAGAACATGGCGTCATCAACTAGAACTGTATATTTACAGTGTGTAGATATGTTGGGGAAGCAAAAAGGTGAGAAACAGAAGAAAATTGGGGGAGGTATTGATCATGGGACAGTTTCAAAGATAAAGGGGGTACTGTTCCTAAAAAAAGGAGGGAGGTTTCTAGGCAGACTCAAAAACTTGTCATGTTCCTACCAGCACCCCTTTAGATGCTGGAAAGCAAAACGTTTTGATCTTCTAGACACAGTGTGTGTGTGTGTGTGTGTGTGTGTGTGTGTGTGTGCACGTGCCGCACAGGCAGCACCTCTTCCGTTGAAAGACAGGTCATTTGGTCCAGAAACTGACATTCTTTTGTTGTCTGTGACAATGAACACAGCATCAATCAGTTCACTAGCCCGTCACCTGGAGAGGTTTCCAGCCTGCAATGCTGGGTTCCAATGATGCTTGCGGTTTTGCTGATTCCCAGGCCCCTCTAGGAGATTTCACTTGCTGCTATCAGCCGAGCAAACTGTGCTGGGATCTCTACTTCGTGTCCAGTTAATTCTTCAGACTCAGGAAAACTCAGCATCAGTCTATGACGAGGGCACAAGGAACATTTTGTTGGAACGTCTGCGTAGCAGCGATGATACCAGTTCAAAAGTGCTATTTCCTTTATTACTCATTACCAATCAGTCACCCGCTAATGTGTCCTTTAAAGCTATCTATATTCCAAGAGAACATCAATTCTCACAATAAAATATAGCACCCGTGATTAAAACGTAATTTATTTTTCTTGAGATACCTCTTTCAAGCAGCAGTTAGACGAGTAATAGGGTCATAGATACTTGATCATTCTCTTATTAAAAAAAAAATCAGCATCTGCATTTTGATACCATAGACCATTCTCCCTCTAACACGGTTACGAGAGTTTCCAATTAAAACACAAATAACAAATTATTCTGGAGCTACATGAAGATCTCAGGCCAAAAGGTAACATTAAGCAATGTTTTGCTTTAATTTCACATCCAGGGCAGGGCCACTGAAAGAGAGACAGAGAGAGAGAGAGAGAGAGAGAGAGAGAGAGAGAGAGAGAGAGAGAGAGGAAGAGAAAAAGAGAAAGAGGCAAGTTTTCAATCTAAATGCATAAAATTGAGAAATAATACTAATTTCCATGAATAAAACTTTGATTATCCATAGTCATCTGGAAATAAGATTTTCTGCATATGTCCACTTTCTAGCTAACAAAGTTAAGCCTATGCTATGAACCTTTTTCAACCGTATCACATACTTCCTTGACTTTTCCTCATCAACTAAGCCACGGGGTTGTCCGCACTGGGGTGCCCTGGGATAGTAAAGTGGGTAGAGCTGCTGACCCTGCCCTAAATGACTCAGCCTGAAGCGCTTGCAAATGGCTTTGGTTTGCAAAGAAATTCCATCCTCTTACTCTGTTGCTTCTATCTGCTGTTGCCTTGGGAAAACTGAAGCAACAACAATACCGTGTTCATTAAAAGTCACTTTTTAAAGGCACTGGCTGAGGGGATACAGATATTGCCTACGGAATTAGAACTCAGAGAATGTCAGTTATCAGCTGGGTAGGTATGTTCCGGAGGACTGAATTTACTGGAAGTCTAACCCTAAACTAAGTGAGATATCCCTGAGTTACTAAATACAGATGGGTGGCTTCTCTTTCCCTTTAATGATGGAAGAGCTCTAGAAGAAATATCCCAAAATCGGAGGCAGAAAAAGCTGTGTTCTAAGGACACATCCAGCTACAGACCTGAGTTCCATCAAGTAAGAGCATAACACAGCGCAGTCTATCACGGTGGGAAAGGAGAGATGCACAGACCTCCATTTCCAGCCCTGTCACCCAGCAGCGGCGTGACTCTGGGCAGAAACTTACCTTCTCACTGATTTCAGACGCTTCGAATAAAAGGGAGTATAACTAGTTAAGTTCTAAGGTCCTCCCAGCCCCAAAAGCCATTACTCAAACCTCTGAGGCACTGTGGGGGATTGGAAATTACCAAGAGGAGTCTTTCCCAACTGTGTATGATATATAAGGCTAGTTGTGATGCTATGGATAATGAAGTCACGGCTATCGGCACCTGGTCAAAAGGGAAACAGGAACAGAACTCATGAGTCAACTTAAAAATTATCAAGTCCAGGCAATATAATCTGAAAAGTGCCATAACAATTCTTCTTCTCATATTTGATGTCACTCATATAATTTTAAAACTTGAGCTTCTTAGGTCTAAGTACTTAATTACCCACCCTTTTCAAATTAAATGCATATGTATACATGCATATACATGTTCCCCAGGCAGTAAGAATACCTTTAAAAAATTCTGGAATCTCAATTAAATTATATTCTTTCGGTGTGCCAATTGAATTGAATTGGCCTGTGGATCCCTCTGCTGAGAAACCTATCATATGTTTACTTGGGTGTCGTCACTGGTTAACTCTACTTTGGGGATCGAGACCAGGGCTAAGACCTATGGTCGTGATGCAAATATAAAAACTCTTTGGGGAGCTTGATCCCAACAGAAGTAGGGACAAGAAAAAAAATAGGTCTAGGGACTCAGAGTATTGAACCCAGATCTAGAAATCGTAAATCCAGTTCCCTTCAAGAAAGACCGTTCACGTGACAAGGGCACAGCCAAGGACTATGGTTAGGACGCATCTCCGTTTCTCCTCGTCAGCGTGATCCAGATGCCACTCGTTGGACGAAGAATCAGCTCTCCCGCCAGACCAAGTTCTTCTCTTTTCTGGTTGGATTCTACCCAAAAATGTCTCAGGATGCAGGAGAGAACGACCTTTTCTTCCATTGTGGCAAATTTTTGACCTTCAAGTTAATGAAAATGGCATTACTTTAAATATACATAGATCTCAAAGGTGAGAAATCACCGGTCCTATTAGAAGAAGCAAGCAATTTTATATTTTCACAATAAGGAGAAGCAGAGTTACTTGAGGTGTTGGTTAAAAATGAAGATTCTTGGGGCGCCTGGGTGGCGCAGTCGGTTAAGCATCCGACTTCAGCCAGGTCACGATCTCGCGGTCCGTGAGTTCGAGCCCCGCGTCGGGCTCTGGGCTGACGGCTCAGAGCCTGGAGCCTGTTTCCCATTCTGTGTCTCCCTCTCTCTCTGCCCCTCCCCCGTTCATGCTCTGTCTCTCTCTGTCCCAAAAATAAATTAAAAAAAACGTTGAAAAAAAAAATTAAAAAAAAAAAAATGAAGATTCTTGGGGCGCCTGGGTGGCGCAGTCAGTTAAGCGTCCGACTTCAGCCAGGTCACGATCTCGCAGTCCGTGAGTTCGAGCCCCGCGTCGGGCTCTGGGCTGACGGCTCAGAGCCTGGAGCCTGTTTCCCATTCTGTGTCTCCCTCTCTCTCTGCCCCTCCCCCGTTCATGCTCTGTCTCTCTCTGTCCCAAAAATAAATAAACGTTGGAAGAAAAAAAAAAATGAAGATTCTTAAGCCCCCTTCCCCGCCCCTACCCAGTGCAGCCCAATAGCTGGGGTGGGGCAGGTATCTGTATTTTAGCAGTAATCCCAGATGAATTCTAGGGTCACTGAAGCATGAGAATCACTACTGTAGATGGCTTATTGGGCCTTTAATTTAATTTACTACAGAGTCACCAAATAGGCTTCAGATTCATCCATTTAAATCTGACCTCATTTTACTAACACCTGCATTTACATCCTCATAAAATGCTAGAGATCCTAAAGCCAAAGTGTGTATAATGCATGGTGATGTGCATCCATTTTGTTTAAGTACTTCAGCTGGCCATATGGTAAACATTCTTTGCTTCTGTTTTGCCAAATGCGATTCTTAAAAGCAACAAACATAGATATTAGGTTAAATAAAACTGCTACAAATACATTTTCTACCATATAAAATACATTCAACATGGACCCCAAATCTCCAGTATTTTAAAACTCTACCATGAAACTGATTGTGCTGTATGTTAGGAACTGAATTCTGTCCCAGTAAATTTGTATGTTGAAGCCCTACCCCACCCTGTACCTCAGAATGTGACTGTGTTTGCAGACAGAGGATTTATAGAGCCTAATTAACTTAAAATGAGCTCATATGGATGGACCCTAATCCAATCTGACTAATGTTTTCATACAAAGAAGAGATCAGGATACGACACACACAGGAAAGACCGGGAAGATACAGGAAGATACGGGAGAAGACGACCATCTATAAGCCAAGGTTTAGAATGATCTCTGAAGAAACCAACCTTGTTGATATCTCAATTTCAGACTTGCAGCCTCCAGAATATGAGAAAATGAGTATCTGTTGTTGAAGCCACCCAGTTGGGAGTACTTTGTTATGGTGGCCCTAGCAAACTATTCTACTTTACAACAATCTTTTTCGAGACAATAATGTAGAGTGAAGTGGAAGAAAAAAGAAACCAATTTTTAAGAGACCGTAGCCTAGGAGACATGACATCTCAAAGAAATTATTGTGAGGGGGCGCCTGGGTGGTTCAGTCGGTTGAGCGTCCGACTTCAGCTCGGGTCACGATCTCGCAGTTTGTGGGTTCGAGCCCCATGTTGGACTCTGCTGACAGCTCAGAGCCTGGAGCCTGCTTCGGATTCTGTGTCTCCCTCTCTGCCCCTCCCCCACTTGCGTGTGTGTTCTCTCTCTCAAAAATAAATAAACGTTAAAAAATTTAAAAAAGAAAAAGAAAGTATTCTGAGAAACCCACTACCACATGGGCTGGAAAGATCAAACCAATTCTGATGAATACAAACCTATACAGTTTCTGGGTCCAGCAGAGAAAGGCACATATGCGAATGGGTGGCGTCCTTGCGAATTCTCGGGAAAGAACCGTTCCGGCTGGAACTCCTCAGGATTTGGGAAGTATCTTGGATCTCTATGCAGTGCATAGGGAACGATGACTGCTTGAGCGCCTTTCACAATTTTGTAACCCGCTGTCAAGAAGTAGGCAATATGCTATTAGAATGGAGCAAGACAGATGTTAAAAAAAAAAAATCCATCTTCCCTATTATTCTAATCCTAGAGTTCTTACCAACTTCACAATCTTCAGTAAGATTGCGGGCAAATAAGGGGACAGAAGGAAAAAGGCGGAGGCTCTCCTTAATGACACATTCCAGGTATCTAAGTTTCTTCAGGTCTTCTACGGTAGCAGGACGATCAGACTTCCCTGATCAAAGTAAATACATGAGATGACCGTGAAAGAACCATATGGGCTTGGGGAACGGGACATCAACAAGGAATTAATCCAAGCACCGGATGTTAAATACCTACAGCCAAAGTAGGATTTCTAATATTATACGTAATCAAAATAAAATTAGACAACGTGCTAAGTGAAAGAAACAAGACACAAAAGGCCACGTACCGAATGATTGAATTTATTGGAAGGGCTCAGAACAGGTATAGCCACAGAGACAGAGAGGCTGACAGAGACAGGGGCTGGAGGAAGAGGGAATGGGATGTGGCTGATCAATGGTACAGGGTTTCCTTTTGGGGTGCTGAACATGCTTTGGAACTAGAGTAAAAGTGGTACAACACTGTGAATGTACGAACTCATATACTTTAAAATGGTTAATTTTGAGTTCTCAGAGCTTCCAGACGTGCATCTTCTCTCGAGCCAGATTCTTGGACTTTCCCCACAACATGGCCCCTAATTGCCTTTTGTTCCCGTGTCAAACAAAGAAACTAAGATGGTCTTGCCTTCCGGCCAGAAGAGACATCAACCTCCCTGGACTTACCACGGGAAGAATGAGAATAGCAAGGAGCAGCTGTAATGAAATCAGTACAGATGGACTTAAGGAACAAGCCAGGGGAGAGATTTTGAAAGGAGAACAGAAATATAACAAACACCACTGAGCATGTTTTCAAAGCAAGCTGGAAATGATTGCCAAGATCCCAAATTCTGGGGTAACAACAGTTGGGGTAACAGCCATCCACAGATCTGTACTCCTTGGAGAGGAAGACAAAGAGGCATTGCATTATCTGACCAGAGTTGAAGTGACAGATTTGGAAGATATTAAATCAGGTTATGGAAGAGATGTTCACTTTGATAAAAACCCTTCCTTCAAAAACAAAGTTCTCTCCAAAGAATTTCATCTAGATGAGAGCGTGATTCATCTTCAAAATCTACTGAAATCAAATGGGAATCGGAAAGGACTGGATAAAACATTCAAGTCAAATGCAAAATAAAGCCACAGGAAGAGGGAGCATGAGGAACCAGGGAGCTTCTTTCTCTGGCTTACTGGCCATCTTGAGGCAGGTACAGATGAGTTAGGAAGGGACATCTAAGATGATGTTTGGTAAAACCCATCGCAATACTACTTGGTTCCTGCCATGGATGATGGAGAAGGGGGTGGGGGTGGTGGTGGTGGAGGACGAGGAGAACACTCTAATGAAGAATAGAATGAGGATGATGGATTCCAATCTCCTGTCTTAATTTTCTCCAGCCCCCTTGTACTCAGCCATGCTATTCTCGAAGTCTCTTTCTCCTCCTTTACACAATGATTCTCAACTTATTGGGCTGGGGGGCGGGGGGCAATACCTTGAGCATAATACAGTAGGAAGAGAAACTCTACCATTTTCTGTTCTTAATTCATTCTTATCTTTTTCTGTCTCAACCAAAACTTCATATAAACAACACATGGGGAAAAAAGAAAAACCTTCAGCTATCTTAGCTCTGCTGGAAGCTGGTGGGTGCCTATGCCCGGTCCCCACATGGGAGTGCCTAGAATTCTAGCTCTTTTCCTCCTTTTCCTCAGTACTGGGCTCAGAGATTACTTTGTGTCTCTACGTGATTATGGACACAGTTAGCATTTACCAAAATGTATCTGGTTACTTTCTCTTGGTTTTAATTTTTAAAAAAATGCATTTCTAGGGGCGCCTGGGTGGCGCAGTCGGTTAAGCGTCCGACTTCAGCCAGGTCGCGATCTCGCGGTCCGTGAGTTCGAGCCCCGCGTCAGGCTCTGGGCTGATGGCTCAGAGCCTGGAGCCTGTTTCCGATTCTGTGTCTCCCTCTCTCTCTGCCCCTCCCCCGTTCATGCTCTGTCTCTCTCTGTCCCAAAAATAAATAAAAACGTTGAAAAAAAAATTAAAAAAAAATGCATTTCTAGATCAGGGAAGGGTGGGTTTCAGATGTTTGGGTCGGTGAAGTGGGCATCTTGACAACATGGCTTCTCCTTCAGCCATGTTTAATTGTGATGTTTAATGGAAATCTTTATAGTTTAACATGACACTTTAGAAATAAAATTCTCTCCTAGTGCCTTGAGCCCTACCGCTCCATGGGAGACTCGGCGAGCCTGTAAGACCGAATTTGGGATTGACATTCTCTATTGTAATTTTGTTCCTGTTTATTTTTAAATTTTCTTTTTGTTTCACTGGAGGGAAAAGATGATGCTTGGTTTTAAACATGAACAGGGCACAAGTGGCTTTGTTACAATAAAACTACACACAGATAAATGGTTAATTTTAGGTGTAACAAGAGGAATTTATACTTGCAACTCAATACCCAAAGATGAGTTGCTCATGAAATTTTAGAACTAATACTGGGGATAGAAGAAAAAGTGAGGGACAATCAGTAGAAAACATGAGAGGTGGCCAAATAAGCCATCTACTAATAATGATGCTTTAATCACGTGAGATCAACAGCAAAAAGTACAACAGCAACGAGCTGGACATCGTAGAGGTTACGAAACGTGAACATGTTCCAAAAACACTTGTGAGCTTCTGAAAAACCAAGTTTACTCACCCCAGGCAATAGGAAAGAATTAAAATCAATACAGAAAAAAATAAATAAAATGACGATAGAAATAGAGCCAAAAAGTTAAGATTGCCTCCATTCTACAAAATAAAGTCTTCCTTCTTGAGATGTCTAGGCCTCACACAATCCGAACTCAAAACTTCTTGTCCAACCTCATCTCTCAATACATTGTACCACATGTGTTAAATTCTAGCTGCCCCTCACGATTCACTACTGTCCTCCAAACTTTTCCATTTCTGTGCCATTGTCCATCTGGTTCTCCTCTTTCTAGAATGTCTTCCCTCTCCTGTTTTTTCCTTCCCCACTTCTCTTCTCTATGAAGAGACACCATTTTGTTGGCCGGTCGACCCAATCTTTCACTTTCTCCTTCCAGCTATGGGAGCCACGTGATGTGTGATTCAACAAAGGATAAAGTTGATGGCACAATGCATAGCCTCTGTGTGGTCGGCTGGTAATGGCTCCTATATATGTCAGGTGCTAATCCCTGGAACCTGTAAATATTACCTTATTTGGGGAAAAGGTACCTTTACAGATCTGATTCAGTTAATGATATAAAAACGGGGAGATTATTCTGGATTATTCGTCTGGGCTCCGAATGCCATCACAAATATCTTTATAGGAGAGGATGAGAGAGATTACACAGACACACAGACACAGACAGACAGACACACACACACACACACACACACACACACACAGAGTGAAGAGAAGGGGGTGTGAAAATAGAAGCTGAGATTTGAGTGATGTGGCCATAAACCAAGGGATAGGCTGGTGGTCACCAGAAGTGGGAAGGAACGGATTCTCTCCTAGAGCTTCCAGGAGGAGTACAACCCCACCGACACATTGACTTCGGCTCAGCAATACTGATCTTGGATTTCTGGTGTTCAGAACTGTGAAAAAAATAAATTTCTGTTGTTTTAAGCCACCCAGCTTGTAGAGTGTATTACAGAAGGCACAGGAAACGAATACATCCTTCATCCCCTCCTCCCCTTCCTTTTCGTCTTGAAGATACACACGAGACCTCCAACAACAATCAAGGGCACAAAAGCCAAGATGGTGAAGAACAGAGAGAAAAAAAGAGCAAGACTGAGACTCTGTGACATCCCTATTGGCCTCAGCCTAGGACTCCTCACCTGTTGATTGCTGGTTGTGTCATAGAAATAATGGCCTCAGAACTGGAGAGTGTGATGCTAAGTGAAATAAGTCCTACAGAGAAAGACAGATACCATATGCTTTCACTCTTATGTGGATCCTGAGAAACTTAACAGAAGTCCATGGGGGAGGGGAAGAGAAAAAAAAAGGTCAGAGAGGGAGGGAGCCAAAGCATAAGAGACTCTTATAAACTGAGAACAAACTGAGGGTTGATGGGGGGGTGGAGGGGGGAGGGGGATGGGTATTGAGGAGGGCTCCTTTTGGGATGAGCACTGGGTGTTGTATGGAAACCAGTCTGACAATACATTTCATATTAAAAAAAATAAAAAAATAATAAATTAAAAAAAAAAAAAAAGAAAGGATGGCCTCTCCGCTTCACCCAACTTTCCTCTCATTTGTGGCCAGACGCAATCCTATGGGAAACAGCTCTCCTGGATTCCCTCTCACTAACATCACCTGCTCCCCACTGCTCCCAAATATCACCTTCTTCTTATCACTCAAGTGCACAGCCAGAACTCCATATTTTATGGACAATAGCTGGTTCATCTAGTAAGCAGTGAGGTCCTTGGAGACAGTAGCATTTATCTATGCACCCCCAGTGTCTAGCCTAGGGCAGTCACACGCCAGGTGGTTGGCCAGTGCCTGTAAGTGAACAGGGGAGGCCTTGCAAAGGAGACAGTACTGGAAGGAATCCCATAAGGGAGGCTTCCTGCTTATTACACTGACTTTACAACAGGTCCTACAGTACATCCTGAATGAGCACGAATGGCGTCTGTTTCGGCGGACGTGGGACCCACAGAGCCGCTAATGTTGGGGCCAAACATACCAAACACTTCCTCCAGTTCGCTGTCCACGTGTTTCTGGACTTCTGGGTAAGAACCCAATAGATACAAGGACCAGTTTATTGCTGCTGCAGTCGTGTCATGGCCCTACAAAGGTGAGAAGAAACAATGGCCTAAAGAGCAGAGCTATATCGAGAAGATCGGACAGGATGACTCCATTTTGAATTGGATCTGACAGTTGCAATCTGACTCCAGAACATGACAAATTAATCCCATACAGCATCTCACCTTGGTGACAAACAAACATATAAAACAATCCCTTCCTGCGTAGACGGACACTTGACCATGACATGGAGCTGTCTACTTGGTAAGAAGTGGCTCAGCTGTGCTGATAAGGGGGCGGGCGTTCCAAGGAACGGGGTAGGCCAGACAGTTTTGAAGTGGGGGGCGGGGGGAGGAAGTCCGGCTTTTCTGAGCCAACTTGCCAGAACTGTTCTTCTCCACTTCCCCTATTTGCAAGGTAGGATTTACCCATTGAGTATGGGTATGAACCCAGGGAGTACATATGCAGTTCTGAGTAATTCTCCAGGGCAAGAAGTTGATTAACGGCTTCATTTAATTTTGCCAAGTTCTAGGCAAAACACTAAGCACTAACTAGGTGCAGAAACTAACATGATTGTTCTTCCCCAGAGCTTCATGAAATACTTGGTACTATAATTCACATTTTAGAGATCAAATACCGAGACAGAGCTTCCCATTTTGTTTTATCTGCTACCCAGAGTGAAACTAAGCATGGAATTCACAGGAGCGTGCTGCTGGGAGGGGGGAGGGGTAAAAACCTTCATATGTAATGACTGGCTCCCAGGCAGTTAAAGGCATGGCCCCAAGAGCCTGCATCCACGTTATGGAGGATGTCACGTTAGGTCACGACATGATAGTTTGTGGTATGCCTATGTGATGCAAAGGAGAAAAAAAAATGTAGAATTTCAGACTGTTAAAACTGGAAGAAAGAGATCATCAGGCTGGTTGTCTTCACGAAGGTGAGAGGGATGTTTGCATGCCCTACACACGTATGTATGTGTACGTGTAGGTACATGCATGACAATGCACGTGTGTGCACTTATATGCATGTGTGTGCACTTGAATTCATGTACGTGTGTGTGCGCATGTGTGTGCATACAGGGTGGAGATGTGAGAAGGTCTCTCCACTTCAACATCAAATAATAATAGCCAAGATCTACGGTATGCTTCCTGGGCACAATTGTTGGTACACTTGAAAACATCATTCATCTAATCCGTGAGGCCCGTGCTCGAACAATGAGGACACCGAGGCCCAGAAAGACTTGATGAGGTGCCCAAGGTTACACCTCTAGGACAGCCTATGGCAGGGGATCTGGCCCCAGAGCCCACGTGCTTAATACCTCTCCACTTTTTAGTTCCGTGGGTGTCCATTTTCCACATAAAATTTCTTTCCGGTAAAGCGCTCTGCTTAAAAAAAGAAGTTTAAAAATCACTGCCCTAGCCCATCTCTCTGTCGTACACATAGGATAAGCAATGACAGAGATCGGGGATGATTGGAAGCATCTCACAGGGCCAGTGAGCACAGAGCCGGGAGGAGAGCTCAAGCCTACAGACGCTTAACGCGACCCGCTTTCAGCTACAGGACACAGCCCGACCTCCCTCGGGACGAAAGGACGGATGTGCTCTAGCATTGCATCTAGACGGCCCCGGGGGGTGCAGCTAACACACCCGTGAGCATGTGCTGAGCCATCGGAAATGGTGGATGCCTTTTGCTCTCCTCCGCTTCCAATATATTACCACGCGGTGCTTAAAAAAACCATTTCTTTATCTCTATCCGGCAATCCACATATATTGAGAGACTCACCCCTTGTGATATTTAATACAGTTAGAATTCTCTTTGTCAAAAACTGCATCTTTTATTATTACTATTGTTACTGGAAGACCGGAGATCTTTTTTTTTTTTTAGAATCACAAACCGGTTAAATTGTCCATGGGGCGGCTCTTGTCCTCTTCCTAAGGTAGGGCAGCTCAGGGCAGTAGCTAAGGACTCATTGGTAGAGGCAGGAAGCAAACGGGCTTCTTTCAAAGGACGTAGTGAAGAAACAGACTAGTGGGTTTCACAGACTAAAAAGAACACAGCAACTGCTGGCCGCTCTTCTTCTTGGAAAAGTCTGACAGACCTTAGATTTTCTTGAGGGGAAAAAAAAAATGTGTCTATGCCATACCCACCATGACTCAAAGATTTTTCTGAATCCGGTTCTTAAATTGTGTAAATTTTAATGCTAGCCTGATGACCCTTCCTTGGCTCTATGAAGTTACTTAAAAATTTCCTTACACTTTTAAAAAATAGTGTTATAGATTCTCGGGGCGCCTGGGTGGCGCAGTCGGTTAAGCGTCCGACTTCAGCCAGGTCACGATCTCGCGGTCCGGGAGTTCGAGCCCCGCGTCGGGCTCTGGGCTGATGGCTCAGAGCCTGGAGCCTGTTTCCGATTCTGTGTCTCCCTCTCTCTCTGCCCCTCCCCCATTCATGCTCTGTCTCTCTCTGTCCCAAAAATAAAATAAACGTTGAAAAAAAAAAAAGTTAAAAAAAAATAAAAATAAAAAAAATAAAAAAATAGTGTTATAGAGTCTAAAAAAATAGCTGGAATTTATTTAATGATACCCGAAAATAACATGATGATATACAATACCTCAAACATGAAAGTGTCCACTTCTTCTCGAACCTCTTCGTGACTTAGCTTGTTCCCTTCATCATCAGTCACATTTAAAAGCAAGTCAAGAAAAGCCCTGCGTTTATTCTTGGAGGGGGAAGAGTCCTTGTCACCACTTCTCTGTTCTTCGTCTCTCTTCAGTTCCTTGGCCCGTTCAGAGATGACCTGTGATTTAAACCATCATATGCTTTGATTTGGAATTTGTTACAATCTAACAATACACTCTCCTGTGCAAATATCCCAGCTTCTTTAACTTACTTTTTCTAAACCTTTCCTATCCTTGCTATCTCAATCACAACTTAGGCTCTTGTAAAAAGAGAGTCAAGCTGCCTGTTAACATTTTATGGCATTCTTTGATAAGACTTGTAAACATGAATTTAATTGTCAGACAGCTTCAGAATTTTCAAGTGGCGTTTTTACAGACTTTCCAATGGGGTGTAACGGTCTACTAGATGGTACCCTAGAGTTCTCCTACAGCCTGGTTGATTGCCCTATATGCATCTTTAACACAGACTGGCATCCTATAACCAAAACAACATCATGATCGCTTTGTACTTTTTGAATTGGAAATAGGAACATCCAGTTAATTTTAATCTTTTCTAAGTTAAAATGATACTAGAAAGGCCCTTTGCCTTTGAAAACTACTGTCTAATACGAACATCTTCCAGAAGACCCTCATAATACTTGTCTCTATGTTCTTTTAACATAGCACCTTGTTTGTTAATAAATATTCATAGCTCATACCTCATTTTGCCATTTTAATAAACTCCCTTACTAGACTAACCTACTTTAGAGTAGGGAACATACGTGTCTTACTCATTACTAAATCTCTAACACTTGGCAAAGTTTTAGCACTTAGCAACTGCTTAATTAATATTTACTAAAGCGCGCCTGGGTAGCTCAGTCGGTTAAGCATCCGACTTCAGCTCAGGTCACGATCTCACACTCTGTGAGTTCGAGCCCCGCATCAGGCTCTGTGCTGAGTGCTCAGAGCCTGGAGCCTGCTTCAGATTCTGTGACTCCCTCTCTCTCTGCCCCTCCCCTTCTCGTGCTCTGTTTGTATCTCTCTCAAAAATAAAGATTAAAACAAAATTTTTTTTTAGTCCTAGAAATGGATAGTAGCAATGGGTGCATAGCAACTTGAATGTACTTAAAGCCCCCCAAATTGGACATTGAAAACGGCCTTAAGGGCAAATTTTTATATTATACCACACTAAAAAAAAATGAATTGAGGACTTACCTTATTGGTAAAATTATGTAGGATCTTTAGGTTCCTTTTGTGTTCCCATCCTACTTTACACATAAGAAACAAAAAGTCAAGCCAGAGCCACGGCATCCTCATTCTTCGAGATATCAAATCACTCATCCTGTAAACAGGATAAAAATACGGTAGCCGATATACCGGAAATGTCTCTTTCCTCGGCACCTATTCAATGCCTGCTCTTAACGAGGGAAATATACGGGAATGAGGAGGACTTATCTGAAAGGCTACTAAGAGCCCTGTGCTTCGTGCTTAACAATGAATGCACGGGCTTTTACACGTCCAGTGAAGCTTAACATTTTAATGGTTTCATTAGCAGAAGGAAGAAGTTGTTAGAACACATCCGCACTAGATGGGCACCTGAGGCCTGCTTCTCCTTCTCCAGAAAGAGTTCCTGACCTCCCAAGGCCGCTGTGGCTCTGGGATCACCCACTGGGATGAAATCTGCCAGTTTTTAATAGCCACTCATTTGCTTAATCACGCCTCCAGAGTGACAGAAAAGCAACTGGTCCTCCCCTTCTGCAGAGAAGTGCTCGCTGAATACCCATGTGTCACACAGCTGTCCCGAGTGCCTCCCTTGTCATGTCCGGCAAGATAGCAGCCAGACCTCTGGCGTGATCTCCTCCTTCGAGACGGGCTTAGACACCAATTCTTTGAGAGGCTCTTGCCGACCACTCACCCGTAGGACGTAGCCCTCTTTCCCTCTCTAATGTCAACTTGATCGTTTCTTTCTAAGCAATTATTAGAATTTGTGTTTACGTCCATCTGTTTCACTGTGTGTGTCCCTGCTTTCTTCCTATTTGTGTGAGGTGACACAACTAGTCAGGACTAGTGCAGGGGATGGCACGTGATAGACGCTGTACGCATTTATTAAAATAAGGCGAAATGAGCAGTGAACTTCAAGATAGGATGTGTCAGATCAAATCCTGGCCCTGACTCTTAATAGCTGAATAACTGCCAGCCAGTTTCAAGGTAAAAATTGATGATTTCCCTGAAAAGATAATACATACTCAGCAGAAAATATGGGAAAGGAGAATGAACGGCCACAAAAACAAAACACAGTCAGAAAAAGAGATGCACGCACGCAAACAGTAATAACCGCGACTGATATTTTGGTATAGCGCCTTCCAGGGTTTTCTTCCTATAAATCATGTTTTTCAAATGTTTGCTCATTTATTTTGAGAGAGGGAGAGAGAGAGAGGGAGTGAGAGAGAATCCCGAGCAGGCTCTGCTCTGTCAGTGCAGAGCCCGATGCAGGGCTTGAACTCACAAACCGTGAGATCATGACCTGAGCGGAAATCAAGAGTCAGACGCTTAACTGACTTAGCCACCCAGGTGCCCCTCCTTCTATAAATAATTCTTTATACCTGGTGGTTATCATACCAAAAATCTGGTTTTGCCTTTAGCACCTAGTGTCATAATGTAATCCCTCAACATATTATAAAATAATCGTTTTAACTTACGGCATCATCTGGGTGTGTTATCATTTACAAAACCGTTCCTCTACTGCTCAAATACATGCTTAAACGACTGGGTTAATTTCAGTACAAAGTTTCCTTTTGAAACAATGAAAAAGACACTCACAAATTATCAGCAATCCTTTTCAAAGCCCTAATCAAGAACCATTTTAAAGACAATCCAAAGGACTTCCTTTACCTATAAATTGCACGGACGTACTCGGAATCATCATTACTTTGAGCGCCAATGTTCTTCCCCATGGCTGTTTCTGTACAATAGAGGCAAGAAGCAACCATTCAATTCCATCACCTATCCTGCGTTCATTTTCCAGTGACCACCCCTTAAGAAGAAGAAGTAGGTCCTGCTCGGTTCTTGTAGCTTTTGAAGTTGTTCTCTCCCCCTTTTCTCTTGTACCTTCTATTCCCTGTTCCTGCTGCTGCTGCTTCCTTCCCTCTGGCCTTCCTGGCATGTTGGCTCTGTGACAATCCTGCCCAAAGCCTTAGCAGGGGCTGCTGCTTCTCAGGCGGCTGAGCAACGGGACCACCCTGAACAATCCAGGAGCCTTTCCAATCCCCTCCTTGGCCTTCCCAATGGAATGTTAGTTTCTGTGTGGGCCAGTCTACGCTACACCGTACCTTTAGAAACAAATCATTGAGACTTACCACAAATTATATCTAAGGCACAAAGAGTGACGTAAAAAAAGCAGTTAAAGGCTTCTTGGTTAACATGTTTTTCAAGCTTATTAACCAATACGTTTGTTTGTTCATTCATGACATCTAAGAAATCTTCCAGAATTGTAAAATGGAAAGTGGGTGTTAACAGTTTTCTCCTAGATCGCCACTTGTTTCCAGTACTAGAAATAACAATACATGGTTACAAATAAAAGAGGAGAAACAGAGCGTAAGTTTAGCCAGTTCAACAAAATTCTCTCGAAACAGCTTAATCTATAGGTTCTCACATGCTTTGGTCAGAATGACAAAGACTCATATATAGTCACAGAATGTGGGTATTTCAGATCTTTTTCTAAATTGGGTCGTATTTAAAGGAGCCCTCATAAAACTTGACAAATGGAAGAATTTGTCTCAATTTCTGAGTTTCTAAGTTAGAATATTTTGTCTCCCCTCAATTACTACCTTAGTCCTCAGATGATCCTGATGGTCTGTGATTCTCCTTTGATCTCTATTCTCTTCAGATTCTCCGTAGACCCACAAGGGTCCCGCCTCTCTCTTGGTAGGCCCTCTCCCAGAGGATGGAGTCCTATTTTTGGACGCCAGCTCCAGGACTGAGGTTTTTGTGCTCCCCATACTTGGCTGGGGCTGACTGCCCTTTCCACTGGATTTTCAAGATTTGCCTGTTCCAAACGCTCCTTTCCTTTACTCCATTCACACACCAGGACCTGATTCTTCTCAGGACACTGGTCATCGCCATTACTGAGTACCATGGCTACAGGCTACCATACACGCTGGACTCCTGTCCATCAGAGCCCAGTGTTCTCCAGTCCTTTCCTTCCAGCTTCTCCCCAGCTTCCTGATAGCACAGTCTCGGGATGGGAAGATTACTTTGTGCCAATTCCTGACATCACAAGTTACCAGTAGAAGTAACTGATTCTATGAGACAGCTTTACAAAGTGACAACGACATACCTGGTAAGGAGTCCCAGGCCAAGCCATGGTTCTAGGAACTTGTACACACAGGATTTGTCAATTTGACTTGAACTACTTAAAATTACCTTGGAAAGAGGGAAAAAAAATTGAGAGATATATAGATATCAAAATAATTTCAATTATAAGAGTACAGGACCACCTTTTAAAAAAATTTAGCATCTTCTCTTTTTTTTTTCTTGATGTGTATTTATTTTTGAGAAAGAGAGAAAGCGTGCATACACACACACACACACACACACACACACACAGAAAAGCAGGGGAGAGGCAGAAAGAGAGGGAGACAGAGGATCTGAAGTGGGCTCTGTGCTGACAGCAGAGAGCCTGATTCGGGACTCGAACTCATGAAGCATGAGATCATGAACCAAGCCGAAGCCAAATGCTTCACCGAGCCATCCAGGTGCTCAGAACACTACTTTTTTTTTTTTTTTTTTTTTTAATTTTTTTTTCAACGTTTTTATTTATTTTTGGGACAGAGAGAGACAGAGCATGAACGGGGGAGGGGCAGAGAGAGGGAGACACAGAATCGGAAACAGGCTCCAGGCTCTGAGCCATCAGCCCAGAGCCTGACGCGGGGCTCGAACTCACGGACCGCGAGATCGTGACCTGGCTGAAGTCAGACGCTTAACCGACTGCGCCACCCAGGCGCCCCAACACTACTTTTTTAAAGTAACATCTCATAACTACTATTTCTCTGTGATTCATTTTTATTCCTGTGCCTCTAAAAAAGTCAAGCAGAGTGTTGAACATCCAAGTGTCATTCGGTCTTGGGGACCAAATGGAGTTGAGAGAAAGGAAAATGTCCAAGATGATACCCTGGCTCCTACCATAAACTAGGAACCAAGAGGAGTCATTGACTGTGGGTAGGGGGACAGGGGAGAGGAGCTAGGTGAATCCAAGGACGACCATGTCTAGGAAGATAAAAGTCACAAGTTCATTTGTGGGCATGTTGACTTGGAGACATTCAAGTCGCTATGGTCTGAAAGCAGGTAGGTGAGATGCTCAGGCTAGGACTTGAACTAGAAGTACATATTTGAGTGTCCCCAGCATGTAGGCAACACTGAAGGCCCTGAGTATGATTAGACGCCCCGGAATCCAAGTGAGGTAGAAAGGATGAGCATTTAGGTCTGAGCACAAAGTGCTGCCTGGGCTCCTTGTTCTAGTCCTGCATTCTGGATAGATCTCCACCCACGCATATCAAGCCTGCTCACACCAAGTCAGCCATGGCTGAAATCCTATGCCTGTCTCCTCATTATCTACTCGGAACCAGGCTGCTACAGTGCGGTACAAGAGGAAGCACACATTTTCATGGCAATATCTAAGAAAGACATATCCCAGCGCCATTGCCTAGGAAATTCTGTTTTTAATTTTGTTCCATGCAAAGAAACCCTGCTTACCCCATTTTTACTCCCTGACCCAAATCCTTGGCTCATCAAACCACAAGATAGTCTCCCCAGAGTCATAATGATAAGTAAAACGTATTCTTTGGGAGTATCCTCCCAATTTCAACAGCATGGATTAATGATATCTGCCCTATCGATATCAGATGAGCATTCTTTTTTAAGAAAATTAACTTGGAGTAATACATTTGTAATGGATAGGAGACTCAGAGCATCTTGAGAGAAACACTCATACTTTATTAGTCTTATGTTTTTATTTATTTATTTTTAATTTTTTTTTTCAACGTTTATTTATTTTTGGGACAGAGAGAGACAGAGCATGAACGGGGGAGGGGCAGCGAGAGAGGGAGACACAGAATCGGAAACAGGCTCCAGGCTCTAAGCCATCAGCCCAGAGCCTGACGCGGGGCTCGAACTCCCGGACCGCGAGATCGTGACCTGGCTGAAGTCGGACGCTTCACCGACTGCGCCACCCAGGCGCCCCTAGTCTTATGTTTTTAGACTGAGAAAACAATGTCTGGCAGGTAACATGCGCTCACCTTGTGGAATAACCTATGTGTGGCTCTATAAAACTGTATCCTTGTGTAGACTTTTCAAAAAAGGAGAATGTATTAGACCTGATATCAGATGTGCACAGACATCTAGAGGCTACTACCCACCCCCCATATTTACACTCTATCTGGAAAGCATTAAATGGCACCCACATAGCCAAAAATATTTAGTGAAATACCCAATGTACTAAATTCAGTGGCTCAGTAGGTTGAGCATCCGACTTCGGTTCAGGTCATGAGCACATGGTTCGTGAGTTCAAGCCCCGCGTCGGGCTCTGTGCTGATGGCTCAGAGCCTGAAGCCTGCTTCGGATTCTGTGTCTCCTTCCTCCTCTGCTCCTCCTCCACTTGTGCTCCGTCTCTCGAAAATAAATAAATGTTCAAAAAAAATTTTTTTCATGTAAGAACGTTTTTGCTATCTTTATTTGGATGAGGCTCTCACACCATCGAATATACAGTGGAAAAGTGATCCTATTTCCCACACACTCACCTCCACGTTTTCTGCATTATAAATGACCAGGAGTGGTACTGGTCCAAGCCAGAGTTTCAGCAGTGGAAAATGCCGATATTCTTCTGTGTAACAAATTAGCTGCTGAAAAAATTCTGGGAGGAGAGATTTAATTTTAAGTGAGTTTCTTATTGTGCCTTTTGGGTTGTTTACTTTGGGCAAGTCATTTAATATTTGCCAAGTCTCTCACATCTTCGAGGTTCCACCACACCGTCCCTGTTAGAGGCTATAATGACTGAATTGTGAGGGTAATTGAATTATGAGTAAGATAATGTACAAGAAACGTGTACCTCCAAAGGACCCAATCCCTCCTCTCAGGGAGCTGCTAACTATGGGAGAAGGTCACTTCTGTAATACCAGACAAAACAAAATGGTTGCTAAGATAGAAGTTTAGGTCTGAGGAGTTCCTGGTCCTCATGGACAGGACTGAAAAAAAAAAAAAAAAATTCATGAAGGAGATGGTATTCGAGCATTCAAACATGAGTTGTATTTTTATAGGCAGGAAAGGAGAAGGAGGAGTCGAGAGAGAATGTAAACCAAGCAGCAGCAACAGCAGAGCAGAAGCATGAAACTCTGAAAATTCCCTTTAGGTGCAGCCACCACATTAGATGGGGTGATATCATTGGGAGGGGAGATTGGAGCACTGGGGGGTTTGATTTGCTATTATGCACTCATTGGCAGTTTCTGATGAAGATTGGCAAGACTGGAATCGTATTTTAGGACAGTAACACCAGTGTGTGTGTGAGATCTGTGAATCACCTGGGTATATTGGGGCCACAGGAAGCCGCTGGGGGTGGGGAAAAGGCTGGAGTTCGATGCAGCCAGGGTTAGGGGCATTGGCTGCGCTTTCTGGCTGGCGTTTGCAGCAGGTTTGGGGAAACGGTGACCATCAATCCCAACTCCAGCATCAAAGTAGCGTGGAAAACTCGGGAGTCAACACTTTCCGTGTTGAAATCCACGAAGCCCCTGTCTGGGGAATGCAGCATGGCCTCAGGAGAGATCAAGCCATTGCAAAATTCTCAGTGAAGAAATGCCATGTCAATGAGTGCCATCTGGGTAGAAACAAACGACAGCAGGTGACCGAAGAATTGAGACACAGGGTCCAGGCCTCAGAGAAAAACCTGGCAAAGGTGAGGCATGTTTTCAGAACACAAGTCAAACAAGATGAGGTTAAGGGAGGATTTGAGTCCCAGCTGGCCAAGTGATTACGTGTTAGGAAATGGACCAGAAGCCTCCTTCTACTGCTGGGAAAATCCAGCTAGGGAGGGGTGAGGAGAGGCAGGCTAGCGGGTAGGCAGATGTGGATGCAGGGCTTCTCCTGGGCCAAGGGAATGCCTGATTGACAACAGCAAGGCTAATTTCAACCTCACTGTGAGGCTACTAATACGGTACTTAAGGTACTTTGACAGAGTTGTTTCGACATGGGAATTTGGGCACCAGGGACAAATTGATATGGCATAAAAAACAAACTATTCAACTTTTCAGCACTTTTTCAGTGTCAATAACGTGCGCGGGCTCGGCCCATCCCTGCTCTTCATCCATCATCAAGCTTCGCCCAATCCCAGGCTTCACCCAATCCCAGGTCAGGTGGAACACAGTGCAGTAGGACAGGAGCTCACGCATGTCCACTCCATGTAATACTAAATACACAGTAATGACTTTTTTAAGTGTTTGCAGGTTTCAGCACATCGAAACCTAGTAATAATTATCCTAAAAGAGCTAACATCCATTACGTCCTATTCCTTTACAGCCGCAAGTTATTCTTTGTTTTTTTTTTTAATTTTTTTTTAATGTTTTTATTTATTTTTGGGACAGAGAGAGACAGAGCATGAACGGGGGAGGGGCAGAGAGAGAGGGAGACACAGAATCGGAAACAGGCTCCAGGCTCTGAGCCGTCAGCCCAGAGCCCGACGCGGGGCTCGAACTCCCGGACCATGAGATCGTGACCTGAGTTGAAGTCGGACGCTTAACCGACGGAGCCGCCCAGGCGCCCCTACAGCAGCAAGGTATTCTATGTCTGAGCTAGAGTTCGCGTTTTTGACGCACTGTCTTTTACGCCTCACCATAGTTAAATGAAAGGCATGATTGCTGTCACAATTGACGAAACCTGCCCACCATCACAGAGAGTAAATGATGGAACTTGGCCTTGTACTTAAGGCGGTAAAGACACTACCGTGCTCCATCCTGACCGTTACGCCATATTGCTTTCAAGTGTCGCCTGGTCTAAGTGGTTGTCAAAATTGCCACGAGAAGAGCTGGGTCAAGTCAACGGGGTCAGAATGCCATGTCTCACGATAACTTCCTGCCTTGTGTGACCTAATAGAGGAGCCAGGGAAATCTGAGCCTGCGGTGGGAAGGTAACAGGTCCGATATCAGAGAACAGTTAGGGCAGGCAGTGTGTTGACATAATGGACTAAAAAAGCAAGAAATTGGTTTGAAACGCCAATGGAAAGTCAAGGGCAGAACTCCAGGTGAGATTATCGAGGCTGGAGTTTGAACAGTGGCCACAGAATCAGGAGCACAGCCTCCTGCCTAAGAGACAAGGTCAATGAGAACAAGCAACGTATCTTGGACTATTCTGACACCAGCCACTTTGTTTAGCCCAATGTTGGGCACCAGGGAGGGCCCCATGTTTGACTGACAATTAAAGGAACTTACTCTAACCGAGCTCTAGACAGCGATCTGGAAATAGCATGCATTGAATTTAATTCTTAAAATAACTGTCATACAATTAACTTACAAGTTAAGGGTAAAAACTCTAAGAAAGTTTTAATATTGGCTTTACACATCTTGGTACTTCTGTGTTGGGTACATTTACATTTATAAATGCCGTATCTTCTTATTGGATTGACCCCTTTATTATCATGAATACCCTGTTGGTCTTTTATTTCCGTCATCGTTTTAAACTCTATTTTGTCTGGTGTAAGGGTAGCTTCCCAGTTTTCTCTCGGTTTCCATTTGCATGAAACATCGTTTTCCAACCCTTCGCTTTCAGTCTGTGTGTGTCCTTATGTCTGAAGCGAGTCTCTTGTAAGCAGCATCAAAATGGGTCTTGTTTTCCTATCCATGCAGCCACACTATGTGTTCTTATTGGAGGATTCGGTCCATTTACATTTCAATTATCGATCCTGCCATTTTGTTCAATGTCTTCTGGCTGTTGCTGTAGTTCTCCTCTTGCTCTTTTCCCTTTAGAGAGTTTTAAACAACTCCTCAAATTAAAACAACTTGGTTGCAAAGCCGGAAACGGAGCAAAGCTTTGCCCGATGCCAAAATCCAGTACTTGTGGATGGATGAAAAAGTCCCTTCGTAAAAGCCAGTATACTGTCACTCTTTTCACTTAGAAAGTAACTCCAGGGAGACTTGCTTTAAATATTCCAATCAACTCACAAGTTTATTTTGAAACAGGTCTCATTCACTAGAGATTTCAATTTTTAGCATAAATTCCCAAAAGAATATGATGAGATTTCTTAAGCACATTATTTCTTGGTGGGAAATGGGAGCCCTATATATCGACACGGTGACTCTTTAATGCTATCAAGTCTCAGGGTAGAAGGAGAGGTTAGCTCTGCTCTTAGTATCAACCTAGATGATTTCTACCAACACGATTCTCAGACATCTAGATGCATTATTGGATAACTTGTAACATTAGTCACATTGATGTTTAATTGGTGAAAGGTTAACTTGGATTTCTTCTGCCAGGGAACATTTTCGATATTTTGATAAACACCCCCCAGGTCACTCCCGCCCCATGAGGCCTTATCTATTTCTGTGAGGATGCAATGACAGCATGAGGGTTAGGGGTGGGGGGAGGGGAGAGCTAGAAAAGAAATAATACTTCAAGTTTTGGAGTTAACGTTCAACTTGTAAAACTGCTATTTACAATTAATCTGAGTCGAAACTGGATTGTGGTCCTAGGCTCATTTTAGAACCTGTCATTTGGGGCCAATCTTTTGAACCCTGGGTATCCCCATTTGCACACCCATGAAAACGGAGTGCTAAGATCTAATTCACTGTCTCTGATGGGAGACTGTAAAACCCGGTGCTTCTGAGAACTTTCTCACTCACAGTGATTTTTCCCCTCATCCGTGAAACCTAACAAAAACAAGAAACAAACACAAAAAACAAAAACAATGCACTGTTTCATAAATAAGGCTTTTAAAACCTGGTGTGTTAAGTTTGCCAGACGGCCCTGCCCTCGTAGTTTACTGTTATCACCTAACCTCCTTAAAAGAACTAAAATAAGAAGGTCAAGAAGGATAGAAAGTTGTGGTCAAATCTTGTGATGCGGGGAGGGAGGGAAGCCTCAGATGAAATCTCTAGTCCCTGATTTTCGGAGGGCAGTGGGTGGGTGGAGGATGATGGGACTGTTTTCAGGTGCATTCCCTGCTCCAGGGAAGTTTCTGCTCTTAGGCTTTAACAGCCAAGAGAGAAGACAGGCAGTGTTTAGAGATAGGAACAGCTTACCAAGTGGGAAAAGAAGAGAAGAGGAAGAAGGACAGCTAACACATACTGCGTTCCGGCCTATACATAAAGAAAAACTTGATGTGAAACAGAGGCAGGAGCAATTTTATCAGGGGTCGTAAGGGCAAACCGGATAGAACTGGGAACCCACTCTCCAGCAGGGGACAGATTCTTGTTTCTCCAAAGCGGCCCTCAAGTCGTGGTGCTCTAGGCTGATGAGAAGGGGGGCTGGCGGGGAGCAGGTGCGGACCAGCTGAGCCCAGGGCGGGTAGGGGAGAGGGGGGGGGGAAGCTCCTGCACCCTGGGCCTTCCTGCTGGCGGGTCCGCCAGGCTAGGAAGCCCACCGGCCCCCGCGTCTCTTACCTTTCCCTTCTGGCTTCATCATCAGCGTGTGTCCCACCAAGGGGTAGCAGCCAGGCAACGTGGGGAGGCCCCTCATCTGCTGCCATTGCCGCGCGCACCTCGCCACCGTCTGCAGGAGGCTCAGGAGAAGAGTGGCTCCCGCCACGGAGACGGCGCCCAGCGCGCCCCAGATCAGCAGCTTCTGCCCCAGGCCCACCAGCCACTGGGCCAGCATCGCGCCGGCGGGCCGCTCCGCACTGGGACGGAGACTGGCAGGACGGCGGGGCGAGGTGCTGGGCCAACTCCCGGAGTTCAAGGGCGCCGGTCCTGGGAGGAGTTCCGGGACTCCGGGAGCCCCCGAACCGCGGCCGCGAGGATGCCAGCGCCCTCCCCCAAGGGGAAAGAGGTGGCGCCCGGGCCGCTCGCTTCTTCCTCCTCCGGCAGGAGACAGGCCCGGCCTCCCTAGGCGGGGACCCGGAGACCGGGGCTTCTCCCTGCGGCGGCCGCCCTGGGCCTCGGGACTAGGCTGGAGCCTCCCAGGCTCCCCAAACAGCAGCAGCCGGGTTGTTAAACTGCGCTGGGCACAAACCTACGCCATGCACTCCGGCCTCCGTGTTTGGTCCAGCGGAAACTGACAGAGGGGAACCCAGCTCCTAGCTGCTATGGGGTGTTGCTGAATGTAAGTGAAGGCACTTGAGTGGGGAGGAGAAGAATGGGGGTGGAATTTGAGGCAGCTGCGTGTGGCCAGGGCGGGGCAGGGCTTTGGGCTTTAGGTCCCCGCTGCTGGTCACGCATGGGAGAACCGCAGCTACAGAGAAGCGGCTATTTAAACTTTGAAATAAAGAGGCATTTGGTTTGAAAGTCAGCCTTTGGGGCTTATTTTTTTTTTGCTGGCTGGGTCCCTGACCTCATGCTTCCTCGCGCAACGGGCAGGGTTCTACCCTTTGGGGCCTGGCTGCCTGCCCGCCTGCGGGGCTGCACCCCGGCTTCTCCATCACGCAGAGCGGCCTTCCGCTTTGATCTTGGGGCGGCTTCAGGGGCAACATTCTTGGGAGCAGCGGTTTCCAGTTTGCATCCGGTGGCCCACTGGGACTAGGGAAAGCTGAGTAAGGTTGCTGTGATGCAAATATTTTCCACAATATCCTCGCGACCGTGAAAAGTCAGCAGCCAGAAGAACAAGTGAGGGGGGGAAGGTCAAAGCCTTGGAAAGACGCGGAGTAAGAGAAGCTGGGAAAGGTAGGGGGGAGTGGGGCGGTTGGTAAGGGGATGGTAGTTGTAGTGAGCTCTTCAAGAGGGAATGAAGGCAAAGCACCGAGCCTGCAGAAGAAAAGCAAAGTGACTGGGAGGCTGGAATTCTGCCCAAGGACTAAGCTCCCTAACTACAGTTCCCCTCTTTTCTTCAGGCAGCCTCGGTCCTGCCTTAACCTTAAAAATAAAACTCACTTATCTTAGCAGCAAAATGGGTACATTTGGAAACAGCCGAGAGTTGCAATTTTGACACACACCAGACAGCAAAACCATAGACAGGTGTGGAGAACAAAGAAGAAAAAACACTTAAAAAAAAAAAAAGTTTATTCATTTTTGAGAGAGTGTGAGTGCTGCAGGGGCAGAGAGAGAGGACAGGGCAGCGGACAGAAGGGAGCCCAACGTGGGGCTCCAACTCACAAACCTTGAGACTGTGGCCTGAGCCACCCAGATAGCCCCAAAACGTTGTTTTATACAGGAGAGAGGGGATTGGGAGTGGCTGCTAGAAACTAAAACTCCTTTGTCTAAACTGGGAGTTTAAAGTGTAGTGGCTTCTCATTGGCTGAGCTGTGACAGTCTCTCATTGGCTGGGCTGTTGCTAGGGGAGAGAAAAACCTTTCTCCCTCCCCCCAGCCCCACACCCTAAGGGTTAGTAAAGCCTTACCACCTGCAAGTACCTTTGTGTTGGGTCTGCAATTGAGGAAGAGTGGTAGGGTGTGTGAGCTCTCCCGTCTGGCCTCCTCCTTCATTTCACAGGAGGTTTCCATTCATTCATTCATTCATTCGTTTAATTTTAGAGAGGGAGAGAGAGACGGAGAGAGAGATTCCTAAGCAGGTTCCATGCCCAGGGCAGAGTCCAAGGCGGGGCCCAAATCAAGAGTGGGATGATGCTTAACCCACTGAGTCACCCAGGTGTCCTGGAGGTTTCCTTTTATTAACTTAAAAGGGCCTAGGCTGGAGTGTCCCTCTCCCGGTGGCAGGTCCCCAAGCTATAGCAAAAGCAGCGGCAGGGAAGTTGATGCGTTGAGAAATGCCCCGATTCCTACTTTGCTTAATTACATTAGTTTTGTCTGCAGCTATCGTATAGGCTTCACTCAGCCATTTACAGGCCTGTCTGAAGTAGAGAAAAACATTGCCTAGGGCTCCTTTCTCCAACTGATTTTTGTTCAAGCCGTCTGTAAGTACCAACATGGAAAGAGGTGCATGAAATATTAAAACACTAACAATAAAACAAGTTGTCGAACACTAAGTCATGTCATGGGATCTTTGGGAGAAGAAGTTTCTCTCCAGCAAGACTCACGTCTGGAAAGAAAACTACTCATCAGTTCTATGGAGTGAGAATGGGGAGCATAGTCTTGGTATTTTATTCACTTCCCTATTCAATCACGTTAAGACTTTAAGAAAATGTATTTATCTAATATCTTTAATATCATTAAATATATCTCATGATTTTTATTTTCTTTCTCTCTAAAGGATTGAGTCCACATCTCCCTCTGGATCCATTCCTTGGCTCCCCTTTACAGAAAAATCCCTCAAAAGACTGGCTATGCCTTTGGGCTTGAATTTCTCTCCTCATATTCTCTCCTGAACCCTCTGCAGTCAGGCTTCTGCCTTGTCTATTCCACTACCATAGATCTTGTCGATGTCCCCGATGTCCCCAATACCCTCCCTGTGGCAAATCTTCAAGTCCTTTCTTGGCTCTTCACATCCCGTTCCTCTAGATGTTAGGGTGCGCACGGCCCAGAACTTTTGTTTTCCCTGCATGTCTACACTCGGTCTCTTGGTTATCTCATCCGTTCCAGCACTTAAATACCATCTGTCTGTTGAACGTTGCCAAATGTATCCCTCCTGTCTGTATTTCTTCTCTAAACCCCAAGTGCAGCTCCCCAAATGCCTCAACATCTTCACTGAAGCATCTCAAAGACATCTCAAACGTGACGTGTCCCAACATGCTCCCTAGAGTTAAGCCCAAGCCTACGAGTCAGTCTTGATTCCTTTGCCTCACACCACACATCAAATGAAACCGCAAATCCTATTGGCTCAAATTTCAAAACATCCAGTCCCTTGACTCTTCAGCATCTGCACCACTACCGTCTGATCTCAGCATCCTCTGGGGTCAGGTGATGCCACTCTGTGCTCAACACTCTCCGGTGGCTTCCTGTTTCAGATAATTTACGATTTCCAAGGCGAAAAAGGATCTTAACCCCTCAGCTCCTATTACTTCGCTGATCTCATCTCCTATTATTCACCCCCTGTCTAATTCCATGTCATGTCCCACTGGCCTCTGCTGTTCCTCAAACCTCCAGGGATGCTCCTGTTCTAGGTCTGTGTGTTTGGCCCTCTGTCTAGAATTTTTTTTCACCATAGATACACGTCTCTTTCCCCATCTTCAAGTCTTTGCTCAAATATAACCTCTGCAATAAAGCCTTTCCTATTTGATTCGAAGCTGCAGCTCTTTCCACTGTTACCTTGCCCAGCTATTGCTACCTGAACTTGCTTAGGACACAACCTTACATAAAGAAGGTGCTTGATGGGTATTTGATGAAATAATAAATCCACGATTATCACACAGGAATGTCATCTTCTGTGGGGAAACAAAGGTTAATTGGGAATTCGTAAATGAGATAAACCTCTCACAAACAATGTGGTTATGCATTTTTCATTCACTGGTCCAAGTCTGCTTATGCAGTAAAAAATAAAGGAATGAATAACCTGTGTATTAGAAACTGTGGACAGGTACGCAAATTATATGCAAATTGGGAGTTGAAAGAAGCTTTGAGTATAATGAATTTTTGAAAACTCTTTCAATACTTTTATTAAAAATTATAGAGGTGAGATGAAAAAGAATGAAAACTTGCCATTTGCAACAATGTGAATGGAGCTAGAATGTATTACACTAAGTGAAATAAGTCCGTTAAAGACATATATGATTTCTCTCGTATGTGGAATTTAAGCAGCACAACAGACGAACATAGGGGAAGGGAAGCAAAAATAAAATAAAAACAGAGAGAGAGGCAAACCATAAGAAATTCTTAAATAGAGAACAGACGGAGGGTTGCTGGAGGGAGGGGTGAGTGGGGGGATGCGCTAAATGGGTGATGGGCATTGAGGAAGGCACTTATTGGGATGAGCACTGGGTGTTATATGTAAATGATGAATCACTGCATTCTACCCTGAAACCAATACTACACTGTATGTAAACTAACTTGAACTTAAAAAATAAATTTAAAAAAATTATAGAGATAAAAATCCTGAATAAGAAAGATGTACCTCTTAATTGGCATAGAAATTCCATTCTAGTTCAGAATAACATCAGCATGGACACTTCCTTTCATATTATTTTTAAAATTTTTAACATTTTTTAATTCATTTATTCATTTTTTAAAATTTACATCCAAGTTAGTTAGCATATAGTGCAACAATGATTTCAGGAGTAGATTCCTTAGTGCCTGTTACCCACTTAGCCCATCCCCCATCTCACAACCCCTCCAGCTACCCTCTGCTCTCTATATTTAAGAGTTTCCTATGTTTTGTCCTCCTCCCTGTTTTTATATTATTTTTGCGTCCCTTCCCTATGTTCATCTGTTTGTATCTTAAATTCCTCATGAGTGAAGTCATATGATATTTATCTTTCTCTAATTTCACTTAGCATAATACCCTCCAGTTCCATCCACGTAGTTGCAAATGGTAAGATTTCATTCTTTTTGATTGCCAAGTAATACTCCATTGTATATATACACCACTTCTTTATCCATTCATCCATCAATGGACATTTGGGCTCTTTCCATACCTTGGCTATTGTCGATAGTGCTGCTATAATCATGGGGGTGCGTGTGTCCCTTCGAAACAGCATACCTGTATCCCTTGGATAAATACCTAATAGTGCAATTGCTGGGTCGTAGGGTAGTTCTATTTTTAAATTTTTGAGGAACCTCCATACCGTTTTCCAGAGTGGCTGCACCAGCTTGCATTCCCACCAGCAACCCAAAACAGATCCTCTTTCTCTGCATCCTTGCCAACACCTGTTGTTACCTGAGTTGTTTATGTTAGCCATTCTGACAGGTGTGAGGTGGTATCTCATTGTGGTTTTAATTTGTATTTCCTTGATGATGAGTGATGTTGAGCATTTTTTCATGTGTCCGTTAGCCATCTGGAAGTCTTCTTTGGAGAAATGTCTATTCATGTCTTTTGCCCATTTCTTCACTGGATCATTTGTTTTTTGCTTGTTGAGTTTGATAACTTTCTTATAGATTTTGGATACTAAGCCTTTATCTTACATGTCGTTTGCAAATATCTTCTCCCATTCTGTCGGTTGCCTTTTAGTTTTGCTGATTGTTTCCTTCGCTGTGCAGAAGGTTTTTATTTTGATGAGGTCCCAATAGTTGATTTTTGCATTTGTTTCCCTTGCCTCCAGAGACATGTTGAGTAAAAAGTTGCTGCAGCCAAAGTCAAAGAGGTTTTTTGCCTGCTTTCTCCTCTAGGATTTTGATGGCTTCCTGTCTTACGTTTAGGTCTTTCATCCACTTTGAGTTTATTTTTGTGTATGGTCCAGGTTCATTTTTCTGCATGTCGCTGTCCAGTTTTCCGAGCACCATTTGCTGAAGAGACTGTCTTTATTTCATTGGATATTCTTTCCTGCCTTGTCAAAGATTAGTTGGCCATATGCTTGTGGGTCCATTTCTGGGTTCTCTAGTCTGTTGCATTGATCTGAGTGTCTGTTCTTGTGCCATTACCATATTGTCTTGATGATTACAGCTTTGTAATGCATCTTGAAGCCTGGAAAGGTGATGCCCCCAGCTTTGATTTTCTTTTTCAAGATTGCTTTGGCTATTCGGGGTCTTTTCTGGTTCCATACAAATTTAGGATTGTTTGTTCTAGCTCTGTGAAGAATGCTGGTGTTATTTTGATAGGGATTGCATTGAATATGTATACTGTTTATCTAGCAGTTTTCTATGGTATTTTACACGTTTTTATATCATTTTAAAATTCTTTCATTCCTTCCTTGGTTTTGGATGAATTAACAGACATTTCAATTAACATAGTCATTAACCTTCATTTAAAAATTGACCTCAGGAGTAATTCAATTTGCCTTTTTCAATTTTTAACAAAGAAATTCTAAGACTTACTTATCAAGGTAGAGTATTATGAAAACACAGCCCCAGTTCTTCCCTGGTCACTTCAAAAAGCACTATCCTTGATGTAAACATCATTTGCTAACCTCTAACTCTCATTTAACCTATAAATGAAGTGTACAGGTATAAAAATATATGCTCTAAGCAGGTCTTATTAAAGTCAGTGGCAGAGCCATGCCTCTGTTATCTCTAAAATTGTACTTTTTCAGGGCACCTGGGTGGCTCAGTTGGTTAAGCTTCTGACTCTTAATTTTGGCCCAGGTCATGATCTCAGGGTTGTGGGATCCAGCAGGATGCCAGGTTCGATGCTGACAGCACGGAGCCTGCTTGGGATTCTCTCTCTTCCTCTTTCTCTCTGCCCCCCCCCCGCTCATGCTCATTCACAGGCTCTCTCAAAATAATAATTTTGTCAAAAAAATTAAAAAAGAGGAGCGCCTGGGTGGCTCAGTCGGTTGGGCGTCTGACTTCAGCCCAGGTCATGATCTCACAGTCTGTGAGTTCGAGCCCCGCATCGGGCTCTGTGCTGATGGCTCAGAACCTGGAGCCTGCTTCCGATTCTGTGTCTCCCTCTCTCTCTGCCCCTTCCCTGCTCATGCTCTGTCTCTGTCTCAAAAATAAATAAAAACATTAAGAAAAAAAAATTAAAAAAGAAATAAAAATAAATTTGTGCTGTATGCTCCAGTTGAAAATGATAACTGCACTTGGTTCTGTTTCTAAAGTGGTTTTATCAATACATATACAAATAATAGATTTTCATTTAGAAACCTTTGAAGCCACAGAAAGTAAAGCTACCATAAAATCTATTCAGTGGTTCTCCACGAGAAAATCATTTCTCTTGGATACTCTTCCTTGATGTTAGTTTAGAATGCATATCAGTCATTTTCCCTTCTAAGAGGTCTGTGCTGACTGGGAGTTGAATGGGTCCTGGAAATTGACATGAATTAGCTTGAGCCGTTCTGAAAGAGCAAGGTGGATAGAAAACCCACCGTTAGCAGGAATTAGGGACCAGAGGTCACCAGGACTAGAGGCCCTTGGGAACAGGGACTCCAGGCTGCTCCCGTGTCCAGGAATCCCTCACATTTGAGAGTGGCTAAATCAAGACTGGTATTTTAAGTGCCTTTAGCTAATGTTGAGGGAGAGTTTTGAAACATTTCTAAATGCTTTGGTCTGCTTTGTGTGGGTAACTAAGCATTAAAAATCTAGACTTACGGAGCTGGGGCCAGCCACCTACTCCATAACGGCTTCCATAACTGTGAAACATAAGTCAGGAGAAATGTAAAGGAGAAACAAAAAAGAGGCAAGGCTCCAGCACCATTTTTGTCCTGTCCTCTGTGATCAAGGGCAACACTAGTTCCCGTCTCAACACACTTTTTAATTTCCAGACATCTCTAAGTAGGCAAAGGTCCTCTCTTCTTACAACCAGAAATATGTCTGAAAATAATTTATTATGCATTTAAATGCTAATAGGACAAGTGTCGTTGTAGATTAATAAAAAATAAATTGATAAAATGTAAGTATCTGATCGGAGACAAGAAAGAAATTTTGGTGATTTGAGATCTGAGAATAGAAACATCTAAGAACATAAGTCACTATAAGGGAAAACCATGGGGCAGGTGGGAGGCAAACGGAAATGACCCTAGGGGCACCTGGGTGGGTCAGTCGGTTAAGCATGTGACTTCATTTCAGGATATGATCTCGTGGTTCATGAGCTTGAGGCCCAATTTGGATAAAACAGAAGCCTTGCTGCCGGTGAGCTCCAGCCCCGCTTTGGGTGAACACGAGCCCCACTTTGGTTAAAAACAAAAAAACAAAAAAAAAGAAAACACACACCCCGCTTCAATTAAGCCCCACTTCTCTCCTCCTCCCTCCATCTCTCTCTGCCCCTCATGGTTTTCTCTCTCTCTCTCTCTCTGCCCCTCACTCACTTTCACCCCCCTCCCCCGTCTCTCAAAAAAAAAAAAAAAGAAAGAAAGAAAGAAAAAAGGAAAGAAAAGAAAATGACCCTAGAGCCTGGCCTCCAACCGATCACCTCCCCTTCGCAATCCCCATTCCATTTTCTGTATGAATGCCAGATAGGGGTACATGGTCGGAAGAGGCAAACGCAGGGTCAGAGGACAGAGCGGAAAGAACCGCTGCCTTAGAGGGATCAGGGAGGGTTCACAGCAGATGTGACATCTGAGCAAAGATCAGACGGTGATAAAATAAGCAGGAGGCTGCTTCAGGCCTTCCCTCCAGGGGATGAACACCGTCACCCGCAGAGAGCAAACAGGAAACCCTACACGGTATGTGGAAATTAGGTTTCCAGTCAGCTTTAAAAGTCAATACATTTGGAACACTTTTGGATAGACTGCCTGAGGCTGAGCATGAAAACTAGCAAAATGAAACTGGCTCGGGAGACAGTCGCTGTCATTTCTCAAAGAGGCTCGTGACTCGAGTACTTTTAAAAAAAAGGTGTAAGGGGGCGCCTGGGTGGCTCAGTCTATTAAGCGTCCGACTTCGGCTCAGGTCACGATCTCACGGTTCCTGGGTTCGAGCCCCGTGTCGGGCTCTGTGCTGACAGCTCAGAGCGCGGGGCCTGCTTCCGAGTCTGTGTCTGCCCCTCCCCCACTCACACTCTGTCTCTCAAAAATAAACATTAAAACATTTTTTACAAAGGTGTAAGAAAGTCAGCACAACGCCCAGAGCAATCTGAATCTTAGATAAACTGACATACTGTACCAAAGATGGCTTTGCTATTTTCTAAAGAAGGGAGTGACATCTCATCAATTAGTAACCAGGACTTCGATGGATGAGTCACAGAATGAGACACAAAACACATGTCAAGGCACAAAGTTACAAAATGGCCCATTCCTAGGTAATATCCTCTCATCTGTTGAGTGTGTAAATACATGCACTGCTTATGTGTGTGTCTGTGTATGTGTGATTGACAAGATGATGGAATATAAACACCTATTAGATCCGAACGCTTCCAGTGAAGAAGGTTGGTGAATTTGACTTGTAGTCTCTTTGCAATGCAAGGATGCAAAACTAAGCTGTTTATGTGCTTGCATTTCTCTCAGACGGGCTCAGGTCCCGCTGTCAGACAAACTGATGCATAGTAAAATACTCGTTCTTCCATTATTCGTGTGATAAATGGCCTGCTGAGACTGGCTGCTCCCGGTTCCATCAAGATGCCACTTGGAATCTCTTCCTTGACGTCAGAGTCGTCCTCTGAAAAGATTTAGGTGGATACTGTGAACCTGAAACACCAACCACAAAGTAACGCCCATTAAACTGCTTCAAACTTCCAGCTCTCAAAAGGATGGCTTTGTACATTCAATGCAGACGATATTTTTTTTTTTAAAAAGAAAACCAAAACACTTTGATGTTGCTTTTACATAAACCGGGAAATATGCAAAAACTGCCATCGAGGGTCCTGAGAGGAAGGGAGGGAGGGAGGGAGGAAGGAAGGAAGGAAAGAAGGAAGGAAGGAAGGAAGGGAGGGAGGGAGGGAGGGAGCGAAGAAGGAAGGAAGGAAGGAAGGAAGGAAGGAAGGAAGGAGGGAAGGAAGCAAAGAAGGAAGGAAGGAAGGAAGGAAGGAAGGAAGGATGGATGGATGTTGTTCCCCTTCTCCACTAAGCCTAAGTTCTGGCCCTGTGTCCTCCGAGAGCTGGTGGCTTTGCTAGCACCTTCTACCCTGAGGTGGATCCCAGGAAGCCGAGTAGTGAGTTCTGGTGGCCTACTGGCTTCATGGGGGCAGAAGGAATGTCAGCTGCCTTAAGAGACCCTTGCCACTGTTGGGGATTCCCCTCAGCTTCTCCCTTTCTCTTTTTCTTCTGCCACAGAACAAATGTCGATAAATTAATAGTTCCGGGTGCTTTTTGACCTGGAAGCAAAGGTTAAGAGATGACATGCCTGCTTGTCAGAAAGAAAGAAAATAAGTTCTTAGAATTACAGAAATACCTCTTATGTACCTCAGTTATTTCTAAAGCAATGAGAAAAGCTCCTGATGGTCGGTAATAATAGTCACGAGACTCCTGATAAGAGAATATACTGACTTAGTACGGGGGGGTAAATTATATGTGCAGATTTCAAACGAATTCAGAACCCAGTTCCCTCTCGGAACCTCTAATCCTGTGTGCCCAGGAAACTATTAGACAGCTCCACTTAGCGTCCTGTGGTCAAGATCTCCAAAACGAAACTCATCGAAATTCTCTGCGTCCCCTCTGCCGGCACCACTCTCTACTGACCATCCAGGGGATGGGTCTCGTGTACCGCGTGATGCTCATCCCGATTTGCGTGGCTCACGGCCCCTCCGGGCCGCCCCTCGACCCTTTACCCATCTGCACAGCCAGCCGGTGGGCCTGCTCTCCTCTCTCACGGTCCCCTCATCTTCCCCACTACACTGAGTGTTCCTCGAGAGAATTTGGAAAAGGCTAAAGCATCCGTGACATCCCTATGCCACAGAACTACAGAAGGGCTGACGTAAACAGTGATAGAATTAGCGTGTTGTCTCAATGCTTCAATTTCACTAGACTTATGTTTAAACTGTAGCATTTGCCTTAACACAGCAAGTTACCCTGTGCATTTCGCATGACCTATAATCCCAATGACTCCTCATTCTTGAACAAACAACATATGCCTAGAAGCTAGCGAGGTCCTCTCCGGACATTTTTCCAGTGATGGCTTGATCAACCCAGACTATTATAAAATGAAGAAACCGAGGCCCAAGAAGGTTGAGGCTCTCCTAAGATAGCTCAGTGAGTGGGATGGAAACCTGGCATTGGGTTCCAGAGTGGCACAGTTCATGAGAATACTATGTTGCCTCCTTAAACAAAAATACTGGTAACAGTTTTGAGAATTAAAACATCACTGGCCTGCGTTGGGACTAGAAACTTTACTCTAAAAATAGCTACTGGGCTGAAAATAAGTATTTATCGGTGAAACTCTCCATTCTAAAATACTTAGAATATTTGTGTTAATTTTGTGGAGCATTTTTATAAATTAGAATTTATAACATTAGAATTTAAAGGGACTTAAGAGGAGGGTGTGATGAGAAAACATGAAAACTGTTATTGTGGAGAGAGATGCTGATTTGTCATGAGACTCCTAAGACAGCATTTTCCTTTTTCTGAGCGTGAGGCCCCAGTTGAATGCAGCGCATTTGGGCATTTTCCCCTTTATGACTAACAGCAGGCGAGGGCTTATCTTTGAAGTGTGGCTCTTTCTGGAGACTTCTGTGTCTGGCCATGGGTGACAAACACTTGTAATTTGCTCTTACATGGTCGAAAGAGTCCTCCTTAGGTAGATGATCTTCCATTTCTCTTTCCAAAACTTGAAACTTTACATCACACCTCATTTATTTACACGTGGAGAAAACTGACCTGTCAACAGACTCTGACTTGTCCATGTGTGGCCAGCAAATTCCATCAGGGTCAGTGAACCTTTTCGAGGAGTATCTAACTGTCAGAAGAAAAATAAAATGAGGGGTGAGCTTTATTGTTACACGTATTTTTTTTTTAAACAAGATTCTTTTTTTTTTTTTTTAAATGTTTATTTTTGAGAGGGAAAGAGAGAGAAAGAGTGTGAGAAGGGGCAGAGAGAGAGGGAGACACAGAATCGCAAGCAGACTCCAGGCTCTGAGCTGTCAGCACAGAGCCCGACGCGGGGCTCGAACCCACGCACTGTGAGATCTCCACCCGAGCTGAAGTCAGACGCTTAACCGCCTGGGCCACCCAGGCCCCCTGTATTGTTTCAGACATTTTTAAAAGTCAACTTTATGGTTAACAGACAACCTACCCGAAATGTATGGGTTGTGCTGGGTCTTGAAAACTGTTCCACGGTCAGAGATCTTTCTCGAAGAGGCGAGCGTTCCAAACTGTCAGGTACTGCACTTAACACACGGTTCTGTGGATGCCTCCCTCTGTACTAAATAAAGGATAATATGTTTTGGTTTCAGGTAAACGCAATCCTTAAAAAAGACAAAAGAAGATTCCTTTCTTTGTGTTTCAACCATTCACTCATTTATTCATCCATTCACTCCCTTATTTGAAACTTTTATTTAGATACTGGGAAGTATAACATCTATCAAGCATAAATGTCAGAACACATGTTGATTATGTCATTTTATTATTTAACCTGATAAAACAAGAGTGTCCTAATAGATAAATGCGGATTAAAAACCCGAACCGCATAAAGTACTCAATATTAAATGATAATAGAAATGTAATTTTGCGTTTATTTTTTTTTAATGTGATGTCTGCCTTCCTTTATGATTTTACTCTAAGCCACGACATTCTAAGGTTACACACGAAAGCTGTGCAATTCTTGCCTTTCTAGGAATGGATTCTGCCGCCGCACTCAGGGAAGCAAAGGAATGCAAGAGAAAACCTTCCATCGGTTTTTCTCCTTAGGCTTTTTAGGTTCCCACGACTGGGGCCCTTCTGTGTTTTACGAAATAGAGATGAGTTAGTTACTCGTAAGAGAGCGAAGTGGCGAGTCACTGTAAGTGTGGGGGGACATCTGGTGATGCACACCAGCAGCCCCACACCTGCCCCACACCTGTTGCCATCACGTGGCTCCGTTGAGCCTGGGTGAAGAAGACACTCCCTCCGCATTGCGACGGACATGGTGCCCCTGAGCCGTAAACATGAGAGCTGATAAAAATGGCAGGGGCGTTCTACAGAGCTCTCACTTTATGCAGGCGTTATTTCCCATCTATAAATTCATGTCATCCTTATATCACTCCCTTGAGGAAGGAATCACTGTGGCCCTTCTACGGGTCAGAAAAACAAAGGCACAGGGAGATTAATTTCTACTACGTTAATTTCTACACTACATTTGGGTGGCCGGGCTCAAACACAGATCTCCCTGTTTCCTGACCTAACCTTCATGCTATTTTCTTTGCTATACCATCCTGACTGTCAGATTTTCTTTGACACCTGGACTTTCTGATTCGGTTCAAATCCGGTTTTCATTTCGCACGACAGTGAATTAACCCTCCCACCTCCCGTCAGTTCTTGCATGCCAGTTACTTTCAGGAAGCAGATTATGGAGACGTTTTACGTTACTTGAGTTCGTACTTGGCCCCAGAAGGGCCAAAATTATATTGTGGTTGGTTGTTTTGCAGTAGACGATCTAAATGGTGCACTTAAATATAATGAAATGTGTCTTACAGGAACAGGTCGAGATCCAGGAACTGCCACATTCTGCCCACCAGTCTCTGAGCCTATGGGGGGTAACCTGCTCCTTGAGGCCTGAGCCGGTGGGGAGGACCCCCGGTCTATGCCAGTTTGCCTGTAAACACAACAACATGTAACTGAGCACCCAGGTGCAGAGACAGGGGGACAGACCTCACCACAAAGCTCCTCATCGGAACTGGTAATCACAGCTGCCTTTCAAAAGAAATGTTCGAGGAGAATGAGCAGAGTGTGAGAAAGACAAATGTAAAGAGGGGGACTGACCACCAGCTCCGGTCACCTTCTCCTTGCTCGGCAGTGACTGTCGAACTGTATTTACTGACTGCTCTGCGATGCTAGTCCCTGTACAGGATACGGAAATAATTGAAGGTCTGGTTCCTCCTCTTAAGGAGCTTGTAAGTTACTGAAAACCCATGAAGTTATTAGAGAACAATGTAATCAGTTGATGTAATGAAGGGCTATGGTAAACGATTCTAAATAGAAGTGCTGTAGAAATTGAGAGAACGGAGCGATCAATGAAGGATAAAATTAATTACCAAGGTGTAGGGCCTCGATGAGGAAAACTAGAAAACTTTATGTAAGGGCATTAAAAGGAGAGGCAAGATATGTTCTCCGATGAGAAAACTAAATATTGTGAAAGTGTCGGTCATCCCTACATTTGTAATAGATTTAATGCCATCAGGTTCAATGTGATAACTTTTCGTTTTTGAATTTGACCACCAGATCATAGACTTTGTCAGGAAGGGTGAGGAAAGGTTCAGAAGAGTAATGATGATAGACATTCCCCACCAGATACTGACATGGAAAGGCTGTCTGGTTCATACACAAGAATAGAGATGGATATTCTACAATAAGATTCCAATTCATTGATTCGTTAATAATCAAGTTATGAAAATTAACATATGACCATACTGGCTATCAAGTTTTAAAATACACATACTACCCATAGTTTAGAGGCTGCAAGGAAAGAGTTTCACGTCCTGCCAGTGGGACTATAGATTGTTAGAACCATTCTGGGAAGAGCCTTGGAAAAAGATGTGAAGAGTCGTAAAAATATCCATAATCTTTGACCCGGTAGCTTTACTTCTAGGGTTGTACCAACAGGAAAAACAATTTAAAGACATCCTTATTGGGATTTATATGAAATGATACTCTATACCTGAAACTAATATTACACTGTTTGTTAACTAACTGGAATTTAAATAAAAACTTAAAAGATTTACATAAAATGATGTCCCCTGTACATTATAATAGTGAAAATATAGAAGGAAAAGTTCCAGTAATAGTGAAATATTTCACAAATTATCACATACCCATACGTTATTTCTAGTCATTAAAATCATGCTTTCACAAATATTTAACAATGTGGAAAATAGGAATAACGTTAAGTGAAAAAAATATGAAAAAAGCTATATTAGTAGGAAAACGTAGTATTGGAAAAAAGATAAAGGAAAGAAAAGAAGAAACGTAACCATAGATAAAATTGGTAGTAAATTTATCAACAGTTAATCATTTTTACATTTCTAGGTATTAGGCATACAGGTGACCTTTGACACCTACTTGTAGTTTTGGTACTATTCTAATGTTCCACTGTGAACTTGGAGTACTTTGATAGAAAAAAAAAAAAAAGCAGGTTACTTTGCTAAAAGTGAAAGGGCACGAACAAAATCCCCACGAGGGAAGGACCAGCACAGCTGGCATGGTTGTGGGTCAGACAGAAAAAAAGGCTGAACCCAGTCAAGGCGGGTGATCAGAAGTCATGGAAACAGGTATGCATATCAATGAGGGCGACATTGCCCCCCAAGGGGCAAACGCTGGTTATTGGTGGGACAGACAAACCAACCCTTACTTTTTTTATGCATAAAACACAGACATAAAGAACAGTACATAGACTGTATGGTATATTTGTGGCATTCAAATTCCACAGGTGAGGGAGGAATTAGGAAAGATCGTCTAAAAGGGCTTCTTAGTATGGCAGTAATATAAAAAAAAAACAGTTGAAAAATATGGGTCTATGGTGTATGGATAGGAAGGGGCAGAACATGAAGGGAAGGTATAGTTGGAGGCACAGATTTCAACAGAAAATAGAAAAGGTTTTGGATGAAAGCCTGTTAGTGGAGCCCAGGGGGGCTGGGAGGAGGAGGAGAGGGCCAGCAATGTGCCAGTGACTGGGGCATGGGGTCAGGGGTCCCAAGTGGCCACAGTGGGACTGGAGGAGGGGAAGAGCTCTTGAAAAGAACTATCAGAGCAAATAACCCTGGATAACCCGAACAACACCAGAAATACCAGTTCCGGAGGGTGAAAGACACAGTAATCCATCACAAAACTGAACATGGCTCTGTGTAATGCATCCAGAAAAATCCAGTTGCTGGTTAAGCACTGGCAGCTGATTATGCACCCCATCCCTGCAGGGGGAGCCTAAGGCAGCCCCCTTAATGACTCCCTCCCTTGCTGCAGGAAGCCTGGGGCCAGTGGTGGCGGTGGGGGGGGGGGGGGTAGGGGGTGGAGGTCTCGGAAGCTGCGTAGCACCGCGGGGGAGCCCCAGGCTCTGCCTCTCCTTCCTGGGAGCTTTGGCGAGTTATGCAACTTCTCTCAGCCTCTGTCTCCTCCTCTTGGATCTGGGATCCCACGAGTACTAACTCCAAAGATTTGTGGCAGGGAATAAGTCAGATAATAAATGTGACTCGTCCCGCTGGTGCTGGTAACAGAAAGCTGTCGACAAACACTAGCCGTTATTAATGTAAAGACTGCTGGGCACTTGAGTAAGTGATAAAGCTGGGCTGCTCCCTAATACCTCTGTAATAAAGGAAAAGACAAGTTCCTTTCTAACAGGGCAATGATTTGATGTCGAGCCCTAAGGTCAAAAGCTTTTCTGAAATTCCCCCACACAGAGTGAAACACAGCCTTAGAGATAAAAAAGAACGAACAGTCATACTACTCCTGAAACCAACGCTACACTACATGTTAACTGACTAGAATTTAAATAAAAACTGGAAAGACACAAACACGGGTTCTCTGCCTGACTTTACTTTCCAGCACGCAGCTTAACTACACTACTGAAACGCATTTCGTGGGAAATATTCAAATTAATGAACTACTTAGAAGGTGTCCACCTGTCTCTATCCTCCGTCACGTGTGGCTTCTGGCTCCCCAGGAGAGAAACAAGACTTACGGCTTTGTTCCCCTTAGAACTTCATCGCTGCACACGCTGGGGGTTTTCATCCTCTGGGAGTCTGAAGTGAGAGAAGGCAGCCTCAGATGTGCAGGCGTCTTCCTTGCGGAAGCGTGGAGTCCGCGAGCATCTGAGATTCGTCCCAGACGGTGCCGGGCCAAAGACGGAGCACTGGCCCCCACACCCAGTGATTTGCCTTCTTGTTCATTCCTGGGGACGGGAGGGATGGGGGGGGGGAAGCCAAATTAATTACTCAGCTTGTAAGCGTTAGGTGAACAGGGCATAGACAGATGTGCCCATTACGAGGCACTGTCTGGAAGAGTGCCCGCCTCAAGCAGACACTTCTGAATATTGGCTGAACGAATGGACAGACTATCATCTCCAATTCAACTTCCATTCCACTGAAGAATCGTCCACAGGAACATAAGGTCTAAGGTCCTCCCTGACTGCAATCACACAGTATAGCCCAGAAGATTAAGAATTCACAGCTATCTTCCCCTTATCTATTGACCCTCACCTAACGGTAAGTCACTTTTGTGGCTGCTATTGGAGCAGTGCGTTTTCATTCTCACACATGGCTGTATCCTTCCCTGAGTGTGCTCAGACACGCCTAGCACGCGGACTTCTGCAGGCCTCGTGCTCAGGTGCATGCAGCCTAGAGAGCAGGCTGCGTCGTTATTTCGCATACGTACTGCGTTCTATCCGCAGAACAGGTAGGTCTCTGCTGAAGTGGTTTTGCTTGAATTGTCATCACACAACTCAAATCACTATAAAAGTTGTTGGAGAAGCGATGAACCTGAGAAGAGTAAAGACAGTGAAAGTTAAAAGGCAGCCAGTGCCACTGCAACCTCTGGTGCCTGTCGGGAATCAGCAGGAAACAAAGGCGCGCTCCAATGGGCTGGTTTGAGGAAAAGTTTTAAAAGCGACTATATTTTACAAACACGGGCGAAGAGGAATTAACAGGGAATGGCTTAATTTCCCAACACAACGTAACAACGCCACAGTAGGGACGCATTACCACTTGGAAGCCGGGAGTGGCAAGAAGGGAGGGAGAAGTTTCTGGAATCCGGCAAGGGCGGCTGCAGGGAGAAACGCCACCAACCACTGCGACCTGGCAGAGAGGCCAGGAGTGAACAGTGTCCCACGTTCTGCTCCCATGTTGAGCTCCGAGAGCTATATGGGGCGAAGGAGCCCTCCAGACAGCTAGAATGCACCAGTGGCCAGGGCATACCAGGGTGAAGAAGGTAGACAGAGAATCTGGAGAAGCAAAGAAAGGGCACCCCAGCTCCTAACTGGCCTGCGCCCAGAGGAAGTCGTTCACAGCTTGAGGAAGGTAGCTGCCAGGAAGGGCACAAGAGCCTAGGAAGAAACCCGAACACCAGACGTCAGACCCTTAAATTTGAGTCCCAATTCTAACCGCTTCCTGACTGGTGGTCTTGGAAAGCTAACTTGGAGGTTTAATTCCCTAACCTTTAAGTCCAGAATACTGAGACATACTTTGTATGAGAATTAAGTTGAAGAACACTGGGAAAGCACGCAGCGCTAAATAATCCCGAATTCCCTATTTGGTCCCGCAATATGACCAGCTAGGATGGAAAACAACATTTGATTCAGGCAAACAGGATTTCTGAACTAGAATCATATTCTAGTTCGAGAATAGATGTAGCAACCACAAGCACATTTTCCCCCATGCTGAACATGTAAAAACCAAAAAATGTGAGCGGAATAAATTATGACCTACTGTCATTACTGCTAGAACACTTTGACTATTTCAAAACAGGCTCTAATAATACTTTATTTTCAACTTTGTCATCCATTCATTTCCTTTTAACATGGATCCAAATGAAAACAATGAATCAGCTGTAAAGAAATTTTTTTTTGAAGCCCGTTAAAGCTATAAAAAGAGGGTGGCCTGGATGACTCAGTCAGTTAAGTGTGCAACTCTTGATTTCAGCTCAGGTCATGATCTCATGGTTTGTGAGTTCAAGCCCCATGTCCGGCTCTATGTTGACAGCACGGAGTCTGATCAAGATTCTCCCTCTCTCACTGCCCCTCTCCTGCTTGCACCCTCTCTGTCCTTCTCAAAAATAAAAAAATAAAAAGCCACAAAAAGAAAATACTTGTAAAAAAAACTCCTTAGATTGAAAACTTTCCATATTTTTCGGGCTTAGTTATATTTTGCCTAATACTTATAGATTCTTTCCTATGTTGTCATCAGCCACCCATTTTTATGCGATTCGTACTGCATATGTGAATATGCAAAGTGGGAACCAATGCTGATCCTGCCAGAGCAGTTTAAAAAGCCCAGAGAAAAATACAATTAGCGGCAGTATTCTGAAAGTGTATTTTGAACAGCAAAAGCAAAGAAGTCTTACTGCAAAGCCCTTACACTACAGAGTAAAACAACCCTAATAGATATTTCTATTTTATTTGATTTTTTTTAATGTTTATTTATTTTTGAGAGAGAGAGAGAGAGAGACAGAGTGCGAGCAGGGGAAGGGCAGAGAGCGAGAGGGAGGCACAGAATCTGAAGGCTCTGAGCTGTCGGCACAGAGCCCCACACGGGGCTCGAACCCACGAACAGTGAGATCATGACCTGAGCTGAAGTTGGACACTTAACCAACTGGACACTTAACCAACCTAGATATTTCTATTTTCAACTACCACTCCCTGACGGTACATCCTATTCAGACCTGTGTTCTTCTACACTTTGCAAAGGTAGTCTGTTTACGTGCTCTTATGCTAGATGCATAGTTTTGCCTCTGCCTTGAACATCTTCCCTTTTCCTTTCAGCCTTACCAAATCTAGTGTATCATTTAGGATTTAATTCAGGTATTACTCTACTTTATGGAGGGTATGCTATTTTTTTCTCCAGGGCATTTATGAGCTAAAGGATATCAAATTACAATATACAATGCGATGTGATGGGCTATGATATGATACGATACACAATTCGCATCTGGTTACAATGAAAGCTAATGCTGATGGAGTGCCTACTCTACGCGTTGTACTCAGCATCTTATCTCTTTTACTTCTCACAGCCTCCTGACCCACAGATCCCATCGATTATGAGACTGAGGCTTTGAGGGACTGAATCGAGATCACAGAGCTCATAAATTGTGCCATCGGGCCCGACACTTGTAGTTATGTGGCTCATACTCTCATCCACCCTACTGTCTATTGGCCGCCTCATCTTGCCTGTGTGCCTGTGTGCGTGTGTGCAGTGTTGTTTGGCCTGGCTTGACTCCCTCCAGCTAAACTGCATGTACCTCAAGACCAGGAAACCCCTCCTGTCCTTTTTCTCTGCTCCCCACCCGCACAAGACAAGCTGTGCAAAACATAAAGTCCAAACTCTTTAGTGGTACTGAAGGTCTCCCATGGGCAAGATCAGCCTTTCCAGCCCCACCCTCCACTAGATCTTTGACTAAGGAAGCAATTCAAGAAAAATGTCCTGAGTGCCTAGAACGCACTAGGCTTTGCATTAGGAACTCTCACCTGTTTACAGAATTTTATCCTCACGGCAATACCTTGGACAACGTCTTATCATCATTCCCTAGGTAAAGGAAACTCAACTTTGGAACAGTTAAGTGACACGTCCCAAATAGTTCCTCCATAGTTTCTTGACTCTCACTACCCTGGTCTTGACCCAATGCCCCCGGTGGTCCAAGCATCCCCACCTTTAACCCTGCCCCGTCCAATCACTGTTCTCCAAACACACCCTCCCACTCCACCATGCCTCTGCTTGGCCTGAAATGACCCACACAGACCTCCTGCCCGTGCAAGCCCTACTTGCTTCTTCGTGGTTCTGTTCAAATTTCACCTCCAACCTAAAACATCAAGGCTCGAGCTCAGGTCAGGATGAATCATTCTCTCCTTTATTCTCCTGAGGCCTTGTTTTGCACAGAACTGACCCAATGTATTGCAACTGACTTGCATTATGCTTTTCTTTCTACTTGATCAGGGACTATGCTTCGTTCACGTATATGATTGATACAACTGAACATACCTAATACAGTGCACTTAATGTAAACTCAATAAATGTTGAACGGATCCAACATATTCTCATTGACTTTTTTTTTTTTTATCATTTTGGAGGGAAGACAGGAGACCATCTAGATTCTTCATATTGGCTAGAAATGCTGGGGAAAAGCATTTTTTCTCTTTAAAAATATGGATGGGCACCTGGGTGGCTCAGTCGGTTAAGCCTCTGACTTCAGCTCGGGTCATGATCTCGTGGTTCGTGAGTTCAAACCCTGCGTCGGGCTCTGTGCTGACAGCTCAGAGCCTAGAGCCTGAATCAGATTCTGTGTCTCCCTCTCTCTGCCCTTCCCCTGCTCTCTGTCTCTCTCTCTCTCTCTCTCAAAAATAAATAAACATTAAAAAAATTTTTTTAAATAAAAATAAAAATATGTCAACAGTTCTACAGCTCAATGCAGGTGGGAAGTCTCAAATCTGAGTGTCTCTATTCAAGAATATGGTGATGCTACTAAACTCTATACACAAATTATTTTTATTTTTTTTTTTTCCACAAATTATTTTTAAAGTAGTCCAATTGACAGACCCAAATACTCGATATAGAAAGGCAGGCACTCTGACATAAAGGCCATAAAATACTGAAGGAAAGAGAGAGACTGGTAGAAAACCACCTACCTGAGGTGGATTAAGATGAGAAGCCAGGGATATACTTCGGGCTTCAGAGCTTCTGGATGGGGGAACACTCGACGCATCAGTGTTCGTACGAGAAATGAGTGTAAGTGGAGATTTATTCTCAGCTACTTTCAATTTCTCTTTCTGTTTCTTTCCTTCCACGTCAACGACAAAAAAAAAAAAGTCAATATTATTAGGAAACATATTATCTAACATAGGTACTTTAAATTCTCTAAGAGAATATTTGCTCTGGAGTTACCGTGAGTCTACGATGGCCACTGAACCTTGTATAACACGGAGACCCCACAAGGCAATTGCCTGATGTGATGCTTTCCACACGCACGTTCTATCATTTCGGTGGTAGGTAGAAAACTAGGGATTATACACTGGGGCAAGAAAAAAATTCTTGGTATTGTACAATACCCAACTAATCTTTTGGTTGGAAAAGAACGTATTTAAATTAACATGACTACTACCCTACTGATCGCATAACATTAGCCAGTGTTGTCCATCACTGGCATTTCTAGGATTTGTTTCTTCTCGATCTCAAGTAGCTTCGAGAACATTTTACCAGGTTCAATGAAGTAACTGTACAATTACCTGTGTTTCCACTTTACTTTACAAAAAAATGCCATAAACACTTAAAAACCAACATCCCAGTATTAGAGACGTTATCCTATTATTAGAGATTTTTAAAGTGACTTTTAGCTCCTTTCTTGTGTATTTCTAGGTTACTGTTCCAAAAGCGCACACATGTTATTTTTAGAACTCAAAAAATGATGATGTCCCCTTTGAAGGGATCAAAGATCACGTGTGAAGGAGGGTGGAAAACTCACTTCCTTTCTCACCCAACCATATCCCAGGTGTGGCCACGCTGGGTGGGGCCACCAAGCTGGGCAACGGGGGTCTTTTTTTTTTCTTTTCATTGGGGACACATGCTGCCGATAAGTACCTGGGAGTGTAACTTCCCAATTTTTTCTAACCAGCTCTTCCAACAGTGCTACCACATTTGTCCAGACATGATCGAACACTTCCGCAGCCACCGCATCTTTGATACAGTCGTGAGGAGAAACGGGAGGAAGTCCGTGTTTATGCCGCATCCTACGGCGATGAACTGATTTCTGTTCAAGACATTCATCACCCCTAAGAACAAAACCCACTGTAATTACTAAAAGTATCAGTGGCTCAAGTTAAAACAGGCTATCTATCTATCTATCCATCCATCCATCCATCCATCCATCTACTATGCATGCATATATATATTATGCATATATAAATAAATATAACATCCTGTTTTTTTTATTTTAAAAAAAAATTTTTTTTTAACATTTATTTATTTTTGAGACAGAGAGAGAGAGAGCATGAACGGGGAGGGGCAGAGAGAGAGGGAGACACAGAATCGGAAGCAGGCTCCAGGCTCTGAGCCATCAGCCCAGAGCCCGACGCAGGGCTCGAACTTGCGGACCGCGAGATCGTGACCTGAGCTGAAGTCGGACGCTCAACTGACTGAGCCACCCAGGCGCCCCTATAACATCCTGTTTTAAACAGTACATTGTTACTTTTTATTGCTACCAATTTTCGATCACAAGACCAATTTTTATTATTCAATCTTCGTAGCTTTCATCTAGGAACCAATTTAAGCCTCTGTATCTAGTGCAGAGACGGGGTCTTCCCCTGTGCCCTTCTGGGCAGCCTGGAGTCCTCAGGTGGCCTTGTCCACTTTCGCCAGAATGCCAAACACACTTCTTGTTCCCCATCTGTGCCATATGGTCAAAACAGAAAGGGGAGCACTGATCTAGCACAGACACATCCTGTTAGGAACCTAAAAACTTTTCGGGCGCCGGGGTGGCTCAGTCGGTTGAGCGTCCGACTTCAGCTCAGGTCATGATCTCACGGTCCATGAGTTCGAGCCCAGCATCAGGCTCTGTGCTGGCAGCTCAGAGCCTGGAGCCTGCTTTGGATTCTGTGTCTCCCTCTCTCTCTGCCCCTCCCCCACTCACGCTCTGCCTCTCTCTGTCTCTCAAAAATGAATGAACGTTAAAAAATTTTTTTAAATAAAAAAAAAAGGAATCTAAACACTTTGGGGAGTATATTCCTCTCAAAAGCATGGAAAATCGTTCGGACAAGTTAAAACTACGCAAAACACCAAATGAGCAGATAATCAAAATAAATGCCAAAAAGGTTAATATTATTATACTGAGTCAATGTCAAATAAATTCTATTTACTCTTCTCTTCTGTCAAAAGCAAAATATTCTTCCATCTTTCCATCCGCATCGTAAACCTCTTCTTCCAGGGGTGAACCTGCTGAACAGTCAATAGGCCGCGTGCAAGCGGGGCCTGGCAGAGCAGGGGAAGAGCACACCCCTGGGAGTATCTGAAAGCCAGAGATGCACAGCCTGTGGGGAAAGAGCAGAGCCTCCGTGAGGGCGTGTGGAGCGTCAAGAATACGATGCTTGCAGGATCTGGGCGAGTCTTTATCCATAAAGTACAGAATCCCAAACAAACAAACAAATAAACAAACAAACAAAATCATTGATTATTACATTCGATAAAAGTCGTATCCTTAAACGCAACATTTTAACACGGGCATCAGTCAACATTTAAGGGCCTCTTAAAAGCTTAACTTACTCTATGAGTTTGCATCCCTTTTGCTGTAGTGAAAGGACGTCCCGGCACAGTCCCAACTATGTGTGACTGGCATGGAGAGATTTATCAAAATCTGTTGGTGAGCCAGAGAAAACGGGATAGAGCTTTATTCCTTCTGCTGTTGTGATGGAGCTTGGGATCCATCACAAGGGGTCAGTTTTGGGTTTGGCATTTAGCAAAAGGTTTCGCATCTAACCTTCAAAAGTTAACTCCCTTGATATCGTCATCCTCTTCATCACCATCAATTTATTTATTTTTCTAACTATAATTTATTGTCAAGGTAGCGAACATAACAGTGTATACAGTGTACTCTTGGTTTGGGGGGTAGATTCCCAGGATTCATCACTTACATACACCCAGTGCTCATCCCAACAGGTGCCCTCCTCGATGCCCATCACCCTTTGTCCCCTCTCCCCCTCCCACCCTATCAACCTCAGTTTGTTCTCTGTATTTAAGAGTCTCTTACGGTTTGCCTCCCTCACTGTTGTAAACTATTTTTCCCCTTCCCTTCCCTTCCCTCATGGTCTTCTGTTAAGTTTCTCAAGTTCCACATATGAGTGAAAACATATGGTATCTGTCTTTCTCTGACTGACTTATTTCACTTAGCATAATACCCTCCAGTTCCATCCATGTTGTTGCAAATGGCAGGATTTCATTCTTTCTCATTACCAAGTAGTATTCCATTGGATATATAAACCACATCTTCTTTATCCATTCTTCAGTTGATGGACATTTAGGCACTTTCCATAATTTGGCTCTTGTTGAGAGTGCTGCTATAAACATTGGGGTACAAGTGCCCCTACGTATCAGCACTCCTGTATCCCTTGGGTAAATTCCTAGCAGTGCTATTGCTGGGCCATAGGGTAGACCTATTTGTAATTTTTTGAGGAACCTCCACACTGTTTTCCAGAGCGGCTGCACCAGTTTGCATTCCCACCAGCAGCGTAAGAGGGTTCCATTTCTCCACACGCTCGCCAACATCTGTTGTTTCCTGAGTTGTTAATTTTAGCCACTCTGACTGGTGCATCACCATCAATTTAGAATGAGAAGCATCCTGTGAAAAAATGCTCTGCCCCTGCCCTTCCCTGAAATCTAAGCTTCCAAAATCAGTGGGGCCAAGGCTCACGGCTAAGACAGACATGGGAAGAGTATAACTAACAGGAAATTAAAAATGAAAACAAAAGGGGGCGCCTGGGTGGCTCAGTCGATTAAACTTCTGACTCATGGTTTCGGCGCAGGTCGTGATCCCAAGGTTTGTGAGTTGAGCCCTGCCTGGGGCTTCATGCTGGCAGTCATTGCAGAGCCTGCTTTGGGTTCTCTCCCTCTAATCCTCTCTCTCTGCCCCTCCCCAGCTCGCTCTCTCTCAAAATAAATAGACCTAAAAAATAAATAAGTAAATAAGTAAATAAGAAAAAAGTATCACTAAAATGAAATTAAAAATACTTTCGAAAGTAACTCAGAGGAACCTACTCTCTGCTGTTGTGCTTGTGTCCGCAGGCATCCAGGAAGGGTGTGTGGACCGTGGAACTAGGCTCATCGCCCTGGAAATGTTGGAATCCTTCATCAGTCGGCACTATGAGCTGTCTTCCTAATACTCTGCGGGGGGGGAGAAAGAAAGAAAAAAGAAAAAAGATGGGAAATTACTAACACTTTTGATTCGTAAAAAGGCCAACACGTTTTGCAGTGTTCCAAGTCAGATGAAATGATGCTTTGAAGGCGTGTGTATGAAGTGACGAGGCACATGCCAGTCCACGAGAAGCACGATGGTGTCACGGGAAAAGCACAGGCTTCGAGGGCGCAGGACAGGCTGTTCTCGCCACTGACGCAAAGATCGGAGGCAAAGTTCTCGGGCTCTCTGAGCCACTGATTTCACTGGTTTGTTTTTTGTATGAAAAGAGATACTAATAGTCACCTGTAGGGCTGAGGGGTGGCTTAGAGATGCCAGAGCCAGACATCTAGGGTAAGGCTGGGCACACAGGGGCTCTCTATGCATGTTAACTAATATCCACGTAATGAATAAACCTATATAAATATATATACCAGGCTTATATTCCTTGCAGTCTTTCCTTTTTCCACCCTCCCCTCCTTCGTTTTCGTCTGAACTATTTAAGACAGGAGTGGTGGGGGCAGGTCTGAGCTCCTGGCTCTTGGGTGACTGCCCTGTGCTAGAAAAGTCAGCACCCACAATGAGTACCGGTGGGCGTACTATGCCCTTCAAGACAGAGGGCTGATGAAGGACGGAATAGAGAAGATTTAAAAACTACTGGGGCGCCTGGGTGGCGCAGTCGGTTAAGCGTCCGACTTCAGCCAGGTCACGATCTCGCGGTCCGTGAGTTCGAGCCCCGCGTCGGGCTCTGGGCTGATGGCTCAGAGCCTGGAGCCTGTTTCCGATTCTGTGTCTCCCTCTCTCTCTGCCCCTCCCCCGTTCATGCTCTGTCTCTCTCTGTCCCAAAAATAAATAAACGTTGAAAAAAAAAATAAAAACTACTGAGTCAAGATTTCTTTTAAGTTACCTACTTGAGGTAACCAGAAAATCCCTCAACATTTGTAGGGGTGTTCTATCTAATCTATTCTCTTCAGATGTAATACAAAGGAACTTCAGATAACTGAGATGGGTTTTTCTCCTAAGCGCATCTGGCTGAATAATTGAAAGAAGAAAAGCTTTTCTCCATACCCAATCTATATTCTCCAGCTTTGCTATTACAAACTAAGCTATCCTTGGGGCACCTGGGCGGCTCAGTCAGTTGAGCATCCGACTTCGGCTCAGGTCATGATCTCACGGTTCATGGGTTCGAGCCCCACGTTGGGCTCTGTGCTGACAGCTCAGGGCCTGGAGCCCGCTTCAGATTCTGTGTCTCCCTCTCTCTCTGTTCCTCCCCAACCTGTACTCTCTCTGTCTCTCAAAAATAAACAAACATTAAAACAAATTAAAAAAAAAAAAAAAAAGCTATCCTCTCTCATGAGGAATCTGGATGAGTTAGTAAAATTCAGCTATTCAATCACTTGGCAAATAATTACTCTGTTCCTCCCCCACCCCAACCCCAAAGACTGTTCTCAGCTCTGAAGACTGACGTGTTGCTCACGAACTAGTGAAGGTGAAAGGTAAAGGCTCGTTTCGGCCCATTCCTGCATTTGTCACGTAGGCAAGGCCTTTCTGAAAATGAGCGAGATGTGCTTTTCACAAATTAGGCACTGGAATGTCCCAACATTCCCTCAGACACCATTTCAAAGATTATGCTTTCTCAATTAAGACATGTGTTCCGGGGGCGCCTGGGTGGCGCAGTCGGTTAAGCATCCGACTTCAGCCAGGTCACAATCTCGCGGTCCGTGAGTTCGAGCCCCGCGTCGGGCTCTGGGCTGATGGCTCAGTGCCTGGAGCCTGTTTCCGATTCTGTGTCTCCCTCTCTCTCTGCCCCTCCCCCGTTCATGCTCTCTCTCTCTCTCTGTCCCAAAAATAAATAAACGTTGAAAAAAAAAAAAATTAAAAAAAAAAAAAAAAAAAAAAGACATGTGTTCGGGATACATATTTTGATCAGGCAATTGCTTTCAGTCAAAATATACGAACTGTATTAACCGGGTCAGGGGTAAGCAGGTGGATCCAAAACCCATTCCCGAGAATTACCGTGGAACAGCTTCCCTACCTCAGATGGAGGGATTTTCTTGCCCACTCGCTGCATTCGGCCACTAGATTCTGAGTCTGAGGGCTTACTTTCCCTTCGAACAACATTTCTTCCACCTCCCAGAACAGCTGCTGCACTTTCTGAGCATTGGCTTTGTCAAACTCCTAGAACAGAAATGCACATTCAGTAGCAAGATGAAAAGCTGCAGAACTACGACGGGAGCCTGGGTGGCTCAGCCGGTTAAGTGTCTGACTTTGGCTCAGGCCGCGATCTCGCAGTTCGTGAGTTCGAACCCCGCGTTGGGCTCTGTGCTGACGGCCTGGGGCCTGCTTCCGATTCTGCGTCTCCCTCTCTCTCTGCCCCTCCCCTGCTTGCACTCTGTCTCTGTCTCTCTCGCTCTCAGAAATAAATAAACATTAAAAAATAAAAATGAAACGAGAAATAAAAAATGAAAGGTGCAGACGTGAGGCCTTCGTAATCAGTAACACACATTTAAAGTGCTCCTTGGGGCACCTGGGTGGCGCAGTCGGTTAAGCGTCCGACTTCAGTCAGGTCACGATCTCGCGGTCCGTGAGTTCGAGCCCCGCGTCGGGCTCTGGGCTGATGGCTCAGAGCCTGGAGCCTGTTTCCGATTCTGTGTCTCCCTCTCTCTGACCCTCCCCCGTTCATGCTCTGTCTCTCTCTGTCCCAAAAATAAATAAAAAAAAGTTGAAAAAAAAAATTTAAATAAATAAATAAATAAATAAATAAAATGCAAATAGGGTAAAAACTACTAATATTCTCCTCCCAGGAGGGGACTGGGGGACCCAGGCATGGAGAAAGGCTTACTTTCAATTTTCTCTTTTAGCTTTTGCTGCTTATTGCAAATACTACCTATCAAAAAAGTAAGTTAAAATTTTTTTATTATTATTTTTTTAACGTTTATTTATTTCTGAAAGAGAGAGAGAGACAGAGTGTAAGTGGGGAGGGGCAGAGAGAGAGAGATACACACACAGAACCTGAAGGCTCCAAGCTGTCAGCACACAGCCCAACGTGGGGCTTGAACTCACGGAACCGTGAGATCATGATCTGAGCCGAAGTCGGACGCTCGACCGACTGAGCCACGCAGGTGCCCCGGTACGTTAAAGTTTTTAAACAAAGAGCAACTGTAGGGCCTGATGTAATTTCAACTCTTGAAACGGAAGCCCCAAGAATCTCTCTGGATAATTACACGAAAACATGGGCCGAAAGAATTGCGGAACTTGGGACCCTACGAAGCAAGGGTCCTCAGCCTTCTTCCCACCTGCAGAGGCACGAGAGTGAGGGCAGGGGCTGTTCATCGCACGTGCAGGAGTCCCGCCTTGTCTGAAAAGTCCTGAGTGATCGGGAGCTGACTCTTTTCGGTGTCCCTCTCACCACTGTGGGAGGCCCAGCTAGTCCCCCGGCCAAGGAAGTGGACCCACGTGTGCCTGTCGAGTGGCCAACTGCTTCGAAAGAGTTGAGCGTCTGACTTCAGCTCAGGTCATGATCTCACAGTCCGTGAGTTCGAGCCCCACATCAGGCTCTGTGCTGACAGCTCAGAGCCTGGAGCCTGCTTCGGATTCTGTGTCTCCCTCTCTCTGCCCCTCCTCCACTCGTGCTCTGTCTCTGTCTCTCTCTCTGTCTCTCAAAAATAAGTATATGCTAAAAATAAAAATAAAAATTTAGAATGCTGGTGGGAAATTCCCTCATCATCGACGATTTTGTACAGTCTTTACTTCTCCACATTTTTCTAGTATTTAAGCTCCTGATTGTCAAAGCCTGTCCTGAATTTCCAGCCATCGAGAGGATACAAGAGATCATTTATAACATGGAGGGGGAGGGTTGGGAAGTGGAAAACAAAACCAAAATTCTCAACAGCTAAGATGCTGGGTTATGAGATTATGAGTGATTTGTATTTTTCCTAATATTTTCTGTATTTTTAAGTTTTTCCATGTGACATGTAAATAGGTTCGTATGGATGTATGTGTATCTTTCAAAGTTGGTAGAAAGTTTATTTAAAAGTAAGAAAATGAGGCACCTGGGTGGCTCAGTCAGTTGAGCGTCTGACTTTGGCTCAGGTCGTGATCTCACAGTTTGTGGGTTCAAGCCCCACGTCAGGCTCTGTGCTGACAACTCGGAGACTGGAGCCTGCTTTGGATTCTGGGTCTCCTCCTCTCTCTGCCCCTCCCCTGCTACTGTCTCTCCCTCTCAAAATAACTTAAAAAAAAAAAAAAACTCTTGGGGCACCTGGGTGGTTCAGTCGCTTAAGCATCCGACTTCGGCTCAGGTCACGATCTCACGGTTTGTGGGTTCGGGCCCCGCGTCAGGCTCTGTGCTGACAGTTCAGAGCCCGGAGCCTGCTTCGGATTCTGTGTCTCCCTCTCTCTCTCTGCCCCTCCCCTGCTCATGCTCTCTGGCTCTCAAGAATAAATAAACATTAAAAAATTTTTTTTCAAAAGTAAAGAAAGCAATTCTTCATCATAAATTGTAAGCACAGAATTGCACAGAAGATTCTGAAACCTACGTCATCTCTCCAGGAGTAAATGGAGCTCCTCTCCGTTGATAAGCCAGTGGTGGAAGTCTGTGTGCCAGACCCAGACCAAGAGTTGTGGGCACCTGCAGGCGTGGGCCTTCCGCTCGATGGCAACGATGATACGGATCCACTGCAGAGACACATGCAAGCAAAGTGGGAAGAGGTTATACGGGAGGTGGTTCTCCTTCTCTGAGCTGCTTTTAAAACTGATTCCAAAACATCCATGCAGTGTAGCATCTCCCGACACTACAAACAAAACTGCTTTTTTGTTTTGTTTTGTTTTTTACTTTTAGAAATGCATGGCCAATCACTGATTCTGCTTCCTGTATTCATTATGGGAACGTTTTGATTTTGCAATCAGAAGCATTGAACAAGCTAATTCTTACCAGGCATATTTATCAATGGCTTTCTGCACATTTCTTGTAAAACGTGTGGGTAAAGGATCTTCGCTTTTCACAACGGAACTGTGCTTTCCAGATCCTTCTGCCAGTCCTCTTCTGAAAAATAAAATAGGAAAACCATCTCTGATGTAATAATCGAATTTTATTCATTGAGACTTTTAAAATGTCCTTTGGCATAAAGTTGCTTCTTTCCTCCTGCTGTGTCCCCCAAACACACAAAGCGTGCATGCTTACACACGTGCTCACACACACCATATTTCCTCAAGAAACTGAAGGTCTAGGATCTTACCATCTCTATTTTTCTTAGAACAAGGTTGACATTAACCTATATGCCCCTTTATGTAAACTGGGGGGGGGGGGGAGAAAACACAACTTATTGTGACTTAGCCAGACCGGGAAACGTTGCCCCCAACTCTGCACAGACACGGCCTCACTCCAAGGCAAGTGGACCAGGAGCTAGATTTCACTTCCAACTTGTCCCTTGACTGGGTGCCCTTGTGATTACAAAAGCCAACCAGCCTTTTGGGACAAACTTGATAGTTCTGTATTAACTCTGAAATGTATTAAATTCTGTTGAATCACTAAACACATGAACAAACAGAAGAAATGATCGAAACCCACAGACAATAGCTCATTTTAGCATGGCACCATTGTCTGCCTGACGTATGGAGAGTTATAAAACATTAAAGTTAATGAAAAACAACAACAAAGGAAGAAATCTCTAAACTTTAAATAAGGTACTAAACCTGACTGGTGTAGGAGAGTTAATCATTAAAATGCCCTTTCAATGAACCTCTTAAAACATTTACTTCCCTCTTAGTCACAGCAACTTCCTAACATTTAACAGTAAACAACTTTCATTCTTTTATAGAAATAATAGTTTCCCATACATATAACTCATATTCTACATCAACTGAAGATATGGCAGTGATTTGGGGGGAAAAAGTCAACTTTCAGTCTTTTTAACAGGGATACCACAGTAATACTCACTTAAAAAAAAAGTTTGCTGTGTCATTAAAATGGTGCCTAATTTACAGCATTTATATTACTGAATGTAAATGGAGTTTACATTTACATTACAGCCCCCCCAGCTCATGCTGTTTGCCCCCCTCTCTCTCATAAATAAACATTAAAATAATTAAAAATATTAATACAGAGAATAAATTCTGCCCTTAGTTATATACCTACAGTACTCTACAACAAAGGGAATTTGAAAAACAAATTAGTACAAACAGGTTAGTAAGAACCTCTGCCTTCCATACATACATCTTGTATGAAAGAAGAATAGAATCATGTATTTTTCTCCCTCCTTACTGCTTATGTGTCTTAGGTACAATCAGGCGATTCGGAGAATAAAGGTGCTAAGAGAAAAGAATACAGGACAAGCTTTTACGGTAATAAACAGCTTTACCTCTGGCCTTATTCAGTCGTGTTTCAAAACCATCAATTACTTATCAATTTCATGCGCCTCCATAACTCTTTAGAGAAACATAAAAACACTTATGATGGAAAGGAGACAGTCAACCAAACGTTACATCAGAGAGAACTGCTTCGAGCATTAAGAAAGAAATGCTAGCCTACGAGTTCATCTGCTTCTTACTGAGAAATAACGGGAAACCTCAGGGTGGTGAATTAAATGAAACGAGCTCCTTCATAAGATCTATAAACGAAGAACACAGATCCATTAGAATCCTGCTCTGCCCCTGACAGGCTCTGTGTTCCCAGCAAGTTGCTTCTGTCTCCTGTGCAAATACTGTCAACGGTTTCAATACGGTTGTTGTGAGATCTCAGTTAGATCAAGTGTGTGCAGTGCCCACGTCATCAGTGCTGGCTCTTTCGGGTGGTTCCTGCTCACTGCTACCACGGCTATCACACGTTCCTCTCTGAAAACACCGAGCTGTTTCTTTGCACCTCCCGCAGCATTTTGTATCATACAGATCTCTCCCCATCCCTCAGCTTTTTATTTAGATCATTCTGACACTTTAGTGTTTTCGTATCAAACGCATGCCTCTCACACAGAGATGCTCTATGTTTGCTGAAAGAATCAACACGCAAAGATTGAATTAGCGACTCAAACAACGAACATGGTTTTACTCTAAAAGTACATGCTTACTACAAAGGACTGCATTGCGACCAGACACAAACATACTCTTCCAACTCAAGACGTTTCTGGAGGATGTGTCATCCTTCGTGAAGAAAGAAAATTCACAGCTCTGGGAATAGCTGATGGCCACAGAAGTGACTTTTACAACGAATTGGTTGCATAAAATGGTTTCTTGCTGTCAGCGCTGGAAGACTGAATTCACTAATCGGAGGTATGCCTGTTTGGTTTGTTCCCAATGAACAATACCTTCTTCCTCCAGGAAGTTCACCCTTTTTCAGGGGCCAGGGGAGGAGGGGGTCTTTCCAATCCAAGAAAAGGCTTTACAAAATGAAAGCACTGATGCTTCTCTTCTCCTAGCACCATATCCTTTCCCCAGACGGCATTCCTACTGACTTCAAAGTGTAGCTGACAGATCTTCAAGATGCGGGGACTAGGTGTGTACAGCAGGTCGGGGCTGGGGGTAGAGAACTACTATAAGATGCCCTCACCCAGTCTCCGGGGACCCCAAACTACCCACGTGGTTCAGTAAAACCAGAATCGATACAATTTGCCTTTTTTCTTTTTATGTCTTGTTTTCAATCTCTGATTTCTCTCCTCTAACCAACCATTATACCTAACACTGAACATCTTTAATTCCCTGTAAACTATCAATTCCCTTGTAAACTCTGCAGTCTAAAAAAGGGGACAGGGCACCTGGGTTAAGCATCCGACTTTGGCTCAGGTCATGAGCTCACAGTTCATGAGTTTGAGCCCTGCTCTGGGTGAGCACAAGCCCCACTTCAGGGAAGCCCTGCTTTTCTCTCTCTCTCTGTTCCTTGCTCAGTTGTGCCCTTTTCCTCTCTCTCTCTCAAAAAAAAAATAATAATAAATAAAAAAAATAAACAAGTGTACAGGATTTACGGGATGTGTCCTATAAGTACCTTAAAACTTGAAAATGGTGGAATGTCTATCAAGCTTTTATTAAATACACAGACACAGAACAGTTTATTACATAATACATAGACACATAACAGTTTTACACAAGTTTCTGTCTATACTGCTTAGATTTTAGAGATGTTAAAAAAAAACTGTTAATGGGTATATTTGAGGCTGTTCACTTGGAAAGAGGGAGTGGGTTTTAGGGCGACTGAAGTGCCCCCACTGAACTAGATGGCCCTAATTTGTCAGTGCATCAAACTTAAGGCTGAGTCCCAATCTCCATGAGTCACTCTTCCAGTGGACGAGGTAATGACGCTAATACTTAATTTTACTTTTTAAAACTCACCTCTTGATGGCCCACAAATCTCTGCCTCTTTGCCTTAAGAGAAATTCAATATTAAACAGTGATCAGAGCTTTCAAAATTTTGCATGCCTGGTTAAAAGGACTGTCTGAAATGAGCACTGCATTCTGAGTGGGTCGAAATGCAAGATGGTTTTCTGGACGGACTGTCTCTCACGAAGAGGCTCTTGCCCTAAAACACCCAACGCCGCCCCGACTTCATACAAGCACAGCCTGGACGCAACCACAGCTGGCCGGGCCCATGGAGAATCTGTCATCTCAGACGCGACGCATGCTTCTCAGTGCAAGAGAGCAACTTCGCCTGGGAAAGCTGGATGATGTCAGCACTAGAGATTTCATGAATGGGTGCAGGGAAATAGACCCGATGGATCCCAGCTTTGCAGCCAGGAAAAAAAAGCACGCACATGGCACGGAGATGTGACACGATCAGAAGTTCATCATTCCACCTCCCTTCCCAGATCAACACTTACCCAATCACAATCAGCCCCAGGCCTCGGCTGGCGTCCCCCGGGCCCGGCCCCGCGCCCCGAGGCCTGGGCGCCTCCGGGCGCTGACATCCCGCGCGGGCCCCCCGCAGGCGGCGGGCGGCCGTGCGCCCCCGCGCCCCCGGGGCCTCGACTCCCCGCCCGCCCAGCCCTGCGCCCCCAGACCGCTAGCCCCGCACACGCAGCCGCTTCGCAGCCGGGAACCGCGAGCCTCGAGCGGCGCGGCCAGGGGCGCTCCCGGCCGGGTCTGCGCGGCCCATGGGCGCGGCTGCTCGCGGGGCGCCCCGCACCGCTCCCCGTCCCGATGCTACGGCCCCGCACGGGCCAGATTCCGGCGCGGCGGGGCGACGCCTCCCGTCCCCTCCGCGCACGCCCTTCCCTCCTCCTCCCGGGCCGCCGCGCCCTTCGCCGAGGGCGGTCTGGGCCAGGCGGCGGGTCTCGGGCGCTCCGGGTTTCCAAGCCTGGCCCGCGCTCCCCGCCCCCACACGCTGCCTCCCCGCCCTGCGTCCGCGGCCCGCGTTCCCAGGAACCTGACCTTGGAAAAGTCCTGCTGCCAGAGGCCCGATTTCATACTCCAGTGACCTGAGCTTGGGCCGCAAGCCACTCGGCCTCTTGGCCCTCGCCTCGCCGCCCTCCCTGCGCCTCCAGTGCGCACGGTCGGGCTCCCTCTCCGCCCCACCCCGCGCGCCCGGGGCCTGTCCGGGCGGGGGGAGGGGGAGCAGGAAGGGGGGGGGGTCTGTCCGGACAGGTGTTTGCTATACTTAATTCTTTTAAGTAGGATTTTAATTAACAGGAGAAAGACCGAGAACTTGAATTAACAGGAGAAAGATTTCACCTATCCCCGTCCTCCCATCAAAGGATTCCTAGGTGGGAGGTAGGTGGAAGGGAGGTTAAAAAATATGGAAGCCTCAGACCTGGTAAATGCAAGATGCTAAACCGATTAACAGGAACTCCAGGCCTAGTTGTGTACCAAAGATTTGTCTCTATTCATGTCCCGTCTCTCCAGCTTCATTCAAATAGATGCTTTATCTCATCCCACCCAATAACTTTTCTAGAAGCCATTGAGCATGCCTGTGTTTAGGTTTTTTAATATGCGCTTGTGTCAATCTTGAAGTCATACAATTATACCAGGACCCCTTTGTGGGGAGCTAGCAAAATATCCAAGCCACCATATTCATACATTGAGAGAAACAGGAGTGATTTAGCTTAAATAATGTACATTTTCAAAGCAACGTGGGAAAGGGTGGGCCCTTTATACATACGTGTATATATGTGGGGTGTGTGTGTGTGTGTGTGTGTCTATCAGGAAAATAGATGGTGTCTGAAGTAAACACACACCTGCTAACACTAGTGATATGTAAAGGGAGGCATGACAGGGAAACAAAAGAAAGAAGAATATTATGATCCAAAGATAGGCCATCTTGTTTACTTTTTTAACACCCATGCTTCGTAGATACCATTATCCAATTTCACTGATGAAAATACCGAAGGCAGAAAAACCAGAAGCAAAATGTTCCAGGTCACTCCACGAGGCTGTGGGGTGTGTGTGTGTGTGTGTGTGTGTGTGTGTGTGTCCCAGCTATCGATTATTGCACAACAAACCACCCCAAATTTAGTGGATTAACACGGGAGTCATTCTGTTCTGCTCACAAACCACAGAATTCACAAATTTGGGCAAGACTTGCCTGGGTGATTATTCTGCTTTGGGTGGCATTGTGGCTCACTGGCATTATTCAACTGGTATACCATTATTCAGCGGTATTCAGCGGGCCTCTGGACTGGTCTGGAGAGTCCAAGAAAGCTTCACCCGCATGGTATCTAGCACTTTGGGGTGGGGGAATGGCTGGAAGGCTGGGCACAGCTGGGCCCTTCTCTCACTGCAGTCTCAAGACCTCCTCGGGGAACCTCTCCAGCGGGGCAATCAGAATTCCCACATGGCAGCTCGGGGGCTCTGAGACACCAAGGCTGAAGCTGTCAGCTCTGTGAAAGGCCGGCTTGGAACGGGCATAGCGTCACTCCCATTGTACTCCGTTGTCAAAGTGGTCACAGATTCAAAGCGTTGGGAAAGAGAACCCACCCCTCTATGGGAAGTGCGTCAAAGAATCTGCACTTTTACTCTGCCACTATCCACTTCCGTCCAGATGTTATTTACACGCCTCCCTGACATGCACAACATACTCAAGCCTCTCAAAATTCCCTAAATCTGATCATTTCAGTCATATTCAAGTGAGGAGGAGGAGGAGGAGGAGGCTCCTCGGGGGCACTTCCTCTGCATCTGAAGACCTGTGAACTAAGAGACAAGCCAGCGCCCTCTGCCCCACGAACAATGGGGAGAGGGAGACTGGAGAACCACAGCGGACACTCGTGTCGCAAAGGAGGGGCAGTGGGAGACACAGCAGCCTCTGGCCCACGGCTATCTGAATCCAAGCAGACTCATGTTTCCAAATCCTTGATCGGGACCCGCTTCTGCTCCCTGGCTCCCTCCCGGCTCTTCGCTCTGCCTTCTGGGCTTCTGGTTCCACCCTCTGAGTTGTCCTCATGAGGAAGAAATGGCCCAGGTCAGCCTGCTTCCTTCCAGAGAAGCTTCACGGGGGAGAAACCAAAGTCAGAGTTGCTTCGAGTTCAAGCTGACAGTGCTTCTAACACTCCACCAATATAATTCTCTTATATAAATTCTGTCCCGTCCTTTCAATTTCATTCAAGTTCCCTCCACTAGCCATAAGCCACTCTGACCCTTCTTTCTGGGACAGGTCATTGGGGCACCTTTGAGGCTGCTATGGGACAATGCTCTTAAGCCCCTAAATCTTCCCGAGGCTTTAGTTAGCCGAACCTGTGGTTCCCCCTCTACCACCGCCCGGGAGCTGATCTGTGCATGGAGGTCATTTCTTAATTCTGTTCAGAGACTCTGATGTCGAAACAACCCACTCTTCAAACCCAACCACTCCTGACTCTCACATTTCATACGAATTCTGCTCAATAACTGAACAGCTCCTTCTTTAGTTCATCTCTCTCTTCTCTCAAATTTCCAAACGCAAAGCACTACTGATTTAGAGACAGAAGTCCTAAAATTTTCCCTCTGGACTGGTCTAGAGAGCAGTATGCCCCAGCAGAAATATAATGGAAGCGACACACATAATTTTAAATTTTCTAGTATCTGCATTAATAAAGTTAAAAGGAACAGTTGAAATTATTTTTAATAATGTATTTTCTTTAATCCACTATATCTAAAATATCCTCTCAACATGTAATCAATATAAAAATTATTGAGATATTTTAAATCCTTTTTTTACTTCCCCCGGTGCTGTCTTTGAAATCCAATGTATACTTTCCACTTAGCGCACATCTCAGTTAGAACCAGTAACGTTTCAAGTGCTCATTCACTACATGTGGCTTGTGGCTTCTGTACTGGACAGTGGTCTAGACTATAAAATCCTTTGACTTTTGTTGTTGGTGGTGGTTTGAGAGAGAGAGAGAGAGAGAGAGAGAGCAGGGGAAGGTCAGAGGGCAAGGGAGAGGGAGAATCTCAAGCCGGCTCACGCTCAGCGCAGAGCCCGATAGGGAGCCCTCTGTGGAGACTGACGCAGGGCTCCATCCCACAACCCCTATGGTCAGGACCTGAGGACAAATCAAGAGTCACACGTTCAACGGACTGAGCCATCCAGGCACCCCTAAAATCCCTTGACTTTTATTTTTAATATGGCTTAAACATTTTAAGACTTCATCATTCTTAGCCAAGCCTAAAGTTGTGCGTTATTTATATCTACAAGATATATATACATATGCATACGTATATATGAGAATATGTATATATTCTCTTATAAATATGCACGTTTCCAAAGTATTAGTCATAAACTTCATCAATATGCAGTTAAACGCTTAACTGCATTGTCACAACCAAAGCTACTGATCCTGTCAGTTTATTCTTAAAGGCACATTGAAATTTCTCTATAAGCAGACAAAAATTCATTTCAAATAAAAAGGATTAAAAATGTTCTACATTTGAATATGATTTATAAAAGAAAGACATTTTCCTCAACGTTATTTGTACTTAGAGCATATCATTTTTCATCCTTCACTGGTTACTTAAACTGGATTTGGGAACCAAAAGTGAATACCTATTTCCGCATTCTTGATGGAGTGTTTTACATCCTAAGGGGGGAGGGGGCTTGAGGTCAATAATCACAGTAATTAAATAGAAGACCTCAATTCCTAAAATAAGGATATTAGGATCTGCCTTAACCTATTTTGGAGAATTCATTTGGATGAAATGAAATTGTGCATGTGAGCATCCTCTGAAAAATCTATTAGAAATGTAAAGATCTATCACTAGTCACAAGCAACATTTCAGTTGTCAAAAACTGACCTGATTTCAAATACTGGCTCTGCCTTGCTCTAGCCAGGCAATCCCGAACTGGTAATAATTCCCTGAGCACAAACTGTCGAAAGCAAATCTAGTATTATTCTCTTCCTTTCAGAGTCCTATGAATTAGAGATGATTTTTAAAAAGTGCACGTAGATGCCTAATACATTGTAACTTACATTACTCCAGCTCTTGAAACATTGAGTTAATTACATTGAGAGTTTAAAAAGAAAATTGAGGGGCGCCTGGGTGGCTCAGTTGGTTAAGCATCTGACTTCGGCTCAGGTCATGATCTCACGGCTGGTGAGTTTGAGCCCCGCATCAGGCTCTGTGCTGACAGCTCAGAGCCTGGAGCTTGCTTCGGATTCTGGGTCTCCCTCTCTCTCTGCCCCTCCCCACTCGTGTTCTGTTTCTCTCTTTCTCTCAAAAATAAATATTAAAAGGAATTTTTAATTAAAAAGAAAAAGATTGAGTAGAGAGCTCACTTGTGTCCATATTATTCTTATGCAGTTATAATATGCAAATGTTGCATATAGCCTTTTATATTTATCCAGTACAGGCAGTCTTTCCTTTGCACCAGTATCACGTAAACTGAAACTGTATGCATCAAAACCATGTCCTTGATGGGGCGCCTGGGTGGCGCAGTCGGTTAAGCGTCCGACTTCAGCCAGGTCACGATCTCGCGGTCCGGGAGTTCGAGCCCCGCGTCGGGCTCTGGGCTGATGGCTCAGAGCCTGGAGCCTGTTTCCGATTCTGTGTCTCCCTCTCTCTCTGCCCCTCCCCCGTTCATGCTCTGTTTCTCTCTGTCCCAAAAATGAATAAACGTTAAAAAAAAAAAAAAAAAAAACCATGTCCTTGCTTTGCAAATGTACACACACACACACACACACACACACACGTATTTTCTATCTCCACCATGGAGCTGTTCACCAGTGAGCACACCCAGCCAGCACCTAGATCTTGGTTTCTAGTACAATCCTCCAATAGGAGGAACTAAGTTTCCGTGGAGACATGTATGATTCCAGGGCTGGGGCAGGGAAAATATAAGATCCTGGAGCATGTACAGTGCCAGAAAATAAGGACGTACTCAAAAAACTACAAAAGAGCGGGGGCATGTCAGGGGCCAGCCTGAAAGAGCCCTGAATGGCGAAAGCTAAAACAATTTGAGTACCAAAATAAATAATGTGGTATTGAGTTACAATCCAAGGAACAAAATAAATATCTATGAGTACATAGTGATATAAATAAATGAATAAATAAATAAATAAAGGGGGAGGAGCAAAGTGGTGAATCTCGTACAGAAAAATTATAAATGAATCAGGTCACTGCTTCTCCTTTCAGGAAACAGAGCTTAGTATCTCCGACCCTCAACCTTGAGTGTGGGCTTGATTCCAAAGAGTACAGTATGAAAGGGAGGCGGGTAACTTTACAGGGGAAAAACCTGACCAGCACTCTGTCAGCCAGGTGATCAAGGTCAGCATCATTAGTGATGAGTCACGATGGAAGCCGACACCCTTAACAAGATATGAGGAGAATGCCGCTTCATCTCTGTGGTCTTCCTCCCCGAAACCCATAATCACAGTCTAATCATAGGACAAATTCTAACGGAGAGACACTCTACCAAATATGTGACCTGTGCTTTTCAAATTGTCAACGTCATCAAAACAAGGCAAGTCTGAGAAACTGTCTCAAACCAGAGAACACTAAGGAGTCGTGATGGTTAAATGCAAGATGGCATCCTGGATAGGACCTGGGAACAGAAGAAGGACAGTGGGGAAAGCTGGTTGTAACAGCTAATCTTAAATCAGTGGACTCTGAATAAAGCAGATTACCCTCCATAATGTGGGTGGGTCTCATCCAATCAGTTGCAGCCCTTGATAGAACAAAGACTGACTTCTCCCAAGCAGGAACGAATCCTGCAAACAGACTGCCTTTGGACTCAAACTGTAACTCTTCCCTGGGTCTCCAGCCTGCCCACCTACCCCGCAGAGATTAGACTTACCAAGACTCCATTATCATGTGGGCCAATTCCTTAATGTAAATCTCTCTCTCTCTAGCTCTTTATCTGTCTATCCATAAATATATACCTTCTTATATAAATCTATAAATATAGATGCAGGTGTAGACATACATAGAGATACATCCTAATGATTCAGTTTCTCTGGGGAACCCTGGCTGAATACACTGGTGATGGAATGAAGATGGAATGAAATGTGAAATTTTAGTTAATAATATTACATCAATGCCAGTTCGTTATCTGTGACAAACGCACCATCTCATATAAGATGTTAATAATAGGGAGCAACTTTTCTGTACATTTAAAACTGTTCTAAAACAAAGTCAATTTAAAAATGCTTTCATAGGGGCGCCTGGGTGGCGCAGTCGGTTAAGCATCCGACTTCAGCCAGGTCACGATCTCACGGTCCGTGAGTTCGAGCCCCGCGTCGGGCTCTGGGCTGATGGCTCAGAGCCTGGAGCCTGTTTCCGATTCTGTGTCTCCCTCTCTCTCTGCCCCTCCCCCGTTCATGCTCTGTCTCTCTCTGTCCCCAAAATAAATAAACGTTGAAAAAAAAATGCTTTCATTAAACTCTTCGCCGCATTTAAATATATTGTCCAAGTTAATAACACCTTCCTAGAAGACCAATAAAACAATATCATATTTTATTACTATAATGTGAAGAATATAATAATTTTATAATGTTCTAGGTAAACTGTGAAGTCCACAGCTTATATGAAATTATAGAAAAATGTAGAATTAATATATTATTTAATAGGAAAACGAAAAAAAAATTTACTAGGTGGGAAAATTTATAAGGACATTATTTTTAAAGAATTATAACAAAATACAGGAAGTTATATCTGATTTTATAATGACAGATACTAATAAATAATAACAGAAATGTGCTTTATATAATTCTTTTCTAAGAGCAGTCTATGTACAGCAAACTACAAGTGCATTATTTGACTCCTTTTGCAATCAAAATGTTTGCATGCAATCCCGCCAGAGAGCCACTAGATGTCAATCTTTCCCATCTGTTAAAACTGAAAAACGTGCCCAGGTGGATTTTATATATACATATATATATATATGTTTACATATGTTTACATATATACATATGTACATATAAACATATAAACATATGTTTACATATGTTTACATATATACATATATATTTATATGATATATGTATACATCTTTTTTGCAAGACTTAGGATTTAGTGAATTTTCTTTCCAGATGTGGAATCCTGTTTAGATCAGAAATCACTATTGCAGTGAACAATATCCAGTATGCACAGCTGACAGAAAGTGGCAAGATACTAACATCCCCTGTGGCTGGAATGCTTACCCTTTGGCAGGCAAACAGGCTCAGGGACCTTACTTCTGAACCTAACAACCACCCTGATGCTCGCTGCTTTTCAGTACAGAAAAGAAAATCGAGGGTGAGCAATGTAAGTAAATTCCTGAGGGTAAGCAGTTTTATCCAGATCGGTCCAGTCTGAGTTTAAAAGTTTGCCCTTTCTAAGATTCATCTCTGATCTAACTTGCAGATCTCTGTTGAAGTCCCCTCTCTGATAAAGATGTTCTATGGACATCACTTGTGGATATACCAAATACGTTCTATAATAATATTCACTAATGTTTCTCGAATACTAACCACGTTCCAGTCCCTCCTTTAATGGACTTGATACAAGCGAGTTTAACATTTAAGTTTCACAATAATTCTTTGAAAGGGGGATAGTATTAGTATCATTATGCAGAGTAGTAAACTGAGGCACAGAGAAGTCGATGACATGACAGAGCCAACATTCTAACTTCAGCTACTGGAGGTAAAGCTTATTCAACACCATACTCAATCTTTTATGCAGGGCAGACACCTCAGAAGCCCTCTACAACATATCCGGAGAAGTTCGAGCTCACTAGATTTAACAGAGAATACAGAAAAGTTTTTGCATGTAGAAGAATATTGTATCTGAAAAGGGCAACGGAGGAAAATTATTAGACTTTTAATATGAAGGGTGTAAAAAACTTAGAAAGCCCTAAGTAATCTATGAGGTTAACAGCTTATATAAAATTACAGAGAGATACAGAATTTGTATTTTATTTAGAAAAAAACTCACCTAAATTGGGAATTTAGAAATCCAATGATTTCTAAATTAGTGCTGAAAATTATTAAGGACAATAATTATTAGGTAAGACCATACGAAATTGCCAATAGTGTACTGTTTTGAACCAGAAAAACAGAAATTTTATGTGTCAACCCAATACACTGGATGAATGGATTCAATAACATTTTTTTTTTTAAGTGGGCTTCATGCATGGAGCCCAACGTAGGGCTTGAACTCATGACCCTGAAACCAAGATCTGGGCTGAGATCAAGGTCTCAACAGACTGAGACACCCAGGTGCCCCAATAACATTCTTTAATATCCAGTATTTTTTCTTACTTTTAAGCATTAACTTTACCATGCTATTATAGTAGAAAGTGAAAGAAAAAAAACAATTTGAAAATGTTTTTATGAATACTTTTATAAAGAATTCATCAGACTTTCAAAGTAAAAACAACCACCTAAGCATATTCTAGGAAGAGTTGAATTTCCCCCACTACAGCATCAATATAGTCAAATTTTCCCCCCAAAAGTGTATTTTCATGTTTAATCTCACCTATTCTTTAAATTAGTAGAGCAGAAAGTAAACATTTGGTAATAATTGCTAGATCACTACTTACAAGGTTTCATTTGATGTTTCATTCGATGTCATCGAAATCTTAAGATACAGTTGATCCTCGTTATTTGCGGATCCCATATTTGTGAATTCACCTACTTGCTAAAATTTATTTATAATTCCAAAATCAACATTCCGGGTGCTTTCATGCTTATTCATGGACACGTGTAGTGGGGCAAAAAGCTTGAGTTGCCTGAATTGCGTGTTCTCCCCCGAGGTGGAGCAAGACAGCACTCTGCCTTCTTAGTTTCGCTCTAACACTATAAACAAGTGCCCTTTTTGTAGTCTGTTTAGTGCCATGATTGTTCGCATTCTTGTGTTTTTAGTTGGTGATTTTGCTGTCGAAATTTGTGGTGCTTAGATGGAAATTATAGCATTGAAGGCATATATTAGAAAAGAAGACCTAAAATCAATCATCTAACTTTCCACCTTAGGAAACTGGAAAAGGAAGAGCAAATGAAATCCAAAGTAAGCAGAAGAGAAGAAATAATAAAATTAGAGCAGAAATTAAAAAAAAAAAAACGAAAACAAGAAATTAAATAGAGAAAATGAGTGAAACCAAAAGATCGTTCTTTGTAAAGCGTAAGAAAAACCAATAAGCCTCTAGCCAAAAAGAGAGAGATTGAGAGGGGGCACAAATTACTGAAATCAGAAACGAGGGGTGCTTGGCTGGCTCAGTCGGTGGAGCATGCAACTCTTGATCTCAGGGTTGTGAGTTTGAGCTCTGTGTTGGGTGTAGAGATTAATTAAAAGTGAAATCTCTACAAAAAAGAAATGAAAGAGGGAACATCACTACAAATCCCATGGACATTGAAAGTATAATAAAGGAATACTCTGAATAACTCAGTGAGCACAAATTTGATAAACTAGATGAAACGGACCAATTCCTTGAAAGACATAATCTGCCCAAAACTCACACAAAAAGAAACAGACAATCTGAATAGGCCACCTAAATTTATTAAAGAAATTAAATCAATAATTAATAAAACAGAAAGCACCAGGCCCAAGTGGGTTCACCGGTGAATTCTATCAAACATTTAAGGAAGAAATTATACCAATTCTCCTAATCTCTTTCAGAGGATAAAAACAGAGGGAATACTTACTAACTCATTCTATGTGGCCAGCATCACTATAATACCAAAACCAGACAGAGACATTTGTAAGAAAACTACAGATATACATCTCCCATGAAGATAAATGCAAAAAATCCTCAACAAAATATTAGTAAATTGAATCCAACAATTATAAAGAGAATTATACAGCATCACCAAATAGGATTTATCCTGGGTATGTAAGGCTGACTTAACACTACCTAATCAACTAATGTAATCAATCATATCAACAGGCTAAAGAAAAATTACATGATTATATCAATGATGCATAAAATGCCTTTGAACATCCATTAATGCAAAAACAAAAAAATAAAACCTCTCAGTAAAGTAGGAATAAAGGGGAATTTTAAAACTTGATAAAGAGCATCTACAAAAAGTCTACGGCTAACATCTTAATGATGAGAAACTAGAAGCTTTCCCACTAAGGTCAGGAGTATGTCAGGATGTCCTCTCTCACCACTCACTTTTCAACATTATACTGGAAGTCTTACCAAATTCAATAAGACACAAAAATGAAAGAAAAGGTATACTGATTTGAAAGAAAGAAAATTACCTTTGTTCACAGATGACCTAATTGTCTATGTAGAAAATCCAAAGAATCAACCAAAAAACTCCTGGAACTAATAAGTGATTATAGCAAAGTTGTAGGATTCAAGATTATATAAAAAAAAAAAAGCGAATTGCTTTCCTTATATAGGCAATAAACAAGTCGAATTTAAAAATAACAATACAATACTATTTACATTTGCCCACCCCCAAATTAATTATTTAGATACATATCTAACAAAATGTGTACAGAATCTATATAAGGAAAACTACAGAACTCTGATGAAAGAAATCAAGGCAGAACTAAATAAATGGAGAGATAGTCCATGTTCATGGATAGAAAGACTCAATATTGTCCGGTATTAGTTCTTTCCAAACTGATCTGTAGATTTAATGTGATCTCAATCAAAATCTCAGCAAACTATTTTGTGGATATCAACAAACAGATATCTAGAACTGATTCTAAAGTTTATATGGAGAGACAGAAGACTCAGAATTACCAACACAATATTGAGGGAGAGGAACTAAGAGAAATGACTACCTGACTTTAAGACCTACTATAAAGCTACCATAATCAAGGCTGGTATTGGTAGAAAAGTACACAATAGACCAATGGAACAGAATAGAAAGCCCTAGAGATATATGTACGTAAATATATTCAGCTGATCTTGGACAAAGGAGTGAATGCAATACAATGGAACAGAGAAAATCTCTTTAACAAATGGTGTTAAAACAACTGGATATCCACATGCAAAAAAATCAACCTAGATACAGATGTAACATCCTCTCCAAAAATTATCTTGAAATGGATCATAAACCTAAATGTAAAATTTAAAAAACTATAAAACTTCTAGAAGATAACATAGGAGAAAATCTTGATGACCTAGATCATCAAGACAATGACTTTTTATTTATTTTTAATTTTTTTAGCCTTTTAATTTTATTATTTACTTTTGAGGGAGAGAGACAGAATGTGAGCAGGGGAGGGGCAGAGAGAGAGGAAGACACAGAATCTGAAGCAGGCTCCAGGCTCTGAGTTGTCAGCACAGAGCCCAACGTGGGGCTCACAGACCACAAGATCGTGATCTGAGCCGAAGTTGGACGCTTAACTGACTGAGCCACCCAGGCGTCCCAAGACAATGACTTTTTAGATACAACACCAAAGGCATGCCCCATGAAAGAAAGAATTGACAATTGAGCCTTCATTAAAATAAACTAAAAAAATTCTACTACGCGAAGGATAATGTCATGAGGATGAAAAGACAAGCCTGGGAAACAAGACGGGGAGAAAATATTTGCAAAAGGCACATTTGCTAAAGAACTGTTATCCAAAATATACAAAGAACTCTTAAAGACCAACAGTAAGAAAACAAACAACCCGGTTTAAAAATAAGCCAAAGACCTTAACGGACACCCCACCGAAGAAGATGGATCGATAGCAAACAAGCAAATGAAAAGATACTCCACACCATATGCAGCAGAGAAGTGCAAATTAAAACAACAATGAGATGTCACTACACACCTGTTACAATGGCCAAAATTCAGAACACTGACAACACCAGATGATGGGAAGGTGGTAGGACAAGGAGAACTCTTCCACTGCTGTTGGGAATGCAAAATGGTACATCCATTTTAGAAGACAGTTTGGTGGTTTCTTACCAAATTAAATGTATCCTTACACTACAACCCCGCAATCACACTTCTTGGTATTTACCCAAAAGAGTAAAAACTTATGTCTACACAAAACTTGCACGTAGATGTTTATGGCAGCTTTATTTATACTTGCCCAAACTAGGAAGCAACCAAGATATCCTTCAGTAGGTGAGTGGGTAAATAAACTGTGGTATATCCAGAGAGTGAAATCTTCTTCAGCTCTAAAAGGAAATGAGCTATCAAGCCATGAAAATACAGAGAGGAAACTTAAGTATGTGTTACTAAGTGGAAGAAGGCAATCTGAAAGGGTTACGTACTGTCTGATTCCAACTACAAGACATTCTGAAAATGGCAAAATACGGAGAGAGTAAAAAGATCAGTGTGTGCCAAGGGAAAGGGAGGGATGAATAGGGCACAGAGAATTCTTTAGGGCAGTGAAAATACTGTGTGAGACTGCAGGTAGATACATATCACACATTTGTCCAAATGCATACGATGTATAAGGCCAAGGCTGAACCCTAATGTAAACCATGATTTTGGGATGCTAATGATCTGTCAATGTAGGTTTCTCATTTTTTTTGAAATGTTTATTTATTTATTTTTGAGAGAGAGAGAGAGAGAGAGAGAGCACAAGCAGGGATGAGGCAGAGAGAGAGGGAGAGAATCCAAAGCACGCTCCAGGCTCCCAGCTCTCAGCACAGAGCCCGATGAGGGGCTTGAACTTATGAAGCATGAGGTCATGACCGAGCCGAAGTCTGAAGCTTAACTGACCGAACCACCCAGGCACCCCTGTTGGTTTATCATTTATAACAAATATCTGACTCTCGTGGGAGATGTTGATAATAGGGAAGGTAATGCCTGTGTTGGACAGGGGAGTATAATCTTTATGAAATATCTTTGTGAAAAATCTTTTCCTTTCACTCACAACCTTTTGTTGTGAACCTCACACTGCTCAAAAATTAAAGTCTTTAAAAAATGTCAGCCTAAAATTTGCAAAATTAAAAAAAAAACCCATAATTTCTCACATTTTTATCTCTGAGGTGAGGATGTCTATCACCAAGAAGAGTATCTTACAATAGTGGCCAGGAGAGCATCAATAGGGAAGTACTTGTCATACACCATAAAAAAGATTAGCTTCCCGCTCACACTCATTAGGATGACTACTATCCAAAAAACAAAACATAACCTGTGTTGGTGAGGATGTGGAGGAACTGGAACCTTTGCATTGTTCTTTTTTTAAGATTTAAAAAAAATGTTTATTTATTTATATTGAGAGAGAGAGAGCACAGGCACACATGCACGCATGCATGAGCGGGGGAGGGGTAGAGAGAGAGGGAGAGAGAGAATCCCAAGCAAGATCTGCACCATCAGCGTGGGAGCCCTACGCGGGGCTCAATCACAAACTGTGAGATCCTGACCTGAACCAAAACCAAGAGTCCGATGCTTAACCGGCTGAGCCAGCCAGGTGCCCTGGAACCATTGCATTGCTGGTCGGAATGTGAAATGGTGCAGCTACTATGGAAAACAGTCTGGCGGTTCCTTACAAAATTAAACACAGAATTACCGTATGATGCGGCAATTCCACTCCTCAGTAAGTACTCCCAAAGGACTGACAGCAGGGACTTGAGCAGGTATTTGTGCACCATTGTTCATAACGGCATTATTTGCTCTAGCCAAAAGAAGGAAACAGCCCACATATTCATCAGCGTGTGAACAGATAAAGAGAGTGTGGTCTATACTTACAATTAAATATGATTCATCCTTAAAAAAGAGTGAGATCTTGACACATGTTACAACCTGGATGCACCTTAAAGACGTGCTAAGTGAAATAAGCCAGACACAAGAGGACAAATATTATACGACTCCACTTACACGAGATTTCAACGGCATTTCATTTCAGAGACAGAAAGTACCATGGTGGTTGCCACGGGCTGAGGGGAACAGAGGAGTGGGGAGCTATTGTTTCATAGGTACAGAGTTTCTATTTGGGATGATGAGGAAGTTATGGAGATGAATGATTGTGAATGCATTTAATGCTATTGAATTATACACTTAAAAATGGTTAAAATGATACATCTTAAGTTATATACGTTTTAGCACATTTAAAAAGAAAGCTCACCTTCCAATGGGCAGAATGAGCATTAGTGACTTGGAAAGGAATCTTTCCATACATGAATCTTCTCCACAACACAAAAGCACTTATCTAAACTTTAACCACCAAAGCCCTAGGAGGATATGGGAGTGGGGTCGAATCGGATTCACGTTCCTTAAGTAGGGTCAAGTGTAGGCTGGCTCTACGTTACTAACTGCAAAGCCAGCTTAAGAGCCCAGCACCAATATCTTTTAATACTTTACTGGATTCATAGTAAAAATACTGTTTCATCTATGTTTTAATGGCATAGAAATCATTGTGTGGAAAAACCAAGGCCTTGACAATGATGAGTAGAAAATGAATTCAGAAGAGTCATCTCGGAATGTTAAGAACTTCTAGGAATTTATTTAGCCTGTATTTTCCTTCTTATACTGGGACCAAAGCAATTTATCACTTAAAAAAATCTGCGTGGTTAGATCTCAAAGAAGTACTACAATAAGAATAAAATTATAATTCTAACTGATGGGAAAGCATTGTATCATAGTTTAATCAGCAACATTTTTATTTTTCGTGGAATATAAAATATTAATGTGTCTAACAATCAATAACATTATAAATTAAATGAAGTTCAGTAATTCCTGATTTTGAAACAGGGTTTTTATCTACATTCAATGGCTTAATTTGCTGAAATGGACAATAGGCCTGTAAAGATTTGCCCTTCATTAAAAAGCAGCATGAGGGGCGCCTGGGTGGCGCAGTCGGTTAAGCGTCCGACTTCAGCTCAGGTCACGATCTCGCGGTCCGTGAGTTCGAGCCGCGCGTCGGGCTCTGGGCTGATGGCTCAGAGCCTGGAGCCTGTTTCCGATTCTGTGTCTCCCTCTCTCTCTGCCCCTCCCCCGTTCATGCTCTGTCTCTCTCTGTCCCAAAAGTGAATGGACGTTGAAAAAAAAAAAAAATTAAAAAAAAAAAAAAAAAAGCAGCATGAACTGGAAGATGATATTGTACCAGGGTAATCTGTCAAATAATTCTCTGCTGTGGAAATTCTAAGTTTACCTGTGTTTCTAATTCTTAATTTCAAACTATTTAGGTTTTTGTCTTCCAACCTTTAACAGAGATGATAAAGCAAAACAGAAGCTAAACTCAACTCATAAAATCCAAAAGGCCTCCTGTCCAATGATTAATTGTAGTTACAGAGCCAGCTGGCCTGACAAAGCTCTTTTGGGGTAGTTAAAACCTTCCAGTGAGTGGTCTCTTTTGATGAACTTCTCAATTTTATTGATTTTTTGGAAGCTCTTACTTTTAATTTAGTATAACTTACCAATCTTTTCTTCCTGGTTAGCACTTTTTTGGTCCTATCTCTTTGGTCCAAAGAGATCTTTGCCTACCGTAAGACATAAAGATCATCTCCTATGTTTTCTTCTAGAAGCTTCATTGTGTTTTCTTTCACATTGAGACCTACAATTCACTTAAAACTGATTTTTTCGCATGAGTTTCACACAGGTGATCAAGTTTCTTTTGCTTCTTTAAGGATGAACAACTGATTTTGCACCATTTATTGAAAAGACGGTCTTTTCACCAACAAACATTCATAAACTTAGAAGACTGAATCTGGAATCTGGGTTCTCTATTATGTTCCACTGGCCTATTTGTCTGTCTTTGCATCAGTAATACACTTTATGTATTAATGTGGCTTTATAATAAATTTGGTGTCCTTTAGAGTAATTATTGCTGGGGCACCTTGGTGGCTCAGTCGGTTAAGCATCTGACTTCGGCTTAGGTCATGATCTCATGGTTCGTGGGTTTGAGCCCTGCATGGGGCTCTGTGCTGACAGCTCAGAGCCTGGAGCCTGCTTCGGATTCTGTGTCTCCCTCTCTCTCTGCCCCTCCCCACTTGCGCTCTGTCTCTTTCAAAAAAAAAAAAAAAAACTTTAAAAAAGTTTTTAGAATAATTATTGTATATTATAAATATTGTTGTATAGTAATTAATGTTATTTTTTCTGTATATTTTCTATCAATTTCTGTGAAAGGTACGTTAAAATTTTTCCTTATGATTTTGGATTTGCTTATATCTTCTTTTAGTCAATTGCTGCTATAACTATAGATAGGTTTTTGTTTTTGCAAACTCAAAATTTAGGCTCCCCCCCCTTTTTTTTTTTTGCTGTAAAATTCACTCTTCACTATCTACAAGGTTATTTCTGAGTTGTAAAAATGATCTCTTCCCCATGAGCAATAATTCTTGTATTCTTCATTCAGTTCTCCATTCAGTTTTGCCTGCCACAATCAGAGAGAGCATGAGAACACTTTCTTCTTGCTCTGGTAGGGAGAACTTGGCAGCAGATACTGTAGGTCTGTCAAAAATAGACACATCTTCGGGGTGCCTGGGTGGCGCAGTCGGTTAAGCGTCCGACTTCAGCCAGGTCACGATCTCGTGGTCCGTGAGTTCGAGCCCCGCGTCAGGCTCTGGGATGATGGCTCAGAGCCTGGAGCCTGTTTCCGATTCTGTGTCTCCCTCTCTCTCTGCCCCTCCCCCGTTCATGCTCTGTCTCTCTCTGTCCCAAAAATAAATAAACGTTGAAAAAAAAATTAAAAAAAAAATAGACACATCTTCATATATTTTTGAAATTACGTTATTGGTGCCTGTACATTTAGGATTTTCACATCTTCCGACAGTGGCCCTTTTCTATTTATAAAATGGCCCCTGTTACCTCCGCTAATGCTTCTTGTGTGTTTTTTTAAAGTTTTTATCTATTTAAGAGAGACAGACATAAAACATGAGTGGGAGAGGGGCACAGAGAGAGAGGAGAGAGAATCCCAAGCAGGTTCCGTGCTGTCAGCGCATTTTCGTTTCTTTTCTTTTTTCGAAAAAGTTTTCATAACGCTTCTTGTTTTAAACATTACTTGGTCTCGTATTATAAAAGCTACACCAGCGTTCTTTTGATTAGAGTTTACATGTACCAACATTCCATCCACACATTTATCTCCGGTATTTCTGTATTCTAATACTTAAACTCGCTTCTTTGATCAACTAGAATATAAAGTTGTTGCTTACAGCTAAAGTCAGATAGGATTAAATTTGCGTCTTGTGGCAGACTGGGGGGCCTGGCAATCTCAAATCACTAATCCAGTCAGTAATTAAGAAGATTTAAATCTGGGTTTCAGTCCTTGTGGGGCTGGTCTCTTTCCAGTTCAGCTGAACTCCTGAGGGGTTTGTATTTATTGCCCAGCTTTCCTCCTTGCACTCAGGTTAGTGTGCCATTGCTGGAAGTTGAGTTAAGGGAATTTTTGTAGCAAAATCTTGTACAGTGTGTGCCACAAATCACCATTCATGTCCCAGGAGAGTCCTCAGTAAAATGTACACTGTCCCCTAATGCTTTACTGAGGAAGAATTTACAAATGCTTTACGGTGAAAACTGGAGTGCATCCTGCTTCATGGTCAACTTGAGGCAAAACCAAAGGTTTCCAGCAGGGACCCGTATATGGATTAGAAGTACATTTAGAGTACACACACACACACACACACACACGATGCTAAATCAAAGTATCGGTATTAAACAAATGAGCCGCTGAGTGCATTAAATAACAAAAATAAACATGTGCATCATAAACTGAATTTAATATAGACCTTGAATTCACAAAAATTCAACACAGGCATATTTCCATTAAGGCATATCTCCAGGAAGCCCAGCTCAAGCCTTGGCTATAATCAACACAGATTTTCCTTCGTATAATGAGGACGATGTATTGTGTGCTAAGGTGCTTCACGAAAAGTTCTATTGTTTGTTTTTGTTTTGGTTTGTTTTAGAACATTTAGCTGAATGGCTCTTCAAGACAGAAAACTACCGAGTCCTCCTGCTGGACACAATTCTTTCTTATCCATTCACGTATCATCCAAAATCATGGTCCCTAACCTCAGTCTCAGTTCTGAGACTACTTGTAGCAACAACGTGCGTTGCGAAACCGAGCACTTTCGAGGCTATCATTTGCATTTGCATTTTCATATTCTTGTTCACGTGGACAGTGAGGGACTACGTGAACAGTTGTGCATGAAAACGTGTCTTGCGCATACAAACGCCGTGCTCTAATGGAGAGGGAACCAAGGTCGGGGAGCCACTCACTCGACGGGGACCCCCTATCTCCTCTCCAGCTCTGTGACTTCTGGAAGGCAGAGATCCCCTCATCTCTTTGGAGTGTTCTGGTGACAGAAACATTTTCAGGAGTTTCATAAGCTATTGCTAAACATATCCCTTTGTTCCAATGTACCTGTCATCTCCAGGACGGCTTTGGAAGTAAACATACTTCTAATACTTACTAGCACTGGTGTGCTGAGAAACCAGCAATCTGAAAAAAAAAAAAAAAAAAAAAAGTCCTGATGTGAAGCGTTTGCAGACTTGCAGGGTGTGAATGCTCCCTCCTTGGCCAGCCTCCAGCCACCACCGTGATGCCACTAAGGGTGAACAGGAAATAGCTGCAGGTGATTGTCTCCCACCAGTTCTATCCACTTGGCACACTATTGCTTCGTGGGGACGGAGGGACTCTCAGAGAATCACACAAACTACCACTTTTGCCCCTGAAACACCTCTGATCACCACCATATCTGTAACGGGCTCGCGAGACAACTTCACTGCAGAATTCCCTCCTACTCTTCAGCCAGCCTTTTCCGAAGGGAAAAGGCCCCAGATCACCTCAGAACTGTGACACTTTGCTCATTTGTAAAGAGCAAGCTTAAGCCGGGTTTTCAGGAGTTCTGAGGGTTACATGAATTTAAGCAGATTTTAGCCAATTTAATTTAATTTAACTTTGCCAATTTTATTTTTTTTTTAATTTTTTTAACGTTTATTTATTTTTGAGACAGAGAGAGACAGAGCATGAACGGGGGAGGGGCAGAGAGAGAGGGAGACACAGAACCGGAAGCAGGCTCCAGGCTCCGAGCCATCAGCCCAGAGCCCCACGCGGGTCTCGAACTCACGGACTGCGAGATCGTGACCTGAGCTGAAGTCGGACGCCCAACCGACTGAGCCACCCAGGCGCCCCTAACTTAGCCAATTTTAAATTAAATTGGCCAAATTTAGCCAAACTTACTCAAGTCCAAAGTTAAACTCTACCACCAAGTTAAGACAAAGGGTGAGAGGCAGAACTTTACTGAAGGCAGAAGGGAGACAGCGAGACAACAACCCCTAAAAGGTTCAGTTTCTTGGCCTCAGACTAGGGGGTAAGTGGGGGGCAATGTGTTAGGACAGGCACCACGTATGTTTTCATACACTGGAACTCAGCAAATGTCATTAACATTTCTTGCGCGTCTCAAATAGGGGCCCGTGGTTTTTTTCAGTATAATTGCCATGTGCTCCATTGAAAGAAATTTCATTGTAAGGAATTGAAGTCAATGATTAATTTAAAAATTGTCACTTTAGTGAATCTTGAAAAGAACAAATAACTCACTGTTCAATTTTCTTAAGATACTCAAAATGATATCATTATGTTAGAAATCAGTAAGATCTAAAATGTTAAATGCTATGTGAAAAAAGGAAATTCATTAGAGAAACGTGAATATAAGTGCCTGGCAAGGATTACAGCGGTCAGTATTTAATTATAAGGCTTCTTCTAAACCCTTAAGTGAAATGTCTAATTAAGAAAATGCTAATGTGTGGGTATACCCTTTCCCCTAGCAAGGGCCGTATCTAATATCTGCTTCTCCAATTTTTCTTGTAAGACAATGCTTACCAATTATCTGTCTTACTATATGGATAAAGTATTTAACTTGCTCTCAAATATACATGAAATAATTTATAAGAATAACACATAAAATAAACGGTAAGAAGGTTAATAAAACTAATGTTTTATTTTAAAGAAGTCATGGCTTTAGGGGCACCTGGGTGGCTCCGTCGATTAAGCGTCCGACTTCAGCTCAGGTCATGATCTCGCAGCTCACGAGTTCAAGCCCCACATTGGGCTCTGTGCTGACAGCTCAGAGCCTGGAGCCTGCTTCAGATTCTATGTCTCCCTCTCTCTCTGCACCAGCAGCCCCACCCGCCTCACTCATGCTCACTCTCTCTCTCTCTCTCAAAAATAAATAAACATTGGGGCGCCTGGGTGGCTCAGTCGGTTAAGCGTCCGGCTTCAGCCAGGTCACGATCTCGCGGTCCATGAGTTCGAGCCCCGCGTCGGGCTCTGGGCTGATGGCTCAGAGCCTGGAGCCTGTTTCAGATTCTGTGTCTCCCTCTCTCTCTGACCCTCCCCCGTTCATGCTCTGTCTCTCTCTGTCTCAAAAATAAACGTTAAAAAAATTTTTTTAAATAAATAAATAAATAAATGAACATTAAAAAATTTTTATAAGAAATTTTAAAAAAAGAAATTACTGCTTTAGAATAAAAGTCATTTTTTCAGTTGCACTTCAAAATGGACAAAACTAAGCGTTAAATTCGGTCCCCTTATCAGTATTACTAGGAGTATTATTCCAAGAAAGATACTTTTCGATTATTCATTAACATGCTTTTTATTTTTCAAATTTATTTTTCTTGAAAGAGTAAAATTTCTTAGAGTCAGTTTGTTCCAGGACAAACACTACCAATTACTTTAGAAACAGATTTTTATCCTCCTTACCATGTTAAACAGGTTATTAAAAAAACATTTGGTTTTGTATATATATATATATATATATATATATATATATATAAGCACAATATAGATTGATTGCTTGGATTTGAATGTTATATTTTCCACCTATTAGCCAGGTGGAAGTAAATAATTTCTTTTCCCTTCGGAGCCTCAATTTCTTCATCTGTAAAATGGTAACAAAATCACCTGCTTCCTTAAAATATATTTTATATATAAAATTAAAGTTCCCCAGAATTTATCATTATGCATTAATTTAGCAATGAAATTACTGGTTTTTAAGCAGGAGGTGTTCACTTTATTCAGTGTCGGCTCTTTAAAAAAATGTTTATTTTTTTATTTTATTTTATTTTATTTTATTTTATTTTATTATATAAAATCATTTTATTGTATTTATTTTATTATATTATATAAAATATAATTTTATTTAAAAAATTTTTTTAAAAATTTATTTTTGAGAGAGAGAGAAAGAGCGAGCAGGGAGGGGCAGAGAGAGGGAGACAGAGGATCTGAAGCGGGTTCCAGGCTCAGAGCTGTCAGCACAGAGCCCGACGCGGGGATCATGACCTGAGCCGAAGTCGACACTTAACCACTGCCACCCAAGTGTCCCCCAGTGTAGACTCTTAATTCAACTAGATTATAAAGAATCTTGGATATACATGAATGGTTTCTAAGACTTCACTGTTCAGTGTTAGAAATCTGAATTAGTGTCATTTGAAAAGAAGTGTCCATTTTAACCTTCTATGTATCTAGTGACATTCTCTGAAATTTAACTATTAGTATTAAAATCCTAATGTAAGTCGTGAGCTTCCAAGGTGGGGTTTTTCCTCATCCTTATTACTGGCATTATAAAACATTTAAGGTGACAATGATCCTGAGAAGAATATACATGCATATGTGCATAGGAAAAGAACATTTTACTTCATTCAACTTAACCTTAATAATCTGTTTATTAAACAAAAGTAGGGTAAGGCTTGGCTTGACTGTTTTTCTTGTCTTTGTCAAAGACCATTCATTTCTTTTCCAAGTTCACAACTGGATATTTAATCATTTCAAAGGCTTTATTTAATTTCTGTGCTGTATGAAACATGGTATATTCATTGACTATTTCTACCTCTCAAGAATAAAAGGACAATATTTGAATTTTTTCAACATATATTTAAAGAATGGTATTTATTCATTTAATGAGTCATGTCCTATTTTATATATATTATATATAATATATATCACATATTATATTATATATAACATACAACATATAACATATATATGATATATGATATGATATGATACATGATACATAATACATGATATAATATAATATAATATAATATATACTATGCCTAGCATTCTTAAGACCATTGAATATTCAGATAATTTTGGGGTAAAGCAAAAGTTTTGCCTGTAGATTATAAAATTATATCCAAAGAGGTATATGATTTGGGTGTTGTTGAATTAAACAAATATCCACACTGCTCTGCTGAGGGGAAAAGTGTTCTCTATATGTAGGGATATGTAGCAGGGTATTTTTAAATGTATTTCAGGGCACTTGGGTGGCTCAGTTGGTTAAGCGTCCAACTTCGGCTCAGGTTGTGATCTCGTGGTTCTTGAGTTCAAGCCCTATGTCAGTCTCTGTGCTGACAGCCCAGTGCCTGGAGCCTGCTTTGGATTCCATGTCTCCCTCTCTCTTCCCCTCCCCTGCTCATGCTCTGTTTCTGTTGCAAAAATAAACATTAAAAAAAGATAAATGTATTCAATTAGTGTTTTCATGTTCCTTTGTCCCCTCCCATAGCGAATAATCCAAAGCTTTTTTGCTTATTGCTTCAGAAAACAGAGAATGAAGCAGGGGTTTTTCCCCTTGATATGTGTGTGTGTGTGTGTGTGTGTGTGTGTGTGTGTGTGTGTTTTAAGCCTGAACTGAACTTACAAGATTGGTATGGACTTTTAGCTTAGGAAAAGATTTAGGGAAAAACACATACATTAGGGAGATTCTTCCCCACCCTCAGAAGAGAAACAGATTCCCCAGAATGGGGAGATTCTGTGAGAGAGATTTTCTGTGTCTGAGAAGGGAATCTTAGGGACAGTCTTAGGAAGTGAGGATGTGTCTTGAGTGGCCATTACAAAGCAAAACAGTCCATTAGGGACACTGTACCCTAGAGAAGGCACAAAGTCAGGGGGTAGATTGAAATCTAGCCAGCCCTCCACTTGATTTCCCTCTTGGTGTCAGTAATGGGCCTACTGGGGGAAGGAGTGTCTTTTCTCATTCCCGTGAACTGGTGGGTCCCTGAATCTAGGAACCACGTTTTCTCTAGGAAACTGTGGTTCCGAAGCACAAAATGCAGACCTCCAGTGAGCTAGAGTACTCGGTGGAACCTGGCCTAAGGTACGTTTGTGTGGTAAGGGATCAGAGGGGACCTGTGTCCTGATCCTTCAGTAGGACTTAGGTAAGGATCCCTGAGAAAAGAAAGGCTGTCTGGAGCAGACTGACATCCGCCTGGAAGTCCTATAATGGAGAATGTTGGTATGAGGGGCTCCCATGAGGACCATAGAAATAAGGAAGAGAGCCCTAACTTGAAGAGCCTTGGTAGATATGTGCATGAGCCCTGGGTTAGAAAGAAGGATAAGATGAGATTATGGACATTTCGGTGGATCCAGCAAGGATAGAGGTTATCAGAAAACCAGTGGGCTCCTTCCCTGCCACTGAATATCCTGGTCCCATGTAGGCAAACCACCACCCCCCTCCCCGCCACCCCAGAAAGAGGCTCAAGCTTAAGATAAAGTTGGGAAAATCCCAGATATAACTGAGTTTTAGCTTCTACCACTTTGGTGGGATGTGAGCCTCAAATGGAAATTAAATTTAAAATATGGGAAAATAGTCTCATGGGGCAAAAGATCAGTGCCCTTACTGTGACATGCTTCCTTTCTATAGGATTCAGAAGAGATTAATACATTATGATCATCTCTTAATTACAAGCAAAGGACTCTTCTCAAAGACAATAGACTGGCAACAAGAAAGCATGTCATGTTGCATATTTCCTGTCAAAGTTCCTTTCGTTTGGAAATTATCTGTGTTTGCAAGTTATGCTTTATGAGACACATCAGCCATCAAGGGTTGTGAATGAATTATGGGAATCATGATGGACATAGCCATTGGCTTAAACTTCAAAAAAACCAAAGAGTAACAGTAGGAGAAACCTTCCCCTTTGAGCAGCGGACTCTTGGCCACAGGTTTCTCCCCAGGGCCACAGCTCCCATAGATGTTGTGAACAGAGCACATCTGCAAGTCTAGATCATTTGAACAACTTAAAGAATCTCATCTTAAACCAGAGGGTACTCTGAATGTTGCTTAGCGTATTTCAGGGAGAGTAAAAAAGGTAGTATGATCACTTGGCTGGTTTTTTCTCTCTTGGTGTCCCAAAGGTTTTTTGCTCTTTATGGTCTAAAGGTATCTAAGTAAAGTCTGCCTCGATGCTTCTCAAACTATTGTGTAGTGTCAGACCATTTAAAATTTTTTTTCCAGTTTACTGTGAATAAATAATTGTTAAAGTCTAATAAAAATAAATTAACCAGAGAATAAAATGGAAAAAAAAGAGGCACAAAATACAAATACAAACGTTATCAGTCAGCAGGCGTCAAGTTATTCTTTCAATTGCTATAAAAGTTTCTAAATGCTTATTCCCACTTTCTGTACTCATCACGGACTGGTGACGGGTAACTGACAGGGCACATGTTGAGAAATCCTAGGTTAGCACAGAGAAGAGACACCTCCACTTGTAGAAGATCTTAAAACACCCAGCTTTGAGCAAAAATAAAGAACACTATGTATCTTCCAGAGTCTGTAATGCGCTGTGTTATAAATTTGTAATTGTTGTACATATTCAAAATCAACTGCATATGGAAAGCTGCCATATTTATATTTCTAGTCCTTAATCTTTCTCCCAAGTTCCACTCACGAAGGTCCAGCTCTCCACCTGGCACCTTCTTTGGTTGTTTTTCCAAGATTTCAACCCAATATGCATCCCAAAGTGAATTCCTCATCTACCCAACAAACTCCCTTCTGTGTTCATACTTTATTGATGGCATTCTCCTTGCAGTCACGTAAAATGATCTTTAACTTTCCCTCTTGCTTCCTTCAACTGCACCAACACATCGCCAAGTCCTGTGATATTTATCATCCCAGTATCTTTATTTTTATCATCCTCATCCCAGGCCCTCATATCTCCCATGGGGTTCATTGCCAGAGCCTCTCCACTGTTTCTGGGTTCACACTCTCTGTGCATTAGCTTATTCCTTCTAAAGCTCAGGCCTGTTCATGCCACTTCTCTGTCTAAAAACATTTAGTGGCCTCCCCAGTGTTTGCTCAGCAGAGTCTGTATCCAAGGCTCGCCGGGTTTTCTCCCAATGCCTTTTCACAAACGTTGTACTCCTAACAAATTGAACCCATTATGTGACATACAGTTTTGTACCTAAATGTCCTGAGAAAGGGCATTTAAATTGCCTTGAGATTAGGAACCCACAAAAGTGGCTTATGTGACAAAGCTAACATTTTCATTCCCTCATTTAACAGATTTTATTAAATGTTTTTTTCCTAAAATTGCCTATTTTAGTTTATATTTATTTATTGTTTTATTTATTGCCCATGTTGCCTTAAGTGGCACAGGACGAAGAGTTTATAGTCCAAAAAGGATGTAATATGTGAATAGAAGCCACAGGGTTAGGGGGTAGGAATGGGTAAGAGCTGTATGGAGGGTGGGCCGTGAAGGATTTGTGACGTTACGGATTCTCCTGCAGTGTCTCTAAAAGTTGAACGTGAAACGTTCGATCCCAGGGTGACACCTACATTTCGTCTAGCCATTCGAGCATAATCACTGGTCATACTAATTAGGATAATCTTTACCTTCGGGACGTTGTCATGAAAGATTAGAGTACTCTAATTGGTTTCCCCAAATAGTGGAACCAAGCGGTGCCATTTCTTACAGTCATTTGATAACTGTAAACGAATTCTTTTTTTTTTTTTCTTCTTTTTCTGTCACCCTTTTCTTCACCCGGAATGTATCCTTTCAGGAAACACACTCCCAGATTTCATTTCATCTTCACCCGAGAAGCAGATAGCAATCGTGGATAACATTTTTAAAGCAGGTCTCCGCGTGTTCGGCACGTTAAGATGTTGCTGCAATTGAATTCGGGAACCTCCCTCTGAGGCAAATATTATTATCATCTGCCTTTTATCAAGGAGGAAAACCCACAGGTTGGAAGACTGCATGAACTGCCCAGAATTACACAGCTGGCAGACGGTTTGAGATTGGAATCCGGCTCTTCTGATTCCTAGGTACACAGGCTCCCTCAGCCCCGACAGACTGAGAGGTAAGTCCGTGCATTCATTTTACTTCCAGCTAAGCTGACAAGCCCTGCAGGCAGGTCCTGCAATATTTCCACACTCACGTGACTCCGACCGTGGAACTCAATCACTCAAAAGGGCAACATTATATGCTACCAGCTATAACTTACAAGAGATATACTTTCTGACCACGTGAAGTTTACGGTCTGTCCACATTCCTACATAGCTATTATCTATCTATATACCTTCCACCTTACCTACTGTTAGGAATTCTTGTGTTTCCAGAACAAATAGACTAAGACCTTTTACAGGGCGGTAGCTGCGTAGTTCACACCAGAAGTGCCAAAGAGAGGTAGTGAGGAGGGTGGGCAAGACCGGAAACCAGCGTAAATGAGGGACACGGTGTAAATGAAATGCATGGGGAGGTAAGGGTGAAAACAAAAAGTGAGGGGATCACATGTCTGGGAGTGCAAGAGGGCGGGGTGAAGCAGGGAACTCAATACGCTCTGCCTCTGCGAGGCAGCCAAGGCGCCCTGTGGAATGAGAAAGGCAAGGCCCTCCTCTGTGGGCCATTCCTTCATCCAATCCGTGGTTCAGAGATCAAAACTCGGGCTGCTATGGAGCGCCTCGGTGAAAAAGAAAAGGCTCAGAATTGAGAGAAAGTCTGCACATTTTCCCACTCAAATTAATTCCACTGGTTCCAGTTTCCAGAGAACAGTACAGAATCAGGATGTAAAATGCATGGGCTCTCATCAAGCAAACAGAAACTGTGAATTAGGATCTTCCTTTGTAACTGAGTGTAGTGGTCTTACCCTTGGATTCGTGTTTCTCAAGGGTTTATGTCCAGTAGTTTGCATGTCCCAAACGCTCTCTACCTACTCTTTTTGTCTTCCTACTCCTACGTTAACCACCTCCCTCTCCCCATGTCCCTCCCTGGACTTGAGAAAACTAAAGACTCTACTTTGATATTAAGCAAGTAGTCTAATAATTCATAGTAGCTCTCTGCAAACCGGCAGGTGAGGCTTGCAGTTGTATAATTTAAATCCATCACTGAATGATGTTTCTTTAGTCTATGTTATAAATTGCCAACCGAGAAATCCGGGAGGGAAAAAAAAAAAAAATACACTTCAAGCTGCAAAAGGTCTGTAGTATTGAAGGAAAACTCACCGCAACACTTTCTTCCTTTCCCCCTTCATAAACTTTCTAAGTGACAAAAGGAATGAGGTATGAAAGGAAGGGAATGTGAGAGTTTGTGTATCTACAAAAGATCCTGGTGCACTCGAGGGCTGTCTGATGGCAGAGTAGGAACACACATCATCAGAAAGATCCTTGAATGAGCAGATCTGTCCATATTATTTCTCAGAGCAATGTGCCTGTTCGTAAAAAGCACTAAGACTAGAGGTTAAAGTCAGCATGTGGAACCGTGTGCTCATAAAACATTAAGTGTGTAAGTGTTAAAGGACCAGTAGCCAAAAACAAAGGCCTCATTCCTAAGGCATAGGTATTCTAGCCACTTATTCGAATTCAAATGCAGTTGATTTTCCTTCTGGCGGGGATCAACTTATTAACGCACTTTCTAATATGCTTTCCAACATGATGTTTTAAATCAAAAGAATCATCTTAATGTTATTTAACAACTTGTTTTAACACGGAGATGAATATCACAGAGAATTGTAAAGATGCAGTCATTTAAATTGTGAATGGCTTAGAATACGTTTTAATGCGATGGTTCTCCAATCTGTTTTGGGGGGCAAGAGGTGAGGAAGAGCTTCTGTGTAGGCAGAAATCTCCATCCATCATGGGGACCCTCTGGTGTGCCCTTGACCATTTCACTATTCTTCTGCAGGATTCAGAAAGCTGAACATTTCTATACCCACTTAAGAAGAGCCATATGTTCTGCTCATTGAAAAATAATCTCTTTAATTCTAAACTGCACATTTTGCAAGAGGAATGTTTTCATCACCGCTCTTGATGGTGGAGGAACTGTGTGCATCACTGCTCTTGATGGTGGAGGGACTGTGTGTGTGTGTGTGTGTGTGTGTGTGTGTTGAGGGCAGGGTTCGCCAATCCCCAGTGAAATATTCCCATGAAGTCAGTCAGTGTTTCTGAACTACCTCAGGGCGCTATGGCAAGAACTCCCAAGCTCTAGGGTATATGATCAGAAGTGTCCTAAGTATTACAAATTCCGTTTACGTCAGATGATGTTATACATATGTAAATTAACTAGATATCACACAAAGAAAACCCCATCCCACCTGGGATAAGAATTGTGGCTGATCTTTGAAAACTAGGAAAGCGCAAAGTCTCACCGTTTCTTAAACTTGTCGCTGCCAACGCGTGTATTCGGTTACACTGCGCATCTCTCTGTCACATTCTGCATCAGAGAAAGGGACTTGAAGCCTCCTTTCAAAGTCCCTAAGGAAACCAGAGTATCGAACGATCGAGGGGAACACTTCAGCTAGAAGAGAAACAAAATTCTGTCCTCCTGTCCTTCAAGCCCTGCTTGGTCTCCCCTCCCTCTCTGAGAGCAAACAGCAGAGGATTACCTTCCAGAAAGCTGAACAACAAGCCTGTCACGGTGTAGGTTTGAAAAGACCAGGAAGCCGAGCAATAAGGACTCAGGAAAAGTGCAAGGAGGGTGCCCAGGGGTGTTAGTAGAAGTGAAAATTGCAACTAGCGCCTGGCCAGGTGGGTGTGGCAGGGGAAGGTCGGCGTCCTAACCACGACACACAAGGACCCCGCCGCTACTCACGCTTCTCCACCGTCCTCCGAGTCGCTGTCCGAGGCCCACTCCTCGCCGATGTCCGGCAGGGTGAAGAACAGGGTCCTGGGGCCAGGCCCGGGGGGCATCCAAGCGCCGGGCTCTCGCTCTCCGGGGCCAGACTGTTGGGTGCTCCGTGGGCTCGCGCCTAGGCTGCCGCCGCCCCCGGCGCCCCCGATGGCCGGCAGCGCAGCGGTGACCCCGCCGGGGCCCGGGGCGGACCGCGCCCAGGTCACCAGGTGGGCGGGGGAGCCTGCGGCGCTGCGGCCGCTGCTGGAGTGGCCGGCGGGCGGGGGCTGCGCTCGGGCCGCTCCCGGGCTACTGGGTAGCGAGAGGGGGGTCCCTGCTGCTTCCGCCGCGCGGCTCGCGACCGAGACCCGGGGGTAGGAGGCGGCGAGCAGAGGATGGAGCGAGGCGGGCGGTGCTCCCCGCGCGGCGGAGGGGGAGTCGGGGGCCAGGGCGGGCAAGAGGGCCGGGGTCGGGGCCGCGCTGAGCGAGGCGCTGGAGCCCGTCCGGCCTGCGGCGGCAGCGCCCCCCGAATGGCCGGAGGAGGCCACCGGCGAGGGGACCGCCGGGGGCGCCGTCGGGGTCTTGAAGATTTTGGCAAAGAGAGACCCCAGGTCCGACACAGCGACCTTCATGCCCCAGTCTTGGAAACGCTGTCCCCGCGGCAGCCTGAACCTCCAGGGCACGGGACTCGGGGCTGCTGGGCTCCATCCACCGCCGCGCTCGGCAATCCGGCTCCGGCTGCCCCCGGCGGGGGCGGGGGTCCTGGGGTCCCCGCACGCCGCCGAGCCCGGGGGGCGCCTGGCACTCTCTCCAGCAGCAGGAACCCCTCCCGGCGCTCAGCTCCGCAGCGCTTTAGGCCGACCTGCCCCGACGGCCTGGTCCGCCTGCGGGGTGCCGAGGACGCCGTCTGCGGGGAGCAGCCCCTTCTCCGCCTAGTACTCCGAGACCCCCGAGGGCCAAAGGTCCGGGAGCCCAGGGAGACGAAGTGCCGCCAGCGCCACCGCGGGCCGGAGGGTGATTTGGGCTCCGCCCGCGGGAGCTACCCCCACGGGCCCCCGGGACGGCGCTGGCGGTTGCTAAGCTAAACAAAAACCCTGCTTAGCTCACTGCTAATTGGGCCCCAGACTGCAGCTTGGGGCCGCGGCCGCAATAGACACACTGACGGCCCTCCTTGATTCGTGCCTTAAAGGAACACCGCAATCTCGCCATCATCCTGGTTCCAAAAGATCTGGAGCTTGTCCAGCCTGATAAGACCAAAGGTGCCAGGATCAGGGCGCCGGCCAGCTCTCTGATCTGAGGGAAGCGTAGTACAAACGCGTGTTCAGGCGAGGGGTCTTGAAACAGCAGCGCCCAGCCTCCCGCCTCAGGGCCATGTTCAAAGTGGGTCAGTGAAGAGGACGCAGGGGAACAACAGCAAGGAAGGGCCTCACCCAAGAACGTGGAAAAAAGACCGGGCCCTGAGAGTAAAATCCATACACCATGTGTGCGTTCACAACATCTATTTGGGTGCACCAAGAGATTTTAGAACTAAAATGTTTGGGCACTCAAACTATAATCAGACTGCTCGGATACAAACTCAAAGGCAGATATGAAAGGTAAGAGTTTTTAATGAAGTGGAATACATTGCATTTTACTAAGTCGGAAGAAATATGTGTGCATGGTAGAGTTGTAAGTATGAGTATCTGCGGGAGCGTGGGGTTGATTTGGAGCGTGATTTAAAAATAAGATGTTGACGGGTTATCCACTAATGTTTAGTGAAGAGTTTCTGCTTGGATCTCAGGAGGTATATTTTCTGATTAGAGGTGGCAAAAAGAGATGAGTAAGTCTGGTAGTGAATACGTTAGCTGGTATTCGTGACTCTATACACGAGTCTTTCGCAAGAATCCACAAACTGGATTCTGAACCATGGAACATTTCTAGAGTAATGCAAGCTTTTCATCGTCTTGAAGACAGCCGGCCAGTCTTCTCCTTACGATATTCACATCCTGTCATGAGCCCTTTTCTGCATCCAACTACCCTGGACAAACATACGCCAGCCCCTTTCCTAACTCAAGATTGTGGTAGGCACGGAGAGGTAAAAAAAAAAAAAAAAAAGGTGTTCTCTTCCCACAATGTGGAATGATCAGCTTCACATCACACGCTAGGTGTAAGGTGAGTGTCCCAGAAAACAAGGCGGGCACTGTAGTCAGCAGGAGCTCAAGGCAAGAATAACACATGTGTGCCTGAGAGAAGTAAGAGACAAGGCAGATATGGGTCAGAGTATAAAGGGCCTTGCGTGTTGGGAGAGGGAAGCGCATGCAGTTGTCAGCATGAACAGCACCAGCACATGGTGAAGAATGAAGGAAAGAGGGGAAAGTAGCAGACACACCTAGTGGAAACTAGAGGCAGAGGTCTCAGGGTCAAACCAAGCAAACTGCACCTCCTGTGTCGTCATGCAAGGACAGCAGACGTATCATGGTTTGGGACCATCAACATCTCTCCTACTCTCATATATAATATATATATATATTTTATATATATAAAAAATATAAATATATATATAATATATATTATATATATTATATTATATTATATATATAATATATTATATAATATATAATATTATATATATATTTTACACATGGGGGCAGAAACCGTTAGAGACAACACTTTTCTCCCTCTTGGAGGAGCAACCTTAATATAAACAATGGGACATTCACCCACCTGTCTCAGCTCTCTAACTTTAGACGTTTCTATGCTCCCATTACTAACCACTTCCTTTCCATGCACATGCTTTTCTTTAAGTATGTAGATACCGTCAATAAGACTGCAGAAAAGCTCATCCTCTTCCAGAACCTGGCTTGAAAGTATTCTGCTTCTAAGGTGTGTTTACATGCATCCTATCTGTCTCGGTTGAATCCAGTCCAAAAAAGTCCCTAACCCTCAGTTTGTGTGAAAGTGGCCTTATTTGGAAACAGGGCCTTTACAGATGTAATCAAGTTAAGAGGAGGTTGTCAGGACGGGCCCTCATTCAATATGGCTGCCATACTCTCAAGAAGAAATTTGAACACAAACACACAGGGGACACGTCATGTGCTGACAGAGGCAGAGACTGGGGTGATGGAGCTGCCGAGCCAAAGAATGTGAAGGACGGACAGCCACTGCCAGAAGCTGGGAAGAGGCAAGGAAGATTCTTCCCTACATAGGTCTCAGAGAGGGCATGGCCCCGCCCATCTAATGTCAACCTCTAGTTTCCAGAACAATGACAGAAGAAATTTCTGTCCTTTTAAGCCACCCAGTTTGGGGCACTTTGTTACGGCATCCCTGAGAAACTAATAAGCTATTTCAGTATTAATTAATTAGTGGGGTACTTTACGATCGCAGTATCTTTCTGATTTTTTTTTTTTTTTTAATTTTTTTTTTTTCAACGTTTATTTATTTTTGGGACAGAGAGAGACAGAGCATGAACGGGGGAGGGGCAGAGAGAGAGGGAGACACAGAATCGGAAACAGGCTCCAGGCTCTGAGCCATCAGCCCAGAGCCCGACGAGGGACTCGAACTCACGGACCGCGAGATCGTGACCTGGCTGAAGTCGGACGCTTAACCGACTGCGCCACCCAGGCACCCCTCTTTCTGATATGTTTATGAGCATCTTCGGTGGGGTGTTCGCTCGATAAAGCTGGTCACAGAGGCAAATCATGACTTTCTCAAATCTACTAGGAGAATGACAGGAATCACAGAAAGGGTGGGGCGGGGAGCGTCAGTTAAAGTAGGGGATAAAATATTCTGGCCACCCAGCCGTGTGAGGAAGGCACTATGAATGAACACCGATCCTTTTGTTTGAAGTCCTTTGAAAATGGCCTATAATTGCAAACATGGCAAACGATTCTCAGGAAGACGCTAGGTCTTTTACACCCATTGTTCATCCATCAACAGTCCTTCAGACAGACGTTAGATGCTACCAGGCCTCTCTGTTAATTACCATTCTCATAACATGAGCCCCAGGTGAGGTTCCACACGGATGGAGATCAAGTGCAGTAATGAAAAGAAATGCAGTAAATTATTGCTTCTAACCGTGGCAGTGGTGATTTTTAGGCAGACTTTATGTGAAAGCAGTGTTCTACGTGCTAAAACTCTTCTGATTATATTGGCTAATTAAGAATTAGATGCAGTGGTTTTCTGGTGTGTATAACAATGCTCGTCTGCATCACTGAAAAAAACATTAGGAAGTTATGACCATGTTGCTATGAAGAAATGTTATGTTTTGGAAACCTGAAGGTTAAAGCAAATAACATTGAGTAATTAATCTGTTTAAGAATTTAAACTGCCATGGGGCACCTGGGTGGCTCAGTCGTTTAAGCTCTTGATTTCGGCTCAGGTCATGATTTCATGGTTCATGAGTTCGAGCCCCACACTGGGCTCTGTAGTGACAGCATGGAGCCTGCTTGGGATTCTCTCTCTCTCCCTCTCTCTCTCTGCCCCTCCCTCTCTTTCTCTCTCTCAAAATAAATAAATAAACATGGAAAAAAATTTTTTTGAAAGAATTTAAACTGCCTCACTTAGCATAACACCAAGGCCAGAACCTATAAAGAAAAATGCAATCAGATTTGATTATAAAAAAATTTAAAGCTTCTTAATAGCAAAAGACATTTGTTGATTCAACAAATAATTACAAAGCACCACAATGGAGACAGTACTGAACAGCAGACTCTGGAACAGGATTCTCTAGGTTCATATGGTCTCTGCCATCCATCAACACCCAGGCTTCTTTCTGTCCCTTAGTTTCCTCAACTATAATCCAGGGATGAAATGGTTCCTATCTGAAATAATGGCACTTTCCGAGGGTTATATTAATTCACACGTGCTTGGTAACTGAAACAGAGCGTCACACAGGGTAAGCTCTCAGTAGATGTTAATTTTATTATCATTTTTTTTTTAACATTTATTTATTTTTGAGAGACAGAGCATGAGCGGGGGAGGGGCAGAGAGAGAGAGGAAGACACAAAATCTGAAGCAGGCTCCAGGCTCTGAGCTGTCAGGGCAGAGCCCAACGCGGGGCTTGAACTCATAAGCCGTGAGATCATGACGTGGGCCGAAGTCAGATGCTTACCTGACTAAGCCCCCGGTCGCCCTGAGATGTTAATTTACATTATACGTGATTTTATTACATGTGATTTTGTTATATGATATTAGTTCTTATCATATAATCTCAGGTTACAATGAACAACCTGAGGAAAATCTGGAAGGAAGTTATAGCTACATTTACTTCCAAGTTTATTCACTTTTGTACTATTTGAATATTTTCGGCAAATACGTATTACTTACTTTTAGGGACAAACGCAATAAAAGAAAACTAAACAGAAAACTGTCTTAATATTCGATTAAGGTGTTCTGGTTTCTAGCAAAGGGAACAATAGTAGAACAAGAACAACTTTCCACTGATGAAGAAGCAGCTTTCGATCACAGAGATTATTAACAGACCGTGACTAACTCTGCCAGGTATGGGAGCATATATAGCATAGTGGAAAGAGCGGAGGACAGACCAACGAGCTCAGTTCCCTTTTCAGCCGCAGGCAACAGACAAAGCCCTCACCAACAGTGGCTCAAGCACTCACAGAGCAAGCAGCCCACAGTCAGCTGCTTCTGAGAATGGTGCCATAAATTACCAATGTCATCAGAGGTGGCAGATCTCTCTTCTTTTTTGTTCACTTGCTTGTTCCTGATGGTCCCAAGATGGCACCTTTAGCGCCAATCATCTTTCCCTCAAATAACCACATTCGAGCCCAAATGGTACAGCTCACTCTTTCATTCTCCCTCTCATTAAGGAGCAAACTACTTTCCAGAAGCTTCTCAAGCTGACCACTTGAGTCTCATTGGCTAAAACTGGGCTAGAAGTCCATCCCTCAACTAATCATCGGCAAAGGGGGAATAAGGGTTATCACGCTTCGTGGCCACAGTACATCCCTTGGTACTCAGTAAGGGGTCAAACCCCAGAAGGGTTTCTTAGGAACCTCTGATCTATAGCTGGTCTGTCAGAAGCACCAGGGACACCCCAGACTGGTGACTGCCATCTGCAGAAGAGCTGTGGGGGAAACAGTCTTGCAGGACTGAGCCCTTAAACTGTAGGATCCGACTCTATCTCCTGGTGGACAGTATCTCCTGGTGGACAAAGCTGAGTTAAATTGTAAGACACCCCCCGCTGGTGTTGGAGAATTGCTTGGTGATCTAGAACACCACCACCACCACCACCACTCATCGTAATTGGGTTCTAGAAAGTTTTGGGGGTTCTATGACCCTTGCCCCTACCTTTCTGCCCAGAAGAATGTATTCTGGTGTTTACCAGCTCAAGACTAACACTGCCCAAGCAACTTAGTTGCTCTGCAATAGAATACGGTCCTAAAAGGATCAGTTAAGGGTACAATTGCATTTTCCTAAGAGGTTGTTTTTTTTTTAATTAATATTATTTGTGCTTTTCTGCTCAGCATGCCTCCACCCTGGGTATAACTCAAGGAGATAAGAGAAGAAAGAAAGATCATAAGAGAAATAAGACAGAGGGAAGGATGATGGAGGACGTCCTGTGTAACTGGTAAATCTGTCCTTAAAGTTGGAGGTGGTCCCAAGGGCCCCCCCTGGAATTTGTTCAAAGGCACAATGTTCAAAACATACTGTGCCAGGATGAACGGGAGGGCTAGTTTCCTAAACCAAACCCCTATACCACCCCTTAGATACTTTCTCCCCCTTCACGACTCTGCCTTTGTGTTCAGAAATCACCAGGTGCTCCCTCATGAGTGTGGGATTCGGGGTGGGAGTGGGGGGACAGTTCTGCTTATTCCACACGGTCCTGAGCTAGGTTTGGTATTGGGAGCACACACACTTTAAGGCCAGAAAATACCAGATGATTCACTGGAGAGAGGTTACATCACAAGTCTACAGAATCACCAAGTGGCCGGCCAAGCCGGGAAGTTGGACTGTTGTCAGAGAAGTCTAGAGGGACCCTCTGTTTCTTACCACTGCTTAGGTAACAGGGTTTCTCTGAGGAAGGGCGATCTCACTTGAGATCAAGCTTTTCCCATCCAAGAGTGCCTGGCACAGGGTAAAAGTCAACTAACTCATCCTAAGAAGGGGGTGTGTTTAGGAAGGCTGTAAGTTTCAAGATTAGGTCAAGTTAGGCCAAAGGTTAGGTCTCCTTATAGGAGAAGCTGATGCCTGAGCTAACCCCTGAAACTGCATGGTTTAGCTAAGAAAAGGCTGTAGGACAGCGGGGAAAGCAGACCCACAGTCACATGCAGATGGAAATGTGAAAGGGCCACGCATGTGGCCGAGACTGTAGGCAGTTCCGGGTGGCTAGACTTCAGGGCCTATTCATTCACTTACTTCTTTAATCATTCAATCCATAAATATTTTGTGACTATTTACTGTGTGTTGGCGGTGAAGCAAGAGAAGAAAAAGCAATGCCACACACACACACACACACACACACACACACACACACATACACACACTTAGAATGTAAACTAAGGTTTTAAGTGGGGACTTGGAATTCCCTACGCCATTGTTAAAGGAGTAGCAGCATGTTTTGGAATAGTTATTGCAGAACTGGAGGTGGTTAGAGGAAATTTTAGAGCATCCTGGTTCTCTTTTGTCTGCTGTCTCAGAAATTTCACAAAATTTCTGGATGGTAAAAATATATTTCCATGAAGTCAAATGTGTCTCTTTCCTTTCTATGTCCACTGCCACAACTTCAGTCGAACATTTACCGTTAGATTTGCAAAACTGTGTTATGCAGAGCATGCATTCAGCAGGATTTTAACAAGGTAAGTGATAAGAAGGGTTCTGTAATCAAATTGGCTTAGGGACTGCCTCGATAATAAAAAGTTAAATACCTTTCTGTAAAGCAGGACATCTTAGCTTGGTAAAATCCCGAGACACGTTGCAGATTTCTGAAAGGAGGACACAGTATGTAGAGTGCTTCCCACATTTATTTGGCAGGGGCCCTTTTAATGGGATATTATCTTGTCAGACTGGTGAGGAACACCAATTAATACCTTAGATGTAAACAGCAATAGTGGAGACAAGTTTGAAAGACTGGGGAGAGACAGGGTGCTGGAAAGCTTTGAATTCATTTTACTGGATGCCAGGGAGTCACCAGAAAAATGTGTGTTGGGAGAGGCTGACCACAGCCATGCCTAGCATGTGAGCTGGGCTGCAACGGAAGGTTCTGGGTCTCTGAAGTGACAAAAGCATCCCATGGAAAAAAAAAAAAAAAAAAAAAAAAGAGCCAGCAACCAAGCATTATGCTGCGCAGGCCCAGAGGCCAGATCATACCCCATATCTGTGACATCTGTCCTTGATGTCCCTTCTTTCAACTGTGTTCCGAACTCCTGAGATTCTAGAGGTGCCCAGCCAGCCAGTGGATGAGCAGGTAAAGTGAGGAGAGAGACAAGAAGCCAACACCTTCACCCTCATCAGTGGGGTCTTCCAGAAGACAAATGCCAGCAGGGGAAGTAGAGAACTCATATTGGGCAAGAGTTTTGGTTTTGGTTATCACTACTGGACCATCACAAGCGGTGACGGTGAGGTTGGACAACCCTCTGTACTATCTAAGAGTGCCTGAAAAGCTCTATGACAAGCCTGAGGTTTCGTGCAAATGGCAGAATTTTCTTAAAAAGAGCTTTGAGAGGAAGATAGAATAACACAGTTTCCTGTTTGCACCTTACTGAGTCCAGCTTGTTCAATGGGCCAGTTCCGCAAGTCTCATGTGGTGGACAGGAACTGCTTGGCTTATCCAGCTCCCATCTTTGGGAAATAGCACTTGGGTCTATCCACATGGTTCTGGTGGGCGCTTCCAACCACAGGACCCCACCATCATGGCCACAAGCATGGATGTATACCCCAAATAAGGCCAATCAGAGGCCTTCCCCGAGGTTTTAAGAACTGGGATTGCCGATGTGAAATGGGAGCCTAAGAGATCCTGGTTATCCCAACTTCTAGCAGTGCAAACCCGGGTACTAACTAACACAGAGAGAGAAGCAGGTGTGAGGTGTGGTGGCGTTTGAGCTCTAGGCTCTAGTTCCCTTCGACAGCTAGTGATATTCTGGCCCTTTTCCCAGTTTGAGTATAGACCACAAACATTTTCCCTTTTTGCCTAAAGAACTTTGGGTTTCTGGCACTTACAACCAAGTGCTCGCTAAGATGAAAAGATATCTCCGCAAGAAGCCAAAAAGGTAAACGCTTTTGGTAACAGCCAAAAGGCTGTGTTAAAGCTTCTGTGCCAAACAAAAAGCAGCCCCTGACAACCCAGAAGCTGGTCCGGCACTCATAGCTGGGCCATGTTATTCTCTTGCCGGACACAAACAACCTCACAGAGTATCAACCTCAGACAAGGTTACGCTGACACTATAAAATGAGACCCAGGATGACCACTTCGTAATTCTGTATAAGCACAGACAAAAAAAAAAAAAAAATAAGGTCACTGCGCCACCCTCCTAATACCACAAACACTCCTCTCTGGGCTATTTCTTTGCTTTATCAATTATAACCTTCTCCTGGTTCTCGTCTCTTCTCTCTCTATAGGTAAGCTTTATTGACATAACCAGTCACAAAATGTCCCCCTTTGGAACAGCATAAAATCTCGAAGGAAACTCTGCTTCCTTAGGCCCTCCCCCAAATCACCCAAGGAATGTCCAAACCTATGGAACAGGTTCATTCAGGCACCTTTTTACTGAGACGCCCCTAGATCTCCATGGTGTGAGATGAGAAATAAACCCAACTTGTTCAACCGCAGGTATGTTTCTTCTTCACTTCAATGAGAAATAAACCCAACTTGTTCAACCGCAGGTATGTTTCTGGTGGCCTTTGACTGGAAGACATTGACACTGTGAAAGCATTTTTATTTTATTTTATTTTATTTTATTTTATTTTTTTAAATGTTGGCTTCCTATAAAACCATTTGTCTTCCAGGATATCTGGAAGAGACTTTATTTTTTAAAACATGAAGTGGTTGGAAGCTTGCGGAAGTGCCTAAAGAAACCAAGTGAACTACATCTATTTCAATTCTTAAATACCTTAGAAAGTGTAGTGGATGCTGAGATCTCGCCTTCAGGACCCATACTTGGTCCTGCTCTCCTACTTCACAACTCATACTTCACAACTGCTCTCCTCCTTTGGAATTGCTTTTAGGCAAAGCTTTTTGTTTAAGGGCACAGCTTCCTCCCTGGGACTGCCTGTAGCCAATGCTGATTGGTTGAGATGAGGGTAGAATGGTCCTGCTCCTTTTTGGTGTCAACTCTGTAAGGCCATTCCCTGTGGGGTCTGCTAAGGCTTCTGCTGCAATTGCAGCACAGGTCATCGTAAGCTCTCTTCCCAATCCAACTGACTTCACTCCCTTATAAATCAGAGCACTCCCTGAATCCTGATGCGCAGACATTTCCATGCGGGAATTTATTTCCTGGGGAACTGACTTAAGATACAACAGAGCTAAGAATTCAAAATTGGCTACCAGAAATTCTCACAAAGAACCAGGAAAGTTCTGTCACTGAAAACTCCCATGACTCCTGCCCAACATATACAAGATAGTTTGCTAAATGGGTGGGGAGGAAGTCACGTGACAGAACCAGTTTCTCCCTTGGACAGAAAGATGGAGGAAGGTTAAGGGATCGCAGGAGTTACAAATGGCTAATATAACCAAGAACCGTCAAATACCTAGGAATAAACCTAACCAAAGATGTAAAAGATCTGTATGCTGAAAACTATAGAAAACTTGTGAAGGAAATTGAAGAAGACACAAAGAAATGGAAAAGCATTCCATGCTCATGGATTGGAAGACTAAGTATTGTTAAATGTCAGTACTACCCAAAGCTATCTCTACACATTCAATGCAATCCCAATCAGAATCGCATCAGCATTCTTCTCGAAGCTAGAACAAGCAATCCTAAAATTTGTATGGAACTATGAAAGACCCCTAATAGCCAAAGTAATATTGAAGAAGAAGAAGACCAAATCAGGAGGCATCACAATCCCAGACTTTAGCCTCTACTACAAAGCTGTAGTCATCAAGACGGTATGATATTGGCACAAAAACAGACACATAGACCAATGAAATAGAATAGAGAACCCAGAAGTGGACCCACAAATGTATGGCCAACTAATGTTGACAAAGCAGGACAGAGTATCCAATGGAAAAAAAGACAGTCTCTTTAGCAAATGGTGCTGGGCGAACTGGACAGCAACATGCAGAAGAATGAAACTAGACCACTTTCTTACACCACACACAAAAATAAACTCAAAATGGATAAAGAACCTGAATGTGAGACAGGAAACCATCAAAACCCTAGAGGAGAAAGCAGGCAAAAACCTCTTTGACCTCAGCTGCAGCAATTTCTTACTCAACACATCTCTAAAGGCAAGGGAATTAAAAATAAAAATGAACTATTGGGACCTCGTCAAGATAAAAAGCTTCTCCACTGCAAAGGAAACAATCAACAAAACAAAAGGTAACCAACAGAATGGTAAAAGGTATTTGCAAATGACATATCAGATAAAGGGCTAGTATCTAAAACCTATAAAGAACTTACTAAACCCCACACCTGAAAAACAAATAAATCCAGTGAAGAAACGGGCAGAAGACATGAATAGACACTTTTCCAAAGAAGACATCCAGATGGCCAACAGGCACATGAAAAGATGCTCAACGTCACTCCTCCTCAGGGAAATACAAATCAAAACCACACTGAGATACCACCTCATGCCAGTCAGAGTGGCTAAAATAAACAAATCAGGAGACTATAGATGCTGGAGAGGATGTGGAGACACGGGAACCCTCTTGCACTATTGGTGGGAATGCAAACTGGTGCAGCCGCTCTGGAAAACAGTGTGGAGGTTCCTCAAAAAATTAAAAATAGATCTACCCTGTGACACAGCAATAGCACTACCAGGAATTTACCCAAGGGATACAGGAGTGCTGATGCATAGGGGCGCTTGTACCCCAATGTTTATAACAGCTCTTTCAACAATAGCCAAATTATGGAAAGAGCCTAAATGTCCACCAACTGATGGGTGGATAAAGAAGATGTGGTTTATATATCCAATGGAATACTACTTGGCAATGACAAAGAATGAAATCTGGTCATTTGCAGCAACGTGGATGGAACTGGAGGGTATTATGCTAAGTGAAATAAGTCAGTCAGAGAAAGATATTGTATGTTTTCACTCATATGTGGATCTTGAGAAACTTAACAGAAGACCACGGGGGAAGGAAAGGGGAAAAAATAGTTACAGAGAGGGAGGGAGGCAAACCATAAGAGACTCTTGGATACTGAGAACAAACTGAGGGTCGATGGGGGTGGGGGAGACGGGAAGGTGGGTGATGGGCATTGAGGAGGCAATTGTTGGGATGAGCACTGGGTGTTGTGTGGAAACCAATTTGACAATAAATTATATTACAAAAAATGGCTAATATATCACCCAGTGTAATTAGCAACTGATGACCAATTGATTACCCCTTTTTTTTGTTACTTCAATATGGATTTACATATATATAGGAAAAAAATCAGTGCTTTAAATCTCCTTCTGTGATATGAGGGTATGCCTGACTGTTTGGACTGTAAAGTTCGAAGTTACACTCTCTATTCAACTAGCTGCCACATAGATCTAAGTCATAGATTCCAGGGGAGAATTTTATTATAACTTCTGGTGTTGCCATTTGAAACCCATCAAGTTACAGTCTCAAGACACCTGACTCCTTAAATTGAAATTCCTCTGCCATGTTCTCTTTACCATGGTTCCATCCTCAGCAGCATCCTGTGACCTCCCAACACCAAGATCATGCCTCCCTCCCTTTCATCTCACTGTTCGTTCCACCATCTTGCTCCTCACTCAACAAAATCCTACCCATCTCCGAAAGGTCTGATCTTCCAGGGAGCCTTTTGTTCAGGTCCATCTTTGATAGTCCCTTCCTACCCGAACTCTTCTGGAGCCATTTTCTACAATGTAGCTCACATCCTGTGTGCCCCGTCATGTTTGGCACAGGGCTAGGTTCACGTGGTTGCTCCATGAATACTCTTTTTCCACCAGCTTTATTGATATATAATTTACATACTATAAAATTCACCTGCTTTAAGTATATGATTCAATGATTCTTAGTAAAAACTTACATGGTTGTACAATCATGGACACCATCCATTTTTAGAACATTCTCCTCACCCCGAAAAGATCTCTTACACAACCTTTATTTACTCCCCCCTTCCCATCCCTAGGTCCAGACAACCACTAGTCTGCTTTCTGCCTCTAGAGATTTCAAGAAATATTTTTTAAACTCTCGATTTACACATCGTGACCATCGCTCACTGTGGAGTCCCCTTTACAAATCACCTAAGGTAGACATCTGAATAATTAAGAGCTTGTTAAATCAATGACATTGAAAATCCCTCCTCCTCACTAACAAGGTGAGAGTATTCACTTCTTATTACAATCAAAAAGGTGTCATTTTTAGGTAAAATCTAAACACCTGGATTTGTTTTAAACTCAATGTTGATTCAGCTGGAATTTGTTTTGAAAAACAGCAAGAAGGAGACGGAGTGAACAGATAACATGATGGTACCCTGAGAGCTTTCAAACACGTCACTTCACTTGTGGAAGTTAAACAGGCCAGACAAATATCCTTTTCTGCACTTCCCTTGTTTTGAACCCCAGGGATAAGGACTCCTCCAGAGAACAATTATAAAGGACAGCTTGCCGAAGGCTCAGGATGTTTCTTCCTGTGTAGACCAAATACAAGTCAAGGCTGACACCGTTGATTAGCTTTACTTGTATTCAGTTCAAGGGTCATCCCTTGTGTATCTTCTTAAATATTAAGCAACTTTAAAAGATTACACTTGAACTCAATTTAAATTGTGGCCACTTGATCAACTATCTTATAAGCAAATAAGGGGATAAAAGCAAAATTACTTCCTGCCCTGCTTTTTGTAGACCAATGGAATATCCATTACTTAGAAATATGGGACTAACATTGGGACTATCGAGACAGAAATAACATACAAAGCACGTCAGGAAAAACTGTGGCTGTGGGTTTTATTTTGCCATCATAAAAGTTTCATTTCATCTGTCTTTTCTTTCTTTCTTTTATTTTTATTTTACAATGCCAAAATAAAATGAGATTATTTCACAGGCGGAAAGCACGCCTTAGCAGAAACGCTATCGAACGAGCGTCTCGTGTGCAAGGATGCTGTGTAACACGGAAGTGAAAATGGTCCTCCACACATTCACATTGTTGAGAGACTGTAGACTTTTTCAGAACCAGCAGTACAGGGAGTATCACTTTTTCCAGGATTCTGTGGACTTAGCCCCGAGGATACAATACTATTTTAATCAAAGTTCCAAACTGTGACACCTCAAATTCTCCCTAAATTTACCAAACCAGTGCTTCTAATATAGAAATTAACCCAGCTTTATGATTTCAACACTCTCTTTATTTGAATACCAGAACTATGAAGGTTTTAAAACGCTATTCATGTCTATTTTCGATCATTAGATTCTTTCCATTGTAAAAGCAAAAATAAAATTTTAAATAATAGTCTTTCTAGAGAAGGACTAATGTATACATCGCACACTATTTTATGACATGATAACACGTTTCACGTGAATGTATTATACCATGGTCATCATCGCTAATTATATAGGATTATTAAAGATTTTGTTCAACACCATAATTTTCAAGATCAGGAGTCAAAGAGTCCCAGTAGGAAGGACCAAATGATCCGACCAGGACCATCTCCTGAGTCTGTGGCCAAGAGAAAACAATATTGTACAACCACAAAGCTAATCTACTAATTAACCTTCAGGAAGCAAGCCTTTCTATAATACTTTTTTTGTTTCCTGTAATACTTTTAAGTAAGAGAACTGTTTCTTCTAACACCTACAGCAGAAACCCAAGTATCAGGGAAATATAAGGATTTATTAAAATATGTATTTTTACTAAGTAATGAAAATGAATTACAAACGTTTTCTGACCATGAGTCTGTAGGTTCAAATGGAATTTAACACTTAACAAAATCAACACTGAAGTGGGCACCACTAAAATAAAAGCTTTTTCACTGAAAAAAAAAAAAAAAATCCTGTGATGAAGCTTTTAAAAATGAGGACATATATTTTACCCTTTTACAGTCGAAATAGCATTGTACCCACTAAAACAATGATCTCTTGTTTTCCTATGAGTGCATCCAAAAAAACTCCAAATATAATTATCAGAAACCTCTCTAAGTCTGAATAAACAGATACATATTATTTTCAAATAAAACCTAAATTTACTATGAAAGTCTTTAAGTGGGGGAAAGTTACGCCTTTGTTAACTTAGTCTTTAAATAAATTTAATGTATTGAATTTCTGGATCCAAGCGCTACTTGCAATTTATGATGAAAGGCATTTACCCGCTCTTTCTGAACTGGCCAGTTCAAGATGCAGTGAGATTTAAACATCCCTCGTCGCAAACAGAGTGCATGGTTCAGTTTATAATCTGGAATATCCTCAAGAAAGATCAATATAATGGAATCCAGATTTTGTTCCACAGCTTGCTGAACTGCCTGGTGCACCTTGAATCTAGTAAAAAAAAAAAAAAAAAAATTATTAAAATAAGTTATATATATCAGCATACGGTTTAGAACAGCCAAAAGCGCTAACATCCCCCCTACACTTGTTTTTATGTGTCACTAATAATCAAGTTATTTTTTTTTATTTTTAAAATTCTTTGAGTTGTCAATCATAATGTAAGTAATATTTGAAAGCTCAAGTGAAAAAAACAAGTACACACTTAAAATTTCACAATGTTCACCTACCTTTTACATAACGGATCTTTTAATAGATGTTGTGTTATAACGAAAATAGTTTTTCTGCTCCTTTTGATGCTATTAACAATTGATTCGAGTTCAAGGACACCTGCCTCAAAGTCCCTTTCTTCGAGACAAAATCTGAGAGTTTGATCTTTTTCTTCCATCGGAGAGAAGTTCTCCCAGACCCAATCCCTATCTTTATAGGCATGAATTATATATGCTGCATATTCAAACTGCTCTGGCTGTCTGTCTATTTCTTTGAAACCAAGAACTCGATGCACTGAAACATTCCAATAAAAAGATATCCTCCAGCCTTGAAAATGGATGAGCAATACGGTAAAGATAAAAATCAAAAGGATACTGGTATTTATTATGAAAAAGAGTTCAAAGGGGGCACTGTCTTTGCAGGCTGATATATCAAAAAGCATCACCGGGAAACCATGATATTGAGGTGGAGTATTACAGAGGTAATGGCTTGACAGGTCAGAGATGTTGGTGTGGGTACTATTAATCCAATTAACAAACCAGGCAATACTTTCACAGGTACAATCAAATGGGTTAAAGCTCATATCTAAATTACTCAGGTTCCTGAAGGCTGGCCCAAAAACATCCTTCTCGACTGACGTTATGAGATTCTTCTGAAGGTTCAGTGACTTTAGAGATGCCTGATCATCAAAGACAGATAGCGGAAATATGTTTAAATTATTCAATCCTAAATCGATGCTCTTTAATTCAGATAAGCCCTTGAATACCTCTGCTGGGATCTCATCAAAGCCATTAGACTCTAAGTTAAGAATGTGGAGGTGAGAAAGACCCTTTAGAAAATAAACAGGGCCACTAGGGTTTGCACGTTTCCATAGCCGTGCTAAGTTGTTGTGCTGCAATTCCAGAATTTCTAGTTTCTCAAGACCCTCCAACAGTTTATCATTTATGTTGGCTATATTGTTGTTGCTTAGATCCAGAATGACCAAGTTGCGAAGGGAATGAAAAGGTGAAGGAGAACTGTCCACATTCCTCAGGGCCACTCTGCGGAGCATCAGGCGTTGGAGGCTTGGGACCAGGGCAAAAGACCCAGGAGTCAGTTGTAGGTATTTGTTGTAGGAAAGGTAGATTTCAATGATATTTCCTAGACCTCTCCATTCTTGGCCTGTGAGCTCTTGCCCAATTTCATTAAGGCCAAGGTCGAGTACCTGAAGGTGGCCCAGACAAGAAAAAGCGCCAGTCTCTATTTTTGAGATTTTGTTTTTGGTTAGGTTGAGCGTGACCAAAGGAGACTGAGCAAGTGACAAAAATGTTTCATTTGTTAAAGTTCGCAAGCTTGTGAAGGAGTCGGATAGACTTAAGTGTTTCAGCTTTATCAGTCCCGTGAACATATTGCTTTTTATGCCTGGGAAGTTGTTGTCTCCCATGTTAAGATACTCCAAACATTTTAGCCACTGAAAGGAAAAATCATCGATCTTGGGACGCGAAGTAAGGGCAGTGCTTTGTTTGGTGAAAGATCGTCTCAAATCCAAGTATCTCACACTGAGAAGCCCATACAAGGAGTGAGAAAATAAGTGTTCTATATTGTTATACCCCAGGAAGAAATATTCTAGACGTGGAAGCCAAACGAAGGAACCATTATCAATCACATTTAAGTTGTTGTGGGAAAGATCGAGCACGGTGAGATTTGTGTGCTTGAGCCCAACGAAAGTCATATTGCTCGTTCTGTACAGCTGGGTGTTGCTCAGGGATAGATTCTGAATGCTTGTGTTCGACAGTTCTAAACAAAGCTGCTCTGTGAGGTTGGGGTTCAGTTGAGCATTGTTCAGAGAGAGGCCAAATAGTTTTCCAATTGCATGAAAACACCCTGGAGAGAACTAAAGGTGGGGGGAGAAAAAAGAGGTTAATAACCAAAACACGGTGGGGTCCGCATGACTCTAGAGAAGCTTAAACACAATTCTTTACTCAGCCCCCTTCCCCCTTCCCCATCTTCTCTGGCTTTACTCTCCATCCCTCTACTGCACAGCTCCTTACTCTGTGCCTGCGACACCCACCTCCTGGGGCAGTCCCCCACCTTTCCTGGCCGCTGCTTACCTTCTGCCCAGTATTCAATGGCCTCCTTTTCAGGGGGCCCTCCCTGACCTCCCAGTCTAGGTGAGGTCCCTAGTATTTTTACTTGATCACACTGAGTATGATCGTAATTAATAAACTCTTTGCAAGGTCACCACTCGGGCAGATGCTGTTTCTGTCTCGCTGACCACTGTTCTCAGTGAACACGTGGGGAATGAACGGGTGGATTTTATTATGCAACAGTGACGCACACTTTCCCTTCTGTAGCTCTGAGTTCCAGGCTTCCTCTTTGTCTGTCCAGCCCGGGTTTTCTCCTGATGTTATTGCATGACAGTGCCCCCAGCTCCCTTCTGCTCTGCCCCCACTCCCTCACCAGAAGCCTTGTCTGCTGTGGGATTCTGCCCCCAGAACAAGAGGACAGAAGGCAAGGAGAGAAGGAATCCCGAGAGGGTCGGAGCCAGGCCTGGGTGGTTAAACACCAGGAGAGCAAAGAGGCTCTGATTCCTACTGTGTCATTTGTGAGCTGTTAGGGCTAATGGACGATAAGGCAAATTTGGTTGTAAGTAAAGTGAATTGGACTACAGAGCAGGAAACTGTTCAGTTCATTAGGGTGAACTTCCATGATAACATGTTGCAGTAATCAAAATTGAGTTTTTGAATAATTCTCAATGACACGGAGAATGCTCATGACGTGAGATGACTTTTTAATGGGAGGATACACTGTTGCCTATGGGAGGCAATACAGCACAGCTGTTAAGAGCATGGGCTCTGATCTAACACTGCCAGAGACCCAGTTCTGTCACCAAACTGTCACATGTGAGACCTTAGACAAGTTCCTCAACCCTGCTTCACCTCAATTTACCCTTGGGTAAAATGATGATACGAATCAGTTGGTGGCGGGACGCCTGCATGGCTCAGTCGGTCAAGTGTCCGACTCCTGATTTCGGCTCAGGTCATGATCTCGTGATTCGTGAGATTGAGCCCCACATCCAGCTCTTTGCTGACAGTGTGGAGCTGACTTGGGATTCTTTCTCTCTCTCCCCTGCTCGCTCTCTCTCTCTCTCTCTCTCTCTCTCATAAATAAACTTTCAAAAAAGAATAAGTTGGTTACAGGACTATGTAAATATATGTATTTAATAAATATATATTTATATGTAAATAAATATATAGATATTATAAATAAATTGTAATAAATAATAAATTTAAATTTACGAATATATACAATAAATTATAAATATATATGGTATATACAAACTTATCATAGTGTCCAACATACGGTGTCTTTTGAATTTGAGCTCTGAATTTCAGTGGCTGTTGCTTTTTCTTATTATCACTTGGAGAAAAGCTAGAGATAAAAATACCCAACACTGGTTGTCTCTGGACTATGGGTTTTTGGATGATTTTTATCTCCCCCGTCATTACTTGAATATTTTGTAAGATTTCTACAATAAATGTTCTAAATAGGGGCGCCTGGGTGGCGCAGTCGGTTAAGCGTCCGACTTCAGCCAGGTCACGATCTCGCAGTCCGGGAGTTCGAGCCCCGCGTCAGGCTCTGGGCTGATGGCTCAGAGCCTGGAGCCTGTTTCCGATTCTGTGTCTCCCTCTCTCTCTGCCCCTCCCCCGTTCATGCTCTGTCTCTCTCCGTCCCAAAAATAAATAAACGTTGAAAAAAAAATTTTTTTTAAAAATAAATGTTCTAAATAAACAAAAAAATGCTGTTCAATAATTAGCATGAATATTACATAAAATGTTTGCTTGTTTATATTTTATCATCTCAGGACAAATATACAGTCTATTTTTACGTCTGTAAGTTGATACAGCTTTTAAAAATCTGACTTAGTTTACGATTTCCAATATTCTTATTCTCAGCCTGTAAAGGACTAAAATACAAACATACCTGTATATGAAGGTAGTTACTGAAATGAATACCATGCATCTAAACAGAAGGTTAATTAGGTATATTCCATTATAAGAAGTATATTCCATTATCAGAAGATTTTCATAATAATCTAATGCTAGTTACCATTTATGGAGCACTTACGTGAGATACGGTGCTAAATTCTTTACCATACAGCCTATGAAGTAGTGTTATTATTATACTAACTTTACACCTGGGGAACTGGAGCGCAAAGAACGTGAATAATTTGCCTGATTACACAAGTATTAGGAGAGAAAGCCCAGAAGGGGAGCCAGCTCGCCCAACTCTACAGCCTGTGCTCTTAACTATCATGCTGTTTTAATTCTTTCAGAGATTCTGTGCGATAGATAGTATTCCCACTTTACAAGTGAGGAAGCTAAGACCCAGAAAGGTTATGTAGGCTCCCCAAGGTTCCTATAACCGGGACACGGATTTTAACCCACTTCTGTTAGACAGCGGAGCTCCAGCCCCCAATTGCTACCAGTGTTTCTTTTTGCGAGGAGGACATCAATGGCCCCAAGCAGTAAGTGTGAACGACTTTTGGAAGGCATGGCGAACATTATTACCCCTTTCTCTAGGGATCTTTAGATTCTTACCCCTGTGACACAGTTAGGGATTGCCCACACTTAAAGGTAGAACACAAAATCATTTTACCCGACTTCTTACCTCTTTAATTGGATTTGATGACAATTCTAATTTCTTCAAAGAAGAATTGCCAAGGAAGTCCAGTTCTTCACGTCTCAGGATGTTAATTTTATTATTTGATAACAGGAGCTCTTGGAGATTTTCCAGTTGGAGCTGACTTCCTAATTTGGTAGATGACAAACCATTATGAGACAGATCTAATTTGATTAAATTCTGAGAGAGAAAAAAGATGCATACAAGTTAGAGTCTTGCCACCAAAAATAGTTCCTTTAAATGTAACTGAATCTTAGAAATTACAGCAAAAATGTCACCTCTCTATTATTCTATAGACAATTGACAACAGAGGTAATGAAAAATTTTCGTGGTGATCAAAAATAACATTGTTACAAGGGTTTGTTTCTCACTTCAAAAATTATTTAAAAAAATTTTTTTAATGTTTATTTATTTTCGAGAGACAGAGACACAGTATGAGCGAGGAGGGGCAGAGACAGAGAGGGAGACATAGAATCCGAAGCGGGCTCCAGGCTCCGAGCTGTCAACACAGAGCCTGACCTGGGGCCCAAACCCAAGAACCATGCGATCGTGACGTGAGCCGAAGTCGGACGCCCAACCGACTGAGCCACTCAGGCGCCCAAGAATCATTTTTTAAAAAGAATGATTTTATTTCTCTTACCAAAGTAAAGGGATTTAAGCATATTTATTCATGATATAAGGAAGATTCATAATAAACATTTATTTACTTAATTATTTATAATAAGCATTTCCTTATGATGTAAGGAATGTTCATGTGGCTTACTAAACATATAATGTCATGCATCAGCCTTGAAATGAAACAAAAATATGCTAAGTGAAATAAGTCATACAGAGAAAGACAGATACCATATGTTTTCACTCCTATGTGGATCCTGAGAAACTTACCAGAAGACCATGGGGGAGGGGAAAAAAAAAAAAGGTTAGAGAGGGAGGGAGCCAAGACATAAGAGACTCTTAAAAACCGAGAACAAACTGAGGGTTGATGAGTCGTGGGAGGGAGGGGAGGGTGGGTGATGGGTATTGAGGAGGGCACCTGTTGGGATGAGCGCTGGGTGTTGTATGGAAACCAATTTGACAATGAATTTCATATTTAAAAAATAATAAAAAATATAAATAAGTAAATAAACATTAAAATAAAAAAAGAAATGAAACAAAAAAAATGAAGAAATATTTTCTTTAAAAGTCCATGAATTCCTAAAAAAGATTTTTACTTTGAGAAAGATTGATAGGTATGTTAATTTTGCATCATGGCGAGTATAGAATATTCATTTTTGTTTTGTTAGTGCTGTGGGACATTTTAACCACCTTGTGCTATTTTTAACAGGTAAATTTCCACTCAGGTAAAAGTTAAGGAGAAGCTGATATATATTAGGGTACAATCTTAGATGATGTGTATTCAAGAGAGTAACACTTTTATTTATGCTTTCAACATGAAAGAACATTTTGCCAAAGATTATTCTAACCAGATTTTGAGGCCTTTGTGTCCAAAGCCATTTCATCCACTGCAGAATCTAAAGAGGCATAAGAGAATTTCAAATCACTAGCAAGCAAGTCACTTTACAAATGTTTCTAAGCATACTTGTTTGTACATTATTCTTGGCATATGAGGTCAAGGAATGCCAAATTTTGTATAGGTCCATATGATGAAGAAAACAAAGAGTTTTAAAAAATGGCTTTGGTTCAAGAAAAGTACCTAATAAGTGTCTCAGATTTAGAGACACTCACATACCTTTTCACAGATTTAAAATTCAAGGAAAGTACTCAGGGGAAAGAAATGGTAGCCATTAGTAAAGCAATAATATGAAGAGATTTCTAAATCAAGAGTAGGTAATTTTTAGTTGGACAATTTGCTTTATCATGTGTCAATTTGTTAACTTTATTTAAGTCTGAATTTGGATGTGTGTTGTTGTTATTTTTTTTTTTTTTCATTACTTCAGGTACTATCAGCAGCATTGAGAGTTTATTTGCTGTGTTTCTAATGAGATATTCTTATTCTTCTCGGGTTATGACAGACTAGATTCTTCTCTGATCTCTACCTCTTGTATCTGAGTTGTATTTTTATTGGAAGGAAGCAAGAGAGGCAGAGTTCTTTAAACTTAAGACTGAAAGTGAAGTAAGATGCTATTTTCTCTTTTGAAAAGATTTCCAATCTTAAATGGCCATTTTTGTACATAGAGCTGCCCCTCTTTCCGTTTGGGTAGATCAGAGTTTTCATTCTTGACCTTGATACTTAGATACGAAATCTCAAGATTCATGAGTGACTTGAAAACTTAACACGAGGCAACACATTTTTAATTTCTTATATGGAGGTGAACATTTCCATCCTACCTTCAGGTTTTGGAAGGGATCGTTTTCAATTTTCTGGATTGAATTGGACCTTAGATGGAGTTCCATCAAATTCACGCAGAAGATAAAAGTTCGCTCTGAAAGGTGAGAGAGTTCATTGTGTTCGAGGTTCAAAATTTCCAACAAGGGGAGTTTTTGGCACAATTCTGGCTCCAGTTTTGAGATGGAGTTAAATCCTCCATCCAAGGTAGTAAGTTGGCTATATCTTGTAAAGTTGTCAGGTGGTAATCTTCTGAGCTGGTTATGGGTGAGATTCAACACCGTTATGTTTGCTGGGAGGTCATCGGGCACTTGTGTCAACTTCAGATGACTGCAGTCAGCTGCTTCATGCCTAACAACACATTTGTTGGTAGAGGATGTACACAGTATCCAAAAGGGCAACAGCCCCAAAAAGGAATAGATATAAGGCGAACTCTGGCTCATGATTCCCTCCTCTAAAAGAAACATAACAAAGTAGCGGACAACATTAATGACACAGGTGTTCATAGGCATTGGTATATTCCTCGTAAGATAGATAACCAAATGTGACTATGCGTGATCTTTTTATTCACAACTGGTATGATACACAAGTATGTATTATACAAGTTGTACCTCCAATAGAAATAATTCAAGTAGCACAGAAAAGTAAAAGATGGAACACACAAACTCGCTCCTCACTCTTCACCTCCGCCCCATCTTCAGTGTTTCAAGGTAACCTCCTGACAGTTTCTATTTCTAATGTTCACGGTCACCTCCACAAACTCAAATAACACGTTTGTGCTTATGCTTCTGTTTCGTCAATACAGTGAGTAGTTTCTTCCCACCGTAAAGATACGGAACTTACACTATTCGATCAGTCTCCTCATCACAATTCTTCTTTAGTCACTTTTAATTTATTTAATCTATTGTTCTATTTATAAGTTTTATGACTATAGCTAAAACTCTGTCTTATTGATCAGACAACTTGAGACGTCCTCTCTTGATCCTCGGGATGTGATAGAGGAAATGTGCACCCCTGAATGTTCTACCCATTTCTTCCATATTTACGTTTCCTAAAACTGCCAACTACAGTCCTGGCTTGACACTGTAAAGATATAAAATGTTAGCATTTGTATCCTAAAACTATGGTGAGTCCAACATACTTGGTCCACATAAATTCAGAAAATCTAAAGCCAATAAATATCATCTGCAATTTTACGATTATAGAAATAAGCATTCACTGCAGAATCAAGACAACGTAGAGAAACATAGTGATAAGGAGGAAAAAACCCTGGAATTACACTGCTGAGTTGTGTTCCTGTTTTCTGCTTGGTAGCCTCTGGCAAGTTAACTCATTTTTTTAGGACTTCATTCCCTCATCTTGTAAGTCTGGGTAAGTGAAGTCGCTCTTCCATAGGTTGTTACAACGATGAAATGAGATAAGCCTTACAGTAGTTGGCACACGCCAGCGTTTGTTATTACTATTATTAATCAGTAAAATAATCCACGATTTATAAGTAGATAATTGCAACTATTCTCTACTTTGTAAACGTTTTACTTCATAAGGAAAATCTATACAAGACAGAAGCCAATTATATCATGAGACAATCACAGCTAACTATTAACAAGAAGAGGGGGCCAAGCGTGCAAAGTCATTGAAATTCAAGGAAATTCATGGTGGCTAGAAGGATGTGAGAAGCTCCTTATTAACCCAGCCTTGGGTTAGATGGAGAGCCATAGTGCAGACTCCAGGGCTGTTCTCACAGGCTGGGAATCAACTAGTATCTTCCCTGAACAACTACAACTGATCTTCATTTGAGGAGGCTCGATTCCTCTAAACCTGTTCTGGTTTTCAATTTCATTTTATTTATTTCTTTATTTTTAAATGTTTCTTTATTTATTTGAAGGCAGAGAGAGAGAGAGAGAGACAGAGAGAGAGAGACAGAGAGAGAGAGAGAATGCATGCAGGGGCAGGAAGGGCAGACAGAGAGGGAGAGAGAGAAAATCCCAAGCAGGTTCTGCACTGTCAGCATGGAACCTGATGCGGGGCTCAATTTCACAAACTGTGAGATCGTGAACCGAGCCAAAATCAAGAGTTGGACACTTAACCAACTGAACCACCCAGGGGCCCCTTCAATTTCATGTTCAGAATAGAAAGAAAGTTCCGCGTTATGAGGCATCCATGTATCACTTTACCCTACTAGTTGGTCTAAAGAATCAAAGTTAACAAATCTAAGCATTTGCTGACATACCATTCACAGAATAGAAAGGCCTTTAAAAGTTTTAATGGGGTTTTAGGGGAAAAGATGGTGGAGTGGTAGGAGGCCCCTATGCTTGCCGCTTTCCTCGAACATGTCTGGATAAACATCAAATCATTCTCAACACCCAAGAAATCAATATAAGGGTGAGAGAATAAATTGCACAACTAGAGAGAGAGACAAGAGACGACATCGTGGTAGGTAGGAAGGTGATATGTGCTTTGGGGAAGAAAAGGATCATAGGTGCTCTGGAAGGGAGGGAGCCCTGATCACAAACAGAGAGGAGAGAGAGAGAGAGAGTGAGAGTGCACAGAGGATCACACAAGAAAAACACTTTCCCAAAACCATTGACTGAGAAAATGAGTGGGGCTGATCGCTGTGAGTTTTTACAACCAGCAGAGCTCAAAGACTGGACTTTTAGAAGTCAGTGCCATGGCAGGTGTGGAGCCCAGTGGGTGCAATGATGCTCTGTGGTAGGCAGAGAGCTTGGAGTGGACAGCACTATCTGAGGATTCCTTGGGACACACTGGGAGAGATATTTACCCCTTCTTGGGGTGCATTTGGGAGAGGCGGCATTGCCTCTTAGGGGACAAAAGAGCCAGTGGGCACCACTGTGCTGCCCTGTTCCTTAGCAAAGGAACAGAGACAGTTCACCTGAGGGCAGCTGACCTGGATGCCAGCTTTTTGCAGCACTTTACTCTTAAACTCTAAGCTCCTGGGTGTTGGTACAGCTGCCCTTCTGGGACAAACCAGCACCAGCCCCAATGTGAAGGTGGAACTCTCCCCCAGAGCACCATCATGAGTCTGCATTACACTGGGTCCCTGAAGTTTGGAGTTTTGAAACTCAGCCGGCCTGCCTGAGGTAAAACCCACTGGCTGGGTGGGCACACAGGCCAGACACAGACAGAGTGAAGGCAGGGACCTGAGGTATGCTTGGGACACACAAAGGGAGATTGTTAGCTCTTCTGTGAGGGCTTCATGGACAGCAGCAGACACAAACTCCCCTTCTCAGGGACAAGGGGGAGGGTTGGCACCAATTTTTCCCCTGCCCATCAGCACACATTGACTTCAGGGAGCAGAACAGTGCTGACAGTGGAGGCCTGAGCCACATACACCAAGTCCCAACCCCTGTGTTCTTCAGGTACATCTTTACCTGGGCAAATGTGACTAAGAACCAGAGCAGCAGGCCCCTACCCCAGAAGGCCAGCACAAACCCTCGCATGTACCAAGTCTACTGACCATAGAGTGCAGCAAAGCTTCAGCTCCAGTGGAAATAGGATCAGACCTCTTTTAACAGGCAGACAAGAGCACACCTAGTTAAAACAAGCCACACTCTGGCTAAGGTCCACACACTTCCCACTGCAGGCAAGGAGAAACTCTGCAGAGGGCTGACCTGAGGGTAAGAGCAGTCAAAACAGAGCATCAGAGGGCTCACAGCAAACCCCAGAAACACTTCCTGAAGTTCTAGGTCTTGAGCACTATATGACCTCTTCTTAATAAAGCCATTACTCTCAGGAACATGAAACATATCCAGCTTTCCTAACACAGAAGAAGACAGAGACCTTGAAAAAAAATGCCAAGATGGAGGAATTCATCCCAAAAGAAAGAACAAGAAAAGGTCACAGCCAGGGATCTAATTAAAAGAGATACAAGCAATATGCCGGATCCAGAATTTAAAACAACAATAAAAAGGATACTAGCTGGCCTTGAGAAAAGCATAACGGACACCAGGCAGTCTCTTACTGCAGAGATAAAGAATCTAAAAAACTAGTCAGGCCGAAATAAAAACTGCTATAACCAAGAGGTGAAACTGACTAGATGTAATGACCACAATAATGGAAGAGGCAGAGGAATGAATAGTGATATAGAAGACAAAATTATGGAAAATAATAAAGCTGAAAAGAAGAGGGAAATCAAAATATTGGATCACAAATGTAAACTTAGGGAACTCAGCAACTCCATAAAACATAATAACATTCATATCATAGGAGTCCCAGAAGAAGAGAGGGAAAAGGGGATAGAAAGTTTATTTGAGCAAATTATAGATGAAAACTTCCTTAATCTGTGGAAGGAAACAGACACCCAAACCTAGGAGACACAGAAAACTCCCATCAAAATCAACAAAACCAGGCCGACACAAGGACAGATCATAGTAAAATTTGCAAAATACATAGATAAGGAAAAAAATACTAAAAGCAGCCAGGGAAAAGATGTCCCTAACTTACAAGGGAAGACAAATAAGGTTAGCAGCAGACTTATCCACAGAAACCTGGCAGGCCAGAAGGGAGTGGCAGGATATATTCCACGTGCTGACTGGGACAACATGCAACCATGAAACTTTATCCAGCAACGCTGTCACTCAGAATGGGAGGGGAGATAAAGAGCTTCACAGACAAACACAAACGAAAGAAGTTCCTGACCACGAAACTAACCCTGCAAGAAATATTACTGGGGACTCTTTGAGTGGGAAAAGAACACCAAAAGCAACAAAGGCTAGAAATGAACAAAGAAAATCTCCAGAAACAATGACTTAACAGGTAATACAATGGCACTAAATTCATATCTATCAATAATCACTCTGAATGTAAATGGACTAAATGCTCCAATCAAAATACATAGGGTATCAGAATGGATTAAAAAACAAAAACAAAAACAAGACCCATCTACATGCTACCTACAAGGGACTCATTTTAGACCTAAAGACACAGGATGAAAGTAAGGGGATGGAAAACCATCTACATGCTAATGAATGCCAAAAGAAAGCTGAAGTAGCCATACTCGTATCAGACAAACTAGATTTTTAAATAAAAGACTGTAACAAGAGAGGAAGAAAGGCACTATATCATAATAAAGGGGACCATCCAAAAAAAACAGATAATCCAGTGAAAAAATGGGTAGAAGACATGAATAGATACTTTTCTAAAGAAGACATCCAGATGGCCAACAGGCACATGAAAAGATGCTCAACGTCACTCCTCATCAGGGAAATACAAATCAAAACCACACTCAGATATCACCTCACGCCAGTCAGAGTGGCTAAAATGAACAAATCAGGAGACTATAGATGCTGGCGAGGATGTGGAGACACGGGAATCCTCTTGCACTGTTGGTGGGAATGCAAACTCATGCACCCTCTCTGGAAGACAGTGTGGAGGTTCCTCAAAAAGTTAAAAATAGACCTACCCTATGACCCAGCAATAGCACTGCTAGGAATTTACCCAAGGGATACAGGAGTGCTGATACATAGGGGCACATGTACCCCAATGTTTATAGCATCACTTTCAACAAGAGCCAAATTATGGAAAGTGCCTAAATGTCCATCAACTGACGAATGGATAAAGAAGATGTGGTTTATATATCCAATGGAATACTACTTGGCAATGAGAAAGAATGAAATCTGGCATTTGCAGCAACATGGATGGAACTGGAGACTATTATGTTAAGTGAAATAAGTCAGGCAGAGAAAGATACCGTATGTTTTCACTCAAGTGTGGATCCTGAGAAACTTAACAGAAGACCACGGGGCAGAGAAAGTGGGGGGGTGGGGAGTTACAGAGAGGGAAGGAGGCAAACCATAAGAGCCTCTTAAATACTGAGAACAAACTGAGGGTTGATAGGGGATGGGGGTGAGGGAAAGTGGGTGATGGGCATTGAGGAGCACACCTGTTGGGATGAGCACTGGGTGTTGTATGGGAACCAATGTGACAATAAATTATATATATAAAAATAAATAAATAAAAATAGGCATCTCGTCACCGGCCTGAAAAAATAAATAAATAAATAAATAAAGGGATTATCTAACAAGAAGATCTAACGGTTGTAAATATTTATGCTCCCAAATTGGAAGAAACAAAATATTATATCAATTAATAGCAAACATAAAGAAACCCATTGATAATAATATAATAATAGTAGGGGACTTTAACACCCCACTTACATTAATAGATCATCTAAAAAAAAAAAAAAACAAGAAGGAAACAATGGCTTTGAATGACGCATTGAACCACATGGATTTAACGGATAAATTCAGAGCATTTCATCCTAAAGCAGCAGAATACATCTTCTTTGTAAGTGCACATGGGACGTTCTCCAGAATAGATCACATCCTGGGTCACAAATAAGACCTCAACAAACACAAAATGACTGAAGTTATACCATGCATATTTTCTGACCATACACTACAAAACTTGAAGTCAACCACAGGAAAAAAATTTGGAAAGACCACAAATACTTGGATGTTAAAGAACATTCTATTAAAGAATGAATGAGAGGGGCACCTGGGTGGCTCAGTTGGTTAAGTGTCTGACTTCAACTCAGGTCACGATCTCACAGTTTGTGAGTTCAAGCTTCGCACTGGGCTCTTCTGACAGCTCAGAGCCTGGAGCTTGCTTCAGATTCTGTATCTCCCTCTCTCTCTTCCCTCCCTACTCAGGCTCTCTGTCTCAAAAATAAACAAACATTTAAAAAAAATTAAAAAAAAAAGAATGAACAGTTAACCAGGAAACTAAAGAAGAAATTAAAGAAAAAAAAAAAAAAGGAAACAAATGAAAATGAAAACACAATGGTCCAAAACCTTTGGGATGCAGCAAAAATTGTCCTAACAGGGAAGTATATGCAATATAGGACTACCTCAAGAGGCCAGAAAGCTCTCAAACACACAACCTAACCTTATACATGAATAAGCTAGAAAAAGAACAACAAACAAAGCCTAAAGCCAGTGAAGAAGGGAAATAATAAGGATTAGAGCAGAAATAAATGATACAGAAACTAAAAAACAATACAACAGATCAATGAAAACTGGAGCCCGGTTCTGTGAATGAATTAATAAAACTGATAAACCCATCCCTAGCCAAACTTATCAAAAAGAAAAGAGAAAGCATTCAAATAAGTAAAATCATGAATGGGTGAGGGGAGATCAGAACTAACACCCAAAGATATTCGAACAATCATAAGAGGATATTATGTAAAGCTGAATGCCAACAAATTAGGCAATGTGGAAGAAAAGGATAAATTCCTAGAAACATATAAACTACCAAAGCTGAAACAGGAAGACATGGAAAATTTGAAAAGACTGATAACTAGCAAAGAATTTGTATCAGTAGTAAAAAAAATCTCCTAACAAAAGTCCAGGGCCAGATGGCCTCTCAGGGGAATTACACCAAACATTTAAAGAAGAGTTAATACCTATTCTTCTCAAACTGTTCTAAAAAATAGAAATGGAAGGAAAACTTCCAAACTCATTCTACAAGGCCAGCATTACCTTGATTCCAAAACCAGACAAAGACCCCAGTAAAGAGGAGAATTACAGGCCATACCCCTGGTGAACATGGATGCAAAAATTCTCAACAAAACACGAGTAAATCGAATCCAACAGTATATTAAAAGAATCATTCACCACGATCAAGGGAGATTTATTCCTGGGCTGCAAAAGTGGCTCAATATTTGCAAATCAGTCAATGTTCTACACCACATTAATAAAAGAAACAATAAAAACCATATGGTCATTTCAATCGATACAGAAAAAGCATTAGACAAAGTATAGTGTCCATTCTTGGTAAAAACCTTCAACAAAGTAGGGATAGAGTGATCATACCGCAACATCACACAGTCCATATACGAGAATCCCACAGCTAATATAATCCTCAATGGGGAAAAACAGAACTTTTCCTCTATAGCCAGGAGTAAGACCACTGTTATCGAATATAGTACTGGAAGTCCTAGCCTCAGCAATCAGACAACAAAAAGAAAGAAAAGGCATCCAAATTGGCAAGGAAGAGGCCGAACTTTCACTATTTGCAGACAACATGGTTCTCTATGTAGAAAACCAGAAAGATGCCATCAAAAAAATTGCTTGAACTGATACACAAATTCAGTTAAGTTGTAGGTTACAAAATCAATGTACAGAAATCTGTTGCATTTCTATACGCCAATAATGAAGCAGCAGAAAGAGAAATGAAGGAATACATCCCATTTACAATTGCACCCAAAATAACAAGATACCTAGGAATAAACCTAACCAAAGAGGTAAAAGATCTGTATTCTGTGAACTACAAAAAACTGATGAAAGAAATCGAAGGTTACCCAAAGAAATGGTAAACATTCCATGCTCATGGATTAGAAGAACAAATATTGTTAAAATCTCTCTACTACGCAAGGCAAACTAGACATTTAATCCCTATCAAAATACCACCCACATTTTTCACAGAGCTGGAATAAAAAATCCTAAAATTTGTATGGAACCACAAAAGATACTGAAGAGACAAAACAATCTTGAAAAAGAAAAGCAAAGCTGGAGGCATCACAATTCCAGACTTCAAGCTATATTACAAAGCTGTAGTCATCAAGATAGTATTGGTACTATCACAAAAACAGACACATTGGTCAATGGAACAGAACAGAAAACCCAGAAATGGGCCCACAGCTATATGGCCAATTAATCTTCAACAAAGCGGGAAAGAATATCCAATGGGAAAAAGACAGTTCTCTTCAAGAAACAGTGTTGGGAAAACTGGACAGAAACAGGCAGAGGAATGAAACTAGACCACTTTCGTATATCATACACAAAAATAAATTCAAAATGGATGAAATAGGAAATCAACAAAATCCTAAAGGAGAACACAGGCATCAACCTATCTGACACTGGCTGTGGCAATCTCCTACTAGACACATCTTCTGAGGCAAGGGAAAGAAAAGCAAGCATGAATTATTGGGACTTCGTCAAGATAAAAATCTTCAAAGTAAAGGAAACCATCAACAAAATGAAAAGGCAACATTCAGAATGGGAGAAGATATTTAGAAATTACATATCTTATAAAGGGTTAGTATCCAAAATCTATAAAGAACTTATCAAGCTCAACATCAAAAAAACAAATCATCTAGTTAAGACATGGGCAGAAAACATGAACAGACACTTTCCCAAAGAAGACAGCCAGGGGGCTAACAGACATATGGAAAGATGTTCGACATCACTCATCCATAGGGAAATGCAAATCAAAACCAGGATGAGATACCACCTCACACCTGTCAGAATGGCTAAAATTAATAACACAGGGAACAACAGGTGTTGGTGAGGATGTGGAGAAAGGGGAACCCACTTACATTGTTGGTAGGAACGCAAACTGGTGCAGCCACTCTGGAAAACAGTATGCAGGTTCCTCAAAAAGTAAAAAATAGAACTATCTCTGACCCAGCAATTGCACTACTAGGTTATTTACCCAAAGAATACAAAAATACTGATTTGAAGGGGCACATACACCTCGATGTCTATAGCAGCATCATCAACAAAACCGAAGTATGGAAAGTGTCCATCAACTGATGAACGGATAAAGAAGAAGTGATATATTTTTGTGTGTGTATATATACACACACACACACATACACACACACACACACACATACATACAGATACATACACACACAATGGAATATTACTCAGCCATCAAAAAGAACAAAATCTTGCAATCTGCAATGACATGGATGGAGCTAAATTGTATCATGCGAAGTGAAATAAGTCAGTCAGAGAAAGACAAACACCATATGACTTCACTCATATATGGAATTTAAGAAATAAAAAGATGAACATAGGGGAAAGAAAAAAAAGAGAGAGGGGAGCAAACCATAAGAGTGACTCTTAACTGTAGAGAATAAACTGAGGGTTGCTGGAGGGGAGGTGGGCGGGGAGGTGGGCTAAATCAGTGGGTATTAAGGACAGCACTTGTGATGAGCACTGGGTGTCCCATGTAAGGGAGGAATCACTAAATTCGACTACTGAAACTAATATTATACTATCTATTAACTAACCAGAATTTAATTAAAAACTTGAAACAAAAAAAAATAAAAGTTTTAATAAAAATATTTTATATTTTGATATGCTGTATCAAAATTACTTAGGAAACACTGCATAAAATCTTTTGATTTTTTATCTAAAACTTTTGTAAGTCTTATAAATGAAATGTAATCATGTCTGATATTTTAAATGGGTGATTCGAGAATACTTTAGTAACAATCACAGCGGGAGACATAGAGGTGAAAGGCAGTAAGATTTTCATTTACGGAATCTTTGCCTAAATAGAGTTTTTAAGGAACTAAAATTGCTGATGAATAAAACATGGATGCAGTTGAGCACAATGAGGTGAGTGCAGAAGAATCTTTGAGGCAACATGAAATCCTCTACCGTCTACTAAATCAGTTCTTCAGAATTATGCTTCGTAGAGTTGCTGTTTATTTGGATTGTTACTTTCTTGAAGTTTATAATTTCCGCCATTTTATTCTTGTTGAAAGACGAACTATATGTGATTTCATCTCTATAATACTAAGATCATTTAGCTTCTTAATCATACTCTTGGTTAAATGGCCAGTTTGGAGGCATATGTCGAACACCTGCTCTTTGGTTATCGCTGTAGAATCATTCCAGCACGTTCCTGGGTTAATGCCACTATCTTACGGATTTCAGGATCTTCTTTCTTGAAATATTCTTGTTCTGACTAGAGTCTCTCCTTGAGTGGCTCTTCCCCCTCTTTCCCCAGAATATTTATCAGGGGTTATCATTCAAGTTCTTGAACATCTGTTTTTGTTCTTTTGTCATATGATTTTGACAGGTAGGCCATTTGAGGTTCAAAATACTTTTAATGAAGAATCATGAAAGCATTACCCAACTGTCCTCTAATATGCATTGTTCCTAAAAAGAAATCATGCCCATATGGTTTTCTTTCCTTTCTATGAAAGGCACTTTTATCTTACTCCTCTTTTTCTTTCTGGAAGTATCTTTTCTTTCTTCTTGGTAATGGAAAATTTCACAGGTACATTTCATGCTAAATCCTGCCTCTAAAATGTACCTGTACACTCTAAGCCATTTTCAATCTGAAGACTCATGTCTACGTTTTCAGATTTCTTTTTTCTATTATTACTTGGGTCATTGCCACTTCTCCTTTCCCTGTGTTCTCTCCTTTGGAACCACTTTTAGGTAGACATGGGTCCTTGAACGTGATCATCTTTGTATCTAAATTTATATTCCACCTTTTTATCTCTTTAGTCTATACTTCCAGATAGAAGCTCAGCTTTTTGCATCAGGATTTGTATTATATATACTTTTCTTAATTTTAGCAATTATATTTTAAATGCATACAGAAGAGTACACAACTCGTGAATGTACAGCTTGTTGAATTTTCACACGTCAGTGCATTCACCACTCCGATCACCCCTCTGCTCAGGAAACACAGCACTATGAGCCCCTCAGAAATCTCCCTCATGCTCCCGCCCAGCCACCACCTCCTCCTTCCCAAAGACAAGTACTTCACAATTTCATACACAAAAAAGATTCAGTTGACTTGCTTTTGTATTACATGTTAGTGGAATTGCGCATTATGTATCATTTTATGTCTTTTTTTTTTTTTTTTTTTTTTTTACTCCACAGGAGATCTGCATCTTGTCCTATAGCAGCATTTGCTAACTTCCATTCATAAAGAACATGGCTGTCTCACAGTTAAGTTCTTCCAGCATTTCTAATGAAAAATCCTAAACAAGAGCACAATTCACAGAATTTTAGTGACCACTCTTGCATGACCATATATCTACCCATCTACCCACCATCAGTTCACTTCACCATCAGTACCTCTCCCTCTAAAGAGTATGCATTGCTGCCTTCAACTCAGGATTTGTTAATGGTTTTTCTTCTGATGTAAAATTTGCATACGAGGAAGTGCACAAATCTTTAGTCCGCATTCTCCGATTTCTGACACACGTATATGCCTGTGCAACCCAAACCCTAAAGAGAATCCCCTCCCTTTCCCAATTGATGGCAATCCTCACCTCCCAGAGTCCATCACAGCTCTGACTGTTTTCTACGGTGATGTTGTATGATTTATAGCCTCCTATCGACGGGATCATAGTCAGTCTTAACTTAAACAACGCTTCTTTTACTCAGATGGTATTTTTGAAGTTCATCCATGTTGCACGTGGTGGGAGTTTTGTTTTGTAAATTTTTGTTTTCACCGAATGAGATTCCACTGTATGAATACATCGTATTTTATCCATGCCCATATTATTAGGCGCATGGATTGTGTGCAGTTTTTCACTATAGTAGAATGAAGTTACTAGGAACATCTCTGGACATGTTTTTAGGGACATATATACTTGATTCCCTTGAGGTAATGACCTATGATTGGAATTATTGGGTATTCAAAAGAAACTGTCAGATCTTTTAGCAAAGTTTGTACCATTTTACACTCCCACCAACACCTTTACCAACAATTGGTACCGTTCTCCTATTTTTCAGTCATTCTGGTGAGTGTATAGTAATTTCTCATTATGGTTTTAATTTGCATCTCCTGACTGATGTTTAACAATTTTTTAGGTGCTTATTGTCCATTTGTAGATCTTCCCTCGTATACTCAAAGATTTCACTCATTTTTTAATTAGGTTGTTTCTTATTTATTACTGCATTATAGGACCTTTTTATATAGACAGATATCAACCCACTGTCAGATTTATATTTTGTGAATGTTTTCTCCCATTTTGTGGGTCACCTGCTCATTTTCTTAGTGAATGATATCTTGATAGTTATGATAAAGCCTAATTTATCAGTTTTTTAATGACTGCTTTCTGAGTTCTGTCTGAGAATATTTGCTTCCTCCCGAGTCATTATTACTATTTTTAAAGATGAATGGTTTTAGGCGTCAGGTAAGGGTCTCTGATCGCTCTTTAATAAACTTTTGCGTCTGATGGGAAGGAAGAGTCTAGGTTCATTGTTTTTCAGTTGCACATCCAGTTTGTCAGACTTTTTTTTTTTTAAATACTTCCCTTTTCCCACTGGCTTGCTTCAGCACCTTTCTTAATTTTTTTTTTCAACGTTTACTTATTTTTGGGACAGAGAGAGACAGAGCATGAACGGGGGAGGGGCAGAGAGAGAGGGAGACACAGAATCGGAAACAGGCTCCAGGCTCTGAGCCATCAGCCCAGAGCCTGACGCGGGGCTCGAACTCACGGACCGCGAGATCGTGACCTGGCTGAAGTCGGACGCTTAACCGACTGCGCCACCCAGGCGCCCCTGCTTCAGCACCTTTCTTAAAAACCAAATAAGTGTGGGCGGGTTTAAGCGTGGTCTATATCTGGGCTCTCTACTCTCTGACGCTGCATATTTGTTGATTCTTATGCCAACACCACATTGTTTCGATGTTGTAAGGTTTTATTGTAAACCTTGAAGTCAGAAGTGTAAATTCTCCCGTTGGATATTCTTTTCCTAGATTGCTTTTTCCATGCCGTGGTTGATGGGAATTATCTGAAATAATTTTACTTATTTTTTAATTAGTTATTCCACCTGACTAGAATGTAAGGCTATAATAGTAGAGGACATGGTTGTTTTTACTCTGTACTGCTTTGCTGTGTCTAGAAAAATGACAGGAACATAGCAAATACTGAATAAATAGATGTTGGACGGATAGCTTCCCATAGGCAGTTAATCAGCCAAGAAAACCTCCTTTATCTCCATAAACAGCCACAACTTTACTTCGGTAGGACACGTACCTAATGTGGTATTTTCTGGTATGGTCATTTACCCAGTTTCATTTTCAGCTATTTAAAAAAAAACAAATACATCTTCAATGTATGGAGACGGATCAACAAAAAAAGCTATTTAAATAATTTAGGTTTTCCATGGGATCTAAAAGTCATGTCACAAGAAGAATTCCAGATAAGTTTTAGAGAATAAAATCATTTTAGATGATTAACTGCAGGAAAACAGAACTAACATATTTATAATTGTTCTGATAGGCTTTTAAAAATAGTGGTTTTATTTTTATTTTAATCTAGTCCTCAGAAACAGAAAAAAATCAGCTTCTATCAATTATGTCGTGGCCTTTATAATACTGGCACTTTCTAATACAGTATTGTTACAGCTACACACAATTTTTATATTTATAGGCTACGAGGAATATTGCAGCCCAGGCCAGCCCCTTACCAAATTGCTCTGGTACATGAAGAATGTGGGGTTGGGAGTGATACATTCTGGAAATCAGGGACTAACTCCCCATACCCCACATCTCTGGGGTTCTCCCAAACCTGCTTCCCTGTACCATAAGCACTTCTACCTATATTTACCAACACACACACATACAGTCCCTGCAGTATACTCTCCTCTTTGTCTGGGTGACATTTATCTCTTCTGGAAGGGCTGTAGATAGACATCAGAATTACTGAAAAGGACTAATCCCTTTGCGAAGAAGATCCCCGAAGGACTGCAAGACATTCCCAGATCTGAAAATACATTTGTCACATGGAAAAAGGCTCACCAAACGATAGGCAGGAAGAGTGAAAAAGGAAAATCCACAGAGAGAATCTTAGACAACTTCAGAAACAAGAAAAACAATCTTAAAACCTTCAAAGGAGGGGTGCCTGGGTGGCTCAGTCGGTTAGGCGTCCAACTTCAGCTCAGGTCATGGTCTCCCGGTCTGTGGGTTCGAGCCCCAGGTCAGGCTCTGTGCTGACAGCTCGGAGCCTGGAGCCTGCTTCAGATTCTGTGTCTCCCCCTCTCTCTGCCCCTCCCCTGCTCACGCTCTTTCTCTGTCTCTCAATAATAAATAAACGTTAAGAAAAAATTAAAAAAGAAAAAACCTTCAAAGGAGAACATATGATCAATTACTTTCAAAAGAAAAAGATCCTGAGTGATAGAAAACTCTTCATTAGCAACATCAGCCACCAGAAAACAATAGTGATAAGCTTTCAAAATAATCAAGGGAAATACCTTTGAACCGACAATTTCACTTCCAGCCAAACAACTCAAGATAAGGGGGAAAGCTATTTTGAGATATGCAACGATTCTATAAGTTTATGCCTGTGCAACCTATATTGAAAAAGTTACTCTGGAGTTTGCTTTAGTAAAACAAACCAAAATAGAGTTAGAGGATGAGACCCCAGTGAAAAACAAATTGCTACTGAGTGAGATGTAACAGAGGCCAAGAAAGCTAAAAAGAGGAAAAACAGGCACTCAGCGGGCCTAGCAATTTTACAAAGGTCTTTCAGGATGCACAGAATTATATGCCTCCTTCCAAGTGAGAGACAATATTGCAGCATGATTAAGGCGCGGAATCGGCAGCCAGGCTACTTAGAGCTAACCACTGTTTAGTTTGGCTTTTACGGCTTGGTTTGTAAACCTCACAGTATTTTTTTTTTTCTGAATGTGTATACAGATACAACTAAACGCAGACACACGCACCAACTCCCAATCTACTGTGAAACTAGGAGGCAACTTCCTGAAACCAGGACTGCCCAAGGCTGACTCGAATTTCATCTGACTCACCTGCATTTCCTAGTGCCAATTTCTGACCTTCCTATCCACCGAAACGCCTTTCTACTTTCTCACCTTCTGCCACTTTCCTTTACGAGGTCAAAGAAAGCCACTTTTGTATTGCTAAGGAACACCTGAAGTGTGTTCTCCTTTGCAAGCGTATTATCATAAAGTGCCAGCTCCTGTCTCTTCCCCAGCCAACAAGACTCAGAAAAGGAGAAAGCTCATTCAAGATTCCAGGGCTCTGTGACTTTAACACAAAGATCAGATTTTTTTAAAAGACGGTTGCCAAATGAGTTCCATAGCTTTTCTAATGTGCTTTTCCACATTTTACAGAACTCCGCAAAGCAAAGGAAATTAATTACTGCATAAAATGTTTTATAATGTTAATTATAAATTCTTGCTATTATGTGTGTTCGGAGCTAGGATGCACTTCTCCCACACCTCTATCATCCCTTTTCTCCCGTTCTCCTTGTTGATTCTGGCCAGGTCAAAGAAAGACCAAAGAATGCTAAAACCAATGGGCATTCCAGATCTGCCCAACATGAGAGATTCTATCCCAGTAAGGATTTTAAAGAAATACCTTCATGTACTCTGATAACAGCTGACTGTTCCTTTTTTTCATGAGTCCAAATCCAGTCGTTTTCACCAGGGAAGCATGGTAGATTTCCTGCTGCAATCGTGAAAGTGAAACTAAAAAAAAAAAAAAAAAAAAAAAAAAAAAAAAAAAGGCAAGCTTCTTATACTCCGTGGATCCTAAGAAGGCCAGGAGGAAAAAAGCACATGATCGGCAAGAGAAATTTTAAACTGCTTCTTAAAAATGTCTTGCTTTTCTTCTTCAGGTATAGTTCCTTAGGTTTCACTCAAAGAGTCACAGATTTAGCAACGGAGAAGTTGAAAAAGCAGGACCTCCCTACTCGGTGTGGGCAGGGCTAGTCCTCTAGAGGTTAACAGATCCCTGAGAGTGAATTCCTCTCTCTCTTCTTTTTTCCCCCAAAACCTGATGCAAAACTGTCGTCAGAATCTAGTAGAGTGTGGTCAGAGTGACAGAAAAAACCACAATCCCCAATCAAAGCTAAGCAATTTCACTTCTCTTATCTTCTTAGCGAGCCTGGAAGATAAGTAATGCAGAAATTAACATCTTGGTCAAAGAAGACACCTAGTTGACAGCAGAATCGCCGGCTGTGATAAAGCCGAAGGCCAGCCCTAACACATGCTGCTGCAGTTTGTAGAGTCAGAGCCTATTAGGGAGCACACCCATGTGCTCAGAGAAGTCCAGATTCACCAGTTAGCTCTCAGTCAACTTCACTGACTCCCGGTTGTTGAATGTGCTTGTCAGAAAAAGAATGCATTTTTCACTACTGATGTAATATGATACAATATTATTACTACGTTTTTATATAATAAAACACTTAGAAGGAACTGTAGAGATCACCTAATTCAATCCCCTTGTTGGAGACATCAGGCAACCTAGCCAGGTGAGGGATATACCGTGAGTTACCATAATGCTTCTTTATTCAAACAGGGCAATAAACACGCCTGGAACAGTTGAAATAGGTCGCTAGCTCGACTTGATGGCAGAATTGAGAGCAAGAAATGGGTTTGCATTGTGATGCAAAATGCCCTCCCTTGGGCCTCAATCTTAGTGGAACCACCTTGTATTCACTGGGCTCATGGGCAGGCTTTTCTCATTTTTCACCTGTCCTATCTATAATACCATAAAAAAATTGCCTTGGGTAAACGATAGTCCCCCAAGTCTACCCACTGGGATATGTAGTAAAACATGACTAAGAGTACTCAAGAGGTTTCTTCTCTGAGAGCTCCTTGAAGCAGAACAGGGTATGTTCTTGGTATTATAACTCTCCAGCCACTCTTCTAGGGTAGGCTGGTACTTTGCCTTCCAATGAACCAGGCTCCTCTTCTGTATTCAGACCTTTGCATTGTCTTTTCCCACAAAGACTCTGGGCTAGGCCACATGACTAGTATTGGCCAATAGGATATTTACATTTTCTTTTCTTTTGAATGTTTATTTTTTGAGAGAGAGACAGAGCGAGAGCGGGGGAGGAGCAGAGAGAGAAGGAGACACAGAATCTGAAGCAGGCTCCAGGCTCTGAGCTGTCAGCAGAGAGCCCGACGCGGGACTCGAACCCACAAACTGTGAGATCATGACCTGAGCTGAAGTCGGATGCTTAACCGACTGAGCCACGACACGCCCCAATAGGATACTATTAAGCATAAAGTGAGCCAAGACTTGATAAGCATTTGCACCTTGGCACTTACCCTCTTCCTTTGAGAACTCAGCGGCTGTGTGGTTGGAAGCCCAACCTAGCCTTCTGCAAAGGCAACACGGAGGAGAACTGGGAATCTGGCCAACGACTCCACTGAGCACCCAGAAGACAGCCAGCAAATTGTTGTCCGTATGAGTCACTCCATATTGGGAGTGGATCTTTCAATCCCAGTTGAGTCGCATGGACGAGATGCCACATGGAGCAGAGGTGAATTGTCCCCAAGTCCTGCCCAAATTGAAGAGTAAACAAATAAATGACTGTTGTTGTTTTAACCCCCCACCCCCAAACTGGAGTGGTATGTTATGTATCGTTAGGGACACGAAACACGTTCCCTCTACAATCTGACACCCCTACCCATTATGCTTTATGACTCGTTGCACATAATAGGTTTTCCATAATGTTAGTTGAACCAATGAATAGCTTTTTCCGAATACTTTTTACGGATCGTCTCATAATGCAACAATCAGCTTGGGCTGATGGTTCACATCCAAATGTTAATAGGTCCTCAATTCTTGAACTTCTGAATACATCACAGGGCAATCTCTTTCCACTATACGTTCCTTAATTACGCATGAACTTATTTAGCTATTATGGTGGTAGGTGCTACAGTGACAAAGCTCATTTTCCCCTTTTTAAGAGTATTCAATCAAAGTTGTTTATGACATATATCCATAAGTGTAAACTAATAAGCCCAGTATTTACCAGTCTTTTGTAGTATTATAGACAAGCCAATCAATCTCAGAAAAAGAATTCTCGAAGTCAGTCTCTTAAATTTACTAAATTCTTGCTGATTTTACTAAAATTTATGAATGTTATAGTTTCCTCCTCCATCTCAAGTGACTGTTTTTTTTGGGTTTTTTTTTTTTTTTTTTTTTTTTTTTTTTTTTTAGGTAGGCTTCATGCCCAGCATAGAGTCCAATGCAGGGCTTGAACTCATGACCCTGAGATCAAGACCTGAGCTGAAATCAAGAGTTGGACGCTTAACCAGCTGAGCCACCCAGGCTCTCCTGAGTACTTTTTTATGAGAATTGAATAAGATAGTAAATGTAAAGAGTTTCAGAATCTGGCAGTTATAAGTAGAAAATAATTAGTAATTTACTGTTTGCATATTTATGGAATTACAGACCCTCTGTCCTCTGCCTGCTTTTAATGATAATTGTTAATAAATTCATCATTGTTTTTAAAGGACAATTACAGCCTTTTTTAATCCTAGGAAAATCATTTTTTTTTTTTGATGACTGAAGACAATGTATAATCATTAGGAAGTCTATTTGCTTAATCGTAAGATTTGTAGAGGAGGATTATGGTTTTCATCATCATCCACATCTATAAAACTAGACTACTGAAGGCTATATGAGACTGTTTATAATTTCCCATATAAATTAATTTAAACATGAATACTGCATCCTTGTAACTTCTAACATATTAGAGCGTTGAAATTGTGTAGAAAACAGCCTAGTGAGCAGACAGGTTAATATTAGACAAAATAATTCTGCTTTTGCCAGATTCTATGTCCAAATAGAGAATGGATTGTTGAGGAATACTTAAACTTGGGTCAGCACTGAATATCCAATTTCTAGGGAGCTGCTGAGTATTTAAGAGAGTCAACATCAAGCACAGGTTTAATTTAGAATGGCTCTTTAGAATTTCTGCAATAAATTGGACTAACCAATCTTCCTTGTGTTAGCAGGAAGCCAAAGTAAGGCTATACGCTTTCATCATTAAAACTTATGGATTCAGGGGCGCCTGGGTGGCTCAGTCAGTTAAGCGGCTGACTTTGGCTCATGTCACGATCTCACGGCTTGTGAGTTAGAGCCCCGCATGGGGCCCTGTGCTGACAGCTCAGAGCCTGGAGCCTGAATCGGATTCTGTGTCTCCCCGTCTCTGTCTGCCCCTCCCCTGCTTACACTGTCTCTCTCTCTCTCAAAAATTAAATAAACATTAAAAAAAACCTATGGGTTTGTAATGTGATGATTGTATTATGAACCTAGATGGAGTTAATTAAGTGTTCCTCAGAGCATTAGGCAGGCATTTTCAATCATGCTCACTGGTCTCACTGTATAGCCACCATTCAGAAAAGACATGATCCTCCTCTGAACCGTATGAAATTCTAGCAGGCATTTCCTTCTCTCTCTCTCTCTTTTTTTTTTTTTTTTTTGTTTCTAAATTCTTTCTCTAAACTAAAGGTACAGTTCCTCTTACCAGTGTCATTTCCATTTCTGCTCATTGACTTCAGCTGGTTTAAACTGAACTCATCCAGAAAACAAATTCAGCAAGAACTTTAACAAGAGAGGAAATAATACTATGTCCTTCCCCCCTACTCTCTCATCTACTGAGCAGATTTAGAAACTTGAACTTCTCTTTTTTTTTTTTTTTTTTTTAATTTTTTTTTTTTTCAACGTTTTTATTTATTTTTGGGACAGAGAGAGACAGAGCATGAACGGGGGAGGGGCAGAGAGAGAGGGAGACACAGAATCGGAAACAGGCTCCAGGCTCTGAGCCATCAGCCCAGAGCCCGACGCGGGGCTCGAACTCACGGACCGCGAGATCCTGACCTGGCTGAAGTCGGATGCTTAACCGACTGCGCCACCCAGGCGCCCCAAACTTCTCTTTTTTTTAATGTTTATTTATTTTTGAGAGAGAGAGAGAGAGAGCAACAGAGCATGAGCAGGGGAGGGGCAGAGAGAGACGGAGACACAGAATCTGAAGCAGGCTCCAGGCTCTGAGCTGTCCGCACACAGCCCACCTGACGTGGGGCTCCAACTCATGGGACTTGAACTTGTGAACCACAAGATCATGACCTGAGCCAAAGTCTGATGCTTAACAGACTGAGCTACTAGGCGCTCCTGAACTTCCCTTCTGAAACAGAAATCAACATATGACACATGGAGCTTCTGGTTTAACCTAAACTTACTTATCTACTTATTTATTTAGTAATTTTAAGGTAGTTGAAGTGGTGATATCTTCTAGTCTCTTATAAATCTGTGAAGTGCCTTAGTCTCACTCTCCTTAATTGACAATTGCATGAGATGAGTAAGGGCTCTTTGAATCCTATGCCTTGAACTTAATATTCACTAAAATAACAATTTCACTATCATTCTATGCTTTAGACATTAAAAATTTGAATAAGCTCATGTCCACTGGGCATCCAATGAATGGAGTCCTACATGGCAGACAAAACCATTAAATAATGACCCTTAACACAAGGGAGTTCAAAATATCAAAAGCAACTAATAATTTAACATAATCATATTGAATCGGTCATTGGTGAGAACTAATGCTTATGGAGTTGATCTCCATTTTATAATGCAAATTTTGAATCAACAGAGAAAATTCAAAAGAGAGCCCAGAGTTGGAGAGGCTAGGTTTTTTACCACATTTCTTGATTTCCACCTAAGAGGAAGCTTTATATGTTTCATTAGATGGTTTATAATAAGAATATGAGAACTGGTCCTTAAAAAGTGAGAAGTAAAAGTGGAAGAAAGGTGGAACAGGTGGAAGTTTTCTATGATAAAGATAATGGAGATAAAATACATAAACCGAACAAAGTTCAGAAAGCTCCAATATACAGTTTACAGCCTGTATAGAATGCTAGTCTTATTCTTTATTTAGAAATAAGCCAATATTCAGGGCGCCTGGGAGGCTGAGTCGGTTGAGCATCCGACTTCGGCTCAGGTCATGACCTCGCGGTCTGTGAGTTCGAGCCCCGCGTCGGGCTCTGTGCTTGACAGCCCGGAGCCTGGAGCCTGCTTCTGATTCTGTGTCTCCCTCACTCTCTGCCCCTCCCCCGCTCATGCTCTGTGTCTCTCTCTGTCAAAAGTAAAAATAAACATTAAAAAAAATTAAAAAACAAGAAGCCAATATTAGAGTTGAATATACAATTTAACGTCATCAAATGAAATAGTGACATTTCTTTTTCTTTAAATTACCTGTCAATGTTGTTCCAAATTGCTACTTGGTTTTCATATTTTTATACTTGATTTGTTTTCTTTTAAGTTTATTTACATTTGTTTTGAGAGGGAGAGAGAGAAAGTGAGCACGTGGGGGAGAGGCAGCGAGAGAGAGGGAGAGAATCCCAAACAGGCTCTGTGCTGCAGCATGATGTCTCATGCAGGGCTCTATTTCATGAACCATGAGATCATGACCTGAGCTGAAATTAAGAGTCAAGATGCTTAATGACTGAACCACCTGGACGCTCCTTTTTAATTGATTTTTCAGAGCTTTTTGGGATATTAGAGAAACTAGCTTTCATCTAAATGTATCACAAATTTTTTGCCTGATATATCGTTTGCTTTTAATTTCTCAAAGTGATTGTTTTAACTGCACAAAAGTTCCTCAAGGGTGTGATATCAGCAGAATGTCAGACTAGAAAGTTTCAATCCCTTATTCCAAGGAAACATCAAAAATCAAGAAACTGGCTGAACTAGCCTTTTAGTCACTGTGGAAAACAGCCAAAGATCTACAGTAATCAAGTGAATTACCAGTCAAGAAAAATTTACCTTAAAAAATGATAGGAAATTTCATGGAAATTTTACTCACCATTTCCTTACTCCCTCCTGGCTCAGTACAGTCTTCATCTAGAATATGCAGCAACTAAATTCTCAGTTGCCGATTAAATTTATTGTTAATGTTCTACTCCTTCTGGGGGCTTCCTAAAGGACTGGTTGTCTCATCGAACTTGTTCTCAGGCTGGGGAAAATCAGCAGTCACTGTTTATGAAAGCTTCAGAAAAAATACATATACACAGGCACCCGATGCAAAAGATCACAGGTGGGCACATATAATATACCATCTAAATCCCTGGATTGAAGCCAGAACGAGACGCTTTGGGATAGTAAGACATTCAAAAACAGTCACGTATGTGGCGTGAGAGTACCACACACAAGCCCAGGCAAGAGGCATTCTCAGAAAAGACCTGACTTGACCTTAAGCTTTTATCTTGGGCTTATCCCTAAGCTCAGAACATACCCGGTCGAGGAGTGAAGCACTACCCCAGCACAGAAAAGGTTTGTAAGGACTGGAGAGGTAGCTGTTTTCTCAAATGCCCAATTTTCAAATAAAAGTCATAAGGCATACAAAGAAACAAGAAAACATGGCCCATTGAAAGGAACAATATAAATATCCAGACACTCTCTTTGAGAAGGCACGGACGTTGGATTTACCAGGAAAGAACTTTAAACCAGCTTTCTTTTTTTTTTTTTTTTTTTTTTAATTTTTTTTTCAATGTTTATTTATTTTTGGGACAGAGAGAGACAGAGCATGAACAGGGGAGGGTCAGAGAGAGAGGGAGACACAGAATCGGAAACAGGCTCCAGGCTCTGAGCCATCAACCCAGAGCCTGACGCGGGGCTTGAACTCACAGACTGCGAGATCGTGACCTGGCTGAAGTCGGACGCTTAACCGACTGCGCCACCCAGGCGCCCCTAAACCAGCTTTCTTAAACATGCTCAAAGAGCCAAAGGAAGGGGAGGAAAGATGGTGGCAGAGTAGGAGGATCCCAGGCTTGTCTCATCCCATCAACACAGCTAGATAACTATCAAATGATCCTAAATACCCCAGAAATAGACCTGAAGACTGACAGAACAAACTCCACAACCAAAGGGAGAGAAGAGGCCACAGTGAAGAAGGTAGCAAGTGCAGAGACGCAGTTTAATGGAGAAACAGATCCTGGGTACTGCCTAAGGGAGGGAGCCACGGTCACAGAGAAGGGCAAGAGAGGAGCACACAGGGGAACACATAAGAAGAACATTTCTCCAAAGCTCCTGGCTTGGAACATGAGAGTGGCTGAATTTCAGGAGTTTTTGCAATCAGTGGAGCTTAAAGCCTGGAGTTTTAAAGGTCCGTGGGTTTGGCTGGGATAGAGTCCTGAGAGCACTAGACTGCTACTGGAAAGAAGGCAAGCAAACAACCTGGGGGCAGATGGTGTGGAAACAGCAAACTGAGAAACACCCGAGGCACACAGTGACGCGATTCTTAGCTTTTCTAGGACTGATTCCCTGAGACGCAGTGTTCACAGAGACTTCTCCCTAGGAACAAAGGGGCTGACTAGTGCCATTTCTCTCCCCCACCCTTCAGCATAAATACAGAGCCACATAGCAGAAGCAGCTCAGTGCCAACACTAGCTATCTAACTTGGGTTAAGCAGGCCCTCTATGCTCTGGTGGAACTGCCCTTCTCAGTCAAGCTTGCCTCCATCCCAGTGCAGTGGGCCCCTCCCCCAGAAGACCAACACAAACCCTTACCCACGCCGAGTCTCACGACCAGAGAGTTCTGCAGGGCCTCGGTTCTGGTGGAATGGGTTTCAGGTCTCATTTCACAAGCAGACCAGAGCACACCTAATTAAAACTTGCCACATTCAGGCCAGGGACCAAATGCTGCCCACAGCAGGCAAGGAGAGCCTCAGTAGATGACTTGCCTGATGGATAGAGCAGTCAGAACACACGAGCAGAGTACACACAGAACACAAAGGAGACAATTCTTGAAGCGCCAGGCCCTGGGCACCACATGACTTCTTCATAAGGCCGTTACTTTCAGGAGCAAGAAACACAACTAGGTTTTCCAACACAGAGAAGAAGGCAGAGACTTAGATAAAATGCCAAACAGAGGAATTTATCCTAAATGAAAGAACAAGATATGGCCACAGCCAGAGATAAAAGCAAAACAGATATGAGTGACATGCCTGATGGAGAATTTAAAGCAACAATCATAAGGATACTCACTGGACTTGAGAAGAGAATAGAAGACATAAGGGATGCCCTTATGAAAGAGATAAAATAGTTAAAAAAGAATCAAAATGGAGGCGCCTGGGTAGCTCAGTTGGTCAAGCGCCTGACTTCAGCTAAGGCCATGGTCTCATGGTTCGTGAGTTCGAGCCCCACATTGGGCTCTGTGTGACAGCTCAGAGCAGACAGTGAATGTCTGCTTCACATTCTGTGTTTCCCTCTCTCTCATGCTCTGTCTCTTTCTCAAAAAATAAAGATTAAAAGAATCAGAATGAAGAATGCAATAAATGAGATTGGAAATAGTCTTGATATGATGAAAAGCAAGCTGGAAGAAGCAGAGGAATGAATTACTGATGCAGAAGACAAAATAATGGACAGTAATGAAGCTAAGCAAAAGAGAAAGAATAAGGGAACAAAAAAAAATAGATTTAAGGAACTGAGTGACTCCATCAAATGCGTTAACAGTCGTATCACAGGAGTTTCAGGAGACAAAGAGAGAAAAGGAGGCAGAAAATATATTTCAAGAAATAGTAGCAGAAAACCTCCCTAATCTGACGAAGGAAACACATCCAGATTCAGGGGGCACAGAGAACTCCCATCAAAATCAGCAAAAGCAGGCTAACAGCAAGACATATTGTAATTAAAATTGCAAAATATAGTGATAGAGAAAAAACCCTAAAAGCGTGAGACAAAAAAGTCCTTAACATACAAGGGAAAACCCATAGGGCTAGCTGCAGATTTCTCAACAGAAACTTGGAAAGCCAGAAGGGAGTGGCATGATATATTCGAAGTGCTGAGTGAGAAAAACTGGCAACAAAGAATACTCTGTCCAGGAAGGCTATCATTGAGAATAGAAAGAGAGACAAAGAGTTTCCCAAAGAAACAAACAACTAAAGGAGATCGTGACCACTGGGCAGCCCTGCAAGAAATAATAAATGAGACACTTTAAGTGCAAAGGAGAGACCAAAATTAACGAAGACAAGAAAGGATAAGAGAAAATCTCCAGAAACAAACCACAAAACAAGTAATAAAATGGCAATAAACAATCTATCGATAATTACTTTGAATATATGGATCAAATGCTCCAATCAAAAGACACAGTGTGTCAGAATGGATAAGAAAATAAGACCCATCGATATGCTGCCTACAAAGGACACATTTTAAGCCTAAAAATACCTGCAGGTTGAAAGTGAGGGTGTGCAGAAACATTTAGCAGGCAAATGGATGTCCAAAGAAAGCTGGACAATATTTATATTGCAATATTTATACTGGGCAAACTAGATTGTAAAAAGAGACAAAGAAGGACATTATATAATCATAAGACTATCCAACCAGAGGATATAATTATTGTAAATATTTGTACACCCAACTTGGAAGTACCCAAATATATAAAACAATAACTAGCCTAAAATAACAAATTGATAATAACACAATAGTAGTAGGGGACTTTAACACCCCACTTACATGAATGAATAGATCATCTAAACAAAACATCAACAAGGAAACAATGGCTTTGAACGACACACTGGGCCAGATGGATTTAATAGATATATTCCAAACATTCCATCCTAAAACAGAAGAATACACATTCTTTTCAGGTGAACATGGAACATTCTAGAGAATAGATCACATATTAGGTCACAAAACAGGCTTCAACAAATACAAAATTATTGAAGTCATACTACGCATCTTTTCTGACCACCACACTATAAAATTAGAAGTCAGCCATCAGAAAAAAATTGGAGACACCATAAATACAAATACATGAAGAATCAACAACATGCTACTAAATAAGAAATGGGTCAACCAGGAAATCAATGAAGAAATTTAAAAATACATGGAAACAAATGAAAATGAAAACACAAGAGTCCAAAACCTTTGGGATGCGGCAAAAAATGGTCCTAAGAGGGACGTATAAAGCAAAATAGAACTACCTAAAGAAGCAAGAAAAATCTCAAATACACAATCTAACCTCACACCTAAAAGAACTAGAAGAAGAGCAAAAAATGAATCCCAAAGCCAGCAGAAGGAAGGAAGTAATAAATATTAGAGCAGAAATAAATGATATAGAAACTAAAAAACAATACAAAACAAAACAAAAACGATAGGATAGATCAATGAAACCTGGAGATGGTTCTTTGAAGAAAATAAAATAATTCATAAACCTCTAGCCAGACGTATCAAAAAGAAAATAGAAAGAACCCAAATAAATAAAATCACAAATCAGATAGGAGAAATAATAATTAACACCAAAGAAATACAAACAATTATAATAGAATATTACAAAAGGCTACATGCCAACAAATTGGACAAACTGGAAGAAATGGACAAATTCCTAGGTACATATAAACTACCAAAACTGAAACAGGAAGAAATGGAAAACTTGAACAGACCGATAACCAGCACAAGAAATTGAAACAATAATCAAGAACCTGCCAACACACAAATGTCCAGGACCAGATGGCTTTACAGGTGAATTCTACCAAACATTTAAAGAAGAGTTAACACCAATCTTCTCAAACTATTACAAACAATAGAAGACGAAGAACATTTTCCAAACTTATTCTATGAGGCCAGCATTGCTCTCATACCAAAACCAGATAAAGACTCCATTAATAAGAGAACTACAGGCCAATATCCCTCATGAGCATGATTCCAAAAATTCTCAATAAAATACTAGCAAACTGAATCCAATAGTACGTTAGAAAAAATCATTCACCATGATCAAATAGAATTTATTCCTGGGTTGCAAGGGTGGTTCAATACTCACAAATCAATCAACATGATACACCACACTAATGAGAAGAAAGGATAAGAACCATATCACCATTTCAATAGATGCAGAAAAATCCCTTGACAAAGTACAACATCTGTTCTTGATACAAACCCTCAACAAAGTAGGGATAGAGGATATAGGGAACATACTTCAACATCATGAAGTCCATATATGAAAATCCCACAGATAATATAATCCTCAATGGGGAAAAGCTGAGAGCTTTCCCCCTAAGGTCAGGAACAAGACAGGGATGTCCACTCTCACCACTTTTATTCAACATAGTACTGGAAGTCCTATCCTCAGCAATCAGACAACAAAAAGAAAGAAAAAGCATCCACATAGGCACATAGGCAAGGAAGAAATTAAACTTCCCTTACTTGCAGATGACAGGATACTATATATAGAAAGAATCCACCAAAAAACTGCTAGCATTGATAAACAAATTCAGTAAAGTCACAGGCTACAAAATCAGTGTAAAGAAATCTGTTGTATTTCTATACACCAATAATGAAGCAGCAGAAATAGAAATGAAGGAATAAATCTCACTTACAACTTCCCCCAAAATAATAAGATAACTAGGACTAAACCTAACCAAAGAGGTGAAAGGTCTGTCCTCTAAAAACTATAAAACACTGATGAAAGAAACTGAAGATGACACAATTAAATAGAAAGACATTCCAAGCTCATGGATTGGAGGAACAAATATTGTTAAAATATCTATACAATCCAAAGCAAGCTACACATTTAATGCAATCCTTATCAAAACACCATCCACATTTTTCACAGAGCTAAAACAAAGAATCCTAAAATCTGTATGGAGCCACAAAACACCTCGAATACCCAAAGCAACCTTGAAAAAGAAAAACAAAGCTGGAGGCATCACAATTCTAGAATTCAAACTATATTACAAAGCAGTAGACATCAAGACAGTATGGTACTGGCATAAAAATAGACACATAGATCAGTGGAACAGAATAGAAAACTCAGAAATGAACCCACCACTACATGGTCAATTAATCTTCCACAAAGCAGGAAAGAATATCCAATGGGAAAAAGACAGTCTCGTCAACAAACAGTGTTGAGAAAACATGATAGCAACATGCAGCAAAATGAAACTAGACCACTTCCTTACACCATAGGCAAAACTTAATTTAAAGCAGACTAAAGACCTAAATGTGAGACATGAAATCATAAAAATCCTAGAGGAGAACACAGGCAGTATCCTCTTTGACATCAGCCTTAGCAACTTCTTTCTAGATATCTCCAGAGGCAAGGGGAACAAAAACAAAAATAAACTATTGGGACTTCATCAAAATAAACCTTCTACAGAGTGAAAGAACCAATTAACAAAACTAAAAGGCAACCTACGAAATGGGAGCAAATATTTGCAAATGTCATATCTGACAAAGGGTAAATATCTAAAATATATAAAGAACTTATAAAACTCAATACCCAAAGGGGGCCCGGGTGGCTCAGCTGGTTAAGCGTCTGACTTCGGCTCAGGTCATGATCTCACGGTTCGTGGGTTCGAACCCCGCGTCGGGCTCTGTGCTGACAGCTCAGAGCCTGGAGCCTGTTTCAGATTCTGTGTCTCCCTCTCTCTGCTCCTCCCCTGTTCATGCTCTGCCTCTGTCTCTCTCAAAAATAAATAAACATTTTTAAAAAATGTTTAAAAACTCAACACGCAAAAAAAAAAAAAAAATCCAATTAAAAGTGGGCAGAAGACACGGACATTTTCCCACCCAAAGAAGACATACAGATGGACAACTGACACATGAAAAGTGGTTCAACATCACTGATCATCAGGGAAATACCAATGAAAACTACAATGAGATATCACTTCACATGAGCTAAAATCCATACCTCTAAAAACAACAGGTGCTGGCAAGGTTGTGGAGAAAGGGGAAGCTTCTTACACTGTTGGTGGGAGTGCAAACTGGCGCAGCCACTCTGGAAAACATGTGGAATGTGCTGAAAAAGTTAAAAATAGAACTACCCTATGGTCCAGCAATTGTACTACCAGGTATTTACCCAAAGATTACAAAAATACTAATTTGTTTTTTTTTTTATTTTATAAAAATACTAATTTGAATGGATAAATACACTGCAATGTGCATAGCAGTATTATCTACCATAACCAAATGATGGAAACAGTCCAGCAGGCCACTGAATGATGAATGATGGTATATGTGTGTGTGTGTGTGTGTGTGTGTGTGTATAAATTGGATATCGGAATATTACTCAGCCATAAAAAAGAATTAAATCTTTCAATGACATGGATGGAGCTAGACAGTATTACGCTAAATGAAATAAGTCAGAGAAAGACAAATACCGCATGATTTTACTCATGTGGAATTTACGAAACAAACAAATAAAGGGCAAAAAAAGAGAGACTCTTAACAATAGAGAACAAACTAATGTTTACCAGAAGGGAGGCGGTTGGGGGATGGGTAAAATAGGTGATGGGAATTAAGCAGTACAATTGCTATGAGCACCAGGTGTTGTATGGAAGTGTTGAATCGCTATATTGTACAACTGAAAGTAATATTACACTGTATATTAACTAACTGGGATTTAAATAAAAACTTTAAAAATAAATAAGTACATAATTCTGGAATCACAAAGAAAAAAGGAGAGCTAAAGGAAAAGACAAAGAACTAAAAGAAATCAGGGAAATAAAAAATAAATAACATGAGAGAATTAAGAGAGAGAAACTATAAAAGCTAACCAAACAGAAATTTTGAAACTGGAAAACACAACTGCCTGGAAACATTCACTAGAAGGATTCAACAGATTTGAGAAGGGAGAAGAATCAATGACTTTTTTAAAATTAGACAATTGAGGCAAAGAAGAAGTCAAACTTTCACTTTTCGCAGATGACATGATACTCTACATGGAAAACCCGAACGACTCCACCAAAAGACTCCCAGAACTGATACATTAATTCAGCAAAGTTGCAGGGTACGAAATCAATGTATGAAGGAAATTGAAGGAGACACAAAGAAATGGAAAAACATTCCCTGCTCATGGACTGTAAAAATAAAGATACTTAAAATGTCAATACTACCCAAAGCAACCTACACATTCAATGCAATCCCAATCAAAACTGCACCAGCATTCTTCTCAAAGCTAGAACAAACAATCCTAAAATTTGTATGGAACCACAAAAGACCCCAAATAGCCAAAGTAACATTGAAGAAGAAAACCAAAGTGAGAGGCATCGCAATCCCAGACTTTAGCCTCTACTGCAAAGCTGTAATCATCAAGACAGCATGGTATTGGCACAAAAACAGACACATAGACCAATGGAATAGAATAGAGAACCCAGAATTGGACCCACAAGCGCACGGCCAACTAATTTTTGACAAAGCAGGAAAGAGCATCCAATGGGAAAAAGTCTCTTTAACAAATGGTGCTGGGAGAACTGGACAGCAACATGCAGAAGAATGAAACTAGACCACTTTCTCACACCACACACAAAAATAAACTCAAAATGGATCAAAGTCCTAAATGTGAAACTGGAAACCATAAAAACTCTAGAGGAGAAAGCAGGCAAAAACCTCTTTGACTCAGCCGCAGTAATTTCTTACTCGACACATCCCCAAAGGCAAGGGAATTAAAAGGAAAAACGAACTATTGGGACCTCATGAAGATAAAAAGCTTCTGCATAGCAAAGGAAACAATCAACAAAACTAAAAGGCAACCGACGGAATGGGAAAAGATATTTGCAAATGACATATGGGATAAAGGGCTAGGATCCAAAACCTATAAAGAACTCACCAAACTCCACACCTGAAAAACAAATAATCCAGTGAAGAAATGGGCAGAAGACATGAATAGACACTTTTCTAAGGAAGACATCCAGATGGTCAACAGACACATGAAAAGATGCTCAACGTCACTCCTCATCAGGGAAACACAAATCAAAACCACACTCAGATACTACCTCACACCAATCAGAGTGGCTAAAATGAATAAATCAGGAGACTATAGATGCTGGCGAGGATGTGGAGAAATGGGAACCCTCTTGCACTGTTGGTGGGAATGCAAACTGGTGCAGCTGCTCTGGAAAACAGTGTGAAGTTTCCTCGAAAAATTAAAAATAGACCTACCCTAGGACCCAGCAATAGCACTACCAGGAATTTACCCAAGGGATATAGGAATGCTGATGCACAGGGGCACGTGTACCCCAATGTTTAGAGCATCACTTTCAACAAGAGCCAAATTATGGAAAGTGCCTAAATGTCCATCAACTGACGAATGGATAAAGAAGATGTGGTTTATATACACAATGGAATACTACTTGGCAATGAAAAAGAATGAAATCTGGCCATTTGTAGCAATGTGGATGGAACTGGAGAGTGTTAGGCTAAGTGAAATAAGTCAGGCAGAGAAAGACAGATACCATATGTTTTCACTCATATGTGGAACCTGAGAAACTTAACAGAAGACCAGGGGGCCGGGGAAGCGGGGGGGGGGGGGGGAAGTTACAGAGAGGGAAGGAGGCAAACCATAAGAGACTCTTAAATACAGAGAACAAACTGAGGGTGGATGGGGGGGAGGGGAAAATGGGTGATGGGAGTTGAGGAGGGCACTTGTTGGGATGAGCACTGGGTGTTGTATGTAAGCCAATTTGACAATAAATTATATTCATAAAAGAAAAAATAAGACAGTTGAAATTGAATCTAAGGAGCAAAAAAGAAAAAAATAATGAAACGTGAACAGAGCCTAAGGGATTTGTGGAACACTATAAAATAGAGCGGTATATGCATTATGGGAGATCCAGAAAGAGAAGAAAGTGAGATTGAGCTGAAATACTTAAACAATGGCCAAAATTTCCCCAAAGTCAATGAACTCCATGAATGTACAAGTCCAAGAAGCTTAAGGAATACCAGGTAGGATAAGCCTGTGTAAAGTCCCATATTGAAACACGTTAAAATCAAACTGTGGAGAGTCAAAGAGAAAATCATTAAGGCAGCAAGAGAGACATGACTTGTCATATATAAGTGATCCTCAATACAAGTATCAGTGAAATTTCTAAGCAATAATTTTGGAGGGCAGAAGGCAGTGAGGCTGGTACACAGTGCTGAAAAAATAAACAGGAAAGTGAGAATTCTATACCGGCCAACCTGTCCTTCAGAAATGAAGGAGACAGTAAAACATTCCCAGATAAATAAAAGCTAAGGAAATTCATTACCCCTAGACTTAGCCTACAAGAAATGCTAACACAAACCCTTCAGGTTGAAAGAAGAGGGTACTAGACAGCAGTTCAAAGATACATAAAGATCGAGATTTCCAAAGTGAAATACACAGTTAATATAAAAACCAGTACTATAGTAATTTTGGTTTGTAAAGTCACCTTTATTTTTCTTAGTTTTGAAAACAAAAAGCTTATTCATTTATTTTCTTTCAGAAAGAGAGAGGGAGAGGGTCAGAAGGAAAGAGAGCGAATCCCCAGAAGGCTCCACGCTGTCAGCATGGAACTGCGAGGTCACGACGCGAGTCGAATTCAAGAGTTGGACACTTAACTGATTGAGCCACCCAGATGCCCCTTCACTTTTATTTTTTAGAGAATTTAAAAGACAAAAGCATAAGATAATTATCAATCTGTGTTAGTGAGTATATAATGTATAATCTGTGTCAGATTAAAGTGGCAGAGGCAGACTATAGTTTTTGTATGCAATTAAAGTTAAGTTAGTACCAATTCAATTGAAATTATTGTAACTTTACAATTGTATATGTAACATCCATGGAAATTATAAAGAATTTAACTATGAAATATACATAAAATGACAAGGGAATCAAAAGTGTGTTACTGTAAAAATCAACCAAACACAAAAGAATGCAGTAATGGAGGAAATGAGGGACAAAAAAAGCTATAAGGCATACAGAAAACAACAAAATGGCAAAGGTAAGTCCTCCTTAACAGTAGTTACTTTATATACACACACACACACACACACACACACACACACATACATATATGTATATACATACACATATGAGAGAGAGAGAGCGCACACAAGCAAGCCCACGTTGAGGAGGGGGCAGAGGGAGAAAGAGACAGAATCCCAAGCAAGCCTGACCCAGGGCTCCATCTCACGACCCTAAGATCATGAGCTGAGCTAAAATCAAGAATCAGACACAAAAGTGACTGAGCCACCCAGGCACCCCAACAGTAGTTACTTTAAATGTATACGCATTAAGTTCCTTGATCTAAAGGCATATGCTGGCAAATCAGATCAACAAAGAATAATATGACTATATGCTAGCTTCAAGAAGTTCACTTTAAATCTAAAGACACAAATAACATGACAGTGAGAGGACAGGAAAAGATATTCCATATCAAGCGATAACCGAAAGAGCTGAATTGTCTTTAGTAGTATCAGACAAAATTGGTTTAAGTCAAAAACTGTTATGAGACAAAGAACAACATTATATGTTGATAAAAGTATCCACACACCCAAAATATAGGAAGAATTATAAACTTATATGCACCAAACATAAGAGCTTCAAAATATAAGAAGCGAACATTGACAGAGTTGAAGGGACAGATAAATAGTATACAATAACAGTTGGAGACTTCAATACTCATTTCAATTACGGATAGAGCAACCAGAATGAAGATCAATAAGGAAATAGAGAACCCGAGCAACTATGAACCAATTGGATCTAATGGACATATACAGACCACTCCACCCAACAAAAGCACAATACATTTTTTAAGTGCACGTGGAACCCTTTCCATGATAGACCATACGCTAGGCCACAAGGTAAATCTTAGTAATGGAAGGGAAACTGGGAATTTCACCCGTATATGGAAATTCAACAACAAATTCCTAAAACGTCAATTGGTCAGATAAGAAATCACAAGGAAAATTAGAAAACATCTCGAGACAGGGGTGCCTGAGTGGCTCAGTGGGTTAAGCGTGTTACTCTTGATTTCAGCTCAGGTCATGATCTCATAGTCGTGAGACTGAGCCCTTTGTCAGGCTCCATGCTGGGAGTAGAGCCTGCTTAAGATTCTCTCTCCTTCTTTCTCGCTCTCTCCCTCAGCCCTTCCTCCATGCTCTCTCACTCTCTTTCTCTCTCTCTCTCAAAAAAAAATGTCTTGAGACAAATGAAAATGAAAACATAATATACTAAAACTTATGGGATGTGGCAAAAGCAGTGCTAGGCAAATTTATAGCTGTCAACACACAGTAAAGAAGAAGAAAGTTTTCAAATCAAAATCTAACTGTATACCTTAAGGAACCAGAAAAAGATGACAAGCTAAACCCAAAGTTAGCAAAAGGAAAGAAATAATGAAGGTTAGAGTGGAGACCAATGAAATAGAGAATAAAGAAACAATAGAGAAAAATCAATGAAACCAACAGTTAACTCTCTGAACAGGTCAACAAAATTGACAAACCTTTAGCTATGCGAATTAAGAGAAAAATATTCCAAGTATTAAAACCAGAAATGAAAGTGGGACCATTACTACCAATTTCACAATAAAACAAATTAAAAGAGAGTATTATGAATAATTGCACACCAACAAATTGGATACCATGATGATGAAATGGTCAAATTCCTAGAAATACACAACCTAAAGAGACTGAATCATAAAAAGATAGAAATAAATAGACCTAAAACTAGTAATGGTGACTGAATCAGTATCATAAACCTCCCAACAAAATAAAAAGCCCTGGACCAGATTGAATCACTCGTGAATTCTACCAAATTTTGAGAAAAGAGCACCAATCCTAATCAAACTCTTCCAAAAAATTAAAGAGGAGGAAACACTTCTAATTCATTTAATGAGGCCAGCATTACTCTGATGCCAAAGGCAGACAAAGACACTATAAGAAAACTACAGAACAATATCCCTCATGAGTATCAATGCAACAATCTTCAATACGATACTAGCAAACTGAAGTCAACAGCATATTAAAGGGATTATACACCATGATTTATCCTTGGAATTTAGAATGGCTCAACATACAAAGATCAATCAATGTAATACACCACATTAATAGATTGAAGGAGAAAACCACATGATCATCTCAATTGATACAGAAAAAAGCATTTGACAAAACTAAGCACATTTGCATGATAAAACATTCCACTGATTTATAAGATTTAAAGATTCTTTGGATGATAGAACCCAATATAACGACATTCAGATGAAAGCAAACTCTGTTACTTACAGCTCCAAATAAGAGCGGGCTTCTAGATCTTGCCACACAAGGGATCACCTCCCAACAGCATACTGGAACTGTATTGGCAGTTTATGTATGGCAAGCTGAGTGGGGTTAGCTAGGTTTTGCAGCCTCCTTGTGGATTCACTAAGTTGAGTAATTTCTGTGGGTTCCAGGGTACAAGGGCTCTCTCTAGTGGTCTAATACCTGCACCTGGGACACTTCATGTGGGTGTATCATGGCCTAGAGTATGAGAACCTGGTAAGGGAAGTGAGTGAGTGTAGAGTTAATTAGCTCTTCAAGAAGGGGAACTGACAGATCTCTAGCCAGGACCTCAAAACTGGGTCAAGACAGCATTTTTAAAAAACTATAATTGACCCCTTGACGTTTTGACCATCAGTTCTGAGCCAGTTTGGGGGAGGGGTGGTATCTGAGTGTTCTAAATTATAAAGGAGACTTCCAGAGACAGAGCGTAGTTGCCCTAAATACCATAGAACACAGTTTATTATGAGAGCAGAAAAGAGGAAAAAAAGAAGTATGAGTCTTTGTAGGCCTGCCCATAATCAAGTTCCTCATTTAGTGGTATTAACCAGATCTGAAATTCCTGTGGTTTCTAACAGTATTTTGGTGGAGCTGTAAAGTGTGTTAAAAGCATGAATTGTATTTTTTTTTTCATGACGATAATATCTTGGTGTACTGGCAAGGGCAGTTATGTCATTGGAGGATATAAATTAATTGTTTAGTAAGGTGTATGTAAAGGTTCATGGTATTTGTTTATAACCATTGTGGAGGGATGGTTGTGGGGGCATCGTCAGAGTATAGAGTGGGAGACTGTGATGGAAAGCTGGAGTAGGGAGGTAAGAGAAGGCACTGGAAAGTCGGAAGTTCTCTCCCCACGGGTTTGAGGGCTTGGATAATAACTGTCATTAATTTTTAGAATAGCACAGCTAGTAGCAGCCTCTATATGATTTCCCTTAAGGCATGGGAGTGTAGAGGTTTTGGCAGAGAGCGAGGTATATACCAGAATCAGGAAGTATGCAGACAGTGAGCTCAGGAATTTTGGTAGAATCCCTAATATCGAAGAAAGAAAAGCAATAAACGTTCCATGTCTAATTTGTCAGTATCGGGAGAGGCTATCTGTGGGCATTACAGGGGCAGTTGGCCAAGAGTCCAGGATGAAGTTATGTCTGATTAAAAGAGCAATGTCATCTTTAGCAGCAAATCCCTGGGCCAGGGTGATGTTGTCTGGGATGTGGGACTGGGACGTCCTTCCCAAGAGAGATCCACTGGGGTTGATGTTGTCATGTTTTGGGGGCCATATGGTACTATAACAAGGCTGAGCCCTTACAGAAGCTGAAGGTAATGTTGAGTCTGGGAGCTTGTAAATAACTTTTAAGTCAAGGGGCTTTCTGGGTGCACAGCTAGCAAAAGCGATCCCAGCATGCATGACAGTGTTGTAATTGGACCAAAGTTATGGAATCTAACTGGCACAACTAATGGTCTAATTAAGGGTGGCAAGATCTGAAAGCTTTGCCCCAGATGGATGAGGAGAGGGGTTTTACTGCAAGTAGGATTTAAATCCTGTGGACTGATTTGAGTGCATGAGGTTAATAGGGTGTAGGATTGTTAGTCATCTAAAGTGTGACTGAGATTGAAACTTCGGCATTAGTTTGTCAGCAGGTCCTCTAAGCCAATGACTATGGGCCTTTGCCTCAGTTGTCAGTTCTGTTGGTGATGGGCAATCAATAAGGTCTTTGAGCTGCCTTATCCAAATCAGAAGGCATGTGGACCTCACCAGTGGCTATGTTTGGTCTAAACAGTGGCTAACTTGGGGGGGTTTCAGCCTCCAAATCACAAATGAATGAAAACTCCAAGACCAGTGGTAGTAAGACTAATAGCCAACTGAATGGCTATTGTTACCTAAGGTTGATTTTCTCCTGGCATGTATTATTACCAAGGAGGAGCTATCTAGTTTTATCTTTATGGGATATTATGTTGATTCCATTATTATCCCTGAATGCAATTTTTATATAGTAAGTGTAACTTTCTATTCCCTTCTTGGTAGTCTACATTACTCTGGAAATGAACCTGGAAAACTAATTTTAATTTTCTGGAGAGGATCACAGAGCTGGATTAATGATCCACCTCTTTTGACCTGAATATAGAGGATTTTAGGTGGGGGAAAGTTTAGGCTCAAATGGGCCCCATACTACAGGGGCAGGTAACCGGCCCATGGCATAATCTAGTCTAATGAATCCCTGAAGAATATTTACCATTGATCTGGACCCAGCCTGTACAGGATGGGAGCAGGAGAGAAAATATCTAAAGATATGGGAGACACTATTAAAGGGCCTCTTTTATAGGTCTTTGTATTGTATTGTGTTGTGTTGCGTTGCGTTGCATTGCATCGCATTACATAGAGTAAATGGGAATGAGAAAGGCTATTACAATTGGTATAAAGTGTGAGTAAACCACGGGGCCTTGAATTATGACAGATTAAGACCCGGGGAAAGAGACAGATCCATTTAATGGCTTGTTTTATTGTACCTGAAATAGGTGTTCTCTGAGCAGCCCTTTAGGCTTATCAAATACAGGCATTGCCACGAGGCTAAAAGTTCTGCTAAATGCCTTCTAGAGGAGACTGGCACTGTTTATTTTGAGAAGTAGAACGTGCGTTTTGGTCAATATCAGTAATGTCTGCAATACTAAAGGGGATACAGAGTGTCCTGCTAAAGCTTGGTATTGTGACCTTTGTATATGTAAAGACATGTGTAACTTTGACTTGGATTTTGGGTATCAGGAGGCAAGAGATTTCAAGAATCCTTTACTCTGAAAGGCACAAATTGGGCAACAGTTCAAGAGTTTGTAAAAACATGCAGATGGAGCCATTAGCTGACTAGAGTATCTAGTGCTCAGATGACTGCCTGAAGTTTGGCCAATTGTGGGGACACCTCGACTCCACCCTTTACCAGGGACATCCTAATTAGGAGATTGAAAGCAGCAACATTCCACAGAGCTCCATCACATATGGTGGTGGCAATTCCATCTGTACAGTAATCTGAAGGGGCTTCCCAAATAGCTAAGGAGTCTGAGGGAAGGGGGACCTACTCCAGCACCATGGCATCTGACAAGGAACTGGGGACAAGTGAGGCCACCCCATCCCGCAGGCAACATATATCAGAGGGCCCAAGTTTGTCTCCACCCTATATTAAGGAGACCACAGTAGCCACGCCAAACTTGTGGGGTGCTCCTTCCGTTATCAAAGGCATAAGGGACAGCTGGGTCTGAAGAGTCACAGCCTCAGAGTACGTGAGCCAGGGGAACCCAGGATAGCTAACATTTTTTATTCTAATAATGTATAGCACAGGGCCAAGAAAGGCAGTTTCTTGCCTCAAAAACCCATGGACAATTTATGGCCATTGTATGGAGTTCACGGACTCCGAGAAACAAGGGGACATTGTTAAAGCATCTATAATGAAAGGGTCTCTGAGAGTATTAATAGGAATTCTTGTTGATTTTAATTTGGACAAATTCTAGAGGTTTCTGTTGGAGGGGGCCCATTTAAGGTGGGCTGATTTGCAGGGAGGAGCATCCCTACAAGTGAGGTTAAGTAAAACTTGCAAACAAGTGATATGGTGAACCTAGAACCAACAAGGACTAAAAGGTGTTGAACGTGTATGCTTTTAAGAGTATGTCAAATGAATCTCTTCTGAGGAGGATGTAATCAAGGTAATGCCATACGCAAGTACGACAAGATAAGAAACAATTTATTATAGACAGAGGAAAAATTTCTCACCCAAAATACAGCAACCTGTACAACCTTGCCACAGTCGATATACATGAACTGTACAAATTTACGCCAGTTCATAATTTACCAAATAAAAGATGACTAACAAAGCCCACAAAATAGACCCTGGTGGTTTGTGGGAAAGACTTTTACCCAATTAAGTACAAGGAAAGTTACAAACCAGATCTCCACTTTCTAAAAATAAGAAGTTTACTCAGTCTTAGGCAACTACAAGCTAGCAAATGTACAGGGAGCTGGCTGGTGCTAACACCACAGTTGAGACAATGTCTTTTTAAGGGTCTTTTTAAAGCCTGTTGCCACACAGATTCTGGTCACTTGCTACTCTCAAGGCCAGAAACACAATGCAAGGTCTGACCATTTCCCCAGGTCGTGCTTACTAGGTTTGTCTTACGTACATTTATACAAACTTAAGTGCTAGGTAAAAGTCTTGTCAAAATTTCCAGTACTATCAGGTTCCAAATGTTGAGCTTTCCTATTGAGCTGCCAAAAAGGTTAACCATTTTCGAGTGTAATAGTGCAAATTTCCTCCGCAAGATCTACTGCAGAGAAAGGTTCTTGGAAATACAGATTTGCCTTAAAGGGATTGATGGGAAAAGTTTAGGTTAAACATCTGGGAGAAACTGAAACCACCCCAGGACTTCACTCCCTAGCAAATAAAGTGATCATTTACTTGGACTCACAGGCTATTAAATCATGGAAAGGTACTGTCCAAACTATGGCACTGTTACTTTTTTAATTATTATTATTATATGAAATTTATTGTCAAATTAGTTTCCATACAACACCCAGTGCTCATCCCAAAAGATGCCCTCTTCAATGCCCATCACGTACCCTCCCCTCCCTCCCACCCCCCATCAACCCTCAGTTTGTTCTCAGTTTTTAAGAGTCTCTTATGCTTTGGCTCTCCCCCACTCTAACCTCTTTTCTTTTTTTTCCTTCCCCTCCCCCATGGATTTCTGTTAAGTTTCTCAAGATCCACATAAGAGTGAAAACATATGGTATCTGTCTTTCTCTGTATGGCTTATTTCCCTTAGCATCACACTCTCCAGTTCCATCCACGTTGCTACAAAGGGCCAGATTTCATTCTTTCTCATTGCCACGTAGTATTCCATTGTGTATATAAACCACAATTTCTTTATCCATTCATCAGTTGATGGACATTTAGGCTCTTTCCACAATTTGGCTATTGTTGAGAGTGCTGCTATAAACATTGGGGTACAAGGGCCCCATGCATCAGCACTCCTGTATCCCTTGGGTAAATTCCTAGCAGTGGCATTGTTACTTAAAAAAATTTTTTTTTTTTGTCTTAGAGAAAGACAGATGTGACTAAGATCTTGTCTGCAAAGGTGATGTGTGATGGTGCCCCATGGCCAGAAAAAGGTGCACTGTGTCCCTCCAGAGGTGAAGGTAAGCTTCAGCTGAGAGACCACTGAAATAGATTCTCAGTGAAACCTATTTTCCAAATTCTAAGAGTGAATACGTACTGGTTGCTGATTGGATAGAGTTAGTAATTTTAATGATATTGGGTATGGGGTGTGGGGAACTCAATACATGAGACCACAGCATTACTTGTAGTAACCCACCATGAGGTGCCATTTCTTCTTCGCAGATCTAAGTACAAGACAAAGGGGGCTGGCAAATGGAATAGCAGTGGGGACAATCATCACTAACTAGGTCTTGCAAAAGTCTAACTCTTTAAAGATCCTATTGTAACTTATATCGGGTCATATTAACTTTCAGATGGAGGTCCATGGAGTCCCATTTTGTTAAGCTGATTTGCAAGTGCCAAAGACTCAATTTAATTTTAATTTATTGCTCATTGTGCAGAGTGCGTACGTCCACAGTGGGATATTTCAGGGCAATGCGTACTACGACCATGAGGAATTTAGATGAAGTACACTTGAAGTGAGGCAGAACTATTTTCTTCACATTTTCTACTTAGTTATTTTCCTAAGATTATAGAGGTCCCAGGCTTAAATTTAGCAGGATCCCCAGGATGTGGCTAATAACTATAATTTTAGCCCCAATGTTGATTAAGTCCATGAAACTTTATAAATCGGTGTAATTTAGCAAATGTTTATGTTATGTTAGTACCTATGTTGTAAAAGCACAAGATTACCAACCCCCTTTTATTTTTGTTATGTACATTTTTAAAGTAAATTTTGGATTTCCAGTTGGGTCAAATTATGGACCTTTGTTTTAATTTAAATGTATATGTTGAGGTAATATATAAAATATATCATTTTTAAACTTCTTTCCCCTATATTCTTATATTTTTATTAATGGGGGGTGGGGTTGGGGGATGCTTCTATCTACCTCAAGCCCTGGTATTTAGTTTCTGTCTCCGTCTGATAAGTGATTGGGGATCTTCTGAATGGTTACAGGAAAAGTGGAGGAAGGGCCAATGACATACCTCAAAGGCAGCTGTCTCTCCTTCTCAGGCTTCCCAATCTACCTCTCATGGATTGGGGTTTGTACTTAAAGGGCTATGGGAGCCTGATCTTGAGACAAGATAGTTAGTTCCCTTGTTCCAAGTTATCAGCCTTTGGCACGTTGATACGGGCAACAATTGCTGCAGCCCAAGCACTCTGGCCCTGGGTCCTGTATTATTTAAGCAATTGATTAAATCAGGTAGGTGTTGTGGAGTGGGGGAGAGGATGCAGGGATGAGACACTGGTGATATTGTCCCAGAGGCCCCCTTTGGATTAAACATTGGGCTACTGGTCTCCGAGGATGCATCTCATGATACCCCTGAGAGTCTGGGAGTATGTTGTTCGCTGGCAAGAATAGTGAGGTATGCAGCTTCAAGGAAGGTAGAGTCATACCTCCGCCTGAGGGACACCCACATAAAGACGAGGACACCAACACCTTCCTCCATGGGAGTCACAGGAAATACAGGGACAAACCAGGACAACCCGATGCCGAAAAAGTGATGGGTCATCAGAACAGACCTCTGCGAAACACACAGGCTGTGACCCAAAACCCACCAGAACACCTGACCCTGCAAATGCAGCTCTAGTGGTCCATCCCTCCAATTGCCCTGAAGTGGGTTTCTGGGCTAATATTTAGCAATTGCCACTGTGTGTTTTTAATGTTCCCACACTGAGGGCATTTGGGTAAGAAGAGATGGAAAATCATTGGCTGACACAACAGCAAGCAGCAAGGCTAAATCTCAGCAAGTGGCAATTCTGTCCTAATCTGCTTTCCTCTGGAACCAACTAGTAAGACAAGAGCGGGCCCTTCACAAAACTACTCAAGAATCAGCAGTCATGATCGTGCCATCCTGCTCAGAGGACTGTTTTATAAGATTTAAAGATTCTTTTGATCATGGGACAGAACACAATGATACTTTGATGGACGAAAGGCAGCTCCCAACAAGAGAAGGCTTCCAGGCTGACCCGCACAGGGGGTTGCAACCGGGGACAGGGTAACAGCAAGATGGGTTGCAGGAGGCAGTTTATGTATGGCGAGCTGGATGGAGTTAGCCAGTTTTGGGGGGCTCCCTGTGGATTGGCTAATTTAAATAATTTCAGTGGGCTCTGGGGCTTAGGGACTCGTCTTAGTAGTCTAGTACCTGGTCCTGGGCCAACTGGGCAAATGTATAATGGCCTAAAGTGTGCAGGTTTAATAATGGAGGGGCCTGGGATTGCACTCACAACCAGCTACTCAAGAAGGGGAACTGACTGGTCTCTAGCTGGTTCCTCAAAACTGGGTGAAGACAATATTAAAATAAACACCACTATATTACATTAACGAACCGGGAATAGAGGAAACTTTCTCAACATCATAAAAGCTATTATGAGAACCCCACAGCTAACATCATACTCAATGGTGAAAGACTGAAAGCTTTTACCTTAAGATCAGGAAAAGGACAAGGATGCCCACTTTTGCCACTTCTATTCAACATAGTATTTGAGGTTCTAGCCAGGACAATTCGGAAAGAAAAATAAACAAAAGGTATCCAAATAAGGATGCAAGAAGTGAAATAATCTCTGCTCACATATCCAAAGAATCCACACACACCTTAAAAAAAAAAAAAAGGGGGCGCCTGGGTGGCGCAGTCGGTTAAGCGTCCGACTTCAGCCAGGTCACGATCTCGCGGTCCGTGAGTTTGAGCCCCGCGTCGGGCTCTGGGCTGATGGCTCAGAGCCTGGAGCCTGTTTCCGATTCTGTGTCTCCCTCTCTCTCTGCCCCTCCCCCGTTCATACTCTGTCTCTCTCTGTCCCAAAAATAAATAAACGTTGAAAAAAAAATTAAAAAAAAAAAAAAAAAAGCGTGTTACAACTAATAAACTAATTCAGCAAAGTTGTAGAGTCAACACACAAAAATCAGTTGTGTTTCCATACACTAAGAAGGAACAATCTGAAAAGATATTAAGAAAATAATTTGGGGCACCTGGGTGGCTGAGTCAGTTAAATGCCCAACTTTTGGTTTCTGCTCAGGCCATTATCTCATGGTTTGTCAGAAAGAGCCCTGCGTTGGGCTCCACGCTGACAGCACAGAGCCTGTTTGGGATTCTCTCTCTCCCTCTCTGTCTGCCCCTCTCCAGCTTGCATGCTCTCTCTCTCTCTAACTCTCTCTCTCTCTCTCTCTCAAAACAAGCAAATAAGCTTTAAAAGAAAGAAAGAAGGAAGGAAGGAAGGAAGGAAGGAAGGAAGGAAGGAAGGAAGGAAGGAAGGAAGGAAAGAAAGAAAGAAAGAAAGAAAGAAAGAAAGAAAGAAAGAAAGAAAGAAAGAAAGAAAGAAAGAAAGAAAAATTCTATTTACAATACTACCCAAAACAATTTACAGATTCAATGTATCCCTACCCAAATCCCAACTATCTTTTTTGTGGAAAGAGAAAAACTCAGCCTAAAATTCATACGGAATCTCAAGCGATCCCAATAGCCAAATTAATCTTGAAAAAGAACAAAGTTGGAAGATTCACACTTCCAGACTTAAAAACTTATTACAAAGTAATCAAAAGAGTGTGTTGATGGCAAAACCGACACAAAGACCAAAGAAATAGAATAGCCCAGAAATAAACATACATATAAACTCACATATATACTCAACTGATTTTTGCAAAGGTGCCAAGATCATTAAGTAGAGAGAGAACAGTTTCTGACAAACGGTGTTTGGAAGACTGGATATCCACATGCAAAAGAATAAAGTTGGACACTTATCTTACAAAAATTAACTCAAAATGGATTACACACCTAAACGTAAGAGCTAAAGTATAAAACTCTTAGAAGAAAATATAAAGGATAATCTTCATGACGTTGGATTTGGCGTATGAATTCTTGCAAATGACACCAAACGCAAAGGCAACCAAAAGAAAAATAAGTAAATTAGAAGTATTTCAAATTAAAACCTTGGGCATTACAGAAAATTATCAAAGAGAGTAAAGAGGCAGCCCATAGGATGGGAGAAAATATTAAAAAATATTTAATAAGAGAGTAATATCCAGAATATGTAAAGAACTACAATTCAACCACAAGAAAAGAAACGAGAAATAGACAAAGAACTTGAATGGGTAATTTTCAACAGAAGATATATAAATGGCCAATGGGCACATGAAAAGATATTCAACATCATTATTAGGGAAGTGAAAATGAAACTCACAATATGATATCACTTCACATCCATTAGGATGACTACTATAAAAAATTTTATTTGAAAAAACAGACAGCAGTGTGAGAATGTGCAGATATTGGAACCCTTATACATACGTAATGAGAATGTAAAATGGTACAACTGCTCTGGAAAACAATACGGTGGTTTCTCAAAAAATTAAACACAGATTTATCATGTGATCTAGCAATTCCATTTCTGGATATATGCCCCAAAGAATTTAAAAAAATTTTTTTTCAACGTTTATTTATTTTTGGGACAGAGAGAGACAGAGTATGAACGGGGGAGGGGCAGAGAGAGAGGGAGACACAGAATCGGAAACAGGCTCCAGGCTCTGAGCCATCAGCCCAGAGCCTGACGCGGGGCTCGAACTCACGGACCGCGAGATCGTGACCTGGCTGAAGTCGGACGCTTAACCGACTGCACCACCCAGGCGCCCCTATGCCCCAAAGAATTTAAAGTAGGGACTTGAATGAATACTTGTATATCCATGTTAATGGCAGCATTTAAACATTTTTCTCTAATGTTTATTTCTTTTTGAGAGAGAGACAGAGTGCAAGTAGGGGAGGGGCAGAGAGAGGAGGAGACGCAGAATCTGAAACAGGCTTCAGGCTCTGAGCGGACAGCACAGAACCTGGTGCAGGGCTCGAACTTAGGAACAGTGAGATCATGACCTAGGCCGAAGACCGACATTTACCTGACTGAGCCACCCGGGTGCCCCAATGGCAGTATTTTTGATGATAGCCCAAAAATGAAAACAACTCAGCTGCCCATTAACAGAAGAATAAACAAAATGTGGTATATACATACAGCAGAGTATTATGAAGCCTTAAAAAGAAATTCTTGTTGGGATGAGCACTGGGTGTTAAATTTAAGTGATGAATCACTAAATTCTACTCCTGAAACCAATACTACACTATATGTTAACTAACTTGAATTTAAATAAATAAAATAAAAAAAGGAAATTCTGATACATGGTGCAACATGGATGACCCTTGAAAACATTATGCTCAGTGAAATAAGCCAGACCCGAAAGGAAAAATATTGCATGATTCCACTCATTCACTAGAATAGTCAAAGGCATAGAGACAGGAAGTAGAATCGTGGTGACTAAGTGAAATAAGCCAGACCCGAAAGGAAAAATATTGCACGATTCCATTCATTCACTAGAAGAGTCAAAGGCATAGAGACAGGAAGTAGAATCGTGGTGACTAGGGCCTGAGAAACAGGGGCAAAAGGGGAGTTAATTGATACAGAGTTTCAGTTTGAGATGATAAAACAGTGGTGATGGTTGTGCAAAAATTTGAATGTAATTAATGCTTCTAACTTGTATACTTAAAAATGGTTTAAAAAGTAAGTTTTATGTTATTTATATTTACCACAATTTTTTTAATTACGAAAAAACTTATCAAATAATGGTGCTTCATTCTGGGAATGATAATCATACAGTATTGATCAGAAAAGAATTGAGGCCACATTATCAAACGTTTTAGGGTACAGTATGAATATCCTTGTTAGTTACATTAGCTCATTTCGAAATTCACTTTGTAGAATATCATGTTTAGTTTTCTTCAATAATACTTATTGCAATAATAAATCTCTAATTTCCTAATGATAAAAATAGATTATCTTTCTGTCCCAAAATGTCTCTGAGTTCTAAAATATGATCCTGAACTACTGAGAAATACAGATGCAGTATTAGAAATTGTGTGAACTTTGGAGCTAATCAAACTGAAATTCAAATCATGACTCAGACAATTACTAGCGATTTGACCTTTGGTAAATTACTTAATCTCTCTGAGCGTGAATTTCTCCCTCTGTCAGGCAGGGACCATGTACCCCAATTGAAGAAATGCTGTGAGGATTAGAGATAATTAAAGTAAGTGTTGAACGTATAGAATGTACTCAATAAATTATAACTGTTGCTTTTACTATTAAGATAACTCAAGTAATTCTTATAAGAAAACTAGATGGACAGTACCTCTGAGCTTTGAACACTCAAAACAAACAAATTAAGCGTAGACAACAGCTTGTCTGCCTGTAAGATTTGCATCGGATTAACAATGGAGTATTTCGCAAGGAGTGACCATAGATCCAGTCTAGGAAAATAGTACCTGATTTTATCTGTAAAATCACCATCTGGTGGCACTCAGATACTGTTACATCCTGGTGCCCATATGTCCCGGGACACACTGCCTGCCCATCAAAAGGGAAGATTGGCTGAAGAGAGATCATGGACAAAGAATTTCTATGAAGATATGAGAGACTTAATGCAGGCTCTAAAAATAAGGATATATTTTTAAAATTGTCATGGCTTGTTCAGTCTTTATCCAAAATTTATGCTACTTACCAAATTATATTCCCACCAAATAGTTCTTGAGAGGATAGTTAAACTTAGACAACTTCATCAGTGGAAAATTGTATGTTGCTGTTTGATGATATCTTTTAAATGTGGAGTGAAGATGAGCTTTTTTTCCCAATATTATTTGGGTTCATGTGTATTTCTTTTTTACTGAAGTGCCTGAATATGTCATTTTTCCGGTTTTCTACTGTTTTATGGTTTTTTCTTATTCCTTGTAAGAAATTTTTGAATACTACGAAAATGAAACTTTGGTCATATAAACTGCCATTTCTGTCTGGTTTGTTACTTGTCCTTTAAAATTTTTATGCGTGTTGTTTTTAACCATGAAAAAAAATTAATATCATCACATTTTACTCATCTGCTTATAATGTCTGAGTTTTGTTTCTAGTTTAGAAAGTTTTTCCCAACCTATACCCTTTAATTTAATAAATCCATTTCAGGGCATTTGACTCATAAGTACATTCTCCAAAATGAATTGAAAATTATGTTCAGAGTCACCTGGATGGCTCAGTCAATTAAGTGTGCATCTCTTGATTTTGGCTCAGGTCATGATCTCATGGTTCATGAGTTTGAGCCCTGTGTTGGGCTCTCTGCTGACAGCAGGAGCTGGTATTCTCTCTCTCGATATTCTCTTTCTCCCTCTCTCTCTGCCCCTTGCCCACTCTCTTGCTCTCTCTCTCTCTCTCTCTCTCTCTCACTCAAAGTGAATAAACATTTTTGAAAATTATGTTCAAAACTTTTATTCGTCAATAACATATGCTAATTCAATAAACAAAAACATGTGTAGTTTGAAAATTTTGGAAAGATTTTCAAGTTATATTGTTAAATGATATAATTAAATTACAAGACAATATATAGTATGACCCTATTTATGTAAAAAGTAAAACAAAGACTTAAACCTAAATCATATTCTTTTATATTCTTAGGAAAGGTCTAGAAAGCTACATAAAATGTGTGAACAGGGGTTACTTCCAAAAAGTTGGGCTGGAAAACTCCAGGTATGTGTGGGAAGGAGGAGTTAATTTTCGTAGTAAACTCTTCTATGTTGTTTGAATTTGTATCTTGGCCATGTGCCATTTTTGTAATAAAGAATGAATATTAAGATGTATACATTTTTTAATAATTTTTTATTATGTTTCTTTATTTTTGAGAGGAAGAGAGAGACAGAGTGTGAGTGGGGGAGGGGCAGAGAGAGAGAGGGAAACACAATTGGAAGCAGGCTCCAGGCTCTGAGCTGTCAGCACAGAGCCCGACGCGGGGCTCGAACTCACGAACTGTGAGATCATGACCTGAGCTGAAGTCAGATGCTTAACCGACTGAGCCACCCAGGCTCCCCAAGATGTATACATTTTGAAGAAACAACAGTAGAGCAGAGAGTCTCTGAATCTCCCTGAATCATCACATTAAAAACAGAGCAACTAGACATAAAAACTAAAGTGCCCGGACAACATCAAATATAAAATTAGTTGGTAAAGTATCCCCAGGAACTCCAAAATGTCAGAGAGTGAGGACAAGCTATCAACAGTCATACGACCAGCATCATATCAGCATCTGTGCATAAAAAATTAGAGGGATGTGGTATTTGACAAGCTTAAGTGTAAGAAAACACCAAAACAGTTAAAAGGTGTTCAATGGAAGGCATCGGAGGTGAATATGAGACCAGCATTTCAAACTGCAGAAGACTCTGATGAAGCCAATAGTTGGTGAGTAGGAAAGGTCAGCCACAAAGTCTGAAGAGGCTGAGAAACTTTACAACTAAGAACTCTCAAAACTGACCAGACAGGGCTCAAGTCCAGAACAGGTCCTCACACTGAAGAGAAGTTACTAAAAGTGGAGCCAAAACCGAGATGAAGAAAGGAGAAGGTCAAGATAATAGTGAAGAAGGAGAGCAGACACAGGAAATCTCAAAAAACAAAGCCATGAGTTTTTAAATCCAACATGAAAACAACAGAAGATAAAGCTCTGTGAGTTTAGAAAGACTTTCCAGAACAAAGTTTCCTTACAAAAAAAGTTCAGGAAAATGAATTACACTTAAAACTGAGCAACAACAGCAACAACAGAATACTTGCATTAAATCTTATCCAAAGTTTTATGAAAAAAAATTGTAAGGAAAGTATACCATTCCTAGAGAAAATGAGAACATGCCAGAAAAGATTCCCATAAGGAAAATCAAAACTGCAAACTACTATGTTAAAATTTGTCATGAGACAGGAAAATAACAGCAAGATGTGATAGAACAATTAACCAGAAGTAGAAAAACTTAGAAATAAAGTGACAAAGCCCAGGAAAGAATTAGAATTGAAATAAAAATATCCCTTCAGCAATGAAATTTAAACTTGAAGGAACAAAAGAGCAAGTGATAGTGCCTTAAGAGAATAGAAGGTAAAAGAACAATTTTAAAAAAATTAAAGATATGAAGAAAGACACCAAAAAAAATTCAAGAGAAAACAACAGTTGTTAAAGACAGGAAAATAATATCACCATTTAAATAAGCAGAATTCCTGAAGGAGAAAACCGACCAAGCACTGAAGCAATTCAAGAAAGGTATTTCTGAAAGAAAAAAACCATAATTCGAAACCATGTAATAAAAGCCCCACACACCCAGGAATATTGATATGGAAGAACCAAAGTCAATGCTTATTCTAGACAAACTTGTGGACTTTGGGGGCCCCTGGATGGCTCAGTTGGTTAAGCTTCCAACTTGGGCTCAGGTCATGATCTCATGGTTCATGAGTTTGAGCCCCGCATTGGACTATCTGCTGTCAGCATGGAGCCTGCTTCAGATCCTCTGTTCCCTTCTCTCTCTCTGGCCCTCCTCTGCTCATGCTCTCTGTCTCTCTCAAAAATTAAAAAAAAAAAAAAAAAAAACATTAAAAAGGAAAAACTAGTGGACTTTAAAGACAAAGAAAAAACTTCTGTACCTAGACAAAAAGCACAGGGAACTTACAAGAAAAAGATCACTATCTGCAAAGTTTCATGCCAAAGAAAATGGACTGACATCTTTAAGATATTCAAGGAAAAACATGTGAGCCAAAACTTTTTTTCCCATGAAAATATCAAATATAAAAGAGACACTAGTTATTATCAGCATGCCAAAGCTTTGGGAATGTTGTTCACATGACCCTTCCTAAAGAAACTATCAAAGAATGAACTTCAGAGAACCCACTATGACTAGAAATAATCATCAACATATAGGCTAGTGGAAACCATTAAATATACAACTACTGTAGAAATAATACAAACTGAAAATTAAAAGGGGAAGAATACAGTTTGCAATGTTCTAACAATGTAGATATAGTACAGTTATTTTTTTTTAATTTTTTTTTCCACGTTTTTATTTTTATTTTTGGGACAGAGAGAGACAGAGCATGAACGGGGGAGGGTCAGAGAGAGAGGGAGACACAGAATCGGAAACAGGCTCCAGGCTCTGAGCCATCAGCCCAGAGCCCGACGCGGGGCTCGAACTCACGGACCGCGAGATCGTGACCTGGCTGAAGTCGGACGCTTAACCGACTGCGCCACCCAGGCACCCCGGTACAGTTATTTTTAAAAATGAAATAGAACTAACATTTCTATTAAAAGTTTTAATTGTTTTCTATAATCATATTCACAATGGTAGTATTAGTATCAATATTTTGAAACTGTGTCTATTTGTAGATAAAGTGAGATGAAGCATACAAGTAATTACTGAATATTCCAATTTGATCTCCCGTACCCTTGAAAACTGGCATCTTCTTATAGAAGAAAGAAGATACAGAAGTAATATGGAAGAGTTAAGTAAAAATAGGTAGCTCTGGGGGCGCCTGGGTGGCTCAGTCGGTTAAGTGGCAGGCTTCAGCTCAGGTCATGATCTCGCAGTCCGTGAGTTCGAGCCCCGCATCGGGCTCTGGGCTGACAGCTCAGAGCCTGGAGCCTGTTTCAGATTCTGTGTCTCCCTCTCTCTGACCCTCCCCTGTTCATGCTCTGTCTCTCCCTGTGTCAAAAATAAATAAATGTTTAAAAAAAATAGGTAGCTCTGAACATGGATTGGGAATATTAGTACAAGTTCTGTCTAGTGACAGACATAGTCCATATTCTTAGTACTAGGTTGTGATTGATACACTATTTCCCACTAAAGGAAACAACAGTACAAGAACTGGGACATCTTATCATTCCTTATAGCAAGGAAGCCATCAAAGACTACTGGATCATGAAATTTATATGGAATTCCTTCTCTCTCATCATATTTCAGCAAATTATTTTATTTGGCTGAATGTAGCTAAATGAATGAATTCTGTAAAAGTGTATCGATTTCCAACAAGCATAAAAAAGAAATTGTTTGATACGCATATGCTGCTTACTCATACCTTCTGTGTCTCCACTTCTCATCACTCTTTCCCTCCACCAGTTCAGAATAACCAGCAGTTTTAGAGTTGAAATGGTCTCTTTTCCCCATATTTTTAATTCTCTCTCAAGATATGGATGGGTTCTTTTGGGATTTTATGCAGTACAGGAGAACAGTATTCTAAAGTGAAGTTGTGTTCCCAGATGGATTCCCAACAGCCTATCAGAAAGCTACACGGGAATCTACTCCCGAAACCAAGAGCACACTGTATACGCTGTACGTTAGCCAACTTGACGATAAGTTACTTTAAAAAAAAAAAAAGAGAGCTATATATTTACATTACTAATTGAGCCATAATTGTTCATTCCAGTGTATTTTTAATGTAAGTACCGCTTTCAGCATAATTTAATTAGAAATCTGAGCCTCAAATACCTAATTTATAACTTAATTTTTATAATACAATGCACCCCAAATTTGGGCAAGTCCCAATTTGGGAGCACTAGTTGTTCCTAATTCCACCCCAGATGGATACCTGGTATAACTTACAAGTGACAAGAAAACACTCATGATAATCATGATCTCTTTTCAAAATGAAAAATTCAGATAGACAAAATAAGTGTTATCATTGTTGGTGAGTGTATACATTTAATATATTGCTTCAAGCTTCCTCAGGAAGAATAAATAGCTATGTCAGGTCACAATTTGTCATGGTCTGCCTGAGTAGCAAGTTAATAGGAAAGAGCCTGGGGAGAGGACAGAGCAAGTAGGTAAGGCTTTTCTGCTCTCTCATTCCTACCTCCACCTCCAAACCCCTGCATCTAGCTTCCCTAGAATCTGTAGGTTAACAGTCAGGAATGACGACTTATAAGACACCAACCATCAGCACCATCTTCGGTTACAAAACTCAAGGAATATTTTTGCATTCGTAGTATGTATTACCACTTCCATATTTCTAAGCATACAAGCATAGCTCTTTGTTTAAATCACCGTTATCTCTGTTTTTATGGAAAACCTCAGACCAATATAAGATGGTGGCAGCAGTAGAGAAGACAAACAGCACACTGTCCTTCTTTATTTCCATCCAACGGGGTCTAAGAGTGTCAACAGCATAGGAAGGGGGCTGTCCTGAGCCTCTGTGTACCAAAAGGAGAACGGAGTTTTCAAAGTTTTCCCTTTTTTTCACATCTGATCACCAAATGTAAAAGTTGTAAGGTCATGTTGACCTCTAAAATTACATGTGGTAGACATTCATATACATATATACCCATATGTTCATATTCAGAATACTGTGTATACTATATAATGTGGGTTAATGCATATCAAGAATTATTGGAAATTCTAATTGTATCATCCTCTATATCCCTGAGAACTAAAACCTTGCTGTGAAAGGAAGAAGATACCCATACACTATGAAAGAGTTACGTAAAACTATGCCATCCTAAATTTAGATTGGGAATGTTGGTACGACTTCTGTATGCTTCTATGCATCTGCTTCACATATGGTAAGTGCTATCATAGGTCTGCATAGTGTTTATGTTTTAAGGAAAGACTTTCAGTTGAAACTTGAAAAAAATTAATTGCTCCTCAGAATAAATTTAACAAACTCATAATTCTCTTTAGAAAGACCTCTCCTCTCTTTTACCTTTGAGTTTAGTCCTTCAGATGCTATTAGTGACATTGTAAACTCTATAGCCAATTCAAACAAATCAACTTTCATGTAGAATATTCATTAAGACTCTTTATACTGACCATTTCCTAACATTTCAAACAGACTGAAAAGTTGAAAAAAACTGTAAAACACTCTTATACCATTTTACTGCATTTGCTTTATTACATAATTATCCAGGTAGCCATCCCTTGATTAACCTATCTTATGTTTTGATGCATTCCAAAGTAAGTTTTGAACATCAGTACACTTCACCCCTAAAATCTTCAGAAGACGTATCATTAACTAGAGTTCAATATTTGCCTACAATTTTTTTAGATATTTCCATATAAGGAAATGCACAAATCTTATATTTATCACTCCATCAATATGAATAAATGCAAACCCCTATCAAAATAGAGAACATTATTGCTTTAACCCCAGAAAGTTCTCTCTTCCTTATTTCCAGTTGATCTCTGCCCTATATTCCTGTTTTAGAAGCAACTACTGTTTTGTTTTCTGTTCACCATAGGTAAGTGTTTCTGTTTCTAGAATTTCAAATAGGTGGAATGTGGGGGATAAGCTTAGGAATCCTCCAGGCTTACACAATGGGTTAACAAGGCATAAAGAAATACAAAGCCAGGGGCACCTGGGTGGCTCAGTAGGTTGAGTGTCTGGCTTTGGCTCAAGTCATGATCTCACAGTTTGTGGGTCTGAGTCCCGCATCGGGCTCTGTGCTGACGGCTCAGAGCCTGGAGCCTGCTTTGGATTCTGTGTCTCCCTCTCTCTCTGCTCCTCCCCCACTTATGCTCTGTCTCTCTAAGAACAAATAAAAACATTAAAAAAAAATTAAAAAAAAAAAAAAAAGAAATACAAAGCCATAAAATGCTTACACCTGAGTTTGAGAAAACCAGATTGGCACCCCAAGAATAGGGGGTACAAAGGCACCCTGAGAATAGGCAGGTATACAAAGGTGCCAGGAAGAGGGAGGCTCAAAGGCACCCCCAAAATAGAGAGGGGGTGCAGAGCCCCCAGAATAGAGAGGGAGAGGCAAAACCCTAAAATAGGAATGGTGCAAAGGTGCCCAATACATAGGTATATAACATAAACAAGATCAGACGTTCAGGGTGGAAGCACCCCCAATTTAGTACCATGGCAGAAAGCTGCTTTCACAGGAGGATAGGGCCAGGTTAGGTAAATTGGTGAATTGGACTATGGACCACTGTGCTTCAGGCAAAGCTGCCCAGAGTGGAGATGGTTAACAAAAGAAAAGGTGCCTTATTAACCCTGAGGTTATCCCCCTACTTGCCTCATCCCCTAGGCTGGCAAAGATAAACAGAGGTGCTGCCTCATGTCTGCTGTAAACAACCTTCCTCCCGACAGCCTGGCACCTGGACTTTGTTTCATATTGACCCAAACCCCAAACACTGCGTATCTTCAAAACCCTCCTTTTCCCTCACGTCCCCAAGTTAATGTTCACAGTTTGTCTCTTTGTGCACACCCATCACGTTTGCAAGCCTTCTGATCTCAATAAATAGGGGACAAGGACCCTTATTCAGGGCTCTTATCTCTTCCTGGACATTAGCCATCTCTCGTTTTTCATCCTTTGTCCCGCTCTCTTGCTAGACAAGAGAGAACTTTAGACCCAGAGTCTATGACAGTGGGATTATGCATTACATGGTTTCTTTCACTTAACATAATGTTTTTTTGTAAGATTCATTCATGTTACTGTGTGTGCCACTGGCTTGGTTTTTGCATTATTATTACTGAATGGTGTTTCTTTGGATGGATTCTGCTATCTGTTTTTCCATTTTTCTGTTGATAGTCACTTGTCTTATTTCAAGGTGTTGCCTATTAGAAATAAAATTTATAAAAATTCTTGGCTAAGGCATTTTGCCGCCTAGGTTTTCGTTTTCCTTATGTAAATACCCAGGATTGAAATTGCTGGTAGGCATATACCTTTCATTTTATAAGGACATGTCAGGCCTTTTGCCAAAGCAGTCTTAATATTTTACACTCCCACCAAAAACGTATGAGTTCCAATTGCTCTCTACTAATTGTGCAATGGCATCTCACGGTGGCTTTAATTTGTATTTCTCTGATCACTAATGTTATTGAGTACTTTTTCATAGGACAATAGGTATGTCTTCTTTTACGGAATGTCTGTCCGAATACTTTCTTCATTTTAAAGAGTGGGTTATTTCTCTTTTCTCTCTGGCTGGCTTATGTGGGATTTGTGGCTGGTCCTCCCGTACCTCTCGTACCAGCACTCTGCTGGGCAGAGACTCCTTTGCTCTGACCTCTTGCATAGGCATCCTGTGAAGGTACTTCAACAAAGCACCTTCTGGACTTCAGCTGGCCTAGTGTTAGCCTCCGGCAGTAATCACTGTGCCAACCAGAAGCTTCCTGGAAAGGGAGCCATTGTGCTCTATCTCTTGTTGTACTTTCAGCTTTTGAATGTACAAATTTATATCCAGCCAGATCCCGAGAACTCTCCCTCATATAAATTCTGTCATAGTAGGGGCGCCTGGGTGGCGCAGTCGGTTAAGCATCCGACTTCAGCCAGGTCACGATCTCGCGGTCCGTGAGTTCGAGCCCCGCGTCGGGCTCTGGGCTGATGGCTCAGAGCCTGGAGCCTGTTTCCGATTCTGTGTCTCCCTCTCTCTCTGCCCCTCCCCCGTTCATACTCTGTCTCTCTCTGTCCCAAAAATAAATAAACGTTGAAAAAAAAATTAAAAAAAAAAAATTCTGTCGTAGTAAAGAAATAAAACCTTTGTTTTCATGCCGATTTGAATTTACCAATGACATCACGTTTGAAGTATGACAAAAATCAACTACAAAGTCTGAGCAGAGGTAGGTGATAACTTTTAAATTTCCCCCACAAAATCATTTTACTATCAAGCTTGACTACTTTAGAAATAAAACACACTTTAGTCTTGAATCAGACTATGCTGATTTCAGCACAGCACCAAAAATGCTACCTTGGTCTAACATTCCTTCATGTCCATTCATAGAGAAAATGTTTCTATTTTGTTCCAAACTTGTAGAGTTTGATGCCCCAGAGCATTATGGAACGGTTTCGTGCTTGTATAGACAGAATTCTTCTTAGCAGGAACTTAACTAATTTTAGGGCAGTTTACAGAGTTCTCGTGAAAAAAAAAAAAAAAATTGCAACTTGAAGGAACATTGTCCTCCAGTTTTTGGCTTATGTTTTAGAAAGCTCTTGACATGGCCTTGCAGGAAGCACAAGACTCTTAGGAATTGGTTTATTTCCCAAACCAAGAGAAGACTTGACAATCCTCCCTTTCGTCAAGACTGCAAATCTGCGGTTGCTTAATTAAGTCATTGAGCCAAGATTTCGGCAGAAAAGACTGTCATTTGTACGGTACTTGCTTGCTTCTCACGTGATAAACGTGTTGATAATTTCACGTCTTCATATTATGAGCTGATAAGATGGAGACAGCTGCACCTTGGCACTTGGAAATGCTATATGAACTTGAAGTTCTTTTCCCTTGCCTTAGAATTTGGGCGCATTCCAAGTCTCAAATGACCTTTTCATCCATGTTGCACCTTTGGCAACATCAAATGGTTATTTCTGTATACAGTTCAAAACTTATCTATTGAAAATGAAAGGAAACAGATTAAGGTCGCAAACGAAGAGGGAGTCCAGCTTTTAGACTGATGGCTGGTCATGAATTTAAAGCATTTCTGATGGGAGGAGGCAGCATGGAACAGCAAGGAAAACCAGGGTTCTGTCATCAGAAAGACTGGGGTTCACATCATTTTTCTGCCCTTCAATGACTATGTGTGACCTTGAGGGGCCTCAATTTCCACATCTGAATAATTATCATAGGGATACCTACCTTAGAGGACTATTGTGAGAATTGAATGAAAAACACACACACAACTGGCTTATTGTTAATATTCAACTAATGGTTATTACTGTTATTAGTATTTTTCAGTGATCATGCAACTGTCCTATTTAATACATTTTATCAATATGCTTATTATAATCAAAAAGCCTTATGAGAGTGTATTTTGCTTATTCATTTATTTTTACCAGATATGGTTACATAGATATGATATGCTATGTCCCCTCCCTCCTTCCACCCACCTCCTTCCCTTCGTCCCTTCTTTCCCTCCTTCCTTCTAGAATTGCACGTGAACTTCTATAGTCTATGATGTAATCGACAAAAGAGCTGATGTCAAAGTTACATTCTCGGCTATGTTTATTCAGGCTGTACCGGGAGGTAGAGTTGTGTCCTAAATCTGAACTTCCAAGTCAGTAATTGAGTGATAATTATTGCCTCGCCTTAGATTTAGGCATTCCTTGGAGACCACTGAGAAAATTCATTTGTTGCCAGGAATGCATACCCTTCTGCCTTGGAACACTTAGCAGGGTTAAGCCACAGAAGAGGCTCTTCTTCCCTTGGTGCTCATTAAATTTCCCGTTACGTGACACTGCAGTTCTTTCAGGTTGTGAGAGGTGTCAAGGAGCATGTCATATCAAGACACAACACTAGGGGCGCCTGGGTGGCGCAGTCGGTTAAGCGTCCGACTTCAGCCAGGTCACGATCTCGCGGCCTGTGAGTTCGAGCCCCGCGTCGGGCTCTGGGCTGATGGCTCAGAGCCTGGAGCCTGTTTCCGATTCTGTGTCTCCCTCTCTCTCTGCCCCTCCCCCGTTCATGCTCTGTCTCTCTCTGTCCCAAAAATAAATAAATGTTGAAAAAAAAAATAAAAAAAAAAAAAAGACACAACACTAGATACAGCAAAAAGACCAATTTTTGCTCATTTATGTCCTGAAATTCTAAACCTCAGCAAAATAAAATTTTGTTTTAAAATCAGGTGACGGAATAGGCTGCTCAGAGATTAGTTAGACACTTGACTTTGTTCGTTGCTCCTCCCTTTCCTATGTTTGGTCTTCTCCTGTCCCTTGTTTGGGCCTGCAGCACGGCTGGAGAATTGGGCTCTCTCGTAGCAGTAGAAAAGGGAAGGGTTTTCCCACTGGGTATCTAGGTGTAGGTAAAGATGCATGGACCCAATTTTCCTGTCTTTGCAAACATAAGGGAATGGCATCAGTGTTTGTCACATCCACATGTCGTGCTGCTTATCTTCTAGGTTCTGGAAGGCTGGTATGTTGGGTTTGAGCCCAACCTCTGTCCTCAGAGTCCTTCCCCACCCCCTCATCCAGTCGAGCTCAACAGTGTGACTACCTGTATGTATAATAGCCATGCCACCCACCCACAATTTCCCCAGCCTTCCCCATGACATGTCTCCCTTTTCTAAATCTTCATCTCTCTTAGCTACATCCCTGCCAAGAAGACTGCAACTTTTCATCAGTTTCCTCCTGTGTACAATAAACCAATTGAATCAGATTATATATACTACAGCCACTTTCCCAACTTAAAGAGTTTACAAGTCTTGGCCAAGATGAGTTTACTCATTTGTTCTTCTTCCCCACTTCTGTTCTCTGTATTTCATCTCTTGCACAGCACGACCTTCCACAGTGTATTCTAAATAAGCACTTTCAGTCATTGAGTGAATTGATAAGTGAATGAATGACCAGCTTTCTTGACCTCATCCACGTATCTCCTATTTCCTTTCCTATTCTCTTTCCCACAACACCCCCTACCTCCCATTCTATTTACCTGTTTTTATCATTCAATCGTCCTTTGTTGGTAATTGGATTTAGGGCCCTTGTTTAAATTCCTCCCTTTCAAAGTTCATTCATTCATTGTAGTCTTTTCTGTTGCTTTCCAATTGCTTCCCTGCTGTGTCATTTTAATTGTTTTGTATTTTGTGTTCTACATTTCTTCCAGCTTACATGCATTAGATTCCAGCTCCCTAAAATAGAGATATTTACTGAAATGACAGATTTGGATTCGCTGCAGCTTACAAATGAAATTTGAATCCGAGCAGTAAGATTTTACAAAATTAAAACTGAATTGAAGAAAAAAGGAAAACCGAATTGGTTACATAAATAGCTGGTGAGTATCAGGTAATATAAAAAAAATAAGTTTGTGTTAATTCTTTGGAGGATAGTCAAAAGTCTTCAATGCAAAGAAAAATACTTACAGAGTTGAGAACGGTCACTCATGCCCACTGGGGCAAGTCCCAGTCTTTACCAACAGATAACTGACTTTCTTTAATGCACAGAACACAGTTCTGTACCTATTGTCCATTATTTAGATTAAACGTCAAAAGCAAAATTTTCCCCAGTATGTGCCAACCCTCTAAAATAACCGTTGAGTGTGTACAAAAGCATATTTACACTTTACATTTGAAATGAAAAATGACTGAGATCTTGAGAGGCAATTATATATTTAAGAATATTTATCAGAATGTTGACGTATATAAAAATAAGTTTTTCAACACCATAAAGCATCTCTTAACAATTTAATTGTAATTGTAATCACATGTGTAGGGGGTTCAGGATGAAGTGCCCCAAGATGTATTACTTTGGCATGTGGATTATTTTAAACTAAAAACAATCAAGGACCAGAGGAAACATTGACCATCACCCTACCTACCTAAAAAAAATTTAGATACAGGACCTGCTCCAGAAAGGGAACTATCATCATAGAGAACTATAGTATAATATGATCTAGGTGTGACAGACAGGGAGGAACCCAGCAAAGTCTGCTACAATTTATGTGTACGTTCTTTTGTTTCTACATGGTCCAGCAAATATTTGTTTACCAAAGGCTTACTCTTTTTTATCTTCTTGTGAACTCTTTTCCTTCCTTTTGAAGTCCCAGATTCCTACCCTCTTCTTAGTTTCAGGACGACACATATACCTCATTTTGCCTGTCTTTGGTATCTTTCATATTTCTATGAATTTTCCATAAATATGTAATGAAATTTGATTTTTCTCCTTTTAATTTGTCTTATGCCAATTTAATTCTTACACCAGCCACAAGAATTTTAAATCATATAGGGACATTTTTCTTCCCCAACACACAAATGGGTAGATGTTGAAGTGAGGAAAAATAGTTAGAAATATTTTTTTTTTCAAAGTATCATCATAAATCTTTAGAAGTATTTCTCTATGTTTGGGGGTGAGAAGTTAAACTTAATGTGCCATAATGTTACAGCAAGGGGACTGGGAATCCATACATGTATCAAGAATTATCCGTACAATGAACATGTAATAACTCTTACATGTATGTACCAATCATTATTATATAGATAGATACTGTATTAATGAATAAAATAAAACTTGTTTAAAAGGAATGGCAGGTTTTTGGGTTTTTTGTTTGTTTTCTGCTTGCTTGTTCAAGTAGAAACAATATCATTGGCTTTCTTCACCAAGTATTTATGTTCTTTAAAAAGTACTAGAAGCTTCCATCCTGGGAAGATGGTGGCATAGGACGACGCTGGGCTCACCTCGTCCTGCTGATCGCTTAGATTCCACCCACATTGGCCTAAATAACTCAGAAAACTAGCAGAACGGACTCACCGGAGCCAAGCGTAGACAGGAGGCCCATGGAAGAGGGTAGGACGGGCGGAGAGGCAGTGCATGCTATAAGGACTGGCGGGAGGGAGCCGGGGCGGTGGAGGGGCAGCCCGCCTGGCAAGGCAGAGCCCCTGAAGTCTGGCTTGCAAAAGCAGAGGGGCTGTACTCTGTGAGTTCTGACAGCCAGGGGGACTTAACATCTGGAATGTTAAAAGTCAACAGCTCTGCTCTCGGATAGCAGGGAGGGCGAGAGGACACTGGGGGGGAGAGTTGCGGAGCCCCGGAAGACAGAGCTCAGCTCAGTGGGGGAACAACAGGGCTGGTAAGCGCCATCTACCTCTCCTATCCCCCAGCCAAAATTCCAAAGGGAACCAGTTCCCATCACCGAACTTGCTTGTACCGTGCAAATGCCCAATGCTGTGCTTCTGTGGATCCATCCCTCTGACGGTCCTGCCTCCTTCCCGGTGCTGCAGGGCCCTTCCCACAGGGGACCACCAGGGGCAAAGCTAGCTAAGTCTGCCCCTCCCACCCCTGTACACCTTGCGGATCCACCCCAGCTCATACACCAGATCCCATGAAAGCAGGACCACAAGCCTGGCAGTGTGCAAGTAGCCCAGACAGGGGCCACACCACTCCACAGTGAGTCCTGCCCCTGGGAGGGGGGAAGAGAAGGTACACACCAGCCTGACTGTGGCCCCAGCGGTGGGGTGGAGGCAGACATCAGGTCTGACTGTGGCCAAGTTACTCGGGACAGCACAGGGGAAGTACCCTGCAGTTTGGAGCCACCACAGGGACTACCCAAAATGACGAAATGGAAGAATTCGCCTCAAAATAATCCAGGAAGTAGCGACAGTTAACGAACTGATCAAAAACGATTTAAGCCATAAAACAGAACAAGAATTTAGAATAATAGCCATAAAATTAATCACTGGGCTTGAAAAAAGCATAGAGGATAGCAGAGAATCTACTGCTACAGAGATCAAGGGACTAAAAAATAGTCATGAGGAGCTAAAAAATGCTATAAATGAGGTGCAAAATAAAGTGGAGGCAGCCATAGCACAGACTGAAGAGGCAGAAGAGAGAATAGGTGAAGCAGAAGATAAAATTATGGAAAAAAAGAGGAAGTTGAGGAAAAGAGAGATAAAAAAATCCAGGAGTATGAGGGGAGAATTAGAGAACTAAGTGATGCAATCAAACAGAACAATATATGCATCATAGGAATTCCAGAAGAAGAAGAGAGAGAGAAGGGGGTTGAAGGTGTACTTGAACAAATCATAGCTGAGAACTTCCCTGATCTGGGGAAGGAAAAAGGAATTGAAATCCAAGAGGTAGAGAGAACTCCTTTCAGATGTAACTTGAATCAATCTTCTGCACGACATATCATAGTGAAACTGGCAAAATACAAGATTAAAGAGAAAATTCTGAAAGCAGCTAGGGATAAACAGGCTCTAACTTACAAAGGTAGACACATAAGAGTAGTGGCATACCTATCTACTGAAACTTAGCAGGCCAGAAAGGAATGGCAGGAGATCTTCAATGTGATGAACAGAAAAAAATATGCAGCCGAGAATCCTTTATCCAGCAAGTCTGTCATTCAGAATAGAAGGAGAGATAAAGGTCTTCCCAAACAAGCAAAAACTGAAGGAATTCGTCACCACTAAACCAGCCCTACAAGAGATCCTAAGGGGGATTCTGTGAGTGAAATGCTGCAAGGACCACAAAGTACCAGAGACATCACTACAAGCATGAAACCTACAGACATCACAATGACTCTAAACCCATATCTTTCTATAATAACACTGAATGTAAATGGACTAAATGCTCCAGCCAAAAGACAGGGTATCAGAATGGATAAAAAAAAAAAAAAAAAAAAACAACAACAAGACCCATCTATTTGCTGTCTACAAGAGACTCATTTTAGACCTGAGGACACCTTCAGGTTGAAAGTGAGGGGATGGAGAACTATCTATCATGCTACTGGAACTCAAAAGAAAGCTGGAGTAGCCATACTTATATCAGACAAACTAGACTTTAAATTAAAGGCTGTAACAAGAGATGAAGAAGGGCATTATATAATTATTACAGGGTCTATCCATCAGGAAGAGCTAACAATTATAAATGTCTATGCGCCGAATACGGGAGCCCCCAAATATATAAAACAATTAATCACAAACATAAGCAACCTTATTGATAAGAATATGGTAATTGAAGGGGACATTAAAACCCCACTTACAACAATGGATAGATCATCTAGACACACGGTCAGTAAAGAAACAAGGGCCCTGAATGACACATTGGATCAGATGGACTTGACAGATATATTTAGAACTCTGCATCCCAAAGCAACAGAATATACTTTCTTCTCGAGTGCACATGGAACATTCTCCAAGATAGATCACATACTGGGTCACAAAACAGCCCTTCATAAGTATAAAAGAATGGAGATCATACCATGCACACTTTCAGACCACAATGCTACGAAGCTTGAAATCAACCACAGGAAAAAGTCTGGAAAACCTCCAAAAGCATGGAGGCTAAAGAAGAGATTACTAAAGAATGAATGGGTCAACCAGGTAATTAGAGAAGAAATTAAAAAAAGATATGGAAACAAACAAAAATGAAAATACAACAATCCAAACGCTTTGGGATGCAGCGAAGGCAGTCCTGAGAGGAAAATACATTGCAATCCAGGCCTATCTCAAGAAACAAGAAAAATCCCAAATATAAAATCTAACAGCACACCTAAAGGAAATGGAAGCAGAACAGCAAAGACATCCCAAACCCAGCAGAAAAAGAGAAATAATAAAGATCAGAGCAGAAATAAACAATATAGAATCTAAAAAAACTGTAGAGCAGATCAACGAAACCAAGAGTTGGTTTTTTGAAAAAATAAACAAAATTGACAAACCTCTAGCCAGGCTTCTCAAAAAGAAAAGGGAGAGGACCCAAATAGAGAAAATCATGAATGAAAATGGAATTATTACATCCAATCCCTCAGAGATACAAGCAATTATCAGGGAATACTATGAAAAATTATATGCCAACAAACTGGACAACTTGGAAGAAATGGACAAATTCCTAAGCACCCACATACTTCCAAAACTCAAACAGGAATAAACAGAAAATGTGAACAGACCCATAACTAGTGAAGAAATTGAATCAGTTATCAAATATCTCCCACCAAATAAGAGTCCAGGACTAGATGGCTTCCCTGGGGAATTCTACCAGACATTTAAAGCAGAGATAATACCTATCCTTCTCAAGCTATTCCAAAAAATAGAAAGGGAAGCAAAACTTCCAGACTCATTCTATGAAGCCAGCATTACTGTGATTCCCAAACCAGACAGATACCAAGCAAAAAAAGAGAACTACAGGCCAATACCCCTGATGAATATGGATGCAAAAATTCTCAACAAGATACTAGCAAATCAAATTCAACAGCATATAAAAAGAATTATTCACCATGATCGAGTGGGATTCATTCCTGGGCTGTAGGGCTGGTTCAATATTTGCAAATCAATCAATGTGACACATCACATTAATAAAAGAAAAGAACCATATGATCCTGTCAATCCATGCAGAAAAAGCATGTGACAAAATTCAGCATCGTTTCTTAATAAAAACCCTCGAGAAAGTCAGGATAGAAGGAACATATTTAAACATAATAAAAGCCATTTATGAAAAGCCCACAGCTAATATCATCCTTAATGGGGAAAAACTGAGAGCTTTCCCCCTGAGATCAGGAACATGACAGGGACATCCACTCTCACCGCCTTTTTTTAACATAGTGTTGGAAGTTCTAACATCAGCAATCAGTCAACAAAAGGAAATCAAATGCATCCAAATTGGCAAAGATGAAGTCAAGCTTTCACTTTTTGCAGATGACATGATATTATACATAGAAAACCTGATAGACTCCACCAAAAGTCTGCTAGAACTGATACATGAATTCAGCAAAGTCACAGGATACAAAATTAATGTAGAGAAATCAGTTGCATTCTTATACAATAATAAGGAAGCAACAGAAAGACAAATAAACTGATCCCACTCACAACTGCACCAAGAATCATAAAATACCTAGGAATAAACCTAACCAAAGATGTAAAAGATCTGTATGCTGAAAACTATAGAAAGTTTATGAAGGGGCGCCTGGGTGGCTCAGTCAGTTAAGCATCTGACTTCAGCTCAGGTAATGATCTCACAGTCCGTGTGTTCAAGCCCTGCATTGGGCTCTGTGCTGACAGCTCAGAGCCTGGAGCCTGCTTTGGATTCTGTCTCCCTCTCTCTGACCCTCCCCCGTTCATGCTCTGTCTTTCTCTGTCTCAAAAATAAATAAAAATTAAAAAAAAAAAGAAAGAAAGTTTATGAAGGAAATTGAAGAAGATATAAAGAAATGGAGAAACATTCTGTGCTCATGGATTGGAAGAATAACTATTGTTCAAATGTCAATACTACCCAAAGCTATCTACACATTCAATGCAATCCCGATCAAAATTGCACCAGCATTCTTCTTGAAGCTAGAACAAGCAATCCGTTGTGGTATGGAACCACAAACGACCCTAAATAGCCAACGTAATATTGAAGAAGACCAAAGCGGGAGGCATCACAATCCCAGACTTAAGCCTCTACTACAAAGCTGTAATCATCAAGACAGCATGGTATTGGCACAAAAACAGACACACAGACCAATGGAATAGAATAGAGACTCCAGAATTAGACCCACAAAAGTATGGCCAACCAATCTTTGACAAAGCAGGAAAGAATATCCAGTGGAAAAAAGACAGTCTCTGTAACAAATGGTGCTGGGAGAACTGGACAGCAACATGCAGAAGAATGAAACTAGACCACTTTCTTATGCCATTCACAAAAATAAACTCAAAATGGAAAAGGACCTGAATGTGAGACAGGAAACCATCAAAACCCTAGAGGAAAAAGCAGGAAAAAAACTCTCTGACCTCAGCCACAGTAATTTCTTACTCGACACAACTCCAAAGGCAAGGGAATTAAAATCAAAAATGAACTATTGGGACCTCATCAAGATAAAAAGCTTCTGCACTGCAAAGGAAACAATCAACAAAACTAAAAGGCAACTGACGGAATGGGAAAAGATATTTGCAAATGACATTATGAGACAAAGGGCTAGTATCCAAAACCTATAAAGAACCACCAAACTCCACACCTGAAAAACAAATAATCCAGTGAAGAAATGGGGAGAAGACATGAATAGACACTTTTCTAAGGAAGACATCCAGATGGCCAACAGACACATGAAAAGATGCTCAACGTCACTCCTCATCAGGGAAACACAAATCAAAACCACAATGAAATACCACCTCATGCCAATGAGAGTGGCTAAAATGAACAAATCAGGAGACTACAGATGCTGGAGAGGATGTGGAGACACGGGAACCCTCTTGCACTATTGGTGGGAATGCAAACTAGCGCAGCCTCTTTGGAAAACAGTGCGAAGGTTCCTCAAAAAATTAAAAACAGATCTACCCTATGACCCAGCAATAGCACTGCTAGCAATTTACTCAAGTTTACAAGAGTGCTGAGGCATAGGGGCACTTGTACCCCAATGTTTATAGCAGCACTCTCAACAATAGCCAAATTATGGAAAGAGCCTAAATGTCCATCAGCTGATGATGGATAAAGAAATTGTGGTTTATATACACAATGTAATACTACTTGGCAAAGAGAAAGAATGAAATACGGCCTTTTGTAGCAACGTGGATAGAACTGGAGAGTGTGATGCTAAGTGAAATAAGCCATACAGAGAAAGACAGATGCCATATGTTTTCACTCTTAGGTGGATCCTAAGAAACTTAACAGAAGACCATGGGGGAGGGGAAGGAAAAAAAGTTAGAGAGGGAGGGAGGAAAACCATAAGAGACTCTTAAAAGCTGAGAACAAACTGAGGGTTGATGGGGGGTGGGAGGGAGCGGAGGGTGGATGATGGGCATTGAGGAGGGTACCTGTTGGGATGAGTACTGGGTGTTGTATGGACACCAATTTGACACTAAATTTCATATTAAAAAAAAAAGTACTAGAAGCTTTCCTTTGGATGGTTGCTTGATTTCCCTCAGAGTACATTAACTGCCTTTTTGAATTTCTTGTTCTTGTTTCTTGAGCATCTCCTAGTCTTTGTAGGAGGCTGTGAGTCACGGCAAAGAAGTCAGGTATGAATAGATTGCTGATATTTCTACTGGTTAACAGAAGACTGGGGGTTCTCGAAGGAGAGAAACTGAAGTCGATCAGATGCTCTTCCGAAGTGAAGTCATTTTAGATCATGGCTGGAAATAACTCAGGATGCTGACCTGACCTGGGCTTGACAAGACTTCAGATAGATAAAAAAAAACTCTGCTCCTTCTTGAGGATAATGGGTAAGGGAGAAACGGATACACCCAGTATCTTTTTTTTTTTTTTTTTTTTAAGTTTACTGCCTCAGTGCCTTGTAGAAAAAGCAGGAAGAAAGGACTTTGTCATCAATATGACTTCAGGTGTCATTTCATTTTTTTCAAAGGTCCCCCTTTGCCTCCCACAGGACTAGTCCATCATCAAAACAGACATGCAGGGGCGCCTGGATGGCGCAGTCGGTTAAGCGTCCGACTTCAGCCAGGTCACGATCTCACGGTCCATGAGTTTGAGCCCCGCGTCAGGCTCTGGGCTGATGGCTCAGAGCCTGGAGCCTGTTTCCGATTCTGTGTCTCCCTCTCTCTCTGCCCCTCCCCCGTTCATGCTCTGTCTCTCTCTGTCCCAAAAATAAATAAACGTTGAAAAAAAAAAATTAAAAAAAAAAAAAAAACAGACATGCAGTCACTGGCTAAGTTTAACTATGTGACTGGGCAGCAAATTAATTCACACTGCATTCAGATATGTAAAGAAAAGGTAGCTTCTCAATTTCTCTAGACCTGATCACATCTCACTCCTGAGCATCAGCCTGCTGGGGTTAGTGGTGGGGTGGGACTGTAAGCCAAGATTTCGTTCAACCTGATTTATTAATTTAAAACCCCCATCTTCAGCACATGCTCAGTTTCCCGGATTTCCTCTTCTTCTTCCCAAGCTCTCCCAACACAAAGGGAACAGACACAGCCCTTTGCTCTCCTCCCTTAAAGTTCCTCACATCCGTTACATCCTCCCCGTCTGGATCAGAAGGGATCTCCAGACCATGCCCTCCTAGGTGCAAGGTAACTTCACTGCCGTAGTAGAAACACTGCGATCTCAGATATCCAAGGTGGGTTTTCTATATGCTTAAGAGGTTCAGCAAGTTCTCTTTCTCTCTCTCTCTCTCTCTCTCTCTCTCTCTCTCTCTCTCTCACACACACACACACACACACACACACACACACTCTTGCTTGTTTTCTCTTTTTCACGCTCTCCTCTCCAAAGTCTGGCCTTTGGTCTTACTGTCTTGCTGCTGACAGCAATAAAAACCACATTTGCCTATTAAGGCATTATAGCTGCAACAGAATCCACTTTTCCCTTGAATCCCTTCACTTCCATGGCTGGGGTGCCCAGGCATTAAGATTTACTGGAAATGGATACATCTGAGAAGAAATACATCAGAAAATACATTTCAAAATACATTGCGCTCATTGGGAACCATCCCCAGAAGGAAGGGACAGGAGTGCAAGGAACGTTCTTTTCACCGTCCTTCCCGTCTATCATGTCATCATATTTCATCTGAGGAAAAAATTAGTCCAAGGGCTGTTAAGGTGGCTAAGTCATGCAGCTTTAAGAGGGCAGATCATAAGGAAGAGTTTCCTCTGGAAAAAGAAAACTCACGCAGAAAGCTGCGTTATCTGTTTGCTTGCTCGTTGCTGATTTGCCTTAGAGATATGGAAGTCTGACAAAGTAATCACTTGAAAGGAGAGTGTCTCCATGCCAAGTTCAGGCTTCTCCAGCAGCACCAGACCACTTCCTGTTCTCCCGGGTAGCCAGATAAGAACAAATGGGCCTCCTCTTTATTCTCCAATAGAAGCCCTACGTGGCCGGGACCAGGCTCCTGGCCTCATTATGTCGGGGTGGGGCTGGGAGGCCCTGTAGCTGCGACTGACCTTGATTTGATCCTTTCCTAGGAAAGGAAAAGTGAAGGCAGAAAGGGGTTCCTGAACTGAGCAGTAGGTGACACCAAAAGAACTGGGAATTTGAATGCACAGAGCCCTACGTTCTTGTCACACTGAAACGGAGAAAAACGCCCCAGCTCTGGGACACCCACATACCTTCCCTTCTTGCCAATCTTCCTTCCTGGCTACTATTCAATAGCCGAATCCTTTCTCAGGCTTTTAGCCAGCTTTAAGCTTGTAGAAAGAGGATGAAAAAAGTGCACTCTAAGACCTTGGATTTTCTTTTTTCTCCTCAATGAATCGATTTGAAAGGCCAGCTGGCACACCTTCCAGAAACGTGTATAAACGCCTAATGGAGAGATCCCGTGTAGCTGCTGCACGGCTGTTCAGGCATTCCCAATTGTGCTTCAGGCTGATGGCCTGCCCCGTAGGGGGGTGACCTATCAGCGACATGTTTTCCCACCTGCAGTGAGGCTTGAAGCAGCTCAATATTTCCTTTCTATTTCCTGGGGGGCGGGGGGTGGGTGGGTGGGAAGGACATACATGTTGATAGAGCCATGATCAAAACTGCCGCATTTAAAGTGAGGTCATGAGGGCACACATCATCTCAGTCTCTTTACGGCACTTCCTTCCCCGGGGGGATGTCGGAGAGGGGAAGGTAAAGTTGTGCGTGTAAGTATTTTTCCGTGGAAGGCGCCATCGTTTGTGTTTTTTTTTTTTTTTGGGGGGGGGGGGTTGTTCCATTCTCAAAGAGTTTACCGATTTGTTCAACAACATTTACTGAGTGTCAGGTATATGCCAGGCATTGTAATTGATAGTGAGGATATCACAAAGAACAGGGTGGATAGGATCCTGCATGAATGGACCTTATAAGTTTATTTATTTTAAAAGAGAGAGCGCGCAAGTGGGGGAGGGGCAGAGAGAGGGAGAGCCAGAATCCAAAACAGGCTCTGGGCGGTCAGCTCAAAGCCTGATGCGGGGCTCGAACTCACAACCCTTGAGATCGTGACCTGAACCAAGATCAAGAGTAGGATGCTTCACGACTGAGCCACCCAGGCGCCCCCACCAATGGACTTTACAAACGAATGGGGTGGAGGGACACCTCAAGCAAATAAAAATAAATACGAAACCATGTGCATTTTGCTTTCTTCTTAAGGTTCTGGCACCATGAAGGAAATGAAGAGGGTGATGTGATGGTACCTAGCTGGGTGGTAGGTGCAGCAGATATTGGACTGGCTTTTCCAGCTCCCGTCCGGTCCCACCTAAAGATTCCCTTCCTTAACTGGAGGCAGGCTGCCTGCTTACACTGCAGAGGCAGAAAAGTCAAAAAGGTCGTTTGTTTGTTTTTTAATTGAACTGACCTTTCTAAGACTCCCTTGCACTTGGGGGGTCTGACCGCGGCCCAATGTGAGACAGGTGGAGGAGATGGGCAGCACCAGGCGGTGCACAGGTACGAGGAGGTGAGCTCAGGGGCCAGTCTGCTGGGAGAAGCACTAGCATCATCCAGTGCTTGGCCAGAAGCTCCCTGCCTGGCCTCCAGGGCTGTAGGTGTAGCTGTGGCCGAGAGATGGCCACAGGGACACACGTGTGGTGTGTCGGGTCTCCGAGCTGCTGCTCCAGACTGCACAGCTTCCAGGAGCGCTGGGCAGGACAGTTTCTGGCCCCTTTCCCTGTGGCAACGTACCTTCCTATGCAACCAGTGCGGGATCCCCCGGTGCAGGTGCAGAGCTGGGTCTTTTCCAGCGTCTCCTCCAAGGGTGACAGATGTGCTTCTCCTCCACCCCCAGCGGCAGGGCACCTTGGTCAGGGACCCTTTCCTGCTCTGCTGCGAATAATCCTTCTTAAGTGCACGCAGAGGAAATCTGGGGGGAAAGCAGTGCGTGCGTGAGAGTGCGTGAGTGCGTGCGTGCGTGAGTGCGTGCGTGCGTGCGTGCGTGCCTGCGTGCCTGCGTGCGTGCAGGCGCCTTCTCCTGGCGTCTGAGCCTCCCAGGCCTTCCAAGTGATCTCACCTGCCTGCCCTCAGCCTGTAACGATTCGTTCACATTCTAGCCCTTTTCTTCCCACCTGCTTTTCCGGCGGCCCCATCCTCACAGTTTTGCAGATTACCGGGCCTTTCCCCGTTGTTAGGGTGGTCGTGACATCATCTCCTTCGGAGCTATCCACGCCTTAAGCAAAAGCAGAATTCTCTTTCTGGTTATAGAGATTCAACATTGGGGGAGGGGGCGTCTGGAGTTTGGGTTGTTCCCTGGAAGGTGATCAAAGCACCTTCGCTGCTAAAAGCTTCAGATGTGAAACATTTGCTAATTCCCTGGGCATTTACGGTCCCGCAGCTGCTCGCAAGCCAGAGAGAGGGCACAGGAACACATGTTATCGAGGGGGGGGGGTGAGGAGTGCCCTAATGGGGGTGGAATGGGAAGAACTCGACGGGAATAAACAGGACACGGGATGCTGAGGGGCTGTAATCGTTTGGATCACTTCTGGAATCTTCAGGAAGAGTTTTCCAGGCACGAAAGGTGAGGAGACATCTGCAGAAGATGATTCCTTCCTTCAATTCCTCATTCGCTAATAAGAACGCCATGTCCTGGCAGGGTTAGCCGGGATCCGAAATTCTCGTTTGGAAACAGTCTCTTCAACCCCGGTCTTGACCATGGTCAGCTCTGTGCCCGTGTCCTCCAGGTGAACTCAGCATTTCTACAAGGTCAGCAGGTCCCAGGTCAACAGGACTAATAACAGAAACTGTAGTAGACTGTATTTGACTAAAAGCAGTACTTTCTTCCAGAACAATCCAGAATTTTGATACCCATACCTAACATGCTATGCTTCGTGCTTATCCCTTTTTTGTTTTTATTAACCTCTAGATTTGCTATACCCCGAGTGGGTGGATGCCTGGCCATTGGCTTGTTTGGACCCCTGGGAGCAGACATCAGCATTGCTCTAAAATGAAAAGTGAGGCTAGACGGTTGCCAAAGATCTCCCGTTTGGGGCCCTTGGCCCAGCCAGGATGGCACAAAATGGCAGCACCAAGACAGGAATATGGAGCCAAACACAGACTTGCCAGAGTCAGATGCCCAAAGGCGATGGGGTGTAGGCCAGTATTTATCCTTGGTACAAAACCTGAGTCTGTGGCGGGCTGGGGTTAGACAGTATTAACGCAGCAAAGGATGTCAACTCCCAGGCATGTGTGTGCAGTAATGAGTCTGTGGACAAATCCAAGATCGGGAGGTGATAACATAGATAAAACTGGATAGGGAAGCAGGACAAGAAACTAGATTGTTCAGGTGATCTCATGAGGCCGCTGAGACTCATGTGTGCCAAAGTCTACCCGACCGCCCGCGGACTCAGCCCCATTGTTCAGTCAGCCTCCATTGTCACTTGAATATCACTTTCTGAAAGATACGCACAGCATACGTACAAAAACACGCAGGCCTTAACTTCAAAAGTAAGACAATGGGGAGCAAGGAAAATACACAGCCAACGTGCAGGTGGGTCTGCGTTCTCAGCATACTGTAGCATTTACTTCAAAATATTAAATTTGATAGTGATACACTGAAAGGTAACTTGAAATATATAAAAAAAGGTATATGAAATAAACCTTAAGGTTTATTTACTTATTAAACCTTAAGGCACAAACCTTATTATTCTAAGAAATAAAGAAACACGTTTCAGTGGTTGCAAAGTTTCCCTTTTCTGTAACTACTGACTGATGAAGAGAGCAAGTATCAGACTACAGAAGAGGACAGAAATTCAGTGTTGTAGAAAATTCCATACTTTGCCACCACATATGCTGGCGCATGGATGCCCTCATTTCTTGGCATTTCAGGGTCCACCTGGGCAGGGGTGGTGGCTGAGCCCCGACCTGTCAACGCGAATTCCTCTTTGCAGATTAAACAGCTGGCCCTTTCTCGGTTGTGTCAGCATCCCTTTGACCTCATTTGCTGTTACTTTGAACTTTCAAATAAGTATAAAGTTAAAATAGTTGTCAACATTGGCCAGACATGATCTTAGAATCCTGAGGGTCATTATAAGAGAACCAGAAAAAAATTATTTTAAGTCGTTTCTCTTATTGGAAATATGCCTTCACATTCTATCGTCTCGGCATAGTATAAGGGAATATGTTTCCTCTTCCTTGATTCCTGAGTCCAAGACTTCAAGGAGAATTTCTTCTGAATTACTCTCTCCACTGTCCATTTCCTTCCGTAGCAAACACATGCATGCTTATAAAAATGGTTGTGCAAGGGCACCTTACTGTGTCGATGCCCTGGGAATGTGCACTAGACAATTTTTAAAGAAAATCTCTGTAAGTGAGCCATGAAAGGATAAGGACATATATCACCCAAAGTGTAAAGTCACCAATAAAGTATTTTCTTCGCGGTGAGACTTTTATCAGTGGGGCTGGAAGAGAGCTGACTGCACAGAATATAAATTAGTTTTCCAGTACTTGTATATATATATACATATGTATGTAACTTCATATATTTATATATATAATATCATTATTGTGTTGTATTTCTAGGTGAAAATTCTAAACCCCCAAATTGAATCAAGGAAGTGTTTTAAATGATAACAGATGAACATGCGTTTTCCTCAATAATAACATTTGCTCAGAGCTTTATACTTCTAACTGTTTTCATATACTTTTACTTGGCCCCCCTTATAAGCCTATGAGGTGGACAAGGGGACGCTATTTCCGCATCGAACTGATGAAAAACTACATACATATTTAATGGAGATAGAAACATCTTGAATTTGCCATCACAGAAGCTGAATTATGAATAGAACGGATACATGACTCACTGCCCCAAAGGCTGGATCCGAACATGTAGCCATCATTACCCAGACCAGCCAGACAAAACCAGGATTATTTGGGCCTGGATTTTATCCAGTAAATTGTATCTGTTGTACCCTTCACTTTGGTAACAGTAGATTGCCCTGGGAATCACTGTCTCAGGCAAAAACAAAACAAACAAACAAAACCAATAAAAATAAAAACAAGTATGTTGATTTCCAGTTCTGACTTCTAACCACGAGAGGGTAGTATTGCTCTTGTGTGCTCTGTCCGGTATCTGTTCCAAGAGAAAAGACTGGAAACCTGAAATCAGTTTATCCCACACCTTCACAGGGTATCCCTAAACCGTACATATCAGGGATGGGGCTTTGAATCTCCAGTTCTAGGTAGTGTCTCATTTGCCAGACCTAAGCACTGATCACTGGCCTCTAAATCAGATAGTGCGGTTTGGATGGAGGCAAAGAGACGGTCTTTCTTCAATTAACCACTCTCTGATTTGGGGCTCCAGCTAAAGCTTTAGAACCCACAGGCCTCTTCCTATGTGTCAAGCTATCAATGAGCAATTGTTATCACAGGCTCTTAAATCGTTAGCCTGATTCACTTTCTAAGCTTTTAAAAATATTTTTGAGCGAGAGAAGGAGACAGAGCAGGAGCAGGGGAGGGACAGAGAAAGAGGGAGACACAGAATCCGAAGCAGGCTCCAGGCTCTGAGCTGCCAGCACAGAGCCCGCTGCAGGGCTCAAACCCAGGGACCACAATATCATGACCTGAGCCGAAGTCGGTTGCTTAACCGACTGAGTTACCCCGGCGACCCAGCCTGATTAATTTTCTGGAGAAAAGAAAACAGTGAATATATTGCTTAATCATAGTATCAGGTATCAAAAATTATAAAGGGTACAGCAGGAGGAGAGAAAAAATTCTCTGCTATGATTAACTACTATATACAAATATGCTATATAAAATACTACATAAAAATATATATTGCGTAACCTAAAGTATAATGTACTTTCACTAATGTTCAAAATGCTTCTGTGGTTATGTGTAGCTGGAAGGATGTTTCTGGGGGACGACACTCAAGTGTTTCCAGGCGGATACAGAAAGAGCCTATAAAAGTTTTCACTGTGGAAAATAATGATCCCTAAAAACTGAGAACAAACTGAGGGTTGATGGGGGGTGGGAGGGAGGGGAGGGAGGGTGATGGGTATTGAGGAGGGCACCTTTTGGGATGAGCACTGGGTGTTGTATGGAAACCAATTCAACAATAAACTTCATATAATGAAAAAAAAAAAAGAAAAGAATGATCCCTAACTTTGGCTTCACAGCCAATACGACTTGTGTTCTTTACAGTGCTGACAGAAGATAACAGCTACTGATTTACAAACTTCTGCAGCAAGGTGCAGCCACACGTGGTCACAAACCTCATCTCACAGGGGACGGCTTCATTCACGTTTTCGGTTTCAAAGTTTCTCCCTCCTCTGAACTAACTATCTGCATCCCTGCGGCACTTACCTTCTGCTACCTTGTATTGTAAGTCGATTTCCAGAGAGACGATTGATAATTCATTTCTACAGAGCTAAGGAGTCTGTGAGTTCCATCAACATCCCATTCACGGCAATGATCTGTTTTGCGGGTTCTTACATCTCCCCGAAGACATACACTCTCCAGGCAGCTCGTCCTGCTTTGATCAGATGGCTGGGAATCCTTGAGATGTCTCACCAACATCCTCCAGTGTTCTGCCTCGCACACCCACCCTGTCCGCGCATGTCACCCTAAAGGCCCATGACGGCAAGACCTCCTTGTATGGCTGCTGTCCATGTTACAGAAGAGGACCCCCATCTACTGACCCTCCCTGGGGTCTTCGATAACCCAGGGGATCCTCTCCCACACTTTCTACACACACCACCATAGATCCAGGCTGAGGGGCCAACAGATCACAGCTAACCTCTCCTCATCTGTCCTACTCACTCCATTTCCATGACAACCAACCCTTGGCTCGTCCTCCAGCCATAAACCTCCTCCTCGTGGTCATCTCGGGCACTGCTAAATTCCACCGTGGCTTTAGGTGAGCTTCCCTAAAAAGGGACAGATAACAGAAGATGTTTCCCCTTAGGAAGCTCACATTCATGGCTTGGCCTTTTCCCGATAACTCAGTGGCGTGAACTGTACATAGTAGATGCCGAGAAAAGCTTGGTGAGAGTTGTGATGATGAATGTAGGAATTTGTCTCAATCGTAGGAGTTTCCTAGCCTGTCATCCAGTCAATGTTCATCCTGGTAAATCCTAAGATAGCTGTCTTTCGTATTTAACACCCAATTTACTTGCTGGCGCGAACCATATGACAGAACCCATCTTTACTTACCTATTTCCAATGGTTTCATGTTTAATAAACCTTATCTCCCTAATGAGACCATAAAGTTTGTGAAGTCAGGGAACTGATCTTCTATTTCTCCTATTTTGTTTTCTCTCATTGCTGTCACATACCCTCTCTGTAATCTCCATGCCCGGCGTCCCCAGTCCCAATGGTCACCTCTTGTATTTCCAGTTCATTCCCTCTAGCCACCCATCAACAAACATGGTCACCTCTTGTATTTCCAGTTCATTCCCTCTAGCCACCCATCAACAAACATGGTCACCTCTTGTATTTCCAGTTCATTCCCTCTAGCCATCCATCAACAAACATGGCCACCTCTTGTATTTCCAGTTCATTCCCTCTAGCCACCCATCAACAAACCTCCCTCAAATGCACCCTTCACGTCTTTGCTAACACATCACCTCCAGAGACCTCTTCTTACCACCTTATTTAAAATTGCATTCTCTGCTTCATTTTCCTCCACAGCACTTATCACTACAGACATGCCATCACTTTTTACTTCGCCTGTTGCCAGCCCCCAAGGAGAAAATAAGCTCCACAAAGCACTTGTATCTATTCTGTTCACTCCTGTAGCCTCAACGCCTATAAAAGTGTCTGACACATAATAAGCATTCAAAAATATGTGTTCGACAAATTGACAGATCAAGGATTTAACATCGTATTTCCCCGGAGTGGGCGGTTAAGAAATACTTGCTTGTTTATATTAACACAGGTATGTTTGCATCCGTTTAGGAAAATGGAAGGTCAAGAGTCACTTAGGGATGGCGTGCCATCCTGAGGAAGCTCACCAAATGTTAAAATCTCCAGGCAGAGTTTAAACGTGATTTTCTTTGGCAGCAAAACAGGCAAAGAATGCTTTGGTCTGAAGAGTTTGGAACTGGCTCCGCCTCTAGGATAGTCGGCTCAGGATTTCAGAACAATTTGCCCAGCAGCGCTCTTTCCATTGATAATGTGACACTAATGATTGGCAAGGCTCTGTGCTACAAGATATGGAGAGTATTTAGTGGATAACACTTGGCTACATTAACTGTTCCTAATGTTTCCCTTTTTCTTCCAATTAGGGAGACTAGGTATGAATGTGCCATGGCCCCCAATGTTATTTGACGTTGCAGAATGTAGGTGTACCAACCACGCCTGTTTTTTTTTTTTTCTTTTCTTCAGCTTCATCGAGTTATAATTGACATATAAACTAAGTAGGTGTAGGGTGTAGGGTGTGACGATTAGATATGCGCGTAACTGCAAAATGATTACCACGACGCGTTGACTAACACATTCTTCAGCTCACACGATTGTTATTTTGTTGTGGCGGTGGTGAGAACATTTAAGATCTACTCTCTCAGCAATTTGTCAGTGTGGAAAACAGCATCGCTGGCTGTTGTCACCCTGTGGTACATCAGATCCCCGCAGCTGATTCATTCGCGACAGGGAAGTTTGTAGCCTCCGTATTTTCTGCACTTTGATGCTTTACATCTGGAGCCTTCTGGACCCTAGAGGGACAGCCCCTCACGCAGCTAGCCAGTTCCTACAGAGAATAAACAACTTGCCCTCAGCCTGCCAGGAGCCCCGCCTTTCAAAACAAGCCTACCATTCCAGACCCCATACCCCCAGCCACCTCCTTTATTAGGTTCTGAAACTCAGAGCCATTATTCCCTGCCCTAATTGCCCTCGGAGATTTACAGAAACTTCAGAACACCCCGAGGCCCACGGAACTCATTCAGAGCAGCCAGTCTTGAGGCTGTTCACACCGCTGAGCCAGCTCCTGCCCACGAAGCCACAACACAGGCTCTTCCCCATATTTTTGCTCGCTCCGCCTGCCTCCTGACTGACCCTGTTTCCCTGTAGGGCACCATGTGGTGTGGCGTGTCACCTCCTCTTGGCAAGTGTGAGTAGGAACCTACCTTTTCAGCGGCTGTTGTTTCCTGGTCTGTTTGTCTTGCTCCCCCTAAATAATTCTAAACACTGCATTTCAAAACAGTGGACAATAAAATAAGCTAATTCGTGGTTTCTAAGGGCTCCTCTAGCTCTGGCATATAAATAAACAACTGCTATATTAACAAGCAAATAGGCTCGAAAGGATGACAGTTCTGTAATTTAGAGAAGAGGAAAAGTCCAACAGAGATGTCGGACTCAGAGGAGGGTTCCAGACTCCACCTTTCCACTCGCCCCCCTTTCCCTCGCTGGGGCTGAGCCTGAGTGAGGAGCGTCAATAGAGCTGCAAGAGGTCTGGAGAAGTAAAAGTGAGACAAACGTTTATCCCACTTCCTCTCTGGAATTCTAGTACTTGGCAGTCTTCAGACATCTCCCTGGTACACACAAGAATTCTTTAAGGTAGGTCTTAATAATTTACAGATGATGAGAAAACTGATGTCTAAAGAGGCACACACTTGTCAAATTCATGGGATTGAATTATAATAATAAGTCCTGTCATTTACTGGCTGCCTCCTATAGGACACACGTATACATGGTCATGATGCGATTTTGTTTTGTCTGTTCCATCACATATTACGGTGTGGCACAAATACGAAGCGCACCGGACTCTGCATTTACGCAGACTGTTCTAATTCTGAGTCTGCTATTGAGTAGCAAAGTATTTCACCTCCCCAGGTCATAAGTCAGTTTTCATCTTATTTATTTATTTTTGTCTTTAAAACGTATTAAAGCAATAGATGAACAAAGTTTCAAAAAAAAAAAAAAAAAGGGCAAATAGCCCTCAAGGTTTGTAATACAAAACAGCAACCCCCATCCTACTCTTTTTTTTCTTTTTTTTAAATGTTTATTTATTTTTGAGAGAGGGGGTGGGGTGGGGAGTGAGAAAGAGACACAGAATCTGAAGCAGGCTCTGAGCCGTCAGCACAGAGCCCACTGTGGGTCTTGAACCTAAGAGCGGTGAGATCGTGACCTGAGCCGAAGTGGGAGGCTTAACCGACTTAGCCACCCGGGCGCCCCTACCCCCATCAACCTACTCCCCAGGGGCAAGCACTTTTTATTTTTTTAGATAATATTCCCACATAGAAGGTAACACGAGTATGCTGTCAGTTTTGACCAATTTTAGACGATACCTATCGCCCCACTGTTCTAGAAATGAAGATTTAACTGCTAGACGTGGATGGGCTGTCTAATGCCCCACGATGCCCTTTCCATCCCCACCTCCACCATCATAAAAGATATCCGTTACTTGTTAATTCCATAAACACTATTTATATTATGGTGACTGTAGCTTTGGCTTATGGCAGAAACAAGTCCTGGACGGTGCTTACACTTCTCTTCTCCCAAAACGTCTCTTCTTCTAGGGGTTACTTGTCGTCCTTCCCTGTTTTATCTCCATGATGCTTGAAACTTTCCAACATTCAGTGTATCCGTTTTTCGGTTTTCCATCCGGTATTGGTCCGTCTCCTTTCCCTGGAATGCAAGTGCACGGGGGCGGGAGCATGTGTCTATGTTCCATCCACTGCTGTGACACGAGAACACACAGTAGGGGCTCAGCAGACCGTGGAGCATCCGCAAACACCACTGAGTGACTGGGCACCCGTGAGAAAGGACATACTCGCGTGAAGTTAACAGAGCCGTGGCCAACGAGCGGGTGGGAAAAATGGAAATATTGTGTGATCTCCCCGAGGGGACAGAGAGGAGGAAATGGTGCTGAGACGGTGAGTCACACGGTTCCCAGCATTGACCTCTGTCTGTGTGCCTCCCCGAGCCCGGGGTTGTAGCTCCCGTACAGAGGAGGCGAGGGGATGGCAAGAGAGAAAATACAGGAAAAAGAAAGGAAAAAACATCTGCTTCCGGCTGTTTGTCGATCTGAACCATCCATGAATGAGATGTAATAGGATAATACCTGTCGTCTTGCCCGTGATGGATCAAACTTCAAATTATAGGAAGAGTATGGAGGCGAATGTTCAGGTTAATTGATTTTTCTACTTAACATCGGATTGCCAGAAAATCCATTTTAATTACTCCTTTGTTAAAAAATAGTTTAAAAGTATCTAAGTCTCCTTATTTCTTCAACAGAATAATATGTGGAGTATGATTAATTTGTATTTGGATAATGTGGTAGTTTTCATTAGGCTTAATGGAAGATTAGCTGTGGTCAGATAACACGATGTAGGAGAAATAACTGTCTCTTGAAGCCGTTCTTTCCTTGTCCTCATTTCACCCTATCTGTCCGATGGTGACATTTTCTATGCCCTTTATTCTAGTCTCTATGATTTTGCCGCTAAATAAGGGTATGGAACTAAGTGACCTGACACTCATCAGATTTTAACAGGCTATTATTCTGCAACAGTTTACATATGGAATATGAGGGGGGAAGGGATTTTTAATGCTGATCAAATCAAGTATCTGAGAAATAGTGGGTTTAAAATAATATTTAAAGAGGCGCCTGGGTGGCTCAGTCGGTTGGGCAACCAACTTCGGCTCAGGTCATGATCTCATGGCTTGTGAGTTCGAGCCCCGTGTCGGGCTCTGTGCTGACAGCTCAGAGCCTGGAGCCTGTTTCAGATTCTGTGTCTCCCTCTCTCTCTCTCCCCCACCCCCTGCTCGCACTCTGTCTCTCTCTGTCTCAAAGGTAAATAAACATTAAAGGTATTACTCAAAGGCAAATAAACATTAAAAAAACTTTTTAAAATATTATTTAAATAAATCCCTCATCATTTGGCTATCATGATTCTTTTCATCAAGAGGTGAAAAGCAAAAATTTTAGGTGTTTGGTAAATTTAGTCGTATGCTCCCCAGTAAATGAAGTTTTATTGTGCCACATCCTGTAATTCCAGTAAGGGTGGAATTGTACTTCTGGTCATCATCAGTGATCAATGGTACATTTCATAAAATCAGAAACTCTCAGAGTTAGTCTTAAAGTTCTAAACATCATTTGGCCTGTTTCTTCTATCTTGATGTGCAGGAAAAAATGGACCTAAAGGTATGTGTGTTTGTGTGAGAGACAGAGACAGAGAAACAGAGAAGAGAGAAGAAAATAAAGGCATTTTAAAAAAAAATCTTTGAGCGTATCCAACCCACAGCCACCCAAACTAGCAAGTTCTAGCCCCCGGATTCTCTTCTCAAAAAGGACACAAAAAAGTATCGGCAGAAAACAAAACAAAAGTTCAAGAACATCAAGTTCTTGTGTTTTCCCAGTTGACACGTGGAACATTCACATGTAACCTTGGAAAGAAATAGCAATGAAGGTGTTGGCAACTCTGTGTGGAATCCATATGAACTCGTAGATGGTAAAAATATTAATGGGCCCAAGACTTGAAGAGGTAGTGAGCCACCTTCATGAAATCCAGTAAAAATATTTTTATGACTTTTAGCAGGACATACAATTGATATCAAATTCTTGTGGTAAGAATGGAAAAGGGGGGGGGTTATCAGTTAATAAGGAAACAGAGTGAATCCATTTGCTTTGTGGTTTGAAATTGTTTTTTTTTTTTTTTTGTAAGTGCTTAAATTTTTTCCTTAATAAAGAAAATCTCATGATAAAATATGTGAGCGGATGGCATGTTTTTCCTACAGGGCTTGGAAAGCAAGCCCAACACCAGACCCACATATCTGGAGTGCTAAATCTCAAATGTGTTAATTTACAAACTTGATGTTTTAAGTTATAAAAATTTAAAGGTTCTTACAGAGTTCTCCTAAAAATGTTTCCAAGGAAGCGCTCCTTTAACTCTGAAACCTTCCTCCGCATTCATAACCCTACGTTTATAAAAAGCAAAAGGTAGATGAGAAGACCAAGGTTTCTGATGGTCCAAGGTAGGAGGAAACATACCCTCGACGTCTTCTGCAAGGAGAGAGAAACTTTCAGAAGGTGTCTAACAATGGAATGTCTTTCCTTCTCACCACAATTTAGGATCATCTACGTACAATCATGCCTTGTCACAGTTTGCAAGGAGAGAAGGCGATTCCAGCTAACCATCAACTTTGGGAGGTGTGTATTTTGTGGAGCCTCTGGCAGGGGGCAGATCTACTTTGGTTCAGCATCACACAAAAGTAGGTGGAGGCAAAGCTGTAAGGCATTCAGCGCTTGAAGTTTGACTTCCTTGCTATCGACAGTTACTAGATTTTTTCAATGGCTATGATAAATGCCATTATCAAGAAAACAGCTAGTTCATTGTAGAGAGATTAGAAGTGACCATTAAAAATAGAAAAAAATATATATCACATGAAAATTATTTATATGTGTTAAATATATATAACTATATAACCCGTAGTTTGTGTGCGTCCCTGTGTTTACACACAGTACAAGATACGACTTGGTGCTGGTGTCGCGGACTTGCATTTTTATGGAATGAGATTTCTTAGGGTTGTAGAAGGGGCAGGTGCACAGGTCTGTGGGGTACCCATCAACTTCTCCTTGGGGAGGAGCTTCCGTCTTGACTTTCTGCCTCCCACGTCCCCAGGAATATGAACACGAACTCACCTTTCCATGTAATGGTGATCCTACGTGTGTGTGTACACATGTGTGTATGTATGTGTGCATGTGTGTGCATGTATGTATATGTGTGCGTATGTACATGTATATGTGTGTGTGTGTATATATTTATTGGTGTGAATATGTGTGTTTGCACACACTCCTCCAGGTCTTACTAGCCTGAAGAAATGGATAGAGTCATACTAAGTAATAACAGCACTGTCACTAGTCCTTCCTTAGCTCTACCTGATCGCATAGGACATAGGCATCCTGGCAAATTCTTTCCAGACATCTTTAAAGGTCACTGAGTATGTATAGAGGGGGATTGGCAGAGCAGTGGGTTTCCTTGTCCAATCAGACGCCCGGAGACTTCCACCAGGCACATTTTTTTTAATATGAAATTCATTGTCAAACTGGTTTGCATACAACACCCAGTGCTCATCCCAACAGGTGCCCTCCTCGATGCCCATCACCCACCCTCGCCTCCCTCCCACCCCCCGTCAACCCTCAGTGTGTTCTCAGTTTTTAAGAGTCTCTTAGCTTTGGCTCTCTCCCTCTCTAACCTCTTTTTTCTTTTTTTCCCCCCACCAGGCACATTTTAGTAATTCTGCAATGTACTAGGGGCTGTGGCCATTTCCCCACCCAGACACCAATGCAACGCACTGGTGACTTCCTGTTGCAAAAGCCAAATAGAAGGTCATCCGCGGAGAAGTGGCGAGACTGTCTCTTTCGTCGTTCCGTGTTCTGTCCCGTTGTGTGGCACAACCCAAAATAGCTCTTCCCTTTTGTGTTTGTTTTTCCTTCAAAGCCTCCCTGTCCTAGGACCAAGCCTGAAGAGCTAGGGCAGGGAGAGAGCTGAATGGTGGCACCCTGCTGCGCTCGGACTCACTCCACCCTTAGGTTGTGTATTTTAGAGGGAAATTATTATTGAGTATTTTTTGTGTCCCAGGAATGAGGGCTTGGTGCCGGGGACACAGTCTCCATGAACAACTTAGAATTCCCTGACCTCACGGAGTATACAGTCTAGCAGAGAAGACAAACACTAAATGGATATTTACAAATTAATTATGAGTATGTAAAGTACCGACAAAGGGAGTTACTAGGTATGTGATTGCGACCAAAGGACCTAATCAAATCTAGGGGCTAGATTATTCCAGCTTCCAGGGGCACAAATCCACTTAAGAATGACAACAACAAAATCAGGAGACTATAGATGCTGGAGAGGATGTGGAGAAACGGGAACCCTCTTGCACTGTTGGTGGGAATGCAAATTGGTGCAGCCATTTTGGAAAACAGTGCGGAGGTTCCTCAAAAAATTAAAAATAGACCTATCTTATGACCCAGCAGTAGCACTGCTAGGATACAGGAGTACTGATGCATAGGGGCACTTGTACCCCAATGTTTATAGCAGCACTTTCAACCATAGCCAAATTATGGAAAAGCCTAAATGTCCATCAACTGATGAATGGATAAAGAAATTGTGGTTTATATACACAATGGAGTACTACGTGGCAATGAGAAAGAATGAAATATGGCCCTTTGTAGCAACGTGGATGGAACTGGAGAGTGTGATGCTAAAGGAAATAAGGCATACAGAGAAAGACAGATACCATATGTTTTCATTCTTATGTGGATCCTGAGAAACTTAACAGAAACCCAAGGGGGAGGGGAAGGAAAAAAAAAGGGGGGGAGGTTAGAGTGGAAGAGAGCCAAAGCATAACAGACTCTTAAAAACTGAGAACAAACTGAGGGTTGATGGGGGGTGGGAAGGTGAGGAGGGTGGGTGATGGGCATCGAGGAGGGCACCTTTTGGGACGAGCACTGGGTGTTGTATGGAAACCAATTTGACAATAAATTTCATATATTGAAAAAGAAAAGAATGACAACAACAAACCAACCAAATTTAAAAGGAAAATGTTGTCTCCCATATTCATAAATTCCAAGAGTAAATATTTTTTTCGGGCAAACCCACGTTAAATACTGTTGCAAGGACCCTGTCTTTATATCTTAGCTCTGGTTTTTAAGATGTGGGCTTGATTCTAGGGAAGATTATGTCGACGTGATGGCAAGATGTCTTTTATATCTTCAGACGTACAACACAGCGGTTCAGCAGCCCCATAGGAAAAAGAGCTCTTTTTCCCCAATAGTTCAAAAAAAGTCCTGTGGTCAACTCTCTTTAGAACGGCTTATGTCATGTGACCATCCTTAACGTAATCACTGTAGCCAGAAGTGTGGGATATGCCAATGGTCCAGACCAGGATTAACCCCCATATTTGAAGCCTGGGGATGGCAACCGGGACCTCCAAACCACGGAGGCCAAGAGTAAAGAGGAATGCCATGGCGTTCCAAAAGAAAATCGGGATCCTTTTATCAAAGGAAGGTGTTTGAATAGCGGGCAGCAAAACCAACAGATCTTTTCAACCCAACTTAAATTTTTTTTCAATCGCTGAGAAGTCATTCTCGCTAGGGTAGTTGGATTTAGGCTCACTTCATCCACAATTAATCATACTAATGTGCTCCTGTACACTTAACAGAAAACTCAAAATGTCTTATAAATCACCGTATACTATTTTGTTTTCTACAAGTATATACAAAGCATATTTTATAGGGCAAATTCAATATTATAATGTTGTAAGTAATGAAGCTAACAAGTCAACATATTTAATGGGAAGTATGAATGCATTGCTGACCTAGAGAATAAGGGAAAGCATATTTAGGATTTTTACGGGCGTGAAGAAAAACGGTTGAGAAATGTCTCCTGGAATTTACACATAAGTGCAAATAAAACCACTCTGTAAGTTTTAAACACGAGCCATCGTCACGAGGAACCTTAACCATTAGAACGTGCCTTGAGTGCTTTATTGGGTTGGTAAAATTATGCTAAATGCAATTCAGCCTGAAAATTTCTGTGGAGTTGGTTTATTCTGATACAATGGAATGCGAGTGACTGAGATTCTAAAACCTGGCAACTCCCCCGATATTACCATAATTGGGGAGAAATTCAGCCGGAGCATGAAATCTTGTGTTTATGAGGGACCAGTTTATCTGAATCCCTGTTTTCCAGGCTCTAAGCAATTATGTTGTTAGCTCAGCAAATGTGGCTTCTAGAGTCCTCAAGTCAGCAATAGTTATAGTCCCGTTATTACCAGATAGGAGCGTATTACTCCGGGTTATAATACAACGCTCGTTCATTCCTCCTGTTCATCTTTAACAAATGAATAAGGGGCTGGTTTATGACCTGAACACAGAACGGAGCTAGTTGAAAGTATTAAAAACCTAGTAGAGACAAACAAAAATGTTTACGAGTAGTATTTTTGTTTCTAAGTCATTTGCAAAGCATTGGAAAATTTCTGACTCATGAAAATTCAGTAGTTTGAGGAGTCAATCTGTGAACAAGGAGTAGAAAGTGGCATACAATTGAAATGTAAATTTACAGCCCGCAAATTTTTTCAAAGTGCAAAACTGTGGTTGTGAAACATATTACAGGACACTAATGAACGGCACTGGACTTAGAAAGTTTTACCCGGCTGGCAAAACAGGCATTAGATGCCAAAACTTAATCCACCATATGCAACGACTATACCGAGAGTAGGAAAGGCAACACACCTATTGAATGCCAAGAGCTTCTCATTTCATTCTGTTACCAAACCCGTTACACAGATGAAGAAATTGAGGACCAGGAAGATTAAGAAATTTACATAGAGAGGGGCGCCTGGGTGGCTCAGTCGGTTAAGCGGCCGACTTCGGCTCAGGTCGTGATCTCGCGGTCCGTGAGTTCGAGCCCCGCGTCGGGCTCTGTGCTGACAGCTCAGAGCCTGGAGCCTGTTTCAGATTCTGTGTCTCCCTTTCTCTCTGCCCCTCCCCTGTTCATGCTCTGTCTCTCTCTGTCTCAAAAATAAATAAACGTTAAAAAAAGAAATTTACATATAGAAATTTACATATGGAAATCACACCTGAGATAGGAACCAAGGTCTAGCTGGATTGCCAATGTATGTCCTTTGGCTACACCATGTCATTCCAAGGAGCACCGAGGGCCACTTTTTCACTGTTTTCTGCAAGGAGTAAACTCAGTTTCTGTATGCTGATATATGTTACTGTACAAATTTACCTCAGATATGTGACTTTTTCCATATATATGTGGAAATACGTATTTATTTATTTAAATACTTCAGAATCACTTGTTATATCTTTTTGTATGTGTGTCTGTCTGTCTTGAACAGCGGTGAAGTATCCAAATAAATTGACTCTTTACATGTGACACTTTCGATCTAACTCTGTAGAAGACACCACATGGTAAATCCTATTACAATTCAGACATTATAATTCTCGGATATTCCAGGATATAATTTACTCTTGCCTTCTAACTAAGTCAACAAACTAGTGATATTTTCGAAGCTTGTCTTACCTATGCACGTTGTTGGAAATCTGCTACAAATATATTCAAGTAGAATGTGCTGCAAGCCTTCTGTATATCCTGTCACATCTTAACGACCGCTTTATGGGAAATTTGATGGTCATTAGAGTTGACTCAGTTTATAGCCACCACTCCTGTATTTGGTGAATTCTTTTCCTAACGCATCCACCTGGAGCTGCACCGCCTGTTAATTGATCCGAAAAAAATGGATGCCAGATTTCTTCCCCAGACGGTCCTTTTTTATTTGCTCGGCCCATGGCCCTCTCCGCCTTACAGCGCGGACTCCATATTTTCCTTTCCCTCCAAGCCATTTCCATTTTGCAGAATTCAATTTCTGGCTTGAGCCCATGTTTCAGAGGAATGAGGTCACCCAAATATCATTTGCCAGATCTCTCCGCTGAAGGACAATAACCAAGGTCTAAATGGAAAACCTCACACAAAGCCCGATTAGAATTTGCGCTAATGAGACTGAGGTATTGGTTACAATGATGCTATCTCTCAAAGGCAGCACAGTTACCATCAACGCCCCGGTCATCTTCCTCTCCTCTTCAAGCTCTCTTGGGCAGACCCAGAGACTCCAAGTCTAGATGTGACCTTGTTTTCCAAGAGCTTTGTTTTCTTTACCATTTGAGGTGGCCAGTGCAGGTTCTAAAAATTAAAGCATAACATTCTCGAATACAGCAGAGGTCTCTGACTCCAACCACAGTCAATGCAACCCATTGTTTTGTATGTTTCAGTTTCATTACAATTGTGGCACATTGTAGAGGGATTTCAGTAGTCAGAAAATAAGTGCTTCTGGAACTGGGAACCCGAACTTATGTTCAAATTGCTTGCTCTATGGTTTCGTTTAAGGCACCGAAGTTCTCTGGGCTTTTCTTTCTTCATTGTTAAAAAATTGGAAAAGAAATCATAATACCTGCCAAATTCTCCTCAGACATGTCGAAGTACTACAGAAACATACAAACGATAAAGGCTTATGGCATATAAATGATTGTTATGTTTAATGTGAAACCAGAAAAAACTTCAACCTTCCGATGAGAAATACCGCAGTACCAGGAATGGTATGATAAACCAAACTGAGTTTTCATCGATGTGCATATCAGAAAGGAATACTAAGCTGGTATTTTTTGTACACATCCGAACAGGCGTAACTCCCATGAAATTATGCTTTTCATGGAAACTTTGACCGTATTAATCTTGGCAGAGTTTGGGTAATATTTTTGGAACTCTGAAAGGACTCTTTCATTTTAATTCCCATGAAAGGCTTTATTTTTATATACTGTATTAGAGTAATCCAAAAAGAAAGAAAAAAAAAGACACCATCATACTGCTGGTATTTCACGGAAATGGGAGATCAGAAGAGTAGCCTCAGATGTCACCTTCACCACAACTGTAACCTATGTATGAAAATGAGCCTGCTTTTCACCTTTATTCACTAATTGTTCATTTCACCCTCCGTAATCTCATGAGTTCATGTTTGCACAATCCATTAACAAATGGGCATTTTTGCCCTTCAGCGGTTTTTAGGCAAAGTGAGTCAGACACCTCCAGCTGCTCTCTACTTCTAAAATGCCTAACTTTCCCAAAGCACAATGACTCTTTCAGGCCGCCGCAGCCGTGACCTAGTCTGAGTGCTGTGCTGGCTTGCTGGGATTGTCAGCCAACTTCAAGGCTGGCAAATGTGCCCAGAAAAGCCAAAAGACTTGAGAAAAATCATCTTGCAGGGCTTGATTGCTTTACACGTACTATGCTACTCACAGGAAGATTTCGCTACTATTCTCAACAGCAGAAGTGAAAGAGGGATGTGGAAGGATTAAGAAGTCCTAAGGACTCAGACCCAGCACCCTCAGAATATGGTAAAAGAGAAGCCACCCATCCTTCTCCCATGAAAACTGCCTGCCTTTAAGTGGTTTGGCCAAAACAAGTTTCTCTAACAGTAGGTGATTGTCAAGGCTCCAATTAGTAAATCCCTAAGCCCCAAAGTTAATTATGTGAGTAATGAAAAGTGGTGGAAAACTCTCATTCCCGGGAAAGGGAAGAATCCGATCAGCCATTAGCCCCGTTGGGTGCATGGAGGGATTAGAGTTCACCACACAAAAAAAAGTTCATGGTCCTCACTAAAATGGGATGAAAACTCTTTAGTGGTTATTATTGCTAGATAAGTGTCAGGAATTTTTTGAAGGCAATAAAAAGACAGCAGAGGACACTTGGACGGAGTCCTCTCTTACAAGGGTCGTTCAACTCTGATGTACTATGAGGCAAAAATATAAAAATATGTGTCAGATATTAGGGAAAAGGAAAGAATATATTTTTAAAAGGATTTTCCTTTGGTAGGTGAATCCAGGAATCTCTTAACTAATGTAATGAGAACAATTCTGGTATTTAATTATTGAGAGTAATGTCAACCCCACAAAAAAGGGAGGGTCAATTTATACCAAAGGGAGATAGTATGCTATCAAAACGTTACACAACTGAACATGAGCACGAAAAATAATGGTGAAAGACTACAGAAATCAGTAAGTTTGGTTAAGGCTTCAAGCCCAAGATACCTGCAGACCAGCACATTTAGTAAATGAATTGGAGTCGACAAACACAGGGAGATACCACCTGAGAGAATTTATGAAATGCTAAGGACACTGGGAACTTCACCCTTAAATGGCAAATGAGCTAATAATTCCTTACAAGAAATATTACTGGGTTGGAGGAGGCTGCTGGAAATCCACCCAAATCTCTTTTCCATTTTTCCACCACATTTTTCCACCGGAGACGTTGCTGTGCCTGTCACTGCCCAATCAGATACCACATTTCCAAGTCTCCCTCGCGTACAGGTGTAACCATGTGACTAAGTGCTCGAGACAATGACAATGAAGTGATGCTTGCCACTCTGGGTCTTGGCCCTAAATCATTGGGGAAGCATGCTTCCATGCTTCTTCCCTTTCTCTCAACCTGAAATACTGAGGTACCATTGACCAGAGGAGGAAAATACTCTGTAGAAAGGAGGGGAGAGATGATGGAAGAAATCTGGTCCCCTGAATGCCTGCCTGGAGAGGAGCCACACTGACAGCCCCGACCACTCACCTCAGTACGGTCACCAGAGAGGGAGACAAACTTTTACACTTTAAACATTTAAATATTAAATATTGTGAAATAGCCCCAATTTGCTTAGGAGAGTGCTGTCTTATTTGTTGTCTTGGTGGAGTTAAAAATAAAATTCTCGGGGCGCTTGGGTGGCTCAGTTGGTTGAGTGTCCGACTCTCGACCTTGGCTCAAGTCATGATCTCATGGTTCATTAGATCAAGTTCCACACTGGGTTCTGTGCTAACAGCGTGGAACCTGCTTGGGATTCTCTCTCCCTCTCTCTCTCTCTCTCTCTCTGCCCCTACCCCTAGAGCGTTATCAATCTCTCTCCCTCTCTCTCAAAATAAACAAACATTAAAATATGGATTCTCTTTCACCACCAAAATAACGGCAACCCTATTTTAATTCAATGTATCATGCTACCTCTTTATATCAGCACCTTAACTTGTCCATAACTAGTACAGAAATTAGTATCTGGAACTTGCACGCTAACAGAAACCGAAATATGTGTGAGTAGCAGTCATGTGGTGGGAGGTGAGGGTGTGTGTATATGAGGTTCGAAGACAGGAGACCCTTGTCATACTCTAGTAAAATATTCGATAAAATTGCCCCCTATGATAATTTGAAAGGCAGACCGTGAGTATATACCAACACCGTAGCCAGAGTGCCGAAATGTTAATTTGTTTTGGTTAGTCCTTGCAGGATTTAGCAAGATATTACAAGAAAGAAATAAGCAAGAATTGGCAAGTTTAAAAGCAGAGCTGAAATAGAACAGATGGGGTTGGAAACACCTCCTCCTGCTTCTATACTTCAAACAGCAGTAGATTCATAAGTGTTGTGTCTCAAAGAACTACCGTTAAACAAAAGCAAAAAAATAGACCAGATTAAGAATGTTACCTTTACACATAAAAGCGTTCTTCCAGATGTCCTCACAATAGGTGCCTTTAAAATAAGGAAGGGAAAAATGGATCTCGGAAGCCAGGAAGTAAGGCTGGCCTAAGAACTATGGGCAGAAAAGGGTTTTGGGAGTGGTGACTGGAACCCAGGGCTGACTGGAAGAAATACTGCTATTAGAAAGTCTAGTATAGGGCACCTGCCTGGCTTAGTTGGTGGAGCATGCAACTCTTGATCTAGGGGTCGTGAGTTCGAGCCCCCCATTGGGCGTAAAGATAACTTAAAAAAAATTAAGAAGCCTACTAAATTTTTGAAATCACAAGCCTGGCTTACAAATGCCCATGACTATTTGAACCCTAGCAAACACATATTCCCTGTTCACTCCGGATATCGCCAAGGAAACAACGAACAGAGAAGACCTCCCCAAGATGGCACAGCCAGGGGCCAAGGAAGATGGAGGTCAAGAGAACTACTCCGAGTGAAGCAGAATCAGCTGTGGCAGGATGAACTAGCCGAGCATGCATTTAACTGTCAGGGCAGAAGATCTACAGGATTCCTGCCCAGTAAGGAACATCAGGGAATTAGCATTGTGTCCACCCCTTTCCCCAGCTGAAGTCTTGTGGGTATGCTCCTCCTGCTCCACCCCTGCGCAGGGGTGTGGATGTGAAGGGGGCACAGATATCTGGCCCTTGACTTTATGGGTCACTGGACAACGTGCAGCTACCTCTGGACCAGATCAAAAAGATTGGCCATTACCTGGAGGACCTAGACCTTGAGCTGGGTCCAGTGCAGATGGAACATTGAGGAGAACAGATGATGGATGCGTCGGTGAATGGGTGAGGACACACACACATATTTTGGTGATGCTTGGAGGGATTTGAGGGGGCGAAGCTAGTTATACATCAAGTTTTTCTCCACATTTTTCCTTAAAAGTTGTGCCGCGTCTTGACTCGTGGCTGTCCTTCTATAGGTAACATTTCTGAGCCTCCTTTGCAGATAGCGGTGACCTTGTGACTGCGTTCCACTCTTGGAATTTGAATGGAAGTGCTCCTTGCCACTCTGGATGGGGGCCTTGAACTATCGGCCACGTGCTTCTCTCTCCTTTCCCTTCAACAACGCGACACACACGGGTGGCTTTGACCCAGCCCCGGTCTTGTAGCAGAGGATGCCCCAGACAAGGCGGAAGGAACCTTGTTCAATGCCAGGCTTCACGCTTCGCCTAAGTGTTGTTACGTAAGAGAGATAAACTTAAAGGTTTTTACATCACTGTTTGGGGGGGATTTCTTTTCTTTTTTTAATGCTTCTGTGAGAGACAGAGAGAGAGAGAGAGAGACAACATGTGCACACAGGGGAGAGGCAGACAGAGAGGGGGACAGAGGATCCAAAGCAGGCTCTGTGCTGACAGCAGAGAGTCTGATGTGGGGCTCAAACCCACAAACCACGAGAACATGACCTGAGCCCAAGTAGGATGCTTAACCCAGGGAGCCACCCAGGCACCTCTGGGGGATTTCTATGTTACCTTAGCTAAGTCTTGACGCTAACGGATTAGAGCTCATCGTAAATTCGGTTTGTCTGTAACCAATTAGAGCTAATCGTAAGTTTGGTCCGTCTGTGTGTCTGTCAGGTAAAGCAATGTGCGGTGAGTACCTACTAGGTGTCAGCAACCATGCCAGACTTCTAGACCCGCTGGCCACGGCCACTGGTCAGTCCTTGCTGCCCGACCCCTCCGGCTTCATGCTGTGTCCGGGGCTCTGGTTTGTATTCTCTTGTTGATACCACTGCCTGCAAAGCCACACACATTGGAAGTGGAACTGGAAAGGGAACCCACGGTTTCCTAACTCTAGAACTGTTCATCTTCCAATTTATAGCTGCTTACTTTTGTAATTAATTTTCAAACATGCCCAAATCTTGCAGGAATGTAAGGGCTTTAAAAAGAAAAAAAAAAAAAAAAAAAAAACCCAACAGACAAGTTTATTTTGCCTTTTCTATTAGATGTTAGAATCATTCTGCCAACATTTTCATAACTTGAGTTTTTTATATAAATAAATAAAAGCACAGTAGGCCCAATGCCAATTTAAATTCGTATGCTTAGGTTCTGGGAATTTTCCACATGCGTCAAGTTACAATTGAATTTTTTGCAAAGCGGCATTTTAGGCGAGTGTGTTAGAGCTTCAAGGTGCCGTGGCTACAGTGAATAACGGGGTAAAATATGCTATTTTCATATCCCAACATATATTAAACTTCGTAAAGAAAAAACTTAAAAAAAAATACATACTTCGCCACTTAAAAAAAAAATACATACTTCAAAAGGAATGTTCTTTGGTTCATCTTGGTAAAATCCACGCGGTTACCTAAAATCTTATTACACAACGTTTGTTATTTCTTTGTGAAGGAAAAGCAGAAGGAGGCTGATCCGAAGATAACATCTCTTTTTATAATCGGTGCTGGTTAATGTCAGTCCTTATTCTATCCTTTAAGATCATGAATGTTTCACACATAATGCTGAATGAACGAACTCCTCAAGAAACCAGACGCCTTGTCTCTGAAATTCTCAAAGGGAAGTTGGGAGAATCTAGATTTCCACCGTGCCTACAACAAGATACCGCCTGTGTCCAGCCTGATTCTTGATCCTGGCTCAGGATGTGCTTCCCAGGCAGTTGTTTGGTGCTTCTCAACATGACAGGCCTGTGGTCTCAACTGTCTTTGGTGACGTTTGACTCTGGAGGCCTGCTGCGGCACAAAATTTCATTATTCCCTTGAGCCGTCTCTGAGCTGTGGCCTGACTTCGGCTGGCAGCAAATTAGGCATCTCTAGGCAGAGGCTGGGGACATTAGAACTGGGGAATGGAAGGTGGAAAAGGAGCAGAATCACAACAGAAAGAGCAAGGAGCACGTGACTCACAGAGCAGACATCCATTTACATGGGAAGGGACGGCCACCAGGTAAATGTTCAGAAACAGTGATGTAAGGCACCACTTGAGGCTCTAATACGGCCCAGGCAGAAGTTTCCGACATGCTTCCTTCCAAACACCCTGGGACACAGAAAATTGAAAGCTACCGTGGAGAGAGAAGCTTGAAGCTGGCTTGGGAGAAAGGAGGTAATTTATGAAGATAAGCCCTGTTTCAACTGGGTTCTCCTTAACCAGAACCAGACAAGTCCTTTACATGGTGACTCTCAGGAGGCAGCATAGAAAGGTGGGGAAATTTGGGTTCGGAAGGCTCAGAAACCAACAAAGGGTGTGCTATCTAACAATTGCCACTCACTAAGGACAACTGAGGCTCAATCCCAGCAGGGAGCTTTGGGGAGACAGTGAACAAGGTCAAACTGACTTCATTGACCCCCACTGGTCTGATGTTGAAGAAGGGGCTAGACAATGAACTTCCAGGTGATGTCTGGGAAATATGGATCGAACACTATTAAGAGAATATACGAGATTTACAACAGATTCAGGTTTGAATGACGTTTCCTAGGTGCTGAGCATTGTGTCACCTTTCGCAAGATGTTTTGCTTTGTCTTCACCATAATCTGATCAAGTAGGTACTCTTGTCCTCATTTTTACATACGAAACAACGGAAGCTCAGAGGAGATCAACGCCTTACAGAATATGATATGGCTACTATACAGGAGATCCTGGATTATATTCAGGTTTCCCAACTCAAAATGCAGTGAAAGGCAAAAGGATACTGCGGAGAACAAGGGTGTTCGCGTCCTGTTCTCTTCTGTACTCTGTTGAGGTCCAAGGTAATATCCAAATCTCAACAATCGGCAATGGCGTGGGGGTGACCTGAGCAGAACAGTTGCTGGCCGCTATGTGGAACAGCTGTGCCTGGCCGCCCACCAGCCCTGCCATTCACTTTGGGCCAGCTCCTTAACCTCTCTGGGCTTTAGTCTCTTCATCTGCAAAATGGGTATATAAGATCTACTTTAAACGCTAAAAACTTTGCCCACTGTCAAGGCTAAGTAAACTCAGCTCTATCCCATTTGTTCCAGTCCACATAATTGATGCCCTAACACCTAGGCAAATTCTCAAATGAGTTTGCTGCTGTTGTAAATACCGATGTCAATAACGAATAGTGCACGCCAAAGAAATCAACCACTTCTGCAGACCTAAAACGAGAGGCTGGTATTGAGAGAAACAACATCTACTCCAGCTTCATTAAGCCTAAATATAAAAATTAACATTTTCCTTTGTCTAAGTTTTCCCTTCGGGTGCCATGCACATTACAGAATTATGACTAGCTTGTTTTTCTAGTTTTTAATTGATTAGTTCATTAATCCATTGTTAAATAGTTATGAAGCAGCTTTATATGCCAGGCGCTAAGCTAGTCCCGGGTTGGAGGGGTGAACGAAAGAGGCAAGGTCTCCACCATACTAGACCTTAAGAGTCTATTTGTGGAATCAGGTGCTAACAAGAGGTGCAGGAAGAAATATTATTTTATTTGTGATTCCAATGGAGGATAATGGATATGAAAGATAACTAACGTTGCATAATATAGGCATTGAGGAAAACATTCTTTTTTTTATGTTTACTTATTTATTTTTTGAGACAGAGAGAGAGAGAGAGAGCAAGCTAGGCAGGAGCAGAGGGAGAGGGAGAGAGACATCCCAAGCAGGCTCCGCACTGTCAGTGCAGAGCCCCAGGCGGCGCTCGAACTCACGAACTGAGAACGTGACCTGAGCCGAAACCAAAAGTCGGAGGCTTAATAGACTGAGCCACCCAGGCACCCCGAGGAAACCATTACTTAAATCAAACCTTTTAATTTTTTTTTTTCAATGTTTATTTATTTTGGGGACAGAGAGAGACAGAGCATGAACGGGGGAGGGGCAGAGAGAGAGGGAGACACAGAATCGGAAACAGGCTCCAGGCTCTGGGCCATCAGCCCAGAGCCTGACACGGGGCTCGAACTCCCGGACCGCGAGATCGTGACCTGGCTGAAGTCGGACGCTTAACCGACTGCGCCACCCAGGCGCCCCAATCAAACCTTTTAAAATGTTAACTGTTCCCCAAAAGAAATTACAGATAGATGTTTCTTAGTTCTTATTAAAGGACAGTTTCAAGGATTCTCCGGAAAAAAATATTTTAGTTTAAAAACCAACACTATCACCTGCGAACGATTCATTTAGATTGAATTCAATTCAATTTAACCCTGTTCAATTCAACTAATTCAACCTAATCCTCCTTCTGCGAGCATTGCATTGTATTAGTTTGGAAATGAATGGTTCTTTCTCTTGGTGCCCTAAACATTCACTCCCCTTCCCAAGGCCCTAATAAGCTTTAGACTTGACCTCATTCTACCACCTAATGAGAGCTCAGAGGATGACGTAAGTGGCAAAGCAACATGCCTTCGCGTACCCGCAGGAACGAATTGTAAAGTTTTGAGGTACTTTTTTAAACGAATCAAGGGAGTGATTGACCTGTCCAGTTGAAAGCAATTAGAGAAGAATTATGCTCTACTCTTTTCTAGACTAGGTGGCGACAACTGCTATCTGTGTGCAGTTTCTTCTCTAAGTTCGAATTTTCCAAAAATGATGCGAATTTTGTGTGGTTTTTCACTTAAAAAAAAAAAAAAATGTCTGTGGCCCTTTTCATGTACGTACAGCCCAGCTTCATCTTTTAAAAGTCAGTTTCAGGGGCTTTAACGTCTCACTCACAGTTGGCCCATCAGCAGTGCCAGAAATGCTGCAGAGAATGAGATAGGGATTTTCACACTCCATAGGACTCACAGGAGTCTGTGCTAACTGAAATTTCTATCCATTGGAAACATGTTTTCTGCCTGCACAACTCTAATGAAACTGAAGCGAAAGAAATTCCACCACTGAAGATTTCCATTGCTTTAGCAAGAATGGCAAGAACCTGGCAACGATTGTGTGTGAGCTCCCTTCGTGCGCAACAACCTCCACCCCATGTTTGTTTCCATTTTCCGCAGGGCTGAGAAACGGATGGCGGACAAAAAATGTTTCAGGCAAAACGTGATGATGATTTCGTGGCTAATTCTGTGATTTTACTTTTCATCATCCCCTCGATAGGATACAATGTCTAATAATACGGACAGGGGCTGCTTACTTAGTTTGGAATTCACTAAATTTTGTTCATGTGTCTGCATGTTGACAGAGAAAACAAGAGACGTGGGAAAGGTCACTGGGTGTTTTACAGTGACTTGAGATTACCGTGCTATTATCTGCAATAATCTTCGATTTGTGCCACACGCCTCTTCAAACAGAGAGCCCTGGTTGGAAGTGACCTTGAAGACGTTTTAGCCCAAGGACATCATTTGATAGATCAGGCATCTCCAGGAAACTCTAAAAGAGAGCTATTTCCAACCTAAGTGACTAACTAAACCTAATGATCTCTAGGAGGCCTTAGTCGAAGGACTATTACGCCAGAACGAACTTGCTTCTGAAATGTGCCTGGAGATACTAGCAATCCTGAGATTGATATTCTGAATTTTTCATTTGGGGGCTTCAAGGATCCTGGGGAACCACAAATTGTTATGAGGGCACGCCTAGAGTTACATGGGTTTTTGTTTGTTTTCTTGTCGCCCCCCCACACTCCGCTCCGAAGCTTATAAAGATAAATGTCTTTCCCTTTGACAACAAATAGGTTTGTTTTTTTTCTAATCCTTTATTTTTTTTACCAGGAAAAACCTAATCTCTTAAAGACTTCAGATTTATGAAAAAAATCTCAGCTCCAGCTCCCTGCCATGTGTTGACCTAAAGCCTTGCCACTTCCTGCTCCCGCATTAGAACACAAAACACTAATTTCCCAGCGTCAGCAAATAATTCCAGGGCTACACTGCATTAGCCTTTCCTGAACCACTTAGAAATAGAGTCAGGTCCTTCAGTTAAATGTTCAACTAAGCGGGTAAATATTTTATTGTATTTTTCTCTGCTCTTTTCAAGGTTTTTTAGAGTCATTTTCCAGAATATCTAATCCATAGTATTTGGGGAAGTAGATTTCAATATATTATTATTGCACTTATGATAGGCCACAGTACCCTCGACAGTCCTCTATCTGCCCTTTTCAAACACTCACACATAATACTTTTCTAGCTCTCTAAGGAATTGACTTTGAGAGCCCTGTGTTTATTGTGAAGGAGAGTAACACATTATGTCTTATTCAAATGTATCCTGGCGTTCTTAACTCCAACTTTATAGTTTCTTCGTTTATTTTCCTTCTATCAGGGAGGAAAAGATTTCATTTTTCAGTCCTTCAAGAGTAAATAAATTCCACATCATCTACCAAAAACAGTGGAAGATTAAGAATAGAAGATTATTTTTTCTAAACTTCAAGGAGAATATCGAGTGGAAGGGGGAAAGTTATAAAGGCCAAAGTTTAGAGAAACGTCTATCTCTTTAGTATATTTATGCCATAATTGTTTACTGAGCTCCCCCCAGGTGCCTAGCAGCCTATGAGTAACTGGGGAGAAAGTGATGACTTTAGACAACCCTGGTTGCTTCCCTTATAGGGCTTTACAACGATACTGTGTTCTAGAAGAACAAATAGTTGGTATGAGCCAAAGCGTAATTAGCATACTGCGTTTCTCAAGGGCTATTTGCGGACACAGATTCATCCAGAAAAATGAAAAGCCTATGAAATTAAAGGCTGCTTGAAAGCTTCACTGCTTTTAATGATACTGATCATGGAATTCCATAGGTCTTAGCACCACGGCCACGAATTTCTGCTTTGAGATCTGGATGTCTGTTTTGGTGTTCATCCTCACTTCTGCTCACTCCCCTCTACGTAGATGAATATTTCAGCTATATTTAGAATGTTAAGTTGAGGCTTCCATTTTTTTTCTAATCAGGTTGAAGATGTTACTCTATGGTCTTTCCACGTTTCTTCTGCTGTTGAGAAGGGTAGCGTATACCCAATTGTTTACCCTGGGTAGGCAAACTGGCTTCCTGTCTACAATCTTATTTTTTACTTTAATTTTCTGTAGTTTCAACATGAGTTTACACGTGAATATACTGATCCTGCTTAGAACTCAGTGTGTCTTTAATCTGAATAATCATGCCTTTCTCTACTTCGGAAAAAAAAACCCTCTCACACCCAGCACTTACTTATATCTTATACAGCATGGGTGTCCACATCAACCAGCTCATCTTTTTTAAAAAACAAGAGGGGCACCTGAGTGGCTCAGTAAGGCATCTGACTTGACTTCAGCTCAGGTCGTGATCTCGCGGTTCGTCAGATCCCCGGTTCCCTAGTCTGAGCCCCACATCAGGCTCGCGGCTGCAGAACCCCCTTCAGATCCCCTGCCCCCCCCTGCTTGCCCCTCCCCCACATGCGCGTTCTCAAAAGGAAATAAACATTTAAAAAATAAAATAACAATATATCTTTATATATCGTCGACCCCCATTCTGGCTAGTCTTTTTTCGAAAACTCCCGTTAGGTGTACATTGGGCATTCTCTTTTTGTCCACCTTGTGTTTTAACTTCTCTTCCAGAAATTTCCATCTCTTTGTTTCTGCTTGCTTCATCTTATGCGACTTCCTCACACTTCTGTAGCAGATGTCCTTGTACCAGGCAGCCCACTCCTCCTCTAGCTGTTGTGAGTGCTGGGTGTGCCTTCTCTGGAGAATTGTCCTGGATGACAAGAGACACCTCACTAGGAAATGCCTGGAAGCTTACTCCTCTCCTCCGAAGGGTAGCTATCCTCCTCCCCTCAAAATGACTGGTGGTTGTGGGGCCAAAGGCCCCCCCCCCCACCGTCCCTCAAGGTGAACAACTCTATGCTATTCGAGATGTGCAAGTCCCTCCTGGATGGAGCTAAGGCTTAGTCACCTGAAACCCATGTATGCCTGACGTTTCTTCCTGCCCTGTCCTGCATGCTGTTCCTTCCCATAAGCACTCACTCCCTATCTCAGGCTCTGCTGAGCTGAGATACCCTCACTCAAGGCTTCTTCCTCATTGTTGCTAACTTCTCTTCAGGGATGTTTCGTTTCAGAAATTCTATTCCGTTCTTTTCCAGAACTGTGGGGTTTTTTTCACTCTGTCATGTACTTTCAGCATGGTTTCTAATTTTTCACTTATGCCTTTGTCTTGCCAGAAGTGGACAGCTCCTGAAATCTCTGCTTGTCTCAGCCTCCCAGTTGCTGATTTCTGGTTGGTTCCTCGGGGGCTTGGCCCACATGTGTGTAGTTTAGGAATCAGCCAAGCACTTGTGAGGAATTTGATGCTGATTTTGGAGTTTCAACTGTGGCTCCCTTTTGTCTAAGATTTTGTCCCCTTGATTATTAGTGATTCTGGTATCTTTGAACTCCAATTTCTGTCTCCTCAGCATGGTAAGACTTCACCTTTCTGGCTTGATTTTTGAGCTTGATTTCCTCCTGCATTATGTGAACTGGGAGGCCCCCTTATGGGAAAAGTCAGATAAATACGGAGGTCACTTAATATCCTTTGTTTTTTTTTTCAAAGATCTTCTACTGAACAATTTCTGCCTGCTTTGAGTTGCATTGTTTTTTTTATGTTTTGTCTAGGGTTTATCATTATTATCAGCATGCTAACATAGTTTATCTCATAGGAACAACTCCATTATTATGTCATTCATTGTAAGTGTTACATTTCCACTATTTTCCTAACTTATTTGACCCCTGTGGCTTCCCTAAAGCATGAGTTTGTAACCCCTATTTTAAATTTATAGTTTTTGCATTTTTTTATTAAATTTGTTTTGTAATGGATGCTGAGTTGTTGTTTTAATCTGAAACAACAAACCTCTCAGTGAGAAGGAACTCTTTTCCTGGATTTACAAAGAGATAGAAATGATATATCCCATAAGTGAGAGATCTGAACACGATGTGATGAGAGCATCCTGTGGAAGGAAGGCATAGGCCAGACCTCCAAGCAAATGATGCTTTCGGGAGGCAAGACTCTAGGCTTCTGGATCCCCAGCTTCAGCAAAGATCACCTGCCCTATTGGAGATCTGGAAACAGAGATCAGAGGGACTCAAAGAGAAGTCAGTGGTGATCATGGTAACCTTGATGTCCATTTCTTTACAATCACGAAAACCTCCCAGAATCTGGAGCAGTCCTGGGAAGTATCCCCTGTAGAACTGAAACTATCATTCCTCACCAACACAATGAATGGGACTGGAGAGCCAGAATTAAGTTCATATAAAGGAAATAGAGAAATGTTTGCTCTACAGCTGAGAGTCCTTTTTTGCTGTCCCATAGTAGACAAGGTGACACATTTATAGACCCTTTTCACAAGGTACAAATCAGAGCACACCAAAGCATACTTTTGCAAAACAGTGTTTTATGGATGGATCATATCAACACATATGAGATCAGGGGATCCTGCTCCCCATGACATCACTTGACCCTGTCAATTACTGTGTCTGAAGAAAGAGATACTCGTAAAAGTGAGCTCTGTATCTTTAGACCAGGTAATGGTCCTGGGCAGCCCCCAGATCATCTATAGGAGAATAGAGAGTTCACAAGCCTTTTTCCCATGGCTCAAAAAATTATAATCGTGAGAAGAATTTTTAGAAGGCTAAAAGGGAAGAGATTGTCCTCCAAGATGGAGCAAACATAGATAACCATGCTGGGCTTTCCAAATGTGAGATGTGACCCAGACAAGCATCAACTATTGATATGCTTTTCAAAAGTAACTTTTATTGTATTATTATTTATTCTTTTACTGAATGAATCTTGAGCACTTACTCAATAAGGGCAAAGCACTAATTTAGGCATCAAGAACGCTAGAGGGTCCTAATTAGAAACAGTTCTACTTCTGGATAAGGTATCTAAAAACATAGGAGACTCCCTTTGTTTATCAGAATGACTGGGAGTTTCAACTGATGTTATTAACTCCCAAGGACTTAGGAATGGTTTAAGTGTGGTGCAATGTACACGATGCTCCTGCAAACAAAGAATACCAATAGCACCTGCCCTGGTCAGCTTGTTCAAGAACACAGAAACCACTCTAGCTATTTCAAATGAAAAACAACTTACCGTGACTTTGGCATGGTCAAAGGCATCGTAAGTACAAGTCAAAGAAGGCTCTTGCTAACTCTCAGGTTTGCTGTTATTCAGAGATTTATGAAGTTGCTCCTGCCACCCTGGTCAGGAACTACAGGAATCCAGCACCGATAGTCACAGCTATCTTCACAAAGGGATGCTCTGAGGTTGCTACCAAACCACAGTTTATCTCTGTACCCAGGGAAAAATAAAGGCCTTCTGCTCCCTTATTGCCTTTCCAAATCTAAGCCAGAACCTAACTGACAGGATCCTGGAAAATGTAGTGCCCAGTTTCCTGGTTCCTGTGAAACACGAGAAAAGCAGAGATTAGAGGTTCTCAAACCTTCGTAGCTCTGGGAAGGCAGAGATTACGGTTCAAGTCCAGCCAAGACCGAAGGAAATCTGTAAACATCTTGGACTTACCATTGAAACCTCAGAAGAGTCTTGCTTTAGGAGAAAGGATCGTGTCTCAGAACTATAATTTAAGGAGCCTAAATTTAAGGACAAATATGAAATAGACCTACTGTAACAAAACCTAAAATCAAGTCTCCACAGAATCAAGGGTATCCACCAAGTTTTAACTGTCTGCCAGAATGAAACTGTATACTTGTTAAGGGAAGAAAGTAGAACTTCAAGTGTCTACATGATACTGTACATGATACTATATTGTACATGATGCTTAGAATCCAACATAAACTTACAAGGAATGCATAAATACGGGAAAATCGGTTCATAACTAAAAGGAAAGCAGGCGATAGAAATAAAGTCTCAATTACCCAATGTTGGAAGTAGCAAACAAGGACTTTAAAACAGCTATTATAATTATATTAAAGGACATTTAGGACAATATGGACAAAATGCATGAACTAACGGGGGATTTTAGTAGAAAATTGAAATTGTAAAATAGAACCAAATAAAAACTCTAGCGCTAAAAAATATTTAAAATGAAAAATTCATTGGAAGGGCTTAAGAGCAGAATGGACACACAGATGAAAGGATCAATGAACTTGAATACAGTTCAACAGAACTTACTCAAAATGAAGTATAGACAGAACCAAAAAAGAGAACAGAGTGTCTGTGATCTAGCGACAAGAACATACAGCATAACACAGAGGTCCGACTTATCAAAGACAAACCCAAGGTCAAAGACATTCAGCAAATCCCATGTAGGATAAAAAGAAAGATCTCACTTAGGTATGTCATAGTCAGATAGGTAAATTCAAAGACCAGGAGATAAATCTTAAAAGTAGCCAGATAAAAGAGACACAGTAGAGTCAGAGAGGCAATAATAAGAGTTATGGCTGAGTTCTCCTTAGCAAAGAAATGGGAGCCAGAGAACAATGAAATAACCTCTTTGAAGTATCAAAAGAAAATGTGTCTACCTAAAATTTTACATCCATTGACATTTTCCTTCACTGTGAAATGTGAAAGAAAAGACTAATTCAGGGGGGAAAAATGGCCAGAATGCATCATCAGCAGTTTTGCAACACAAAGCATACTAAAGGATGCATGTCAGGTAGAAGGAAATGGTCTTGGTGAAGACTTAGACCTGCAAAAATTGAACACCAGAAATGGTAAATATGTGGGTAAAATGGAAAATAGTTTTTCTTAATTTCTTTAAAAGTCAAGTAACTGTTTAATGCAAAAATAATAAAAATGTGCTGCAGAGCTTATAAGAGAGAAGTAAAATGTATGATATAACTACACAGGGGTGCCTGGGTGGCTCAGTTGGTTAAGCCTCTGATTTCAGCCTCAGGTCATGATCTCGCGGTTCATGAGTTCAAGCCCCGCGTCAGGCTCTGTGCTGACAGCTCAGAGCCTGGAGCCTGCTTCAGGTTCTGTGTCTCCCTCTGTCTCTACCCCTACCCCCCTCACTGTCAGTCTCTCTCTCAAAAATAAATAAACATTAAAAAAAATTTTTAAAAACTATCACAAAGGGCTGGAGGGGGTAAATGGAATTATACTGTTTTCAGTTTTTTATATTGCATATGAAATAGCACAATATTAGTTTTATGGAGATGGTAATAAGGTTGAGATGTGTATTGCAATGCCTAGAGCACAAACAAAAATAGGGAAAAAAATAGTTCAAAAGCCGACAGAGGCAATAACATGTTACACTAACAATTATTCAATTAATCCAAAAACAAATAAAATAAATAAAAGGCAGAAAAGATGGAACAAAGGAAGAAATAGGGGAGAGGTAGAAAACCAATGTTAAGATGGGAGATTAATCTAACCACATCAATATTTACATTAAATAAAAAGGTAACTGAACACTCTAATAATGTTAGAGAGTGTCAGGTAAAAGAGAAAGACCCAATTGAATGGAAGATACTTTAAAGAGACAAATAGCTTGAGAATTTTAAAAAGTGGGGAAAAAATACCATGCAAACACTAATCACAAGAAATATAGTGTGGCTATATTATCAGACAAAGTAGGCTTTGTGATGGGGGTATTAAAGAAGATAAGGAGGGATATTTCATAATTATAAAAGGGCCAAAATATGAAAGACATTATAAGAAAAAAATTACAGACCAATATGTCTCAAGAGCATAGATGTAAAAATCTTCAATAAAACGTTAGAAAATGAAATTCAGTAATACATAAAACTGATACTACATATGACTAAGCAGCATTTATCATAGGAATGCAAGGTTGGTTTAATACTTATAAATGAATTAATACAATTCACACCTAATGGAATAAAAAAACAAATCATACGATCATGTCAGTATATGCAGAAAATGCATTTGACAAAATTCAGCACCTCATCAGGATGAAAAATAAAAGCAACAACATTGCAGCATGTAGGAATAGAACCTCCTAGAATTGCAAAAGTGCACCTATGAAAAGCCTACATCTAAGATATTGAAGAGTCCACCCCAACCTCCTAACATCATAAACAAGTCAAGGATTCTTAATTTAACAAATTCTAGTCAGCATGCACTAGAGATCCTAAACTGTACAACAGGAAAAAGAAAAATTTAAAACCAGGAAAGAAGATGAAAATAAAGGCATAAAAATTGAAAAACAAGAAGGTGGTGAAACTGTCTATTTGAAGACTCTCCATGACTGGATACACAGAAAATCTAATGCATTCTATACACCACTAGAAGTAATACGTGAATTTAGCAAGGTCAATCTATACACCAGCAATCCAGGATTCCAGTTACGGAATGAATAAGTCATGGGGATGAAAGGTATGGCATAGGGAATAAACAGGAAAAAATGTATATTGGAAAAGGCCAAGTGTTAGGAGAACAATTTAAAAATCCTCTTAAAGCAGATTCTGCATTGTTTGCTGTCCAGTGGGGAACAGATAAGTGAATATATACCTAACGTCATTGAAAGTCTTAAGGTTTTAAAAAAATAACATACTCAAACTCCTTCAGAGAGGCACCCCAGATAATAAAGCCAAAGTCTCCAAAAGCCCCAAGACATAACCAATGTCAATAGGTAGTTTTTTATTTCTGGTATTTCCTATGCACGTGCTCACGTATTTTTACTAAAAATGAGGTGATGCTACCAAATCGTGTACAATGATTTAAAGTCTAAGCACCCAAGTCTAAAATCTGATTTATACACCTGCAATTATTCACTGGGTTACCAGAGGTTGTATTCCCTTGTCTTATTCAGCATGGAGGTTATCTGTTGCTAATGTGTTTATAACTTGGTGGAGAAGGTGAATTCAGATCAACTGAAATCCCAAAGTGGATATAAATCAGCTGCCTCAGAATATTTTTGGAATGGTACAGTGTATAAATGAACTGACTTTAAAGATAAATATAGTAACCAGTAGAGTACAGAGGGAAGAAAAGATAATGCTTAATGTCACGCTGATACTTGTGGAGAACAGGTATTTTGTCACTAGATTCCAATGCTACTATTACTTTATAATTGTGGCTTTCCACCTTCTTTTTAGCAACAGACTTCTTTCTTCAAATGACATTTTATCAGGAACCCAAATTTATGAAACAGATACAACCATAGCTATTCTGATTGACTAGTTTGCCAAAAAGCTAGTTTGTCAAGGCCACGTCTTCTGTCCTACCCACGTGCCTCGTTCCCCAGAAGAATTTCTAGAACTCCAGTGAAGTTTGGAAACCATCAGTTTAAAAGACAACAGTTTTGTCTATTCTTTTACTCATCTTCCCTCTCCCTAATATCATTCCTTTCTCTCCTTTTGTGAAAACTTAGTAACTAATTAAGAAATAAATTGTTTTACATTTTACGGGTTTGGGTCATATAATCAGAAGAATGGTTGAAAGATTAAGATGTTATGATCAATACATGTAAAGCGTCATCAAATGAATGTTTCATTTTGATAATTTTCAAATCGGTGCAGGGACACCTGGGTGGCTCAGTCAGTTAAGCATCTGGCTCTCGATTTTGGCTCAGGTCATGATTTCAGTTTGTGGGATTGAGCCTTGGGTTGGTCTCTATGCTGACAGGGTGGGGCCTGATTGGGATTCTCTCTCTCCCTCTCTCTCTGTCCCTCCCCACCTCAGAATAAATAAACATTTAAAAACTAAATTAAATTAAATTAAATCAGTGCCTTTGTTGGCCCTTAGTTTTCAATTTAATAATCAGCTCCATTGTTTCCATCAGGAATTGACTTTCACCGTGAGATTCTCCCCTGAGAAATTAAGAATGGGATATACATGAATGTTCAATATGTTAAAAATATAATGGGTATTGTAATTTTCCATCACAGCAAAAGCTTATACACAATTTTAAAGTTCTAGATTTCGACTGGAAATGTATCAGCTAGCCAAGCTATCTCCAGTTATCTCATGCTGACTTATGCTTTATTGATTCTATTCATATTTGATCTATTAAAGATCAAAGGGGTCATACAAATTCTCATCACAAGAAAACAAATGTTGTGACTATGTATGGTGGTGGATGTTAACTAGACTTAACGTGATGATCGACATGGAAATGTTGGGGTTCAAAGAAAACAGTCAAGAAAGAATTCTTGAGAAGTCTTTGGTGCAAACAGGTGGTTTTATTAAAGCACAGGGACAGGACCCGTGGGTGGAAAGAGCTGTACTGGGGTGTCAGGAGCAATTAATTATACACCTTCAAGTTGACAGAGGGTTAGGGATAGTGTAAATCTCGAAGGAATTTTGGAAGCAGGGTTTCCAGGACCTTGAGGGGGCTAGCTATTGTTAGGAAATGGCCATTTATTACTGTTTACTAAAACCTTAGTCATGAGACCCTTCAGATGTATATCAGTGGGCTATATGCCTGGAGGATGATTGCTAACATATATATTGGGAGGTAGATATGAAGGAAGTTTCCAGAGGAATTTTAAATGTTAAAGGAGACTTACAGGATCCTGGAGGTTGGGATGATATTAAGATAAGGTTGCCTCTTGCCCTTAGGAAAGTCTTAACATGGAGGCAGTTGAGTTCCTAAAGGAAGATCACTCTACCTGTCTCAAGGACTTGTCAACGGGCTTTAAGTTGGTAAGGAAATTTCAGTTTTTTTTCTTTTGCCTTTGTTTCCCACATCAATGGTCATTTTGCAATGTATACAAATACCAAATCATTATGTTGCCTGCCTGAAAGTATTATAATGTTATATGTTGATTACATCTCAATGAAACGTAATCTTATAAAAGATAAAGGGAGATGAATTTTTATCTAATAAATGCAACTCATTTGGTATTCTACATCTTCAAATCATGGAGTGCATCTAGGGAAAGCCATAAAAGGATTACTTGGGGGGGGGGGGGGAGGATAAGGTAGTGCTGACCTTCAATAACACTTTTGTTGAATTTTGGTCTTTATCAGCTTTCTTCCGGAGTGCACATACCTCTGAATTTTCCTTGTTTCTCTCCTGGTTCTCAGTACCCTACTTTGCCTCCTTTAAACTTCCCTCTACCCTCTTACCTTGAGACAAAGTAGGAAGATGCTTTGAATAAAACGCACTCAGTTCAATTTCTGTTTCCCCATCTTCCTTTGCTTTCGTGGGGGCCAAGCATCAACAGCAGGCAGCTATGATTTAAGTGTGTCTGAAGGAGATAGAAACAATACAAGTTTGGTTGAGGGGAGATTTATTTTTATCAGGGATGAGAGTGGCACCGTAAGGCATGTTTTAAAGCAGAGAGCTCTGTGCTCGGTAGAATTACATACAGAGATAGAAGTATTTTATTTCCTCCACGTACTGCCCAGCAGAGCTAACAAGAGTGAAACAATTTATCAGAATAATAATTAATTTTATCCGAGCACTGGTCTCACAAGTGCCTTTCGTGTGAATCAGCATCATAAGTCTCCGTTTTCATGAAAATAAATGAATGAAGTAGGTCGAGGTGGTAAATCTAGACCAATAAGGTTAGCTGTTAAGGCAATTCTGAAACAAAGGATTTCGGCTCTAGTAAGCAGACACCAGCCAGTTGCATTGTGTTTGGAATCCACAGCTGAATATGGCTTTGAAGCGAACACACAAAAGCAGTGACAGACTCAAAAGAATTAAACTACTGTAAACCAATGCCGAGGAAGGAAAGGGGCTGCCTTTTCATACCATTGGTTAATTACCAAAAGTGTGTTTTGTATCCCTGTTTTCAGAACTGGAGCTGACAGTTAACATTTATATTTCAAAACTTTAGAGTTTCCCTTACTTTATAGTACAGTTTCTGCTAGAAAGGCATAAATTCAATAGGTTAAATAGGTAGTCTGCCCATTTTCTTGGCTGTTTCACAGCAAAAGAAGTTACTCTGTTACTTAATTGCGTTCTGAAAGCAAAGACTTAAGGAAAGGTCTGTAATCAGTTTTGGAAAATTGAAACTAAAGCTAGAGAAAATTTACAAAAAGCATTTTCTTGTATGGATTACATAGACATAGGAAGAGGTAAATTTAAAGAGTATCTGTGGGTATTTAGTATCTCTGGATGTATTGTATGAAATGGAGGGTATAGGACAGACAGGACAGATTATACTTTGGCTAGGTCAGTCTCTTCCTCCTAAACTTGTGGCTCCTAGCTTCTCTTCCTATACCTTGAAATCCACAGTCCCCCACAAACTTGGGTACCAACATGAAGGAGGTATTCAGTCTTTGATGCAAAAGTGAATGAATGGGTAAAACGATTGAATAAAAATACTCCTTGTGAAAAACTGTCTTTTATAACAAGTTAGCCTTATAAATTATATCCTCAAGATAAAAACAGATGGTAAAGGAATGCTTATTTTATTTCCCAACCAAAAATGCTGATTTAAAAAGGTGTTTCCTATGACTGTCAAATCCATGTAGATCTCTATAATTGGCACAAGTATCCTTGACCTTCTCCAAATTCCCCAACAGTCATCAAATGGGCACTTGAGGTTTTTTTTTTATTACCTTTGTTTTCATTTGTTTAACAGTCACTAAGAAGTAAAGTTTACAACTGATTTATAAAGTCATAAAATACTTCCAGTGCTAAAGGAGTAGGACATTTTATTTTACAGGTTCTTTCATATTCATAAATGAGATTGTATTTTATATTTAAGTAATTAAAAATAATTTGGAGAAAATATGCTGAATATATTTGTATATTCCTCTTGAATGCTATTTTATTTTATTTCACTTTTTCATCACTTCAGGGTTTGGAACACCGCATGGCATGTTTGATCATTGATTGTAAGATGTGTTATTTTTTTCTAAAGTGCCTCTAAGTAAGAAGTGATTGAAATTGATCAGACTGAAAGAAAATGCCAACAAGCATATTATATGCAGGGGAGAATTCCAGGTAGAATTCAAAATTTTTGCCATGGAAGCCAGAGATGATCTTGAGAATTAAGCTGGAACTCAGTAATAAAATGCTTAAATATTGGGGACTTTTATTACTTTCCATAATCCTCAATATCAAGCAAAGTATCCTACAAAAACAGATATTATAGAATAAATTATCACACTTATATGGGATTGAAAAAGAAATACATGAGAAAACTACCACTGGAGAAGTGGGGGAATTATATAGTTTTTGTATTTCGTAAAGAGCTCTGCTATATCATAAGATTATCTTAGATTTGTTTAGCACTAAAAGTTTTTAAGGATCTACAGACATTTGATTATTATAATGTGGGTAGTGAGTGGGGTAGGCAAATTGAAGACGGTTGAGATTCTGAATGTTTATATGACTTATCCAAGGTTACTCAGCTGATAGATGGTGAAACAAGCATTAGAATTAAGATTCTGGGGGACGCCTGGGTGGCTCAGTTGGTTAAGGGGCTACCTTCAGCTCAGGTCATGATCTCACAGTCTATGGGTTCAAGCCCCACATCAGGTTCTGTGCTGACGGCTCAGAACCTGGAGGCTGCCTTGGATTCTGTGTCTCCCTCTCTCTCTGCCGCTCCCCTGCTTGCACTCCATCTCTGTCTCTCTCAAAAATAAATAAGACATTAAAAATTTTTTTTAAGAATTAAGATTCTGGGATGCCAAATTATACCACGTCCATTGCTTCTATGCATGAGCCAGGCAGCCCTTAACCACAACTACAATTTCACCACCAGTGACCATCAAAAAGCATTCCATGTTGTTTCTCTAACTCCCTGTAACTCCTTTTCTCTGCCTCCAAGATTGCCTACCAATACGACCTGCTTCTAGTCTTCCCATGACAAGAAACCTAACCTCCATGAAAATTCTGTTCCCAGAAAGTATTACATCCGTTTACAAACTTCATTGAGGATATTGCGAGAAGTTGATATCTCACTAGCATCTGTCTTGTTCTATCCCCACAGACTAACAACCAACAAGTTCTGTTATGGAGCGTTTTCAAGGAATTTCGTACCCATTACACAAGGAAATTTGATGGACAATGTTTACATATGCTTTTGAAATACGTTGTGTTTCTGACCTTATACAGGTCGCATTGTACATGCTTATTTAGCATGGTGTGTTACTCTCATTTTCATTCCTATCAAAGTCTTAGTTGTTTTTTTTTGTTTGTTTTTTAACACGAATTCAATATGAAGACCAAATTAACAGGTTACTATAGAAGTACAAGTAGTTACGTGGCAAAAGTGTATTTCTTTCTCTTAGGTGTTTCATCATTTAAAAATTATTTAATTTTGTTGAAAATTTTATGATCCATTTTTTAACAGTATAGAAAATATATAGGGAAGACACGTTTCCCCTCCCCACCCTGGACCCTCTAGATTTGCTCTCCAGCGGCAACCATATTCAACGGATTAGTCCCTTATGCACCTTTCTGAAAGGTATTAATACTTCCTTTTTTAAACACCATTCCTTCTTTTCACGTTGTTATCAATCTTGCATTTTCCCACTTAAACCATCAGTGAGTGAGGAGTTCCAAGTTTACCTCTTTTCAATATTCTGCTGTGATTTCTATTTCCATTAAAGTTACACATGTACACAGAGGCAAATTCAGTGATTGCCGAAACAGCAATCCTTGCCATTTCTCGTTCGCCAGAGGCAGTCACATTAAAAATTCTAAGTTAATTCTAGTATTTATTTGCTTATCTCTAAATACCATGTTTATATTTCTACTACTTGATATTTCATTTTTAGGCATGATATATTGACTTTTCCCTTTGGAAGATAGTATTTATTGCTCTTTGATCCATACATCCCGCACCTGCCACACCTCTACACTTATCATCAGCTCTCCATCAAATATCTGACTTTTGCTTATATCCGTATTCAGTGTTCTTATTACTACGGCTAAGTAAACAATCCTCAAGTCTGAACTATGAAGTGTATACTATGGTTACTTTTCCTATAAAATAAAGTCGTCTTTCCTGGTCACCAAATGTTCCTGTACTTACAATTAATACAACCCAAGGCAATCCCGCCAATTGTATGAATCTTCTCTCGAAACATCAAATATATATTTTATCAATTTATCCTCCTAAAACATCTCTCCTGGAACCTTCTGGCCTGCTCCATTTGGGACAGGTTGTTCCCTGGTTTGGTTACATATTATGTATTTTGAAATCTTACTTCAACACCATTCTAGGAGGGAGAGCTCCTTTGCCTTTTTATTGTGTTGGGTCCCAGGGTTTTTTTTATTCTCTTATTTTGGTGGGGTACATTCTCCAATAAACTCCTGAGAAAAGGTTCTCAAGATGGAAAATGTAAAGACCTCTCATATCCAAAACATATGTCTTATTCTATTTGAACTCTTCGAGATAATTTGGCTAGATGTGGAATTTGGGATTGGAAATTATTTTTCCTCTGAGCTTTAAAGACAGTTTTCCATTGTTTTTCAGCTTCTAGTGTTGCTGTTGAGAAGAATAATAGCATCCTAATTCTTGATCCTTTTCATGAAACTCATGGTTTCTTTCTAAAAGTTTATAGAGTCTTCTTTGCCTATTTTCTGAAATTCTACAATCATGAGGCAATCATGTGCCTTAATGACATATGTGCATTCTGGAAACTCATGGGAATTTTTCTTAAATTTTTTGATGGTTTTCTTCCTGGCGTCTTCTTCATTCTCTCTTGCTAGATTTCCTGTTTTTCAGATGCTGGATTCCTAGACTATACTGCTAATTTTCTTATCTTTTTAACATAATCTTTCTCTTTCTTTTTGCCTTTTGGCTCACTTTTCAAGAACATTTCCTCAACTTGATCTTCCAATCTTTCTACTGAGTTTTCCAAGAGCTTTTTTATGTTTCATGTATTTCTTTCTTGTAGTTACCTGTTCTTGTTTCTCAGATAGTATATAATCAGTCTTTATTTTGCATGGTAGTACAGGATTATAAAAATGACCAGACAAGATAAAACTGTAATCTTATTAGTGGGGGAAATGACAACTGTTCTGCAAACTTAAACAACTTTTTCAAAACATTAAAACTCTTACTATAAGTTTTAAATGTGCAGGGAAATAAAAAACAATCAAACATATACTTTCTTAGGATACCGTGAGTTAAAACATTAAAAACATGGAATATTGAAGTGTTTTTGTTCTGGAAACAACGTTTGCCGTATTTTCAGGGTATAACCCACAATACTAAGTAAATATCTTTTCCATGTCTTGGTGAATTGCCGTACTCCTTTCCAAGTTTGGATCAGCTTCCAACCATTTTAGTGTCATGAAATATCTCCAAGAGCCCTTTAAAGTGATTATTTTGCTGCTATCACTTCCTTTCAGATATCTTCATCCTTTTCATAACGAACACTTACATTTATATAAAATATCTGCTAATTATCATATCCAGTTGCCTTAACCAATCCTTGGAATCCAGATGCAAATTTTATGACAGCATCCTTTTCTGCTCTATCAACCTCACAAGATAGCATAACATTAATCAACTCATGCCAGCTTTTGAAACAATCAAACTGGCATTTACTGGCAATAAAAGTTTATTCTTCCATTCCCTTGTAATTATCTTTTTAAAAAAAAAATACGGCAACAACATCAACACTAACCCGAATGCTAGCCAAACTAATTATTATTTTTTTATTACAGTCTTCAGTTCAACCATAGGCATCTTTCTGCTCCTGGTGCAATTTAAACTAAAAGACATTGAAACAACTTTACCTGACTTTTTATATTCATTAGGCTTTCTCAGTATGGTTCCAAGAGACCCTTCCTAGCTTCTTTTGCCATCACCATTTTCTTATATCCAATTTCACTTTCTGTCTTATCATCTTTCATTTCATTTGCTGCCTTAGATCTTGGGATCTTGGGATCTTGGGATCTCCAATTCCTTCTTTTCATTATCCATCCTGGAAAATGGTGCATGGGTTTATCATTGGGAGACAAGGAGGTCACACAACTCCAGACTTTGCTGTGTATGCATGAACTAACAGATGCCCAGTGACCAATCACCAACAGACTTTGAAGGAAGTGATGTGATAGGCTACTGATGACGATGTGCACCTATTATTAATGACTGTGGGCAGAAGAGCTAGCAGGGAAGCTTGTATTCTATGCAATTATCCACAGTTAATATGTTGTGGTAACCGAAATTGGAACCGTATTACCAGGAGGATAGTACTATAAACTAAACTGTGTAACTCATATTCATGAGTATTAGAACCATGCAAAGTGAGAACTGCCTGTGCATCCCTTAACTGAACAAGGGAAATAAAAATCATATTGAAACTACTTTGCAGTGCCTGGGTGGCTTGGTCAGTTAAGGGTCTGACTCTTTGTTTCTGCCTGGGTCATGATCGCACTGTTCGTGGGATCCAGCCCCATGGGGGACTCTGCAACCACAGCGTGGAGCCTGCTCGGGATTCTCTCTGCCTCCCTGACTCTCTGCCCCTGCCCTGCTCATCCTCTCTCTTTCTCTCTCAAAATAAATGAACAAACATTAAACTGCTTTCCCTCTACACTCAGTGTTTCCTCCAATTTGGGTTGTTTTTTTTTTTTTTCCATGTTGGTTTGTCTGTTTGTTATTATCCCATTTCTATTTCATTTGTTCTGTTCTCTTTGATTTTAGAGCCTTGTTTGATCTGCTGGTACATAAGACTGGATGCTGCAGAACTTATTAACGTGGCTTTCACTGCTGGGTGATCTGGCCAGGCCATTTCTTAGAGAGTAGCCAATTTTAATGTGTTTAAGTCTTATCTTTTGGGATGGTCAGAATCACAAGAGAACACTCTTCAAATGTCCTTTCTGAAGAGTATATACCTTGCTACCTGTCTCCTAAAAGTTTGGTGTGGTCAAGAAGGCCTGTTTTCTGTTTTCTCCCATATTTTCATTTAAGTGCCTTTATTCTTAACCATGCCAACCCAGGGACATTCTTGGTTTAGTCTCTCCAGAGAAAACCCTCAGGTGTCCTCCTAAGGTAAAGGGTGGGCAGTCAGGCCACCTGCTGTTATTAGGCCCCCACCTCCCATTGACTTCCAAAGGTCCATTATGTCACCAATTCCAGAGCTTCTTGGGGCGGGCCTGCGTAAATTGTGTCAACTTTTAGGACTTTCCCCGGCTGCTAGTCTAGGATTCAGCTTTTCCTGTTTACTTATCACCTATCTGTCTACTTTCTAGTTTTCCAAATTTGGTTGCAATTTTTCCCTGTTTCTCTGTCCTCGTGGGTGTATGGTTCTTAAAAACTTTATTGTCATTTTAGTTCCTGTGAGGTTTTACGAGGGAGAGAAGGTTAAATATATGTAGTCAACTTATCCTTCATTTGAAGCCTCTCATTTTTTTTTTTATTTTTATTTTTTTAAATTTTTTTAACATTTATTTATTTTTGAGACAGAGAGAGACAGAGCATGAACGGGGGAGGGGCAGAGAGAGAGGGAGACACAGAATCGGAAGCAGGCTCCAGGCTCTGGGCCATCATCAGCCCAGAGCCCGACGCGGGGCTCGAACTCACGGACCGTGAGATCGTGACCTGAGCTGAAGTCGGACGCTTAACCGACTGCGCCACCCAGGCGCCCCTGAAGCCTCTCATTTTAAAAATATACCAGTGGGTATTTTTTAATATCCTGTACTAAGATCCTTAACCAAAGTAAAGTATAAAATTCGACTTAATATATGGATGGGAGATGATAAAGGTATACTTTTTTATTCTTTTCTTCATTTGCCTGCCTTCACAGAACAAGATTCGATATTTCTTACTGTTACTGTTTTCTTCCAGGGATGTTAACAAAGGCTTTACCATTTGTCTGTCATTGATCTTTCTGTTCTCATTATCATAGCCATTCAAAAGCAACCATGAATATTGTAAAAGCATTTTGTATAAGTGATTTATGACACTTTCTTGAGATGGCTTCAAATAGCCTTATTCCACTGCATCTCCCAGCATTTTTAATACCCCTCTTAATACATCCTGTCACCCCCATCTGTTTTGATTTAATGTTGATCATACAGACATGCTGTGCTGGAGGAAGCCACCTGATCACATCAGTACTGTGTTATGTGTGCATTAGACTCAAGGTATTTTCAGAGAGGAAACATAAAACTGCTATTGTTAAATTATATCTGTTTTATTAGGTTCCTCCTGGGTAGATTGTGTAGGACTTGGGAAAATCAAGCATTAGACATGTTCATAGAACAGGCTTTTTAAAAGCAGTTCAATGTAACCTGCCATCAATTCCCTAAGTGGCAATTCTCTGACTGCGTCCCCAGGGAAAATATATTGAACAGCCGAAGGTTAAGGCAGAGGAGTACAGTGAGACAGGAAGCAGCCAATCAGATGGCGAGGGTCTAAAGATCTGATGCCTCCGGGCAAGCAGCACCAAGCTGAGCTGGTTAGTCTCCTTTTATCGCAGAAGAGCACCACACACATGTCGTAAATGGTCCCTGTGTTGGCCGCAGCCACCAAGCAGACCCCGTAGCTAAGAAGAGTGGGATGCATGCCCAAGCAACTCATTCTGCACAGCGGCTGACAAGACAACGATATTCCTGTGCTGGAATGTTCTCATTCAAAGGTATCGGTTCTTTTTCATTGAGTTGCTATATTTCTTAAGAATTACGGACAGCAGAGATGCTGGTGCTGGAGAAAGATCTCTCCGCTTTCTAGCAATGCTTTGTTCCTGTTCTCAGTCTAAATGCCAGCCTTTTGAGATGCTTAACCTCTGGGGGAGCCAGGAATAAGCAGAATAAAGGAACACTTTACATTGCTTAAGCTCATGGTGCACAGACCCTTTATCAGGACAGACTCTTTGTTATTGTTGCTATTGTTCTGAAGGTAAGCCGGCTAAAAATGCAGCTTCAAATTGTCACATTCTGCTACATATATAACTAAAGAGACCCAGGGAAAGAACTGGGGGGAGGGGGAGGGTATAGGGGGCTGCATATCTTAAAGGTTGCTGCAATTTATCTAGCCATCTACCAGCCTCAGAGAGAGAAAGGGCCCCACGATTGCTGATCTAAGGTAGAGGAAAAGAATTTTGTCAGTATGAGGATCCCTGTATGCTTAAGACACAAGTTTTACAGAAAACGAACACTTTGCACATTCTCCTCCTGCTTAATAATTAAAATGCCTTAATTATCATTTATTACTGACAGCTGGTGTAATTGTCCAACAGTCATCAGCATATCAGGAGCCCTTGTTTTAGTTGCCAAGGTAATTGAAAGGATAATTTAATATGTTACAGAGTAACAAAAGACTCATGAGAAACATATTGCATTAGGTGAGGCATGAGATTGCTTTGTGGAGCATGTATTTTTTAGAGTGAGTCCCTTCTTTTGTTTCCCCTCTGTCTGGATTGATTAGCCATTAGAAGGAATGGAAAAAACAAGGACCTCCATCAGGTACCACATATTTAGACTAACAATCGTTATTTATTCTACACATCAGGCAAGATTTAAGTTACGTCTGACCTTCAATTGCTGGTCATAAGAAAGGTTTTGCTGGTTAAGCTGTTCATTATCCCCCACGGGACATTTGAAATCGCGCTTCGGTGGGCTGTCAATGGTGGCCTGAATGAAGTCAAGGAAACTGTTGTCCCAGGGAGCAGAAATGATTTCAAGGAGTGTTCTGCTTGGTTTTCCAGCTCTGTCTCAAAGGCAGGGCCCATTATGATTCTAATCTTCACGGCGAATTATCAAGGCTAACTTTTTCATATTACATCTCTGGAAAGCTCTCCCCAGTAACACAGATTCTTCATGAAGTTATTTTTTCAAAGAAGGGAAATTTTAAAACATTGATTATAGTTTCTGAATTGCCAGGTCAGTGGTATTTTTTATTCTCATTTTTATTCATTTATTTATTGATTATGGTCTGTGGGGCTCAATACACTTTGCCTCTGTGACGTCATCAATTTATATTACCGTACGCTTTGTGATTTTCAGTTTCTTTCAATATGTATGTACAAGGTGCATGATTTTCTTTATGCAATATCGTGTAAGGCAAGTAAAAGTAATGCATATAGCATTTGATAGTAATATTTGAAAATCACTATCTAAACTTGGAAAGTCACTATTTCGCTATATGTAATATAAGTCATTATAATAAGGTAATAGAAAAATTAAAATCTTACCTTTAAAATTTTAAAATCAACTATAAAATAAAAAAAGATGTTTTTCATATATGTGTAATTATTACCTTCTATCTATGTTTAAACCCAGATTGCCTTGGAGACGGTAAAATTAACCAATTAATTGGATGACTGTAGGGAATTCGTTTGCAACTTTGATGGACGGTAATGGGAATATCAGAATTACTATTATTTTGCAAAAGAGAACACAGAAGCATATCTCATGCTTCGACTATAAGAAGCATTTTTATACCTGGGATGATGGAAAATTTATTTCTACTAAAGAAGAATGAAGAGAACGGGCAAAATGTAATCTTAGAAAATAAGGTCAATAAGGCGTATTGGGACAGCAAGATACCGGTTACAAGGAATGAATTAAAGCAAAAGAAGGGGCCTTTCCTCTGAGGCAGTGTAGGTCGAAAATAATGGACTGAGATTAGACTTTGGCCCTAGACAGCCCTGGCTTAAATCCCAGGCCTACTACCATCAACTCCCTGCATAACATAGGTGGATTAGCCCCACCTGGCTGGCTTGTGAGTTAGGAGGTCCCATACTCATAAGTGGTCTGTATAAACATGAGAAGGATGTAATTAAAATGATACGATATCAAAGTCGGTTCTGACCTCATTGGGGCGTTCTGACCACAATGGTGGGGTGAAGATGGGATCATTCCTTCCTTCCGGTTAGAAAGGGGACTGGAAGCTGGAGAAAGGCCATGTTAGTTCATCGCTGTCTCCCACACCGTCCATTCTCTTCCATCTCCTTAGTGATGTCTACACTTGTATCTCTGGAGAGCACTGCCTTCAGTGGGATGCTTTGAAACTTATTTAAATGCAAATAGCCTTGGCCAGGACACTTGGGGGTAGTATTACACCTTGGTCTTCTGGCAGGCCCTGAGAGCAGATGCTGATAGGGAATGCTGAGTAGGAGAGAGATTTTAAAACGGTGTGGGGAGGGCGGGAGGGGCGCGAAGGGGGTGCTAGTTCCAGGCGAAAGGGATGCTATTGAGAGAGGAAGAGCTCCTTGAAGATTCCAGAGGCTGGGAAACATATGCTATCGCTCCAAGATAACGTAATAAACGCCTACAGAGAGACCAGGTCAACTAGGAACATAAAATTAGGCTGTGGGTCCGAAATCAAGTAGAAAGCCTAGGCGGCCAGCTTGGTGAAAGATATGAGGCATACAAATTGTTTCTCCTGGTCACTTGTGAGGTTGTTTGTGCCAGTAGTGACTTCGTGCTGTTCAGAGGAAGGACTTATTTACTGGCTGAAGGGGGATAAACAAGGGGAAAAGGAAATGAAATCTAAGGGACAGAGCGAAGTTTTACTTTTATGGCACAAAGGGTGCATGTGAGGAGATCATGTGAAGAATGTTGAAAACCAAGGTCAACTTAGATGTACGGAAAGAGCATCGACATAGCCTCTGAGCGGGGCAGGGGGAGTGGGGGGGGGGGGCGTTGCTCTTCGTATCTGTGTAAGTCTTCCAACCTCCCCCCAGTCAAGGCAACTCAACGGGCACCTCCTTGATTTTGTCAAACTTGAAATGACTCCCACTCGCAGCCATGCTCCCACCTGTTTGCGAGTGACTCAGTCTCGAGGAGACTGCTTGCTCCTGGAGACCCAATACTGAGGACACTGCCCCGAGGGTGTGGTGAATGGGAGGGTCCTGATGTTGGCTCCGTTGTTCGCTGGTCTGTTGACTGTACCTTTCACGTCACTGGAATGTAAACACTTCTCTGCAAAGCTACTCTGACTTTCCTCGTTTAGTACTCTAGTTTTCACCTTTCACATTCTAATTTTCACTTTTCACATTCTGCCGCCTTCTTAGAGTTTTGGCGATGTTCGTTCGTGTATCCCTCGCCAGGTTGGAGTCCTTTCAGGAAAAGGACAGACTGTGACTTCACATTTTACCATTGCCTAGCAAAAGGCCTGTCACATAGAAAATATTACGTCAATATTTGCTCAACTTATTAACACAGTTCATTTCCCAAGGAGCTCGTGGATGTATGTGCATTGTACTACTAAGCTACCTGGGTTACACGAAGGATCAAGTGGTCAAACTAATAGCCTCAATTTGACCTTGCAATAAAATCTGTAAACCAGGGGAAATTTACTTTTGTTGTTCAACGTCTTCCAGCAGCCTCCGGTCAATGTATCCTGGCACCCTGGGCGTACGGCCGGTTCCAGGGACCTGTGTTCGTGCCCAAGCAAATCCAATACGTCCACACTGATAAAGGATTAGCTCGCTCTTATTAGCGTAGGTGCCAAGGCCAGAATGTGCTTGGGAGTGTCAGGGAGGGCTGTCACGATGCAAAGGGACACCGGAAGGGGCTGCCCCCTCCACCGGAAGGGGCTGCCCGCTGCTGGGAGGTGGGGCTTGGCTTCCAAGACGGAAGGAGGGCAGGGTGGACAGAGCAGCAGCAGGAACCAGGCAGGGAGCTGAGTGGCTGGAGCCCGATGACGGACCTCTAGAATGAGCCAGAGAGAGCAGCCCCCTTCTAGCCACCAGAGAACACGTGAACCTGCTCTTTAGACACCGTACAGAGCAGTCTTCTTTCATCAGTTTTGCGAACCTTTCTTAGGCCTCTCTGCAATCCGTGTCATGGACTGAGAAGGGAGGCCAAGTGCATGTTTTCCTTCCTATGTCCGAAGTGGTTGTGGTGGTACCTGCCTGCTAATGACCAAAGACTGTGTCATTATAAAATCTCTCTAAGGCAGGTGGTGGAAAACAGTGGAGTTATTCTGCTGGAATGCTACCAAAAAGCTGTCTTGTTTTGTTTTCCTATGATGTCACTAAGGGATCGTTTGAAGGTCGTGTCTGGGTTTATGATCTGCGTGTGAATGCATCAGTCTAAGATGCCATCCTTCCCAGCCCGTTTGAACTCTACCATGAGACTTTTTCCCACCGGCGGACACAGGGAAACACTTGTATGTTCATTCAGGGGACGTTAAGCTTCGTCTGGAACTATCTGGGGACTCTCTACTCCATTCGTATTTTGCTGAGACATTCAAGCTCCCTCCCCGCAATACCGTGAGAACAACCCGCATCGTGCATGTGACCGTACAGTTTCTGACTTGTCTCTCTAAAGCATATTCAGCCTGTTTTTAAAGGAAAATCAGGCAACACTAATAAAAACCAGACTGCCAGTAAGTCAGCATGTGTATTAAAAATTAAAAAACATTGTTCCCAGCTCAGTCTTTCTTAAGGCTCCGAGTAGGCATTTAAAAAAGTCATTACTGGGGCGCCTGGGTGGCGCAGTCGGTTAAGCGTCCGACTTCAGCTCAGGTCATGATCTCGCGGTCAGGGAGTTCGAGCCCCGCGTCGGGCTCTGGGCTGATGGCTCAGAGCCTGGAGCCTGCTTCGGATTCTGTGTCTCCCTCTCTCTCTGCCCCTCCCCCATTCATGCTCTGTCTCTCTCTGTCTCAAAAATAAATAAACGTTAAAAAAAAATTTTTTTTTAAAAGTCATTACTGGGGTGCTAGAAGGGGCACTTTTCACTGCTGGGCCACATTATTGGGCACACAAGGCCCGCTAGGTGAATATTTGAGTTAGGAATCTCTGTGAGGTAACTAATAAAAACTATCACCAAACTCTCAGCCTGTGCCATTAACATACAACTTCCATAACCCACCCTGGTCTCTCCTTCGACCAACTGTGGCAAACCGTAGCTTTCTCCCTTGACTACTGTCCTTCTGAGAATTTATACGTTACCTGCTTCTGATTTCATTTTATTCTTCAGCCCGGGGATTGCTTCCCTAATTCGTTATCAAAGACGGGGCGAGTTTTTATCTGTAGCTTGAGGTTACTTTGCAAAACTCATTCTCAATAGCACCCATTACCAGTTGTAGCAAAAATTCTTTGTTCTCGTCCTCTTTTCTTCTTGCCCTTCAGTCCTTATGGTGAGACGGGGGGGAGGGGGGGAGACCCTCCTTGAGTTGATGTGACAAAATGCCCACAAGCGTTTTGAGAATGCCCATGTCCCAGATAGCTCTCCACCCACCGATTTCTTTAGATTGCTTTCCGTTAGCTTTGCTTAGACTCTTACGTCTCTCATTAGATTTTGATGGGCTTGTCTGATTCTAATGGGCTTTCTTTCTTCAACCTACTCTCCATACGGCTGCAGTTATGATGTTCAAAAACAAATCTGTCCACATTATTCCTTTGCATATGACATGTCAGAATGCCACTCCTCACTAACTTAGTCCAACCCCTCCCCAAATGCGGTAAAACAGAATATCAACTTTGCAATCAAGCGGACCTTCCTTCGGATCGTGACTGTACCAGGCGTCTAGTGGGCCCTTTGATTTTAGTATCAATGAAACGGGACTGATGCTATCTACCTCGTATTTCATTTGAAGTTTAAATAGGACAATAAATGCCAAGTATCTCTGATGCTGTCTGTTGACGAGCAGGCACGTCATGATTTGGAAACAATTCTTTCTGTCCCAGAGTCAAGTCCAAACGCAATTCTTGGCATGGCATCGAGGGGACTTCTGCTCTCTGCCACACGCCTACCTCAGTGGCCTTACCTCCTGCCCCTACCAATCCACTGCCTCCTTCTCCAACCTTACTCTCCAGCAATACTTGGATTCTCCAACAATATAAGCTGTGTCCGTCTGCATATCTCTACGGGTGCCTTTACACACGGTGTTGTTTCCTGGACATGGCATGCAGGCCTTCTCCCTGCTCACGTTCTCACAAATCTCCCGTTCACCATTAAACACGCAACTCAAGAATCATATGCTCCCGCTCATTGATATTCTTAATACCTTATCATAAGATATTAACATTTGATGATCCTTTCTCTCGGCCAGGTGCTCTCATTTACCCAGGTGCCAGGTGCCACGTTATCTAAGTTGATGCTGAAATTCACCACTCTACTCATCACAATGGTTGGTTTGTCTTCCCCACTACATTTTGAGCCACTCGAGTGTAGAAAAATGTGACGATCGTAGCTCGAATGAATGAATGAATGAATGAAGGGCAAGACAGATGGGTGGGAGAAGACAGGGAAGGTTCATGTGTAAGAGGAGATATCAAACCAGTCCCTGAAACGGGCCCGGTGTTTTAGAGAGAAAGTTGTAACGAAGCCCAGGAATTTTAGAGAAGATGCTGCGTAAATAAATAAACAAAAACAAGCGAAACAAACGTAAGCCAGAATGGACGGTGGGGATTGAAGAGATAAGTACAAGTCCAGTTGGTCTGATGGGAAACATAAAAAATAAGAAGAGAGAAGCTAAATCAGGAAGGTCCTGAAAAAAGAGTCGAGGACTGCATTAAGTGTGGATTTCAGTTTCCAAAGAAACTAGCCAGAGAAGTCTAGATAGAAAAAGAAGCAATCACTTCTGGAATTAATAGTAATGTATTCTGATCAGCACTTCCGTAGTGCTAGGCCATATGCTAAACATATTACATGAAATGACTTATTTAAACTTTTCAAATCCCAAGAGAAGAGGGATTCTGTCGTTCTCATTTTATAGATAAGGCAACAGAGGGTTGCCAGGCTTGTCTAAGACTACAGAGCCGGAAATTGGAAAGTTGGGTTTGAACCCAAGTTTACCAAAGTCCAGTGCTTCGACCCTTTATTACGCTGCTCTTCTGGTAAACTGTGGGAGATGGCTCAGGCTAGTGAAAAGATGAATTACTTTGGAAGAAAAAGCGTGGCATCATCCCCAAAGTTTGGAACGTGAGGAAAATCAAGAAATTGAAAGCAAAAGGAACAGAGATACTGGAGGAGACAGTCTTCCATTCCATGTTGGACTCATCGAAGACTATGGAATTTCTCTACCTACAGAGTGTATCCCCTAAAAGTCCCGTTCCTGGGAATACTGGAGACACCGGAGGATTGTATCCCTCCAGATGAGGGAGCGGTGAGAGGACGGCAAGGGAATTCAAGAAAACTGAAAGGGGGAAAACTACGAATGCCAGGACCATGAACCTCGGAGGCAAAAATCCGTGCTCCTTTGACCCCATCTTTACCATGCATGTGTGACTGCTAGAGAATGGGGTAGAAACTGGGGGAGAGGCAGCACCAAATTACAGCCCAGGGACCCGCACGTTAAGTTACTGCCCGAGGAGAGGTGGTTGATTTTATCCCTCAACACAGACAGTCATTGATGAAGGACAATTTCTGGAGTCAGGGAGCAATCCAACAGGCCATAATTTTGCATTTCATATCATTGAATGACATACGTTTTATCTGTTTGATAAAATAAAAAGCTACCTGACATTTTGGGGAAGGTTTTATTACCTTATTCAGCACTTTACATGCCACATTGTAAAGAAGTATGCTGTAGAATATGTCCTTTTTGACGAAATGAGGTTCAGATGTTCATCAAGTGTTAAATTTCTCCCGGTGATAATATTTTTGAGAGAATGAATCCATTATTTCGGGAAGAGGGGAATAAGGTCGAGGAAGAGATGGAAGTTTGTTTTGCTTTTCGGTTTGTTTGCTTTGGTTTGTATTCCCTTGGCTGACATTTTGATTGGAACACTATCTACCAAGGGAAAATATTTTGAAATATAACTGCTTGATGAATGCCATACATTGATTTTTCTGCAGTTCGTTCACATCTCTATCTAACCCTCCTCACGAGTTTTATGCCTCATGCATTTTCGGAATCTTTCAGAGAAACTTCTTTGTGGGTTTATTGCTCTTTTCAGCCCATCCCTTCTTTCTCCATTCTCAGCCACCTTCTCAATTCTCTCTCAATTTTGTTGTTGTTGTTGTTCAGATGATGGCAGTACCTTGTATTTCCGGGTCTCTGGGCCTATCCCCCTCAACCTCTGCCTAAAAGCCAGCATTCTCTTTCTCAAATACAGATCTACTCATGTTGGTAACTTCAACTTTTTTGGAATAGCTCTTTGTTCTTGGGATAAAGTCCAACTTCCCCCATGGGTTACAAAGTCTTAGTCATCTCTCAACCTGTGAGATTTTCTCCTAATTACCTCTGCACCCACCCTTCTATTTCATACATTTTGAACTACTCATAGGTTGCCAAACATATCTTGTTATTTCGCACCCCCACCCCCACCCCAAGCCTTTCTGATTGCCAACACTTCCCACCCGGAGTGTGTTCTCCACACCTCCTTGCTGCGACTTGATGACTTTGACCCCCAACACCTCCATCTTGGTGTGTCACCTGTTGTAGCAATGCCCCGCTCATTCTTTCCACTGCTCACATACTTACCCAGCACGGATTAGACGTCCTTCCTCTAATCTCAGCACCCGATTCCCATTTTTAATGTATGGGCCATGGTTTATTTATGTCTGCCTGGTTCTCAATGAAGACTTGTTGAATGAATGAATAAATGAATGTATGAATGAACAATGAGAAAAGCAAGAATCCTCTAAAATGAAAAGTGGAAAAGAAAAACAAAATTTTTTTTTCCAGGGGTGCCTGGGTGACTCAGTTAAGCATCTGATTTCAGTTGAGGTCATGATCTCATGGTCCGGGAGTGAGTTCCAGCCCACATCAGGCTCTCTGCTGTCAGCGCAGAGCCTGCTTTGGATCTTGTCTCCATCTCCCTCTGTCCCTCCCTCTCGAATGCACTCTATCTCTCTCTCAAAAATAAATATTTTTAAAAAGAAAAAATATTTTCTATAAAAACATAATAAATGAAACACTGTAAGAGGATCTATAGATGAAATCCAATATGCTTTTAATTTTTTTAAGTTTATTTATTGATTTTGAGAGAGAGAGAGAGAGAGAGAGTGAGCAAGTGTGTTGGCAGGGTAGGGGGAGAGAGAGCGGAAGATAGAGAATCCCAAGCAGGCTCTGTGCTGTTAGTGCGGAGCCTGATGTAGGGCTTGATCTCATGAACCATGAGATCATGACCTGAGCCAAAATCAGGAGTTGGATGCTTAACCAACTGAGCTTACCCAGGGACCCCAAAATCGAATATACTTTTAAAGATTTTCCGGAATTGTGCAATGATCAGGAAATAACTTGGGATTTGAACTGTCATCATTTTTCATTCTTACTGTAAAACATTGCCCATTAAATTAAGTCCCTCTGACCTAACCTGAGTCAAAATTTTGAAGACAGAGATAAAAAACGTGCTAATTAATATAGTATACCTTTTAAGTGTTGATAAGCTTGGCTATACATTTGGTTTGGCTTCCTCGTTTATCTAACATTCCGTTAGAAAGAAAATTGATGGGTTCAGAAACTCCTCAAAATGGCCAGCTTCTCATTGCAATAGTCCCTCGCTGACAGAAGCAAATAGGTAGATTAAGCCTCCAAGCAGTCACGGTGCTGGTATAGTATTTATCTTAATCGCTGAACATCAATATTCTATTTAATGTTCAGGACTCCTTTCCAAATCAACAGGACTTTTAAGTAAAATGTGGGGAGCACTGGCAAATATGACCACTTTGTTTACTGTGATTCATAAGCTCTAAAGGTCCCCAGAGCACTAATGATCTTACAGTTGAAGCCTCTTTGAAAGCCTTGGAATCAGGGCTCTTTGCCCCAAGGATTGTTAGTTGCTGCATTTGAGGAATTCAATAAGAGGGTGATTGGTAGCAGATGTTAGACGCCATTCTCGGACGGTGGTACCGATCCTACACTTAACTGTGCCATAGGATTCAAGGGAAAACACACTGTTTCATGGTTGCTGGCTTTCCCATAATATTTATTGGCCTACAAACAACTTTCATGAAATTCACAGAATCACACTTCTTTATACTTGTCTTCGTTTTCCAGGACATAAAGTCACTTGATCTGTCTGTCTAATGACTGCTTTCAATGAAGCTTCACACACACGTGTTGCAGAACTCTTTTGCATGCCAGCATTTGCTTGCTAAATATTTATGACTTTGTTCCACATTTCAGTTTTTCCATAGTGTGCAAAGTGTAAATGCATCAAAAGCGCTATGTGATTTCTGCACTCTGCATTGCAGATCCAAATTTTAGATGTGCTCCATCTTTATTGTATTTCATTATATTTATTTATGCTACATCTTTACGGTATTTTACTCTATTCTACAAATTCCTAGCCTGGACTCATTTGTTGGAAATGGAAGATCATGCGATCCAGATCTCTTGAAATGAAATGAAACCGAGATTCAGTCTATGTAGGCATTTAAGTGGCTTGGCCAACATCGTATACCCAGTCACAGAAATGTAAGTGTTGGAACCCTGGTCTTGAAACTCCCAAGCCAGTATCTACACAATGGCTTTAATTTTGTACCTAATATCCCTGCTTGGGGCCCTCCAATACATTTCATGCCAGTCATTCTTTAGAATTTGCAACAGATTCGGGAAAGGAGAATAGATAGTTGTTTGGGTAGTATTACAGGATAGGGAATTTTCATAAAATGGCTCCTAATAAAGAGTGCAGAATGACAAATGTAAGTGGGACATAGCTTTGATGGGTAATTTTCTAGAACACCATCATTAGCTTTGTTTTGACATTTTTCCATTTAATATGCAAACAGTCAACAGAACGGTTGAAAGAATGGTACATCAAATATCCACTACCTAGATTTAATTGTCAACTTTTTGCCATATTGCTACAAGCCCAGACATGGGCATTTTGAAGAAGCATTGGAAATTAAGTTGTAGACATCACGATTTCACTCCTAGATATTAGATATCCCAAGATATAGGACATTCTTTTACACAGGCTTCATTCCACAACACAGCTAAGAAAATTAATGGCCTCTCCATATTATCTAATGCCTGTTTCATTTTCAAACTCCTTTAATTGTTCCTTTTAAATTTTTTTAAGTATATCTGAGGGGAGGGGTTGGATGGACAGAGAGAGAGAAAGAGAGAAAGAGAGAGAGAGAGAATTCCAAGCAGGCTCCGCCCTGTCAGCACAGAGCCTGATGCAGGGCTTGAACTCACAACCGTGAAATCATGACCTGAGCCAAAGCCAAGACTCGCCACTTAACAGACTGAGCCACCCAAGTGCCCCCTTTTTAAAACGATTTTATTTTTTTGTTCTTCAATCAGGTTACATGTGAGGCTCATGCATCTAGTCTCTATTAATCTAACTATATTCCTCCCAACTATTCTTCCCCGTGACATTGACTTTTTGAGGAGAACGAAGTAGTTATCTTGTAAAATGTCCCACAATTAGAATTCACGTGGTTCTTTCATTGTGATGATGTTTACCTTGTTTCTCTTTCCCTTTGTCTCCTAGAAATGGAAAATTCTTACAGCTTGCATAGATATTGTTTATATGTTTTGGGCAAGATTGTGTCTTAAATGATGTTTTATATGGCATCACATCTGTGGGCATATGTTCATTTCCATGAGGCCAAACTTCGGCAATGCTACATTTGATTTTTTGACTAAGGTGGTGATTGACAGATCGTCCCATTACAAAGAAAGGTTTTCCTCTTTACAATCATTAGGCGATCTGAAGGCTGGTAATTTGTCACTATGTGGAATAGCTTGTCCCCCAAATAACTGCTAAATCTGTCCATATTGAAATGGCCTTAAACAACCGAAGAGCTCTCCTGGTTGTATCTTGCCTGAATGTGTTCAAGTTGTGATTTATGAAAGGAATTCTTTTCACTAGAAATACCATTAATACAAGTATATTCCATCAGAAGAAATGTCAAAAGCCTCCTGAAAATTATTGTTGAATTAAATGGTCTACGTTACAGAAAATATAGATGATGTCATACCGGATAACCGTGGAATTTCTTTTCTCTTGTCCTAACAATTAAATATGCCACTGTCTGTTCATCACCTAGGCATTAAACACATATCTCTTCTGTTACATTCCCAGAAATAATTAGAACATTTTGGGATCCATGACCTCTTACTCTGGCCATTCCCTCAGAATATGAACCACTATGAACTGTAAAGGAAGATCTGAGATGAAGGCACACATTGTCTCTTTCTCTATATTATAAACTCTCTAAGGACAAGAACTAGAATTCTGATTGTTTTTGGAATAAAAGCAGGGGCACGGGTGGAAGTTATTCTAGGTGAGAACATGAGAACACGTTGTCCTGAGGGTTAGGAGTAAAGAAAATATAAACCTGGGGTAACGTAGTCATTTAAATACATGCAGTACTTGACCCGAGAAAGAGAAAGAGTGCTTTGCTAAGCTGTGGGGGCTGCCGTCCCAGAAGCTTCCATTAATTCCCTCCTCCTACCAGCATCTCAAAGTTATATGCAAATTCCAAGGAGAAGAAAGAGGACATGTTGTCAGTATCGAGCTGCGTTTCTTTGAGTTCTATTTTTCTCATATGTAAAATAGGTAATCTGAAGTTTATGATCTCCACTGTTCTTTCCACCAGAACAACTAGAGGGATCCATGGGCCTGAAGTATGCTAAGATTTGAGGTGAGGCTGGAGAAATGGGTACAATTTGTGCAAGTATGAGGAAAGAGAAAAGAGGACAACCAGACCCAATAGAGTGTGGGCTAAGTGAGAGGCAAAGGCAGAAAGCAGAATGCCTCACTCTGCCTGGGAAGCAGGCTTTGTTTAAGAAAATCATGCAACGTAATGCTGGAAAGGCATGTAGGGCTCTTCATTTATTCAAGATTTTTGAGGGCCTGCTATGTGTCTAGACAGAGAGGATCCAGGGATAAGCAAGACAAAGCCCCTGTCCTCATGGAAATAGCCTACTGGTGGGAGAAGACAGATAACAGACAAGTAATAATAATAATAATAATAATAATAATAATAATAAAGCAATCTCACAGCCCTATAATAAAGTTTAAAAGGACAGGCTTTGGAGCCAGTCTGGATTCATATCCCATCTCCTCAACTTGACCTCAAGAAAGATATTTAAGCTTCCCATGCCTCAGTGCCTCACCTGTATAGTGAAGGTAACAATGGTACCTATCTCGTTGGGTCGGTGCGGGGATCCATAAGGAAAATATATTTTAGAGTTTGACTGTATTTACAGTACAGTGTCTGACACATGGTAGATTTGAAATAAATAAATGTTAGCTATTATTATTATACTGGTAAGTGCTGTGATGATAGTAAAGTAGAGTAGTAGTGTGGTTTTTAAGCATCAGCATTATTAACCTTTTGGGCCAGATAAATTCTTTGTTGTGGGGGACCGTCCTGGGCATTGTGGAAGTTTAGCAGCATCCCAGGTTTCTACCCATTAGATGCCAGTAGCATCCCGTCCAGTAGTCTTCGAAGAGAAAAAAGAACAGAGCCCTGAATGATGGGGGCGGGGGGGGGGGTGGAAATTCATGGAAAAAACCAGAAGAGAATGGGCTGGTAGCACACTTCACCAGGATAAAGGCCTTGAGGCAGGAACAAGTTGGTGTGGCCAGCGTGGCCAGAGAGGGGCAAAGACACCATCAGAGAAGCAGGTTGGGTCAGGGAATAGCAGACAAGAGAGAGTGTAGTAATAAATGTGGATTTTATTCTTTATGTGCTGAGAAGACATTAGAGGATTTTAAGCGTGATGGTGTGAGTCAGTTCCTGTTTTGTAAGTTTACTCTCAGACTGCTGAAGGGCAGATACAGAAGCAGGGAGACCAGTGAGGTGACGAATGCATAGTCCAGTCAGAGATAAGGGGCTTGCACAGGGGGAGCTAACGGTTATGGGGTGGAGACGAAGAGATGTAATCAGATTCTAATATATTTCGGGAGAAGAACTTATAGGATGGGGTAAGTGTATGTGGAATAAAGGGTTAATGGGGGAGAGGCAAGTTGGTACAAAAGGAGTTTCCATGATTCTGACTAGGCCTTGTAAAGTTTGAGCTCCCAGTAGTCAGCCAGGCAGTAGCTGGGCTGTTGGCTAGACTAGTCTAGAGATGAAGGAAGAAGCTGGGGCTGGAGATATATGTTTGGGTGGTGTCCTGGAAGATAAGAAGAGAAAAGCTTCAAGAAGGAGAATGGCGGGGCACCTGGGTGGCTCAGTCGGTTAAGCGTCCGACTTCAGCTTAGATCATGATCTCACAGTTCTGTGAGTTCAGGCCCCGCGTCGGGCTCTGTGCTGACAGCTCAGAGCCTGGAGCCTGCTTCGGATTCTGTGTCTCCCTCCCTCTCTGCCCCTCCCCCACTCGCACTCTGTCTCTCTCTCTGTCAAAAATAAATAAACATTAAAAAAAAAAAAGAAGAAGGAAGGTGAATGAGCTCTCAGTCAAATGTTGCTAAGGTCAATGAAAAAGAGGGCTTTGAATTTGCGTTCAGTTGACGAGGTGGAGAAAGCCATTGAATGTGACAAGGATGGTTTCATTGGTACGGTGGGGATGAAAAGTTCTCTGGAGCATATTATAGAGGGGTGAGCGGTAAGAAAGCTGAGAGAGAAGCTTGGGCACTTCTGCTGGGAAGGGGAATGGATGGTTGGAGGAGTAGGCTTGGAGTGATGTGGGCAAGGGGAACACTACCTTCTTGTTAAAATGGGAAACACTGCAACGTATTCGAGTGTCGACGGAATTATTCCAGCGAAGAGAAAGAAATTGCTGGTCCTGAGAGGCATTAGAAACAATTGCATGAGAGAATCTACTGAGTAGGGTAAGAGGTAAAACCTCTAATGCACAATGGAATGGTTTGTCTTACACCGAGAGAGGGAGGGACAGTTCCATAAAAATGAGAGAGAAGAGAAATTCAGGCGGAGTGGTATAACTGGCATAGAAAATGAGATAATCCTCGTCAGACTATTTCTATTTTGTGGACAAAGTGGAAGGCAAGCTCATCAGCTCATCGAGTGTGGCCGGAGAACGCAGGTTGAAGGGTTGAAAAGAAAATAAAATGGTGTCAAGTAGTCCTTTAGGAGAGTGAACTAGAGGATTTATGTGGACATTGGTTAGAAACGCCGGGCAATATTAAATTAACTCTTTGAAATGTGTAGTCATATATTTAAAGCAAGACCTGTCAGCATGTTTCTATGCTTTGCGTTGGCCGCAGTCATGCTTTGAAACTGACGTCAAGTAGCTGGAGATTGTAACGAGACTGGTGTACCACTGGATACGTATACAAAGGGAGAACGAGAGGCGAGGGAATTAAGGAAGAATACGGGGGGTGACGTACAAATGGAATGGGTAGTGGAATCCATGCAGCTGGGTAGGAAAAGCAGCACATGGTAGAATAGAGTCTAAGGGTCGTAAGAACTTAGGACCGGAGCCCTGGAATTCTGGGGGACATAAAAGATTCTTGGGGTGGAAGCAGTAGAACCGTCGTCTAAAACGATAAGACATGATTATCAGAGTGGAGGCTTACAATAGATTCCAAAATTGGTCGAGCCATTGAAGACGAAGGGTAGGATGGTAGAGAACTGTGGCTTTCCGGACAAGATGTTTGGGCTCATCTTCTTGAGAAAGTGGTTTAACATGGAGCTCGTGGACAGGCTTTCGAGCGCTGAGCTCGAATACAAGTGTGCGTACGGTGTGTGTACTATCTCCTGTGTGAGACGATCCCCAATTCTCCCAGATTATCAAAAGATCATCTGAATACACAATATTAGGAACCACTCTAGAATCTAGGAAGTGAGCAGTCACTGCAAGTATCTGGGTAGGAGTGTATAATGAACATGCTATTTAGAAAAGCGAGATGGTGTTTGAAGGGGCCGAGAAAAGAGGAGCTGTTCTAAGTAAGGAGGAGCGAAGAATTCTCCACTGACATTGCACAGAAAGGGTCAGGTGCACAGAACACCACCTCTGGGACTGAAGGCCAGTGTTAACCTGAGGCAGCATCCCTGTCTCACACCGTATTGCACTCAGCGCCTCTTCTCTCCCTTCCTTTTCTTATTAAAGTAAAGTAGTGGTTTGTGCTTCATGGTTTTAATTACGTATCACTTCATGAGCTCTTGAACCCCGATTCAATCAGTTGAATCCTCCGGTACGAGGACTTGACCAAAGACGCAGAGTTTCACTCAGTGAACCTCTCACCACTTTGGGGCAGGACGACAGACCTAGAAGTACTTTCAGCAAAAGATTTTGCGTGTTTGTTCTTTTGCTCAGGACACACGGGGTTCCAGCTTCTGGACGTAATCACAGAGGGCCAGTCGCCCTTGAGATTAAGGCATTACGGTGTCACTAAGGAGCAAAAGGTTTGGATTCGGGGAAAGGTGAGGCAGCCATTTCACTTAATCCTCACAGTATCTCTGTTAATAAATTGTATCAGCCACGTGATGAGAAACTGAGAGACATTAACCTGCTCATGATTAGACAGCTAGTAAATTACGGGACATCATATGCTTCATGAAAAGGCACTGCGGTGGACAGGGAATGCGATTCTCAGAAGTTGAAGAAGTCCTTGCATCTAATTCTCTTAAAGCACTCATGCCCGCACCATTATAAGACTAGTGAATGTTCTTGAAAATTGGATTAACGTAACAAGCAGAGAGTAAACTGGCATCATTAAAATCAATGAAATGCCATGTCAGTAAATAATAACTCATCATTCAAGAAGACAATCGTGAGCAGAGCTTCGATTCAACTCGGAATAAAAATTATCATGCTAGAATTGTTTAGAATGTGGTTCTATCGGTCTCTAAGAAGTGGAATTTGTCTTTTAAAGCATTCTGATTAGACATTCCTGAGGTCTTTCCACCTTCAGTGACATTGAAAACTATCCTAGAGCAGAAAATAGGGAGCAGGGAAAGAAAAGGAGGTTCTTACACATTCTGGGCCCTGCAGAGCAAGGGAAATCTGCTGTAATCTACATCTCTAGCCACCATCGTGGCCATATATCCTGACCTGAAAACTGGGATATGTGGCCTGACAAAAAGACAAGACTATTCAAAAGTAGGCCTATCACAGAAATATGGGTTTATAGTTATCATATTATTAGCCATGGTAGAAGGAGTCAACTTGGAAAACTCAGGCTTACAATTTAGGTCAGATTTGAGATTTAACTGAAAATTAATTTGTGAATATGTCACACTTGTGAACATTTAATGCTATCTTGAAAGCCGACCGCCAACTTGTACTAAACTTCCCCTTTCTGAGTTCCCATCCCTGCCGGGTATACATTTAGTGGCTTTGTATCATCGAATAGAGTTTTTATATTTTCCGTTGCCTATGCTGAACTCTTCATTAAGACTTCATAATCCTGGTGCCTCGTAGAGTACCCACTCCTAGTAGGCCCTCAGAAATGTTTGCTGAAGGTATAGAGGATGAGTGAAACTGAAGCCAACCACAGCCACAATAAACTGCAGGCCTTGCAACTTTTCCTGGGAAAGCTTCAGGCTTACCCTTTGGGTGCCCCTAAAACTAGGACTATTTGAATAGCACACGTCCCCTCACTGAAATCTTACCTATGCACTACCCTCCCACTTAATTGTCAGACAAAACCTATGTCTCCTTGCCATGTTATCCCATAATGCTTTGCATTAATTGCCTATTATATTTCAAGTTGTTTGTTGGTACCTCCATAGAAAGTAACACCCACACACACATCTCAGAATCAGCTCACTTCACTAGTTAACTGGATAGTTTCAAACTGGTGATAATTAAACCTATCAATACCTAGTTAAAGTTAGAATGTCTCAAGAGCTCATTCTTGGGTGCTGACCATGGCTCCTCAGCTGTGAAAATGCTATCCTTTTTTGTTGACATCCGTTCTGATTATTAAATACCTTGATATTGGCAAAGTACTTGGAATGGTCCTATTATACAGTGAATTCCATTTATGTGTCTCCAATTATTTTGTTCTCTACACTTTTCAACTTTGCCCTTTTCATCTGAGGGCAAAGCAAACTGATTCAAAAGTCAAGGACTCTCTTAAACATGTAGCCTTCCATAGATTTTATTTGACTTTATCACTATAGACAAGCAGTGTTGAAGAATGAAACAAATGAGAAATTTTGTATTGACAGTCAAGACTCAGGTCTATATAGTGGGACAGAGGTACATGGAAATACTAGATACAATGCATTAAACCCCTTGCACCTTTAAGATCAGAGAAGCTTCTCAATTATTGAATTTGGCTTGAGTTTCATTACACAGCTCATTGGGCAATTGGCACGTCGCCCATTGGTTTGTGGCTATAAACTGTGTTTCTTTGTGTTTTCTCAAGAATTAGAGAAAGAACAATAGCCTTTGGTTGCTGGTTTATTTTGGTATCTTTAACTATTTGATCCGAGATAGAAATATACAATATATTTGGTACATAAAAGGTGCCACCAAAATATCTAAAATGCAAATAAAGCAATAGCCACTTGACCCTGTAACAAACTGTCTGCAAGAATCATGAGCAAGTACCTTATATTTAGAGGACCCTAGGGATGCACGTAGGGGACCGTGGAATGATTTTCAGGAAAATCTGACTAAAATCTTGACTATCTAGTCAGATTTGAATGTTAACAACTGCCTGGGTTTCTCTCCTATCATTTTTTTTAATATGTAAAACTCACATTGCTTTATAGAAAGGTAAGAACTTTCTAAATTAAAACAAATTGGATACCTTGATTCAAGAAGGATGTCTTTATTTGGCTTTACCACTAGAGTAGAAGCCCTTGGATATTGAGGACCATGACTTTTTCATGCTTTTATCCTTAAGGACCTACAGTGCCATCAGGAGTGGTACTCAAGACTATTTGTGGAACGAATAAATGAGGGAAATAAGGAGAATCCTCTTACCTTTTAGACCCTCACTCAAATAGTTTTTGAGTTGCTATACCATCCACTGAGGGCAGGAGAAAGACAACACAAAGATTGAGAGGTAGATCAGTCAATCAGTCAGCAAAATTGCCAGCTAGGGGGGATGCTTGTAATGAAACCTCCCAGGAAAAGTTTGAGAATGTGTCTTCCCTAAAGATTTTATTTTTTCCTATGGGTAAAAAAATACTTTGAAGATGAAACTTGATTTAGAACAAAACTAGAATCTCTGGAAAGCATGCAGCATAGCAGGCTAGATATAGAGACAGTTAAGAGCCAGTCAGAGGTCAATGTCTACCCCTAAGCTTTACAGTCTTTTCAAGAAAGATTCTAATTTCAGGTGGCCTACTTTCACCGTAATACCTCCATGACTTAAATTGTGTCCTCTAAAATTCATATTTTTGAGTTCCCACTCCCCAGCCCTCCAGAGTGTGACCTTACTTGGAAATAGGTTGTTGGCAAGGTAATTAGTTGAGGGGAGGTTATGATGGGCACTTGGTCCAATGTGACTGGTGTCCTTATAATAAGGGGAAATTTGGATGCAGACACGCATGAATATGGAAAACACAACGTGAAGATACAGAGATTGATTGCACATGCATCTACAAGCCAACGAATGCCAAAGATGGCCAGCAAACCACTAGAAGATGGAGGAGAGCCAGGGAACAGATTCTTCCTCACAGTCCTCAGAAGGAACCAACCACAACTAACCCCACGGACACCTTGAGCTTCCAGACCTCTAGCTTCCAGAACTGTGAGGTAATAGATTTCTGTTAAGTCACCCAATTTGTGGTATTTTATTACAGCAGCCCTGTGAAGCTAACAGGTCCGCAGAAAGCATTCAATCACTGCTCTAATGCTTTAATGGCTACTGCTGAATACCACAGTTATTTAGCAGTTATGATAATTCCACAATGATACTGTTGAAGCGTTGTAACTTTAAAGTAGACATAAGATCATTGGGTGGATAGTGTTTTTATCAAGACATGAAAATATAATTAACCATGACCACCGTAGTGCCTTTGAAGACGCTGCTGGTGTGAGTGATTCAGACCTTCCTTGAGGAAACTGGCCATTAGGAGTCATGGTGATACTTAATCAACTTTGTATTTCTGAGAGGCTAAAAATACTCATCGTAGGGCTGGGTGCATGGGATCTACATGTTTTATCCATGTTGTAATGATTTAAAAAACACTTAATTAGCAGAAGAAGACATTTTGAGGAGAAGCATTTAGAAGCAGAAGGCATAAACAGAATTCTGTTTTCCTTATGAGTGCCAAGGTGTTGACTAGAGACTTGAATATCTCATAGAAGGATAATTAATTTAAGGATCACTGTGTGGTCTTTAAATATCTGCATACGGATGATAAAAGTCTCAAGAAGCTTTCTGTATGAGTTGGTAGAAAAAGGTGTTCCCTTCTGGGGACACGTCATAGATGGCTGGCCAAGAGGACCGAGTGCGGGTGGCCCCCTCTGCTGTAGGCAGTTTACGCAGATGCTTGCCAAGGAATGCAGCCTTGCAATGTGGGGAATGTGACTTTCAGGTGACTCTCTGTTCTCTTCACATTTTCTAACAAAATTTTGTCTCTGGATAGAGAGAAGAGGCCATGCAGTTGGCTTCAATCCTTAATGATGTTGATTTGGTACAAGTTTGTAGGTCTATTTTTAGCCAGCCTTATACTTAATGCGTGAGGATTTTTTTTTTTTTTTTTTCATGGCGACAGCAGCCACTGGCCAAAGTACACATCATCATCCTTGCCTTGTATTAAGAGGAGCAGGGAATCACAATCTTCCTACTTGCTGGCAGAGACAGCCGACCTTGTTAAAACTATGTGTGGGTTATTAAAAGATGACTTAGCTCCCTCTGCTAAACTCTTTAATGTCTTTACATGAGTCCTCCAGATTCTTGGGATCAATCCCCTTTTCTTCCTTTATCTACTGCCTTCTTCTCTGCTCTCCCTCTGACAAAATCCTCTTCATCCCAGAAGCAGAGTTGTGCAGTACCTCTAAGTAATCTTACTTCCCCGTGTCCCCGTGAGCTTGGGACCCAACCCTCCAACTGGTTTACTAGATATTTGTTTGTTAATGTACAAAGAACGTTTCCTCCTTAAGAGGCACACTGGGGCAAGCTCACACAGGAAGGTTTTTTCACTCACTTTTACTTGCTCACTCTAAATGCCTGCAGATCTAGAGGCCACACCATTTCATTGCATATCGTCGTTAATTTCTTCTCCCTCTCTCTGTCTGCATCTATCTGTCTCTGTCCCTCACTCTTTTTCTTTCTTTCTTTTCTTTGTTTTTTTTGTGTAAGTATTTTTCTTGTAATCAGACTATAAGTGTTACCTGGACAAAAATTTTCTCCCTAGCTCCTGAAACAGTACTGGGTATGGGAGTTGCTCAACAAACATTTGTTGATAGATTTGGCTTTTCTCCACTCCCGCTTTCCCCCACTTTCCCATCATTCCCCTTCCTGTCACTTCCTCCTTTATTTTGAATAAGAATGAAATATGATCATAGTAAGTTCTTTAACATGATCATAATTTATGTAATTTGGCACAGAAATGTTCACGTAGGTCATAAAAGTGAATACGTTTTTTCAATTCAGATACAGTCATTCAATCAGTACGTCTCCAACTTAACTATCGATGAAATTGTCTGTTTCAATTGGGTGTGCATGTTCATGTGTTGAGATTTTAGAGATTCTTAACATTTCACAGGCACTTGGACTTTTGTAAACATATGCTGCGCCCATGCATTCATTAGTAAAGGGAGAGGCAGAAATTCACAGAAGTTCTTACACCCATCATTGCTACTTTGCCCATTACAGAACTCTGCCTCTTTTTATTTTATAGGAACAATGTAGAAACTATGGTTTTTCACATTGTTTGGAAACAAATGGATAGCAATTAAGGGAGAAGATCCTATTTTATGAGTTGTGCACTCAGAATAATGTATGACAATGACAGGAAAAAGATAGAAAACAGAGAAAGCTCAAGAGATTTGAAATCTCCCAATTTAAAACTACATCCTAGTGTTACAGTGGAGAGAGACTTTTTCCGCCCACTGACATGAAATAACAAACACTACAACTTTGTGTTACTTTGTTATGTTTGGAGGATGGGGAGGTGGGTCTGTAAACCATCCTAGTAAATCAGTGCAGTCTTATTAGTTTCATAAGTTTTCAGCATAAGGCATAGATTCTTATAAAAAAATAATGACAATCACAGCAATACGCATTCATTCTGCACGCCGTGTGGCAGTTGGAGGGTTAAGCACTTTGCACAGATTATCTCATTTACTCTTCATGAGGTCAGCTCTCTTATCATCTCCATTGTACAGATGGCAAGAACGAAGCCCGGAGGTAAGGTAAGATATCTAAGTTCAGCCTCCTTTAAACAGCAGAATATGAAACTCAAATGCCAGCTTCCCTAACACCAAAAGTCAGGCTTTAAAAAAAAAAAAAAACTCTTTGCTATTTAAGAAAAAACAAAGTTGACGTCAATAGAACCTAAAGAGGAGGTGTTTGACACGAACAGATACTCAACATCACTCATAATCAGGGAAACGCAAATCCCAACCACCATGGGGTATCACCTCACACTTCTCAGAATGGCTAGAATCAGAAAGATTCAGAAAGATGAGAAATAACAAATGTTGAGGAGGATGGGAAGAAAGAGTCCCGCTGTTGGAGGGAATGTAAATTGGTGCAGCCACGGTGAAAAACAGCATGCGGTTTCCTCCAAAAATGAAAAATAGAAATACCATATGATCTACTAATGCCACGGCTGGTACTTACCTAAAAGACAAAACCAAAAATGAAACAAAAACAAAAGGAGTAATTCAAAAAATATATATATATGCACGCCTATGTTTGTTGCAGCATTGTTTACAATAGTGAAGACACTGAAGCAACCCAAGTGTCCATCGGTAGATGAATAAGGATGTGGTGTATGTTTATATACAATGGAAATAAAAATAATGAGATCTTGCCTAGAGGGCATTATACTGAGTGAAATAAATCAGACAGAGAAAGACACATACCATATGATTTCACTTATCTGTGGAATCTGAAACAAACGAACAAACATACAAGCAGAAATAGACCCGTGAAGGGGCGCCTGGGTGGCTCAGTCGGTTGAGCGTCCGACTTCGGCTCGTCATGATCTCACGGTTTGTGAGTTTGAGCCCCGCGTGGGGCTCTTGTGCTGACAGCTCTGAGCCTGGGGCCTGCTTCAGATTCTGTGTCCCCCTTTCTGTCCGCCCCTCCCCTGCTTGTGCTCTCTCTCTTTCAAAATTGAATAAACATAAAAAAAAAAAAAAAAGACTCACGAAAGAAATAGACCCATGAATACAGAGAACAAATTGATGGTTGCCGGGGGGGGGGGGGGGGGGGGGGGGAGCGCGGGGGATGGGCAAAATGGGTGAAGGGGAGTGGGAGACAGAGGCTTCCAGTAATGGAATGAGTAATTCATGGGGATGAAAGGCACAGCACAGGGAACACAGTCAATGGTACTGTAGTAAGGTGGTACGATGACTGATGGTAGCTACCCTTGTGGTGAGCCCAGCATAACATTCAGAATAGATGAATCGCTAAGCGGTATGCCTAAAATTAATGTCACATTGTGTGTCAACTGTATCTTAAATTTTTGAAAAAGATGAGGTGTTTGGACACTACAAACTCGATTACAAGAGACTTTGGAAGCAGGAGGGACAATGACTTAGAGGTCGGAGTGTGAATCGAGTTGGACCAAATGGATCCCCAGTGATCTGGGAGGTGCTTATGGAAACCTGAGCCACCTCCCTCGGAGGCCTTATCTTTAGATCCGCAGAATCAGAAATCTTACAAGATGGTGTTCAGAAACCCACCTTTGTAACAAGCTCCCCATAGGACTCTTATGGAAACTAAAGTTGCAAAACCACTGTTTTAAGCATGATTTCTTTCCTTTTACAGGCAGGAAAAGATTTCATTTAAATGTTTACGTTTAAAAGAAAATCACTGTAATTTGGACAAACCTTGGAGTTACAAACTAGTGGCCTGAATGGCAGCAGTTTTCAGTGTGGTCAGCACTTTGGTGTTTTTTCTTAAAGAGGGTATAAACGCCTGCACAAAGGGCACGGACCTCCTACTTAACTATGCTGCCCATGGCTTCCTAGCACTGTTGCCCTTGTAAAACACTAGGCTGATCCCTGAAGACAGCTGGAAAGAAGAACATTCTTTTAAATGGGATCCATGTGATACTGGGATAAATGGTGTACTTTCTCAGACCCAGTGTTCCTGACTCTCCCAAAATGCTCTTGACTTATCTACATAGTTTTTTCTCTTTGGTCATGGGATTAGAGAAGAAAGGAATCTTTTTTCTTCATTTCGTCTTACCCTCAATAAATGAACCAAAGGGCATCCTCATACGTCATTTGAGAGCCCAACTCTTTTCGAAAAAGGACAAGGGAAAGGATGAAAATGAATAAATTAGAAATATGAATATTTTTCAGAAACTAGGGAAGGAGAAACAAAATTTATATTTTGTTATAAATTAAAAATTTATATTTTATCAGTCAGTTAAGCATCTGACTTTGGCTCAGGTCATGATCTCACAGTTCGTGGGTTTGAGGTTTGAGCCCCACGTTGGGCTCTGTGCTGACAGCTTGGAGCCTGGAGCCGGCTTCACATTCTGTGTCTCCCTCTCTCTCTGCCCCACCCCCATTTGCGCTCTCTCTCAAAAATAAACAGTACAACTTTTTTTTTTAATTTATATTTAGGCTCAGAAAACAGCATATCAACTTAAATGGCTCAGACTTCAGTGTCATTTGGTGATAAAAGTTCTAGGAATTACGAATCTCTTCAGTGTCCAGAGTAGTACAAAACGTACAATGGTTTTGAAAAGAAGAGCTAGGTTAAAATTAATCAAGACACATTTAGGGGAAAAGATTAGCCATCCAATGAATTAATCCAATCTAAAAGAAAAAAATAATAAAAACGACACATCACCTTAACTTTATTCAATCAATAAGGGTAATCGCAAGTAATCAAGCTTTCATTTTCTAATATGTATAGTTTTGAAATTAAGACCTAATGGAATTTTGATGAATGTTTTCGTACTTAATTAGGAGCTGTTAGTTAAGTACTGAGTGCTGAAAATGTCCTTAAAATAAGTTAAGAAAACTAAACAAATAACTAAATATATATATATATATATATAATATATAATATTATATAAAATATAATATATAATGAACATATATATAATGAACATATATATATAATGAACATATATATATATATATATATATATATATAATGAACATAAATTAACATGATTTTAAAACAGGATGACAAGTTCAGTAAAAGAAGGAAAGAAACTATGTAACCATTTCTATTAGACTTTCCCTTGGCTTTTGGGCTTGCATGGGGCTCTCCCAAATTTTCTCTGCTGATTGAGAATTACTTATTTGTGACTAGGTTTCACTGACACAGTCAATGTCAAGGTCAGCAGTGGGTGCCTCTGTAAGGAGAGCCCATGTCGTACTCAAAGGTGACTGTAAAAGTTACTCACTTAGAAATAAAGAAAAATCCTTGTGATACATCAGAAAGCTTATAAACGTGCCAGCTAAGCTAGCATGTTTCCTAAGGAAACACCCAGAGATATTGGCAGAGGTAAATAAATCTATAAGGAGGGTCACCAGATACTTACACTGAAGTAATATAAAACAGAAACAAACTCTGCTCTAAAATTAGCGGACGCATTTGAAAAACTTGACTCATATAACAGAAATCTATGTGGTTGTAAAAAAATGTCATGGAGACATTTCAGACTCAACATGTCCAAAGCTAAATTCTTTCCAACCAATCTGCAAATGAATCAACGTTTCCACCACCCTCGAAATGATCATGCCAGAAACCTAAAAACTGTCCTTTAAAACTCTCCCTCCCTTAGTGGTCATCTCCCACACCCAGTACGGCAGCAAATCCCAAGGCCCCGCCTCCAAGACCTATCCTGAATTCACCCACTTTTCTCCAACTCCACCGCCACCAGCCTAGCGTCAGGCCCTGTAACTCCTTCCCTGGAAACTATGATGTGGCCTCTTACCGATACTCTCTTGACATCGTAGCCAGGATAATCATTTTAAAAATGTCAATCAGATCACACCCCCTCCTGTGCTTAAAGCCATTCGCGAGCCTCCGTGTACCTCACACAAAATCCCCCACGAGGCATACGGTCCTGTGTGGTGCAGTCCTTGCCTGGTTCTCCAATCCCATTCCGCACTGCTCTCCATCTTACTCTCCGCACCCCGGCACGTCTCGGCAGTTCTCCCTCAAAATCTTCATGTATGTTGCCCCGTGTGCCTGGATCCTTCCCTCCCATATGCCACACTCCTCCTTTCTACCAAGGAACTGGCTTCTCACTCTTGACTTTCCAGCTTAAATCCTGATTTGTCAGACGAAGCTTCTGTGTTTGTGATACTGGGGGGGGGGGGGGGGGGGGGATTCGGTCTTCAATTTGTCCTTTCTTCTAGTACCTTGCATTTGGACTCATAGTGTTTGTAAATTTGGTAAATAAAATACCAGTGGAGCTTAAGATCTGCTTCATCCTTTAGATCTTAACCCTGTGAGGATGGGACCCAATGTGCTTTTACCCCAGCTCTCTACCCTATACCTACAGCTACAGTACAGAGCCTGACCATGGTCACTCAATAAAATGTGTAAAATGGATAGATAATGTTTGACTTTAAACATTTTTCATAATATATTGACAAAATGTATGTTTTCAAATATGCATGAACAAATACGTGTATTTTATACATATTTTGAATACATGACTATGATTTTAAGAACATGACAAAAGTTATTATAATGGTAATTTCTGAGTGGTGTCACGCACTTAAAAATATGTATTCCTGAAGGTGCCCGGCTGGCTCAGTCTGAGGAGCATGTAACTCTCAATTCCGCGGTCATGAGTTCAAGCCCCACGTTGGGTGTAGAGATTACTTATATCAATAAACTTTAAAAAATAAATACATACATAAATATAGTTCTGCTTTCCAATGGTCCATTGACTACTTTCATCTTTAAAATTAGCAACAGCATTCTATTTTTTAAAGTGTGTCCCTCTCTCTTGTACTAATCTGAACTCTGACCACCCACTATATGCTGCACTATATCTGGGGCTACAGCTTCAAGACATTGTGTTTATCAATGTCAAACCCAACTGTACCTGTACCCTATTTAAGGACCAGTGACATTAGAAGATGTGCTAATTCTCAGAAAGCAGAATTACTGCTTTTGGAGAAAAGTCCAAAGGGGCCTCAGCAAATCACACAGCATCCCTGAAAATTAAACTAATGATAAGACAATTAGAGTATCACAAAGGCAAGCAGAACAGGAGAACATCTTCTACACCTCCGTATGAGAACAGGAGAATATCTTCTATCCCTCCGTATATCTATCCTCAAGGCACAAAGTGCTCAACCCATTCACATACTCATTTCATTCAATCCCTCATTTCACAAACATTTATTGAGACTTACTAGATTCAAGGCTGTGCTCCAGGCTCTGGAGATAAGGAACAACACAGACCAGGCCCCTTCTTTCATGCTGGTTCCATTCTAGACGGACAATACATAGTACAAAAGAATGAATTAATATACGGTAGTTTCCTGCTTGAGCTGCTGGTTGAAATTCTTGTCCTGAGCATCAACCGCTTTAAGGATTTAGGAAAATATCTAAGAAAATAAGAGACATTTTTTTTTTTCTTACTTGGCTTTTTAAAATAAAATTTCATTTTTTTATTAATTTAAGAAGCTAAGTTTAGAACCCTAATAACAAATCTAAGGAAAAAGGTAGGAGAGATTTTTCTCTCTCCTTTTGTGCCTTTTTTATTTATAAATATAATGTGTTGTTAAGCCTACATTCCACAGTAATCATCACCATGGAAATAAGTATTCATTGCCCCTCAGATCTCAACTGAAGTTTCATAAATGTTTTATAAGAAGGTTTAAATAAAAAGTATTATGACTGATCTCTGAGAATGAGCTACTCAGGAAAGGACACAAGACGTACTGTACTAACTCCATGAGCTACAGGGATCCAAGGTTGGCCAGAATAGAGCCAACCAAGAAGACAGAAGGATATAGGAAAAGACACTTGACTTTATTAAGTGTATACTCAGTATCTGCTGGGTTCGGTTAAGGACCCCAACCTAAAGGGTATTTTCTTTAACCTTCACAACCTCATGGAGAGTTAGCTATTATTGTACCATTTTACATAGGGGAAAACTGAAGCTCAGACAGACTGCATAGCTTTCCCAGATCCCTCTTGTCCTTAGTCAGAAACTTCAGCCAAGGGATCTAACTTCAAAGTCCTAACTCCTTGTGTTAGGAGTCAGCTAATAGGAATTTAACATTTCAGGTCCCTCAATTGACTAGCTTGGGACTCTAAGCAGTTTACCTCATAGGTCCTTCTTTCCTGATCTATAAATGAGAATAGTAATACCTATTTCGTACCAGGATATCAATTTTTAAAGGAAAAGCTGTGTGAAATCACTTTCTAATCCATAAAGTACTCTAGGAAATACAAGAAATTTAAAATAAAATTTTCTGGAAAAAATGGAGAAGAAATGATAATCAGCTACATTTGTGGAGGAAAGATAAGGTCAATCGCTGTCATTAATTACAAGTCATAAAGCAAGAAGGAGAGCGGCAAAAAAACAGGTTGTGACAGGTTCCAGAAACAATAAGAAAATCACCACAATATGATCCATTCCTGGGACCCAATTCCAGGATTCGTTGCTATGAATTCAAGATGTAAGAGCTGGAAGGAATCTTTCCTGGAGGAAGCAGCACCAGGGGAGCTGGGGGCCTTGCTCAGAGCCAGAGGCAGAGTCAGGACCCCGTGTGGTCCCCCAGCCATCAGTATTCTACAAGTCACTTTAAGTAATGGGCTGCGGTAGGGGCTGGAGATGGGCAAAAGCCACTGCTATCAACAACCTGCCTGAAAAAGAAATGAAATTGAGGTCTTAGAAACTGTATTTATAATAAAGAATGGCCACACAGTAGTGGCCACATAATCTTTAACACTAAGTTCCTAACCCCCCAGTGTGGTGAACTTCACTTCAGGTAGCCATCATGTGTCCGATCAGGGCCGTGGCACCTGATAACTGCCATCAAGAGCTCACGGATTAAGGGACTATGTGAGAAACCGAATCTGTTCGTAAGATGAGGAATGCTTTTTGCCAAGTGACCAGCTCCTATTTTCCCAATGTTGACTAGTGTTTGGAGCAACTCACTGCCTTACTAAGACAATTGGTGATGTTCCTGAAACAGGTAGGTCAAATATTAGAGCAGCCTCAGGAAGCTAATCTCTGGGAATGAGGCTCTCAAGAACGTTCATACTGGCTGACGGGCCAGTAAGAACGTTCAAACGGGCTGATGACCCAAGGCACCTCTGTGAAATCCTAGCAGGCTTGCAAACATCTTGCATAAAGAAATCAGCTAAAAATAGCATCTAACTTGGTGGTAGGCTGATAGCCCATATCATGGAAGCATAAATGTCAGTCCTTTGTGGTAGCCTAGGAGCTCAGGATCTTTATAAATCCGTCTTCTCATCGACATACTGTCTACTTCTTAGTATACCGATTAAAATATACCCCCACTCCTTTTTCCTCTCTCTCTCTCTCCAAACTTCGCTGTGAGACATATTCTTTCAAGACACTAGGCAATCATTCAATAAAATGCTTTTCCAAAGCCACTATTCCAAAGCATTTGGGTCATTCTTCCTCTCTCCGTAAACAACTCACGATTAGGAGGTAGTTAATTTGAACACACCCGTAAAAGATGAGATTCAGTTTTGAAGTAACATAAAAAAAAAAAAAAAAAAAGACGAGCCTACAGTGATTGTCAAGTACCTACAAATATGCTCAGCTAATCCTCATGGCATTGCCGTTATCCCCAATTTAGAAATGGCTAAGTGGGGCGAGATTAAAGCTGCCCCAGAAAAGATTAAAGAGTAGCTATCTAATGTCTTTGAGAAGGAGAACCATGGAAAATTGAAGCCCACAAATCATACCGAAATGCCACTGAAGCCAAGAGCTATCTGCTTTGCCTCCTGTCCCCTCCCTGATCTTCTGCACCCTTGTGGAGAGGAAGTCAGGCTGCTAATTGCCAAGGAGGGCAGCAGCATTTTCCCAGCCCTCCGCCTCCCTGGGCCGAGTCGCTCCCGTCAAGGGTGGCCGTCTGGCATATTTAATATTCAGACCTTCACGACCGTGTGTCTCATCGAACTGATCCCTGAAGAAGCATCCCCACCACCCATCTTTGCGGTTGTCACAGTCCACGAACTTGTGCAGGTGACTTGCGTTGTGATTTTATTAGTAAAAGAGAGAAGAGTAACGTCCTCCCTTGTTTGTTCTCTCTTTTCTTTTTACCAGCAAGATGAATTTTATTAAATTCTAAGATTTATTTTTTTTTTTTCAACGTTTATTTTTGGGACAGAGAGAGAGCATGAACGGGGGAGGGGCAGAGAGAGAGGGAGACACAGAATCGGAAACAGGCTCCAGGCTCTGAGCCATCAGCCCAGAGCCCGACGCGGGGCTCGAACTCACGGACCGCGAGATCGTGACCTGGCTGAAGTCGGACGCTCAACCGACTGCGCCACCCAGGCGCCCCTTAAATTCTAAGATTTAATGCATTGAGTCTGAAACGTCCCAGGTTCTTCAGGAAAAGAAACCAGTGAAAATTCACAAACGCAGGGTTGTTGTTTGTGTTTTTTTTTTTTTTAAATATAAATTTCATTCAAGTTTCTAATTTAAAAAATAAATAAATAAAAACCTTCAAGGTTTAGGTTACACCACGTTTGGAATGTTGAGTCGCTAGACTCTCTCAGACATACACATTCTATTCTGTTCTCCTTTTTTCCCTTCCATCGCTCGAGCACTTTTAGGAAGGATGGAATGGGGGTACTTTGTGTGGCAACAGTAGATGAAGCGGGATCTGTTACAAGTTCCCTGGCTGAAAAAGTACGCTTCTTTCGGCACTATTGTACATCAGCTGTCTCCAGTTACGGCCAAAGTAGGTGTGTAATAGACGACTAGACCTGGTACGAATGCAGGCACACAAACCCCAGGACAGAGACACCTTGTGCTACAGTAAGGTGATCTGCCCCGGGCTTCCATTAAGTCATCCAGGGCACAAAATGGGAGCTCACATCAGACATGGTGGGAATGAGCTTGCTTTCTGATTTTTATCTGGCCATTCAAGATCTTTTAAAAGACTGAATTTAAAAGTCCTCCTTTGTAGAAAGCATGAAGGCCATTTCAATATCCCGAATTCAGAGCTATGAGTCTAAGATTATGCTGCCTTAATATTTAAAACAGGTTGACATAAATATCTAACTTGCTTATCACTCTATTTAACCCATTTCCTAATATTCTCTCTTAGAATTACTTTTTTTCCCCCAATGTGAATGGTACACAGTCTGTATTATCCTCACATGGAAATACTAAGACTGTTAGTATCATTAAGGAAGGTGAATGAGGAAGGGGGCATCCTGAAGCGAATTCACTTCTTCGTATGATACTTCAGAATAGCCGTCCACTTTTTTGATTTTTTTGCAGAGTTTTTGTTCTTTTTGTGTTTTTTTCTTGCACGGTCGTGGAGTCTGAAATATATGGTTCTACTATCAGAAATCAATCACCCTATTTTCCCTGAGTTAAAATGAAGCTGAATGGGGAATTATAGTATGTCAACAGTGTTTGAGGTGCCCCTGGAAACATTGCGATGTAGTAGGAGATGTCATCGGAACCATATAAGAGATAAATGTAAGACGTGGGAAAAACAAAGCCCGACACCTCACCTACGTAATTTGCCATATGTTATTGAGCATCGGCCTCCCCATTTCCCATGGAAAGATGAATGCAAAGAATAAGATGCTACTTTCATTTCTTTTTTTTTTTTTTTTTTTTTTTTAATTTTTTTTTTCAACGTTTATTTATTTTTGGGACAGAGAGAGACAGAGCATGAACGGGGGAGGGGCAGAGAGAGAGGGAGACACAGAATCGGAAACAGGCTCCAGGCTCTGAGCCATCAGCCCAGAGCCCGACGTGGGGCTCGAACTCCCGGACCGCGAGATCGTGACCTGGCTGAAGTCGGACGCTTAACCGACTGCGCCACTCAGGCGCCCCAAGAATAAGATGCTACTTTCATTTCTAAATGAAAAGGAAGATAAAGAGAAGACTAGGAGTAAACAGTGGAGCAAGACCATTGTCGCCACCATTTCTAGCTATTTCAATCGAATAACGTGCCTCTGGGAAGCGGCTGAAAAGCCTATGTGCCAAATTGCTTCTTGTATGGTATGTGCTTACCTTCTCTTATTTGGACTATTTTCCAGACCAGAAATTAGACTATATTAAAAAAAAAAAAAAACTCTATAAACAAGCATTGGTCTATGCACTTTACATTATCTCATTTAATTATTACCAAACCCTTAACAAAGAGATCATACTAACCTCCATGCACAGATCATGAACCAAGGCTCAAAAAGGTTAGGGAGCGTGTCATAACCACAGATCTGAGAATCAGCTGAGCTGAGATGTGAACCAAAGTTTGTCTGGATGTGGAGTCTGTGTCCATCTCAACTTACAGAGTTGCCCACAACGACAAACACCATCTGCCTTCAGCAGCACATCCTATGACACTAGAGAGAGTAAGACTTGAGCCAGATTGCTAGGCAGAATGCTTATGTAATAAAGTATCTGAGAGGTACTTTTCAAACCCCAAGGAAGCTGGAGATTGAACTAAAGGATCATAAACCTATGTGTTAGGAGATGGGCTGACTACGTTGGTCATTAGAGAAGAGACTTGACTGCACTAAAGAAGTTCAAGAGGGGCGCCTGGGTGGCTCAGTTGCTTAGGTGCCCGATTCTTGATTTCGGCTCAGGTCATGATCTTGCAGTCATGGAGCATGAGTGGATCTGAGTGTGGAGCATGCTCAAAATTTTCTCTCTCCATGCTTTCTGTCTACTTTCTCTCTCTCTCTCTCTCTCTGTCTCTCTGTCTCTGTCTCTCTCTCAAAAAAAAAAAAAAAAAAAAAGAAGTTCATGAAAGAATTCTAATTCATCATTCCCCCAGTGTCCCTTGTTCTGAGGCCTATGCAAATGCTATGGTGACACCTGGAATCAGCCAAGGAGTTACAAAAGTTTTCTTCCAGCCTATGCTTTGATTTTATTTAGAGTCCTGAGCTTATTCTGATTCTAGTTAGTATCTTTGGCCTTATTCTAACTTACATGGATATATTATATACATATATATAATATATATATTCTTTGTGTGTTGATTGCAAGATACTTTGTGTGGACTTTTAGGGAATCTTCATAAATCTTCATGAACATTTAAACCATAATAATGTAAGCTGTAGTAATCAGGATATCAACAGAAAATAGTGCACTCAAATTAGGATCCCAAGATGAGAGTTTAACAGTGAGACTATTTTCAATGGCGTGGCCATTGTGCAGGGAAAATACAAGACATACGTAATGTCTGAGGGCTCTGTTTCCAACTCTAGGCTGAAAGACGTGAGTGAAGACAGACGGAGCTGTACAAAGGGCTGTCTGATATGTGCTGTGGTCAACACCACCAGGCTGCGGTGACCTCTCAGGGAAGAGCTGAGAGAATAATGACACCCACCTTACTTTCTTCTCTCACCCTCTAATTAATCAACCCAAGTCAAAGCCAGAGGTCAAGTGCACCTGTTGACATAGTCCACAAAGATAATTTGGGCATAGGTGAAGGGTGGAGAGTGTGTCCGGAAGGGGAAGCAGAAGATATCCAGGACATAAATCTAAAAGAAATTACTAATAGGCAGAATGTAAACCGAAATTATTAAAAGTTAAGATGATAAAATCACTTTATTCTTCACAATGTGTTATGGTATAAATTGCATTATCTGCTAACAGAATCAAATTGCATGTCAACTTTGGAAAATTAATCACAAATTTAATTTCTTTTTTTTTTTTTTTTTATTTATTTTTGGGACAGAGAGAGACAGAGCATGAATGGGGGAGGGGCAGAGAGAGAGGGAGACACAGAATTGGAAACAGGCTCCAGGCTCTGAGCCATCAGCCCAGAGCCTGACGCGGGGCTCGAACTCACGGACCGCGAGATCGTGACCTGGCTGAAGTCGGCCGCTTAACCGACTGCGCCACCCAGGCGCCCCCACAAATTTAATTTCTGCAAAAAATACCGTATCTAAGATAATTGGAATGATGCGATAATTGTCTTTCTGTGACTGGCTTTTTTCACTTACCAAGATGTCCTCTAGGACCATCCATGCTGTTGCAAATGGTAGGATTTCCTTTCTTTCTTTCTTTCTTTCTTTTTTTTTTAAGACTGAAAAGGATTCCATTTGTACGTATACAACACATTTTCTTTGTCCTTTAATCCATCAATAGACATGTAGGTTGTTTTCATACTTTGGCTATTGTGAATAGTACTTCAGTGACCATGGGTGTTCAGACATCTACTTGAGATCTTGATTCCAATTATTTTGGATACCCGCCCAGAAGTGGGATTGCTGGATCATACAGTAGTCCTATTTTTAATTTTGTGAGGAACCTCCTGGGTGGTTCTCTAAAAGGTCTGCACTGTTTTTCAGTCCCACTAACAGGGCACAGGTGTTCCAGATTTTCTACTTTCTTGCCAACATTTATCTCTTTTTTTCTTTTATCACAGTCATCCTCACAGGCATAAGGTGATAGCCCCTCATGGTTTGATCTGTATTTCTCTTTCTCATGTACCTTATATAACCTCATTAAAATCACCAACATTTTCCCCTCTGCTTCCTTGCTGCCCGTGTCCATGTAGACCTTCACCACTGAGCACTTGTATGAGCTGCTTTGTCCTCCACCCTCCTTCTGTGTAGTCAACTCCAGTTCCTCAAATTCCAGCTCCATTGCTGCTTCACCTACAAGCTTTCCTGACTGTAAGGTGTCGAACGCTCCAAATTATCAGTGTTGGGTTTGCTGCTTAACCCTCTTATCATAGAGGTGTCCCTTTCACTCAGAGCATGGATCTTGCTTGGCAAGCAATCGCTTGTCCCTCCACCATTAGATCTAAAGACGTGGGGTTAGGGCTGGTTAATTTTCTTCTCACTGGTACAAGTCTAGCACATAGGAAAGCCTTAAGAAATCTTTCTAGAAGAAAAGAAGAAGAGGCAAAGAGATGGAGGGAGGCAGGGAGGGAAAGGGGGAGAAATAGAGAAAAGCATTAGATGTCACATGGCAGCACGTGACTCCAGTACAACTGGCTTGTCTTTACCCTCCTGGTGCTACACAGTCTATCTTAATAGATGGCTTTTTTTCCCCAATGCACCATCATTTTTTCATGCCATCATTATGATCTTTTGAGTTATCACTTAGGCTTCTAGCCAATAGGCAAAATGTTCCCAAGTCTTACATTTTAAGAAAATGCTTTGCCAGGTGTTAGATAAAACACTCATGAGTCTATGGTCACACCCTCAGAAGAAGACTCGCGTGAGACGAAACGGAACACAGCAAGAGTTGCTTCAGAAACAAACGCTCTGTTCAGATCTGTTCAGATCTCTCTCGTAAAGCCATCGTTCACTTGGCTCATTTGCTGACATTAAAAAGCTGTTGGAACCTGGGCGCCTGGGTGGCTCAGTCGGTTAAGCCTCCGACTTCGGCTCAGGTGGAGACCTCACGGTTCGTGAGTTCGAACCCCGAGTCGGGCTCTGTGCTGACATCTCAGAGCCTGGAGCCTGCTTCAGATTCTTATCTCCCTCTCTCTCTCTCACTACCTCTCCTCAACTCATGCTCTGTCTCTCTGTCTCTCTTTCTCAAAAGTAAACAAACATTAAAAAATTAAAAAAAAAAAGCTGTGGGAAGCAGTACAAAGGCCAAAGACATATTTTTTAAATAATACGAAAAACTGAAAAAGTGTTTTCAGTGACCCTGTCCCGCAGAACATCCTTTCGGATGAAAGCCTCTTGTTTTCGCCAGCTGCCCTTCCCATCAGTCTTGAGTGCCCCAATTCATTACACAGTCCATCTGCATTTACAATCCTTTTGCCGCACGTTGCCACCGAAGAGACGGAAAAAATCCATTAGACATAGCTCAGGCTTTCTCCTACCAGCAGGGATCAGACAGTCCCGTAAAGTCATTTCCTATTAATTACAAATTGATGGTGTAGGAACACTTCAACGCTGGTTTCCAAATGATAATAAACAAGCTGAGATTGGTTACAGAGGTTGGATCAAGATGGTGTGACAGGAAGAGGGAAGGGGAGAGGCAGAGAAATGAAACAAAGCCGCCTGACCATCAAGCTTCGTGGTATTTATAAATGTCATTGGCACTGAATGATGGATGAGTTTCAGAAACCTCAAAACCCAAAGAATGCATAATGTTAACTTAATAGATTCTTCCAGGCCTCGGTTACCAGAGTATTTACAGTAATTGTACATTCCCGGTAATAACATAATAGCACCTTTCATCCCACATCTCAGATATTTGCACGGTTATGAACTATCAACTTCTGGACCAGCTGTGCACAACCTTCCCCTCTGTGCCTGTATAACTTGTTATGAAACAAGGCTATTGAGTGGCTTTTCTAAGGTGACGGGGTAGAATGGCAACTCTGTGGACTAGATCGTAAAAGCATATTTTTAAGAAAGGCTAAAAGAGTGAAACATCGTGTGTACAGAAATGACGCTGGAGTGGGGAAATGAGACCGTCACAAATTTTGCTCCTGAGACTTACTGAAACAACAATCGGTATCATTAGACAAGATCACTTTTCATTTTCAGAAGTTAAAAGGAGGGAAAAGGCAGTCATTTCTAAACTGCCTGGAGAAAAATGGACGCTCGAGTGTGTTTCATCTTTGTTTTGTGCGTTTGCTTGTTTACAGCTGGGTCTTGCAACGTTGGCAAAGCCACACTAAGCTTGTTATTGTCTGCATTAGAAACAAGAAAGTGGGTTATAGTATTGTGGAATTTCAAACTGGAAGGGGAATACTTTAAGACATGCCTACTTTGGTTCTCCGAATTTTCTCTTTCTTTTTTAAATGTATGTGTCTCACATTTGTATGTGTCTAAAGGTGTATGTGCCGAAAACCTTGAGAAAGGTGCATGGTTTTACGAGGAGCTGCTGCAATTAAATTCAGCGTGACCTAGAGTTAACTGAGTCCCACGGGGGATATTATAAAGATTAAGTTATGTCCTCTACAGGAACTTTTCTTTAAATTGAATCTTCAAAGCTCAAAAAATTTTATTTTTCTGGGAAAACACTCAAACTAAGTCATTGTAAGGAATGGGTCTTTGAAAAGTCAATCATACGTCCTAAAACCCAGAATGATGAGAACCTCCTCTAGTTTTAAGATCCCAGAGAAAGACATTTCTTGCTGTTCAGAAATTACTTCCTCTAACTGCTATCTTGCTAGAATGACTGAGTCCCCATGCTCACCAGAGTCTCATCTAATTAAATCCTCAAGAAGAAATAAGAAAAATATTAGTGGCGGGTAACTGCTTAAGGCTTTTGACACGATAATGGAGATAAGAGAAAAGCCGGGTATGGATTACAAATTTAAATTGAATCCCATCTTAACTGTATCGGTTCAGACTTGTCTTAAAGGAGTCACCCGGTGAATCTTTTTAGCATGCCTTTAGCATATACTTTTGAAAACTCCAAATGATGGCCTATCAGGTCAATCTAAAATTTTTTTTTTTCAACGTTTATTTATTTTTGGGACAGAGAGAGACAGAGCATGAACGGGGGAGGGGCAGAGAGAGAGGGAGACACAGAATCGGAAACAGGCTCCAGGCTCTGAGCCATCAGCCCAGAGCCCGACGCGGGGCTCGAACTCCCGGACCGCGAGATCGTGACCTGGCTGAAGTCGGACGCTTAACCGACTGCGCCACCCAGGCGCCCCTATCAGGTCAATCTAAATCGAGGCACACCGACATTCAAAAACAATTTTAGGCAGAATGCACCTCAATTGTAATGTTTTGTTGAATGCCATCTCACGTCTTTTCAAAACTGGCTTTACTGGGTTTATGTTTATTTGTTCCATAAATAGATGTGATAATCATGACTCTGTTTTACATAATGCCAGTTTATGTAATAGGATATAACGGTGCAATGGCTCTCAGGAACATTATCATATTTGTTGGCTTCTGTTTTCCCAAATATACAAAAGAAGCAAAGCAGACTTGTACATTTTTAAAGTTTATTGTAGCTCTTGGATTGCCATCCAAATTGAATCAATTTCAACACAGCAAGACATTTCTAAATTCAATCCTACGGCACTTCAGCAAACGAAAACTATATTTTCCATGAGTCATTCTTTGAATGACAAAATGTTCATCATCCAGGAGGGTTTATTGCATCCATAAAACTAATGCAGCACAATAATGGGTGTTAATGTTAGCAGTATCCGGCTGTTTACTTAGCAACATTCAATACTAAGAGGTTAGCACTTAAGGCTTCTATTTGTTGTCTAACATTGCAAATTGTTCGTGCGATTGAGGGCTTAGACAGCAGGTCACATTTTTTCTTGATATTCTCCAGAGCAAAGACTGTACGTGTATTTTTCTTTATAGTCAGCATGGTGAAATAGAGGACTTTAAAAAAAATCAGTTGCCAGGATCCCAGGGGCAATCATGTTTTCCCCATCTAGGTTCAGCTTCTCATTTTGGATACTCTCCCTTCTTTTCTATTCTGACCAAATAGAAACTCCTAGGGATGGAAAGTACCCATCTCTGAATATCTAGAGTAAATCAACTAAATTGCTTTGCAGAATACTTATGTTCTATAACAGTACATAATGTCCTTCCTGACCATTAGGATGTACGAATGGCACTTATATTTTAGCATAACCTAGAGAATTCGTCCTCCTTAAATTACCTTCTTCCTTACCCCAATTGAGAAAAGAGAAAGTATACAAAACATTTTCGTATCCATGTTACTGACTACCAAATTTCCTACATTGATACGCTTATTCTCCAAGTAAAAACAAAACCAGTTCTTCCCAAAAATGACAGATTTTTTTTTAAGAATTAGGAAGATAACTTTAAATTGCTAATAACTTTTAACTGTTAATAAACTTTAAATGGTCAAAGTGTTAATAATTGTAATATCAACTCTAACGTTAATAATGACTTTAAATTGATAACTTTAAATTTTACTTCCTTATTAATTTGTTCTGTGTCGCAAAGAAATTATGTGAATGGGACTAGGAATTGAGACAATGTTCTACATTCACTTCTATTATACGTTTATTGTTTGACCGGTACCCACACTCTCTTCCTTTTGCTCAAGGGTTTTTGTGTTTTTTTCAGGACAAAATACCTGCCCAGTAAACATGCTATAAGAAGGAAAATATGAATTTAGGTAGAAGGCTTTTTTTTTTTTTTTTAATTTTTTTTTTCAACGTTTATTTATTTTTGGGACAGAGAGAGACAGAGCATGAACGGGGGAGGGGCAGAGAGAGAGGGAGACACAGAATCGGAAACAGGCTCCAGGCTCTGAGCCATCAGCCCAGAGCCCGACGCGGGGCTCGAACTCACGGACCGCGAGATCCTGACCTGGCTGAAGTCGGACGCTTAACCGACTGCGCCACCCAGGTGCCCCAGAAGGCTTTTAAGAATAAAAGTATTAGACTATGTTAGCTCTACCATAAAGTATATAAGAAGCACACCAACAATTTGCCACAGTGAGTGATCTTTTGATCTAGGATTGAAGGCTGAAAACCAAGGCTCTTATTAACGTATCCTTACAATCAAGTTCAGAAACGACATCGCTCTCACTATGGGCTTAGTGTACAGGTTTCTGAATCCTGCATAAAATTGAAAGGTTAAGTTTTGGGGAAAAGGGAAGCCATTCTTCATTAAATACAGTAAGAATCATTAAATGATTGCGAACGGTATACTAAGTCTACTAAAATCCATACCGATTAAGCAAAAATCTCAAAGAAGTTTTTTCTTAAATCTGACAAAATAAATAGAAAACACTTTGGGGGGAAATGCATGAGAACTGACGAATTAGTTCACTCAGGATACATGTTTTTTAAATACTTACAGCCCAAAAGGGGCGTCCATTAGGGCTGCAAGGTAGAGAATGAGTTGGGGCAGAGCAAGAATGAAAGCAGGACAGAAGAATGGCCAGCAGGCAGGGGAACGCGTTCCGACTATGGTGATAGGGGTGAGAATGGATAAAAGGGACAGAATTGAGAAATACGTGAGCAGGATAACCACTTAATCTGTCATCCAAATATGGACACCCACGAGAACGAAGTAATATGCTAGAACGGTGCCCTGGACAAGCAGGGCTTGAGGTTATGACACCTGGAGAAAACAACAGAAAAGACCACTTCAGGCTGATGGAACTTAAAGGGTGAGATTACATAAGAGGAAAAAAAGTGTTCTGAGAAAAGAGAATGGAAGGATTGGCCCGACCAGGTTGGAAAACACATTGCAGAGCGACAATAAATTAAACGGTATGCTGGTAGTACACAGTGGTCCCCAGCTTCCACTAACGGCTGTTCCAACTCGTTCCCAGATCAATGCAGTTGAGACACGGGGACGACGCGGAACGAGCCGTGCTGTAGGGCCACACCGCACCCACTTCATGGGAAGTAAAATCTGTGGGTGGTGCCACTCCGTGTCGCATTCTTTCATTCATTCGGTAAATATTCACTAAGCATCTACTCTGTCCCAAGGCTGTGCCAAGCAGTGAGGGTGCCACAGTGACCTGGATAACTAAGATTGCCTGGAAGCATCTCCCTGGATCTTTTCTCTTTATTTTTCTCAGAGCCATGAGCTTATATCGAGCCTCACGCGATCGTTCTGCCGTCAATTGTAAGGCTCTCTGTCCAGTAACTTATCCGTTACATCCTAGACTACCTTCATTATGTGGCGCCCAAGCAGAAATAGCCCCTCAGCTCAGTACAGGGTCTCCCTGCATGGCTTCCAGGACGCTGGAAATTGTGTGACTGATAAGGATCTCTTCTCTGCCCTGGTCACTAGAAAGCTGAGCCAAGTGTGGAACCTGCCCACAGCACCTATGAGAAAACTCTGATATACGTGTCTAGCTTCATTCAGGGCTCCATTTGAATCTCACCCTTGGCTCGTTTGTTGATTTTTTTGCTTATTTGTTACCATTTCCCCTTCCTGAAACCTATTTCAGTTTCATGCTATTTTGTCATATTTCTAATGCACGAAATCCTCTATGGAGAAAGGCATGGCGCATTTTGTAATAAATAAAAAGGGCCACGGGAACAGAATACAACCAAGCAATAACGTACAACACATACAAGAAAAATGTATGCATAGATAGTATCTCAAAACAATTAGGGAGAGAAAAATGACTCAACAAAAGGACTGTTTAATACATAGGATACAAAAGCAGCTACTTGAAAAGCAAATCATCTAGATTTATACTTCTGGTCTAGAGCAAGTCTCAAATGGATAAGTCTTAAAAACAAAACTGAGTGTTTATCAAACTTGGCAAAAACGGAAGAAATAACAAAGACATTTATCTAAAACTTGGTAACTGCTGCAACATGGCAATATAAACAAACATAGTAAAATAGACTGTATAATATTTATAGAAATAAGATAGACAAAAGATTTCTCTCAAAAACATATACAAATTGCCAGTGTAGCTCTTCAGAGCCTTTAGATTAGTAAACGAGGAAGAGAAACAAGTCTTTTTTTTTTTTTTTTTTTTTTAATTCTCAAGTTAGTTAACATAAGTACAGTCTTGGCTTCAGGAGTAGAGCCCAGTGATTCATCTCTTACCTATAACATTCGGCACTCACCCCAACAGGTGTCCTCCCCAATGCCCATCCCCCGTCTAGCCATCCCCATCAACCCTCAGTTTGTTCTCTGTATTTCAGGGTCTCTTATGGTTTGCCTCCCTCTCTGTTTTTATCTTATTTTTCTTTCCCTTCCCCTGTGTTCATCTGTTAAGGAGAAACAAGACATTTAACAAGAGAAAATGTGATTGGCAAACAAGCTTGTAGGAAAGGAAACATCTCTATTTGTCATCAGAGAAATGTTGATTAAAATAATGATGTGTTCTAGGGTGCCTGGGTGGCTCAGTCAGTTAAGCGCCTGACTTCGGCTCAGATCATGACCTCGCGGTTCGTGAGTTCAAGCCCCGTGTTGGGCTCTGTGCTGACAGCTAGGACCCTGGAGCCTGCTTTGGATTCTGTGTCTCCCTTTCTCTGTCCCTCCCCTGCTCTCTCTCTCTCTCTCAAAAATATATAAATATTAAAAAAATTAAATAATTATGTGTTCTAATCCTTTATATTAAAAATATTTTAAAGTGTTAATAACATGTAAATTTGGTTGGAAAACTAGAATACTGTGCTGGTAGCAGTGTAATTTGATTTTATTAACAAAAAAAAACTATAAAAATACTCATTTCTTCTTATCTTATAATCCTCCCTCTGTATATTTGCTCCATGAATACAGTATAAGAGAAAATATAAATACATAAGGAAGTTTATTGAAGCATTTATCTTTAGTAACAAACATCTGGAAATGACAGGAGCGCCCAATAATAAAAGATACTCTAAATAAATTACCCATATTTTATTACTTCTAAGATGCCATCTATTACAAAACACACCACTGCGAAAAGAAAGAAGCACTACTAATTAAATAATAACACACACGGAAAGATCTTTTTAGGCTATTTCAACCTAAATTTTATCATATGTATTTTTGTGTATTTTGTGCCCACATAAAGTGAAAAATGTAAGGGAAGTAATTAAATTATCCTTAAAATTTCTCTCATACAGAATCCACTTCTTCTGAGTTACTTCTCAATTCTGAGTCATCAAAGTCCATGTTTTTCCATAAATCTTCCATAATTCTTCCTGCCGCCGAGAACACGAGTGATACGGCATTTCCTGTTAGAGCTCTGCAGTGGCCTCTGGGATTTTCTTCCAAGATGCACATACCTACCATGGCCAATCCTGAGGCTAACGGTTTCTTGGTCTCGCAAGAAGATGGCACCAAAAGGTTTTCCGAGCTAGGACTCTCATTCTCTCCTCCAGTGGCTCTTATGTTGTGTGTAGACCCACCATCAAGGAATTAGAGTTATCCGGTTGTGTCACGGGAATGTAACCGTGTTTACTGCTGTGGGGCAATGGCAGCTGTCACGGCTGCTACTAGACCAATCGTGAGCGTCAGCTGCCCTTGACCGTGAGATACATCCTCGTCTAAGAGATGTTACGTTGTTTTTTAAATGTGCATCTTAGAACCGTTATGATACGGTGAAACGTATCCACCGAGAAGAAAATTTGTAGACTGAAAACAATCACAACCTGTAGTGTGTTACAACCTGTAGGTGAAAACAATCACAACCCTGTAGTGTGTTAGGCAGCTTTTACTGGAGATACGACATAAGCTTCTGTTAGGAGACAGAGAGGAAATGAAGTTTAATAGAAATATCATAAACTTGAGTTTGAATCCCTTGCAACTTAGCACTTGTAAACTTGGATGAGCTACTTAACTAATCTGTCTGGAGGCTTTATTTTTGAACAGATAAAATGGAAAGTATTAATGCCTTCTTTGTGAAGCAGTTCTGAATATTAAATGATTTAGTGTGTAATCGTTTTAGTATATTCTTCATGGAACATTTAAAAAAATCAAACATTACCTTTTATGTAAGAAATGAGTCTTCCTAAGTGAAACCATGCAAATGAAAAAAGACTGGAAGAAAATTTGGATAATGTTAAATTATGATTTATCGAAATTGAGCAACAGTTTCCATTTTATTTTTTAAAGTTTATTTATTTTGAGAGAGAGAGACAGAGCGTGAGCAGGGGAGGGGCAGAGAAAAAGCGAGAAAGAATCTCTCGCTCCACACTGTCAGTGAAGAGCCTGATGTGGGGCTCGAACCCCGAACCGTGAGGTCATGACCTGGGCAGAAATCAAAAGTTGGACGCTTAACCAACTGAGCCACCCATAGCCCTGAAGTTGAAGAATTGTTAACAAATACTTTATTTTTCATTAATTATATAATTTTTTCTGTGATACTATTTTATGTCAATATTTTTATACACACACACACACACACACACACACACACACACACACACAGGATTTAAGTTATACGATGAAACTTCCACACCAGAAGCCATGATTTTAAAGCTCTATCTGTGTTCCAGAACCTAAGGGAAGGAGAGGGAGGGAAGAACAAAGGTGGAAGGAGAGTAGAGGGATGAGAAAGGTAATAAAAGACTCTAGAATTTGCAGTATTAATAGGACTGGAGATTACCAAATGGAGTGAGAAATTTTGTAAAAGAGTATTCTAAGGATTGACTAAGATTCTCTAACATTTCTTCCCAGTGAGAGATAGAAAATGCAGGAAACAGCAAAAATGGGGTAGGGTGTGGCCAGGCCCTTATTTTCCATTAGTATCCAGTATTTTAGCAATACCTGATTTCCATGATTTCCAAAATCATCTTCCTCTATGATTTGACGTGTTGCCCATATTGCAGAAGAAAGGGTCACTGGTGGGGAAGAGCATGGTTATAGAGCCAAACTGTTCTAGTGGGAATTCAGGCTGAAACATAAATCAGGTGTGTGTCTTGAAATTTCCTGTCATTATATCTTCAACAGTGTTTAGTCACACAGCCAGGCATGGTGTTGAATCAATGAACGTTGACTGATGGAAACAGAAATGCAGAAGAAAAACCAACTGGCAAAGTATGGTTGCAAGCTAACACTTCTTTGCATGTTTCTCTATGTTTAGAGATCAAGATTAAAGTTTTTATAAGCTGTATTTATTAAACCAAGTGGCATTGAAACAGCATCTCACCACAAGCCCTCCTAGTTCCTCAAAATCTTTGGCTATAGTTATGAGATGATAAATCCCTACTTAAAAGATTTTTAATATATTAACTTGACTTAAATTGATATATATAAAGGGGGAAGGACAGTAGAGGAAGTAGGAAAGTAGGAAATTATATATTTTATAATTTTTTAATGTTTATTTTTGAGAAAGAGAGAGAGAGAGAGCCTGAGCACATGTGCGAGTTGGGGAGGGGCAGAGAGAGAGGGAGACTCTGAAGCAGGCTCCAGGCTCCGAGCTGTCAGCACAGAGCCCGACGCGGAGCTCAAACCCATGAACCGCCAGATTATGACCTGAGCCAAAGCCAGACGCTGAACCCACTGAGCCACCCAGGCACCCCTTTTTTATATTTATTTAAGGATATTTCAGAGCCTCACGCCTCAGTATTTCATTGCCCACCATTTCTATCTTTCATCCTGATAAAATGAGATTGTGCCACTGTGTCCAAAGTAGGGCTCCTGTATTTTACTCTCCTAGGCTCAACTCACTTGACTCCAAGTTTTTACTAGTTTTTAGAAATTTTCACCAAAACCCATTTAATTAAGGAGTCATTAGTCAGAGGTATAAACAGTTGCCTCCTGAGGCAAAGACAAAACAATACACCTTGAAAATGATTGCTACAACATCCTCTTGATTGCTTCTCTGGGTTTACTTAGCAGACAGACTCATTTTCCAGCAAGTCCTTTCTAAGGTTTAGAGTTTAGCAGCTTAAAAAAAGGGGGTGGGGGGGAAGGAAAGCAATATCCTTTTGGATGTATTTGTTTCAGGAGAATGGGCATGGAAATGTGTAAAGAGCTAAACAGTTCCCTGCCCGGTGACCTCTTAAGGCAGTTTTCCACAGTTACCTCTCAAATTTCCTTCAATATTTAATTAAATTTTATAATTAGCTATGTCGAAAACAGAGTTCTAAGATGGTTTCAATCTCTTAAAGGCAAGCAATTGTATGTATATGGTTATGTTTCACCAAGAGAGAGTATAGGTCTAATGACTTTGAAAACTAAAGCACCTTTATATAAGGAAGGGATTTGAAATGAGTTAAACTAAATTGTACAATTTAAATACATGCAGAGAGGGGGAGAGAGAGGGGTTAGCTATCGTCTACACCTATAACTATATCGATACTATGTCTTCATCTATATCCCCTGCATTTTTCTACTCAAGAACTAAGGTAGCTTACGGGGCACCTGGGTGGCTCAGTCGGTTAAGCGTCCGACTTCGGCTCAGGTTATGATCTCGTGGTCTGTGAGTTCAAGCCCCGCATCAGGCTCTGTGCTGACAGCTCAGAGCCTGGAGCCTGCTTCAGATTCTGTGTCTCTCTCTCTCTCTGCCCCTCCCCCACGCATGCTCTGTCTCTCTCTCTCTCTCTCTCAAAAATAAAGATTAAAAAAATTTTCAAAAAAAATAAAGAACTAAGGTAGCTTAAAAAACCAACAAAAGCAAATACTATGGACAGAAAGTACATCATTTTACATAAAATATCAACTATCAAAACATAAAATAATAGACGAAAAACAAAATTACTAGAAAAACAATAACCGAAACATGCAGGCCACAACATTTGTTTCCTCATGACAAAAGTGAAAATGAAAGCCTGCCAAATCCATCCCAAAGACTCTAAATACCAACTCCACAGGAGAACCTAAACTTTTTCTACTTTGTAGCTGTAGAATACATGTCTTATGTGGAATTTACGAGCGCGTAGGCATACACTGCTGCTGGTATATGCTGGGGGAGATTTTATATAATATACAGATACAATATCATATATACCGACCTATTCATATATGACTTGAGATGACTACTGCTTATAGCTTCTCCCCATAAAAGCTATTATAACATCAAAAAGCAACTCAGGGAAAACATTTAAGGTGGGAAAACAGACTACTAAGGAAATTTGGTCTGAACATTCACCATCCCATGGTCTGACTTCAACCAATAATGACAAGCAAGCATCTAAAGAAATAGATAAACACAAATCTTCCCAACAATGTCTCATAAATGTTATTTCTCTCAAGTGGGTATCTGGGGTGCAAGGAGCAAATATCATGTATTAGAAGAAAGACCGTTGCCTTTTTATAGCTATAGATACCATAGTATCATATCGGTGTGGGTCAGATTCATGCATAGAGTCTAAGATACATTTAAATATGTATGAAGAATGGGAAAATTTCATTCATTTTTCATAATGGTTCTTTCTTTTAAAAAAATTTTTTTAGGGGCGCCTGGGTGGCGCAGTTGGTTAAGCGTCCGACTTCAGCCAGGTCACGATCTCGCGGTCCGTGAGTTCGAGCCCCGCGTCGGGCTCTGGGCTGATGGCTCAGAGCCTGGAGCCTGTTTCTGATTCTGTGTCTCCCTCTCTCTCTGCCCCTCCCCCGTTCATGCTCTGTCTCTCTCTGTCCCAAAAATAAATAAACGTTGAAAAAAAAAATTTAAAAAAAAATTTTTTTAACGTGTATTTATTTTTTAGAGACAGAGGCAGAGTATGAGCGGGGAGGGGCACAGAGAGAGGGAGACACAGAATCCAAAGCAGGCTCCAGGCTCTGAGCTGTCAGCACAGAGCACAACACAGGGCAAAAAATCATGAACTGTGAGATCAGGACCTGAGCCAAAATCAAGAGTAAGACGCTTAACTGACTGAGCCACCCAGGCGACCCCATAATGATGATTTCTTTATAGAGTGCTACATTAGGTATCTTCTTAAGCCATGATTTATGGGCGACAAATTTCAAGTCACTTCCATATGCATTCATTTTATACCAATATGCAATCCTGCTAAAAATAATTTTAAATTTTCTGGTTGGGACTCAGGGATCTCCACAAATATCAATAGTAAACTTCCCAATGTCTGTAAAGGGTTTGCTTTAAATAAACAATTCATAAGTACATAACAAGGATTGTTTCCTTTTTGGATGAAGTGGCATATTAAATCTGGAGATGTATAAAGCAAGCCATGCTTCCAAAAGTGAACAGAAGTAACAATTTCCAGCATTGATATAGCTTCCACGGCTTGTATACTCTACCTGTGAACACTACACAGAAACCAAGCTGGATTTCTCATACCTGCCTTTAGTGCCCTCTTCCTCCATAGAATTTTCTTGGAGATAACGCCCGCAGTCCACAACTCGGCTATCACCATGGCAGAGAACAGAGTTCCACACCCCCTTTCCACACACCTTCCTTACCTAGAAATAGTCAAGCATTTTTAATCATTTCTCCTAGGTTTTTTTTTTTTTTCTAGAATAACTTTGATATTTACTTTGCTCTGTTTTCCCCCTGAGTAAAACTGGGAGTGGAGACGACAATGTGACTTGTCCCAAATCAGCACTGCCCTGTAATACCTTGGGCTCAGACACAATATGGGAAAGAGGGAGACAGCCATTGCCTCTCTGCCGGGCCCTGAAGAGTTTGTGTTTATCCCTATGTCAGCACAGACTAATGAAAGACCCTCATTTTTATTTTTGTTTGAAAGGCCCTGACTAACACTATTTGTCTTGCACTTGTGGTCTTTGACCTGGAAATTAATATAGGGTCATTACTTACAACACACATATACATAGAAAAAGAACAAGTTAAAACCTAATTAAAATGTGAACGTCAACTATTTTAACGGGTATATCATTATACTTTAGAAAGGGAATACTGTTATGTTTGAGAAATGGAATACTGTTTGGCTCTGGAGTCCAATAGCCTCACAAGAGAGTCATTTTTCAGAGCTAAAATATTTTGCAGACCTCTATAATAAAAGTAATATAACGCATAGGATCTCTCGATTGAGAATAAATACTACTCTAAAGTCAATAGTATATTTAAGTAGCTTCTACATAGATTAAAAATATTACTTTAGGGGCGCATGGGTGCCTCAGTCAGTTAAGTGTCTGACTCTTGATTTCGGCTCGGGTGGTGATCTCATGGTTCATGAGTTCGAGGCCCATGTGACTGACCTGCTGGGATTCTCTCCCTCCCTCTTACTGCCCTTCCCCCACTTGTGCTCTTTCTCTCTAAATAAATAAATAAATAAATAAATACACACACAAACTTTTTAAAATATTGTTTTATATACGTAGTACATATACGTGCATTGTGCATAACTACGTACAGACACATAAAGTCATCTGCAAACAAGTCCCGTTTAGGTACCGTTTTATGGACTCCTTGAAATTACCCTTTTGCTCAGTGCAGTGAAGCCCACAGGTTGGGGACAGCTGTTTGCAGATGACTTTATGTGTATGTACATATTTATGCACAGATTTCCTGGGGCTGCATAGCTCCTGTCAGATGGCCCGGCAGGCTGGCATTACCGCTTCGCCCCTCGGAGGGGGCTGCACTTCTCATCTAGCCGGAAGTCCTGAGCCTCGTCACAGTCCCTGGGAAACCACTTTTTTTGGACTTTCTCCTTTTCTTGCTACATCAGGGGCAAAATCAGATTCCAGGTGGCCTCACATAGTATTTGACGTTTACAGGTTGCTTCTCCTTTGGGTTGCCTGTAATGTTATCTATTTCATGAGCAATTTTAGAGAAATACCAAGTCAGAGGAATGTTCTCTCTTCCTGCCTGCCTCCGAGGTATTACCTACAGACAGAGCATCACACAAGGGGAGGCTCCTTCCTTTCTCCCAGCGACACAGTGTCTCTCCAAAGTCCTGAGGCTGAAGAGGCCCCAGTCGCTAAAGAAGCCTCTTCCTTCGTCTAGCTCTGGAGTCTAACCAGTGCCTCTGGAGTGAAGTGGGATAGGCTTTCTTTAATGAATTTCCACATTCCTCTCATTCCCTGCCACCATTTCTAAAGCCCAAAAATAGCGTCTTCCCATCCAGTTGCATTCCTTCTGGTATGTAGACCAAGATCCTGCTGCCCTTACATCGTGTGGGTGGTGGATATTTTGGGCAGGTCTTCCTCCCTCAGAAGTCACGTTCATATGAGGTTTTACGCTCGTAAATTAAATTTAGAAAATTAGGGTCACAAGAGGAGGCCATAGTTCTCAGGTAAAGAAAATTCAAAGTAGTTTGTAGTTTAAAATAAATACGTGATGGTTTTTAGACTTTTGAGAAATACATTATACTGTTGCCAAGGAAGTCGGTTTCCAGAAGAATGAGGTATTTTTGTTCTAGAAGCAAAAATATTTGATGGCAAATAAGACAAAATGATAGGGGCCAGTAGTTTCCTAAATCAAGCACGATCTTAACAGTACAGCATCGCCATTATCCTAGAGTTCTCTGCATGCCTTATTGGTTTTAATACTTTGATACCTTCCATTGAACAATTCCCTTGAACGTGATTCCTTTATAACCAGAGCCACTTTGTAAGTTTCAAGGTTATAGTGCACTTTGAGAGGCCCTGAGAAAGATTTTCACAAGGTAGTTACTACTGCTCATGCAGGCTCTTCCATCATTATCTTGGTTTAATGAATTATGTGTCAACATGCAAAACCTTAGCCGGAAAAGAAGATAAAAGCTCAATTATTTAAGCTATTCCACAAATGCTTTTCTGAAAAAGCAGGGTGGGGAGGAGGGGGGAAAACGGGTGATGGGCATTGAGAAGGACACTTGTTGGGATGAGCACTGGGTGTTGTATGTAAGCAATGAATCATGGGAATCTACCCCCAAAACCAAGAGCACGCTGGATACACTATATGTTAGCTAACGTGACAATAAATCATATTTTTAAATAATGTATTGGCAGAAATAAAGGGAAATGGTCTAGACCTGCTGGTACCTAAGGGTATCTCCTTTTGAGGGGAAAAGGAATTTAAAGAAGGGTGCATATAACTACAAACTTAGTTTTCGTAATAGTCCTGACAGGCAACGACTTCTGCCCATTGTCTTCATTCATGGGTCGGGCCAAAATGGACAAGAAATAAATTGATGAAATAATGATGATAACAGGAGTAATAGCACATCTACCACTTCCTGAGGATCTGACACTATGTGACATACTTCACACTCATCATCTCCGAACGTCACAGTAATCTTAAAGAGCCAAAGTTTTTTTCTCTAAGGATTATGGGTTTTTAATTCAGGATCAAGAGATACCAAATTATTTCATTGAGCATACCCCAAAAAAGATCACCACACAAAATCAAGTTGTATGACATTCCTTTTAGTTTCTAATTAATAGTAATAATGGTGGCTGATATTTAGTGCCTGCGTGTTATGTACTAGGTAGTGACCACACTGAGAACTTTCCATGGATCTAATACTTGCAACACCCCCACGGAATCAGTGCTATTGTCATTCTTAATTCACAGATGAGGAACCTGAGGTTTAGAGAGGGTCAGTAACTTCTCTAAAGGCATGCAACTAGTTAATGGCAAAGCCTGATTCTGACTCCGCAATTATGACGTCAGAGCATGAGTTTTTAATTACTTTGCCACAGAATTAATATGTCAGTTGGGAACGTTGTACTAAGCCCAAACAGATACAGAAGTTGTTCTCAACAGAGGTGAATTGAAGTAATATACAGAATTGACAACTTAAGAGATATAATAGCATCCTTAGCAGTATATAGAAGGCAATCAGGATTGAACATGCATGATGCCATATATATATATATATATATATATATATATATATATATATATATATATATATATTTCAAACATACCATTCATATCTCTAACCTCTCCCTCACACACAAAGAGCTTAGAGTTTCCCAGGTAAGTTTTTCCCATTATACTCTCTACGATCATTGACGTTAGTCTTCCCAAGAAGATAAGCGGTCAAAAGATTCATGTAATAATTGCCATTATCTGCAATCATTACCAAGATCTGTAATCATTGTTAGAAATCCTAATTGTTAAAAACTCTGCAGGTGAAGATTTGAGTGATTAGTAGGAATCTGTATTAATCCCAAACTAGCCCCTTGACATTTTATTTTTTTAATGTTTCTATTTATTTATTTATTTATTTATTTATTTATTTATTTATTTATTGAGAGAGAGAGAGAGAAAGAGAGAGAGAGAGAGAGAGAGAGAGCGAGCGAGCGCATGCACTAGTCAGGAAGGGGCAGAGAGAGAGAGAGGGAAAGAGAGAATCCCAAGCAGGCTCTGGATTGCCAGCACAGAGTCTGGTGCTGGGCTCAACTTCACGAACCCTGAGATCATCACCTGAACCGAAATCAAGAGTCGGATGCTTAACCAACTGAGCCACCCACGTGCCCCAGTCCCTTAACATTTTAAAAACATTTCTGCCATATGTTATTTTATTGTACATTTTTCTCTTCAAAATTTTGGGTTAGGCAAGAGGAAAATCTACTTTGGGAACCACATTTTTCACAATATATGTATTCTGGAAAGATGGATATAATTAAATTTTATAAATGGCATCATCCTTTCATCCTGACTAAGGGGATTCCAGAGCTAATTCTTTAAGAAACTAAAAAAAAAAAAAAAAAATGCAACCTAATTTATCTACTTTGTTTCAGTTAGTTGAGATTGCAAATGTTGGATTTGCACCAAGTGAGGTCAGACTTGACCCAGAAAAAGACAAGCGTCCATAAGTGGTATCTTAGATGACTTGGAACTGCACTGCATTCATTGGACTATCCTCAGGCTCTAGGGTAAATTTAGTTCTTGCTTTTAGTTACTGGATCAGATTTGTGGTCTGAACTGTTGCAATATTTCTCCTCTCTCCACCTCCCCCCCTCTCAACACACACACACACACACACACACAATCACATATATATCCAGAATATTGCAGCCAACTGCGGAAATTTCTGTCTTCCAACTCATCTAATCACACATCTTGCAAACGTAAAAGTATTGAGTATATAACGCACACCCATTCTGGTAACACTGCCTTACTGAATTTTATTCCTATGTATTTTATTCCTATCTGTGATCTGTCTTCATCTGCTCTCGGTTTTGTCCTAAATTCTTTCAGAATTGTTGGGAAATGAGGTTTGTGTCACTTTGTAGGTAATCATCTCTGTAGACTAGAGCCCTTAATCATTTTATGGCCAGAATGGTTTTCAGGTAAGATTACAGAACTGACTCCCTTGACCTCCACATAAGTCCAGGTTGAATCCTATATGGTGAGAAAACTGAGACTGGCACTTGGCTAGAGAAACTCCCATTGTTGACGTAGAGGCTGTGTGGTTATCTGTTGGGGTCTCACCATGTAAGGGGCCAGTCTATTGTCTGTCACAAGTTAGGATCTATTCAATTTAATCTTCTACTTTTCTGTGTAGTAATTATTTTTTTCTATGTACTGTGCTTTTTTTTTTTAACTTACGAACTACTGACTGTGTCTAAATTTCTCTTGTTTCTGTCTCCTCCCTTCTAATGCCACCGCTTCTCCCTTAGAACGACCTCATCTCTTTTCCTCTACACGGTGGCAGTAGCTTAACTAGTTCCCCTATTTTCAGCTTCCCCCCCCCCACTTTTAGCAAGTCTTCCATATTGTCCAGCATAGTAAGCACTTGAGGAATGCTTATGGAATGACCAAATAAATTCCTCAGTTATAAATACTGTGTCAAACCTTCAGGGTGCAGAACTTACAGACTCTAACATGACATTTAGCTCATGCATGCACAGATCTACTTATTCAGACAGAATTTGTTCATTTTTTTTACCTCATCTTTTTTTTTCCAACTCTTTTTTTTTTTTTTAATTTTTTTTTCAACGTTTATTTATTTTTGGGACAGAGAGAGACAGAGCATGAACGGGGGAGGGGCAGAGAGAGAGGGAGACACAGAATCGGAAACAGGCTCCAGGCTCTGAGCCATCAGCCCAGAGCCTGATGCGGGGCTCGAACCCACGGACCGCGAGATCGTGACCTGAGCTGAAGTCGGACGCTTAACCGACTGCGCCACCCAGGCGCCCCTTTTTTCCCAACTCTAAACGTTGAACTCATGACTCTACTAGATGGTCTTACCTCTGGGAATTCCCAGGGGTATTGGTTGATCGGTTGGCTGGTTGACTACCAGATAGGTTCTAAAGGCAGTGCTCACAAAAAAGACAATCAAGCATGACTAAATCTACATCCTGAAATGAAAAATCCATCCCAATCACCGTGCACGCTTCAAACACGGTGAATGGTACACAAGATAAAGTGGGTCCTGAAAACAACAACCGATTATTCTTACCTGAGAACCACTGCTAACCCTTACCCGTGTGACTGAGGAACAGTTTCTGCCCTGGCTCAGCTTGGATCACCTTTGGCGTGTCCCAAATAATCTTCTCTACACCAGAAGAGCTGCCTCTTACGGGCGGGCCTTGTGAATTGCGGGGTGGGTGGTACAACATCACACCATCGTTTTCCAATGTGAGCGCTCTGTGTCAGAGCCACACTGGCGTCTGTCTCTTGTGTTCTGCAGCAGGCTTCTCTGGAAACTAGCATCTTTTCCGTGCACCATGATGATGGGAAAGATGTTAGGCCCCTTTAGCTACAAAAGCATCTACTTGCTTGAAAAGTGAGCTGAAAAGAATCCTTCATCGAACCAAAGCAGGATACATTTTGTGTAGCTCTACTAAACATCCCCTAGGCAAGAGTGGCTTGGGATATTACTATTTGATCACACCATCCACAACGCTGTACAGAGTTACCAGCATAATTGTTACTTAGACTTATGCTCAAAGCACCTTTATTAAATCACACAATGCCTTAGGCTGTATAGTGAGGTTCACAGCCTCTAAATAATATTCTCTTTGCCTTGCCTGAAGATTTTGGGTATCACCCCATGCTCAACTGACAGCTTGTTAATGTCGTTCTTCATTTTATTCCTACTGAATCTTTGATTTTTTTTTTTCTAGAGACAAAGACAAGGCAACAGGACTGAATGTAGATCAATGTTGTCACAAGTTAAATCTTTGTTTTTGTAGACTTTGTTTTATATTTATTTTGCCACCCGTTTACTGACTAACCCCAAGTAATACTGCACCTGAAATGCCCAGAAATTATTTTTAATATTTGCATTCTTCTCTCTGTCCCCTATCATACAGTGAATCACTGAATGTGATGGATTTAACTCCTACATTTATTTTTTTGTAATGTTTATTTATTTTTGTGAGAGACAGAGACAGAATGTGAGTGGGTTGGGGCAGAGAGAGAGGGAGGCACAGAATCCGAAGCAGGCTCCAGGCTCTGAGCTGTCAGCACAGACCCTGACGCGGGGCTCGAACTCATGAGCTGTGAGATCACGACTCACGGCCGAAGTCGGCCGCTCAACCGACTGAGCCACCCAGGCACCCCAACTCCTACATTTAAAAACAACAACAACAACAAAAAAAACAACCAAAAACTCTCCCTGCTCTCTTTCCTCATAGACAGAGAACCAGGTTCAGGCCTCTCTTATCTTTGACACAGACTATTGAAATATTTTCCTTTCTAATCTGTCTTCTTACATTGTTCCCTTTTCATTTCCCACTGTTTAGTTGCTAGAATTATCTATTTACAATATAAATCTTAAAACTTTCAATGGCTTAGGATACGAATGCATTTCTGTGGGCATCACATAAATAGAAATAGTATCGAAATCCTGTCCTGTGACCTTTGTTCTACCTTCATGCATGAATGGGATTTAATAAGAAAATATTCATAGGGTGGCAGGGTGGCTCAGTCGGTTAAGCATCCAACTTCGGCTCGTGTCAGGATCTCACCGTTCACGCTCTGTGCTGACAGCTCAGAGTCTGGAAACTGCTTCGGATTCTGGGTCTCCCTCTTTCTCTGCCCCTCCCCCGTTCATGCTCTGTCTCTCTCTGTCCCAAAAATAAAACGTTGAAAAAAAAAAAAAAAAAAGAGCAGTAAATCGAAATAAGGAGTAATTCCACACAATTCCCCGATGTCAAAACCCAGTGATTGGCTGTTTAAAGGAAAGCATTCTATCATGTGAGGTCTCAGTACCTCTCGCAGAAAACAGCGTCCTCCGCGTTAAATTTCACTTACAATTCCAAAAGAAGAGAGCTCAGGAAAATTCCACTTTTCGAAGTTTTACCTTATCAGCATAGTAAGGCTCTAGTTAAGCTCAGTATAAATAATCTCTCAAATATTTATTTCTCTGGTATTCTTCCATTTTTAGAGTTGCCCTCATTCTTGCAATTGTTTGAGAGGTCTAAAGTTCCATTCTTCTACCGTTGTTAGAACCTTCCCTTTGCCTTCAAAATCAACTTTTGATGTTAGCGTCCATGATTAAATGAAAACACATTACCACCGGCATTTCCTTTTTCCTGGTCTGCATTCCCAGTCCCACTGAGGTCAACCCCAGTACAGCCTGTTCTTGCTATGAAAGCTACTTCAAGATACAATCCTTGCTCTGTGGGAGGGTGTTAATGCGACCGTCGTTAACTACTAATACTCTCTTTAATCTGACAGCCTGCTTATTTTGACATCCGCTAAATAAACTAAGAGCAGCAAACATGTCTAAATCTTTTCTCTGAGTTTGCCTCGAATTCAGAACCCAACAATGCATAACGTTACTCGTTTTCTTTAAGTGCATTTCCTTATGCATAAGCCCACTGGAATCTTTTGACCAATCCAAAGCTATTTTCTGGCGAATGATCATTTGATCCTTCTTTAGAGATGAATTATTATGGCCATATCCATTCACTGGGATTTCAAACCCCATCATTCTAGTATACTCTTTTAATCAGTCCTTATTGACTATTTTCTCTGGTTGATGATAATACAGGTAAAGGTTTGTGCTATAAATCTGTAATCCAATTTTTCCACTAATAATATTTTTGAAAGGACAAGAAAAACTGTAAAGTGCCTTCATTTTGTTAATCTCAAAAAAAAAAATGATCAGTGCTACAATGTGCTGAAGTCACTATCATTCAAGTTTCTTATTGTCAAGGTCAATTTCTCAGAGAAGAACCCTGTCCTTCCTTCTCAACTGCCTTGTGTCAGCCCATCAGAGTCAGAGGACTGGTGGGCACCACAGACATTGTGTCCCAAACACTAAGCAAGAAAGCAGCCATGCACTGGAACCGGATTCCGAGGGGTCCTGACTGACATGGTGCTATCACCATGGAACGGCAGACGGAACGGCTATCACCATGGAACGTCAAGTCTGAAATTAAGGGAAGTGTGTAAAGCAATGTGATTCGGTGAAGGGGAACTTCAGAAACCGATGTGGCAATACTGGGCAGTGTATCAATAGAACCAGCCTGGGAATCAGAAGGCAAGGCTGGGTCCAGGCTCTGTCACTAGCTGACTGGTGATTGTTCCCCTTCCGTCTCCTCTCCAGGAAAATGCTGGGCTGGGATGGGGCTGTCTCCGGGCCCCGTCCATTCTCTGGCAGTCTGTGATTTTCAAGTCAAGTGATGTTTGTCGTAGCAATGGGGGGCAATGTCTGGGATGATTGTGTGCTTTGTTCCCTTAATGGGGACCGAGGCAACAGCTCAATTTGGCCTAAACTGGGCTGTGTCAGCACAATGGAGGTGATTGGCTGCGCCCCAAAAGCAGACCCCAGAGAGATATTGGTCCTGACAGGCAAACAATTTAAGGGGAAAATTGGAGCTTTGTAGATAAGACATCTGTGTGCTTGTGATGCCCTTGGTCAAGTCTTCGGCGTAATATATGATTTCATTGTTAGGGACCGAAATGCTCTAGGTCAAGACCATTCTTAAAAGAAGCTGGAGACTATGTCTGTGGAACTGGGAATATACACTGAAATTTTCAAAGTTATTTTTATTTTTGAAGACTTCCAACATCAGAAATGACTATCTCTTTATATTTCTTACTTCTGAAGCCAAGTAATATGTTGGAAAATTAGTCAAAATCTAATTTTAATGTTATGTGACTACGCTGGGGGCCACAAAGCACTTGACAGGTTTTACTCCCACTTTTCCCCAACACCTCCTGCCAACATTTTCTTCTGCATTTGATCCTTTTGCTCTGTTCTTTTTCATACTTTTTCTTTAATATGTTCCCACACTATTTTTACTCTTAAAATATGCATATTGCGATGGTGGTGCCCATCACACTTTCCCAACATCCATGAATGAGGTACTGTGGGGCCCAGAACCCTCAGTATCACAGAGAACAAAGGAGTTTTATGAACCCAAGCCCTTTTGGGTTTTTTTTAAAAGTTTATTTCTTTATTTTGAGAGAGAGAGAGAGAGAGAAACAGAGAGAAAGAGAAACATGGGAGGGGCAGAGAGAGAGAGGAAGAGAGAGAGAGAATCCCAAGCAGGCTCTGTGCTGACAGCTCAGAGGGGCTCAAATTCATGAACTGTGAGGTTGTGACCCGAGCCAAAAACAAGGGTCAGATGCTTAACTGACTGAGCCACCTGGGCACTCCCGAACTCAAGCCCTTTTAGTGGGTGTTATTCCAGCACCAGCAATCAGTCCCTGTGGCCTCACCCTTACTGTGACAGTGGGTGCTGTCATTTCAACCTGTCCGTCCTGCTCCAACCAGACTCAAGAGTGCAGCTGTCAGGACCTTATAGCACTGTTACAACACTTGTCCCTTTAGTATATGCATTAGTCTGCTCAGGCTGCCCTAACAAAACATCATCGATGCGGTGGCTTAAACAACAGAAATTTATGTCTCGTCATTCTGGAGGCTAGTAGTCCAAGATCAAGGTTCTGGCCAATTTGGTTCCTGGGGAAAGCTCTCTTCCTTGCTGTCTTCTCGATGTTCCCTCACGCGGCCTTTGTTGGTGTGTACATATGGGGATGGGGGAGGGGGAGAGCAGAGAACTCTCTCTCCTCTTATCTTCGCTTGTCAGTGAACTCCATCATGAGTGTCCTACTCTCATAACCTGATCTAGCCCTTCTTACCTCCCAAAGGCCCCATCTCTAAGTACCATCACTTTGGGGGTTACGGCTTCACCACAGGAGTTTGGGGGGTGGCCCGTACTAGTACAGGCCTGCAGAAGAGCCCATTTCCTGAGTATAACGGGGCCTACCTCTCCATTGTTCTCTGCTAGGGCACAACATGGAAATCATAGTACCCTCCCCTGGTCTATGTGTGATTATCCCTTTATCCCTGCTCCTCCACATCTGGCATCCTTAGCAAATTCAATACCAGCCACTTCGTTAGGTCTAGGCAATAACTGGCCAGATACTTTGTAACTATGAAGTCACTAGTGAATTTAAGCATTTGACTTCAGCTCAGGTCATGAGCTCACGGTCCGTGAGTTCGAGCCCCGCGTCGGGCTCTGTGCTGACAGCCGGGAGCCTGGAGCCTGCTTCGGATTCTGGGTCTCCCTCTCTCTCTGCCCCTCCCCCACTCATGCTCGCTCTCTCTCTCTCTGTCAAAAATAAACATTAAAAAAAATGAAAAGACTAGCAGATAGTAAATCTGAAAGGCAGATTTGACATGATTTAGAATGAGGCAATGATGAGACATGGGAAGTGATCTTTGGGGGGAGAAAAAGACGGCGGGGAAAAGTTAAGTAGCGCGACAGAGCAGGGTCTACTCGCATTTTCTGTACGTTAACATCGACGGACCTTAGCATGTTTTTCGTAACAGATGCAAACAGAGACGGATAGATTTTGAATGTTTTCCGAAAGGGGAAACTAGCTGGAGCAAAGTCTCAGGGGAGGCAGAGCCGGAGCTGGGGAGTTCGAACAGCAGAGAACCACTTGTGCCTCTAAGATAAAACAGAAAAGGTAGGACAGGAAGCCAAAGTGCTGGGGGCAGAAGTAGTACTGGGCGGTTGAAGAAGCCTACCCAGCCTCAGGCTTCTCACACTAGCGACAGTGTGCGGCATGCTTTGACATGTGCCGTGCAAGAAACGCGCACCGGGCGCTGACAAGTACTTCAGAAGACAGGTGGGGTCGGTCAAGCTGGGCACTGTGCTAGATCTTTTTTTTTTTTTTTTTTTTCAACGTTTATTTATTTTTGGGACAGAGAGAGACAGAGCATGAACGGGGGAGGGGCAGAGAGAGAGGGAGACACAGAATCGGAAACAGGCTCCAGGCTCCGAGCCATCAGCCCAGAGCCCGACGCGGGGCTCGAACTCACGGACCGCGAGATCGTGACCTGGCTGAAGTTGGACGCTTGACCGACTGCGCCACCCAGGCGCCCCTGTGCTAGATCTTTTCATTGTATCTCACGCAGTCTACGGGCAGTCATGACAGGCTCTTCAGATGAGAGAGTAAAGACTCAAGGGTTTGGCGACTTTTCTCAGCATTGAGAGTTGGGTGGTGGAGTTGAGTGACCCCCTCGTGGCGGCTGGATTGGAGACCGGGCTGCTCCCCTCCTAAAGGGAAGCCTTGAAGCCTCGGCAGGATTTTGCTGTCCAGGGAACGGAATTCCAGAACATTGTGTGAGCAATTTTGAGGAGTCAGGGAAAGGCAGCAAAGCGCACTCTAGAGGTGAAGAGCACGATTCGTTTTCTTGGGGTCGCTTAACAAATTACCGCAAACTGGGTGACTTAAAGCAACTTGAAAGAAATTGATTCTCTGAGTTTGGGAGGCCAGATGTCCAAAACCAAGGTGTCAGCAGGGCCCCGCTCCCCCTAGAGGCTCGAGTGGAGAATCTATTCCCTTCTACAGCTTCTGGTGGCTGTGAGCACTCCAGTCTCTGCCTCTGTTTTCAGGTCCCCTGCTCCTCTCTATGTCTATGTCACATCTCCCTCGGCCTCTCTCTTATAAGGATACCCGTGATTGCATTTAGAGCCCACCCAGATAATGCAGGATAATCACATCTGCAAAGACCCGTTTTTCCGAATAAGGTGACATTCACAGGCTCTGGGAATTCATGCTTGGCTATATCGTTGGGAACCACGGCTAGCCCAGCACAAACACTTCGCGGTGTATAATAAATGCAGTGAGAATTCCGAATAAATTAGGACAAGCAATATGTTAGATGCCAGCAGACAAAAATCGAGAATGGCAGGTCTCCTACAGTTTGTGCTCGTCAGAACTGTAATGGAAATGCGTAACAACTCAATGTGTATGTGTATCTACACTATGTAATTCAGTCATGATAACTTAATAAAACAAAAAGGAAAAAGGGCCACTATTTTTACCCTGACCACAACGTAAGGATGAAATCTTTGAGGAATACGATTACAGACATGTAATTGGATTATGTGTTATGAAGAAGGACAGCAGCCGCTGCTTCTTGGTAACCCTCCAGAAAATAGGAGATGATGCTAATAACAATAATAAAAATAACCGAAGAGCGTGTTCCTGGAGGAAAATACCAGTCCTCAAGCTTTCCAAAATCTTGCTCAGTTATGGTTCTCTGTGGGAGGATACTAACTTGTTTTACTTAGGTTACAGTAGCCCATTTTCTAAAATATATTAAAAAAAAAAAACAGATTTCCAATCACTGGCAAGAAAAAGATATTTAACAGACCACAAAGCCTCTAGTCCATAAACCTGCGTCCTGCATGGTATAAGCTTACAGCGTCGGACTCTCAAATAATAAAGACCACGGGGCGGGATAGCCTCTAACTTGATTTCCCCTTCCTGAAGCCACATTGCGGTTCTTAATTAAGCAGTGGTTTTGCGACCCCTTAAACAACGAAATCTTTATACCAGTCTTGGTACCGTATAAAAGAGGGAAACATGTTTCTTCAAACACTGGAATTTTGCTTGCTCGAAGACTTCCTCAGTACACAGAGCACCGTCTCTTCCACTCAGCCCAGATAGCGTTTTGCGAACAGAAGGAAACGTATTTTTTTCCTACATCCCTTGAACTGTGAGTACACATGAAAGTGAGTACATCTACACTCTCACTCAACAACCACGCTTTGTTACATGAACCCCAGGCCCTCGCTCCTCGCTGGAATGGCTTCCTCTGCTTCCCACCGGACGGCTGTGCAGCTTTGCTAACGCAACTCAAATGTGCCCACAGAGCCCGCATTCACCTCTCAGGCAGCCGGTTCTATCTTCAGACCAGCAGAAGGTTCTTCCCCTCAGAGTCGAAATGGCTTCCTCTGCAGTTTCCAACCATTGGGTGTAAGCTACATGATATGGAGCACACCCAACAGCACGTAACTCTCTTCCAAGTGTAGCTTGCTGAATATTTGAAGACGATGGTGATGTTCCTCGGGCCACGTAGAGCATCCTCCAGGCTAAATGACCCAGATCTCCTCGCTCACCCTTCATGCCTCATAAGCCCCGGTCATCTCATCATGCTGTTTCCCTTTTTTTTTGTTACAGATGTTCCAAATCCCTTTCATTGTAGGCTTCCCTACACCGAATCCCATATCTCAGATTTGGCCTGAGCAGCAGATGGCCGAGCAGATCCAGACACGCGGCATGGATAGTCAACATCTCTTAATACAGCCTAAAGCGCCCTGGCCTTTTTGAAGCCCACCTCACAATTTTTTTTTTTTTTTTCAAAATAGTTTCTCGCAGGAGATTTACAATTCTCCAGATATTAGAGTCAGGGAACAAGTCATTGATCAGCCTAACTTCTTTCTTAGTTTAGTTTTCCTTCTTTGCCCACGGACCTGCTGGGTTCACTTGTAACACACCGTATTTGCTTGTAAATACCCGTATCTCCCAACTTGTCACCTGGTTTATTACCAAGGAGCACAGGAACGCATAAGAGAAGGAACATTTAATGCCATGGGTTTCCTCAGAGCTTTTCAATAGGAAAAACAAGTCGAGAAAGGTGCCTTTTGGTACCTCTATGTTAAAATAGAACGTTTTAAAATCAAGCATCATTTACCTTATGAAAACTCGTACAAATAAGACCAAATTCTTTTTCTCTAAAAAGATATCCCCAAAGAGTGTAATGGAAAATGGAGTGGGTGTGTGTGAAGCACGATTTGGCATTCATCGCACTACTTTTTTCTCTACAGAGATGCCAAGGATATTCTAGAGGAATCTTCGACAAAGAGCCAAGTGTTCAAGTTCACTTCTACATTAGATAGTTTATTCTGTCCCAAACATTTTTGAAGAGCATGATGAAGAGCCACAAAAATAACTGGTTAGTTCTTTTTTATTTGTGTTTATATATGGCAACATAGACAGTAGGCCTAAGGAGATCTTGAAAAGTAAACTAGGAAATGCTAACTTTTTGAACTATGATTGGCAACGGATCCCATAAACTGAATGGGGTCCATGAGAATGGAAGTGATCCAGGGTAAAACTTAGCCCCCGAGCAACAGGGGGTGGCCCTAAACACTACAGCACTCGGAGCTAGGCCTTCAATCGGGGCCTGGCCCTCCCTGAAATGCTTTATTCAGCAGCATGAGCCAAGGTGACAGGTGCCCTGGGGGGCTGTGTCTTATTTTGCAGCCAGGAATGTGAATGGGCGACCGTGGACTTCACCTCCCTCACAGTTGTAGCTGACACAACAGCATTTTGCCCATCCCCAACACCCCATCGGAAGGCTTCAAACAAGAATTACTTATTTCTGGCTTCAGTCTTAGTAGCTTTAAAGAATAAGGATTATCCGTAAGTTCAGTTTTGCTAAACAACGCCACCTTCTTTTCAAGCAACTTTACTTGACCATTTTGATCCTTTTTTTCTTTTTCTTCCTATTGGTATCATTCCCAAGGTTATTCCAGGATGGGTGTGGAAGAGCTGATACACACATTGAGAACAGATGGCAGATTTGATATATCAAATTTTTCAGTACTACACCTGACTTTTTCTGTAGGAAAATCAGAAGCACGAGAAAACTTTGCCACTCAAAGTATTATATATAAGTCTATGATCATTATATATTGAATATAACATACTCAATATATTTATTATGTATTGTATATATTAGTTTATAGTTATATGTATAAAATATGTAATAATTACTTCCAAGGACTGGGAAAGCATTATGTCAATAAAATAAGAAAACTATCTAGAGATTCTCTATTATACGAGCATTCTCTATTATATGAGCATTCCAGGAATACACTGACTTCATAAAAGACTAAATGTTATAAATGTATTGGGCGTCAATAATATTATTGGTGAATAATATTATTATTGGCGAACTCAACCATGTGAAAGATTAAGGAAATTAACAATGTTAGACTCCCTTCCTCTGTCCTTTCCCTACTTGCTGGTTTTTTGGTTGTAGTGTTAAAATTATTTTGCCAAGACGATAACACCTTCAATTCTGTAACCAAAATTCCCACAATATTTTAGCTTTAGTGTCATATTAAGAAAAAAAAAAATCATCCTTCCACTCATCCTTACCATTGCTTTTCTATTCCTGACCTTTTGGCTTTGGTTAGTAACATATTTGGCCAGATAACACAGTCAAAAGTTGTTGGGTTTGTTTTTGTTTTTGTTTTTTTAGAAGAATTAATTTGTTCTATTCTCCCTGACTTCTGAAGAGGTGTGTGGCCAGCCTCAGTGTTTTGCCTCTTGTAGATGACTTCCTTTTTTATTCTGTCCGGATGTCTGAAAATACTTTTTTCATGCCTGATGCTAAATCATTTTAAAAGAATATATTTGGGGATCAATTGTTCTGTATGTATTTCTCCCGGTATACAGTTTCTGCTCCTTGTTTCAGAGAATGTTCCTTAGTACCAAACTCTTACACAAAGAAATGTTGGGTTTCTTTTTTCTCAAATGCTATGTATCTGGATCACTGTTGTCTAGTCTCCAAATCTAATATCTTCTCTCTTGCTTTAATCTCTTTTCCTGTAGTCTCACTACCATTATCTGTTTATTGCTGTCTCCCATGTACTGTTCTTCAAAGGTTATTATTTTGTTTCTTCATTTCCTTATCTCCCTTTTTATTTCATACTTTTGTTATTTGAGCATCTAAACTTTGTTTTACCGAAGTTACATTATAAAGTCCTTCTATGGTCCCTCTATGGTGTTTACTGGAACATCATTTAAATTTTACCTAAAAAAAACTTTTTTTAATGTTTGTTTATTTACTTTTGGGAGACAGAAAGAACAAGCAGGGGAGGGGCAGAGAGAGGGGACAGAGGATCCGAAGCAGGCTCTGAGCTGTCAGCACAGAGCCTGATGTGGGGCCCAAATTCACAAACTGTGAGATCATGACCTGAGCCAAAGCCGGATGCTCAACCGACTAAGCCGCCCAGGCGCCCCTCAGACTTTACGCTTACTGAATTCGTCTCTTCTTCTTTTATTTTCCTCTTCTTCATCTCCTCTCTTTTCTCCTCTTCCTCCTATCCTCCTCCCTGTCCTCCCCCACAGCCTCCTCCTTCTCAGTGCTCCACATGTACAGCTACTATCCCATTTTTGCCATGCCTCTGCTTACCATAGATAGTACTTTCCAGATCTTTTGTTTGGTATCACAGAATGAGGGAAACTCTCCTACACCTGTTATCCTTATCGGACCTTATCTGAACAAGGTCTATTTGCCCCTAGCCTATCAGGTAAAAAATTGGGTATTTTATTCTCTTTGGTTTTCTGCAGTGTGAGAGCTGGGCAAGAAAAGAAAGTGCCCACGGTCCTGAGTACAATGTTTGTTAGAAAAGATCAATGAGAAACCTAAGGTTAATCCTAGTTGTTTATGAATACCATATTGCTACTTTTGTAGACAGTTTCATCATTCTCAGTGTTTAGGGTTTCTTTACAAAAAATAGATATATGTGTGTTCAAGACTGCCACAATAACAAAACAATATTCTTTCCCCCAAGACGCCATTCATTAGTTTGTTTCTGTTACAATATGATGGATCAGTTTTGACAGGGCCTAATCTTCTTCATTTTGTTTTAATAAGATTGCTTTTCTCAGGAAATCAATGCAATTATAGAAAATTCACAAACCATATCAAACTTCACGTGCTCTGAGACCATGCAGAGTAAACCACGAGTCGGCATGACATACGTTTGATTTGAAGATTCAAATCACAATTGCGACCATCTATCCTAACATCAAGTGAGGCTGCATTCACTACAAAACAAGATATACAGGCCTGCTCTTTCTACCCTCCAGGGACAGGATCCCAAAAATCCAGCTGTCGATGACAGCGGGGTAGGGCGAGAAGGTAGCACGCACGTGGGAAAATGTGCAGGCATCAGACTGATGCTGAGTCTGAATCTACCCAAATGTCGGCCATTTAAATCATGGGCAATTAACATGTCTTCCCAAGCCTCGAGTCTCCAGTCTGTAAATGGGGAATGTTTCCATTTTCCTTTTATTCATTCTTTCAGTTTCGCAGTTGGAATATATCGAGAGCCCAGTAAGTGGCACAGTTGCTCTCGACATGGGGTAAAGCAGGGGACAAGACACGTGCTTCTCGGGGCGCTTCCCCCTCCAGTGTTCATGACAGGTATTTTACTGAAGCACAGACAAACAAGATCATTTCAGACAGTTGTGAGTCTTCACGAAGAAAACACAAAGTAATTGCGGAGTGAGTGCTAAATTATCTGCTGCCCCTGGAAAGCCCCGACACAGACATGAGCTCAGCCTGGTGGTGAGACAGCAAGAAGGTGCTGCTGCAACGCGTGGCCTGAGGGGGAGAAGCGTGGGAGATGATGTCAGGGAGGTAGGCAGGGACCACATCGTGCAGGCTGAGATAAGAAGCTGGAGTTCTATTCTAACTGAAGAGAGAAGCAATTGGGATGTGTTTATCGGGGATCAGATTTGAGCTGCAGGTTACCCTGGGTGCTAGATGGAAACGTCCTGCAGAAGGGCAAAAGTGTCAGCAAGGGCCCCGGTTCGGGAGTGGTTGGTTACCATGATCACGGAGAGGGTCCAAAATGGTTGGAGTTAAGGCTTGACATTGGAGGTCGTAAGAGGTAGTTGCATTCGGCAAGTAGTTAAAGTCAACAAAGTTGGCTGCGGACTTGGACGTAGGGATGAGGAAAAGGTGGAGAGCACGCGTGGATGCTCCAAGACAGAAGCCAGGCTCCCTCTGCTCATCTCCCACGTCAGAATGGGGCGTGTACCTATTGCTGTGACCACAGGTGAGGACTTCCTGTGTCCACATGAGGCGGTTCACGTAGGGAGGAGATGTCGAGCTGGAGGGATGGAGGGACGACACTAGGTGTGGCTTCTGGATTTTCGGCCTAAGGAGCTGGATAGGTGGAGGTGACATTTACCAAGATGAGAGAGAAGAAGGAAGGGACAGGGTGCGGTGGGAAGAGAGTGGGCTTGGATCAAATGCTTTGTTTTTGTTTTGAAATAAGATTTTAGGGGCGCCTGGGTGGCACAGTCGGTTAAGCGTCCGACTTCAGCCAGGTCACGATCTCACGGTCTGTGAGTTCGAGCCCCGCGTCGGGCTCTGGGCTGATGGCTCAGAGCCTGGAACCTGTTTCCGATTCTGTGTCTCCCTCTCTCTCTGCCCCTCCCCCGTTCATGCTCGGTCTCTCTCTGTCCCAAAAATAAATAAACGTTGAAAAAAAAAAAAAAAGATTTTATAGTGACCTTCATATATGGGTTTCCTGAAAATTTTATAGCTTTTCAAATGATGTTAATTTCACATTCCCACTTCCACTTAACTGCTAAAGTAGAGAAAATTTATTTAAAAACTGTTTGTCAGAGAGATATATATATATGCAAATTCTTGAAGTTTCTTTTCAGCAAGAATCACTTGGCTTTTCTAGGTATAAAATAATATCACCAACAATGAGAAGATTTGATCCTTTCTTTTTCAATGCATTTAAAATTACCTTATACCTTGGGGCGCCCGGGTGGCTCAGTCAGTTGGGCGTCCGACTTCAGCTCAGGTCATGATCTCACAGTTTGTGAGTTCAAGCCCGGCATCGGGCTCTGTGCTGACCGCTCAGAGCGCGGAGCCTGCTTCAGATTATGTCTGCCCCTCCCATGCTCGTGCTCTCTCTCTCTCTCAATAATAAATAAATGTTAAAAAAATAAAAATAAAATTACTTTACACCTTAATCATATATACTAAAACCTTCAAGGGTAGAGGCACCTGGGTGGTTCAGTTGGCTAAGCATCGGACTTCAGCTCAGGTCATGATCTCAAGGCTCGCGAGTTAGAGGCCCACACCGGGCTCTGAGCTCGAGCCTCTTAGATCCTCGATCTCTCTCTCTCTCTTCCCCTTCCCTGCTCGCTCTCACTCTCTCTCTCTCAAAAAAAAACATTAAAAAAAAAAAAAAACCTTCAAGGATAATAATAGTAGTAGAAAGTGTTCCTATCTAGTTCTTGACTTTAATTAAAAATATTTTAATTTAGTGCCTCTTTTAGACAATGTTTATTTTTGTTTTTTGGTAAAGAGTTGTTCTATTTGATTGTCTCCATTCATTTATATTTTTAATGAACAATGATTACTGAATTCTGCCTTTTCAGTATACAATTATACAATTTTTTTAAATTTTAGGATAGATAATTGCATTTTCAAAATTATCAAACCAAATATGTGTGATGTTCATTGCTAGTTTACGCGGAGTATTTAGAGAGCATTAAAGTTTCATACGGTTTGTAAATGTGTTTGAATTGTTGTGTAACTGCATTAATTTCTTAAGAAAAGCAACTTATTAAACAAATATTTTTTTCCCCTGAGTAACTTGGCTCTTTTAAAAAAAGATAACCTTCAAGGTGTTTTTTTTTTCTTTTTTAATCAGCCCTTAACTTTATAGTTAATGTGTTTAACAGATTGCAAATTGTAATAATAGGTTTTATCCTTCTGGCTCTTATGGACAGTTATATATATGACATTATTATGGCTGCTGTTTATTGTGCCCTCAGGAAGCCATTTTTAAAGGAAATGTAATTATGTTTCTATCCTTCATGATCCAGGGGTTATTACAGCTAATTTTATTCTCTTATCGAAGCAGATCTTTGACTTATGGCCTCATCAACCAAGAGAAATTGCATTTCAAAATTGAAAAAAATCCTAAGCTACAACCATGACTAAAAACCAACTAAAAAAATACCTTGTTATTTTAACCTCATGAGCACATTTTCAGATTCTTAAAGTTTTTGGTTTTGGGGTGACATGAATAGTTTGATAACACTCCAGTTTGTCCGGTACAAATTTAAGTTAATTGTTCCAGCATCCTATGTGGTTTACAATTTGTACTGCAATTTTCATTTTAAATGAATTGTTGTTGTTGTTGTTTTTAACATAACAACACATTAATATTTGCATTTGAGTAATATCTGTTATGAACATTTACATTTAAATAAGCTAGTAGTACTTAAACCTCTACTTTGTTCTTCCAAGGTCCCTGGCGGTCTGGTCTATCAGTGTGTAAGATAGGTGAGCAGGGAAAGAGGGCTCATTTAGAATGGGACTAGATCTGAAAGCTGACCAGTGATAACCCTTGTCTCTTTTAGAAACACTGCTGGACATATTAAAACCAAGGCTTTCATTTACAATAGCCAAATTATGTAAGGAGCCCAAGTGTCCAATGATAGTTGGATGGATAAAGAAGATGTGGTTTCATACAATGGGATACTATTCAGCCATTACAAAAGAATGAAATCTTGCCGTTTGCAACAACATGGGTGGGGATCTAGAAGGTATCACGCTGAGCAAAATGGGTCAGAGAAAGACAGAGACCATATGATTTCACTCATTTGTGGAATTTCAGAAACAAAACAAGCGAGTAAAAGGTAAAAAAGAGACTCTTAACAATAGAGAACAAACAGATGGTTACCAAAGCGGGGGCGGGGGACGGGTGAAATGGGTCAAGGGGATTAAGAGTATACTTATCACGATGAGCACTGAGTGATATACAGAAGTGCTGAATCACTATATTATACACCTGAAACTAATATAACACTATCTATTAACTGCAAAACACAAAACACGTTCCTTTCAAATATAGAATGAACGTACTCAGTGATAAAACAAAAGGTCCCAGAGACATACACACCTACGGACAGCTAACTCCTTCCAGCCTCGGTGGAAGTATAAATTAGTAAATCCCCTTTTGAGGGTGAAGACATTTTACCAGTAAAGATCAAAGTTTAAGTGTGTAAAATGTTGAAACCTTAAAACGAAAGTTACTGCAATTCTTTTAGGATTCTGTCATACCCGGGGACTTCACACCCATGTCAAAAGTTGTATGAAGAATACAAAATATTCAGAATTGTTTGTTTGCCAGGGAGAAAACCTGAAAAGAACATAGATGACCACCAGTGGGTTGGGAAATGGTGAATTACAGTATACCAACTCCATATTATGACATACTATGCAAGGTTTTTAAACAAGATAGATTTGTATATACTGAGGTAATTAAAAATAAATAAATAAATAAAAGGCTTGCAAGTCATGTTATCCAAAGAAAAAAGACCAGGGGCGCCTGGGTGGCTCAGTCGGTTAAGCATCCGACTTCGGCTCAGGTCATGATCTTGCGGTCCGTGAGTTCGAGCCCCGCGTCGGGCTCTGTGCTGACAGCTCGGAGCCTGGAGCCTGCTTTGGATTTCGTGTCTCCCTCTCTGCCCCTCCTCTGCTGATGCGTGCACATGTGCTCTCTCTCAAGAATAAACGTTAAAAAAATTAAAAAAGATTTTAAAAGATCGAGCCCTTTAAAAAATATGAGTATTTGCACTTGTGAAGCATTATGTTACACACTACATTCTGTAACATGGAAAAAAAATAGGGAAAAAAGTGATAATAACCATAGAACTTTGGAATCAAATAAATGGCCTTGTCTCTATTTTAGTGGCGAGGTCATTCACACAATTACAGCCAAAGACAAATAATGGAAGTTTAATGTCAAAAAATAATGGAAAACAATTGTAGAAATACTTAAAGATAGATACAGCAGAATTTATCTATAATTAGCTCCTTGATAAAAACTACCTAAAAATAGTGATAGAGAGACGAATGTGTTCGGAAAAATGGGAGTAGAGAATGCCTTGGCCCTAAAGCCGCTGCTTAACTTACGCAGGTCCTTAAAAGTGCATTTTTTAATTGCAAGAAGCAAAAGAAATCTAAAAATCATAAATAGGTAAAACTATCCTATCCCAGGTGCTGAACAACAACAACAACCACAAATTATGATCTAATGAACAGATTCTTATAATTCCACTACTTATGCAAAACTAAAGTTCATAGTTTGGGGTATATCTTTTTATCGTCTCTCTTTACATTGACACGTGAACTTTCTCACAAAGGTAGAGTCATCGCGTGAGTGTTTTACGCTGAAAATAATGTAGCCACGTTTTCTACATTATTAAACATTTTCTCAACAATAGTGTTTCCGTGAAGGCGTCGTATTCCACCGTCTCACTGAACTGTAATTTGTTCAGTCAACCCCTTGTTTTCTCAGATGACCTTAGTTTTTTTTTTTTTCATCATTGCAAGCAATATGATGGACATCATGGCAGATAAATCCTGTATCTTTAGGATTAAGTATAGGGAGTGAAATTGCAGAATAAAGGATTATAGGATGCTCTTCCATTACTGAAGTTAACACACCGTTTTAGTATTAAAATTAATGTTTGATATAAACTAAGCAAAGCTTTACATAGAAGTTTCTATACATTATATTTAAGGGGAGAACTGCTTAATTTGTATAAAATTGTTAAGAATATAGTATGTTTTTATGTTTGTATATTAATAACTCTTCTTAAGAGAACAGTTACATAATTTGGTTTAAAAAGTCTATTCCTTGGGGCACCTGAGTAGCTCATCGGTTTAGCGTCTGTCTCTTGATTTTGGCTCAGGTCATGATCTCATGGTCCTGATATCGAGCCCCAAGTCAGGGCTCTGTGCTGACAAATCTGAGCCTGCTTAACATTCTCTCTCTCCCTCTCCTTCTGCCTCTCCCCTGCTCGCACATGTGCGAACGCGCTCTCTCTCTTTTCTCTCTCTCCCTCTCTCAAAAAAAAAAGTCTATTTCTTATACCTTATTTTAAGGAACAAATTATTTTAAAATCATAGTTTTAAGCAATCTATGGGAGAGATATACAAAATAAATTATGCGCATAAAAGTGCTTTAAACTCCAGTCTTTCTCTAACATATTTACTTTTATACAAAAGAAGAGATTATAATCACTATAATGTGATTAGCCCCTTCTTGTGATCAGCACCTAGCAGCAGAGATAAACAGATATTCATTTCTCTAAATTTCTGAATTATGACTTTAAACTTCCTTCTCTGGGTCAAGCTTTTTCAATTTCCAAGTTTAGTTGGAAACATAACTAAAACTATTAAAAATGTAGGTATCTTATGCTATAGCATTAAGACATTTCTTATTCAACTGGATTTATACTGGAATCAGTTGGAAATTCAAAAAGCAAGACAGAATTTATTGACAGCTGCCACTCAGGGGAGGAAAAACCTAGAGGCAGGTATTATTAACCTATTTCTCTACGTCCATTTCCATAAGCTCACATAATGTGAAAGACAGCTATATGCTTCTGGAATTCAGTCTATCAGAGAAGATTCAAGAACACTTTATTTTTTTTAAGTTTATTTATTTATTTTGAGAGAGAGAGAGAGAGAGAGAGAGAGAGCGAGCGAGCAGGAGCAGGGGAGGGGCAGAGAGAGAATCTCAAGCAGGCTCTGCACTATCAGCACAGAACCCAACATGGGGCTCAATCTCATGAACCATGAGATCATGACCTGAGCTTAAATCAAGAGTTGGACGCATAACTGATTGAGCCACCCAGGCTCCCCAAGAACATTTTAAAAATACAGTCATTGCAACATACAAACTGATGACTTCCATAATGAGGGAAGAGCTATACCACTCCATAAGTCCTTCTTTGGGTGAATTGTTTGGGGTGAAAACCATTTGTGTGGGGTGTGTGTGTGTGTGTATGTGTGATTTTTTTTTATATAGAATTCACTTTATAATAGCATTGATTTATCTATTCATTCTTTTAGCCAATATTTATTGGGTTCTCCATATGCCAGATCCTACGGCTCAACAGTGGGCATATGGTAATGAATAAAATGGGTGTGTCAAGCTTATGTATCATCAATTTACCACCAAGTCTACCAGTGATTCTTACCATAGAATCTCCCACAACTAGAGATAAGCAAGGACTGCGAAGGTGTGAGCAGTCAGGTCAGCCACTGTGCTCCCGAAAAGAGGCTGGGTAGAAAGAGCCCCCTCCCTCCCTCCCCTCCCAGCATGGGAGCAAGGCTTTTGTTACCCACTTCTGTGGAACAACATAGAAGTGCCTGAGAGAGGCAGAGAAGTTCCTTTCTCTTCTCCCCTCTCCCCTTCCCCACTCTTCTCCCCTTTCCCTGCTCCTCCCACCTTCTTCTCTCCTTCTCTTCCTGAAATTAATCCAAAAATGATCTTCATTTTAGGCTCTGGCTGCATAGACAAAGTAAAAGATAAGCAATGTCTTGTGGCATGTTTCCCATTTGAAGCATCTAATAATCTAAAACAGAAAGAAAATACTTTCCTGAAAGCCGGTAGGATTTTTTTAATGTTTATTTATTTTTGAGAATGAGAGAGTGTGAGCAGGGGAGGGGCCGAGAGAGGGGAACAGAGGCTCTGAAGTGGGCTTGCACTGATAGCAGAGAGCCCCATGTGGGGCTTGAACTCATGAACACGAGATCATGACTTGAGCCAAAGTTGGTCGCGTAACTGACTGAGCCCCCCATCCCTGTAGGATGCTTTTATTTATCATCATCATCATTCTTCATTGTCATCATCATTGGTCATTTGCTGGTATTTACTGTATTCCAAGCACACACATGTATATATGCACATTCTGTGAAATTCTCACAGATTTAGGCAGCAGATATTGTTATCCTCCTTGCACAGATGAAGGAAAACAGAGGCTGGGGCTATTTATGTGACTGGCCCAGGGTCATGCCTTTACTAACAAACAGAGCCCAGATAGATCTTCAATGCTCTAAATCAAGCACCAATTTCCCAATTTAACTGTATGTACTGTAGCTTATGCTTCTCTGATAAGAGTTGCCTGTAGGAGTCATTGGATTTCTCTTCTCTCCCTTGTATCTATCCCCCAATATAAATCAAACCAGAAGTTCTATTAAAGAGTCCCATCAGAATACACAAATGGAGCAAGACGCCATCTTGATATATTTTTAAAAATCTATGACACATTTTAGATAAAAGGTTTAAGAGTAAACCGATGCTAATTTCAGCATTTCCCCAAAGAAATTCCATATGGCTTGCTCTGAGGAGCAGTACAACACAAGAGACCGACGTTACCCTGAGAGAGATGGGTCACATCTACACATAAATCAGATTCTGTCATCAGCCACAAAGAGCTGACATTTATCAAGGTATTCTGCACAGAGAAATGTAGACTCGGATCCAGAAATCTGGCACAGTATTCGAGCTGTGCATCAGAGGGGAGCTGCCTTTCCATGACAGAGTGACTCTGGTGGGAAAATGTCTGCCATCCCAGAAGCTCAACCCTGTCTGCAGCCATCAACTCCAGGAGAGCCTTGCCTAGGAAGAGAGGGGACCTTATTCACTGCAGGAACACCTGCCTACCCAGCAGTCGCCGTCATAACCCCCATGCCTCAGAGCAGTAAAGGCAGCGAAAGAAAGAAGATTCAGACCTGCAGGTCTTAAGAATCTGAACATTTCAAGTGCAGCTATCTCTTCTGTTCTCATTTCCTTCAGATAATCACCCACAAGTGGGGATGGCCGGACCATTTGGTCGTTCTATTTTTACCTTTTTCGAGGGACCTCCATACAGTTTTCATGGCGGCTGTTCCAATTTGCATTCCCACCAACAATGCAGGAGGGTTCCCGTTCCTCCACATCCTCCCCCACACTTGTTATCTCTTGTATCTTTTATGATAACCGTTCTAACAGATCTGAGGTGATGTCTCCTGGTTTTAATTTGCTGCATGAACGTCCTATTTGGGAAATTATTTCTTTTGAGTTCCTACGTGTACTCAAGAGTTTGGTAGTCACCGTTGTGCATATGAAAAGAAGCTGAAAAAAGGAGAGAGAGAATGACCAATGTCACTTAAGCTTGTTTCCTCCAACCCTAACGCAGTGATGGAGTCTTAACAGATGCTCAGAAAGTTTAAATGAATGACTAAGGCTTCTTTCCTTAATGTTCATGGGAATATTTAGAAAACCAAGTCCTTGATTAACACTGCATCTATAAATGGGACAACAGTGTTATATGCCTTCCAACCGATAGCATCACCTCAACCAAAGTGGATTCGTAAAACTTTCCAAAAAGGCCTGGGTCCCAGGATTTGCCTGGCAACAATCATTATCCAAAACCTTTGGAAAGGTGGTGGTAATTCACCACAGAAGGCACGTGAGAAAGCCAAGCACGGAGCCTGTGTGGTTCTCCCTGAGTGATCAGTGCAGCATCTGTCTACGCCGACCTCAGAAACGTGCTGGGCAGGGTTTTCTGGTGCTGCCATCCGTTTGGTCTCATTAGAGACACAGCTCGTGTGATCAAAGTTCACACGGGATCAGAGACAAACAGTTTGAAACATAATACTAGGAGGGTGGTTGTGGCTTCCAATTATTTTGAATGAGTCTCCTTTGTTGGGATAAAGAGTGGGGAAGCCTCCGGTAGGTCATGAGAAGAAGAGAGACAGGGCTCTGAGAGCGAAGGGTTTTCTGCGAGAGGCTGGGGCAGCCAGGAAAGACTATGCTGCCCTGCGGGCACCTGTCATCTCCTGAAGACTGCACGTGGCTTGCAACTCCCCCAGGTAGGGAACCCAACTTTTTACTGATGTCCCTTTGCGTGAGATCTCTGACTAATGGGCACGCCATAAGGACACTCTGTAATGACAATTATATTTTCCTCACTTAAAAGGCAGAGGGAAGCAGAAGTTTAGAGCATGCAATGGCCCAACTCGTTTGAAATGTACTGTTTTAATCGTGGAACTTATTGTAGCGGCCAGCTGTTGTGATTATTTCGTATCTAATGTACCATACAGTTCGATGAAAGTCTTCCTAAGTAAGATGTTTCAGCTCTTTATTCCGCAGAGGCTTATGGACATAAAGAGATTAGTGGGTTTTATGTTTTACGGTTATCTTTTAGTTGAAGAAAATGTTAATAAAGTAACTGACACATTTAAATGATTCCTCCAAGAAACCGATTCTCCCAGAACTAGAAAAAGGATCTCCTTCATTTTGCGGGTGGGAAATGCGCTAAATGTGCAGAGTCAAAAGCAGAAACGAGGCTCAATTTCCAAGCCCATGGATCCATGAGACTTCTTCCCTGCCTGATGACTATGGAAGTCCCTCCAACTTATCCACCCAATATCCAATTGCCCTTCTTACTAACAGAACCCCAGTGACAACATGCCCGAGTTAGAACTACATTTCTCAGCATCTGTGGCATCCAGTTTGGGTCAATGACGTGCCACCAGGCGTCAACAGCATGGGGCTTCAAGAAATGTTGGCACATGCCTTCTTGTCCTTCTTGCCTTCTCCTTTTCCCTGCCCCCAATGTGCATATGAAAGCTGGGGCTGTGGCACAACCCTCTCTGAGCCAGGTATGTGGTCCGATTGTAAGGGCGGGAAAGCACAAAGCTAGGCACGGCCTGGAACAGAATAATACAGTGGATCCTTCATAGAAGGTCTTCATTTGCCTACTGACTCTTCTTGATAGAAAAAATCCAAACCTTGAATTTGTTTAAGCTGCAGTTATTTGCACCTCTCCTAGCGATCAAATGAATAACCTGAGAATACGAATGCAGACCTTCGGTAAATCGGATCAGAAAAACGTTTTCTATCAATCATGTACATCATCTCTGTTCTTAAAGTGCGCTGTTTAGAGCAGAAAACTGCCGGCCTGGTAGAGCCCCTAGCTCTTGGATGAGATCCCCGCCCTTCCCCTGTATGCTGGCCTACTTTTTCCCCACTTATTCATAACCAGAAGCAAATTATTTCCTAATAGTCTGAGTATCCAGAATTTTGTTGTGACTTTTCTGCTCCATCAAATCAGCATTGCTTCTCCTCTAGATTCAAGCCTAGAGGATTTTGTCTTTATCACTTTGTACTTACAGCAAAACATTCTGACCTATCTTGAATGAACATCAGATTTGTATCTGACAAATTGTCCCAACACTGCCCAAGACAAGGGATTTTTCTATATTGGTTCCGAAGGGAGACTCTTTCGTAGTTATGTGACACAGTGCAACATCCTTCTGGTTATGGAAACAATTTCTCTGCCACTGAATTTTGCCACATAGCTTTAGCTTTTCTCTCTTCCACTACGCAAGCTTTATAGAAAGGGGTCAACGTTTAAAAAATTACAATAGATAACAGTACACAAAAGATGTCACTTGGCTAAGATCTTGAATAGTGGTGAGGTAATTCGCTGAAATATCAACATAGCTATGTTCTCTCTCTTTCTCCCTCCATACCTCTCTCCCCTGCAGGAATGTCTTTTTCCTGAGATTTTAGGGTTTAGAACTATAGAAAGTAGAAGGGTCCTATTTCCATCCTTGGGAAACAAACTACTCTGTGCCACTCTTCTCTTCTCCATTCCTCTGACTTCCTAGTAAATGTTACTGGAATTTCCTGTCTTTTATAGCAGCTTAAATGAGTTGAGATTAGGCAAGGGAGAAAGGATTTGGCTTCAGAAGGCCTCTGAGAGAGAGATTTCCTAACAGATGAGATAGAGGGGGTGGTATTTTTCCTGCGAGTAGCCTGTGGATTTAGTTGATGGGCCCACAGAGTTGGATGCGTGGTGCCCCCTCAAGGAATACCCTACCCCAACTTTGCCAGGGTCTTCCGGAGCCAAACATGGCAACAAGCAGTAAAGTCCCCAGACCTGGAGGTGATACAGAGAGGTCAGATAATGGACGGCATTTGCACTTATGCCTGGGGCCTCTTCTCAATACCTCTGAGCCTGGAAAGATACCAGAACTATGCCTGATGGGGATGTGGCTCAAGAAAAAGAACCTCTGATAGTGACTAAGGTTTCAATTCTCGACGGTCCGATGGTCGAAATCAAATTTAAGTTGGACTTAAACAAAGGAGGAATGTGATCATTCCTCCCCACTTGACTTCTTGGAGATGATATTCGCCAAGATTCTGACCTATAACATTGTGTCTAGGGGAAAGGAAAGATCTGCAAACGGAAATCTCATAATCATGGCGCGAAGTTTCCTCTGGCCTTCGCACCTTTTTAGCTCTATTTGTGCCTGTGTATCTTATCAGATGAATAGGGATCATTCTGGCTTCATTCAGAGTCTGGATCAGTTGACAAAAATTCAATAACTCTTTGCTAATAGAAAGTACTATCTTGATCTTTAAAACAAGCTTCCATATTTTAATGTGCCCTGCATTACACTTGAATGATACCTCTTCTCATTAGAGCACTGCCGGTATTATTTTCTCAGACTTCGGGGTCCTGCCTTCATTCTGGCAATTCTGAAATTCTGACGTTGAAATAAACAACTAGCTGAAATAAATAATCCAGATTAAGGAATGTACATTTATCGAAGCTGACAGTGCAGGGTAGAGCACTAGTGATAAAATAAATTCTGTGATGGCAGGAGTCTGCCTCTTTTACTGAGGTTTCTAGCCAACTGTCAAGATGGGAAACAAAAAATGCAAAAATGTGTATACAGATTAGAGTTAAGAATCTTGAGAAAAGGGGAGGAGGAAGGGAAAATGAAAAAACAAACAAACCTGACTCTGCTCCACCTGCAAATAATTTTTAAAAATGCCTTGAACTAAATGCATTAAAACAGAGCAACCTCAATTTATGTAAAGCAAGCTAACTGAATGTGTTGTTACCTCTACTATGAATGAGGGGACAAAAAGTAGGAGAAAGAAAATCATGCCCTTGAATCCGGTTCATGGCCCTTATAAACTGAATGTGTTTTAAAGGCAGGCTATGTGTATGAGTGCATTACTGCATCCCAGAAGGGCAGTTCTCTTTAACTCAAACCTATTTCCAATGTAAAATATTTTATTTTATTTTAAGTGTTATTATTAACAATTGGATTAAGTGAATTAGAACTGACATGGAACTCGATTTGGAGCAAGCACTCCTTTTGGGCTTCTGGGTAAACACTGCACATGGTTTGTTTGCTGTGAGGCCAGGAACACAGGCTGTTCAGTCTCCAAGCTGGTACTCACCCAACACCAACTTGCCCCAGCCACCCGCCGGTAAGAGTTGTCACTTACAACTGGCTGGTGACGGGGATCTTTTAAATACAGAAACCAATACAGGGATTAAACAACAGCAACAGCAACAAGAAAATCCCGTCAGATATGACTACATTTTTGAGGTCTTCTGGAATTTCCCTTGGCAGTTTGCACGAATTATGACCTGCATTTCCTGGGTAAGAGTTCAAGAAGACACATGGCAAAAAGCCTAGTTAAATCATGTTTGAAACCGGTTTGTGGACTGTGTGTACTTCAGAGCTAAACCTGTTTCGTCACTAAAATAAAAACCTCAGCGCTCCGTGTAAGATAAACTAAAAGATAGTGTTTATCAGGAAAGAGATAGAAGTCTTGCATTAGGGTATCTAATAAAACTTGGGAGAATTTAAAATGGTGCTGCAGCTTGACTTGAGACCAGAACCAGATGTTATGGTAGAATGAATTAGAATGAATTAGAATGAATATATCATATACATATACATACACATATACATATATATATACATATACATATATATTCTGGGTTATTTTATATATATATATATATATATATATATATATATATATATGAGGATATATTCTGAGGGCATACTACATTCTGCAATGGGAACATTGAACATTTTACAATATCCTATTTCCAGCAGCATCCTTACTAAACGAATTATTCACCCACTAAGGAAATTTTCAGCATCCTTCTACTTTAGCTTCTAGATGTTTCTTTCTACTTCAAATCCTTTATATTTGTCTCTAGTCTTCTCTACCATAACCTGTGGTTCTGGTCTCACATCAAGCTGTAGCACCATTTTAAATTCTGTTCCCAATTTATATGTGTGTGTGTGTGTGTGTGTGTGTGTGTGTATATATATATATATATATATATATATATATATTTTTTTTTTTTTTTTTTTTTTTTTTTTTTTTACTGGGTCTCGGGAGACAAAAGCAGTTAGTCTGCTGATTTTAGGTCCGGGATTTGTATAGGACACTTCAGCAAAGAGGACTATTTCCAACAGTTAAGGTAACTACTGGGTCTTGGTGAGGAGTGGGAACGCCAGGGGCACAGGGTGGAAGAACAGGGAGGAGAACAGTAGAAGGAGTGAGCCAGATGCCCTCTGTGACCCCTGAGCAGGAGACCGGGTTGGTCAGTGCACTACTGTCACTGTGTCTTTGACATTGCAGCCACTTGAGTTGGAGGTTGATAATTAAACGTAAGTGAATTATTCTCTTTTAATATTAAAGGGAAATCTAAATTGTTCCATTTTGGCAGCCACATCAAAGACAGGACAACACAGAACAGAAAGACGCCCAAGGTCATGTCTAAGCTAAGCATTCATTGGGGGGGGGGGGGGGGCGGCTCGCAAAGTTGTAAGAATATGGGCTGGGCAAGGGCAAAGTGAAGATTTATATCCTAAAACAACCACTTCAATGTCTCCTGTTATGTGCCAACTTCTATTAATCTTTACCTCCCGTTCTCACTACACACAACCCACTTTCTACAGGTCATTCTATTGGCCCCCATCAAGTTACTTTCTTTTGGGAAACTGTTAACCATTTCCTTACCTGACCCCACTTCCCAAATTCTTAGAACTTAATTTGATTCAATAAATCTAGCGACAGGGTGATGACTTCAAATCTTCCAATGTGATAAAAATCTAAATTTCAACTGGGATATTTCTATCCTAATTTTTCCACTTTGTAGAAGAGTTTGCAAATCCACATGTAAAAAGTCTTACCATATAAGTAATAAGCAGAGCACCAGGAAATAAATGTAACATAAAATAATCCTTCCATGTCTGAGAGACCACAACCATTTGGGCTTTCAATATCTTTCCTTGCATCTAATGCTTCCCTGTGGGGAAAATTCAAGGTGATATTCTTTACCTCAAAGGTATTTGTTGGTTGGATGAGGTTTGTTGTTGTTGTTTTTTTTTTTTTTTCCTTGAAATATGTTTTCACCCTTCTGGCTTTTTATAGTATTATGAGAACAATGACCTCATTCTCTCCGGTTGATAATAACAGCATACTTTTTATAACTTGAAAAGGCATCTGCTTATTGATATGGGAGTTAAAATTAACTATAACACAAGAGTTAGCTGCTGCGTGCCTCGCCTTATCTTGTGGGGCAAAATAAATAGGATGGGAAACATGTGAGGCTTGCATTGAAGTCTTTGGAAATGATCATTTGTGTTCTGGTAGAGACATTTATCTTCTTTGTATGCTTTATTTCACGGCTGAAAAATTAAAGAAACCAGTATTGTGGAAAACACCTCCTTCTAAATACGACTAAAATGGGGAGAAAATAAAAGTGCTATAATGAAGAGGTCACATTTAATTCACAGGCATAACATCTGACAGGTTAACAAGGATGATGGATAAGCTGATCCTTCTCTTTGTAGGCGACACATCCCACGCGGGACTCTATTCTACTTAGAAACCACAAAAATACCATTCAAACCGATTAGAGGTTCGATCCTAAGCAAGAGGAGGGATGATAAATGAATTTAAGGGGCCTGGCAAGATAGAAAACCTGAACACTGAATAAGCGTAATAATTTTATGCCACGGCACGAATGTTCTTAAACTAATCTATGAAATCACTTAACCCCAAACGGATACGAAATCGGTACATTTTACGTGAGGTCTTGAGTTTATGAGTTGAACCTGCTTGGATAGTGGGTTGCAAATAGTGATAAGTTCCAGACCGAAATGAGGATAGGACTCTGCACTGTACTGTGATTGTCTACTCACTCATCTGTCCTCCTCAATGAGTTAAAATATCCTTATAGGACTGCATATTATTCTTAACTCCTCAGGAACCAGCACATTGCCTGACGCATACAGGCACTTGATAAGGTCTATTGTCATTCAGACTATACACGTTGCCGAAAGAAGGCAGATCCTACCATTCTTAACCTAGCCCAGTGTCCTTTGTAAATTTTTTAATGCCGTGCTTATCCTATCGTAAAAATGCAAATACCATGTGGAGGGATTATGCGTTTAGTCTAATCGGCATTGAACACGTTGGGATGACAGATAATTTAAGGTACTTGAGAGCTTTCCAGCACTCTCTCCTTGTCCCGTCTCACCACCGGCCTGGTGTGCAGGGCACTGGCATTGGCAGGGATGAGGGGGTATATGGAGGCTGACACCAGACCACTGAGCAGGGGACCTGCAGGAAGGAGTCCACAGGGTTCTGAAAGGGTAGGGGGGTACCCAAGATGAATTTTACCAGCTTCCCAATTGTCATTATGCCCACGCTTAATCACCTATTCAGAAGGTGGCAGGTGTATGTGAGGAGGGAAGACACCCCCTCACCACAAGGAGGAGAAGGGAATGAGGCCAGAGGAAGAAAAGGCAGAGCTCCCAGGCCTCGTCTCTAAGCCAAAATAATCCTATAACATGGAACGTTCATTCAAGAAATCTGTTTCCTTGCATATTATGTGTAAGATGCTGTTTGGGCCTTGCTAGGTGTTTTAAAAATGAATCACATCAGCTGCTACCTTCAAGGCACAAAGAACTTAGCAAGGGAGGCAAGAGCCCCGCACAGATAGTCCCACAGTAGGCAAGCAGGGATGGGGCCCACATGAGGGATCTCGGTGAACTTTCTGTTGAGGAGAGGAACTTAGCAGTCTCTCCCACCATGACGGTGAGCCTGACCTCTGGTGACCCTCCAGTCAGCTGTCTTCACGACAGGCACACAAAAGCAAAGTTGTTCAAAGTCAAATTTCTCATGTCATTGTCCTGCCTGAAACCTATCAGTAGCCATTCTTCATTGCTCTTCAGAGAATGTAAATGCTATACCATGGCCTAGAGGCCTCCAGGCTCTGCATAATCTGGCCTCCTCGGATCTAATCGGTAGTCACTGCCAGGCTCCTGTCCTGTCTCCATGCTGCACGTGTGCAATTCCTCTCCCCCACTCTCCTTCTCTCTTCCTTTCTCTTTCTCTCTGTTTCTCCCTCTCTCCCTGTGTGTGTGTGTGTGTGTGTGTGTATCTCTCTCTGTCTCCCTCTGTCTCTCCATTTCTGTCTGTCCATCTTGGTCTCTCCATGTCTCTCTCTCCCTCACACACGTTTTCTATCACATTTATAAAGTATGTCTAGAAATGATGTTCTCTTCCTTCTCTCTACCCAATTAATCCCTGTGGTTTTAATTTTCTCCCCTCTGCCACCAACACCTGCCCAATCAATCCACTGTCCTCTCTCACCCGGACTATTGTTGTCTTTGCCCTTCTTCCGATTGTTCTCCTGTTATCAAAAATCCACACAGCAGGCAGAGTGTTCTTGGTAAATCAGACCTCTTTTCACTTATTTAATTAAAATCCTGCAATCATGAAATCGAGGTTCCTTTCCATGACAGGTAACGCACTGCATCAGTCACCTTCTATTTCTCCGGCCTCATCACATGAATCCGTTTTCCTCCAACTCTGCGCTCTGTGACACCAGCCGTCTCTTAGTTTCTCAAGGACTCTGAACTCCCTCTGACCTCAAGGACCCAGACACATCCCATCTGCCCAGAACACTCTCCTCCTAGATGTTCTCATGGCTTTCTTGGCCACTGAGGTCTCAGCATAAATGTGAACTCCTTAGAGGATTTTTTCTAACCAGCCAAATCAAAGGACTAAAGTAATCTTTGGATTATGGTCTTATCACAAGACCATATTTTTATTTGGTCTTATCACAAGACCATATTTTATTATCTTCATGATACTCCTCACTGAATAATCTGAAATTATTGCCTATAGATTTGCATATTTGTTTACTTGTCTGTCTTCCCCTGTGCTGGAACGACGGCAGCCTTGTTTCTCCCGTGCGTACTATGGGGCTGGTGATTTATAGAGATTCAACAACTGTTTTCTGAATTAACAAGTGCATCCCCTTTCTCTTGTTTTTCTCAGTCCCCATTTGCTCACTTTTTGTATGTAATTCTGTTTCATATCACGTTCATGGTAGAAAGTTTCCCGGAACCTACAGGTGCTTACACAGTTACCTTATTTATGGACCACCTTCAAGCAGCCTCCAAAGTTAAATTCCAAAAAAAAAAAAAAAGTTATTCAATTATGGAAGAATCTTTAACATATGGTTCAAATTACAAAAACTCAGTTATCATTTTTACCTACCACTCATCTCTCTAAATAACTCACAGTATTTGTTTCTTTACCTGCTCATTATTTCCAAGCACCTGTTCTTGGAAATCATAGCCACTGGCATCTTACGTTTCGTTCACTATCCACATGCCTTCCTTCCAGTTCTTCTCCTACTATATCTTTCTATTTACTCCCCCATCTTTTAATCGTCACCTATTATGCACCAGGCACTGAGAATGCAAAGATGGTCCCTGGGTTCAGGTAACTTAGTCTCCTAGAGAGGACTGATATGTAAATCAGCCAGAGTAATATATGTTATGGGGTTAAGAATACAGTATGTGCAGGAAAGAGCAGTGCCCAAACCAGAGGAAGTGGCCGATTTTCCATGGGGGTGGGGGGAGGTTAGGAAATGCTTTGCAGAGGTAGAAGTGAGCGCTCCTGCAGAGAAGGAACGGGCATTCCTAGCAAGAAAGCAAGGTCAGGAAAGGCAGGAGTTATAAAATAGTCCAGGAACGCCTGGGTGGTTCCTGACTTCGGTTTAGGTCATGAGCTCCCAGTTCCTGAGTTCGAGCCCCACGTGGGGCTCTGTGCTGACAGCTCGGAGCCTGGAGCCTGCTTCGGATTCTGTGTCTCCCTCTCTCTCTGCCCCTCCCCTGCTCGTGCTCTGTCTCTCTCTCTCTGCCAAAAATAAATAAATGAACTTAAAAAAAAAAAATAGTCCAGCAGGTTGAGGCATGGCACAGAGCCTGGGAAGCACGAGGGGGGTGGATTAAGAGGTGAGAAGAGAGAGGGACAGGCGTGGACAGGGCATTAGAGGATGAGGCGTACCCTGATGAAAGATCTGACTGCTACCCCGTGGCGAAAAAATGGCCACTGAAGGTGTTTATTTCCCACCTTAAGGAACCCTAAGAAAGCCGTAGTCCATTTGCAGAATGAATTTAACTTCTTTAGTTTTTTCGACTGAAGACTTTGTTTTCCACTGTTCTTTTGGGGTCACCAAAGTTAATCCCCGTAATGACAAAAATTTTTTAAACTTTAAACAATTTTTTTTTAAAGTTTATTTGTTCATTTTGAGAGAGAGAGAGCGAGAGAGCGAGCAATAGTGGGGGAAGGGCAGATAGACAGGGAGAGAGACAGAATCCCAAGGAGGCTCCCTGCTGTCAGCACAGACCCTGGGGCAGGGCTCGAACTCATGAACTGCAAGATCATGACCTGAGCCTGAGCCAAAATCAAAAGTTGGTAGCCTAACCAATTAAGCCACCCAGGTGCCCCCCACCCCAATAATGACAACATTTTAAAGGTTTTAGAGGAACTAATCAATAATTAGTACTTTCAAGGCACCACTGGAGACTGTTGTAAATAAATATTTAGACTCCTCTTAATATTCTTAGCCTGTTTTGCTTTTGTTGTAAGAAACAGAGAAAGCTGTCACAAGGAAAGAGAATTTTTTTATTATACCTTTTGGATTTTCTCCAGCTATTGCATACAGTAAATTCCTGAAGCCAATTAATTCTTTAGGTAAAAATGTGTTCAGATTTTTTGTTTAAAAGTAGATTTTGATGTTATTACATGGTGGGCAAGGTGGGCTTCTTTAAAATGTTTTCTGCGTCTCTCCCTTATGGCACGCTTTGAAACACCGACTTGCCTAAGAGACTGGTTTCAGTGTTTACAGCAACCTTAGCCCAAAGGCCATTTATGGATCTGGTAAAAAGGAAATATGTCAAATGGCAATCTACACCACCCAACGAATGCAAAGCACCTGGTCTGACCATAGCATGTTCATTTCTGCTACCTAAGGGAGAATGTGGGGGAGGGGGTGAGAATATGAAGTATGAAAATAGGTAGTTAAAGAAAAAAGAGTATTTTCATCTGTGATGCTAACAAAAAGTGGCTAAAGGGGATTTGGCGCTCGTGAAAATCCTGAGATTTACAAATCTCACAAAGCTTTTAGCTGAAGGCAAGACAATGGAGTGACTAAAAGGGAGGGTGAGAGGAAGAAAGAAGTGACTTGTATTGCGTGTCTTCTACAAGCCAGGGGCAACCTAGGCATATTATTTCATAATCCTATCTATCGCTGGCCACAATTTTGAATCGTAGTCAGGTGGTATTATTGGGATTTTTACCTGGAAGGAAGCTAAACCTCAATGGTCACACTGGTGTGTGGAAATGAGATTAGAATCCTGCCTGACCCTGAAACCCACGACCTTTCTCCTTCCTAACACTGCTTCTCATTCTCCAGTAGGAACGTCCTGGTTAAGATGCATGATTTAAGTTGGACTTTGGACTAAAAGAGTAAACCAAAAGGAATGTAAGAAATGCACTGACACGTATCCTAGTGTTTGTTTGAATTTTATACTTGTTAAATTTGAGTGGAGGTATAGTATTATAATCTACAATGCAGATTTATATTTGGCTTACATTGATTGAGTACCGACTATGTGCTGAAAATCACAGAGATAAAGTTTTCATTAAAATAGAGCCACTCTTTCCACAAACCCAACAACCAAGGCCGTGCCTTATCGTCTTTTGACGATCAGTCATGGTTTACTTCAAGGAACTAAATGAAAACGGCATCTTCACGCTGCACTAGACTAGTATGTCCGATGTCAATTACAGCAGCAAGTTGTGCTGATTCAGCAGGTGACGGTGGTGGTGAAGGAGAGCTTTCCTGGGCATTGAGACCCGGGAAGGGTTTAGTGTGAGTACTCACATCTCATCAGACTTTGGGTGCAGACTTTGGCTCCCATTCTGCTTTGATTCCTGATGATTTTTCAGTGTTTTTCCAAAGAAAAGCAGACCTCTCTGAGTGTGCTTTCAGAAAGTGCTCTCCTCAATGGTGTGTTTTTCAGAAGGAAAGTTGTTACCAGATCAATGTGCTTAAGGAAATGAAAAGCCCTTGATTAGCAGCCAAGAAGCCTCCTAACGAAATGACATTTCCCTCCAGGGATCTCAAGTGCTGAATAAAATCTAGTGCTCTCTGTGTAGAGTGCTTATGTTTGTTGTGTGTTCTTCTTTTTTTTTTTTTTTAATTTTTTTTTTAACATTTATTCATTTTTGAGAGGCAGAGAGAGACACAGCATGAGCGGGGAAGGGGCAGAGAGAGGGGGTAGACACAGAATGCGAAGCGGGCTCCAGGCTCTGAGCCATCAGCCCAGAGCCCGACGCGGGGCTCGAACTCACGGACCGCAAGATCGTGACCTGAGCCAAAGTCGGACGCTCAACCGACTGAGCCACCCAGGCGCCCCATGTCGTGTGTTCTCCTGAGGTGCACTTCATAAACATGGGGACAACCATACTGCTGGCCCCCCAGATAGATGAATGTGTGTGGCCATGTCAAGTGTCGAAGCAAAAGCTTTATCTGCCTCACACACCTGGGTTGTGTAGCTGAAGGTAAGTTACCATGGACACGTCCCTAAAGGAACTCTTCATGAGGCCCTCAGAGAGGGAGCACTGTACTTGTTAGTCTGAAAACAGCATTATCTCCTAAAATCCTCCAGAGAACGTGAGAGTGTATCGTGAGGAAAAACTAAGTGCTAATTCTTGCCGAAACGGATAATCCCTTTTGATTTTTGCAGAGGTGATCAACTACTTAGACCACGGTCCTTGTTCCATCAGCATCTAAGTGTGTATGCAGAGATAGAGATTATAGTGTTTATGGTGTCTTCCTGCTTTAAGTACGAGAAATCCACTGCCATATGGTTAGAAACTAGTAGGAAACATTTGAATCTTATGGGAGAGTGTCACGGCACCAAGGACAAGTTTGGATTCAGACGCTAGCGATTTCTTTCTCTCTTTCTCTCTAAGCAGCTTCTTCATTTCTCTTTCTGAGGGTGTGGGATTTCTGCAGCCACCACACGAATTTCTAGCTGTACCATCTCTCTCCTCAGGATGATCTGTTTGGGAATACAGTCTTCGAGCTCCAAATTTAGATTCATCGTCGACCCGCTTTATTCTACTGAAACACATAGCGACCTGTTCCGCAAACGGCAGTGCCTTGTCATCTCTTAACAATCGACCATAGGTTACCTCGAGCGACAAGAAAAATAAAACGTCCAAATGCCAAATTAGTACCTCAGACGTAAATTACAGCAGCAAGGCCTAGCTTGGAACAGCTGCCATTTCCAGAAACAGTTGGCTGTAGCCAGAGGTTCAGGCTCACAGTGTATGAGCATCTTAGCCGTTACAGCAAGATGCTTGGGGGGGGGGGGGGCCGGGGGGGGGCACAGACACCCCCCTCCCCCAAAGAAGATGAGGCAAAGAAATTTCAATATGTCTACTTCAGTGGCCTTATATAATTAAAGAGATTCCAAATTAAAAGGGAGCCATTGCATTTTACAGCTAAACTTCAAAACAAAACCTGTTACCACTAATATTTTTCATATTCCCTATACATTTGTCTCTACCTGGAACGTCCTCTATGCCCCCAACATCCTTGCTGACCAGCTAGTGCTCGGCTCAGGTTTCTACGCTCTTCCTTAACTCTCCCTCTCTTAACTTCCTCACATCTGATCGTTCCTGTTTGGAATGAAACAAAACCAAAAAAACGCTTGTCACACTCTTTAGTATAATCACCTGTTTAAAGATTGTGATGGATAATTTATGGACTGGGTATTTTATTTCAGAGATTATTTTCTTAAACTCTTAATGCAGAAATAAGTCTCCGTAGTGCAGACGGTTGAGGCCTATACTAACATCTCAATAATAGATCTCTAGTTCTCTTGCCACCTCTTTGGTGCTTACTGAAAGATTTACCAACAGTCCTAGACCCCTGCTAATTATGCCTCGATTAATAGTAACGAAGTCAGTGAGAGCGTGAAAAAAAAAAACCCTAGATACAAACCAGACTCCACAGTCTTGCCTTCATCTTAGAAAATACAAAAAAAAAAAAAAAAAAAAAAAAAAAAAAAAATTCCTTCCTTTTCCTTCTTAGACCTTGCTCAGGGCTCCTGGGTGTCAGCTCCCTGAAAAAAGAATTTTTTTTTTTTTCTGGTACACTCTCCACGTTTCTACTCCTTGTCTGATGGGACCATAATTACCATGTGCCTATAGGTAAAAGACGGTTGCAGAAATTTTACAAATATAGTACAGAGAAGGGAATCCTGATGCTTGCTTCCTATCTCACACAAGAAAATTAGGCTTGCATATTTCTCGCCCACAAGCGGACAGGAGATATATCTCATTTAATGCACCCCTCTTATCTTTCTCTTTTACAAGAACAAGAATGAAAGATTATGAGTCTGACTGGGGTCGCCATTCGGACTGCACTCCCGTGCGCTGCACACATTTGGGGTGTGGTAGGAATCCTGTATGTGACGTAAAAGAAGCCAAAATCGTGACTCAAAGAATACTAGGGTAACACATGTTCTGGTTCTGCATTATGTATTTGGGGAAAGGATCGGTACTTCATCCTGTAAGTCTTTGGAAAAGTGATTTCATGTCTTTCAGCTTCAACGTATTCACTCATAAAATTAGCCTTCTAACACCTGCCTCCCTGAATGGTTGTGACGGCTGGTATCGTTGATCTAAAACCCCAAGCATATATGAAGCGTCATTTACCTCCCTGTGGTCTTCAAGTTCAGGATGACACTCAAATGGGAAGCCAGACCCAGGGTCACCACACATACACTGACAGCAGGAGCTGTTCCACGGCTCGTGTGTTCACACTTCCCCTTCCGTTTTGGCAGTTTGCTTCCACCAGTCTACTCCCATCACTTATCTTTAGAGCATGGGGACCCTCATGATCGCTAAGGACCTGTAGCGGGGAGAAGGGGGGAAGGGGTAGGGAGTAGCTAGAGAACAAGAGATCATACAGATCACAGCTTCCCGGAGTGGGAATTCGCTTGGTGGTGAATAATTTAAAGCACTGTTTTCGTATTAATGCAAATAAAAAAGGAAAACCACCAGAACATGAAGTGCTGGTAGGAGACCGCTCCCCATCCTTCCCAGACACCCAGGATTTGAGTCCATTTGCCCCTGCATTTAGGGTTCGGGGTGGATTTTCAAAGCCGTCGGAATGGAACAACCTTAAAGAGCGGTGAGCAGAGTAATGTATCATAGAGGTTATGCCCCGAGAGCCTAAAAATTCAATCTGAAATGCAACTCGGGTGAGGAAATCCATTTCTTTCTCAAGGTTCTTCCTGAATTCAAGGAAATCTCCAGAAACCTACAGCAAAATCAAAACCCGGGAACATACTACAGAAACAACTAGCTGAGCAGAGTTTTCTGGAGCGGACCCAAATTAAAATGTTTGCCCTTATTGTCCCTGTAAATACAGTGGTGCTTGGTAGAGATGTACTTCTGTTTTTGTTTGTTTGGTTTGGGTTTTGGCTGGATTTGAATATTGAATATGGCTATGGTCACTTTTTATCTATGAAAAACGACTATCATCCTCAATAAAGACAGAAGAGTACCCAGCTCTGCAAATATCAGTTTGGGACCAAAAGGTATTAATGAGGGCTGTGGACATATGGAAATAAGCCTAAAGCACTAGTTTTCAACCTATTTTTTGTTCCAGCCTGCCTGAGTGATAGGACGTAGTGAATAGTAACTTAGAGGCCATGCCTTTATAAGAGGGTATATCAGGGCGCACTTGGGTGGCTCAGTTGGTTAAGCATCTGACTCTTGGTTTCAGCTCAGGTCATAATCTCAGTTTCGTGAGTTCGAGCCCCGCGTCTGCACAAAGCCTGCTGGGGAATCTTTCTCTCTCTCTCTGTCCCTCCCTTGCTCACACTGCCTCTGTCTCTCTCAAAATAAAGAAACTTAAATTTTTTTTAATTAAAAAAAATTTTTTTAACATTTATTTATGTTTGAGAGAGAGAGAGAGAGAGAGAGCACGAGCAGGGAAGGGACAGAGAGACGGGGAGACCCAGAATCCGAAGCAGGCTCCCAGCTCTGAGCTGTCAGCACAGAGCCTGACGCAAGGCTCGAACTCACGGACCGCAAGATCATGACCTGAGCTGAAGTCAGTCGCTTAACCAACTGAGCCACCCAGGCACCCCAATTTTTTTTTTACTTTTAATAAAATAAATAAAATAAAAAATAAGAGGGTATATCAGAATATAAGAAATGGGAGAATTTATAATTCTGAAAAGTGCCCTGGGGATACTTACAGGAATCTGTTGCCTGTGGCAGCATTGAGTATATGGCTTTTGCTACTATAGTAAATGTACTAAAAGTTTTGAATTATAGTACACCAAATGGGTTTGTTCATTTAGTGATCATCTCTTGATACGCGCCAGGCTCTGCATTACAGGAGGGTCTCTGTTACTCAAACTTTTCCTCTACGTTCTGGCACGGGGTGTCAATTAAAAAAAAAAACAAAACACATCAGTTTGTAAATAAAGTTGTAAATACCAGATCATGATCTTTATGATAGTTTAAGGTATATTCTTTATTTATTTCTGGGAATGTACAGGCTTTCTGAGTTCAACAATAGCCATGTTAGGGGCCAAATATGGAAGAAAAGTTGTGCATCTTTTCGGCCCTGGACCGTTTTTGACAAGTGCTCTAACTATATCCTGGCCCCACTCAATATGACTAGCATCTTGCAAAATGTATGAGGTACAGAGCTCAATGCTTTTAGCACAGGTGGTTGTCCAGGGCAACTACTGTTTCTCAAAGAGGGGGCGGGTTTTTAATCACTCACAAACTGAAGGCATAAAGTCCTTTTTCTGCTCTACAAGAACAGAGCGATCATTGAAGAAAACATTTTCTAAAGCCCGGGCAGCCAGGATACCGGAGAGCTACACGCTGTCATTTGCTTGAGTTTTTCTGCCAACCATGAAGAAGCTGTCCTCTTTCCCTCTAGCAACTTTTTTTCATAAAGATGTGAGACTCAACATATGGGATAAGCCAATGGAGCAGAATGTTAAACTTCCTGTAATATCTCTGCCTCACTCGAGATTGCTGTGAGAACCCACGACATGTGGATGGCGAGGGAGCTGTGTGGTTTTCCCAACTCAGTCATTACCAAGTGCACAACCCACATGAAAGCCACGTTTGGTATTTCTCCATATTTTAAGAGGAAACGGTGACTCATGCCCGAGAGGCAGGAGGAAGAGGAAGGTCTCAAAGGCATCTCTAATCATATTCTTTTCTGCTCTGCGCTTACCCCGTGAGCAAGTGTCATTTCATAAGAAAGCAGAGACCAAGCCTGAATTACTATCTGCACGGTCTTGAAGACTTGAAGGCTTATGCAGTTGCAGTATTTTCCAGGGTGGGTCAAAAAGGACCGTAGAAACCCTTATGCCACCGGAAACAGACCGTCTTCTCTACTCCAATTGTTCGTGTAATGTTAATAACCATACGCTTGTTTTCTGTTTTCTGGCTGCCTAGATCTGCTCTTTGTTTCTTTTTTAGTCTCGGTAGAAATTAAGTGGTTTTGGCCATCACATTCCTGCCTGTCTTCTTTCAGTCTCCTGTGAAGAGGAGCGGATGGAATTAAGGCCTTTTATAGTTCCGACACATTCACTGGACTCGACATAATGGGCTGCGAATTTCCCATCTTCATAGGCAAAGACCCAGGCCTGCCCCGTGAGAGCATGGCATGCTGGGCTACCGTCTTATTCTATGATGAGAGGTGAAGCGTCAAAGAGCGCATCTAACAGAATAATTGCAGAGACAGAAGAGGGTTCGTTAGGAGAAGAATTTTAGACTGTGTGAATGAGGATTTATCCTTGCATTGGAGTTGACTTGTCTCACATCGGAATGCTACCAGGATCTTTAAAAAAAAAAAAAAAAAAAAACAAACAAACCGAAAGGCAAGGGGAGGGAGAGTGGTAAATGACCATTCAACCCAACTGGTCTGAGCAGTCAATTCAGAATGTCACTTTGAATTCATGAATTCTTTACTTGGCACTGAAGAGAAATAATGAAGAAAGGCTTTTCCTTCAAGGAAAATACTGCTTCCAAATACAACGGGCTGTCTTGCAAAATTTCAACTCAGACTCACAGTGGCCTCAGAGAGGGGCCTGTGGCCCCTCATATCGTGCCTGCTGACGAGAATGGCAAAGAAACAACAAGCGTGTGCCAAGATGCAAGAACCTTATCAGGACCTTTTTAGGAAGAACCTGCTTTATCAGTGTGACAGAGGGAACAACAGTGGTCATTTTACTAAGGAGACAGTTCAGATAGCACACTCATGATTAAAGGGCATTACCCAAAAGAATAAAAATGAAACTTTTCCAGACCAGTCAGTATGAGTCAACTCACTATGACACAAATACATCACTATCACTTGCTTCTTTGATATAAATAAACCACAGTGGTAGAAGTGCCACAGTAGATAGTCCCCTCTGGTTCATCTGGGAGCATCCAATGGTCTCAAGCAACTTGAAAATATTCAGGATATGTGATTTGTAGGAATGAAACATGGAACTGTGCCCAGCAGACTTAATAGTGATAGGAAAAGCTTAATCCCTTTGTCAGGAAATGTTCTTAGAAAAAGAATCTGCTTGATTCTGAGCCATGAGAATCTTCATTTCCATGACAATTTTTCCTAATTTTTATAAGGTTTATTTCCCGTAAATTTGTATCTGTTTGAATTTCCCTTTGCATACAGATTGATTTCCTGGTTTCAAACTCACAGAGTCACGAAGTTACTGACCTAAGAAAAAATTGCCAAAGCACAATTTGAGACAGTGTGTCACAATGGGATTTCACAGGGTTAAGAAACACCAGGCCCTACTCTGCAGTCACTTCCATTTCCTTTCTTATTCCATGATATTAGAGGATCTGTGGTTAAACGCAGGTTGACTGTCACCCATATGACAGACGACTTCCCTGGAATGTCCTTGAAGACCTGCATCACCATAGGAACCATTAAATTTTATCCGAACCCTAGGCCTTTATGAAAAAAAACAAATGGTCATAGCTATACTGTTTTCTCTGTCTCCATTCCACCGTACCCTCTAACTTGGGGGTATCTGAAGCTAGAGTTTAAAGCATAATTCCCAAGGGTCTCTACAGTTCGTCAAACTCTCTGGATTGCCCTAAACTCAAGGCATGACTTGTGGACACATCGGCATTCTTAAATTTCTGGATAGTTCAGATCCCAGAGCATAGGTCGGCCCAGCCCTGCATCTCAGCATAAATGTGAGAAGCTTGTAGAATGCCAAAGAGCCAGCTAGCTCTAACATGAAAGACGAGTCAACTGTTCTTTGAGGAGACCAGCCATCAAAAAGAGTTGTAGAAAAATCCTTTCCATTGTGTAAGAGACATCACTTGTTCTAGACATTTTAGTCATTGTCTATTACGCCAATTACTGCCTGATGGACGAGTATCTTCAGATGTGAGCTCCCACAGTGCAGTCACCTCCAGGGCCCTACGGCACAACTGATGGCTCTAGAATAACGCGCTGCTAAGTAGTCTGTGGGGTTCAAGTTGTCACATTCCTTACGGAGCCGAGGTTACTATAATCGTCACTACGGCGGCCCTGGGAAGGGTAACGGGGTGGAGCGGAATTTCACACATGCCATGTGTCGCTTACTCATCCTGTGAAGTCTGGCTTGGATTTGCTGCAGTTGGGAAGAGGGAGGAGATGTGTCTGGATGCTGCAAACACGGGGACCCCAGATCCTGCAAGAGCGGATTCTGAGCTATAATTGCTCACCATGACTCACGTGTCCAGCTGGATTTTATGGCACCAGCATTTCACCGCTCAGCCGTCACCTCCACACGGGGCAGAGTGAGAATTGGGTGCATTAATCCAAAAGATACCGAAAGTGTTTGCAAAGGGACGCCAAATCAGATCGCTTCTTCCAGACCCAAAGAAAGTGACTTACCTCACCATTTACTAAGTAGGCAGAAACAAAATTAGATTTTTTTTTTTCTTATCTTAGAACAAATTGTTCCTGGTTAGTTAAGGCTCAAACACAAGGTGGTAAAGGAAATTAAAATAATATCAATATTGCATCTATTATTAAATACAAGATGAGTGTAAGTTTATGGGACATAATTTCTCTAATTGGTTTAGCCTGTGCTCCCTTTGGTCGTAAAATATCTCATCTCCATTGCCTCTATGGCTACCCTGAAGAATTCTCACAGTGAGTCATTCTCTTTTTCTGGGTATCCTCCTTAAACAAAGAGGTTTTGTCAAGCTTTACTGTCCCTAGTTTTTACTTGACAAATAAGCTTCTTTCTCCAAATTAAATATCATAAATAAGATTTTTCAAACGCAAATGCCCCCTGGAGATTCTAAATCATTACGCCCTCCTTCTGTCCGCCTCCCCCCAAAATTTCCCTGGTTTTGAATTACAAGCCCAGAGGAAAAGACACATGGCAGCTTAACTTGATTAATGTGGCATTCAGCAGAGGCCCACATCTCATTCTCTGCAGAACGCCTTGCTTTCTACCTCATTGGATAAATGTATGCTATTATCTCAATCTTGCTTCAGGCTTTACCAATGGAATTGCTCTCAATAGGATTGCCAATGCCCTTGCATTTACCTCAACCAACTGCTATTCTCAATCATTTTTCACAACCAGATTTACAAGAGGATAATTTATTATACAGTAAAATGCACCCATCTGAGGTGTATGGTTATATGAATTTTGAAAAACGCATGCAATCATATCACTCCCACCACATCAAAATATGGAAAATTTCTGGGGCGCCTGGGTGGCTCAGTCGGTTAAGCATCCAACTCTTGATTTTGGCTCAGGTCATGATCTCACAATTTCATGGGTTCAAGCCCCATGTCGGGCTCTGCGTTGATGGCACGCAGAGTCTGCTTTGCTTTCCCTCTCTCTCTCTCTCTCTGCCCTTCCCTTGCTCACACTCTCTTCGTTTCTCTCAAAACAAATAAATAAACTTAAAAAAAAAAAGATACAGAAAATTTCCATCACTCCAAAACGGTTTCTTGTGTCCCTTTATAATCAAGTCCTCCCCCAATTCCAGCCCCTGGCAACCCTTGATCTGCTTTCGGTCCCTATAGTTTTGCCTTTCTAGAATGTCCTACTCATGAAAACACACAATCAGTAGACTTTTGGGTCTGTCTGCTTTCACTAGCAAAATCCATTTCATATTTGTCCTTGTTCTTAGATACATCAGTTTTTCCTTTTTCTTGCTGAGTAGCATTCTATGGTATGAATGTACCATTCTCCAGCTAATGGATATTTGTGATTTTTTTTTTGGATTGTAGCCCCTATAAACATTTATATGTAGGTTTTTGCGTGGCCACATATTTTCACTTCTCTTAGATAAATACCCAGGGAACAGGATGTTTGGATCACATAAAGTTTATGTTTCACTATATCAGAAACCGTCAAGATGTCTTCCAAAATGGCTGTACCCTTTTGCTTTCCTACTAGTCATGAACGGAAGTTTCTGTGGCTCTATATCCTTGCCAGCATTTGCCATTGTCAGGTTTTTTTGGGGGTTTTTTCTTTAATGTTAGCCATTTGAACACATGCGTCCAAGTATCTCATTGCGATTTTAATCTGCGTTTCCCTAATAATATTTGGCATTTTATCATGTTCTTACTTGCCATCTGTGTCTCTCTGGTGAAGTGTGTGTTCAAAGCTTTTGCCTACTTTGTAATGAGTTGTTTGTTTTATTACTATTGGGTCAAGAAAACTTTTCATATCATCTGGATGTGAATCTATTTTTGGATATATATTTTGCAAATATTTTCTCCCAGTCTGTGGTTTCCTTTTCGTTTCTTTCCTCAGCAGTCGAAAACTCAGAAGTTTTTGATTTTAAGTCCAGTGTGTTAATTCTTCCATTTATGCCTTGTACGATTTCTGTGCTATATAAGAAATGTTTTCCCTGACCCAAGGTTACAAAGATTTCTTCTTTGTTTTCTTCTGGAAGTTTTAAAGTTTGTTTTATGGCAGTAAAATGTGCATCCTATAAAATGCACTGTTTTAGCCATGTTAAATTGTACAATTCGGTGACATTTAGAACTTTCACATTAGTGTGCAACCATCACTCATATCTGGTTCCAGACATTTTCATCACTCCAGAAGGAAATCCCTTCGGGACCAAGCGGTCGCTCCCCCTGTTCCCCTCTCACCTGCCTGTGGCATCACTAATCTGTGTTCCGTAACATCACACGGTGTGTGGCCTTTTGTGTCTTGTTTCTTTCATTTAGCATTAGTTTTCAAGGTTCATTCGTGTTACTGCAGGTATCAGCAACTCATTCTTTTTTATGACGAATATTTTAATGTATAGATACACCATATTTTGTACATCCATTCATCAATTGAGAGATATTTGGTATGTTTCCGCTTTGGGCTACTGTAAATAATGTTATGAGCATTTGTGTACAAGTTTTGTCCGACCACCTGTTCTCAGTTCTTCTGAGTATATACACAGGAGTGGAATTGGTAGGTCACATAGCAATACTATGTTTAATTTTTTTCTTAGTTTTTAAGTGTTTATTTATTTTTGAGACAGAGAGAGAGAGCACAATCAGGGGAGGGGCAGAGAGACAGAGGGAGACCCCGAATCTGAAGCAGGCTCTGTGCTCTCAGCACAAAGCCCAACATGGGGCTCGAACTCACAAACAGTGAGATCATGACTTGAGTCAATGTCAGACACTCAACTGACTGAGCCACCCAGGCGCCCCAATACCATGTTTAATTTATTGGGGAATCACCAAACTATTCTCCAGAGTGGCTTCACCACTTTACATCTGATCAGCGATGTGTGAATATTCTGAACGCTCCACACCCTTACCAAAATGTGTTACTTATCTTTTTTTTTTTTTTTTTTTTTTTTTTTTTTAAGTAGACTCCACAACCAGTGCGGGGCCCAACGCAGAGCTTGAACTCATGACCCTGAGATCAAGACCTGAGCTAAGATCAAGAGTTGGACACTTAACCAAATGAGCCATCCAGGCACCCCTGTTATTTATGTTTATATGATTATAATAACCATCCTAATAGGTATGAGGTGCTATTTCATCATGGTTTTATTTTACATTTCCCTACTGACTAAAGATTTTGAGCAAATTTTCTTTTTTTTTTTTGAAGATATAAATCTAACTTTAACATACTGGCAATGAACAAAAACTTAACTTTAGGGGATAGAATTGTTTAGTTTTACTTTTCAGTATCATCAGTTAGTATCAATTACTTTAGCTACATAAAATCTCCCATGATTCTACATAAATTTCATTCATTCCCTTATATCTTTTCCTCTGAGAAAAAATGTTCTCCAACAAACCCATTTAGATGACTAAATCAACAAATGTTTCAAAGTTTTAATTTTATTTTATCAATTTTTTTATTAATAGGTTTTTTAAAATGTTTTTATTTATTTTTGAGACAGAGAGAGACAGAGCATGAGCGGGGGAAGGGCAGAGAGAGGGGGAGGCACAGAATCTGAAGCAGACTCCAGGCTCTGAGTTGTCAGCACAGAACCCGACACGGGGCTCGAACTCAAGGACTGTGAGATCATGACCTGAGCCAAAGTCGGACACTTAACCGACTGAGCCACCCAGGCGCCCCTATTTTATTATTTTAAATTCAAGCTAGTTAACATATAGTGTAGTTTTGGTGTCAGTATAGGGCAAAATAAGATAAAAACAGAGAGGGAGGCAAGCCATAAGAGCATCTTTTCGTGTGCTTGTTGACCACTTGTATATCTTCATTAGAGAAATCTCTCTTCAAGTCTTTTGCCCATTTTTTAATTGGGTTCTTTGGCATTTTTTTTGTTTTTAGTTTTATAGTTTTAAGTTTTACATTTGATTCTATGACCCATTTCAGGCTAATATGGTTCAAGATATTTATCAAGGTTCAAATTTATCCATACGGTTCCAGGTCATTTACTTAAAAGACTATCCTTTTTCCATTGAATCGCCTTGGTTGAATTGGACTGATGTTGTGGGATATTTTTAGCCTTTAGTTTCTCCCACTAATCTACACGTCTTTCCTTTAGCAATGTGTTATGCCATATACTCTTGGAATGTCCATTCTTGAACACTATAGCTTTATAGTTAAGTCTTAAAATCAGATAGTGTGACTCCCACAACTTTGATTCTTCTCTTTTCCAAATTGGGTAGACTATTCAACTTCCTTTGATTTTTCACATAAATTTAGAATAAGTTTATCAATATCTAAAAATACCTTGCTGAGATGAGATTTGGATTGAAATGGAATTCGATTGGGATTTATTGCATGGAATCTAATGATCTATTTGGGGAGAACTGACATCTTCACATAATTGGGTTTTCTCATCCATGAACATATGGTCTTCTTAGTTTCTTTCATTAATCGTTTACAGTTATCAGCATGCAAATCTTACATGTATCTCCTTAGATTTATTCCTAGCACGTTATGGTTTGGGTGCCATTGTGAACATTATTATTTATTAATTTTAGTTTCTAATAGTTTACTGCTAGCATATAGAATTATGATTGCTTTTTGTATATTTACTTTATATCCTTCAAGCTCTACAAATTCATTTAGTAGTTCTGGTAGCTTTTTGCACATTCTTTGAGACTTCCTGCATAGCCTATCTCATCTGTGTGAAGAGAAGCAGTTTTATCTCTTCTTTTCCTACCTGCACAACAGTTATTTCTTTTTCTTGCCTTGTTTCTCTGGTTAGGAGCTCCAATACAATAAGGAATAATAGTAGTGAGAGTGGACATCTTTCCCTTGTTCCCAATCTCAGTCTTGCTTTAATTGCTCTTTGACCTTCCCTTCCTGAAATTCTCTTCACTGCTGTAACCCCATATCCTCCAGATGCCCTTCATATCTTAATGTATTTCTTTTGTAGGGGGATCTTCCTGCAGTTACCTTTATAGGTTCCACAGAGTCTGTCTTAACCAGATGCTTTGTGCTGTTCACGCATACTCCCTGTGTTACCTCACATACTCTTGGCATATCCAATGTTACCTATGTGTAGATGATCCCCAATTCCATATTCAATACCAGACCTTTCCCAGAAGACTTATTTACCCAATTGTATGCCAGTTACATGGCCCAGAGGCATGTTAGACTTAATATTTTTAATGTTTATGCCATCATTGCTATCCTCTACATTTGCCTTGACAAGTTGGTTTCTATGGTGATACTTTTATTTTTTTATTAAAAAACATTTATTAAAAAACAACACAGAGAGAGAGAGACAGAGCATGAGTTGGGGAGGGGCAGAGAGACAGGGAAACACAGAATCCAAAGCAGGCTCCAGGCTCTGAGCTGTCAGCACAGAGCCCGATGCAGGGCTCGAACTCACGGACTGTGAGATCATGACCTGAGCCGAAGTCGGACACTTAACCGACTGAGCCACCCAGGCGCCCCTATTTTATTATTTTAAATTCAAGCTAGTTAACATATAGTGTAGTTTTGGTGTCAGTGGGGGAGGGGCTCGAACTCACGGACCGCGAGATCATGACCTGAGCCGAAGTCAGATGCTCAACCGACTGAGCCACCCAGGTGCCCCCCCCCTTTTTTTTAATTTGTTTTAATGTTTATTTATTTTTGACAGAGAGAGAGAGAGAGCGAGCCTATAGTGATATTTGTAAAACACAAATCTGATTGGGTTGTTCCTTTGCTTAAACATTGTAATGACTTATTTCAACTCTTCACAATGGTTTGTAAGCCCCTACATGATCTGAGTCCTAATAACTCTCAGGCTACATTTCCTGTTATTTCCCTTCTTGTCCACTATGCTCTAGCTACATGAGCTTCCATTCTCTTCCTTGAGCCAACCAAGTTTGCTGTTACCTTATACAAGAAATACATTTTTGCATGACTAGTGCTTTTTGGCCATTTAGGTCACGCAGGCTCACATGTCTCCTTGGTGAAGTTTTCCTCTCTTCAGTCTAACTTAGCCAATACACCACTTACACATTATCTTTCATATGGTCCTCCTATTTTCTTCCTAACAGTTGAAATGACTTCACTTAATTATTGGTTTCTTTTGGTCTTTTATTTCTCCCTCTAAAGCTCTAGGAGAGCAGAAACATTGATAATTTTGATAATAGTAATTGTATCTCTGCTACCTATACCCATGCCTGGGCATAGAGTAGATAACCAATGAATAATGAATGCTGAGTGAATTAATGGATAAATTATCTAATTCACCATCCACCGGGCTACCGAAGCCAGAAATTCGGGTATCATTTGACTTCATCAGAGTCTGGCCAGTAAAACAGATATTTTAAGCAGGAAAATATTTAATACAGAGAATTAGTAAATTCCAGAATCAATTAGAAGCACGAACGAAGCAAAGGTCAGAGAAAACTGCTGCTGGCCGTTAGGAAAATAAATTACAGAAATTTTGAGGAACTTCCACCAAAATCTCAGTAATCTACAGCACCCAAAGTGGTGAGCCTTCAGAGATTACCCTGAAGCTACTAGCAAAACCGAATTCTGCCACCTGCTAAAATCCATGCTCCTACTCACCATTGCTGGGATAATAATAGTTTTTCCTTGTTTTCTGTTTTCTTAATCTTCCTTGAGTACCTTTTGTAGGAGGAACCTAATATGAGAACCTGCTGGCTAAAGAGTGAGAAAAATGTAGGTTTCAGGGCCCTGACATCTTCAATATAGAAGAGTATAGAAGGAAAGAATGGCATTGAAACATACAGCCCATGAACTCACCCACCTCCAATACATGAGCAAGTGCTATAGATTTTACTGCTACATTTTCCCCAAATATCTCAAATGTCTTGCCTCCACTAATGTCTCCCACCTTTGCCTCCATTTAGGCCCTCATTATCTTTTGCAACAACTTACCTGGTATCCCTTTCTTCAACACCTTGTTTTCTTAAAACAATCTGTCTAAAATATAACTCTGACTGTATTATTCTTCACTTACTTCAAGTTTTTTAGTGCTTTGTATCATCTACAAGGTAAATTCAAGTTCCATAGCAGGGGAATAAGGACCATTCGTGTTGCTTGGTACGCTTCCTGACCCTCCTCCACCTAATATCCACTGATTCTTCAAGACATAGCTCAGGTGTCCCCTGCCCCAAGAAAATTCAAGCTTCACCCCCTCACGCTTCCTCCCCCCTGGCCTCTCTGTTAACGTCCACACCCAGGCTGAGTTAGGAGCATCTCCTTAGCGCTTCTATGCGTATGATAAGAGTTTATGGATCTGTCTCCCTGGCAAGAGAGTTGCCATCTTTAGAAAACAGATTCTGCCACCTTGTCTTAGTATCAAGTGCCTGACAACACAGAGCACACAGCAAACGTCTGATGAATGGTTGAACGAATAAATACATGCACACGTAAGTACTACGTGTTCGATCCCTTCATTATCTTGAAAGACTGTGTGTGCGCAAAGAGAACGTAAGAGAAACAAAATGAAGGTGTACGTAAAATGGGGCCAGGACTTCATATTTCTCAGAGACCATTTCTGATTTCTGTTCCAAGAGTAACACATTTTCTTTCCTCCTGCCTAGTTGGATTTGATGGAAAAGAAGATTGGAATGGAATTAAAAGGGTTTTTGTACCACTCAGATAGCTTACAGACATACTTAGAGGAAATTAATAGCAGGGGCCAGGGATCAGACGTGCAGATACTAGCATTGCTATTCTTTTGAATCAAGCAGTTGGCCACACAAAAGAGATGCTTACAAAAGACCCACACCAGAATCCAGTCAGATTCAATCTAGCATGAATGAAAGATATTTCTGGTCTACAAATAAGGAGGTACTTAATACTTTGGCATTCTGTTTGGCCCATTCATGGGAAGCTGCCTGTCTGTTCTTCTCGGAGCATTTCTGTACTACAGGACGATTTTACTTTTTATCTGTTTACCCAGACGATATGCTCAAAATGAGAAGGCCCCGTTTGTCCATAAAACACCCTGACTCTACCAATAAGCTAAACAGCCCAGAACCTCCCTCCTGGGCTTCACAACTAGTGAACTATACCTGGGCTCCCAGGCTGTCAGCAGTTGTGCTCACACTCACTTATAAGGTGTGAAACCCTGCTTGGAGCTTTGCTGCTCCCACCACCTTTTCCAGGCCTTCCATGGGAAATGACTCATGATGAGTGAGCACCAGTTTATCTCCTACCTAATAAACACAGTACATGATGCTTTCTTCCCCCACTCCACTCCCTGATGCCCTCTTAATTCTCTTCTGGTATCAGTGCTCCCTGCCTTGATGACTCTGTCCCTCTGGGGGCCCTTCTGGGATCAAGCCAAATATCTAACGCTCCTAGGTAGTAACTTAAGATTTCTTTTTTCACCTCCCCGGAGTCAAAGCACACAACATTTTAATTTGTACAAACTGCTTTTGTTTTATGGTGCTATGGCTTTTAATTTGCATCTTAGAGCTTTATCAGTGTGCCCTTTATGGAACAAGACTCAGAAGACAATCCCATGCAAAAAAAGAAAAAAAAAAAATCCTGACAGCACTATCAACAAATTAAAAGCACAAGAGGCACTACAATGCATGAGAAGATGTTCCATTGCTCTTCTCGCCTCACCCCCACGCTTCTTCCCTAGGGAACAAACAATGTGCTATGGCTTTTTCTCTGGAATAGTGACTATAGGATGCATGGATCTTGTAAATATCACCAAAGAGATCCCTTGCAGCCCTCCTGCCTGCCTCCCGGGGCCTGTGTCAGAGTCCCAGAACTGCATTAAGGGCATGAATCTTGGGTACAATAGTCTGATTTTTCCGGATCTGCTTCAGTCCTCGTCAAGAGACTCATTTGGAAATTCTCAGAACGTTATTCATCTTGTATACGCCCTCTTTCTCTGCCTGGACAAGTGACAAAGATTAAATCAGAAGGCTGTATCTGAGTTATTCTGGGCATTTACCATTTGAATTTGTCTTCTGACTCAGTTCTCTTCTGAAAAGCTCTTTTTTTTTTTTTTTTTTTTTTCATAATGAAGCATGAGTCCCATTCTTCCGGAATCTCTCTAAAGACAGACAATAACAATAGAAGGAAGAGAGATGTTCTCTCCTCCCTTAGAAAATAACACCATATAGCATTTGGACCTTGAAGATTCAGTGTCCAATTGATGCCCCATGGAAAATAATGGTATCTGCTAGGAGGACAAATACACATCATATAACTCAACATCAACAGATGCCAGGTGGAAGTCAAGCAGACATAGTTGTGAGCATATGTGAGACACCGCCTGGTGATTCTCAAACCCTCATGGTGAACTACTAAAGACAGGACGTTCTGTGTCAAGATGAGGACAGTAATATCTGTATGGTTACAGTTTCTAGGACTTAACCAGTTTCCCTAGATGACAGAGCCTGGCAGAAATTATGTGATAAGCTAATACTTTACGGGAGAAAGAAGGAAGTGCAGTGCAGAGATCCAAGAGTGAGGGAAAACTGAAAAAGAGTCAGGGAAAGAAGAAAAGCAAATACAAGTTGATACATTACTGAACCAGCCAGAGCTTCCCAAGGAAATATGGGTGGCTTTTAGGTAGTGTGGAGTGAATTACTACATCTCAGCTCTGCTGGCTCCTCCCTCTCTTGGTCAGTGTTAATTCCCCCACACTCCCAGGTTCTCTGTGACCCTCTAGGTAACCTCTGGGGAAACCAGAGTGCTCATAAGTTGCATTGGGCCAGACCCGGGGGATGAATTGCTGTGGTGCCAACCCTACTAGGCATATGGCCGCCTGACCCAAGCCCCAAGAGAAAAGAGAGGAAGCCTGTGGTGAGGACACGAAATAGCAGAGGCTATTGCTGTGGTTTTATAACCAGAGGAATGGCACGAGTCATGGCTGGGACGTCAGCTGGGAAGCCAGGCAGACAGCTGAGGCTGATGGGGTGAGGGGGACCAGCCAGACCAGGGTGTGTATCACATGGGCCCTATACACAGCCCAGCATGCCACAGGTTGGGAAGATGTGAGAGGGTGCTAGTTACATCCAACATTTGCAAATTTTGAATAACAGTCCTCAGAAAAGTGTCATCAACTGGAATTAGCATCAACTGGGAAACATTATAAAGGAAGTTGTCGAATTTCACTAGGGATAAATACAGACTCACACACTTGGCTCAATGGAAGAGTTGTTGGAGACCATCTCTGCACACAAAAATCTTCAAATGGAAGAGGTTAGGTGACTTGCCCAAGCAGCACCACAAAGGAATCCAGAACCTTCCTTTTTTCAATGCAGGCCTTTTTTTTTTTTTTTTTTTTTTTTTTTTTTTTAATTAAAGAACCTATGCCTTTGGGGGATAGTCTGTGTAGTCATAATTTAGGTAATATTTGTCTTTTTAATTTTTTTAAATAGTTATTTATTTTTGAGAGACAGAGTGAGACAGAGCACGAGTGGGAGAGGGGCAGAGAGAGAGGGAAACACAGAATCCAGAGCAGGCTCCAGGGTCCGAGCTGTCAGTACAGAGCCTGACGCGGGGCTCAAACTCACAGACCACGAGATCGTGACCGGAGCCGAAGTCAGACTTAACCGACTGAGCCATCCAGGTGCCCTTAGATAATATTTGTCTTTATATCCTTTTCATATTTACAATTTTGTATTTTAATAATTTTATGATGATTAACTACATAGAGATTTACAGGCTATTCAAAAGAAATATCTCTACATGTCTCAAAGGCTTATTTGTAAAGAGCGATCTGACTGCAGGAATGTTAACAATTATCTTAGGGGTTATGGTCATAAGTCTAAAGAAGAATACTACCTCAACTTAATTAGAATGAAAGACATCTGAGCAAAACAATGAGCATATATCGTCTTTCAACCTAGTTGCATTCGATTAAAGATTGTATAAGAACTTTTCCCATACTTGGCTTTTCTTCTGAGATTTTGAAATGTTTAAGGGGGACAAAAGTGTTTCAAGAGCTTTGAAACCAATAACTTCCCTGTTTCTAAAATGTAAAAACACGAGAGCCTAAGAGTTAACAATTTCAAAAACATTTTTCAGGTTGAGGTTCCCTGGTCACCTGCAGTTCTTGGCCCAGAAGTAAATGGCATTGGAACTTCTGGAAACACTTTGGCCTTCATCTGTGTTGAGAGCTGCATTTCACTAGGCACAAATAGTTGATAAACTCCATTTTAGGTAAAATCCAAAAATCCATTGTCAATTCAACAATTTCTGGATATCAAGATTACTTAGATTTTATATTAATTTTGGTTTTTGCATACATACTATATTAGTTCTAATATACCTATATTGGGCCCCAGTATGCCTAATATACCTATATTAATTCTAATATACCTAGATATTAGAAAATAGTTCAATATTAATTTCTAGACTACTATGAAAATGTGAGGCCCTATGCACAGGCAAAAAATATGACATGAATAATGTAAGATCTCTTTAAAAAAAAAAAAAAAAACCTTGCAGGTAAGATAAACACATAACCAAATATCCATTAGTAAAAGGCAGTAGATAATTGTTATTCCAAGTGTTGTGTGAACATAACCACCATACGGTTTTAGAAGTAGAAGTCTTGGACATTTCTGTAAACGGAATATATCGGAGTCAAGAGATCTCGAGTGGCTATCCTTAAACCACAGAGCCAGTTTTAGGCAAAAAATGCATCTTTTTAACACTCAAGTTACTCGCATACTTTCTTATGTCCTTTAGTACTTTTAGGTATTAAAATTCAAAATCAGATTTGTTCCATGAGTAACTTGGAATGAAAGGAGCTTGATTCTTGGTACCAAAGACATGATTCCCTGGGTTTGAATCAAGGCTACTAGTCCTGTGAACTTGGCAAGTTATGCAACTCTCTGAGGCTCAATGACCTGGTCTGTATAATGGGGATAGATTTTATGCTCATCTCATAGTTTCGTGTAAAGATTAAATGAGTGACTTCTATAGAACACTTAGTGATGCACACATAGTAAACACTTAAGTTTATTATGATAATCATTTAAATTGTTTTAATAAATTTACGAGACAATCTTGTGATACATTTACCCTCACAATCTCTCTCTTTTTTTTTTTTTTTTTTTTTTTTTTTTCTGTATACCACATGACCTCTTCTGTAAACTGACTTCTATCTGCTTGTGGAAGGAGATGCTGAGGACTGTAATGGGGAAATGTACAGGGCCTCATTTTTCAGTTAGTTTCATCAGACCACTATGGATTTTGACACATTAACTTCCCAACTACTTTAGTAAAATGCTCCATAATTATGCTTTTTAACAAATGAGACAGATCCATGATCCGAGTTCCAGGTAGGTAAATATTTGCCTCAATCTTTTTATCAGCATCATTCTGGAGACCTAGGCTATTGGTTTTTTCTTGCCTAGAATCCCCAGAATTAAACTTGATTGTCATAATGAGAGAACTTAACTATGGATATGTCCAAAGGCCTCATATTTTCCTTTGAGTCTATCATAGATTACAAATGGAAATTCTTCAAGGCTGAGTTAAGTCTCTTCAGAAATTCCTCATCCTGTGAAACCAAGTGTCCCAACTTCAAAGGAGGTTTTCAAAGACTGAAAGTTGACTCCCATGCCATTATATTGGCTTCTGGGTAGAGGAGAACTGACATAAGTGTTTCTCTATTACTTAATCCCCATTTGCTGAATACTGCTGCTGCTATAAAAACAAAATTCTTTTCAGAACTGGCAAAAACACAACAAAATTTTAAATCCCTCCATTTTTATCACTATTTTTGAGCAATGCTCATATAAATTTTCATTTGAATTTTTATTTTGGTAAGCATATTCTAGTGTTCTGTTGATAAATTCTTTTTTCCATTATAGTATAGATTCTCAGGGGAAAACATGAATGGCTGTCCTGAAAATATGATGATATAAGTTCCTTCCTTTTTCTACTAAACAAGTCAATATGATTTTGAACTCCATGGGAATTACAATATTGTCTTATTTTCCTTAACCAAGCAACATTTTTTATAGTCACCCTACATGCTTTATTCCATCCCATCTTTTTCCATAAAATTATTGAAAATTACTTTTAGAAGCACTCTTTTGATATATTTTATAACTTTAATGTTAGGTTACTTTATAATTTATGAACATCTTTACTTTTTTATTTTACTTTTTTTTTTTTTTTTTTGAAAAACAGTAATATAGGTTCTAGCAAAAAATTATTTTTATTGTGTGCAAATCAAATCAAACATATACTGGTACTCCATAATATCCCTGAGTAAGTCATTTTGGTATTAAAATGTATAAGACTCAAACTTAGAATTATTTTAGTTAGAAACATTTAAATTCACTCTTTTGGAAAAATAAAGAGAAGTTCTCATTTTAGGAAGCATATATCTGGCAGAGAAATATACACATTTAGCACTGAGCCATTCTACCTGATTGGAGAATTATATGTGCATATTTTTTCTTCACTTCATGAATCCAAACTTTTCAAGAGCAAAGGGGCATATTTTGTTCCTAAAAGCATGGTAGGAACGTGTACGTGCTGAAAGTACACTGTAAAATAATGTGTTTAGCTAATCAGTGTCTCATAGGTATATTTATTTTATACATTGTGTTTATTTATTTGTGGAACACATATTGTAAAAGTTGGCTTAGCAATTTTATTACCATCTGAATTATCTGGTAATTGGTGTGTCTAATGCCATAATTTATATCGATACTGTCCCTTGATTAATTCTAGAGCTATCTGTTGAGCGTGTGTGATGTTTCAGGAATTGTGCTACTTGATCCCGGACCTTCCAGTCCACTGAGGGAGTCAGACATTATTTATGGGATGCAACACCGTCAGGTGCCTTCTGAATCAAAATTTAAGAATAGTTCTTTCCATCCCAATCATAGCTTGAATTTTATCACATGCTAGCTTTTGATTCATTGCGATGAAGATTAGTTGAGAATTAGTATTAAATATTCATTGAAAATTAAATACCCAAATTAAATATTAATTTAATTAAATGCCCTGTGCAAATTCTTGCAAAAGAGCCTACGAATTAGATGCTACAATGCCCATTTTACATATGGAGAAACAATAAGATGATATTCCATAGTCACAAAGTATTAAGCATTGACAATCCTTTTATATTTCATATGTGGTAGTAAAGTATCACTCAAAAAGTATGTTTAAGGTATGTATTAATTAGATGGGTTTTTTTTTAATTTTTTTTTCAATTTTTATTTTATTTTTTAAATTTTTTTTTCAAATTACATGGTTTAATAATGCTAATTGCTTGACCTTTTACACTTGAGAGAATTCAGTTGGGCAAACTTAAAAGCACAGAAGATACAGTATTACAAGATAATAATCCCGGGAGCCGGGTACATGATGTCATTTAATTAATTTGAATGACCAGTTTCTGGAATGCTTAAGCTTTGTTGGACTTTCAGGAACAAAGGGGACAGTGACCTCCCCAGGAAAAGAATGCTGTGGATACGCTGATCAGTTACTTATCAGCTCTGGTATTGTAGCTGTGCCAACCAGACGTGTCCGCATGACTTGGACATGATGTGCAGAGGCAGTTCTACTCGGACAGGGGTGATAAAAATAAAATTATGACTTCATTTCCCTTGGATAACTTATTCTTTGTTCTTTGGAATTGGCTATCTTAAGACCATAGATGAGGAAAAGGTAATTCCAAAAACTGTTCCAGCTTATATAGAAGTATCTTTAATACTCTGTAGCAGCTAGACGGGCCAGTTCTTATAAATATCAAACATGACAAATTTGCTATTATGAGAAGAAAAAGAATGAAAGGCAAGTTTCAAAAACTATTAAACCTCAGCGTTACACCTGAATTCTAACTAATGGTTAATGATAAAGAATTTCATTTTGTTCAGAAATGACTTCCAACTTAGATTTTGAAAATGAGTCACAATAATTGTAAGATTGACTGTATTTAGGGGCGCCCGGGTGGCTCAGTCAGTTAAGCATCCGACTTCAGCTCAGGTCATGATCTTGTGGTCGTGAGTTCGGGCCCCGCGTCGGGCTCTGTGCTGACAGCTCAGAGCCTGGAGCCTGTTTCAGATTCTGTGTCTCCCTCTCTCTCTGACCTTCCCCCATTCATGTTCTGTCTCTCTCTGTCTCAAACATGAATAAATGTTAAAAAAAAAATTTTTTTTTAAAAGTAAGGTCTTTATGACCCTACAAGAAGGGAGAAAAGCAGATCTAAAATCAAGGGTAAGACTAGCAGTTTCCTTTGAGATGAAATTTAGACTGAAAGTTGCTGCAGAAACCGCATCTGCTCGAAACCACCCCACCTACCAGCTTCTGCCACATTTGGCCAGAGCAACATGTACCTAGAAGGAGTCTTGGAGAAAAGAAGAAAAAGGCTCCAAATATCACCTATGCTGTCTAATTATTTTTAATCATTCAATCATTCCAATTCTAGACGATCATGCTTGGTCTATTTTAGAGTAATGATCTAAAACCCAAACAACAGAAAATCCTTGGGTTGAGAAACAGGCTTCTCTCTTTAGTGAAATGTGAAATACTCTAATGAACAAAGGAATTAGAATAGATTGAAAGGTAGGAAGGTGTCTAAAGTGCAAGTTTAAAAGCCCAGAAAGAATTAAGTCACAGCAAACCATAAATACCAACATAGCAGCCCAAATTAGCCCTCCTCCTCACTACCAGAATGGTTACTGGAAACAAAAGAGATTGTAAGAGAAAGAACAGAAATGTGTTCCCCCACTATCACACAAGCCCAGCTTGACGTGATCACTTACTGCTCTAGGGACGTTGTTTGTTTTGGGCTCAGGCACAGCAGTTTGATAAGAAAAGAATCTGAGCCAAATGGTGAGAAAGGTAAATAATTAACTACGCTACTCTGACAAACAGTGGTAATCTGAGATATCCAAATTATGCCTCAGAAAAAGAACCATTAGTACCAGCAAGGTTCCATCCTGAGAAGTTTTTCCTTATCTTTTGGGGTCAGCTTCTTTGCCTTTACTGCAGAAGCCACTCCCTTTGTTGAGTTGTACTTCAGAGATCAAAAGGAGACCCTTTCCAACACATTAAATATACACTCCTACTTCTTCAATGTTTATGATGATATTTGCTCAGCTGCTTCCTCCCATAACTGTTTTCTGTTTGCAGAATAAAATCAGATATTGGGTGATTCAAAGAGCCAGTCAAAACACAATGTGCTTTCTCACCTTACTGCCCTTCATATGTGTTCTGGATTTCCCGCCTCTATGTGGTTATCCTGCAGATTCGTGAATTCGGAAACTCCCAACAGCTTAGCGGCTCACCCTCAAACTATGGTCTGAAGGCATCTAAATGGCCAACCAGAATGTAAATTTTCTCACTGTTGTTCTAAGCACCTTTCAATTTTCTCCCCCTGTGTTAATAATAGTAACCAGGGAAAAGGAAATAAGGAAAAAATGTGAAGAAAAAGAAGTAAGAAGAATATGGGGTGCCTGGGTGGCTCAATAGGTTGAGTGTCAGACTCGTGATTTCAGCTCAGTCATGATCCCAGGGTCGTGGGATCGAGCCCTGTGTTGGGCTCCGTGCTGAGTGTGGAGCCTGCTTAAGATTCTCTCTCTCTCTCTCTCTCTCTCTCTCTCTCTCTCTTTCTCCCTATGGTTCTCTTCCCCATTCATTCTCTCTCTCTCTCAAACAAGAAAAAAAGTAAAAAGAATACTTGATTTAAAAAATTGTCATTATGAATATATAATAAAATGACACGCAATCACCATTGTGTTTCTTCAAATTATGTCATACATGAGGACTGGAAGGAACCCTTGGGGAAATTATGGTGGAAATCGTTGAATTCAAAGATATAGAATGCATTAGTGTTAGTTATACTTTCCCTCTTCTTTCCAGTCCAATTCAGTATAGTCACTGCAACTGAAGATTTAAATCTGAAAAGCTAATTATTTATTTTGATTTACTTAGCAATACATCTTTGGTACCACTCAAGAAATTGGGTGGAGAAATTAGGAAGTATGGATTGATTGTATAAAGCAGATATTTGGAATTAATAATCAGTGAAAAAATATCTTGAGACATGGTTTATGAAATAATTTTTTCACGGATGTTTTATTCCAGTGCCTAAGGATAGAGTAGGTGTTAACATTTTATGTATAATGACTATGTGACAGAAATTGGGTGCAAAACTTAAAGAAAACCTACTCCTCTATCTTTTGATAAGTAGGATGCTCAATCTGCTCCATCTAACCTTTCAAAGTCATCTCTTGATTTGTGTGTCTGTGTGTCTAGTGGGTAGAATGGGAATAGGATAGCAATTACCTTCTCTCTCTCTCATTCTCCCCTTCCCTAAATTTTCCATGTTGTTCCGTCTAATATTTGTATTTATCTGTGTGCATGTATGTGTGTGTTTATGTGCATACTCTAATAATACTGAAAAGAAATTCAAACAAAATTAGAATCCACCAAGATTTCAATAGTTGGAATGAAAGACAAAATTAAGTTTTACTCATATCTATGCAAAGTCCTACCGTAGCATTCAAAAAATGGCTAGCTGCATTAGGACAAGACTGAGAGACAAATGGCTTTAAAACAGAGCTTTATTGAGCAACCATCTCATACTGATCACACATGAATAGAGACCCAGTAGCAAGAATGAAGATCGCATCCTTTTTTTCATGAGTTAGAGAAAACTTGGAGCAATCTTCACAGTTTAAAACAAAACCAAAAAAAAAAAGAAGATATTCAAAGGATAGAGGCCAGGTATACACTTTTAAACTATTACAGATTAAGAACAAGTTTTGGGAATTAAGCACACTTAGTTTAAGGAGAAAATGTGTATGGCACGTATGGAAGATAGATTAAATCTATTCTGTTATCCCATAGCATAGCAATGGGACCAACGAAGAAAGCAGATTCCACTAATATAAGGAGAAGTCCCTGACAACAGAATAGGCTGCCTGGGAATGTAGACAGCCTTCATTGCTGGAGCTGATCCACCTGGTAAAGACTGGATAGCGCTTGTCAGGGTCGCTAAGGAGAACCCAACCCCAGGGCAGCACTTACATCAACTGACCTGCAAGGCCCTCTCTCGACCTGAGAACTATCATTCAATGAAAGAAAAGGAAATTGAAGAGTGATCAATGTGGAGACAAGAGATACTTGATTTGGAATGGCTGCACTATGCTATGTGTCTGCTTCTTGGGCCATGTAGGATGTGATCTTGCCATCACTGCAGGCAGAGCATAGTTCCTTGCCTTCCTAAGATGCTCCTGGGGTTCAGCTATAATTTGATGCTTACCTATCAGGGCAACTCTATCTTTTCCTTCTTTGTTGTGTTAGAGAAGAGAAATGAAATGACAGTGTCCCCAAGGACTCCTGGAAGGCCATTTCAAGCCCCAGACGATAATGGTGATGACGGTGGTGGTGATCATTTTAGCGGGTGCAGCAATCCCTCCTATCGTCTTTTCAGGCCCAAGGCACACTCGTTCACCCAGACCCCAGGAGTGTGTACTGTTGAGGGCTGACAACTGCATCTCTCTTCAAAACTGGCTTCACCTGAAGTTATACGCCCTCCATGTAGGCAGCCTGCATGTAATGAGTAGATAGAGGGGTACAAAGGCCCAACCTCCTTGACGTCACTTGGGACAACTGGAAAGGGTTATCTCAGCACCATAGCTTCCTGTGGCCTCTGCAGAAACTTTACCAGTGTGCACCTTCTCTCTTTGTCCAAGTTTCCTTCTCACACTCCCTCCCAGGTATTTTAAGTAAGGGCACTCCCCAGTAAACCGCCTCCAGTAAATCCCCTGCTTTTTGTCTGTTTCTGGAGAACTAGAATAAGACCACAGCAATAATGATGATGGCGATGAGGGTGACGACCATGGTGATGGGGGCAGGGGTGGTGGTGTTAGCAGTGGAGAAGGGAAGCAAGCTGAATTCCATCTCACTGTCCTTTATACTAGCAAATACAAAGGTTCATTTGATCCTCATAACAATTTGTCAGTGGGCAAGGGCCCAGAGCATTCCCAACCTACAAATAAGGGAACGGAGAAATGCAGTTGGTGATTTGCTGATGATCATATAATTAGGGATACATTTTACGGTAGTCCTGTCTTCTGATGCTCATTTTAATGTTATTTCACCCGATGATGGTGCCTGGCACATCACAGAACTCAGAAATGTATTTGCTCGATATACTAGCGTGATTTCATTCGTCCCTTATCTTTCCTGTTCTCCCCACTAACGATGCAAGTTAGAAGAAAAGGGGGGAAATAGTACATGCTCATAGCCCTGATTTTGCAAGAGAGCCATAATTTCAAATATGCTGAATTATTCTTGTCGATAAATTTGCTAATACCAGCTGACACGATCAGCTTCTTTCGTTTAGAATGAAGGCACGATGACTTATATATGAATAAGGTACAGGGCAAGAAAAAGAAACTATTCAAAAGAAACCTCAAGAAAGATTTCCATGACATGCAGACACATGGATTTATGTTAATCATTGACTGGTGTAACCTGAATAACAGGTGTAAATGGTCAATAAAGGCACATACCTCAGCCTGGTGAGTATACATGATGGGCTACTCTTGAAGAAAAAAATGGGTCCACTAAGGTGTGAATATAAAGCAAAACCATAGGGAAAATCACCCTGGTTCTGAAGAATTGTTTGTTGTTAATTAAATGCATGGAGGTGGCAATGGATTTAAAAGAATTTGAGTCCACGTTTGATGAGGTAGCGCTGGTTAAAATATTGCTGACTGAATCTTGCTCCCCCACTTTGATTTTGCTCGAGTAAAATTCTTGTTTGGCTTGTGAAGCCATGGGCTTTCAACGCTTTCAGCCTAGCTTGTTTAATTAACTGCAGAAAGGCTCCCTGTGGTGACCTGGGCTATTTCACTTTGCAGGAGTTTTAGGTGAAGATATTGGGTAGCACAGAGAGGAAATCTTAAGTGAGCGAGGTCATTGCATCTGAGAGAAAATCAAAACCATTCTTCTTCCTTCTTCACAGTGGCCTTCGACTCAGTGCAGGGAACAGCTGGAAACAGAAACTGTTTCATTCGCGTCAGGAGCAATTCTGTAGTTTGATTTTTAAGTGATGACTGTTGCCAGTAAAATAATCTGGAGTCTGAATTCTGATAATGCTTTCTTTTTCCACAGTTCTATGTGCAATACTCCAAAGCAATCCAAAAGAGAATACCTTTATTCTAAGGTGCAGACACTATAATGAGAATGATCAAAACAATTTGGCCAAAACAAATGGCAAAAACAAAGAAACAAACAAACAAAAAACACCTTGGAATGCCACCAGTGCTTTTTTAAGTTGACTTTCAGTAATCTGACTCAAACAGAACCAACAGGAGTCTCTACATTTATAGGCAACCGATTAAGACAGTGCTTAAATAAGAAACTTAGTATAGTAGAAAGATGACGTGATTCTCTGACCTTGAAAGTCATGATTTTTCAAAGTCTGCCTTCTCATCTGTCAAGTAAAAATAATTCCTACTTGGCAAGGTCTACTATGAGGAACGGATTTAATATTTATAAAAACTGGGAGCATGGTGCCTGGTACACGGTAATCTGCTAAATAAATTACATGGACTATGATTACACTGTGCTTTGAAATTAGAAATGATTTCCAATACACTAAAACACAGAACAAGATGAATAAATAAAAAGTTGTTTTCTGTGTGCCTAATAATTCTCTGCAACTTTAAGCACCTTTGAAAGCTGCGATAACCACTTTAGATTACGGGTGGCCTGAAACCGCTAAAACCACTTGACCTATAACCAGAGAATGGTAATAATATCTTCGAAGAGTCTGAATAAAGAAGCAACGCCTGTATTTGGAAACTCAATGAAATCATACATGTTTCCTCTCAAAAACTGACGGGTAGGGAGCACTCAGAAGCCTGATCAATCTCAGAAATCTGCCTGCCTGAGCATCAGATTGCCTCCTGCCCAGACGCGGGGGCGGGGAGTTGGAGATGAACTTTGAAGTGTAAGTATGGGTTTGGACGAGATTACTTGGGAAGAGTCTTCTGGAAAAAGCAATCAATCTGGAAGAGATTTGGTAGGATCTTTTTGACGTATCAGATATATTCCTTTTTGTTACTGTTGCTTCCATTTGACAATGGTACATTCACTCTAAATCCAATAGAGGAAATTTCTAGGCAAATCAGTAAAGGAAAAAAGCATCCAAGTAAACATTTTGCTTGATGTTTTCCACCAATTTCCTGGGGATTCATGCATTTATCAATTCCTTTCAGTAGACTAATTAGCCATACTTCAGTTCTTTGCAGACCCAACCGTGAATAGAGACTGACAACCTTTTCCCCAAAAAGAATGGCAATTATAACATCATAACCGTTACGGGTTGAACTGTGTCTCCAAAAAGATATATTGATGTCCTAAGCCCCTAAACCTGAGAATGTGACCTTCTTTAAAAACAGGGCCTTTGCAGGTGCGATCAAGTTAAGATGAGGTCATAATGAATTAGGGCGGGCCTACTCCAATGACTGGCAGCCTCCTAAGAAAAGAGAAATTTGGACACAGATACACAGAGGGAAGATGATTATGGGAAGGTGGAAAAAGAGGTTGGAATTATACTGTCAGAAGCGAAGGGACACCAGAGATTTCTGGCAACCGCCAGAGGCTAGGTAGAGGGAAGGAAGGATCTTTCTCTAGGGCCTTCAGAGAGCATGGCTCTACTCACACTTAGATTTGGACTTCTAGCCTCCACCACTCTGAGACAGGAAATTTCTGTGGTGTCTGTGGTGCTCTGTTCCAGCAGCCCCTAGGACTCCTGTTATCATCAGAACCATTTTGATGTAAAACATGAAGCTTGTGAAGTTTAAGCAATTGCCCGAGACGACCTAAGTAGTAACACGTACTCCTGACTGCATACGTGGAATGAGCTGTAGACTGTTCACTTACGGTTATTTCTCCTCAATGGCTGAACAAATTTTGAGATAAAATTTAGTGAATTCTCTACTTGACCTTTACATCAAACCACAGGCAAATGAGTCTGACTCATGTGTTTAAAAAACTCGATTCCATAAATATCTGACCTTGAAAAAGACCAACGAAACATTGTACATAATGCCTACATTCATTCTGGTCCTCTCTCCTCTTACTGTACTTTATGACCAACACTTTTTAGTCTCATGTGAACTTGAAAAGTCTCATAAAGTAGGCCCCCACTTTCTCATTGTTGTTGCTGTTTATTTAAATATAACATGAGGGGTGTCTGGCTGGCTCCGTCAGAAGAGCATGTAATCTTGGGGTTGTGAGTTCGAGCCCCATGTTGGATGTAGAGATTAGTAAAATAAATAAATAGATATCTAGACAGATAAACAGACAAATAAATAAATAAAACGTGAACATCTTTTATGCCATAAACAAGAAAGTTCTAGGTTCAAAACTCCTTGCCTTCTCAGAGTTTTCAGTGCTCAAATGCACTGTAAAAGTCTAAGAAAGGGACGTGATTTTCAGGATTTCTCTCTCTCTTTTTTTTTTTTTGCTTGTGGTGCCCTTTTTGAATAGCCACTCACAGAACACACTTTTAAAAATATCATTCCATGGGGTGTCTGGGTGGCTCAGTTGGTTGAGCATCCGACTGCAGCTCAGGTCATGGTCTCTCATGAGTTCGAACCACGCATCAGGCTCTGTGCTGACAGCTCAGAGCCAGGAGCCTGCTTCAGATTCTGTGTCTCCCTCTGTCTCTTCCCCTCCCCTGAGCATGCTCTGTCTCTGTCTCTCAAAAATAATTAAATGCTAAAAAAAATTTTTTAAATATCATTCTACATAGTTATTTTTAAATAATTTTAATAGAACATCTTCCATGTAGAAGTACCATATCTAATTAATCAGTCCCTTATTATAGACATCAAGTAATCATTATCTTTAATGTATTCCTTGCATACTTTGTAAAACTCCCATACTTTTGAAAATATCATAGCTTGATGATTCTAAGATGCACACTGTCTGCAATTTAACAGCCCAGGAAACAATGTATTTCTCAGCCTGGTAGCAACTGTGATACCCTTGTCCTGTGTATACGTCGTAACTCACCAAATGTAAGAAAATACTGAAAACATAAGTGGTACACTCACTTTAAGAAGTACCCCTTACACACTCACTCTCCTGATGCCATAGTGCAGGGCTTCTTAAACTTTGAGGGTCTTAGAATGTTCTGGAATACCAACACAGAATACAAGAAGCCCAGGCTTGTTGAAATGGAACGTGGTCTATGCCTCTATTACCATTTTTCTGATTCAGATACATGCCAAACTTTGAAAATTACCAAGTAGATGATGATGGTGTATGTTGGGGGGGGGTGGGGTTGGGAAGGGGGGAAAGCATGAATACCAATGTCCCTGATCTAAATATCATTCAGAAAAGTTGAACCCTGAATATAAAAAATTTTTAGGAATAATTTAACTACTTTCACTTTCTTTATTTGTATGTGCAGCGGTAGACGATGAAATGTAAATAATCACCTTTAAAAGAGCTCTCTCAACAAATGACAAAAATGCTAATGTAAAAAAGGACACTGTGACAATGTCATCGGCAAGTTTTTTCTTCTTTCTAGTGGAACATAAATACTGGCATGTCTAATGATTTATGGGTCCTTCGTTTTGTTGGCACTTCTTTTGGCACCTAATATAATACCTTACGTAAAGAAGGGGCTCAACAAATATCTCATAAAAATAGGCAATAAAAGAAATCAAAACATAAAACCCTATGAAAATATACTTCCATTAAAATATACTGCCTAGGGGCGCCTGGGTGGCGCAGTCGGCTAAGCGTCCGACTTCAGCCAGGTCACGATCTCGCGGTCCGTGAGTTCGAGCCCCGCGTCAGGCTCTGGGCTGGTGGCTCGGAGCCTGGAGCCTGTTTCCGATTCTGTGTCTCCCTCTCTCTCTGCCCCTCCCCCGTTCATGCTCTGTCTCTCTCTGTCCCAAAAATAAATAAAACGTTGAAAAAAAAATTAAAAAAAAAATAAAATAAAATATACTGCCTACATAAATGTGTTCCAAAGCTATCTTCCTAAAATACAAGCATGATCACCTCTTTGTTCTTTTCAAACACCCTATGGTGGTTTCCCATTTCCTGAAGGACAAACTCCAAGGTCCTTAATGAGGAGAACAAGGCATTTCACAAACTATCACACGTCTACCTTTTCAGTCTCATCTCTTCTTGTGCCTGCCCCAGCCTGCACTTCAGCTACATTCAACTCCTTGGGTTCCCCAATCTGCAAATTTGCTTTCCTGTCTCTGTGCTGCCCTGGAAATCCTATCCCTGATTTCCCGGACTAGCAAGCCCCTCTTTATCCTTTTGGCCCAGCTTCAGTACAGCCCCTTCATGCAGCTCAGGGACTAGCCATTTTCTCTTCTCCCATGACTGCCTGGATACAGTCGTCCTGAAAGGCAAATCACATCGTAACGTAACTACTTATTCACTTGTATTTTCTCCCACCCAGAATGTGAGCTGTAATTTAGTCATCTAACACCGGATGAGGTTCTTGGCATGTAGTACAGGATAAAGGAATGCTTGTTGGACTGAATCGAGGGATGGCCTTGGAGGAAGATACAATTCGCCTGTGACTTCCCCCGCCGGCTCATTCATTCATTTGTTCGTTCATCATATCTGTCTCTATACACCAGGTGCTGTGCTAAGCAATGGATATAGGGTGAAGACAAAACAAACGATCCCCACTCTCCTGAAGTTTATAATCCCGGAGGACAGACAGAGTTTAAATAAATAAGAGCACAAGGAGAGTGTAACTGCACAACGTGCCTTGTCTCTCCGTCATTGGGCCGCCCTGAAGCCCTGTCTGTGAGTGGTGTCGCTTTCAAAGTCCATTTGTATACTTGAAGAAAAAGGTGAATCTTTCCTAAAAGGGCCACTCTGACACAAAACATGATTGATGACCCCTGGCTGATACCTGGCAGAGGGAGCTTGCTGCCTACCCACAATCGTTCCCCATTTCTTCTTCAATAATAGAACACCGATTTATCTAGGGCTACATGTGTCCAGCTCAAAGATGGCACTTTTGAACCTCACTTGTAACTGGGAATGGGCAACGAGATACCAGTAGAAATGCTGGAGTTACGGAAAGGTTCACAACTCATAATGTGATAGGTCGATTATATCTTGATTTTAAAATAGAACAAAAGGAGGCCAACTCAAGTGGAAAATGTGCCCCCTTGCACTCCTTTGCTTTTTCTTGCCTGCAACATGTACATGATGGCCGCGGTACCAGCAGCCATTCTAGACTGTGAATATGCCTTAAGGATAGAAGCCACTTTCAAAAGATGGCAGAACAGAGACCCTGGGGCCAGCTTTCTACTAGCCTTGAACTTTGTGTCTCTCACTGAGGCATGGTCTTGTTTAAGCCCTGTAATTTGGGTTTACACGTATATTCAGCCAATCCTAATCCTAACAGATACCGTGATAAAACTATTTCTCATGTTACCAAAGATTGAACAATAACCTGAGTTTGTTTATAATTGCTGAGTTTAAAAGCTTTTCATATATTACCTTACTTGATCCACATAAAAATCCTGTCAGAAAATCAGGGGATCCATTCATGTCACCTAATTTACGAAAGGACAGCCACCAACCCCCTCACGTATCTTAGACTTGGCTCATGCGATTCCCTTGGTTTATAGACTTTGTTATGTCGTTCCTGCATTAAGTCCTCCTCCTTATCCTTCAAGATGTAGTTTAGTATCAGCTCTTAGAAGAGTTTTCTTTATCCACCCTCATGCCCACAGTAAGTTAGCTGCGAAATGATTTTTGTGCTAATTTAAACCCACAAGGACTGTTTACAAAATTAATCTTCTTCCTTCGATGCACAAATTGTCCAAGACTATTCTCGCTCGTGACCAGTTTAAGGTAACTCGCCGGCAACTAGGACCTGCGAGTCTTACTTTTGAGGACAAAGGAAATGAATTCTGACTTGGGTAGGCGTGGTAAGAGAATTGCCATTCTCGACTATCCTCCTAACGGGAAAAAATGAAGCCCCCGCCCAGGATCCCTCAAGATCACAGGCTTTATTTTCCCAAGCTGTGTATGCTGTCACTGGTGGGCCTTTAACTGGGTATCCACGACATCCAGGCGTTTTTGTCTGGGGCGGGGGGGTGGGGGGCAGGGGTTGTTGTTTTTCAACCATTTTTCTCATTTGGCCATTGCAACCATTTCTCATATCGGGCAATTTCTCATTTGGGCGTTTCAACCAATTCTCACAGCAGGCAGTCGGATTCTCAAACAGGTACCACATCAGGCACTACTCAGACCTCATCACATTATTTGTTCATTTTGACGAGTAAGTCAAAATTCTAACCGAACAATGCTAACCCCACGTGCTTGTGAAGGGGGTCGAGCCCCTCTGGCTGTCGTTTCTGTGAGGTTTGCGCATGCGGCTCCCGCGGGCTTCGGCGGCCGCCTCTTCAGAGTTGGCAGAAACGGCCTCACGATGCGTTTCAGCGGCCCAGGTGAAAGCGGCAGCATTTGTTCCAAAACGCTTCTGGCCAGGTTGTGTTTGCCAAGGCTGATGTGTTTCGTCACTAATTCAATAACGCGGTGACGGCAGGGCCCCAAGGCTTTTCTGTGCGACCGGGCAGGGCGTCGTGGCCATGACCGCGGCCCGGAGGCCCCTGGGCGTCACTGTTTCCAGAGGAAACAATGGTAAGTGGAAAAGGTCACCAGAGATACACTCCGTTGATCCTGGTCAGAGTGCCTCTTGGAGAACAAAGTGTGGCCCCTCACAGCGGAGTGAAAGCAAGCAGCCTCCTCTTTCCAGGTCACTTTCCAAGCCTATCATTATGAAGCATAAACAACCAAATTCCGTGGGAGGAAGTGTGCTTTTTCTATACTGCTCACAGGCTCTCTGGCAACGCAGGCCTAAAAAGAAGCCCCGTATGATTTTCTTTGGCAGGAGCGAGCAAGACGTATCTGTGTTTGGGCTCACCAGGGCTGGGGGTGGGCTGCGGTGGGAGGGGCATGGAGAGTTCATCGTTTGCTAGCTTTTTCTTTTGCTATGGGCTAATGCTACAATTTTTCCCCCACCTGGTAGGGACGCGTATTAATGCCCATTTTAAGATAAAGTTGTTCTTGTAAGCTACCGTGATTGGAGACGTCCATAAGCCCGGACCTTGATAAACCTGAAATATTTAAAACAATGTTGTTATTATTAACGGGTCAAGACCAAGTTCTCCGGGTTTAGGCCTGGCCAAATCTTCTTCCTGTACGTCCTGCCACATCGTCCCTGTTCTTCACCTGGAGAGAATGTAGGACTCCAAGTGAGTTTTGGTAATTGCTAATGCAATGTTCTTTTGTGGTGCACACATGTTATTTTTTGTGTTCATAGATTTTAAAACCAGTTTTATATGGCGGGCATTTATACACTTATCGTTTGCCTTTTGGCAGGGTTTTGTTCTTCTGTAATCATTTTCTCATTTTAATTTATTCAATAAGTAGTTTTCCAGGAAGCCTTCCCTCTGCTGGGTTTGTTTCGGTTTCTGGTACCTGTGATTTATCAAGGTCGTTCTGGATTCTTATCAAGGTCAGACTCTCTCAGAGGATATGAAGGCATCTGATTAATAGCCTGTGGGTCAGTCTGCTTCCCAGCATACGTTATTCTTAGCGGATGCAATCTTAAAAATAAATCCAATTTGCTTTGCTGAGATATTCCAATACTCTTTCTAATCCTGCCCAACGTAGTTGTCACCCTTCCCATCTTGGTCCTACGTAACAGTGTCTTGTTCATTTCATTGCTAATGTAACTAAACATGCAAGATTTGAGAACAAACTTTAGCATATTCTATTCTATTTGTTGCTAGGAATTAGAAATTCAGTCTAAGCCTCATAATAGCCTGTGCTGTCCCATTAAACAAACCATGCTCAAATTCTATTCCCTAAGTTGTACAAAGAGCTTCTTTGTTACCCCAGGGACCGGATCCCTTGGTAGGCTGTCACCCAGCTGTGGAAGCTGGAGGGACAGGTGAGGCTGCAGGAGAACATGTTGCTTTGATCAACAGTTATCTCGCTGATTTTTACAGTGGCGAGGGAACCAGATTAAGAAGGATTTCAACATGGGAACCAAGGGATAAGTGGCTTAATAACAGTAAAGCAGGAAATACAGGAAAATAACAGACTCCTTTCAATAAAGTACAAAATATTTCTGATACTTTCTACCAAAATGGTCTCTTAATAATGTTAACAATAATAATGATAATAACCACCTTAATTCGTCCCTAACTTATCAACTTATAGCTTTAACTCTGATAGTTAGGCCCTCGTCAAGTAATCTTACCTTAAATCCGTTTGTGTTCTGAACACTCTCTTGTGTTTTTATTTTAATCCTTTTTTGAGAGCTTTTTACCTTGACAACAAAAATTTTCAACTTACAGAGAACTGGAAAGAATAGTAAAATAAACGAGAAATACCCTTCACCCAAGATTCACCAGGTATTGGTGTTTTCCTGTATTTTGCTAGCCCTCAGTAAACAAATCCATATCCATCCATCCATCCATCCATCCATCCATCCATCCATCTACGTATTTATCATTATAAGAGCTAAATTATACCATACATACACACACACTACAAATATACTTTTACGCGTTATTATTCTTTCTGATGAATTAGGTGACACTTCAACACGTCTCCTAAGAACTTTAACGCCACAACATAATCACCAAGTTATGCAAATCTAAAACGCAAACAACACTATTACCAAATATACAGTCCACATTCACATTCACCAGTTGTCTCAATGATGTACTTGATGCACCTGTTCCTGGCCCAGCCCCTAGTCCAGGGTCGCACACAGCCCTCCACTGGCCTCCTTGCCCTCCTTCCATCTGTCCCAGCTCCTCGACCCTCTTTTTCACTCGTGCTATGTACTATTTTAAACATGAGAGCGATATTAATTTTGCCAGGCACTTCTGCTGCCAACATTTTTTGCGATGAGATTTGTAGGACCTTAGGTGTTGTTTGGGAAAATCATTCTTCATATGATGCCTGTAGTATTCAGTATTTTTCATACTGAAAAAAACATTCTGCATGGAGATTTTCACCCACTTCCAAAGAATAAAAACCAAAACAATTAGCAGTAGGAATTACTGGCTTCTCTTGACATGCCAATGGATATCTTACCAAGTTCTAATTATGGCATAAATTTAATTATAACACTTACATATATAAAACTTTTGAAAATGCTTTTAATGGCCATTTTGTTTAAAATTCCACATGAAGACAACAACCTCAACGGAGGAAAGAGGCTAAAAGGGATGGACAGGAAATGTATAGGAGGAGGTAACCCAAAAGAGCATCAAACATGAAGAAATATTTAGGGGCAACTGGGTGGCTCAGTCAGTTAAAAATCTGACTTCGGCTCAGGTCATGATCTCGCAGTTTGTGGGTTCGAGCCCCATGTCGGGCTCTGTTCTGACAGCTCAGAGCCCGGAGCCTGCTTTGGATTCTGTTGTCTCCCTCGTTTTCTGCCCCTCCCCCACTCGTGCTCGGCCTCTCTCTGTCTCTCAAAAATAAACGTTAAAAAAATTTTTTTTTAACATGAAGAGATATGTAATTCTGTTAGTAATTAGAGAAACGCAAATTAAGACAATAACAAGCTATTACTCCGCACCTATTGCATTGGCAAAAATTTTAAAGCAGTGTAATGCCAAGTGTCCTACCATGGCTGATTGGAGCAAAGATTAGAATCTGACACAGAGCATTCTAGGTAGAAAGCTGCTGGCAATTTATGAAGCATCTCATTTGGCTCAGAAAGATGAGATGGAAAAATCCTATTCGTTCCCTGAAAATCTGTATTGAGCAATTTTTTTTTTTTTTAATGAACAAGTTAGGAGGGACAATGAATGTCAGAGACATGACGTAGAGCAGAACCAGAAGGGTCACGACAGCCATGGTGGCCAGAGCTGGGAGGGGTAGGGCTTGGGGGAGGTGAAGAAGCCAAAGGGCGCAGAAATAACAGAGCTCCCCCACAGAGAGTGATATATAACAATTACTCAAGAGAGCATGAGGGGCACCACGGGACATAGAAATTAGCCTCAGTTCCTGCCAGTCTCTTACTCTGAGCAGCTTGAGTGTTTTCCAGTTCTCTTTTGGGGGAGTGGCATCTGGGGACATAGTGACGCAAGAACATACAAGATTTTTTAAAAAGAAGACCCCCAAGGGGCGCCTGGGTGGCGCAGTCGGTTAAGCGTCCGACTTCAGCCAGGTCACGATCTCGCAGTCCGTGAGTTCGAGCCCCGCGTCAGGCTCTGGGCTGATGGCTCAGAGCCTGGAGCCTGTTTCCGATTCTGTGTCTCCCTCTCTCTCTGCCCCTCATCCGTTCATGCTCTGTCTCTCTCTGTCCCAAAAATAAATAAACGTTGGAAAAAAAAAAAAAAAAGAAGACCCTCAAAATTCCCAAGGAAAATGGCTAAAAATATTCTTACACCTAGCCAAAGAATCAGTCACAGGTAGGTGTGGAATGAAGACATTTTCGGACCTACAATGCAAAGAAAACCCACCCTAAAACACAAAATGAACTAAGATGTTTCTTAATAACTTTTTCTTTAAATTTTTTTTAGTTAACATATGGTGCAATATTGGTTTCAGGAGTGATAACTTTTTTAGCATGCCAACATTTAATCAAAATCACTTACATTTTTCTGAAGTTATAATACTGACAAAGGTGTGATATTGAAAAGGTGGATTGAAACACAGATTTCACACTCTCCAGTCATTCAGCACATGTTCAGACAGTGTTTTAGGTCCTCGTCCAAATTGTTTTAAGATACTGAAATATCTTAAAGTTATAATTAAGGGGCGCCTGGGTGGCTCAGTCAGTTAAGCCTTGATCACCGCTCAGGTCACAATCTCATGGTTTGTGGGTCTGAGCCCCACGTCGGGCTCCACGCTGACAGTGCAGAGCCTGCTTGGGATTCTCTGTCTCCATCCCTGTCTCTCTCAGCCCCTCCCCCGCTTGCTCCCTCTCTCTCTCTCTCTCAAAATAAAGAAATAAACATTTAAAAAAAGAAAATTAAAACATGGACGGCAAATAAGACACGGATGGACAAGGTTGGCTTTTTGGGACGTGACAGAGCAGTAGAAGAGTCAGACATGGAAGGGCATAGCTAACAAGTCAACGGGACGCAAAAAGTATGGCAACAGTAGAGGAACATCCCAGGTACGGCGGAAGCATGGCGGAGGCCCCTGCGTACTCTGCCTGGGAGTGTCATTGGCGGGGTGGTCTATTTGAGCAAGGTGTTTGACAGATTATGTAGAAAAGGCAGATTTGGATGGAGGTCAAAGGTACTGGGCAGCTAAAATCTGGTTGAGAAGCTTTGAGGTAGCAGGGCCATCTGCTAGACAGGGAAGCAAGAAACAGGAGTAATGCAAGGTTACTGAAACGTGAGGAGTGAAGAGCGGATTATGAGGCGGAAGTTGAAGGGAGGGGCAAGTTCAAGGTGCCACACGCTGAAAATAACTGAAGGGAAGGTAACTTAAACGAGAACAGGTGAACAGGCTTAAAACAATATGGAGTCACGAGGACTGTACCAAGCAGAAAGGCCCATCCCCTAGATCTGTTAACCCTGAGGTGGCTCAAACCTACCAGATGTGAATGTGGTTGGAGAGGGAAGGGAAATGGGGTCACCAAATCTGCATCCACGGGGTTCTTAGCATACTAACGTTGGTGAATTGCTACGGAAGGCAAGCGTGCCGCTGGGGGTAGGGAAATGCAATACTGGGAAAATACTAAATCAATGACTACTAACAAATGAAGCGTCTACATTTACAAATCCAAAGTGTTAGCGCGGCTCTTTCAAACAGGTTGCTAGAAATGAAAAAAATGGGATGGTGTCTTAGAAATACATCACATAGACCGAGACTGATGACAGTATTGAAGAGAAGAGTGGGGATTTTGCAGAAAATATAAACGGTTAACAGCGTTAATCATGGGAAATTCCCGAAGGAGGTGACATTTTAAGGAAGGATGGGGTGTGATGTATCTAACAGAGAAAGTAAATCTATTCCTGCTTTGGAGATAATGTGTAAAGCAAAAGGTTTTTAATTTGGTTTGAATTGTTAAAGTATTTTTAAATTAAAAATAAGTTATAATTAGGTTAAATTAGTTATAATAGTTAAATTAAAAATAAGTTATAATCATTTTCTGCAATAGGAAAGGGGAATTTTTAAAATTCTATCTTAAATTGTATAATACATCAAAATATATTCAAATAACTAGATGCATGAAATCCATAGGCTGCCTCTTATAAAATATCCTTATGTGATTTGGTTGTTGTTGGCCCTATATAATGAGTCGTAGGGCTTTGTTTCAATCACGTGGCTACAAGCTCATCAGTTAAAAACACAAAGTATAGGGGTGCCTGGGTGGCTCAGTCCATTAAGCGGCCGACTTGGGCTCAGGTCATAATCCTGCAGTTTGTGGGTTGGAGCCCCAGGTCAAGCTCTGTGCTCAAAGCACAGAGCTTGGAGCCTGCTTCAGATTCTGCGTTTCCCTCTCTCTCTACCCCTCCCCAACTCACGGTCTGTCTCTCTCTCTCTCTCTCTCTCTCTCTCTCAAAAATAAAAAAAAAACAATTTTTTTAAACAATAAAAATAAATAAACAAACACACAAAGTCTAACTGCCCACATCTGCCAATCTCCCTTACACCCATTCGATGACGTGAAGGTAGAATCTGTTTTGACAATGGTTCCAATTAGCGTCTCTACAGTGACTTACATGTTATTAACCTGGAAAGACCCGAATCAAAGCCCTTGAGAAAGGGCTTCCCTTTCTCAATTTCACATGGAGCACTGGCTCATCTAGCAAAAGTTCCTCACGAAAGCTGAAAACTCAGAGCACTTGTGCTATCGGTGAAACATTTAGAAAGACACCGGAAGCTACCCTCCGCGAAAAATGATGAGTTTGGTGAAAAGAAATTAACAAGCTGTGTCGGTGTGCCGCACATGATCAGCCATGCCTGCTGTCTAAGTCTGTCTGTTGGTTGTTGCCATGACTACGAAAAGCCAGTGGAACCCAATGAGCTGTCTGCAGCAGTGCTGAGAGGGCCAGCCATTTTACTTATGGAAAACCGTGTGGCATATTCTGCTGAGCTTCGCCCTGGAAGAAGCATTTTCGAAAGATCCGTTCAGAGAAGAGAGAAGAAATGGGCAGGCTAGCGCGCAGTTATTACGGCCAAGCATGCCCGCGAGCTGCCGTTTGGACAAGCTGTTGCCTGCTGTTCCCATGAGCTGATTGGAGAAAGTGGAAGGCAGAGCGATCATGCTGCATATCTGCTATCAGACGGCAGAAGAGGGTTTTGTCTTGGGCAGGCAAGCTTCCCCTGCAATGTTATCGCAGCTGCTCTCTAGCTGCTTATCCTGAAAACTAGTGACCCCAAAGGAGGGCGTTACCATCTGCGAACCGCGGTCCTGTGCGCGGCTGCTGCATATGAGCCGCAGGTCTGAAGAAGCAGGTGTGTGCTCCGATGGGCACCGAACTGTAACGCAGGCGGGCGCTCTCGGGTGTACCTGCTTCCTGTTAACAGATTGTTGGCTCGCAGAGAATCTGCCTACACGCTGAGACCGAGGCTGGGAAGGAGGTCCCTGCGTATCCGCTTGACTGACAGAGGTAAGCTTCTTTGCCTTTTTTTTTTTTTTAAAGCAATGCATAACAATAATTTGGAGCAAAACTTAACCTCAAAGATTTACACTCATTGTGCTTTCTGGATTTCCCAGAGAAGCGTGCACATACACACGCACTCATACACACACACACACACACACACACACACACACACAATTTCCATAAAATAGTGTCAGAAACATAGAGTTGTTTTAGTGACTTGGGCTCTGGAAATTGTATGACCAAAAAAAAAAAAAAAAAAATTACAATATGCCTCGGAGTTTAAGATATTTAGTGTTGTAACAAACCATGACAGCTTGTTGTTCTGGACAGTCTTCATAACCAACAACCTTTCTCCCTTATACACAATGGATCCTTTTATTAACTGTACTTTGACATATATTAAGAGAACTACATGGAAAATCAGCAGTGTGAAAATTATGGAGCATTTCTGAAGCTTCATAAATGATTTCTTTAACAGCCCTTAACAGCACACCCACGTATACATTTCAATCAAGGAATTCCGTTCCCTATTTAGGTCACAACAGCCAGTGGATTTTGCACTTGCTTATTTTGAGCTTAGAGTCGTGGCGTGCCGTTTGATTTACTTCAGGGTAGTTGCAAAGCAAACGGTGTAGATATTGGAAGCGGCTCACACTTCCTTTCCTAGTATCACGCATGCCACGCTAGCCCAGAGCACAACACCCCCATTGTGCGCCGCCCCCCACCCCCCCCCCCACCCCCCCGCCGGCTCAGCATCCAAGGAAAGAAAGGAAGTGAGATCTCTGCACTGAGTTCAACCACAGCTATATAGTATGTGCCGGTAAACTTCTTCTATTGCCCAGTTTTTCTCCCAAGCGGATAGGTTTCAGAGACAGAGACCGAAACCAAACACACTGCACACCTCCTGCAAACACTAACGTTTGCTGCGGATGTTTGTTGTCAATAGCACAGACTTTGGATTGCAGGACGAGTTGCCCCATAGTGAGTATTTCTTTGATTGAGAGTCTCTGAGGAACAGAGCTGTTTCTGTGCATTGAAATGGGTTAGTCAAATCAAAAGCATTGAGAAGGAAATGACCAAATAACGATTAAATTCGGTTTCAACAACATTCCTGCTTTCCCTAAGTCAACTCTATTGTTGGTCGACCAAGGTATCAGATCGTTTACAATGCTACTGAAAATATTTCATGCAAAACATTTTGTTGGAAGCTTTGAATAAAAAGCTCTACCGAAGACTGAGGCTACCATGAAATGGAAAATAAAGAATATCTGAGAGCTCCTCCTAAGAAATGTATTTTTATTGCTTCCTTTTTCCCCAAAATACGGATGACATGGGAGTCACCTTTATTAATTAAGTATAAAATAATTTTTATTGCTACATATGAGCATACATCACCTGTTTCACAGAGACAGCAATGGCAAAAGCCCTCCAGTAAGTGACTTATAAAGTAGAGGGATAATATTTTTCAAAACATATGTTCTAAATGTCACCGGTACTCAAGATACAAAGACACAGACTGAGCAAACTCAGTCTAGGGAATCACGTTCAAACATTTAATAGTGAGAACAAATAGGAATGATGCCTATTTGTTGCATGTGAGGCATTGTATGGAATAAAATGGAAGTGATAGCATTGTACTCCACTCATGTTTAGCTTTCAGAGGAAAGCTACATGAACAGACTTAGTTTTGAGCTAAATTCTGTAAATAAAAATATCAGCCAAGGAAGTGTTTCTGTTACAACAGAATAAAAGGTAGAGGGAGCTTCTCTCCAATTTAATTCCTTTTAGAACTTTGCACAAAAAGAAAAAAACACTCAGAATTAGCACAGCGAAAAGACCTGCAACAAGAAAACAATTTTGTATTGGTTTTTCTTCGAGTGGCCGTGAGACGAACAATCTGCGGAATACCTCAGGTACACCTGCTGCCGCGCCTTCTGCCTTCGTGGGGGCACCATGCGCAAGGGGACCCTTGGCTCACGGGAGGGGTGACACACAAACTTTATACCTGTGCTATTTTTCCCTACATTAATAACCTTTAAAGGCGATATGCTACAAAAGATTGGCATTCTAAGTCCACTGGTGCACGGCACATCTACACAGTTATTAATTCAACAACTTTAAGAACCACACACAGAGATGTAATACCTATCTTTCAAAACCACCCCTTAGCTTTTGTCTATTTACGTATCCTTACTTTCTTCCACTTCCCAGATCACTTGCTAGCAATATCAAATACTTTGTAATTTCCCAAATGCACTATGCCAAACTTTTTTTTTAATGTTGTTTTTTGTTTGGGTTTTTTGGAGAGAGAGAGGGCACGAGCAGGGAAGGGGCAGAGAGAAAGGGAGACGCAGAATCCCGAGCAGGCTCCAGGCTCCGAGCTGTCAGCACAGAGCCTGACGCCAGGGCTCCAACTCATGAACCTTGAGATCAGGACCTGAGCCAAAGCCAGACGCTTAACCGACTGAGCCACCCAGGTGCTCCACGATACCAAACTTTGGCAAAGCCTCTGTACAGCCTTTTCTTTAAATCTCCCCAAAGTGGCAGTCACCTGTCATGTATCCTTCAAAATGTAGCCAGGATGTCTCCCCAGATGCTTCCTCACTTTCTCCTTCGCCTACATCTGAATCTTATGTCTGTAGTTCTGCTCCCTGTACCGTACTGCATCCTGTCTCTGCTCACAGGCTCCCAGAGTTTTTATTGACCCATCAATGTACTTTGCCCAGTGTCTAGAACTTGGCATTTAGTCATTGTCCTGGTAACCTCAAACTTCACTATTTTCGTATTAGTTACTGTAAATACAGACTTGATCTCAAAACAGAAAACCTATTATATATTATACTACCTTATCAGAGAAACTCAAGATATTGAAAAGTAGCAATGAGTCTCTAATTTCCCTCACGATGAAAAGATGGCTTCAGGGCCACAATGTGATAAAAGCTATAAATGTCCTATATCAGCAATTTTTGAGGAATAATTTTACAAAATGTAAACTTTAAACAGAAATGGCTTGAAAGCTTTAGTAACTAGAAGATGCTGGGTTTTTTTTATTTACAGGTATTATGAATTTGCAGGGGTAAATAAGTATAGTAAGTACTCCTATTAGAAGTTCCTTCTAAAATCAGACCATTTAAGATTACTATTGAATTGCTGATAATTGATAATTATAACGAAGATACTTATGGAATTATTTGTCATACTGAAGCTGGAAGAAAGTAGAGGTCATGAACTGGAAAGAGACCAAGTAATTGACATAGAACCTATAATTGCAGAATTTCTTTTAATTTTCCTAAATAAGCCTAAATGATTACTGGTAATCACTGGTTACGTTAGGCTTACATTAGGCTACAACTTGGGCTCCTGGGTGAACCTGTTAGTATCTCTGTTAATACACACATACTTCTGGTTATAGAGACTTCCCACACTTTTACTATACTATGTGGCACGATAATCATTTTTGTAGTTAAGCCTAAAGGTTTATAGCCTTTTTATGAAAAAGTTGACACAATGCTGTAATCAAAAATAAGAATGGATTAGGAATTTTACTAAGAAGAATTTAATATATATTACTTTGTGTCCACAATAACCATGTTGAAAGCAAAAGTTGTATTTAATATTATATGAAATTTGTACATAAATTAGCAAAGATTAGGAAGTTTCAAATATCCAAATGTTTGAAATAGAAATCGAAATATTTAGAAAAATCACTTAAGTTCAGGTTTCTAGGGGCGCCTGGGAGGCTCAGTGGAGCGACTGACTTCGGCTCAGGTGATGATATCACAGTTCATGGGTTCAAGCCCCACATCGGGCTCTGTGCTGATGGCTCAGAGCCCGGAGCCTGCTTTGGATTCTGTGTCTCCCTTTCTCTCTCTGCCCCTCCCCCCACTCACACTCTGTCTCTCTCTCTCAAAAATAAATAAACATTAAAAATTTAAAAACAAATTCAGGTTTCTGCCCTTTTTCACATTATGATTCAGCATTGACTTCTATAATAAGTATAAAATACATGGCAACTCTTAATTGTCATGCTGTCCTTTTAAGGCTTACTTTGGCTATCTTCCAGCTGATTTTAATGTATAGCATGCTAATTAAATCAAAGTGTAAGATGACATCGGTTCTATTCATCTTAAAGAACTAAGCACATTTAATCAGCTATTTTAAATCATCCATAGTAATTAGACTTCAGGAAACGTGATTCTGTAGTATTTCTACATCATTTTTAGTATTTTCTATTTTAAGTAAGTTATATTTTGAAGGCCTAAATTATTTATGACTACATTTGATATTAAAATGAGTCTGTTCTTGTTGCATTTTATAATAAAGTATTATAATATTTTATTGTATTAGCTATTTTTTCAAAGTGTTCCCCAAACTAATGATTTCTTTATGGATATGTATATCAAATTCTAAATGATCACTGCAAAAAATTGTATGGTGATTTTCCAAATCTCTTTACCTCATTTCTGAAAAAGTTAAGACATATGCCTTTAGCCTTAAGGAAACACCTCTGTAGCTACCGAGTTCCAATATTGACAATTAAGAACTCTTGTTCCAGCTTAAGGTTAATTAAGATCATCTTATTTAAGTGACAGAGAACCAGCAAAGACAAGTTTCCTTGTTCGTGTTTTTTTTTTTTTTTTCTTAAGTTTTAACAGCATGACATAGCCATCTGGAACTATGCTTTCTTGTCTCCTAGTCTTCAACACAGAAATGTCTATTTCACCAGCTAGGAATTTTAGCCAAAAGACAGTGGTTTCCTTCTTCCCCATGCAGGTCAGGTAGGCATATGTCCAGCGTTGATAATGCACCTTTAAAAAGCATTATTTGAAAGAAAAACAAAAAGGTTTTCACTTTTCTTAAATCTAACTAAAGATCTCACTTTCAAGGGAAATTGTCCTACCCCCCAAAATAATAATAACATAGCAATATTATCATTATAGTTCCTAATTTATTTTTACATCCATGTTATAATTTAAGGAAAATTTATTTTTAATCAAGTATAGTATTTGAAAGTTTCAGTGCTTTTTAAAATTTGTATGGTTGTCTACTTTTTAAATGCTTTACTTTCTATTTAACCTAGACATTCAATCTTTTGACTTTGTTTATGTTTTCTCAATTGTCAGCATAAATTGCGAATCAAAAATACTTTATTGTGATCAATTATATCCTCATTGATTGGAGAGTGAGTCCAATCAATGTAATAATAATTCTTCATTTTGGATTCTTTTCCTAATAATTTTTTTTCAGGAATGTGAGGAACAGCATAAAACCTGCAGGCTCTAAGCCTCCTGATGTTCTCTTCAGAACAGTGGTTAAAAGGCTCAGCCATAAGGAATCCAAAAAACTACAGCAAAAATAAGCTTGTAACCAAGCTTTGCAGCACTTGTTAAAATTCTCTAAGAGTGCAAGCAGGGAATGGCATGAGGAATGGTGTTTTTGTTTTAATGCACAGAAAAAGCATATGCAAATGAGACATCCTAAAGAATTATTATCGGCCATGCTGTAGAGAACGTATCTGTGTAAATAGTCATCCTGTCCTCCTCTAAAAAGTTGAAGTCCCTGTACTGTCTTCTAAGTGGGGAAAGTTAGCTTCTTGAAAGACATTTGCCCTCTATGAAGGTGACCATGGTAGAGACAGCAGCCCTTTGACCAAAACAAAACAAAACTGAAAACAAAACAGGCACACGCTTTTGACTTTGTGGGGAATCATCTACCATCTGGTGACAAGTCAGCTACTTCTGGCTCCTTAGACTGTAGTAATATCAGATCATTATGCTTTATAAGGTTTCCTACACTTAACATTACTAATCCAAAAAAGCAACACTTGGTTGCTTAAAAGGGAGCTATTTCGTAGATTATCAAGACGCCTTCACATCTAACTGTTTCAATTCTCTGTGTTTAACAAAGGTAAAAATATTGGATAACAATTTCATCCGTCCTGGGCTAATTGTGTCATCTGGTGAACAGTTTGAGCCCTCTCTGAAACGAGTGTGCCTAATCTGTCAGATACATAATTGCAGTATAGTAAATATTATATACTATATCCTGTGGGGATAAGTAACTTCTAAAAGCATTTGCCTCTCAATATCTAGATTTAAAAATTTACCTGGCATAGCATTATTAGTAGCAAGGATGATTACTAGTAGTGAAGCTTAAAAAAAAACTGACAACCACTTAGTTGTTCTGGAACGGTGTGAATAAACTTGCGTTGTTTGGTATACCTTGAGCACTGGCTTGAACGGTTTAGGTAGCAGAAGTCAACGAGGGTGCAAAAAGTAGCAAGAGCTAGCAGGAGGAAAAGGGCCAGGTTGCTTGGGCAGAGTGAGTTACAGGGAAAACGGGGCTTGCTTTAGAAGAGCGGCTGGAACATTGCAGGCATGCAGCAAACAGGTCAATATATGAAATATTCAGTCAGTATTTGTTGAATGATAAATGGCTCATAGTGATCAGTTCTTCCCTGTGTTGTGCTAATGCGGCTTGAATTCAGAGACAAAGTAATAATTTACGACAACTATGATTTTTCTGAAATCATAAAATAAAATGACATAAATAAATAGAAACATATTTAACATAAATAAAAAACATCACAATTTTAGAAAATGCTATTACTTTAAAAATTAAATTACAGTCTTCCTGGTGAGAAGCACTGTATTTAATAATTCTATAAAACAAGAGTGGAACCAGAAGCTTAGATAAAGCTCAAATGTAACACATCGTTTGGTGAATAATTCAGACCAAGAAAAATTGATTTCTACTCTTCACTTTCTTAAAGCCTCTGGTTATAATCGCATTCATCAAGCAATATGACCAACTAAAGTTAAATTTTTCCTTTTTAAATAAGCCTAAGAGAGAAAGTTTAAACCTAAAATTACAAAATTTAAGATCTTTATTTTAAGGCTTTAAAATACAGTTAAATAGAGGAGCACCTGGGTGGCTCAGTCGGGTAAGTGTCTGACCAGCTCGGGACATGATCTCATGGTTCATGAGTTCAAGCCCCATGTCGGGCTCTGTGCTGACAGCTCAGAGCCTGGAGCCTGCTTTCGATTCTGTGTCTCCCTCTCTCTCTGCCCCTGCTGCTCACACTGTCTCCCTCTCTCTCAAAAATAGATAAACATTAAAAAAAAAAAAAAAAAATATATATATATATAGTTAAATAGAGAATTCAGGATAGAAAAAGGGATCAGTCTGGGAGATATTTTCAATTTAAAAACTGTAAGAGCTGAGGGGAGCGTGGGTGGCTTAGTCGGTTAAATGTCCCACTTTGGCTCAGGTCATGACTTCACAGTTCATGGGTTTGAGTCCCACGTGGGGCTCTGTGCTGACAGCTCAGCACCTGGAGCCTGCTTTGGATTCTGTGTCTCCCTCTCTCTCTGACCCTCCCCTACTTGTGCTCTGTCTCTGTCTTTCAAAAATAAATAAACGTTAAAAAGTTAAAAAAAAAAAAAAACGTAAGAGCTGGAAGACTTTACATGGTAATCAAAATATCTGCTTCTGATTAAACCTAAGAACACAATAAAAACCCGAACAACCAGATTCCAATAAACTACAGAAAAAATTATTCAATTTCTTCAATCCAAAAGATGTTGATAATATCAAATTGTATAGAGTTTAGTCTGTGTTAGGTACTATCCCAAGAGCTTTACACATGTTACCTTGTAATGAAGGATCTGGGAAATTACAAAACTTCCAAGGTTATTTTAATTGGAATTTTCCAGAAGTATTCAAATGATCTTAAATTACTTCCCAAAGAGAGATTTAATAAACAACACATTGAGTTGCTACTTCTTAGATGCTCTCATCCCACTTTGTACACTATATTTCTTTTATTTCATTTTTATGAAGTTTTGGTATATGTCTAATCTTTCCGTGCAAAAGTAAACTCCATGAGAGAGCAACAGAGTTTTATTTCTATTTTTACCACCATCGTCTTGTCACATGTATGACCAAGAGTAAATTAAGTAAAGGATGATTAGCCCAAGTAGGCAGTTATATCATATGTCAACAAATAATATTCACACCAAAGAAAATGGATGTAGTCAAATTAATATATACTGTCTGGTATTCCACATAACCTCCATCATGAGAGGGGCACCTGGGCTCAGTCGGTTAAGCGTCCAACTCCAGATTTCAGTTCAGGTCATGATCTCATGGTTCGTGAGTTCAAGCCCTACATTGGACTCTGTGCTGACAGTGCGGAGCCTGCTTGGGATTCTCTCTCACTCTCTCTCTGTCTCTCTCTCTCTCTCTGTCCCTCCCCCACTCATGTTTGCTCTCTCTCTCTCTCTAAAAATAAATAAATAAACTTTCAAGAAAGAAAAAAAAAACATCATGAGAAAATTAATTCAGTCTGCACATCCTTAGTGTTTGTTTGCTTCTTTGTTTTGTTTTTTGAATTGTTTGGTTGGTTTTGGTTAGAATGTTTTTCATGTAAAACACTAAGTTAAATGTCAGAACAATCCTTTTTAAGTCATCAGACTCCTCAACAGAGGAAACACAATCTAAAATGATCTGGCTCATTTAAACCACTATAGACTTCTTCCCTGATGTAACCTCCTAAACAACCTAACTATATGTTAGTTGTCTATGACAGTCAAGAAAACAATAAAAATGTAGGAAAGCATAGCTACCTCCTTTACCGTAAAAACCATTATTCATTTGTTGAAAATATATCTGTTTTGGGAAAAGGGCTTTTTTAGGTCAGTAATTCAGATAAATGGTAATGTATCCTGAATTCTTTGAAACTGACTTTATTTAGAAACATGACTTTTTACATGATATGTGGTCTGAAAGCTGATTATATCACTGGCTTCCTTTCTACCAGAGATTTAATTTTATAAGACTAACATAACTGATTGACTTCTGTAATAATGACTTTTTTCTTGAATTAAAAAGACAAACAACTTCCTTCTGCAGTTCACAAAGGGTTTTGAACATATTTTAAATTATTCTCTAGATTTATTGGCAGCAGAGAGGACTTCCATCGCCCTCATTATATAAATAAAAGCAAATGACAATCAAAGCCCTAAACAATCTAGTTTAGTTTGAAAATCACCTTCCTTTGACACAAAGTCCCAAAGGTCCCTTCAGGGGGACATGTGCCTCATATATTGGCAGTTCTCCGGTAAAATAATTGAACTTGATCCATATATTATCACATGGTGCATTAATGCATTATAATCATTTTGAAGGCTACATTTTGCTTCCTTTGAAATGAACTGGGAAAACATACCCTCAAAACTCTGGTTCACTCTTCTTGGCACTGATATTTCACTATGCAACTGTCAAGAACTAAAAGATTATGATCATAAAATTATGTTTCCTGGGGAATGTTCCATTCACGAACTGCCTCATTCCCAGACTCCTCAGTCATTTTATTGCATTTCGCTTCTGAGTCTGTGAGAAGAGATGCTAGGTTTCTACCATCCAGATTAAAACCGGAAAGAGGAGCGAGTGGGAGCTTCTGAACTAGGACCTAAAAGGACCCTGGTCCTCCAAGTATTTGTTATCAGATGGGGTCATGCAACCAACTTCTGAGTTTAGCAGAAATTAGTGGAAGTATTGGTTTGAAATCTTCATGTTCTGATTTCCAACCAAAAGCAAAGCAGTTTTGAGAAATCTCTGTGCGTTCTATCTAAAGCATCTCCGAGAGTGAGAATATTTTATCTTGGCCAAACAGAATGGTCAAATTATTAATTGGTCAGTGTATTCTTTTGGGAAATAAAGTCAGAATTTCATCCAGCAAGTATAATGCCACATGACAAATGGTTTTAAAATTATCATCAAATTATATTTGGCCAATAAATACAACAGAGCCACGAGTTTCTAACTGCCAAGAGGAGCGGAATATCTGGAGTCAGTCACCCTTTCCTGTAGATGGGCTTGACCACACACTGACAAGTTCTCTAACTCTCCTCCTTCCAGACTTTTAAAGACTGCTGTCTCGATTGTACGTTAGTAGAAGTTAGCTAGTCACATCCTTGCCGATTTTATCTGATACTGAAAAGGAGGCTTTGTTGGGGGAAAGCAGAGAAGGAGAAATCCACAGTTCTGCGTATGACTTAAGGAGAGAACAGAGCCAAGTTTACTATGATGTCAAAGTTGTAATCGTACATTTTAAAATGGTTTTTGAGTTTTCATACCATTCATTTATTGCACACCCATCAAGGACCTACCATGTGTTTAGGCTGAATGAAAAGATAAGAAAATGATCCAGAAAGCCGTTAAAAGAGCTTACAGTGCAGTGAAAGAGAGAAGACAAGAACTCTAATTTACTATCATTGAAGACAGAAGGTGATAAAGTGCTGTAAGGGGGATATAATCAATGCATTTATCTATTCCTTCAAACAGACACACAAAAGCTACTTTTATACAATGAAGAGGTAGAAACTCTGTCTCAAAAGATAAAGTTCTAGAGATGGTAATAACCAGCTCAGGGAAGGAAGGAAGTTTTCTGAGAATCAGGGAAGATGATTTAGAGAAAATTATATTTCAAATAGGACTTGAATGAGGTGGGATTTCGGCAATTACTCAGAAAAACAAGCTTTGTAGGCGTCAAGAATTGTCTCACTCAACTAACAGTTAGTTCTCACCTGCTCGCTCGCTGCTGGAGCATAATTGCGTTGTCTGCACAACCAGTCTCTGAGGTATATACTATCATTGCCATTTTACATGAGAAAGGAAGAAACTGAGGCTTAGTGAAATGCCCACTGGATTTCATTCTTATGAGTCAGTTGCTGACTTTGAGGAGTGCTTCATTCCAATGCAGGGATAGAGGCATATCAAAAGATTAAGAAGTGAGTATTTTTAAGGATGTGGAAGTAAACTATACAGCTAGGAAATACATGGAGAAGAGTCCAGCTGATACAGTAGAAAGAAAGGGGGAGGAAGGAAGAGAAATGAGGAAATTTGTGGCAGTGAGGAGCTAAGCCTGTTCATAGCTATGGACAAAGCTCCAGCAGAAGAGGGGGAAGATGCAAAAGAAAGTGTCTACTCCAGGAACAAGACCCCAGAGGGGTTAGAGAAGGCAGGTAAGACCCAAGGACATGGGATAGCCCAGCCTCAAAGGGAGTTGGGGAGCCTGGGACCTGGGAGTAGTAGAGGTAATGGAGTAAGTGGGGCCATTCCCTGAGAGCTATGAGAAGGTTGAAGAAGTTCGCAAGGAGAGACTTCGTCACCCTGAGGTATGGGTAAGGTCCAATGATGCAAGTGAGGTGGAGGAGGAACCCGGTCCCATCCACAGTGGACAATCAACAGAGACACACGGAAAATGGAGTAAAAGCCAATGGGCCGAGAGCCAGGAGTTGAGGGCGTATCGGGCAGAGCACTGTCTCACACGCTCTCCTCCTGTATACCCTGGCACGAAATGTCTAAAGACACATTTTTTAAAAATTATTAATATAAATGACTATGACTTTGAATGGCCAGTGTAGGTGATATTTTTCTGATCCAGTCTTTTTAACAGGAAGTGGTATGTCGCAGGCTGGGGCTGGTGTTTAAAAGCATGGATTTCAGACTCATACACTGCTGGGTGGGATTCTCAGTTCTGCGGTCTGCTTACGGTGAAGACGGCCAGGTATAAAACCTCCCTGCAACGTGATTTTCTCATCTAAAATGAGCATACCGAATGTTAAAGACACCTACATTGTACACAGCATAACGTCTGAAATAGAGGACGGTTCCATGTCACCCACTACTGTTGGCTTTAGTTGTTCACGGATTAGAACTATATTGTAAGAATCTCCTAATTTCTGTGGTCCCGTTACTAGCTCTGAGTGCTCTAACGTCTTTGGAAGCCACGCACGTGTGTGTGTTTGAAGGGACATGACCAAAGCTACTTTTCAGGGAGATCCTCGTTTGCCCCATCAGGGTACGAAGTCTCAGCCTCATGGATCTCGGGCCCACCTTCTAATGCTCATTCATCAGTTGATCAATTCAGGGTGGTAAAAGATACAGAATTTAAGAGGAATCAGGTAACTGGGTAGATGATGAGGCCCTTAACCAAAATGGGAGTGGAGAAGAGTTTTTGTGGGGGGTTTTTTGCTTTGTTTTTTTATATAAGGGAGAAGATATTTGGACATGTAGGACTGGATACATTTGTTGGAAATATCTAGACGAAGGTGCCTAAAGTAGGCAGCTAGAAATTCCATTTTAGCTATCAGGAAAGTGAAGGAGAACCTGAAACAAATTTGAACCTCAGATACAGCCTAATTCAAGACGGGAATGGACAGATGACCGTAGATAGCTTGAGAATATATTACCTCTACCAATATTATATTATTACGTCCATTAATATTATGTAGTATTAAAGCCATTTTTTCTGATTATAACATTTTTAATTAATAAAAGATTACAATGATGTCTTTTTAGCCACTCTGCAGGAAAAGATCCACATTTCAAAGAGTGGCTTTTGCGGGTGAGAGGGGGGCATCTGGGTGGCTCAGTCAGTTAAGTGTCCGACTGTTGATTTCAGCTCAGTTCATGATCTGATGGCCCTGTGGGATTGAGCCCTGCATTGGGCTCTATGCTGACAGCACAGAGCCTGCTTGGGATTCGCTCTCTCCCACTCTCTCTGCCCCTCTCCTGTTTGCACAAACTCTCTCTCAAAATAAATAAACTTTTTAAAAAAGTAACATTTTTAAGCCATTGAACATGGTTGCTTAGTATACTTAAGTTAAAATATTTAAATTGCCTCCACCAGTTTTTTTCCATTTATCTTCACACATGAATTTTAAAAGTGAGTACTAATTTTTAAAATTTCTTTGTTTAAAAAAAAAGAAGTGAAATCTTACTGGACTGAATGCAGTTGTTGGGAAGAAAGAATGTAAATTAACGACCACCAGCATATTAGGCAAATTTTATTTTATGGAGTCTAGTATTGAGCAAAAGTGATTTTTTTCTATTAAAGTCACAAGTGCGACCAATTTAACTTCCTTGGGAAATATAAATAAAAATTAAAAAGGTAAATTATCTCCAAAACTTTTGTGAAGATTAAGTGGCTTATGCATGTTAATAGGTTGTTCATGCCTATTGAACAGGGCCGGGCATATAGAAGGTGCTCAAGAAGTGTTTGCAAGTATTTTTTTAATGTTTTATTTTTATTTCTGAGAGAGAGAGAGAGAGAGTGTGAGTGGGGCAGGAGCCGAGAGGGTAGGGGGGTGAGGGGGGAAGGAGGATCCAAAATGGGCTCTGCACTGACAGCAGCGAGCCGATGAGGGGCTCAAACTCACAAACCATGAGATCATGACCTGAGCCGAAGTTGGATGCTCAGCTGACTGAGCCACCCAGGTGCCCCCGCAAGTATTATCATCATTCTTATAGAACTCAGTTAAACAGAAAGGCAAGTGCTGTGCACCATTGACTGTCCAGGCTAACCCAGTTTAGTGGTGACCAGTGGGAGTCACAGCTTTTGAGGATGCTTCAGTCTTCAGGGACAAGGGAAGGGATGCTAATAATCACACAGCATCACGAGTGCCAAGACAGGGGGCAAAGAGTCACAGTAGGTGTGAATGATCCACCCGATGATTTCAGAAGTGTGCATGGCTCACAGGGAGGTTGTGGATCGAGAGAAAAACATGTGCAGATGAAAAGACAAAAAAAAAAAAAAAAGAGGTTAGAGTGGAAGAGAGCCAAAGCATAAGAGACTCTTAAAAACTGAGAACAAACTGAGGGTTGATGGGGGGTGGGAGGGAGGGGAGGGTGGGTGATGGGCATCGAGGAGGGCACCTGTTGGGATGAGCACTGGGTGTTGTATGGAAACCAATTTGACAATAAACTTCATATATAGAAAAAAAAAGAAAAGACATGAAAGAACACTGGAGATGGGTTGATGGGTCTTGGATGTGGGAACAATAGGGAGACGAGGGTCTGGTGTGCTGTGGGGTCAGCAAGATGGGTTTTGCTGTTACATGACTTTGGATTTCACTTCTAGCTCTGTGATGGCTAATTGAGTATGTGGGAACAAGTCCCTCCGCCCCTCTAGACCTCTATTTTGCTATTTGTAGAGTAGAGATACTAGCACACGCCTGTGAGGATGATCATTAGAGTTAAATGAGATTATTGTAAATGAGGGCATAGCGCCTGCCTCATCAGAAACACTGAAGGAATGGTAGCCACACCTATTCTTATCACCAATATCAGAATCAGCCTCATGCTAAGTAGTTTGGATCAATTTTTTTTTTTTTTTTTTTTTTAGTTTATTTCTTTTGAGAGAGAGAGAAAGAGAGAGAGAGAATGAATCCCAAGCAGGCTCCACTCTGTCAGCACAGAGCCCAATGGCAGGGCTTAATCTCACAAACCCTGAGATCATGACCTGAGCCAAAATCAAGAGTCGGACGCCTAACCGACTGAGCCACCTAGGTGCCCCTAAGTAGTTTGGATTAATTCTTTAGAAAACTAAAACCACCATTGGAGTTTCTTTAAGTGGGGAAAAGTAATGCTCATGTTTGTGTGTAAAAAAAGATAGAACTGTTAACAGTATATCAAATTAAATAAAAAGAACAAGAAATGGTTACAGAGAGACAGTTTCAATACCTTAGGCAAGATAAAAACAGACATGAACTAAAGTGGGAGTCAGGGAGGAAAGAGTGAGGGATTTATTCAGCCAAGAGTCCGATGTATCAGTCGCTTCCTAAGTGTTTAGTACGCACTTAAGACAGTGACTGCAAACAGTCTTAAAAATAGGCAATTTTAATTCAGTGTGGTATTGCATTAATAGAGATGTGGGATGTGCACGGGATCTTCTTGGTGGAGGAGCTCATGAGGCATCCCTGAGGAAGGTTGGGGGGCTAAAGAATACGTGGACATTCATCTTGGAATGTTCAGAGCCCTCCATGAGGAAGGAACAGTATGTGCAAAAGCACAGAGGCAAGAAGGACGTGTTCCTAGGGCTAATAGTTCTTGGTATGACCAGAATGCAGGGTGCCCGATATGGAGAGATAGAAACTCCATGCAGATAAAACTGGACAAGCAGACAAGAGCCAGATTGTAATGTAATTGTGTCACACTGAGTTAGATGAGAAGGCACTGAAAGAGGTCAATCAAGAAAGTGAAATAATGAGATTTCCATTATAAAATGCCTAGCCGTATAAAAGGATGCGGGTGAGACCCAGTGACACAAGGATACCAGACAGAGGGATAGTGCAAACTATAGGAAGAAAGGCCAAAAGCCCCAGCTGGGATAGGACACTAGGTCTGGAGAGAAAGTGCTGGAACCAAGAGAAATGGAGAAAGAATCAACAGTACTTAATATTCACTTGGGGGTGAGGGCAGGGGTATAGCTTGAACTCTAGTTTTCGGTCTTGGGAAAGTCATATACTTGGGGAAAAGTATATTTAGGGGAGACTTTTTGAGAGTTTTTGAGATGGAGATACAAGTGGGACATCTCAGTAGAGTAGTTCAAAACATGGTTTTTAAAAACAGGAGATTTAGACCGATAGGGGAAAAAAAAAATTAACCTGCAAACTGAAAAGCCACATATAAATTTAAATTTTCGAAGAGCCCCATTAAAAAAGCGTAAAAAGAAACAGATGACCTCAATTTTATAATATATTGTGTGTAACCCAATATATCCAAAAGATTTCAGTAAGTAATCAGTACTAAGAAAAAGTAATGACTTACTTTACAATCGTGTGGTCCCTGTAAGAGTACACACAGCACAGCTCTTGACCTTTAGAGCCAGTGCAAAAGATGTCTATTTGAGAACCAGAATAAAAATCTGAAGTTGCAAATGAAAGAGAGCTTATTAGGTGTGGGGGCGGGGGGGGAGCAGAGGAGGAGTAAAGAGAGTTTACACGGTGGCAGGAGAGAGGGAGGAAGTGCCACAGTTGCCCTGGACCTTGCTTTTCTATCTTTTAAGGATGTGAGATAAGAGATTAGAGTCTCAGAAACTTGGAGAGACTTGGATTATTTCTGCTGAACTTTTCTACAAGCAGGAACGTCTACATAATATGCAGAGCCTAGTGCAAGATTAAAATGTGAGACCCCCTCATTCAAAAATTACTAATAATTTCAAGATGATTATTACCACAGAGTATTAAACCCAGCCTGTGGCCCTTCGAAGGATAGGGTCAGGGGCAAATACTCAGATGAGAGGCCTGAGAAGCCCACACTGCACACAGCTTGCATTTTTATGCATCGTGCGTGAACACTCTTGCCTTCTGTGAATCAGATTCAATGCATTTAATAAGATGACTAGTGACCTGATACTATGGAGTATCACTACTTGCAGCCACTCTTCCTGGCTTGAGGAAAAGCAGGTTCTTTCCAGGCTGGGGGGGCTTGGGCTGCATGAGTCCTGCTGTACGCTTCCCATGAACACACACACAGGCCAGGAGCTCGATCACCCCGCAACATCATCGCCCCAATCCTTGCATCATGTTGAGGGTGCCTACAGAGCCCCCAACCTAGTAGGTATCTGGCAGTCCTCATTATTATTTTGCCTTCTAGAAAACCCTTTTTTCCCACCCCTTCTCATGATAAGAGAGTGTCTATCACGGAAGTCTACAGATTGAGCCTCCTCAGAAAATGGGAGGAACGCTGGACCAAGGAAACATACCGGAAATTTCCTCAAATGAGCCGAATACCAAGAGTCTGGGGTGGGGTGCACATTCGCAGGTCTAGTTCCAGGCTGATGCTTGAAGGTGTATTATTTGATTTTTTTTTTTTAATTGAGAGCTTTCTGTGAATGAAAGTCCCTCTACCTTAAACTGTAAATCTAATGACAAATTTCAGACTCTCTGTAGCACATGATATATGAAAGCAGCGGTCTACCTCATCGAATAGCACCAAAGACCAAAATGGCGCTAGATACTCACAAATGTTAGTGTGCCCCCCCCCCCCGCTCCTTGCTCCAGTCCAGACTCCTCCTTCTTCCTCCCCCATCTGTCTCTCCATCCTCCTTTCTCTGCCCTATCGCCCCAGCTTGTCATTGCTTTATGTGATTGTCGTAAAAACCCAAATTACAACTTGTCATTTATTATATTTAGTAAACAATTTTATGTTATTTATTCTTGGTTGCTTAGTTTTAAAAGTCAATAAATAACAGGGGTGCCTGTGTGGCTCAGCCGGGTAAGAGCGTCCGACTTTTGATTTCAGCCCAGGTCATGATCTCATGGTTTGTGAGTTCGAGCTCTGCATCGGGCTCTGTGCTGACAGATTCTCACTCTCTCCCCTTCCCTGCCCCTCTCTGCTAGCATGCTCTCTCTCTCTGCCCCTCCAAACGTCCCCAAATAACTTTTTTAAAAATCAGTAATAACAGTATTTTTTCTTAAGAATATTTTAAAGTATTCTTAAAGAAAATTTATATATTTTCTTTAACAGAAACAGTATTCCTAAAGAAAATTTATATATTTTCTTTAACAGAAACAGTATTCTTAAAGAAAATTTATATATTTTCTTAAATGTGAATGAATTTTTTTGAAGTAAATAACAGTATTCTTTCTTTGAAAAAGAAAGTATATGGGGCACCTGGGTGGCTCAGTCAGTTAAGCGTCTGACTTCAGCTCAGGTCATGATCTCGCGGTCCGTGAGTTCGAGCCCCACATCACGCTATGTGCTGACAGCTCAGAGCCTGGAGCCTGCTTTGGATTCTGCATCTCCCTCTCTCTCTCTGCCCCTTCCCCACTTGTGCATGCACTTGTGTGTGTGTGTGTGTGTGTGTGTGTGTGTGTGTGTGTGTGTGAGCGCGTGCCCTCTCTCTCTCTCAAAACTAAACATTAAAAAAAAACTTAAAAAAAAGAAAAAGAAAGTATGAAATAAATACTTTTTAACATTTGATATCCTATAATTGATTCTCCCTGTGTATATGCCTTTTCAAAGACAAGGTTCCTCTGATCCAGCATGAAAGTCCCCCCAATTTTGCTAGAAAGGAGGGAGCAGACAGGGCAGGAGGCTGTGGAGAGCTAGGTGTACAAGGTCCAGTTGTGGACATGACAGTTAATGGAGGTGTGACCTCTGTGACCTCTGACACCCTTCAGCCACAGGTTTGGGGCCTGAAAAATGAGGATATGATGCCTAGATCACAGGACCACTCATTCTATGATATGAAATAATTGGTGGGAAGTACCCAAGGCAGTGCCTAGCACATAACAGAGTCTCAATAAAGAACTATGCCATTAATAAAAAAAAAAATTCCTGGGGTGCCCAGGTGGCTCAGTTGGTTAAGCATCTGACTTTTGATTTGGGCTCAGGTCATGATCTCACAGTTCATGAGTTCAAGCCTCACATGGGACTCTACGGTGACAGCGCAGACCCGCTTGGATTCTCTCTCGCTCTCTGTCCCTCCCTCTCTCCTACCTTCCCCCTCAAGATAAAAAAAAAAAAAAAAACCAAAACATTTAAAAATAAATAAATAAATACATACATACATACATAAATAAATAAATAATAAAAACATTTCCTGGGATGAGGGGTGCCTGGATGGCTCTGTTGGTGAAGTGTTCCACTCTTGATTTCGGCTCAGGTCACGATCTCACTGTTCGTGAGTTTGATCCCCACGTCAAGCTCTGCACTGGCTGTGTGGAGTCTGCTTGGGATTCTCTCTCTCCCTCCCTCCCTCCCCCTCTGCCCCTCCCCTGCTGGTGCATATGTGCGCGCGTTCTCTCTCTCTCTCAAAATAAATAAATAAACTTAAAAAAATTTCCTGGGATGAAAGAGAAATGCAGAAATCAATTAATAAATAATTAAATTTAAAACTTCTTACTGTAAAACCCATCAGACATTTAATGATCACATAGTTCTTAAACTTGAAGTTTACCTTAAAACTCAAAGAAACTTCTAAGAGGAAAATAACCCACTTCCGTAACTTCTGGTCTTGACTATATTGCATCATACCAAGGTGAACTAGTCATTTGGTCACAAATTATGCAAACTATCAACTGCAAACATGATGTTAGGATAGAATGGGGGAGACCACTATTTTCATTTCAAAGAATCGCCATCCTGCCATTAACTACGCTAACAGAGGAGAATTTTAATTAATCCTACAATTCTAAAGTACTTGCTTAAGAACGCATTATATGGTCTCTTTCCAATAGATTTACCTGCTTAATTATGTTTCTTTTGGACTGATCTAAAATTAATCTTCATGTCACATGGTATTGAGCTTTCTGATCTACACGGTTAGTTAGGAATGTAAAATAACAGTTCTTATAAATAATAACATTCAATAACATTCTTATAAATAATAATAATAGCTACCATTCATTGAATGCATACTGAGTCAGGCAGCTTGCCAAATTCTTTAAATACCTTTCATTGACTATTCACAGAAACACTCTGATGAGGGTATTATTCTCATTTTACGGAAGAGGAAACAGGCTCTGAGAAGTTAAACAGCTTGCACAGGGTCACATATGAGGTAGGATTCAAACTTGGGTCAGCCAGATTCCAAACCCTGTACTCTATTTTTCTAGACTGCCTATTTGTGGGAAATACAGATCAGCCAAAAGAAAATGTTATAACTTCCATTTCACCATCCTCTTTGTATTTTTGTTTGGGGCTTTATGAAAACATCCATTTACAAGAATACACCAAGTTTCTTTATTCATAAAGACCAGAAATAGCACAACAATAAAGAGGCAGGGAGAAAAAAAAAAATCTAGAAGGTCGATAATGATTTTCTTTGTGTTAGGTTTGTGGATGTTTTTTCTTTCCTTCTTTTTGATTGTCCATATTTTCTAAATCTACTTAAAATTATGAAAATTTCAAAGTAAGGAGGTACATATAGATGAGGAACAAAGGAACTTGTGTGGCACCAATCGTGTTTAGACATCTAATTATGATATTACAACAAAGCAAACCAACAAACAAAACTCTCTGGATACAAACGTATCTAGAGATACGTTTCACTGTTAAAATTTGCCTCCACTTTAACTTGGGAGGTGACGAGGAAGATGTGCCACCAAGAAATGATCACTGCCAGCTTGGTCCTCTGAACTGGATGCCAGTGGGTCTGTTTACTGGCAACAATGGTTTTACCTCTGGATTAAGAATGATTAGTTCTACTTTGGAACAAAATACAGTTCAATTGGAGCTCGAGAAGAACTGAGAGTCTTGTGGCTATGTACATGTTGAACAATTTCCCTTTGTTAACTAGAGCACTCGGATCTAAAGAAGAAAAGTGGCCACTCTGAGAGGGTATACTTTGGGGAAAAACAATCTGACTTCTCTCGCATTGTTGAGAGGTGATCTTAGTATGAGGGATAGCAAGTGTTAGCAATAACTTTTTTGATGAATTCCATCTCACAATTAGTTTAAAACACTAGACAAAAGAGATCACCCAAGGCATTTAAGAAAAAGGAAGAGAGAGAAAAGAGAACAATTCAAAAGATCATACCCAAAGCAGTCACCATTCAACATACATTTGCTGACCTGCCTTGCCTAACTTTGTTCGCCCATCATCCCATCCTTCATTTTCGTCAGCATGAGGTAAGGTTTCCTCAGGAGTTAGGCTCTATACCGCAAGAACAAGACAGAAGTTCTTGCCCTCCTGGAGCTTTTACTCTCAAGGTCTACTTATACTTTGTATATGAGGCTGAATTGCCCAATTCATGAATTATAAGCCTGTATAAACAAAACATATAATCATATGAAATGTGGGAAAGTTTTTTCTTAAACATTTATGGTATTCATAAATGTATTACCTATATTTTGTTCTTATGAAGGTGGTGAATGTATGCATACCACTGAAAATAAAGGTGTGACCTATAACAAAGTATACTCATTCTAATTTAAATAGGTGTAGGTTTTTTTTTTTTTGTACGTTTATTTATTTTTGAGAGAGAGAGCACAAGCAGGGGAGGGGCAGAGAGAGGTAGACAGAGGATCCAAAGTGGGCTCTGTGCTGACAGGAGTGAGCCCAATGCTGGGCTCAAACTTGCAAACTGCAAGATCACGACTTGAGCTAAAGTCAGATGCTCAACTGACTGAGCCACCCAGGTGCCCCAAACAAAACAGGTGTCGTTTTTAAGTTGTACTGAAAATTAGCATACGTTTCAGAATTAGTACTCAGAAAAACCTTCAAAGTTGTTTATGAAAAATGTCATTTTAATCAGCATCATTACAAGCAGCATATCTTAAAAGCATGTTGATATATTTGATTACTTTCCCCCCATATTCATGGTTTTCAGTTCAATGTTCAAATTTTTCAGAGTGTAAACATTATGGAATATTTATAACCAAGTACCAAAATCAGTTGTCTTTCCATTTATGTGATGTGGAAGAGGGACAACTTCAATGATACGAGTCAATGCTGAGTCACAAAAGTGGCTCATTTCAGGAAAATATGGGCAGGGGATCTTGAGTTGTGCCCTAAATTAATAAAGCCAAGTGTTGGGTGATAGATTTTAATGTGTTTATCTGTGAAATGAGAGAGACTTTCTACTAGCCCAATGGGACAATTACAAGAATGAGGAAGTTAACATTCTTGATATTAAAATGTTACAGTTTCTTTTACTTGAATTGACCATCTCAAAGTGTGAGTGGGTGGGCGCTTGGGTGGCTGTTGGTAAGCGTCCGACTTCAGCCTAGGTCATGATCTCGCTGTTCTCGAGTTGGAGCCCCGCATGGGGCTCTGTACTGACAGCTCAGAGCCTAGAGTCTGTTTCAGCTTCTATATCTCCCCGTCTCTCTCTGGCCCTCCCCCACTCACGCTCTGTCTCTCTCAAACGTTACAAAAATTTTTTTAAATAAATAAAGTGTGAGTGGGTATGCAAATAATGGAGTAAAATATGACTCCATAGATTTCTCGGGTCTTTTGAGGTAGACACAATTCCAATTTTAGAATCACTTAGCTACTCAGGTATCTTGTAATAATTCCTGAAGTTAATAGTCCTTATCCATTTGAGGGAAGGCCATTAGTGCATACTCAACAGATGAAATGGCAAAGATACATTTATTTTACTTGTCGAGCCACAATGATTATCATGTAAGTGAGAATCTGGAATGTCTTAGTTTAAATGTGGCATTGTGTGTGAGTGTGGACACTAACCAGTATGTGTTAAAAGACTGATTTACTCACTCCATTGTTTTGGTGTTTTCCATCTTACCCCGATGCCATTTTCTCTCAGAGCAGAGTTAACACAACCACTGAAGCAGTGAATGGAGATAAGTAATGGGAAATAAAACCCAAATCTCCTTGCCTCCTCCTAGTCTGTGAAACTAGAGTCATGTTTCATCAGCTTAGAAATTAGCCAGGACTGTTCACAAACCTTTTGATCATAGTAGAGACATTGTTTCTTGGTGAAACCGAAATGGCAGACATAGCCCGTGAGGAACTGCTCACTTTCATTTGCAAACGGTGTTTTGCAAACGGTGTTAAGAGTTTATGTGTATTTCTACGTGTAGGAAGAAACTTCAAGTTCAAAACTATTGAATGTCCGAATCAAAACTTTGGAACTTCCCAGTGCACTAAGACAGTGAGAAGATGATTCAGAAGGAAGAACAGCAGCAAAATTACATAACCATTCCTCACCTTGTACATTCTCAAGAATTCTTTAATACTTACAAAGAGTTTTACGAAATACTGCATTAAAACTCAAGGTGATGTAAATGGGATTTCTCTCTTGAATGGTTCTGTTGTAAGAAACTAATGTGTTCTGAAGTTACTATGCAAATTTATCTTTTTTCAAACAAAAGTAAAAATGAGTTTGTAGAATAAAATTAGGATTTTATTTGATAAATTATATCGCTATAGGGGCACCTGGGTGGCTCAGTCAGTTAAGCATCTGACTCTTGAATTCGGCTCAGGTTATGATCCCAGGGGTGTGGGATCGAGTCTCACATCCAGCTCTGTGCTGAGCACAGAGCCTGCTTGGGATTCTCCTCTCTCTCCCTCTGCCCCTCTCCCCTGTCCTTCACTCTCTCTCTAAAATAATATTTAAAAAATAAAATAAAACAGAGCGGAGATAAATTATATCAATATAATGTATTGCATAAGTTTATTTATGTGATTATATATAACTGATATAATAGTTAATATAATTACATAATATATAAATTATCATTATAAACATAACTGATTTGACAAAGTATATCTTGACAAAATTATTTTGACTTTATTTTGAATAATTTCCGCATGAAACATGAAGGCTCTGAGTATCTCTGTATTTAACTCAAATCTGGATGAGTTACCACAAGTAAGAAGGAGTTCTCTATGGAGATGGTCAGGAAAAGAAGGAAGGCGATACCCTTTCCTATTAACAGGGGTTAAGGACCATCTCAAAGCAGCACAAAAGTAAGCTTTAACAATGGCCTTTAACCCGATTTTTGACGGCTCAAGGGGCGGTGGGGAACAGAACAATGTTATGCCAACTGGAAGAAAAACATCACCGCAACAATGACAAGCTAACCTGGTCCAGATCTGTAAGTGAAGCACCTCAAAGAGCAGGTGGCACCCATAGCCCGGATGTGCCCTGAGACCCGGAGTCATGTCCTCACCATCTCATGTGCTTCGGTTTATAGGCTGTGGTGTTTGTTACTACCTGAAATTTCCAGCACCTTTGTGGTCACTCAAAATAGAATGTGGCGCACAAGTCCAGTTTGGAGTCTCAAAGGTGTGTTCAAATGTGTGCCAAGTCTTTTAAAAAGAGGCCAAGTGGATAGATCTGAATCGGCCACATGAAAACAGAGTTCAGGTTACAGAATGGTAGAGCCACTGCAGTTTATAGCTCAGGTGTGCCCACAGCGATGGGCATCATTTGCAAAGTCCTGTCCAACTCCTTCTTCCCTTACCCACTATTGGATGTGCAAGTTTAAGGACGACCTGAATTTAGTCCTCTTTATCTTTTTTTGTAGGTAGGATCCCTTACAGGGTGTAATCGTAAGACTTGCCAAATAAGTGCATCCTAATATAATGCTGTAAAATAAACTCAGCTGCAGGTTTCTCCTTTTGGGGAGATTTTACGAAGTGAGGCCTGTCTTAATAAAAATAATTTCTCACAGAATTATCTCATCTCGAGCCATTTTTCCACGTATCACGAGCGGTGTTAGTCTCCTTTGATAATTGATTGATTCTAGGATCACCTTACTCAACAGTCTGGCCAATGCCTCAATTAAAATATACTTATTGGGGCGCCTGGGTGGCGCAGTCGGTTAAGCGTCCGACTTCAGCCAGGTCACGATCTCGCGGTCCGTGAGTTCGAGCCCCGCATCGGGCTCTGGGCTGATGGCTCAGAGCCTGGAGCCTGTTTCCGATTCTGTGTCTCCCTCTCTCTCTGCCCCTCCCCCGTTCATGCTCTGTCTCTCTCTGTCCCCCAAAAAATAAATAAACGTTGAAAAAAATATATACTTATTATTAAACTCTGAAGCTCCAAGTTTTACTTATTTCCTCATGCAGGTAGAGTCTGCTAATTTCTTTCCCCCACTGAATCCCTTCTCACTAAAATTACTGAGAATCTCTCCTCTGGTGCTAGAGTAGCCTTGGTGTTCAAGGTACAGACTGACAGGTCCCAGGGGGACTTCTCCTATCTCAGATCTAGAATACACTGTCAATGCCCTTCTACCCACCCCACCCCCCACCAGAACAACGCGTCTCAGACCCTGCTCCTAGTAATGGCTTTTCTATAAAGTGATCCTGTACACCCCAAGTGTCAAAATGTCAAGGGGATGATTAGGTAGGCGTTGTAACGTTTCTTCAGCTATGACGTAAGGTTAAATGAAAGGTAAGAAATATGGGGTGCAAAATTGGTGCTGAAAATCTCCAAACTATGCCATGTCTGAGAAATCTTCCAGACAAAGATCTGGGGTAGAACCACTACATAAAGCCTGACCACCTAGGATTCGTGTCGCTAGATTGAGACATAAAACCTATGAGCCACCAGGGTGGAGATACCTAGTATAAGAAAGAGAGAATGTGGGATGCAGGAGGGGTTCAGAGAGCAATTAGAAGATTTGAGTTTTATATAAAAACTCCTGTGAATTAAAGAAAGATTCAGACAAAGTTAACAAAAATCATGGATCTAAAGTCATTACCATCTTTGTACAAAGGAAGAAAACACAGGTAATATATAGAAATAGCCCCATTTAAAGATGCTAGTTATAATCCCCTCAGGTGCCATAATGATCACCACTGAGAACATTTCTCTATCCCTTACAGCTTGTCCTTCCCTTCGAAATATGTTGTGTGAGGATAATGTTGTTCTTTACTTACTTTTTACTTAAATCTACTCTCCAGAACTTCAGTTCAATTTGTCAATGCCTGTCTCTCCCAGCTATTTCCACTTAAACAAGAGAAGCCTTCTATGCATTTCTGTGGTTGTTTCCACGTTTTCCGCTCAGTATCCCTGTCTTGGCTGATCTGATACACACACATACACACTCAGTTCATTCTAGTGACCAGACGCTGTTCTAGGAACTGGCTGTACTTATGTTTTCAGAGGGAGTCCTGTTCCCAAAGAGCCTACGAGTAAGAAAAAGACAGCAACAACGAAGTATTAAACCCATATGAACTATATTAAACCCTGTTCTGCAACAGGCTGTTAACTAAGTAACTGATTTTCACGGTCTCATTTCATCCTTTCAAAAGTGTTCTAAAGAAGTAGGTGGTGTTGTGTGCATTTTATTACACAAGAAAATCAAGGTTCGGACAGATTGGCTTGCCCAAAGTGATAGGCATTGCCACTCAGGAAAATAAGCCTGGAGGTCAGCTCTGCATGATTCCAAAGACTTGATTCTTTTTTTTTTCTTTTTTACAATGTAATAATTGCTGTAACACAGGGATGCTTATACCTCAATTATCATTCATTATAAGCGCAGTCAATGGATATAGGTGTTTGTAACAAAGATACATAAGATTATAACTCTGCCTCTCCCGTCTGTAAGGTTATGATAGACTCTTACAGGGCCTTTAAAAGTCAATTCTCTGCTTCTTTTTAATGCCAGTATCTTTCCTCTTCAACCTTCTTCCACTCACCAAATAAGATGGTGCTAATGTTATTGCTTTAAAGAGGCCATTATGTCAATTATAGATAACGTCATGAGCAGAGATGGGAATTTTCTTAATCCAGTTATTGAACAACTCCATGAATTCTTGTTTAAAATCAAAACTGGGGGGGGGGGAACCCTGTAAAAGTCATAATGTGAGCTATCTGAAATAAGCTATATAAGGAAATTATATTCAATATCTAGGTATGTCTGATCGCTTTCATTTTCCCCATCAGCAAAGTACACGTATTTGTGAAGATTAATTGTACGTTTGTGAAGATCTTTTTTTTATCTGATTTTTTAAAATTACTAACGATTACTGTGTGCCATCATGGCTTCCATGCGTTACCTTCTTACTCCTCTTAATAATGCTCAAGGGCAATTGATGATATCCCCACTTTTCAGATGAGGGAACTGAGACACAGAGATCATGCCCAACTCAAGGAGCTGATAAGGGACAGAACCAGAAAATTAGCTAAAGACTCTTTATGCTCAAAGCCCATGATTTAACTTTATGGGTTGTGCCTCATGGAGATAATGATGGTAACAGCACAACTAACACTAATGAGTGCTTCTTGTGTACCAGGCATTGTTTTAAGGGATTTCCATATATTAGCCCATTCATCCTCATAATAATCACATGAGTCAAATACTGCTACGGTTCGCATTTCATCAGCGAGACAAGGAAATTCCAGTAGCCGCACTGTTGGAAGAAATCTGAAAGTAGTCAGATTTTTATGGTTGGCAGACAGCCTCCAGAACCTTGCTCTCAACCATTCTACTCTTGGCAAATATTGAGAGAAAGACAAAATATTTATACATGACTGCCTATTATAAAATGGAATATATTATGATTTATAGCCATTTCTTCAATTTAGGGTATTTAATCAGAAGCCATAAGACAAGAACACTTAAAATAGCTTCTTCATTTCATGTGTATCTTTAGTGTTTTTAAAACTGGAAAATTATTGGCTTCCTGATCCAACATTACTTCCTCTCAATTAAGACTGATAGCATTCACCATTTAAAAAAAAATTATAAGTAGAAATCTTAAAGGATAATTTAATATTCAAACTCAATACATTAGCAGTCTTGAGGATTTTTTCAACATTCCTTTTTTTTTGTAACAAGGACAAATTTCATCATTCAATTTAGATTTTAAAGGCTGGGTAGGCTACGCAGAAGTTCAAAGTTTTCGGAACAATGCTGTGGCCATGTACACTGAGAACAGGATAAACAATGGGTTCCTGTTTTGTATTTCCTGCAGAGTATTACTATGTTCTTAGTTCTCTTGACATCACTGATCATTTAATGTTAGTTTTGGAAAATAGCATCAACTACGTTACTATATTTAGAACCAAAAATATTTAAATGATGCAGCGCTTAGGGCTTTAAACACATAGGCTCTGTTTGTCAGAGCAATTTTCACTCCATTTGGAAGTGATAAGAGGCTAGAAAACTGAATGCTACACTGTTGTGGGGGCTTATTGTTGATTCCAGAAGGTTCTTTCAAAACTTCGGAAACTATACAGCCTACTGCTGTCTTTCAGCCCGCCTGATATAATAAACCACTTCTTAATTGCTTGTGTCAAGTACGTTTTCAACCTCCAAGTAAGAGATTATCTCAAGACGACCATTTCACCAAGTGAGAGGTTGGTTTACCTCAAACAACGAGAAGTCCAGTGTGGGTTCGACTCTGTCACCCCACCCTTAGCATGTGCCTCCCAGAAAGGAATTGGCATTTCTGTCAGCTAAGAGGAACAGATCTTGGTTAAAGGGCAAGGGCTCCTGAGTGGCTCAGTTGGTCGAGTATCCACTTCAGCTCAGGTCACGATCTCATGGTTTGTGAGTTCAAGCCCTGCCTCTTCGGGTCCTCTGTCCCCCTTCTCTCTCTGCCCCTCCCCCACTTGCACTCTCTCAAAAATAAATAAACATTTAAAAGGCAAAAAGGGCAAAGAACCCTTCTTCTCAGGAGGTTCTCTGCTGTTATTGTGTATGTGATGGGTCTTCCCTACATCTTATTGGCCAGAACAGACGGCAAGAAAATCTGGGAAGGTAAAAAAAAAAAAAAAAAAAAAAAAAAAAATCTAGGAAGGTAAGTTTTGAAATCGGCGTATTATCAGGATTCTACAGTAAAGATGAAGGCAAAAGTAGATTCTCAGTAGGTCGAAAGCATTGTCTGCCACAACTATGGAACATAATTCATTTATCTGAGAGAGGAATAAGGATGGAAATCGTGACTTGATTATCAAAACGAAATGTATCAGAGAGAAACTTCAGTTGAAAAGGATGCTTAAAGAAATACTTGCTGTCAAAAAGAAGGGCACTTGCCAGAAGGCAAAAGGTGTTTGCTTTGACTCGGAGGTCCAACCCCACCTCGTGTCTGAACACAAAACATCCACTGCTGCTGGCAGGTGGGCCCTCTCCTGGAGGCCCGTCCAGATCTAGCTCCAGATCCCGAAAGTCTGGATGTATTCTCCCACACTCCCTTTCTTTTTTTGGGAAATTGAGCTATCATTACTCATTTCTTGACATTTCTGACAGACCCCTCCCATACCATCTTATGTCTTGTGCTTCCTTTTGTGAATAAGACTATTGTTGCTGTTTTTAGTAGGTTGACCTTGCTGGTTGGAGTATTCTCTCCCAAACCTCTCTCTAGCCAGCATGCTTGGAAGGGAGAGTATTTGTAGTCACGCCGAGGTAAACAAATGAGGTTGCTAAGAGCCAGAGGTGAGGGTCTGGGAGCCCCAGCTTTCCCTGGCCACCTGACAACTGGAGGGATCAATATTGCAGCAACATCTGCAACCCACCCGGACACACAAACAGATTGCACAAAGAGGTAGGAAGTTCTGGCTCAGAGGGCGGACGACACAAAAAATATTAGCATTTCCAGTCTCTGAAGTTTCCCATCCCCGACTTGCATTCATTTTGGAGGTCATTTCTCTTATATGGTTGATATAATGAATCTATAGTTCCTTCTAGCCTTTGAATGCTGGTCAACCGTTCCCTGTTGTTCTTTACTTAACCGTCATCTCTGTGAGTTACAAGGACCCTTTTCTAACATTGCGTGTATTATTTACGTGTGTGATTATCCTTGTAAAATTAAATTTTATGGTCAGGGTAATGATGGAAATGTGCCATGGATTATTGGGTTAATTCATTCTTTGAATCGCTCAGAAAAGATACTTTTCCTCTTCAGACATTCTTATTTATAGCAAATATCCCTCTGCCCAAGGTAGAAGAGAGGGTCTCACAGCCTCATCTAAGACAACATGGCAAATACCAGCCTCCAGCCTCCAACTCCTGCTATGTAGCCCAAGCCACATAAAGTTCTCCTTTCCTTTCCTGTTGACATCACCTTGCCCTTTGCCAGAGAACAAGACTGTAAATCTCCCAGCTACTCGTCAGTGACAATTCATTGTACGTTTATAACTAAGGGACAATATGGACATGAGAAAGTGCTTCATGCCGTAGGAATCACAATGGCCTGACGGCATTGCATTGTTGATATGGTGTTTCACTTCTGTCTACTCAGAAACTAATAAACAATATCAGAAATGACTCGCAGAAAGCCAGGTGGTATAACTATCTAGGAACCATCTAGGAAATACGTAACTCTCTCAACAACCCTAACCGCTTTATAGCGGGGACCTCAACTGAGTGATTATAATTCATAATACACCCTACAACAAGTATTATTACATGGTTCTGAGAAAGGTCTGGAGATATGATGTATGAGTGCAGTAACTTGCTTTATTTCAAACCTATGTTAGAAGATTTTATGTAAATTATTATGATAATAGAATATATTACAGCCTGAAGGTTAAAACGAGTGACATTTGCCTCTTGAGAAAGCTTTTAAGCCAAAAATATAACTACAAAGCAATATATTTCAGAGAATCCTCTTGGCTGGAAATAGCTACTTAATTAGAAGACATAGTTTTTAGCTTTTTACAGGATAAGACACTTTGTATTTCACAAGTTCTGATAAATCTATAACAAAACTGTCATCATGTGTTGCTTAATGCCTTCTGGAGAACTGCTTAATCATTTATTTATTCAACAAATACGCATTAAGCACTTACTTTGTGCCAGGCACAAATGCAATGAATGTGGAGGAAATGCAATATGAAGGGGAAACAGGAACTTCCAGGCTAACGGGGGAGAAATGCATGAATGCATCACACGAACAAACACAACCAAGTCTGACACTCAAGGAAACAAAGAATACGACTGATTGTTCAAGAGTGAAAACGCATGACCTTGGGTGGATCAGGGAAGCCTTCCTGAGGAAGGGGCACTTTGCCTGAAGGACGCACAGCATTAACTGCTGAGCAGGGAAGGCATTCCGGTGACAGAGAATAGTGCGTGCGACAGCCCTAAGTGTGGTCCATTCTAGGAACTGAAAGACCAGAGAGGCTAAAGCAATGGGGCTACAAGGTAGGTAGGGAGAGGTGGGCGGAGATACAAGAAGATGGTGCAGAGCTTTAAATAGACCACCTTAAGAAGGCTTATCTTGAAGATTTTTATACCACATTTAGCAACTGTTGCACATGCCTCGATTTCAATAGAACATAAATATCAAGAAAAGTTATGGTTAGAAAAACAGCAGAGGTACTTTTTAAATACACGTGGGATTCAAACAGCACACATAAGACCGATAAAGGTTTAACCAGAAAACTGAGCTTTAACACGTTTTAAGATGTCATTTCTATATAATCTCTTGCATTTGATAGTAGTTCTCTAACCATTCCTTAAGATTTTCACCTTATTTGGGAAACTCCGGCCCCAGATTGCATAATGGCACACACATGATGGCACATCATCTCCTAAGAAAACATTTGCTTCACTTTGGTAACCAGGTAGTAGAAATAATTGGACATACGCTTTGACAACTTTCGAATAACTACACCTGCAGGTGAAGAGTATGATGGGGCTTGCCGAATGTAATTCACACAAGCCCAAGCAAAAGCACAGATGTTGGAGTCAAGAAGGGGGTTCTTGCCCAATCCTTGGGCCTACGTTTCAGGGCACAAGTGCGCAGGGTGTGTGTGACTGGTCCAAAATCACTCCAGCTCTTGGGCTTTCCTCATCAGTGCATTTATTCCCTGTTCAGCACTCAACATACTCAGGTTCCCACAGATCACCTGGCTGACACTTCCTAAGCACACGACGCCACCACACGTCACCATTTGTATTGAATATGCTTCACTTTGTCTCAGGTGGTTGAGGCAGATAAGCATCAAAGATGTTATTTCACTTAATCTAGCGCTCATTTTGCACCCAACATGCCTGACTTTGGGGTCCACCCCTTCCATCCATCAGCGTTACCTGATTTCTGGAGTCTCTGTAGTATGAGACTCTGCCTCTTCCATACATCTCTGAAACTCATGCCAGTGTTTCAGGCAGTCTTGGTGCCTCTCCCTAAGCACTGAACTATTTGACTAGGAGAATGATACATTGTTCTCCTGGAATATTAGACAATGCTACTCAACTGACATGGGCCAGGGAAGCCTTCAAACATGGAGAGTGCAACTTATTTTTCAAAGGACTTCAGGGAGAAAAAAATGCAGCCTAGAAAACAATATTCATGGGAAAACTACATTCACTTCCTTCCTACTGAGATCCTCACAAATAATAGGAAGTGATGAGGAATCAATCGAGAATTCTGAGTTCTCTTGGGAAAAAAATTTAAACAACGCTCAAAGAAGCCTTCAAAACACATGCATTCAAGAAATCACACCCATAAAAGTCCCTGGAAATCATTTTGGTACCTAAAAAAAAGTGGCTGGATTTGACCATACATGGCAACCTGCAGTTACTTTACTCTATTTTCATTGTTAAGTCAATGATAGCATTTACCATGTGCCAGACGTTTCCACATTCTTTTCAGACAACTCCTTTAATCCTCATAACAACCCCACGAGGCCCCATGGTAGGGAAGGAAACCGAAGCAATGGGAGGTGAAGGAACGGGCCCATGGTCACAGAGAAATGGCAGGACCGGTATCCAAATCCAGACCCACGGGCTCCAGACTCTCTGTTCTTAAGCGTTACACGTGTTTAATGTCTTCTGAAACAACCAAATAATAAAGTGAGAAGGGAACCTACAGACGGTCTCTGCCCACAGAAGTAGGATTTTAAATACGATCACTGTGGGCCCACCTTCTCTGTTCCAGTGAGGAGTGCCCTTTTCTCAAGCCCTCTGGAACATGCAATGCTCTGAGCCCACCTGAAAAGCGAGGAGTCATCTGGCAAACCGGGGAGATTGTTCCAAATACGGTGCTCGCTTACTTAAAGGTGGAACAAAGGTGTGCTGCAGGACAACAGAAGGTTTCTCTACTCCAGAACCTGTCTTCCTCCCAGTTCTATCAATAGAGAGTTACTTAACTTACCGAGATCCTCTTTTGAGATACAGATATCCTCTGGGACAGTTTGATCTATGTCAACTATGTCCTAGCACGCGTTGTTTTCATTTGACCACCACTTAGCTCAGAACAGTCTCAACTTTTATTGCACACAATGGAAGGAGAGAAAGAAATGTACAACTAAACTGATTTTCAACACTTCTATCCATTTCCCCCCTCCTCATCTCTGAAAGATTATTCCAGACCCAGCCTCGGAAACCGATCCTGTCCTTATAGAGAGTTTGAGAAACTCGGTCAACATGGCAGCTGGTCCCACTCATGACTTACGCCAGGTTTTTTTCTAAGTAGGTCCTCATCTTATTTTCTGAGCCTGCAGCTCTGCTCAGACAACACGTGGTCTGGGGGTCTGGTGCCTCTGAGACCAAGGCCTTGCTCTTCTTTACCCCGTCTTCCCTCCAACTCCAACCCTGGGCCAGCTGGGGGCTTCTGTCAGACTTGCAGAAGCCAGGAACACCTCCTTCCAGCCTCCCCGTGCTGGCTGCAACACCCACCCAACTCCAGTCTGTTCAAGTCTTATTCTCCCAGCATCTGACAGTCCCGAAGCGTCTGCCCCTCACTGCCCTTCCAGAACGTGTCCGGTTTCTGGGTCCTGCTCCTCCTGCCTCTGGTCAGAGGGCCCCACTGCCCACCGAGCTCTCAGTGCTTGCTTTTATGTTAGAATTACGTGGGGGAGCTTTTCAGATATGTTGGGCTTCGATCGGATTAGTGAAAGCAAACTCTCTAGAGATGGGTCCAGTGTACTGACATTTTCAAAATTTTCTAGAGAAGCCTCACATATACCCAGGAATGAGAGTCACTACGCTATATTAATTTCTCGCAAGTCTCAATGTGCACACATATAACCTGGGGATGTTGTAAAAATGGAGGTGCTGGTTCAGTCGGTATGGGTGGGGCCTGAGTTTTCACATTTCCTACAAAATTCCAAGTGTTGACTTTGATGTTGTCTATAGACTAATCTTTAAGTAGCAAGGCTCAAGACCAGTGGTTCTCAAAGTGTGGTTAAGAATCATTTGGGAAGGCGCCTGGATGGCTCAGTCGGTTGAGTGTCCAACTCTTGATCTCGGCTCAGGTTGTGATCTCACAGCCATGGGATCGAGCCCCGCATCTGGCTCTCTGCTGAGCATAGAGACTGCTTGGGATCTCTCTCTCCTTCTCTCTCTCTGCCCCTCACCCATGCATGCACGTGCGCCTGCTCTCTGGTGCACGCTCTCTCTCTCAAATATCTTTTTTTTTTTTTTTAGAAAAAAGAATCACTTGGGGACTTGTTAGAGATGCAAAATTCCAGACCTCGCCCCAGACCTACTAAAGCAGAAACTGGGGATGGGATCCGGCAAAGGCTTTGACAAGCCTTCCAGGTCACTCTGATGCTTGCTACAGTTTGAGCACCACTGGCCTAGATGGCAGTGTGCAACAATGAAAGCCGCATATATAATTCAAAATTTTCTAGTTGCCACATTAAAAAAAAACCGCAATTAAACAGGTAAAATTCATTTTAACAGTTTCCTTAACCTAGGATGTCTGAGGTATTCACAGTTCAATATATAATCAATATAAAACATGAGTTTACATTCTTTTTTTATAGTAAGTCTTCAAAAGTCATCATATGAATCATATGACATCTCAGTTTTGACTAGTCACATGTTAAATGCTCAATAGCCCGTGTATCCACCATATTGGACAGCCAAGCTCTAGACTTAGAACAGTGATAATAGTATTAATTTTTATTGAGTGCTGGCTATGTGTCAGGCATTACTCGGGTAAGCATTTTATGTGATTATATAAGCCCTACCACAATCCTGTGGATTGGTACTATTATCATCCCCATTTTACACACAGGAGGGGTTATGCCAAAGCCGTTATCTGTGGTTTCACCAATATAGGAAGCCCACTCCCATATAAGCATCCGCAATTATTTTAAATCATTTTGTTTATAAAAAGCAAAATCAAAGAGAGAAAAAAATATGATAAAATCATGAAGATTAGTACTATTAGAACAGTTGCTAAGACATCAGTCGCTTGTAAAAGTCATGGTGGTTGGGCGAGTAGAAAAGACCAAATAGGCTATCTTCTGATTTTTAAAAATGTGCCAAAAGTCCAACTCGCACTCTTCTGTGCCAGCAAATCTGCTGAAAGGTATTACCTGCCTGGCTGTTTGGACAGTTGGGATCTCTGGGGAATGGCGGGACCTGGATGAGTCATGACGCAAGACAGGGCTCATCCTGAATGCAAGCAGCTAGCAGGGTCAGACCCTGTCCGTTTAAGTGGTGACTGTGACATAAAATGACTCTAGTAATAGCTAAACATGAGGCAATGGGCTTCTCTCAGGGTGCGTGTGGAAAGCAGGAGGTTTGGAATTTAAAGGTAATGGCTGCCTTGGTGGTCTTCCTTTCGTTAACTTCCATAGTGTTGCAAAGACAGCCCATTTTCACACGTATTTTTCTTTTCATTATAAACTATACAGAGGAAAAAGGAAACACAATTAAAAAGAATTTCTCTCTGAGGCTCCAATTTGCCAGAATTCCCATCTCTTGTTTTGCCAAGTAAAGTACCCTTTTTGAAACTGGCAGGTATTGGTGACATAGTAAAATGTGACCGTTTAAAATAAATGAACAGAAAAATACATGATTCTAGAGAGATTTTTAAAATTCTGCTAGGTATTTTTAAAATAAAAAAATTTGTTTTTAATTTGATTAGATATTTCAAACTTAAGTGATAGGGTTTTTTTTTTTTTCATTTAGAGGTCTGTGTAGTTTTTTTAATTTTTTAATGTTTATTTATTTTTGAGAGAGACAGAGCACGAGCAGGGGAGAGGCAGAGAGACAGAGAGAGGCAGAGAGAGAGAGAGAGAGAGAGAGAAAGAGACAGAGAATCCGAAGCAGGCTCCATGCTCTGAGTTGTTGGCACAGGGCCTGATACGGGGCTCGAACTCACAGACCCAGACCTCAAGATCATGACCTGAGCTGGAATCGGACACTTAACCGACTGAGCCCCCAGGCGCCCCATCCGTATAGCTTTATAGTGTAGGGTAGCTGAAGGATTTCACTATTTTATCACAAGACTTGAAATAGCAGTCATGTAACCGTTCTTTTTTTTTTTTTTTTTTATGTATCATGCATAATCTTCAGTATTTTCTATCATCAGTTCCAGTGTCTTTAACTTTAAAGACACAGTTGGACTTGATCTGAGCCTCTAGCAACCAACCTTCATAACACCCATTATCAAATACATCCAGGTGGTTTTCACACTGGACTAAGGATCAGGGACCCTTCTCCCACCCCTTCTTAGTAGTGCTTTCTCCCTGCCTAAGCATTCTCCAGGTTACAGGAGTAGAGAGACAGAGAAGTCAGGGATTTCACAGACGCGGAATACAGGTTTTTAAGAAAATACCCAAGTGTGTTTTCGGGTAGGAAGTAACAGATTTTCCTTCTTAGGGGTGCTGTCACAGGCACAGTAAAGCCACAGAAGCCAGAAGTTGGTCTGATGGCCACCCGTAGCATCTTCCTGCAGTCCCAGTCGAAAGAAATCCCGATCTCCCGTGGCCATGGTTTGAAGTCTCCTCATGTGACCAAGAGATTGTAACAAATGCTCTGTATTCTTTATTCTTGCTGCCTCTGTGTGCTGTGAGCCTTCTGAGGCAAGGACCCTGTTTATTTCACTCTCTTGTTATTCTCACAATGTGTGACACACAGGAGGCTCGCAAGTACCGGCCACATAAATTGCTGAATGAATGAACAGCACTCCTAGATCTTAATTTATAATTCTAGAAATAAAGTGAAAGCCCCAAGTCTGCTGCTCGTTGTTGGTGACCCAATCTGAATTACTCCTTTGGAAGCACAAGCAAGGGATCCGTGTCTGTCTGCATCATGTCACTGAATGGTCCCCAGTCGCTGCCAACAGATAAGAAATGTCAACAGCTTAACCCAGTAGCTTTCAAAAATAGCACAGTTGACGAAACTGGAAATTTAGGTGCGTGCGAGAAATAAACCATTTGTGTTCAGGCTTAAGAAGGATAGGGGTGACAACAGACATTCCTCGGAGAGATCTAAAATATTTTTTAAGACCCCCAGAAGCGAGTAATCATCAGAAGAAACCTCTTCCCTCTCAATAAGGCACAAAGAGGACACCTTCTTTTCAACACATCAGGTAAGTCATTCGGAAAACTTGAGGATTGCGGCACGGCACCGTGTGTCTTTAAGATTTCAGTCAAGTTGTTTTTGCTGTTGTCGTTTTCAACAGTGCTGGCAGTTTTCCTCAAAATGTAAATCAGTATTTGTACAGCGAACCACGTTGTTGTGGGTTTCCTGGTTCGTGCCCCCCCCCCACCACGTGGGGAAAGGGGGAGGGAGGCGGCGACTCAGGGAAGGCTTTTTCATCCCTTTGCAGACAACTCCGGCTGCTGTTAATGCTGAAAATAGCTCAAATGCTCTCAGAACAGTGGCACCACCCAGCAGCTGGGATTCTTTCCCTCTCTTATTTGCCGTCTCTCTTGCCTTTTTTTCCTTCAGACACTTGGATTGGACTTAATCTTAAACCTCTGGAGTTCAAGACCTTTTAAAAAGGGCTAAATAAACAATCTCTACATGTAAAAGGCCACTGACTCCTACTTCCTCTGTTTAGAGCAACTGTTGAGCCCAGCTGCCTGTAGGTAAGATTTTTTTTTTTTCCTTCTGGAATTATTTCATTGGTTTCTGATATGTGTCTGACGATCGTCTCTGACATAACTCATTTATAGTGAAGGTATGGGGCGGCTGTGCACGATTTGCAGGTAAATGTGGTGTTCCGGAATACAGCAATGGCATCTGGACATTTCTGTGGCTGTACTTTTAAACTTTGCTCAAAGCTCTCTGTCACGTTGACCTGTGATACGTACTGGCCTGTGACTGAGCTACATCAGAACTCCACTTAACCTGACTGCCAGCAGTGAGAGGGTCCAGACATCGTAATTTTGTTGTTTAGACTGTTTACTTATTTTTAACTTTCTAAGGGCATGGAAAAGGAAAAAAAAAAAAAAAGGAAAAAGCTGCAACCACCTGAGCCAAGAAAATGTCAGTAATTAGTCTTTAAGGAGAATGAGATAGCTCTATTTGATTTTGTTCTTGGATCACTGCTTTGTTCCTTGCTAATGTGGAAGAGGTTTGTTTTTTATGTTTCATTTTTTAAAATTTTCATGTTCCTGCCACAGTTCAGGTGACCTGGTTTTGAAAATGCGTTACCTAGCTAAAGGTCTTTGGCTAGCAGGTTTCTGTAACGGGACGGTACAGTATTCTGGAAAGTCCTCTGTGCCTCTCCCCTCGCCCTCCTTATGCTCATGCTTGACATTTTGCAAAGTACTTTGATCTGTGGACTTTAACTTCAAACACAGCAGTTAACTTTGATTGTGGGTATTTACTGTGTTCAGTAAAACGACTTTTTTTTTTTTTCTCAATGCTTTTATACCATTTCCTTTCGATAATCTATGTGGCTTTGGTTTTCCTTACTGATGATGTCTGAGGTCTTACTTGTATAGGAACTCCCAACTCAAAGGAAAAGACTGTTTTATGGGAAGGTCTCTCACCTCTCACCATACAGGCTTTAGGACAACTGCACCCCCTCTGCACCCCCTCTGAGCAGACGTGTGAAAGCAGCGAAGGACAGTGCATACAACCTGATTCTATCAACCCCTCCCTTGAGTTGCCCTGTTGCCTCAAAATTACAATGTGCCTTGGGGCCTAATGTTGCTTTTTCAACATGGACACTGAAATCCTTGGAATTTAGATTCTTGTCTCCAAAGAAGTTTATTTGGTATCTCAGACCACATGGCAAAAGAAAACATGCATTTTAAGCACACTGACCTTCTGGGTAACTTTTAAACAATACAAAAAGACAAAAAATTACAAGAAAGACATTTTCTAAGAAGGAAAACTAGGGGAAAAAAAAACAGAAAGAAAGAAAAACGCTTTGTAGCCAAAAGTCTGCTATGTGAGTGAAACATCTGCTAAATGAGGGATAAGAATTTTTTTTTTTAATGAATTTCTTAGAATTGGCCAAGTGGAACAGTTTCTCGCCATGCAGTAGGCTTTTAAATGTTCTCTTTACTTTGAAGAAAACTCGTGTGTTAATTACATTGCTCTGTTAGCCTTTGCTTCCCTAGCCCAAGCAGAGGGTGTTTTCAAAGCCCTCTGCTAGGTACTGAGCTTGACGTTCCCTGGCACAGGGTCCCCGTGTGTTGTGTTCAGGTTAGGAGTAGAACGAGCCTAATCCTGTCAGGAGACTGCTTCAGTCCCAGCCAAGGAAGTGGCTCCTTACAGCGAACACAGTCTGCTCTCTGTACCCTGCACCTTGCTGGGAAGGAAAGCAAGTGGCCGCAGGACAAGTGTTCAGAGGGCTGAAGCTACAGAGGATGCTATGGGTTCGGAGGTCCCTTTAGATTCGGAATAGAGGCAAGATGAGCTCCAGCGTTTGAGTTTAGTAGGAAAACCTAGAGATGCGCCCTCTGGTTTTTATTTCCAAAAGTTGGACATTTAATTGCTACCTTTTTCCTTTCAAATCTGCATTTTAAGGAGTCTCTTCATCATCACATTTCTGCATACAAATTGTAAACCCTCCGGTTACTTTGAGCACGTGCTTCACTGCTTCCTAGGGCCTTTGAGGGTCTAGAATTTTCTCCCCCGGAGTACCAGGAAGCTTTGATTTGGCATTGATGAGCGCAGATATATGCTGAAGGCAACCTAAGTTTAGTTGCAGAATCCAGTGGCACCAAGATCAAGTGCATTGGGAAGATGACAGACAGCCATTTCATTCTCCGGCAAGTCATTTTTTTTTCCGTTTTGTTCTCGTTGAGCGGTTTTCTGTTTGTTTGCCTCTTTACTTCCCTTCACCCCTTCATTTTACTCTGAAACTTGGGATTGTTTGAATGTGAAACTCAAGGTGAAAGCTAGCCAAAGCCACTGAGTTTCACACAGGTTCCACAGGAAAGAAGTATTCTACCCAGGCTTGCTCGAAACTTGGCCCGTGTTTTACTAAAAGTTTCATGAATGTCAGTGAGCCTGGACTTGAAACACAATCCAAACCTGGTGACTTCTGGTGACTTTGAGGCTTTATTGTGTGAGTATAGAATCTGTCAGACAAGGACACCCATTATTTTCATATCTTCTACTGTAATTTCATGTGTACACACATTTTCCCCAATAAACTCTCATTTGTTCGGTGGTATTTTAAGGCCAGGTTCAATCCTAATATGAATTTTTATAGCTGTGGTATTTAAACATTGGCAAATAGAAGTCTGCATTTCAAATTCCAACGCAGTCTGAACCACAGTGGTGTGAACGTGTTGGTGTAATTCAGCTGAAGGAAGGAAGTCCCAGGAGAGTCATGGAATGTCTTTCTTTGCTTAAATATACCTCTGTGCTCATGAGGAACAAACAGTAACATTTTGTCCAGGTCTATCCGCTTGACAGTATGCCTTTTGTTCCCCCTCCAAAGGTGGTGTCAAATATATTGGTGGAAAAATAATAAACTTCCAGATATTTTTTTTTTCACCTGCTCAACCGATACACTCCTAGGGAACATTGTAAGCATTGAAAAGTTCAGTACTATTACTTGTAATGTAATGTATACTGAGAATAAAGGAGTACTCAACAGACTCAATTTCCTTCAGAAAAGCTGGGTGACCTAGAGCTGATGTGTGTATTAACAGTCAGATGGTGCAGGGTTTTGAAGGCGTGTGTGTGTGTGTGTGTGTGTGTGTGTTTATGTGTGTGTGTGTGTGTGTGTGTGTGTTTATGTGTTGAGTAGGGGTAGTGGTGGGTAGAGAGGAAGAGGGGACTTGTGAGCTTTGCTCAGCAAATCTGTCCCATCTGAAACAAAAAATAATCAAGCCCAGTATCTGAAAACATTCCTTTCTTTTGTTGATCACATAAATACGTATTGGCTGAACACTGAATGGGTGGGAAGGGGACATATTATTTTTCTCATTAAAGATGACAAGGATTACATTCTGATCACTAGGATTCCAGAAAGGGTAAATAATCTCTAATAGAAACATGACCAGTTAGGAGACCTACATAGCTAGAGATGAACTTGCATGAGTCAGTATCAGAAAGATCTTAATGCTACTATGACCACTACAGGTGCTAAGACAGCCAGAGGACTCAGATTTGATGATGTCTTTTTATTAGCTGGAGGGTTTCTGAACTCATCTGAGGAATTTTCCTAAAAATAAATTTATAACCTCACTAAAGATTTAGTTTGACTAAATGTAGTGAGATTTACAATTATTCATTTATTATTTATTTTTATTTACTTATTTATTATAAAATTAAATTGCCATCAAAATACATTTTGAAAATTTTATAATCTTATGCTTAAAATAGACTTGTCAAAGATATAGTTTGCATTTTTGCAGGTGATGTACAAAATGATTGTACCTGATCCCGTACTAAATAAGGCCTTTGCAAAGCTGACAGTAACAAAGGTCTCCTATGTAAGAGCTACATTATAACACTGACTTATTCATAATGTACTATCTCTGATTTTGTTATCCCAAAACTAATACAATAGATGAAAGAAAGATGCACAAATGAAGGTGCTAGAGGAAATAAGAGAAAAAAATTGAGGACCATTCTACCAGGGGGGTTCTCCCTAAACACATCGTTGCACCAAGAGTCTGATATTTTGAAAACTATCCTCCATAATAATACATAAAGAGGAAAAAGGTAAAAACACCAGGCTGACAAATGCCCATCAACTGATGAATGGATAAAGAAGTGATTGATATGTATTGTGGGGGGGTGGGGGTGGGGATGTGTATGTATGTGTGTATGTGTGTGTGTGTGTGTGTGTCTATACATACATATATATACATTCTTGTTCCATTCACATACATATAATACATTCTAGTTCCATTCACATTGTTGCAAATGGCAAGATTTCATTCTTTTTGATGGCTGGCTAATATTCCATTATATATGTATGTGTATGTGTATGCACACACATACACACACACACACACACACGCATATATAATGGAATATTAGCCAGCCATCAAAAAGAATGAAATCTTGCCATTTGCAACAATGTGAATGGAACTACAATGTATTATGCTAAGCAAAGTAAGTCAGAGAAAGACAAATGTCATATGATTTAACTCATATGTGGAATTTAAGATACAAAATAGATGAACATAAGGGAAGGGAAGGGAAAATAAGATAAAAACAGAGAGGGAGGCAAACCATGAAAGACTCTTAAATACAGAGAACAAACTGAGGGTTGCTGGAGAGGAGGAGGGGGATGAGCTAAATGGGTGATGGCCATTGAGGAGGGCACTTGTGATGAGCACTGGGTGTTATGTGTAAGTGATGAATCACTGGGTTCTACTCCTGAAACCATTATTACAGTATATGTTGACTAACTTGGATTTAAATAAAATTTTTTAAAAGGCTGAAACTAAACTTCAAATTTGTGCATATGCAAATGTTTCTTTAAATCATAAAAAAGACCATCTTTCAAGAATGACTTCACTAGTCATTTAGGAACACAAAAATCAGTCACTTAAAAATCTTCTCTTGGGCTTACTTTATTGTCAGAAAAATGGACTCCGTGTAGTACTTATCCATTCTCTAAGGGTATATTATTATAGCCCATATTTATAGTATTGCATTATTTTTCTTAAAAAAAATTAGTGTAAGTGATAGATATCAGTGACAGGTACCATGATCAGACCATGATGACACAACAGGGTCCCTGCCCAGATAGGGCCAAAGAGGATTATTTACCCAAACCAGATAAAGCCATCATTCCTAGGAAAGTCATCCTTTTCTAGCTAAATATTTATTTGTTATTTGGGTATTATAAGTTTCTCTGAAATAAGTACTATTTTAAATAATCCTTTAATAATTATAATACGAAAACATCACAATGATCTTAAGGCCTTCTCCCATCTATCCAAGATGGACTGTCAAGAAGATGTGGGCAGAAACTGTCAGGGGATGGTGAGGTCTCCTTACCACTCTCATCCTGGGCTTTATCCTGGGGAATCATGAAGTAGGAGACCCCAGTGACACTCTAAGTCTCTCCTATACCAATTAGGAAGTACAGCTCACTCGGGCCATGGGCTAGAGTTAGGACAGAGGTGGGAGGAGAAGGAGACCCCCCCTTCCCTCTGTACTTGGGAAGAAGGCCTTCCTAAGTTTCTTGGTTCAACTTTCTTTTCACCTGGCTCTTCTCTTATTTCCCCTTTTCTTCTTCCAGGAGAAACAAAGGTCTTCCCTGCAAATTTTGCCATTTTTGAGTTGTTGGAGGAGGAAAAAAATCCAAGGGAGTTAGCTCTGGGGTCTATGAGATTCACACACACTACAAGGCTAGCCCACGGCCACCTGAGTTAGAAGAACACTGCATGTGTGCCACCGGTAGAGCTGTGTTTAGGTACTGTTGAATAGTTCATACTAGGATAAAAATTAAGTAGATATGAGGGACGCCTTTCAGGTCAAAACAATATCCATTTTTTCAATGTTTATTTATTTATGTTGGAGAGAGGAAAAAAAGCAGGGGAAGATCAGAGGGAGAAGGGAAGAAAGAGAATCCCAAGCTGACTCTGCCTTGTCAGCAGGGAGCCTGACATGGGGCTTGAACTCATGAAGCGTGAGATCATGACCTGAGCCGAAATCAAGTCAGATATTCACAACCGACTGAGCCACCCAGGCACCCCAAAATATCCATTTTTTTAATCAAACTTTTTATTTTGGACAATTTTAAATTTAGAGAAAAATTGTGAAGATAGGGCCAGAGTCCCCATACACCCCCCACCAACTTTCTGCTACTATTAACCGCTGACATGAATATGGTAACTTTGTTACAATTAATGGACAATATTGATATGTTATTAGCTAAAGTCCATGCTTTATTCATACTTCCCTACTTTATACCTAATGTCCTTCTTCTCTTCCAGGATCCCATCTGGAATATTATGTTATTTCAGTCATGTTTTCTTAGTCATGTCCTCTTGGCTCTGACAGTTTATTAGCCTTTCCTTGTTTTTGCTGGCCTTGATAGTTTTGAGGAGTCCTGGTCAGGTATTTTGTAGAATATCTTCCTATTGGAAGTGGTCCAGTGTTTTCTCATGATTAGACTGGGGTTATGGGGTTTTGGAAGGAAGATCACAAAGGTGAGGTGCCATTCTCATCACGTCATATCAAGTACACATGCTATCAGCATGAGGTATGACTGTTGACGTTGACCTTGATCACCTGGCTGAGGGAATATCCGTGAGGTTTCTCCACTGTAACATTAATCTTTCCTCCCCTTTCCTTACTGTACTCTTCCAGAGGCAGTCACTTTGAGCAGCACACGCTTGAGAAGGAGAGAGTTAGACTCCTCCTCTTGATGGAGTATTTACATAAATTATTTGGAATTCTTCATGAGAGATTGATTTCAATTCAATTTATTTATTTATTTATTTTTAATGTATTTAAACCCAATCACTTGTATCAGTATGAGCACATGGGTATATATTTTACACTTTGCATCATAATCCAATACTACTTAAGTAAAGTAGTGGCTCAAACTGCGTGGTGCAAATGGTTCCAGCTGTAGCCATTGGCCTCTCTTTCACTAGGCTCCTATGGCCTTTGACATAGTCCCATCATTGTGAGGATTTTCCCCCTGGTACTATAAGATCCTTCGGGCTCATTTTATAGATTCCCTGTCCCAGTCCTAGAATCAGCCATTTCTTCAATGAGCCATGGTTCCTTTTATTTAAAAAATGATACTAGAAACCAAAACCAGAACATCTATTTTCTTTTTTATTATTGAGAGACAAAGCATGAGCAGGGGAGGGGCAGAGAGAGGGGGAGACACAGAATCTGAAGCAGGTTCCAGGCTCTGAGCTGTCCGCACAGAGCCCCACGCGGGGCTCGAACTCACAAACCACGAGATCGTGACCTGAGCCGAAGTGGGACGCTCAACCGACTGAGCCACCCAGGCGCCCCTCTATTTTAATTTTTGAATGTGACATTATCAGTCACTTACTTTTTCACTGGAAAAAAAATTTCCTTTTGTATATGCACTCTCGGTCTGTAGCTGATAATATCTTGGTACGTACGTAAGGATAGCCTTTCTTGATTTTTTTCAGAGTAGCAGGACACATGCTGCCCACCTTTCTGTGATTTTGAAACAAATTTAATTCAATATGACCAAATTTGCTCCTTGTTGTTAGTTTTGGTGGGAGACTGAAAGTCTTAGATGTTGCCTTTAAGTCTTAAATGTACTATTGAAAGGCAGGAATCAGTTGTTTCTTCCTTAAATAGATGAGCACATCTGACAGAAGTAGAAACAAGAAAAGGAGACCAGCTGGTGTAGAGCATGGGCCGTCAGGACTGCTCCGTACTGCCCTCTTCAACTAGCCTTTGCCCTAGAAACTAAAAGTCTATCCACAAAATAACTGTACCTGTAATTTTATTTACCATTCAGTATTATCAGAGGTAATAGGTTGTATGTTGATTGTTTCACCAAATGCATAGCTATTTCATATTCAATAATCACTTTGATTTTCTTGGTTGTCTATTTAATCTAGGGTGCTATTACTCTTACCGTGGGGCTGGTCATGCAGGCATATGTTCCCCAGTGCACACATGAGGACACAGACACCCAGATAAGCTGCCGCATCATCCTTTTTATGTCCCTAGCAAACAGCAAATGGTAGATTGGCTTTCATGTCGAGATTTTTAAAGTGTTCCATTCTACCCAGTGATACAATACAAAGGTATAAAACAGGTTAGAAATAATAGCCAAAGAATAATAAGAAAATGGCTAGTCCAAGCAGTAAAGGAGATATTTCTGAATTACAACAAGTTTTAACTTTCTGTGCTTCACTGAGAAAAAAGCATAAGCAAACAAAAGCAAAGCTGAAGGTTACAGAGAAAGCCATGAATGTGCCACGAGCATAATGAATGAAAGGCTATAACTAGGCTGATAGACACAAGATACAGGCAGGAAAAAGAAATAAGGTTTCGCAACTTGACACGGTTTAAGGAAAATAATGAGTTCTCTTATAGAAGGTCAATTCGGTATTAGGAAGTATAGTATGGAAACATTAATCTCCTGTTCTAAATCTAAATTTTGGCTTGAAAAAAAGAAACTGAATTAGGTTTAATGGAAAACCACACGTCCAGCGTGTGTTTTTAAAGCATTGCACTTTGATGACTTTGACTCGTTGCATATTCTGGTTCCAGTACAACTTTGAATTGGTTTAATTCTAGTGGAGCCATTGCTCTTGACATGCATTCAGCTCAGTGGTACTTCTCTCATTCAATTTTGCAAACCTAAGAAATTTGGTTGGTTTTGAATTTAGCTCCAACTAGAAGTTTTGTGCTTGTTTGAACTGACCATTTAAACATTTTAAAACCATTTTGCAGCACTCAACTTTTAGAACAAATTCTTACTGTTAAAAACAACCCAAGAATGTCGAAAAGTTACATATGGGTACCTTATAAGTGGATTTCATGAACATACAACCAAATACAGCTAAGAAATATACTTTTGATCTAAGATCAAAAATATTTTCTATTCTACATTTATCTTGTTTATTCTGAAAGCATTCACTCTTTTAAAAATGGTTAATATACTGAGACTAAAGACCAGGGTTAAAAGTGGAAAATTATCCAAAAGCAAATACGGCTATCTAAACATGCAGTTAGATTAGCAACCCTATCCTGTGGTCCCAGCAGAGCCACGTTTTAGAAGGTATGGCCTGGCATCTGACCGACCTTCACGTGCACATCTGTGAATAGACCCGAACAGTGAGGCTATACTGAAAAATTCAGCAGGACAGCGTTGGTGATAAATAAAGAAGTTTTGTGCTAATTCAAGAGGGGTGTTAAATGTCAAACTAAGAGATCCAGGCCACATTCTCAAGTAGGAAGTGGTCATTATCCTTGACTCTGTGCAGGGCAATAAAAATGCTTACTTTGGGGAGAAGTGAAATAGCTTATAGAGTGTCAGCTCTTAGTCACGGAATTTAAAGAAGAAATCAAATTATTTGCTATAAAAATCATTTTCTAATTGGGAATATAAAGTATTTTACATTTCTATTTAATTTATTTAACTAAAATTTTAAATAAAGTATAAATTGCTTTTATAATTTGAAATAAAAGTTATTCACATATAATGTAAACTTTAACATGTGAACTTCGTATAACAATGTAAACAACGGTTTATAAATTGTTTACTATAAAAATCAATATTTCCGCCATGAAGTTGAATCATTGAAATTTTCCTTTTTATCAAGGAAAATAGAATTATCTTCATTCAAGGCAGAATTAAACCAAAGTTAGATGTAAACAAGTTTCTAAACTTTATATTGATAACACAGAAGGCCGTAGCTTATGATACAGTTTTCAAAAATAAGAAGAATAAAAAAACTCAGTGAAAAAGTAAATGCAGTAGGAATTAGATGATTTATTATGGAAAGAATAATGAAAGTGTTTTTTGTAAATATATATATATATATTTTTTTTTAAGATGACTACGGATCTTTAACATAAAATACATTTTCGTTTGTGTTTGAGCAACTCTACTTTAAAAATTAATGAATGTATTTCATGTTCCAAAATTTACTTAGAGTTGGCATTCAGGCTTTGTCTCACATGGGGGGATTCATCACATAATAAGCACAGCTTGTGCAAAAACCTGTAAAAACGTGTCTAGAAGCAAAGTGATAATTTCTATGCTAAGCTGAGAAAATTTGATTGCAGTGAGATTTTTCTCTTCCTTAGAACATTTTATCTATGTTGGATATTGAAATTAAACAAAAAGCATTGGGAGTTAAAAGTCATCTGTGTCCACATCAGAATTTTATATGTTCACACATATCCTTTTCCTAATCAATATTCTGAATGACTAAATATGAGCATTTGTGTAAAAACACTTGGCAGAAAACCATTTCGTGTTTCTCAGTGAACATTACTGCTTTATAAATTTAACACTTGACTGTACTTATTAATTTAAGAAGAATGGTCTGCATATAATTAAGAAAGGAAGAAAATTAGGAGTTTACTAGTAAAACTGAACACTGTTTTCAGCGACCACAGATAACTACTCCTACTGCCTTAAGCAATTTATATTTATTGAATGAGGTATTCTCATAAAGATCTTTTTATGCTGCTTCAGTCATGATTTCTGAGAGACTCTTTTTCCCATCATATGTGAATCATACAGGATCTGAGGGGTAAAACCTTACACTCTGACTATGGACCAACTTCAATCCAGGAAAGACTGATGGCACCTAATCTTTCGAGAGAACAGTTCATAACCAGACATAGAGAGGAAAGACTTTCACCTTTAAAAAAAAAAAAAAAAAAAAGGGCATCCATCAAAACCCTGTATCAGGAAAGCACACAGAAACATATGGACTGAAAAATATGAAATTCAGACACTGGAGGCAGGGAGGAAGTTTCAATCAGAGAGATGTACAACAGGCTTTAACTGAATTCAAATGTCTTCTATTTTAAGATGAATGGTGGGTACGTGGATATTTGTTACATTATTCTCTTTTGAATGCCTGAATAAAGACCTTCATCAAAAAGTCTTTTCCCTCTATTTCCCATGCCTTAAGTTTAAGATATATTCTGTAAACAGGATATATTCTAAATATATTGCTCAGTTGCTAACATTGAGAGATAATATTAATTTTTTTTATTTAAACCAGGCCAGATTTTCTGAAAATTTACAAAGAGGAAACAGTCAACAGATGGTATCATGTTTCGCCTATATTTCTATATTTTTGCCTAGAGTCCAAAACTTCTGCCAATGGTGAATCAGAAAAGAAAATGAATTTAGTTCTTTAGCAGACAAGTTTCTACTGTAAACCTACATTCAGGATCATTTTTCCTAATGTATCATTCCACAAACATTGTTACATACAATTCTTAGAATCTACTAAATGTGTTTGGGGCGCCTTGGTCGCCTAGTCTGTTAAGGGTCTGACTCTTGATCTTGGCTCAGGTCATGATGTCACGGTTCATGAGATCAATCCCAGCATCAGGCTCTGTGCTGACAGTACGGAACCTGATTTGGATTCTCTCTCGCGCTCTCTCTCTGCCTGTCCCCTGCTCACTCTCTCTCTCGCTCTCTGTTTCTCTCTCTCTCTCTCTCAAAATAAATAAGTGAACATTAAAAAAAGAACCTACTACATGTGATATTTACTCTTTAAACTACTAAATATTTTGTCATTATGCTTTATGAGAATTTGTAATGGGGTTTGGATCTAGCAGGGAGTACGTAAGTGTATTTTATCTCACATTTTTAACATTGGCTTTGGCCTAAGAGATGGAGAAGAAAGGATTCTTGTTTTAAGATTCTCTATGCAATAAAGGTAGGAAAAGTGATTTGATAACATACGTGCAATCCTCTCAGTTCCCAAGGACCAAAGGTACAGTTAGAGATGCATGAGTTCCAAGTTAACACGATACTGTGCAAAGTGAGTGCTGCCTATGTTTAATACAAAGACTTCACTCTGTAACTTAATACATTTCTTAAAATGTAATTTATTTAAAACATTTACATATTACAACTATTCCTTAATTTTTACACTTAACACTTCTTGGACATCACAGGGGGGGAAAACCCCTAATGATTTTTCATTACCATTTGGCAGGAATCAATATCTAATTTTGAGGATTTTTTAAAATATGTATTTGTTCGTCCATTCATTCATTCATTTTATGCAATCTCTACACCCAATGTGGGCTCAAACTCACAACCCTAAGATCAAGAGCTGCATGTTCTTCTGACCGAGCCAGCCACGCAGCCCAATTTTGAGAATTATTATTCTGATTTTTTTTCTATTTGTTTTATAGAGAGAATCATTCCAATATGCTCAATTGGAAAAGCTGGCAGACATAACTGTATTTTTAGAAGTTTTGACAAATGATGGATAGTACTGAATAATTTTTTTTTATTACAAGCAATTTTACATGTAGTCTGAAAACTCAGTCCACGCCAAAAATTCATTATTTTAGGAGCATCTGGGTGGCTCAGTCAGTTAAGTGTCCAACTCTTATTTTCGGCTCAGGTCAAGATCTCGCTGTTTTGTGAGTTCAAGACCCATGTCAGGCTCTGCACTGGCAACATGGAGCCTGCTTTGGATTCTCTGTCTCTGTCTCTGTCTCTCTCTCTCTCTGCCCCTCCCCCACTAGTGCTGTCTCTGTCTCTATCAAAATAAATAAACTTAAAAAAATTCTTTAAAGTTCATTATTTTAAATCATAAAATTCAAAGAAAAAATATTTTCTGTTTCTATCTAGGTAAATGCCATAAAAGTATATATATAAATCCTTAAATGGTTAAAAATAAACACATTGAGAGAAACAGTGTTCTAGTAACATAAAGAGTAACTTTGAATGTCCTCATGTCATTGTTACTAAAGGTAGGAAACGAATTATTACTAATACAGAGTTTTATTTGGAAACAAATATGAGAAAAGGACGTTCAGATTACTACCATTAGACAGTGCTGATTTTCTGACCTTCATTAGAATCCCTTCTCCTTTGTCTTTGACACTGGAGGATTTTCCTTCGGTCTCTCTGATTACTCCTCAGTTCTCCTACAGGAGCCTCTTTCTTTGCCTGACCTTAAAGATATTCCCCTGGGTTCTGTCCCTCGTGTCCAATTTCCTCTGATTTCACCTGTTTCTTCCTTCATGATAATCCCCAAATCTATGTCTCTACCCCTGATCTCTCTCCTGAGTTCCAGATTCACATTTCCAAGTAACTGGTAAACATCTCATGCAAATTTCTGCAGAGCACCTCAAATTTAATACTTTTAAAACTCATCATCTACCATCTTCCAATCTGCTCTTTCTCCCCAGGACTATATTTTAATAACTGTGACACCAAGTTATGCAGAATCAGAATCTTAAACAAGGATTCACATTTTTCTTCATACCAACTGAAGTCACTACTCAGTGATTCTGCCCGCACGCATCTTCCTTGAAGCGTTATTTTACCAAAATAAACAAGATTTGCATGCAGATTTCCCATCTACCAAACTCCCCTATCATACAGTAAATACATTCCCTTTGCTTTGTCTTCAGGCTTCAAGCACCAGGAAAGATGGCCACGTCAACCAAAGAAAGTAAATTCCGTACATGGTGTTTAGGCATCAGTAGCCCTGTGTTTTCCCAGATAAAAGGCATAGTTGGCACCTTTTCCAAACTCATTAGTAAGAAAAAGGTGTGGCTTACTGTGCCAGACATGGAACAGAGATCCAACGGCAGTCATGTCACTTATCTCAAAAAAATGCTTTTCCTCAAGATTCTCCTTCTGACAGGGTAATGGCAGTGTTCACAAATCACCTGCTTTGTTGCCACTTATTATGTACCGATGTGATGGGTGTAGGCAGATGCTAAATGATCAATGTTTTGCTAAAAACATAAATTGGGTATAGTCAGAACACAAAGTTTTAAACCACAAACTCCATATCATCCATGTGGTATAAAAGAAGTCTTTAAGAAAAAAAGTAAATAGAGATTTAAATCTAAAAAAAAAAAAGCGCATATAGTAAATAAAGGAAATAGCGAATAGTAAACCTAAAAAGAAAATAGTAAAATAAATAAATGACCAAAGCAGTATAAAAAGATGATATGACAACAGTTCACTCAATAAATACGAAATGGTTTAAGGCATTAAAAATTGTTATCTATGGTCACTTAACACACTGTTTGGCTTTACTAGTAAACTCCTAATTTCCCTCCTTTCATACTTCTATGTAAGGTCATTCTTTTTAAATATAAGTACAGAAGTGTTAAAAGTATGAAGCTACAATGTTCAGTGAAAATACAAAAACAAGAGATGGAATTATAAGCTGAGAATGGCCCTACTCATTGAGTTATTATGATAATTAAAGTAAATATAACTTCATTTGCATAGCATGAGATAAAGGATAAAATTAGAGATATCAGTCTTCTGTGTCATCTAACATTTATAGCATCATTTGTCTTTCCAGCATTTAATCAATAATCATTTGTTGAGAGCCTACTTGGTACTCCGTCCACAGCGCAGTGGAGACAGTTATTGGAAGGTAATTGCTGTAGCCGCGTGATTGAAATTGTAATGAGAACTATGAATGAAAAAGGTGGGGGGGCTATGAGAGCAGAGTCTGCAATTTTGAGAACCCAGGATCAATGACAAAAAGACTCTGGATTTGGAACTTGGTGAAATAATTGGGAAGATGAATTACTTGGGGGTAGGAATCAGAAGAGGTGTTGCATTATTTCCAGAACGAGAGCCCCTTTTGTTAGCAGCTGAGAATGAAGAATAAAGAGTATGGGGATGATTCCTCCAAAGCCAGATACAGCAGGACCACCGTTAACATCCACTCTCTAGATACAAGGACATTTGTGTGATGGCCTTTGTCTCTTGGAGAAAATATCATTAGAATGATAGCTGGCTGTGCTACCATATACAAATTGGCCGTGGATTACAGAGATAGTGCTGTATTTGCTCCTATTTAAATATCGAATGAGTGTGATTTCTGAAATCACCTATGAAAAATGAATGTGACTTTGGAGAAAGACTTCTTTCAGCTTTGAGTAAGGATTTTCAAGATAAACATCCAAGAAAAACCCTAACAGAGGCATACTGAAACAAAATTTCTCAATGAATAAAGAGCTTACTGATTGCAGCTATGAATTTGAGTAGTTTGACATGTGTTCAGGTGTTTGCTTTGAGGCATGTGAGTTAAAAGTGAAAGAAAATGTTTAAAGTTTTCTTTCTCACTTTTAACTCGATTTCAAAGAAACATGTAATTTCAACATAAAGGATATATTTCTTCCATCAACTAAAACAAATATGTGTGCATGTAAATGAGGGAATTAAATCTCCTGGTTGGGGTTATATCTGTGCATTTTTATTATGTAACTGAAATAGCATTCATTTAAAAGAAAATATTTTCTGCTTTAACAGTATGGTAACAAACTATTCAGAGTAGGATTGATAATGATTTTTTCTTCTGCTCCTAACACTCATTCATATTTTTGAAATCGGCAACAAGCTGATTTAAGAATGTCAGTATTGCTCTAGAAAATGCTGTTGAAATCACAAAGTGCATATCTGTATGTGTGTTCAGATTATTCCTTCCTTGTGCTGTGGCATAGTGTATTTTATAGAAGTTGAATATTTAATCTTAATTGATTGCTGAAGTTGACTCAGAATACTGATTACAAGTATAGGATTTAGCAAAATGTGATAAACTTTGAAATAATGTAAGAGTAATGTAAAAGGATAAAAGCAATTAATGGAATGATAACTGTGGAATCTTACAGATTTATTGTACTGATGAACTATCTGAACTATCACCATCTAACTTTGGGCATTTATCACTAGTAGTAACTCCTAACAGCATTCATTCAAAGCACTGCTAAATCTTATCAAGTTATTCCATTTTCCATATTCTTTAACAATTCATCTATTTCAGAAATTTCTTAGGTCTTCTCTACTTAACTCCTCCAGTATTATGAGATTTTGTGAATTGGAACTGTGTTCTCTCTACCCACTGTCATTATATATACCCTGTCATAGTCATGTGGCTCACTCAACCCTTAGAAAAAGACATCCCTTTTCCCATTCAACGCACACACACACACACACCTACACACAAATTTTATTCTGTTTCTCGACAGATCAAATGGAGCACCTTATCCCCATGTATGAAAAGAGTACAACAGAGCCTAATAATGTGTGGTATTGTGAGACCTTTTAAATTTTGACTTCTGGGTAGGAGAACACACACCTGAGAAAAAAAAGCAATCAACTCTTGGAGGTTGTTAGTTGAAAGGTGCTTTCCTTATATGAGGCAGAAATAGTTTTCACTCCTACTTCATATCTTTGAGCCAGAAACTTATCTTTCGCTCCGGCTTTTGGCATACCACAGGATATGCTTCATATCTAAACTTAGAACGCTGACGTCTTCATCACTGTAGAGACAACATAGTCATTCACTCCCGCAGATACAATCTGAGCACCTTCTAAGAGGAAAGCACTGTTTGGGTGGTTTGAACCCACTGTGTGAACGCATGTGTTGAACTCACTATTTGAACTCATCAGTGAACAACACTGGTAAAAATTCCTGCCCCCGAAGAGCTTACATTACCTTAGGAAGAAACAAACAATAGAAGATAAAGAGGTGAATTATAGGGCAGGTTAAGACAGTAAGAGTATTTTTAAAATATAGCAAGGTGGGGATTCCTGGGTGGCTCAGTTGGTTGAGCGTCTGACTCTTGATTTCCACTCAGGTGGTGATCCCAGGGTCGTGGGATCAAGCCCCACGTTGTGACCCAAGTCAAGCTCCGCATTGGGCTCTTCACTGAGCACAGAGCCTACTTAAGATTCTCTCTCTCTGTCCCTCCCCTGCTCACACTCTCTCTAAAAATAATTAATTAATTAATTAAACTTAATTTAATACAGCAAGGTAAAACTTAAGTGTTTCTTCTTGTTGATGGTTGATTATTCTTTCCATTGATTTAAACTTACACTTCATTTATATCCCAGATGCCCAGTGGCCATGCATCCCAAAGCCACTGGGCCATTTGAATACATAGACACTACTATTTGAAGAAGTATGTGTATTCAAGTCTGTTAACCTAGCATTGTGACAATAAGTGCTTCCTGCAGATGATTCTGACTGCTGAGATATATATATATCCATATATATATGTACATATATACATATATATGGATTATTTATACATATTTTAACATACATATAAATAATACATGTATTATTTATACATACAGATTATATGCATATATATAGGGATTATTTCATTGAACTGTATAAAATGGGTATTGGTAAATGCATTTACTAGAAAAGAACACTGAAGTATAACGCAAGAAAAATTATTCGGATTTACTGGCAACTTGTGAATTACTGTTCAGGGCTTGGGTTTTTCTGCACCACTATTCTTACTAACGGTGTGAACAGTTACATGCCTGGATGTCAGCAACACTAGGAACAATAGTCCCTCCCCAGCCCAAAATATATCAAATGTAGACGTCTTTATTCTGGCCATCACCCTCTTTGTTAACAATCTCTCGAAGTTTCCATTTACTACATTCAATCACATCAGTGGGCCAACCAATTTGTGGAATATATTGCTTGAAAAATAACTCCCATAATAAGAGTTAATAAGAGAGCTATTATTATGGCATCATTTTTGAACATCTAACCTGTTACCATCCAGGTGTATATTTCGGACTGGAGGGAAAGCAGAGGTTGTAAGGACTTGAAATAGCTGAACTAATTTATATCCTTGTCTCTGTGATATGTTATACAATAGGGAGCAATTCTATACCAGATGGGTTTCTCTCTGCTAGACTGTTGTGCCTCTGTGTCTTGATTATGTTACCTCGAAGGAGTTAATACAGTGGTTCAAATTCCAAGGACGGAGAATAACTTAAAATATAATTGTCACGTTGGTACAAAGCAAGTGATGTTAAAGATAAATGCTATTTTCATACCTTGAAAGTATTTTATAAAGGCATTAGCTTCTGAAGTCTCCTGAATATCAAGTTAACAATGAGAAGAAACAAAAACAAAAATCTCTAAATGCTAGAATGTACAGTTAAAGACTAAAATTTGATGTGAGGCTTAGGTGTGTGTTTTCCTACCCAGAAATCAAAATTTAAAAGGCAGCGAAGGTATTTTGTCCTACTTTGCCTTCTTCACATACCATGAATTTCTTTTCTCATTTCTGAAGCTAATCATGAAATGACAACATAATCAGATGTTTCTTTTTATAAAGCCATGTTTCTTGAAGGGGCTTAGCACACTCTAAATATCTTACTTATGTCATAATAGAAGCTGTCAAAGTCCAGAGAAGTGAACTAAACTTGATAATGTCTTAAAGTCTTCTAGTAGAAGATCAGGTCCCCTTGGGAGGCCTGGGTGGCTCAGTCGGTTAAGCATCCGACTTCAGCTCAGGTCATGATCTCACAGTTCATGGGTTCAAGCCCCGCATCTGGCTCTGTGCAAACAGAACCTGCTTTGGATTCTGTGTCTCCTTCTCTCTCTGTTCCTCCCCCTGATCACGCTTTGTCTCTGTCTCTCTCTCTCTTTCTCTCTCAAAAATAAAGATAGATTAAAAAAAATTTTTTTTAAACAACAAAAAAAAAAGATCAGGTCCCCTGAACAGCAAGCTTCCTGCTTTTCCATGTAGTTCAATGAGGAAATCATCCCAAAAGCGGAGAAATGGAAACCCTATTCAGGATCCAGCCCTGGGGAGTGAAGAACCTATATTACCTATAAGGGCATGTAGCACATAAACTTTTGTTGACTGACCACGTATACTTAAAGTTATGCAGAGTTCAGACCATACTCAGCGAAGAGTAGAGCATGAACTTTGGATGGTTCCAATATATGTATATTTTTTTAATCTTGAGGAATGATTGATATGATTTCTTTCTAGGGACTAAGCTATCTAGAACTAGGATCCCAGAATAAGAGTAAATTTCATGGAATGTTCTCTTTATCAGAAAGGGACTGCCAGGGTGCTTGGGTGGCTCAGTTGGTTAAGCATCCGGCTCTTGATTTCAGCTCAGGTCATGATCTCATGGTTTGTGGGCTCGAGCCCTGCACTGGGCTGTCTGCTGACAGCACAGAGCCTGCTTGGGATTCTCTCTCTCCCTCTCTCTCTTCCCCTCCCCTGTGCTGTCTCAAAATAAATAAATCAAAAAAAAAAAAAAAGAAAGAAAGAAAGAAAGAAAGCAAGCAAGCAAGCAACCGACTGCCTAGGTTTGGGGGAAACATGATTAAAAACCCATTTAAGTAAAGAGAAAAATTATACTATACTGTATAATTATACTGTACTGAGGGGAAATTTTTAATTTGATTTACGGTAATCTTTAAATCTTATGGAGATGCATGTTCAAATGTGAGTAATGATTTTTGATAGCATAAAAACAATAACAATCATGAGCTAGATTGAGAAGACCTTCTGTGGCACATCTTCCATTTGATATTCTTGGAACATCCTCTCTCCAAGAAGCTGTAAGTGAAGAGTTCAGCTGATTTAACTTCTGTTCTGCCAACCACCGGTCTAAATCATTTGCACACCATTAAAATTCTTGGGTGTCTTCGTTTGTTTCACACCAAGCTGCCTTGATTTTATGGTCGCTTCAAAATATAACATATGTAAAAATCTGGGACTTTAAAGCTTGTTTTGTTTTTTTACATTTAATCAGCGTATTATCAGGTAATACACTGATACTTACTTCGGGTCTGTTTTCTAACATTCAGAGTTAAATTTGTTCTTTGAATCAGGGTGACTGGGTATGAGACCAGAATAAATGAGATGCACAAACAGAAGACTTCTACCCCAAGTGAGATATGAGAAATGAGAAGCCATTGCCTTCTTTATATACATTTGAAAGGAAAGGTCTTGAAAGAATGAATAGGATTGTTCCTAGTCCAAAATGGTGTTGATGGTGTGTTCTCTATAGAGTGGTGTTTGCTGAACTGTAAGAAGGTCAAAACGAGACCTGAGTTAATGGATGCTTTAGCCCTTGCTTGACCGTCACATCTGGGTTTTTAAGACTTGTTGCTACCTCCAAGCTCTATGGCAGTTTTCGTTGTTCTGGTAATGTCTTCCAGTAAAAATGTGGCTAGCATTATGCAGGATCTGATATTTATACCAAATTTCAAGTTGAATATTTTATAACTAGGAAACTGTCTTCCATGTCAGACTCCTCACATCTGTGATATTTCTGATGCCTATTATTTTCTTGTGACTTTCCCTTCAAATACTTTAAAGGAGCATAATTCTGAGATAATCAAAGGGCAGTGGAATCTACAGGCTCATTCGAGGTAACAGTGACTTTTCCCCATGGTAAGACAAAGATACAGGGGATACTAATCAAATCTTTCCCATGAACTAGACATGATTATTATGGGAAGAAAGACTGTAAGTTACAAAGGGAAAGGAGCATGATTTCTTGAAAGACCAAGAGAGTGTTATAGCCATGATGACTGACCAGGTCTGTTCCCAAATTACTGCTTGGAACAGAAGCCTTCCAACCCCATTCTCACCCCCACACTCCACTGACCTGCACTGGACATTTAATTTTCTTATGTTAAGCCACTAGAATCTAAAGGTTGCAGGTTATAGACATTGGCCAACTTTACGAAGTGGGTAAAACTACAGAGCTGACTCTAATATGTAATATGTCAGTGTATTTTAATAAATTATGTAATTATATATGAAGATATATTTCTCAAGGGTAAATTTTTTTAAAAGATTGGTGAATAATATCAGGAACTCATATCCAATGGTGCCATGATTTTAAAACAACTGGAAATCATCATCGAATTTAACTTTTTTTTTTTTACTTCATTTGAAAGTATTTAAGTTATGTGTATGTCTTTTGGACAATGCTGACTAAATATTTCTGCCTTCTAAGAGGATAAGAGTTCTATTGAAAGTAAAGAATATACAAGACATTCATTGTTTTCTTCCACCTGATGAACGTATTATCCTTTTTACTTTATTTGACAGGAGCATTTGTATAAAAAAAAAAAAAGTCTTTAAAAACAGACTTGAACCTGTCAAATTCCAAGCCAGTACTCTACGATCTGAAGAGAAACCAGAGTATTCCAAGCCAGTACTCCAATTAAAATTGGAGATTACATTTTTAGAAGGCATATTTTACCTGGGACTTCTCAATGAATTAAAATAAACAAAGGAAATTTAAGAGTTTATTACAAAGCACATCATATTGAATCCTTATGCACTTTATAGTTCTCTTGACAATTTGTGTGTGTGTGTGTTTATACCATAACCCATCCTTTAAAAGAAATTTCCAGACAGTTCTACATCATCATCAAATAACTTAGAAAAATGAAAAATGTTAGTGGTGGTGTTAAAATGGCTTTAGTGCTATATCCACACCCCCAAAACCTTTTTTTTTTTTTTTGGATTTATGGGTCAGTGTCCTACAAAAGCATAGTGGATACAGAATTAAGATTCATTCATTAGGTATAATTAGGATCAAATATTTATTATGCACCAGTAGCTACACTAAAGTGTACTTCCTAGGATGGAAATTGTTTGTGGCTAATGTGCTAGAGCAATCATAGAGTACTGAGGGCTGTGTTAACTGGTCCCGAGATCAGTAGCCCCCTCGTGGAATGCTTTTCATCTCAGTATCTACTTTATATAATGTGGCTGAGGTTTCTCCTAGTATTCTAAATGTAGCATATTAAAGCTAATTTAAAGATCAGATATTGTTAATAATAGACGTTCAATGTTTTCTTGTCTGATAAATATCCATCAATTACCTCAAAGGGGATACAGATTATTCAGAATATACGTTTTGTCGTGACTAAATGGGTCAGAATTCATTAGCAGTTTGGAAAGACAAATATAAAATGGGACCAATAGCTGGGTTTAATTAAGTTGTCACTTCCTTCAATCTTTTCTGTAAGGCAATTTTCCACTCATTATATCTGAATCTTTCTGGAAAGGACTGTGCTCAGCATATCACTGCTTTCTAATGGCACGATTTTGATGGAAATTATTTTCAGCTTATAAAATGGGTGATGACGCCGAACACACTCTTTCACAAGTCTTGCAGTAGATATATGTATTAAACTCTAACCACTATAACGTGTGCTGCTTAAATTCCTATTTAACAAATGCATAATTTAACCTTCTTCAACTGTGCAGTACTATTTTACAATGAAGTAATGTAGTTTGTTTTTAAGAGAGCATTCTGTTTTCACTAGGATCCTCTAGATTAGTTTCTTAACCTTCACACTAATAACATCTGAGGCCAGATAATACTTTGTTGTGAGGGACCGTCCTGCACACCGTCAGACATTTAGCGGCATCTCTGTTCTCCCTACCCACTAAATGCCAATGAGCATCCTTCCCCCACACCCCAGTTATGACAACCAAACATGTCTCTAGATTCTCAAATGTTCCCTGGGGAGCAAAACTGCCATGGCCGTCAAAAATAAAACCACTGCCTTAGGTAATCAAATATCTCTAAATTTTACCTCTGTGTAAAAGTGGTTTTGCTTTTGTGGTACCGAGTCAGTAAAAACCCTTCTCCAAAGCCTCTCCGACTTGTCCCCATTGTTCCTCCACCCAGGCTTCTCCTGGGGAATACCATCTTTTCTTGGTTTCCTGGCTCTCTGTGTTCCATCTGCTCTTAGACCTCCCATCCTCTTACCTGCAGGTGTACGTGTGGATGCACATACTCCGTCTCTGTTGTGGTCAATATGTATCCACAGCATTCAGAACACCCCAACCATCTTCTGATGACAGCCTCGGCTGCCCTTCTCAGCTCTCCATCTATCTTCCGCAAGCTGGGGCAGAGATTGGCTTGGCCTAAGGATGCCTATTTCTTGCCCCTTTGCCACCCAATTTAGCAGAATGTCAAAGATGATCACTGGCTTTCTGTTCAACTCACTTTTTCCTGGGCTTGCCTCATTTCAGGTTGTCCTTGGTCTCCCCCACCCCTGCGTCTCAGTACATCTTCCTACATCCAGACTGACTGCAACACCGACATTCTTTTCAGATAGTTCATTTTCCCCCTCCCCTCTACCTCAATCTGAACTGAAAAGCTCATGAATTTCTCTCTTTTCCAAACTCATATAGTACTTAGAGCCAAGAGCATTCATTCGTAGTTGATTGAAGTGCCCGTGTTATATAACAATTCATCTGTGATTTGTTTGCGTCCTTGTTTAAATCTTACATCATGAACTTTCCACGGGGTATGTTTTGTTTCTTGCTTCTGAGACAGAAATTGTGTTATAGATTCTTTGCCTCCCTTGAAATGCAACTTGTGTAATGGGAATTTGATTGCTATTTATTCATGTGGTTTGAATTTTAACACCTACATACGGTCAAGAAGAAGAGAAAACAGCTATATCCAAAGGAAAAAGAAAGGAAGGAACAAGTACTCCTAAGTAGCTTTAGAGTTTGTCCCCAAGTTTCAAAATCCAAATGAAAGCAAAAAAAAAAAAACAAAAACAAAAAACAAAAAAAAAAAAACAAAATAAAGAGCCACATTTCTCTCATTCAATTTCTGCATCCCTCTTCAGCACTCCTCACCACACCAAGAGGGAGCATTAAATTCTCAAATAAGCAACACATTAGGAAACGTAGTTGCCAATGGAGCTTGTTTGTCACTCTGGAATTAGTTCATTTATTTTCCATTTGGTAAAAAAATAACTATACAGAGAGCAAACCAACTTTATCAATAAACTTTGGTGAAAACCAAAGATGGGGACTCCACAGCAGCCATTGATCGACAACTAGAGCTTTCCATCGTGCCATATGACTAGAACAGAACAGGCTGATTATCTTAACTATTATGACAGGCAATACAACGTTATTGAACTGTGAACTTCTTTTCAAATATATGATTTGAGGGGTGTAGATTCTGAATTCACGTGTGCTCTAAGTTGTTGATATTTTCCAATGGAGAAGAGAAAGTATTGGTGGCGTTATGAGCAAATTTAAACCCACAGTTTCATGGCGATTAAGCAGAATTTTATCATTTGGACATATTTGACAATATATAGTTGACCCTTAAAATGATCGACCCTTTCGATCATCCTTTTCATTTACACATGGGAATGGCTTCAGAAGAGTTAAAGAACTTACTCAAAGTAATCCCTGAGTAGGGATTCTAACCTGGGTTTGTGTGACTCTTAGCATCCAGCATCAGTCCACTACAACCTAGAGTCTTTTACAATATGTTGATGGGATCAAAGGGAGGATTTGCATGTATCCATATATGTGGTCACATATAAACAGTTTACTGATTCCCCAATGAATACGCTTAGCAACCAGCCCAACCAGTGTTTATAGATGGAAAATGAAGCCATAGCACTTGGTTGGGGCAGCAGGTGAGCAATAATCTCCAAGGAATAGCTCCTAATTTTTTGTTTATAAGGAGCTTAATGGATATACACTTGGTAGGCATGCAGTTTCTTTTTTCTTTTTTTTTTTTTTTTTTTTTTTTGGTTGCAGTAAAGGCTTTAATCTCCATTTCTGTATTGGTTTTTTCTACTTGGGCAACTGAAAGTCTCCCATTAGATCCATAAACTCTTGGCAAACTAATCTACCCTGGCCCATTCTGCCTATGCCTCTGCCACACAGCTCCAAAATTATTTCCTCATATGTTACTGCATACATGGACCGAATTTATCTTTGGAGTTTCTTCCCTTCACTAAATTCCACTGGCCCAAAAGTCCATATACTCTAAGGTTAACAACTTAATACATGTATCTCTGTAATTTTGACCCAGAATGACCAGGAGTCAGAGGTCCATGAGATTAAGTAATTGTATATAATTAGCTCTGATAGCCGATCTCATCAAGCTTTCAGGAGAAAAAAATGTTCCTTTTTCTTTCTTTCTTGTTGTTGCTCAATACAACATGAGGACTTTATCTCCTCCCTCAAGGCTGACTCTCACTGGGCTATCAAGAAGGTGGGAAGCTCAAAGCAATTAAATCTTCTCTGACAGTGTCTACTGTTCCCAGAGGTGGCCCCGAGTGGGGCAATTCCCAAGAGCTCTTGGCAACATAATGCCTTTTGGCCGCTGGGTGTGGCTCACCCCAGTCCCAGAACTCAATGGCTTTTGTAATAGCACCTTCCACGGACATTCCAGTGTTTCTCTCCACAATGCCCAGGAGCCCCTTCTGGATCCCAGGAAGGCTGGGTTGTTCAATGTCTTCCCTTGGCACCCCCCTCCCCAGAGTTTGCTTAATGGCAATGTCGTTGCTGATTCCTACTGGTAGCTATGAAATTCCATGGCTTAATCAAGGAGCAGTTTTTATTAAAAGGGTCTTGCTCAAAGTTCCCTAAATGTACATTAAAAATATATATATTGGGGCACCTAGGTGACTCAGTTGGTTGAGAGTCTGACTTCAGCTCAGGTCATGATCTCACCGTCCGTGAGTTTGAGCCAGGCATCGGGCTCTGTGCTGACAGCTGGGAGCCTGGAGCCTGCTTTGGATCCTGGGTCTCCCTCTCTCTGTGGCCCTCCCCTGCTCATTCTCTCTCTCTCTCTCTCTCTCCATCTCCCTCTCTCTCTCAAAAATAAATAAACATTAAAAAAAATTTTTTTTAAACAACAACAACAAAACCCAAGCCATACATGTAGCAAGCAGAGCCGTATTTCTAAACACACATTTGGCTACTGTCTGCCACCCTCTGAGAAAAGATCATCTTAGTATGGTGTTCCCTCGGGGCGCCTGGGTGGCTCAGTCGGTTAAACGTCCAACTTAGGCTCAGGTCATGATCTCACAGTTTGTGGGTTCAAGCCCCGCGTAGGGCTCTATGCTGACAGCCTCTGACAGCTCAGAGCCTGTTTCGGATTCTGTGTGTCCCTCTCTCTGTATCCCTCCCCAACTCGCACTGTCTCTGTCTCTGTCTCTGTCTCTCTCTCTCTCTCAAAAATAAACGCTTAAAAAACTAATGAATTAGCTCACTAACAAAATCTAATTGGACTAGGAAATTACTTTGAGGTGGTTAACAAATCAATTTTATGCCCAAATATCACTAATGTCAAAACTACAGATTCCAAATCCATAATAAATCTCCTCTCATCAATTTTTACCTCCTTAAAATTTCCCATGGGGCCCTCCCTTGAGAGCTGGGATTGGCTGTAGAGGGTGCTTTTGCTTCAACGTGCAGAGAGACTGTGCAATCCTTAAAGGGTTTCGGCACTCTGGTCCGCATCACACCTCACTTCAAATCCCAGAAGCAGAGGTACATATGGAAGGGCAAGATCGATAGACGCTAAACTGAAATTATTTGCAAGAACGAAATGCATAAACAAGGCCAACATGATTAAAAGGAACTTCACCCAAAGAGTAAGTGGATTCAGGCAGTGTACACGGATCTCCTGAAAATGGGGCCAGTGGCTCCTGGAGCCCTGCTTCGCACCCACCGAGGCCCTGAGGCACAGTGTGCTCCAGGGGGTCCCAGTCCTCACTGCTGAGGCCAAGGTCACGCATCTGGATGCTGTATGGCTAGATGTGAATTTCCTAGCTCCACAGTGTCACAGAAAACAGCCCCGTCGACCCCAGTGGACTACCCCCAAACTCACGGTATGGGACTCAAATAAAAGCGAGCTTTGTTACCAGCTCTTACCATGGTGTAGACCAATCTGGGGAGAAGTGGAAGGACCCCTGGTCAGGAGGCAGCAAACGCCAAATCCTTCACCACCCGAGGCACAGAGCAGTGCGTGCTGAGAGAGGGCACGGAAAAGCCATTGCCCTGATCACCTGTGGGTCTGACTCACCTGTCTGAGGCCACATTGGGCACTAGTGAGGGACTGGCAATGGCACCGTCCTGGAACTTCAACTGTCCTTGGAGAGGACAGACTGCTTTCTCTTCCGTGGGGCTCTTACCGAGAGAAGCTGGGCACCTGTGCACATATCCCATGAACTACCACCCTCTTGTCCTTTCCAATCAGATCACTGAAAGCTTGTTTGAACTCCCCTTCAAACACTTGCAACTAAATTCAAATGTCTGGGTCACAAAAAAAAAAAAAAAAAAAAAGGTATATCTCTTGTTTATAGCTTAAAGCTTACAGGCTGCAACTAGGTTAGAGGACAATCTGGTTGATGGAAGAAAAATGTCTCCTCACAAAGTGGTGCTTTCTTACAGCGCCTAACTCCACGCGGGAATATTTTCCCGGGCATTCCTCACCGTACATCAATCCAGGATGAACTTAGCCTGTTGTGGCATGTCCACAACCTACGGCCACAACCCACATTCCCACTTAAGTCATTAATCAGATAAAAGTTACCACCCTGGATCCACAGAAATCCATCACGCTTCTGAAAAACAACCCTAAAGACATGCCCTATGGGGATGTCAGCGGAGGACTTCTCAGAAACAACTAAATGTGTTTGAATTAGGTCACTAGGGAATCATCTTTCCATAACTTTTCAGGCCACTTGAGTGTAGAGAAAACATTCTCCCCTGTAAATCTCACCTAAAGGAAACCCTGACAAAAGGCCACTTGCTTTTTCCCCCTCTGCACTTCTGTCATTTTCTTATTCTTTCTACGATTTGTCCCTCAGTTGTCTTTTACCTAGTTTATAATATAGCAAGACATAGTTGAGGTTTTGCCGTTGGGGGCGGCGGGTACTGCTTAAAAATGAAATGTATCAGCTAAAGAGTACCAAATGCTAGTTTCCTCCTTGTCTATTGCTACTTTGTTTTTTTACCTATGAAATTATTTAATACATTCTCCCCAAGTATTAAGATAGTATTCTACTAAATATAATATGGCACACTACAGATTAGAGTAACACACTGGTGAGTAATACAGAAGACGGGGCCCTGTTAAAGGCTGTTTGGAACTAGTATGCTTCCAAATCCTACAAGAATGCAATAACACAGACAGTGGGGTATGCTGGCCTGAAACCACCGGCACTCACATAATCACAGCCTAACTGTATGATTGTAATAGCATCCGGCCACATGAACTCTTAGGAAGCAAAAGTGGGAGACACAATAATAATAGTAATAATAATAATAATAATAATAATAATAATAAGGAAAAAAGAAAAAGAAGATGGAGAGGAGGAAGAGAGAAAGAGGAAGAATTGGAAGAATCAGGAGGATGCGGAAAAACACAGAGGATCTTGAGTTTGCCTTATCCAACCATGCCTTTGAACCCTAACAGAGAATGTGTGGGACTAGGAAAGGAGAATGCAAAGTGGGAGATCCTGAAACCAAGAAAGAGAGCTCTAAACTAATGGGTGTGGATACTCAAAGGAGGCAATAAATCATTTCATATCACGCTTTTTAGACAACGTGGGATAAATGATTGCAAGACGTAGAGCCTGGTTTGAGACCGCTTAGCCGAGGGATTATCGGCTCTGGTCTTCACCATCCTAGGTAGCCATCAGGAAGCAAGCTGAGCAGTCTCTGTAAAACTAACAGCAACATCAGGGACCTAGTGGATACGCAAGAGACCAGGAGTTCAAAATACTTCAGGTTTTCACACTGAAACCTGAAATTTGGTGAGGTCAACTAACTTACCCAGTGTAAATTTCCTGGAAGCAGCACCAAGTAAAACTAGCCTGCCTCCTTAGGCTGCTGCAAAAATACATAGGTAATAAATGGAAATGGTTGTAAAGATACGGTAACTTTAAAAAGCCAGTGTATCTAATAAAGAATTTAAAAAAACAACAGCAGTACGAAACCTCAAGCTTACCCACTTGTCTCACCTTCAGATCTAAGGTTCAGATCTAGGGTGCTTTCAGAGATGGGTGTAAAGGAGATCCCTTCTCCAGAAACAAGAGCCGGTACGAGAACCCGTGGCCAGAGGGCTCGGAGCCACCAGTGGCCACGCTGGCTGTGCCCGTGGAGAGTTAAGGGGGGCGCTGACAGGTACCGAAGCCTGTGCAGCCCCGGAATGGTGTCAGATGGTGTACATACAGGTAAGCACCTCGTGTAGGCGTGCTCCCGGTGGGGACTGTCACATCAAACAGCCCAGGTCAAGAATTAGGAAACGCTGAGAATCTACTTTATGCCGGATTCGCGAGTGATTTTAGGGAATACTCCTCTTTCCTGACTTCCCTACCTTTTCTCTCCTTTTTACGATAGCAGTTGTACCTTTATTTCTGACTTTTAAACTTTTGCTAAAAGTTTACTGTTGCTGTAACAAGGGCTAACAGTTCTTGAGAATTCCCGTGTCAACGGCACTACGGTGCACTGTTCAGGTGGATTACCTTATTCAACCTCAAAGTAAACTGCCCTGGAAAATAAACTCTGTGAGGGCGTGGACTTCTATTATTCTAGGGTTTTCTGGATTCCCGTTGCCTGGGAAGGAGTAGGTAGTCAGTAAATATTTGCTGAAGGGATGAATAAATGGAGGAGTAAGTGAAACAGCAACCTGTAAAATAGATAGGACTACCGTTCCCATTTTGCGATGTGCAAGGTTAAATGGCCAATCAATGCTGAGATCAAGATGCAAAGCCAGGTAGTCTGTCCACACAGACAGTGCTCCTGACGTACACAGGTACTGCCTTTACAGAGGTCAGTGCGTTTTGTTTTGTCTTTATTCGCTGCTTGCTTTAGGAACTGAATAGCCCTCAAGTGCCAGCTGATAGGTTTGAAAGATGAGATTCTCGAAGGTTGTTTGAACGCCACACCCAAATTCTTGAAGCCAGGGCTGGCCCCTGAGGACCAGAAATTACAACCTTCACCCAGAGTGAGCAGAGAAAAGAAGCCAGTAGGGCAAGTTGAATTAGAAACAAGGCAAAGGAGTTGAGATACCAACTGCAGAGAGAGGCAAGTGGGGGAATCCGGAAGGGCCTCTAGCCTCGGAGGGACTAGAGGCTGCCCGGAACCCCTGAAGCATGGGACAAGCCGACCCCAGCCAGGACTGGGTGGAGGCCCAGGTGTGATGGGAGGCGATGAGCACATCTTCATAATAACCTCGAAGACCAAGCATTCAAGTTTCCTCGTCTAAGCTGGCCAGTGTGTGACTTGTGGCTGGGTTAATCCAACTAAATGGGCCAGAAATAAAGCAGATGACAAGACAACACATGTATTTTTAGTTAACTTTGTGTGGATTCTAGTGCAGTGTCTAATCAGGGCCACAAAAGCCAAGGTGCATGATGAAACGTAAGGAGGGAGGTAAGTCTCGGGCTTAACATCTGGTTCTAAAGCAGTGATAGGACTAGAGAAGCAAAAGGTATTTTGCATGCATTTCTCCTACTCTCTCCGCCTTCTTCCTTTGGGACTCCTCTTGTTCTCTCCTACATACCATTAAAATTTCCAAATGATACACGGTTAATGTCTTTTTGTCGTAGTCTGCATTCTTGTATTCATAGACATTGTCGGATTCGAGCAAGGCACAGACCACGGGTCCTGATTTTGCAATTTTTAGTTTAGACTTTCTCTACACAATTTTTGGCTCCAATTCTATGCCAGAAAAAAAAAAAAAAAAAGGAAAAAAGAAAAAAAAAAAAACAAAACCAGTTCAGGCAGTTAGAGCTGATGTGAGGTGCTTATCTTGCATTTTGGCCTCACAACATTACACTGCAGCACAGACTAGGTGACCTTCAAGCCTTTATGTCACTGACTTTCAGCTTTCCTCAGGCCAAAGTCACAGATCATCCTTGTGTTGGAAATCGCCTTTTTGCAAAAGCAAAGGGGGTAACCTAAGCACTGTAAATAACGTGGCCTGACCACTCCAAAGGGATGTTCCATAGGCTGAAGTCTCTGTGCCGAATGACTTCCAACAGGAGGGCGTGTGTTTAGCTCCCTGCCATTTATGTAAAGAGAATCAGGCGCCGCCAGCACCCGCAGCGCTGGGTGCCCCGACCGACCGTGGAGCACCTGTGCACGTGGGTCTGCCGGCCAGCATAGGCGAAGCCGAAGCTCAATGTAGAAATAAGACCACCTCGCTCTACTCCAGTCCTGTAGAAGCCACACACGGCGGACTTGCATTTCTGTCAAAGGCTTCGGTTTTCCATCATCTATTTTTTATAGCACGGCTACTAAACCAATCGCAGCAAATGGAGGGTATTATTTCTGGCCTGGGCGCATCATGATGCTGACTTGCCGTTCCTAGGAAGCAGGCTCACTCTGCTGGGTTTTATCGTTCACCATGGGAGACCCAGTGCGACAAAACGTAAGTGCTTTGAGATGCTTGACACGTTCACAATGTAAATAACGAATTCCCCCGCGCCTGACGGGGAAAGGGCCATGTGATCATAAGATGGGATAGGGGTGGAAATTTTATTTGGTGCCTTCTGTGGCAGGATGACAGAAGCAAAGCAAGTTGGCCCATCCTTCAGTATAGCGTTAATCTTTGAAGACAGTCTTGGTTTACTCTCAAGCAACTTTGTGACTTTTCAGAGTCGTATTTTCCTGTGTTCTTTCTGAAACGTTTGCATGTCCTTGTCTGCATGTGCTCTCCAAATATAATAGGCTTGTGTTTGGGGGTTTTAAAAAGAATGGCAAAGATTTACAAACCAGAAAGTTTAGAGGAAACCATTTATAAAGGACCACAGCCCCCTCCCCCTGTCCCAAACACACACACCCCTTCACACACTAACAAACACATAGAGATTTAAAAAATTAACCAGCTAACTAGCAATAGCATCACATATCAACTCAGGATACTTTTCACTTACGGTCGATTGACTTAACAACGAGTCGTTAAATATCGATAACCGATGACCATAGATTATGCTGCCCAATGTGAAGCTTTAAATCTGCACTGTATTTCACTAGGTGGTTAGTGGTTAATGAGAGCTAATGCTGTACAATTTATTTCTCTATAAATATTGATCACATTTTAGCTGTACAACTATTGCTTTCTCAAGCATGTTTTTGTTTTGTCCCATTTTTTCCACTTTAAGACGATTTATTCACTTTTTGACTGTGAACGTAAAAGCCATTTTTGGCTGGTAAAAAAGAAAATACCAAACGAGCCCATACGAATTGCTACTTTTCAGCGTCCCTATGTGTTTGTGCTTTACCTAACAGCAAAATCAATAGGACTCCAGAAATGGAAACAAGTCAGCTCTGGGTGGCATTATTCACTTTCTATTAAACTTGACAGGTAATTTGCAAGTTCACACTTTTTTAATGCTAGAGTTCTTGAAACCCTGACAGCTGAACCCTTCTAACCCCAGCTAAATATGCAACTAGAGAATAGAACCCAGAGGTTCCCTTGTGCCGGTATTGTTTCCAAGGTAATATTTTGGTCAAAGGCAGAAATTAATTCTTGTTTCACGCTTTCTAGCAAAAGGGCAGCAAGAAAAAAAGTAGAATCGCAAGTGTTATGAAACAAGACTGAACTTTCCATTAAGAGTCACGTAAAGAATTCAAAGACCAAATATTTAATCAAAATTAATTTAACAGAATCATATTAAGTAAAGATCCTTCCTTGGACCCACTGTGGAATTCTTCAAATGCCTTTTCTATATAAAGATATGTTTAATCTGATAGAGCAAGTGGCATTTTTATACCCCAGAAAAATTATTTATTCTTAGAAGAGAAGAAATCCTGGACGTGGAGCCAGATATGGGAAAAAAAAAGTATTTATGGGGTAACATTTTTTGGCACGAAGTAGAAAGAAGGCAGTTTTTTAGTGAAACACTTGGCAAAGCGCAAAGCTTAAAAATAGTCCTAAACGTGCCCTGTCGCAAAACCACACAGCATGTTTTGCTTTTTCTCTTAGGGAAGAAACAGAAACCCTGGGCTGGGTCCGGCCTTATGAATCCTATCACTTTACTTCTCCTGACAGGGATTAGTTCAATCCACTAAACTCCCGTTGGAATGCCCAGCCTGTCATCTCTTCTGCACAAAAATGAAACACATAGCATTCTAAGAAAGAACTTAAAGCAGCCAATTTCTCAGAAAATATTTGAATGGCCCTCAGAGGTTAACAGCACAATCATTTACACGAAAATTGCTTCGAATGCGGACAATGTGTTCTTTTGGGGTCAGCAAAGTATCTGTGTCTGCTAAAAGCTGCACAAAAACAAGCCGCCTTGGCTAAATCAGAAATGTAGGCAGATGCTGGGGAAGACGACGTGGAAATCACAAAAATGTTTTATCACCATTCCTTCTTAATTCTCTAGCTTCTTTCTCTCAGTGTTTTTTGGTCCGGCAGCGTGTTACATTTTGTCAAGCAGTTTCATTGAGATTGTTAAGCAACCAGCAAGCTCTTTCTTCTAAAGGAGTAAGCCATTGTGCTATTTTTGACTCCCGTTTGGAGTAAACAAAGTGTATTTCTATGTGCTGAGTGGGAGTGAAAATGTTTGTTTATAGAGAGGAAACTTCATTGTACTATTAAAAGTTTCCCCCTTTTAAGTCCCCAGAGCTCATCTGGAGGTCTAGGTCTTTGGACAGTAAAGAGAACCTGATTTTGTGGAGATGTTGTTAGGTATATATGGGCAAGCCCTTTCATTCCTTGCATCTGCCTTCCCTTCAATGTAAAATGCAAACCATCCTGAAGGCACCCTACCTTCTACCAGACGCACCTAAGCTTCCCACCCGTGCTTCTGAAGGAGGACCTCAGAACTGTCAGGAGTCTCACAGACCACCCCCTTTTAGAAAAGAGATGCTTTAAGTTTGTTGTTATTTTTTGTTTATTTGTTTTTGGTGTTTCTGTTTTGTTTTCTTTTAAGGACAGAATTCTCCTCCTCTCTCCATCCCCAGCTTCAGAAAAAAAAAAAAAAAAAATCTCACGTCTTTTGCACTGTACTTGCCTTGTCAACACAGGTCTCTCTAAAAAGTGCAGCAATTCTAGGGAAGGCATAGCTTCCAAGGGAGCAAATTCTTGACACCGACGGAAGAGAAGACCCAGGCTCCTGATAATCCCTGTTGTCCGCACCCACCTCCCTCTCTCCTCCAGTCCCGGAGCAGGTCTCAGCAGGCAGTCAGGGCTGGACGGCTGCTGCTCTTTGTACCAAACGCCTTTAAGCCCCAAACCTGCAACTTGAAAGCAATGGAAATATTCTAAGTATAAATGCCAAGCCAAAACAATCACTGGAAAATCAACCTCTCCTTCAGTCTTGCCCTGAAAAACAGTGAAAGAAGCAATACTCTTAAGGCACTTAACATTATCACTGCAAAAGGAGGAATTGTTAGCAATCTCAATGCCAACGAATGTTGCCAATTCTTACCTTTGACCCTATTCTTTAGCAAAGAAGAACAGAAACTCAGATTAATAGATGTTGCTAAGAGCAACCCAGAACTCCGGCATTTTTATTATGCCTTACTCGACCTGCTGACTTGGAGTAGACTTGTTAGTGATGGAGACGAGGGGAGAAATTATGCCACTGAGCGTGCTATTGTTAGGAGAAATCGATCAGGCTTTCTTGTTGGGGAACCTTTCACTTTACCTCAATGGGAACAGTCAGCTCTGATTCCAAGTCATTGCTCGGAGTGAGCTGCCGTATTTATGACCCTTTTCTCTCCCTCTGCAGCGGTTGTGGGGCAAGTAGGTGACAAATACAGATGAATGATTCTTGAGTGTAGTCTCGAAGTACCCTTGGGTCTCATGGGTTGTGTAAGATGACTCTGGGCTAAAGAAGACAACTGGAGAACTGATGGTACTAAGCCCTTGTACCTACGACTATTCAGGCATGGGCTCCATTTATTTGACAACGTTGTTTGTCTGAAGCCTCACTTACAGACTGGCAAAGTACACAAACATTGAATGTCACCAGCTTCACCATTCTTTAAAGTCCAGCTGCCCCTCCTAGTTTTTCCTGAGTCCTAAGGTCTGCCCAGGAACTTCCAGTATACCAGTTCCTTCATGAGCAGACAGACTTCTTTTACCCGGGGCACTCACAGACAGGAAAGATTTTCGTAGGAGAGCAAAAATTATCTCTCCTCCACGCTTCTGAGTTCTTAGCTGAGATCCATGTAGTAAAAGACAGATGAATAAGAGAAAAACAAAGAGAAGTATAGTAACACGCATACCTCGTGTATGCATGGGAACTACTGAGAGAAAAATGAGTAACTCCTTGAGGTGGCTTAGAATTCACGCTTAAATTCTATCTTCATAGTGAAAGGGGAGCGAGGATGCAAGCTTCTTAGGGAAGAGTAAATGACTTTTAGGAAAGATGAATAGGACCTTGGAAGAAGATATTGCAGGTGTGATAGTGTGTGACAAGTTTATCTGGGTGTGGTGTCAGCTTCTAATCTCCTCTTCTGTGACAAGAGTCAGTCCTCCCTGGTTGATGACACTCCAGGAGGGGATTTATGACAACTGAGTTCCTTTAGGGGGATCTGACTCTAGGCATACGAAGGGAGTTCAGAGAAAGCCTCTCCCTGTATTTGCTTTTCTCAGTGCCGAAAGCCCCAGATAACAAATATACTGTATATTTGGAGCGGCATGTCCTAAACTCCTACACTCATATTTTGAGGTGGCACATTCCATTACCTTTCACTTTAAATGAGAATATCCATTTGCTCTTTGTTTTAATCCAATGATTGCATACTTTTAACTTTTGTTTTTTAGTGCAATACAACCTCAAACTTGCACTATCACACCTGCATGAAGGTTGGTGTTTGTTGTTTTTTGTTTTGTTTTTTTTTAGAATGACACAGCTATAAAGTTTATTGAGATTGCTTTTTCACTGACCTAGTATCCAAGCACCCAAGAAGCCATGATAAGGCAAATTATTTGGGACTATTACAATGGGTCACTTTTAATGCAGAGTACGTCTGAGGACAAATTCTGGGGTTAGGCTGCCTGTGTGGGAGACTGGGTCCCACCACTTACACCAGGGAATCTGGCACCTGTCAAGCACCATCTTGTGTGTTTTTGGGAAAATTACCTGAGTTCCTAGAATCGAGCTTGACACACAGTCAAACATGGTAAATGTTGGCTGCAAAAAAATACTGTAATTGTGTTGCTAGGAACTCAGAAACATGAGGATTGCATTAAAAATTAAATTCTAAATGTTTTCCAGGATTTTTGTTAATTGCAATTGTTGAATAAGATAAACTTGATCAAGGCACATGCACAGAATTTTAGTTATCTGTACATAAATCATTTATTTTGATCCATCATAAATGAAGGGGGAAAAAGTACACGCACACACACACTCAAAGACTTTAATGATAGTCTAGAAATGGAGATTTAACTAAATTTTAATGTAAAGGCAGATGCATTTCTAGTGAGGTTTTTGTCAGATATTATTTATAAGCAGGTAGTTTAAAGAGAATGCAGACTTGGAGAGATTTGGGGGTGGGGAGAGTTGTGTGTGTGTGTGTGTGTGTGTGTGTGGTTCACCTTTTCTTCCTTGTCGTCAGAATAGTTCCATTTAGGAAACAAGCTCTCTTTCCAAACTTGCAGATATCTGCAAATACTATTCTGCCCAGAAGGGAAAAAAATAGCTTACTATGATTCGTTTGAAGCAAATCTCCTAGGATGTCAAAATGGATTATTTATTGCTATTCCAGGATTGATTTATCTGTGGAAACATGTATTCCTTCTCACCATGAAATCAGGACTCTCCCTTGAAATCGGTTGAGTAGGCAACTACTTCTTAAAGGGATACGAAGACCCCTGACATGCTCCCACTAGCCTCCAAGTAGCTCCCTACATCCCATTACCCTCACTTCCTACCTGGTCTTAAATTCCTGTCTATAGCGTCTACTTTGTGTTTAGAAAATACAAACGATTCCCTTAAAGTATCTTATAATTTATCTGAGAGAGGAGAATGCATTCAACTTCTGTTAGCATATTTTAGAGGCTTAAATGGTCTGATAAGCTACTACACCGCTTTAAGCTGCAGAGAGAAGTCTCTGAGAGGGGATGTTCGATTAGTGACTGGGCAACAGCAATTTGAACTGCAGAGAAACAAAGGCCTGAATATCAAGGGAAGATTCTTTGAAGAGGGGGACATAAAAGAGTCTCCTTATATAACGAATTTTTCTTTGGGTAGAAGGAAAGATAGCAGAGCACGACGTGGGGGAGGGGGTGGGAACACTCTGGGAGAGCTGACTTTATCCGGCAGGAAATGGATTTGCCTCCCTCATATCCTCTCTGCCTCCCTGCTCTCCCATCCTGCTACACGCAGATCTGGAAAGGACTAGGAAAGCAAAGAAGAGATGGGGGTAGCAGATAGGACAGACATTAACACTGTGGCCTCTGCTCTATGGCACGCTTCTATTCCATTAACGTGCTGGTCAGTGGGAATGAAGCGTTGCTGGAGAAAGTTTGTTTTAAATAAAGAAACAAGGAAAGTAGAAATCAATCAGCAAAACAAATCAGAGCTGCCAAAGTCACACTGCCCACTTTTCCCTCCCACAAGACCAACAGCCCTGGGTAAAATAGCCCTGCTTTACCCTTTTCCATCTAATTTTGGTGACTAATTATGATATGTAGCACACTAAAAGTAATTGCAAGTATTTGCACAATTTCCTTTTCACGTTTTTTCCCTCTGAGAAGTAGGTATCAAACCTTGTGAAGAAAAGAAGTATATAATGATAAAGTTAAGTTTTCCTCAGTACGATGTCACTGCTATTTTGGTTGCTTTGCGATTGTGGGCCCAATCCCACCCACCTATTTATTGTAACATTTCTCTTCTAGAGCCAGAATAGAACAGACTCATATACCATTCTGATCTGGGTGCATTTCTTCAGAAGGTATGCTGTGTTCGTGGGGAATCGTGGCTGCCTGGGCTTGGGGCTGAAGAGGCAGGAGGAAACATATGCGTGCATTTCAACAAAAAGATTTCCTAGCGAAGTGAACAAAATCAAATGACGGGCACCAAAGAACAGGAGTACACTCAGACCCCTCCTTCACACTCATGCCTGTTGTTTTCCCACTAGAATTTCTGTCTTGAGATTCTGCATGGATATCCTTCATTTAAACGGATTGATTTAGAGGAAGCCAGTGTGGAAATCAAGGAAGGTGAACCGGTTATCGAGACAATACTCTTGCGGAGGGATTGTTTTGGAATTCTTTACTGCTGGGGGGGTCTTAGGAACATTGTGAGGACACTGAGTCCCCCCCCCCCCCGCTTTGTCCTAATAATCCTTCCTTGGGCTGCTGCTTTTCAGTTACAGCCATCCCATGTACTCCCTACTTGTTACAGCAGATGCCTCTTACCTGTTAACGCTTCACACAGGCACAGGGACTGCGAGTATCACCACGTACACACCCAGGGCCACTCCATGCCTCTCGTGCTGAATTTTCCCTGGCTCTCCACTCCACTCCCCTCCTGTGGTGAGTAGGACAGCAAGGCCCCACTTCTGGATGTCGCTGCCTGCTGCTCTGAGCTAGCCGGATGGCTTCAGCAGCTGCCCCCCAAGCTTCTTGGCTCTCTCTTTTTCTGAAATCACCCTGGCCAAATAGCACCTAGATTCTACTCTACCATAGGCTACTCATCCAACCCATCATGGAGGAATCTACCCAAATCTACCCCCACAAAAGGCAAATTTATTTAGTTCCCTTGCCCTTTCAAGACAAATTGTTTCCGTCTTTGCATTGCAAAACTGGGGAAGCCTGGAGGATGTCTTTTAGACACTGTATTTGTTTTCTAGGGCTGCCATAACTAAGTACAAAAAATTGGGTGGGATACAACAAAAGAAAAACATTGTCTCACAGCTCTTGAGGCTAAAAGTCTGAAATCAAGATGTCAGCAGGGCCATGCCCCTATGAAAGACTCTAGGGAAGAACCCCTTCCTTGCCTTTCCCTAGCTTCTGGTGGATGCCAGAAATCCTTTCATTCCTTGGCCTAGGCCAGCATCCAATCCCTGCTTCCACTGTCAAGTTGTATCCTTTCTTCTTCTTGTGTGTCTTTCTGTCTTCAGAAGGACACCAGTCATTGGATTTAGGGTCCACTCTAATCCAGTATGACCTCAGCTTGCTTGATGACATCTGCAAAAACCCTGTTTTCTAGATAAGGTCATTTTTACAGGTGCAGAGGGTTAAGACTTCACGATATCTTTTGGGGGACACAATTCATGCCACAATAACCACTACTGGACATTGGGTCATCCTCAAGCAAGAAGCAGCTCAAAGAATGTATCACCTGCTCAAAGCACACCTGTCAGCACCCTGACACAGCACCCACCCCCTCCCACATCCATGGAACCGACCCACTCTGCAGGGGCCTAGGGAGTCCGTGGTCTAATGTCTCGTGGGCAGGACTGGCCCACCTGGTCTGGGCTATTTCTCACTGAGGCCAGAGTATAGAAGACTAATCACCCCTCACTATCACCTCAGCACTTTGTTCTCCCTGAGAAATCATAAACTACTGAAGGAGAGCTACTCCCTGGAAAAGAGCTACATGAACTTTAAACCCACAACTTACTTTTTCCCAAGTAGTATGATCATCCTTATAATAGATCACTCTTTGTTGACAACCTTTCCGTCACTCTTTGATGCCCTTCCTATCCACACACAAATAATTGAGATTATCTTTCAAGAGGATGAGTTTTTTTAAAACTTGATGGGTCCCTTCATTGTTGTGATTTTTGGAGAGCTACAGAATGTCTTTGGGTTACATATTCCCACATAAATAGCTCAGAAGATCCCCAATCTCCACCATGCTTTCCATTTCCTATTGATGCATTACTTTTAAAAGGAGAGTTTTGACTTCCTCGATTGTAAATCAGGTTTTAAATGCGCATACTTTTCAGGAAAAGGGACCGGACATCAGGGCATAAATACCAGATTGTAGAGTGTGTTATTCACAATCTATAATATAAGCCATGTGATAGTTTTAGTTCTCCATTTGCATGCTGGCTTGACTGTATATCTAGAAACAGACAGAGACAGAGGCAGAATGAGAAACAGAGAAAGTCTACTTTCTAAAAGTCAGTGCTTGGTCCCTGCGTCAGACTGTGCAAGAACAAAAGAGAATCCTACTGAAAAAAATAAATACCACCAGGCTTAGTTAGGTATGACAGTGCAAAGACATTTTATAAATATTTTGATAAGTAGATGCAAGAGAAAGTGACTTGTGAGGTAGTTATTTTGCATTACGCTACGTTCAAAGCCAATTGGAATTCTTCATTTGCATTAACCATCTGAGCTGTTTGCCATTTGCAGAACTGTTCTATTCTAAGTTCCAGCTCCTCCCCTACTAGGTAGGCAGCAGTGGAGCTTCTGTACTTGAATCTGTCCTGATGAGACTGTGCACTGAAGTAAGCTGCACGCATAACAGATGAAGCAAAGGATTTAAATTTACCACTGGGACTGAAGTGTGTGTGTGTTTTTTTTAAGTCATTAAAAGAGTATGGCTACTCGACCATGAGAAAAAGATGCAAAATAATGAGTGGCATGAGTCATTTCTTCCCACTTAGAAAAAAAAGAAAAAAACCCCACATAACTATTTAGTGGTTTCCATAGGAAAAATACTCGATAAGCAGAGAGCAGCGACTTTTAAAAGTCATTATCAATATACCATTTTGTCAGTCACAATGGAATTTGGATAGAACACTGCTGGGTGGCTAGGCTGGACTAAAGCCCCCTCCAGGGTTTACAGGGGCCGACCTCGTTTACCTGTTCCGGCAGGAAGGCCAAGGGCCTGGGTGCCCAGCTGCAAAGGGGGAACCGCATTTAAAGCCTGGGGCTCCTCCAGTCCCTGAGTCCTGGGGCAGGGCCCTGAGCCGAGCTCTCTGCACATTCTAGCTCTGAGGCTGCCCGGTGTAAACAGACTTCTGCACACCCGGCCTCCTCCCAAAGGCCTGCGGCAGCTCACACGAGAAATCTCTGACTGTCCTTTCTCCCGGGAACTGAAAAGAAACTTGCTCAAGGACTTCTGGTCAGAAATGCAGCGTCATCAGTGTTCTATTAGGATTCATTGAATGTATATTGTTGCCTTTATTTCTGAAGATTCCTAAGTGCTGAGACATGACTTAGTAGAGTCTCTCCGGGGTCCTGACAGGGTCCCTGTGAACGGGAGAATGCAGGTTTCACAAAAGAGAAAAGGGTGATTTTACAAAAATTTTATCAAACATTTGGGGATATTTCTTTCTTGTTCTTTTAAAGACAAATTCATAGTGACATTTTTATTTTTTTTTTATTTTTATAATGTTTATTTTGACAGAGAGAGAAAGAGCAGGGTGGGAGAGGGGCAGAGAGAGAGAGAGGGAGAGAGAGAATCCCAAGCAGGCTCCCTGCTTTCTACGTGGAGCATGATGCGGGCTCCGTCACAAGAACAGTGAGATCATGACCCGAGCTGAAATCAAGAGTCAGGCACTTAACCAACTGAGCCACCCAGGCACGCCCACAGTGACCTTTTTAAAAACCCAAATTAGAATTACACTGCTTGTGTTGATTTGCATCTTATACTTTTAGAATATCTTTCTATATCATTAAGTATTCTTTGAAAATGTAAATATATTAGCTACAAATATGTAAATTACAACACACCCCACGATAAAATACTAAATTTTTACATCTCTTAATGTTAAAGAATTTAGGAATGCTTCTACATCAAATGTTGTATTTTTCTCATCCCTTGAAAAAAATTACATAAGTTATGCTGAACATAAAATGTTATGGGCTTCTTTTTCCTGCCAAGTAGATCATGATAATTCTAAAATTGGGCAGAAGCATCTGAATGTGAGTCATTAGGCTGAGAAGAAAAAGAGAAAAAAGTAATAAAGTGCCTTCCCACAAACCTGAAGATCTGCACTATTGCTTGTATTTCACGGGCTGGAAACTAGGGATCTCGGCAAATGTTAAGTTGGATGATCTTCTAGAATCAACTAACCCTGAGTATTCATGATTCAGAACCTTCAGAACTGCTGTGTCAAGCGGCTGGATGGGAGGGGTGTTATCCTCAAATCAGTTTACCACAAAGATGAGGCAGACAGAAGGCACACACCGTCTAGTTCTGTTCTTTACTTATTCCGAGAACGGAAATACAGAAGAAAATCCTGTCTATAGGCTCTTAGAGAGGAGTCCTCTAAAAGCATTTGGTCAGCTGACCCAGAGAGAGATGGGTAGAAAGTCGATGAAAAATCTAGATTCTCTTTGTTTTTCAAGTATACAGACTTGGAAGTTTTTAGCAGCTTTACCCTGGATAAGAGTTTTCCTTGTTTAATACCAGTAGAACTTATACTGTATAACACGTAAGGAAATTAAGGAGAATGGAAAATAAAGAAGCAGCCTCTGTGAATTGGAGATATGGCCTTCTGATACAAAGATAAACAATTATCTGTCATAGAATTCTTATCATATGTTATTCCCTGCCCTAAACACTTTACGTGTATTAAATTCTCACACAACCAGTGGTAAATATCATCCTATCCTACAGCTGAGGAAGGAAAGACTGGAGGGCTGACTTCATTCATTCATTCTTTCATTACTCCCTCAGGTATTTGGCTCCTAAAGGGTGACCAGCACAGTTTGACTGAGGGAGATACTGTTAGGAATGGGCCATCATCGGGGCGCCTGGGTGGCTCAGTCGGTTGAGCGTCCGACTTCGGCTCGGGTCATGATCTCACAGCTTGTGAGTTCGAGCCCCGCGTCAGACTCTGTGCTGACAGCTCAGAGCCTTGAGCCTGCTTCTGTGTCTCTCTCTCTCTCTCTGCCCCTAACCCACTCACATTCTGTCTCTGTCTCTCTCAAAAATAAACATTAAAAAAAAAAATTAAAAAAAAAAAAAAAAGGAATGGGCCATCATCTCTGCCTCCTCCCAGAGCAAATGGGACTCACAGCTGGGATTTCCACTGTCTGCTTGTCTTCAAAGCCCTGAAAACCAACACTAAAAGTGCGATTTAATGACAAACCTGTGACATCTCCCAGGAGACCAGTAAATAACACTGCATCTTAATTTATTTTCTTCCTGATTTGAAAAGCGCCACGATTAACTTTAGAATTAGGAATTAAAATGATTAGTGCCATTGTCCACGATTTTGTGATGGCTAGGTGGATGCAGGAGGCAGCTGGTTAACCAGATTTAGAAATAAGGCCCCGTGGTTTCGCTAGTCAAAAATAGTCTTGTTGACCTCCACAGATGAGATAAGATTGCTCAAAAAGCAGTAGTAAAAGAAGTATTCACCAGTATTTACCTAGAACACAAGATTCACCATTGGTTTCAAAGTTAGATAGAATGGCAAAAACAGAACCTTAGCAAAATATTTTCAAGTGATCCCCAACCACAAATGCAGATTTTTGGCAAGCCAAGGGTCCTTATCAACCCCACAGCCAGGTGGAAACATTTGTCTGACAAATGGTAGGCGACAGATGATAGAACCAGAGCCTGAAAGCATGGATTCATGACCACACTCTTTCCACCACACCACCAACGAGCCTTTTTGAGGTAATACGGTCATTGGCATTATGTTGGATCTCTGGTCGCCACATGGTGGAGAGAATCTTAATTGAGTCCTACTGTTGGGCTGGTTGGATAGGCCCACAGACCTAGGAAACAAGCACGTTGTTTTTGGAATAAAAAATCTTCTTTTGAACATTCTAATAATGTTCACAAAAGTTATCCTCCATAGGTTTATGAAAACTCAAATTATATATAAGAAATTGACCATGTATACCTCAAGCCTTTTTTGTTTTGTTTTGTTTTTTAATATCAGACCCCTGGTCGAGGATTATGCCACCAGGATGGGTTTTACCTTAAAAGCCAATCATATTCCCACAAGAGTCACTTATCAAAGAAAGCATGAAACCTGCCTGGAGCAGATTCAGGGACAAACATTAACCAGTAATTCAAAACAGTGATTGAGGTGGTTTTATTTGGATTTAGTGATTTCTCTTGGACAAGCTATTCTTACTGTATCTTAAAATGTGTATCTTAAAGCCTGGCTTTATCAAAATAAAATAAGCCTAACCACGGGACATTATTTGGAAATCAAATTTTATTAATTGCATAATGGTTTAATAACCTAGCTAAATAAGGCTTATGTCCTCATCAACACATTTTATTTTTTTATTTATTTATTTTTTTTAATTTTCTTTTTCAACGGTTTTATTTATTTTTGGGACAGAGAGAGACAGAGCATGAACGGGGGAGGGGCAGAGAGAGAGGGAGACACAGAATCAGAAACAGGCTCCAGGCTCTGAGCCATCAGCCCAGAGCCTGACGCGGGGCTCGAACTCACGGACTGCGAGATCGTGACCTGGCTGAAGTCGGACGCTTAACCGACTGCGCCACCCAGGCGCCCCCCTCATCAACACATTTTAAAAGAAGCTGATTGAAGACAATCCCTCAGGCATTTCTTTCTTAATGCAGGTATGATCTGATAAAAGCCTTAATTTGGTAATCTGATAACAAAATTATTAAGTTTTCACTAATTTCAAAGAATCAAAAGTATTCAAATTCATAAAATTGACTCATCAAAAATGTCCTTACAATAGAGCATAATAAAGAGCCAACTACTGAACTTACTAACACCTTCCTAACTTCTTGTATGTGAGTACCATTACTTTGAGAGTAAGTCATCAGCACAATATGTTGACCCTGGGACTTTTTGAGTTAGCTGCAATTGTGACCGTAGAAGTAACAGGATCACGGGGCACCTGGTTAAGCATCCAACTCCCTGGTTTTTGCTCAGATCATCATCTTCCAGCCCATGAGATCTAGCCCCGAGTGAGGCTTTGAACTGGTAGAGCAGAGTCTGCGTGGGATTCTCTCTCCTCTCTCTCTCTCTCTCTCTCTCTCTCTCTCTCTCTGCCCTTCTCCCCTAACTCGCTCGCGTGCTCTCTCTCTCTCTCAAAATAAATAAATAACATTTAAAAAAAAAAGAAGTAATAGGATCATTCATGCAAATTGTGGACATTCCTTAATAATCTGTCCACTTTCCAGAGGAGAAGAGAATTCGCTTTGATGAAGCTATTTCTATCACATCAGTGTTGATAGAAATGAGTGACTCATTTAGTAACCATGGAGATAATGCCAAGGAGTATAAGAGAGGAACATGTGTGCGTACTTCCAGATGCTGCTGCTTTTGTGAAGGCATCTGTTCAGGGATCTAAATCTGCTACGAGCATATTTAACGTCTCTAAAACGAAACTCATTTGGTTTTGCTTTCCCTTCACACTTTTGTTGATTCTCTGTAGTAGCTTCAAGTAAATATAATACAAGGCAACCCAATACTTCACTCACAGGACCCTGTGTTCTTTCCAGAAATGTGTCTCATATTTAAAGATGGGTGTCCAAATGTGCTAAAAACAGACCCTCCTCCCAGACACATTTCTAATACTTCTATTTGTGAAATCTCTGGTCAATGTCCAGGCTCCCATACTATATTTATCCTTATCTTTATATTTATATTTATGTCTTTCTATTTTTTGCACCTGTTTCAATAAGTTTCTAATATATCAATCATATATACTTGTAGGACAAACAGTACAAAAAAATAAGCATCCAATCTCCCTATTGACTCAAGCTAAGTCTAGTCTGTGTGTGTGTGGCGGGGGGGGGGGGGGGGGGGGGGGGTGTATCAATCTCCTTCTATCTCTTTTTTTTCAACGTTTTTTTTTTTTATTTTTTTATTTATTTTTGGGACAGAGAGAGACAGAGCATGAACGGGGGAGGGGCAGAGAGAGAGGGAGACACAGAATCGGAAACAGGCTCCAGGCTCTGAGCCATCAGCCCAGAGCCCGACGCGGGGCTCGAGCTCACGGACCGCGAGATCGTGACCTGGCTGAAGTCGGACGCTTAACCGACTGCGCCACCCAGGCGCCCCTCCTTCTATCTCTTTAAATGTGGTTTCTAAAACTATCAATTATTCAGCTTAAGCAGCTCCTAACAAGTAAGCTTTGCTAGACTGAGTATTTAGGGGGACAGGTCTTTACAGAAATGACCATGAAAACTTTGGGTATTTTTCTATTTAAAATCAAATTCTGGGGCACCTGGGTGGCTCAGTCGGTTAAATATCCAACTTCAGCTTAGGTCATGATCTCGCAGTCTATGAGTTTGAGCCCCACATCGGGCTCTGTGCTGACAGCTCAGAGCCTAGAGCCTGCTTCGGATTCTGTGCCTCCCTCTCTCTCTGCCCCTCCCCTGCTCATACTCTTTCTCTCAAAAATGAATGAACGTTAAAAAAAAAAAAATTAAAATCAAATTCTACTAGTAGGTTGCTTTAATAATTCAGCAAGTATTTCCTGAAAGCCTACTATTTATGATTCACAATGAAGAATACAAAAGTGAATGAAGTATGGTACCTATCCTCAAAAAACAAAAACAAAAACAAAAAATAAATCAGACAAATGAAGTGGCTCAAAGACGTACATTCGCTTAAATGAGAGAGCAAGCCATTTATGTTGTTTACACAGGAGCTACTTCGAGATGAGCCTCTAAGAAATGGATATGATTTTAAGAGTAATTAAGAGTAATCCCAAGGCGCCTGGGTGGCGCAGTCGGTTAAGCGTCCGACTTCAGCCAGGTCACGATCTCGCGGTTCGTGAGTTCGAGCCCCGCGTCTGGCTCTGGGCTGATGGCTCGGAGCCTGGAGCCTGTTTCCGATTCTGTGTCTCCCTCTCTCTCTGCCCCTCCCCCGTTCATGCTCTGTCTCTCTCTGTCCCAAAAATAAATAAACGTTGGAAAAAAAAAAAAATTAAAAAAAAAAAAAGAGTAATCCCAATGGAGGAAACATATCACAAAAAAACGTGACTCAAAACCATATCTGCCGTGCCACCCCAGTCACGTGCTCTTGGGAGACAGGGACTTGTCTTGATTATTTTGGCACCTCTAAGACCCAAAACGATGTCAGGCACACGGCAGGCCCCCAGTTAAAATGTGTTCATAAAACTCAAAGGAAGTCTGAAACATAAAATGCATGTAAAAAGAAGCCGCAAAAGTCCAATTTTACTGAAGAACAGACTATAAGAAAGGAAATAGAGTATAACGTCCTGAAAATTAGGTTGGGAACATATTGTGCCGGGCTTGACTTGGAATTATTAATAGATAATGTGAAGTCACTGTTCCTTTTCAAAAGATTGACCTTGTAGCAACAGCACCATCCAATGGAGAGACTGGGGGGGGGGGGGCGGGTGTTGCAGGGGAGAGAGAGAGAGAGTGAGAGAGAGGGAGGGAGGGGGGTGCTGGGGAGAGAACTAGAGACAGAAAAACGAATGAAAAGATTAATATGATAACTTATTTGAGAAAATGAAATCGAAAGAAATGATGAGCCTGAAATTAATAGCAGTGGATATAAGTACTATATGAACCATAGCAAAGATCATAATAAAAACAAGAGCGGTTATTTCCTGATTAATGAGATCCAAGCACAAAGTTAGAATTTTGATTGATTACCTCTTGGGATTCTCACCACAGAATTGTTATACACAGTTTTTCTCGGTGAGGAAATTGAGGCTTGGAAAGATTAGGTAACTTCCTCAAGGTAGCACTCCTAGAGGCTATATTGGGAGGCTGTATTTTGTTTGATCCTCTGGAATAGACTTCTACATGGCAGGTGCCAGGAACCAACATTTAGAAGCTTTGTCAAATGCAGCTTGTCCTTTGAATAAAGATGATTAGCTAGAATTTCCAGCACCAGTGGAAATGATCCCAAGCTAGAATCTCTGCAGCACAGCGCTTTTTGCAGAGTAATTCCCATCCTTCTGTAACCACTGGATTATAGTAGGTTATAATGGTTTGTAGCTATTGACTCATGGAAGGCTGAAGTTCATTGTAAATATGAACAGGAGAAATGTTCAAAAATAGACGCCTAAATCTTTTTATGGAACTAATCAAAGATTTACTGTAATTGCTTTAAAAAGGGCTCTCCATTAAAATATAAACTGGCAACGGGGGCGCCTGGGTAGTTCGGTCGGTTAGGTGTCCACCTATGGCTCAGGTCATGATCTCGTGGTTTGTGAGTTCTAGTCCCATGTCGGGCTCTGTGCTGACAGCTCAGAGCCTGAAGCCTGCTTCAGATCCTGTGTCTCCCTCTCTCTCTGCCCTTCCCCTGCTCACGCTTTGTCTCTCTCAAAAAAATTAACGTTAAAAAAAATTTTAATAAAAAATAAATAAAATGTAAACTGGCAACACAATCTTATACCTGATTCATTTTTTTTTTTTTTAATGTATTGAGCATATAAGATGTGCCAGGTGCTGAACTGGATGCAATGAGAAATGTAGCATAAAAAAGAAATTAGCCGGGGCGCCTGGGTGGCGCAGTCGGTTAAGCGTCCGACTTCAGCCAGGTCACGATCATACAGTCCGTGAGTTCGAGCCCCGCGTCGGGCTCTGGGCTGATTCTGTGTCTCCCTCTCTCTCTGCCCCTCCCCCGTTCATGCTCTGTCTCTCTCTGTCCCAAAAATAAATAAACGTTGAAAAAAAAATTAAAAAAAAAAAAGAAATTAGCCTTCATCTCACAGATATTATATTGACAGAGACAGACAGACATGACATAGGGAAGAAGTATTCTAGTACCAACACGAAGAGTAATTATAGTCAGTACGCTGGACACATGAACAAGCTGGCTTGAGAGTCTCTGTGTTTGAGGCTACAAAAAATACATGCGTGATTTTTTCAGATACTATTTTTGACCAGGGGAAGACAAAATGTGTGTTACAGGGTTTAAACACATTAAAAGTATTTAAAAAAAAAAACACATAAAGAGATAGAAATTAATTCAGAGGTTGGGAAGCCTTGAAAACTGGTTGGGATTTGAGGAAATAAAAGGTTAAGGAAATTCCAAATCCAGATCAGGAAAATAGCATGGACATCATGGGGGATTCAGGAAGAGCAGAGAGACATAGGTGAAGTGAGGGATGAGGTGAAAATGATATTGAAAAAGGAGAATAGAGTCAGATCAGGTCACAGCCTTAAGGTCATTCTAGAGTGTCAGAAGTTGGCCTTTTTTATTTTTATTTATTTATTTATTTATTTATTTATTTATTTATTTATTTATTTTTAGTGTGTGTTTATTTTTTGAGACAGTGTGAGAGAGACAGAACGTGAGCAGGGGAGGGGCAGAGAGAGAGAGGGAGATGCAGAATCCGAAGCAGGCTCCTCCAGGCTCCGAGCTGTCAGCACAGAGCCCCATGCGGGGCTTGAATTCAGGAACCACGAGATCATGACCCGAGCTGAAGTCAGACGCTTAACCGACTGAGCCACCCAGGCGCCCCAGAAGTTGGCCCTTCTGATGACCAAGAGCCCCCATAAGTTTTGAAAGGAGGGAGTGAGGTAATTGGACTAGGTTTTAGGAAGAGTCCTCTAGCAACAGTATAAATGGTGGTGAAGAGAGGTGGGAAAGTTAAGTTAGGTACACCTACTTAAGATCCAAAAGACAAACTACAAACCTGATCATCAGCCAGCTCATAAGGACTCTGTCACAGAGATCAATTCTGCAAATATCACAGCACACCAGAAAATAATTGCTGTTGAAGGATAACTAGTTTCTTCTGGAAGCTATGAAGACCATTAACTAGCTGCTATTTTTTTTTCCTTTTTTCACTCTCTATGCATGAAAATATCCCAAGTATTCGATAAAAACACACAAAAGTTGTCCCAGCACTGCTTAAGATCTAAATTTACGGTGTCTTTTTCTCCCTAAAATACCCAAGCATCCTCAAAAAAAAGCCAAAGCAGCTATATGTAAGTCAAGGAACCAGGATCTTTTTAAGGTTTTTTTTTTTTTTTTTTTCCGAAAGAGAGAGAGAGAGAGCACAAATGGGGGAGGGGCAGAGAGAGAGGGAGAGAGAATCCCAAGCAGGCTCCACACACCGTCAGCGCAGAGCCCAACATGGGGCTCGAACCCACAAACCGTGAGATCCTGACCTGAGCCGAGATCAAGAGTCGGACGCTTAATCGACTGAGCCACCCAGGCACCCCGAGATCTTTTTCATACTAAGCTTGGGGTGTGAACTTGGAGGTTGAAACCATGAAAAGCTAACTTCTCAGAAGTGCTTCCTGCTGTCCAGCTGTAAAGGAATTGGCATATGCAAGAGAGGAGCAAAATTAACTTGGGAGTATCAGTGTTCGCGAACATACTAAAAACCATGAAGACTATACCTTTTTAGGTGTCTGGCTTTGTGTACAAGGCATAACAAGAACAGGGTGAAGTGAGTCAAGTGGTTGTAAATATGTAGCTATAACACTGCTGGAGTCTAGCTTAATATACTACAGCTGCTCTCTCTTCACTCCTCACGACCCAGGACCTTGACATTCACTGAAGCTAGGTCAACGTCCTGCTCTATGGCTGTGAGCTCCAGTGGTTCCTCAAAGGCCCTACAGAGATAACTGAACTAGAAAGACACACGCTTAAAAAAGATGCACTAGATAATTCCAAAGACACACTTCCCACGTGGAGCCCCCGGTTGTCTGCGCCTTAACAAATACTGGAAATTATTCTAAGGAAATGAACAGAATAAGGCTCAGAATACTGTTGGAGGCAAATCCGTGTCTCTGCTTTTTATGGGTATTGAGCCTTCTTTGTATCGGCCTGTTGGGTCTTTTTTCTTTTTTTCCCTCCTAGCTTCCCTTGAAAACTCACAGCTATTTTCTCAGGATCCTCCTAGAAATAAATCACTCTTGTTAACATATGTCGCTTAGGTTTAAGCTCATTAAAACATACCCATTCTATGGGATCCATAATTCAAACTAAGTTGGTACTTATTCTCCAAAAACATAAGACTGTTTTCAACGTTCTGAAAGGAGACGGAGCCAAAGAGGCTTTTTCTGTTTTCAGTGAAGTTGCTGCTATGCCACAGCGAAAAGGTATCTGTGTTATTTCAGGTGCTCGCTTTTATGGCCAAAGTTGTGCCCAAAATACAATATGCCTTTAAATGGCTCTGGGATTGATTAATTTCTCAGATGTTCTCCTTCCCCCCCCCTATGATGATGTGGATTCAGCTCTGGCCCACTTCAACTATTAAATTAAATTATACTAAATCTTTAGAAAACTGGTTATTTTCCTGCACTTAGGGTACCCATTTTGGGTAGAGCTTTAAGTAACATTAACGGGGTGTAAGAGGTCAGGCTAACAGACACTACATATCAAAGGTGTTCTCAATACGTCACCCTTTAGTAAAAGAAAAAGGAAACAGAGTTGTTAGGGCTGACCTAGGGATGAAGGGAAAGGTCCCTTATTGTTTCTTCAAGTCCTACTCTTCCAAAATTTTTTCAAAATTCTGACCCAGAATAACTACAGTTCCAGCCCTGGTTATGTTTCATCACCAATCACAAAGCTTACCCATTTCATCACCTTATCTGCCCTCCCCCGCCCCTCACTGGTCAACCATGATCTCCTTTTCATTTATTTTTTCAGGGCTGTTGTGAAGGGTGATTAGTCCAACATCTCTTACATTAACTCATGACCCTTTAGCAGGTATCAGTGGTATCCATTTTTATAATGACCCGGGGCTCAAATTATTGTTTTGGCTCAAAGCTAAAGAACTTCTCATTTTCCTCCCTTATGACACTTTGCTACACATTGATAAGGTTGTTTTGGAGGAAAATTATGATCTCACATAATAGTTTCCTCTGACTGGACCTAATTATAAGAAACAAAAGTCTGTAATTTCTAAGAGGAAGACCTCAGTTCTCTGGAGCAGGCCCCTTCCTCAAGTGATTGATTTAGTCTCCTAAAACAGCTCCTCTTTTCTCCACAGCATTGTTAAACACAAACTATTTTGCTCTTGCATAAAGCTCTGGTATTTTCTTATTCTACTTTACAGTAAAGTATTTGGCTTCTTTGAAACTGTGGTCTAGGGTTCATCTTCTGGTTACACCAAAAAAATTCTTTCTCCATAGCGTTTGCCTCCCAACCTCATTTACATTTCGCGTCTGGATCAAAATTCCATGTGAATGTGAGAAAACAGAGTTCTGTCTTTTACTGGCTGCTCCAGAATTTGCTTACACACGCTTCAGAAGACTTCGCTGCTACCTGTGCTGTATTCTTACAGAAAGTCAATCACCACCGTGTTCTCGTCTACAAAACGATGACACACCGAATGTCCCCATCACACTTAAAGAGCAGGAGAATTAGGAAGTTGGTTTTCATTGCAATTCATTTTTTGGTTCAAGGTGTATTTTGTTCTAGACTGTCTCTTATTAGCCTGACTGATGTCATGAGGTAGACAGACCAGGACGTTTAGCACCATTCCCATGGCAAAGGGGAGAAAATGGAAGCCAGGGTAGACAAAGTGACATGCCTCCAGTCACATGGATGAGTAGACGTTGGAAACCTTGGCTGAAGTTTAAGCTGCTCCCCCACCCCCAGCTTCACTGAGGTATAACTGACAAATAAAATTATGAGATATTTAAAGCATACAACATGACGATTTGATGCACACACTGTGAAAGGATTCCCCCACAGAGTTAATTAACACATCCATCACCTCACATGCTTCCCCCCTTCTTTTTTTTTTTTTTTTTTTTTTTTTTTGGTGCTATCAATTCAGTTCAGAATCTGAAGAGCCTTTAAAGCCTGATTCCATGTCCCTCATCCCACAATGCCTCATTCCAAGGGACAGATTTATCGACAGCTCCACGGTGAAAAAATAGTAATTCATTCTTTGAGATGATACTGTAAATATCTTTCAAAAACGCAGGGCACATATTCTCCAGGTCTCAAAATCAAAGGACAATAAACAAAATGTCTTCCGGCACCCAGTACAGTTTTCTCCTAAGGTGGGTTGGCAAGGAACACCTGCGAGCCGGGCCCACCCTCTTCGATACAAGGAAGCTTTTGCCTTTTTTTGACAGAGATATACTTCTGGAATTTTTTTTAGAGAATGTCTAGGAATGCTAACGTTGTCCCTATTTCTGCGTGGTAAAGACAAAAGGCATTATACACACAATGTATTATATACAAAGTAAAATACAATTTGACTCAACAACTCGTTACAGCGATTCTCTCACTGGTAAAAAAGTTTACATTATGTGTGAATAACCAGAATCTACTGGTATCAACTCAGGAAAAATGAGGAATTTAAGCCTTTTTTCGCCAATTTATTTTCTAAACTACAGAATAAATAATTTCGTTCCCTGTAACACATTCCATGGATATTTCATCTTTTATGGCTTGGACTCCCTCAACCTTCAGTTAATTTTTACCAGAAATGATCAATAAGGGGACAAATATTGGGCTTTGGGTGCTTTATATTTAAAGGCTTTACAGATTTACAAATTCCATCTTATTAATATCATATTACTGTTCATTGTGCCTGAGGCTCTTTCTTGAGCTACTGAATCATTTTAAACTCTACTGAAATGTCTCTTTAAATGTATTGTTATCATTAGTGATTAACAAGGTGTGTCTGGAAACTTAGAAATCAAATTTTACATATAATTTAGGCACTTGTTTTCAAATTGTTCATTTCAGGAATTCGGTTAAATGCATGGTGATGTTAAAAATTAATGCAGCTCTGTGAATGTCTTTTGAGTATTTCTTGAACAAAGGCTCAGCAAGGACTGTTTCAATGTGTAAAACTCTGTGTTTAGTCTTTGGGATAGAAAACTACAGAACGTGGAATGTATGTCTTGTTCTTGTCAAGGAATTTGTAGTCCAGTGGAGATGATAAAGCATTCAAGGAAGGAAAAAAGAAAGAAAGGAAGGAAGGAAGGAAGGAAAGGAGAGAGGGAGGAATGGAGGGAGGAAATTAGATCTTCAAAAGCAGCACAGGGGCATGGTGCCACCAGGAATATGTTTACTAGCCAACATTTCAACATGTGACAGAAGGAAAACAAAATTTACCAAAAATTCACAGACATTCTCCTTGTAACTATGCATAAATTGAATGAGATTATTATAATGTGTTGGATTCCAAGTGTCCAGTCCATTCATTGGGATAAAAGCTCAGGCCTGTTACAGAGATCCAAAAGCAATAGAGGCTTAAACGAGAGATATTTATTGCCCACTCATGTAAAAGTACAAATTGGTAACACAAGAGGAGTAGGTCCATAATTATCAGACACCTAGGCTCCTTCCTCCCCACTCAACACACGGCTTCCCTTTTATGTTCAAGATGGCTGTTCCAGAGCCTAACACCTCTCCCCAGAGAGGAGAAAAGGGGAAAGTAGTTGGAATGTCCTTTCCCTTTAAGGCCACGGCTCCTTGGAGGGCACACCCATCATTTCCTCTCAAACTCACCAACCAAAATTTGATAGCAAAGCAAGGGAAACAGAAATGTCGTCTTTGTCTGGCTAAAGCCATGTGCCCGGTTAAACTTCTAGTACAAGGTAAGAAGGTTGGGTATGTGGGGACAACTCTCTCTGCCATGGGTAGTAACCAGGCTGTCGTCCTCCACTGCAGAGCTCAGCTGTTAGGTATAAGAGGGGATTTGGGGTTTTTGGTTTTTGCTTTAATCACGTAGTCCTAGGGCTTTCATTTTCAAAAGAGATTAGAAATGCATCTTGGATGATTTCACAATCAAAGGAGGATTTCTCACCTTGTCAAGCGCTACTCATTTGCAGCTGAAAGCTAACACCTTATGCCAAGCTAGTCAGCGCCAAATACAATTAATTAGATTAAGCTTGTCGCTAAAATACCGAGACAAATGGCTTGAAACATGGCACTTTCTCCCTTTGCCTTTTTCCCCCTCATCTGGTTTATTTACAATAAAAAAGTAGGTTGCAGGATGAAGTTGCAGAAACTGATCCTTATTAACTGTTACTCTATATATCACATAACTGATAACAGAATGCTGGAGAGAAAAACGTATCTGAATTGTGTTAGCATAGACTGCCCTACCCTGGATCACATTTAATAATTGATTACAGTGTACCGTTCATGGTGGTTTGAGAGTCTCCATAAAAATAATACCGGCAAGCCTGTTGACGTCATTCTCCTCAGAGCCTTCTCGATTTAGTACCAGAGCTGTGACTCGCACCTGCTGCTTCTCCAAACCAGAAACACTGAATTTTCCTTTTGCATTTTTCTTGGTAACCTCTCTCGAAGAAAGTGATTTGCCGGGGCAGTTTTTTAAGTGCACCATTTAAACAACTCTATCGCACACTTTGCTTTACACAATAGGCAACAGATAGGCTGTTCTATTGTAAACCAGATTCTATTTTAGAGTCATTGGGCGATCTTGCTATTTAACAGGATCTGATAATCCATTTATGGAGCGTATTACTCGTTTATAGAGCAAAAGGAGGTCATCTAACTGTTTCTGATTTGCAACTCTGGGTTCCCACATGACAGATTTGCCCAGAGCTCACCTGCAAAGGAAACTAGAGCAGACGCGGCTCTTATAAAGACAGATCATAAAATTACAAAAATGTGGAGATCAAAGAGACAGTGTCCAACTACCTCGTTTGCAAATGAGGAAATGGAAGTCCACAAAGGCCCAAAGATCCCTGAGGACACCCACCCAGTTAGCGACCAGAACCTGGAGCTCCCAAATCCCAGAGGTCTGTACATTCTGTTGCTCAACACTCAGGCAAACGCGAGGTTCAAGTGTCATAAACATAGATGCCCTTGCTCACAGGATCTGCTTAATAAGTGGCCAGCCTTAGGTAGCCTGAGGCGCAGATACACCAAATTATTGAGAAGAGGGTGGTAACCCACAACTAACAAGACAGCAGACTTAAGAAAACCTCAGCTTTCTCTTTGCTTCCTTGAATTTTTCCTGCTTTTGTTCATTTCCCCTATTTATCTAAACCTGTGGCTTCTCAACTTTTTCAGGTTTCATATACCTGATCCTCAAGCTCTCAGGTGGTGTTAAACTTGTTCAGGATGCAGTAAAATAATGTTAAAAATACTAATAATCGTAGTGAAAATGATAGCTTATCTTATGGCCCCTTAAACATTTTTGCGTATCAGGCACTTTGCTAAGAATAATATTTTCTAAGTATATTACGTATATTATTTCACTGTAATTATATAGGTCAACTCCTACATTGATCCTAAGAAGTCTATACTATTATTTTCCCCCATTTTATAGGAATGGAAACTGAGGCACAGAGGATGTAAGTAATTCAGTCCAATTCACACAGCCAGTAAGTAGTTATTATTTAAAACCGGGTTGTCACTTTTAACCACTATATTGGCTATCACAGAAAAACAATTACATGGCACATAACTGTATGTCCAGGAGATGGTATGGCGTAAGAAAATGAGCCCTGGTGTTGGGGCCAGAAGAGTTAGTCTTTTCTCTTTTTATTTTACCTCTATCCAGAGGTTTGAGCTTAATTAAACTCCTCCGTTGCTGGCCCTTTACCTCTTTTGACCCATGCCAGGTGCCTACCGATATGTGTAAGCACTTCTTTTAAACCATAAGCCATTCACCATACCTATGCATAATACTATTTTTTAAGAAACTGCTAAAAACTCATGACTTGGTTTGATTAAACAAATATGTAGGAAGCATTGGTCACGTGCTGACTACCATTGACATGTAATTGGTCTTAGTAACAATTCTTTTCTTTTTTAATGTTTGTTTATTTTTGAGAGAGAGAGAGGGAGCACAAGCGGGGGAAGGGCAGAAAGAGAGGGAGACACAGAATCCGGAGCAGGCTCCAGGCTCTGAGCTGTCAGCATCAGCACAGAGCCCGACCCAGGACTTGAATTCACCAACTGCGAGATCATGACCTGAGCTGAAGTCAGACGCTCAACTGACTGAGCCACCCAATCGCCCCTCAGATAACAATTCTTATACCGCATAGATCTTTTTGGCTCCCTTGATCTCCTTGTATGCAAAATAGTCCAGGTTTCAATACCTCACTGCAAGTAACAGGAAAACATTATTCTTAAGCAATCACTGCCTTTTTTTTTTTTTTTTTTTAACTTTTGGCATTTTGACAGTGGGGCGGTTATGCCCTATAATCAAAGGAAAACATAAACCGGTCATCTCCTAGCAACTCACTGAAGATTACTCTCAGGGAATAATTTGTGTGGCTGAATCTGGGAGCAGATAACTTTGAACTCTGAAGCCAGGAGAACGCCTGCACTGGCCATTAACTCTTCTCAGTATGTTGCAAATACAGTGAACCTGTTTTTGATGGTGTTGCAGGAAGAATGCACACGACAATATTCCAAGCATGGGCAGTTTGATGTGAAAGAAACCGAAGAGTTTTATAATCTTTTTTTGCTGTTGTTAAAAACCTAATTGCAATTAAATGTCACTAGTAATCAAGATCATTTTGCTGCTCTGCAGTTTCCCCTTCCCAGAGCCAGTTCCCCAGCTCTCTCCTATAAAGGGATCATGGCATCCTTACCTTCCCTGATATCTTCTCCCAGTGGGCTTCTTATCTGCCTGCACAGTCGGGTGTGCTGGTGAGACCCGTCAATCAAAACAGTTTCCCAGTCAGTCTCAGGAAGCCGCTGTTCTTAGAGCCTTAATGTACAAAATAAAGGTGCAATCAACACAGATTCTACTCAGCCATCTGTGCAGGAAAGAAACAAATGTGACTTTAGAAGGGTTTATTTCATGTCTTCAAACCAAGATTTAGTACATTCCTAAAATAATTAGTTTATAAAAAGAGGAGACCTGACTAGAGAATTCATCTGAACAAATGACCACGGCAAGAAAGGGAACCCTATCTGAAATCATGCAGCCACTAGTCACAAGTATCACCATCAAAGGAACACTGACTCTTTAATAGCAGTAGTAGTAACATTTGTGGCATTATGTGCCAGACCTACTTCTAAGTGCTTTGTGCATATTAATCATTGGCTCCTTCAACAACTCTAGGAGGTTGGCACCATTGTTATCCCTATTTATAGAGGAAGAAACTTTGTAGGTTCAGAGAGAGGATATGTTGCCTGAAGTTATCCACGTGGATATGGTAGAATGAGCTTTTAACCCAGTTGGATTGGGCCCAAAGTCTGCGCTCTGGATCACCAACTAGCCTGTCCCCGCAGTAGACATTATCAGATACCAGTCCCATCGCTCCGTCAGGAAACAAGGCAGAAGGTGATGCTACCTACGGTTCTTGACAAGAGCCCATAAGTTGGATCATAACATTAGTTCTGAAATGCTTTTTCTACAAAATCTCCTGATGATAAAGAAATCGTGTCTGTTTCTATTTATTCTGAAGAGGAAGAAGACTGCTTTCTTTTAGGTCTCTGGCTTGTGTTTTGCATATAGAAACGCAACCTCACTTTGAGCAGACTAAAGAAATATAATGGACTTTTGGTTTGCTCAGTATTCTTCAGCACTTGCATTATAGGACGTTGTAGAGTGAACGTGACTAGTCTTTTAAAAAAATATATTCTATTACATATCCCAGAAACATTTACTGAGCAGTTAGTATTTGTCATTTATCTATTGAGCACTTAGATAGTTTTCATTTATTACCTCTGAGCTGTGTCCTTAATCCATTCATAGCCAAGAAAGGGAAACATGAATGAAGCTGTCACTCATGCATACTTCCCAAGGATTTTGATTCTGTCTACATTTTCCATCTTTTGCATTTTAAATTGTTGAGCCCGGAAATTTCCTACTCATTAAATAAAATCGTTTTTAATCTACTGTTATGAAAAAAAATTGTTTTTAAATTCAATGGAGTGCCTTTTAATCCTGGTAAGTTAGGGCTTAGGAAAAAAGTAGTTAACGTTACCAACGCTTTTTCTGATTTTAAAATGTCAGTCCCATTTTTCTGCCTTCATTCTTTTGCATTTAATTTAAAATTTTTCTTCCTTAACCTGAAAAGTTACATTATTTTGTTTTACATCTGTCCCTTTGACCTTGTTACATGCCTTTTCACAACTTTGTTATCTCTTTCTCAGAATGCAGGAATATTTCTTGGAGAGAAAAGCTGTAAATTGCTAGAGACTAAGTTAGTATTAAAACAGAATGAATTTTGTTAAATCATCCCCGTTTTGCATTATTGCCTGGGATAATCCCTCTTTATCCCTGTGAAGTCAGCATAAATATTCATGACACCCCCTTTTACTCTTAGTATTGCTCTCTCAAATTAGGTAGGCATGCTTTCCAAAAGTGGTATAAAGCTAATGGTTAAGTAAAATAAATGTGTTTTTATTTGCAAACAAACTCTTGTAGATATACTAGAAAACACTGATAATTTCCTAAAACCCATCATGAAAAACGCCACTGTAAAGCAGATTATTTTTTAAATGATGATTTACAAGCCTTTAAATTGTGGTCCCAAACCGCAATTCCTTATCTTTTCATGGAGTCATGTGCTCTGAAAATGACTTCTAAGTGAAAGTTTAAAATGATTTGCGACACAGAGACAGCAAGATGGCATTACGGACATTCCCCCCTCACCCTCAGGGGACACCATCCCAGACCTCCCGTGGATGCCTGAAACCGTAGACAGTCCCCAACCTTATATATACTATATTTTTTCCTCTGTGTACACATCTATGATAAAGTTTCATTTCTAAATGAGGCACAGAAAGAAATTAACAACAGTAATAAAATAGAACAGTTATAACAACATATTGTAATAAAAGGTATGTGAATGTGGTCTCTCTCTCTTTCTCTCTCTCTCTCTCTCTCTCTCTCTCTCAAAATATCTTATTGTCCTGCACTCACCCTCCTGGGGCTGAGGTGAGATGAGAAAATGCCCACCCAACAAGACGAAGTGAGGAGAATGACGCAGGCCTGTGACGTAATATTAGGCGACTATTGACCAGAGGCTACGTCACAAGGAGGGACACCTGCTTCCAGAAGGCGGTGGACCCTGTAACTGAATTGAGGGAAAGCAACACACAGATAAGGAGGGGGCGGAGCTACAGTAGTTACAGCTGTTTGAAATTACCTCTGTGCAAATTTTAGTTTACAAGTTCTGGGTGCTGACGAGATAGAAAAGAGCCTAAAGCAAATTTAAATAGGGAGAGAGAAACATTAAGTTTGCTCAACCTGCCGTTATTCTGCACTCGGTCAGCTCAGTGTACTGGTAAGGGTCAAGTATAGACCAACTGTAGCGTCAGAGGCTAGCTAGCAGACCGGTGGCATGCTTTGAGATTTACTGTAAGACCCTGCTCAGAAATATCCTACACTCCAATCTGCTGGCTCCTCCGATGGTTTGAAACACTATTCTGGAAAGAAATCGAAGACAAATCGTTCAAATGCATGTGTTAATTGTGTACCTCATTATTCAAAATCTTAATAAAACTAAAGGAAATTAAATGTAACATAGGAAATCAGCCACGTCTACAACCAAGTAGGGAAACCTGTTACCACCAAGAAAGTAACCTTTTCGTTCGTTATACCTAGGAGAGGTGGCAGCTGTTCGGTCACATTTACAGGATTGAAAATTCAGATCCTGAGTAGTGGTGGTGACTCCAAATTTCACTGAATTACGTCAGCACTGTTTGCAATCAATGCCCATGATCAGAGTCCAAAGTCTGATCATGATGTCTGTCTAGTTTCACATGAGAATACAACAAAGGCAAATAATGGTGTTTAGTATGAACATGTGGCAATATTAATTTATGTAATGCTGAAATAGAATGATAGGGGAGCAATTAGCAAGTGATGATTATAGTTTCTATTGTTCAAGTTATAAAGCACTGACTTGTTCCACTCTTTGATTTTCTTTTGTGCTCTCGTCCACAACGGCTAGGTTTCCACAGCCGCCTAAGGGCTAAAGTGGATAAAGCTGCCTAAGTGGTAAAAGTGGGTAAAGCTGACTACCTGTCTGAATTTCCTAAGGGAAAAAAAATATATTGACTTTAGTCATCTGTAATATTCATCCTTTCCCCTAACTACCCTGTGTGGGGCCACAAGATGCCATTGTGCAGGTGGGATCTCTGTAGGCTCCACCCCATGACTGAATTTCCTGACTCTGAATCACATTCTCCCCATAATGGTCCTGGTTTTCTGAGCTTACATTCTCATGGTGGGAAAGAGATAATAAACATGTAAGATGCGAGATGGTGAGAAGTGCTCTGAAGAAAAAAAAAAAAAACTTTCGAAGGGTAAAGGAAATACTGAGGCGGGCATTATATATATGGGCGGAGGGGGGTTATGGCAGGTGTCTCTGAGAAAGTGGCATTTGAGCACAGACCTGGAGAACCAAAGGAATTCATAGAGGCAGGGTCCCAAGCAGTGGCAGACTGTGGGATCGCTGTGGGCTTGGCATGTCCCAGAAGTGGTGAGATGGTCAGCAAGCCTGGGGCGGGGGAGCATGGAGGGTGGGTGGTAGCAATGAAGCTAGGGGTATCATGAGGGCCCAGGGCATGGAGAACCTTGCAGGCCATGGTAAGGATGGGCGATGGGAGGCCATGGAAGGGTTTTGAACAGCTGGATGAGTGCTCGCTCTCAGATTTTGGAGACTTCATTCTCAGTACTTAGGGAATAGAGTGTGAGTGGACGAAGGGAGACCAGTTGTAAGGCTACTGGAATAGTTCAGACTTAAATTCAGGTTGAAGGTGTTAGTGGAGAAGGTGACGAGGAGGATTTGGATTCTGGATACAGTTTGAAGGCAGAGATAGTAGGATTTGCTCGTAAATGCAAGAAAAAAACGAGCTGTATCCTGTCGCTTGGCTATAGGTTGGCCTGGGCAACTGAAATGGTGATGTTTGCAGAGAAGTGAAATGCTGCAGGAAAGGGTAGGAGAGGGGGCAGTGGAGGGGCCAGGGTGACTGAAGGGCCCCCGGTGGACACTTGCCATGTCCAAGTGGACATCGTGGGTAGGCAGTTCACATTCCAAGTCTGGGATTTGGAGGACAGGTCAGGACTTGAGAGAGAAATTTAGGGATCTTCAAATAGCTCTAATTTAGGTTCTATAGCCCCTCCTTCAAGCATATTCATATCTTACTCTGTGACTGCCTTAAGTACGGTCACCTGAACCCCAAATAAGTTTGGGAACTTTGCTTACATTCTTATGGTGGAAAAGAGATAATAAACACGTAAGAAGAGAGATGGTAAGAAGTGCTCCAGAGTGTAGATCCAGTTGTGTTCAAAAAAAAGAAAAAAATAATACAAAGAGATGACGGGAGGGGAAAACACGGAGAGGGTGGGAGGAGCCCAAAGACAGGCTTCCCCGGCTCTGCAATTTCTGTAGGGTTTTTTGTCCCTCAGAACTCACTCGGGTGATGCCGTACGGCAAGAGTCCGTGTGAACTGAAACACTGGTGAGACCTATAACGTTCTACAAATTTCTCTAGTCAAACTTGAGAAACTAAACACCTATACTAAAAAGTTGGCTAGATCAGTTATGCAATTCGATCTTAACTGTAGAAGGTATCAAACCGGTGTTAACATAATCCCAAATATCTAATTAGTAGGATTCTTATTATGTGTTGGACATATTGATTTGCAATTTGCTAATGGAGCGAGGACTCGGTCTGGTGCCTCTCGAAGGCCTAGCAATGTTCACCCAAAGAACTTGGTTTCTCTGTGCCCCACCGGGCAGCACGGTCTACACACATCTCCACTAGCAGTGTGTCCCCTGGTGTCCCAAACAGTATGGGCAGCAGACTGGCCAGTGCTCACGTCGGCCGGTAGCAGCCACCGCTAACACACAACTCAAGTTCCTCAGCTGGAAAAATGGGGGCTGTGTAAGGCAGCTGTATAACGTGCACAGAACACAAAAAGAAAAAGAAAAAATGATTCAGTGTGGGACACTAACAAGCATAATACAAGTAGAGGCACCGTGCCATAATGTGGGAAAGAACTTAAGTGGTAAATGCAGCAGAAAGCATATTCAACCCATCTTGAAAATTTGGGGTAAATAAATGTTTTCACTCTTATGTGGATCCTGAGAAACTTAACAGAAGACCATGGGGGAGGGGAAGGAAAAAAAAAAGAGAGACGGAGGGAGCCAAACCATAAGAGACTCTTAAAAATGGAGAATAAACTGAGGGTTGATGGGGGGTGGGAGGGAGGGGAGGGTGGGTGATGGGCATCGAGGAGGGCACCTGTTGGGATGAACACTGGGTGTTGTTTGGAAACCAATCTGACGATAAATTTCATATTAAATAAATACATAAACAAATAATAAATAAATAAAATACAGATCTAAACCTATCTATATTTTAGATCTAAAATAAAAAAAAAATACTCAGACACTCCATGAGCAATAGAAAAAATCCTTTTTTGCCTATTTAACAAAAAATGACGGAAGTAATGAGTTTGAACTCTTAATTGGACCACTCACATGTTGCTGTCTTACAACTCAGGATGAGGAATAATAATGCCTCCAGAAGCCTGAGGGATTGCTCTGTGGCTTCTAGTTTAGGTTTTAGGATCTCTGGGCTAACGAGAGTTTTGTGGAAGCAAAGCTAAAAAAACATCATGGTGACTTTGAGTCCTGGGAACAAGAATCACAGCATGCTAGAGTCGATAAAGGTCTAGTCCCACTCATTTTACAGATGAGGAAACTGAAGCCAAAAACTTTAAGTGACTTTGTCTCTCCCCCCTCAAGGTACTTAAAAATGTAGCTAGAAAGGCAATGCATCTAAAAAGTTAAATAAAATGGCAATCACATCAGAATGCTGCGTGAGTTTGTATTTCAGCGTATATTTCACACGAATGGCTCATGTGGTAAGGCTCTAGAAATACAGGCAAAGCCATGGGTGATTGAGCCAGGGTGCCGGGCGATAGAGAGCTTGAGGTAAACTTTGAAAACAAGTTTCAACAAGGTAATCCAAGATGTTAAAGGGAGCATGAATGTTTACACCAGGGAATAAGTAGGTCAATTTTTCTGCCATGCACAGGGCTATCTTCTCTTAAATGCAAGTGTGTGGGTAGGCTGCAATTTACTTATATGCTTGTTTTCACTGTAGTTTTAAAGTAACAAAAATGCTTCACAAACCCTTAGAACATTGGAGGAAAAAAGTCGCTAGTAATTATCCTGACCCTAATACCAAAGATCAGTCTTTCTTTGAAACCTCCCATTTAGTTTTAACAAAATGTAAGCTCCCTTGTTGTCAACTTAGTGCCCTTTTTAAAAATAAAAATTAAAAACTGCCGGAGAGCTCTTTGGGTCACAAGAACTGAACTGAAATTTTTGACAAATGATAGAAGAGGAATTCAAGTATCTATGTAATCAGCGTTGACTTTTATGTGTTGATACATATTGGAAAATCTGCCTGGAGAGAGAGAGAAAAGGGGGAGAGATATATACATCTACACGCACACAGAAGCCAATACAGATATAGCTAAAGATGGGAAATCCAGAAATAATGTTCTAATTCAGAGTATGTGAAAGCAATGATAAAGATAATATTAAAATGTCTCGAAAATATTTGTATCGTCGAAAGATGCTCACTTTTCACAGATGACTGGTTGTGGGGCCTCTTCCCCCTTTGCCTTAATGATTTGAAGGTCGTCAAAACCACATGTTTCTTCCTCCTTTCTTTTTCATTAACACGACCAGGAAAGCGCTGGGCCAGGAGAGAGCTGGAAGCGGGAGTCATGGAGGGTGGAAAGAATGGGCAAGATAATTCCAGGAAGAGCTCAAAATAGCTAATTAGTCTTTTGCCAAATGTATATGAAGTAATTTACTTTTTATAAGGTTCGTTCAGCTGAATTAAATGATTTCATTTTTGAATGTTCCTGTGATTATAACAAAAGTATGACTCATCCAACTGATGGCTCATTCTTCTTCCTCTTGAGACTAAACCTTCAGAATCAGGATGAACAAGAAATAAATGGAGCCACGAAGGGTGGCCCTGATGATGGCTTCGGTGCTCACAAAACAAACAAATGCCGTCTGTGCTTCCTGTCTTTATATTTTACCTGTATCTATGACAATAGAGTTTCTGGACTAAATGTTTTGACTACGAGTTGTTAGGTAGTAACAAACAGAAACCTTAGGAATGACATGACCGATGTTTGCCACAACTTCCATACGTTTTTGAGGGTGCTGCTTTACTGACTGAGGAGCATTTTTGCTCTTGATCTAAGAGCATCTCTTCCCCTGAAAATTAAGAATCCAAGTCACCTCTGCCTTAAACTCATTATCTGATCATGTGAAAGCCCCCCAGGGCCCAGATTGTGCCCTTAGCACAAAGACTTAGAAAAAGCTGGTGCTCCTTCAAAGGGAACGAAGATAGGCCTGGAGCATGGTAGGACTGTGATGTGGAATGATGCGCTCGGGGATGTCTGCAGGAAATGCCTCAGAGAAGTGCCACCACTGGTGTGGGGGTATATCTGCAGCATCGAATATCCTAGGGGCACTTGGCTGGCTCGAGAGTGTGCAGCTTTTCATCTTGGGGTAGTGAGTTCAAGCCCCCGTGTTGGGTGGAGAGATTACTTAAAAAAACAGAAACAAAAACAAAAACAGCACAGTGATCCTCTCCTTGAAACCGTTGCACAACGAAGCTTATGCCTATGATAAAAGAAATATACAAGGAAGTTTATACGCACTATGTTTTAGGGTAGTTATAATATGCACGAGAATTTTCAGTATTGCTCATTACAGGTCATGCTACACATGGATGGATCCAAATTATAGTGGTCCTGGACTGAAATTTTGGTCAATACCTAAGTTACATATTTATAAACTGCTGTATCCCTTCAGATTCTTAGATCTAAGAAAGACATTCTAGTGCAGTGTTTAAGAACATAAATTCTGAAGCCAAACCGCCTGGATTCCCAAGCTTGACTCTGCTACTTAATTGCTGTGTGATCTTGTGCAAGTTTCTTAACTTCTCTGAGTTTTCATATTTTTTTTTAAATCAGTAAAATAACAACAGTATTTTCCTCATCTGGCTGTTGTGAGCCTCGAGTGAATTAATATATATGTAAATACACTTAGAATAGTTCCTGGCACACAGAAAGCACTTAAAAGCTATTATTACCATTTAAGTTCTCTGGCAAGCAATTAATAAGCAAAGCAATAAGAAACATGTACATAAATATTCATAGCAGCACTAGTCAGAATAGCAAAACAGCAACATCTAGCAGCAACCCAAATGTCCTGAACAAGAAAGTCAATATGCAAACTGGTATATTCACACAATAGAATATTATACAGGAGGCAAAAGGAGCACACTATAGGAACAGGCAACAGTAAAGATGAATTTTAGCAATACAATTATATCCAGCATGATAACATCATTATAAAGATAAAAACAACTAAAATAAAGAGAGGAGACATATGTTCAAGGAAACTCATAAAAAGGAAAGCAAGAGAATGACCCACATGGAATTCAGAATGACCGCTGCTTGTGGTATGGGGAAAGGAAAGATGAAACAGTGGCCCAGACCACCTGGTTAGATGCAGGTTCCTATCCAAGTCTATCTCTTGCTTTAGACGGCAGGTGTGTAGGTATTCAGGGGGAAGGGAGGAAGAGAGAGAAGAAGAGACACATGGACCTATGATAAGGCTTTGTCATGAACCAAGAATCACAATGTATCCAGTTATGTATCCTTGAGACACGCCCCCCCAAAGTAACGGCAATCATTGTCCATTGTTAGAATCAATCCCAGTGATGTTACATTACAAATAATTAAAAGATAACACAGGTGAGGGATTGTTTGTATGTGTTGATCCATTTTGGCTGGGAAAAGGAGTAGCAAGATAGGTATAAACACCATATGTACTGAGGATTTTTCTAAAATAAATAACGTTATTAGTCTTCTTCTCTTAGAAAAACAAAATGACAGGTCATGTTACTGTTTAGGGTTCAGACAGTGAAGACACGTTTGTTTAAAATGCATGATACAAACTGGTGATTTGGTATTGGTTAAATCAGTGTGGCAAGCATAGCATATTCATTACTAGTATCGATACTCCGGGATTCCAAAAACCTTCTTAAATACATTTCACATTTCAAACAAAACCATCCTGCCAACCACCGAAACGGGCTCCACCAACCTCAACACTTGCCAGTGATTTTCAGGAATGAGTGTGGATTTGTTAGCCTGATACCTCTAAATCATTCAAAGAGTCGTGAAGTGACATATTCCAGAAGAGACACCATTACATGCAGATAAGAAAAACTTAGAAAGGTCATAGATAATCTAGTAAAAATGAAGGCAGGGACTGTAATGGGCAATTGAGGGCAATTGTCAAGCTTCTTTGCACGGTCTCTCTCCCTGACAAACTGCTTTATAAAGGCAATCATTCCTTCATGCCCACAAATGAGGATACCTTCATTGTATGTATATTTACCGAGCAAATTCTACCGCCCAGATATCATTAGGGGTGGAAGGGATGGCAGAGAAGAAGCTAAGAAAAGCCCCCACGATTAGTGTCTGCTTATGGAATACGCAATACTAAACTTTAAGTACCTGAGTAATGAATATGTCCTGTATTACAGTTATTCATCTCATTGCATGTGTTCCTAAAGAGTTTTTGCTAAGACAAGAATAGTCTTTGTCTCACTAGGTAAGAAATCTGACCAAAAGTGATATGGTTATTTCTTTGAAGCTTTAACATTTGCCATCTTTGAAGTAGTCATACACTGAACCAAGAGGATAAAAGTATCTGGAAACAAGTGGCCTGTGAGAATTGGGCAGGGAAAACAGACTCTGTGTGTGTGTGTGTGTGTGTGTGTTACTTTTTCTCCCACTTATATCTGCCCCTACGTATTTACTACTAGAAGATCATCCATTTCGGGTTCACTGCTGCCATGGGGACATGAAGCCATAATATTAGTCTCTATCACCATTAGCTGGTCATGTGCTCCCATCTCCCCTACTCTGGGTATTAAACTGTCACTGGGCTTAACCTGGATTTGGCCTGTATAAAATCCAAAAAACTAAAAATGCTTATCATCTCACACGTAGATCTCTTGGCCAAACGAACCGAGGGGCTTAGATGTATTTTGTCCTTTCTAGAGCTGAATGTCTCTTGTTTTACTTCTCAAAACACAGAGAGTTAAGGGAGAAAGACACGAGTAAACACTAAGTTCTAGTTATACAGTGACTGGCTTCCAATTTTTTGATTAATGGAGTAACGAATTAAATAAAGAATAGTTAGTGCCATTGCTTGAGATAGGGAATGATGGAAAATGGGATGAGGTTTGGGGAGGGGAGAATATCATGAACCCAGTATGAAGTGGGGAATAAATATAAAGTATATTTGAACTGTATCTTAAACGTACAATTTGGAAATTGTGATAATTGGATGAGGGTCTAGGCTGTCATTTACCTTTTGTGATATTAAAGCTAGGTTCTTTTTTTAAAGTGTATTTATTTTGAGAGAGAGTACAGGAGGGGCAGAGAGAGAGGGAGAGATAGAGAATCCCAAGCAGACTCCACACTGTCAGTGCAGAGCCTGATGCAGGGCTCGAACTCACAAACCATGAGATCACCACCTGAGCCAAAACCAAGAGTCGGACACTTAATCAACGGAGCCACCCAAGTGCCCCTAAAAGCTAGGATCTTAAACAAAATGCTAGCATAAATCCTTAGGCTTTTTTGAAACCTTTTTTGAAACACTTACTACATGTGAATTGACATTGTGTGTACAAATCATTCTTACGCGTTCATTAAAATAGGACCCTAAAGGACCCAGTCTGGACATTATTTCCTGGAGCTAGAGTTAATCTATATTTTTAAAGGAGAATAAATTGTTTCTTCACAACCATTCCACAATTCACCCTTCTCCCTAATTCAGATGGTCTTTCTCAATCACTCCAAATTAATGATACATTCATCACATAGTTTTACAAATAGCCAAGCATATTAAATCATATCAGGTAAACACTCAAATTCCAAAACTTCTGAAAAGGGGAGCAGGCTGACCAAAATTTTTGTGGCTCATAAGACTTTGGCAATATGTTTGTGAGCCTGATACCTAACTTTTTCAACAGTAAGCAAAGCCTGGAGCAGTAATCATCCACGTGAAAAGTAACTTCAAATGTCACAGTACCTCCCATGCTATGGCAATTTAGCAAGTGATGATGTGACTGATTGAGCCAGAAAGAAAATGTAATGAAATTATTGGTTTGGAACACAACGTGCTTAAGATCTCTCAGCCTTTTGTCTCTTCAAAGGTCAATAGACAACTCTTTGAAATACGAGACATGCAAAAGAATGTTAACATTTGGAATGCGAACCTGCATTCACCACTTATCTGCTTTGAAGGATTTCTCGCCCACCAACGCTAATAGAAAACAAAATGATCAATGATTCTTGCCACCCCCCCAATGTCTCTACCAACACCACACCACCCATGATGAGAAAAGACTTTACAAAGGTGATGATAATTTATTGACTGAAGTTTACTTTTAGGCAAATTGTTTTGGTATCGGTTTATAAAATGGATGTGATTTTAGGCAAGATGAAATCCCAAAATTGATCAACTCAGTTGAAGGGTTTTTGAGTTAATAGGGAAGACGATAATGTTATAGAGAGGGAATCCCATAGATCTTGTTTCTGGAGTTAAGTAACCTAGGCAGCTAAGAGGGAGACAGATTTGGATAATGGCTTTGACTTGGATTAATACGTGTCCATCTCATTCTGATGCTATTAGAAATACAGATCTTTGGGACACCTGGGTGGCTCATTCGGTTGAGCATCTGACTCTGATTTCCACTCAGGTCATGATCTCATAGTTCGTAAGTCTGAGTCCCACATCAGGCTCTGCACTGTCAGTGAGAATCCTTGGGATTCTCTCTCTCTCTCACTCTCTGTCCTCCCCTGCTCATGTACTCTCTCTCTCTCTCTCTCTCAAAATAAATAAATAAAAAGAAAAAAGAAATATGGTTCTTTAAAAGTCTCCTTCTGAATTTTAATATATAAATGAGTCATTAAAATATTGACCTCTGGGGCGTCGCGGTGGCTTAGTCGGTTGAGCGGCTGACTTCTGCTCAGGTCATGATCTCGTGGTCCGTGGGTTCGAGCCGCACATCTGGCTCTATGCTGACAGCTCAGAGCCTGGAGCCTGCTTCAGATTCTGTGTCTCCTTCTCTCTCTGCCCCTCCCCCACTCATACTCTGTCTCTCTCAAAAAATAAACATTAAAAAAAAGTTTTTAAATATATTGACTTCCAGTTAGATTCTGCTTAGTATCATATATAATCTTGTTGATAAGAATATTGGTTTGTATGTGAAAGCTCAATAAATATTTGTCAACCAAATATACGCTTCTTGGATTTAGGAAAATTTCAGACCATAAAAGGACCTTATGTGCTTTCGAATTTTAAAACAAGTCTTTCGTTTTATAAATGAAAAAGCTCAGGCCCAAAGGAGTGTGGTGGTTTGCCCAAGCACGCATTCACACATAAGACTTAATATTGATACTCACTTTAGAATATAATGGAATGTTAAAAGCAAGTACCTGAAAGTTCCCTAAAATCTGGGTTGTTGAATCCTGATTCTGCCGCTTACCAGCCGTTGATGAGTGTATATGTATATTTCTGAAGTTGCCACTCCTACAAGAAAGTTACTAACTTTGAGCCTATCTATTGTTTTTGTTCCCTCCCCATAGGAGCTACTTTTTTTTAAAATCGACATATAACTGACTTACAACATTGTATAAGTTTAAGGTGTATAATAGATTTATAGATTTATATATTGCAATATGATGACCTACATTTTCTTATCCTTAACTCCGACACAGGAACTCAGCCAACACCCAAACAATAATGAGTTCACATTAGAAATTTTCTATGTACTATAGAAAAGTGATCCCTCTCCTCAAATACATTTGATGAATCGGTATCATGGCACAAGGTCACAACTCAGTTTCTAGATTTCCATTACCAAATGCTGCAACAGAAATGAGGCAATGCTTTCGCTCCCCATTAAAAAAGAAGAAATGATACTGAAGTCAGTGAGTATCAGATTTTTGTATGGGGATGTCCACACAGACACAGCCTCCACCTGTGGATCTGAAGTAGAACAGTGGAGTCCGTGTGAACAGAAAGCCCAGCCTGGGTCTTTACGTTCAAGATTCCATGCCATTGCTTCACCTCGGGGTGAAACCAGCCTGCCCTGAAACAGCTTATGTCCTCATGCAGTTGGGAACTCAAGATGAAATCTTTTCTGCTTTTCAAAGAACAGTGAAGATCCAGGGCAGATGGAAAAAAGTGGAGCACTTGTTTCCATAGATAAAGGGGCTGGGGGGGGGGGGTGGGGGCGGACAGAAGACTGATAAAGAGTAGATCGAATAAGGTTTAACTACATATGTTGAAATATACCCAACAAACATCTTAAAGAACATTCCAACCATTTTGGGATTTAGCCACCATGTCAAATAAGTAAGGATATTACAAAATGACAAAACCTTAGTTCAAATAAGTTTCGGCGTTCTCCAATGTATAATTTAAGTATAAATTTGTATTTTGTTTTCTTTGCCTATTTTAGGTAGATTGAGTGCAAGTTTTAGCTTTAAATAGTGGCAGGGTATGAAGGACTATATTAGGTATAAAAAAGGAAGAATGCTGGGGACATGGGAGTTGGGTAAGAACTAGAAGTGAGATCATTTGGGTGGGCATTTTGCTGAACAAAAGGGCAATAGATACCAACCCCTGTTTTGCTGTATAATTGAGAAATCGCAAAGCTTTTAGTTTTAGGATGGGCTCATTTACTTTCTTTCCAATGGGAGTTATAAACCAGATTGTTAAAAACCCAGCAATTTGGATATCATGTTTCTTAAATTCAGGTACATCTTAAGGGAATACTAAAACTTCTAGTTGGAACTGTTAGGCATCTGTCTGCCCGTCAATGCAAAGCATACATGTGGATTATTTGAGAGCATTAACCCTGAAAGCCACTGAGATGATTTCCCTGAGATGAAAGAAACAAAAACGGCAACAACGACGAAAACAATGGATATGCCAATAATTTTTCTTACTGCTGCTAACACTCACCTGGTAGCTCATTATGTTGTTTCTACCAAATCACTCAGTGGCCTCATCTAGCCTCCCTTCAGCAGTCAGTGAGAGCCTCCAAAGTCTGCTTACACGTTCACATCCATGACAGGCTAGTTCATGGACAAACACAAAAAGAGGGCATTTTTAAATTGGGGTAACGAGGCCCTAACACAGCTGTAAAAGTGGGAACACATCCTTCTTGATTTATACAATAACCACTATTCCCTTATGTATCAATTTAATTATATTTGCCAACAACTATGTCACTCTTAGTTCACAGTCTGGTAAAGCCCCTAGACTTACTTCAGATAAAGTGACGTGGTTTAGCCAAATTGCAGGACCACAGAGATGTCATGAAGAAGTTTGCCAAATTTCTTGCCAAGATCTAGCAAGCCATTCTTGTGCGCCAATGAATAGCAATATGAAAATGATGATGATGATGAAGATTATACACTTCTTTTATCAAAAGTAAATAATCTTCACAATAAAAGATAACTATCGTTATTACCTATTTTCACTAGATCCAAATGAATAATGTCACAAACTCTCCACTGTTGAAAAAAATTCCAGAAATGTCGAATTTTAATAAATGCAAGTTTTCCCGCATTTTCCCCCATTGGCCCACTATTGTCTTCCATGGGTTTTTAAAGAACAAATTGAAGGGGCACCTGGGTGGCTCAGTTGGTTAAGCCTCTGACTTCCGCTCAGGTGGTCATCTCCCTGTCCACGGTGTCGAGCCCCGCATCGGGCTCTGTGCTGACAGCTCAGAGCCTGGCGCCTGCTTCGGATTCTGTGCCTTCCTCTCCCTCTGCCCCTTCCCCGCTCACACTCTGTCTCTCTCAAAAATAAACATTAAAAAAAAATAATTGAAGCAAATTTCTGCCACCACCGCCCAAGATTTTTTTTCCCAAATTTCACATAGCAAATAGAGTTTCACCATTTGATATCTGAGACTCATACAAACACAGGTTTATAATAATACTGGCAGTGTACTCTCAATAATATGGTCTAAGTATACTTTGACATCGCTAAGTTATAGAAGCATTATTTCCGGTGTTTCCGGAAGCCCGTGTGTTCAATCAGAAGAAACACGTAACTTTTCTTCACAGTCCATTAACAATAAGCAGGATTATTTAACGGTAGTCATTTCATAAAATAACATTGCCATGGAAATACATTCGAATAAACATACTTATTAACTTCAGATTCCGAGGTTTTCTGAAAATACAGCCATCTATAGCTATTGGTCTGAGCTTTAGCTAAACAAAGGTTTCCATTTCGACTACGGGAGTTGGGCAGAAGGAATCCTTGTCATAAACAGCCACTATTTGCATATTAGTATTAGAAAAATAAGTAGATAGCCTTCTGTCAAAAGCCCTTTTTTATTCATCAACCAGTTTAGCCTTCTGATATTTCATTCTTTCCTTTAAACCCTGCCACATATGATTCGGCACTTAAGCACTACGTTTAACGTTATGCGTTGTAATTAATTGTAATGTATCGAGGGGAATTATCTTGATTTCAGCTGACATTTCAAGACACCTTAAAGGGAGATGCATGGTCTTTGCTTATAGTCAGGGGAGCGAAGCCACATCTGAGTACTTTTGAGGGTATTTGACCTTGGAGCAGTCATTTTTCCTTACCTAAAATGTCTAATCTCAAAAATGAGTAGACTGATCTAAGATCCTTTTCCAAAGCTGGGATTTAAAAAATAAAACACACATAAAATGATACTTCTCTTCTCCTACCACAGCATTTAATGTTCACATCCATTAAATTCTAAGTATGAAACATGCAAAACTAGATTAGAGTTTTCTTTATATCAGATCATTTTGTGATATCAATGTATAAAAATTAAGATGGAAATTTTGAAAATTGGAAGTAGGGGGAAACTTATTTAGCGAAGCTCATAATTTTTTTTAACAGTTCTTTTATTAATTTATTTCTTTTACATGGCACAAAAGTGTTTATTAGCTTTTTTTTTTTCATTTCAACTTTATTGGAGGTATGTATAATTGACATATAAAATTCTAAGACGCTTAAAGTGTACAATCATGGTAATTTGATATATTTATACATTGTGAAGGGATTCCTGCCATCTAGTTAACATATCTATCACCTCACATATGTACACACACACACACACACACACACACACACACACACACACCCTTTAATTTTTGGTGAGAACATTTAGGCTCTACTGTCTTAGCAAATTTTAAGTATACAATACAGCGTTATCAATCAGAGACACTGTGTTTTACATAATATCCTCAGATCCTATCCATCTTATAACTTTTACCAACTTCTTATCTTCCCTATCCTCCAGCCCCTGGAAACTATTTTACACTCTCTGTTTCTATGAGTTCAATTTTTTTTATAGGTTCCACATATAAATTATACCATGCAACACTTGTCTTTCTCTGTCTTATTTCACTTAGCATAATGCCCTCAAGGTCCATCCATGTTGCCTCAAGTGGCAGGATTTTCTTCTTTCTCATGGCTCAGTAATATTCCAGTGTGTGTGTGTGTGTGTGTGTGTGTGTGTGTGTGCGCGCGCGCGTGCGTGTGCGTGTATACATATCACATCTTCTTTATCCATTCATCAGTTGATGGATGCTTGGGCTGTTTCCATATCTTGGCTGTTGTGAATAACACTGAAATAGATATGGGAGTGCAGATACCTCTCCAATATCCTATTTTCATTTTCTTTGGATATATACCCCAAGAGGGATTGCTGGATCTTATGGTAGGCCTATTTTTAATTTTTTGAGGAAGCTTCATACTGTTTTCCATAGTGGTTGCACCAATTCATTCCCACCAACAGTGCCCGACGAGGATACGCTTTTCTCAGCTTCCTCACCAGTACTTGTTAGCTCTTGTCTTCACGATGACAGTCACTCTAACAAGCATGAGGAGTTAAGTCTTGGTTTTGAACTACATTTTCCCGATGATTAGTGATATTGAGAACTTTTACGTGTACTTGTTGGCCATGTGTTTGTCTTCTTTGGGAAAATGTCTATTCATTTCCTCTGCTCACTTTTTAATCAAATGTTGTTGTTGTTGTTGTTGTTGTTTGGTTTGGGGGCTCTGTTTGTTTTGCAATTGAGTTGTAGGAGTTCTTTACGTATTTCGGATATTAATCCCCTATCAGACACATGATTTTCAAATATTTTCTCCCATTCTATAGGCTGCCTTCTCCTTTTATTTATTTTTTAAGTAATCTCTACACCAAACATGGGGCTCATATTCACAACCCAAGATCAGAAGTTTCATGCTCTTCCAACTGAGCCAGCTGGGCACCCCATTGTGCAGAAGTTTTTAGTTTGATGTACTTCCACTTGTTTATTTTTGCTTTTATTGCCTTGTTTTTATTGTCAAATCCAAAAACTCATCACCAAGTCCAATGTCAAGTAGCTTACACCCTATTTTCTTCTAGGATTGTTATGGTTTCGGGTCTTACCTTCAAGTCTTTAATCAATTTTGAGTTAATTTTTGTGTATGGTGTGAGAGAGGGGTCTAGTTTCATTCCTTTGCACTTAGCTTTTCAGTTTTCTCAAACCATTTATTGAAGACATTATCCTTTCCCCACTGAGTTTCTTGGCTCCTTTGTCAAATTAATTAACCACATATAAATGGGTTTATTCCTAACTTCTCTATTCTGTTTCATTGATCTATGTGTCTTTTTTTATGCTAATACCATACTGTTTTGATTACGGCTGGAAATCAGGAAGTATGATGACACCCACTTTGTTTCTTCTTTCTCAAGATTGTTTTGGGGTCTTTTGGGGTTCCACACAAATTTTGGGATTTTTTTTTGTTCCATTTCTGTGAAAAATGTGATTGGAATTCTGATAAAGATTACATAGAACCTGTAGATTGTCTTAGGTAGTACGGACATTTTAACAATATTAATTCTTTCCAATCCAGAGTATTTGTGTGTTCTTCCATTTCTTTAATCAATGTCTTATAGTTTTCAGTGCACAGATTTTTCACTTCCTTCGTTACATTTACTCCTAGGTAGTTTTTCTTTTAATGCAATTATAAATGTGATTGTTTTCTTAATTTTTCTTTCTGATATTTCATTATTAGTGTATGGAAATACACTGGTTTTCCATATTGGTTTTGAATCCTGAAACCTTACTGAATTTGTTTATTAGTTCTAATATTTGGTGGAATTTGGTGGAATTTTTAGGGTTTTCTATATATAATATGTTATCCACAAATACAGACAGTTTTCCTTCTTCCAAATTAGAAAAGAAACAAATGATTCTTTTAAAAGATCAAAGACTTGCTGCTGAAAATAAAAATTTATGGTAGTCTGTATAATGGTGGAATGAAGGGGAGATACTTTCACTCACAGAACTAAACAGAAATGGCTGTCATCAGGATGTTATCACTGTAATTTGTCACACAATTTTTTGTGTGACATGTTATGGACATCTCTTTCCTCTGACTGTCACCCTTGGGCTATAAGCTGTCAAAGGTAATGGAAAAAGGATTTATAAAAAGCTAATTGTTACAACCTTTAAGTGTCACTTTCCCTTAGGTTCACTAGCAATAACTTAGCTGGGCTAGGAAACAAGTGTTTGATTTAACTATTTCTGTAGTTAATAATAAACCATAGGTACTCATGATTTAATGTTTATTTGAGAGAGAGAGAGAGGGCACGCATGCATGCACATGAATGAGGGTGAGCAGGGGAGGGGCAGACAGAGAGAGAGAGAGAGAGAGAATGCCAATCAGGCTCCAAGCTGACAGCATTGAGGCCCAACTCAGGGTTCAATCTCATGAACCCTGAGATCATGGCTTGAGCCAAAATGAAGAGTTGGATGCTTAACCAACCGAGCCACCAGGCACCCCATCTGACTTCAATTTACAGCAATAAAATAATGTCCTATATACTTTCAGGGAAGTCTAGATCATTTTGTCAAGACTCAGTCCAAGATAAAAGGTATGCCTCAAAGTACCTGAAATATCGGGGAATGAGAATGATGCCAATTTGGGGATGGTTTACGGCAGAGGGGACGGGGATAGGTTTGATCCTGCTGCTGTTGCTGTTGTAGAAGAAGATCACGACATTAGTATAAATTGTTTAGATGACTGGAAATAGGTAGAATTGGATTTTGCATCTAGGTCTGCCTGACTCCGTAACCTATCCTTCCAACACTACTCAGTTCACCTGTAACATGTGTTCCTATATTCTATTAATTCCTCACTTGTCTCTTTGATAATGTGCCTGACTCATCAGATCCCCATTAGAAATCTGCTTTTTTTTTTTTAATTGGGAACCCACTTGGCTTTAGATTTACATAATAGAAACCAGTGGAATTTTTCTAGTACTTTTGAACAAATGACTTTGTTTTAGAGAAAAAAGGCATTCATTTTTAAGTATTTAGATGTATCCTATAAGCATCCTCAATATAAAAGTGAAAGATTCAATGAAGGTAGGACACTAGAGGAACATACTTAAATTAAATATTTATAAATAAATATTTTTCAATTAAATCACATGACCATGTAAGGTGAAAAGAAGTCAGCATTCTTTTATAATTAAAGAAGAGAGTGATTCACAGACTTTGAGGCTTTGGAAAGCTCCAGAAAGAAAATTATTTACCAAGTGATTGACTTCTAACCAGTATAGTCTTCAGGAAAAATCTGTTACCAATTTTGACTAGCTTGCTTTGTAAAGTCTCAAAAGAAAAATTGCTAATTTCCATTTTAAACATGCTATTCCTCCTCAGGAAATTTTCCAGGTATCAGGATATTTGATATAAAAGAATGTTTTGGTTAAATTTTGTTAAAAATATACTGTATATTCTTATAAAAATAATCAATGACCTCATGTTCTTTGTTCTTCACTGTTCATGGTAATGATCTCTCCTTATTCCTAGAAATGATGTTGAATGTGTTCTTACCCCAGCGTTCGCATATAACTGCTGTGGATGATTTGGCTCTTGAATAATAAGGACTCATCTTCAGGCACCATTAGCTGGGGAATGTTGGGAGGAATTTTTAGTTATTGAAGGCTGAACATGGACAACCATGACCTTACTATCAACTGTGATGTCCGAGGAGCCTCTGAGTCAGTGTCATGTACCAGCTGTCAATTCAGGGAACCCATTCAGAAAAGGGCTTGAGGTGGATTCTTATCTTTCTAAATGCAGAGACTGTAAAGGATAAAATAATCTACTTGGGGTATTTCCTGTGAAAATTTCAAAACAGCACATTGACAGAAAAGATAAATTGTAATCAACCTACATTAAGTCATTTGATTGTAATTGAAAAATAAAATCATTTGGCACTTAAGAATACTTCTAATCCTGGGGTGCCTGGGTGGCTCAGTCGGTTGAGCGTCCGACTTCCGCTTAGGTCATGATCTCGTGGTTCATGCGTTCCAGCCCTGCACTGGGCTCTGTGCTGGCAGCTCAGAGCCTGGAGCCCGCTTCGGATTCTGTGTCTCCCTCTTTCTCTGCCCCTCCCCTGCTCGTGCTCTGTCTCTCTGTCTCTGTCTCTCTCTCTCAAAAATAAATAAACATTAAAAATAATAATAATAATACTTGTAATCCCTTTAAAAAAAAGGGGGGGGGTACCTGGGTGGCTCAGTCAGTTAAGCATCCCACTTTTGATCCGGGGCTGGGTCATGATCTCAAGGTTGGTGAGTTGGAGCCTTGCATCAGGCTTTGCGCGGACAGTGAGGATCCTGCCCAGGAATCTGTCTCTCCCTCTCTCTGCCCCTTTCCTGCTTGCACTTTCTCTCACTCTCTCAAAAATAAATTTATTAATTAATTAAAAACTTTAAAAAAAATACTTCTAATCCTACCACTGCCAGGGAGAGAAAGACAGAGCCAGACATGCATTGGCCACTCAACAGTTTATCCAAAGAGAATGGTACACATGATCCATTCCAAAGTTAATTCTGGTCAAAATCTGGTGCATAACCTCAGCATGCGTCATTTGTATTCTTGTGTTTAAACTATGTCTCTAAAAAATCTAACATCCCTCAATGTTTTCCTACCACTTAGACTGTGCGTCCTTTCTTCTAAGTAACATCTGAACTGTAAATAGGTCAATTTCAAAATAACCCTAGCGATTATTGGATTAAAATTATTCTATGGAAAATATTTTGGGCAACTTCTCACATTAGCTGAACTAAAATTTAGTCCTAGAGTTTTATAGATGTTCTTGGTGCTTGAATTTGGGTCTACAAAAATAAAATGACTTACACAGAATTCTTGGCCAAACTTGAGGAAAGGATTTTGCCTCTGCTTCTTTCAGAATAGGATACCTGATAAACAAGCGAATTCAAGGAGAATTACAAGATTATGAGCACAAAGTCATGTTGGTGTCTTAGCCTGAACAATCAAACATCTTCTTAGGACCCTCATTCAAAAGTTAAATTAGCCAATCTACTGTTATATGCCTGTTGGGAATAAAGATTGCTCTGATCCATAAGAAAAAAAGTGGATGTTAGGTCATCAAAAGAAACTCAAGCAGAATTAAAAGATTACAGACACAAGGTCATTGATGAAGGTTTGGGGGGGGGGGGTGCAGTCCGTGGGGTCTAGAGCCAAAGGCCAAGAAAGAATTCTTGGAGACATATTTGGTGCAAAAAGGTGATTTTATTAAAGCACAGGGACAGGACCCTGTGGGCAGGAAGAGTTGCTCTGGGCTTGTGTGGAGTAACTCATTATATGCTCTTAGGTTGGGAGGGGGTCAGGGATAGAGTCAGTCTCTAAGGTATTCTGGAAGCACGGTTTCTAGGACCTTGAGGGACTAGCTGTTGCTAGGGAAATGCCATTTATTACCATTTAATACAACCTCAGTCATGAGACCCTTTAGATCCCGGGGCCATAAACTTGGAGTATGATTGCCAGCATATATGTTGGGGCAGTTGAGATAAAGGAAGTAGACTTACAGGATCCTGGAGGTTAGAATAATGTTAAGCTAAGGCTCTCTTTTGCCCCCAGCAAAGTGTCATCCTTGAGGCAGCTGAGCTTCTAGAGGGAGGTCACTCTGCCAGTTTCAAGGACGTGTCAATGGACTGCAGGCAGTAAGGGAATTTAATATTTCATTTGCCTTACTTTCCTACACTACCATGGCAAACACTTAAACCCCTTTCCTTTGTTTTTGGGTAGCCAGGAGTATCTGAGGAATATCACACATATTTCACCTGGGGCGGGGGGGGGGGGTGGTTGGGGAGGGGAGCCTGTATTTTGCCCTCAGCTTGCTCCACACTCCCTCATCAGTCACGTTTTTCCCAAGCATGAACAACAAACCCTATCTATTGCCATATGCATATTGGGAAAGAAGGCTGCCATGACCCACGCCAAAACAAATAGGTTGCTATATACAACTTAGTATACATATAAAGTTGTTTTTTACATAAAACTTTGGCAAGAACTGAACTTAAGTAAATACAGCTCCCCACCACCTGTTGAAAATCATTTTGACACTAATGCACAGAGTTCTTTGCTCTGTGGGTTATTTGCTGAGGTTCAAGGTGGTCTGCATTTTATCATCAGTTTTCACTCTCTTGGCCCTGGTTCAATTCCAATTTAGGACAATACTTGAAATACTGTCTCTCCTCGTAGCATGCAAACGCTCTAGGAATTTGATGCTTTCCAGAATAATCTATGCTTGTTCTGTAAATACGATCAAACACACTTTTCCAGGAAAGAACAGAAGAGATTAGATTTGCTTTAGCTTAAATTGTCTAAAGAGGGTTCTCAGTTGTGGACCTGTTAATGGGTTTAGTACAAATCATGGAAATTGAATCATGCATTTTTATTAGTCACCCAAGAAGCCTTTCGGTTTCAGGTTCTTCTGGAAAGCTCAATCACCCGTGGCTCTTCTTTTCACAACGTGGAAAATGTCTTGCCTGATCAGGAAGTTAGTCATTTTACATTTTGACATCTAAAACAATGAGAAGCTTAAAAACCTCACGAAATTACATTTATAAGCAACAGGATACATCACTTCAAAGATGAAAATCTCAAGGATTTGTGGCGCCTTTCTTTGTTCCTGCTCATCCTATTTTACTTTTTGAGTGGCATATATTTTGTAAACATCTGCATTTGAATTCAAACAACAAATGTTGGCAATTAGTTCCCTAGCTTAGAGTGAAAACATTATTAATTTATATTGGCAGCTTTTGTATTCTGAGGGTTAACCTTCCTTGTGTTTGTTTTCTTTACCGATCAGCAGAGTTCCAAGGCAAACACTAATCTTTGTCATTCAATTCAAAAACTTAGGACAGGGGCGCCTGAGTGGCTCAGTCGGTTAAATGTCCAGCTTCAGCTCACATCATGATCTCACGGTTTGTGGGTTCAAGCCCCGCATCGGGCTCTGTGCTGACAGCTCAGAGCCTGGAGCCTGTTTCAGATTCTGTGTCTCCTTCTCTCTCTGCCCCTCCCCTGCTCATGCTCTGCCTCTCTCTGTCTCTCAAAAATAAATAAATGTTAAAAAATAAATGAATAAAGAAAGAAAGAAATAAGAACTTAGGACAGGTTTCAACATAAAGTGTTCTGAAAAGGAGTGATAAAGTACAATTTGGGAAATGTCTGTCCTTTACAGTTCTCATTTTCTGGAGACTGTTTATCCCTTCTCGTTTTAGCAGTTGCCTCTGACTTGGTCACAGACATCCCCTGAGGCTTTTCTTTTCCATTTATTTTATCCATTTAAGGTTAACATACTAAGAGTTTTGCTACCGAGAGATTAAAATAAATATGTTTGACGGAGCTTTCTCAAGGCTCCTGCACTGACCACTGCCTTCTTCCCTGACTTCTCTGGCATCTCTTCAATACGGGCCATGTTGAGGCTACCGAGTAGAGCTCTTCACAAAGGGCCACATTTGAAGGGGGGGACGGGGAGGGGGAGCACGTTCCTCTCGTTTGTGTGCACGGAAAACGAAGAGAGAAAATTCATCAGAGTGAAGTTTCCCTCACTCACTTTTTAAAATCACTTGGCCTAGGGGCGCCTGGGTGGCTCCGTCGGTTAAGCGTCCGACTTCAGCCAGGTCACGATCTCGCGGTCCGTGAGTTCGAGCCCCGCGTCGGGCTCTGGGCTGATGGCTCAGAGCCTGGAGCCTGTTTCCGATTCTGTGTCTCCCTCTCTCTCTGCCCCTCCCCCGTTCATGCTCTGTCTCTCTCTGTCCCAAAAATAAATAAAAAACGTTGAAAAAAAAAATTAAAAAAATAAAATAAAATCACTTGGCCTGTGAAATTTCACTGTAAAATTCACTGTAATATTTAGTCACTCAGTATTCGACACGGCAGCTCCAGGCAAGAATAGGACACCCAACACGATCAGGTGACACAAAAACTACACAGCTAGGATATTATCATCTGTATTGTTTCAGTTTATAGTTCTAAAAAATAAGTTGGGGTGGAATATCATTACTGTGGTTTTATCCATTCTGTGTGTTTGCTGCTTTAGTGTTTACCAAGAACCAAGGTATTCGGAAGTTAATATAATCACTAAAAAAGAAATCCCCATTGGGGCTGTCTGGGTGGCTCAGTCAGTTGAGCCTCTGACTCTTGATTTAGGCTCAGGTCATGATCCCAGGGTCGCAGGATCCAGCCTGGCGTCAGGATCGGCACTGAGTGTGGAGTCTGGTTAAATATCTCTCTCTCTTTCCCTCTGCCCCTCTCCCAGGCTGGTGCTCTCATTCTCTCTCTCTCTCTCTCTCTCTCTCTCTCTCTCTCTCTCTCAAAAAAGGAAATATTTTTCCTCTTGATTCATAATTAAGTCTCCTATGATTTAAGTGTGTTTTTTCCAGGCTATATATTTCACCCTCTTCTCCCCGCCCCTCCAGGTCCTGGGAGAGACGATACATCTCATTGTACTTAGCTGGTGTTTGCATTTTGATTTTGTTCTTATAATTTCACAGTAGTGATGGCCAAAACCAGGCTTTCTGGAAGAGGTGAACTTCAATGGCCATATTGCAAGACAATGATAGCTGATGAACACAGCCAACCATATGAGGGCAGGAGAAATGGTCAGAAAGGAGGAGAAGGCAAGAACTCTGGCAGGGACAAGAAACACAGGGAGTTCATTTGGTGCTCTTTGCAGAGACTGAGGGAAAATGTATTTATCAAAAGTCTTTCTTGACAGATCATGACAGACTGCTTCATTTCAGCCTATCCCCACTTGTCCATAATGTCTAAATAAGTATTTTAAGTGATCAGATGAGAGAGTGCTGTCATACCTGGAAACCGAATATATGGGGGCTGGAAAAGTTTGTGTTCATCCAACTCAGGAGCAAAGGCAGGTTGGCTGGGGGTAAACCTCTCTTTCAGAGCTCTCGCTCTTAAAAGAATTGCTTCCTATGACAGCACGTCCTTCCCCTTTGGTCTTGGTGTATGGAGAAGTAAGAAACTCTAAAAATGGGCTGAAAGAATATGCCAGGGAAAGAACTAGGTCATCTCACATGACATAAAATAATGCACAATATCTCAAAACTTTTTCTGCAGCCGGCAACATTCCAACAACCATTTCTAGTGAATTAACCTCAATTGTTACACAGCAAATACTAAATTGGGAAGAACCACAGCATCAGGTACTGAAACAGAAATAGGTTTTATATTTCCCGTGTCTTAAGAAGAAAAAATAGGTGCATCTCATCTTTCTTGACTGTTTCCTCAAAATATATGCTCAATTCATTAACTATTCCCTGGTAAGAAACTGACCCAGTAAGAAATTAAATAATGTAAGGTCATGATCTCAAACAAAATAAATTAAATAATGTAATAAATTGAACAATGTAAGGTCATGATTTCAAAGTACCAGACTACCTTTCAAAATTCTGGAAGAGGACACTTCACAACCAATGGCCCTTTGGGGCTTAGAAAACAAAAACTCTTAGCATCAATGTTTGTGAAAGAAATTTAATTTTTAACACAATTGAATTCCTCGCCATTTTCATCCATTAGTGGTCACCATTAAGCAAAAACCTAAGTTTATGTTTATGATCAAGGACCAATAGTAACTGAAGTTTAATTTGAATAGAATTATACATTCTGCCTACCTTATTCACCCCGATTTAAAATAAGACTAACGGTAATGTGCTATTAACTCACAGGTACACCAAAAGCAAAACAAAAACACTTGTTCATGGTATTTTGTTCCACATACTAGTGAGCAAATTAATGCATCATTTTCTTTCTACAGGAAAACTGAAGATTTTAATAACAAACCCTCCAAGGTCAAAATGAATACAGGTATGCTGTTTCTGTTAGTTTCGACCCTTTCAAAATCATCTTGGCCCTAAATCATTAAGTTGAGTACTCTGCTGATCTGATTAATCTAAATTCATTACTTGACTTCTCTGTTTTTGTGCTCCAATCTTATAGCTATCAAAAGTAGACTTTTCTGTTTTGTTATCTACTCTTACTCCCTTTTTCTATGATCGTATCTTGAAATGAACAGGAGTTCCTAAGCCCTAGGAAAAAGGAGCGTATCATTTGATGCATACATTTGTAATTTCTCACTTAAAATAGGCTAAATTCATAGGCAACTTGCTGCAGTAGAAAATACTCAAAGTCCCCCTTTTGTAAACACTTCACGTTAACGATGTTAGCAGACAGAGTGCCAAAGCTTCATGTGAGATCAGCTTAATTATTCTAGACATAATACACATAAAGTCATAAGTACTATATTTTTAGAATGAGAACACTATCTCCAAATAGCTTTAACAACACCGAGGTCTCTGAACTCTGTATTATGTAATGATACACGTTAATTGTGACAGCGTTTATGACACATGCTAGGTACATATGAATTTTCTTTCCACAGTAGAAATATTTTGAGTTCTATTTTCACCTTTGCCCCCTTGACACTTTTATATGGGCTATCAACTGATTCTGAAAAACAACTTTCTCACTGCAATTCTGGAACCTGTGTTCACAGATAATGCCATTTCCTTCCACAAGTGGCCCCTGGAAAGCTAGCCAGTTACTCCGTGGCAAAGGGAAAAGGGTGGCCCGAGATATTTTCTCACATCAAGCGGCTTGCCTGGTTGCCATCTCTTAGTGTTAGCAAAATGCTCTGAGGGACGATTAACAACCATTGGTGAGAACCAATATCGGATCCCTAGATCAAGTGTAGAGATATGGACACTTGTCTTTCTGTCCGTGATCCTGTGGTTGCCCCTTAGCAGAAACCTGCTCTAGCTGACCTCAGAAAAGTGTGGGTCAGCCGGCCCCCAAAAATGCAGTTATAAACGTGGAGAGTAACAGGCAAGATGAGGATATTGGAGACAGTCAAAACATATAAGGAAAGCTGAGAAACCAAGAGAGATGATAACCCTAGAGAAGAACCAAGTAAAGGCATTTGGACAGTTGGAGATGTGGGACAGATGTGGGAGAGTTAGACATGGGAAATGAAAGGAGAAATATTACAAGGCAAAAGGATTGAAGAAAGCAAATAGAACAGAGAGAACCCAGCTGAACAGGAGAAGGCATGGTGTGAGAGTTGTCACTCCAGCAAACTGCCCACTTGAGGAGGTTATATTCATTAATTCTTTGCAGGCATCTCCTCACGGATTAAAGTTGAATCTAACTTCCCAATAGCCTTCATTTTGTGGAGTGCTGATTTGCCTTTATGGTATAACCCTATTAATGACGGAGGTGTAATATGGGATCATACTAAATATGCCATATTCATTCCAACGCATGCAGTAATTAATCTTCCTAGTGTTGGAATTCAATCCTTAAATAGTAAAGTAGGCAGGGAGAAATTCGTGCGTTTGTTTAGGTCTCTGGGGTACTTGAGCCAAGTTATCACTCCAAGTCTGTTGCATGAATGCAACCCCCTCTAAAGCATGCTCTCATTTAAAAGGAGCGAGTGTGGCTCTGTATAGAATGCTGATTTGCAAAGTTACTTTGCTTACCTGGGTGAATTTACACACATACAGGCATACAAAATATGATATTCGAACCTGTGCATACAAAGCGGGTTAGAAGTGACTGGACCCTTTTGTTTAAAACGCCACAGTACTAAAGACAGCATCCTCACTTTGAGATCTCACACATATCTTCAAGGAAGAGCAGAAAGTATCAACGCATGACTAAGTAGATACAGAATACAATAGATTTTTCTGTTCTAGCAATTTCACAGGTGTCTCAGCTTTTCGAGGGGAGCTCTTTATTAGACGGTGAATAAAAAACGGATTCTCACGTCATTTTATGGAGGTCTTAGCTTAGAATACAGACACAGTTTAACCCAGAGGTTCCTACACTTTCTGGTTTTATAGTGCCGAGATAGCTTGGGAATTTTTAGCCATCCTCTCAAGCCAAAAGAAATACTTCACGGTTCTATTTATTAAGCAGTAGGTGCAGACAACTTAAGAAGTACCCATGTTCTACCAACTGAGAAGCAATTTGAAAAAATAATGCCCTTTAACTTAAAAAAATAATCATTTTTTTAATTCTTTATAACCACATTAATATACTTATTAATGGGATGTGTGTGCCTGCTGGACGCACACACAACTTCTCAGACCATGGAATTAGAGCGTACGTCACCACTCTCTTTTCCTGGCCCCAAATTATTTTCAGAGGGTACTTGCTTTTTGCCGCAGTGATCACCAAAACCCAGCTTTTCAAAGATGTGATACCATCTAAAGGCAGACCACGCAACTGACTACGTTGAAAATGGGACTAGCTCAGGCTAGTAGTTTCGTGCAGTGTCTGATAGGGATCGCCGTGTTCTCCTCAAGAACACAAAATATCCTCCCAAGCCCTTGTGAAGCTCCTGATGGGGCCCAGGGAGCCTCAGCACGCAGTTCTGGAACCATGGGTTGAAGGAGTAACCCTGAGTCTCCTCATTTTGAAATTTTCAGATGTTCAGAATTAACAGAACTAGAAGATAAAACTTCAGTGTCCGCTTTCGACACGCTTGACTACACGATCCTTTTAGACCACTCATAGCTGCTATACAGCACACATTCAGTGACATTGCCTCCATTTAATCCGAAACACTCCTCTCTTGTAGATTTTATGTATTTATTTATTTATGTATTTATTTATTTTTGCCATTTGCTAAAATGCTCTTGGTGCCCCCCTTAAAGGTATCTTTAGTACTGTGTGTTTCTACCATTTGTGTCTCTCTCTGTTTGGCCTTTGATTTATTTGACTTCGCTTCTGTTGCTTCATTTTTCGGCTCTAGTTATTATCTGCATTAGGAAATCGTGATTTTCAACATATATTCAAGAAATTCTAGTTGGACATGGGGATCATTCCACCACTTGTAAATTCTACTGATCTTACTGCTTGCGGTTTTGCCAATAATTAATTCAAGTTTCACTTCCAAGCTCTCTTAAATTCTCTCACTTCCCATAGACAAAGTGCATCCTTTTCTTTAAGAAATAAAGGAAAGGGAAAAAAAGGAGATTAGCCTGTGGCAATATACAATGATGATGTTATCACATCGGCGGTTATAGGATGTGTTTTTCTTGTTATAACCTCCAAAAAATTCAATTTCAGTTGTTTTCATTCCCGGGGAAGGAGCAAAACTATTTATTGCACATTCCATATACAAAGGAATGTGGGAATGAAATTGGAATCTGTTCCTAACTAGAACATGAACCTTCCGATTTTAGAAGTCTTGCTACCCTGAACTTCTCATATCATGTTACAATAGCTGATGCATTTTCACTTATTTTATTTCATGTTGTGATTTCCATACAGTGTAAGTATATAGATCATCATATATATTGTCCAAAGGTATAAAAGCAATCTAATTTTTTAAACATTGGTCGTTTCAATCCTGTATATATCAATATTGCCTTTGATTCCAAACAGGAAGACAGAGAATTTCTAAAATGATACATGTTTCTTTAGGAGTCCTATAGATCAAATAGACCACGCCTATATCAGTTAATAAGTTTTACTTCAAGAAGTGATTCAAGCTACTTTTAGGAACCATAAATAGCCAAAATACAGTAAAACCTAAATGATGGATACAAAACATACTATATCCTGTGTCTCAGTCCTGAAATACAGGCTGTCCATAACTCCAAAAGCTACTCGCACTGCTTATAAATTTAATATTAATTGAATTTAAATGGTACAAACGAAGTTGAGCTCCCTATTTGTGTTTTCATTAAAGAAAACCATTAATATACTAAGTGTCAAATCTGTGTTTTCACTAAAGCACTGGCATCTATTGCTAAAACAGACTCCTGGTTGTTTGGTTCTGTTTCGTCTTAGTTTGGGGTGGGTGTGAAATTTTCAGATGTATCCCATGGTGACTCATTCTGGCTGTTCACCTTCCTCATGGATGTCTGGCACATTCCACCTGAAAATGCATGATAGTGCATGTGCTTTCTCCTTTGCTGTGGCCTCTGCTATATCATTTTTTTTGCTTTCAGATAGCGGTGGGTGTGCTCGCAAACGTGCTGCCATGTCTGTTACATTAACATCTGTGAAGAGAGTTCAAAGTTCTCCAAACCTATTGGCTGCAGGTATAATATCACTAACTCACAGAATGTCACAATCTCCTGGCTTTATCTGACCTTTCTCTCCTTCCAGAATTATCCTGTGTGGATGATGAAAGTGGCTGTAAATACCTTTCTAATGCCCTACGAGTTCTTATTTTTCTTGTCTCAAGAATAGCTCCTATCCCTTATGACTGTTTTTATTCTAAAAATAAAAAGCCAAACGAAACTGATCTCTTGCAAAAAGCATGTTAAAAATCTAATTAAAAACAACAGTCACCTGACAAAAATGTGTTGCGTAACAGCTACAAGTGTTAATAACGAATTCAGTTTTTTTTTTTCCACGTGAACTAAAGCAATATCATATTTAGTTAAGATAACTTCCACATGATTTGGTTGTTTTCTTTTTATCTGAAAACTGTCGGGTGGTGGGGGACACGGGGTCAGGAAGAGGGATTTTCAGGAAACTGAATCATTATGAATTCACTTCTTCACCAAAGGTTGCAAACAATATGATAGAATAATAGTTTTGAAAAAGACCCTAAAACGTCCTTTAATCCAGTCACCAAAGACCCTTCTCATATATATTTTAAACGTCTTGATCCGAATAAGATTAATTGGTACCCTCAGATATAAATATCTGCAGAAAGCCATTGAGAATGTGATATTTCAGCATCCAATGAGGTGGGTCTCTGGATGACAAATGTCTACCTGACTTACCTAAGCCTGTGGGCACAACGTGCCCTGAGAGGGGCTGTTGCTGCGGAAGGTGAAAGTGAACCCAGCACCCCCAGTGTCTGTAGGCCCTGAAATATGCCTAGACCTTATTGTGACTGGTTTGTGGGTTGGCTGGTTGGTTAGTCGGTTTGATTGTGGGTTGGTTGGTGGGGCTTCCTTGTTTTGTTATTTATAATATTTGTAAGTTCGGGAGGAGTTGGAAAGAGATTGAGAGTGTTTAGATAATTTTAATTCATACTCTGCATATCAGTGCCTTTAATACACATACATTTAGGGGCGCCTGGGTGGCGCAGTCGGTTAAGCGTCCGACTTCAGCCAGGTCACGATCTCGCGGTCTGTGAGTTCGAGCCCCGCGTCGGGCTCTGGGCTGATGGCTCAGAGCCTGGAGCCTGTTTCCGATTCTGTGTCTCCCTCTCTCTCTGCCCCTCCCCCGTTCCTGCTCTGTCTCTCTCTGTCCCAAAAATAAATAAAAACGTGGAAAAAAAAATTAAAAAAAAAATTAAAAAAAAAATACACATACATTTAGTGGTTAATTATAGTGAGAATGTCCTTGGTTAAAGCCACTTGATCCTAAAGTACTCAGCTATGTTGAGGGAAAAAACAAGCTTTCACGTGCAGAATCCCACTCTTAGCCACCACCACCTCCAGGTCACAAGTGTATTTCAACGTACAAGTTTAAATACCGGTCCAGGTGGTTCCATAATATATTACATTTTTTAAACGCAAATCGCATTGCAAGGTATGTAGTATGACATCATTTTGGTTAAGAGGGATCTTCGTGTATGTATTTGTACATGTTTATTCCTGTGTATATGAGCGTGGAAAAATGTGAGAAAAACTCCAGTGTAGTTTATGTCGGATACCCGAGAGAAAAGGGAATAAAGGGCAATAGGAAAATAAATAAATAAGCTGATTGATTGATTGGTTAAGTAAATAAGTAAATAAATAGAATTCCAGGGCCAGCAGGTGATTGGAATGCCTAACCACAAATGCCACCGGCATTTCAACCAAGTAAAATTCTGGCCCAAGCTGCTCAGACGCGGACCATCTGAGGGTACCATCTAGGGAATGTGGCACTACTTTAACAATGCCAGATTGTTATGATTTACAAAAGTTTACTAACGGAATAGTAGCATATTGAAACAGAGATTGCCATTTTGGAGACTCGAAACTAGAACACCATCAATTTCATAACACTCAATTTAGGAGAAAATATTTAATGCTTCAGAATCCAAATAATGGACAAGATTTAGTACTTTAGGAATATGAAATAATCTTCAGTAATAAGAGTATGCAACGGCTCTGGACCATTTAAACTTTTTAAAAAAATATTCATTTTTGAGAGAGGGAGTGCAAGTGGGGGAGGAGCCGAGAGAGGGAGAGGGGGACAGAGGAGCCGAAGCAGGCTATGCACCGACAGCAGCAAGCCTGATGCAGGGCTCGAACTCACGAGCCATGAGATCATGACCTGAGCCAAATCTGCATGCTCAACCACCTGAGCCACCCAGGTGCCCCAACCATTTAAAATTTTATATCATTAGGGGGCCCCTGGGTGGCTCAGTCGGTTAAGCCTCCCACCGTGGCTCAGGTCATGATCTCACCATTCCCAGGTTCAAGCCCCGTGTTGGGCTCTGTGCTGTCAGCTCGGGGCCTGGAGCCTACTTCGGATTCTGTCTCTCCCTCTCTGTCTCTGCCCCGCCCCCACTCGTGCTCTGTCTCTCTCTCTCTCCCTCAAAAATAAATGAACATTAAAAAAAATTTTAATTTTGTATCAGTAGGAGTAAGATTTCTAGAGAATGAAGTCCCCTGAACTTTGCTTTTCATTGTTACATTAAAACTGGATCTCTTTTGTATTTATTAGACACATAAGACATGATTCCTTTCTCAAGGAACTTTTAATTATGCTTTGAAGAAAGAAATCAGCCTCTTTTTATGCCTCTTACGTGATATGGTAGCCTTCACAAGAACTAATTCGACATAGTGTTTTTTTGTGAATCAAAAGAGGATTAGTAAGTACTTACTACATTAGGTATTATTAAAATAAAACAACCTTTAAGTAAAAGACTACCTCTGCAAAAGATTCTAAGCTCCTCTCTCTCCCCGCTCAGTCACAGAGTCAGTATGAGCTGCTAGCGATCAACTATTTGTCCTTTAAATCATGTCTTTCTCTTTATCTTTTAGGAGAAGTAATGTCCCAATGGGCAATTCATAGCACACAGAGATTTTCAACCTAAGCTAGAGCCACAACAATAAGTATGTTGGCTATAGACTATAGAGATACCATAAGCCTCTCAAAGGACATTTTATTTTACCAAAATGCGTGGCAGTCTAAGATAACACCAGTATGGTGTTATGCTTTGGGACTGGACCACTGTGGTAAGAAACTGGGTTTTACCAACACCACCTGTGTATTATATATACACCCTTGGGAAATTCCATCTGCTTGGACTTCAAGTTTCCTTTCTTAAAAAAAAAAAACCCAAAAAACAAAAAACAAACCAAGAAAAAATGAATTTTTTGACATTTCCTACCTCTCTGAGAACATAATCATTTCCCAAACTCACAAGGATTTGTCAAAATTAAATAAGAGTAAATGAAGAAAATAAATAAAAAGGCTTATCACAGCACTTAGAGACACAGTAGGCGTTCAATTAGTTGACTTGAATTAATATGTTTAATTAATTCTTGCAAAGCATTTGAACCCTCTAAAGAAAGGAACTATAAGAATTAAAATCATCATAATTTTCACAAAAGTATAGTTTATAATGTCTAATATAGCATACCAGTGGAAAGGAATTTAAACAAAACCTCAGGGGAGAGATTATGATATAACAGGTACCACAAACACAGCTACATAAACATTGTAATGGTGGAATCATCAAATTGGAAAGGACCTTTGAGGGCATCCAGCCCAATCCCCGAACTGAGCCACGAATGCCTCAACAAGTTCTGTGACAGGTGTCCACCACCTTCTGCCTGGACACAGGGAGTGTTCGTTGTACCAGAGAAGAGACGTTGTAGTTCTTAATTCTCACATACCCTATTTACATGCACATGCAAAAGAGCTTGGGAATGATAAATCTGTCCCATTTACTCATTCTTTAATTTCCAGAGAAGCAATGACCATCAACTATAAAGAACATTAGAAACTAAAATCTCTGATCCCTGGAATTCAAGCTCTATTTTTTCACAAATGAACAATCATGAATCACGCTCAAAATACTGGGCAAAAACCATTTCCCCCACGAATCTGCCAAATCATTTAAAAAAAAAAACCTATAGACCTTTAAAAAAAAACCCTATATTCTCTTTATTTGACATGGTTCCAAGACACTTTCTGTTACCTGCTCCAAATCACACTTGCCCTCCCTTTCCTAAGCTTTCTTGGCAGAAATTAAATAAAAGCAAGGCTATGGTGAACAGTATTCACGTGGGATGGTATTTATCTTTCAGTGCCTCTGAAAAATTATAATAAAATAGCAAATCAGGACTTGATGTATTTGCTTTATACAACTGGATTTATTTTAAAGAAACAAATGTTGTACATTTGAATATCCTTAAGAGACCACCCACTTAAGAGTAGACTTTAATCGTTAACATAAGACTCATTAACATATGGGTTCATCCTGAAGTTTTAATCCATGGCCATTTTTCTCCTTTCTCCTTGCTCATAATTCTACACACTTGTGTCTACCATGGTAAGCAGGGCTATTCAGTAGAACTCATCCTCATTATTTTTTTTTTAATTTGAGTGAAGTTTGAAAAGCTCACCATTATTAATATCTCATACTTCCTGTAGCATACATACAGTTTCATTTGGAAGTCCCTGGGCCCAATACAGGGGAAGAGGGAAGCCTCTGGTTGAACCTAGAGTGACTATCTTGTGAGTCTTGCACTTAATGTTTATTCCCCTGTAGATTCCATCATCTCCAGCATGGTCACCAGTAAGAAGAAACAGAATCGCCCCTCTACAAACGACCAATTAGATAAAGTGTATTTCAAGCATCCTTCAAATCTGCTCTAAATATACCTTCCTCCCCTTCACTGTGTCTATACCTCTTGTACTTCCGAGCATCTGACTCCTTCCACCTCCATCCCCGGCATATACCCACACACCCTTCATTATAAGCTCAGTTTTATCAAACTAAGGTGAAATAAACTCCCTACGCTTACACAGATAATTATGATATAAATAATAATTATTAATGCTGCTTCCCTTTTCATTGCCATTCCAGGTCCCAAAACTTGTTCCTTGTCCACAAACAGTATGTGACACCCAGGTGGTTATTACATCTCTCTCCCTGAGGGCCCCAGAGCAGACTTCTAATGATTGCTCTTTGTTGCTACACCATGTTTGTTTTCTTTATAAAGTCCTCATCTTTATGAGGTGATTGAGAATTTCAATCACTTCTGCTTCCATTAAATCCTAGAAATAGAATCTAGTAGTAAGCATTTCACATGTAAGTCTTCAAAGTTATTGCTTTTCTTTGCGGTAGCCTTTTTTTTATGGCAAAATGATTTTGAACTCATTGGAGATAAATTCCATACTAAATTAGCAACTATCACAAAGGATGAAGATTTGTCAGTCTTCTCTAACTCACGTGAGCTGGAGACATGGTAATGTACTCTGTGCTATGTCACATGTTTGTTCCTTTGATTTGGAAAGAGTCTATACCAAATATTTTATCTAAAAATCAAACTCTCATTTCTCAATTCATTTTTATCACTCCAAATTCATGTGTTTAGATTTCAAAGTATCCCATAAGCGTTAGAAAGAAAATGAAGAGTCCTTTTCACATGTAACATTCGGGTTCCATCAGGCATTGAAATACAGCAATTTAATAATGGTCTCGGGAAACCTTGAGGAGGAGTCCAGGACTGGACAGAAGATCAGGCTGGATGACCCCTAAGGTCCTTTCTAAAGTTCAGGCTTTATGATTCTGTGAGAAGTTGGCCATGTGGTATAAAAGAACAAACTGATTACCTCAAGTGTACCTCGGTTACAGAGTATTCTTGAATGTATAATTCAAAAAACCCCATAGTAAATATGCCATTGAGCCATTTTCCAACTATGTTAATACTGAACTTGTTTTCCATAGCTTTCTGCAAGACAATGGAATATACCGTAACAGCTCTTTCATATTTGAATACAAAATGATTTTAAAATGGCAACAAGAAGAAAATTCAAAGTCCAGAGAACGATTTGAAAATATTGCAGAATATGGTGGAAACACCTACACTTTCTTAAAATATAAAAATGAAATGCAGGCTACAAAAAATTGACTGCTATCTAACATAGGACTTGAGTATGGTTACTAACACCAGGGCAGTGAAAACTAAGTATCTCGTGGCTTGATTTAATGCTTGGAGAAGCAGTTATTGTTTTCATACCAGATACCTTTTGATCCTTTAATTTGGTATTTAAAAATTCATATATCCAGCTTGGGCAATAATAAGATAAAATTACATGGTTGCAATATTATTGAGGGGGAAAAAATCAGTGTTTGTTATATGTGTTAATTACATATTATGTTTAATGAATGATATTTTAATTGAAATAAACATAAATGCACAAACCTCTCATTTAGTAGATTGGACTTACTTCGAGTTTTAGAAATGAGATCATGGGGCGCCTGGGTGGCGCAGTCGGTTAAGCGTCCGACTTCAGCCAGGTCACGATCTCGCGGTCCGTGAGTTCGAGCCCCGCGTCGGGCTCTGGGCTGATGGCTCAGAGCCTGGAGCCTGTTTCCGATTCTGTGTCTCCCTCTCTCTCTGCCCCTCTCCCGTTCATGCTCTGTCTCTCTCTGTCCCAAAAATAAATAAACGTTGAAAAAAAAAAAATTAAAAAAAAAAAAAAGAAATGAGATCATGTTTGCAAAAAAAAAAAAAAAGAAAGTGGTTGTGGTTCTTTCCCAAATGATCTTTACTAGACTATTCATTTCTTTTACCCTGGTATTAATTTCAGCATTTCTTTTTCTTTTAGGACGTGATTCTCAGTCACCAGACTCAGGTACAGAAAAGCTATTCTGAATGACCATTACATTTGTTGTGAGTTTTTTTTTTTTAACATATTTGTAGTCACATTGTTGACCTCACGGTAAACTTCAATCGCATATACACTTATGTCTATGAAACTAAATTTAATTTCTAGAAAGAAATTAAATTCTATTTTGGAAATAAAAATACATTTTACCAAAAAAATGTTAAAAGTGAATGTAGATATTTTTGTATCCAATTTGTCTTCCCTTAATAAAAGCTTGGAGCTCTTGCAATGATCGAAATCAAGAGACACTGAACGGCCATGCTACATATTCCTCTCTTGCAGCAAAAGGTTTTAGAAGCGTTCGACCAAACTTACAAGAAAAAAAGTCACCGACTCAGGTAATCTTGCACGGCCTTGTTTACTGTGTTATTTTAAACATGGTTAAAAATATGCTTTAGAGTCTCTTCTCCAGCAACGTGTGCATATTTAGATGCATCTTTTATCTTTAATGTGTTTTTGCTTGTGGATCTGTATTCCTTGCCAAACTTGAATTCACAACATAGAAGACAAGTTTTAAGCTCAAAACGGGCTTTGTGGGGCTTTTTTCTGACTCAGTTCATAAAAGTACGATCACTTTCTACATAATGTTTATGATATTTCCTTAAATTCATAAAAAGCTGTCAGCCGATGCTTTGATTTCAAAGTTATGCGGTCAGCCATACGTTTATTCAATAAATAGGAGTTATGCAACTGTTCATTACATTAACTGAAAGAACCTTGTGTTGGAGATCTTAGTAAAATTGTGCCCCAAATCTTAAAAGTGTTACCGAAACAGTGTGAATAAATATAGGGTACCTATACCTCAAAGTCTAAAATTATGCATATATCCCAAGGTCTAAAAAATTTGCCAAGAGAACACATGTTCATTTTAATATAGATGGAGTCAAACTTCGTAATGTATTCTCCATAAAAACCATTTTCTCCCAGAGGGCAACTATCGATAATAAATTACAAGGCATTCTAAATGGAACAAAAATGACCATTTAATCTAGCCAACAAAATGTGTAGAATAATAAGGAGATATGACATTGTTTTACTTTCTTTAAGGGTAAGGTTGACGCTGGTTTCTTTAATGACTAACTTTGACTTTCTCTCTGTTTTTCCTTCAACATTATTTCTCTCTCCGGATGCTTTTGGCAATCCAGGCACCCTTTCCACCACCCAGAGAAGAGAGCTTTTGTAGTTCCTTGATAACCAGCCACACACAGGGTGACATTTTAGATCAACTAGTAACTAACACACAAACTCCCTCCTGTACGAAGTACTTTACTAGCAGAAAACCTCTTGAAGGAACTATGTATTCCAATGATGACTCAAACCAGACAATTGTGTATTCGGAAGAATCTAACACAACTGTGTCATATACCCAAAAAATCACTAACCCACTACCAGCAGCTGCCAGCACTGGTCCCCCATCAAATGCTGACACCAGCACCCCATTTCTACAAGAGGATTACACGCAGGACTCTCAAACTCGACGAATTTCTACACTGAAACTAATCCATAACCAGGATCTAGGAAGTAGTGTCCCCTTTAATACTCCACGGTTTTCCCAACCTGTTGAGGTACCATCGTGGCTCAAAAGGCCTTGCTCACCACCCCCTAACCCAGTGCCTGGGATATACACAGCATCTCTTTCCATTCAGATAACTCCCGTTTCAGGACACGATCCTGAAAGCCACAAACAGCTACCTGAGCTTTCTCCAGAGACCACAAAGATACCTCTTCAGCAAGAGAGACAAAAATCTGCAGTTGCTGCGGCCTCCCAGTCCTCAGACTGCCGGGTGGTACATTACACTTTCCAATCTCTTCTTACAGGTGCTCAGTAGAGACCCTAACTCCTCTGATTTGGGCTTCTTATATAACCAAATGCTTTGTTAGTTTCCGAGCAGGAAGGGAAAGGAGAAAGAAACCATCTTCTTATTTCAAACGCTACTAAGTTCATCAATAGATTTCTAGGTATCTTTTAATTAGAAAAATACATATCAACCAATATATATCAACCAATATATATTGTGTATATATACACAATATATATTGTGTAAATATATATACATACATATACAATACATACATATACAAATGTATACATATACATACATATACAAATGTATATATACACAATATATATTGTGTAAATATATATATACATATATATACAACCAACCAATATATATGTGCATATTGTATATATAATATACATATATATTATATATATAATTTTATATATAATTATATATCTTAATATATAATTAATATATAATTATATATATAATTATATATTAATATATATACATATAATTAATATATATAATTATATATATAATATACACAGATTTTTAATCCAGAAATCATGTGCTAACATTTCTTCCCTCTAAGTATTGATGAATTGGTTATCACTGAATACTCTGCAAACCACCTCAGTGCTCAAAGTATTTTTAAGTTTCACAGAAATGTTTTTTATGTCAGGCCTTTGAGTGCCTTGATTTACCTCAGTTACCTATATAACATAATTAGCGATTACAATTCACTTCGGCAGGGAACATGTATTTTAATTCATCCAGCATTTACTCCTTTGTACCTCAATATTCATTTTCACTGAAACTTGATCCATTTCTACCTCTTAAAATTTATTTCAGGACATATAGTCGTCAGTCTTTAATATCCAGACTGTTAGGAAGTAAATCCTTATTGCCCTATATGTAAAATGCTCTCATAGTGTCATTCTACTGGCATTTATTAATCATTTAGAAGATAAATGTTCCTCTTCTTGGTTTCTGCAACACGATATAGTGTTAAGAGCATAAGCTGTAAGGATAAACAGCAGATTTCAGTTCAACTCCATCACTGGCTATGTGATGAGGCAACCTTCTTAACTTCTCTGTCGGTCTGAGCAAAGAAATGAGAATAATAATTAATCCTTAATTCCTAGGTTATGGTGGGACTAGGGAGATAGTGGAAGAAAACTACTCAGCACAGAGCAAGCACTACATACGTGGTAGCCATTAATAAAGATAAAATACAGCAACAGCAGTAGTGGGAGTATTGGAAACATTTATAGCCAAGTAAATAATGTCTAATACGATTTCCTGTAGCTGCACCATTAAAGATCATCCAAAACATATCCTTGAAGAGATATATTTTTAAACTCTGTAGAAAATCAGACATCTGACACCAAATCCCTTTTTCCACCTGTACAGCAGAAACCTTAAGCTAACATGATTAAAAAGACAAACGCGGGGGGCGCCTGGGTGGCTCAGTCGGTTAAGGGTCTGACTTCGGCCCAGGTCATGATCTCGTGGTCTGTGAGTTCGAGCCCCGCGTCGGGCTCTGTGCTGACGGCTCAGAGCCTGGAGCCTGTTTCAGATTCTGTGTCTCCCTCTGTCTCTGACCCTCCCCCGTTCATGCTCTGTCTCTCTCTGTCTCAAAAATAAATATTGAGGGGCGCCTGGGTGGCGCAGTCGGTTAAGCGTCCGACTTCAGCCAGGTCACGATCTCGCAGTCCGTGAGTTCAAGCCCCGCGTCGGGCTCTGGGCTGATGGCTCAGAGCCTGGAGCCTATTTCCGATTCTGTGTCTCCCTCTCTCTCTGCCCCTCCCCCATTCATGCTGTGTCTCTCTCTGTCCCAAAAATAAATAAACGTTGAAATAAATAAATAAATAAATAAATAAATAAATAAATAAATATTGGAAAAAAAAAAAAGACAAACGGGTATTTTCATACCTCTGCTAAAAAGATCTCCTTCATCAGCTGATTGTGATATGCAAAATTAATTCATTAGCGAAATTTCTTTGAATTAAAGTAATATCTTTTGAAAGCCCCTATGAAATATGATAACAATAATTATAATAGCAACTAAAAATACTAGGAGTTTATTATATGCAGGGAAACTGAAGTTCGATAACTTTCTTTTTCCACGGTTTTGTCACTATCCATGCCGACCAGAGATAGTTGGTTTCATTACATAATCCCCAGAGAATCAGCATGAAACACAAATTAAGCTGTTGAGAACCTGTCACTGTTATTCATTGAACAATTATTTATTGGGTATCTACTATGTGTCAAGTCTGTTCTAGTCACAGAGCTGTATTTGAAACTATTGAGAATTAAAATCTTGCCAGAGAGAGGCAAAACTTAATTAAAAAAAAAAAAAACTTAAATAGGTGGATTATATACATCAGAAGGAGATTCTGTAAATAAGCAATACTAAGCAGGGATCCGGGGAGCAGAGCCCACGTTATTTGGGGTAGTCAAAGGATCCTCATTGAGAAGACCGAACAGCTTTGAAGGGGGAAGACTATTCCTGTCAGAGAGAGCATCGTGTAAAGGCTTTAAAACTGAAGCATGCTGGGGCTGCTCGAGGACCAGCAGGGAAGCCAGTGGAAAGGAGAGGGAGAAAGGCAGGCACAGAGAAGGCAGAGGGGACGTCAGAGGTAACAGTGGCCAGATGACAGCAGTGCCTGCAAACACTGCAAGGATTTCAACTTTTACTCTCAATAAAAATGGGAGCCATTGGGAAATTTCAAGGCTACCGCAATTGTCATTTAACTCGCGGTCTAACTGAATCGTTCTGGCAGCTCAGGGGAGAACAAACTATGCTAGGGCGAAAGGAGACCAGGCAGCCAGTTAGGTGGCTTTTGCAACCATTTACGTGAGAAATGATGGTGCTCAAGGCAGGGTAGAAGCAGCAGAGGTGAGGAGAAATCAGATTCTGGATGTATTGTGAAAATAGAGAAAACAGGACTGCCTGCCAGACTGCATGGGGGACGTGAGGGAGAGAGAAGAGTGAAGGCTGACTCCAAGGTCTTGAATCTTTGCACCTGAGGAGGATGGAATTTGCCAGCCTTTGCCCACACAGACTGGATAACTTTGGGTAGAGCAGGTCTGGGGGAAAATCAGAGGTTCCACTGGGATATGGTAAGTTTGAGGTGTCTATGAGATATCCACATGCAGGGGTGGAGTAAGCGGTCCAATGTAGGAGCCTGGCATTCAGGTAAAGGGTCCAGGTTGGAGATACCAGCCTACAGATGGTTCTCGTAGGCAAGAGACTGAATGAGATCACCAGGGCATGAGTACTGAGAAAACATGAGGCCCGAGGACTGAGCCCAAGAGCATCCCAATAGTAAAAGAAGGAACCAGCAGAGGAGACTAAAAGAAGCATCCACTAAAGGAGGAGGAAATCCAGGAACATGTGGTATCCTAAAAGCCCAGCAAGGAAAGTATACGGAGAAGGAAGAGATGGTTAACTGCACAAATACTGCTGATGGGGCAAGTGTACGATGAGTTCTGCTAAGTCATCCTGGACTTAGTTGTGGGTACGGAGACTTTCTTGGAGTGGGCTTAAGAGAGACTAGGAGAAGAGCAATTGGAAAGACATCCTTTCAAGGCCTTATTATTGTAAGCCCCTTCATCCAGTGATTCTCCCTCTCTGAGCCTCAGTCTTTCATCTGTAAAATGGGGATAATAACGGCATTCATCCCCCGTGAAGTTTGAACAAGATACTGTATACAAGGAGTCTGGTGTAGGGCCTGCTACATAGTAACCCCTCGATATGTAGAAGTTGGTATTTTAAAATAGTATCCTTTGTCCAAACTCTACCTCTGATGGGGAAAAGGAAATCTGTTGTTTTCCACAACACATTTTTTAAGGAGTGGATTAAAGTTTATTTCATCTCACCCACAGTATGTTCCATGATGAGAGTGTGTTGCCCTTTATAGCATTTTGTCAAAAGGTGGCATGACATTATTGCACTTTGGGCTTGCTTTTATTGATTGATTGATTGATTGTAGTAAGAATATTTAACATGAGATCTACCCTTTTAACAGATTTCAAAGCGTATCGTTAACTATAGCCACAATGTTGCAGGGCAGATCTTCAGAAGGTATTCGTGTGGCATAACTGAAACATTATACCTGTTGAACAGCAACCCACGTCCCTCCCAACCCCCCGCCCCTGCCCCTGGCAACCGATTTCCTGTTCTCTGCTTCTCTGAGTTTGACTGTCTTAAATACCTCATGTAAGCGGGATTGTGCAAGATTTGTCTTTCTGTGACTGGCTTATTTCACTGAGCATAATGTCCTCAAGGTTCATCCGTGTCTCACGTGACAGGATTTCTTTCTTTCTTAAGACTGAATAGCATTCCATTGTATGTACATATCACACTTTCTTTACTCCATTCTTCCACTGATCCATATTTAGGCTGTTTCCCCATCTTGCCTATTGTGAAAAATGGGCATTGTTAAGTCTCATTTTCCACATAATGGCCTCTCGCAATGGTGACCTTTGCGTTTTAAATACTTACACTCCACGTTCTGGTGAGAAGTCTCATCAAATACTGAGAGCTGTAGGCTACACTCTATGAATCAGCCCAATATAGGCTCCATTATAAAGAATTAGCCTCCCAAGAAATTACCAGACCCAAGAAACAAAAATTCTCTACACTGAGAAGTGAAAAGGAAACTTCAGTGTTCTACGAGTTCCGTCTACTTTTTTTTTTTTTTTTTTTTTTTTTGCTGTTTTTGTTAAAGTCTGCCCGTTGGTTTAAGAAGAAAACAGCAACCAACTTTTAGGAATTTCTATTCTCTCCATATTTGATAATTGAACATATTGTTTGATTTTCTTACTAATTTATAAATAGAACCAAAATGAGGTGTGTTACCCGACTATCACTGTGGGAACAGATACCCTGTTGCTAAAAAAGTCACATTGTTCTTCAGTGTCAGATAAGCGGAGGTCTAAGCCAGAAGCTTTGAAAAGACAGCAAAAGCGACACCCTAAATATTTTCCCTGGCATTTGTGAATGCTGTTCCCGTTGCTTCAGGAGGATAATCTCGACCCTTCTATTATGAAATAACCTAATCAATCATTTGTCAGAGCCTACTTTCACAGCTGTGGCTGCACATATGTTAGAGACTCAGAGGAGAATTTATCTCGCTGTCATGTAGAGGAAGGAGCAAAGTCATCTCTGTTGCTCCATGCAATCAAGATGTCTAAGTTAAGGAAGGCAGAATAATGAATAAATGTCAGCAGTGCAGAATGGTAAGAAAGGTTTAGAATACAAAGTATGCTTTCTGGACCAATCCCATCAATACCGCACCGATCGCTCATGTGTTCCATTGGGACGGCCAACCAACATCCCATATTCTTCTTTGTGAGTCTGTTATGCTATCAGCTGATGGCACTTTTCATATTAATGTTCTCCTTACCCTGCTCTTTGCTTTGTGCAAAGCATGCCTGTGCTTTCCAGGCATTTCATTTTTTTTGTACTAAATGCTTTTTTTGGTACTCTACTAAGTACTTTACGTACATTTCCACACTTAATTTTCACCAGCTTTAGGAGATGGGTTTTACTAATGTCCACATTTTACACATGAGGAAACGGAGGCCAAGGGAGACTAAACGACCTGCCCAAGTCTGTCTGACTCCAGATCCACAGCTCTAGCAGTAGCTTCCACTGCCTCTATTTTCTGAGATAACCTGCCTCCTGAACCCCATCTTCTGGCAACATTCTTAAAATACGACACCTTCCTAGATTCAAAATCATATTCTCCATCAGAGTACCACAGAGGACAGTGGACATATTCACTCCCCTGGTCAGATACCACACTGTGTGTCCGAATCTGGGTGACAATTTTGGATAACTTGCACCCACAGGTAGGGACTATAATGCTGTTAAGATCTCTGGTAAAAGGGTCCTCCTTATGAGACTATAGGGCAATCTTGCATCACTGAAATGCCAGTGGTACAGCCAGGCCTTCGGGGAACCGGGGAATGACCAGTTAGCTACTCTTTCCCCATGTTAGATGCCACCTAGTTCCTTCTGTCCTCTGTGAGTCAGCCTCGTTCTCTCTTAGCTTCTATCCTCTCATTGCTTCAAGTTGTCTGTGGAGTCCTATGACTTTGTCTGGTGCCAGTTATGCATGGACTTGTGTCTGGGGTTGTGGGGAACACTACTGCCTGACTGGGGCATTCAGTGTCATATAATTCAAATTCCCCGCCGGGGGAAGTGCCTAATTGGCCCAGTTCAGTTCAGTTATTCTCCTGAACAATCAGCTGTGGCCAGAGAAATGGAATCGCCTAATACAAACATGGCTGCCAGGTACTTCCTCCCCAGCATCCTCAGGAAAGGCAGAGAGAGGAGGTTGATTATTACAGAAGCAGGAAGGGGGGGCGGGGGGAGGTAAAGATTGACTTTTATTTTTCCTAAAAATTCTTAAATTGTTTATTTAAAAATTATGGAAATTCAAAGTCTTAACAATGAGATAGATAATTATATTACAAAACTCCATTATAAGTACCCATCAGCAATTTCCATTATTTGGTCATCCATTTTCAACGGTCAACTCCAGTTATCCTGGTAGTGTTTTAAAATCAACATAAGACACCATTCCCTTAAGTTAGTAGAAATTTTAGTACCTTTATCCAATGAGTGAAGAGAAAAAAAATAATGAAAGAACCATTATGACACCCAATAAAATATAAATGATTTCTCAATATAAGGGGATTGATTCTTATGTAATTCCCTCCTAGATTTTTTTTATTCAAGTAAATTACTGTCTACTCTATGGAAAAATAGAGAATAAAACCAGTCAAATCCCTTGCTTGATATTTCTCAAGTATTCTGTATGCTCCTCGGGAAAGGAGACCTACAAGGTTAAGGTGCCAGACCACAGTAGCATGTCAAGCCAACTGGAGCCCAAGACAGAAATAAAAATATGTGCCCATATATATATGTTGTTATGTATTGTTAATTTTTTCTAGAACATTGAAGTCATTTTTAAAATATTGGAAAGTTTAAAAAGTAGGTGCATTAAAACCAACATTACGTTTCAATATTTTATTTACACAAACAGAATTTATTATAATCTTACTTCCTCTTAATTGAAAGTTGTCTTCTTTGTGATCATTGTTAGTCAAGGGGAAATTGTCTAACACAGCTATTCTCTCCATTGAGAATGAGTTCAGGAAAAAGAAGATTTGGGAAATTTTACTGATGGGTTTGCTTTCATTAAAAAATCCAGGATACAATTTTTTCCTTTTTCCTTGGTCTTCAGTGTGACTTGTCATGCTATTTAAATTTTTGGTATTTGGTTCTGTATGGATTTTTGGGGAGACATTGATTTAGATTTTTTTTTTCTAAGATTGCATGAAAATAATGTTTGTCTCAATTACTGCATTTTTTTTTTTTTTTTAATTTTGAGAGAGAGAGAGTGCATGCACAGGGGAGGGGCAGAAAGAGAGAGAGAGAGAAAGACAGAATCCCAAGCAGGCTCCATGCTCAGTGTGGAGACTGACACAGGACTCGATCTCACAGTTTGTGAAATCATGACCTGAGTTGAAATCAAGAGCCAGACACTGAACTGACTGAGCCACCCAGGTTCCCCCCAGGTACTGAATTTTTGTCACTCCTTTCAATTTTGCACCCAAGATAAGGGTCTCCTCATGTCCCCTGAGGCCTGGAGTTGCCAGACTATGCTTCCTTTCCCTGTGCCCCAGTTTTATACCAAGCCCACAGCCGACGACCCTTTTCTCACCTCCAGCTTCTGGATCTACAGAGTCAGCAAACTGACTGCCCACAGCCTTGTAACTATAGATACGTTTGGCTGGCCTGCCACGGGGTTTATTTTATTTCTAATTTGGCCGCCTTTAGGGGGAACATGGCTTCTCCATCCTACTGTGGTTCTCACTATTCCCTCTCATCTAACGCCTGACCTGATCTACCCATTCTGGGTACACTCCTGGCCCTGGGTAGGCACTTGAGTTGGCAAGGCCTACACACGACCAATACACCTTTTCCGCTGCTGAAACTCATCCTTCCTGAGCCTCCTCATTCCTTAGTTCCTCAAGGAGTCCAGCCTCGAGTTAGTGATCTCTTTCATCCACAACTTCACCTTAGCATTCTGGGTTGAATTCATGCGGACCCAGATGTTCAATGCTGCTCTCTCTTGGAATATTGAGTACCTTGGGGTTTAAGCGCTGTCCCTTTCCTTTGTAGAAACGAGGCAGCAGCAAACTGGTGTCTCTAGCTCCTCTCTCCCTCCCAGCTCAACAGTTGGAGAAAGTGAAAAGGAACTTATACCCACAAAAGTTGGGGACTCTGGGCCTACAGCCAAGCGCCTTAACCTTACATGTCTTGGAAGATGGAGACACAAAACAACTATGATGATTTTCTGCAGTCATCTGTCTATCTGCCACGAAATTCAGCAGGAAAACAAATTCTCTTGTTTTACATTAGCGTTTCCTACTCCAAGTAGTCTGGGTTGACAACATACTTCCTCTTCCCTTTTCAGGCTCTTGCCCCCACTCTTACCACATTTTCCTCAGAGAAACATGTAGCATGTGGTTTTCTCTCCTGCTGTGTCTAAGAGGGCATCTCGTCAACGAGGAGACCAGGGTCACGCAAAAAACTAGTCTAAGATGTAATTTACATCTTTATGGCAAGCTATTTCAAAGCTTTTGTGTGAGTAACCTATAGACTTGATTTTTTTTTTTTTTAGTTTCATCTATAGCAATTTAAATGTGGTATGACTCACCAAGATGCATTCCATCTGTTACACACACGCGCATTAAGACTCAAAATTGTGAGCATATCAGGAGGTAGGGAGAGAAATTGGCAAAGTGAAAGAGTTCTGCAGACAAGGTCTTGAAAGAACAAATGAATGGATAGAGACCATTCCTAGACACAATGCCACACAAACAAACTGCTCATATTACCCATGACAACTCTGGTTTTAGAGACAATCTGCTTTAGCATTTGACATGTTTCAAGTCCAAAAGGATGCATACGGTAAGCCAATCCAGGGAGAGATACAGTCATTAGCTTTTCCTTTTAATTTTGAAGGGGAAAGAACTCCTTTGAGCAGATAACTCAAATCCTTTGGCGTGATTTATATTATTTAACAGAATTTTCACTGAGCATAAGTAAAACTAAAGAGACCCATGTTGCATGGAAAGCTCTTCAGTGAAATTACATTATTATGAGAAATTCCATGGACACCGTACTCACCCAAGATAGCTTTGTATTGAATTGCATTCAGAATTCTAGCAAAATTCTTACATTTTAAATTATAATTATTGTAGTTTCATAATATTATAGTTTTACTTCATAATAATGTAATTTTACTTTATTATAAAAATGTAATGATAACATGCATACATTACTACGAGAATATTTTAAATTCTGGGGAACTTGGAGATTTCTGTCAGTTAATTCTAGAGATTTTAAAACTGTATACAGTAAAGGGGGCATCTGGGTGGCTCAGTTGGTTGAGCGTCCAACTTCGGCTCAGGTCATGAACTTGTAGTTCATAAGTTCAAGCCCCACATCAGGCTCTCTGTTGTTGGCACAGAGCCCGCTTCAGATCCTCTGTCCCCTCTCTCTCTGCCCCTCCCTGACTTGCACTCCCTCAAAAATAAATAAAACATTTAAAAAAAAAACCGTAGAGACAGTAAAAAAGTATCACTTTCAAAACAAGTGTGTTTAAACAACAACATCAGCAATCATATTAAATAAAAATAGGATAAGGAAACCTGTCTTTTTATCCAGGGTTGGAATTTCTTAACTTGTTAGATTAATCGAACAAGTTAAGAAATTAGATTGTTAGATTATGGTATCCACAATCCCCAAAGTTTATGCGGAATTTTATGTAGGCATGAATTTGTACACTTTTCTTAAGAGAAGAGTCAATAGTCTTCATCACATTTTTTAAGCTGTGACTATGAGAAACCTTTTTACGTATTTGTTTTAGAAGTATTTGTTTAAAAGGCTGAAGAAAAAAATTAATTATGACTTTTTATGAGAGGAACAGTTGTATGGTACCAACGGTTAGGAAAATGCTGGCTGGCCAAGAACACCAAATAGTACCACCTAAACTTTTCCTAGGCAAGATTTCTAAGTTTATACAGTTTTCTTTAATTCATTCCTCACCCTGGTATTAATGTCCTGCGATAGTTCTGGCTATCTGTCTTACAACTGGCACCACACCAAACACTCAAAAACAAAAACAAAAACAAAACAAAAAAACCTCTATTCTGAAGGGGGAAAGGAAGAATTAAGAAAAAAAAAATTCTTTTTTGCTTCAAAGTTTCATTTACTCATGATGAGGCTGATGTTTATCATCACAGTTGACATGTGTGGGTAGACATGACGATGGTCAGAAGAGATAGCTAGAAAGCCTGTATTGGGCCATCCGCTCTCTTCCTTTTACAGACAGCCCCTCCACCATGGTTTTTAGCCTCTTGGGTTATATAGCCTTGGAGGCATTAAAACTTATTTTTCTCCAGTTTCTTTCTCCTTTACCTAAGACTTAAAACCAACAGTGGCTCTAACCAACTAAAGGTACCTTCTAACCATCATCAGGGGCTGATTTTTGTCTTCACTTCATTTTCACAAACAGGTGTCTCCATTTGCACAGTTAGGATATTTTAAAGTTCAATTCTTTTAGTGTTTTATAGTGAAATCAAAATATCCTTTCCACTTAATTGTTTTTCGTTCCATCATTCTTTAGATCTGTAAGTCAGAAAAAAATGGGGTAACCTGTTTTTTTTTTGGGGGGGTGTTATTTCCAGGGGGGAGGCAGTCGGGGGAAATCTGCTATAAGACTTTTCTATTGAAGCGAAAGGAATTCTGCTGGCCAATAGACGACCTGATATTATTTTGCTGTCACAGGGACACAATACAAAACTTCTGAGGGAAAAATTCCATGATGCCGAGCCTCTCAAGCCCCCACCCAAAATCACAATGCAGTGCTACGTGAAAATTGGTCTTATTTCCAAAAACACTTACTGGATTTATTTTCCTCACTTTTTCATGCTTGCTCTGTACTGAATGCCGGTAACTAATCCTTTGAATATATTTCTTAAAAGGGCTTGCAAATACAGCTGATGATTAAGCCGAATAAAGCCTTCTCTGCCACATTGCAAAAAGAGATGTTCTTATTAACTGAATAATTTATATCTCTTGTTATGTTTCCCTCATACTCAGCCTGGAAACCAGAACTTAGCTGCCCATGTGCCAGAGGTAAATGCTTCACAGGCTCACAGGCAAAGCACACCAGAAGCCTCCTCACGCTTTTCCTTCCGTGGTGCTTTTGAACTGAACCACTTCTTACCAGACGGTGACCCCAGCCCAGCCCCACCGACTCTGTCACCACCTGCTGATCTGGGGCCTTCACACCTGCATAGACCCCCCCCCCCCCCGAGCCTTTCACACTGCTTTTTGCAAACCCCTTCCCCTCGCTCCTGTCCTCCCTGCCCACAGCCACACCGCAGACTCTCTCACTTACAGACTTGTCCTGCTCCTCCGGTGAGTTCTCTCCAACCATCCCACATGCGCTCAGGAAGCTGACTCTGACATCCCTGACCGTTCTGCTTAACTGACTGAGCCACCCAGGTGCCCCCGACGTCCCTGACCATTCTGAAACACCTTCCCGACCGTGGGTCAGAGGTCATCTGTGACAGATTGCAGCACCAGGTGGCCATGCGGGACATTATTCTTCCTTCCTTTGCCTCCGCCACTTTTTAAACAGATCTCCACGGGCCAGACACAAGGACTGATTGATTTCTTGTCTGCCATCTCACTTTGCTGCCAAGCGTTTTTATTCACGTAGGTGTAAATTATACCTGAACCGATTCTGCACAGTCTGTCCAGAAGATCCTCTACAGTCATCCTCATAAGCCTACTTTCAGCTGAAAAAGTCAACTGTCTTCTGATTCATTAAAAAAAAATTTTTTTTAATGTTTATTTATTTTTGAGAGAGACAGAGCATGAGTGGAGCGGGGCGTGGGGGAGTGTAACGTGGGGAGGCAGAGAGGGAGACGCAGAATCCGAAGCAGGCTCCAGGCTCCGAGCTGTCAGCACAGAGCCCGACGCGGGGCTCAAACTCAAAAACAGAGAGATCATGACCCGAGCCAAAGTCAGACGCTTAACCCACTGAGCCACCCGGGCGCCCCTATTCTGATTCATTTCAGAGTCATTTATATTTACACTGTGCTGCTCTAGCTAATGAGTTGTACAGTGATTTGCTTTGATAAGTAGTTATCTCAAAAAAAGAATAAATTATCTCAGAAATTTAGATAAGTATACATATATTATGATGATCAAGTTATAGCAAAAGTCTTAACATTTTTCCACAATGTTAACCCAGTCTTAAATCCTGGTAGATAACAGTTTACCTCTGAGATTCATATGAATTTGTCCTGTGTGACTAGTTCACACACCCTTGTTTCTCGCATACATAATTGCTGACCGCATGATGCTGATTCTCGCTTCTCTTTCACTAACCGCTACATCTTTTGAACCTATCTGTCTTATAGGGGCGAATGATGTAAATACTCCTAGTCTACACTGCAGAAATTTAGCCCTCTGATCTTTTGGAATTGTTTTTCCTGAGCCATTCTGGGTTAGAAATTTATGAATTCATTTACTGTTTTATATACCAATAATTCATCTTTCATTTAGAGCAATATATAAATAGTCCCCATACAAATGATATCATTTAAATATGTCTATATGACAAGAGTCCCTAGCAAATGATTTATGAATAACTAAATGCTTTCAGATTTTAAGGCACAGATTTTCTTTTTTTTTTTTTTTAAGTTTATTTATTTTGAGAGAGAGAGCATGAGGGTACAAGCAGGGGTGGGGCAGAGAGAGAGGGAGAGAGAGAGAGAATCAGAAGCAGGCTCTGCACTGCCAGCATACAACCCGACATGGGGCTCAAACCCACGAACTGTGAGATCACGACCTGAGCTGAAACCAAGAGTCAGACACTTAACGGACTGAGCCACCCAGGCGCTCCTAACGCACACATTTGCCATCACATATAATGTATAGACAATGGCTTCAGTTTGAAAGGTATCTAACCTTAGGCAAACAAAAAAAGTGGAGAATTTTTTTCTAAAATTGATTTTATGATGAAGTTTGAAATAAGCACCATTGTAAACAAAATTTTAGTTGTGCTACATAATTTTTATGTCATGTCAATGTCATAAACCTGAAAATTTCACGCATGGAGAAATATTATAAGTCACATGCTTTTCAAGACATCGCAATTATAGAAGACAAAAGACTTTTTAGTATCTTTCTTAAATACTTAACAATGCTTTAAATGGGGTTTAGTATTCATTCAATGGTTGGGTATAAAACTTTGCCATGAAATGTTCCTATTAGTGACTGGCTACAGAAAAAACAAAACAAAACAAAACAAAACAAAAGCCCCTCACTTTGCAGGGCTAACACCCTACCTGCTAGTAAGCGAGAAGCTCAGTGGTCCTGGGATTCTCCATGTTCTACTATGTTTTCAATAGTTCTCCATTTTAAAACGTCAAGGAATAGTAGGGCCTTTAACCAAAAACACAGAACAGTAATAGCATATAAAATTATGTACTAACCAATTCAATTTGCTATACTTAAGACTCCTTAGGAGCCTGAAAGGCCTACATACATATAGTCTTACAGGCACAATCAGAGCTAACTAGAACTGAACTTAGTTTCAAGTTGCAGTTCAAATTGCACATAGGTCGTCCATGAGATGATTTTCCTAATAAGTATTACACTATAACAATATTTTCTAAAATTCTAATGGTATTATTTCATTAGTAAAATCCTGGTCCGTTTAACATGATGAAAGATGAAGTCTATTTGCAATATTTATTTTCTTAACCCATAGTCAATATTATTGAAACTATCAAAATAGGATTCAAGCCAACTTTTCTAAGTTTAGTAACACAGTAACATGATGGTTTTTAATAAGAATTCTGCTTTTAACACTCATTGTAACACATTATAGCAATAGTACCATACTTATATTGACAAAGAACAACCAAACCAATTTGGGCAAGGTGGCAAAAATATTCTCAGGTAATTTATCAAACTTGTAGACAGGCTCCGAGGCATCTGGGTGGGCCAGTGCCTCGGATCATTTGAATGTCCAGTGCTGTTCAGGTATAAGACCTATAAGATATGGTGGTTTGTGACAGGAGAGTGGTTTCTGTAATAGCTCAGAGAAGCACTTAATCAGTAAGCACAATCACCGTGATGGAATATTTATTGACCCCAGGGCAGATGTGGTATGGCTATAAAAATATGAAATTAAATTAACTCTTGGCCATTTTCAAAACATGAGCTTTAAAATGACAAATCAAGGAAATATGTAAGTAATTGACTACCTACATTTCAGGCCTGTATTGTAGAAGTTTAATTTGTTTTAGGATCAGTAGAAAAGTAGAAAAGGTTCGCAAATGATGGTTCTTTATCTGTGTTTGTGTGTATTCAGCTGTAAAGTATTTTAACCAAATGCTCTTACTAATGTCTTGTCTCATTTGCATGCATTATGTAATCTCCCCCTGTGCCCATGCTCGGTGCTGTGTTGCGGATAGAGAGGCATCCTTAATAGTGGTGAGCTCAGCCTCTGTGAACTAAGTTGATCCAATTCAATTAGAATGTGTATCCATTGAATATCTACTATGTTATTAGCACAGGTCGAACATTATAAAAAAACATAAAAGCAGCACAAATATGACTATCTCCAACAAGTATCTTGAGATCTCACTGGGGATATAATATACTCAGATATAAATCAATCAAAACAATAAATTCTCAAGAAACCAAAAAGAGACCCATAAAGTACTAAATGAGATTTGCAATAGGGAGAAGCCAGTGGTTTATCATGCCTTTCTGATGCTTTGCCAGAAAAGATTGATTCTTTTAGAATAGGATAGATTGCTTCATGATATGTAAATCCAAACAGTTGTGTTCCTTACATTCCTCACTTTGCCTGGATGTCTCAACTCTCTTCTCAGAGCCAGATAACAGTGAATGGAAACTCAGGAGGTGCTGTGAGCCCAATGAGTTACTATCAAAGGCCGTTCTCCCCTTCAGCTTACTCTCTCCCAGGCTCGCTCAACTCAAGCATTATCATGCAGCATGGCCGGTCACTTGGTAAGTCTTTTGCAGTCATGATTTCCATGACAATTTCATATAACAAGTACAAACCACAGGAGAAAAACATCAGAGTAATTTTTCCAAAGAGGTGGGATATTCAACACTCCCGTATTTAATGAACCTATGCTAGGGGAGGAATTAAGAGCAGAGGAGTCACTGGAGAAAATAGGCATCCAGCTCTCCCAAGACAATGACTACATCTATATCTCAGCCTGGAAACAACTATTAAGTGTTTGTGGTTTGAAGTAGAGAGAAGGTGGACGACTAGTCAGGCAGGAGAGTTCTCCCCACTGGAACATTCGTGTAGCGCATTTCCATGGATGGCAAATACCATCCATGTTCAAAACAGCTCGTTCTTTTGTGGAAAAGCTTTCACTGTAGAAAATTCTCTTGGCATATATACAGAATTGTTTCACAGTTAAAACAGTCTAACGGGGACAGCTGCCTCACAAAAACAGTAAATAGTAAACCATCACCTCACAAAGTAGCAAAACGCTCTTTGAACTGAGACCAGAAGACCATTGGCCTGGGACAGGAGTTCCTTTAAATAATGATCCCTGAAGTTGCTATAGAGAGAGTTCTTAATCCTTTGAGGATTAGGAATTAGATGAAAGAGAGAGCTCTCCTCCAGAAAAAGAAAAATGCACATTTGAACATTCATACAAACTTTCAAGCGTATCATTTCACGGGCCCTGTGATTTTTTTTTTTTTTTTTTTTTGAAGCCTCCTGGATAAGAACTTGTATTGTATGATCACAAACACTTTTATGTGGCAAATATAGTAGGACTGTTTAGAAAACAACGTGAGTATTTCTTAGTTTTTAACAATGTAAAAAAGCAAAACCCCAAAACACTAAAAACCAAACCAAATCAAGCCGTCGTCCGAATTCAAGCTGAGAAAGGTCCCATGATGTTGAGGGACCGGAAGGCTTCCCTCCAGACAGCCGGGAGGAAGGCAGAGGAAAGAGGGCAGGCAGCACACCTCTCAGAAAGGCTGAGACTGATCCCTCCGGCCACCGCCAAACAGCAACAGAACACAGGCCTTCCACTCTCCTCTCCTCCTTAAACAGCAGGCAGGACCTCTTCTCCCCCAGCACCGTTTGTTCGTTGAAAGACATGACGCCATCCAGGCTTACCCGGGAACATTCGGCGTGTGCGTTATGGAACTCAGCTTCTGTGGTCAACAGAGCCTCTGGAACACTCACATGGAGCCCTGAGACTCACCAAAGAAAAGTCTAAATATACTTGTGCCTTCTCTAATGGTGCTCGTGGGGATCACCTGTGAATGTTATAATGCTGTCCTTTTAGAGTATAAGAAAGTAGGACGCCCTTGTGCCCAGACACTGCTCTGAAACAATCCGTCCGTGGTGCAGTATTGTAACAGGAGTCCTTTATATCGAGACTTTTAAAAAATGTTTATAAATTTATTTTGTGAGAGAGAGAGAGGGAAGGAGGGACCATGTGTGTGCGTAAGGGGGGAGGGGCAGAGAGAGAGAGAGAATCCCAGTTAGCACAGAGTCCGACGTGGGGCTCAATGCCATGAACCATGAGATCATGATCAGAGCTGAAATCAAGAGTCAGACACTTAACTGACTGAGCCACCCAGGCCCCCCATACCTAGATTTTTTATATAGCTATGCATCATCACACTCCTTTAGTAAAACTACAAATTATTCTAGCCGTAATGTTTTCTCAAATAATTATCATCAAAGTCTGACTCTTTTTCCTCATTACCTGTCTTTTTTTTTTTTTTTTTTTAATTTTTTTTTTCAACGTTTATTTATTTTTGGGACAGAGAGAGACAGAGCATGAACGGGGGAGGGGCAGAGAGAGAGGGAGACACAGAATCGGAAACAGGCTCCAGGCTCCGAGCCATCAGCCCAGAGCCTGACGCGGGGCTCGAACTCACAGACCGCGAGATCGTGACCTGGCTGAAGTCGGACGCTTAACCGACTGCGCCACCCAGGCGCCCCTCATTACCTGTCTTAATACACACAATTTTGTCCCTCCCACCCCGAGAAACAAAATACATAAATACTTGAATGTAGACAGTCTTTCTTATTAGAACATACTGATGGGTAGATTTACATATAAGCCATACTACAAGGAAAGAAATGTCCCTTGTCCCACTGGAACAAATTCCAATCAGCCAGTGCTGAGATAGGTTCTGAGAATATACAAATCTATCCTCCTTCGAGAAACTTTATATTAAGCTGAGGACAAAAGACTACAAAAATGAGGGTTAGTGGACCTATAAAAGAAATATAAAATAAAAGGCTAACTTATATAAGCTATAAACTCATTGACTCTAACGAACCATATGTGAAGACAGAGTTCATACTCTTTGCTTGGGCTGGGACTTTGCACATAGGAGGTGCTCAAAAATTATTTATTGTTTAATAGAAATACTGCCATCGTGGTTCCTGACTCAAACACTTTTCGGAACTAAATGGGAAATCAGAGTCAAATATCACATTTGGAATTGCTTGGGAAAGATACCGTTTCCTTCCTAGCCTTATTCATTCTTCATCAGAAATGTATCTAAAATGCTTTTCTGTTGCAAACTAAACTGAATATAGCCATAATAATAGCAATAGCAGTTATTAGTGTTACAATAGATTTTAGCTTACAGGAGTCCTATCTGTAGTTATCCTTATAATGATGAGTTAAATCTTTTAAAATCTTACTTATGAATTTTTATATAAATTTGTTACAAAAATACAGTCATATATGGGGCACCTTGCTGGCTTAGTCGGTTGAGACCAGCTCTTGGTTTTGGCTCAGGTCATGATCCCAGGGTCATGGGATCAAGCCTCCCATCAGGTCTCCCTCTGCCCCTCCCCCCACTTGTGTGCACATGTGTGCACTCTCTCTCAAAAAAAAATTAAGATTCTCTCTCCCTCCCTCTGTTCCTCTCCCCTGTTTTCACTCTCTCTCTCTCAAGTAAAAAATAAACAACTAAAAAAATACTATTATGTTTTGAGATAGATAGATTACATATATATTCACACATATATGCATATATATGTAATCAAGTGATGGTATCCTGAAACATTAGAGCTTTTCCATGTCCACATAAAAAGAGACCTTTCTGGGGTGCCTGGGTGGCTCAGTCGGTGGGGAGTCCGACTTTGGCTCAGGTCATAAACTTGCTTTCGTGGGTTCGAGCCCCACGTCGGGCTCTGCGCTGACACCTCAGAGCCTGGAGACTGCTTCGGAGTCTGTTTCTCCCTCTCTGTCTGCTCCTCCCCTGCTCGTGCTCTGTCCCTGTCTCTCTCTCTCTCTCAAAAATAAAGATTTTTAATTAAAATACATAAATAAATAAATAAACAAATAAACAAACATTAAAGAGAGAGAGAGAGAGACCTTCCTTTCTGAGTACCAGATCAGACAAACTACGGCAAAGAATCATTCCTGCTCACCAAAATTTTGAAATTTATTGCAAAACAGCAGGAAGTCGTATTGTACAAAATGAATGGTATCCATTGTACAAAATGAATGGTAATCCTGTTGATCTTCATAAATATCTGTGAACCAAGAGTAAGTGGAATGTATTGCACGTATGTGTCCTCTCTGTTTCTTATGAAAGTATACGAAAAGTTACTACAGATGGCATGAAGCTAGGAACACGATAAATCTCATCTCGTTTATATGCTCGGGGCAATTTTTATACTCAAGGGGCAAGTCGTGGGTTTTATGCTTCAAAGTAACAGCCAAGATATCTGGCCATCGTGTCTACTTAGATAAAAATCAGCACTAATAATTTGAAAGAGGTGAGCTAACAGACGTAAAGTACTGTCTTAACACAGTGGCTGCTACACGGCCACACGGTCCTTCCACAAATGTCACCCTCCCCCTCCCCCTTCCTCAGACAACGACGAGGATCTTGTTGTTACTGTTCTGTTGGGTATATACCTACATGCTAACAACGAGTGGCTCGAATGCAAGGTAAATGGGTCAAAAGAGAGAGCGATGGAAATAGATTCTACGTTACAGTTGGCATAAATATACAAGAGGCGCCGTCAACTTATGAGTCCTTGTGTATCAAATGCATGATATGTCCCCAAATTTTCTCGGCAGATTCCACAGAGACCTATCCCCAGCACGCGCAGTCTCTGGACGGCACCGTGGGCAGCTCCATACCACTGTACAGATCCTCAGAGGAGGAGAAGAGAGTGACGGTCATCAAAGCCCCCCACTACCCGGGGATCGGGCCCGTGGATGAATCCGGAATCCCCACCGCAATTAGAACGGTAGGAAATGCCAGCGTGGTGGCTGCAGGGCTATGCCCAGGCTCTACAAAGGCCGGATTGTCAACGGCTTTGTGCATTCCTGTGGTCTTATATAACGAGGATTGCCCTCTATGCCATTTGAGTTCTCGTGAATATTATGCTGTATGTGGCAGAGAAAGAGGAAAAGAACTGTGGATTGAAGCTAATCACAGAATCTGTGTTTGCATCTTAATTGAAAATCACGAAGATTGTGAGTTTTGTTGAACAATAAAGGTATACTTTGTTTTGTTTCACCTCTTGCAGGGAGCGTTAGGGCAATAGAGAGAAAGGAGAAGGAACGAGACAAGGTGAATGCTTTGACTGCTTTGCAAATAAACCAGGGATTTGTTTCTTGGAATGGATGTGTGTTAACATCAGGAGATTGGGAGCCGTGAATTGGCAGCTGGGCGGTGAGATGATTGCAGCAAAGGGAGTTAATGTCATGGAAAGAAAAAAAAAAACTGTGAAGAAAAATACACATTTTAGTGTCCCTCTTCAGCTGTGCCTGCTGTGAGCCCTCAGGGATATTAAGTGAAAGTGTTTGGATTTTTTTTTTTTTTTTTTTTTTTTTTGGCTTTAAACTCTGCCAAAGCATTGCTCAGTGTGTCAGGGCAGCCCCTTCTGGCAAAGCTCAGCAGCAGCAAAGGCAGCTACTGAGAGCCCGGGCAGGCAGCTGCTCGCTGACCAGTCTACTCGCAGAGAAGGTTTGTGCTAGCCGGCAGAAGGAAGACTCTGGAAGCCAGGATGAGGGCCGCAGCACGTCTGCAGGTGAACTGGGGGGCTTTGCAAGGAGAGGGCTCAGGCTGCATACTCCTGCCTACCTGGCAGGGGTGTTGCCAAGAGCTGCTTCCCTGGAATGCAAACCCTGGGGGCGGGGGGGTGGGGAGGGGGTGCAAAGACAATAGTGGATAGAGGAAACGAATGGGAAAGAGATCAGGAAAAAAAAAAAGCAGTGGTAAGATTGCATTTCTCATAGATGGGGATTGCGCGTTCTGAGAGAAGAGTTAAAAAATGGATTATTCCAAGCATCTGTATCAGAATTGCAAGCCAGAAAGTCAACCTGCACAGCAGTTGATGGGGTTGTAGACGCACTAGATTCTGGGAACACTGAATGTGACTAATTATCAAGTCCTAACAATCTATGTTGGAACTGATGATTGTCATATTTAAGTCACAGAAAAAGTTCAGGGATTGTGACTAACTGTCTTAAGACAACTGCACGTTTCCGGTGATGGTGTTTTGTCATTTGTTTCCCTTTGAAGGTTTCTGACTCAAAATGGTTTAACTGGAATCTTTTTTCCAAATAACGTAGGGATGTAGTGTCAGACAGGTATGGTGTCATTGGTTTTGCTTAATCGACCCTCGAGTCATAGTATATTCACAAATTAGGATATTCCTGACTCTAACTTGTTGTAGATTCTGTCTGAAAGGATTGTGTCTGAGACCTCTGGGTGTGTTTTTAACATGATAAATGATATATAAGAAACAACATGAAAAGCTGGACCAGTTTTTTTTATCCATCCGACATCATTTTCTTAAGCAGCAAAGACTTGCTTCTTAGTTTTCCAAAGGAAAAATACCAGACATTGTCAAAGGTTAGTGAAAATCAAGTAATATTAAAATTCTAGTGGTCTTCCCACTTGCAAATCAAAAGCATGTTTAGATACGCATATGCAAATACATATACTAAACATTCAATGCTGGTTCCCCTTCTGTAAAATAGGAAATAAAATGTAAGCAACCCAGAAGTTCCCTATAAGGAACCGTAATTTTTAGGCACAGCTGTGTTCTTATTTAGACTTTTAAAATTGTACGCACAAGGTACAGGTCTGTGAAGACTCTTAACTTGCGTTCCCTGTTTTTCAGCCTCGCCAAGCACATCCCCAAGTATAGCTGTGTTTATAAATGTTGAGTCAGGCCGTCTCTGAGCCACAGCAGGCCAAGAATCTCCAAGGTTGTTTTTCTTTCTCATCCGTGTAGAGAGTAATGATTATCAGACTCAAATTGCTTTACATGGACTTTCTGCTCAGCATATCCACCAAAGGCAGTACTGTCTCAGTGTATCATGTTGTAGCCTCATTTTAGACAACCAGCCTATACCAAGGAAACAGAATTTTGTAAGCTAGAAACTCTAGAAAGCCAAAAGTCAACAAATGTACCTTTGAGTTATTTGAATGAAGGCTCCCCAGTCTGCCCTCTCTCATGTGACCTGGGACGTCTGGGTTAGCCTTTTACTGCCATTCTTAACAACAACAAAAATCGCTGGGGTTCAGATCCCAGGAGGCTGTCTAATTAAAGCCAGCTAGTTAAGTGAAATACAAGACTCTTTTTTTTTTTCTAGTTCAAATATAACACCGTTCGAGCATTTTCAAAGCTGGAAAGGGGCAAAAATAGAATAGAATCACTGTATACTCGTACGTAGAAAATATGTGTCTTTTCCCTTTTTGGAAATCTCTGCGTGATAAATCAACATCGAGTTTTGATACTTTGCAAACTGTAGAAAAGTAAAATCCAGGTGAATTCTGCCAAGATTATAGAAAACAAGTGAATCGTGAATTGCTAGTAGTTACTGCCCATACAAAGTAACCTTGAAGGACACATACAGAAGCAAACTTCCTTAAACTTGAGTAGACTTCTATTTACTTAATCTCAGTATTAGACATAACATGCCCATGATGCCATTTATAAAAGAAACTTCAAATGCCCAGAGTGCTTCTTTTAGAAAGGGACAAAGAGTTTTAGTGTTGCCCTATACGAGTTTCATACTCCTCTTTGCCAACCACTGGGCATTTCCTGGCATCTCTGTGCTCACCATATAAAGCTAGCAGATGGCAAAACTAAGCTCCTGCCTGATATGTGCCCTCCAGCAAGTGAAGAAAAAAAAAATCCTGTCTGTCAAGATACACTGCCATATACAGGGATATAACTCATTTAGGCTTCCTCGTTGCTATTGGTTGTGTCCAGGTATGGCTGGGAAACATGTTTGCACCGACTTACCTCTTATTTTCTATTGCTGAAGACATAAAGGAAACAGAGCTTAACAAAAGAGAAACTGCTCTTTTATGAAAGTGTCCCTTAAAGATACATGTTCAGCCACTTTATTTAAATCAGCCAATAATAACTAAACTCCTGATTCATCACTGCACCCCTCCCACCAGCTCCCATCATTTGAAAATAAGGTCAGTTAACAATCTCCTCAAAGCTTTTCCAATGTAGAAAGAGCCTACAATGAATGAAGAGGTGACTCAGAACAAAGTCAAGTAGCTCTTAATATTAATCTATATTTGTTGTGATTATCAGAACCATGTATGCTCAGAGACCAAAATAAATTTAGATGCGGCACAAAACCCTCAATTTCCAGATGAAAAATGCAATTACCACATTTCTGAGGGGAAAAGAATAGGATATAAAATCTAAACGAACGCTCAGTCTTTTAAAAAGTACAAGAATATCTGTGTGGCAGTCCTAACAGAATATTTTATATCAAGAGAATGGTCTTGGAAAATCTGGTGTATTTATCACTATATACAGAATGATTGGGTTTCTTGCTGGAGTATTTCTGGAAACGCTGAGATAAAGATCTTGCCAAGCAAAATCTTTAATTATGATTATAAAAGTGTAGGTCTACTTTCACAGGTATGTAATCAGGTAGAATTCCATCCAATAACCTGGGTTCTTTCATTATTTTATTCTATAAATATGTTATGTTCCCTACTGACTGTTACTATTTATTGAGCATTTCTTACATTCTAGGCATTGTTTTAGGTCTTATATACATGGTTTCATTCCATTTCCATCACAATCCTATGATGTAGATATAATTATTTCATCTTAGGAAGGACAAGCTGAGGTTCTAAAAGCTTAGCTAAATGATCCAAATTCATACTGCTAGGAAGTATGAAACAATAATTAAAGGAAGCAAGACTTGAATCTAGGTTGAGGTGACATTAATTTCTTCTTTCCACTACAACCCAGTTTCTATCGTGTCCAAATCCAGGCACGTGGAAAGAGCTTCTACTCTCAAGGAATTTATAATTTAGCAAAGCAAATGCTGCATACATTTATTTATCATGTTAAAAAAAGTTTTAAACAATGTCTACATTTTTTTAGATTTACCGCAGGACCCTTGACTGTACTACATTCGGGGTTTTATTAACTTAACCTAGTAAATATCATATTTTTATTTCTCTAAGTCTAAGCTGATCAGAATACAGTAAAAAATATTCCCTAGTTAATTCTAAAAATAATGTTTTCAACAGAACCCTCGCGAAAATGTTTTTAAGGATAATGCTAATTAGCACCAAAAGGAGTTCAACAAACTATTAAAAGGAGTTCAACAAACAACACTACAACTTTTATTCAGTGCATTTTATATAAATATGTTTGTACAAATATCAACTATCTAATGCTGGGCGCAAGTGCGATTTGGCCACAGCATATAATGTCCCAATTCAGCCTAAATTCAGCCTAAAGGGGTAACATATTTACAAACCCCATGCATAACTAGGTAAGTTACTAGTACTGTCATCATGAAATAGGTTTTTGTTCTTTTTTGTAATCACAGACAGAAACCTGCTATTAGAAAAGATAAAATGTAGAAAGAAAACCGTGGAGGGGCAAGCAGTGTCGACTCGGAACCGGTTTTGAATACCAAGCAGCCTTGGTCTTTTTTTTTTTTTCAACGTTTATTCATTTTTGGGACAGAGAGAGACAGAGCGTGAACGGGGGAGGGGCAGAGAGAGAGGGAGACACAGAATCGGAAACAGGCTCCAGGCTCTGAGCCATCAGCCCAGAGCCCGACGCGGGGCTCGAACTCACGGACCGCGAGATCGTGACCTGGCTGAAGTCGGACGCTTAACCGACTGCGCCACCCAGGCGCCCCTCGGAACCGGTTTTGTAACTACTGAACATTCTCTCTTACAGACAGTTGACAGACCGAAGGACTGGTACAAGACGATGTTCAAGCAGATCCACATGGTACACAAGCCGGGTATGTGTGTTGTTCTGTTTTCTGATCGGATCCTCCAGGCCAAAGGGTATACACGTATCCTCCTGTAGAGTTCCGGTTCACACAAAACGTTAAGACCCTAGCAACTCCATGGCGGTCCCTCTTTCAACATTCCTCCTTGTTTTCCTTCTACCGTCCTCAAGTCACAGACACCTGAGCTGCTGCCTCACCCCTGAGCTGCCAAGAAGCCTCTTGTTAGGTGACCCTGGAGGGGTGCCAGGGGCTCTGGTCCCTTCCTCCCTCCCCAGCCACAGTCTGGCGTGGTGTGGGGTGTGGCGCTGTCATTGTTCCTCTGTCCACCCATGCCAGCTGCTGATTGAGAGAGAGAGAGAGAGAGAAAGCAGAGGTAGGTCTCACTAGCTTGACAAAAGATCTCGAAAGCACTTCCGGAGGAAATTCATGACTCAGAAGAGAAGGCTGGCCCAGGAAGTGAGGAAAAAGCCCTGGCCCTGCATGCGGGGGAGAGGGCAACCCAGCAAATATGTTACGGACCAGCGAGGTCAAACCGCAGCAGCTCGGGAACAAAGCAGTATTAGAAAATTCGAAAAATGGTGTTATGCACCAGGCAAGAGACCCTGGTTTTCTACCAAATTGTTTTTGTTTCTCTGAAGTTCTACTGTCTTGTTACGATATGGTGACCGAATGTGTATTACCATGATATTTATGTTTCATTTTCTAGATGATGACACAGACATGTATAATACTCCTTATACATATAATGCAGGTAGGACGGGGTTCCTTGCTCGCAATGAATACTGTATGCTGGGAATCACTTCCCACTCACTGTGTTACCACTGTTTGAGCGCATGTTTTCAGTGTAGACAATTAAGAGGATGCTTTTCTTTTTTTTTTTTCTCAAAGCATGCATAACAAAAGGATCGATCTTTTCCCATGGAAATGAGAACTAATACTGTTTTGTCTCCTTCATTCTCACACTGTCCGTTTATTTGCAGCTTCAGGAATGTTTAACCAAAGTATGAAGGACGGCTTGAAAGAACACACTGTAACTGGGGTACAAAATAAGATAAAGATCTCTTTTTATCAGCAGAGAGAGTGATCACAATTGCGTAAGATCTTTCAGATACACTTCACAAAAAAACGAGTCAAGCAAAAGTATTTTGTGACTTTGTCCATGCTTTTGCTCCCAAAATGCAACCATTCATTGAAGGATTTTTAAAAATCCCACTCTGCTGGGGCCACTTTTCTGACTCAGAGTTGCCAACGGTCATAATGGCATGACTTCAATTCTGGGCGTTTCTCCTTGTATTTGAGGGCGTTGGTATCTTATGAAATGGTTGCAGGGCTGGAGTGAGGGATCCCTACAAAATGCTTCCCTTTCCCCTAAGCGTCACATTAGGGGATCCTATATAGGGCCTCCTGTCACCACTCAGCCCCAGGCTAGTGACTGTTGAACGGTTTCCTTTCTTGAGAGCAGGCTCTGAGGCTCAGGCTGTTCACCTGCACCCTTGTAAGGGGTCCCCTGGCCAGCCTGGCCTCAGGCCTGCATAAGGTTCTCCCCTCCTTGCTGCCCGAAGGCCAGCACTCAGGCCCTTTAACTGTCAGGGACTCTGCTAGGAGTCTCCAAAGACAAACAGAGAAGAAAAAACAGGCAGAACGAGCTTAGCAAGCTGCAAGACCTCTGATATTTAGGTCCTCACTCTTCCTGGTGACAGCAGGAAGCCCAGTAAAATCTTTCCCTCAACTTGTATCCCAAGCCACAGGTACTCCAAACTCACCTCCTGTGTTTAGCTTGTTCTAAAACAAAATTCAGGCAAGTAAATTTTAAAGATAGTATTGGATTTGTTCCACGATTCACGAATGCGGCCGCATCCAATCTAGCCGATAGAAAGGAGCCCTGAGGAGCTGTACAAAATGAAAGACTTTTATAGGCAGAAGGGAGCCAAACAAGGAAGTTACACTAAGCAAAAAAAAAAAAAAAAAGAGAGAGAGAGATTATTGCAAGGTTCCTTTTGCTTTAAGGGGAGAGCAGGGGTCTGTGAGTGAGATGACCTCACCCCTGCTGGTCAGGCGATGCCTGATGGTCTGGTTTAAGAGGCCATTTCTGATCAAAACTGTAATTAAGTCTCCACTGGGTGACGGGGGTGCTTAGCATAAGTGACTCCATTTTGGGCCTCTTACGTTTTTAACAAGCTGTACAGTTGACGTCTGACCGTGGAACCCAAGCAAAGCAGTACGCATAGACACTGTCTTTCCATTTGCAAGTTGTACGGACCCTCAGGAGAAGCAGATGAGTGAAAACTGACTTCACTCACAAGTCTGAGGTGGCAGGAAATTCAGAATTTTTATTACTATCTTTACTCTTGAATTTCTGTAGCCATTAGTAATTAATAAATTGAAGAGTAATAGTTACATATAACCTTGCAGAGCCCTTTTGAGATAGTTTTGCCGTTTAATTGGTAGACAAAGCAACCGTAACTAGCCTCTTCCCTCTCGACAAACCCTGAGTCCCACTGTGCTATGTCTTGCCTCTTTTTTTTTTCCTGAGCCATCTCTGCTTCCCTCTTCCCCGACCCACCCAAACCAGTTCTCCAGGGCTCAACCTAGTGCCATCTGGTCCATAATATCTTCTCTGACCAATCCACCATCCTTTAAAATGTTTCATTCCTCATATGCATTTTCCTCATCTGGCCTTTGTCAGATTACCAATTATTTGCAATCACAGTTCTATTCGTGTCTCATTTCCTCAGATATACAACAAGCTTGCTGAGGATTTTGTGTCCTTAAGCCTTGCACAGCACATATACAACTTGCTCAATATTTTGTTTGATTGGGGCACCTGGGTGGCTCAGTCCCTCGAGCATCTTGACTCCTGATTTTGGCTCAGGTCATGATTCCAGGGTCGTGGGATCGAGTCCTGCGTCAAGCCTCACATTGGGCTCCAGGCTGAGCAGCGTGCAGCCTGCTTAGGATTCTCTTTCTCCCTCTTCCTCTGCCCCTCTCCCCACTCATGCATACTCTGTAAAAAAAAAATAAACTAAAATAAAAAATTGAAAAACTATATTTTGCGTGATTGCAATTAACATGTCAATTATCACAGGTAAATCAGAGCTTTTAAAGTAATAGAAGATATTTGGAAACAGTTCTATGAACTATTTTTAATCTTCCCCTGAAACCTTAACTATGTTATTTGTTTATATTATCCAGGAGAAAATTTGCTGAGTATCTGTAGATTTATACCTAATACCAGTCTGAATCATTACTAATTTAAAAATGCTGTTGAAGATTTACTGCAAGCAATGACTGTGTACAGAATCTATCGCTAATCAATTAATATATTACTAATGATTAATAGATTAATAATATTGATAAATCGATTAAGAACATACCGCCTGATGCATGCATGATGAATATGCTTGCCGATAAAAACTTGGTTAAAATCATTGGATGTTTTGTGGGGTATAAACAATTTAATGCACTTTTAAAATGTTTTTCTGCTTCTGTTTGTTTTATTGTGCTGTGTTTCATGATAGGCCTGTACAACTCACCCTACAGCGCTCAGTCACATCCTGCTGCAAAGACCCAGACCTACAGACCCCTCTCCAAAAGCCACTCTGACAACGGCACTGATGTCTTTAAGGATGCCTCCTCCCCCATCCCTCCCCCGCACGTTCCTCCTCCAGTTCCACCACTTCGACCAAGAGATCGATCTTCGACAGAAAAGTAAGGCATTGTCCCCAGAAGTGGCCTCTGTTTAGTTTAGGATACAAGTAAGCCCGGATGGCACTCAGTAGAAGAGTCAGTGCTTACCTTAGCAAGATACTGCGCGTATAACCTTATTAGTCAACATATACGCCATGTTGACCTCCCCTGTTGGGATTGTGACAAACACTTCCACAATCTTTTTTTCTTTTTAATGTCTATTTATTTTTGAGAGAGAGAGACAGACAGAGTTCAAGCAGAGGAAGGGCAGAGAGAGAGGGAGACACAGAACCCGAAGCAGGCTCCGGGCTCTGAGCTGTCAGCACAGAGCCCGATGAGGGGCTCCAACTCACAAGGGGTGAGATCATGACCTGAGCCACAGTCAGATGCTTAACTGACTGAGCCACCCAGGCGCCCCAAATGTTTTCACAGTCTTGGCTCATAATATCATAATCACATGAGCACAATCTCAGGGTGCCTGGTCATGATGTTGTGGTTCATGAGTTCGAGCCCCACGTTGGGCTCTGTGCTGACAGCTTGGAGCCTGGAGCCTGCTTCGGATTCTGTGTCTCCCTCTCTCTCTCTGCCCCACCCCTGCTCGCACTCTGTCTCTTTCTCTCTCAAAAATAAAATAAACATTAAAAAATTGAAACAAAAAAACATGTGCACAATCTCTACTTTTTGATCAATAAATGCATATCAGAAGATAAATAAATAGAAATAACGGACATGTACTTCCTTTGGCAAAGCATGTCAGAGATTATGCCGTTTTCATTTTCCTCAGATTCAAAATGTTAGGTCTGTTCATGACTTAAAATTTCCCCTCTCATACACAAAAGCCTCTCTTTGAAAGCAGGCAAAATTATTCATAAATAATAAATAAGGCATTAGTTAGTAGGTGTCTATCTGTGACTCATTTATACCAGCTTTTCAAGATGATACTAATTTTCATTTCCCCACTGAAATGTTTTTATAGAAACTATTTACACGAAAATAAAAATTTATAAACACACTGTTACTGTGCATTTTTTAATTAGGATTATGACTAATAATCCTACTTATAGGTAACCTTTATCGAGAGCTCACGATAAGCCAAGCACTATGCTAAGTGCTTTTTCTGGATTATATCATGTAATTCTGAGAATGACTCAATGAGGTTTGTTCTACTTTAAACCCATTTTAAAGTGAAATCAACTGTTTTAGAAAATTAAATTATTCAGCTCATATAGCCAGTACGTCCCAACTCAGCTCTGATTAAAGCCATAGCTCATGAGATACAGCAATTAATGAAAATATAAGAATTATTTAGCATCAGTACTAATTTTTAAGCATCCACCTATCATAAACATCCCATAAATATTATATTCAACATGCCATTATACCATTAAGAGTAACTGGTGATCAAATTGGGTATGAGACATGAAAATAGATATACATCATGTATGAAGAGATCCTCACTTTAATACCAATCTCCTCGTGATAAACTCTAGGTTTGTAAGTGTGATGTCTTAAATTTGAGACATAATTGTCTAGACACAAAATCTTATCTCTGCCACTCAAACAGAACCAAAATTAACTCAAATTTAAATGTATTATATGTTCTATGTTTAGTGGAAATAAATCTCTCATTAAAAAATATGATAATCTCTTAAAAATTTCTAGATGTCTTTCACATACATTGCCTCATGTGATGCTCAAAATACATCTGTTGAATATCAGTCATCAGTTGCTGGTGAGCCAGGACTTGTCCCCAATTGTCCTGTCTCTTAAAGCATTTCTATTTCCAATGTGCTTCGGAGTGAGAATTTAATCTCATTCCATGGGTCAGAATTGCTCCCATCTATAGTCTGAAAATTCTTCTCGCAGAAAAAAAGATCCTCACAAAGGAAGCCTTCTATAGCCCTGGCTACCTAGAAAAGCTTTACTTTCAAAGTCCCTCGTTGACCGCCTTTTGAAGGATATTAGTTCAGGAAAAAGAGCTGCTTCCAAGGTCTCTTATGCAATAGGATGGCTGTCTCACTCTGGTTTTCCAAGGGTAAGACCAAAGGAGGCTCTGCCCTACCACACAGTTTGCTTCTCTGGCTGGCGATCCAAGGGACACTTTTGTCCTTTTCACAGACACACTGGGATGCCATTTGCAGGATAAATAAGATGAAACATGGCGTGTGCATTACTCCCTGTCGCTTTGGATCAAGGATGCCAGGTCACAGAGTGGTGCAAAACTCACGTAACTCAATGGAGCATAACCGCCACCTATTCTAAACACAAGTATACACAGCTGCTATTTGTACATGATCCCAAGGGTTTACAGGCAGATCACTGGCAGCATGCGCGTCTGTAAACCCCTCGTGTGAGTTACGGAGCCAGCAGGATAGTCACTTATGAGAGAAAAAAAATAGAGGAAAATAGAACATGAAATAAAAGCCTTTCTTTAAATCATTTATGTACGACAACATATAAATGGGGTATGTTATGCAGATTAACTTTTTATCCTGAGATACTTTTTAAAACTCGATACTGAGATTAACTTTGTAAACAGATAGCCAATGGTTTTATAGAACAGCTTGAGGCATAGAGGATTATTTTATATGTAATTTGTTGTTTATTTCTAGGCATGACTGGGATCCGCCAGACAGAAAAGTGGACACAAGAAAGTTTCGTTCTGAGCCAAGGAGTATTTTTGAGTATGAACCTGGGAAGTCATCAATTCTGCAGCACGAAAGACCAGTAAGCACTTGTCATTCAACAGAATGCCAGTTCTCTAGGCTTCTGGGTTCCCAAGTAGACCTGAATTTTGTATCGTTTAGTAATTTTTGTCTCAAACGTAATCTATGTATTTGGCATTATTTAAAAATCAAGTTTATTTTCTATCACGATTCGTGCATATTGCCTGAGAATTGAAGACACACGCTCTAATTTATTGCCCCTACCAACCAAATATGGGATCCATTGGCATATAACTGTAGCTGGGCCTCATCATGGCCCTGAGCTTAATTTTTTAAAAAATTCATAACTAATGGCTTGTCTTATTAGTCTTAATTGCTAGTCTCCATTGCTAATGAGAAAAATCATTCATTAGTCTCTCTGATACAAATGAACCCACACAGTTCCATCCCTTGGCTTCCGTATCTGTTGCTTAATATTTCTTTGGATTAAGGGGAAATTTCTGAAATGCCTTTCAAAAAAAAAAAAACAGTTGTTTTAATTGATTCTTATTAAATCTCTCTCAGGTTACCAAGCCTCAAGCTTCCTGATTGTCAATCTAATGGATCAAGATTATATTTAACTTTGCAGAAATTTTGCTAGTTATTTAATGTATGCAAACAAAAAGAGATATAAACTTGAAAAGAGCCACTTGCCGCTTCAAAGTGCAATTTAACAAACAGGTTATTCCTCGGTCTTGGTTTTTATTTCCCTCCATCCTCCTTTCCAAGTCCTTTGCTTTCCTTCCGAGATAAGTGCCCACAGGATCCCTTTGAAACCATGGTTCCTTTGCATTTCTATCAAAACCTGCTTCTAGAGAGCCATTTGCAATTTACTGTCCTCTTTGCCTTAGAAGAATTTGGGGTGGTGTCAGTGAACAGGAAAAGGAGAGTTTTCTTTGTTTACTCCCTTAAGAGTATCCAAGAAAGCACATTATTATATATAATGCAAGGCCAGCCCTGAAATTTGATTGGAAACCTTTGCCTTACCACACCCAACATAAGCGTCCTGCATTTAGCTTTTGAAACCCTGTATTTATGGTTATGTTCTTGAGAAACATGTTCAAAAACCTTATAATCACATAATTCACGCATAATACTTATCTAAGCCATCTTTGCTTTTCTTCAAATAACCCACATCTTTTAGGGTAAACAGAACTTCACCAAAAAAAAAAAAAAAACTGAAAGAAAAAAAAAGGAACACCATTGGTTTGCAGGCTTAGTGCAAACTTATAACCCATTTACTAGGTTATATGATTGAATATCAGGATACGTTGAAATTTCTGGGATGAGAATTGCGTGAACCACAATGTGACCATTGCGTAAAATTGAAAACAGGAAAATAATTATGCACAACAATGAGACTCTGGTTTAAATATAAATAATAAGATGCTCATTAATAATCATTCTAAGAATGCATAAGAACATTGTGATTATATTGGAACACTTTAGTAGCTGTGATCTCAGGCAACAGGATTGATTTCAGAAGCTTCCTCACCAGGATATTTCTATTATTTTTTTTTTTAATTTTTTTTTTCAACGTTTATCCATTTTTGGGACAGAGAGAGACAGAGCATGACCGGGGGAGGGGCAGAGAGAGAGGGAGACACAGAATCGGAAACAGGCTCCAGGCTCTGAGCCATCAGCCCAGAGCCTGACGCGGGGCTCGAACTCACGGACCGCGAGATCGTGACCTGGCTGAAGTCGGACGCTTAACCGACTGCGCCACCCAGGCGCCCCAGGATATTTCTATTATTTACTCATTCAACATTTACTGAGCACCGACTATGTGCTCAACATGGTAGCAGGTGCTAGGGACCCAGTAGTGAACAAAACACAGACTCTTATCTTGAGGAACTTTGAGTCTTTCATTTAATGGGTGTGCAGAGTTAGACTTGTATTTTAAGAAGAACAGAAAGTTCTGGAAGTATTTGTATTGCTGGAGATTTGGGTACAGATAGGGCTCTGCAGCCACGGGAAAAAGAGGGGAAGGAATGGAAGGAAATGAGAATAGATACCTTATGGAGAAACAGAAAGAATCAACATTTCTGTTCCTCCTAAACAATTTTGCTGGGGGCCAGCATTATGCAAAAAGGATTTGGGCTAGGAGTCTACGTAATTTTGGCCAGGCTTTTTTATTCTAGGACCAAGCTATTATCCTCTTTTGCTTTTCATCAATCCTGAAATTCTTTCTCATTGGCTCTCTAAATTAGAAAAAAATCCAAAAGGCTAAGTGCACAGTGGTATCTCAGAGACTGGCTATATACTGATGTAGTTTACGTACGATTCTGGAGTATCTAAAGATACCCACAAGATACAGAGGATGAAGAGCAGATTTGCTAAATGAGAGTGATGTAAAAGCACACAGACAAAACTTCAGGGTTTCAATGGAATGCTCTCCCGCATCTTTTTACCCCAAGATGGTGTGTGAGCATTCCTTTGCTCCTCTCCCATTTAATTTTTGTAAATTATACACAACCTCTTGGTAATTTTCTGTTGCCTTTTTGAATTCCTAGATGACCCCCTCCTCTGCCCAGTCTTCCCAAGTGTTATCTTGGATTCCCTTCTCCCCCAAAGATCTCAAAGTCCTACCACTAGGACATATGCTACAGATATCCCTTCTTCTGGTCCACAATGTACCCATTGCCTAGATTACAGTGACAGCCACCCAATTATTCTCCCTAATTATCCAGCCCAGTCTCTGCACCACAGCTAGGGAAATCTTTTTCTTTTTCTTTTAGGTTTATTTATTTCTGAGAGAGAGAGAGAGAGAGAGGGCGCACAAGTGGGGGAGGGTCAGAGAGAGAGAGGCAGACACAGAATCTGAAGTAGGGTCCAGGCTCTGAGCTGTCAGCACAGAGCCCTATGTGGGGCTCGAACCCACGAACTATGAGATCATGACCTGAGCCGAAGTTGGAAGCTCAACCAACTGAGCCACCCAGGTGCCCCACAGTTAGGGCAATCTTTATGAAACTTTATAAAACTTCCTTCTCAAAACTTTCTCCTGGCTCTCAAGTATCCTTAGAGCAAAATCCAAATTTCTTAATGTAATTTCCAAAAAACCTTGTGATCTGGGTTCCTGCTGACCTTTTCAGCCTCATATCTCTTCCTGCCTACTAACCATGTTCCAGCTAGACAGACAGCCTTCAATTTCTGCCTTCCTGGACTTTTGCCCAGGCTTTCTCTCCGCCAGGAGGGAAAAGCTCTTTCCATCACCTCTCTCTTCACTGGAAAATCCCATCTCACCCGTGGCCTTGTCTCTTTTCCCCAAGGCATCGTCACTGACTCCTCCACCCCGGGTGTAAAGCTTCCCTCCTGTGTGTCTGTAGCACACATTTCCTCCTCACACACCGAATAGTAATGGCCTGTTTACTTGCCTGTGTCCCTCACTGGATGTTAAGCACCTTGAAGGCAGGACCATGTCTAGTGCACCCGTTGTATTCCCAGCACCTAGCCCGCTAGCACTTAGCACACATGATGGGTGTTTAATTTAGTGAATAGTCATCGAACTAATAAGTGCATGAAAGAATATAGGTTTTACCCTTGTGGTTAGTGGGTAAAACTGGTGAGACAGAATCCCTGTTTTGTTGCTTCTCTATGAAGTCTATACATTCTTAGTGACAAAAGGCACAGTGGGTCTCCATCACAGCACGCACAATAGCTTTGACACACTGCTATTCGTAACCGTGGCTCACAAATTCCATGATTCCCTGGAGTAAGTACAAGGTGGGCAGAAGAGGCGTTACTATTTGAATAAAAGTCTTTACCCAGACTCTGGCCAAAGGGATCCCCTTCTTCTTTAGGAATCAATGAAATACGCATTTTTACTTTTAACAGGAAAGTAAAGGTCAATGCAACTTTTTGAAGCATGTAGATATTCATTTGACTATAAACTTGAAAACATTGATTAAAAGGGCCTAACATTTGATCTACAAACGTACTTTGCAATTGCCAGGAATTTATCTTTAACTGACTTGAACCACAATTTATTCCATAAGACAATCATAGAAAACTCTCTGCTGAGATTATATTGATAAAAACTTGACATCCCATCTGGCTTGGATATATTTATAGGTGAGCCCAAAGTAAAGTAAAGTAAAGTAAAGTAAAGTAAAGTAAAGTAAAGTAAAGTAAAGTAAAGTAAGCATTTATTCAGGACCTCTCTACACATGATAAAATAGAAAACAATATGTGGGGCGCCTGGGTGGCGCAGTCGGTTAAGCGTCCGACTTGAGCCAGGTCACGATCTCGCGGTCCGTGAGTTCGAGCCCCGCGTCGGGCTCTGGGCTGATGGCTCAGAGCCTGGAGCCTGTTTCTGATTCTGTGTCTCCCTCTCTCTCTGCCCCTCCCCCGTTCATGCTCTGTCTCTCTCTGTCCCAAAAATAAATAAAAAAAAAAAAAAAAAGAAAACAATATGAAGATATTACCTTTCTCTACAATAACTTAGCCAGCACAGAATGATAAAAGCAGACAGAAAGAATCATCGCATGCACTGTGCAAAGTTGAAATGCAATGCAAACCCTCAGCGAACTTACACTTCCTTATCCGTGAAGATTGTCAAAGCTTAAAGTATAAAAATTCGGGGAGTTCTATCTGATGGTTTGAACCATAAGGAATGATCCCAGCTGACAATTATGTATATCATCGATTGTGGAACCACAATAAATATAAAACATAGTAGGGAATGCCATTAAAACTTTAAACTCTCATGAGCATAAATTTTGAAGAACTAAGTTACGCTGGCACTTCTTTTCGTTTGGAACAACACATCAAAATTCTATGCCTGCAGTGAGAATACGGAGAATCGTAGAGTTCTATAACCCCAAAAGCAACTAAATGGTTTGAAACTATAAAACTTTAAAAATTGTTCCCCATTGGTTGCCTTTAAATAAGAATCCTGTCTGATTTATAGTTTTAGGTTTTCTTAAATACTTCCTCTTGCACTGGTACATGACATTTGTTTTAAGCACAGATTTGCTGGGTTTTTCAAAATGAGAACCAAAAAGGTTAGAAAGATGTGCAACAGTATATCTGCTTTTTTGTTGTTTTTAATGGGCAATTAGAGTAAAGCATAACCACGCTTCCTAAGTGAGTTTTTCAGTGTTCCCATTGGTGTCAAACAACTCAAAGGAACTTTCAGGTTACGCGTGGAACCTGAGCTTCCAGGTGATGCATGATTTAGTGAGACTGTGAGTGTGTATCTGTGTATTTCTGCTGGCTGACCATCTGTATATGTATCACTGACTTTTGTGAGGCCTCTATGCACCTCAGCCGTGGATCTAGGTGGCTACGTAATACATGACATTGTTGCAGAACCAAAAGGATCCAATAGGTCAACCGCAGTGAAAAGACAATTCTTGCTCTGTCATTTGCATTTCTTTACCATCAAGTCTGTACTCAAGTATATGCCTTCCATTAAGTTCCAAAGTTATAGATAATTACCAATTACCATTGTTTGAGGCAATCTCTCTGCTCATTTCTATTGGCATGGTTCTAGATAGTTGCCCAATGAGACTAGACATTAAATTTTCAATCTACAAAACCATAATTCATGAAACACTGTCATTTTAAGATATGATGCAGGAAGGTAGATATTCTCCCTTTTCCACATTCTGTCACAGAAATATATCTCCATAAATCAGGATTTTGTATATCTGTTGGTTATACAGTTTCTTAAGGTGGAAGTCAAAGTGAAGTTGTAACCACTGGTAAATATACTTATTTGTTTAGTAAATTTGCTGCCCTCTGCTGTTCAAAATACTTTTAAACAAATTTGTTTCCTCTAAGAGAAACTGCTATCTCCCTTTAGCAAAACAAAATACTGTACGTGAAAGCAGAGATTATAGAATAAGAATTAGTAATATTACTAAGTATATAATACTAGAAACAATGACATTTGAAAGAACCAAAGATTGATTTTCTTCTGGAAGAAGTACTAGGCCTCTAGAGACACAACAAAAACTACTAGAAAATTCTAATATCCATTACCCTAAAAATCTGCTCCAATAGAACTATTCCATAAAATAGTCATAAGCCGCAGCTATTATCTAAATGATAATTGGAGAAAAACAGTATTTTACTAATACTGAAACCTCAGTGAGTCCTTTTATCCTATTGAATCAAGTGTAAATTGAATCAAGTTTTCTGCAACATTTCCCATAGTAATTACAGGATGTTCTCCACATTATAACAGGAAAGCAAAATAGTATTTTAAAAGAAGGAAAAGAACAATCTCAACACCAGAACACCATTGTGGTTTCTTTGTGGATGTGTGTGTTTTCTTCCTGTGCTCATCCAGACACAGACTTCGTGATATCAGTGTAAACGCTGTGCAAGCACATGATCATATTTGGCTTTTATCACTTAGCATTCCACCATAAATAATCCCCAGAGTTACTACACAGTCTTTATCATCACGACCATTGCAAATTTTGGATAACTTAGGCCCTTTCACTATTTTGTTATGATGCCTCAAATTTCTCCCTCATTGTCTATAGCTACTATTATAATCTCCTATTATAAAATATTGAAATAAAAAGCACATCTCTAAAATTACTTTGATTGTAACTGATCGTTGCACACAGACTGTATATTATTAACAAAATGATTGGGAATTCAAAAAGTCAGTAAAAGGCTTCGACCAGCTAATGTCAAAATAATCGCTTTTGTTTGAATGTGGAATATCTCAAAGCCCTCAATATTACCAAGAATATGTCCTCTTCTGGACACGGTGGATGGCTTTTAGGGTGCTGGTGTGTGTGTGTGTGTGTGTGTGTGTGTGTGTGTGTGTATGTGTGTCTCTGACTTAAAATATTACTGTCAAATTGCACCATGTTTGATTAGTGTCATGTAATAATTTATCCAAGAAGCAATAACCCATCTGTAATACTTTAAGCATTTTCATTTAGTATGTAATCGCCAGCCTGAATCAGTCTGATCAGCATATATTATGCAAAAGCATTAAGGATATCGTTGGAGAAAGCAAATGTTCCATGTCTGTTTTTTTCTATTACTAAAGCAATTGTATGTATTTTCTCAAACTGCTAATATTAACACTCCTAGTTTTTCTATCTTGAGTACAATATTCAGAAACCACCAGAGGGGAGAAAGTCGGTTATAAAAATTGGTTTTTTCTCTAAACCAGCGTGTCAACCAAATCAGAGTGGGACTCCATTGTTCAGCCTCTCCCCACCCTTAGCCAACTACAGTACTGTGAAAACCCAACCCCATCCAAATCCATTTCTCCAGCCCAAGGTAGACGGATAGAAGTGGATACTTGGGGTAGCTCATTAAGCATGATCACTCTTTACTTTCTGGGAGGCTCCTTGTCTTCACATCTTGTCAGTGCTCCAGACCATTCCTAAGTTCTCTGGGTCTCCCAAGGGCCATCTTGCCTTTTCTGAAACATTTCCTCCTGCTAACTGACATCCTCTTCATGGCATCAAGAACCTCCATCTAATCAATCAGTGTTCCTTCGCCCCTCTTTCTTGCAGCCCCCTCTCCCAACAACTCCGACACCTGTTCCAAGGGAACCTGGCCGGAAGCCTCTTTCTGTCTCACCACATGGAGGAGTAACTGGTAGCCCCTCCCCTCCGCCCAGGACTGGCCTCCCCATTCCAAGCCCGCGCACCCCGGCTCTCTCCCCGATCTGGGTGAGCTCCTTCCTTCTTTACCTTATCTAATGCCCCTCGGGAAGCTCAGGGGTGGCCCTCACTCTCCAGAGGTTAAGAGGACAATCAGATCCCAGCTACTCACCACCACCTCCACCTTGCTGCCCCTTTCTTTCCCAACGAGACCCCAGGTTCTTCACGCCAGTCGACCCCTAACCGCCTCCCGGCACTTCTCACTCCTCCCCCTCACCCCGCTCCCCACCTTCGCCCTCCCCTCCCCGCCAGGCTCTCCCTATATCTGCACCCAAGCAAACTGTCTGCAGACCGCAGGCTTACACGCTGGGATCAGTGAGGGCAGGGGCGGTGGCGTGACTCACCCGGATGAGCTCCTCGGTGGCTCAGTCGAGTCTATTTTAACTTTAATAGGCTAAAGTTAGCCTCTTTGAGGTGTGCTCCCCGTGCTCGTTTCGCTCACAGAGTTTTTCATGGTTTATGCCTCCAGCTAAGGAGAAAACTCAAAAGAGAGGACACAGGTGGACAGAGAAAGTGACTAGGGGCCTAGGTGATGCCATCGAAGCTCATCTTCATATCCTGATTTTACTCATTTTACTTTACTTCCTTTGTTCGTCCTGCTGAGATTCGTTGGATGAGTCGGTGCCTGTTTGCGTGCGAATGCGCGTGCGTGTTTTTCATACCACACGGCGTTTCCCTCACTCAGCTCAGTGTGCCTTTTCCTTCCCTTTTCCTTCACATCTGCTCCAGAATGATCGCATAAATCCAGATGACATAGATTTAGAAAATGAGCCCTGGTATAAATTCTTTTCAGAACTGGAGTTTGGACGCCCGGTAAGTGAGGCCAGACTATTAATGTAAGAACATTAGGGGAATGTTGTTTGACTGATAAAACATACTATTATCGGAAGAGATAGGTGCCATTCACAGAACAAGAGCCGAACCTGTGCTGCATATGCAAATTCGGTACAGCTGAGCCCAAATTCACTTCTGTACCGAAGGGTTAAACATGCCCAGACACCTCCTATGCAGCTTCTCTTTACCCCACACCATGCCTTAGGCTTACTTTCTATCCAAAGAAATTCAAAATGCTGAGACAGGTCTTGTCCTGGAATAGTTAGACAACTGTTGCAGATTTATTGAAGATTCATATTTGTTTACAGTCCCTTTTGGTCTCGTTCAATCACAGGAAGTACTGTGGCACTTATAACAGTAATTACTATTATTAAAGCTCCCATTTGCTGAGGACCGACCAAGCACCTGGAGAGCGCTGGGTTCTGAACTCACTATCTCAGTGAGTCCTCTGGATGCCCCTCTAATAAGAAGAAAGTGGAGACCAGAGAGGTTAAGTAATTTGCACAAGACAGCAAGTGGTCGAGTCAGAAGTTAAACCCGGGTCTACCAAACAAACAGAAAAACTCTGGGCAATTCCCACCATAATATAGTATCAGTACATTCCCACTATAAAATACTCATTTACTCACAGGAAGATAGGGAAAGAGAAAAATAAATAACCCCTGTGGACCTTGATTTCTAGTTTTGCTAGTGAAACATCTTGTCCCCAAACCCACCAACGGCAGACCTTGTGAGAACTGCATAGTCTGCTTGGGATAGTCAACCTAAGCGTTAAATAACGATTGCCTTCATTAAGTTTTATTGGGGAATTCTATCTACCAATAGCTGTGCATTTGTTATTTGTCAGTGTATTTTTTATATTACTGGTGGTACTGGTACTTTTAAACTCTCTAAGATACCAGTTATTCCACTGAACAGAATTTTACTGAAGATCAAAGAGCATAATCTTTCTTTTACCATGCCATATACTCATTTGCATACTCATAAAGGGACATATATTGGTTCCGGGGCGGGCAGGGTGGGGGGCTGTTATAGTCATCCCTTTAGTCCATTAAAATGCAAGGGACACTTGGTTAGATTCCTTATCTTATTGAACTGGATCAAAAGTGACTGTAAATAAGTATATACCAAAAGATTTTTCCTAGCATTTCTATACTTAACAGGAAAAGTGTTTTCTCTCTTTTTTTTTTCCTAATTTGTATCCAAGTATTCACATAAATGCATTTTATTTTAGAGGAATAAAAATTCTCTAGCTTTATTTTATGCGTATTGTTATTACTGATTACGTGGTTTGTAGGGACCACACCGATTTCTGTTCTGAGCATAAATTATCAGCGTTTTTCTGTAATCATTTTTAGCCACACATGGAAACTCACCAGCTCTCCACCTGCTCCTTTAATGTTCCTTTAATATACCTCGCATTCCTCTTTGGCTAGAGACTAGGAGTGCTCATTTTGATCTGATGAAATGAACTTATAAATTTACTAATCAAATCACTAGTAATTTGCCCAGTGCTTGAGAATATTTTACGAACATTGCACCCTTCCTCCTGGGCCACCCCCATTTTGCTCCATTCATGCACTCTTTATGTGTATCTGATGCTGTCAGCACTCAGTTTCTAACTGTTGTCACCTTTTCCACATGTCCATTCCTTGCTGCCATTGATTCTCCTCCATATTCCATCTCTACACTTCTGCTTATGTGGTGCATCTACACCCAGCCTCCTAAAAAGCCTCTGGACTATGTTCAAGATCATTCTTCTGGTGTTTCCAATGAGGTAAAAACAAATTATTCTCTTTTTCAGATTTCTCTTAGGAGCCATTACTGTGATTCTGAACCAGCCGCGTTTTAACAGTTGACCATAGAGTCTAAGCTATTTTGGAGAACCCACCTTTGCACCATTGTGTTGTATACAGTATCATTGCTTAGACATTAATTATACTAAAGTTGTTGGCTCTTTCTGCAATGTAGGTGAAGAATCATGCCAGCCATAGCTTTCGGTGGAACTGTTCAACATAGTCCTGGAGTGTGATCATTAAAAAATCAAAAGTAGCACTCTTAGCGCATGTATCAACCACCTGTTTTGATCAGATTGCACAAAATACTAGGCAGAGTCATTTTATCATCATGCTTGGAGGTGCAGAATGACAGTTTAGATTCTTAATTACATGTTGATGCCCCACATATTCTTAAAATTTATTTTAATTCTTTCATTTTCCTACATACAATTTGTGGATTTTAGCATCAGATAAAATCAAGAATGGGGCTGACAAACAACTGGGACACATGTCACGATTTCCCAGTTCAACACCCTTGACAGGCATTACTAATCCTTCTCAATGCTATAATCCAGGCTGCCACTATAATAGATTATGACTGGCATATGAGATGAAATGCATTTGCCATCACTCATGACAATCTGCTAGGCAAAAAAAAAAAAAAAAAAAAAAAAATTCCAGGCAATGTCAAATTTTATTTGATTTAGTCAAAGAGAGTATGAAAAAGGAAGAAACATTCCAGAGTCAAAGGATTTTACCCTGCTCTCTGCAAAGAAAATTGAAATTATTTTGGAAAGCATATTTAAGACTTACTGGTTGACATAAGCAAAAGTGACAGTTTTGCTAAACATCAGCTATATAAAAGCCTCTGTGTGGGAATTCTTAGAAGTAGCTGGAATGGGAGCAAAGTGCATAAACTGGTTTTACACAGATTTTCTGTGGTCCTAAATATATACAAAAACACTTAATAAATACCTTATTTTCATCAAAAAGTCTTAACTTGGTAAAAAAAAAAATTTTGCAACTAGAAAATAAAACTACTAAGATACCTATGCTTCAGGAAGTACTACTGACACACAGTGGTGACAACTGGAATTGCAGGCACAGTCTCAGAAGAAAATACCCAACTTCCTGAAGCTTCAATTTTGCAATTCTAAATTATGCATCACAGTGTACATTAAAACAGAGAACTAATCAAAATATTTATATATTAAATAAAAAGGAAAATAGAGTAATCAAGAGCATTCTAGGTTACTGAATGTAGTCATTTCTAGAGGCTTATGTTTTGTAGACAGGCCTATAGCCTAAAGACAATCAAATACAACAAGGAATTCTATTCTGTATGTTATGTTACCTTCACATCTGAATAAAGGGCATCATTTCAACATATGAAGAGCCCAGGAATTTACTTTGGAATTCAATTTGGTCAGATATTTTTTCTGATATTTTGGTCAGATAGTTCTAGGATGATTTTAAGGTGGTTGGTTCTTAGAGAAGTGAAATAAAATTCAGAGATCACCAAGTCCAACCCACTCATTTTTAAGTCAAGAAAAGTAGAGCCCCAAAATTAAAAACATATATGTCCAATATCACAAGGTAAGAGGGTGGCAAGTTAAAAATAAAACATAGATCTCTTAACCTCCACTTCCGTGAGGTTTCCTCTATACCACACTTCTTAGCACATCCAAGAGATGTATTTGGAGTTCAAATCTTTCAGAAACAAGTTATTTACTAAATACTATTCCTTGTCAACTATTTTTGCAAAATGAGTTCTATAATTAACATTACACAATAACTTGGGCTAAAAATTGTAGAAATTTTATACCTTCTACATGCTATGGTAGTGGCCAAAAAAAAAAAAAATCACATAAAAAAAGCACTTTGCTGATGATTTAACTGATTTGCCATGATTTCTTTGGAATTGAGAAGGAGTGTTGTACGATTCTGTAGCATATTACTCTCACATCATGGTTTTTCAGAGTGTGAACAAACACTCTGCTAAGGTACTAGATATTATCTTTAATATCTTTATGTAAAACATTCCTGGTAAAATTTGTAATTGATTACATATCACCCTGGCTACCATTTATCAAGTGCCTAGCATATGCCATGAATAACAAACTTTTTAATCAATACAACTGAGAAACTGGCATTAATGACGAACCATTAAGGACTTCTAAGCAAAGTTAAATCACACGATCACTTAGCAGAAAGAGTGATTCAATGTCCATACTTTATCAAAATGAACTTAATTTAGGTATGTTAAAATAATGGTAATATGTAAATAGTAGATCATAATAGGTAAAATAGCTAACCCCTTTTCTGGACACAATCTCCATTTCAGAATGAGTGTCATTTATATAATTATCATTCAAGTTTTTCTCTTGGTCATCTATCTAGACCTCCTCCTGTTTCCTTGTAATTTAATATCGAATGTCTTCCTTTGACTATAAATAAAACTGGTTTCAGTTTCTTTTGGATTATGGAAACCAGCACAAGGAGGAATCATTGTCATTTCTTTGCCTAAGTCTAAAACACAATAAATTTATCCGTATAGAGCGTTCGCTTCTTACACTATGTTTTCTCTCATGTTACAGTTTTGTTTAGGCTCATCCCAAGCTGGCAATTCAAAATCTCTGGTCACTCTAGGGATGTTCTGAAATTGACACTTTTTGGTAATCAACTGTGGTTTGTCATTTCCGTGAATGCTGTGCTCTACACAGATGGCAATACTCTGAGGCTATTTGATGTTGCTCTTCTGCAGACTTGGGGAGTTAATGTTTCTAAATCAGAATATTTTATTCATTTCCTTCTTTGTTTTCCCTCTTATTTAGTGTTTATTTTTTTCACTTTTCCAGTGTACGATTCAGACTTTGGCAAGTTAAGTAATTATGTACATTTATCAGACAGTGGACCAAATTTCTTTCTTCTAATTTTATATTTGTCGAGAACCTAGGAATCCAAATATTTTCTAGGAATTAAAAACACTAGACTATGCCTTTTCTGTCTCAAAGGAGGGGCGATAGTCTCCTGCAGAAAGGTGCTTTTGTTTGTTTCTGGGCAAGATTCCATTCGCATTCGGTAAGAAGAAATTAAATGAAAATATTAATTAACAGAACCAACTTTAGAATTATGCATAAGAGGGCTTGTCAGACTGATCTACATAAAGAATCTCAAAATTACGTACTAATATTTTAATTGGTTAATTGGTGCCGATTTGCAAGTAGAAAATAAAGTTATAGAAATAGGTTTTAAAGTGTGGCTTAGTTTCCACTTAAGTAGGTTTTTAACACTCTGGTTAAATATTTCTGTGTGATAGGAACTTAAATAAAATCTGTCAAATCCTGCCTTTTTGGTTGACGTTTTTAAACTTTCATACGGAAGGCCATTTTTAAACTAGAATTTCAGCTCTTCATCAGACCAAAGTTTGTGATAAATAATGGATCATCAAATGTGGCCCGAACACATATACAGTCTTACACACATATACTTGTATACATTTTCCTATACATTCTAGACGTCGCACCATAACCACTTTCGCTCATTCTGCAGTGTCATTTCAAATGTTCAAGAGCTCAAAACAGATCCTCTCTTGCCTTTTAGGTATTTCAGTAATTATTCCAGGAGATGGCCATGGGGAGTAAAAACTTCCTATCTAATAATTTTGCCTAATATCTGTTTCATTGTCCTGTTCAGAATGAAGGGGTATGAAAATGGTGTGCACAACAGGTATTTGGAATTATGTGTCACTTTGCATTATCTATTTTTCTTTGTTCCTACAACCATGGACAACAGAGAATTGGTTTTCTCATGGAAATGTTAAAAGCCCACTTCTGTTTATAAAAAGGTTATATTTGGGTTCATTAATCATTTGTTTAAACTAACCCTGAACTTAACTAATTTGAAAGATGTCAGTCTGTACCTGATTTAAGTACCAGATAGTTTAGTTTAATTTCAAACCAAATTCGGTGGTATTATTAAAATGCCATGTCTGTGTTGACAGAGGAAAGATGTCTCAGTTCTGCTCAGATGTTATACTTTGAAGGTAACGCCTGGCAACATGACAAAAAAATTTATAAAGAAGGTTTATGTTGTATAAGGGTCGAATGATGCCTACAAATATTTTTTTTTAAACAACAAACCATCCCTTAATGTAGAAGATTCCTACTTACAGTCTATTTCCTACAAGAAGAAGGAGCAATTAACAACTTTTTTTTTTGCCCCAGGCAATGTTTGGTTTGTGAATAATTTGAGTTACAAAGAGAAATACAGCGCATTATATCAAAACAGAAAGTAGATAGGAAGAAAGTAGAAATCGAGTTACATGATTTCTCTTTGAAAGACATTTTATGATCAAAATACATGGTATTTTTATCTCAATTTTTATAATATTCATTTTAGGATACCTAATTTAATGTCCACGGACAAATGAAATTTTACCTTGGTAAAAATTTTCATGGAACTATTTTTCTATCTTAACAGGCCTCCTTGTATCAATCCTCAATAGACAGAAGCCTAGAAAGACCCACTAGGTAAGAATGTCACTACATTATGCAACCAGAATATTCTATACCAGTGGTTTCTTTTTTAATAGGAATACTGTTCAGTGAAATAATAATGAAGATTATGTTACCCGTCATTATTATTCTAAGCACCATACTTTATGAAGTTGTTTTATTGTGTTTTTGCATCACTGTACATCAGCATATTCAAAAATTTATAAAAACTAAGTGAAATAATTCTGGGTTCCTCTACCAAGAAATTCTTCCCTTCCCTATCTCCTCTCTATCCAGTTTTCTTAAACGGGAACTATAAACATCTAATTTTCAATATTATTAGATGATACTTACGATGGCATCTTTGAAAAAAATGTGTAAATTATTAGAAATTTTCTAAATTATGTTCTATACATATTTGTTCATTATACTCTGACTGCACAAATCAAAAACACTGTTGCCACCAATAAAGAATGGCTTACTATATACCACACATTCTAAGTACATAAACATATTCAATCCTTAAGACACCACAGTGAGTCAAGTACTATTCTCCCCACCTTAGGTCTGAACGCACTAAACTTAGGCTTCATTACTTACCAAATTTACATAGCTAGCAAGGAGCAGAGACAAACTAGAACTGAGCCAGAATAACTTGGAACTACCCCTAACTGTCCCACGAGTCCACCAAGGTTAAGTCCTGCTGATAGGCTTTAAATACCACTTAACTTGAAAGCATTACCGAAATTCAGACACAGCTCACTAGCAAGAGTGAATAATACAAACTCTCAGCCATATTGTATCACCAACAAGAAATATAAATTTGCCCTTCTTCAGATTTTTCTCAGCGTAAGTCAAAAACTTTGTAAATTGGGTCCTTTGTAAATTGGGTTCATGGGGGCCATTCAGTGACATCAATGTCACTAAGTAAAAGCCTCCTCAAATTCCTCTCATATCTTTTACACCTATAGACACTCCTAAAGTATTTGAGTTTCAGAGTTCTCATCTGACCTAAGATTGCTATTAAGACTGTGCACAGACCCTCACGTGACAGGACAGTGACGGCAAAAACAGGTCTAGGAAAAGACGGCTATCTTCTTCAGAAGAACAAAGACAAATCCTGAGGTCCAGCTCCAACTCTATGCTTGCAAAGTGTGTGTTGCATCGACTCATTTACGCAATAGTGGTAACGTGCACACCTCGCAGGTTTGCGTGTGGGCTGTGCAGACAGTAACGGCAGCAAAGCAATAGTGTATTGCTGCCTCGTGGGAGCTGGTGTTGCTGTTACTGCTGTTGCTGATGCAATTCTGTGTAATGATCAGACAGACAGCATGCCGCGTGATGTGTATCCTTGTTCACTAGCGTTTGTCCTGAGTGATCCTATATTCAGATTGAGACCGTGATAAAAATGTCCTGCCATTATAGACGTTTACACCATTTCATACAACCGGATAAAAGTCCCCTTAAACGGTTTGATTGCTGGTCAGATCGTGATTCATTCATTACTTCACTGGGAAAATGTTAGAATTTCAGTGTAAGTGTTTTCAAGCTAAGATTGGTAGGAAAAGCCGTAGGGAAACTTGGGGTAAGAGAAATTTGTCTCATCAGGTGACTTCCTTTTTTCCAGTCCTTTCCTTCATGTCAGCACGCTCCCCCGGGTATAGTCATGTTGTTGGAACTCCTCTTTACAGAGAAAAGATACATGACACAAATCCTAACGCTGAATTGTCAGTCACAACGTACAACACCAATAGGAGGATTTTTACTTTAAAATGTGATCATGAACTTATGTCTGCACAAAAAAACTGCACATGGGATGTTTATAGCAGCTTCATTCATACTACTAAAACTTGAAAGCAACCAAGATGCCCTTCAGTAGGTGAATGGATAAACGAACTGGTGCATCCATATAATGGAAACTTCTCTTAAAAAAAAAAAAAATAGAGTCTCAGGGGCACCTGGGTGGCTCAGTCGGTTCAGCGTCCAACTTGGCTCAGGTCATGATCTCGAGGTCTGTGGGTTCAAGCCCCGCATGGGGCTCTGCGCAGATGGCTCAGAGCCTGGAGCCTGCCTCGGACTCTGTGTCTCCCCCCGCCCCCCGTCTCTCTCTGCCCCTCCCCCGCTTGCATTCTGCCTCTCAAAAATAAATAATAAACATTAAAAAAATTAATAAAAAAATAATAAAATACAGTCTATGAATATTTTTAAAGAGATGATAAAGAAATAGCGTTTAATAGCAAGGAATGAATTCTGAAAACTGCAGTTCGGGGGAACAGAGGTAAGAGTTGTACCACTGTCACTAGCACATTCCATCAGTCTTTCTGGTTGACATACTAGCCTCCTCTAACAGCAGCCTGACTGAAGCTGATCTCTTCTTTTTAGTGCCACGAGCATGGCCAGTGACTTCAGGAAAAGGAGGAAGAGCGAGCCTGCGGTGGGGCAGCCGAGGGGCCTGGATCACGGTGCACGCAGGACCAGCCCAGGCCGAGCGGACCTCCCAGGGTCAAGCGCCACCCTGACCCAGTCCTTCATAAGTTCCTCCCCTTCTTCCCCGTCAAGAGCAAAAGGTGAGCAATTATAGATTGATGGGTAAGCAATTTACTAGCTTAGTTTTAACCTAGGCTACCTGTGACAGCTGGGCAAGATTAACCGTGCAGAGATCGTTAGAGTTTAAATACAGTGTCTTGAATACAATCCAGTTTCATAACAATAGCTTTCTTTTTACACAGACTAGGTCAGGTCGGTGAGCTATGTGAGTGGCTTAAAGGACTCTATCATCTAGCATATTCAATGCTTTTTTCCTCCAAATGTATCATTTGTGGGTTTTTTTTGAACAAATTCAGAGTACCTAATGTATTGTCAGGCCATTAAAAGATTACATTTATAAATATTTGCGTATTTTAAAAAAATGGTCTAAAGTTACTACAACTAACAAAGTTAATCACATCTATAGAATAGGAATTAGAAGTAGCAAGAAAGAACATTGTTGCCTAAAAAGTACTTTGATTTTTTTAATTACTTAATTCTAGATAAAATTTTGTCTGACTTAACGGAAGTTTATTCTTTCGTCATCTGTTCTATACTTTGGCCAACATTCACATAGATAGTAGAATATCCGTGTTACGCGTGTAACGTGGTGTTTCATTCAGAACAGTCCACTAATAAGGACCAACTGGTTTCAAGCCATACTTGGAAAATTTAGATTCACCAAGCCATTTCTCCATATGGCCTCTCTCCTCTCTGGAAGTTCAGTGAGCTGTGTTGAGAGACGGCAAGTCTCCTTCAGGTCTCTGGAAGACTGGTTAGTGCATTATTGCTGTGGTAACAGGAATATTCCCAAGATGGAGACTGAGGATTAAACCAGCATCTACAGGTACCTAAGGCCATACCTAATTTGGGGCCCTGAAATCTTCCCCAATCGCCTGGCATTGAAACAGAACACAAAAGGAATTTGAAATGTGTAAAGAACTTGCACTCTTAACAGAAGTTTCCCCTAAATAGCACAGATTCGGCCACACGTATCAAACGTAAGCACGAAAAGCGTGGCCACGTGGCAATCAAAGCTAAGTGGTAGCTGGTTTGTGTGCAAAAGACAGGCTGGTTTGGATGCCTGGACTCCGGATAGGTGGGAGTCACTAGCCGTCTTCCATGGCCTAGTAAAAGTGGGCCTACTCCCTGGAGGGTTCAGAAGGAGTGAGCCCCTTTTGCGATACCTTTCATCCAATTAACAGACATACATTTATCAGATTCCACTCATTTATGCAAATGAATATTTTAAGATAGTAAATAGGTCATGAAATACCATCGATTCATTATGCTTGGATAGCACCCCAAAATTAAAAGGATTCTGATTAATTTATATATTTGTTTTTACCCTAGGGAGTGTTGACTCAACTTCCTTTCCCAAACATTACATATCTGCTTGATGTGCTTATCTACTTTTGCAAAGTTTGGATAAGGTTGTAAGACAGGAACTATCAAGAGAGAGATTTTCCTTCATCAGGTTTCCTTCTAAGATGAAAATGTCCCATTGGATGTTAATTTGGCCTCTCGTTTATGAGTTAACGCAGCAGAGCAAAAGAAAAGAACATTTCTAAACATATTCTAAATTGAGGTCAGTTTTAGCTATTCTCAAATTGCAAATTATTTAAAAAAAAAAAACAACCTCCTTAGAAAAAACTAAGATGCATTAACCTCTGATGAGAATTTTATACTATATCCAGTTATTCTTAAGAGAATCTGCCTCATAGAATGAGGCAATGAATGAGGAATGAATGAGGTAAATTTGTAGAGCAATGAATGAGGTAAATTTGTATGTTTAAAGAGGTTGTACTGTGTGTCTTGGAGAAATATTAACAGCAGTATTTCAAAGCATCTTGATTTTACAAGTTTGGAAAATGCTTTGTCTTGTTCCTTTTTCTATCTAATGCCCACGGAAAGTTACTTAATACAGTTACGGAAGTAGTAACTAAATGCAAATTTATAAATTACTCTTTACCTCTCTACCATTATAAATCAAATGGGACTCAAATCCTGACCCTATTCAGTTGATTAAACCTCTACCACTTTTGGCCTTAATTGGTAAACCTTTAAATTACACCGGGTCAGGCTATTAGCTTCTGAGGTACTTTTGTGGTTTGGGCATACCTCGTTTGCAGAAAGATGTATGAACACAATACAAATAGGTATTGAAACTACACTAATTACTTTTTATATGTGGTTTTGTTAACTCTAATATCTGCAAAGCTACATTCATTGAAAAAGTATTACCCTGCCTTAGAATTAGGATTTTCTTCCTCTAAAGTTGAAGCTACATGTGTAACAATCCGTGTCTAGACTAAACCATGCTAACTGCTTTCCCTCTGCTGTGCTATCTGATGCTAACTGACATGCTTCCTCTTTGTGAACCTTTTAACTTCTCCACATGTCTCTCTTCCACCACGCTGGCCTGGATTAAAAGGTGGGGATGATATGTGTCCATCCCCTTACAGTTACTCAGGGCTCAACGGCAACCCCTCCAATGAGTTAGATTACTGTAACGCTTACAAGAGACAGCATTTGGATGTCCCTCGTGACTCACAGAGGGCCATCACGTTCAAGAACGGCTGGCAAATGGCCCGACAAAATGCAGAGGTCTGGAGCAGCACTGAAGAGACAGTCTCCCCCAAAATCAAATCCCGTAGTTGTGATGATCTGCTGAATGGTGACTGTGACAGCTTCCCTGACCCAAAAGCCAAGTCAGAAAGTATGGGCTCTCTGCTATGTGAAGAGGAGTCCAAGGAGAGCTGCCCTGGGGCCTGGGCTTCCCCCTACATCCAGGAGGGCCGTGGTAACGGCCGATCGAGGCTCCGACACAGGTCAGCCCATGACGCCCCAGGGTTCCTAAAAATGTACAAGAAGATGCACCGCATCAATCGCAAGGATTTGATGAACTCAGAGGTGATTTGCTCGGTAAAGTCGAGAATCCTGCAGTATGAAAACGAACAGCAACACAAGGGCCTGCTCCATGGCTGGAGTCAGTCCTCCACTGAGGAGGTGCCCAGGGACATGGTCCCCACTCGCATTTCTGAATTTGAGAAGTTGATTCAAAAGTCAAAATCCATGCCAAATTTAGGAGATGATATGTTCTCTCCTATAACCCTAGAACCCCAACAAAACGGTTTGTGTCCCAAAAGGCGGTTTTCCATCGAGTCTCTGCTGGAGGAAGAAAGTCAGAGTAGACACCCTTCTCACGTACAACGCAGCTACGAGCCCAAAACCCTGGTGCCGATTCACATCGAAGTCACCAGTGACGAGCAACCGAGAACTCATTTGGAGTTTTCCGACAGTGACCAAGAAGGAGTTGTGTCTGACCACAGTGATTACATCCACGTGGAAGGGTCGTCCTTTTGCAGCGAGAGTGACTTTGATCACTTTTCTTTCACATCCTCTGAGAGCTTTTATGGATCCAGCCACCATCACCACCACCATCACCACCACCACCACCGGCACCTCATCAGCTCCTGCAAAGGCAGATGCCCTGCCTCCTACACCCGATTTACCACAATGCTGAAACATGAAAGAGCTAAACACGAAAATGCCGAGGAGCCCAGAAGACAGGAAACGGACCCCGGCCTTTCTAAACTTGCGTTTCTAGTCAGTCCCGTGCCTTTCCGGAGGAAAAAGAACTCGACTCCCAAAAAACAGGCTGAAAAGGCAAAATGTAAAGCGTCTGTGTTTGAGGCTCTGGACTCTGCCCTTAAAGACATCTGTGACCAAATTAAAGCTGAAAAGAGAAGGGGAAGCTTGCCAGACAACAGTATATTGCACCGTCTTATCAGTGAACTGTTGCCAGATATTCCGGAGAGGAACTCATCACTTACAGCTCTAAAAAGGAGCCCCGTGCACCAGCCTTTCCACCCACTGCCTCAAGATGGTGCTATTCATTGTCCATTGTACCAGAACGATTGTGGGAGAATGCCTCACAGTGCCTCTTTCCCAGACGTGGACACCACCACCAACAACTACCACCACCAAGACCATGAGAGTGCACGGAGTCTCCAAGGTGGATGAGCTTTTCTTTCTCTGTCCCTGTGGTTCAGGCACCCACCATCCAGCTCTTTCATTTTCCATTCCTACATCTCATCATTCCTAAGCTGTGAGACCACTCGGCATCGTTATGTGTTTTTGAAGCAAATGCTTGTTGTGCAAACGTGTCTTCCTGAATAGTCTCATTTGCCCATGTGATAATCGGACTTGACGTGTGGCTTAAAGTGATCACCAATTCACAAAAATTTATTCATTCAAAATCAAAAGGGAAAACCATCTTGTAGCTTCATGTTAGGGTTGAAACAACATACGTCGAAACAACCAGTTAAACTTATTTTATCAATTTAAAAGGATCCCATCAAGGAAACCATGATTGAGTATCAGTATCCTTAAGAGACTGATGACTCTTGTTTTGTCGTAAAATGAATCAAAACCAATAATCTAACAAACAGCTTTTACTTGGTTATTATATTAACTTCATAGTCACTCACTCAATAAATAATTTCCTTACATTCAACATCAAGATACTACATCCAAACACCCAGGAAGAAAAACTAGTCAATGTAGTAACTGATGGACAATGAAAAGAGAATAGGATTTGTTGAACAACCTTTAACGGGCACATGGGATAAAATTTTTGTGAATACATCTTTAAGCTGTATAGACAGAAGTCTCATTTCCATCATTCAGTGTATTCATTTTCTTTTCCTTTCCATTACCTTATTTTCTGTTTCCGCTGAAACAATCTTATATTGACATTTGAATTAGACCATTTAGGTTAGTATTTACCTTTGCTTTCATTTATACCATACAACACGCTTCCGAAACGACAAATTAGAATTTTTTAAAACAGTGCCTACAATTTGAAATTTTCACTGATTGAGACGTCATAATTTAATTAAAGGGATAAGAGAAAGAATTTACTAATTTTGACCCAGTTATACTGGTAAAATTCTATAACAGAGACTACTGAGATATTCTTAGACTGTAGTTACATTTCCACATACAAATGTGTAAAGTATAAGAAACCATTAAGAGATACTTATAATCATAATTTGGGAATGTAATTATTTATACTGTGCTTTCAGATGAACAAAAACAATTCAGTATTTCATAAGCAGCGTAGCAATCAATAGGATACTTCCTGTTTAGAGAATTTTTATCCCTTTGCTTCTTGGAATAAATATATACTTTCTGATAAGGCAGTTGAACAAAAGGGAAGGCAAAAGATACAGGCCTTTTAAGCCTTAGGATGACTTCTTAAAACTCAACAACTGTGTAACAACGGGGTGGGGGAATAGGGGGACAGAGTGTGTAGGGATGGGGCATGGGGAATGGACACGACCATAGTTCTGCCACCATCATGCTTTATTTTTCTTTTTCATTACTACATTCTTAAATTGTTCCATGAGATGTCTTAGTTTTTGTTAATTGTTGCTATGTTCAAATTCTCCATCTTCTATAGGCCCTATAAACGTCATTATAAGTTTATCGATTTTCAGTAAGAGAGAGAGTGTGCGTACGCATGAGTGGTGAAGAGGCAGAGAGAGAGAGAGAGAGAGAGAGAGAATCCCAAACAGTCTCCATGCTGTCAGCACAGAGCCCAACGCGGGGCTCGATCTCACAAACCGTGAGATCATGACCTGAGCTGAGATCAAGAGTTGGACGCTCACCCGACTGAGCCACCCAGGCTCCCCCTGCCCTGAAAAATAATTACAAATTGGAGGCAAAAGGAATAGAAAGTATTAAATCTCTGAGGTGAGAAATTCCCCCCCCCCCAACTGCCATCACCCCGCGAGTATGAATTGTCTATACCAGGTGCTGCAGCATAATTACATCAGCAATGTAACAGTTACATTTGGGATTATACCACTTCTGCAACCTCGGATATTTTTCCCTTTTGCGATGCTCTGGTTTTGTGTCTTCCATCACAACGTTATCGTTTACCTATGAATCTTATGTCTTACCGTGTCTTCCATTGTGCTATGTCTCTAAATCTGAAGGAGAAAACAGTTGCCACCAGGGACCATGGCTGAAAAAGGTCGGCTTTTGATTATGTGAACGCTCACTCTGACCCTGTCCTTTCCCACAGACCATGAGTCCCCTAGAAGTTACTCATCCACTATGACTGACCTGGGGAGAAGTGCACCGAGGGAAAGAAGAGGAACTCCAGAAAAAGAGGTAGTTTGTTCAATAGCACCGGAGTCTTTTTTTCTGCAACGTATTTGATAAAGCACTTGCCAGCCAGAGTTTTTTCCAAAACCAGTAAAGAGCCCAGATCAAGAACATAAAAATGATGAGAGAGAAACTAGAAACACCTTCCCTGGAGGTTGAGCAAAGGACTCAAGGCAGCACGCACCCCGACCCTAGCTGTAGATGTCCCCCGACCACGGTCCGGTTCCGGCAGCGAGGCCCCGCCGAGTCTTGACCTGACACCCGTGAATTAACAACCGTGCTCTGCGAGAGTGTTGAGCTGGGCTGCCCCACGGAGGAAGGAGATTTCCCAGTACAAATTTCGCCCCTGATGTAGAGGGGAGCTCTAGGTCATCTGTGTCGCAAATCAATACAAGTTCGACCTAATTTTTGCTGGCCTGCTTTTGTTGGGAAAATCACTTGGAAAAATCACTGCTCCTAGGAACCAGGTACCAGCTAGCTTTGTGCATGGTCCCGAGCCAGGGCTGGAGCTCAGGTTCACGCCGTCTTGGAGCCGTGAAGGTTTGACGGCAACTGAAGCTGGTCTGGGACTGGCAGCCGCTCCGGGAGAATCCCTACAGGTGTCTCCTGCAGCCCAGTACCCGTGGGACCCCCAAAGAAGTCAGGAATGTCCCATGCCTAACGTTCATGGAATCCCAAGGAAAGAGAGTGGGGTGAGGAGATAACTGAGAAGTAGAAAAGGCAGAGCTGAATCGGCTAGCTAGGGCGTGCAGGGTGATTGAAGGTGAGTGTGTGTCACATCTTATCACGACTAGAAGATGAATGGCCGATTTACCGTGTCGATAAAGAATTCCTGAACCCTCCAGGGAATGCAAGATGACCAAGCCTATACTTTGGGCCACACACTCGCTTCCCAATGAGAATTGGGCTAATATTTCTTTGCTACTATGTTAATAAGTGTTAGTAAAAAGGGACAATGGCTTCCTTCGTGACTTTTTCCAGTCTTTTTATTATGATTCCAAAGGAGTTGTGTTAACACATAAGACACAGGGCCACTGACCCAGGAAAAGCCAGAATTATACCTGGGACAGATCCCTCTGGAATTGTACCGCAGTGTTCATCTACCTTAGTTTCTTTTTTTTTAATTTTTTTAATGTTTATTTATTTTTGAGAGAGAGAGAGACAGAGACAGAGACAGAGCACAAGCCAGGTAGGGGAAGAGAGAGACGGAGTCACAGAATCCAAAGCAGGCTCCAGGCTCCGAGCTGTCAGCACAGAGCCCAATGGGGGGCTCAAACTCACAAGCTGTAAGATCATGACCTGAGCTGAAGTCGGACGCTTAACCAACTGAGCCACCCAGGCGCCCCCATCTACCTTAGTTTCTAAGAGGAAATAGGATATTCAGTAATTACGGTGAGCAAGCCATCTGTTACACTCCTGTTATAGCTTAAATACCTAAGTGAAGAACTAATTGGTTGACTTATGAATTGCATAGCGGGTTTACATTATATATGTTTACTCACTCCTTGTGCTTTCATTTCCCTTTAATTCACATGAAATTGCTTTCTTGTAAAAAAAAAAATCCAAATTTTAAGTTAGCACTAACTGTGTACCTTCCCTTTCAGAAATTGCCTGCAAAAGCTGTTTACGATTTTAAAGCTCAGACGTCTAAGTAAGTAAGATAAATATTCATTATGTGACTTAGGTTGGCTTTAAATACTTTGGTAATACTTTAAGAGGTAAATATTCTAATGGGGTGTATTACGCTAAGGTCTAAGTCCCAATTCAGCGAATTCAGCAATCAGCTGTAACTAATGGTTCCTTCACAATTAATTGGGATAGGGCTAATTCTATTTTCATTTGTAATTTTCTTGAGAAACACTGGGTTTTAAGTGACACTGAACATGCTAGTGCACCACGAGTTCAAAAGGATAGGGCAAATAAAACAGAATTAAGAATCTTATTTTCGGGGCGCCTGGGTGACTCAGTCGGTTAAGCGTCTGGCTTCGGCTCAGGTCATGATCTCGCAGTCTGTGAGTTCAAGCCCCACGTCGGGCTCTGTGCTGACAGCTCAGAGCCTGGAGCCTGCTTCAGATTCTGTGTCCCCCTCTCTCTCTGCCCCTCCCCCACTCATGCTCTGTCTCTCTCTGTCTCAGAAATAAATAAACGTTAAAAAAATTTTTTTTAAAAAGAATCTTGTTTTCTAGAAGTTTTGGGTCAAGAATAACATAAAAATACAGTGTTGGAGAATAATTAACACTCACTGGGAGAATTTGATAACACTTATTTATCCAACTATATCCAGGATAGTTTGTGGGATTGAGGGGTAGAACTGTGTACAAAGATTCTTCGAGTAATATCTCCATGTCTTAACACTCAAAACTTGGAGATCCTGAGCAAAATTGTCTCCCGTGGTCCTTTTTTTCTTTTTTCTTTTTCTTTCTTTATTTTTTTGAGAGAGAGGTGGAGGGGGGGAGAGAAGAGAAAGGGAGAGAGAGACAGAGAGAGAGAGAGAGAGAGAGAAAATCCCAAGCAGTCCCCACACTCAGTGCAGAGCCCAAAGTAGGGCTGGACCCCACAGGAGATCATGACCTGAGCTGAAATCAAGATTTGTACACTTAACGGACTGAGCCACCCAGGTACCCCTCCTCCTGCACTCTTTTGATGTTAGTGTTTTCAGACTCCTTTCTTGCAGTATTTTTTTTTAACCTTTGTCCTTAGGAACTTGTTCATCAGATGGGCATGTGGTTAAGAAAGGCTAGGGAGGGAGGCAGTCTCCCAGAAGTGTCATGGCCCATGTGTACAGACCTTATTTAAGAAACTTTGGTCTCCATTACAATTGAAGATATTGAAATCATTGTACATTGGCATTAAATTATCCTTTGTTGTTTAGACTGAACATATATAATATATATATAATACATAACAAAATACTTTATTCATTAAAATGCATGTTATATTAATAGTTCTAGAAACTGTCTCTGACATAAGACATGTAAAAAGATAAAATCACTCAGATTTTCGTAATGCTGCTGAGATGGAGAATGAACTAAATAGGAAAATGCTATTTAGAAATTAAGATGTTGGGGCACCTGGGTGGCTTAGTCAGTTAAGCATCTGACTCTTGGTTTCGATTCAGGTCATGATGCCACAGTCGTGAGTTCGAGCCCTGCATCAGGCTCTGTGCCTCTCTCTCTCTCTCTCTCTCTCTCTCTCTCTGTCTCAAAATAAATAACTAAATAAACAAACATTTTTAAAAATTAAAAAAACAGAATTTAAGATGTCAAACGTGGCTTAAATCGGGTATTTAAAAAAATCCCGACGAAAGCTTACATCTTTTTTCTTTTTTTGATGAGGTAAGTAACACCTGCTTCGTGTCTACCACCTTCTTGCCCTTATTACTGCTCTGTGGTTATGGGGCGACAATGTGTCTGATGCATGTCGATTTTATAAGCGAACGGTACAGAACATGTAAATGTCATTTCTTCTTTGTGACAAGCCATCAAAAGCTTTTTTAAATGTATGAACCCCTGAGGAATGACAGGGCATATGACACGGGAAAGGTATCCACCCAGGGCCCACCGCTTTTTGAGAAGGTTCAATAAAAAACAAGCCGTGAGAGAAAGGTGAGGTGTAGTGCAGAGGCGAGTGTTGGGGTGTTGATTGTGTCGCTGGATTTTGTTTGCTCCAGTTGCCAAGCCTGATGCCATCCTCCAAGGCCATGTCCCCCTGGTGAAAGCTCCGAGTCAGCAAGGGTTCCAGGCTTGCAAATGGCACAGCCCTCCTGCAGGGTTATCTGCACCCCCCCCCCCAACCTTTCACCAAATCTTCCTAAGCCAACAGGATCTAATTGTGTAAGGCTTCAGGGAAGTCGATTCAGTAATCATCCATGGAAGTCATCCCATAATGTTAGTAAAAAACAAAAACAAAAAATGTTTCCCACATACCATAAATACATTTATCTGACTGCCGTCCAGTCATATTCCTCTCGTTCTGTTTTTAGGAGATGTAAAGAGCACTCCCCAGTGTAGTTAACCTATTTGATACAAAAATCGAAGTTCTGGACGACTCACACAGCTTTAAAAGGCTCACACACCCAGAAGCACTGACTGTTAACAAAGGCCCAGCCACATTTTTACGTGCTTTTAATTAATAGCTAGATGTGGGTGCTTTTTTGTGCCTAACATCTTATAAACAAGAGACAGACATATCTGCTTTAAATAAACATCTGTCTTAAAAGCTACCTGTCTTTACCTGATGCAGAAAGTTTAATTTTTTAATAACACAGCTAACGATACAGCTCAGTAACTCACCAGACATGATGTCTCAATTGTTAAATAGGAAAAAGACATAAAACGTCATTTCCAGAGGTTGTCAGCGGCCACCATTCTAAAAGGGTTTGGGAGGGAGAAAGCAAGCTTACTATTATGGGACTCAGAAATTCTGGGTCTGAGACGAGAGGGACACAGTTTTGAAAACTGTTAAGTGAGATTTCTGTCCTTTATGTAGAAGGCTTAAAACGTTTAAATACAAGCCTTTAAAAATAGAAAAGATTTCTTTTCATATTTGAAAGAAAAAGTTTTCTCTAATTGACTTGTTTTTTAAAAAAAGCTAAGCTTCCTAGTCTCATTTCCAGAAACAAAACACACCTGGTACTCAGAAAGCTATTGGACTGCAAACATTAAATAGTTTGTTTTTTGTTTTCTACATCAGGCATTTGCATAAAAGAAGGGAGTGCTGTATTTGAATGCAAGACTCCTTGAATCTCCTCTGTCTTTAGGGTTACTGAAAATTTAACACACTTTCAGTGTGAAGATTTTAACACTTCGAACTGTGCAATAATTCTTTAATTAGCAACAGTTTTTTATTTTTTTATTTGAGAGAGAGAGTGCACACAAGTGGGAGGGGGTTCGGGGTGGGGATGGGGGGCAGTGCAGGGAGAGAGGAGAGAATCTTAAACAGGCTCTGTGCTCAGAATGGAGCCCAACTCGGAGCTGGATCCCACGACCCTGGGATCATGACCTGAACTGAAATCAAGAGCCGGACGCTTAACTGACTGAGCCACCCGGGCGCCCCTAATATGTAACAGTTTTTCAATTAATTCTTTTAATCAATGAGAAATACGCTACATCTGATATCCAGCTCTCTGCATGATCCATTCTGCACATATAAACGATCCAACTCAAGATTCTGAACTAAACATTGCAGAAGATTCCAGAATGGGGAGGCAGATGAGTAGGAAAGTAGGGCTCTTGGGAAAAGATGTGAAATAACTGTCCTCCGACAAAACGTAATTACGAGGGCAAAACAGCAAACAGACAGTTACCTGGATAATGAAGCCGTCAAAAACAGATGCAGGGAGGATGAGAAGGTAGGCATGAATTATCTAAAATAAGTAATGTTTTTATAGCTTAAAACTACATACCCACATCTACCTACTTAGGAAATAAGCAGGCATGTAGGTTTCTTCTTAGAAATAACCAAAATGGAAAAGCATAGATGGTGTCCTGAAAATACTTTTACTTTTTAAAAACAAAAGCTATAAAGAAGGCGGCAAGCAACCCGTGCATGTCTTTACACTTAAAACATGTTTATGTCTGTGTTCCATTGAAGAATAAAATCTTTTTCTTTTTTTTTTTATTTTTTTTTTAAGTTTATTTATTTTTGAGACAGAGAGAGACAGAGCATGAACGGGGGAGGGTCAGAGAGAGAGGGAGACACAGAATCGGAAGCAGGCTCCGGGCTCCGAGCCATCAGCCCAGAGCCCGACGCGGGGCTCGAACCCACGGACCGCGAGATTGTGACCTGAGCCGAAGTCGGACGCTTAACGGACTGAGCCACCCAGGCGCCCCTAAAATCTTTTTCTTTACACAAAATAAATTCCTTATCAAGATATGCCAGTTAAATAAATGCCCGACAACCAGCTTCCAAGACCTGTAAATAAAAATTTTTCTGATGATGGCACTTCGGTGCTAAAGCTACTTAGTCTCCTTATTGTAAGCTTTAGCACATCCAAAGGGGCCAGAAAGAAAGAGAAGTTAAGGTTCTGACTATCTCACTAGCTTCAGAATTAACAAGATCAGTGCAGAGCGAATCTATCATTACGCCAAGCCTAACAACTCCTCCACAGTAAACTAATGATTACACAGCAATAGTCCATCCTTGCCTTTCAATTTCATATCAGTTTGCCTGTGCCTTGTATCAAACACGAGGTTTCTATTTGTTCGGGTTTTGAAATCACTTTTAAAGTTATAAGTGAATGCTAAGGGTTTGCAACGAAAATCCTGATGTAACTGGGCTTGACAGTTTATTCCATACTGAAAGTACGTTTCTCAGCCAAATACAGATCAAGTGAGAGTGTTGATCTTAAGAGTAATGGCTACACATCAGGGGCGGGGGGGTGGGGGGTGGGGAACCAAACCCTGAAACGTGTCTCTTCCAGGGAGCTGTCATTTAAGAAAGGAGATACTGTCTACATCCTCAGGAAAATTGATCAAAATTGGTATGAGGGAGAGCACCACGGGAGAGTGGGCATTTTTCCCATCTCCTACGTGGAGGTAAGTCCTACCCCTTCCCTCTCCCATGGCTGCTGTTTCCAAAGTCGCCACAGATCAAGAAAGAATAGGTAACTTTTTTTCCCTCGTAGAAACTCATGCCTCCTGAGAAGGCACAGCCTGCCAGACCGCCTCCCCCAGCCCAGCCTGGAGAAATTGGAGAAGCTGTAGCCAAATATAATTTCAATGCTGACACAAATGTGGAGCTGTCGCTGAGAAAGGTACCCTGGCCGTTGTCGTCAACAGTGCTTTTGAAAGGCTGTGTATTTCCAAAACTAAAATAGGTTATCGATTTCCTTGGACGTTTCTGTGTTTCCCCCATGTGCTACAAAGGACTCTATGAGGCCACCCTGAGGCGCTGTTACCTACCGCTCCGTGTCCTTCCAGAAGAGGTCCCCTGGGGGATGCACAGCTTCTCAGAGAGACTTTCCCTCCAGGCTTAGCATGGCAGGTTCCACGTCTCCTCCAAGGGGCGCCTCAGGCTGAACAGCCAGGAGCTCTACACGTGGAAACATCAAAAGGAAAAGCACTTGCATACACTTCAAAATATTGTTTGTCCTGCCGCCTTATTATTCAAACTAAAAAAAAAAAAAAATGGGTGTTTCAACATTTACTTTTATCTTGGAATCCAGGAATGGTCCTAACGTAATGAAGGTACTTCTCCCTACAGAGCCTTTTTGAGGAGACATTTTTGTACAGGGCTGTTCCCCTGATCAGCCTTCTCTAGGCCTCATGACTGACCCAAATTTCACTAGCAACCGATCCAATTCTAGTATCTTAATAATATCAGGAAGAACTCTTTTTCTCATTTTTTAATGTTTAGTTATTTATTTTGAGAGAGAGAGAAAGAGAGGGCATGGGGGGAAGGGGTAGAGAGTGAGGGAGAGAGAATCCCAAGCAGGCTCCGTGTTGACAGAGCCCTATGTGGGGCTCGAACTCAGGAACCGTGAGATCATGACCTGAGCCGAAACCAATCACTGGATATTTAACTGACTGAGCCACCCAGGTGCCCCCAGAAAGAACTCTTTTTAATTTGTTCCTGCGCAGAAAGATCAAACGAACTATCTTCATGGTTTGCTAAACCATCACATTCGTTTATTTGAGGTGACCACGTGTCTGCACAGCGCATAGGCTAGAGAGTCACAAGCAGGGTGGTTCTAGAACTTCTTTGCCTACTGGCGAATCCCTTAGCCAGGGGCAAGGAAGGCAAACGACACAGTTCTTGTACCGGCAGAACCTCATCCCATTCTCCCTTCTCGGCCCTGGTTCTGCATCATCAACCCATTCTCCTCGTCTACCCTCCCAGCGGCAACACAACATTCCATGAACCATCCCGGCTGATGTTTCATACTATAAAGAGCAGCTTCTGCCAATGCAATTTATAGCTCCAGCAACAGCCTGGCAACAGCAGTGTGCTGCCCAGAAAATCAGTGCAATTTTAACATTAGGGAGATTTACTTCTCCTCAGTTATGTTCTGTGCAGAGGCCACGAACCAATCAGAATGGATAGTGAGTGGTGTTACACGATCTTGATCCAGACCAGGTGGGTGTCGGCCCTGGGCACAGCTGTGGATTATCTAGGGTACGTCCTTTGCCCCATCCTGCCAGCCTTACTCTTTGCTCCTGCTTACCACACGTAGATCAAGAAAGCAAAACGGTATGCCATTCAACTTCCTCCCTTCCGGAGCTTGACTTCCGTAATCCATTTCGGATACACAATCACAGCGAGCTGAGGTGCACTGTTTTGAAGCTCTTCCTGCAGAAGGTCATTTCCCCGAATCCTGTCAATGATAGGATAACGCTACTGTCATTGAGGTTTTCCCTGTTAAACTATTCTGCTTTTTAAAGTAACTGATACAAGTCATTTCACATGGTACCGGTGTGAACATGTGTAAGCCCATTCACACAAACCAAGCCTCCTTAGGGGAGATTCTAATGTCATCGATGAATGATTACGTATCGTACATGTTGATAATCTGTAATTGGGGAATGAGCTCAGAGCCTTCATTTTCATTCCCCTGACAAAAACAAACAAAAAACAACAATCATAACAACTGGAGGTATCAAACTTTCCCAGATGGAAAGCTATTGCTTATTAGAAACCATTGACAATTGACAGTTTTTATGTTACCACATCTGTATTTATAATGCATTTTCCTAATATTCATTGCAGGGAGATAGAGTTATTCTTCTTAAAAGAGTTGATCAAAACTGGTATGAAGGTAAAATTCCAGGAACCAGCAGACAAGGCATCTTCCCTGTTTCCTATGTAGAAGTTGTCAAGAAGAATACAACCAAAGGTGCTGAGGACTACCCTGACCCTCCAATACCCCACAGCTATTCTAGTGATAGAATCCACAGCTTAAGTTCAAATAAGGTAAGAAGACCTCCTAGCATATTAGTGTCATGTTTGGGAGCTTGATGCAAGATCATCGACATGGGATGTTAGGCATAGACTAAAACATCATACCTATTGCAAAGCGACAAAATGTACATGTTATGTTTCTGAGTGTGCGTGCCATGTCAAGTCAATATAATTGAATCTTTCTGAGGGGTGCTAGCACAAAGGTTTCATGCTTGATTTTGATAATTTTATCTTCAAAGTAAAATACTGAAAGAGAAAACATTAGCATCATAAAATCCTATATGATATACATCTGTATGTACGTATGCAATTATAGCTGCTTTTTGAAACTCAATTTTTTTCTGAAGCTTGATTTTATTTTTAGATATGCGTATTTTACATGGATTCTATGCAGGTGTAAGTAGTATATATAAGTATAGAATGTATTGATAGGTAGATAGATAGATCCCAAAATGGTTTATTTCAACAACACATGGTAATTGAGTTGACAAAATTCTATGAAAGTCTTGGGGTATTTTGATACAGAAAGAGAGAAAGTAAAAATCTTTAATTAAGGTCTGTAAGTCAGTTTGTTTATTAGTTTGAATGAAAATGTCATTGGTTCTTAGGAGTCCTCAAGTTTGTTTTATTAGGTTTAGGATGATTTCCACTGTCTCACTAGAGCCAGTAGCTAAAGATAATTACCTTTGTCAACATGTAGTTTAAAAGGGACTTTGCTTCCTGAACTGGTTGATTAGAAAAGGCTATTCCAAAAAAAGAAAAAAAAGAAAAAGAAAAGGCTATTCTACTCTCTTTACTCACAGTGTGAAGTTGTTCTTAATTTTCTATTGAATTATATACAATATGTTGTGTTCTTCTCATGGATGGTATTTAGGGATTTCTGTCTCCTTTTCATTGACTTTCAAGTGTAAAACTTTAAATTGCCAAGGAATTATTTCCAAAATATTGTAAGTACTTCCCAACATTTTAAACATTTTGTTTCCCATAACTTACTGAAAATTTTAACTGAGACCAAGGCTGGGACATGGAAAACTAAACCATTTGGCCCTAGCAAAATAACATCAACATCACAGACATGAAATCATTTCATGTCCCAAAGCAAGAGAGCATCCCCAGTGACCTAAACTACTCCTTGAAAATGAGTCTACAAGGATTTTACATATGTAAATGAGCTAAGAATCTACTATCCGAAGAGAAGCATTTTCTTTTAAAAGGGCATTTTATTTATTCTACTCTTTGAAGACTGGGTTTCCGTTGCAGGGTAATTGCTGTAAATCTCTTATCACTGAATAATAGAACGGATTGGCAACACTGGATAACAGAACGGTAATCAGATTGTGTCTGGTTGATAATAAAGTTTTCCAGAATCTTCTTTAGTAGGTTGACTTCACTACCAGAGCTTAGCTTTAGAGAGCAACATCCTTCCTTCAATAGTTCCTACTGATAAAAAGAAAATATCAGAACCTTCCACCATATATTTGTCTTATTTACCATTCAGTCATCTTAAAAAACTACCAGATGAATTTCAAAGCAACTGTACCTTCAAACAAAATATTATAAGAAAGAATAGGCATTTATCTAGAAAGCCTTATTTAATATTTAAGAAATTCTTCCATAATGTCTTAATTAATACTGGCAATGTCATACTGTAGATCACAGTATTTTAATCCTTGTTGTGGATATGATTTAAATGTATTTTCAGTTTCCTAAACTTTCTCTTAGAATACCAGATTTTACGTTTTATAAATAGAGAAATTTCACTAAGAACTAATTAGTGTTTTATTCTCACTGCTGGGAAGAAAATATGTTGAAAAGCTTATGTCCATAATTTGAAAAAACAAAAAATGCTTAATGATTTCGACCCATCTGGTAATCTATGATATCATTGACTTAATAAGGGAAACTTCTCACTAGTGTTGAACTGGATCATTTTCAGAAAAAGAACCATAATATACTTCTAAGCCATGACATCCAAAATACACGAAATGTTATGTATGCTATTTTCTAACTGGTATTTGCAAATAGAGGAAAGAACTCATTGACTCATGCATCACTCTGACACATTCAAATCACACTTCCTGACATACTATCTTTATTTTAGGGGAGATCCAAATGGAAGTTGATACCATTTCTGATATTTCTGCTTTTAGCGTAGTTGAATCCAATTCGAATGCTTTAGGGAGGAAAGGTAATTATGTGATTTTTGTATTATAGGTATATTTATGTTATGTAGGTATCTCAGATACGGAATTTGGCTTTTTGTAGAAGCAAGTCCATTGTAAAGCTAAGCACTTGGAACCTGTTAACATGTATACTGGCAACCGTCGTGGTAACAGCACCGGAGTAGTGGCAGTAATAGTGACAGTGGTAGTCATGACAACAGTGGGATTGAAAGATCTTTCTTCCTTGTCTACATAGTATTCCTGACCATGAGAGAAAATGAAAGCGAAAAGTAATCATCTAGAATTCTTATGCGTTTCACAGGGTTTCAAAATCTGTTATTCTGTTGCATAACAAAGAGCATAAGCTAGAATGCTGGCCAATAAGAGAATTTCTCTAGACTATGAAATGAGACTTAGGTAATTTCTGTCTTACTAAAAACTGAACATAGACAGGACCTGCTAGGGGTGGCTATCTATCTAGTAACAGACCACATGTGTAGTATCACTTTACATCAGGTGCCAGGCGGACGAAAGACCACCTGAATCTTCTGTTAGGATGCTCACGTGAGTTTTGTGACTCTTTGGCTTATACACCCCCACCCCAAGGTGACAGGACATCATATTTCCTTTAAAAAAATAGCTAAATAAATTGTATTAATGCCCCATTCCTGTTAAAGGACACAGAAGTCAAAAGTTAAGTGGCCTTAGGACCAAGAGTGCCGAGTGCATGAGTGAGGTCTCATCCTAAACAACCAACGAGAAAATGCATCTCCAAAATCTTCCAGACCCAAACCATCTCCCTGGAGAGAATGACAGTAAAATGCCATCCACCGGACTGTCAAGGCCTTCCTACGTATAGCATGTAGCATTCTTCCCAGTTCAGCAATAGAATGTCTTAGAATGTTTCTAGGCAGCCCTTCCAGAACTACTTTGAAGGAATTTCCATTACCATTCTGTGTTGTTCAATATATCCAAAATATACTGATAATAGTAAGATCCACTGAGGTATATTTTTACTTCAGGAGATTAAGTTTCATAAATTATACTCCACAGGTTTACATAAAAGAATGGGAGTCCTAGCAGAAGTTTACTCCCGTTAAAATCATATGTTCCCTTTCTATGTAAACATTTACTTTGGGTTTTTTAAACCTTGAAGTAGTAGTTATCTTTAGTTTCATTCTGATCGGGGGTTTCTGTTCTTGGAAAATATTTTTCAGAATTGATTCACTGGGAAATGTATCCATGTATAATGATGTAAAAATATTTTATGCCATACGCTATAATTACGTTGCAAAACATAAGTGAAAAAATCGTGGAAGTTCAAAAGATTTGGCACTCTTACAGGCAGAAAGAACAGGAAACAAATTCAGGGAATAAGAAAAGGTTTCGTTATTGGTTTTCATTTTACAGGAACATTATTTCAGAGCCATATGTGAAGCCTAGTTTAAAAGAGCTAATCCGCTAGATAAAATCACTTAGGGATTCACTGTCTGACCTTCTTATCTCTACTACAGCTTTACCTTATCATTTGACACCTGAGACCCCTTCCAAGTACTAGGAGAGTTTCATTGTTCAGATAACCTTCCAGTTAACATGCGAAGGATTTTATTTAAATTCCGCAAAAATATCCACAAATCGAGACCACGGCGTAAAATGTTTCTATTTATTACCACCACTTCCCTGCATTTCTCTGTCTCTGTGTTTTGATGTATGATTTTCTTGGTTTACATTTTAACCTTATAATCCCTGCTCATTTCTAAGTTGGCTTTCAGTGAACCAGCCCCTCCTCCCACGCACAAAGCTTCACCGGGCTCAGATAGAACAGCCCAGGGGCGGCTGCGTCTGACAGCCGAGTGCCCACCGGCAAATCCTTTGACCCCAACACCGCCTCACTCTCTGGACGATTTCTTGGATGAATTGGAGAAGCTTGGTGCTTTAACCTTACCAGCCGACCAAGCCAAACCAAATATCCTAGAGGAGATCATCCTCGAGATTAAGGAGGAGCCCTCAGATCTCCTCCCCTTGCCTCCAGCATCTGCACCTGCCAAATCCCCTTCTTCTCTGCTGCCTTTCCCCCGCTCAGGGGTGACCTCAGCTGCAGTCCGGCCTTCTGAGGCAACACCACTTCAAGATCCCAGAAAGACAACTCAGAACAAATGTGCAGGTTTGACAAAAATACGAAAGGGCTTTGGAGGCCCTGAGAAAGTACCCGAAGTCCTAGGTGACAAGTTTGTGGCCTCTGCACACACTAATGTGGCTCCCTTGCCCAAAAGTCTCCCCGCCATCGGAGAGGAAGATGAGGATATCTATGAGGGGTTTCTGTCAGGCATCCGAAGAGGGCCAGAGTGTCGAGAACCGGATGCCTTGTGGTGTGCCCGCGAGGGCACAGAGGTGACACCAAGCCTGAACATCGAAGAGGAGGAAGAAGAGAGGCAACCTGACTGTTTAAAATATCCAGTAGCCACCCCCACAGACCCTAGGATCCCTAAGGAAGACAGCAGTGCAGTGAAAACCAGTACTGAGGTATTTTAACCTTGCCTAATTACCAAAGAACTAACCCGTCTTAACTATATTTAGCTAGTACAGTTAATCACATTACTAAACGTCAATTTTGGCATTGCCCTAAGAGGCTTCCTCCTAAGAAACACAAGCACTACGTAAGTTGGGGGTGGAGGGGCGTATGGAAACTCACCAAATTTTAGTAAGATGATGTAAATGTCTGATGTCATTCCATTATTTGTTTGTGACTAGAAATTCATATTTTAAACAGTCTATAATTGATAGTCTTCCTGACTTTTTGTTATTAATAATGATAGCTACATAGTTGAACTCTTACTGAGTATCAGACAGTGTTCTAAGAACTCTTCGTCAATGAGATGGGTTATATTATTAGCCCCACTTGAGAAATTAGAAAACTGATACACAGAGAGACGAGTCCAATTCCAATGGCAGTTTGTAAAAAGGGAGAGAGACAGAACCAAAAGGCACGCCGGTACCCTTTTAACTCTCGGAAGAAATAATTTCTTTAGGTTGGTGACCACTTAAGACTACTGATGCATTTTCATCTTACAAAGAATCTTGAGCAATGATTTTCATTAGTAAAGAGGGGACATACCCTAAATCTTTAGTTTGTAAATTTTTCTCTTAAGACAAAACAAAACTTCATTTCTCACATATATGTAACCTGTAATTTAGAAAGAAAATACGATTACTGGCAAATACTGAAATTAGGAAACAAAATGTTTTATATCATGCTACTCTGCAGTCACTTTCCCCCATGGATCGTCTATTTTAAAATCTTAGAAAACAAAAATAATTTTTAAAATCCCATAGTTTTCTATTAAGACCTTGCCAATAACAAATATAGAGGCACGTGGCCTGTACTATAGGACGTTCTTGGGCTTAAATAATGATCAGTGACCATGAGACCCCTGGACATCCACAAAACCCCGAGGCTTGGCTAGTTCCTCAACCAGGAGAGAAAAGGTCATCTGTACAAAGAACCCAGCCATGACTGTATTTGTATAAAATAAAACAAATACACTACTTAGTAAAAGAGATCATTCATTACAGAAAGTCAAGCATGTTTCTAAGTCAGTTATTCAAATAGCTGCTGGCACACATCAGTTCCCCGGCTTTGTAACTAACCAGCTAGAAATCGTAATCTACTTTACAAGCAAGTAACAAAGAGTCATTACAGGTTTGTAGTTTTTCCCTCATGTTTAGAAGCAGCCATCCTGTAAATATATTCTAAAATTGTAGACTATGGGGGGTTCTTCTGTCCAGCCACCCACATCAGAAAAATGATCACACTCACTGGGGATTTTGAGTCAAATTCGAAAGAAAAAGTTAAGCAAGAATTTAAAGCAAGAATTTGTCATAAATGTCGCTTCCCAGGGCATTTGGTAACTTGAACATTATTCAACGTTGGGGGATATTCTCTAAAGACCACATAACCTCATTCTGGGCACAAGTGTAATCACATCTTGTCTTTCCTCAATCTTTAAGCCGCCTTCATTTTCTCCGGGAGATCGAACGTCTACACCTTTTCCCAGCTGTGTCCTTCCCTCCCTTCCTTTCCATTCTCCCTGGGCCTCTGTCTCTGACTTGGCCTCTACACTTTCTCAGACTACCCAGCCCTACACACCTCCCCTTCTCCCTAAATACCCTTATCAACAGGAGATAAATTCACCAAAATTAAAGGTAACTGCATCCCGAGTGTGGTTTATTGCATGCCTTTAAATGAATTTTATTAATTAGATGTATTTAGATTTGTGCCATCTTACAAGTTCTAAGAAGTCGTGTAAATATTGGTTGCTAACGTTTAACATCATTGGCATGGCCTCTATCCCAAAAATTTAAAAGACACGCTTGCATACCCAAACTCAATTTTACATAGAAAAATAAAAAGCAATCATTAGGTATTTTTTTGGAGAACCATCCCATTCAAAGACATCAGCTTGGTGCCTGTCATCTCCTGTCACTTCTCAGTGGGCTCACTGCCTCCCACGTTTCTCACCCATCAGCAGGTTCAGCAGAGCCCGAGGGCAGGATGATCTTCAGTACTGTCTTGAGCTCTATTCTTCCACAAAACTGAAGTAAATTAATGAGGATGCAGGAATGATACTTCCCTTTGTTAACAGTTAACAAAGCACCCAACTCAGAGCCTTGCGGGCTGGCAGTTCTCCTAATTTTCAACTCCCCATAAGGACACCAGTAAAAGAGACTTTCAAAAAATTAATGACTGGCCCTGGAAAGACATTTAATGACAACCACAGCATGAAATGACTCCATCACAGAAAAGCTTGGCTTCTACAATCAGCATGATCCTGAAATCTCTTCCTTTAGACAAAAGGTGATAGACTTCAAATAATAACCCATCCTCACATCCAATGTTTTGAATGTGAATGAGAGCCTCTGCAGTTAAGGGAAAACTCAAAGGCTCTGGTAGAGTCGAGTTTCTTTACCAGGAAGCACCGACACCAGAGAAATGCCATCTGCACGATACTCCCAACTCCCATCACTAACCCCATCCAACAAAATAGTCCAATGTGAATGTGAATTCATCTTATGTGTGAAAGGAATTTTTGAAAAAGTGGAATAGTTTAAAGACTAGTTGCTCTTTGCCCTTTGAGATTTCATTTTGGCCGGCATGAAATAATTAGGAAATCTTAAAAATAATAATACTTTAGATATTATCTAAGACCAAGAATTTGCCCCGCCCCCCCCCCCACCCCCATTCCTTCTGTGGTCCTCTTTTTAAGGCCAAAGTATTTATTCCCTGGCTTTCCCTACTTGTTCTTTAGCCCTTAAACTTAGTCAATAAATGGCTAAATAACTTTAGAATCAGTTTGGATTTTTAGAATTTAGAGAGAGAAAGATCACTCACTGCCATTGTACTATCAAGGACAAAACCAAGATTTATGCAAGTTCATTCTTCAAGAACCAAGCTCACTGATACACACGTTAGGTGTCAGTTGTTTGCAGAATGGTATGAGAGAATGGACATAATTACAATAACAATGTTTCCAAAGAATACTTTTCATAACTACATCAAATAACTAACTCCAGAAAAATGAAGTGGTTTTTTTCTCTATTTTATCTCATACTCAAGAGCAAATGATAACTTTCAATCCCCCACTGAGTTTTTGAAAACCTTATAAATGTCTTTTTCTATTCATTGGAAAGATATAAGTTGATGAATTCATTGGTGCTTATTGTAAATATAAATGCAAATTGAAACAGCTGCAAATCTCAGGCCATTATTATAGTTTAACCCCACGTCTGATACTGATAAACTGTGGAGGCTTGAGTCCTCTAAGAAGCCTTCCTATGTCTTCCATTTCAAGAATGTTACACGTTACGCTCGTTACCAAGAAAGTAACCCTGCACTAAAAGCAAAGATAAAATAAAATTTTAATAATGTTTTAGAAGGTATAGCATAGTATGCATGAATCATTACACTTTTATCAATCCCTATCAACCATTTAATGCACTTTTATTCTTTTAATAAAATTTAATGCAATTTTACTCCTGTGAAGTATCTTCTGAGACAATGTAAACCTGTCATATCCAAACCAAAATCTTCCATAAATGCAAAATTCACCAACACGTTATAGATGACAGAAGGCTGAAAATGTACATATAAATTATGAGCAATATATAAATCAGAAACCAATATTTTCTCTTCTATTTTGAACATCTTTTTTTAAATAATGGTTTTGCATAATAAAAATTATCATAATTCTCAGTTCTCCTATAAGCCAAACTTCCAATTCCATCTAAGAGACTTATGGCATGTGGACTCTTTATGAAGAGATAGAAGGACTCTTCTTTGGGCTTCTTCCAAGAAACTCAATTTTTGTGGGCCCACTGGGAAGTCTCCTCACTCTAAAGCCATCCCATCAGAGAGTGACCCCCTTGAGCACGGTTTCCAACATGGAATTAAGCCCTGATTCTTCCTCATATGTTCAAATGATCTTTCCAGCTGTTTGTCCACATCATTCTAACAGCTAAATGTCTTTTTCCTCTATGAGCCTTGATGTTTGTAGAACCCCTCCCCGCATCAGTCGAAATGGGGACAGCTGCTGTGCCAAAAAACTCAAAATAACAACAGCTTAAACAACATACAAGTATATTTCTCTGGTACCTAAGTGTCGGGCATGCAGGGCTGGTGTGTGGCTCCAGAATCATCAGAAAACCCAGGAGATTCCATTTTATTTTTGCACATCATCTCCCCAGTGAGAAGCCTCCACCGCCTGGTCCAAAGTGGTTGCACCAGCTCCCGCAGCCCCTTCCTATTGTGTATCCCGTCTGTCAGAACTTATCACATGAGCACATTTAGATCCAAGGAAGACTTTATTCAGAAGGTCCATGTGCTTATCAGGATTCTAGGACGGAGGACAGACAAGAAAAGAATGGATGCTGGAACACATCAAGCATTCTCTGCCATAACCCTTTAGAGAAAAATGCTTCACGCATTTCGTATCCACAGACTGCAGATTTGAGGTCAGTCATTATAAAAACTTTCTTCAGTAAGAGTTTAGAAAATCATGTTTTTATTGAAGAGTCTTTCTCTAGTCCCGCTGAAGTTCCCATAAGGGACTCAAATACTTGTCAAGGACAAGTGGTAGATCCTGTCCACTACTGGAAAGAAAATAAAGCATACTCACACACAAGAAAGGTTAGCTTATTCACTGTCCTATTAAAAATCTTACTTTGGAAGAACGCCAAAATCGTCCCAAGGTGGCGTTAGGACAATATTCAGTATTTAATTATATTTCACCATTTTCCCCCAGAAAAGCCGTGTTTTCTTCCTATGTGTTTTGTCAGAAAATTTGCCCCGACAAGCAATTGAGACTTTTTATGAAACTTTATGGGTATTGAGTGAAATTTCCCTCTATTTTACCTTGCATCTACTCAAATGTGCACACACACACAAAAAAAACCCAGGTCCAATCTGAGGGTGTCTTGAATCCCACTGTTAAACATTCTATTAGAGACGTACAAATTCTTGTATGTGTTCTTAGCCATCGATATCGCACTCAAACATCTTCTTTATGCCAGCTTCTCTCTGTAAGTCTTTCTCTGCTGTGCCTGTTGAGTTCCGTATGAAAGCGGCACCTGACGCCTGTGGCGTGAAACCTACAGGCAGCCAGAAGAGCTGTCTGCAGACTGGTGAACCCTTCCCGCTCTGCTGCTATGCAAGAGTTTGGCATGCTGCGTGCGTGTGCATGAAAAAACAAAGCAGGAAAGCTTCTCCTGAAGGCTGTAAACCGAAGACAAGAACTAACTAACCTCTTATGGCTTTTCCAGGCTGACTTAAAAAGCGAGATATTTGTCTTGGGTAAGCCTCCGCGTAGCCCAGTGATGTCTAGGAGACACTGCAGCTCACCTGTCAGAGGGCTCAGCGGTTCCCACAGGGTAGGGTCAGAACGCCCCACCTTGAGCCAGGCACCCTGGCCATTCGCCCCCAGTGGGTGGCTCCTCCTTAACTGTCATTGCTGTGCTTTGCCCGTAAAGTAGGGCCAGAGGTACCCTTGAGACAAAGTGACCCCAACCATGATGAGCTATGAAATCAGATCAACACAAAAATCCTCTGCTGTCTTTAAGCAATGTGTTTTCCTTTTGTGTGTGTGTGTGTGTGTGTGTGTGTGTGTGTGTGTGTGTGTGTGTAAGCTTTCCAAAATCCAAAAAGGTCTGACGAGATTCTCATGGGACAAAGGAGGGCGTAGCGTATGTCGTCTTCTACGTCCGTCTCAGGCTTCCGCGTTCTCTGTAAATCGCTGTTTTCCAGTCACGGTTTTTAGTGCGAAGAATAAGGCTGCTCCCAAATCATATACTGAACTCGCACGCTTCCAGTGATGTTTGCTTCTGTGGCATTCCGTTTATTTCAGTTCCTTGTTTTGTTTTGTTTTTCCCTTTAAATCCACGATTCTTGTTGCGAAATACCCTGTTGCTCTGGGGATGTGTGCTACATTCACTCCATGACGCTTTTTAAGCCAATGCTACTGCCCTGGACTCCAGATACTCCCAGGCTCTTGACAGCTTGGATTGAATTTAAAGGTGAAATTACTTTTCCCTGTAACTCTTTGGTTCTGTAACATCACATCAAAAGCGCTTTCCTATGAACGGGTTGTAAATGGTATTATCAGTTCTGGGGAAGGCAGCCAAGGCTTGTAGGGATTTCCATCTCCTCAAAAGTCAGTCTTTTCACCATTTCTATTTGATAAACCCTGGTTTAACCTCACCTGGTCTATTACATGACTATGCTTTGCAAATATTTAAGGGCCCAATTGATTGCAAAGAGGATTTCCTTTTCTACTTTCAAAAAATGTAGATACCTCTCTGTGTTTATGCCAATTTTGTGCTCTTTGCTTTGCATAATGAGACCTCACTTTGTTTCTGAGGTAGAGATTTGGGTTGCCATAGAGAAAGAGGAATGTTGATTTGAAGAGATTCTTAGACTCACTCACACAAGGGCCTTCTAGAGCCAAAACAAAAAGAAAGATTTTTCCACAATTAATGTGGCCCAGTCGTAAATTTCCCATGGGTCAATGAGATGCTATGTTTTGGGTCACCTCAAGTTTTTTTTTTTTTCTTTGCCAGGTGTATACATTATGTACTTATATGTGTTTGTGTGGAACATACATTTTCTATATTCTTTAGATTCCTCCAAAGTTGTATACCATCATTTAAGAAGGAAAAATAATCCTATAAACATAAACATGGGACTGTTATTAGGGGAATGTCATCGAATTCTGGCTGGCAAATACTACACCTAACATTTTCTGGAAAAAAATTGACTGAAAAACTCTAGAAGTGCTTATAACTCTTTCAAATATTCTTCCACATTAGTATTTAAAGTAACAGCCAATCCTCACTCAAGAATTACCAAATGCTAGATAGAGCTACCAGAAATGCCTCTGCCGAAGCACAGATAGACAAATGGCTTCTGGACAGACTGCATCTCTCATCTGAGCTAGGCAAGTAGATGTTTTACTGAAACCAGAGATTCTAGGATATTTCAGACCAGTTCCCTTATGGTTAGGTTGGTTCTGGCTTTGAATATTAGCGTGTGCTTAAAACTTGTCCCATTTGTATCTGCTTTTGATAACTTAAAAAAAAAATAGCTACACTAAAAGAGAGAGAAAGAGATCTTCTCTCAAGAATTTAAAACACGGGAAGGGAAGTAGGTAGTCAGAAAGACACATGAATATCTATTCCACAGCGTTCTGTGGTCTTTAAAGTAGCCTTTCAAAACGAATCCAGGCTGAAGGAACGAACTTTGTGAGAGAGCTAGCTGTCCGAAGGCAGAAACTTTTAGCGTGTTGCTTCCACTAGTCACCATTCGGTGGCAATAGAGCGCAAACATGTTACAGATTTTTTCCTCAAGGTTTGTGCCTTATAACACCAGGGCGGGGGAAAGGCAAAAGATAGTCTCCTAAGGTCATTGGCTTGAGTATCCATATAGAACATAAACACCTGCCTAAAAGACAAAATAAGGATGCTGATCCACCTAATCCATCACAGTCATCTTTTACTATGAGTGCCAGTCAACATTTTAATTCTGTTTCTTCTTTTTACTTACTTGTGATTTAAGAAATGATCTTTGACTTCGGGTTCACTGATCTGAAAAATGAAGCTGAATTGTTACCATGACTGTTTTTACAGGACTGGGACACTTGAGAATTAATTGGCACAGCTCTCTGACAACAGAGGGTTAACGTTGATGAGGGCACCTATACATAACGGAGGAAGTGTGTCTGTGGGAACGGACTCCCTGAGGGGGACGAGATTCTAATCACCATCCTGACCAACTCTTTGGTTTTAGAGAAAAGGAAGCTCAGGCACATATCCAAGGCTACCTTGGTAGTCAGTGCCAATACCATGAAGACAGGAATGTGCCCTATTAATGCTACTCGTTCCTCTATGGACCACATATTTTTTAAATAAATTAATTCAAATACTGTAGCTAGTCACATTTCCTCAAAACTGGTTCCTAACTATCCAGATTCATACGGAGATGATTCCTGTTAAAGGTAAACTTAGAAAAGTTCCTGAAGTCACCAAGATAATAGTGCTAATAAAGGCTGCGATAAATCTTGGCCTGAGCATGTGAAAAGTATAGAGACCTGGTAACTCAGAAAAGGGGGTGGGAGGTTCATTAAAGGCTGTAAAGGAAGAGAAAAGACATACCGCGAAGGATTGGTAAAAACAAGGACGTTACTGGCTGGCTCGCCCAGGAACGTGAGTCCCCTTGAGACATAGACACCTGTGGCATTAAGGGAGCCACATACTTCTGGCAACAGCCCCATGTTCCCAGTTGTCAAAGGGATGATTCATTTAAATAACTTATGGTGTGAGTCAAATTAAAGGAATTAAAGTAGAATTGTAATGATGACAACAAAAGGTCCCATATGGACTTTAAAAGTAGATTGTTTTATTTCAATGAACAATCTGATTTTTAAAGCCATATTTAGGGGCACCTGGGTGGCTCAGTCGGTTAAGAATCTGACTTCAGCTTAGGTCCTGATCTCATGGTTCGTGGGTTCGAGCCCCATGTCAGGCTCTGTGCTGATAGCTCGGAGCCTAGAGACTGCTTCAGATTCTGTGTCTCCCTCTCTCTCTCTGTTCCTCCCCGCCTCGCACTCTGTGTGTGTATGTCTCTCTCTCAAAAATGAATAAATGTTTAAAAAAATTAAAAAATTAAGTCATATTCACATTTAACAGAAAAGAGCAATGAAATTCGACCTCCCAGATTTACCAAGCACCGGATGCCATGATAGAAAAGTAAAACTTTTACTCAACTTAAAAATATTAGAATGACTTAAACATGTAGAAAGAGCACAACGAAATACATTTTACAAAACATTTTCTCTGAAGATAAGAAAAGATCATCAGATGATATTTTCTTATTTATAACTTTGTTCTGCACTGTAACTGGTGCTATGATGTTTTTGCGAGACAACAGTAGCTGTCCTTGAATGGGCTTTGAAATCCAGCATTTTGATTTTTTTTAATTCCATTTTTAAATTTTTTTGAGCGATTAACATGAGCATTTTCAATATCATGTGGCTTGAATGTATAATCTTTGGCCAGAAATTTTACTCCTGGAAGTGTGTTCTAAAGAATGTCCAAAAGAAGTAAATAATCCTGTGTATAAAAATGTTTATAGCATTGCTGCTTATGAACGTGTAAAAAGGCTAGACTAACCTTAACTTCGAAAACAAAAAAGAGAAATGGTTAGGAAAACTAAAAAAATATATCTACACCAACGTGAGGGCATATTATTCTGCAGTGGCTTAAAATGAAAAAGAAGACTAGACAACTATCAGAAAATATTAATAGTAATTGATATATATGTATTTTATTTCTGCATAAAAGTTATATATATATGATTGGATGAGGATTTGAAGAAATTTAATAGGATAGAGGCTTGTGGATGGCTTATATTTATTTTACATATAATATTTACTTATTTATATTTTTATGTATGTATTATTTAGATATAAGAATTATAGAATTATTCAATATATTTATATTGAATTAAATGGCCTTAAAATGGTTAGACAATGGTTTAGTTTTGACTTTTCTTAAAATAGTATATTTTATCATTTTAATAATACATACATTGCAAGTAATTTTATATTGATTTATAGAAGTTTTGTATTCTTAAGCCATACACGTTTCCAATCATTTCCATCCACTCTGTAGTCTTAGGTTTATATATTCCATGCACAGACTGCTGAGTGAAATTTCTAAAAAGTAAACACTTCCAATTAATAGACTGAATGCTTAAAGTTTTAGTAATGTAAGTGCCTGGTATCCTTTTTTTTTTTTTTTTTTTTTAATGGTTATGTATTTTTGAGAGAGCACAAGCGGGGAAGGGGCAAAGAGAGAGGGACAGAGGATATGAAGCGGGCTCTGTGTTGACAGCTGCCAGCAGTAAGTCCGATGTGGGGCTCGAACTCATGAACCTGTGAGATCATGACCTGAGCCGAAGTCAGACGCTCAACCGACTGAGTCACCCAGGTGCTCTAAGTACCTCATCTTCTTATGCTAGAAAGACAGCTTGGATGGGAGGGGAGTGAATACAGAATTGAGGAAGGGGAGCAAACTATAGACTCATAGACTGAAAGGGACCCCAGAGTTCTCCATCCATTCTTGGACCAGTGGGATTTTTATGGACAATTTGCAGGGTAAAATTCCCAGCCTGTCAGTAATCCACTCATAATGCAGGGACCCACGAATTGGCCCTGATGTCTAAGGACATGGATCCATCTAACTCAGTGGTCATCAATAAGTCACTTTTATAAGTGTCATGCAAACGCCTACTTATCGCATTTTAGCACGCAGCCATCATTTAGAAGAAGAGGTCTTTGAACTGTGTTGTGAATGAATTGTAATATTTTTCTTTCCCTGAAATGGTAACATTTAGGTAGTCGGTAGAAACGACGTTGAGTTTACATATTCGACAAACATGTTAACTTTCATTCGTTGCAATATTTGTGTGGATATGTGGGATGCTAAGGTTTGTCATTTCCAATATTATAAGTATCTATTACAGATACTGGTCTTGATGCTTAGTTTAAAAAGAAAGGAAACTCTTTTGAGAGTTCAGTGCACTGGGAATTTCTACCAATATTTCTCTTCTAAGGTAAAATGTTACATGTTACCTGGATATTGTTTGTTACCCTCTAGTTAAAGTTCTCTGTTTTCTCTTTCTAAAAATGCATGTGTTTTCTCAACATTGAGAACAGAGAGTGTTAATTCAAATGTAGCATGGGATGTCTGCCTATCTACATTTTCATCCGTACTGTATGTGAAAATGTTGTCTGTGAAGGAAAAGTAGAATGAATGTGGATACTTTGCCGTTAGATTAAATGTGGTTTATTTTTCGCTTGTTTGAGAAAACGCTGAAGAATAAGGTTGTATGAAGGTGTCCAGATTTCCCATTCTAGTGATTTGGTGTCTATGTTCTTGCCATATTCCTGGCCTTTGAAAAATCAATGGGACTAAACCCTGACTTTTCCTTAAAGCTTGAACAGACCAGATTCTAGATACATTCCAAATATTTGAACCTTGGTTATTTTCATTTAATTCAAAGCACCCTTCAAAATATTTGGATTATTAATCCTGCAGAAACCCTTTATTTGGTTTTTTTTCCTTCCTCTTGGTTTTTTACAACAGGAAATATTAAATGTCAAGAAAAGTACCATGCCATTATCCAAATTATCTTTTACTTAGTACCAGTTTAAACGCTGATTACATTGAAAATCATTTCATTTCAGCCACAGCGTCCTGTGTTTACTCATGAAAACATTCAAGGTGGGGGGGAACCGTAAGTATTCTTCTTATCTTCTAAGTTCAAGACTAACCTTGACTCACAAAATAGACAACTGGTGTACCAAAACAGAGGACTTTGCAAGTGAAAGAGGACAAAGTAACTAAAATGAGGCCTCTGTGATCAGTCTCTTTCATAACGTAGAGCAGAAGTTCATTTTAAAAAGAAACCCAATCATTTTGCATAGCAGCCTTCGATTTACACGCCAGAAAAACCTAACGGCGCTCCAGTGATGCCTGAGACTTACCAATCTGCCTCCCTCTTTGTTCTACCAACCATGCAAATTCCAGTAACCACGGCTGTAAAGACACAGAAGTGTCCTAACAGTGGTTGTACACATATCTGAAGGCCAGAAGAATGCCAAAGTAGACCAGAAGTGATAAGTCCGTAACAAAATTCCAAGGTTACCTTTTGACAAAGGTCTTCGGGAATGGCAGCGTATTAAAACAGTCACTGTCATTCAGTTAAATGCCTTTTCCCGCTTACAAATTCCCTCTCCTCTCTGACCCACAAGTCACCTCAAATCGAAGGTGTCACACATGGTCTTTAAGATTCTCTTTGGCGTGTGTATCCATTTCTGCTCCATTTTGCCCATAATAGATGTTCAGCGGCGACATACTTCCCACTGGCTACTGCCTAGCCTGTAAGTCAGGAGCTAGACCCCTGGGAAGGAGCACGGATGGGAGCACGGACAGAACTAAACCTTGTGAGGTACCCCTGAGCACAAGCAGGGCCTCCAGCCCACGGCACACTGAAAAAATTCTAAAAAATCAAGTATGACCTGTAATTCTGAAGTTTGGGTTTGTTGCCTTATGTAAGCAAATGATAGGAACACAACACAAAAAATAAATTCCGGGCCTGTTTAGGTCTATTGTGTTACCAGCACATCGTATTAAGCAGCTGTTAAGGAGATTACGCATTAATAGGTATATTATGTTATACTGTTTTATGTCATAAAAAGTTAACACTTCCAAGTGTGGTCATTTGGGTATTTATGGAAACCACAGAGCTCACAGGTGGGAGAAGGCACTTTTTCAAGGTCCTGCTGTGGACTTTAGAAACATCTTACTAAACATTACTAAATTTCTATGTGATTACAACCCCAAGGAGTGGGATGATGGGGTGTCACTTAATTTCTTTCATTTAAAAAATAGATTGGAATGAAAATAGGTACCTAAGGTTATAATGTTGCCGCAATTCAGAACTATAATAAAATGTGTTACAGGAGACATTGCAAGTTATAGAGACAGCTTCAAATTTGGCTGAGCATTTTTTATTTAAAAGACAAATTTCTTTTTGAAGCATCCTGACCTCACCACCATCATTCATCTCACCGACACATCTTTCAAAATAGCATTTTAATTGTAATTCGGCTGCATTTCCTGTCGTGCAACACTGGTTTTGAAAGCCAGCAGAGGCAGAGGGGTTTCCGGAAGGTTTGTTTATGTTTTCCATGAAACTCCCAATTTTTTTCCTTTTCCTTTTTTTTTTTTTTTTTTTTAATGTGTGTGTGGTCTAATTAAACCCGAATGGTAAGTAAATGTTGAGGAGCATACTGGCTTTTGTCATACCAAAGTGAAGTAGGAGTTTGTGCCAATTTTGTTTTTTTTAGCCCTTGGGACCTTGAGATTCTTCAAGCAGCTGGGGTTTGGTGGCCTTAAATGGGCCTGTCTCCATAAGAGTTTGGACAAGTGCCCGAGGGAAGAAGGCTGAAGCCTCAAAAGCTCAATCAGAGAATCAGTGTTTCCCAAAGGGAGAGCTTCAATGTATATCCATAGAATCAGCAGCCCAGGAATGACTTTCTCCCTCAAATGTGACACTGGCAAAGGGACCAGGCTGAAATCAACTTTCCCCATATGAATATAGAAAAGAACATAGAAAATATAGCATCCCTTCACCAGAGCAGCCTCCAAATCAAATCCTTAAAGCAAACAACAAAATAATAGGTCTTCTCTAATCAGGGCTGGCCCTGTGCAAATACCGAAATTAAGCAATGTGGGTTTTCAACACCTCCCTGTCTTTTTTACCACTGCTCTGGGATTCTGGCTACCTTTCTCTGTCCTTCTCCTTAATCAGAATCCTTTTTCAACAGAAGACATCAGATGCCCAGTTTCAAAAGAGTACAAGTGGCAGAAAAGATTCCCTAGCAGGATAAAATATTAACAGGGAAAGACAGGTCTAATGTTGTGATTTCAGGCTTTGGTACCAGCCAGAGAAAATAATGTATTCTAGGAGATGATGTTAGGCATCACATCTCACCAGCTCTTTCCCAGACAACCACCACCATCGCTAACCCCCACCACAAGCCAACTTTATCTGGGTCCCCCAACCTGAAAAAGTTCGTGGACAGAGAGGAAAGCCAACGGAGCCATGTCCCTGATTTATGACATGCTGTTTGAGTTCAAATGGTAGAATAGTTTTGTTCCACCAAAATGTGATTTTCTGACTGAATGAAGTAATTAGATGTAAATCATTCTTGTTCCAGCAGTATTCAATATTATCTGCTTTCTAAAGTTGACCTTAAAAATCCAAAGTGCCCTGAAATGTGGTTTTTATTTTCTTGCATTGGCAGAATTACACAACTGTTATAAGAAGCAGCAAAAACAAAAGTTCACTGAGTTTTTAAAATCCCCCTCATTCTGTTGGTAATATTTTAATAGTGATAGAAAGTTTTCATGTTAATTGCATATCAGTTGCTTCTTGAACTGCTCAGCTGCTAGGACTTGTGTCTTCACTTTCCAAAATGCCAATCCATGTTAATATGCAGTAAAATACATACTATTTTGTTAACCACAAATTCAATTTTACTGATCAATGTCACCCAAATAAAGGCGTTCAAAGAATTCAGGCAGAGAAAGGAAACTGGTAGCATTCTGTCAGTAATTCTTTTTTACGTAAAATTATTTCAAGGGAGAGTTCCAACATCAAACACAATTTCTCCAGGACCTATTTTAAAACGAAACTTATACCCATAATCTATTGTTTGATATTGGCTCAGTAATCACTGAGCATAGAATACACCTGCTTGACTTCAGAGGTGAATTACATCAGATTTTCAAATTCTAAATCCTCATAGAACACTGCTTCAAACTATAAAACTAAGTGGCTGTAAAGAATTCCTGTTGGCGGAAAAAATAACCTTTTCTTTTACAGTAATCCCCACATAGCGATTTAGAAGACATGACTAACACAGTTTGCACATCTCAATTTAGAATCACTTGAAAATTCAACTTGGAAGTCCCAATTATTTGCTTTTGATTATAGTCAGCTAAACCTGTAACCCTTTCTCATTTTTACATTGCTGGATAATGCACATATCACTTCTTTTATATTCTATACTCTTATTTAATGTCTTCATGATATCTATGAGTGGACAATTGGAATCCAGGTCTGATTTAGAAATGTCAAAATGTTTTAACCCAACTTGTGGATACTCTAACCTTCCACAAATACTCCTCACTGTAGTTTTGAAATGCTATCAGAGTGGTCTAAGTCCCATGAAAATCTAAATATTTCTATTTACTTTTCACGCTTACCAAAGATTTATACTAATTTCACATGCTAATAAGAATAGAAACGTTGAAAGTAAAATGACTATTGTATAATTTTCTATAGTTTCACAAAGGTGTAAAGATTTGTTTTTAAACGCATCCATTTGTCCTGTTTAAGGTTTCAGGCTCTGTATAACTATACTCCTAGGAATGAAGATGAGCTGGAACTCAGAGAAAGCGATGTCATTGATGTGATGGAGAAGTGTGACGATGGATGGTTTGTGGGTATGTGTACACTTCCTTCCACACCCTCCTTCCACACCCCTTTGGCCGCCTTAGAACTGGCTCGTATTTGCTCACTTGCGATGGACAAAGGCACTTGCGATGCCTCGGATCTTTCACACATTGCCCTGCATTTTTAATATGGCTTAGTATCTACTGCTTTGGCCATACGTGATTTTTCTGCTAGTTTTAGTTCCACTTCCACTGAGAGAAGCAAATGTCTTCGAATAGCACCAACCAGGAAAGACTGAGGTCTAAGAACCATAACAACGGTGTTTCCTAAACGAGAAACAGTATCGCTCTGTCGGGTGGGCGGTTAGGTGTCCGCAGTGAGGATCTAATTGGAAAAAACCAAGATGCAGGGAGCAGTTCATCTACTTACTAGGTCTGATGTTAAGTGCCCCGAAAGTTCAATGATCCACCTTTATGTTAATTTTTGGTAAAAGTTGAGAGAGGTTCCATTCTTACCACTTAAAAGGCAATCACGTTCTTACCATCTTAAGACTAGAGCTTTTCTGAGAAAACTTTTGTAGATAAGAGAACCATACAATGGGACACACAGGAAAGAGGTAAAAAGAAAGAAAGAAAGAAAGAAAGAAAGAAAGAAAGAAAGAAAGAAAGAAAGAAAGAAAGAAAGGCAGGCACAGGGGAGAGAGGAGACAAGATGAGGGAACCAGGGCTTTCTATAGACAGGTCATCAGTGAGGAAAATAATCAAAGAACCGAGCAGACACCAGCCTCTGCTTCTGTTCATATTAATCCCCCCACTTAGAACAAAAGTAAATGGCTAACCCACACAGGGGAAAAGAAAATCAATCAAACCAAGACAAGAAGTTCCAGAATGTAAATGAAACCGTAGAGCCTCTCTTCACTCCATTTGCCCTAGAAATCCTAAGGAAGAATTCAGCACACCAACCTTTATTAACGGTTTCAAAGGAATTCTGTTATTTGAAACCAAAGGCAATCATGATGATGGCCAGTCCTACCTGATGATGAACCCCTGTCTACAAATAGTTCTTGGCCTTTTTTTTTTCTTTAGTGACTGTAAATGTTTATGTTTTATCAAGGACTCTGGCAGTGCTATTTGTAAATGAATGAGGCGGCATTCAGCGTGATCTTCTATGACATCACAAAACTGGATGGTCCCTGATAGGCCATTGTTACACCGTGTCGCACTTTTCTAGTCCATCCCATCACACTGCCAGCCTTGTCTTTATTTAGATTGTCCTTGAAAACGTCACTTCCCCCAGTGCTTTTTCCTTTCCTCACTCTTGCCTAGCAGCCTTGGTGATGGAGCATCGTTATACTTAATATCATTACACTTAAAAACCCACCTCCTCAGCAGGATTGTCTTTCCCTTCAGGCAGGGAGGCTGAGCTTTTTTTTCCCTTTAGTCTGGTGTGGGCTGGGAGCGCAGTGCCGAACCTTAGGAGGCAGTGAAGGCGGCAGGCAGTACAAATAAAACCGCTCACTTTGTGTCTGCTATGCCTTCAAGTGAGTTTGCTCTCTTTCCCAAACCCTGCTGGGCTTGCTCTCTTAGTGAAGGCTTGTAAATGAAGAGCTTTCAAGACCGCAAAGAAAAACCGATTATTTCATTGCTGTCCGTTTCATTTGCTGCTTCTATTTTCAGGAACCTCGAGAAGAACCAAATTCTTTGGTACTTTTCCCGGAAACTATGTCAAGAGGCTGTGAATCACTCTCCCTCCTTTTTACGCTGCATTTCAGCACCACATCTGTATAACCTTGCCTGAAAGATACCCTTAGGCCTCCTCCTCCCGCTGTCCTGCCTTCCAGTTTCCCGTAGAAGTCACCCACTGTCACCATCTCTATCTGCCACCAGACCACCAGCCAAGGAACTTCCTGCTGCCCCGCCCTGGGGAGGCTAGCAGACTTGCTTCCGCATGAAAGTGCATATCCCTGATGTCTGCTCTAAACTTTGAGAAGTCGATACGTGAGATCAGAAAGAAAATCATTATAGTTAGAAAGGGTTACGTATTTGAGGCAAAAAAAAAAAAAAAAAGAAAGAGAAAATGTCTCAAGGAGACTCTCTAGTTCACTTCGAAAGATATTCTCCCCTCAGGCAGCCAGAGATTGTGTATTACTAAATGCTGTGGTTTGCATTTTCGCATCCTTAGCTTGGCAGTGTATTTTCCTTTCACGAGTTTGCCTAGTGTCCTGGTTTACACGACATGAAAACTGTACTTCGGCTATCGTTTGCCTGCACTTATATATTGTAATACGCACAGTGATTACAAAAACCTAAAGCAAGAGTAGGAAAGTTAATCCGAATGAGTGTGATTTTGTTGATTGAATGTGAGTTTTCAAATAGGAGCCTTTTCCTGCAGTCTCTTCTGTACTTTTTAGAAGTGCAAACCGTAAGTGATTAAGAGCCTTTGGTAATAATCATGAGACTATAAGAGGTTTAGCTAGACTACAAAAAAAAAAAACAAAAACAAAAACAACAAAAAAAAAACCTATTGTGTTGTAAAGTTGCATTGCTATTTTATATTAAAATGTAATAATCAGCATCATGAACAATGAGCTCTTAGTGTTTTATTTATCTGATAAAATTTTAATAAAAACAGTGTTAGTGAGAGGTGCAAAGAATTATCCTAACGTAGACACTTGAAAGTATCTGTAAGCAATATTCATAGGTAAGATTTCACTGTGTGCACACATATACATTTGAGATTGTGTGAAAACAGACAATCCATATGGTATGTTGTACATTTTATGGAAATGTAAAGGAATCCCACACATTATTTTATAGAAATAGAGTACTTCAGAAGCATCACAAGTATGAAGGCTGGTTTTAGCAAGGATTATGATCAATACAATTATTTTTACTATGATAATTATTTTTCTTCTATGGAACTCAGAATCCTGGCTACATTTGAGGACAGGAATATGTTGAGCCTGATTTTCCTGGTGTGTGTAAAAATATTTCCTCGGAATACATTAGGCACTTTTTAGAGGCAATGTTAAATCATTCGGGTTATATTTTCTGCCCTGAAGTAGACATTTACAAAATGGTTTTGGGACCGGAAAGATTTAATGTGGTCAACAGTGCCTGAATTACACATACCTTGAGAACTAGCTTTGTATTTCTTATGACTTTGCATAAGAACTATTCATATTTGGATCTTGAGCACCTTATAGATAAAACTTTTTATGGCGTTTCTTCTGTGGACAGTGATTGATCTTTTCACAATGTACGTAGACCCTAGCATTTTGTACATATGTTTGCTCTTTTGTACAGACTATTTAGTTGTTGAGAAAATGGGAATTTCCTAATTTGGTCTTTATCCTTCACCTTAAACTAAGCTAAAACACTTTCAACAGATTATCCTTTACATATCCCACAGATCACAAGCACGCCTTGATTGCGCGATTCTGTAAGATAGCATTTATGCAAAAGTTTATGAACTTACAAGATCTGAGCAGCCAAACTGAAATGTACATAAATACGGATTACAGAGGAATCTCATTAGAAAGAAGGTAAAGAAACATCTTTGAGTAGACTACCTTGATTACTGTCAAATTCACAAGCAGCTTTATATTTTAAAGGCTTTGGGTTTGAAATTGAGTCAACTGCATGCAGCTTTGCTGATAAATGAATATTTATCTTTGATGCCATTTATGAGAAAAGATTTCAATATCTGTTGCCTGTCATATTTAAGAAAAATTACTGTTTCTACTCTCTGTATCTGATTTTAAAAGGAAAAATATTCATACCTGGCTTTCAGCTTATTGACTTTGAATTCTTATAAGCGAAGGTCATTGTGTTTTTCTTGAATAGACATCTAATAAATTTTGCTTGGAAGTATACTTTAGTTTTTCTTTTTGACATTTCTCCGTAAGAACATTGTGTAGTTTACCCCCAATTTCTTCCGTAAGCCAAGAGAAAATGCATTTACTCTATGTTCTCCTGATACACAAATGGAGAATAGATGTATATGCATCAGCTCAGAGAAGAAATATTCTTTAAACTCATCACTAAACCTCATTTGCGGAATGAATACTCTTTGGCTGAAAATCACCACTCAGCTAAAAGCAACACATTTAAAAATATTTCTGCCTCAGAAGCAGCTATTTTTCCAAGAAGAAGTTAATTACATGAAGTTGGAAGCACTTTCTCAACTCAACTACCTTAAATTTTAAAATTACTTCCCTAAAAAGCTTTCTCACCATCGGCATGGGCAGTCCCTGGTAATACCCACAAGCTTTTGGCAAATTTCAAATTATGTGCTTTTCTCACACACAAATAGTAAAGGGCTAGCTCCCCACCTTGGATCCTTTCTAATAGACCTTGGACCCTTGTGGCTCTATGTGTATCAGCCCTCATCGACATCTATCTCTCGCATTCAGAAACACATACATTCCTCTGTTGGCAATTGCGTTATCAGAGGTGTTTTGTCAGGTTGGTTCACCTTAATTCTCACCTTGGACCCTTCCATTCCATTGGATAACTTCCACTGTATATTAGCTCTCCACCAAAATGTGTTCCCTTTGTGTGAAGAATATGCCCCAGAATATTCTTTTGTTCCTGTTTCCATCAGAGCATTTATGGGTAATTTCACCAGGTGAATCTGAATCTGATAAGGTCGGGGTGCTTATTTGTGTACTCCGGGTGTCTCCCATTGCTCTCTTCAAGTGAATCTCTTGCCAAATGATCAACACCCTGAAAATACAAATCTGGGATTTTAAAAACACACCCATCAAAATCTAGATTCCCTCTTCCCACTTGAGAATTACTCACTTGTGCTTCTCCGTAAAATCTGCTGAAATGGCGCAGCAGCCTTGTCAAAGCCCCGCGCCCAGGAACCCCCTCCACACCTTTGCGGTTTGCCCAGACTTGTGTCCCCGCCATGCGGGTACTGCTCTGAGGTCCAGAGCAACTACACCACAGTGTGACGTGCCTGCGATGCCTCCTCATTGTGGATGCCAGGATTCCAGGTGGAATCTTGAATTACTTTTTGCTTTAGAATTGCCTCACACTTAGTAACCTATCTTACTTGATTTTATGTCAACGCACGCTCATCATCATACACCAAAAATTCCTTTAAGGCATGTCATTTATGCTACTAGAAGCCTCCCTGGCAGGTGGAGTAGGATCCCTTGTTGCAAACTCAATACGGCGGGGCCTGTAAAGCACTGTCTGCTTATCTGCCTCTATCTGCTGGGGACTCACATCTGTGTACTAACTGGCCATCTCAGTCAGTGAAAGAGTAGCAACAAGGGACCCTCTGGTACCTTAGGTGCCAAATTTTAATCCCTCCTTTAGCGACACCCTCACTAAAAGCAGGTATGCCTAGCTCTTATTTGATGGAAAGCAAAAAGAACCTGTTTGAGTAACTGTTCCCATGATCATTCACTGCTTGATCCCTGTGTAGGTGGTCAGATCGTGTGGCCTGATAATCTCTTCCTATTCTTGACCAGATTTCAGCCGCAAGAGGTGGTATACTTTGAGGAATCAGGTAATCCAAAAGACTAAGTATTCTGTCGGCTTCCAAAAGTCTGTTTATTTAAAGGCTGAATCATTCCATCCTCCTTTCCAGATTATAGCCTTCTAATAGCTATTTACGTATCAGTTATGGTTTCAAATCATGTCCTCATCGTGAATGATTGGGTCAGAGCACAAGCAGAGATTGGCGTTATTAATAAGTGGTCTATACCAGGGATTGGCAACCTAAGGCCTGTGGACCAAATTCAGCTTGCTACCTGTTTTTTTATGGCTTGCATATTAGGAATAACCATTGGCGTCCCACTATTTGTATAGATAGACATTGGTGATCAATTTGATGATAGGGAACACAAATTTTGAACCCCAATTAAGTGAAATGTTGTCTCCCCAGAAAAAGAATCTGTTTCCTCTCACTGGTAGATCTATACTAAAAACTTTACCCCAATATTACTGTGTTTTGAATTTCATCAATAAACTGGTGGAAATTTGTTTTCTCTTTGTTACATAATTGTGTACATACTATCCTCAATGTTGCCTCCTGCATACAAAACCTAAAATATTTACTATCAGTCTCACTAGAGAAAAAGCCTGTGAAACCCTGGTCTATGCCAACTGACAGCAACAAACCGGAAAACTGACCAGAGGGAAAGGAATACTGAACGTCCGCTGTATTACCAGGCAGTAACTTACATGTGTCCCACGGGTTTATCTTCACAACAAATCTAAGAGGAAATCAGCTTTGTGCCTATTTTATAGGTGACGAAGCCGAGGCTCTGAGAAGTTGATATGAAATATAAGATGGAAATTAGATCCAAAATATGGTTTGTCTATCTTCCAAGCCTGTGCTCTTTCTTCTAAATCAACCAAGCTTGGTGTGAAACACACTGTTGATCTAACGAGTTAAACAGCTACATCCGCTTACCTCCTTCCACCCCATCATTTTCCCAGACTCTGCCGTCACGAGCAGCCAGCCACTCATAACAGCCCCTTGCTGTGCATGGGATGACGAGAGAGGTGTAATAGCAAAATAGTGTTTCCCTGAGGAAAGCTAACTTTCGATTCTAAAAGCACATGGTAACCAGGGAGAAAATGACTTTGATTATTGACATGTTTTAATTGAGCATAAGCCTGTCCATGAGTTATGATTCATTATGGCCCTAGGGGCTGTTGCTTATGAGCCAACTCAGCTCTGGGAAACTCTGGGTGCTTTGGAAGTTCTTGGTATTGTTGAGCCACTGGGAGAGAGACAAGCCCAGCATGCTCTAGGAACGCAGCGTGCTTACAGAACATCTTTTCAATATACCAAGTCCCAGGATACGCCAGCCATTCTCCGCTAGACGACTCGCTAAGCCTTAGCTCACTGCTAAATTCAGCCACTCAGCTCAGGAAAATTCCATCTGAGCTCATGCACATACATATATCTTGACCCAAAAAACTTTCAGTGCAAGACAGAAATCTGCCTAGCAAATCTTCACCTGTTCTTTTGGGGTTTCTTGTTTCATCCTTTTCCCTAAAATACGATGGGTGACTCAGGAGTCCCAGCGTCTTCTAGAAATAAGTGCCATTTCAAACAAAACTCTTGTTACCAATAACAACACCCGTGGACAAGTGTCAAGGAAGCTTGAGAATGACTTCTTGAAGCATTTTTTTTTTTCCTTTTTAATTGTACAGGCAACAGACACTTAACGGGAAAAAATTAGAAATATAAATGAGTACAAAGAAGAAACACAGAATCACTAACAGTCCCATTTAGGGTACAGATTACACTTTGGAATACACTCTTCCAGAGTGTTTTCTGCACGTGCAGATTAGTGTGTTTCTAGTACGTAGTGTGCAGGCAAAAGTAGATTCGTACCGAACATACTGTTTCATAACCCGCACTTAACATTGAGCAGGACTCTGAAAACTAAGAAGAAGGAGGAGGAGGAGGAGGCGGGAGAAGAGGGGGAGAAATCAGGTTTCCAAGTCAATGTGACACTACCAAGGTTCATAAAAAGAGTGAGGAAAAGTCAAAGTCAATCCCCAGGATTTATGAACCTGTAATTAATTCAAAGTCAAGAGGCAAGAATTACAGAATTACCAGTAGGCTGGAAAATCTGTTGCAATCTGAGGAACTGCTATGGGGAGGAGAGAAAAGATGAAGAGGGAAAAGAAAATAACATTTATTAGCCCCCTACCATAAGCTATCGCACGTGTGAGGCATTTTTATAGCTAAGGAGTGGCCAAAGAAACAGAGATGTTAAATTGAAATATATGTGAACTTCAGAGCAGTGGAATGCAGCCTCCAAACCACCTTGGACGTTAGCAAAGTGCACAGGTTTTGAGTCAAAACTGACAGGACAGATAATCACTTATTTTGAAAATAGATGTATTCCAGACAAGTTAGATCGAAAACGTCTTTATAATGTGAAAGCACAGGGCTGCTCACCCAGGACAATGTTGTTTCTCTCCTAGGGGACACTAGGCAATGCGTGGAGACATTTGTGCTTGTCACAACTCGGGGTGGCAGATACATCACTGCTGGCGTCCAGGGCATAGGGGCCAGGAATGCTTCTAAACCCTCCCGGATGCAGGGCTGTCCTCACAACAAGTATCCAGCCCCACATGTCTGTAGTGCTGAGGTTGAGAACTGCTGCTCGGGGGAACCCATACTACTTAGGGGAATCATACTGTAGCTCATTTTATTAAACATTTTTCTTTTAATCCATGGTTAAAGAGCCGAGAGCCAGAGGCCTAATGGTCTCTATATTCTCCCTACATCTGGCAATACCAGATCCTTTGGCAGAAAGCAGTCCCTCTTCCCAAATGTGGGAGGTAAGAACAAAATGCGTACGAAAGTAAATATGGAGTAAGATAATAGGTGATTGCTTATAGATAAACATTAATCTGTGGAAAATCTCTGTGGACAAAATGGCCCATCTAGAGCAGAGTACATTCTCTCCTACAGAGGATCTCAGAGAGAGTGTAGTTGTGTCAGGGGCTGGGTGTGTGAGGTAAGATGAGTTCAGTTATTTAGGAAGCTGCTCGTAGGTCTCACGGTTGGTGAAGAGAGACTCCACCTCCTTCCAGAAGACATGCAGACCGTAGGGGGTTCGCGACGAGGCTAGCCTGGGCTCTGAGTGAGGACCCGGAAGGTGCCGTCTCCTGAGGCTTAACTTGAGGCATCCAACTGTGCCCCTCAAATCATTCACACCATCTGCAGTGAGAGTCACATCTACGTTCCTAGTGAATAAAAGACTGGGAACATTCTCGTCTCTAATCAACATCTACAGGAATAGTGACCGTGTAAACACAAAACGAGGAGCTCAGTCTCTGGTATGGCTGACCTATATGCCCCCAAATTCGTATTTCAGTTGAAGCCCTAACCACCAGGACCTCAGAATGTGACTGTGATTGAAGGTAGGGCCTTTAAAGAGGTAAATAAGATAAAATGAGATCAGATGGGTGGCCCCTAATCCAGTATGACCGCGGAGATTCAGACACAGATGTGCGCAGAAAGTAGACCGTGTAAAGACCCAGGGAGAAAACAGCTACCTCCAGGCCAAGAAGAGAGGCCTCCAGGAGACTCCGTTCTTGTTGACACTTTGATCGTAGACCTGTAGCCCCCCAATGTGAGAAAATAAATTTCTGTTGCGTAAGTCACCCAGTCTGTGGTCCTCTGCGACGGCAGTACTACAAAAATAATCCAGTCCTTCCCTCGGGACCTCTCACCTCTACACACTCTTCCTTCTCGGCTCCCCAATTCTCGGTGGGCAGTACACGTATCTTGCTCCCGAGATGACGACTGCAACTCCCCCTCCCCCAACTCTGTCCTCAATCTGAAATTTGCATATAAAAACAAGATATAACAAAGGATAACTATTGAGTAGTTCCTGCTTACGCCTTCACGGAGAGAAGAGACCCCTTTTCCCTGGCACCGCACGCGTGCGTGTGCCCACATAGAGCCACCTTAACAAAAAATAACCAACAGTGTATCCTGTAATGCAGGAAAAAAATTCTAGGTCCCAGGAGGTAAAACTTTAGCAAGATCTTCTAACTCACTGTTAATTACACATAAACTTGCATTGACAGGAAAACCCACCATCGACTTATCTTACAGCAGAGGGCTCTGAGTCAGTAGCGGTGTCCATCACAGGGAAAGGAGTCCCTATCTCTGATCTTAACTTTCTCCATTGTCTTTGCACATCAACCTGCACATCAGTCAGAGCCTGGGTACCTCCGGGGAGTCTGGAAGGTTCAGGAATAACATACCTTATGGAATCATAGGTCATTGAAGAGCATTTTCCTGAATCTTGAGAAAGTAAGATCAGGCGCTGAAGCACAATCTCATTTCAACAAATTTGCTGAACTCATCTTGGTGGCTAAAGGTGCCTGTATGGGGTTTATTGAGAAGCTACCCAAAGCCTTTCATGTCTCCACAAGCTCCAGGGATTTCTGGGTTATTCTCTTGCTAGCCTTTCAGAACTCTGGGTCCCCAAGTTTTGCAAGGGCTGCTGCCACCATGGCTACCCCCTCAGTGGGAGGCACACCTCAATTCTAAATGGTAACTGCACAATTTGGAAAGGGTGAGCTGCTGAGGCCAAAACCAAAGAAAACAAAACAATTAATAGATGCCTGGATCTTTCCAGAAGATACCTCAAGTACTCACACTCTTTTGAGATCTCTAGTTGGCACCTAATTCCACAAGACCAGACTACTTGACCTATTTTGTGTCACTAGATAGTCTCAATGTGATGCTTCAAGAAGACATCTCAAATACATACTCAGAACAGCCTTCAAAGGAAGTGTCAAAAATCTGCTAGTTTTCCTTCCACAAGGAATGGAGGGTGGCATTGAAATATTAAACCAACTCTTGTTTGCCACTAAATATAGAAAACGTATATAAATATGTCAACATTTATAAATATGTAAATACATATATATATATGTGTGTGTGTGTGTGTGTGTGTATATATATATATATATATCCTTATGGGCTGGGTTAAAATATGGAAAGATAGAAACTGAAAGCTAATAAAATCAGAAGTTGTTAATTGGACAATCATGAAATATCAATGTTCTTCCTTAGGGTATAAGTATTAAGGTCATGATGGATTATAAGTTCAAGAATTTATAAATAGGGGCGCCCAGATGGCTCAGTCGGTTAAGTGTCCAACTATTGATTTCAGCTCAGGTCATGATCTCACGGTTCATGAGACAGAGCCCCACTCTGGGCTTCATACTGATAGCGCTGAGCCGGCTTGGGATTCTCTCTCCCTCTCTCTCTCTGCCCTCCCCTGCTTCTGTGCTCTCTCTGTCTCTCTTTCTCTCTCTCAAGACAAACAGATAAACTTAAAAAAAAAAAAAAGAATTTATAGATAATACTTATGCCAGAAAAATTCCCTTGGACAAAACGGCAAGGAGTCAGTATGTCTCTTCTAATGACTCAATCATATCAAGTAAAATTGGTATCAAAATTACATTGGCATAAATATTGGTGTTATTGGGTCTATAATGTAATACCAACTAGTAGCACATTTTTATTGTCACTGCTCAAGACACTAGACTCTATCTGAGCCAATGCTACTCGTTTTTGTTGTTGTTGTTTCCTATAGATGAGCTTTGATACAAGGACTAAAATTCCAAACAAACTTGGCATTCAAGGCATTCTGGCTTGAACATTCCTGACCGAATGCCACCAACATCTCCACTAAACACCCTTGGGGATGACACTCAAAGCATTGACACAGCAAGTCATGACTCTTTCTGATAATTCCACTGCGCTCCTCTTGGTGACTCAATATCAATACAGAATGTTTAATTCAAAACAGAAGAAAACACACAGAGAGACATCAAGATATTCAGAATCTGTGTATGTCGCCATGGACCAGGCCAGAAACATGAGATTTGCTTACTTACACAGAGTCGCCGACAGCATAGGCTTCTCCCTAGAATTATTGGCATTTCCCCCCCCCTTCGCCTTCAGCAAAAAAAGATAGCTACTGGAAGACAGAAATGAATTGGAACTAGCAAGTTTATCTTTGATCTACTCCCTAGGAGAAACACTGACACTGTTCAAAGTATTTACAACAGGGCCTGTCCCTCACTCTCTTTTTCTTCTTCCGTCTCCTACTGGAGGAGTCTTAAAATGCTCATGAACTCTGAGCTAGTGCTATCTAGACCTCCCACCCATCCAGGATCCCTCAACACACACAGTTATGCCTTTGGTCAGCTGTCAGACGATACGAAAACAAGCTCAGTGGACATCTGCCCATGGATTAATGGGCATGGCATTTCTTTCAGTATCAAAGATAAATTGCTAGACAGCTGTATTGAAAACCACAACATACTTCTCAACACTGATGATACACAGAGGAGATGGCCTATTTCCTAAATGGGGTCATGAATAATCTTCCTCCCTCAGGAGACATTCTTCCCTGCAAGAAAAGATTTAAAGCAACAACAAGGGCCACGGTGCAAATTTCCAATCCAAAGGTGTCTAAGCCTCCTTTCTGACGATGTATTGTATGGGTGCTGATAATTATTTGATGATAATTATTTGGGGATCATTCTGGAATTCAGTTTAAAAAAAGAATAAGTAGAAAAGTGTGAATGCCTTGCTTTGCCAACATGAGTCCTATAGAACAGAAAAGTGTATGTTTCAAATCCAACCTTACTTGGGTGTCTAAGGAAGTGGTCTTGAACTGGTGACAACTTCATTTAGCTTGTAAAGTGGGTACAATTTTTTAAAAACACATAGCATTTATCTGAGTAGTAAATGAGATAATACAAGCAGAACCTAACACAGAGTTGGAACTACATAAAGGCTAGTTCCATGCTCTCTTTTTCCTTTTCAAGTTACCATTTTGGCTGATTCTAATTGGCATCAAACATTTGGAGTTACTTGTTAGATAATCCTCTTGCTCCACTGCCGAGTTTTAGAGGTGGGGTATTTGAAGTGGGCAATCAGAATACAGCACTTAAACATATTTTTTATTTTTTAAATTTCTTTAATGTTTACTTATTTTTGAGAGAGAGACAGTGCAAGCAGGGAAGGGGCAGAAAAAGAGGGAGACACAGAATCTGCAGCAGGCTCCAGGCTCTGAGCTGTCAGCACAGAGTCTGATGTCGGGCTCGAACCCATGAACCATGAGATCCAAGTCGAGGCTTAACTGACTGAGCCACCCACGCATCCCTAAAAATACATTTAAAATCAATAAGATTTTCAAAGAAGATATTGTATTGCATAAAACAGGTGTTGTAACTTTTCATTGTAAGCTAATCGGTTCTAAGGAAGCAAGTGACATAAAAATGGAGTTAAAGGGGCGCCTGGGTGGCGCAGTCGGTTAAGCGTCCGACTTCAGCCAGGTCATGATCTCGCGGTCCGTGAGTTTGAGCCCCGCATCGGGCTCTGGGCTGATGGCTCAGAGCCTGGAGCCTGTTTCCCATTCTGTGTCTCCCTCTCTCTCTGCCCCTCCCCTGTTCATGCTCTGTCTCTCTCTGTCCCAAAAATAAAATAAACGTTGAAAAAAAAATTAAAAAAAAAAAAATGGAGTTAAAAACCAGAAATAAAAAGAGAACAGGGCGAAAAATTAGATAAAGTGCTATCAGCCATTGGTTATTTTGATGATTCCAACACAGAGATCTAGTCTGTGATAGAGGCTGCAGAAACCCTAGTGGGCAGGAGGGGTGACAAGATAGGCCAAGCAGACCAGAGGTCTGGAGCCGGGCATCATGGCGCTCTGAATTCTGCCCTCATACGATCTGTGACATCAAGTCACTGAGATGGTCAAAATGTCAATATCCTCATTGGTGAAATGAAGAAAATCAACTGAATCACCAAGACCCTTCCATTTCTAAACTGTCCATGAAATCTTAATGGGAAATATGTGAGGAAAAAGGCCAGAAGACTCGGTGGCAACTGGATATGAGTCTCAAAGAAATGGAAATTCATAAATACGAAATCTTAGGCTAGAATCCTGCTGTGGTGGGTTCGGTGAAGAGTACAGCACAGAATAAAGAGTGTGAAGAGACTATTTTTTTTAACAGGTAAAGACAAAAGAGGAAATATGAAAGTACATAAGCATAGGGGTAATTAAATAACTCTAGAAATCAAAAATAAAATAAGCTTAAGAAAGTAAAAAATAAATAAATAAATACAATAAGTTATCATTTTTGCCTAGCAAATTGGCAACTGTAAGGTTGTCTCCACATAATGTTTGCATGAATGTAAGTCGATAAAATTTTTGGATGACAGTTTGGCAGTTCATAACAAAACTTTAAAATACTATGGATCCATTGCCAGCGACGTCATTTGTATATATTTATTTGATACTTTTATTTTACATATTTCTTTTTTTAATGTTTTTATTTATCTTTGAGAGAGAAAGAGAGACAGAGCATGAGCAGGGGAGGGACAAAGAGAGAAGGAGACACAGGATCCCAAGCAGGCTCCAGGCTCTGAGCTGTCAGCACAGAGCCCAATGCGGGGCTCAAACTCACGAACCATGAGGTCATGACCTGAGCCAGAGTTGGATGTTCAACCAACTGAGCCACCCAGGTGCCTCCAATTCTACGTATTTCTAATATATCTTTATACATTATTTCTATATATTCCATATATATTTACTAGAAATAATTATCAATGTGTTCAAATATTTGGCTACAAGTAGTCATTATCATGTTATTTCTGACATCGATTAATTTTTAAAAACTTAAATATCTAACATTAAGAATTGTTAAATACGGGTGCCTGGGTGGTGCAGTTGGTTAAGCGTCCGACTCTTGATCTCGGCCCAGGTCATGATCTCACAGTTTGTGAGTTCAAACCCTGCATCTGCACCATCAGTTCAGAGCCTGCTTGGGATTCTGTCTCTCCCTCTCTCTGCCCCTCCCCTGCTTGTGCACTCTTTCTCTCAAAAAAATAAATAAACTTGAAAAAAATGTTTAAAAAAAGAATTGTTAAATAAATTGTTAAATAAATTGTGGCACTTTTTACTATGAAATACCCCATAGTCATTTTTAAAGACCTCATGGAACATTATTTAATGATGTATAAACATGTTCACAATACACTGTTAAGTGGAAAAAGTGCTACAAAACAATCTTCTGTTTTAGTAAGAAGAATGTGTATTTTTACATATGTGTATATGTACCTAGAAAACAGAAGGGTGTGTGTGTGTGTGTGTGTGTGTGTGTGTGTGTGGACCTAGAACAAGTGTATTTGATTGACCCTACGAAACTGCCAATTTTATAAGTAAAAAACAGTCAAATACCAATCAGTTCATAGGGTTCAACCAAACACACAAATACATAGATACTGAAATGAGACTAGAAAAATATTCACAAAAATGTTGACTACGACCATATCTTAGTGATTATGGATACCTTTATTTTTCTAACTCCTTATAATTAAGATGTGCTTCTTTTGATATATGAAAAAGTTATAATGAGGTCAAATATTTAATTTACACACTAAATAAGCCTAAAATATGTCATTTCTCAACTACTCTGGCTTCCAAATCCCCACCTTCTGGTTAACAGAAATATATAATATAGATAATTATATCGGGAGGAAGGAGAACTTAACATCTTCACGGCAGTGGGAAAGCTCTGGGGTATTGGGCACAATGTCCTCTACCTCTTCTGGTCTCCAGGGCTATGTCCCTTATCCCCTGGGTATCTCCTGGCCTCTAGGGCTGAAATCTGAGGATGGTGTAACTGGTGATCTGATCTCCCTCGGTTTGGTCAGGATGATCACTTCCTGGCTGACTCAGCCTCATGTTAGCTCCTGCGGGCCACAGACTCCCGAATATCTGCCATGCACTCCCTCCAGCCTCTGGCCCAGCAGTGCACCGAGCCTCTGCCGGGGGTCACCTCACCCCACCATCGTGTGTACCACTGTAGATTCTTCGTGCCTCGATTCTGTGCCTCTGTGAGATAAAGAACAAAGGAAAAGCTAAATCCCAGAGCCCTCTTTCTGCCTGAGTGTACTGCTTTGTCCAGCGTATTCTGAGTCGGCTGAGGTCCAGATTGCTCTTGAAGTTAATTCACTTTAAAGCGTAGGCCTCCAGAAAGGAAATCAAGAGACACACCAGTCACTTCATTCTTTCTCTCCTTCTCCATCTTTCCATCGTTTCTCATGACAGAATATGGTCCAGCTTTTCTCTTACTTCTGCTATACCTCATGTCCTCGCCACCTCTACTCCAGCTAAATACATAGACTTCTATGTAGTCTCTTCTCTGCAACATGAAAAATTCTCTGAATGGTGGCCCTCTATGCTCAGTTATTATTTTGATAAAGGGAAGTAGGAAGCCTTTCTCAAGAAATGGGCTGCAAGACAATTGCTTATGTCATTCTGGTTTTTAATCACATAATATTAATATTGGGTATTACCTTGGTCTTTCTCTTGGCATTTCTCCTATGAAAATTATGTTTAAGTGAATGCTGAGGGCAGAAGAGGCAAAGGTTTTTGACTCATGAAAGAAAAAAAAACTAAATATTTTAAGACTTTATCTCCATTATAAAGCTATTTGAAAAAAGGAATCAGTCTAAAATATACCTGGATAAAACAGGGAGTCACGAGGAGAGGGAGAAGAAGGCTTTGAATAGAGACTTAGAGGCTACTGAAACTTAATGAAGGGAATTCACAAAAACCAGAGCAAAATACAGAGAAAGTTCGGGAGGTAAGAATAAAAATGTCCTGTATATTTTTATTTGTAATATTTAAAGTTTCCCTACACACTCATGTTGCCTCAAAGAGAAATAGTTATGGTACACACAATCTTCCTGCCATGGGCATAAAACTTTCAGGAGACCAAGGTAAATAATCAAGACACCAAAGTCCATAGTTCATTTCTCTACCATCTTGTTCCAGAAAGAATTTCAGGCAACTAACAAGGATAACTCTCACACTATAGGAAAAAATGATTAGGGAGCTTCAAAAAAAGGATGATTCTTCTAAAAAGGCATTCAAAGATGTAAACTTCCTAGTTCACATGGACAAAATAGAATATGAAGAGAAAGAAATGTTGGAAATGAGATAGCTTAGTGAAGAAGATAAACCAAGGTGCTGGAAAGAAATGGTGATTCAGTCAAAGGAGCCATGGTGAAAGAGTGTGGGGGAAGTGACTTCGGCAGCTCAAAGCTGTAGGAAGTTGACTCTGAGGGCTCTAGGAGGAGCAATATGGAAGCCAAGAAGCCAGCGGCCACCCTGGTCGAAGTTGAGGGAAATGATCGTCTGCATCAGGGCAGCAGCAGTGGAATATACGTGAGAGTACAATAAATGAGACTTGGCCACTCACCGGATTTAGGGATTGGAGGAGATGATAGAGTCCATGATGTCTATGAGACTTCAAGCCAAGCCAATTGGAGCAATGATACAAACATGACAAGAAATGGCCGACTTTCAGTCTTGCTCTGAATGACAGCAATTTATTTTCCACCTGCAAGTTTTCTGTTAGAGAAATATAAGTAGGCCAACAAGTAAAGGAGGAAAATTTTTTAAATTCACAAATTTGTACCAAACACGTATATTTAGTGGAAGTACGACGTACAATGCATATGTTTTTAACAAGTATTCTGACTTAAAACATACGTTTATCATTTCTTATCTTCAAAGGGTGAACAGAATCAAAGCACAAACACTTCACCAAAAGTATCTGAATTTACACGTGTCATCTCACGTTGAGTTTATGTGTGCTGTAGATCACTTTTCGTGTAGTTCTCTAAGTACTTTTTGCTTCAAATGGTAGTTGAGTTGAATTCTACCAGTTGAGTTTTTTATGAAGTTTATTATTTTCGTAGAAAAAAAATATAAAGCTCTATATAAACTATAATCCAACGTGGTACCAGATTAGGATATTTGGAAAATCAACATTTGATTAATAATTCTCAGGGGCACCTGGCTGGCTCAGTTGCTTAAGCATCCAACTCTTGATTTCCACTCAGGTCATGATCTCACAGTTCATGGGATGGAACTGACAGCACACAGCCTGCTTGGGATTCTCTCTCTCCCTCTCTCTGTCTCTGCCCCTTCCCAGCTTGCACACGTGTGCTCTCTCTGTCTCTCTCTCAATGTAAACAAATAAACTTAAAAAAAAAAAAAAAACCTATTTCCACACAGAGGGGTCTTTACTCATACCAGTACTCAGATGTGTGAAGAAAATCACCACTTCCTTATTTTCTTTATCCAGCCTAATCTTTTCCATGTAGTTTTTGTTGAGATATAATCCACATGTCATATCCCTTTAGAGTGTACAATTGAGTGGTTTTTAGTATATTCACAAAGTTGTACAACCATCACCACTATCTAAATTCCAGAGCATTTGTATCACCCCAGAAAGAAATGTCATACCCCCTAGCAGTCACTCCCCACTTTCTGTCCCCTGTCAGCCCCTGGCAACCTCTAATCTACTTTCTGTCTCTATGCATTTGCCGATTTAATTTTTTTAAGTTTCTTTATTTATTTTGAGAGAGAGAAAGAGAGAGTGGGGGGAAGGGGCAGAGAGAGAGGGAGAGAGTTCCAAGCAGGCTCCATACAGCCAGCACAATGAACCGTGAGATCATGACCTCAGCTGAAATCAAGAGTCAGATGCTTAACTGACTGAGCTATCCAGGTACCCCGCCTTTGCCGATTTTAGATACTTCATGCCAACTGAATCATATGCTACATAACTAACCAAACTGCCCCTATGAATTCCAACTCTGTTGGGTGACAGTAAAAATTTACTTTAGCTCAAATTTAGCAATCGGTAATATCTTAGATGTTTCTAGTTTAAGACTCAGCTTTGTTTTGGAAAAGACTCAGCTTACAGTACACTCACTAACAGATTTTGTCTCCCCTTCCTTCCTCCTTCCCAAGTTGATCTGGGCACAGAGGAAACCTTATGAGTCCCCCTAGCAATGGTGGGAGAGTGGGCTTCTCTCCTTTGCTGGCCTCTTCAGGGCAGTGGCCTGACCATGTTGGACTCTGGATCGGTGCCCCTCAGGACAACTGATCCCAAAAGGATTTTTGGCAGATGAGAGCTACTCTTGCTGCTGACACTTGAGCCCTCAACTGCCCCCTGCCAATCCAGACCGCTGCCCATGACAGCCTCCTCTTGCCAACTCCAGGCTGCTGCCAGCTCACGGTCCTCTCAGTGCCTCTGTGTCCCCTCTGAGGGTGAACCTGGGCCTTTTTATCCCCACTGTACACCCCACACCTGTCACAGAATCCAGCCTATAGTAAACATCCAACAATATTTTTTGAATGGGTAAATAAATCCTTCAAAATTCAGCCAAAATATTACTTCCCCTGTAAACCTTCCCTCAAAACACTGACCCTTCCTCACCCCCCACCTCTTGCTCTGTGCTCCCATGGTGGAGCTGCGGTCTGAACACAGGCAACTTGGTTCATTCAGAATCAGTGCTTATAGCCTTCTGCAGATGGAATTAAAGGCAGAGAGAATCACATTTGCAGAATCACCTGCAAAAGGATGGTTAGGTGACTAGGGGCCATGCGGGCTGAGGGTTTGAACTTCATCCTGAAGGCAAGGACAAGCCCAACTTCATCAGTTTTCTGTTGACATATGTATATCTCGGCTCTTCAACAGGATTGAAATCTTTCCAATAGAAACTCAAATTTTTCTCCACTGATGACTGGTTGATAGCCTGACGCCAGGCGCTTATGGATGGTTTCTGACACACTTTATAGACCACAGACTAAATAAATCCAAGCACTTCTGAGTTAAAACAGCAAATGTGGAGTAGCGGTACCAAATGGAAACGTTCAGATTTGGTACTGTGTACCAAAGTAGAAAAAAAAATTAACATTAAACCTTGACCATTATGTTCATATCAAAGTTCCATGTGTTTCTTTCAAAGTCATCTCAGGACTCTACACACACACACAGGGGAAGTTGACAGGAAAGGAAGGAGAGGAAGGCAGGTATTCTCCCGACTAAGTCAGTGGAAAAGCTTTTTCAGAGAGGTCTCCCCAGAGCCAGAAGAGCTGTTGATCAGCTGTTGAGAGATGGGAAACAAAGATGAGGCTTTGAGAACCACTGGCATCCCAACAGAGGCCACACAGGGCAGCGGTTGTGAGCACTGGTTCTCAACCAAGCTTTGTGGATCCAGACCACAGTTCCAACACTTACTGCACATATTGGACAAGTTGCTCATATCCTCTCTCCTTGTAAGCTGAGATGATAATAGTGCCTACCTGCTGGGGCAGTGCGGAGGATGAAACGGGTTGATATAGTGTAGAGAACATTAGAAAAGTGACCCACCGGCGTCCCAAGCACCACCCTGTGCTACTCTAACCTCTTAACGTGATGCTTGACTAAAGGGGAAATACTCTACACTTCCCTTTCTTTTCTTTTATTTATTTTTATTATTTTTTTAATTAGAGAGAGAGAGAGAGAGAGCATGTGAGTGGGGGAGAGGGGCAGAGGGAAAGCAAGAGAGAATCCTAAGCAAGCTGCATGCTCAGCACAGAGCCCAATGTGGGGCTTGATCCCATGACTCTGGGATTATGACCTGGGCTGAAATCAAGAGTCGGACACTCAACCGACTGAGCCACCCAGGTGCCCCTAGACCTTCTTTTCAATAAGCATCATTTCGCAGCCTTGTATTTCATCCCAGTTAACTATTTCTTTTATGCTGTAATGAAGGACCCAAAAACCCACTTATATATTAGTGTTAGAAAGACACCTTTATTCTCTCTTTGCATAGTGCTTTTCTAAACTCCAGCCAATTGACATCATCCTGCTTTAGGGGAACACCATCAGAATGAAGTAAATCCCCTCAAACGAAGAGTCAAGAAAGGTGAACTTGAATCAAAATACTCCTGGCTTCCCTTTGTTGGTTTGTGATGCTCCAGCCTCTGACCCAAAGGTGAAAGAATCCTGTTCTGAAAACGGATACAAACCCTGCAGAGATTAGGCTCTTGTTAAGCAAATGCTTCTTTGAGAAAAAAAAGACTATGTCATTTTACAATCCTATCAAGTTATACAACCCTGATTTCTGGAAATGAATTTGTCATTGAAAGCATGAGGCAAACACCTTTTTAAATTATTTCAAGCAATCTGTGGAAGCCTAATGCCAGCCGACCCTCTCAAAGGCCTCATTGTGAGCGTTTGTGCTTGGAGGCTGTTAATTGCTGGCCTCCTTCCATCCTCTCCTGCGAACACAACACCATATTTGTCTCTCAGCTGTCACTATTTGTTAGGGGCCTATAAACAGAGAAGATTCTTTCTTAGCAACCACTATGAACAAGTAAAATCCTACCTTCTCCTCCCCGCCCCCCCCCAACACACACACACACACAAAAAACAGCCTGAAATGAGGAAAGAAAGGAAAAGGAACCTTACAAAGTTACTTGTGAAAGTCGAAATGACAAACCAACATGGAAAGTTTCCAAATTGCTGGCTGCCTTTGGCTTTGGGAAAAAAAAGAAAAACCATCAAGAAGCTTTCAGAAGCCAGCTGCCAGCAGATTAAAAGGCGACTAGAAATGACCTCACCACCATTTGCAGACGTCTGGTCACACGGATATCTGCAAGATAACCAAGAATAATCCAGTTACGTTGCTCGATTTTATTTCCTTGGAGAATGCTTTGGGCTTCATCTTGCTATATTTAGTCTTCAGCGTCAGACGCCATGGGAAGCCATTGCCAAGGCCACTCAAGGATGACAAGTTCATCCCGAGCAGGTAAAAGTTCTGGAAACCAAAATCATCAAGAAAGCAGGTGCAGAACAAAGCATTCAGGAGATACTGGAAAGGAAGGGCTGTGGGAAGACAGTCTCTTGTGACGACAGCTGTAGAACAATCTCTGATGGCCGTTACAGTTTGGACATCTACAGAAAATCATAGTTATAAAGAAAGCATGAACCTTGACCTCAGAAAAGAATACTGCAGAGGATCTGTGGGAGCACCCCTGGCCATTTAAGCTTTCGGGAAGTTTAAAATGTTTCTGGAGTTAAATCAGTTCACTCTTGCCAGCCAGAGAACAGCCAGTTTGGAAAACAGGACTCGTAGGCATGGAAACAGCAAGCATCTTGGTAATGAAACTCATTACGGGATTTACTGGAGAAAAACTGGACAATCCTCAAGAGGGAAGGACAGATTTGGTCCAGAGAGTGTGTGAGGCCAGATAGTATGATATCTACAATGAGGATAGCAAAAATATGCTAAGTTTCAATAACTGAGTGGAAAGAATTAAACTTTTGGAAGCCATGATCTTTCAAGGGCTGCCTGTCTGCAAGCATCAGTATAGATAATAATCAAAACAGTAAAAGTAAAAGGCACCCAGACGAAACTTTTTCCAATCCTATATTCCCATTATGCCACTGAAGACATATGACAATTAAGAGATTGTTCGGAACTCCCACAATTGAGCTTCCCAATTGAGCTCCCACAGTTGAGCTCCCACAATTATTGTTTCAAAACTGGAAAACATGAATGTATTGCAGATGAAAAGCCTTCACTGAGTGCCAGTTTTCACACCATCTCATTTTGATCTTCAAAATAGCCCTTTGATAACGGGCTATTTTGCAGCATGTTAACTGCTGCATTACAGTTGAGGAAACTGAGGCCCAGAGGAGTTGAGGTTGGTTAGCCACAGAGTCAGGCTTCTGACCTCATGCCAGGACTCATTCTCCCCTCCCCCATTCTCCATCTTGCACAGGCTGTGAATTAGGTAAGAATGCAGCAACACATTCAGGCATAACAGCTCCCTCCTATGGTATTGGTTCTCTCCCACCAAAAATACCATTGCAGGAGAAGGCAGAGGATATAGTGGGTATTTTTAATGTAAAAATGGGAAACTTTGTCGTAGATTATTTTTATATTTTTAAAAAGCTCTGGCACCTGGGCAGCTCAGTTGGGTAAGCGTCCAACTTTAGCTCAGGTCATGATCTCATGGTTCGTGAGTTCGAGCCCCATCTGGGGCTCTGTGCTGACATCTCAGAGCCTGGAGCCTGCTTCAGATGCTATGTCTCCCTCTCTCTCTGCCCCTCCCCTGCTTGTGCTCTCTCTCTCTCTCTCTCTCTCTCTCAAAGGTAAGTAAACATTAAAAAAAATTTAAAATATCTTTTCCTTGGTGACAATTTTTTTCCTTCTGTTTTCTCTTCCTCTACTTCTTTCTCTTTTCTACTTTCTCTCTCCACTTTTACACATTCACCTTATGTTGGAGTCCCACACATTCCTATATAGCATCACCATGTCTGGAGGACCTCACTCGAGCTCAAGACCCCCCAAAGTACTCATCATGGCCAGATGTACTTCAGTGAGCATCCCACCCAAGTCCTCCTCTCACCTAGGACTTCCACCCCTGTACCCCACTCCAGCTGCTCTGTGGGCTGGTAACTGAATAGTAAGGCAGAAATGGACAGCATCAAGGCCTACAGAGCAAGCTGGAGAATGGGTCACGGCTGCTGCCAACTTCTTATGACCTTTGGTCTCTTAGGAGGCCATGTTAACATAATTGGAGGAAGAGTAGAAAGTGGAAAACTGAGGAGAAAGCATACTAGAGGTTAATAGATGTGATGAGTCTCAATTTGGCTGCCCAGACTTTGGTTGAAATCTATGGATAGAGTTATGGTTTGAGGACATCAATGTGACCAAATATAACTGAAACTACTGTGGAGATCACCATATTCCAACCTATTTCCCCCTTTCCTACCTATAGTTTTTAATCGTTTTTTTTTTCTTCTCCATTCCTCCCAATTGTAATTCAGAGAGTTAAGAAATAAAAAATTCTTCATGTCAAAATACTAAAAGTGGTGCCTTTTGTTAATCCTAGCTACAGTGGGTTACGGGGCCCCCTGGTGACTTAAAGAATATGAATTTTCTTTCCTAAGTATCCAATTTAATACAACATATGAAAATAAAAGGAAGAGAGAGATCCCAAAACTCCTTCAGTCACTAAAAAACAAAAATTCTCCAGGATTATTTGTTATACACATAATAGTATATGTTTGTAACTATTAATTTACATGAAGTTACACTTTAAGAAAATGCATATATACTAACAATACCAAGTGTTGGCAAGGATGTGGAGAGACTGAAACTTTCATACACTGTTGGTAGGAATGCAAAATGGTACAACCACTTAGAAAGACTATTTGGTAGTCTCTCAAAAAGTTCAATATACACCTTCCATAGGATTCAGTCAGTCCAGTCCTAGGTATTCACCCAAAAGAATGTAAACCTAAGTTCACACAAAGAGTTATCACAAATGTTTACAGCAGCATAAACCAAAACTGAAACAACTCAAATATCCATCAAAGGTATGAATGTCAAACTGTGGACTATCCATATGATAGAATACTGCTTAGCATCAAAAATAAGAAGCCGGGGGGGAGGCTGGGTCGACAACTAATACAACAACATAGGTGAATCTCATGCTGAATGAAAGAGTTCATACTACATAAAAGAGTTCATACTACAATACCATTTACACAAAATCATAGAAAATGCAAACTAAATCCATAGTGACAAAAGTAGATGAGTGGTTGCCTGAAGCTAGGGAGGGATGCTGCTAAGTGTCCTACATTATATGACAGCTTCTCCACAATAAAAAGAATTGGGACCAAGTATCAACAGTGCTGAGGTTAAGAAAACTGATCTAGTCTGATCAACAAAAAAAGAGAAAAGATGAAAATTACTAAAACCGAGAATGTTAAAGGAGACATCACTACCAACCATACAGAAATTAAAAAGGATCATAAGCGCATGCTATGAACAACTTTATGCTAACAAATTAGGCAATTCAGATAAAATAAGAAGATTTATAGAAAGACATAAATTGATGAAACTGAAAGAGAAAGAGAAAACAAGAATAGACAAGTAAAGAATGTGAATTACTAAATGAAAATCTTTCTTCAAAGAAAAGCCTTGGCCCAGATGTCTTTATTGGTGAATTCTATAAAATATTTAAAAGACAAGTAATACCAACCCTTCAAAAACTCTTTCATAAAATATGAGCAAAAATTTCCCAAAATCCAGACAAAGACATCACAGGAAAACCACTTACCAAGATTCTTCACAAGTAGAGATGTAAAAACCCTCAATAAAACATTAGCAAAACGAACCCAGCAACATGTAAAAAGGATTATATACCATGACCAAGCAGGATTTCTCTCGGGAATATAAAGTTGACTGAATATGTAAAAAATCAATCATTATAAAATCATTTTAATAGAATAATATGAGTATAGTGCAAAAACTACATGACCATCTCAATACATGCAAGAAAGCATTTGATAACATCTAACATCCATTTGTGATGAAAAGTCTCAGTACCTAGAATGAAAAGAATTTATTCAACTTGATAAAGGGATCATGTAAAAACTCTGCAGCTAGCTTATACTTACTGGTGAAAGACTGAATGTTTTTCCCTCTAAAATTGGGGGAAAGACTATATATTTTATGATTGCATTTACATAAAATGTCCAGAAAAAAGTAACTCTATAGAGAGAGGGGAAAAAAGATATTGACAAACTATACTATTTTGCTAAATATAGTTTTCCTTCCTAGAGCAATCTGGCAACTTCTGGCTAAGCTCCTCTCTGGTCTCAGGATGGTTACATTTTTCCAGCAGCTCTTCTCCTTCCCCAAAGAGCGGACACTGGCAAACACTACCCCTGGTGCAGAGGGGTTATGTGGCTCCCTCAGAACCAGAAGAGGTTCTGCTTCAGGAGCACAGGACAGGAAAACTGAAGAAAATACTTTTAAAGCCCAAGAACCAGAATTTCATCACTCAGAGGAACAAGTTTATGCCTAAGGAGACAATGAGTAAATGTTTTAGGAAGTAATGCCACTCAAACATGAAGGTACCACCCTTGAGTCAGGAAAGACAGAACCCTGCCTATAATAGCTGTGATTTGGAGAAAAATTTCTCTGTCATCACTTGATAAACAAGCCACACAAAACCTCTAGGAAATCGCAGAAGTTTTCAACATTAAAAGAGAAATAAATGGAATCTAGTCAGAGAGAATTCCTGACAGCAGAAACACTATCACCTGAAAATAAGTGACACTATATTTAGACTGTTGTGAGCACAGTCATTATCATGTGGATACAACTCAAATCCCTTTGTTACCCTCATATAATGTAGAGCATGGCAAGATCTTGAGTCCTGCCGATCACTGGTAGAGGAAATAGATGTCACCTTCCATCAACACATCTATCTGCATTTCAGTCATTGACATTGCTGACTGCTGCCTTTCCCCATGTATCACTTTGCAACCATATTCCTACAAAGGGGCAGAGGACCTAGAAGAAAAAGGGATTAGGAGCCTGACCCTTTCTGTTTAAGGGCCAAAGACTTCAAAATATACCTAATGAACTAGCATGATCCTATGTGAGACAAAGAACAGAAAAAGACAATAGAGACATTTATCGTGATGATGAGATCAGGCTTCTGGAGGATGGACCCAGACACAATAGCAGGGCATACGTAGAAGAACTGTCAACCCTGGGCCAAGTGTGCAGCTGATGCTGGCATCGCATGTTCTAGTCGCTCTGTCACAGTGTATGCACTAAAAGGCAAATGGCTTTACATGGTAATGGAAAGAGATGCGCCACCAAAAGCTATTAGGTTTGGGACCTGGGAGTTTTGTTGTGGGATGTTCTTGGCTGAACGTGAGCATGGGAATAGAAAGTCCATTCAGTGTCCTTGCCCACCTGTAGGGAGGCAGGGACACTGGTGACTAGGGAGACCTGAAGGTGCAAGGTCAGATGTGAGCACTTGCGGCTCCGAGGCTCCATCTTCCCAGAAACCCCGTGGGATTCCCTGTCATGCAACTGTATCACCTAAGTAGCACTATGCCACTAAGAGGAAAACAGAAGCAGGTGCGCTCTCATCACCTGTATCTGGGCTACCTTCATGCTGAAAGGCGGAGACCCCAAAAGAGCAAATTGGGAAGATTAGTCCTATTGTGCTGAGTGTTAGTGTCTGAGGGAAAGAGACCCAGACCTATTGGAAAATAAATAACGTGGAAAACTTGCAGCCTGTCCTGCTCCCTGTTCTCCCAATGACAGAGGGCTGCTGCCATTTCTATCTAATTGGCTCCTCCCTGAAGCACATTAATGCCAACAGGGAAGGAAGGGTCCCAAGGTGCCCCAAACCAGGGAACCAAGGCACAGTCATTTCTGTACTTAGCATCAATACTGATTTCCCAAGGAATCTTGTGTCAGTGAAAAGTCACATATATCAATTAATTTTTAATACTGCATACTTGGAGTTTATGACCTTATTCTTGACTTATTCACAAGTACAGTCTGTGCTTAGCTGGCCGAGTAGGGGAAAAAAGGAATGTATGTACTTTCCAGCTTGGAAAGGAATGTGTACTTTGTGCACATTAGTCTTATTTATCATCTTTGTTCAGTTTTAAGCTTTTTGCTAGAAACCATAAGATGGGTTTAAATAAGTAAAAAGGAAATTGGGCTCCATCCGTCAATACACTAAAACACCACCAAAATTAAATGTCATGAGGTTATGCCATTTCATCACTTGTAATTAATACTGTCTGTGTGGACCCCTTCTGAGAAAACATGTGTATAATGTTTAATTTCCTACAAAAAAATTCATCTTCTGGCTTCCCCACAAACTGAAAAATTACATAGTGACTGGGTAAAAGAGAAAACTATTATACTCTCATTGGCTAATTTTAAAGTGACATTTATTATAGAAAAATATTCTCTCATCTAACTAGTCAGAAAATGAATTGTTTTTGGAGCTTTCTACTTTAAAAAAAAAATGTCTGACTTGAGACTAGCTATAGTTTGTATATAGCCATGTAATTGTGCTTCTGCTCAAGTCAAAATTCAGTGCTAATATATCTATCAGGAATAATTAAAAGAAAATGACTGAAGCAGTTTTTTTTCTTTTTCACTAGAATTTTTCAGGTCAGAAAAGATAGTTTTTGTTATGTTTCCCTCCTTCTGTGTCTTAAATAGGGTCTTTTGATTCATTCAAGAAATTACAGCATTTAGCAAGGAGGGACCCAGGGACTGCGCAAAGATCCCAGGGAGCTGGAATAGAGCTCAAGAACTGAACGATGCTGGTGCCACCATCGTCCTGGGAGTGGCGTGCAGAATTCTAAGATGGTCCCCAAGATTCCCACCATTGGTGTATACCCACTGTGTAACCCCTCCTCTTGGATGTGGAGACACTGTGAGGATAGCGGGGTGGTTGCCCCTTGATTACGTTGTTCTAGAAGACACCACAGTAGAAAACTGGAATGAGATTCCCTGTTGGCCTTGAGCAGAGGACCAAGCTCAGCCATGGTTGGCCTTCTGACCCACAGAAATTGTGAGATAATAACCTTGTCTATCTTAAGCCACAAAGTTTGTGGTCATTCGTTATTCAGCCATAGAAAATGAATACATTGGGTTACCTTCTTGCCCTTCAGGGATAAAAATGTGACAATTCCCACCATTCTGGTGATAAACTGTTCACATCCTCCCTTCTCTGCCTTTTGGTTCTTCATACTCATGGCTCCCTCGTGGTTTCCTCAGGAACCTCCTGCTTCGTGTCTCTGTGCTATTTCTATTTATGTTCCCACTAATAAGTGAATGCCTCTCTCTGCCTCATAGAAGCCGGGCAGACAAATAAATAGATGTCCTTATAAGCAAATTACCTCGGTAAAGTATCTTTTTGATGCCAACTAATCCTCACAACAACGCTTTGAGGTAAATACCCGTATTATTCTTAGTTTTGTAATAAATTGAGGAGTTAGGTGACTTGAGCAGGGAAGACAGCCCCAAACCCAAGACACCCTGCGTTGTGTCTTCCGCTCTTTTCTCCTCTTCTGCACTGCTGCTAGCTTGAAATAACACGAGGTTCTCATGAATGTCACCCAGACGGCAAGAACTCTACCCTGGAGAGTACTGATCATATATCTTCAATCCTTTCCTCTTGAGACGAACCAAGGATAAACCACTATGAAGCCATGTCCAGCTCCCCTAATTATGTTGCTCTTGTTTCCCCAAGTAAAATCAGAGTCAAGAAGAGCTGAGTACAAAGATGTGCTGGCTCTGTGACCTTGGGCAAATTAGTTATCTCTGTGAGCTTTAGTTTTCAGCTGCAAAATGGAGATGTAGCAGTGAGTTGTAACTTAGTCCTAGGGATGCCACATAGAAGTTCACAAAATGGCAGTTTTGGTGCTGGTGGCACTGGTTATTCATCAAGGGCAACTACCATGTCTTATAACTCTATATCTTGACAATGGAGCAACCTCTAAGTAGGACTCAAACGAATATATTACTTAGTTAAATCACAGACTAATCTGAGTAGATGTCCATACTAGTGGAGGATTTTCCACAAAAAAAAAAAAAAAAAGGAATAGCTCTTTTTTCTTACAGGAAATAATTTTTGAAGAATTGAAAAGCCTTCAGAAGTCCCCGCATGCTTACCAAGAATGGATTTACTCAAGACAAATGGCAATCTTGCTTTTTGGAACCCTCTGAATGGGCCAGATCATCACCAGGAGAAAACTGCCAGAAGGTTCAACATCACATGTAAATTCCACAGAATGAACCTGCAGAAAAAGGGTTAATTAAGACAAGAGCAGAGACTTCGGGTATCATGTCCTGGTTTCCTCATAAGTAAAATGAGGATACTAATGATGTTTTCACGGTGTTACGGAAAGCATTAAATGAGTTCATATACACCCACAGTGCCTAGAACAATGTCTGGAAGGAATGTGATAAGCACCGGTAAATTTTACAGTTTGTATATCCAACCAAAGTTGTTGAGTTCCTACTATATACCAGGCTCTGTGTTGAGCACTGTGGATAGGAATGGTGAGAAAAGAAGAAGAAAAAGATTAATGTTTATTGAGTCTTTATGAATGAATCACTCTGACAGTTGTTTTACACACATGATCTTGGTTTTTAATTAGTAACCTTATTAGGTAGATATTATTTGCCCTATTTTATAAATGAAGTAAAGAGAGATTAACCATGTTTCTAAAATTCACAGAGCTAGTAAGTGGTAAAGCAGGGATTCGAAGCCAAGACTAGGCTCAATCTTGCTTTTGCTATAAATAAAACACAATCCCTGTCCTTGAATGAACCATCCACAGAGGAAATCCGCACATAAATGGCGAACTATGATAAGGTAAGTGCCAAAGTCGAGTTATATACAAAGTGGAGACATTTACCTACAGGAGTGAGGAATTACTCTGGGTACAAGAGAAGTGACATGTGAAGGATAAATAAGATTTCTCCAGGAGAACAAGAGCATTCGGGGGGTGGAAGGGGATGTGAGGGAAACAGTCACAGATTCAGAGGCACAGAAAATGCCTGAAGCATTAGAGGATGCAAAGAAAATGACCAAGAATGCCATCCCATGAGTGAGAACTTTGGTGGGCGTCCAGCCGCCTTCCCACACAGTTTTTCTCCAGCAACCCAAACCTAGGTCTGCTGCACACCTAAGCTTCACGGCATCTTTACAGTACCCCTGCCTCCCTCCTTGTTCACTGGTGCCCATTGCAGTTTTTGTGACTGCATCTAGTCTGTTCTCATTGTGTCTGGATTGTTCTACAATAGCTTCTATAGCCTACTCCATCAGTTTCATCTGCTTCAGATTTTTTTCCATCAGTTCCATCTGCTTAAGAACATATATTTTTCCAACGTTTCTTAGCCTTGCCTCCATTCCAGGCAAAATTAATCCTTCTGCTTTGTCACCAGGCCCCTTTCTACAGACCTCTTTAGAGCCATGATGTTATAGGGCTGTTTATGTGCCTCTTTTCCCTAATGTGACTTCCTTAGGGCATCAGTCCTGTTCACCCCCAATGTCTAGTCCAGTGCCAAACACATAAACGTTTGATAAATGTATCAACAAGTGAATGAGTGAGTGATAACCCAAAGGCCCTTGCGAGATGGTTAAGAGCCTCCATCACATGGGTCCACCCAACCTATCCAGTGCTTCCTTCCAACAACCTTAACAAGAACATTTTAGGCTGGTCTTATCTTTACTCAGTCTTTCTCCTACCACTCCAACCATTATCCAAGCTCCTCACTGCTTCTTCCTTTACCATTAATCCATTTAGGGTGCTTTTGTCTACCTACATCGTTTTGCTGATGTTTACCAGCCTACAAAGCTAAATCCTCTCTGCTCTGCCGACTAAGATCAAACATTTTCTTTATCATGTGCAGAAAAATCAGACATCCTTCCCTGACTACTTCCCACCCCGGCAATTTTTTTTTTTTTTTTCAGAATTGTCTTTAACTTTTGAAACTGCTAACCCCCCATTCTACCCGCGTATTACCTCAAGTTATTTTATACAAGCATGCCTTGTCTTCTCAAAGTCAGGGAATGTCATTTCTAGCTTCATTTTTATCTGCCATTACACAATGTTAGACACACAGAAGTTTATTCAGCAAATAAGTGGGAAGCTGGTAGATTTGTAATGGCTACTTAAGGGCTAATCTAACGCAATATTATCCAGAATATTTCTAGTAGTAATAGCAAATTACTGTTTCTATTATCATTACCACTACGTGTGACATATGGACAGGGAGTTTTATGAGAGACCAGGCTAATATTCCTCTGGTCGGAGAACTGAGATGTAACTGACCTTTGCCATGTGTAAGGATTTTCGGGGGATATGATGTAACATGCCTAGATCCAAGGCTGTGTGATTGTCTCATGATTGGATTTTGCTGGCTTGAGAGCTCAAAGTTTGAACCTTTAGCACACAGAGTCCAAGTCTATAGGTTTCATCTGCACTCCTGGGTCCACCTCACGAGGTGCACGTACTGCAGCCTTCATTCTGATCCCCACAGCTCTGGCAGACAGCCACACTGTTCTCATCCAAACCTCATCTGGAATGAGTAGATCCATCTTTGCCAGAACAGGCTTTAGCCCTAAACCAAATAGGGCAGCTGTTTGCCAAACTTGGAGATGACGTTTGATTCTAATGATCAACGTGGAGCTGAGCCACTGAGGAGTAAATGACAGAATGGAAAGTAGTGATGCTCAATTTCCAGAGTTAACAGCCACCATGTATTTTTAAAGGATCTATCCAGTTGGCTCTGGCCTTTAGGGCTTCAATAAAACTCATCCTCATTATATTCCTTTCACATTTGTGGGAAGAATGCAAATGGAATGTTTACTTATACAAAGCTTCTCTTCCTGCAAAATTAAGCTGGAAATCTTGAAATAAAGGGAATAAAAAAAAAAATCTTAACGTGAATTAAGAAACATGGAAAGAAAACCGAAAGGAAAGGAGTGCTTTACAATTCTCCTTTCTTGGTTATTTATTGGTTTCCTCTAAACACCTCACACTTCAAAACATCAGAATTTAAGTTGAGTATCTGGTCCAAAGTAATCAAATCTCATTCTCAGGTTGTCCTAACCTAGGATAAAGAGAAGGTCACAATTAAAGGCTAAAGACTGCAACACTGGCCCTGCCCCCCCCCCCCCAATTCTGGAGGACCTCCAACTTCCCTTGAATTCTCTAATTCTCCTCTACCTCGCCAGGGGTATTTCACATGCGCTCCACTGTGCCCTCTTGCATGGCCGAGCTCCTACGACTGTTTCACCGAAAGTGGCAGCGTATGCCAATGACACATGATGAAGTCAAAATCACCAGGGCCCAGAGAAGCTGCCGTCACTTCTGTCTATGCCCACTGAAGTCACGGATCCTGAGAACAGTTCCCAGGAGAGTGGGCAACGGAACTACACCAATGCGCTCCCTCCCAGAGGCAATGATATTGCTGCTAATCTCTACTTACGTCCCAGGGCCACCAACCCCAGAAGCTAGCCGTGCCCAGGGTTGAGGGTGCTATTGGCTAAGGAAGTGGTCCTCTTAAGACACCAGTTGCTAGCACTAGAGTAACTAGCAGTGTGTGCGCTTAAATCGCATAGATATTTTCATGAAATCACTCCTTGCCCTAGGCCTTAGATCCATTGATATGACCAATCTGGAATGAAAACCACTGGATATACCCCTCTCCTTTTAAAGTGGTCCATCGACTCGCACCAGCTTTTGAGTATTTACCCAGCCTCTTACTCTCTCTTCCCTTACTATCAATTTCTTCAGAAGGGGTCACTCCTGTAACTGCTCTTCATTTAAACAGTCACTTCATACCCAGTGGGCTCACAAGCCCTTCATTCACCCTTGCCCAGATAATCATGAATTCCAAGGCATGCCTGCTGCAAATATGTGCTTTCTTTTATTGAGAGTATTTACTTCCAACACAAGGAGAACTGGTCTTATCGTTATTCATGCCACGTGGTAGAGAGACCTAGAAAAATTCAAAACTTGAATGCAAAAAGCATAGGCGACCAGCTCTATTTGGACTACTTGAGTGCTTTGTTTTTCTTTGTTTTCTTTGTGTCCCTAGAACTAACTGCATGATCTTCTTTAAATAAAGTAAACTCTGTGCCCTAACCCTGAGAGAGAGAGCCCACTAAAACCTTAGTAGAAGATGCTACAGGAGTCTAACATCAATAGAAGAAGTTGCCTGTTCCTGACAATTCATTTAAAGCTGCAGTCATCGATCAAACTGGAATTTCCTAACTGGGTAGAACAACGTAAATATCTTAAGACCCTCCAGACGCTTCTGTGATAAAGACAACTTTTCTTTCGAGGGCCCCAGTGAAAGACTCCTAAGAAGACGTACCACTGAGGGCTCTGAAAGCACTGGTTGCCACTGTTCTGGCCTCCACATCACAGCTGGATGACCAGGCAATATTAAAGCTCCTAGCCAGACTAATTCTGTGTCTTCTATTTTAAACTCCTTTGTAAAATGGAATCGGACACGCCTGCAATTCTAGGAATGCCTGCTAAGCCTCCCACCAACCTCTTGAGTCAATCACCATCTCATCCACCTTCAAAAAATACTTAACTAAAAAGATATCTTACTTCCATTGAGGCCCTGTGTTATTAAAAAGCACGTTTTAGGTTGGGAGGGAGGCTAAATTTAACCCACGAGAGAGACAAGACAGCATTCTCCTGGGACACAGGAGCATATCTCCACACACAGCACATGAAAGGCAGTCAGTCTTCATAGGCACTTCTCCGTGACGCCCATAGATACAAGTTTTTCTCTTTAATCTTGGCTTCTTTTAAATATCATACCACCAGGTAAATGTACAACTTATTATTTATGTTTCACTTGCCAATTAGCATAATGTTCAAACTATTTTGCTTATATTTTTAGGCAGCACACTACCTTCAGTTGTACATAACTAACATTTTTCAAAATATTTGAAACATCTCAAAATAGGTTTTAAATCATTTTACAGTCTAAATTTCAGGAAATTTGTACTTTGTAGCAGGTCAATTTTCCACTTGGAGAATGAAAATTTTAAAAATGCAAATCAGGGGCGTCTGGGTGGCTCAGTCGGTGAAGCCTCCAACTCTTGGTTCTGGCTCAGGTCATGATCTCACAGTTTGTGAGTTCGAGCCCCTGTCAGGCTCCGTAGCACAGAGCCTGCATGGGGTTCTTTGTCTCCCTCTCTCTCTGCCCCTCCCACACTTGTGCTTTATCTCTCTCTGTCTCACACAACTACATTTTTAAAAATGCAAATCAAAGGACTCATATTAACAAGCAGGTTTCAACCCATTTCACGCCCTCAGACCACAGCCATGAACCCAGTCAACCACCAAAAGGACTCATGTCCCTAGGTGGACATTCTTTTTTGACAGACATTCATTTTTGCATCTAAAGGAATGTATAATTTAATTTCTCTACCTTTTCCAATTTTCTGAGAAGAGAGATGACCCCAAGAACATTACTTCCTTTCACTATCCCAGGAATTGAAAACACATACCAACTTCGTGTCCCCAGCTGACTTTCAGACAATCAGCTCCAAGAAGATATCACTCCATGACTATAGCAATTCAGAAAAACTTCAGAGAAGACTACAAATTCCAGTTGAGTATCACAGTCATGAGCTTATCAAAACATGAAAGAACTCTGCTTGCCTTGCTGGACATACTCTGTAAGTGAATAGTTACGTATGAATTATGGATCCAATTTCTTCCATGATTTAAGCTAATTTTTTTATTGTGGTAAGAACATTATGAGATCATCCTCTTAACAAAATTTTAAGTGTACAATACACCATTGTTAAATTAAATGTTTTATTGCAGATCCCTAGAATTTAATCATCTTGTAAAACTGAAACTTTATACCCATGGACGAATAGTATCTCATTTCCTCCTCCCCGCAGCCCCTTGCAATGACCATTCTACTCTGCTTCTATGAGTTTGATTATTTTCAATACCTCATATAAGTGGAATCATGTAGTATTTGTCCTTCTATGACTAGTTTATTTCACTTAGCATAGTGTCCTCGAGGTTCATCCAAATTGGCACATATGGCAGGATTTCCTTCATTTTATTTTTTGTTTTTTAGGAAGACAGATTGAGGGTGCACAAGCGGGGAAAGGGGACAGAGAGAGAGAATCTTAAGCAGGCTCCACATGGAGCCTGATGCAGGGCTCAATCTCACGATCCTGGGATCATGACCTGGGCCAAAATCAAGAGTTGTATGCTCCAACAGCTGAGCCACCCAGGTGCCCCTCCTTTTAAAAGGCTGAATAATATCTTGTTGTGTGTATATACCACATTTTCTTTATCCATTCGGCTGTCCATGGCCATTTAGATTGTTTCCATAACTTGGCTGTTGTGAATAATGCTGCAGTGCACACGGAAGTGCATATATCTCTTTGAGATCCTGATTACAATTATTTTGGTTATATACTCAGAAGTGAGATTATGGGATCATATGGTAGTTCCATTCTTAATTTTGGGAGGAACCACAATACTACTTTCCATAAGGGCTGCACCATGTTGTATTCTCACCAATAGGGCACAATGGTTCCAATTTCTCCACGTTCTCACCAACATTCATCTTTTTTTTTTTTAATAACAGTCAACTATTTGATAGTAAGTTAACTTTTGATAGCAAGGAAGATTTGTAGACTTTCTTCTCTGACTCTTTTGTAAAGAAAGGTGTTCAAGTGGCCTTTCCTCAGTTGCCTTCCACAGAGAGTGAGTGGGCTCTCTGGTATATCCTATCAAATCAGAGTCCCACCTATATAATCACATTTCACATTAATTACTTCCTTACCTCAAATACAGTCGTATTTGGGGTTAGCACTTCAATAACTTTTCTACTGTAACTGTGTATTCAACAAACATTTATTAAGCACCTACTGTGGGTCAGACATTGTACCAGCCATGGAAAATAGAAAGCAATTAAGACTGGCCTCACATTTAAGCAGCTTAATGTCTTTAGAAGCCCTGCATTACAGTACGTTACAATAGTATGAAATACAATGTGTATTTGGAATGCAGTGGCTTAATAATTATTAATCACTTAATAAGTGATTGCAGTATGGTTGGTATGTGCTAAGCTAGGAGAATGCACGTGGTCCTATAGAAAAACAGAAGAGAGGCACCCTAGAGAGTGGGGATGGTCAGGAAATACTTCCCAGAGAAAGTAATATGGAGCTGAGATTTGAAGGCTCTGTGGAGTAGGCTAAATGAGCCATAAAGATGGAAACAAAAATAGCACCTGCATTATGATGAAGCTCATTAGAGAAACATATTTGGTTTGTAGTCAAGTGAACTTGCTAATACATTATGAACCGCCCCCCCCCCCCATCTCACCCTTATCTTGGCACTGACAGTGCTCCAGGGGAAACTTGGGGTCTACAGAATAGGATTACTATCTCACACTGGGCCTGACAACAGAGGGAAGAAAAGGCACAGGATCCCCAATCCTTAGAGTTTGTTAAGAGAATAACTCCACCCAATTAAGAAATGTGGACCAACGCCTTTAAATGCCATTATGGGAAAAGGAAGAGTAAGGGGTGGGGTAGGAAGACAAGGATAATAGAGAATCTCTCCTCATGAAAATAAGAAGGGCACAGGCTATGTATTCCTCTCTACCACCACCTTAAGACCAAATATCATCTCTCACTTGGATTACTGTACTAGCTTCTTAGCTAGTCTCCCTATTTTCACTAATCCAAGCTCCACGCAGTCACCAGAATATTTTTTCATTGTAAACATGCATAATGCTATGGACTGAATTGTGTCTCCCTGCCGCATTTATACACTGAAGTGCTAACCCCAAATATAACTGTATTAGAGGTAAAGAAGTAATTAATGTGAAATGCAATTATACAGGTGGGACCCTGATCTGATAGGATATATCAGAGAGCCCACTCACTCTCTCTGGAAGGCAACTGAGGAAAGGCCACTTAAGCACACGCAGAGAAGGCAGCTGTCTGCAACCCAAGAAGCGAGCACCAGACATCAGCCCTGTCAGAACCCTGATTTTAGATTTCCTGGTCTCCAGAACTGTGAGAAGATAAACTTCTGTTGTTTAAGTCACCCCGTCTGTGGTATTCTGTTATGGCGGCCCAAGTTTAATACACATGGGATAAAACTTAGCACCTTAACCGTTTTTAAGTATACAATACAGTGGCATTGGGTGCATTCACAATGTTGTGCGACCATCACCACTGTCTAGTTTCAGAATCTTTTCACCACCTCCAAAAGGAAATCCCATTAAATAGTCTCTCCCCAGTTCCCACACCCCAAGCCCCTGACAACAACTATCTGCTTTATGTCTCTGTGGATGGATTTGCCTACTCTGGACTTTCATAGGAATGGAATCATACAATATGTGATCTTTTGTGTCTGCTTTCTTTCACTCAGCATATTATTTTCAAGGTCTTTCTATATTGTAGCATTTATCAGTACTGTCTTCGTTTTTAAGATAAAATAATATTCCATTGAATGGATATACCATATTTTTTTATTCATTCATTAGCGGATAGACATTTCAGTTGTTTCTATCTTTTGGCTATTTAAATAGTGCTGCTACGAACGAGTCATATACAAGTTTTTGTTTGAACACCAATTTTCAATTATCTGGGGTGTATACTTAGGAGTGCAATTGCTGGATCATAAGGTAATTCTGTGAATTTAACTTACTGAAGAACCGTCTGTTTTCCTCCAGTGGCTGCACCATTTTACATTCCCACCAGCAGTGTGTGAGGTTTCCAATTTTTCTACATCCAGCCAACCGTTGTTGTTTTAGAGGAATTTTTTAAAAATATAAACCTGATATCATTCCTCTGTTTGTAAAATAAAAGCTGGACTCTCCATCATGGCCTACAGTGTCGAACACTATTTTGTGTCTGCCCCCTCTTCTCCCTCATCTCTTGTCACTCTCTCCCTCAACCTCTGAACTATAGTCACTTTGGGCTTCTTAATATCCAGTGAAAATGCCAAGGCCACTCTCAACTCAGGACCTTTACACATGTTGTTCCTAGACCTAATGGCTGTTCCTGCCCAGCAAAGATCTGTGTTCAAATAGCCCTCCTCAGGAGAACATGCCCAGAGAACCCATGTGAAGAAGTCCCACATGTTCATATATACATTTTAGCACTTGTTTTCTCATTCCCTTGCTAGCTCCTTGCCTTCATAACTTTCAAAACCATCTGCAATTCATTGTTTTATACTGTCTTCTCTCAATAGAATGTCAGTTTCATTAGAGCAGGATCTTTCTCTGTCATGTTCATGTTCACTGCTGTGTCCCCAGGAAGTGTCATGGTGCCTGGTACAGAACAGACACTCAACAGATATTTGTTGAATCAATTATTTAATCTGTGAATGAATAGATGAATTCTAGGCCAAAGAAGCATCATCGTTAAAGACTCCAGTGAGTTCTGCTAGCCATAAGAAGTGTTACTTGGTTGGAGAAAGCATGTCTGGTAGGGAGTATGGAGGTTGAGGACAGAGGTCTGGTTTGAGGCAGAGTATCTAGGCCCTGTGGGCTACGCTAAGGAGTCTGATATTTATCCTGGAAGCTACTGGAGAGTCGCTGAGGAATTTTAAACAGATAAATGAGGGACATGATTACTCTTACATTTTGGAAAAGATCACTTTAGCAGAAGTGTGCAGAATGAATTGGAGGTTATAAAACCAAGGACAAGGAAAGAAGTGAGGAGAGTTTGCTAGTCATCCCGGGAGGAATGTGGGGTAACTGAACGAAAGGAATGGACCTAGAGACAAGGGGCATGATATAAGACCTGGTAATGTACTGAGGCAATCCATGAGACGTGGTCAGCAGTCATATATTAGGGGTGCTTGAGGGCAGGAGTGGAAGAGAACACTCAGACTTGAGCCTTCAATAACTGTCACGGTGGTGATGCTGCTCTTCACCAGAACAGAGGGGAGAGGAAGGAAAGAAGAAAAAGATTTGAACTTTGGACAAGTTGAGTTTGAGTTTCTCAGAAAGAAAAAGTTGAATAGACACTGGATCTCGTGTCCAAAAAATAAAAAATAGTAATAATTGGTTATAAATTTGATCGAGGGAGGTAGGCTTTAATTTCTCAATTTTCTTAAGTTTTTATTTATTTGTTTTGAGAGAGACATGAGTGGGGGAGGGGCAGAGAAAGAGAATACCAAGTAGGCTCCGCACTGCCAGTGCAGAGCCCGATGTGGGGCTCGAACTCATGAAGTGTGAGATCATGACCTCAGCCAAAATCAAGAGTCGGATGCTTAACTGACTGAGCCACCCAGGTGCCTCGGTCGGCTTTAATTTTGAAGCAGAAAAAAGCTTTGGGTTTTAATAAAAACACGTAATGAGATTCCAAAACATCACAGGAGAGTGGGAATCACTGACATCTAAGAGCAGTTATAGAAGAGGCCTTTTGAAAGAACTAAGAAGGAGTATTCCCGTGATCCATGTCAAAGAACAGCCAGAAATCTGTGGAATGACAGGATCCAAGGGATGAACAATTTTAACAGAATACCCAGGCTCAGAATCTTCATGGAGTTTGGTTTTAATCTGTACCATGAACATCCAAGGTTATGTCTAAAACTTAGCGATTTCATTATTCTAGGGGAACAGCAAGAGTATCTTCCTTGCAGATGGTTTCCTGTAGAGTGAAGACTTTCCCTCCAACCACTACCACCTGGGCCAGGATTTAGAATCTATAATGTTCATTTCCTTCCTGGTGTCACCAGAAAACTGAGGAAAATAAGGCAGAAGTACTATTTTCCTCCACTCCAGAATGTGTCTCCCACAAAAAAGGAGGCTCAGGATAATATTTTCCACATAATTTAAATATGGATTACATAAATTACTCATTAGTTGGTTATCCCTACTTTTCACCTTAAGTTAAAGAATTTAAATAAAAAAAAAGAAAGAAAGAAAGAAAACGACACCATTAAGATGACTATACACGGGACCTAGTTCTCTCTTGACTTAATTGACATGTTGAGTACAGAACACACACGTTTTATTTGTTAGGAGACCAGCCATGACTCCCAGTGGTGAAACAGGTGGAAATGCTCAAGGAGATGGCCAAGGCGTCTGTGATAGATTACATTCGAGCATTAGTGCTTTGCTTCAAACCTCCTGAGTGACTAAACCCAGGCCAGGCATCCAGCCATCCAAATCTACAGCTCCCTGTACAGTCCCCAGGGTTTCCACTGACTCCATTCTCATCTGAAATGTTTTCATAGTGATGATAAACGGACTCCAAATAGAAAAGCCCCAAAACACATGTTCTCTGTTACTCAAGAATGAGTTCGGTTGTGTTTTTATCGTAAATAGGCATCCTGGCTCTTCTGACTGCTCACTAGCGTCACTAAAAATATGAAGGTACATCTACAGAAAACTGAGGGCAGTTAACTCTATCAAGTAAAACACAATTCAACTGAAGATTGGGTCTTTGATTTCCTGAGACGCACTTAGACAGGAATTTCTAGGATCCTGAAAACAGCATTAACAGGCTATAGTGAGCCAGACTGATTTCAGTTTCTGGGGAATCCTTTTCCACGATGTTTTGTGACCTTACCTTAGTCCCCATGGAAAATGAAACTTCAGTGTGAACAGAGCTGCTGGCTTTTCAGTGACCTCAAAACTGCACCCACCAGTCTAGAGAGGCTGTCAGACGCTCTCTGGGGTCAATAAACCTTAGCAAATGTGCCTTAAAGGGAAACATGGAATGGCAGAAGAATCAGGAAGACACAGAAAGAGGCAGATCCAGGTTTGAATCCAGTTCTGCCACTTACTAGACGTATGATCTCGGACAGATTCCATATCTTCTCACAGTCTCAATAGCCTAGGATAATAATATCTATTTTGCAGGGTTGCTTTAAGAATTAGAAATAATTGGCATGTAGGGGCACCTGGGTGGCTCAGTCAGTTAAGCCTCTGACTCTTGATTTTGGCTCAGGTCATGATCCCAGGGTCATGGGACTGAGCCCTGTGCCAGGCTCCACACTCTGTCTTCTCTAATAGAGATTATCTCTCTCTCCCCCTCTGTCCCTCTCCCCCACTAGCGCTCTCTCTCTCTCTCTCTCTCTCTCTCTAAAATAAATAAACCTTTTAAAATTTTAAAAAAGAAATAATTGGCACATGAAATGTTTAGCACAGCATCTGACACATCATGGTAGCTCTTCTGATCAAGTTCACTTTCCCAGAATAGGAAACAGGTAATTAGGGCATGAAGAAAGAAGCATCTTACCCAACCTGCCAGCGGCAGGAAGCAACATGCCCTCACTTAGTTTGAAGTCCACCCAGGAGACAATCCAGTAAGGATGAAAATGCCCACGTTAAGCTGCTTCTGTGGGAAAACATTTTTAAGATCTCCCTTACTCTGACCAACAAATTCTCTCTCTCCCCTCTCTGTGTCTCCATCTGTCTCCATGACGCTGCGATTTGCAAAAGCACTAGCACTCAAATGGCAGCCACCAACAGTAACAGAGGCTGGTGCCCGAGAGAGTCCTTTATTTGACGCTCAGCCCACACTGCCTCAGTTCATGTTTCCAGCATACTAATGATTCCCTTGACTGTTATTAGTTAATTCAGTGCAGACAGTGGGAAAACTCAGTGACATTTCAGAGGGGAATACCAAATGAACTTGAGCTGAACCATCACATCGTCCCAAGGAGTGTGACGACGTGGGAATGAAACAATATAGGCTCCTGCCAGCACTGAGGGCAGACACAAAGCATGGAATTCAGTGTGGCTAATTCCCCAGAAGAGATTTCACAAGGGCCCAAATCCTCCAAAGCATGAAAATCACACGGACTCCTACCAAAGAGGAAGTCAGACACAATGCGTGGAAGGGCTTGGGAGCACTGGCTGACTGCCCAGGCCCTTGGATGTGTGGCTTTGCACAGCCAAACCAGCAAGTACATGCAAATACAGCCATAGCAAGGTGAAGCTGAGGGAGATAAAACTGTAAACAGTGGGCATAATGGCAATCGTCAAGGAAGGTGCTTCAGGGAGGACTACTTAGAGGAAAGGATCTGGAAGGAAGAACTAGCTTCCCCAACCGAACAGATCTCAAGACCAAAACCTGTTTCTACCTACCAATAATTACTGACCCCCTATTCAGTGCCCAGCACTGGATGGCAGTTGTGGTAGATTTTCCATAAATATAGCCCGTGTCCTAGAGGAGCCTATTGTCTGATGGGCAATGCAAAAATAGCTCCCTGAAAATGCCATCCTTGTAAGATTATGTGCCTCCCAAAGTTCAGATCCACATTCCGTTGCTTCGTGTGACCCCAGCGGCCATCACGCTGTCTGGTGCTCGGTTAAACTGGAGAAGAGCTAAGTTTGAAATTGGGATATATTGACCAGAAATAAGAACTAAGTAAAAAGAAACTTTGATACAGATGCAGGTGGTCAACCATGTCTTCCCAGAAAAGGTGAAAAGAGAGTGGGATGGGATACAGAAGAGAGAACATTCCAGAAAGGAAGAACAGCACATATAAAGACATAGTAGTTAATTACTTTTTCTAAACGTGGGGTCCAGACACCACCCACAATGGACTTGACTCCAGAAACAGAATTCAAATCTCTTGTGAGTGGAGCCCAGATTTGCATTTCTAATAAGCACCTAGGCTCTTTTAACGCTCATCAAAACTCAGAACCACTGACTAAGGTAATCTCAGATTTAAACAAAGACATATTCTTCCCTTAACGACAAGCATAAAGGAAGAGAGGTAGGGAAGGAAGAGAGGGAAGAAGAAAGGAAGGAAGAAAAAGAAAGGAAAAACAGTGAAATGTAGGAACCAAGACGGGAAGTGGAGTCAGAGTCCACTCGCCTGGCTCTGCAGTGACCGCTGTGTGATGAGGAAACCAAATCTGATACAACCACGCACATGTCACATGATAAAAGGCCCCTAAAGCCCTTCAGTAGCAGAAGTGGCCTCTGTCCTAGGGATCATAAAGTGCTGTTGCAGGTTCCTAACCAAGACAGCGACAGTATTTCAATCCGACAGTAGTCTGTGAGGTGGAAAGAACAGGAGAGAGTTTTGGCAAGGAGGCAATCTCAGAACACTTGCCACGGTCGAGGTGAAGTCACTGAGTGCCTGAAACACTCAGGCAGAATTCTAAATGGAGACCTCAATTTATGGGACCCCCGTCTACTCTCAGAGGAAAAGGGGTCTGTCCTCTTCAAGACTTAGACCTCCAGTGTCAATCCCCCGATCGACATTCCTCTCGGTTCTTCCAAATCTTCTTCCCTCTAACTTCAGCAAACATCACTAAGCTTTCCTCTTTTTTTTTTAAAGGTCTTTCTCTTGGCCTGCATCCCCCCCGCTGACCACCCAGGTCTCCCCGTTCCTTTTATTTAACATTTCCTTGACGAGAGGGTCTATATTCACCCCTCTTCCCGTTATTCTTCAAGCCACTCAGTCTGCTTCTGTCTCACCATTTCTGCTCCTGCTCCGATAATCTGGAGCATCACAACCACCAGATCTATCAGCACTCACCATGGCAACTTTCACTCCACCTCCCAGTGATAGCTGCCTTCTCCTTGAATTCTTCTCCTCGTGTGTCTTCCATGGCACTTTTAAGTGGTTTTCTTTAAATGCTTTATAAGAGCAAAACCACCTTTTCCTACTCCTGCCCCTTCATTGCTGCTGTTTCTGCTGTTCCTCAGAGTTTAATCACTAATCATCTTTGCATTGCTTCACACACCTAATTTCCTTGGGTGATTTCACCCCATATCAGTTACTATTGCCATGTAACAAATTATCCTAAAGTTTAGAAGCTTAAAATAACCATTTTATTATCATGCATTATTTATTAATTTTTATTATTAATATTGATAATTGCATCATTTATTATTTATCACAGAATCTGTGGCCAACAATTTGGAAAGTGTACAAGTGAGGATGACTCCTCTCTGTTCCACAATGTCTACAGCCTGAGCTGGGAGGACTTGGAGGCTGGGGGTGACACAGAAGCTGGCGGCTGGAAGGAGGAATCCTCTTTTAAAAATCTTTTTTAAACGTGAGCATAGTTGACACACAATGTTACCTTAGTTTCAGGTATACAACACAGTGATTCAACTTCTCTATTCCTGATGCTGAGCTCGCTGCAAGTCTAGCTACCATCTGTCCTGAAACCTCACTTGCAAAATCACTGACGATATTCCTTAGGCCATGCCTTTTACTCCCGTGATTTAGCCATTCCGTAACTGGAAGCCTGTATTTACCACTCCCCTTCGCCCATTCTGTCCTTCCTCCCTCTCTCCCCTCTGGCGGCCAGCAATTCATTTTCTCTATTTGTAGGTCTGATTTTGCTTTTTGTTTGCTCATCTATTCATTTGTTTTTTAGATTCCGCATAGTGAAATCACACAGTGATTTTTTTCACAGTGTGAACACACACAGTGTCTTATCCAGTCTATCTTTTTATTTCACTATCTTCTAGGTCCATCCGTGTTGTCACCAATGACACGATCTCATCCTTTTTATGGCTGCCTAATACTCCATTGTGTGGGTGTGCATGTGTGATGTCACACACACACACCATTTCTTCATTATCCGTTTGTCTATCAGCGGACACTCAGGTGACCTCCGTATCTTGCCTATTATAAATAACACCGCAATAAACATAGGGAACACATATCTCTTCAAACTGGTGTTTTTGTTTTCTCTGGGTAAATATCTAGTAGTGACATTATTGGATTATATGGTATTTCTGTTTTTATTTTTTTATTTTTTTGAGGAGCCCCCATACTGTTTCCGCAGTAGCTATACCAGTTTACCTTCCTACCAATAGGATATGAGAGTTCCTTTTTCTCCACATCCTCACCAGCATTTTATTTCTTGTCCTTTTTATTTTAGCCATTCTGACAGGGGTGAGGTAATATCTCTTTGTGGTTTTTGACTTGAATTTCCTTGATGATGAGTGATGTTGAGCATCTTTTCATGTGTCGGTTGGCCCTCTGTATGTCTACTTTGGAAAAATGTCTATTCAGGTCTTCTGCTCATTTTTTTAATCAAATTATTTATGGGGGGGGGGGTTGGTGTTTAGTTGTATGCATTACTTATATATTACATTTTTGGTGTTTAGTTGCATGCATTACTTATATATTAACCCCTTAACAGATATATCATTTGCAAATATCTTCTCCCATTCAATAGGTTGCCTTTTTGTTTTGTTGATGGTTTCCTTTGCTGTGCAGAAGCTTTTTGGTTTGATATAGTCTCAATAGTTTATTTTGGCTGTTGCTTCCTTTGCCTTAGGAGACATATCTTGAAAAATGTTGCTATGGCCAATGTTAGAGAAATTACTGCCTGTGCTCTCTTGTAGGATATTTATGGTTTCAGATCTCACATTTAGGTCTTTAGTCCATTTTGAGTTTATTTTTGTGTATGGTGTTAGAAAGTAATCCAATTTTGGGGGCGCCTGGGTGGCGCAGTCGGTTAAGCGTCCAACTTCAGCCAGGTCATGATCTCGCGGTCTGTGAGTTCAAGCCCCGCGTCAGGCTCTGGGCTGATGGCTCAGAGCCTGGAGCCTGCTTCCGATTCTGTGTCTCCCTCTCTCTCTGCCCCTTCCCCATTCATGCTCTGTCTCTCTCTGTCCCAAAAAAATAAATAAACGTTGAAAAAACAAAAAATTAAAAAAAGAAAGTAATCCAATTTTGGGGGCACCTGAGTGGCTCCCAGTTGGTTAAGCGACAGACTCTTGATTTCATCTCAGGTTATGATCTCATGGTTCATGAGTTCAAGCCCCACATTGGGCTCTTTGCTGACAGTGCAGAGCCTGCTTCTCCTTCTCTCTTTCAAAATATATAAATGAATTTTTTTAAGAAGCTATCCAATTTCATTCTTTTCACATAGCTGTCCAGTTTTCCCAGCACCACATATTGAAGAGACTGTCTTGGGGTGCCTGGGTGGCTCAGTTGGTTAAGGGGCTACCTTCAGCTCAGGTCATGATCTCACAGTCTGTGGGTTCAAGCCCCACATCAGGTTCTGTGCTGACAGCTCAGAACCTGGAGGCTGCTTCATGTTCTGTGTCTCCCTCTGTCTCTGCCCCTCCCCTGCTCATGCTCTGCTCTCTCTCTCTTTCTCACTCTCGCTCTCTCAAAAATGAATAAACATTTAAAAAAAATTTTTTTAAAGACACTGTCTTTTCCCAGTTGTATATTCTTGCTTCCTTTGTCATAGGTCAACTGACCATTTAAATATGGGTTTATTTCTGGGCTCTGTACTCGGTTGTACTCGGTTCTACTGTTCTATGTGTCTGTTTTTGTCCCAGTACCATACTGTTTTGATTACCACAGCTTTGTAGTATATCTTGAAATCTGGAATTGTGATGACTCCAGTTTTGTTTTTCTTCCTCAGGGTCTCTGTGGTTCCATACAAATTTTAGTATCATTTGTTATAGTTCTGTGAAAAATGCTGTTGGTGTTTTGACAGGGATTGTATTGAATCTTTAGGTTGTTTTGGGCAGTATGGACATTTTAACAACATGAATTCTTCCAATCCATGAGCATGGAATATCTTTCCATTTGTTTGTGTCATCTTCAATTTTTTTCATCATTGCTTTATGGTTTTCAGAGTACAGGTCTTTTCACATGTGCTACTTCTGGAGCCTTGGAAATGGAATTTCTTTTTAAATTTCTCTTTCTGCTACTTTGTTATTAGTGTATAGAAACGCTACAAAATTGGGGCACGTGGCTCAGTCGGTTAAATGTCCAACTTCACCTCAGGTCTCGCGGTCAGTGAGTTTGAGCCCCACATTGGGCTCTGTGCTGACAGCTCAGAGCCTGGAGCCAGCTTCAGATTCTGTGTCTCCCTCTCTCTCTGCCCCTCCCCCACTTACACTCTGTCTCTCAAATATGAATAAATGTTAATTAATTGAAAAAAGAAATGCTACAAATTGCTGGGTATTATTTTGTATCCTGCAAATTTACTGAATTTGCTTATTAGTTCTAACAGATTTTTGATGGAGTCTTTAGGTTTTGTATGTATAGTGTCATAGTCGTCTGAAAATAGTGACAGTTTAACTTCTTCTTTATCATTATATATGTCTCTTATTTCTTTTTCTTATCTGATTGCTGTGGCTAGGACTTCCAGTACTATGTTCAATAGAGTGGTGAGAGTGGACATCCTTGTCTTGTTCCTTACCTTAGGGGAAAAGCTCTCAGCTTTTCTGCATTAAAGATGATGTTAGCTGTGGGTTTTTCAGAGCTAGACTGTATTATGTTGAGGTATGTTCCCTCTAAGCCCACTTGGTTGAGAGTTTAGTTTTGTTTTTTATCATGAATGGATATTGAATTTTGTCAAATGCTTTTTCCACATCTGTTGAGATAATCACATGATTTTTAGCCTTTATTTTTAAATGGTATATCACATTGGATGATCTATGAATAGTCAACCATCCTTGCATTTCCAGAATAAATCCTGCTTGATTGTGGTAAACGATCTTGTTGATTTATTGTTGAATACAGTTTGCTAATATTATGCATTTTTGCATCTATATTCAAAGATATTGGCCTGTAGTTTTCTTTTTTCATGGTGCCTTGGTCTGGTTTTGGTATCAGGGTAATGCTGGCCTTGTAGAATGTATTTGGAAGCTTTCCTTCCTATTCCATTTTTTGGAATAGTTTGAGGAGAATATGTATTAACTCTGTGAATACATCTGGACCTGGACTTTGATTTTTTGGTAGTTTTTGATGACTGATTCAATTTCATTACTAGTAATTAGTCTGCTCAGAGTTTCTATTTCTTCCTAGTTCAGTTTTGGAAGATTGTTTCTAAAAATTTATCCATTTCGGAAGACGGAATCTTAACTCACTTGTCTGGTGCCTGGTCTGGGACTACCAACAATAGCACCAACATGTGACCTCTCCATGTAGTTTGGCCTTCCTCACAGCATGGCACCTCAGAGCTTTCACATGGCAGCTGAAGCTTTCGGTCCCAAATGTTAGAATCAATAAGACAGCAGTTAAATCACCTTTCCTAACCTAGCCTCAGAAGGCACACTGTCATTTCCACCATATTTTGATGGTAATCTAAGAGTTACACATCTGTACAAGTTCAAATGGATGGGATATAAACTCCACCTCTCAAAATGAAGAATGTCAGGGGCACCTGGGTGGCTCAGTCAGTTAAGCAACTGACTTTGGCTCAGGTCATGATCTCATGGTTTGTGGGTTCAAGCCCCACACTGGGCTCTGTGCTGACAGCTCAGAGCCTGGAGCCTGCTTCGGATTCTGTGTCTCCCTCTCTCTCTGTTCCTCCCCTGTTCACTCTCTGTCTCTCTCTGTCTCTCAAAAATAAATAAACGTTAAAAAAATTTTTTTAATGAGGAATGTCAAAAATATTTGCAACCATTTTTTTAAAAACTCTAGCATTCATAGCTACATAGCTCTAAAATATTTATCTCAAGCCCAGATCTCTAGACTTTTATATCCAATTGCTCTATATTTATATATCAATTGCTTATTGTACTGTCATCACTACTAATAATAGCAAATGAAGAAGTAAAACTGTCACTATTTGCACATGATATATATTACACATAAAAACCTAAAAGACTCCATCAAAAAACTGTTCAAAGTAATAAGTGAATTCAGTTGTTACAGGATACAAAATCAATACACAAAAATCTGCTATATCTCTTTACACTAATTATTTGAACGATCAGAAAGAGAAATTAAGAAAATAATCCCATTTACAATTACATCAAAAAGAAGTAATACTTAGGAATAAATTTAACAAAGGAAGTAAAAGACCTGCATATCGAAAACCACAAGACAATAATAAAAAAAAACTGAAGAAGACACAAATAGATGGGAAGATATTCCATGCTTGTGGATTAGAAGAATTAATACTGTTAAAATGTCCATACCACCCAAAACAATCTAGAGATTCAATGAAATCTCTATCACAATTCCAATGGTATTTTTCACAGAAATAGAATAAACAATTTTTAAATTGGTATGGAACCATAAAAGACCCTGAATAGCCAAAGCAATCTTGAGAGAAAGGAGAACAAAGTAAGAGGCATCATATTCCTTGATTTCAAACTGTATTACAAAGCTATCATAATCAAAACAGTATGGTGTTGAGGTGCCTGGGTGGTTCAGTCAGTTGGGCATCCGACTTCAGCTCAGGTCATGATCTCACAGTCCGTGAGTTCTAGCCCTGCTTCGGGCTCTGTGCTGACAGCTCAGAGCCTGGAGCCTGCTTCCAATTCTGTGTCTCCCTCTCTCTCTGCCCCTTCCCTGCTCAAGCTCTGTCTCTGTCTCAAAAATAAATAAAAACATTTAAAAAAATTAAAAAACAGTAGTGTTGGCAAAAGAAACAAGCACATAGATCATTGGAACACAATACAGTCCAGAAATAAACCCATATATGTATGGCCAATTAATGTACAACATCGGAGCCAAGAATATACAATGAGGAAAGGACACTTTCTTCAATAAACGGTGCTGAGAAACCCAGACAGTGACATGTAAAAGAAAAAAACTGGACCACTACCTTACACCATATACACATATTAACTCCAAGTGGATTAAATGCGTGAACACAAGATCTGAAACCATAAAACTCCTGGAAGAAAATATAGGCAGTAAGCTCCTTGACATGGATCTTGGCAATAATGTTTTAACCAAAGGCAAAGCAACAAAAGCAAAAATAAACAAGTGGGACTACATCAAACCAAAAAACTTCTGCACAGCAAAGGAAACTATTAGCAAAATGAAAAGGCAGGCTACTGAATGGGAGAAAATAACTGCAAATTATATATCTGATAAGAAGCTAATATCCAGGAGCACCTGGGTGGCTCAGTCAGTTAAGCATCCAACTCTTAATTTCAGCTCAGGTCATGATCTTACAGTTCCTGGGATTGAGCCCCACAATAGGCTTCATGCTGACAGCACAGAGTCTGCTTGGGATTCTTTCCCTCTGTCCCTCACTCACACACACACACACACACACACACACACACACACACAGTCTCTCTCTCTCTCTCTCTAAAAATAAATAAATAAACATATAAAAAAGAAGCTAATATCCAAAACATATGAAGAATTCATACAACTCAATGGTAAAAAAAACAAAAACAAACAAGTAATCAAATTAAAAGTGGGCAGATCTGAAAGGACATTTTTTAAAAGAAGACATATAGATAGATGGTCAACAGTTCCGTGAAAAGATGCTAAACATCAATAACCACCTGGGAATTACAATTCAAAACCACAGTGAAATATCACCTCACACCATTCAGAATGGGTAACATCAAAAGGACAAGAAATAACACGTGTTGGTGAAACTGTGGAGAAAAGGAAACCTTTACACATTGTTGGTGGAATGTAAATTGGTCCAACTCTTAAGTGTGTAGGTTCCTCAAAAAATTGAAAATAGAACTACCTTATGATCTAGAAATTCCATGTCTGGCTATTTATCTGAAGAAAACAAAAATGCTACTTTGAAAAGATATCTGTACCTCCATGTTCACTGAAGCCTTATTTACCATAGCCATGAGATGGAAACAATCTAAGTGTCCATCAATGGATGAATGAATAAAAGAAATTGTGATGTGTGATGTGTGTGTGTGTGTGTGTGTGTAATATTGTTAAGCCATAAAAAATAATGAAACCTTGCCATTTGTGACAAAATGGATGGACCTTAAGAGCATTATGCTAAGTGAAATAAGTCAGAGAAACACAAATACCATATGATCTCTCTTATATGTGGAAAAGAAAGAAAGAAAGAAAGAAAGAAAGAAAGAAAGAAAGAAAGAAAGAAAGAAAAGAGAGAAAAGACAAGAAAAAAGAAAAGAGAAGAGAAAAGAAAAGAAAAAAGAAAATCCAACTCAATTTGGTGATTGCCAGAGGCAGGGAGTGGGGAGGTAAGGGAGAACAGATGAAATAGCTTTGGGTGTTTTTTTTTAAGTTAAAAAAAAAATTAAATGAAACAAGTGTTAGAGACCCGACATGTGCCTAAACTTCCCAGCAATCAGGACAAAATACAAATTAAAGAGATAAAAGGTTAAATGCATTAATCTCTTCACCCTGGGTTCCAAAGGCTGAAGTTGGGAATTTAGGTGAGCAGGGGATACTGTGGAATGTCCTTAATTATTTATCATCAGAGAAGTGCTTACTGCACATGACTACCTCTGCGACATGATACACACCATATTTCTATATTATATATAGTCAGTTCTCATTATTCCCATTAGTTATGTTCTATAAAGCTGCCACAAACACCAAATACTGACAGCAAATACTGAACCATTGTTCCTAGGGGAAATACAAGGTTAGGTTCCTATGAGCTTCTGGTCACAACATTTTCATCAACCAATCAATACATAACCTTGTAAAAACCTAATAATAGCAAATGATGATATGCATTTAACATGTGACAGGAACACTTGTAAGCATTTTATACTTGTTAACTCATATAATCCTTACAATAACTCTAGGAGGCAAGTACTATGATTGTCATCATTTTAATAAAGATGTTAAATAATCTGCCTAAGATCATGCAGCAAGGATATAATTCAGGCAGTCTGGCTCCAAATTTTAGTTTTATACCCAGTACACTATACAGCAGATATTCTATAGGTATTTCAAATTCAGCATTACCAAAACTGCGCTTTAATCTGCCACAGCCTCATTAAAACAAAAATATCTTACTGTACTTCCTATATATTTCCTCCTTGTTAATAATTTCAACATTCACACAATACCCAAATGAAGAAGTCTTGGAACCATCCAATCTCCTAACCTCACTGATTCCCCATGTGAGATCTGTCCTCAGACTGTGTCAATTATCCTTCTAAATGATTCCTCTAACTTCCCCATTCGTCTCCACCCCCCACTGCCCAAATCAACATCTTCTTCTGTAAGTTTTAAACTGACTCCCTGTTTCCTATCCCTTACAACTGTGACTCATCCTCCCAACGCCCAAAATAATGCTTGTAAAATGCAAATATGATTATTATATATGTTGCTTAAAACTCTTCAAAGGTTGCCGATAAGATAAAATCAAAATGTTCGTGTAACAGACAACATCCCTTGGTACAGTCCCTGACTACTATGTCCCTTGTCTCCTGTTCCTACCCAGTGTGCTAATATCTATCCACACCAAATTACTTGCCCATCTGTTTCTTGCCTCCCTGCCACTGCACATCCTATACACGTTTTTTTTTTTCTACTTTAAATGTCCTCTTTCCTTTTCCCCTTTCAATTCCCAGTCACCTAGAAAATTCTTATTTACCCTTCAAAATCCAGCCCTAATATCCCTTCTTCTGGTAACACTCCTTGACACCTTCCCCAAGAAGACTTGATTACCTCATTTTTCATCAGTGTATAGAATGCTGACTCGGCACTCATCACATAACGCGATCACATTTCACATCCCCAGGCTCTCTTGTTTATTAGTGGCTCCTAGAGGACAGAAAGTGGACCTTGTTTATCATTGTATTCCCAGTGCCTGGCACGTCATAGATGCCCAGTGAATGCTTGTTGAATGAACAAATGAGTGACTGAATAAAACCACAATACACAGTGACATTTGACATATAGGAAATAAAGAAGAGGCAAAATTTACAGCATCTATCCTACAAACCATTTACAATAGTAGACAAATGAACAGAAATGAGGAAATTGGGAGGCATAGGAACCAGGAAACCAGCTTAAGGTGAGTAAAGAAAATGATGGATTTGGGTTTGAACAGGTTGGATTGTATATGTACCATTAAGTGGTTAGAAAAACAAGGTCAGAAAATAGATAAGAGTTCTAGGTTAAAATTATAGGTTTGAGAATTTAAAAAGAAGAGATGATTTTTTTTTACCAACAGAAGAGTTTTCCAGTTATGTAAGAGGAGAACGAACAATTTTACCTACTTTCTCTCTTTTTTTGAGTTTATTTATTTTGAGAGAGAGAGAGCACATGCACAAGTGAGGAAGGGGCAGAGAGAAAGAGGGAGAGAGAGAATCCCAAGAAAGACAATCTGATAGCACAGAGTCTGATGAGGGGCTCGATCTCATGAACTGTGAGATCAGACCTGAGTCGAAATCAAGAGTCGGATGCTTAACCAACTGAACCACTCAGGTGCCCCTTTACTGACCCTTTTCTAAAAAGAAAATGTTAAAGGACTCTCTAAACATGGTTTATAACAATAATCACAAAAGTCATATTTAACAGAACCATAAATAGTTTATCATAATTTTTTTTTCCAATTGGTCCTTCTGTTTTCATCTCTACTATCATAATCCTTTAAGAAGGGAGATACAAAAAGAAAATTATGAAAGGGTCATCCAGAAAGCACTTTTCTTAGAATAGGACCCAACCAAAAGCAGAAACCTCTAGGGGTGATTAGGGTCAGGCCATTGCTTCTTCCTTAGAATTGTCCCTCGCAGCTGTTCTCAGCCCTACCCTGACAGTCACCTCTGAACACTTCCTCACTGACCTCAGTAAACAGTAGGATAGAGAAAAACTGCCCATTTCATGTCCCTGCTTTCCATTTTATTGGCCTTAAGAACTAATGAAGTATTATATTGATGTTGTACAGATGTTGGCTTATATCTAAATGATGTCAAAATGACATGTAAAAAGGCAGAAAGCAAAAAGCGTATAATCAACTGGTTATATAAAGCCAACTCAGCAGGTGAGGTATAAATAATTGGTTATTACAATTACACTATGCCAAATATCTTGTGTGATTTTTTTCTTTCTGAATTCACTGCTGGCTGTGTGGGCGTACCATGCAGACACAATCAGTGACTGACAGAGGAAATGTGATTTGCAACAACATAGCCAGCCCGAACCAGCAAAATCAACAAGAATATATGATGCTTATTTCCCGTCTAACCCAATATAGGTGGGGCCCTGGAAAATGTTTGAGACCAGAAAACACCTATCCCCTGGGACTTTTTTTTTTTTTAATGTTTATTTATTTTTGAGAGAGACAGAGAGAGAGTGAGAGAGAGGAGACATAGAATCCAGAGCAGGCTCCAGGCTCTGAGCTGTCAGCACAGAGCCCAACATGGGACTTGAACTCAAAACCGTGAGATCATGACCAGAGCCGAAGTTGATGCTTAACCGACTGAGCCACCCAGGCGCCCCTCCCCTGGGACTTTTATATAATTCACCACAGTGGGCAGAGTAGTGCCAATGCTGGTTTTGTGGTTTACAGTATCCCCAGGCTGCTATACTTGGCTTATAGCTTCCTGAATCTCTTCGTTATCAGTCAGTCTTAAAATCACTTCCAAAGAAACTACTCTATTAAAGGTAAGGTACTGCTCTGGTCTCCAGGACTGATTATGGCCCTATCATATTGGGCATGAAGTCCCGGATCCTCATTCTCACGTTTTTAAAGCATTTCATACTTGTCTGCCCTCCTCCCCCTCGCCTGCCTTGTGAATGGGAACATCCTGGGTTCTAACGCCAGAAACACTCGATTCCACGCTGAGGAAGGAACCTATGCCTGGACCCTCCCCAGACTCTCCTGGCCTTGACATCTACACCAGGCAGACGACGGTGGCAGGTGGACCTGGGTTTGTGATCTTACACAAGTTACTCAACTTCTAAGAAATTTTCTTACCTAAAAAAAAGAAATTATAAGAACATTCTAATGGATTCGGCCTGAGGACGAAGTAAGGGCACGTCAGTACAGCAATCACTACAGCACCTGAACCCTGGTGATATTCCATGAAGGTTTGTCCCCCCTTTTCCTCCATGCAGTTTCATCTGGCTTGGGGATCCTCTTGATCCACGGCACTCCACTCAGCACCCTCACTCTGGCTGCAAAGCCCACACAGGACACTCTCAATTCCCAGGTTTCTATTATACTCACCTCCTATGTGTGTCAAAAAATAAGTGTAGAGACTTCATTTGAGGGAGTTGACAACTGCTCCAGTCAAAATTAAACTATATTTTCAGTATAGTGACGAATCATCTTCTCATGTATACTCTTAAATGTTTATTTTCGAAAGCGAGTGGGGAAGGGGCAGTCTGCACTGTGAGCGCAGAGCCCTACGGAGGGATCGGTCCCATGAACCATGAAATCATGACTTGAGCCGAGGTAAGGGGCTTAACCGACTGAGCCACCCAGGTGCTCACGTATACTTTTATACCCTCTCACGTGTACTTTTAAATGCTCACTGGACTGAGGATGTTTGCGTGACATTTTCACTTGTATATTTCTTTGTTTTAAAAAATAGGTTTTGAATATATGTGTATATATGTTAATGTATATCATATATACCCATCAATAAACGTGACTATGTGTACTTAATTGCAGAAATGCTTAATAATTATTGATGCTGTGCCAGCCATTAGGCAGAAATAGCTTATTTAATTCTCAAGATAACCTGAGAGAAGTACAATTATGACTCCTATTTTACAGATGAAGAAACTGAGACTTAAGGACGTTAGGTAACTTAACCAAGGTCACACAGCTAATAAGTAAATATTAACGCACTCAAAATTGCTAAACAACTAACTGCATGTATGAAGCTTTTGTTTCATTTTCCCTGGAAGCATAGAAGCTGTGCTTTAAGTGCTTTTAACTCCGAATGAAGCGCACTGCTGAGCTCCGCGTCGAAGATAAACAGGAGGACAGGTGTTACTTTAAGAGACCACTGGAGGTTGTAACCCGAAGCCTCCTCCAGCGCCGGCCAGAGTGGTCTGGGAGGCTGCACCCAGCCGGTGCGCGTCTGTAAACTCCCGCGGGTCTGGCGCGTCTCTTTCTTCCAAAGTTGGAGCTCTCCTTGGTGGGAGGGGGTGGGGACGCGGGTAGGCCAGTGACGTCACTCGGGAGCGGGGATAAAGCTCCCCGGCCGCAATCGGGGCGAGGGCACTTTCTGGGGAGCGGAGTGGCTGTCCAGCTCGGGGACACTTGCCGCGGGCAGGGCCACCCCTCGCTGCGCCCCGGTCCCTGGGAGCCAAGGCCACCACGCCAAGAGCACCATGCCCCAGAACGTGGTTCTTCCGGGCCCCGCGCCCTGGGGCTTCAGACTCTCGGGGGGCATAGACTTCAACCAGCCTTTGGTCATCACCAGGGTAGGTGTTTTCGGTTCTTTCGCTGCGAGTCGGGGGCTGGCGTGCGGCGGGTTGCCCAGGAGCGGAGAGTGGCCAGCAAGCCCCGGGTGCGCTGGGTGTGGGTCCTCCGCTTCGGGCTCACAGTTCGAGGGGCGGCAGCAACTTGGCAAAGCAGCTGGGAGGATGCAGGGCAACTCAGGACAATTTACAAAGTCCGCTCCAATGGTCTCTGCATCCTCTCGGTCCCCAGCAACTTTCCAGGAGAGGTGAACTGACAGCGTGATTCCCCTGGGCTCCGAGAAGGCTAGGCTGCGAGGGGTGGGGGCGTGGGGGCTTCTGCTCTCGAACCCCCGTTTCCTTTCAGTAACAAAAGAAATGAGGTCCCAGGAAGGAGGGAGGGATGACTGACATTGGCGGTGGTTCCTCAGAGCCAAACGCGCACCTGAGCGCTTTTCTCCTACGGATGAAAACTTCGGCACAGCGCTGATCGCAGGGCACAGCCTGGGTCGGCCAAGTTGGAACCGCTCATATCAGCCCAGACGGGGAAAATATTATGAATGTGTTTTCCTAGGTTTCCAGGCATTTTGAATAAATATTTTCCAAAGCTGGGAATTTGGCTTAGGAATCATCACCTTATAACTCAAACTACAAAGAAAACCCGTCAGATAGTTTAGTTTACCTGATGGAAAGTCACATTCAGCCTAGTAACTCTGAAAATAATAGTTTATTATCAGAGTCCAGCTTTCCTTACTTAATATTCCCTGGAGCATTGTCTAATTTGAAAAAAAAAAAAAAAAAAAAAGAAAGAAAGAAAGAGAAAGGAAATTTCGGGATTTCTGCCCTGTCAGTAAATAAGTGATTTGTCTAGTTGATTTTTTTTCTAACACAAGTGTCTGTCTTAATAGAAAATTATTACTTCAATTATCAATATAAGGTATATTAAACATAATCAAAAAGCATAAACTTTCAGAATATTACACTTTTCTCATGTTTTCTTCTTTACTGCTTATAGTGTATTTTATAAACGTATACTTTATAATCTGACTTACGCCTATAGAGTTTTAAACAAGGTAATACCTTTTAAATTCTGCTCTACTTAAATATCTATGAGTTTTGGGAACCAACGTCTTTTTAAAATATCTCACAACATGTACCATACATATATACATACGCATACCATGGAACATTTCAAGCTTTGTTTTACGTTTTTTGAAAACATATAAACACATCTGACATGTGTTTTTGTATGAGACATGAAAACTTAACATACCTCCAAAAAAGTTCCTAAGTAAATTAAGCAGAAAATGGTTCAGTGATCTGGGCCAAGCAATGAATGCCTTTTATGGATTTACCAACCAAAACGGTTTCCATTATCTCTACTAAGAAATATTTTTAAAGTTTCGGAAGCAGTTTTCATTTGTTTAGATGAAAGGAAATAAGCTCTTGAATCTTAACAAAGGATAACTCATAGTAAACACTAAAGAAATAATTTCGTCACCAAAATCTTTTAAGTGATTTATAAAAGAAATATCTTGCTATTACTATGTAACACATCAATATGATCAATCTTATGTTTGAAATTTTGCATTGTTGACATTATAAATAACGTTTATTTTATTTTATTTTTTTTTTAATTTTTTTTCAACGTTTATTTATTTTTTGGGACAGAGAGAGACAGAGCATGAACGGGGGAGGGGCAGAGAGAGAGGGAGACACAGAATCGGAAACAGGCTCCAGGCTCTGAGCCATCAGCCCAGAGCCTGACGCGGGGCTCGAACTCACGGACCGCGAGATCGTGACCTGGCTGAAGTCGGACGCCCAACCGACTGCGCCACCCAGGCGCCCCAATAACGTTTATTTTAAAGCAGTACTTATATTTTGCCACTGGACTACAGGAGCTATAGGCAAATGTAGTTGACATGACAATTATTATTTGGGAAGCCAATTCATACTTGAATTTTTGATTCATTACTAATTTGTATCACTCATTTTCACATGGCTCAATAACAATGCGTGACCATAAATGATTATTTCATTTGACTCTGCCTTTTCTCTTCAATTAATTTAATTCAAGAATAGCAGGTAAAATTCAGCTATTTTGTATTCCAAGTGCTCCCCAAACCATGCACATGACAGATTCATATTGAGTAAATGAAAATATATTCACTTGAACTTTTTTGCCATCGTGAACACCTGAGAATATTTCCCTTAAAATTATAAGAACAGTAAAAATCACTTGTAACAACACTAAAAGGTATTACACAAAACGAATTATCAGTGTTGTAATTAAACAGTAAAATTCGGGGTGCCTGGGTGGCTCAGTCGGTTGAGCATCCGACTTCGGCTCAGGTCATGAACTCACATCCCCTCGTCAGGCTCTGTGCTGACAGCTCAGAGCCTGGAGCCCGGTTTGGATCCTGTGTCTCCTTCTCTCTCTGTTGCTCCCCTCCCCCTCAAAAATAAATAAAGATCTCAAAAAAAAAAAAAACACACACAGTAAAATTCTATTGCTTGTATCATTTTTGTATTATACGGACAGGTATTGGTATGATTGTATGTGTGTTAGTGCACTCCTTTGCTTCCTGGGCATGCTCCTTAGCCCTTTATATGCACTAACTCCCTTAAATCTCATAATAATCCTGTAAGAGAAGTAGTAGTGATACCTTTTTGCACATGAGAGAATGCAGCTTCAAGACTTTCATTAACCTGCTGACGATCACAAGTGGACGGAACTTGACACTAGCCCTGCCTGCCTCCGAAGCCTGCATTCTGAAGTCCACACATTTAAGAAGAATCTTGCTTGTTGTGCAGATCTTTGCCAACAGGTGTTTTGCGCCATCCGCTTCATCGCCTGGTCCTACTGGTTCCCAATCTTTAACATCTACCATGTCCCTTTTTTTCCACCACTGTCCCTCTTCAAGCTTCCATGACCTCACACCGAGCTCTTTGTCTCCCCTCCCAGACTCACTCTGTATCTTCCTACCAGCTGCCTTGGGGAGGGCTTCTCTCTTCCCCCTTCTTAAAAATCCTTCAATGGCGACACCAGTTTAGAGAGAATAAAATGTGTGGTCTTTGCTCACATTCCCGGCCTCCGCCCTCTTCCCAACTCAAGTTTCCAACTTCATTTCCTCCCTCTCTCTTCCTTCTCTCTCCCTTTCCTCCTTGCCCTGCATAGGTTGACCGGCATTTGTGTCACTGCCCTGTACGACTTAGATTTTTCTACCACATCTACACCCATCATTTTTCTCCAGATTTCTCCTCCTCACTCTACCCCACTGTCTTCTGTGCCTATGGAAACCCAATCAAATACCACTCCCATAGTATTCTTGTAATAACAAGCATTTCATCCATTTGATTACCATAGCTTTTGCCCTACAACCTCTCCTTTATATCATGCTTTGTGCCACAGATGTTTCAGTACACCTGTATCCCACAAGTTGCATGCTCCCCGAAGGCAGGAACTTCTAAAATTTAGGGGCCACTCAGTGCTGAGCACGGAATATAGGCATGATATGAATGATTGTTTAAATTGTTCGCTTTTTATGTAACTATTATTATCACAATAGGTGCAGACTGTATGCTCAAAATATTCTACAATAAAGATAAGTGAGAATTGTTTTATTGTTAATTGTTCTGTCTGTGTGAGATAAGTTCTTGAGTATGCAAAGAATTGAGAAACCAATGCCTAAACTTAATACCACCAAAATTCCTATAAATGAGACAAGTGCCTCAAGTCAAATCGGCTTTTGTCTTGCAGCAAGCTATGGCCTTCCCTCCTTGCTCCACACTCTGCAAATGCAAATGCCCCTAGACAGTGGGCCTCTACTCCACTAGAGTTGGGGCAGGGGGTTACCAATGTAACTCTCTCTAGCAATTGATATTACAATTCACAGAATTAGGTAGGGCAAAGGGTCCCCACTCCAGAAATCATTGGCAATCCAATTAATCAGCCGGGTTGATTTGTATCCTAAAAGACATCAGAAGTAAGGTAAACCAAACTTCAGGCATTCTTGACAAAAAATTAGCAGTGGGTTGTGATACGCACAATTTGTAGGAAAATAGTTTGTAGGCAATAGGTGTGCTATACCAGGTGCAATATGAATTTCCGTTGTGTATGTGGAAGGGTTGTTACTGCAAACACCATACATTACTGGCCTCTGCATTTCACAGAATAAATCTGAGGCTCACATCTCTAAGTGAGCAGCTTTTCTTTTTCTGGCAAGAAGATTCTAAGGAGTCTCTTTCTTTTTTTAAATGTTTGGACCACCCAGAAGGTGGATCTGCTATCACAGCCAAGTTACAGATGGTTTGTTTGCACAAATGGTCCAATTTGGAATAAAGTACAAGTTTCTTTTGTGTATGAGATGTAAAATTATTGTATACATCTGATGCTGGTATGTACTTTCCCACTCAATGCCTCTCCCTCCCCCTCCTCCTCCCTCCTTCCTATTCAGAGCACAGTCCACCAAGATCACGGCTAACTGAGAACACTATATGGACTTGGGTCCCAATATAGAAAATGTTACTATATTCTTAAGTTTTGCAGGCTTGAACATAGAAAAGTATGTTACTCCAATATAAACTATATTTGAAATTTGAGTTTTTAGAAAGAAATGTTTACAATTGAATGCAATCCTTTACCAGGATTTCAAGTGCAGTAGGAAGGTCAATGGGAAAACCTGTTGAATTTTATTCTACCAAAGACATGTCTGCATGGAAGTGCTGGTTCATATGTTCATAACATTCCATTATTAATTATCTATTTATTGCAGAAATATCTATTAATTGCACAAATATCCCACAAATATCTATTAATTGCAGAATGTACTGTATGTGGAAGGCACTGTGGGGGATACAGTTATAATGTAATGGGTTTCTACGCCCCTGAGACGCTCGAATAGGAGAAGGGACATATACATACATAGCACAGCCTGTCCAGGATTCTATGACACAGCCCGTCCAGGATTCCATGCGAAAAGTATGGCCAAGGGTAGGAGGAGTCAGGGCAAAGACTGCCTGCAGGAGGGCCCTTGTAGGATGGTGAAAGAACCTGAGCTACAGAGTTAAACCTACAAGGAATTACAAATCTTCACGGGATGTGTGACCCCAAGCAAGCTTCTTCTACTCTGAGAGCATCAGTTTTCTCATCTTAAAAGAGTGGCTTGAGAATTCAGTGAGATAATAGTTCTCAGTAATACGATACCAATAATAGTTCTCAACCCCGGCTGCACAGTAGATTCACCCAGGTAACTTGTGAAAATACTCATGCCCAGGCGCTATGTATAGAGGTTCTGATGTGATTGGTCTGAGGTATGGCCCTAGAAATGTAGATTACAGCCAGGCACCAGAGGGCTTTAGATGCCAGGTAGGGCACTGGAGTTTATTTGTAGGCAACAGAGAACAACTGAACAATGGGCTTTCTCACTATTTTGACTCATACCCCACAGCACAGCCCTTTAGTATATACTTGCCTTGTTCATAACTATTTTAATCATTTTTATTCTTAACATAAACGTGTCACCACGGCCATATCTTGTGCTTCCCTCCTGTCTCCTGCAGTAAGTCGAATATTATAGATGCTTTACCTGTGATTTAAATTAGTTTTTTTCCAAATGAACCCAAACAATACATTGATATTAATAATGGAAATCACCCGACACATTTGTTGAAACACAAATTCCCTCGTTCCTCTCCTAGAGTGTATGATTTGTGATTCCAGGCATTTAGGGTATGATGGGAGTCTTTATGACAAGCAAGAACCCCAGGTTCTAACATGTTTTAACTCAAAGAAAAGACTTCTGGTCTTAGGAGTTTAAAAATAGATAGTACTGATTTTGACAAACTATAGCTAGAGAAAATTAAAAGTTTAATATTATTTTTATCCCTGCAAGTCACACTAGGGATGGAAACTTTTATTCTTCTAACAGTTCTGGGTCTGGGAGAATTTCCAAGTGGAAAACAGCTATGAAATGTCTCCCAAAGGCTGAGATCTAATAATCCCCATTGTCTTCACCAAGCTTCTATTAACTGTTCCTATCAAAAAATGATGACAATCACTATAGTGACGTGATCACAGAATTGAAGTGAGTACAACAAATATTTTAGTGATGAGACTGAAGATCTCAAAGTATGAGAATTTATTACCTCAGCAATTTTATTCATTTACATGAAACTTGGATATCCCTTAGAGCAACAATGTTAAACAGAATTGATAGCTAGATTAAGTAAATAGAGAAAAAAAATGAATGAATGACTATCCTCAAGTAAAATATTAAGAACAACCTAGTTTATTCCTGGAGCAGTTAGAGGTTTAAGTCAAGTCCTATGCATTCTTCTGCTCTAAACAGTGGAAATTTGCAGATGTAACAATGATGGGTTGACATTAATAGCTATAATCTTTGGTTCTGTAGAGAGTAGGTCTTTTTGTTCCATGAGCTTATTTAAATATCCACTTCATTCATTTTTAATTATCCATTAATTCTAAACACTGGAATATACACTGCAATGTATTAGAAATATACATGCTACTATAGATATTCTCAAGAACTTCCAGTCTGGTTGCCAAGACAATACACAAGTAAATAAACAAACATTAAAATACAAATTGTCTTCAGGAAGGAAGTGAATAAAATGTAATGGTGGAGAATGATGGGGGATGGTCTGGAGAAGCTACTTCAGATGTTTGGGGAAGTCTCTTTGAGAATGTGATATTTAAGTCTAGACCTAAAGGATGAGGAGAAGCAACTGGGTGAAGAGTGGGGGAAACACTTTGGGCAAAAAGAACAGTGCATGTGAAGCCCTGAAGAGGGTACACACTTGCCCTATTTGAGGAACTAAAAGGAAACTACAATAGCTACAGCACAGTGGGTGATGGGAGCAGGAATGGTATAAGATGATGTTAGAGAAAGAAGTAGGTAGGATAAGACCAGGTAAGGACTATTAGGTGGTTGTAAATAATTGGGATTTACCCAGAAAGATTAGGAGTAGGTATAGCAATCAAACACCGAATACTCAACATGGTAATAATTTCCAATTTGCTATCTTTTAAACATTTAATAACCATATGTTTCCCATTAAGTATTCCTTTCATTCCCCCCCCCCAGCCCACCCTCCCAAAAAAGAAATCCATGTGGGTTTCTTGTAGACAGCATAAAACTGGATATTTTTTTTTTTTTTACCTAGTTTGACAATCGCTGTTAAAATATCAGAATATGGTTAGACCATTTACATTTAATGTAATTACTGATAAGGTTCAATTAAAATTTAGCATCTTGTTAGTTGTTTTTATTTGTTCAATCTGTTTTTCATTCATAGAGAAGAGATTGTTTATGGATGCAAACTTCCCTGTGTCTGCCATCCCCAAGGGTTCTCGAATCTCAATGCTAACTTTAGTAATTTGTTCATAATTTTGGCTGAATTCTTCTTTATGGCTAAAATGGTGGTCCCATGTTCCTCTATGCTCTGATACAGTGATACGAGTTGCTTACTTTCCATGGAGGCTCCTGTCTTTCCTTGGATCCCAGGCCAGTTGGTTGCCCTGCAGCTTTAGCTCTCTGAATAGTTCATTAAAGGTTATAATTTTGTATATTATATGGCTTCTTCTTATTAATGCAGGAGTCATTCTCTTTCTAGCTTTCTACAGCCTAGATCCCCCTTCATGTGAATTTCAAAGATCATTACTTATAGGGATGCTACAGTAGTTTCAATTCAAATATAAAAGCTCCCTAATTTGGGGGAGTTGTATTCCCAAATAGAGAGTTATGGGTGAAATAATACCTAAAGAATGAACTGTTTAGTTTAAAGCAAAGAAAATATGATTCAAGCAGGGATTTAAGGAAGATGTTTTAAAAGAGAATAAGAGAGGTCATTATAGATGACATGTCATTAGTAAAAAACAAAAATATTTAGCATGGTGGAAAAATAGAGCTAACACAATTGACCAATTAAGAGTTATTTTAAGTTAGATTTAAAATTCCCTGCCCAACTTGTACCCCAATGTTTATAGCAGCACTCTCAACAATAGCCAAATTGTGGAAAGAGCCTAAATGTCCATCAACTGATGAATGGATAAAGAAATTGTGGTTTATATACACAATGGAGTACTACGTGGCAATGAGAAAGAACGAAATATGGCCCTTTGTAGCAACGTGGATGGAACTGGAGAGTGTGATGCTAAGTGAAATAAGTCATACAGAGAAAGACAGATACCATATGTTTTCACTCTTACGCAGATCCTGAGAAACTTAACAGAAACCCATGCAGGAGGGGAAGGAAAAAAAAAAGAGGTTAGAGTGGAAGAGAGCCAAACCATAAGAGACTCTTAAAAACTGAGAACAAACTGAGGGTTGATGGGGGGTGGGAGGGAGGGGAGGGTGGGTGATGGGTATTGAGGAGGGCACCTTTTGGGATGAGCACTGGGTGTTGTATGGAAACCAATTTGACAATAAATTTCATATATTAAAAAATAAAAAAAAATAAAAAAAATAAAATTCCCTGCCCAGTGAAACATTTAAAATGTTACCAAGCTGAAAATATAAATGTCAGTCACAAAACTCAAGATAGTGTGGAATGTTGGTTTTTAAATGATGCCATGATTTCTTCCAGATTACTCCAGGAAGCAAGGCGGCAGCTGCCCACCTGTGTCCGGGAGATGTCATCCTGGCTATTGATGGCTTTGGTACAGAGTCCATGACTCACGCGGATGCACAGGACAGGATTAAAGCAGCAGGCCACCAGCTGTGCCTCAAAATTGACAGGTGCTCTTTAATTAATGGTGTTAAAATGTGATCTGTTTTGCAGGAGAACCTGAACTAGAACTAGAAATGATTTCATCCTCCCAGTGCAAAGGAGTGTCACAGGGCCTAGAATTTTGACTGGCTTTTTTTAAACATATCAGCCACTTTGGTCTGTTCTTCACTGATGTCAGTCAGTCTAGTAGTTGCTAACAAACTATTTCTGAAAAGAATTCTTTGGAATGTCACAATAACGAAAGAGGCTAAAAGAATTCTTTTTCCTGTTAATAGCACCATTAAAGGTACTGGCCACAGAAACAATGTACAGGACAGCTACTTGTACTGTTGTTCTAAATGCGGTAGAGAATGGGATGGAATTTAAAGATTCTCCAGAAGAATCTCTTGACTTACCAAAATGTGATCATGTTGAAAACCAGTTGCTAATACCCTGTATGCCATTGGCTGTTTTGTACAGAATTCAGCCCAGAAGAATCTGACCAGGTATAAGAGTGCCTGTGGAGTGAGAGCATTAGAGAATGAGACATTTCTAACAACAACAAAAAAAAAAAAAAAAAAAAAAATTAGGAAATTGAACCTGATCTCTTGCCACAGCCCATTGTGAAAATAATGTTTTCACATTAAATAGTGGTTGTTAGTGTGTGTTTATCCTGCTGTTACTGTATTCCCAACTTTCCCTGCTGTGGTTCAGAAAGCACAATCAATCAGCCAATTGCCATTTCAGGGGTGAGATTGACTCTTTTCCTATTTACCCACGACCTGGGTTCCTGCCAAGCACACGGTCCCTTAGGAGCACATGGTCCCAAACAGATACATGAGAAGGACATGAGATTGGACAAAGCTCATTTCCTTGATGCCAACAGTAAATCCCCCTGGCAAACCACTCAGTGTCTCCTGCAGTGGCCTGGGTAGGAAGGAGGGAAGGAGGGAAACCTAGAGCATTTGCCCTGTGGTCATCTGCCTCCAGGATCTTCCTCTCCTGTACTGTTGCCTGCAGGTACTGGCAACCTACTTTCTCCAGAAACTGTACAATGTCTCTTCCTTCGTTCAGGCTCTTATAACAAAAATACCATAGACTGGTTGGCTTAAACAACAAAAATTTATTTCTCACAGTTCTAGAGGCTAGAAGTCTGAGACCAGGGTGCCAGCATGGTCAGGTTCCTGATTATATCCTCACATGGCCTTTCTTGGTGCACGCACACAGAGACAAGAGATCTCAGATCTCTTCCTCTTTATGTAAGGACATTGATCCTATCATGACAGCTCTACCCTCATGACCTACTCTAATCCTAATTACCTCCCAGAGACCTCACCTACAAATACCATCACACTGGGGCCTGGGGCTTCAACACGAGGACTTGTGGGGGGGACCCAAACTTCAGTCTATAGTAGTCCTCCATGCAATTTTTATCCACTCAAGTTTCCCCAAAAGTATGCAAAAAACTAATTAGATGAGAGAATACAGAATAATGACCAGGGAACATTGCTTTTGCTTAAACTATCAAGGTTTGATAGTATCTCGATAAATATTATGGGAGATTAAAGTATACTATAACTGAAAGTACCATTAGAATTTGGAGCTTACAAAATTTCTTTTATTTACAGGGCAGAAACTCGCTTATGGTCTCCACAGGTATCTGAAGATGGGAAGGCTCATCCTTTCAAAATCAACTTGGAATCAGAACCACAGGTATGAATTTTAGAGTAAATGATATTCACATTCTATTTCCTTTTAAATGATGTGGACACCTTCCAAGAGGAAGAAGTGGCAAATACAAAAAAACTTAGAATGAGCCACCTGATGGAGCCATGGTCTGTCTTTACTCTGTGAGATTAATTTATATTAATCATGTGCTTTTTCCATCAGGAAAAAAAAGAAGTATGCCCAGACAAGCACCTTGTTAAAAGATAGATATGTTCTCTGGAAAAATGTGGCTGTATCTATGTACAGTCCACTTATTTTTTCATTCTTTTTGATGGACTTCTGCCATATGACCATGACATAATCCAAGAAGTTTAAAATGTTAAAACAAAGCTAAACAAAATTAGGGTCTAGCATTTGAAACAGGTGCCTCTAATTTAATAATTATTGTGAACTTCAATTCTTCCAGGTCTTCACCCAGATTTTCTTTTACATTCTTCTTTAATTCTCAGTTCTGGAGTTCTATAATTAAGTTTACTCGACAAAAAAGGGTTTGCATTATGTAATCATGGTGATATTCTGCCCGTGCAGGAGAATTACAAAAGACAGAGGATTTTCCCTTGAGGCAATTCTAATGAGCTAAATTAATCTAATAATCTGATGCCTATCTGACCATGTCTATTTTCAAAAGCTCCAAAAACACTGAAATTAAACTAACCCTCAATCGTGCTGTATGCAAAATGTAATTAAGGAAAGGATTTTAGAACCTCTCCTTAGCCAGAGGTTTCCCAAGTTTAGAGAGACAGCTACATAAACTGGGTATCTCTTTTTAAAAAAATTTTTTTAATGTTTATTCATTTTTGAGAGACAGAGAGAGACAGAGCGTGAGCAGGGGAGGGGCAGAGAGAGAGGGAGACAGACACAGAATCCGAAGCAGGCTCCAGGATCCGAGCTATCAGCACAGAGCCCGACGCTGGGCTCGAACCCACGGATCGTGAGATCATGACCTGAGCGAAGTCGGACGCCCAACCGACTAGGCCATCCGGGCACCCCTGGGTATCCCTTTTTAAACAAGTATTCCTACTAAACTGATTAAATATTCCCAAACTGTAGTTTTCCTATATAACTGCTGCAAATGCATTGAAAACATATTTGTAATTTATGCTTTAGCAACATCTGCCTTTTCAGGATCAACTCCTGCATTTGTCCCTTCCAGTTTTCCACTTTCTTCATAAGCCTCCATTTTCTCCTCGGTAAAAACACGTTCAGAGCAACGTGTACCTGTGTCTCATAGGGCTTCTCAAAGACCTAAATAAAACACTGTAGAAAAAGAACTTGGCACATCGAATTGTTTATAGAGATTTCAATTTAGTGGGAGCTCTTGGTGGGACTGGTATGGTACCCGCCTCCCACCAGGCTGCGATCAGAAGGCCTCTGGCCTCTCCTAACAGTGAGGTGGGAGCTGCCCACGAGATAGGACCTCCTGGACAGCAGGACTGCCTTCCACATCACCATTACAAGGGTCATTACAAACTGCTTTGGATTAAAACTTTGTTTTCAGTTCAAATACAATCCCCCCAGGAGAAGAAACATCCTGAGTAGTTTAACCTTTAGAGAGCATGAGTTTATTAGATCCTTGCCCTAGACCTTTGACTGGAAGAAAGGAAGAGCCTGAGCCTAAAAATCATTAAGAGCAAACGAGGAGAAAACAGGCCCCAAAGGCAGGGAGCATGATCTGGGCTATCCGTGAAGGTGAGGACTGCTGTGTCTGTTCTCTTTACTCTGAGCCTCCCGGGCAGAGCACACAGCAAGCGCTCAATAAATACCTGACAAATGAATGAAAGGAAATGGATAAACTGCCTCTTCTACCACCGCCCAGGACCAAACCTGGGAACCAATTCTCAGAATGGTGCTTGGCTGCCCCCAGCCCTGGCTGCTGCAGGGTCAAAGTGGTCATGCAAGTTGAATGCGATTTAGGTCAGGCGAGAGCTCAGCTCTTCAGAGAAGGGATCTGAATGCTGGTGGTGGCTTAGCCCCTGGCCTCCGAGGTGGATTGGTGAAGAATAATACCTGTCATCAACATTACCTTAGATAGAAGACAAGACTGCAGGAGGAAAAAAACAAGGTTCCCAGGCGGAGCTGTCACTTGTAGATAGTCCTTTGCAGGAATGCCTGAGCGTCGTCCCACCTCCAGTTCATCCCTTAGAGGCAACACATGAGAAAAAGAGATCATGTGGTGCTTTAAAAAGCAACAGAAAGAAAGGAAAGTTTAAGGCTCACACATATGCATTTATTGACCACCCAATCTCTTATTGTCACCAGGACGAAATGGATAAAATTCTGAATTTCCTTTTCCGTATATAGTACACATCCAAAATTGTACTGCACCCTTCCGCAAATTAATTTTCCATTCCAGACTTCTCCTAATGTTTAAAATCTGATCTCACCAATATGAGCTGCTAAGATATGGGGTCAGGGGCACCTGCTGACTCCCTCGGTGGAGCATCCAACTTCAGCTCAGGTCATAATCTCACGGTTTGTGAGTTGGAGCCCTACGTCAGGCTCTCTGCTTTCAGGGCAGAGCCTGCTTCAGATCCTCTGTCTCTCTCTCTCTCTCTCTGTGCCCCTTTTCCACTTGTACCTTCTCTTTCAAAAATACACAAACATTTTTAAAAAGTAATAAAAAAAAAAAAAATAGATACGACCAAAGTACCAAATCCCCAGTGACCCCTCACCATGTCGCAGTACCTGCTCTGGCACGTGGGTGCCTCAGCAAGTATTTAGTAAGCACAGGCTGAGCTCAGACCAAAATGGGAGGCTGTGTTTTCCTAACATCTGTCCAGAAGTGGAGTTTAAGGGAAATTGTCTGAGTTTTCGTTCTAGAAGAAGCCCCTTTTATAAATCTACAAGTTTGAATTTATGACCATAATTATTACAAAAACTGGACTTTTTAAAATAACCCTAATTTTGGGGCGCCTGGGTGGCGCAGTCGGTTAAGCGTCCGACTTCAGCCAGGTCACGATCTCGCGGTCCGTGAGTTCGAGCCCCGCGTCGGGCTCTGGGCTGATGGCTCAGAGCCTGGAGCCTGTTTCCAATTCTGTGTCTCCCTGTCTCTCTGCCCCTCCCCCGTTCATGCTCTGTCTCTCTCTGTCCCAAAAAAAATAAATAAACGTTGAAAAAAAAAATTTTTTTTTAAATAATAAAATAAAATAAAATAACCCTAATTTTAAATACTCTGGCCTCTCCTCAATCATATATTAGTCCATGTGTCCTACATCTTGGGGTTAAGCAATATGGATATTTAGGATAGCACAAATGGGGGAAACATAGAGAATGAGATAGGTTTAAAAAAAAAAGAACGAAAGGTGAAACTTGGGTTAAAGGCTCCAGAAGCCAGTCAGATGGAGCCTCTGAACATTCCTTTACTTTGAGTCATGGCTCATTCTTACTGGCACCCTCTCAGGGAGGCCGGTGTTCGAAGGTCTCAGAGATAAGAACCATTTCAGTTCTTCCCTTAATGGGCCAGAGGCCTCCTACCCTGATGATCCTCAGGCCAGATTTCTGCATGATCGGTTCACGTAACTTGGCACTTCAGGACGGACATTCCCTACAAACATAGCTCAGCTTTAGCACAACCCCTGCGATCTGAAACGCCAAAGCATAAACTGAACAAAATGCAATGATTGAAGGAAAATGATAAGCAGTGAGTTCAACTTGGAGCATGAGTGTGGAGGAAAGCTAAACGGAGGTTATGTTTGTCTTCTTATTTTATTTTTTTAATTAACACGACGCCATGCAAAACGATTCTTGCAAAGAGTGGTCTTCCCCCCACGCACACACCCAAAATAGGAACTCTGCAAATAAGGCAACTTTATGGACAACAAAGATGTGTCTGTCTGAGAAATAAATGCTGTTGATATATCATGCTTCAAGACGCCACTGTAGATGAGTAGAAAATGTCATCGAGCAAAACAGTATTTGAGTTCTTATTTCTCAAGCCAAGTGAAACTTTCACTGTAAATTCTGTGACCTTGGCTATTAGAATAAAATACTTCTCATTTTAAAAGTAATGTATATTCGGGGCACCTGGGTGGCTCAGTCGGTTAAGCGTCCGACTTCAGCTCAGGTCATGATCTCACGGTCCGTGAGTTCGAGCCCTGTGTCGGGCTGGCTCTGTGCTGACAGCTCGGAGCCTGGAGCCTGCTTCAGATCTGTGTCTCCCTTTTTCTCTGCCCCTCCCCCACTCACGCTTTATCTCTATCAAAAAATGAATAAACGTTAAAAAAATTAAAAGTAATATATATTCATTGAGGGGGAAAAACATTACATCCTACCACACAAGCCCTGCCACAATTAAGAAAATGTTAGTGTATTTATTTCCAGTCTTTTCCCTATGCATATTTTCAGGCTTTGGGGACTTTCCTTTTACAGTTATAGTAACAACTGACATGAAATTTTAATGCCTAGTTTTTTTTTTTTTCATTTGTTCATGCTATTATTAAATAGTTAAATTTTGTTTTTTTGAATTTAGACTTGAATCTTAGACTTAAAAAGAACCTTAGAAGTTGTTTAGATCAACCCACAGCCATTGAATAAAAGCCTTCCATCCACACTGAACATGGCCTGGGAGCAGATATGCATTTTCCTATACAAAGCATTATATTAGCATTATATATTAGCTGTAGGCTAACGGTATGTTGTTAGAGGTCTGTGTCTTTCAAAGCCGGCATTCTCAAATAAGACATTATGCTTATCTTTGTTTAGTGTTAGTTGGACAACTCAAAATTATAATGTAGCTATCACAACACAGGAAAGATGCTTTTCAGAAGCAAACATCATTCATTTCTAAATGAGAAGATAACTGTTTCTGTCTCCATAAAAGAATTGCATCCTTGGCCCTAGAAGATCTGATAATAAAGATGTATAGGAACTATACACACAATCAAGTGAGGTATGGGTTGGAGTTGTTTATATTTTCAAAAGATAGCTTTAGTCTACAATTTTGTGATGACTGGAAGGCGGCCCATTCAAAACAAGCTTTCTTAATCCCCAAACTGTTCCCTACTATATACGGGAAACACTTGAAACAGATCACTGAAAAAAAAATTTGCAGGGGTGACTATTTTTCTTTTGAGGGGTGAGCATGAGGTCAGGTGGTGATTGTTCATAAATCCCAAATATGACAAAATACCATTAGTTCTTCAGCGTGACTTGATCGAAGGTATGATCCCTTGTTTTCCTTATCTCCCCATCCCTTTTTTTAGTAAGTACATACATACGTCTATGTATGTACCATGAAACATGTTGTTTCTTTTGGAGCTGGTAATAGCCTCAGTTCTTGGGCTGAATCTTTATCTATGGACAACTTCTTCAAGTAGGAAGTTGAAAGGTGCAACTGTCTTGGAATGCTGTCACTGCTGAGGTCATCCTAAGGGCTTGGAGATTGTTGTCACCAGCTGCATTCTCCCCAATATCAGCAAGTCTCCATCTAGTTGCCTAGCTTTTACTCTGTCGGCTCTAGCACTTTATTAATTCAAACTATTATTCCTTAGTATAAGCTCCTAATATTTAAAAATGACATTTAAAATGCATTCATTAACTGCAGTGGTTACTTATTGAATTCCTGAGAGATGAGAATCATTTGGATGCTTTTGTCTGGGTAAAATAAACACAAGAGCTGGACTGTATTGACTGCTGTATAGTCTTTTACTGGTATTACTGTTACAAATGATTTTCCAGAAAATGTAAAAAGAAATTAATGTGGAATACCAAACTTGTCATTGGCTTTGTCTTTTGATTCTGTTTGACCATCAACAATGATGGAAGACTTGGATACAATGTTGCCTCCCCATGCCATACTTAAATTTGCTTACCTTTGATGTATACAACTTCATTGTGCTTTTTTGGAATGACTCTAGCAGCCCATAAACTAACGCTTTGCAAAGCCTAAATACAAATGTTTGAAGCCTATATTAGATTGAAGCCTATATTCTTTTATATCCTCTTATGATTATGTGCAGAAAGTAAGGTGTTTTTTTTTATTTTAACAAATTACACATTTATGACCTTTGCAATATATGACCAAAACTGAAAGCAAAGAAAAAGGTTGGAGCTGATTAACTCAAATGCTGCTTTTCGGAAGCACTACTAGAAATTATTAGTGCACAAATATTTTCCGTGAAGATGCCTCATTTACAGGACAATCACCACCCGTGTTTATTAATCATTTTAAGACTAAGAAGAAATAAGGGCAGCGACTTTTTTCCCCATAAAACCATCATATCACATTAACTAATTTTTATAAATTCAATTCTATTTATCAAGATCTTTAAGGCATGTCATACTTTGTTACAAAAAAATTCCACAAAGCTTGAGTCCTTCAGTTCTGCCTGATTCACTCTTTTAATTAGCCCGAGAAATTAATAATTTACCAAAACTAAATGAGGCAATTAGCCTTCTTCTTTCATTTCAAAAAGAGTAACAAAGGCTTGAATCATCACCACTGGCATTACCTACAATTATTTCCAATTCACTTTTTTCCTGCCATAATAATGGCTAATCAGAAATCATAAAAAAAAAAAAAAAAAAACAAGCAGAATTCATCATTAAATCAGCCAAAATAATCAGATGGTGGCACCGTATAAATGTGTGACTACACACATTTTCCCATATTCTGGGACTCAGCATTTTTCTAAAGCCACATTTGGTGATTTCAGTCATTCTGCTGCCTAACAGCAGCAACCCTACTGTCCCCCAACGAACTCCTAGGCAGTGAGCCATTATTCTGGAGGTAAAAATAATGAATCAGTAAGATGCCAATCAATCCAATCACACTATAGGATCACAGCCTATTGTATTCAACTCAGACCTTCTCACGTTTAAGAGGCTATTATAATACGCGGCCCAAGGTTGATGAGAGAAAAGTTGCTCTCAACCACATCCCCGATTTTCAGGCGCCAGGAGATTTGGGGTAGCTGGAGTCACAGACTCAGTACAGCTAGTATTGGAAGCTGCACCCCATTCGCCTGTTACAACTATTAAAATTTTAAATGAACTTTTCCAAGAAACCTAGATGGGGGAATAGGGACTTCGTGTGAAGAGTGGCTGCTCAGAATCAAAACACCGAAGCATCATGTGGCGTGGGTCCCTAAAGGAAGCTGTCGGTATGTTCTCAAGCACAAGAATCTCTGTGCAAAACTCTGGTTCCTGCCCTAAGAAACGAAGACAGTCTCTTTTTCTAACAACAACCAAAAAAAGCACCATCCCACGATTTACTCATTTGTAATGACAAGAAGAGAAAAAAATGACATGAGCAAGAATATTACAAGACCTTCTTGGTTTTTTTTTTTTAATAATAACAGCCTCCTTTCCGTAACATTTCAAAGAATCATAAATGTTTGTGCTAGTTGAAATCTGTGTGAAAAGTTGGTGGCACATTCACCAAAGTAAGTGAAGTCGATGTGAATGCGTGAGTGAAAATATTGGAAAGATTTATCTCACTGATTCTGCCAAATGAAAAGATCTGGAAAGAGAATCAGCTTGTGTATATTTTAGCCTTCCCTCCTGGCTTTCTTCTGTCGCTTAGGAGAAAAAGATATTTAATGACTTTACGAAATTACAAATCTCTGTAAAAATTGGAAAACCGGATTCCTACATTAAAAAATAATAACATAGAGTTTCCGATCATTCAGGCATGTTTCAGAGTTTGGGACTCGGATGTTTGATCCTTTTCTCCAAGCAATAAAGTGGAGATCCTCTTGTGAGTCTTATACATTAGCTATCTGAATTGTTGACTTTAGTCCTTCTGGGACTAAAAGAAACATGAAAAGTTCTTTAAACACACAATGTGCAATCATCACAAAAAAAAAAAGAAAAGAAAAGAAAAGAAAAGAAAGTTTCCATATACATGGTATCCCTGCTCTCATAAGGAAAAAATAGTCTTTTAATGCTTATTATTTGTTCTAAATTTAAAGTTAGAACATAATGCAAAATAAGAATTTTTTTGTGGTAGGCATAAAGAAAAAATAAAACTTTTACTTGGATTAGTTAAAATGATTCGGTATAAGTATTCATAAATGCTCCCTCTCTCTGATTGTTTTGCCCCTCCTTTTCCTAAAATGGAGGAAGCTGTAATAAGATATTCATATAAGTTCTTCTTGAGAAAAAGTTAACTATGATAATTCTTCTAAACCACAAATCTCATTTCTGACATCGAATTTCAGTATCCAAATGAGTCATATGAGAATTTCTTAACAACTACAGCTGTGAAAGTCAGTAGGGCCAGACAAAAAGAATAACGTTCGAATTCTTTTATGATATTTTAAATAAGGTCAATTCATCCGCACCTTAAAAGTGGCTGAATACAGCACATGCAAATTTCACAGAAAATGTAGAAAGGTTTATGCGTAACTCCTCCTTTAACCTTGCCGTTAATCTTGCAGTGGGGTGAAGAAGCCTTGGTTAACAACAGCGATGCTCTAGGTTTGCTCATTAATGGCTTTGTTGTGCGTTCTGTGGCTCTGTGTATCTTGTCTGCCATTGTACAGGAGTTCAAACCCATTGGTACCGCGCACAACAGAAGGGCCCAACCTTTCGTTGCAGCAGCAAACATTGATGACAAAAGACAGGTAGTGAGTGCTTCCTATAACTCACCCATTGGGCTCTATTCAACTAGCAATATACAAGACGCGCTTCACGGACAGCTGCGGGGTCTCATTCCTAGTTCACCTCAAAAGTAAGTATCCGACTTGCCTTCCGGCCACCATGCTCTTAACAGTGATAGTACGGTTTCTTTTCCTTTCCAAAGTCCAGCTCTTGCTGTTTTATTTCTACTTTCCTGAAGGCACAGTCAGATGTTTAGTTTAAAGACAAGCGTCTAGAACAGATCCAGAATGTTCTGGAGTCCAGTCTGCCAGTTCATGAACATTTAGTGAACAGATGCTTAAAGTGAAGAAATCGCTCGGTTCCATCATCCCCCTTCTTAGTCATGTCAATATTTGGTGGTAAATAATCTTCTCTGTGCAATTATCATTCATTTACTTTTATCTAAAAAAAAAAAAACAAAACAAAAAAACCACAAAAACTATCTTCCACTGAGGAACTTTTTAACCCTTTGTTTTTACAGGATGTGAACTACTTTGAACACAAGCACAATATTCGGCCCAAACCTTTCATAATCCCAGGCCGAAGCAGGTCATAAGCTCTGAGATTGTGACGTCTGGAGTGCATGCTTCTCTAATAAATCCTTACTAATCACTAAGAAGAGTAACCCTTAGGGGTTTGGAGTGACTCTGCTCATTTTGAAGCCTATTTCAAAAGCAAAAGAAACAAACTCACTTTTAGCAGAGAACAGTAGGTAACTAACGTCCATTTCCGAGAGTAAATACTGACCAGATTATAGAGCTGTGAAATGTTAGGCAATCACCACATATATTTATAACTAATACCCCTGCTGCTCTGAGGATCCCATCAGAACACAGTGACCTTTGAGGCAGGCAGATGGACCCCATTCCCAGGGCATGAGAGCCCAGCCAGCAGGAACAAACATGGACACCGGCACCCTGTCAGAAGTCAGGAGACAGGCGGGGCCCAGTGGGAATGCTGGGGCAGCTTTCTATGTTTCACAGGCTGTGAGTAGCCCACCTCAGCCCTTGTTTCTCACAGCACCATTAGCCTGCTGTGTGATCCCACTCATTCTAGCTCTTACATAACAATAAATGTGGGGGCACCCGGGTGGCTTAGTCGGTTAAGCGTCCGACTTTGGCTCAAGTCATAATCTCCTGGTTCCTGAGTTTGAGCCCCACAAAGGGCTCTGTGCTGACAGCTCATAGCCTGAAGCCTGCTTGGGATTCTCTCTCTCTGTCCCTCCCCTGCTCACGCTCTGTCTCTCAAAAATAAATAAACATTTAAAAAAAATTTTAATAACAAAAAATAAATCTTCATCCTTATGGACACTTGCAAAGAAAAAGAGGCCACTTGAAAAGGAACTTTGCCACACAGAGGAGAGCAGTATAAGGAAAGAGCTGGGAGAGAGGGAGGTATGTTTGTTACCCTCACAGATATAACTGTGTCCACACTGCAGTAAGAACAGGCCAGCTCTTCAGTGCTGTCCATCAGAGAAACAGATCGTCATCTTCAGTCAGATGATCCTTTTCAAATAAATATCTTCTCTAGAAATTGTACTCCAACCTGGGGGGGGGGGGGGGGGGGGGGGGGAAACGAATGCCCTGTGTTGGCACATTGGGAAGGAGTGACTTTAGGAAACCTCAAACCCATTCCTCTGACCTCAGCTACATTAGTCAGCCCAGAGGAAGGAAGTTGGCAGTTAGGATTATTGAATAATGATCTATATCCAGTGTCACAAACTAGCGGCCCATCCAACTTACAGAGGGTGTTTTATGTAACCCTTCTGCTGTTAAAAAACAAAACCAAAACCAAAAAACTTAAGCAAATGCCTTAAGATGGAACATCTAGTCTCCATCCTGTCAAAATGCTCACCACTCCCGATACCTGGCCTATTTTTATGTAAGTATAACCTGCTGGCCCCTGGGGGTGTCCAAGTTCATGATACCTGCTCTGGATGGTCAATCATCGCTTGATATGTGATCTGTGATCTCCTTGTGCAGACCTTTCCATGAGCTAGAGTCAGGGCCAGAGGATTATCTCAAAATAAGCTGGCCGATTTTGTGAGATCAGACTCAGAAGCAGTAGAGTGGAAGAGCAGGAGACAAGGCTAAAAAGGCAGTGACTACCAAATACATTTTCCCCCAATAGAAGGGAGCGCCTTCTATCTTCCCAGCACCTGGACACAAGGCTGGGACAGACTAATGCTCCATAATGTTCTTAGATAAAGGAACGAAGTCCTAAGCGCACCTAATAATACTTGAGTGGCAAGTAGAATCAAGAGCTACCACCCTACCTCATAGATGGAACTCTGCACAAGCCTTTCTTTACTTCATTGTTGCCTGGTCCCCATTCTATTTGCTTGTATATCTTCTCCCTATTTCCCCACCTTCCACAGCTTCCCAGCCCCTCCCCCAAGATCATAACACTAGATAAAGAGTTAAGATGCTATGTTACTATTGAATAAATACATATGCAACTTTCTAAAAAAGCATAGTGAAATTAATGCACTTGCATTCTCTTGAGGTTGGTTCAACTGGAAATTCACTAATCCAAACCCTAGGACTTTAGGCGATGAGTGAAATGACACATCAGAGTAACACAGATCTTGCCGTGGCTAAAGACCAGTAACACATTTCATTTTATCAAAATTCAGGGAAAGTCAGAGGGATTCAGGTAGCTAATGGCCTTCTTTTATTTTCATTTTAACTCAAACATGGTGATAGTGACAAGCCACTCATGATTTTGTTATTGTAAGGTGCCTTTCAATATAGCTGCATTTGGGAGAGGAGAGAGGAGAAACAGGGACAAAAGGGTTTGCTTTAAAGACAGGTACCCAGGGCGCCTGGGTGGCTCAGTGGGTTACGCATCTGACTTGGCCTTAGGTCGTGATCTCACGGTTTGTGAGTTTGAGCCCCACATCGGGCTCTCTGCTGTCAGCACAGAGTCCTCTTCAGATCCTCTGTCCCCCTCTCTCTGCCCCTCCCCTGTTCATTCTCTCCCTGCCCCCCCAAATAAACTCTAAAGACAGGTACCACATATAAATCTTAAAGAATTGTAAAAATGCCTCTACTATCTTTCCTTTCTTCCTGTGTCCCCTATTTGTTCTACCTTCTGAATTTCTGGTTCTTACCAAATGATCCTTCATCGAGGTGGAGCTTTAGGTGGCTATATACCAAGCTACAGCCAAATGAACAACTTTTTCATCCGAAGTGGGAGGCGCTAAATTGTTAATATGTTAATCTCCCTCGGGCCTGACTGCTAGTTATGGTTCTTTTATTTCATAATTGAAGCATATTAAAAAATCAGTATTTTCATAGGCAAATATGTAAATTTTTAAAGCCAAATTTATACCCAAAAATATACACAAGATATTTTGGAGGTCCAAATGATAAAATAGAATCCTCTGAGTGGTTTTTGGACAGCTCACTTCCAGAAGTTCATCCCAAAAAGTCTGTACACAGGCCAGGGAAATTAGTTCTCTGTCTGATGATATGGAGGCATGAAGTAATTGAGTGTATCATCAAGCTTACACATGCCAAGTCACTAAGTCAAAGTCAAGAAATCTCATTAGTATCTACCTTTCCGGGTCACAGGATAGGTCATGGTGACCCATGATACTACCCACAGTGACTGGAGCTCATCAAAACTATTTACTTAGAGCATCAGTTCGAGAGATCTTTTAAAAATGTCCCAAAAAGGCACTTGTACCCCAATGTTCATAGCAGCACTCTCAACAATAGCCAAATTATGGAAAGAGCCTAAATGTCCATCAACTGATGAATGGATAAAGAAATTGTGGTTTATATACACAATGGAATACTACGTGGCAATGAGGAAAAATGAAATATGGCCTTTTGTAGCAACGTGGATGGAACTGGAGAGTGTGATGCTAAGTGAAATAAGCCATACAGAGAAAGACAGATACCATATGGTTTCACTCTTATGTGGACCCTGAGAAACGTAACAGGAACCCATGGGGGAGGGGGAGGAAAAAAGGAAAAAAAAAAAAAAAAAAAAAAAAAAGAGGTTAGAGTGGGAGAGAGCCAAAGCATAAGAGAATGTTAAAAACTGAGAACAAACTGAGGGTAGATGGGGGGTGGGAGGGAGGAGAGGGTGGGTGATGGGTATTGAGGAGGGCACCTTTTGGGATGAGCACTGGGTGTTTTATGGAAACCAATTTGGACAATAAATTTCATATATTATAAAAAATAAAAAAATAAAAAAAATAAAAAAATAAAAAAATAAAAAATAAAAAAAAATAAAAATAAAAAAAAAAAAATAAAAAAAAAAAATAAAAATGTCCCAAAAATTTATAAAAAGGTCATTCTTGTTTGCTAAGGGTATATTTCCTATGTATTCAATAACCAGGGGCTCCTAAATAGAATGATAAAGAAATCAGGCAATAGAAGATACAATCTTTGCTTAAATAAAATTATGTACACAAGCATGCTATATACAAGAACACTAATAACAAAGATTACTAATTACAACTACAAAATAATGTCTATCTGTAAGTTCTGATTGCTCATAGCTTACCCATCTACTGTCTAGCTCTAGGCCTGGCACAGTCTTTTACCAACTACGGTCGATTTCAGGAGCAAAGAGAGTGTTGAGCCTACAATAATGATACAAACGCCACTCGGCATTTTGCAGATGATTAACCAATTTACAGACTTGGCTTTAAATAGGGTCTCAACAGCCAGGAAGTAAAGGAGCACATCCAGGTACACTCGCCTCAATTTAGGTCATGCAGGTGGTCGAACTGGATAACACCAGACAAAAAAAAATTTTTAAATCCATTTAGTGACATGAGTTGTTCACACTAAGCAGGCTACAACATTGATGTAGTCAGCAGAATCGATGCCCAATATCCTTCTGGTTTTTGCCCTCTATATGAGGCTAAGGTTAGCATTAGTAGCCCTAGAGAGTAAATGCAAGAGCCATACCTAAGCCCTAAGAGAAAACAGACTTTGAGATAAACGCATCATATAAATTGTTCTCTGCCTTGAGTTTTTAGCAACACTAACCTGCAAGCATGAAAAAAAATTACAAATACTAATTTTTTTTTTTTTTGGTTTAGTCTTAAATGATTGTGCTTTAAAAAAAAAAAACAACTCAGTACATTCCATTTTCTTGTAAAATGCATTTCTCATGCTGCACTTAGAATGCATGTAGAAAAATTACTTTTTAGTCACTGGCATGTCAGTTGTGACTAGCCTCCTGTCCAGATTCAAAGAGAATATGAAATCTCCCTAGCTGTTTTTAAAACTGCATGAATGGCCTTTCTTGTGTTTTAATAATAAGTCCCCTCAATTGATCTTTAAAAGGAAATGAGAAATATGCATGGAAATATATGTGTACCTCCAAAATGTTACGTGAAATAGTTACATATGATGCCCTAGGTGGCATCTAAAGAGTCCAAGACCACCTTATTTGCCCTCTAATCAATTAATTTCAAGGTGACAAGCATTTATTGGCTGTTTCTAGAGCCGGTATTAAATCACTGAACAATTTTTTAAAGTGTACTCTTCACAAAATTAAAGCACCAAAGTAGAAAAAGTTAACATGGTAACAAGAAAACGTTCACAAAGTAGCTTTCAAACATAATCTTTATCACAGAACCTACGGAGAACCTATTCAAGGAACGTGTAACTGCATTTCTGAAACATCTGCTTCCTATTTTGAAATGTTTAGCCTAAATATCTGACTGACCTTCATGCTGCAAAGCCAGTTACCATTTGTGAAGGATCATTTATTAATGTTTTCATTTTAAACATTGCAGCTCATAAAGGTAAAAGGACATCCAGCCAATGTAATTTCCCTGCATCATGTGTTTGTGATGTTGGCAAGTTTAAAACTGTGTGGCCTGTTTTTAAAAAGTGAAGCGAGTTCCATCTTTTCTACTTTGTGCAACTCTACGTGTAACCCTCGGCTTAACATATTGCCTAGTAGAACAGAGCCAACAAATGCAATATCACCTGTACTTTTTAATTTTCTTGAACTTTTTTCCATCATGAATTTTTAAATGTCTCCCCTTTTTAAAATATACTCTAGCTAGAAATAAACATTTCATTTGAATTTGATTGAATTCACTTCTTACTTTCTGTCTTCAATTCCTTTTAACCTCTCTGTACTTGTTCTCTGTGTTCTCCTGTCTGGATTTTCTGATTCCTGTGTCACCTCTCTGTGTAACGTGGTCATTAACACAGTGGATGCAGTACTCCGTCCGGTATTGACGGTGGCAGTGGACGTAGCACCCCTTCTTCTGTCAGTACTCTTAGTACAATTTGCCCAGGTGACTTGAAAGTTGCTGCTAAGATGGCCCCTAACATTCCTTTGGAAATGGAACTTCCCGGTGTGAAGATTGTACATGCTCAGTTTAATACACCTATGCAGTTGTACTCAGATGACAATATTATGGAAACACTTCAGGGTCAGGTTTCAACAGCTCTAGGGGAAACACCCTTAATGAGGTAATACGAGTCTTTTTGAATGATGGGCATATTAATTAAACACATGGGCAATGTCAACTTTACCGGTGTCTTTTAACGTTGTCTTAATTGGAAGAAGGTTATGTGGAAAGCTTTCAAGAGAAAAATGCTAAGGATGTATTGCAAATATCTAGACATAAAGATAAAAGTGACTTCCAGAATGAGCTAAGTAGAGCTTAATGAGACAGATCGCAATAAAATGAAATCATGGAAGGACCAAATGTATGTATCTCTTGGAAAGCTACAATGTTCTTTACAAACGTCTGGTACAACACTTTTCAAAAGTGATTTATAATCTGGTATACTCTATGCTTCTCCTTTGGAGGTCAAAATTTGGGAAAGGGATGGGAAGTTCAGAGGAATTTTAAGAAATGACACCTCTTCTCTCTGTTAATGGTATCTTATGGAGAGGTAATTATTTTTTTCATTTGGAATTTTTGCCATGAATAAAGTTTTATGAGCTTAAGCTAATACTGTAAATATTTAATTTCCATTGGTCTCTTATTTTGATGACTTTCTTCTTTATTATGAATATTTGTTCAAAGCACTTTTGCCATCAAGATTTTCAATTAAAAAGATTTATTATAAGATAAAGTCATTACTTCTTTCAGTATTACATAACCGCTTTTTATAAATTAAAGTTTTATAATGTTTAAGAGTACTATGTATCAATTCCCAAAAATATCTCTTGGGATGAATACAATGAGATAATAATCATGTAATGTATCTCAAAGCTTTTTTGCAGGGACTTTCAGATATATAAGATGATTTTCAAATAGGATATAGGTAGAAAAGTATGTGCAGATAGCAACTACTTTTCTAGATAATGCAGTTAAATGACATAAAATAATAAAGCATTTAGTGCCTGGCATGTAGTATTATTATTGAGGCATTTTCTTAGATTTGAACTGTATTTGTAGAATATTAAAAATAAAGCTGCTATCATTGTTAGAAGTGAATTATAATGTGGCTATTAAAAAACATAATGTAGTCAATATAACTGAAAGTTTCTACATTATGTACTTTCACATACGAGTTGAACATCTTCAATTTATAAGCAAAATGATACTTTTGCTGTTTTTCGAAGTTAACAAATTAATCTTAAAAACAAAATGAAGCCATACCTTTCAGTTTAATAACAGAAGTGAATCTGAATTTTATTGACCATTTTATGACCAAGAATAATCAAACTGGGGTCACTCCTGCACTTCCTACCACATGTTATGTTGTCTTTTTTATGAGAAAAGTTAATTTTGTTCACATAATTATATATCCATCAGACACGAGTGTTATTTTTTTAATTGCTATTCCCTGACAATCACATTTCAGTTGCCCTCCAAAGTATTCTGTCAGATGGAGAAGTGCTGTGATGTAATTTAATGACATCTTCAAGGTGACCCATGTGAATTCATACCATATTTTTTAACTGTAATAGAGACTAACTTGAAAATACAGAGGCTTTGTTCAGGAGTTACTGCAAACATAGTGATCATTGCTTATTCATGCCTTGTAGCTTCTTGTACATCCCATGTGTCATGATGCTCCTGACACTGCTTTCCCTGCCACCCTGTGTTTCAGTGAACCCGTAGCCTCTGTGCCCCCCGAGTCAGATGTGTACCGGATGCTCCATGACAATCGGAATGAACCTACTCAGCCTCGCCAGTCGGGCTCCTTCAGAGTGCTCCAGGAATTAGTGAATGACGGCCCTGGTGAGCAGCCGTGAATGCCTTGCTGGGACAGCACTGATGGAGGCCCTTAGAAAAGTCAAGGGATGGGAGGGCAGTAAACATACTGGGAATGAAAGTCTAAAAATGTATTCAATTCAGTGATCCTTCCTGCAAAGGATTTGGGCGGTGCTTGGTTTAGGAAAGGAGCTTCCAGAATGTATCCAAATAGCCACCAACTTGGTGATAAAAGAGCACCACGACAAATTCCCTCCACAGCAATCCAGGGGCTAGTTCAGCTTCAGAATTGTAAAGTCCAACCTTCAACGGATATTGCAAGATTTCTCCGTCTCCCCCCATACTCCACGGTATCATCATCATCTTCCAAATTTTAAAATAACACTGCCATGAACCCTTACTGTGTTCCAAACCCTGTGCTAAGTACTTTGCATACTTTATCATTTAATCCTCACAATAACCTGTGAGATAGGAACTATTATTTTCTCTAACAAATGAGAAACTGAGGCACAGAGACAGCGGATTTGTACAAAGAGACGCAGCCAGTAAGAAGCGGGACTGAACCTCTAGCCACCCCTGCTGTCCTCGGGGCTCACACTCTTACCGACGTTTTTCCATCAACAAAAGATACACTGTCCTTTAAAAACCTGCACAGTATGCAAAATGCCCCACTAGGATGGCTAATATTTTTTTTTTAAGGAAAAAACAAGTGTTGGTGGGCATGTGGAAAAACTGGAACCCTTGTTCGTTGTTGGTGGGAATGCAAAATGGTGCAGCCATTGTGAAAAACAGTATACGGGTTCGTCAAAAAGTTAAACATAGAATTAGCATATAATCCAACAATTACATTTCTGGGTCCATACCCAAAAACTTGAAAGCAGAGATTCAAACAGATACTTATACACCAATGTTCATAGCAGCATTATTCACAATAGCCAGAGAGTGAAAACAACGCATTTGTCTACCAACTGATCAATGGATAAACAAAATATGGTCTATCCACACAGTAGAATATCATGCAGCCTCAAAAAATGAAATTCTGACACATGCTGCAACATGGATGAACCTTGCAAACATGCTCAGTCAAACAGGCCAGACACAGAAGGGTAATATTGTACCCTTCATAAGAGTACCTCATAAGAGGTACCTAGAATAGGCAAGTCTTAAGACAGAAAGTAGAATAGAGATTACCAGGATCTGGGAAGAAGAGAGAATGGGCCGTTACTGTTTAATGGATACAGGGTTTTTGTTTGGATGATGAAAGAGTCCTGGAAATAATCATTGGTGATGGTTGCGCAACCCTGTGAATAGACTTACTGCTCCCGAAATACCCATCTTAAAATGGTTAAGATGGTCAATATTATGTTATGTATATTTTACCCCAATAAGAAGCAGGAAAAAATGCAAAAGGTATTCTGCCTTTTTGAGCATTTTATAACAGCTCCCTATGACAACGACAAATGTTGACTAATTCTGTTTTGTAAGGCCATGCTTCAGAACAAGTTGTGCTTGAACCGGTCCTACTCCTTTTGAAATGATAGCACCCGTGCAACTTAAGAATTCCTTAAGTTAAAGTGCACACCTTAAAATAGAAGCAAAGTAGGAACTAGCCAGTAGCCAGCTGTTCCCTTGCCATAAATGGAAACACTTTGTTTTTCAGATGACCGTCCGGCTGGAACTCGGAGTGTGAGAGCTCCAGTTACAAAAGTCCATGGTGGCCCTGGCAGCACACAGAAGATGCCACTCTGTGACAAATGTGGGAGTGGCATTGTGTAAGTTTCATTTTCAACCCAGGAATTCACTATGAATCTTGGTATCTGTTCTCTATTTCCAGTCAGTGACTTGAAATATATCCACAACATTCAGCACATTTGACCAGAATTCCTTCGACACACCCTAAAACTGGCATGTAACGTGAATCGGCATTCTGGACTTATAATTTCATATATTTTCCCATAAAAATTGTCTTAGAAGTATATTTTAAAAAAATCACATCCAAGAATCATAATTTCACTTCAAAAAGCCTTCCCTTTGTTAATATACAGTCTTTAAATATTTTCTTTTCTGTATAAACTCAGGGAACCGAATCCTAAGGTCATCAGGTTGTTCACTGAAACACATTATCTTTACTGGGTTTCTTCAGTTACACAAATACTGAAATATAATTTTTAAAAATTCGGTCGGCTTCCATTTCAAGGGCCCTTATGTTTGAATAGCCACACTTGCTAATTCAAATCTTGTGAAGCAGGTCATTTCAATCTCTCCACTGCAAATGCCCCACGAGGCCACTTCTCCCACCCCTTTATTCTGTTGCTCTGCTCTTAGCTCACACTGAGGCACCATCAGTCCAGTTTTCCAGGATTCATCCCAGGAGGGCAGTGGGAGCCAAGCCTGCTTAGAGCAAGTGGGGAATGTGACACAGAAAGAAAGAAGCGGGACACGGAGCTCTGGAGCAGAGAGGATCTCATAAAACACAAGCGTTTATAATGGTACCAAAGGCAGTTACCTCACCCAGGCTGAAGTAAGCTGTTTTGACAGGAGAGGTCAGTCCGCCCACCCATGGCAATCCCATCTCTGCTCTTGGGTCTGTTTTCTCTGTGCTCCATAGAATAAAGGCTGCACCACCAACACAGAAAGCAGTCAGAGGGACTTGTAGCCCTGTAGGCAACCTTGGTCACAATCAGAATCCTGTGCAGGGGTGTTAGTCTCATTCATATCGTGTTTTCCTCTTTCAAAGAAACAATCGGCAAAGATCATGAGGTAAGATCCCATAACTTGTAGAAACGACTTGTTTGAAAACTCTGAAAACGAGGCACCCGAGAAACACGCGATGTGTTCCTGTGGTCCTCAGGGATCTGGCTGACAATGACGTCAGTTTCACAGCCGTGCTGGTTTTACAGCTGGAGGCTGTTTCCTGAATGCGAAACAGATAACACCTGCCAGAAGGCAGTGTTATCTCCCTTTGTAGCCTGTTTTCGGCTTTGTGGGTTTTGTTTGTTTGTTTGACTTGATCTCCCTTTTCTCTACAGCGGTGCTGTTGTGAAGGCGCGGGATAAGTACCGGCATCCGGAGTGCTTCGTGTGTGCCGACTGCAACCTCAACCTCAAACAGAAGGGCTACTTCTTCGTGGAGGGCGAGCTGTACTGCGAAACGCATGCAAGAGCTCGCATGCGGCCCCCAGAGGGCTACGACACAGTTACTCTTTATCCCAAAGCTTAATTGAGTCTTACGCAGACCAGAGCACGCAAGCCCTCACGCGCACTTAACAAGACATCAATGGCTTTGGGCAGAAGTATAGCCAACTGTCGACTCCAAATCTAAAACCAAGGCTTTTAGACGTTTATCTTATTGTTACTGAAGAAAAGGAGTGGGAGACAAATGCCTGCTATAAACGTATGTGTAAACATACAGTAGCTACGTTTTGCAGCTCTTTTTCTCTCTGGGGCTAGCAGTAACTGACATTTAAAGCAATAATTTTTTTGTATGTCCTACTCCACAATTTACATATGTATTATGACATCAAGATATTTGGGGAAGTCTAATTATTTTTCCTTAACAAGCTGTTTTTGCAATTGTAGTAAATACCAAATGACAATCTTGTATTCTAACACAACTTGCAGTTGTCTGTTACTGTTTTAAATTATAGTGCATGTCAGAAGGAAATTCCCTAGATTTCTCTAGTTTCATATTCAATTATACCACCAGATGCAACATACATAATAAATACATAAAATATTTTTAAAATACCTAATGAAGTGGCACGCAGTGAATTCAGATAAAATCAACATTCCAACAAGAAGTCCGATCATATCTTGACACATACACTAACAACTCAGGTATTTTAAGAAAAATGTGGTTTGTTTAGTTTTTATAAGTCCTTCACTCTTTCTTATGAGCCCACAATTTCTGCTGATAGGAGGAACATTTAAATTTGCTAATTAAAGATAATTCATTCCCTTTCCATTAAAATAGTTGCTTATGCTTTGAAATGGTCTCTTTCATTTTAAATGCTTCTCTCAGATAAACTATTCAGTCAAATTCAAGGCTCAGACCTCCCTCAAGGCTGTCTCTTCATGCCCTATATTTCACCATTGCTGCTTCCTCCTTCCCAAGATGGCATCTCCCAGATGAGACAGTTTCAGGACCCTCCAGAGGAAGGGAGGGGCTGCAGGCCTCCTGGGGCCCTATTGTACCCACTGCTAAAATCCATGGTTTCACTTGTGGTTTGTTTTCTCCCCATGGTTGGCAGCAGGCAACAAACCTACCCCCAGCGTCATCTCCAGAAATCTCAGCTCAGCCTTCTCTGGAGTCATGGATCCATCTCAGACCTGAATTCCATCTGGCCCCTGTTTTGTCAACTTGCCTCCCACTATGGTGGCCACTTGGCAATGTCCTTAACTTACATGTCTTACCTACTTCCTATGCTCCTCACTGGGGATACATGGGAAGCTTCTGAAACTGTCCCCTCTGCATACAAACCAAGGCAAACTGGTAGGGTGTGGAGGTGGGGAGGTAGGGACTGTCTTACGCCCTCTGTCTCACTGCTTGGTCACAAAGTCATCTCTACCCTATTACAGCCACTGCCAATGAGCCTGGGGCAGGTAATCTCCTATTGTCCCAATGGAAAACAGGGCACATGTTGTATTGCTCTGGGATTCCCCCAAACTTAACCAATTATTTCTGACCCTGACCGGTCTGAGGTTTCGATCTAGTCAGAGAAGCCAGAACACCAGCCTGGCCCCTTAGGCATTTGAGATTGCAACTGGAGTCCCTGTACCAAAACAAATTCATTACCAGAGGCATTCAGATAAAATAAATAAAAAACATAGAGATCAAGGAAATGAATGTACCCAAAGTAGATTACTTTTTTTTAGATGTTATTTTAAAATATTTTGGTCTGGGAAGGATATTAACTTAGAAGATTGGAAGCTATAGAACAAATAAATGGTAACTGACTTAGAAAACTAAAGAAAGTTGATATCCAAAGCAGCAGTGGAGAAAACTGAAAACCAACCCAATACACCCTCCAGAATCTTGCCGACGTGTGGAAATGATCAGCGCTGGCATTTCTGGACTAAGGGATAAAAGGTGGCATGACTATCAGGTGGAGCAAATAGAAGCTGTTTGAGAAATATTTAATCCCCACAGCTGTCCCCTCTCTTATATCTCATGGCCCTTTCCAGTGGAAGTACTCTAGGTATTATCTGTAGTAGGTAAAACAACATCTCAGTTGGAATCAGGAAGCATAGCTGAGGATATGTGTACTGTACTAAAAAGAGGTTAAATTAAAAATGAAAGATTTCATGATAAAAGTGTACATTAGACATTATATTGTACATTAATGGCCATTGTGTATCAGTATCAGTATATAGAATAATCAGTATATCAGTATATAGAATATCAGTATATATCAGTATATAGAATAATAACGAATAACTTCACATGTTTAATAACAAGAAAAAAGTATATAGTTTTTTTAAGAGTATAGTTCTCATCCAAAATTCAAGAGAGATAAAGCTTAAATCTGGTAATTCAGACTATGTGACCAAGGCTTGTGAAGTATGCCCTGAAGTTGCATGTTCATTATATTTAATAAAAATTATTCTTTCGACAATGAAATCTAGAAATTTCAACATGGAAAGAATTAATAAATATAAATGAATGCAATAATTTATATATAGCTTTGCACTCACAGTGTAGAGCCTGCTTGGGATTCTCTGTCTCCCTCTTTCTCTGCTCTTCCCCTGCTCAAGTTCTCTCTCTCTCTCTCTCTCTCTCCCTCAAAAATAAACATTAAAAAAATAAAATAAAAATGGCCTGAAGACACGAACAGACATTTCTCCAAAGAAGATACCCAGATAGCCAACAGACACATGAAAAGATGCTCAGCATCACTTATCATCAGGGAAATGAAAATCAAAATACAATGAGGCATCACTTCACGCCTGTCAGAATAGCTAAAATCAACAACACAAGAAACAAAAGGTGTTTTCAAGGATATGGAGAAAAAGGAACTCTTGTGCACTGTTGGTGGGAATGCAAAATGGTGCAGCCACTCTGGAAAACAGTATAGAGGGTTCTCAAAAAGTTAAAAATAGAATTTCCTTATGATCCAGCAATTGCACTACTGGGTATTTACCCAAAGAATACAAAAACACTAATTCAAAGGGACACATACACCTCTGTGCTTAAAGCAGCATTATTTACACTAGCCAAGATATGGAAGCAGTCCAAGTGTCCATCGATTGATGAATGGATAAAGAAGATGTGGTGTGTATATACAACGGAGTACTGTTCAGCCGTAAAAAAAGAATGAAATCTTGCCATTTGCAATGACATGAATGGAACTAGAGAGTGTAATGCTAAGCAAAATAAGTCCGAGAAAGACAAATACCATATGATTTCACGCATATGTGGAACTTAAGAAATAAAACAAACAAGCAAAGGGGAAAAAATGAAAGAGAGAAAGAGAGTAAGAAACAGATCTCCTAATTATTGAGAATAATCTGTGGGAAGACGGTGGAGGATGGGTAAAATAGGTGATGGGGATTAAGGAGTGCACGCGTGGTGATGAGCACCAGGTGTTGTAGAGAAGTGCTGAATCACTATATTGTACACTTGAAACTAATATGACATTGTATGTTAGCTCACTGGAATTAAAAGTTACATAAAAGAATGAATGCAATGTGAACATTGTTTTTAAATATATAAAGTACAAAATAAACATAGCAGTGTTCAAATGGAAAGGAATTAAAATCAAAAAAAAAATGAGAAAGCAGTACGTCCCCCCCCCCACCCATAAGTTCACACCAGATTCTACATAGGAATTCATGCCATGAACAAAGACTGCCAACCAATTTTGGTTTCGCTCACAGAATAACATATCTCCTTAGTAAACAGACTAGTCACTGTGTTTATATTCACAAGCTTATTAAAGCTAACATTGATCAATGAAATTATGCATTAGGATTAAGAATTGGGCATTTATGAACTTTGGATTTATGATTAACTAAATTATAGGGTCTTTCTTTTTTTCAGAGTAAACCTAGGGCGGAGTTGCTATGCTCTCTACCAATAGGATGAAACATTGAATAAAAAGCAGTCCTAGTTATCACATATGTTTGCACCTGTGTGAGCGGAGTAAAACGTAATGGTTAATGTGACACACAGGCAGTTTACTCATCTCCGTGGAAGATAATCTCCCATTTGTCCAACATGAGAACACTCCAAGATAAACCGAATGGATCTCTGGGTTTCTTCTATTAACAACTTCAGTTGTAACTCTGTCAGGTCGACCTTTGAACAGATTGGATTTCTGCCCTACAAAACTGCTACTTATAACCAGTACCCTTTATTATCATGTCATCATAACCTGATGTTCTTTTACTATTTATGCCGTGCCAAAAAAAGGCAATTTAAGAAAGAACAAGATATTCAGATAATTCAAGTAAATAAACCATTCAGCTCCTCTATGACCACTTCGATAGTCCTCTCAAGTCTGTTCATTTTTAAGAGCACCCGATAAATATTGATTTGAAAACCTACCAAGTAAGAGATGTTGAATACAGGCATAACAATACGGGTTTTTGAATATTTTTCTCTACAGTTACAAATTAACATTTTTTTTTCAACGTTTTTTTTTTTTTTTTTTTTTTTTTTTTGGGACAGAGAGAGACAGAGCATGAATGGGGGAGGGGCAGAGAGAGAGACAGGGAGACACAGAATCGGAAACAGGCTCCAGGCTCTGAGCCATCAGCCCAGAGCCTGACGCGGGGCTCGAACTCACGGACCGCGAGATCGTGACCTGGCTGAAGTCGGACGCTTAACCGACTGCGCCACCCAGGCGCCCCAACAAATTAACATTTTTAAGCTAATTAGAATGCTTCATGTGATTAATTTTAAAACAAAGCCCATATAAGAAGTGGTTGCTTATAATTATTTCCTTCCAAATTTTTAGTAGTATTATCAATCATTCATTTCAGAAGAACACAAAATCAGGTGTCAACATTGCCTTTTTAGTTACCTGAAAACTTTGTCTAAATATACAAAGAATGTCCAACAACATGTTTTCCTTTCTCTAGGAATAAGGCATTTCAGCATGTCTTAATTTATGCAAATCCAAAGCACAATTCCATTGTCTATTATTCAAAGAATAATACAGTATCTGCTCTTAAAACCTAATTGCCACCCCTGTCATAAGTATTAACCAAAAATGGGCTTTAAACTAAGAATATATTAAATGCCAAATATTTGGGGATGACAATTATTCCATTCCTTTATTTATTCAATTTTTCACCTGATGGAATATGTGCAAGTTATTATTTCTGCACCAAAAGCAAAATTACATTGTGAGTTTGAGAACTACCTCTCAGGAGGCCAAGTTCCAATTGTATATCCTTTTCTGGAGTATAGGTGTTGAAAAACACAGGTATGTGTATTAGCCATCATATGTATATGTGCCCAAACATGCACATATCTCTGTTTCACAAAAGCACGGAGGTTATGCAACCAATGTCATATGTAAGAACTGCTTTAGGCACTGTTATGCCCACAGGTGCACTGGTTGCTCAGCCTGTCCTTTCACGCATCTGGGCTCCAGTTGCTGCTGTCTGACTTCCCAAAGCTCCCAACCATGACCCTTTCAGAGCACTGCTTCATGTCACAGAGCTTTTCACGCCTCCTCATGAATACATTTGTATTTCATCCCAGTCTTTCTGATCGATGCTGGCTCTGCCATCGGATAGACTCATCTGTGCTAACAAGTACTAAAAGTCTTCTACTGCCCCCATTTATGTCAAATATTTGTGTTTTGTGTATTTTGAAATGCCTTCAATGGTACAAATTCTAGATAGAGAAAAATAAGTTGGAAGAGAACTAGAGGAATAGGTAATGGGCAGGATTCGGACCAAGAAAAAGACATGTGCAAGTTTCACATGTGGAGGGATGACATAGAGCTTTCCTCCCTCTGACAGAGCCCAAAGCAATGGGCATTGCACTTTCTCTGGACCAAAGCACTTAGCTCAGATAAGTGCTCTGTTTGTGAAACTTGCAGAGGCTGAGTGGGTGTTTACCAGTTTGAGTAAATTTATAGGTAGTGGTCCCTATAGTCTCCGTTAGACTGAGAAGTCTAATTCAGCTCACACAACTCTGTGAATTTACTAAGAGCCACTGAATTATACTTTATTATTTTTTAATAATATGTTCTATTGTTTTTTTTAAAAATTTTTTAGTTAGTTAATATGCAGTACAATATTGGTTTCAGGAGTAGAGTTGAGTGATTCATCATTTACATTCATCACCCAGTGCTCATTATTACAAGTACCCTCCTTAATACCCATCACCCATCTAGCCCATCTCCCACCCACCTCCCTCCATCAACCCTCAATCTGTTCTCTCACTCAGAATCTCTTGTGGTTTGTTTCCCTCTCTCCTCTTTTCCCCCACACTTCCTATATGTTTGTCTGTTTCATTTCTTAAATTCCACATATGAGTGAAAGCATAGGGTATTCATCTTTCTCCGATTGACATTTCACTTAGCATAATACATTCTACCTCCAGCCACATCATTGCAAATGGCAACATTTCATTATTTTTGATGGCTGAGTAATATTCCTGTGTGTGTGTGTGTGTGTGTGTGTGTGTGTGTGTGTGTGTGTACACACACCACATCTTCTCTATATGTTCATCAGTCAATGGACCTTTGGGCTCTCTCCATAGTTTGGCTATTGTTGATAATTCTGTATAAACATTGGGGTGCATGTACCCCTCTGAATCTGTATTTTTGTAAACTTTGGATGAATACCTAATAATGCAATTGCTGGGTCACAGGCTAGTTCTATTTGTAGTTTTTTGAGGAACCTTCATACTATTCTGCAGAATGGCTGCACCAGTTTGCATTCCCACCAGCAGTGCAAGAGGTTTCCCTTTTCTCTACATCCTTGCCAACACCTGTTGTTTCTTGTGTTGTTAATTTTAGTCATTCTGACAGGCATGAGGTGGGATCTCTCATCACAGTTTTGATTTGTATTTCCCTGATGATGAGTGATGTTGAGCATCTTTTCATGTGTCTGTTAACCATCGGGATGTCTTCTTTGGAAAATGTCTATTCACGTCTTCTGTCCATTTCTTAACTGGGTTGTTTTTTGGGTGTTGAGTTTGATAAATTCTTTATAGATTTTGGATACTAACCCTTTACCTGATATATCATTTACAAATATCTTCTCCCATTCTGTAGGCTGCCTTTTATTTTTGTTGATTGTTTCCTTTCCTGTGCAGAAGCTTTTTATCTTGATTAAGTCCCAATAGTTCATATTTGCTTTTGTTTCCCTTGCCTTCAGCAATGTGCCTAGTAAGAAGTTGCTCCGGCCAAGGTCAAAGAGGTTGCTGCCAGTGTTCTCCTCTAGGATTTGATGGTTTCCTATCTCACATTTAGGCATTTCATCCATTTTTAATTTATTTGTGTGTTGGTGTGAGAAAGTGGTCCAGTTTCATTCTTCCACATGTCGTCATCCCAGTTTTCCCAACACCTTTTGTTGAAGACACTGTCTTTTTTCCATTGGATATTCTTTCCTGCTTTGTCAAAGATTAGTTGACCATATAGTTGTTGGTCCATTTTGGGGTTTTCTATTCTGTTCCATTGATCTATGTGTCTATTTTTCTGCCAGTACTGTACTGTCTTGATGACTATAGTTTTGTAATATAGCTTGAAATCTGGAATTGTGATGCGTCCAGTTTTGTTTTCCTTTTTCAGGATTGCTTTGGCTATTGAGGGTCTTTTGTGGCTCCATACACATTTTAGGATTGTTTGTTCCACTTCTGTGAAAAATGCTTGTGCGATTTTGATAGGGATTCCATTAAATGTGTAGATTATTTTGGGTAGTGTAGACATTTTAACAATGTTTATTCTTCCAATCCATAAGCATGGAATGCTTTTCCATTTCTTTGTGTCCTCTTCAATGTCTTTCATCAGTGTTTATAGTTTTCAGAGTACAGACCTTTTACCTCTTTAGTTAGGTTTATTCCTAGGTGTCTTATTGTTTTTGGTGCAATTATAAATGGGATAAATTTCTTGATGTCTTTTTCTGCTCCTTCATTACTGGTGTATAGAAATGCAACAGATTTCTGTACATTGATTTTATATCCTGAGACGTTGCTGAATTCATGCATTAGTTCTAGCAGTTTCTTTGGTGGAGTCTTTCAGGTTTTCTACATAGAGTATCATGTCAACTGCAAAGAGTGAAAGTTTGACCTCTTCCTTACCAATCTTTATGCCTTTTATTTCTTTTTGTTGTCTGATTGCTGAGGCTAAGGCTTCCAGTACTATGTTAAATAGTAATGATAAGAGTGGACCTCCTTGTCTTGTTCCTGACTTTAGGGGAGAGGGTCTCGGTTTTTCCCCACTGAGGATATTAGCTGTGAGTCTTTCATATATGGCCTTTATTATGTTGAGCTATGTTACCTTTGCTTTGTTGAGGGTTTTTATCAAGAATAGATGTTGTATTTTGTCAAATGCTTTTTCTGCATCTATTGACAGGATCATATGGTTCTTATTCTTTTGTTTTTATTAACATGGTAGATCACATTGATTTGTGAAAATTTAATCAGCCCTGCAGCCCAGGAATAAATCCCACTTGATTGTGATGAATAATTCTTTTAATGTACTGTTGAATTCAATTTGCTAGTATCTTGTTGAGAATGTTTGCATCCAGGTTCATCAAGGAGGTTGGCCTGTAATTCTCCTGTTTAGTGGGGTCTTTGTTTGGTTTGGGAATCAAAGTTATGCTGGCTTCATAGAATGAGTCTAGAAGCTTTCTTTCCATTTCTACTTTTTGGAACAATGTGAGAAGAACAGGTATTAACTCTTCTTTAAATGTCTGGTAGAATTCCCCTGGGAAGCCATCTGGCACAGTACTCTTGTTTGTTGGGAGATTTTTTATTACTGATTCAATTTCTTTGCTGGTTATAGGTCTGTTCAAATTTTCTATTTCTTTCTGTTTCGATTTTGGTAGTTCTTGAGTTTTTAAGAATTTGTCAGTTCCTTCCAGATTGCCCAGTTTGTTGGCATTTTGGATGATACTTTAAAGGAGTGAATTATTGATATGTAAATTATATCTCAAAAAAGCTATTATTTTTAAAATAACACTTAATATAAACATGTATTTGTCACTAATCTGTTAAACAGACAGATTCATAAGATGAGAAATGGTTAGGACCAAAAGAAACAACATTAGTAGAAATGTCCCTTCTTATTTAGATGACTCACAAATTCACATTTTCTGGAAAATCCTTGATCAATGCTAAAATAATAGCAATAGCTAACACTTAACATGGCTCTTGCTATGTATCAAGAACTGTTCTAAGTGCTTGGCATGTATGAACTCATTCAATCTTCACAGCAGTGCTGTGAGGCAGGCATTACTTTTCTTCCCATTTTACCGACAAGGAAACTGAAATACAAAGAAGTTAGCTAAGGTTTCTCCTGTAGTAAATGACAGAAACAGAATTTGAACCTGGGTAGTTTGGTTTTAGAATCCATGCTCTTGAGTCCCGTCTCTCCTGCTTCACATTATTTCTGCACAAGAGATTTAATAGCTTTTAGTTTAGAGTAATTATAAAGCTTCCATGGGACAACAAAGCCCTCAGTGAGCTTTATAAAAATTGTCTCCTAGATTCCATTTCAATACAACTTACTCCAAGTTGTTGGTTACAAAACGGTGGTTACAGAAATGAGCTCTGGACATTGGCAAACCTGAACCAAAACTAGCTCCACTATCTTCTGGCTGTAAGCTATGGAGAAATCATGAAATCTCCCCAGACCTCAGTTTCATCAGCCATAAAATTAGGATGATAATCGCTACTTTACAAGGTTGTTGCAAGGACTAAATTAAGATAATTCATATAAAAATATCTGACATGTTTCCTACTAAGTAATGTGTAAACTCCTAAAAACTACTATTATGTATACTTTTCACCATTCAATACCAGATTCAAAATGGTGTTTCTACGCCTTCTAATTGTTCTTGGTGTCCAAAATCGAGGGCCAATCAAATGAGCACAAAGGTATCAAGCTAGAAGATTCACAGAACTAGATGCCTATTCCTGGCAATCCCAGGAGAGTTGACATTTCGCACTGAGAACAGATCAGATTCATGAAGTTCACTGGAAGTTTTCTTCATTGAGGAGGATAATTTTAAAAGTCTGATTTCATGCAACCTGACTCCCCCAAAGACTCACTGGCAGTATTCTGTTATCCCCAATGGTAAGTTCAAAGAAGTTCTTATATACTTTAAGGATTTAGAGGACTAACAGAATTTCAGTGAATCCAAGTAAAAATTCCAGTTGCTCAAACAAAGGCAAAGAATGGCAACAACAACAAAACCTATAGGTTATAATCTTGTAGCTATAAAGAGGACTAAGGTCCCTTTATTGACTACATGTATTTTATTTGAGTGTATAGACTCTTAATTGAATGCTTATAAAATTTTTGACATAATACTGGTCACATTTATACATTATTTCTAATCCTTATGACTTTGCCAAATAGATGTTTTACAGATGAGGAAAAGTATCAGAGAGCTTAACTTTTGTACAAGGCCAAACAATTAAAGAAAAAAAAAACATTTAAACTCAATAATATTCCCTAGCAATAAGTAATATGTTTTGAAAATCTTTAAACCTATAAATTCTAAATACCATTATAATTCTTCCTCTCTATAGTTTTATTTACATCAGTCTTAACTTGCAGTCCATGTTTATTCTCTTTATAATAAGAGACATCTCTTCCACAAGTGCTAGGAAAAGTAGTGTGGAATGATAAAAATATTAAGGAATGAGACAGTAAGGAGACTGTCATGGCAAGAGCTCTAAATAAGGATCTGGATTCATTTCATTCAGTGAAGGCATGCCACCAACGTGGCTAGGTTCTTGGTTCAATTTAGAAGTTTCATTCTGTTCCAATGGTCATGGACACTACCTCTGACTCATGTCATAGCTCACAGCTGAGGTCAAGCAAGGAATATGGATTTCTTATTGCAAACTCATTCACTCTGTTGGAAGTATGCATTAATGGTATCTTCATATAGCAAAGGAAACATGCTACTATTATTAAAGTGTGACAAAGTAGCCTTTGTCAGTGCAGCTCCTTTAGGGCCCAAAAATCAGAAAGCAGTTTAGCATCAGAAAAAGGGGGTCACATACTTGGAGCTGAATTAGACTCCTCGGTCTAGAAAAGGCTACAGAGACCGCTACCTCTAAATTTACCCAAACTGATAAACCCTACTCATCCTCAAGAAGCTTCACAAATGGGGCACTTATCTACCTGAAGTACCTTGTTTCAGAGAAAGGGCATTCGTTCCCCACTGATAGCCTCTGTCAGAGGGAGGAAAGCTCTATATCATCTCTACAAAGTGGCCAAACCTTCACATGTTCAAAGAGACTGTTGGTCCTCTGTCTTCTTCTTGGTCCAAATCATGCCCATTACTTTATTCCTCAAGTTCTCTTCCCGACTCATTTTTTCCTTTCTGTCTCTATCACTGACTCTTCCCAGCCTGCAAGCATGACCCATCCTAAAAATATCTCTTTCTCTAATACCCATTCCTTCTCAAGCTACCTTGATAGTGATCTAGGTCTATCCCTTTAGCAGACCAAACTTCTCAGAGGTAAGCCAACCCCACTTTTACCGCTATTAATAAGTTCTCTTAAAATGGCAACCAGATTCCTTAGCCAAAGCTAATGGCCATCCTTAGTGAGTTGTAGGTTTCATTCTACACAGATGAAATCAGGTTAAAATCAGCACTAAAAGAAACTTAGAGAAGGCAGAGTAGAAGTGTTCACATCTGGCGCAAGACTTTGAGCTATCAGAGGCCCATTATGAATCACAGACTCCCTAAGTCACCAGCACACCAGCACAGTCCCCCTCTCTTGCCTTAGGAAAATTTCCCAAATTTATTATACCCTAAGTGTCATTTGGTTACTTTTTCACACTACTGTGGATCTCAGCTATGAGTGATAGCCTTGTGATCTCAGGCTTAAAAAAAAAAAAAAAAAGATCTTCTGAAGCTAAAAAAGCCCAGAAGTATTTCAGTCTGGTAATAGATTGCTAAGAATAGATTTGACTAGCTTGTGTTTGTGCAGTTCTCTTGAATTTGTTCCAGATTCTTGAATCTGCAGCTGTTAGTCAATAGGTAAAAGTGGATTCTCTAGGAGAAGTTACCATTTGAAGATTTTGAAATACTGTGACTCACAGATTTTTTTTTTTCCATTGGCAGTACAGAGATTCTAATCCTGTCCTTTAGCAATGAACTTCACGGTCAAAAAAAAAAAAAAAAAAAATCAGATGTTTTCAGGGAAGTTGTTGAACTGACTGACATGTGTGACCAGAGAAAGCATATCTCCTGACAGAATATGGTCCACTGTCTACCTGATATAAGGCCAAATGAAATAAAAAAGAGCCTCACCACCCTGAGAACCGTGATATCATCTCAGGAAATAGGAACTTTTAGCTCTAGTATTAATTAAATTTATACTTTCTCTATACTTTCATAAAATTTAGACAATATGGCATCCTATCTCATAAAGCCATAATTTGTTATGGGGAAAAAAATTGAAATAAACTGATTTTGGCCAAACCAGTGTTTCAGAATCAGGAAGTCTGGCACTGACCAGGTACAGAGTTTTTAAAAATTTTCTAAACCTTCCCATGTTTAAGTTTTCCTCTATACCAATCTGGAAAATAATTTCCTTCATAAAATTCCACAATTCTCAATAGTAATAACTGTAGGTAAGAATATTTTACCAGGGGCACCTGGGGGTTCAGTCAGTTGAGCTGCTGACTTTAGTTCAGGTCACGATCTCAAGGTTCATGAGCTCAAGCCCCATGTCAGCTCTGTGCTGACAGCTCAGAGCCGGGAGCCTGCTCCAGATTCTGTGTCTCCCTCTCTCTCTGCCCCTCCCCTGCTTGTGTTCTGTCTCTCTCTGTCTCTCAAAAATAAATAAACATTAAAAATTTAAAAAAAAATGAAGAAGGACTCCAATAATAAAGGAGACATGCCAAAAGTACACAGAAGCAAGCTAAAGAAACTCCCACTGACCCAACTAGGAAAATTTTTGCAACTATGGATCATGTTAGCAACAGAAAATAATCCATTGTGACCCACCAAATAAAATAGGAAACTCTGAGTCCATGAGACTCTGATTAAAGATACACATCACGACAACTACATGCAGTGCAAGACTTTGGACTGGATCCTTTTGCTATGAAGGACAATATTGGGAGAATCAGTGAAACATGAGTGGGGTCTGAAGATTAAACAGTAGTAATGTATCAGTGTTAATTTCTAGATTTTAATGGCTGTATTGTGCTCATAATGAAGAATGTCCTTGTAAATTACGTATCACAGCATTCAGGAGTGGCGGGACACCATGTCAGCAACTCCCTCTGAAGGTTCAAGAAAAAATGAAACACATATCAGACAATAGTTCCAATTTCACTATAAGTTAGTGATAACTTCAAAATTAAAAAAAATTAAAGGAAACCAAAAAGGCAAAAACAAAACGCAAGAACTGGAGGATATTTCAAGCTTATTTTCACAACTCAATTAAAGACCTATTTTTAATATGCTAAAAAGCATACAATTATGAGTAAAAAGAGCAAGCTGAAGAACAAAATATAAATTATGATACCATTTATGAAAAATTTTTAAACAAGAGCAATCACCTATATTACTCATGAAGACACATGTAATTACTATAAAAATATAAGAATGGACTGGAAGGCTATACCCAAAATTCAGAATAGTGGTTTCTTGTGGGAGGAACACGGGAAAGGAGGAACAGGATAGGAGGGAGTGGGGAGTTCAATTCTATGTAATGTTTTATTCTTTCTAAATAAGTAGAAATCAACTACGCCAATAGAGTTATAACTGTTAATTCTGGGAGATGGAGGCAAAGGGTTAGTTACATATTTCTTTGCATTTTCCATTTTTAAATTTATCCAAAAAAATTAATAAATAACACATAATGAGGACTTTACATTTTACAGGCCAACTAAATGTGCATTTACTTAGAAGCTTGTCAAATTTTCAGAACTTTGGCAAATTCAACAACAGAGTTGACATACAATACATATTAGGCAACACAATGCCCTCTGTTTCAAAATATAAAGTTTTTCTCCATCAAAAAACTGCTAGAACTGATACATGAATTCAGTAAAGTCACAGGCTGCAAATCGGTTGCATTTCTATACATCAATAATGAAGCACCAGAAAAAGAAATCAAGGCATCAATTCCATTTGTAATTGCACCAAAACCCATAAAACACCTAGGAATAAACCTAACCAAAGAGGTAAAAGATCTGTACACTAAAAACTATATAAAACTTACAAAAGACAAAAAAACAAATAATCCAGTGCAAAAATGGGCAAAAGATATGAATAGACACTTTTCCAAAGAAGACATCCAGATGGCCAACTGACACATGAAAAAATACTCAACATCACTCATCAACAGGGAAATACAAATCTAAACAACAAGATACCACCTGACACCTGTCAGAATGCCTAACATTAACAACTCAGGCAACAACAGATGTTGGCGAGGATGCCAAGAAAGAGGATCTCTTTTGCACTGATGGTGGGAACGCAAGCTGGTGCAGCCACTCTGGAAAACAGTATGGAGGTTCCTCAAAAAACTAAAAATAGTACGACCCAGCAATTGCACTACTAGGCATTTATCCACAGGATACAGGTGTGCTGTTTCAAAGGGACACATGCACCCCCATGTTTATAGCAGCACTACCAACAATAGCCAAAGTATGGAAAGAGCCCAAATGTCCATTGATGGATAAATGGATAAAGAAGATGTGTGATATATATATATATATATATATATATATATATATGTATATAACATATATATATATATACACACATACACACACACACATACATACAATGCAATCAAAAAGAATGAAATCTTGCCATTTGCAACTACATGGATGGAACTGGAGGGTATTATGCTAAGTGAAATTAGTCAGTCAGAGAAAGACAAAAATCATATGACTTCACTCATATGAAGACTTTAAGAGACAAAACAGATGAACATAAGGGAAGGGAAACAAAAATAATATAAAAACAGGGAGGGGGACAAAACATAAGAGACCCATAATATGGAGAACAAACAGAGGGTTACTGGAGGGGTTGTGGGAGGGGGGATGGGCTAAATGGGTAAGGGGCACTAAGGAATCTACTCCTGAAATCATTGTTGTACTATATGCTAACTAATTTGGATGTAAATTTTAAAAAATAAAAAATAAAACAAGTTAAAAAAAAACTTACAAAAGAAATTGAAGAAGACACAAAGAAATGGAAAGACATTCCATGTTCATGGGTTGGAAGAACAAATATTGTTAAAATGTCTATACTACTGAAAGCAATCTACATATTCTATACAATCCCTATCAAAATAACATGAGCATTCTTCGCGGTGCTAGAACAAATAATTCTAAAATATGTATGGAATCAGAAAAGACCCCAAACAGCCAAAGTAATGTTGAAAAAGAAAACGAAAACTGGAGGCCTCATGATTCTGGACTTCAAGCTATATTACAAAGCTGTAGTCATCAAGACAGTATGGTCTTGGCACAAAAACAGACATATAGGTCAATGGAACAGAAAAGAAAACCCAGGAATGGATCCACAAATGTAGGGCCAACTAATCTTTGACAAAGTAGGAAAGAATATCCAATGGAAAAAAGACAGTCTCTTCAGCAAATTATGTTGGTAAAACTGGACAGAGACATGCAGAAGAATGAACCTGGACCGCTTTCTTACACCAGACACAAAAATAAACTCAAAATGGATGAAAGACCTAAATGTAAGACAGGAAACCGTCAAAATCCTAGAGGAGAAAACAGGCAACAACCTCTTTGACCTCCACCACAGTAACTTCCTACTAGACATGTCTCTCGAGGCAAAGGAAACAAAAGCAAACATGAATTATTGGGACCTCATCAAGATAAAAAGCTTCTGCACAGGAAAGGAAACAATCAACAAAACTAAAAGGCAACAAACAGAATGGGAGAAGATATTTGCAAATGACATATCAGATAAAGGGTTAGTATATAAAATCTAATAAGAAGTTACCATAACTGCAAAAAAAAATAATAATCCAGTGAATAAATCCAGTGAATAAAATAATCCAGTGAATAAAAGACATGAACAGACAGTTCTCCAAAGAAGACATCCAGATGGCTAACAGACACATGAAAAGACGCTCAACAACACTCATCATCACGGAAATACAAATCAAAACCACAACCTCACACCTGTCAGAATGACTAAAATGAACAACTCAGGAAACAACAGATGTTGGTGAAGATGTGGAGAAATGCAAAAACTTTTGCACTGTTGATGGGAATGAAAACTGGTGCAGCCACTGTGGAAAACAGTGGAGGTTCCTCAAAAAATTAAAAAGACAGCTACCCTATGACCCAGCAATTTCACTATTAGGAATTTATCGAAAGGATACAATGATACACACATATATACATACATATATTCTAATATATATGAATATGTATTCTAAAATACATTAATATAACTATATATTGAACTATATAAATATATACATATGTGTGTATGTACATATATATAAAAGAACATTACTTGACGATCAAAAAGAATGAAATCTTGGGGCGCCTGGGTGGCGCAGTCGGTTAAGCGTCCGACTTCAGCCAGGTCACGATCTTGCGGTCCGTGAGTTCGAGCCCCGCGTCAGGCTCTGGGCTGATGGCTCAGAGCCTGGAGCCTGTTTCCGATTCTGTGTCTCCCTCTCTCTCTGACCCTCCCCCGTTCATGCTCTGTCTCTCTCTGTCCCAAAAATAAATTAAAAAACGTTGAAAAAAAAATTAAAAAAAAAAAAAAAAGAATGAAATCTTGCCATTTGCAACATGGATGGAACTAGAATGTATGTATGATGCTACGCGAAGTAAATCAGAGAAAGACAAATTTCATATGATTTCACTCATATGTGGAATTTAAGATACAAAACAGAAGAACATAGGGGAAGAGAAGGAAAAATAAGGTAAAAACAGAGACGGAAACCATAAGAGACTCTTAGATACAGAGAACAAACTGAGGGTTGCTGGAGGGGAGGTGGGGGAGAGGTTGGGCTAAATGGGTGATGGGCATTAAGGAGGGCACTTGTTGGGATGAGCACCAGGTGTGACATGTAAGTGATCAATCACTAAATTTTACTCCTGAGACCACTATTACACAATATATTAACTAACTTGGATTTAAGGATTTAAATTTAAAAATTTAAGGATAAAATAAGTAAAATATAAATTTTTTTCTGATATTTGCACTGTACTGTTAGGACAGTAGTCTTTCCTATTAGTACAGAGCCTGATTGATGCAGGGCTTAAATTCACGAACTGTGAGCTCCTGACCCAAGCTGAAACCAAGAGCTGGACACTTAACTGACTGAACTACCCAGGTGCCCCTTGAATCTTTTGCAGTTGAAGTATCAAATCTTTTTACATAAGGAAAAAATATCAACACTGTTACAAAATCTCACCTTAGATTCTGAGGTCTAGAGCTTCCATTCCCTGTCAGCCTCCTATGTACCTACTGCACCGATGGTAGCAGATCCTGTCCCACGGGGTCCACTAACCCTCACAACAATCTTGGCAGCTCCCTGTTGTACAGACGAGTAAACCCACGAGCAGACAAGGGCAAGTCACTGAAACGCCTTTACCCGCCAACTTCAGAATGGAGTTTCGAGTACAGGCTGTGATGGGTGACAACAGTTTTAGGTGGTCCTGGGTATTCAGGTAAGACTTCCTCAACACACATTCTCAAATGCCGTGAATGCCCCCCAATGAGATGTGTCCACCATCCACCCTCATTTTTACAGCTTTCAGGTTCTCTCTGATCAGAGAAGAGGGTCTCTGTGTGCGATTATTCGCATGAGGCCCTACATGAGGGCCTCTTCTGAGGGGATGCCATTCATATCATAGACATTTTTATTATTTAAGTATTGTTATATTTAATATTATTTCTTAATTTATTAATCTTTATTATATCTTTGTTATTATCTTTATTATTATCTACCTATAATCTTTATTATTATCTACCTAAATCTTAGTAGGCTCCAAACATGGAGTTTTTTATGTTAATTACAAGACGTTTCTGACAAATTATTTTTTCTTCTGTGACTATATATATCTGATTCAGTTTACAAAAGAAAAATGTTTAAAATCCAAAGGCCTTGTTGACCCAATTTCTAAGTTGACTGTCCTTCTAAGTAAAGAACTACCTTTCTGACTGATTGGGAAGTATCTTACAGTATGTCTCTACTGAGATTAGGGGACTGGCTAAATTTGAGTTTGACATTGTAACTCTTTTCATCTGCTTTTTATATCCTATACTAAATGGTGTCGCAAAATCCTCCCAGGTAGAGCCCCAAGAAATTTCGGTGTAATAACCAATATCACTTGCCATCATAATCTATATATCTCACATAGACAAATTAGAGTTATTAGAGGACATTACATTATATTATCATTATTAATATTGGATATTAATATGTCATGTGAAAGATATTATAGTCTGTTATGGAAATTTCATTAGTAGAAATTAGCTTAATAAATTGTAGTAGCTTTTATCTGCATACTCACTTCAAAATACTGTAAATTATTTAGAGTAGTAATTTAACAGACACACTGCTGAAAACATTTGTCGCTCTCCAGAAGTTAATTTTGTCACTAGCCATCATCAATGGAGAGCGTAAGTTCTCAAAGACACAATTTATTGAAATTGTCTACAATGCCACAAGACTCAAATTTTCTAGAGATCATCCTATTGTTAACAAGAAAGTATATCAAGCAAACATTGAGACTATCATGAGTTTCATTTCCATGAAAGCAAAACATACTATTATACAATAAATTATTATATTATAACTTTAAATTCCTTATTGTGACTTAAAATTTGAATTTTCCATTACTTTATATTCTATCTGGAATGGTTGCTATTGCAAAATAAATAATATATATTCATTTAAAGCTTTTACTTAAAGAGAGCCATTTTTCTGTTCTGCATAAAGTATTGACTGCAGCCACACCAACCAGTCCTTGGTTGAACGAGCTCCAGTTTCCAACACAATATCCATCTTTTGCAAATGGTTTGCCCAGGTGCACAGGAAATTAGCCTGCTTTGACATATGGAGATCGGTGCCTCTGCATCAGCTTTAATGTGTACATTTTCATACATCTCATTGTTATTTTAAGATTATTACTGGAAATCGGGGTTTTCTTTTAACCAGAGCAAACAAAAGTCCTTTCACAATATTGGTTTTGGATCCATCAAACCCCCAAACATTGAAACTACACTGGCGGAGGGGTCGAAAAAACGAGGAATGAAGCAAAATAAACAATGAAACCAGGATACGAAAAACAGAAAGTTCCTAGGTGTTTGCCTGTTTCCAAGCATTCCCCTTTGTCCACACAGCTTTGGTCCAAAAGGTGCAGTCTTCGTTCAGACTATGATCAAGATCAAGTTCTGGTCAGCGGAGAAGCCGGGAGAAAAATGCCCCAGTGAGACTGGCCCCAGGCCTAAGAGCACAGCAAACCCCGACTGTCCCCGGCGCGCTGGTGGCGGGATGAGCATCACAGCTCCCAGACCCCGGACCCCAGCTCGCACTTCCGCCCCGCACCCCCACCCACGCGCGTGCCCCGCAGCCGGGTTACCAGGCAACGGGCTGCCCCTGCGCGAAGCTACTGGGGCGGAATGCATGGGGGAAGGCAGTTGGAAGAACTTGAGCAGCAGAAATGAGTCCGGGTAAGAGTCCCAGAGTAGGGGCCATGGGAAGTGGACGGGCAGTGGAGGGTGCCCGGACCCGTTCACCCCCAAGGCTGGTCCCGGAGTGCCGACTTCCTGACTAGCAGCACACCCCTGCTGTTCCCCCCCTCCCCCCCACCCCGAGGACTAAAGCACCGCCTGCATCCCCACGCCCAGCCTTTGCTTCCAGCTGCTGCGCCACCAGGTCCCGCCGCGCTGCGTGGCCCCGGCGCGCCCTCCCGTGGCCTCTGAGGGCGTCCGCGTCCGGAATCGTACGGTTGGCCTCCCTTCTCCCAAAGAAACTAAAAGCCACCTATTATGGTTCTGTTACAGAGAAGCATCCGGAGGAAGAGGATGAAGTTGAGTGCGTTCTCCTCTCAGCGTCCAAGATCCTAAATTCCTCTGACCGGATAAAGGAAAGTGGTGGCAGTGAAACAGGTGAAATCTCCAAGGCCAAGGAGTCATTGGGGAACATTATTAGCGAACATCCACCGGCAGTAATGTTTCTGCCTCTTACTACAGGCAAAGGGTACCCTTGTCTAAACCCACTGGCCCAAGAGGTGCACTCCCAGGACATAGGTACTTCCAGTAACTATTATTAAAGTACTACGTAACACAGCACACCTACTTTGTGCCAGATGGTGTTCCAAGCACTTAAGTATATTCATTTAATCATCACAACAACCCTATGAAGTAAGTACTACCATTATCCACATTTTACAAGTGAGGAAACTGAGGCACAGAGATTAAATAACTCCCCAAGGTCACATGGCAGCAAATGAAAAAACCAGTAAGTATTCAGCAGAATGGTGCCAGAGTCCAGGCCTTAACCATCATATTATACTATACTGCTTCTCTAAATATCAAATAAGAATGATATTTTGGACAGATGCTAAACAGATATATATTTTAACAAAAGGAACTACTTTTTACAGGAAATATGTGTGGACCACAGGATATTGTATAGGGAAGATATTTGAAATAACCAAAGAGCTATAATTCAAGCTCCACATAAGCCATGAATAAGATGTAAATACCCAACTAAGGGTATCATACTGAGAATACTGAAGTTGGACTCCCACTTCCTTGAGAGAAGCCCAAGGAGCCTACACACCTCTTGCAGGAGGCTGGTGGTCAGTGCGACATGCCAGGGAAGAGCAGAGCACTCTGAGTAGAAGGTGGTATCTAGAATGATGGGCCAAGTTAGGACCCCCGGTTGCCTAAAACCCACATGTGACATAGGGGTGATCTGGACACAGAAGTGACATGAGGTCAGGACAGGATTTCTGCATCTTCATAAATCCAGGACCATCCCAAACACCTTGTCAAGCGAGGTCCCTGAAAGAAAAGCTAGAGCAGCCACATGTCACCAGACCAAAGACACCTGGATGCCCAGGGACCACCAGTGTAAACATCTCAATGGAGGCCAGCAGGACAGTGCAATGACCTGCCAGCTGCCCACTCTTCTGTGCCCCAGCATCCATGAGGATATTCAGGCATCCTTGTGCAATCAGGAAACATGAACAGGGAGAAAGAGTCTTCACAGAGAGTTTAGAGGTTGCGTCAGCTCAATATTTACCTCAAAAAGAGCATTTAAGGTGAGAAGAAACTGAGGTAATCTAATTTGGCAAGCTCGTGTGTTATCTAACATGAGTGAGATTTAGGACTCTGGGGAAAGATCCCAGCATAATAGAAAATGAAGTTACAGGCAAAATAGTACATACACTTATCTAAGAGATATAGTTTATCTTGCGAAAGCATAGAGGCTCTAAGTGCAGGGTCTAGCAAGGGCAGGTTTTCAGCAACATAGATTCTAAGTCAAGGGCTGCCTTGGATGGCAAAATTAGGAGGTATGACTTTGTTCCCTCCCTTTTTCTGTTCTATCTACACCTTATTGTCACCGTGTGATCCATTCCCTGAGTACTACTAACCAACAGAATATTGACCCGTTTGCATAATGCTGAGTTACAAGAAGCTGTGGAGTATTTCTTAGGTCTCTTTAATTTTAACAGAATAAGTGGTTAGCCTGTGTAACCTTTGATTTACTGGAATGGATATGTGAAGGATATACTTTAAACTTCAAGATATCCAGTGTGTTGTTTTTAGTACCCCTGTTCTACCTAAGTCTTCATTCACTCATCCATTCATTCATCCAACAAATATTTTTAAGCAAGTGCTGTCCTAGGTGCTGAGGATCCAATAGTGAACAAAATATGCAAAATCCCTGCTCACATGAAGCTTACTTTCTGATGGGAGGAACAAAGGAGACTGTGTGTAAGATGGGAGTAAATCCCATGGAGAAAAGTAAGGCACAGAGGGAACAGGGGAGTATGTAGACTGTCAGAGGTGAGAAGTGTGCATTTTAAATAGGGTGGTAGGAGACCTCACTGGGCAGGTCACATCTGAGCAAAGACCTGAAGGAGGTAAAAAGCAACCAATGCAGTTTTCCAGGGAAAGAGCAGTCAAGGCAGAGAGAATAGCAACTGTGCAGGCCTTGAGGTAGGAAGATGCCTTGCATGTCTGAGGAACAGCTGGTGTTGGTGGGAGCAGAATGAATAAGGGGGAGGGGCAGAGAGGGATCAGAAAGGAAACTGGGGAGGAGGGCACTGTATTTCTGCATATGGATCTGGGGGTTATTCTGCACAAAATGGGAAACATTAGAGAATCTGGAGTGGCCATTTCTCCCCTCCATTGCAATTGGAAGTTTTAAGTCTATCAAATCATCATCATGTTGTTACTAACCTCGTCTCTGTACGAGTGATTAAATACTTCTTGAGCATTTAGTATGTGCCATGCATTCTGCAAAGGACTTTACCTACCAACTAGATGCTAACTAGGGTTATCCCTCATAGCAAGTGTGTCGCAAAGCCAGGATTCAAGCACAGACAACCTGACTCTGTAGCTCCCGTGACAGTGCCTCATGCAGACAGTGTCACACCTCATTAAGGCTTTGTAAAACAGTTGCTTCTGGGAATGAATTTGAATTGTCATAGAAAAACCTCATATTTGAACCTGAGAATCACAAAGCTTTGACTACAGAGTATCTAACATCCTATATTACAGCATTACTATGCTGCATTGTAAAAACTCATTTGTTCTCCTTGGTCTGTTAACTGCAAGTATGCACTTAATACAGGCATATCTCAGAGATATTGTGGGTTTGGTTCCAGACCATTGCAATAAAGAGAATATCACAATAAAGTAAGTCAAATGAAAAAAATAAAATAAAAAAAATAAAGTGAGTCAAATGAATTTTTTGGTTTCCCAGTGCTTATAAAAGTTATGTTCATATTACTGTAGTCTTTTAAGTGCACATGAGCATTATGTGTAAAAAAACAATGTACATACCCTAATTTAAAAATATTTTATTGGGGCACCTGGGTAGCTCAGTTGGTAGGCATGTCAGACTCTTGATTTTGGCTCAGGTCATGATCCTAGGGTTGTGGAATCGAGCCCTGTGTTGGGCTTCTGCACTGAGCATGGAGCCTGCTTAGGATTCTCTCTCTCTCCTTCTGCGCCTCTCTACTGTTCGTGTGTGTATATATACATATATATATATATATGTATGTATATACGTATATATATGTATGTATATATACACATACACACACACATACATACATATATATATATAAATACATACACACACAAACACACACACATATATATGGCTAAAAATGCTAAACAAGTTATAGTTTACATATATATAAACTATATTCATATATATATATATATATATATATATGAATACCGAAGTTGGACTTTATATATAAAGGGTGTGTGTGTGTGTGTGTGTGTGTATATATATATATATATATATGTATATATGTGTGTATATATATATTATATATGTATATGTATATATATATGTGTATATATATATTATATATATATAAGGGGTTTTCTTGTTTTTCACTTCTGACACTAAATATATACATATATATATATATATATATATATATATATATATATATATGGCTAAAAAATGCTAAAGCGAGTTATAGTCACAGGTTACAGATCACCATAACAAATATACTAATAGCAAAGATTTTTGAAATACAGTGAGAATTACCCAACTGACACAGAGACATAAAGTAAGTGATGCTGTTGGAAAATGGCACCAATAGACTTGCTCGACACAGAGTTGCCACAAACGTTTGTGAAGCACAATAAATCGAGGGGTGCCTGTATATTGAATACGACATAATCCTCTGTAGGTTTCAGAATAAATTCCCCATTTCTCTAATCGCCTCAAAAGCCATCTCACTGATAACTATCTTTTCTCTTTTTTTTTTTTTTAGTTCATGTCTTTTATTAACCCATATACAATTACTTGTCTTTGGGTTTGTTGAAGCAGTAGGTCAGACAACATTTGCCATAATGTCTGTCAAAGTGGCTGGCTATAAAAACCCCAGCACCACATTCATTGGAAGGGCACTCCAACGAAGGCGACTGATTTTGCCATTCTCATCCACCTTATAGTATTTCAGGACAGCCAGTTTAACCTTCTTTCTCTTATGCTTACTCTTCTTGAGAGTGGTGAAAGACGTCTCCTTCCTTTTCTTAGCACCACCACAAAGTCTCAACGAGATGAAGTGGACTCCTTTTGAATGTTGTAGTCAGACAAAGTACGTCCATCTTCCAGTTGCTTGCCAGCAAAGATCAAACTGCTCATCAGGAGGAATTTCTTCCTTATCCTGAATCTTGGCTTTCATACTTTCTATTGTATCGAGGGTTCGACCTCAACACTGATGGTCTTTCCTGTAAGGGTTTTCACAAAAATTTGCATCTTGGTTCCACCGCAGATGGCAGATCAGAAAGGAAAGCTACGCAGCAGCCCACAGGGTTTTCTTGTTTTTCACTTCTGACACTAAATATGGGACAGCTAGAGAATTTAATTCAATATAATATGATTACTATTTCTTGCATTCCCAATAGAGTATAAGCTTCTTCAGGGCTGGGACCATATCTTCCACTCAGTCTACATACCGCTCAATATTTCATGTTTAGCAAGGACTTAATAAATGATGGCCTGTCATTGTGTTTCCTCTACAGTTCTTCTTTGGTAATTTCCCTTCCAATTCTAGAATCACATAACTCTATGCGGTTAAGTATTGCTGAATTCTAAGATTAGTTTTCCTTTGGAAATAAGTAGTAACCAAAGTCTCTGAAACTCATTTAAAAAACAAAAACGTATTTTAATAGCCTTTAAAAGTTGATAGGGGCCCCTGGCTAGCCCAGTTGGTTAAGCATCCAACTTCAGCTCAGGTCATGATCTTGCAGTCCGTGAGTTTGAGCCCCATGTCAGGCTCTGTGCTGACAGCTCAGAGCCTGGAGCCTGCTTCGGATGCTATGTCTCTCCCTCTCTCTCTCTCTCTCTACCCCTGCCCTGCGCGCACTCTCTCTCTCCTGAAAATAAACGTTAAAAAATTAAATAAATAAAATTTGATAAATCCAACTCTCTGCCTATTCTCTATCTTCACTGAATCATCTGAACATTGCAGGGGAAAACCACTCACTTCTTAGTCATAACATGGATCTCAGGGCTATTTAGAAAACCACTTCCCCAGAAAATGCTTTTTCAAACCTTCTCCAAGATAACTATTTCACTCTTGTTTCCTTAATCTCCAAAAACTCTCACCACTACCTCTCAACTCATTAACATAATCTCACACTACATGAAAACGGAAGCAATCAGACCCAAACTCCCTTCTTTCCTGCTCAAACTTAAATTTTGCTAACCTACCTGCTTCTCTGTACCCATATTATCTGCTGTCCCTCATTTCTTTTTCTTTTCAAGTTTTTATTTAAACTCATTTAACATACAGTGCAGTATTAGTTTCAGCTGTACAATATAATTATTCAACACTTCCATACATCACCCAGTGCTCATCACACAGAGTTGCCACAAACGTAATCTCTATCACCTATTTAACCCATCCTCCTCCCCTCTCCCTTTTGGTAACCATCAGTTTGTTCTCTATAGTTAAGAGTCTCTTTCTGGATTTGCCTCTCTTTGTTTTTTCCTCTTTGCTCCTTTGTTTTGTTTTGTAAATTCCACATATGAGTGACATCATATGGTATTGGTCTTTCTTGGACTTATTTCACTTAGCATAGTTTCTAGCTCCATCCATGTCCTTGCAAATGGTAATATTTCATTCTTTTTTATGGCTAATATTCTATTGTATATGTATACACCACTTTTCTTTATCCATTCATCAATCAATGGACACCTGGGCTGTTTCCATAATTTGGCTATCATAGATAATATTGCTATAAACATCAGGGTGTATGTACCCCTTAGAATTAGTATTTCTGTATTCTAGGTAAATACCTAGTAGTGCAGTTGCTGGATCTTGGGTAGATCCTAACCTTTTGAGGAAACTCCATACTGTTTTCCGGAGTGGCTGCACCAGTTTGCATTCCCACCAACAGTGCAAGATTGTTTCCCTTTCTCCACATCCTCACCAACACCTGTTGTTTCTTGTGTTGTTGATTTTAGCCTGACAGCTGTGAGGTGATATCTCACTGTAGCTTTGATTTGCATTTCCCTGATGAAAAGTGATGTTGAGCATCTTTTCATGTTTTTATTGGCCACCTGGATGTCTTTGAGAAAATGTCTATTCGTGTTAATTGACCATTTTTAATTGGATTACTTAATTTCTGGGTGTTGAATTTTATAAGTTCTTTATATATTTTGGATACTAGCTCTTTATCAGATATATAAATATCTGAGATTTGTAAATACCTTCTCACATTCTGTAGGCTGCCTTTTAGTTTTGTTAATGGTTTCCTTTGTTGTGCAGAAGCTTTTAATTTTGATGTAGTCCAACAGCTTATTTTTTATTTGTTTCTCTTGCCTCAGGAGACATATCTAGAAAGAAGTTGCTATGGCTGATGTCAAAGAAGTTATTGCCTGTGTTCTCTTCTAGGATTTTTATGGTTTCAGGTCTCACATGTAGATCATTAATCCATTTTATTTTTGTGTATGGTGTAAGAAAGTGGTCCAGTTTCATTCTTTTGCATGTTGCTGTCCACTTTTCCCAACACCATTTGTTGAAGAGACTATCTTTCTCCCATTGGCTATTCTTTCCTGCTCTGTTGAACATTAATTGACCATATAATTGTGGGTTTGTTTCTGGATTTGCTATTCTGTTCTATTGATATATGTGTCTATTTTTGTGTCAGTACCATACTGTTTTCATTACTACAGTTTTGTAATATAGCTTAAAGTCAGGAATTGTGATGCCTCCAGCTTTGCTTTTCTCTAACAAGGTTGCTTTAGCTATTCAGGGTCCTTTGTGCTTCCACACAAATTTTAAGATTATTTATTCTAGTTCTGTGAAAAACGCTTTTGGTAGTTTAATAGGGATTGCAGTAACTGTGTAGATTGCTTTGGGTAATATAGACATTTTAACAATATTTGTTCTTCCAATCCATGAGCATGGATGTCTTTCCATTTCTTTGTGTCATCTATAATGTCTTTCATTAATGTTTTGTAGTTTTCAGAGTACAGGTCTCTCACTTCTTTAGTTAAGTTTATTCCTAGGTATCTTATTATTTTTGGTGCAATTGTAAATGAGATTAATTCCTTAATTTCTCTTTCTGCTGCTTCATTTATTGCTGCATATAAATGTAACAGATTTCTGTGCATTGATTTTATATCCTACAACTTCACTGAATTCATTGATCAGTTCTAGCAGTTTTTTGGTGGATTCGTTCAGGTTTTCTATATATAGTATCAGGTCATCTGCAAATACTGAAAGTTTCACTTCTTCCTTACCCATCTGGATGCATTTTGTTTTCTGATTGCTGTGGCTGGATTTCCATTACTATATTGAATAAAAGTGGTGAGAGTGGACCTCCTTGTCTTGTTCCTGACCATAGAGGAAAAGCTTTCAGTTTTCCCCCATTTTGGATGATATTTGCTGTGGGTTTTCATACATGGACTTTATTATGTTGAGGTGTGTTCCCTCTAAACCTACTTTGTTAAGAGTTTTTACCATGATTGGCTGTTGTACTTTGTCTGCATCTATTGAAATAATCATATGGTTCTTATCCTTTTATTAATGTGATATTTCACATTGACTGTGAATAGTATACCACCCTTGCAACCCAGCAAGAAATTCCACATGATCGTGATGAATGACGTTTTTAATGTATTGTTGGATTTGGTTTGCTAGTATTTTGTGGAGAATTTTTGCATATATGTTCATCAGGGGTATTGGCCTGTAGTTCTCTTTTTCGTTTGGTCTTTATCTTGTTTTGCTATCAGGATAATGCTGGCCTCATAGAATGAATTTGGAAGTTTTCCTTCCTTTTCTATTTTTTGGAATATTTGAGAATAGGTATTAACTCTCTTTTAAATGTTTGGCAGAATTCACCTGTGAAGCCATCTGGTCTTAGAGTTTTGTCTGCTGAGAGTTTTTTGATTATTGATTCCATTTCTTTGCTGGTTATCAGTTCAAGCTTTCTATTTCTTCCAGTTTCAATTTTGGTACTTTATGTCTCTTAGGAATTTATCCATTTTTTTCTAGGTTGTCCAATTTATTGGCATATAGTTTTTCATAATATTCTCTTGTAATTGTTTGTATTTCTGTGGTGTTGGTTGTTATTTCCCCTCTTTTATTTGTGATTCTATTTATTTGGGTCCTTTCTCTTTTCTTTTTGATAAGTCTTGCTAGAGGTTTATCGATTCTATTGATTTTGTCAAAGAGCCATCTTCTGGTTTTGTTGATTTTTTTTTCTTTTTAGTTTCTATATCATTTATTTCTGCTCTAATCTTTATTATTTCCTTCCTTTAGATGGCTTTAGGCTTTGTTTGTTATCCTTTTTCTAGCTCCTTTAGGAGTAAGATTAGGTTATTTATTTGAGATTTTTCTTACTTCTTGAGGTAAGTCTGTATTGCTATAAACTTCCCACTTAGCACTGCTTTTGCTGCATCCCAAAGGTTTGGGGCCATTGTGTTTTCATTTTCATATGTTTCCATGTATTTTTTTTTTTTAATTTCTTCTTTGATTTCCTGGTTGACTCATTCATTGTTTAGTAGCATGTTGTTTAACCTCCATGTGTTTGTGGTCTCTTCACAAATTTTTGACTTCTAGTTTCATAGTGTTGTGGTCAGAAAAGGTGCATGGTATCATTTCAATCTTTTTGTATTTGTTAAGACTTGTTTGTGATCTATTCCAGAGAATGTTCCATGTGCACTTGAAAAAAATGTGTATTCTGCTGTTTTAGGATGGAATATTCTGAATATATCTGTTAAGGCCATCTGGTCCAGTGTTCCTTGTTGATTTTCTGTTTAGATAATCTGTCCATTGATATAAGGAGGATGTAAAGTATCCTACTATTATTATCAATTAGTTAATTAGTTCCTTTATATGCCTTATTGCTTTTGTTGTTGTTTTGTTGTTATTGTTTTATATATTTGGGTGCTTTCATATTGGGTGCATAAATATTTACAATGATTGTATCTTCCTGCTGGATTGTCCACTTCATTATTATATAATGCCCTTCTTTGTATCTTATTACAGTCTTTGTTTTAGAGTCTACTTTGTATAAAGTATCAGTATTGCTACTCCAGCTTTCTTTTGACGTCCATGATAATGATATGATAAATGTTTCTCCATCCCCTCACTTTCAATCTGCAGGTGTTTTTAGATCTAAAATGAGTCTCTTGCAGGCAGTATATAAGTAAGTCTTGTATTTCTATCCATTCTGACACCCTGCATCTTTTGACTAGAGCCTTTAGTCCATTTACAGTCCAAGTAATTATTGATAGATATGTTTATATTGCCATTTTACTTGTTTTGTGGTTGTTTCTGGAGATTTTCTTAATCATTTCTTGTCTTTTTTTCATGGTTTGTTGATTTTCTTTAGTGACATATTTACATTTCTTTCTCTTTATTCTTTGCATGTTTATTAGTGCTTATTGATATATACTTACCATTAGGCTTGTATATAACTTTTCTGTAAATAGCAGTCTAAATTAAGTTGATGGTCATTCAAGTTAGAACCCATTCTTTTTCCCTCTCCTCCCCACATTTTAGTGATACATTATTACATTTTATATCCTTTGGCGTGAGTTCCTTGACTGATTTTTACAGAAATATTCATTTTTACCACTTTTGGGTTTTCCACCTTTATACTGTCACTTTTGGTCTCTCCTTTCCACTGGAAGAGTCCCCTTTAATATTTCTTGCAGGGCTGATTTAGGGGTCATGAATTCCTTTGGTTTTTGTTTGTCTGGGGAACTCTTTATCTCTCCTTCTATTCTGGATGATAGCTTTGCTGCATAGAGTATTCTTGGCTGCAGATTTTTCCCATTTATCTCTTTGAATATATCATGCCACTCCTTTCTCATTTGCAAAGTTTCTGTTGAAAAATCTCCCTCTAGCCTTTTGGATTTTACCTTGTAAGTTAAGGACTTCTTTGTCTTGCTGCTTTTAAGATTTTTTTATCACTCTATTTTGCAAATTTAATTACAATATGTCTTGGCCTGCTTTCTGTTGATTTTGATGGGAGTTCTCTGTGCCTCCTGGATCTGGGTATCATTTCCTTCCCCAAATTAGGGAAGTTTTTAGCTATTACTTCTTCAAATAAATGTTCTGCCCCCTTTGCTTGCTCTTCTTCTGGGACTCCTATAACATGAATGTTATTACATTTGATGGAGTCACTGCGTTCCCTAAGTCTATTCTCATTTTGCACAATTCTTTTTTCTCTCTTTTGTTCAGCTTACTTTCCATTACTCTAAGTCATTAATTCATTTCTCTACTTCTTCCAGCCTACTGTTCATTGCATCAAAGGTGTTTCTAATCTTGTTTATTGGACTCTTCATTTGATTATTTTTTAACTCTTTTGTCTCTGTGGTAAGGATCTCGCTGATGTCTTCTATTCTTCTCTCAAGCCCGGAGAGTATCCTTATGATCATTGCTTTAAATTCTCAATCAGGCATGTTACTTACATCTGTTTCACTTAGATCTCTGGCCTTGGCCTTATCTTGTTCTTTCGTTTGGGACAAATCCTCCATCTTTGCATTTTATCTAAGGCTCTTGCCTTCTCTGTGTTAGAAAAACCAGTTATGTCTCCTGCTTCTGAAAGTAATGGCCTTAAGAGGTCATGTAGTGCCCAAGGCCTGGCACTTCAGGGAATGTCTCTGGTGTGATGCATACACTCTGCTTTTGCATTCTGGCTTCTCTATCCTTCAGGCCAGTCATCTGCAGAGGCTCTCCTTGCATGCTGTGGGCAGCGTTTGGTCCCTGGCCTGAATGTGGTGAGTTTTAGCTCACAGATGTGCTCTGGTCTGCTTGTGAAATGAGACCTGTCACCACCTCCACCAGAACTGAGACCCTGCAAAACTCTCTGTATTGAGACATGGTGTGGACAGGGTTTTGCACTAATCTTCTGGGGGAGGGACCTGCCGCACTGGAACTGAGGCAAGCATGTTTGAGAATGGAAGTTCCACTGAAGTGCAGAGGGGGTGGTACTTGGTGTAAGCAAGTTAGGCAGCTAGTGTCTGCACTGCACTGCTTCTTGCAGGTTATTCTGTGTTTATGCTGAAGGGTAGGAGGGGATGGAAATGGCACTGGCCAGCTCCTTTGTTCCTGGAGAGGTGTCTGTGAATGATGCCCCTCAGGGATGTGCTCTGAGAGGAGCAAATAACCCCACTGTGTGCCCCACACACTCTTCAGATTGCTATTTCCACGTTGTCCCCTGGTTGTTTGTCTGCTTGTTCTCTAGATGCAACACAGTGCTCTCTGGGCTCTATCCCAACCAAGCCTACTGATCTTTAAAACTCCAGGCTTTAAACCCCACTGGTTGCAAGAACTCACGGAATTCAACCCCTCTCACTTTCTAAGCCATTGGCTTTGAGGAAACATTCTCCTTATGAATTCCCCTGTGTGTTCCTCTCCCTTCTTTTTTAGCAACCATGTCTCCTTCCCTTGTGTAGCAGCCATGATCTGTTTCTCCCCTAAACCACATTTCCACACTTCCTGTCATCTTCAATGTGGCCTCTTCTCTCCCTTTAGTTAAGGAGATTTTTCTGTCAGTCTTTAAGTTGATTTTTGGGGTAGTTAGGATGATATGATAATTATCTAGTTGTGTTTGTGGGACAAGGTGAGCCTAGGGGGGTCCTACTCTGCCATCTTCCTGCTCCTGTTCTTGCTGTCCCCAGTTTCGATGGAAGAATTATCCCTGCTCAAAACTCATTTCCTCTTTATCAAAGCTCTCCTGGAATTCTCAAGTACTCAGATTCTGCAATTAGCCTCCCTCATCCTTCAGAATTACTCTTCTCCCTTTCTACTACATGATTCCAGCAGCAAGCAGGCATGTTAAAATCTCCCATGGTTAAAAAATTCTTCTTGACCTTCACATCACTTCTAACATGCATACACCCTATTCCACTAGGCACTCTATTTCTTTCCACAGTAAAATTCAAAAACAGCTGCCTATATTCAATGCCCACAAACCTTTACATTCCATTCTCTCTAGCCACTTCATTTGGGCATTTGTGCCTGTCACTGCACAGAAACTTCCCTTGTCTAGGCCAGTAGTGACACCTGTATTTTCCAATAGTGTTCATAACAATTCCCCTGAATCAGAGACAGGAATATCCCACTGCCTGCGGATGTCCACTTTGATGTCTAATAGAAAACTTAATTTTAACATGTATAAAAATTTTCCCTAAAAAATCTTCCTACTCTATTCTTTTCCATTTTAGTAAATAACACCATCATTCATCATCCATCTGTTCTCACCAAAAACCCAGGAGTCATCCTTTCTTCCTCTCTTCTGGCTACATTTAATACCCCAGCAATGCTGCTGGTTTTATACCCAGAATCTATTCTAAATCAACCTATTTTTCTCCATCTTCCCCTCTGCCATTCTAGTCTAAGATACCTTTGTCTCTCACTTGGATTACTGCAGTAGCCCTGCAATTGCCACCTTACAACCCATTATCATGTGGCAGAGTGACCTATAAATGTTTCTTTTCAGATCAAATCATTCTTCTGATTGAAACCTTTCAAAGTTTCCCATTTCACTTAAAATAAAAGCAAAACCACTCGGGTTGGCCCACAAGTTCCTACATAATCTATTCCTGTCTCCCCCTCTCACCTCTAATCATACCGGGCTTCTATCTGCTCATTAAGCTGAGGCCATATTGACTTTATTTCTGTTCTGCAAACACAGATAAACATATTCTGCTTCAGGATCTTGCCATGTTCTCTGTTCTGAATCTCTTCCTATAGATATTCACATGGATGGCCTTTTATCATATGGCAATCCCAGCTACAAACTCATGTGACCAGATAGGTCTCTGCTAAGCACTCTCTCCACTGCTGTCCCCATCCTCCCTGTCACATTAGCCTATCCTCTTTGTGTTATTTATCCCTATTTGTAAGTATCTTGTTTCTTTTTTTCTTTCTCTTTTATTTTTTCCTGTTCATTCTCCAGAATGGAAGCACCATGACCACAGGAGCCTTGGTTGTCTTATTCATTGCT